>NC_135783.1:26526446-28926446 GCF_051106095.1 Pogona vitticeps | reverse complement strand
ATCTCTGCATAGAACGTTTTGGATTCTTTCAAGGCAAACTGACCAGATGCAAGATCCACAATTGGAAGCTTTTGTTTTGTTTTGCACCACCACTTGCAGGTGGTGCATTTGTGTTCTGCTTTCCTTCAGGGCAGGATCGGCTCATGTGAACCCTAGTACCGTGTTCTATGCTGATCCATGGACTTTGTTGGTGGTGACATTTGATGAACTTTGTGGGCATTTTTCTGTTGGTCAATCTCCACCCCTCCATGCCTCAAGGAGCAAAGGAGAAGAGAGTGAAGTGGGAGAGTAATGTGTTGCGAATGAGATCAGGGACAAACTACACATACAGTATTTGTGAACAGGAGTTAACTCAGGCAGCTCTGTGCTTCCCGGTACATCCAGCAAATATTCCCCCACTTGGTGGACCCAAATACCAGGATGATCTGTTTAAATCTGCAACAAAAATTATAATAATGATGTAGATCAATCCCACAATGACCAAACAACACCACAGTTCAGACAAGTTCTAAGCACTTAAGCCACTAGAGAATTGCCACATCTGTTTCTTTTCTATAGAAAGTGTAGTAACACAACTACATCAACAACAACAGGATTGTACCGTTTCCCCGAAAATAAGAGAGGGTCTTATATTAATGTTTGCTCCAAAAAAACGCATTAGGGCTTATTTTCAGGGGATGTTTTATTTTTGTCATGTACAACCATCTACATTTATTAGAATGCAGTCATGTCATCTTTTGGTTGCTGCACAGTGGTGGAGGGCGGGGTTTCACTTAACTGGGGCTTATTTTTGGGGTACGTGTTATATTACAAGCATCCACTTCTGTATCCCCTTGTATTCTTTCTCAATCTAGTGGTGCATGAATTGGCCATTAAACTGGGCTTTTTTTATGTTCCTACAGAAGAAGATTATGAGAGAGAATAGAATTTCTGTGGAAGCCCCTCGGCCTGGAGATGGGTCTTGAAAGCATGTGTAGGCATTTGTTTAGAACACATGACTAGTTTGAGGGATTTCCCTGCAGTGCATGAGCTCACCCGTTACTGAAGGGAAAGGAAAGCACAGCTGTGTCCAGAGAGCAGCTACCCTCAGGGATGATGATGATGATGATGATGATGATGATGATCATCATCATCATCATCATCATCATCATCATCATCATCATCATTATTATTATTATTATTATTATTATTATTATTATTATTATTATTATTATTATTATTATTATTATTATTATTATTATTATTATTATTATTATTATTATTATTTTAGTGCAGTCCTAAATTCCCTCCTCTGCGGAAGTTTCTCCCTCGGAAAGAAAATTTGTTTGACAACTCACTGGGGGCTTCCAAAGGTTTGGTTAAAAATAGACATGTTTTTCTGCCAAGTTTTATTTTTTGTTTTTTGTGGACATGACCTTACCAGTCTATTTTTATGTGTAAAATTGCAAGAAATTTTATGTTGATTGGATTACTGGTAAACTGAGATGTCTTTCATGCAAAAACATTGCAAGAAATTGTATTTTGATCACACATCTGGTTAGCTATGATGTGTTTCATGATGCTGTGATGTGTTTAATTTATCATTGGTAAGGCCTTAGAAAGGGTCTCACGGTGTAAGAACCCTGTACAGCAGAATAGGCGTACACACCAACCTTTTGCTGCAGCTGATGTTGAAAATTCATCTCCTCCTCCTGGGGGGGGGGGCTCTACTTGCCCTCATCGGCTTGTGAAGTGTTCTACTGCACAGCCACAATGGGTCACAAGAGACCACATTGCCCCTTCAAATTGTAGACCGCAGGAATTCACATGGTTGAGGTTTTCAGGCCAGTTTTCTGCCCTTAAATAACAAGTATAAATTAGAATCTGAACCTGGGATTATGGGATAAGGCATTACACACATACCCCTTGCTCAGGCCATGGTCAACTACATTTTCATTACTCATCACATGTAACTTCCAAGCTCTGGGTTACAAGGAGTCCAGTATGCCCCCTCCCAAATTTGTCCCTGGATTGGCCTCTTTAGGGGAATATGGGAGTGATAAGAGGAGGACTACAATACCAATAGAAGAGCATCACAA
The DNA here is from genome assembly GCF_051106095.1 of Pogona vitticeps. Lineage (NCBI taxonomy): Eukaryota > Metazoa > Chordata > Lepidosauria > Squamata > Agamidae > Pogona > Pogona vitticeps. Next base: position 28,924,368 of record NC_135783.1, on the reverse strand, counting down.
GTGGTGAGGCTGACAAACAAAGCTGTCTTCTCTGACTCAGATCATGGGTGCACCCAGCCCAGTATTGTCAACTCTGACTGGCAGCCATAAATCTCCAGGGTTTCAGGCAGGATTCTTTCCTTCTCTGCTTGGAACTGCCAAGGACAGAAGCTTGGACCTTCTGCAGCTAAAGCAGGTTCTCTACCAATGAGCTTCTGCCCTTTTGTGCTGTGTTTCCTGGTTTGGACTGTACCATCTGCACTGATCATCTTTGCTGATCCAAAGAGTCCAGCCTACTATTTGGATAAGTGAGGATCACAAGCATCAGCCTAACAGACAAGCAAATGGGCCTGTTTGTTTAGCCACGAACACCTTTGGATTTCTCATTGCTTGATTATTCAACAGGCATATTGCTGTAGGTCATAGAAAAACCTCTATCTAGGTATTCTTCTGGGCGAAGGTCCAAGAATGGTGTAAATCATCCCATTTTCCACCACAGTCTTCCTGAAATGGTAATCTACAACTCCCATAACAGCTGGTTGGAGGATTATAAGATTTGTAGTTGAACCCATATGGGAAGCACAGTTTGGAGTAGGCTGGCTTACTCTACACAAAATTTTAAGTCACAAAGAAAAACGTATGGAAATGAAATGTCTTCTCCCAGGCTAAATCCCAACCAATTTACCCTAAATATTATTTCACAAACAGTCTATTTGAGGAAAGGCTACAGTTGATTTAAGGACCTACTTAAGTGCTTCTTCCCGTCACTTTTTAAATTTGCTGATGGAATGTGTGCCCTGCTGCCTATTTCAAATCTGCATCTGAACCATTTTCAAATTGTGCTTTTATTATATAATGTATCCAGAGGTTACTTGCTTCATGACATTGAAATGAGGTTATGCATTAAATAAGAGTTGCGAAGAGATTGGCAAATAAGCAGCCAGTCAGCATACATGTGCTGACTGCCCAGAAGAGGAGCCTCAGAAGAGAACATTCAGCATACAGAGACTTTCAATGTCCATCTATTGTGTTTCCAATGTATCCAAGGAAGTACAAAAATGTGCGGAGTGGGTTGGGAGGAAGAAGCAAAATGACAAAGCGGGGAGGAGCCCAATGCAGACGAAGGGCGATTGAATATTGAAGGTATTGTGTAGGAGGAGAAATCTTGATATGGAATGAAATGGAGTGTCCGTGAAGAGGGTGTTTTCATGTCATAATGTGAAGAATAATGTTTTTAAGCCTCGGCAGGGGGTGGGCTTCAGCATCCTGGGGGAAGGGGGGCCCATATGAAACACCAGGGCCACATGTGGCATATGGACTCCAGTTTATGTACCGTAGAATCTAGAATCGCATGGTCTAGAATCTACACTTCAGAGTTAGACACACTATTACGTAGTTATGCTGGGCTGGTCAATCAACGTTTCCTCACTCTTGCATTATGTCTAATGGGTGTGCAGCATTTGTTCAATATCTCCAGTTCCCTGAATGCTGTGCGCCACTCCAGCTGCTGAGGCAGCCCATGTCAGAGATTTGTCCTTAGCTCACAATGCCAGATAAGGTAAAGGTAAAGGTAAAGGTTCCCCTTGACAATTTTTTTTGTCCAGTTGTGTCCGACTCTAGGGGGCGGCGCTCATCCCGCTCTTCAAGCCATAGAGCCAGCGTTTGTCCGAAGACAATCTTTCCGTGGTCACATGGCCAGTGTGATTTAGACACGGAACGCTGTTTACCTTCCCACCGAGATGGTACCTATTTATCTACTCGCATTTGCATGCTTTCGAACCGCTAGGTTGGCGGGAGCTGGGACAGGCGACAGGTGCTCATTCCGTCGCGTGGATTCGAACTTACGACTGCCCCTGCAGCACAGGCTTCTGCGGTTTAGCCCACAGCGCCACCACGTCCCCATATCCCCACCACGTGCCAGATAAGGAGGGGGGAAAAGAAGACCTGCCATTGTTGCAGCAATAAACTCCCCCAGTTCAGTGAGCTAGCATGCATATACAAGTTGAATTTTCCTCATTCAGTTCTGGTGTTAACATTCACATTGGATTTTTGTACCTAAAGTTGAGAAAGACATTCCTCCCAACAGAATACGCTTGTGAGAAAATGATAGTCAGATATGCAGAAAGCCACTTATCCAGAGGGTCAGTCAGTCTATAAAAAGGTAGTCATCAACATTCTCTCATGGTACAGAATGACCCATAATGGGGTTGACTTGAGATCTGGAGACTAATTTCCTGAAGCCCCCATCTAGTACTGTTTACATATGGACTCCTTTGTTTCTCTCACATAGGTACACTACTAAACATTCATTCCTGTGAGGAGAAAGAAAGCGCTACATGGGGCAGAATTGGGGACTATATGACTTTCCAGATATTGTTGGACTGCAACTCCCATCAGCCTTAGCCAGCACAGCCAATTGTGAAGAACTATGGGAGCTGCAGTTCAACACTATTTGGAAGGCTACACATACCTACTATGGGGACTTATTATCCTCAAGGTGGAAACTGAGTAGCCTGATCTTCCATAAGGAAGTGTTGCAACGGCTATTTGTCTTGACTCTCTTTCCTGCATTCTCATCTGTAATTTTGCCCATCTGCTTCTCTTTCCCTCTCCCTTTGAGTGGTTCCCAAATACTCTTGGACAACAACAACCAAAAGTCCTAACGAGTAGAGCCAATGATCAGGGTCTCTTGGAGTCACAGCCCAAGAAATTCCAGGGCCCAAAATTTGAGAACCTGTTTTCTAAGCAAAGCTCTTATCTCCTCCTCCCCCCCCCCAATATCCTGTGATGCCCCATCTGGGAAGAGTTCTGGCTACAGTGCTAGCCTGAGGAGCACCATGATATGGCAAGGGCAAAAGCACACCCTGGATGAGAAGGAAGGGGTAAAACCAATAATGGAGGCCTGCAGCGAAGGGAAGGGCTGCCTCACTCCTTCTGGGGGCTCCGTAGCTCCGTTGTAGAACACATCCTTGGTACACCAAAAGCTGCAGTTTTGGCTCTGGCATCTGGGACTGGCCTAAGACATTTGAAGCTTGTTGTTGTTTAGTCGTGTCTGACTCTTCATGACCCCATGGACCAGAGGACGCCAGGCCCTCCTGTCTTCCACGGCCTCCCGGAGTTGGGTCAAATTCATGTTGGTCGCTTCAATGACACTGTCCAGCCATCTCGTCCTCTGTCGTCCCCATCTCCTCTTGCCTTCACACTTTCCCAACAACAGGGTCTTTTCCAGGGAGTCTTCTCTTCTCGTGAGATGGCCAAATATTGAAACCTCAGCTTTTGAAGCTGGCCTGAGGCAAAGGAACAAATACCCCTAAATATTTCTAAATGTGGTTTGATAAATCAGTATAAGCAAATTTAGTTCCTCCTTTTCTTTCTCCTGCTGCTCCCTGTGAGGGGCCACCTGCATACTGAATGACTTCCAAGTTATTTTTCACCAAAGTGCCCCTCTTGTTCCCAGGCAGTGAAAACGTCCACAAGAACAACATAAATGAATAGCCATTTGCTTTCCCCTTTGTGACATTTAAAATCACATGCTAAGGCAACTATCTCACTCTACCTGGGTTGACCCTGCATGTTTCCCATGCTCATGTGTACCAGCAATTCATTTTGGGAGGGGTTGTAGCTTAGGAACAGAAGTAAGACCAAATGCTTAGGGGGAGAAAACTATTCCTGAAATACGTACTGGAATGCCACTGCTATAAGTACATATCTATAAGGCCACTGAAAAAACATTTTTCTGCCCAAGACAAAAGACAGGATGGCATCCATTCCCCCAGTTTAAAGGCCTGATTTCTGGTCATGATACAGCATCCTTCCTCATACCTGAGGGTGATAGGTCAGTTTGAGGATTAGGCCAATGGCACACACAGCTCTATCTTGCAAAGGGGAGGAAAGGTTGAGGAACAGCTAAAGGACTGCCATTGCCATCTCCCAGTATGTGTCACCTTGGGTATCTCTGCCTAGCTAGAATCTCAGGACACTGCTGCCTTCCAGCATTAGGGCCCATCCTGCTATTGGGAGCCAGGCTAGGAGTAGAGCACCAGCACCAGAACTTAGGAGCCTTCCTGTTGCATAAACTCTGGCAGCAAAGTCACAGAGCTTCAGGTGACACAACCTTTGCATGATGTAGTACTGAACCTTTCAGTAGCCCCAGCAGTCGTGCATGGCATGGAAAATCTTTCCCCCAAATCTCTCATATGCTGTGAGTTAGCATGGGATGTACTCCCTAGCAAGAATGACGACCAGCTGCTGGGTTGTTTTTTTCTTGGTCCTGTTCTACAGAATGTATTTGTCTTATTTATTTAGATGCTGCCCTCCTCCCCACAAGAGCTCCCCAAAGCAGCTCACAACAATTAAAACTATAGGTAAAGGTAAAGGTTCCCCTTGACATTTAGTCCAGTCGTGTCCGACTCTAGGGGACGGTGCTCATCCCCGTTTCCAAGCCATAGAGCCAGTGTTTGTCTGAAGACAGTTTCCGTGGTCACATGGCTAGCGCGACTAGACACAGAATGCTGTTACCTTCCGATTGTGGTGGTACCTACTTGTATTTTTACATGCTTTCAAACTGCTAGGTTGGCAGGAATTAAAACCATACAACCCCCATATATATATGTATATATATATATAATAAAATAAATAATAATACCAGTATCATCTGGTTAGATGGGTTTAGTTGGATTCTAGTTGGATTCTCATATTTTCTTGTATCTATTTTCACAATCAGCTGGCCTAGAATCAGTTCCAGTCTCCCTCCCACACTTTGCCTGCCCCACTATTGTGACATCACAGAGACCCACACTCGGGACTCAAATTTTTCCCCTAACATCCCAGGGAATGAGATACTGCTGCCTGAACAGCTGGAGACAGTCACCTCACTCTCCCTGATGGGTAAAGACTGTTCCTGCTGGTAAGAAGGCAGCTTCCTGTGTCCCGTCTCCAGTCCTTTTGATGACCCCGGCTGATCATCATGGCAGGTCTTTCTCTAAAGCACAGAGAGGCAGCACTTGTGATTAGAAACATGCTTCTTTTTAAAAAGAAGGCAGGAAAGAAATCCAAGGTTTTGATGTTCAGGCACACACTGCTGCCAGGTCCCAGATAAATTTCTTGCTGTGTGTCACAAAGCCCTCCTGATTCTAGTTAGTGCCATTATGTCTTCACTAGTGGAAAAGGATGCCAGCTGTCATTCTAAATTTAATTTGCTCTGTGTGCTTGTTATCTCTGGCATATTTTCTATGCAGCCTTCCTCTTATAATGCCCAAGCAAGGACTGTGCAGAGGCCATGTCTGTGACTACTATGTTTCCCCCAAAATAAGACAGGGTCTTATATTAATTTTTGCTCCAAAAAACCCCCCACATTAAGGCTTATTTTCAGGGGATATTTAATTTTTGCAAGTGCAACAATATACATTTATTCAAATACAGTCATGTCATCTTCTGGTTGCTGCACAATGGTGGAGGCTGGGGATTAACTCAACTGGAGCTTATTTTTGGGTAGGGCTTATATTACGAGTTAGGCATCCTTCAGTCTCGAAAGACTATGGTAGTGTGCTCTGTATGGAGGACTTGGAACAGCGTCTAGTGTGGCTGAGGAGGCCAATTCGAGAGTGACAATCCCTTCCACACTGAAGACAAATCCAATCTGTCCCCTGTCCAGCTCCCTGGTTTTGCTGCTTTTGTGATTTCCTCTTTGCCTCGGCCTGCTGGGCAAGGGTCGCTTCAAATTGGGAGAGGCCGCGATGCAGTGCCTGCCTCCAGGCTGAACGCTCAGATGTCAAGGTTTCCCATCTGTTGAGGTCTATTCCTAAGGCCTTCAGATCTCGCTTGCAGACGTCCTTGTATCGCAGCTGTGGTCTCCCTCTGGGGCGATTTCCCTGCACTAATTCTCCATACAGGAGGTCCTTTGGAATCCGACCATCAGCCATTCTCACGACGTGCCCAAGCCAACGTAGACGTTGCTGTTTCAGTAATGTATTCATGCTGAAAATTCCAGCTCGTTCTAGGACTGCTCTGTTTGGGACTTTGTCCTGCCAGGTGATGCCAAAAATCCGTCGGAGGCAACGCATATGGAACGTGTTCAGCTTCCTCTCCTGCCGTGCACAAAGGGTCCAGGACTCGCTGCAGTACAGGAGTGTGCTTAGGACACAGGCTCTATAGACCTGGATCTTTGTATGTGTCGTCAGCTTCTTATTGAGCCATACTCTCTTTGTGAGTCTAGAGAACATGGTGGCTGCTTTGCCAATGCGTTTATCCAGCTCGACATCCAGAGAGAGGGTGTCAGAGATGGTTGATCCAAGGTACACAAAGTCATGAACAACCTCCAATTCTTGTGTAGAGATGGTAATGGAAGGAGGTGAGTCCACGCCCTGGCCCATGACTTGTGTTTTCTTCAGGCTGATTGTTAGTCCAAAGTCTTGGCAGGCCTTGCTGAAACGATTCATGAGTTGTTGGAGGTCTTCAGCAGAGTGGGCAACGATGGCTGCATCATCTGCGAAGAGGAAGTCCCGCATGCATTTCAGTTGGACTTTGGTCTTCGCTCTCAATCTAGAGAGATTAAAGAGCTTTCCGTCTGATCTAGTCCGGAGATAGACACCCTCGGTTGCAGTTCCAAAGGCATGCTTCAGCATGACAGCAAAAAGTGTTGGTGCGAGGACGCAGCCCTGTTTCACTCCGCTTCGGATGTCAAAGGGGTCTGATGTTGAGCCGTCAAAAACTACAGTGCCTTTCATTCCCTCATGGAAAGATCTGATGATGTTAAGGAGACGAGGTGGACATCCAATCTTGGGAAGTATTTTAAAAAGGCCATCCCTGCTAACCAGATCAAATGCTTTTGTAAGGTCTATGAAGGCCACTAAGAGTGGCTGTTTTTGTTCCCTGCATTTCTCCTGCAGCTGTCGGAGGGAGAATACCATGTCAGTGGTTGATCTATTAGCTCGAAATCCGCACTGTGATTCTGGATAGACTCTGTCTGCAAGCACCTGGAGCCTCTTCAGAACAACACGGGCAAGCAGCTTCCCTACAATGCTAAGAAGAGAGATGCCACAGTAGTTATTGCAGTCACCCCTGTCTCCTTTGTTCTTGTACAATGTGACAATGTTTGCATCCTTCATGTCCTGTGGTACTCCACCTTCCCTCCAGCAGAGACAAAAGATTTCATACAGTTCGGTGGTGATGATCTCCTTACAGCATTTCAGCACTTACGAGCGTCCTGAAAAATCATACTAGGGCTTATTTTCAGGTTAGGTCTTATTTTCAGGGAAACAGAGTAGTCAAGAGAGGCTCATGGGCTACCCAGAATTCTAGAAAATACCGAGTTAGGCATAGAACTGGTTCATTACATAACCTAACAATTTCATTGGGAAATAAAAGTGTTTAATCAAAAATCTGATAAGAGAAACGCTATGTCTTCTGACCGAAGGTAAAGGTAAAGGTTCCCCTTGACATTTTGTCCAGTCATGTCCAACTCTAGGGCTTGGCGCTTCTGGCCATAGATAAAAGCAAATAAACACTTTTTGTATTATTTTTCCAATAGAACGTACAAGTGATTTAAAGCATAATCTTCTCATTAGCTATATTGCACCCTTCCCTTAAAAAGTTCATGAGCTTAAGAGCTAAATGGGCCTTTAAACCTAGGAGTTCTTTATTCAAGAGGGCTCTGCTATTTGTACTGTAAAACCACAATGCCTTAGTTTGAATCCATCTACTTCACAGCTGTTAGCATCAGGTAATGAAACTGCAAAAATACCACATGGTCATCGCAGATAGCATCTGTTACATACAGCACTGATGTTACCTGTCTGTCATGGGTTTGGAGGGAAAGTTCCATCCTATGGGGAGTGGAAGGCGGGACATCAGGAGGAGGGGCTGTACTGTATAAATATGTGAAGCGGGTGTGGAGAGTTAGGGGAGATGCTGAGAGACACTGGGTTGTGACGAAGCAGCAGCTGGGAAGAAGAAGCTGTTGTGGGAGTCTGTGTGTCAGACAGGGTACTACTGTGTGTCAGAGTACCAACCTGATAGGTTCAGGTGTCTGTTGGTTAGCCAGAACTGATGGGTTCAGGGTCTGTGCTTTAAGTTAAGGTTCTGTGTGAACCAAACTGTATGCTTGTATGAGTGAGAATAAGCCACGTTACTTTATTTTATTCACCTGATTGTTTATTTTTCCCTGTGTGCATTTAAAATAAACCTTATTCTTTTTATTGTTTAAAAATCCATCCCTGGTCTGTGTGACTTATTAGAGGGAATGGTTGGTGGCAGCTTAGTGTAACTGTGTGACAGATCCCAGTAGGTCTGGGTTTGTCACATTGATTGGTGTCCAGCGTGTGGGATACGACTGGTCCAGTTGTCCAGTGGTCCAGCAAAGCCTTGGCAAGTGTGCCCAGAGCGAGGGGGGTCTAGTCAGGGACAGTCTGAGGCGCGTAGGTAATCTTCTAGGTGTACCTCACGGGGAGGTGCGCTAGTAGAAGAACGTGCCAACTGGGGAGACTTAGATTAAGGTGCTCTGAGGCAGCCTAGTTTTGGCGGGAAAAAGCTGAGGCAAAAACTGCGTAGTAACAGTGATCTAGCTTGCCAGCTGAGAGGCCCAGCAGAGGGGGGTAGGCTCTGACTCGATACTGTTGCAAGTTAGTGCTGAAGAACAGCAGCAATCTCTAGGGAGAGCTGGTTCTGAGGCAAGAAGGAAAAAAGTGGTCGTTTTATTTTGAGGCTTGACTTTTTAAAGCAGCCTGTTCTGAGGGGGGGGTTATGCCCTTGACTCGAAGCCAAGTAGCAGAAATGAGTGAAGTGAAAGACCCCCAGATTGACCAAGGTTCTGAGGATGAATTTGGCTCAGTGCAAGGTGACAGCACAGGAGAGCAGAACCCAGAACTTAGAAAAATACTCATAGCCCAACAGCATGAACTGAGGGTGAGGGAAATGGAGGAAAGGGAAAGAGAGAAACAGCGGCAATTTGAAATAGAGAGAATGGAAAAGGAAGAAAGATTAGAGAGACAGAGAATTGAATTGGAATTGCAGAGAGAGAAAATGGCGTTTGAATTAAAAAAATTGGAACTGATGAATCAGAACAATAATAATAATAGGGATTCTGAGGGAGGCCAACTGTCTAAAGCTGACCTGAAGAAATTCCCTGTGTACCACAAGGGAGATTGTCCTGAGGTGTTCTTTTCCTTAGTGGAAAGAGCGTTTGTGGACTTCTCAGTGAGGGAAACTGAGAAGATGACCATCATGCGGTCTTTAATCAGTGGTAGCCTGGCTGAGGTTTATGCCGAGATGCCTGAGGAACTGATGAAAGATTTTGCAGAGTTTAAAAAACTGGTCTTTGCCAGACATGGGATAAATGCAGAGCAGCTGAGACAAAGATTCAGGTCCCTCACCAAAAAACCAGAACAGACTTTTACCCAAGTGGGGGCCCAATTGGTGAGGCTGCTTGAGAAATGGCTATCGCAGGAGGGAACAGAGACCTATGAGCAGCTTAAAGACTTGATAGCACTGGAACAGTTCTATTCAGTCCTGCATGGGGAATTGAAATTCCAGGTGAGGGAAAGGAAACCGAAATCTGTGGCAGCAGCCGCAGAGATCGCAGATTTTATTTCCCAAATAAGAAAGCCCTTGGGTGAGGGGAAGTCTGTGGGTAAACCCAAAGAAACCTACAGCAAGTACTCTCAGGGACCAGGGAAAAGCCAGCAAGGGGGAGGGGCCCATGGTGAAGGGAAGCCCTCAGACATGAAACTTAGACCTCAGATTTTGGAGGGAAAACCAAAACAAGATGAGAGAGAATCAAAATACACCAGAAAGTGTTATTTCTGTCAGGGAAAGGGTCATCTAATCTCAGAGTGTGAGAAATTAAAGCAGCTAAAAGGAATGGTGCCTCAGAATTCTAGTGGGACCAAGCCAAAAGCTGTGTTCTGTGTCCAGAAAGAGCAAGGCTCAGTGTCACTGAGGGAGCCTGTTGCCATGACTACTCAGTCTGGAACAGCTACCTCTGCTGATCAGGCTGAGGAAAATGGTCCTCTTGTGGAGGTAAAGCGCTGCTTGCTGGTGAAAACAGATTCTCAGTTGTTTGAGACAGCAGGGGTGGACGTAGGAATACTTGACCGTCAGTATAGGGGGCTGCGGGACACTTGTTCCCAGGTAACCCTGTGCCATCCAGATATCATCCCTAGGGAGTTTATAATCCCAAATGAGAGCATGAAGGTGGCAGGGATTGAGGGGCAGGTAATCTCTCTGCCAGTAGCAGAGGTACCTGTCAACTTTCAAGGCTGGAGGGGAGATTGGCGGCTAGCGATTTCATCGACTCTGCCAGCAGCCGTGCTCGTGGGAAATGACCTGGCTGAACATGTGAAACGGGTGCTAGTGATTACACGCTCACAAGCCACCACAGGGACAGTTCAGGGGGGTAATGATGAGCCAGAGACGGAAGCAGAGGGGAGTTCAGAAGCTGTGGTGGAAACCTTAACCACAGACAGCAGATTTGGACAGGAGCAAAAGGCGGACGCCACTCTCCAAAAGTGTTTTGAACAGGTGACTGACGCCCAGCTAACACCTGAAACCCCAGTGAAATTTCTGGAGAAAAAGGGGATTTTATATAGAGAAACCCTGAGGAATATCTCAAAAGGGGGAGATGGGATCAGAAGTCAGCTGGTGGTACCTGAAAAGTATCGCCCCATGATCTTACAAAGGGGGCACTCTGACATGTTTGCTGCACACTTAGGAGTGAACAAAACACAGCAGAGAATCACACAGAATTTCTACTGGCCTGACATAGGGAAGCAGATCAGGGAGTTCTGTAAACACTGTGATGTATGTCAAAGGCAGGGGAATAACCGCGACAGGACCAAAGCAAAGTTGTGCCCTTTGCCTGTGATTGACACTCCGTTCAAATGCATAGGGGTGGATATTGTGGGACCTTTGCCCAAGGCCACAAAGAGGGGGAACAGGTTCATTCTAACCATTGTGGACCATGCCACAAGGTATCCTGAAGCCATACCCTTGACTAACATTGAAACTAACACAGTGGCCGATGCTTTGGTGGGGTATATGTCCAGGATGGGATTTGCCTCAGAGATAATCACAGATTTGGGCGCATCGTTCACGTCAAAGCTCATGAAACGCTTATGGCAAATCTGTGGAATTAAGCACAAGGAAACCACTGCCTATCATCCGGAAAGTAATGGGTTAACTGAGAAGTTCAATGGGACTCTAATGCGCATGATTAGGGCTTACTTGGCAGAGAATCCAAACAATTGGGACCAGAAGCTGCAATCCCTTTTGTTTGCTTATCGATCAGTGCCACCAGCCAGCACTGGGTTTAGTCCATTTGAACTTTTATTTGGGAGGAGGGTGAAAGGGCCCCTTGATTTGATCAAACAAAATTGGGAGCAGATCACCCAGGATGACCCACAAGACGTTGTGACTTATATAGACACCTTGATGAATGACCTAAGGAGAAATCTAGAGCTGGCAGCAGAAAACCTGCAAGCTCAGAAGGTCAGACAGAAAACATGGTATGACCACAAAGCTAGAGAGAGGCACTTTGACCCAGGGGAGGAAGTGCTTTGGCTTAGGCCCTGCAGAGAGAATAAACTGCAGCTCAAATGGGCAGGACCATATAGGGTCATTTCCAAGATGTCAGACCTGAACTACCTTATAGAGCAGGAGGAGAACCAAGCAAGGAGGGTGGTTCATGTGAATGCCCTAAAACCCTACTACAGAGGGGAACAGAGGGTTCTATTTGCTATAAAAGCAGCTGAGAGTGAGGAAGCTGAATTACCTTTCTGGGAGGGTAGAGGGGAAGTAAAATACAACCCAGAGGAGGTAAAGATCAGTCCTGCACTCACCCAAGACCAGCAGCAAGAACTAAAAATGCTGCTTAGTAAATATCAACAGGTGTTTTCCAACAAGCCAGGGATAGTGAAGGGATTGATGCATCGGATCCACACAGGGGATGCACCCCCGCAGGCAGTATCCCCATACCGAGTAACGGGACCCTATAGGGACAAGGTGCGGAAGGAGCTGGACGAAATGCTGAGGGAGAACATAATCGTCCCCTCTTCTAGTCCTTGGTCCTCTCCGATAGTCCTTGTGGACAAGCCTGATGGGAGCATTAGGTTTTGTGTCGATTACAGGAAATTAAACCGTGTAACCACTCCTGATGCCTACCCAATGCCCAGGCTAGACAACCTGATTGAAACCATAGGGGGTTGTCGGTTCATCTCATCATTGGACCTGGTAAAGGGATATTGGCAATTAAGAATTGATCCCAGGGATCAAGAAAAGACTGCCTTTTGCAGCCCTTTTGGTCTCTATGAGTTTCGAGTCCTGAGCTTTGGTCTCAGAAATGCACCAGCCACATTCCAAAGGCTGATGGACCAGACCTTGGCAGGGCTCAGTGACTTTACAGTGGCCTACATTGACGACATAGGGATCTTCAGTAATACCTGGGAAGATCACCTGATACACCTGGAGTTAGTGCTGCAGAGGTTAAGTGCAGCAGGGCTAACAGTAAAGGCCAGCAAGTGTCAGCTGGGTAGCCCAGAAATAAAATACTTGGGTCACATGGTAGGGGGAGGAATGATAAAACCCCTGGAGGCCAAAATAGAAGCTGTTCGTGATTGGCCTAGACCCAACACCAAGAAAAAGGTCAAATCATTTCTTGGGTTGGTGGGCTACTACAGAAAGTTCATCCCGAGGTTTAGCGAGATTGCGGCTCCGCTGACCGATCTGACGAGGAAGAAGACTGATGACCGCATCCCGTGGACCAGCGACTGTGAGGAGGCGTTCCAGAGGTTGAAGCAGGCGCTAATCAACTATCCTGTGCTGCGTGCTCCAGACTTCGACCGGGAGTTCATCATCTACACCGATGCGTCTAACAGCGGGGTAGGAGCAGTTCTGTGCCAGGAGGATGAGAATGGTGACCAGCATCCAGTGTCCTACCTGAGTAGGAAACTCCAAAAAGGTGAGAGACATTTGGCAACCGTGGAGAAGGAGTGTTTGGCCATAGTCTACGCGATCCAGAAGGCCAAGCCTTACATCTGGGGAAGACATTTTATTCTGTGTACTGACCATTCACCATTGCAATGGTTAAAGACAATGAAAACCCACAATAGCAAACTTATGAGGTGGGCTTTAAACCTACAGGACTATGACTTTGAAGTGAAGGTGGTCAGAGGGTCAGTGAACTGTGTTGCTGACGCCTTATCAAGAAGACCTGAAGAATGAAGACGGCGAAAGAACATGGACTATATGTGTATATAATGATGACAAAAAGTAAATGTACCTGGTTTTGAATTTGGTTTGTATGAATAAAGGTAAATTGATGTAATATATATGGTAAATGTTTAAATGCCTATTTGCTATGGTTTAACTTAGAATGTAAGTATATGTAAGTATTATATGGTATGTATAAATGTTGTTGTGTGTTTTATTCAGGTTGTTTTTTGGTGAAAAGCACTTTTAGCTTTCCCCCTACAAAACAACTTTTAAAGAGGGGAGGTGTTACATACAGCACTGATGTTACCTGTCTGTCATGGGTTTGGAGGGAAAGTTCCATCCTATGGGGAGTGGAAGGCGGGACATCAGGAGGAGGGGCTGTACTGTATAAATATGTGAAGCGGGTGTGGAGAGTTAGGGGAGATGCTGAGAGACACTGGGTTGTGACGAAGCAGCAGCTGGGAAGAAGAAGCTGTTGTGGGAGTCTGTGTGTCAGACAGGGTACTACTGTGTGTCAGAGTACCAACCTGATAGGTTCAGGTGTCTGTTGGTTAGCCAGAACTGATGGGTTCAGGGTCTGTGCTTTAAGTTAAGGTTCTGTGTGAACCAAACTGTATGCTTGTATGAGTGAGAATAAGCCACGTTACTTTATTTTATTCACCTGATTGTTTATTTTTCCCTGTGTGCATTTAAAATAAACCTTATTCTTTTTATTGTTTAAAAATCCATCCCTGGTCTGTGTGACTTATTAGAGGGAATGGTTGGTGGCAGCTTAGTGTAACTGTGTGACAGATCCCAGTAGGTCTGGGTTTGTCACAGCATCATCTCAGGAGTGATGGCTAGAACCTCCTGATTGGTGTTCCATTCCCATCCTTGCATAACATAATATTTTGGAACACAGACCATGAATGCAAGTTTCTTTTTCCTCAAAGGTGATCCTAAAAGATCACAGAGTAAAAGGAAGTCAGGTCATTGTGCACGGCAGAACTTGTGTATGCTAGGATTCCTTTACTGCCAACTAAATAAATGATTCCTTGATGACTCAGGAACTTATTTGCTTGTTTCTTAGCTGTGTGTGAGTTGCAGCTGTGTGTGAGTTGGCTAGATGGTTCTGGTTTACAGGAAAAGTATTTCCACGCTTGCTAAAGTTTTAAAAAAGAAACCATCTGATGCATCCAAAATAAAAAGCTTGAGGCGGTCAAGCTACAGATATTGTTATCGTGTGTCTTTGTGTCAGTTGGCAATTTCTAGAGCACGGAAGAGTTGCTCTTGCTACATCTGTGAATCCAGACCAGCCTTTTTGAGTTGGCACTTCTTCATATTTTTATTTTTACAAATCAGCTTAGTTCAAGAACTGTGTCTGTAAGAAGCTTGGCTTTTTTTTCTACTGGTAGGCTCACTTCCAAGCCTTCTGATCCCAGGGCATAGCTTGGCACAGTTTCTGGGAGATGACAGCTCCCGGAACTCCTTGGCCAGTATAGCCACTAAGCATGCTGACTGCAACATTTTGGGAGTTGTAGTACCGAGAAGAAAGTGTTCCAAGCTCTGTTCCAGAAAATCATCTGGGTTAGCCCATCTGGCAAGGAAACTTTACAGATTTGCCAATTGAGATATCCTCATACAGTGCAGAACCGAAGAACATGTTGTAGTTTGGGCCAATGGTTGTTGCTTTGGCTTGATCACTGTACCAGATGGCGACTTACACACTGCCAAACAAAAGGATAAAAGAAGGATGCAGATTTGCAGGCATCTATTCATCTGTATAGTTGCAAATGCAGAAATAAGTAATCGAGGCAGAAATGGAATACATCTCATTGTAATAGGCAAGACTGAGATTAGGTGATCCACCAAATAGTAGTTCAATTTGCTGTGCAAGAGCAAGCAAGGATTCAATTAAATGTTAGAAACATTACTTTTTTGCAGTACTGGGAGCTGGTCTGCCCCACCAAAAGATGTAACATTTCCAAACTCTAGATTCAACCTTGATTGGATGTGATCACTCTCCCGTTGAAGACACAAGCCTGCACCTTGGATCCACTCCTGAATCCAGTCCTCAGTCTGGATGCCCAATTTTAGTAATGGCCTGGAGTGTATTTGTACTATTAAGGAGAGTGTGCTACTGTCACCTGTGTCCACTAGATCAAGTGTTTACTAGTTTGAATCTGTTGGTCTAGGTCCTACTCTTTGAAGCAGCAGAAACCAAGCTTGCTCCACCCTCCATATAAAAGCCCTTCAAGTATCTGCATATAGCTCTTGTATCACTGAGAGCCAGTGTGATGTAATGGATACAGTGATGGACTACCAGACAAGGATGTGACAGGACAGCTTATAGCTACCACATGGTATTCTAAACTACTTCAGGATGTTGCTCAAATTAGAAGTAGTATTGGTATTTTCCAAATAAATACATTAGTAGTCATGCTGTAAGGAAGCCTATGTTCTTCAGAGCACAGTTGGAAAACTAACATACTAAAATAAAGCTGAAGATGTCTAGCAGCAACAGAACCAGTCAGCCTAATGAATGGGGAATACTTTATTAGCAGATCATGCTGATCATTCTATCTGTGATGCTTTTCATGTGTTTATTGAAGTAAGGGTTAGCCGGGTGGTCCAAACAAAATAAAATACAAATGCAAAAATAGGCAACACCTTTACAGACTACTAAAAAATCATCATATAATTCCATGTATTTATTTATTTTTATCCCCCACCTTTTTTTTTTTGTCTGTGATAGTTCTAGACTTCAGCTCTGAAGGAATGAGAGGGTGAGGGAAGAGGAGAGAGAGAAGTGAAGTTAGAATAGACTCAAATCCTGAAATCAGCAAGTTGATTTACTTAAATCCTAAGCTTAGCGGGGAACAATGAACACTGATTGAGCAAGTAAGTCCTTTGGATGCGCTTTTGGAAGGGAGATGAATGCACAGATAGATACTCAGTTTGATTGCAAATAAGTAGAAGGGACAAATACATTTTGGGAATTTTTAATTTCTTTGTAGTAAATTTCTCTGACTCGTTTATTTTAGTGTCCCCTTACGACCTCTGCTTGGATCCAGTATTAGGTCTGAAATATGTGTTCCTCGAGGCATAAACTGCTGCAAACAATTTCCTGTTTGAGAAAAGCTGCTCTGGAATCATAAGGAGAGCAGGCTGACCTGGCCCTTCAATCCTACTTTCAATTCTGCTGTCAAATGCTAAGCTAGCAAGTGTGCAAGGGAGTCAACAGCAAGCCCAGATCAAACCCGGAGTAGCTTGAGCCAAGTTTCAAGGAATGTGTAAGATTCTGAGAGAAGAGCCAGCAGTCAAACCCTAATGCAAAGGCCAGCCCAACAGGGCCAAGAAGAGGGAACAAAGAGGAAGAGAGCTGCAACAGACAAATTGACAGGCAGGAATTCAGGCCAACACAACACAAAGAAGACTGGGGCAGGATGCAAGTTTGCCCTGAGACCCTTCCCTTTGTCACCTGATTAGTTATTTACTGCAAATGCCTGACCTTGCGAGTGCCCAGGCTACCTTGATTGTCTTCTCTGTTTTAACACCTTAATACAGAACCTCCAGGGTGAGGAGGTTCTGTATTCATCAAGCTGTCATCATCTCCTGGAGGAACTGGGCCCACACCTTCTCCAACTCCTGTGTTCCTTGGAGAGGGTGGCTAGCGGGGAGGCCTTGAGATGCTCCCTAGCTCTAGTGTCCTCCTCCTAAGGCCACACATCCTCTGAAGAGGACTCAGCTAAAGTGGTCCAGCTTGATGTTTGGTGTCTGCGCACCAGCGTTATGTGTAGTTCCCCCCGCCCCCGCCTGAGGCACCCACCCCATTCTTCCTCATCATTCATTTGGCTTAGTTTTCACTTTCTCAACAACCGGTTGGCATAATTTATTTTTAGTTTAGGACAGGATACGTGGCTGTGCCAGGGACCATGGAAAAACTTATTTAGTCATTTCCTTGATTGTGTAAGTGTTCAAAAGGAAAGTTGAAATACACATTAATGACACACACATTCAAGCATATATTTGCATGCCAAAGGCCTAGGAGTCAGGTTAAAAAAAAAAGAGGCCACTATCCACAGGAGAGTCCTCAGTTCGGTGATGTCCCCAACTTGATTAGTTGTCCAGCCAACATCTGGTTTAGAGATAAGGCATGATAAAATGGAAGAGCAGGGGCCTTGGTTTTGCCTGTCAACAGGTAGTGTCTGGACAGCAGATTAGGGAGGCACACAGATCACCAGATCAGAGAATTCCTCAATCTGAAGAGACTGTGGGTTCTTCTAGGCAGGAGAAAAGTTCAATATCCCTTCCTCCCAGTTTCTCTAGGTTTGCTCAGAAAATGACAAAGTTTATCAGCACCCATGTGCAGACTCTACCTTAGAAGTAACTTCTTAGAAGACTTCTTCTCTTTGGGAAATCTTAGCAATCCTTTAATATCTGCATAAGAAATTCATTTCCTCGTTAGAGCTTCTCTTCTGGAACTATTTGTGTGTTTGCATTCTAAATTGGATGCAAATTATAAACTTCTGATCTCAAAGTTTAGTAGTTTCTAGGTACTGTATTAACCACGCAGAACAGGCTAATTATTCCTTTCTTCTGGTCATCCTCCAGGACTTTACAGCATGCCCAAGGCTACATAGGCTGGCACTCTTCTCAGGAGGCACATGGAGAATTAAGCTTCCAACCTCCGGCTCTGCAGCCAGATGAGTTTATTCACTGATATATCCAGCCAAGCAAACAGCCAACTTGCCTGCACACAAACAATAACATACATGTAGGAGCTGAAATGGCCACAAGAACTATCATAAATACACGAGAGGGTGCAAATCTTCTGAGACTACAAACAAATTCCTTGCCAGTTGTATATAAAACACAAATCTATAAGTCTCTCATAGGGAGTCAGTATAAGACGGGAGCCCTGTGAAGACATTCAGATATTCCTCTGTGAAATTTGACTCCTTGCCAGAACAAATCAAAACACAGCCAAACCATACCATGCAGGAGGGACACACACAAAAAGCATAGAATATCAATCTAAATGTTTTTCTACTAAGACTTCTGTTAAAACTATAGTAATTTTCTAAATTGACATTTATACAAATAAGTTAGCCTATGCCCTGTCTGCATCATCTATCCTCTTTCTTTCTCTTCCCCTCTCTTTTTGGAAAAGAGGCCTTTATTTTTTATTTTATTTTTTACTATGTGCAATTGCATGTCTTATCTGTGGAGGAAGACCCCCTAAAGGTCCCTCTCTTTCCTGTACCTGTGCTGTGGATAAAGGAATTATATGTTAACTCTGACCTCCATTGTTGCACTTAGGCCAGGAACAGCAGGCCTCAGGTTTCTACATTTGGCTCTTTTCTTCCGACAGAGTTTATGTACTCAGCTCAGTTGCTAGTACATTCTCTCTTACTGACAGGTAATTTGTCAAACCCAGCAGCTAGAGCAGATACAAAAGATTGGGAATAGTGTCACATTTCCAGGTGATCAATTCCCTCTTGCAGAGTTCATATCAGGGAAAAGGATATGTCTGTTCCTCTGTTTGTGCTATGATGACAAAACAGTGGGATGATGAATGCCAAAACCCAGTTCCTTTGTTTTGCTTCATAATTCCTCCCAGTCAAGTACATAATTCATGCCCTAAGGACAGACATAGGACTCAGAGTCATGACTCATTTGTACCACTATGCAATATTAAAGCCTCCAAAAGACATCAGTGACAAACCTGGTGTACAGGTTACAGGAATCTGAGATGCTCAACAGCAACACAAGCAGTGCTAAAGGAAACCAGAGGAACTAGTTGATTGTATACACTGGTCATATAACAGCAGTATCATCTAAGGCTAAAGAGACAACTGTTCTGATGTATAGTCAGTCACACTTCTGGATCTCATGCAGAGCTTGGAAATGTTACTGTCTCTTTTTACTATAATACTCATAGTTCTCCAGTCACTATGGCCTCATTCCTAATAAATAGCATAAGTTAGACTGAATAAAGAGCAGCAAGCTATGTAAAAAAAATTGTGTGTCATTTAAAAAAATGTAATGAGTAATGGTAACAAATTCCTTCTGATAAGTAATATTTAAGGTGTTGGCTTTTGGTAGGATTCGCCAAGATTTAGCTCATTTTCCTATATTTACAGATAAAAGTAGAGTTCCTCTCACTATTGCTACCATGTTGCCACCACTACAATGGCCTTTGCTGCAGCAGATATTCCAAGACATGTGCAAAGGACATAAGCACCTTGTGAAAGGTGTCTGTTGAGGTTGTCACAATGATACCACTGCAGCAGTGGTATAACACAATTACCCCTGGAGCAGTGATTCCCAGCTTTGGGTCTTGAGATTTCTTGGACTGAAACTCCCAGAAACATTTGCTACTAGCTGTGCTGATGAGGACCTCTGGGAGGTGCAGTCCCAAAACATCAGGAGACCCAGGGTTGGGAACCACTGCCCTAGAGAAATCTGGCAGAATCCAGTATTCTTGTGTGCATGCAGTGTGGGATCTAACACACTTACAGACTCCTTGTTGGCTGATTTTCCATTGGTAATAAGATCAACTGATCTGCAGAGACCAAGTCAATATTATTTATTTATTTATTAATATACTCATATCCCGCCCATCTAGTCGTTGACTACTCTGGGCGGCTTACAACAAGTAGAATAAAACAGTTAAAACTTAACAACAGTTTACAGCAATAAACAATCATTCAAGATGGAAGGAAAAAAGAAAACATAGATCAAGTGATGCTCAGAGCGAAGGCCTGCCTAAATAGCCAGGCCTTCTCTCCAAGGAAAAATATCCAATGAAGGGGCCATGCGGATCTCTAAGGGGAGGTTATTCCAAAGACAAGGAGCCACTGCTGAGAAGGCCCGGTTTCTTGTTTATTCCTTCCGGGCCTCCCTCGCCATTAGGCTCCTCAACCGCACCTCCTGGCTAGATCAAGTGATACAGGCAGATCTAGGTGGGAGGAGGCATTCCGCCAGATGTCAAGGTCCTAAACTGTTTAGGGCTTTATATGTAATCATTAAGACTTTTAAATAAATGTGGAAATGAATGGGCAAACAATGCAATGCAGCCAGGGTGCCCCACTAAGAAGTCTGGCCGCCACGTTCTGCACCATTTGAAGCTTCCGCATCAATCTCAAAGGTAGCCCCACATAAAGTGCATTACAGTGGTCTAATCTCGAGATTACAAGTGCATGTACCAAAGTGGTGAGCGCCCCAACGTCAAGACAGGGATGCAGCTGGGCAATCTGCCAAAGATGGAAGTAGGCAGGGCGGACCACTGACGCCACCTGGGTTTCCATGGTGAATGCTGGGTTGAGATGGATCTGCAAGTTGCAAACCTCACTCTTCACAGTGAGAGTTACCCCCCTCCCAAATGAGAGGGAGTTTCCCAAACCGCTGATGGTGGGGCCACCCACCCTCAGGACCGTCTTGTCCGGGTTCAGCCTCAGCCTATTTTCCTGCATCCATTGCACTACAGTCTCCAAACAGCGCTGAAGGGACAGAATGGCATCCACTGTGGTTGGAGAAAAGGAGATGTAGAGCTGAGTGTCATCAGCATACTGATGGTACGATGCCCCACACCTCCTGTGTCAATCCATTTCATGTGCAGTCTTCCTCTTTTCCTACTGCTTTGCACTTTTTCTTGCATTGCTGCCGTTTCCAGTGAGCTTGTCTTCTTATGATGGTAGTACAGCACCCTTTGTTTGGTTATTTTAGCTTGTAGTGAAAGTCCACACTTAATTTGCTTTACTTATCTTTCTGACAAGTCATGCTATCTGTAAAACTCTTTTCCAACACTACATTTCAAATAAGTGAAATGTATGTATATACTTTGTGTAGTGTATAAAATGTGTATTTAAAGTCTGCACTCCTATATATAGCTGCTTTCTGAGGGTGGTTTATTTTGGAGGTAACAAGTCCAGAATTTCAATGTACTTAATAAGCTTTATAAATGTTTTTGTTTAGTCGTTAAGTCATGTCCGACTCTTTGTGACCCCATGGATCAGAGCACGCCAGGCCCTCCTATCTTCCACCGCCTCCCGGAATTGTGTCAAATTCATGTTGGTCGCTTCGATGACACTGTCCAACCATCTCATCCTCGGTCGTCCCCTTCTCCTCTTGCCTTCACACTTTCCCAACATCAAGGTCTTTTCCAAGGAGTCTTCTCTTCTCATGAGATGGCCAAAGTACTGGAGCCTCAGCTTCAGGATCTGTCCTTCCAATGAGCACTCGCGGTTGAGTTCCTTTAGAATTGATAGGTTTGTTCTCTTTGCAGTCCAGGGAACTGTCAAGAGTCTCCTTCAGCACCACAATTCAAAGGCATCAATTCCTCGGTGGTCAGCCGCCTTTCACTTCCATACATCTCTACTGGAAAAGCCATAGCTTTGACTATGTGTACCTTTGTCGGCAAGGTGATGTCTCTGCTTTTGAAGATGCTGTCTAGGTTTGTCATCGCTTTCCTCCCAAGAAGCAGGCGTTTTTTAATTTCGTGGCTGCTGTCACCATCTGCAGTGATCATGGAGCCCAAGAAAGTGAAATCTGTCACTGCCTCCATATCTTCCCCTTCGATTTGGCAGGAGGTGATGGGACCAGTGGCCATGATCTTAGTTTTTTTGATGTTGAGCTTTAGACCATTTTTGGTGCTCTCCTCTTTCACCCTCATTAAGAGGTTCTTTAATTCCTCCTCATCAGACTGGTATCATCTGCATATCGGAGGTTGTTGATATTTCTTCCGGCAATCTTAATTCCTGCTTGGGATTCATCCAGTCCTGCCTTTCACATGATGTATTCTGCATATAATGTTAAATAAGGTGGGGGATAATATACAGCCTTGTCGTACTCCTTTCCCAATTTTGAACCAATCAGTTGTTCCATCTCCAGTTCTAACTATTGCTTCCTGTCCCATGTATAGATTTCTCAGGCGATAGATAAGGTGGTCAGGCATTCCCATTTGTTTAAGAACTTGCCATACTTTGCTGTAGTCGATATAGTCAAAGGCTTTTGCATAGTCAATGAAGCAGAAGTAGATGTTTTTCTGGAACTCTCTGGCTTTCTCCATAATCCAGCGCATGTTCGCAATTTGGTATCTAGTTCCTTTGCCCGTTCAAAATCCAGCTTGTACTTCTGGGAGTTCTCAGTCCACGTTCTCAGTCTGAAGCCTACGTTGTAGGATTTTGAGCATAACCTTGCTAGAGTGTGAAATGAGTGGAATTGTAGTTGGAGCATTCTTTGGCACTGCCTTTCTTTGGGATTGGGATGTAGATTGATCTTTTCCAGTCCTCTGGCCACGGCTGAGTTTTCCAAACTTGCTTGCATATTGAGTGTAGCACCCTAACAGCGTCATCTTCTAAGATTTTAAATAGTTCAACTGGAATTCCATCACCTCCACTGGCCTTGTTTTAGCCAAGCTTTCTAAGGCCCACTTGACTTCACTCTCCAGGGTGTCTGGCTCAAGGTCAGCAGCCACATTATCTGGGTTGTCTGGGTGCTGCATGTGTTGCTCTCAAACTAGCAGCGTATGGGCCAAGGTTTGACAAATTATCAGCATGCATACAACATAAAAAAATCACGTTGTGCAAAAGCATGCCAACTTGAGTATCCCTTATCAAAAATCCATGCATATAATTATTTTAAAAGTTTGTATAAATTACCAGGCTTGTATTACTTTAATATTTGTTTCCATTTACTAGAGTTAATGGTTATTTTTGAATAAAAAAGAGTTTGTATCCTTGAAACTTTTGTTAGATTTTGAAGACAAAAGGTGATGATTAATTCAGACAACTGTACTGACTAAAACATTAGTATTCAGATTTAATTGCAGTGTTGGCACTTCAAAAGAAATAATTTGGTTTTTTGTGTTGCTGTTTGGGCACTCGGGCTCAAAAAGGTTAGCCATCACTGACCTAGGCCAATTCCGAATAGGTCACGGACTATACGGAAAAGTTCCGCCTGCTGATCTGAAGCTTCGCTTATCCGGTCAGTGAAGTGTGCTTGGCTAGCAGCCTTTGCCTTAGCACAGCTTTGTGGAACTGAATGTATTTAGTGGAAATCCCTGATGAACAAATAACATTTACATTTCATTTTTGCTGCAGGATGGAACCAGAGGCTGGATTTCTGAATAAGAGGTTTCATGTTTGCAACCAATGTATCTGGTGGTGAGTAATGATGACTTCACTGGGAACAGCCAACATTAAAGTGACTTTTTAAGTTCCAATTAGTTCAATGAAGAGTTGAACACATCATTAACATTCTCTTGTTGAAACCAATGGAGCTTACATGTGCTTAACTTTGACCAGACTGTGCCCAATGTCATTGCGACTCTCAAATAATCCACTATCAAGTTCTAAGATGAGCAATTATCACGCTGAGGAGAAAGCAGTAATTTATATTGATAGCTACTGCACTTGGATATATGTAATTAAGTCCCTGATTAGCTTGGACATGTGCCTCCAGCTTGAACATCTACCAAATGAAGGTTATATTTTCAACAATGTTTCTGTCTCTTTTTTTGGTTGTTATCTTACTTGTTTCTCAGCAGGAATATAATATCCCACGAAGAGTGTCACACACTGAGTTATTTCATATGGGGCAAAAATTCTGTCAAAATTGGCCATGGTTTATTTTGAAAGAGAACAGGGCTTACAGGGATCCATCGCCAAATTGCACTATAAAAATCCACATCTCTTAAAATAATTTCACTTCAGCTGTGCTTTGGTAACTCCCCCACAACACACCCGCAAACACACATCTTTGGCAAGATTCAGCCCCTGAGCTGCTGGACAAACTGGGATTTGTCCAATAGGTCCCCTTGCTATCGACCAACATAGACCCAGAGGTTGTCCATGTATGGTCAGCAACAGGCAGACATGCCACCTGTTTATAGTCTGCCCCACAAGAGTGTGATGCATCCTAATTCTGTTTAAATTATTAAAATAATTTCTAATTTTGCCCTTTGCATATAAATTAACATAAGCCATTTTATGCAAATAATTCCTCTCTTTTGTCCTTCTATTTGTGGGGAGGAGGAGATGTCATCCTTTTGGTGATATCTGTCGTGCTCTGCCTCTAATCCTTCAGGCTGCTCTTCCTACATATACTAGGACCGAAGGATGATTCCCTCCCCGAGTGAACCTGTTCCTTTGGGGGGCTGACGGCACATGTTTCAAAATGAAGCAGAAGGTCTCAACTGCTCAGTGTTTTCTAAGGGTGACTCTGGGGCACCATGTTAGGGACACCAGGGAGGCCTACAGGAAGGTTCAGGAATGGAGCAAACCTCTGGTTCAAAATGAGCTCTCGTAGCTGTAAACCTCCAGCAACAGTTGCCCCAAGGGACGTCATTACAGATCATCACTGCCTCTTATCATCTCCCAGGGCACTTGCTTGAGATTCTCAGGAAAGGAAAGTGACTGTATGGACCTTAGGGTATTTTAGGTTCAATATCCCTGAGGGATTTTGACTTTGAAGTCAGCTGTACATAATTAAGTAAAACTTAACATAAGAGGCTTTTCAGCATAAATTATATGCTAAACAATTCATTTCTAAAGTAAAGCAAGTCTTGCTAACCGCATAGAAGAGATCAGATCAATAATCCTTCTAGTACAGACCTCCACAGCCATTCAGATTACAACTCCCATAAGCCCCAGTTAGTATGGCTAACATCCATGCTGGCTTGGGCTGACGAGAGTTGTTGCTTCACATCTGGATGGCAGCAGGTTAAAAGGACGTTACCTTAATATTATGCCTTATACTATAAAAACCAAATCTTCCCTTTTCCCACCGAAAATGTTCAGTGGTTGAGACAGAATGCATAAAGCCTGAAGTGACTGGGGGTATGACTATACAACAATATGCTATGCTGTTTGTGTTGGGGTTGGCATGATTAAATTGGACTCCACCCCCCCCACACACACACACACTAAGTGCATGTAAAGGTAACCACAAGTATTTCTGATCCTTTTTCATAGTCCTCATCAGAAGGGGAGAAAAGAAGGGTAAGGGTCAGGAACAGAGCAGAAATGCTACCGTGGGAGGCTGTGATCCTGGTGAAAATGTTGTGCAGTGTGGGCTCTTGCAATGGTATAATTTCCTGTGTAGACAACTACAGACATTTTCAGCAGCAGATAATAATAACAATAATCGTAATAGTAATCATCATTATCATGTCCTGTGAAGTCAATTCTGACTTATGGGAACTCTTGAAGGTTTTTTTTAATGCATAAAATACCCATAGATGGTTTAGCAGTCCCACTCCGGGACTCTGCAGCTTGTCCAGGAACACGCAGGTGGCAGGGCACCACACATGGTCTCAATGATCTTGGCAGGCTACCCTAATAGTTACTGCTGAATGAGGAGTCAGAAAATTCAGTTTGTAGCAACAAGAGAACTCCTGCCTAAAACTAGCCTAAGTTAAAAGGGAAATGAAAAAGAAGGAGAATAACAACTAACACATAAGAGATAAAAAGTGTGCAACACAAAGGATGTGCTACATTGCTTACCAGACTGTCCATGTTCTAGGATTTTCATCCTTCTCAGGTAGTGCTACACTGAGTCTTCATTACAAGAAGAATTAAGTATGTGTGAGAACGTGGGATGGATCACTGATTCTCTTGTGAAGGTATTGATGATTCAAGAGGTCAAAGCAGGGCTAGAGATTTTTTTTCTCTTACCTATTTTCTTTCGCTTATCTATTCTCCTTCACTCCTATTGTTTTCCTTTTCCTTTTTTCTTTCTTTCTTTTTTTTAATTTAGCACCTGCTGCTGGCTTTTATTTACTTAACCATATTTGTCCTCACTGTGGGTAACTGAGTTTTATGTTCCTGATTTGGGCTAGGCAGTGGACATACTTGGCCAAGCCAGAACATTAGAGACACTAAAAGATATCTTCCATACATCCAAATGCATTTTTCTGCTGTCCTTCTCCTCGCTTGCCCTTTACGGTTCGGTTGACTGCAAGAGTGTCACAGAAGACACCTCTGCCTGAGTGGAAAGGAGTAATACAGTAGGACCCCCATATCCACTGGAGATTGGTTTCAAGACACACCACTGATACTGAAAAACACAGATAACAGCAAAACTAACTGTGTGGCCCAAAAACACCATTTCCCATAGGAATGCATTGGAAACCGGTTAATCCGTTCCAATTGGAACGGATTGCCGTTGTTAAGTGAAAAAACCCATAGGAAACATCGCTAAGCGAAACAATGTATCCTCCATTGGAATGTATTGAAGCTGACTCAATACATTTTAATGGCTTTGCGAAGTCAATTTTTGCAAAATTAAGTGTGTCATAAAAGGGTCAAAAATGGTTTTAAATGCTTGGATTAGCTTCTGCACCCTCTAAAACGGATGCAAAAGTTAATTTGGCTTTGATCTGACTTTTCATTAATTTATGGTGATTTTTTCCCCCCCAACTTTTGACAGCTGTCAAAATCTGACAGCTCCATTATTTCCTATGGGGGAAGAAAAAAATCACAAAAAATTAGTGAAGACTCAGCAACTGTTCTAAATTCTTGGGTTCGTTAGAGGACCCCCTAAGTTGTGTGCAAACCTGATTTGGCTTTCATCTGAACTTTCGTTAATTTTTTGTAAATTGTTTTCTCCCCCATAGGAAAGCATGGAGCTGTCAGATTTTGACAGGTCCATTGGTTCCTATGGGCCAAAAAAAAAATTCACAAAAATTAACGAAAAGTCAGATCAAAGCCAAATCAGGTTTGCACATGACTTAAGGGGTCCTCTAACGAATCCAAGCATTTAGAACTGTTTTTGACCCTTCTAAGACACTTTTTTAATTGGAACAAAAACATCGTTAAGTGAAGCAGGGGACCTAAAATAGCATTCGTTATGCGAAGCATGGTCCCAAACTTCGCTAAGCAAAAATCGCCCATAGGAAACATCGTTATGCGATGCATATTATTTTCTAAAAAAACACATCGTTATGCGAATTCATTGCTAAACGAGGCAATCGTTAAGCGAGGCACCACTGTGTGTGTGTGTATATATATATATATATATATATATATATATATATATATATATATATATATATATATATATATATATATATATATATATATATGTATATATGTATATATGTATATATGTATGTATATACTGTATATACTGTATATACTCTGTGTGTGTGTGTGTGTATGTGTGTGTATATATATATATAGCAATGGTAAAAGGGGTGGAGGAACAGAAAAATTATTTTCACATGTATTACCAGAACTGGCCACTAGAGGGTTTCTTCATTAACAAGTATTAATAACACGGTCTCTGGCTCTTAATGTTTTCAGACGGTGGACAAGTGAAATCGCAGATACTGATCCCACAAATACAGGCGTCATACTGGCCTTTTTTCTCTGTGCCACGGAACAGCCTTTCCAAATGCCTTCTTATCAGAAGCTTTCCTTTCAGAGGATCAAGCGATGAGTACCAGTGGGGCCATGGTGCCCAAATGATGATGAGGGAATACGTGAAAAGGACAAGGAATAAATTCCATGGTTACTGGGAGAGGTAAGGAGGAAGGAAGGAAACTGATAGCATTACCTAAATAATGCTCCTGAAGGTCCATCAAGTTCAAAAAATATGTGTGGCTGCGTAGTCTCCTCAACCCGGGTCATAACCCCCCTCCCATTCATGGTCTCCCCTGAGTCTGGAAATATACAAATACTTTCATGCATCAAATTTAAAAGATGTTCAGGCCACCTTCAAACCAGTTCCGGATGGGTTGGCTGCAATTTGCATAGCAAATATAGATACAGATCAAATCAGCTGTCATTCACACACCCCTACTCACTTGTATACAAAAAATATCCTTCAGATACAAGTTGTTACATGTTTATTTTCATCAGAACAAAAAATATATATACAATATTTTGTCCTTTCTCAGAATAACAAAACATTTTAAAAAATGTCATTGTAGCTAAGATTGGTCACAATCCCGCTGGTTGTCTCTCAAAAGAATCTAGGTCGGCCCTTCGCCCATCACGCCTGTGTTTTGCAATTGTTTAAAAACAGGCCTACAAATTAATAACAGCCACAGGCCTCTTAATCTGTACAGGAACAGGTACTCTTTTTGTGCAGCTGCAGGGACACATCCAGAAGCCCCTACCCCAGCCTGGGAATGTTACCTAAGGTGCCTGTTCGAACAGGTGACTTGGAGAAGAGAAAGGAGAAGGAAGGATGACTACATCCTGTGCTTAATGACTGCAGCATAGCAGGCCAAAAATAAAAATAAGGAAGACGAAAACATTGTGACACCTTAAAAACTAACTGCTGTTTTTCAATACAAGCTTTCATGGATTAAGTCCACTTCCTTAGACATAAGTGGGACTACATGGCAAATATTTTTACTTTCATTGTTGTTTGTTGTTTAGTCATTAAGTCATGTCCAACTCTTTGTGACCCCATTGACCAGAGCATGCCAGGCCCTCCTGTCTTCCACTGCCTCCCGGCGTCGTCCTCTGTCATCCCCTTCTCCTCTTGCCTTCACACTTTCCCAACATCAGAGTCTTTTCCAGGGAGTCTTCTCTTCTCATGAGATGGCCAAAGTATTGGAGCCTCAGCTTCAGGATCTGTCCTTCCAGTGAGCACTCAGGGTTGATTTCCTTTAGAATGGATAGGTTTGTTCTCCTTGTAGTCCAGGGGACTCTCAAGAGCCTCCTCCAGCACCACAATTCAAAGGCATCAATTCTTCGGTGGTCAGCTTTCTTTATGGTCCAGCTATCACTTCCACTTTACTTTCATGCGTGGCCCAAAAACAAAGAGACAGTTTATTTCCTGGGTGCAAATTGTTTGTTCAGAGTGCAGCATTTCACACCTGGCAAGTATGCAGATCCTTGTTGATATTTGTTTCCCTTCCCAGGAAGCATTGTTCTGTAAACAATGACAATGATTGGTGGCTAAATTAATTCCAGGCTATAGACAGCCAACAGGAACAACATGGTAATGAATATCTCAAATCACCAGTCGGGCTTCTGAGTAGCTCTGGTAAGTTAGGAATGCTATACAGCTTGGATATACAGCAGAGACAACATAATTAATGACTGCAGGCATGCCGAAGTATTTCCCTTTTTAATGCCAAGGGTATTACAACTTGTCATAGCAATATAGATTACATACAGTTCACATTCCACGTGGGATGCTTACATGCAAATTTGAAATTCCTTATACTATATGTGGTGAACTGTTCTCATCAAAATGGAGGCTCATCAGAGACAGACAGCACCAGTTGTACACCTGTTTGCCTGTGGCTACTTTTCTCCTTATGCTCGGCCTATTGCGGTTTCTACCTGGACCTTGACTTTCAAATTAAACTAAGTATTTGGATTCCTTTGTTTGGTAGCCTGCCTGGTGAAATAATCTCCACAGATTGTAAAAGTTACTCTTTTGGAATACAACTCCTAAAATCCCCTCACCAGCATGCTGGCTAGGAGATCCTGGGGGCTGTTGTTCAAAAAAGTAACTTTCCTCAGCCATACACCCAAATATGGTGTGTGGAAGAATAGTCCTTGATATTATTTGTAGGCTCTGGCTCGAGGGCCAGATGTTATGGATGGGCTAACTCTTTTTTTAGAAGGTAAGACCAGAGGTTTGTTTCTTGAAACATACCAACATTAATAAGCGATGCAGGCCATTTTGGATTCCTTGCGATCGGTAGCTGCATGAAGAATATGCCTTGGCTATCCATAAAATAATTTTCTTCTTTCTGCATCCCACAACCACTACTATTATCAAATTCTACTTAACCATTGCACATAATGGTTTAGTAATAACCATATATATGCACATAATAAGCTGGGGAAAACAAAACTAAACATGGCAAAAGTACATTTACCATTCAGCTATCTAGCCAATGAACTGAGGAATGAGTCATCATCCAGAGGAATCCAGCTACATTTATCCAAACGGTTGTGGTGAGTGAGTCCTTGCAACAATATGCTGCAATGTGATAAGCATATGCTCAGAATCCTAGCCACTCTCTTTTCCCCCCTTCCTCACAGTATGAATCAAGACATGATCTATGCAAACAATGTGAAGGCTCTGTCAGCTTAGATCTCTGGGAGTTTTCATTCCCTCCCTTGTCCACTTGCTGTGTTCTAGTCTCTCTCCCATACAATTTCATGGTTTTTTCCAGCCACTTCAATCTCTACTCTCCCCCATCTAGCTATTTATGGGATTTTTTCCCTTGTCTATGCTGTTGAGTTATAATTAGCTGCTTTTCATGGTGTGTATGTTAGTTCAGGCTTTTTAAAAAAATCTTGTTTTGTACTTATGCTGTCCTCAGGGCTCTTCCCACATCAGTCTTGTCAGATATACTTTTCTCCTTGTGCATAATGTTTTGGCCCAGCAATCAGGCATGGTGAAGTGGTTGCCGCAGGCACCACTGTATTAGAGATGTGTGGAGGTGGCATAGCTACCACGGCTTCCAGTCTCTGTTGCCTGAGCTAACCACTGCCTCTTCTCTAACTGCCACCGCCTGCCCTTCTCCACAGCATGGCTGTGCCTCAGCTAGCCAGGCACACAGGGCCTGTGCCATGTGGCTCCTTTAGCTATCCCTTCCCATAATGCCTTGGACCCTCAAGGCCGCAGAGATTAGCGCATTTGTGATGTGCCACTCCGTGTCCCCAGGTTATTCCATGAGCCTGAGGCCCACGAGCTGCTACCAGTTGACCTCTGTCAACAACCTTTAATTAGAAAGAGTGAGGTCCATGCTGAGACTAACATTGAACAAAACAGGTTTATTGGTTACAGATCACATAAACAGGTTCTTCAAAGACTTAAAGTATTCGGTAGTTTAATAATAACTTATTTCACTCTTAACCCTCTTTAACGCTTAACTCTGCCCCTCTCTCTAACTCTCACAGACAAACTTCTACTTCAGACTCTCATCTCTGACTCTAACTAGCTGACTTATCATGTCAGATTCTCTCACAATCTTTCTCTAACTGTCCCCCTGACTAACTCCTTACTGCTCTTCTCTGACTCACCCCTCCCTTCTGGTTTCTCTGGCTCCACCTCCCAACAGCTCTCATTGGTATATGAAAATAACCGACTACTTGAGCCAAAGCAGGGTGATCGCCACAGCATTGTTGGTGAGAAGTGGCTGCACTGCAGAGGCAGGGGGGCAGCTGGGAGAAAGGAAGTGTCAATAAAACTGCCACTCACCTCCTTGTCATTGTCTATTGACAAGGAGTGTGTAGGTGTGGCACCATGACAGCATGTAAGGGTGTGAGCAGCAGCGATGCTTTGCTTCCCATCTCAGATAGCTAGAGTGCTTGCTCCAGCATTGTTAATATTAGAAGCAGTGATGCCAGTGAGAGTGACTAATGGCTAGGAAGCAAACGATCCTCAAAACCACCTATCCACTACTGAATAGTCAGCCTTGGAATGTTTAAATTTGAAGTCTGTGAGAGTGGGCAGAACAGCCAGACGAAAGGAACCACTGCAGCCACGGCTCAGTGTGGGAAATTCAGGGAAGCACCGGATATTGTTGTTGCTGGAATCCCTGTGAACAAATTGGTTTGGTCCAATAGGTGGGGAATACTTAAGGAAGGTTGTTTGCTCTTTTAGAAAGAAAAAAAAAGAGTTCCAGGAATGAGGCCTGGACCTTAGAGAGAGGTTTGAGAGATCCTTCAAGCAGCTCCTGAACTTGGGCTTTTTTGGTGTATTGTACTCAAGGGACATGTTCTTAAAAATACAAACCCTTGCAAACTAATTGCATTTGCAGTATTCACTTTGAAGTTAGCGATATAGAATGCGAGACAATCAAGCCTTCCAAACTTCCCAGACCGTACTGTGGTGAGGATCAGCAGGGGATCCACAGAATGCACCAGCCAATTTACCAGGAAGACCTTTGTTATGCCTGCAATTGCATTTTCACATTTTATAATCTTGTAAACCACCATGTGGGGATAGCATGCCCTGGAAGGCTGGTTTTAAAATATGTTTAAACAAATCAATAGAAAGTAGGCTGTATCTTGAGGTGGTGGAAGATCACTCTGGTTCAGTTTTTAGATCCATAAGTTTTTCTTGAAGATGAACATAAATGAGAGGGGTTAGACGCAGGGGTTATTGAAAGACAGCAGACTGAACATGGAGATTAAAGAGCTCACTGATATTTTAAAAGCATTATTAAGCACCTAGCAGGATAACCATATTCAGGTGTGTTGCTCCAGATGGTATTGTTTTGGATAAGGATCGTGCCCTCAGGCTTCTTCCAAGTAGTTGTTATTACTGTGTCAGAGGAGGAAAAGCCACTGAGAAACTTACAATACATTGCATAGGATCACTCATTTGTCCTTTGCTTTTAAGATCTTGCCTGATGAACAGATGCAGTAATATTCTCAAAAGCAAGATATAAAATCTCTACACATTTTTTGTGCTTTTTGGTTAATCTATAAAGATATCATCTCAGCACTGACTTTGGAACTACTCACTTTTTGCCAAGACAGCTACCACTGTTTTTATTGGCAAAAACAACACTTAATGCATCCTGTTTCACATAGATTATGATGATTACTTAATGTGCTTCCTGGCCTGAAGGCACGTAGTGCAGCAACCATGACTGAGGCTAAGTACTCTGGTGATTATCTGGATGGGGCACCTCATAGGGATACAATGGATGCCACTTACCTGAAAGAAGTTCTTACCTGAAAGTTCTTACCTGAAAGAAAAGAACATAGACAAGGAATCACATAATAAATTAATCAAAGAAGGCGGCAGAATATTCTGGCTTCTGCAATCTTCAGCAGTTTTTCCTTAAATTTCAACAGGATTTCCTTGGTGTCTAGGCAAGGGTAAGCAATGAGTTTGTCAGGAGATTAAACAAATCTATGGTCTATAAAAATCTGCAACAATATTCCTTAAACCAAATTCTTTTATACTTCCAATAACAACGGTGAGTGCTTGAAAGCTTTCTTGTTCACTTGACTGGAAGGGATCTCCAAAGAGCCTGCCTGAAGCCTGTAGAACTGCCCTTTCCCGCAGAGTAAGGGCATGCAGAGCAGTTGGCAGGTGGCAGGGAGTCACAGAGTAGCAGCCACAGCGTTGATGCAGGTGGCCGACGCCTCTATTCAAACATCATGACAATGACTGAAACCCAGTAGTAAGTCTCAACTAGAGTAGGCCCATTGAATCAATTGAGGTTATGAAGGAGCTGACTCACCAAATCCCTGTTGATTCAATGGATCTACTCTAGTTGGAACTTGCTACTAGGTTTCAGCCAATGTGTATCTTATTCAGGCTGCCATTTCTTAAAGGTTTTTTCTATTTTTTATTCTTTGCATACCTATTTTAATCAGAATATTGAGGTGCTTCCCTCTATGTTAGATTCTGCCAAGGAAGAGCTTATTAGTGTTTTACCAAGCAAACGTACAAGGTGGTGTAAGCAAGCAGTGGCAGGAAAAACAACAACAGGGCTGTGCTATCACCCAGCCTGTAACCTTTTCTTTCAATCTTAAGTCTTTGGAAGAAAAAAGGAATCTCACTCTGGCTGGCACATTCCACCCCCCACCCCCACTGCCTTTCAAGGATCTAGTCCTGAAAGGAGAAATACTGGATTGCACAGCTTTAAATTAGCTATACTGTACTTTCCTTTCTCCCATATGCTTCTGACCCTTGACACACCACAGTCCTATTACCATCAGGGCCTGAAGGCATTAGGTGAGGGAAGATGCATTCAGTGCAGCTGTCTGCACTGGCACTGCTTTGTTCAAACATAATTTTAAAAAGTGCCTGGCATCAGCATGAAAGGATCCAGACAATTGCTGGGTGCTGCTGCTGTTGCTGCCAGACATACAGTATTTGCCATTTTGGCAGAGGTAAAAGGGAAGCAGGATCATAGCAACTCTATACCCTCACGAAACAATTGACTTTAAAAAGAAGTCCAAAGGAGACTTCATCTCTAAAGTTTGCCAGGATTCTGCAAATTAATTATAATTTTTGTTTGTTTGTTTTTATTTTGCATCAAGTAGCTCTGAACCCTTGGTGCTTAGGCATCCTGCTGACTAATCTTCTCTATTAATTACAGTGTCTGCTTGAAACAGAAGATGTGGAACCCCTATAAATTTAAGAGCTGCATAGAAATGAATTGCAATGTCACGCCATGATTTATTTTTAAATTATACACTGGTTTTATTTTTAACTTTGATATATTTTAATTGTAACATACTTTCCATTTTTAAAGAAAAGTGTAAGTATATAAATGATTATGATAACGAACAATAATCTGTTTTAATAGATGAACTGATTTTGTATTTTGATTGTGTTCTTTTAAAATTTCTACTTTGAGCCACTGCAGTACATGAACAGTAGCTTACTGTTCATGTACTGCATGTTTCCCTCCTCTGTGTGGACACTTGGCACGGCTTCCCTCTCAGAGAAGGTATAGAAAGAGAGTGATTAATTTGTAATCCCAAGCATTACAATATTGATGGTTGTTGTAGGTCTTTTGGTCTGTTTGGTCATGTTCTTCAGGTTTTTCTTCCTAACGTTTTGCCAGTCTCTAGCATCTTCAGAGGACAGGAGTTAGAACTCTGTCTGTGTTCTGGTGTAGTATGTGAGATAGTAGAGAATTTATAGCTGTGGGATCAGCTTTTTGTCCTTTTCAGAAGATTGAGTGATTATGGTGATCAGGGTCTTTTTTGTTATAGGTGTATTGTTGTGATAAGGGGGGGGGAGATGATCTGTCACTGTGATTGATGGGTGTCGTTAGTCTTTTGTGTGCTTTCTGGTTGTTTCTAAAAACAGACCCTGACCCTTTGCACCCACAGTCTGGTTCCAATATGTGGATGACACCTTTGTGGTTCACGGTGAAGAAGAACTGCAAGAATTTCTAAACCATCTCAATAGTATCCACCCAATTATACAATTCAACATGGAAAAGAAATAAGAGGGCCAAATCCCTTTCTTAGATGTCATGGTGATATGCAAAGCTGACCTCCTATTGGGACACAAGGTCTACAGAAAACTCACGCACACAGACCAGTATCTACACATAAACTCCAACCAACACCCATGACAAAAAGGAAGCATAATCAAAACACTGGTAGACCGTGTCAATTGGAGCTGTGAAGCTCAATTTCTCAGCACCAAATTCAACCATCTGAATTGTCCCCTACAGGCAAATGGCTATTCTAAGAATGAAACCACAAGAGCCATCAAACCAAGAAAACAACACCAAACTGAAGAGGAAAAACAGCCACCCACAAATAAAGCATTTCTGCCATACATCAAAGGGGTCACTGACCACATGGGGAAACTTTTGAAAAAACACAACCTACAAACAGTATTCAGGTCAACCACAAAAATACAACAAATGTTACGGTCAGCAAAGGACAAAAGGGACCCCCTCACCACTGCTGGAGTATACTGGATGCCTTGCAGTTGTGGCCAGGTATACATTGGGACCACAAAATGCAGCATCCACACCAGAATCAAAGAACATGAGAGACACTGCAGACTAAAACAACTGGAAAAATCTGCAGTAGCCGAACATGCCCTGAAACAAGCTGGACATGAAATTCTATTTCAAAATACTGAAGTACTGGAACTGGACAACACCAGTAATCATTATGTTAGACTACACAGGGAAGCCACTGAAATCCACAAACACCAGCAGAGCTTCAAGAAGAAAGTCCAAAACTCAACAAAGCCTGGCTCCCAGCAATGGAAAATACAGCTTGCAAAAGGTCAACAAACTAACCAGCCACAAGGACAGTGATCACTGCACACAAAAGACTAGCTAACAACACCCATCAATCACAGTGACAGATCATCTCCCCCCCCTTATCACAACAATACACCTATAACAAAAAAGACCCTGATCACCATAATCACTCAATCTTCTGAAAAGGACAAAAAGCTGATCCCACAGCTATAAATTCTCTACTATCTCACATACTACACCAGAACACAGACAGAGTTCTAACTCCTGTCCTCTGAAGATGCCAGAGACTGGCAAAATGTTAGGAAGAAAAACCTGAAGAACATGACCAAACAGACCAAAAGACCTACAACAACCATCAATATTCAACTATCTCACACACTACACCAGAACACAAACAGAGTTCTAACTCCTGTCCTCTGAAGATGCCAGCCACAGAGACTGGCAAAACGTTAGGAAGAAAAACCTTCAGAACATAGCCAGACAGTCCAAAGCACCTATAACAACCATCGGATCCCAGCTATGAAAGCCTTAGAGAATACATTACAATATTCTTTTGTTCTTCCAAAGAATGTGTTCCAACTTTGCATAGTTTGTTTCTTTTTGTTGTGGAAGGGCTCGCACTCAGGGGTGCAGAGAGTATAAGGCCAGCGGTTCTGATGCTCCACCAAGGGCACCACTTCTTAAGGTGGCTCAAAGGTCAGTTCATGTTTTTTTTCTAGGTGGTGGTGCTCTCTGTGCTCATTCAGAGTATCCTCCACAGTTAAGAGTTGGGAGGAGAAATCCACCAATTGCTACCTGGAGTGGAGTTCGAAATCACAATTCACAAAATCCACAATTCACAAAATCTTGGTGCACAGATTGAAGAAGATAGATTAATATAAAAAGCTAGCTGTTTGTTTCATTTTTTTTTACAGGTCTAATAAAAGTATACCCTGTTCTTACATTTGAATAGTCCACACAGTCATATTTATATTGTTTCCAAGGAAATAGCCTATATATTTCACTGAAAACAAGCCTAAGAATATGGTCATCCCATCTAGCAAAAAACCTGGATATGGTCCTGTTCCTGGGTAGCTTGTGGAGCAAGCAGGGTTGGCATTTCTTCTTCTTCTTTTAATTTATTTTTTATTTTTAACAACTTCAGATAAGGTAAGGAGTATAAAATATAGAGGGGGATATGGGGGAACAAAAGAGGGGGAAGGAGAACACAAAATGTACTGTCATCCAATCTCTTCATGTTGCGATATCAAGTCGACTTTTTGCCTTTCTACAATTTGATTGCCCTCCAGGTTTCAACTTACAGTTATATCTTTGTTTAATGATATGTTATTCAAGCACTATCTGGTGCTTATTTAAAAATTATTATGAGTTAAGATCCAAAGAAGAGTTAGAAACACAAAACATATATCTAGACTGGTGGTCCAGAGCACAAGTAGAATCTGGGTATAGAAAAGATAAAATAGACGGCTTTTACACAGAACAAACGATATTCGATAAACTTCTGCTGGGCTCAAATGATAAAGTAATTAAGAAAATGTATGATTATTTGCTTGAAACTAAAATGCAAGATGAGATGGTAAAATAATGTATGATTAGGTGGGCACAAAATATAGGACATAATATTGATATTGATCAATGGTTGCAAATACTGTACGGAAAAATAACATAAAGCTCACAAAATCAGTAAATTTTAAGGAAAACATATATAAGATGTTTTATAGGTGGCATATGACTCCGAAAAAATGATTTATACAGAGGTGTCAAATGTTTGTTGGAAGTGCGAAGCACAAGAGGGAAACTTTTACTATATGTAGTGGACTTGTAGAATAGCAGTTCTGGGGTTAGTGGAACATTGCAAAGCAGTACATACTCTGTTGCAAAAAAATAAAAAAATACTGCTTTGCAATGTTCCACTAACCCCAGAATTGTTTTTACTGAGCATTATACCAAGACAATATAGATAAGACAAAGAACTACCTAGTTATATATATAGTCACTACAGCCAGTATTCTTTATGCTAAGAACTGGAAGAAATTGTAGATACTGAAACAAGATGAACTCATTGAGAAGATATGGGAAGCAGCAGAAACGGATATTCTATCAGAAGTGTTGAAAGACTGTCCAATACAAAAAGCAACTGAACGCTGGGATTTATTATATAAATGGCTTGAGTCACCAGATAAAGCAGGGGTGGCACTTCAACACAAAATTAGGGGGCATCTCCCTGTTCGGGTCATAAGGTACCCGTGGCCCTGCTTCTGGAAATCTTGGGACTATCATAAACAGCCAGCAGGTTTATTCACAACCTTATTATGATTTCAGATGAATAATCTTGGTATCAATACTGCACACATCTTGCCATTGCTGTGCTACGGATGATGAGAGTTGCAGTTCAAATATACCTGAATGACTTCTTTGCAAAAGCCTTTGACGCTGCAGGTTTTCAGTACCCTGACCTTGGTCTGACTTTGATGTTATTTTACTCATGGAAGTTCACATTGTTTTCAGTAGTAGATATTGATTTTACTGTATGCTGCTTTGGGACTAAACTGAAAGGAGGGGGGGGACAACATGGCAGTACATAAATAATAATCTAACAATTATCTCCAGATCAATATTTTTCACATGATAACACTGGATAATAATTAACAGACTTGTGATAAATCCTGATGCCTTTTTCTTAATCTCTAACAGGCCTCCACTACCCAGCAGATAGCCATGATTATGAGTCTTCCATAAGATGCATATGAGGTTTGGATTTAATCTGCATACAAAAGAGCGCTGTTTCATCATGCTCTGTTCTCTCTCTCTCTCTCTCTTGCTTTCTTTTTTAAATAGATTAGCGAGCTGGAGCTTGTACTTCAGCAGCTGTACAATTAACTGGCAGTAAACACATCTGATAATTGTTTTGTACTTGTGTCTTGGTAACCGCAGAAAATTGATTGTCTCCTGAATGCTTAGTGCAGGCTTTGAGCCAAATTTCATTGATATCAGTGAGTATCTTTCATATTATTTCATAGTCGTTCATTGGTGAGTTGAGACACACACATCTGATGCATCTGATTGTGACCTTCTAACTATCGATTGACTGATGCATGCATTCATATACTAAAAGGCTTTTAAGTGCTTCCTTATCTTTCCTTTGTTTCCATAGCCAACTAAAGATGTATACATTTAATACAAATTTACTACTGTTTATGTCTCATATCGCTTTCCCCTAATCTCTCCTGTACTGTGCAGTCACCAAATTCTTGCCCTATCATCCTCACATCATGCATTTCCTCCTCAGACACACTTCACGGCCAAAGATCTGCAACTGGGGCAGAGAAACAAACACTGTGATATTATGAGCTTTCATTTTATTTTTTATATTGCCAGGCAAAGGTGTGATGCCATGAATGAAGGACTTTGAGATCAGAAGTCCAAAGGTCTACTCATCAGAATAAACCAAAGAGCTGCAGTTATGACACAGTTCAGATTAATACATACTAAAATTCAAAGAGGTTCCCTCTGTAAAACATAAACTCCAGAGTCTTGAATTGCCTAATTGCACCACTAGACAGAAAAGGGGGAACTTGACAAATGTTTAACTCCTTTTTTGCAGATAGAGATCTGGGACTGATAGAAAGAAGAGCTTGATCAAGGTCCCACAGGAGTTCGTAACAGCATCTGGACTTTGCACTTTCACAGTCTAATTTTCATTCGCTGCCCGATATTGGTCATGCATTCACAGCAAAACAAAGTACTGGTTCTTCAGTATCACTGAAGAAAATCAGTGCTTTACAGCAGTGGTCCCCAACCTTGGGCCTCCAGATATTCTTGGACTACAACTCCCAGAAGCCTTCACCACCACTTCTGCTGGCCAGGATTTCTGGGACTTGAAGTCCAAGAACATCTGGAGGCCCAAGGTTGAGGATCACTGCTTTACAGGAAAGTTCTTAGAAAGTATGCTATAATGTATTTTTTTAAAAATGTGGTCAGGGTGATATGGGAAGAATGGAAAGAACTGTCTAACTGTCTTGTGAGAATGAACAGGTACGTATTTAGACAAAGATGGAAACACATTTGTGATCACGGTGCTTCTAGTACATTTGTTAAAAGTTCTGGGCAAGAAAGACAGAGAGTTCCAGCCATTTCTTTACCCCCATGCCGGCCATCTGTCAGGTCAGTACCAACACAATTAATATAGGACATATTTGGATATATTAATATAAAGGATTTTTTTTTCCTGGAGTGGGCCGCAAGAGAGAAGAGAAAGGATTAAATATTTCTCTCCCAAGTCATTAATTTCACACACAATATTTAGTCTGGCTCTGAGACACAAACAAAACACCAGGTAAAAGGTAAGTTAAACATTAATGGACAAATACTGACCCAAAATAGAATTAACAGACAAATATTTAGAGAGGAGGTAGCAATCTGATGCTGGAACAGATCTTAGAAGTAGAGGTCCTTCTTTATCATATTTCATGAAACACAAAAAGAACTAACAGGACACCTTGTAAGATAGGAACCAGGAAGTTTTTGCCTTGGAATCCAGAACGTACCAGTTGTGTGAAAATCTTGGCTGCAACTTAAAAACGGGACTGAATATAAGCACACATACATTAAGTACACAAGCTTTATTAAAAAATTGGTGTTGTGTGACTTAATGATGAAGCCTAAGTCTCTAATCCAAAATAGTTATTTATGTAAGCTAACCACATTATTAATCTGCAGTTAAAAGTTTATTTCAAGTCTTACCTGCAGTATTTTCCACTGCTGAACCAAGCCTCTTTTTAATACAGTAGTAGCTTGTCCCTTAGAAAGCTGTCATATAACAAAGTCAAGATCACTGGGCTATCTAGGTCAGTACGTATTCCCTGGCTGTGATTCTCTAGGGTTGCAGTCAAGAAACTTCCTTGACTGAGTCCTACTTACTAAGTAAGCCACATAAATACGACCAAGAAAGAGGAAACATATCACAGAAGAAACAGGTGTCAATTTGCACAAAATCGGCACATTCTGATTTATGCTTATAAATGCAAATCGAGATACCTAGTGTAATAAGAATTAAATATATCTCACATGAGATCTAATGATTCTGTGTGCCTTTCTCCTGTCTTATTTTGTCCTTCCTTCCTCTTTCTTCATGACAGATGCACCACAGTAAAATGTATAAACATATCAAATTATTATTATTCTTTTGCCCCAGTAACAGGCAACACCAAGAACATTTGAGGCAACTGATGCCAAATCTTCTGTGGTATATACTGAGGGGTGTAGAGTGTGCTGTCATATGTGTGAAATTGCTTGTTCTTCTCCGCATGCACAATGAACTGTCTTAGTGAAAGAAAAAGAAAAAAACACCACCAACAACCTCACCCTATTTTCTTAGGTTCATTTTAGCTCTGTTAGCCCTGGTCTCTACCCCATCGACTTCCAGATAACTCCGTTCTCTCGGTAACTGAGGGCTTGACTTTCCTGAGGCTCAATCCATTTTAAGCAAGAGGTAATTCTTTCTCTCCATATTACGATAGTCCTGGCATTCTCTGCTGTTTCTTCAAGATTCACAAAGGTTCTGCAAAGGCTTTTCCATGATTTTAACCTTGGATGGGTGGGATAGTAGATGAACAGTGGATGTGCATTGGATGTAGATACTTTGACTCTTTCACTGTGGGCTGCTACCCATCTTTACCCATCTCTAGCCTCCTAGAGTGGTCTGGTAGTTCAGATAGGTGGGGTATATAAATAAATAACAAATAAAATAAATAAATCTCTGTACGTCACTGGTTACAATGCCTGATAGGTAACAGCTTTTATCAGTAAGAGCTGCCGTCAGGCATCCAGTAATGATTCTACAACTTTCACTGAGTGTTATACCTACCTGTTTTGCATGGGCTGAACTGTGCCACATGAGGCAGGTGTATTTGTCTGTGGAGCAGCATAGGAGCAAGTTATAGTTTTGTGGTTGTGTGCCTCAAGTAGTTCCTGGCAGCTCTGAAAGAGTATTGTTCCTCCTGGAGACCTTTTGCTTTGTGTTTTGGCAATGTTTCCTATAGGTCAGCACATGATCCAAATTACGTAACACATAACTATTTGGGGGCAAAATACTAATCTCATTCAATCCAGGTAACCTGAAATTTCCAAGATGAGTACTTGTTTCTCAGATGAAAGAGGGATTGGTTGTTCTGAGTTTTTCAGGCTCTTTGGCCGTGTTCTGAAGTTTGTTCTTCCTAACATTTCGCCAGTCTCTGTGGCCGGCATCTTCAGAGGACAGCAACCTGTGCTCTGGTGTAGTTGGCTTGGGACTGCAGTATTTATGGCTGTGAGATAGGCTTTTGTCTTTTTTTGTAGATGGGTGATTCGTGTCTATTGTTCTGGGTGTATTGAAGTGGAGAGAGTTGATAGTTTTAAATTTCTGGGCACTTACATCTCAGAGGACCTCTCATGGACTATAAATGCCAACATGCTAATAAAGAAGGCACAGAAGAGGCTGTATTTCCTGAGAATGCTCGGAAAGTTAAATTTATCACAGCATTTACTTCTGTCCTACTATCGTAGCACCATTGAGAGTGTCCTAACCCAGTGGTTCTTAACCTTTTTGAAAGAAACGCCCCCTTGAGCCATTGAGGAAGTTATCATCGCCCCCCCTCCCTGCGGTGATGATTTATTTATTTATTTATTTATTTATTTATTTATTTATTTATTTATTTATTTATTTATTTATTTATTTATTTACGACACTTAAATCCAATGACCCCTGAAAACAAAATTAAATTCCAAGAAAATGAAATGCCCCCCAAAAAGTAACATTTAATGATGTAGTGGCAACTTACTTTTAAGACGCAAAAAGAAATATAAAAAGGGCATAAAAACAAATGCAGGAACTAAAAGTTTCAAGACAAAAAGTCTGAAACTAAATTAAAATGGGAGGAAAATATATATTCATGCACACTGTAAAAAGGCTGCAGTCATCTTCACAGGTTTGGCTTGCTCCAGCGCCCCCCTACCGCCCCCTTCTGCTCCAGTGCCTCCACACCGCCCCTTTTCGTTCTACCACCCCTCTGAAAAATGAAATCGCCCCCTGGGGGGCATTATCGCCCACGTTAAGAACCACTGTCCTAACCTATGGCATTCTGGCATGGTTTGGGAGTAGCTCTGTAGCGGACAAAAAAGCTCTACAGAGAACCATTAAAATTGCCCAGAATATCATCGGGCTCCAGCTACCAACCCTGGATGACATCTTCACATCCCGCTGTCTGAGGAAGTCACATAGCATCCTGAGAGACTCTTCCCATCCTGCTTATAACTTTTTTGAACTGTTACCGTCTGGCAGAAGATATAGAACAATTAAGACTCGGACCACACGTTTTCTAAATAGTTTTTATCCTAGAGCTATAATTGCAATTAATAAAGAGCTTAAAGACCACCAGTAGTGAATAATTAGTTGGACTGTGTTACTTGGCCTGAGGTGTAGAAGTTTGTATTTTTAGTGGGGGACTTCTAGTGGGTGGGGAGTGTTTGGGGAATGTTATGTGTGTGCATGTGTCTGGTCTCTGGGTGTCTGTGAATTTCGTTGTATGGGTATATATACTTACAATGACAATACATTATTATTATTATTATTATTATTATTGTTGTTGTTGTTGTTGTTGTTGTTGTTGTTGTTGTTGTTGTTGTTGTTGTTGTTGTTGTTGTGCTAAGGAGAAGAGATTATCTGTTCCTGTGGTTGATGGGTGTCATTAGCTGGTCTTTTGTGTGTAGTGATCCCCTGTCCTTGTGGCTGGGTAGAGTTCGTTGGCCTTTTGCACGTTGTATTTTTGAGAGCTGGGAGGGATTATTTGAGTCATAGTAGGGGTGAGCATAAATTGGTTTTTATCACAACATGCACCAAGTTCTTCTAATGCAGGGGTCTCAAACATGTGGCCTGGGGGCCATTTGTGGCCCGTCAGACGATAGTTTGTGGCCCCCGCCTTCCCTGCCCCCCTGAAGCGCCCATACATCCTCTGCTGTCAAGAGTAAAAAAAAAAGCCTCGCCTCGCTCGCCGGCTCTCTCCCAAGACAGTGCCTCCTGCACCCTCCATCTGGAACTGCAGCCTGCCAGCCAGCCCGCCTGTCTGCCAGCTGGTAG
Source organism: Pogona vitticeps (assembly GCF_051106095.1). Taxonomy (NCBI): domain Eukaryota; kingdom Metazoa; phylum Chordata; class Lepidosauria; order Squamata; family Agamidae; genus Pogona; species Pogona vitticeps. The sequence continues at coordinate 28,880,410 of NC_135783.1, read as the reverse complement.
GCTGCAGTTCTGGATGGAGGGTGCAAGAGGCACTGTCTTGGGGGAGAGCCGGCGAGCGAGGCATGGTGCTGGCCCTTTTCCCCAAGCACCCGACCTGCCGCTGAGTGATGCCTGAGAGTGGAGCTCGCTCCTGGCCCGTCCTCAGAGAGCGCCTCCGAGCCGCCAACAGCAGCTGCCACCACCACTTCTTCCAGGGAAGCGGCTCTCTGGCTCTCTTTCTCTCTCGGCACCCCCAGCACCAGCCCAGCCAGCAGTTGCCTCAGCGCCCTGCGGCGCTTCCTCCTCCTCCTCTTTGTCCTGCTTCAGCCATCTCGGCTCTGGAGGCTGCCTGGGCTTGCCTTGCAAAGTTTACTCCTCTGTCATGGTGGAGGTAGCTGCTGCTGCTGAGTGTGCCTTTTTTTGAGGGGGGCCCTCAGAGGAAAGTTGCTGCATCTCCATGTGTGTGTGTGTTTGTGTGTGTGCATGCGCGCGCACCTGTAGGGGCCCCTGCCCCATTCTGTTTAATTTTGCAGGTACTGGTGGGGGCTTTTCTCCTTTGGCAAGGCGAATTCTGTGAGGGTTTTTTTTAATTTTATGTCGTGTCCTCCTCCTCCTGGCTAGGCGGTCACTGGCGCTCCCTCCTCTGCTTCTTCGTCCTGCTGCTGCTGGTAGTAGTGAAGGAGCTGGAGGGGGTCAGGGCCGGCGACAAGGGCTTGCGCCCCCCTCCTCCTTGGAGCCCCAGCTGGGCTAAGGAAACTCCTGGGTGGCTTCCTCAGGCTCTTGCTCTGCTTGGCGGAAAATCTGATGCGGCCCAGCTTCATCCAGACTCTGCCTCCAGCGGCCCCCAGGTAAATTGAGTTTGAGACCCCTGTTCTAATGCATCTGTTACAAAATGTTCTACCATCCCAAAGCTGTTAACTGAACAGCAACTGCAAGATTCTCAGCATAAATAGAACTTCTGGTGCATTGAGGAAGTAGTTGGTTATTGGTGTAGAAAGTAAACAAAAAGGAGCCAGTACAGTGTGCTTGGGTAGACCATTTTTTAGAGCTCCCATTGTCAGCTATCTTCAATATGTTATGTTAAATTTAGGATTTGAGTTGTATAATTCCTCTGAAGTCTAAATGCAGTCTAGATGAAGCTGGGCGATCCGCCGAAGATGTAAATGGGCAGAGTGAACCATGGACGTTACCTGGGTCTCCATGGTAAGCGCCGGGTCACGATGGACCCCCAGACTGCGAACCGAATTCTTTGTGGTGAGAGTCACCCACCCAAAAGAGAGGGAGTTCCCCAAACCACTGACATCAGGGCCACCCACCCGCAGGACCTCCATCTTGTCCAGGTTCAACCTTAGTCTGTATGATTCCATCCATTGCAGAATGGCCTCCAGGCAGCGCTCAAGGGACGGAATCGCTTCCAGGGCAGATGGAAAAAAGGAGATGTAGAGCTGGGTGTCATCAGCATATTGGTGACATGAAGGTCCACATCCCCGGATGACCTCCCAAATGGCCTCATATAGATGTTAAACAGCATTGGGAGATGATCAAACCCTGCGGAACCCTACAACTGAAGGGACCACAGGGCCGATACATTCTTCCCAAGCTGCACTCTCTGAGAATGGCCCTCCAAAAAGGACCGGAGTCAAGTGAGAGCAAGGCCACCAATCCCCAACTCAGAGAGCCTCTCCAGGAGGATACCGTGGTCGACGGTATCAAAGGCGGCTGAGATATCAAAGAGTACAAGCAAGGACATTCAGTTCCTGCCAGCCTCCCTAGGTAGGTCATCCAGCAGGGCAAGCAATGCTGTTTCCATGCCGTGGTGTGACCTAAAGCCCAAATTAAATGGATCCAGGCCATTGGATTCATCCAAGAGAGCCAGAAGCTGGTCCGTCACCACCCTCTCAACTACGACAAAGTAGTGAGATCAGCCTGAAGTTCTTTTTTAGATTTGTGGGTTCTGTACCAGGTTTCAAAGTACCAGTCATTCTTGCTTTTGCCCACATTTTTGGACTATTAAGGAGAGTCAAATGATTATTAAAGACATTAAGGAGCTACTTTTTAGTTATTGTGCCAAAATGTTTTATCTGATCTATGCAGATGTTATCTACAATTGCTGCCTTGCGAATTCTGCAGGTACGAATAACTTTTTCCAGTTCGTTTAAGCTGAACTGTCTTGTAAGGTGTTTGGTCACCAGTTGCTGGTTTCTTTCAAATGTAGGTTCTGATTTCATATAGTGATGTACAGGCCTGAGAAATTATTTGGCTATTTGATTTGCTGAAACGTTTATGTGACTAAGGCCTTTAGTTGGGACATTGTTAAACTACTTTAATCTCCAGGCCTTTTAACTTTTTTTAAAAAGTACTTATTTTTTCTATGAATTTTGTCAATAATCCCGTTTTAACTTATTGAGACAGAATAATTATTTCTTCCCATAAGTGATTTTGTTCAAATAGCAAAAATAAAACATTATTCATGTTGGCCACTATTTCTGGAGTTAGTTGGTTCTGCATCCTTGGGACGTGGACAATCAGGATGATCTTTCATTCCCCTGGACAAACTGGTCACTGGCCTCTAAGACAATGGATGGTACAGTTTAGGGTTGAAGTGCTGCCATAAGTTGGCACATTATGAGCTGATGCTGTTTGTTCAGAACTGGGGTACAGACTGACTTTTCATACCATTAGGCTTTAAGCTCACTAGCAGAAATCAAGCACTAACTGCTGATGAGCATTCTCCAGGACCCCTCTTTCCTTTTCATTACATGCCATCAAGGTATTTCTGATTTATCATAATAACCCTAATAGGATTACTGAGGGGCCTTACGCTGAGAGAGGCCAGGAAAGAAAGAACAAGAAACCGGGCCTTCTCGGCAGTGGCCCCTTGGCTGTGGAATACTATACCAACTGAAATCTGCCTGGCTCCTTCGCTGGGTGTTTTTAAAAGCCATTTAAAAACTTGGCTCTTTAGGCAGGCCTTCCCTCCAGGTAATTAACTGTTTCGTTTCTTTAATTTCCCATCTTGATAATGTATATATCTACTAGTTAGTTGTTGTATTATTAGGTTTTAGTAACTATATTATTCTATTGTATTTTATCATTTTTCTAACCCGCCCCAAGTAGACTTTGGCAGGGTATAAGTCTAAATAAAGTAAAAAGTAAAGTACTGAAGTATGTAAAATCTTCAAGGAAGTTTCCCATTGCCAAGTGAGGATTAGCATGCAGGTCTCCTGAGATCTATGCCAACACTCTAAACACTACTTCACACTGGTGCTCCTCTGCTTTCTTAGGGTTTTTAGAATCTTTAGACCAAAACTTAGACTGGGCATATCTCAAACAGAGGAAGATTTCAAATAGGTGACTCTGTCCTCTGCAGAGAAAGGCAACTACCACCCTATCTGGAAATGCCAAGAATTGGCTTTTGCATCCAACACAGTGCACTGAGCTGTGGTGGCTAAGCTGTACATGGTTCCATTTTGGTAATTAATTTGTCTTATGGTTGATATTTCTAGCTTCCTAAAACTAATTAGGAAAAAAGAGGAATAATCATAGGCTGATAGACTTGGTGCAGTTAGTTTTCTTCCCTTCAATCACTCTCTGCCATTCTTTCCCTTTTGTCATTTCTCCCCCAAAACTTCTATATTACAAGCTGTGTACTGAGCTATATTTCCCCCAATTTCAAAGCCAGTCTACAATCTCCAGGACCTCATTTTCTGCTTTGCAACGGTAAAGTTCCTCTTATGATACCCTCTTCTGAACGGCAACCACAAGTAAAATCACAATTGTAGGGCTCAGGAGCCACTGTTCACACTACCCATTCTTTAGATAGATTGAGACCCAAAAAAACCATCTATAGCCCAGCAGCTGTATGTTGTGCTCTACCTGTTATTTGATGCTTTTTCACCTACTTTTGCATGTCAGATAGGTAGCAATCTTCAAGCCTGTGGCAGGCTGTATTTCATCTGGTTGGCTAAGGTAAATTTGATCTAGATTTCACTATAAACCATCTCTCCCCCTCCCCCATTTTTTTATTTTATCCAAAGTGTAGCAGTCCACCTTATGTATGGTGTTTCTTCTTTGCATTGTGACTACAGGAGGATTTTTTTTCTTTAAGTGACAGGAGTGCTTGATCCTTTATTATAATCAATTGCTCCACTTAATGTTTTGGCAAGCGTTGTGTGCTAATAAACACTTCAATGTCATGTCTGTTTTAATGCATCTGTAACTGACCATCTGGCTTGTGTAGTGGTATAGCCATCAGTTTGCAGCAGACAGAGCATAACAAAGTATGCAATTGTTAGTTCTAATGAGAAATTTAATATCTTGTTATCCTAAATAATTCAGCTACCACCACTGGTATATGAAAAACCTTCACATCAGATACAATGGATTGCTTTTGGAAATGATGGGTGGATGCTCTATATACCTCTCCTGCTGCTATTCTAACAATGAAGTAGAAGAAAAAAGCTGAAAGATACTTTAAATGTCTCTCATCTGAGTTATATGGTATAAAATAAACTGTTGTTTACTTCGGCTATAACCATACTGATCCTGAAATTGGGATTATAAAGCTACACATGGATTAAAAATAATCCATAAAAACAGCTCTCTGAAGTGTGTGTACATACTATGATGCTTTTGATGCTGGTAACTTTAAAGGAACATTAAACAAATCCATAGGACACAAAGCTATCAATGGGCACTAATCCTGATGGCTAGATGTTATCTTCAAAAATGCCTCTGCATGTTATTTTCTGGGGAACTACCGGAGGAGGAGACTACCTCCTTTGTGTCACTTGTGGGCTTTCTGTGGACACCTAATTGGCCACTGAGGCATCAGCACTTGGAATTTTGTGTTTATAAAGTGTTAAAATGATTAAAGGGGGAGTGCATGCAGGGGTGGGTGGGAGATTTGTCTCTGTGGCCCAGGCCGGCCCAGGCCATAGACTGACACCAGGCTGCGGGTTGGAGACCCCAATATAGAGAACAAAGCAGTTTTGGAGGTATGCAAGGCCCTAGTTTTTTTTAAAGCTTCACATGCTGAACCATAAATTATGTCTTGGATACTGTGAAAAACTACTATAGAGGTTGAAGTGGTTACCATGGTCACTTTCAAGAGGCAGACAATAAACTTTTGCCTTACCTAAATTTTATTTTGTTACATCGGTGTCTCACCTTTTCTTCAAGAAGCTTGAGGCAGTTCACATAGTCCTTCTCTCTTTTTTATTGGAACAGCCCTGTGACATGATGAGATAGTGACTCGTTCAAGACCACTCCGAGGCCAAGTGGGATTTGAGCCCAGGCCTTTTCAATCCTGATCACTACAAGCAAATCACGACAAGGAAACCACATGAGTCAACACTTGAGGCTACCAGGTCATAGCAGTTTATGGTACTGCCCAAATCACAACTGCCGTGAATATGAAAATGCAGTTTGTAGAAAGCAGACCTGGCAAGCAGTTGCAGAACCCATGCTTATCATATTGAACTCACTGACAGTAGCGGTTGGATCAGTTTTCAGGTTTTCTACATTAACTGAACACTTTCCATTTTCACTTGTCTTGAGATTCTGGGATATGTTCTAGGCACACACCACTGTACCTTAAATGTGGCAAAACCTATTGAATCTCTTTTGTCCCATTCAAACTGAGTAATAACCTACAGTCCCAACTGAACAGGCCCACACTGAAAGGTCAAAATCAAACTCTTAAGCATGGTTGTTGTTGTTTAGTCATGTCCGACTCTTCATGACCCCATGGACCAGAGACACGCCAGGCCCTCCTGTCTTCCACTGCCTCCTGGAGTCGGGTCAAATTCATGTTGGTAGCTTCAATGACACTGTCCAACCATCTCATCCTCTGTAGTCCCCTTCTCCTCCTGCCTTAAGCACAGTAGATAATGCTAATAATTTTTAGTGTAGCTTTATTAGACACAAATTAAATCTAGACAAATTCATCCAACACAGCTTATCTAAAACCGGTCTACTTGTAATAATTTTTCCACAGTACATACCTATGTCACACACAGAATAATAAGTGTATTCTAGGTCTCAGTATTATGCCATCAAAGATGTTGCTTAACTGTTGCTCCTTTATGTGATGCTTCTTCAGCACTAGTTGTATTTATCTCTGACTTCACTATTTCCATCTCCAAAGCAGAAATGGGGAACATATGGCTCTCCGGGTATTTCTGGGAGTGTTTCAGCATTGCCCAAAGTGAGGGATGAGGAGAAGGTGTAATTTTCTACCACTGCTACAAAAGAAAAATACAAATGCAAATCCATGTATTAAAAATGCTTATTTCCATCTATTTAAGATTTCTAGACATGTTTTCTCAGGAAAAAGTTCCACTGAACTCAGTGAGCTTATTCTTAGTACTGTAAGTGTATTTATTATTGTACCTGTAATCAAGGAACAAGTGTCTAGAACTAGACAGGACAAAACAGCAGTAGCTTCTGGCCTGTATCAATGCACTTGTCTAAGTGAACAACTGATCCTTATTTAGTCTATATTTCTTGAATATAATAATAAATCTCTTTTATCACTCTTCTGTTTCATAATGACCTGATTCCATGCTTTTTAACCCTTGGAGTCTATATTCTGATATTACTGTGGTATATAAGGCGAGAACAAATGAATTACACAAGACAATTCAGACTGATTCCTATATAGCTCTTTTACTCAGAAGTACCGGTAATTTCTATTAAGTTTGGTGCACCTTACTCTTTGTTAAGAAGGTATAGGATTGGAATTGTAGTTTTTTTCTCTGTTGTCTACTTTTTAGATCTTTGTTTTAAAGGTAGGAATGAGAAAAGCTCACATCTTTGCTACAGAGTGAAAGTATTAATTAAGAATAGGAATTCAGCAATACCAACTTTAAAGAGACATTCCTATATGTATTCGCGAAGGCTTTCACAGCCGGGATCTAATGGTTGTTGTGGGTTTTTCGGGCTCTTTGGCTGCATGGCCAGAGTTCATACTCCAGTCCTCTGAAGATGCCAGCCACAGAGACTGGCGAACGTCAGGAAGAACAACCTTCAGAACACGGCCAAAGAGCCCGAAAAACCCACAACAACCATTAAACATTCCTATAATTATTCTTAGTGTTGGCAGACAAGGCAACATGCAATTAAAAATCTCTCATTTTACCAAAGGTTTGTATAAACATAGCATATTCATCTCTGTAAACTTAACAATAATTATAAACCTTTTAGACAAGAGAATCTCATGTGTTATTTGCCATCAATATATAAAACCAAAGGCACCTACATAAGATTCCTTAGAGAAAGTGGAACCTGTAACTGCCAGTTAGCATTCAAAGGCCACTAGCCATGCTCAGTCCTAAATTAATTGCTTTAGGACCCCGTTACACCTTTCCTAAGATTTTTTAAAAAACGTTTTGAATTTTTGAGATTCCTCCATGCCTGCTAATATTTCACTTTTGTGCATGGATATGTGTCTGATTACATAAGAACTAGCAGTTCAAGACCTGAGATTGTTTTTAGCATGAATGTCTACAGACCGAGAAGAGTGCTCTCTCCAACAAGTTTTGGGTGAGATCCTGTTTGCTTAATGATGGGCTGTAGTACCCATATATGTGACTCAGAACAACAGAAGGATAACTTATCTAAAGAGCTTGTTCATCACTGTAAGTAGTATACAGTATACTGTAATGTTGTTCTGTGCTGTCAAGTCAGAACTGACTTACAGCAACCCTAATAGGTTTTTTCAAAGTAAAGTGAGGTATTTAAGGAGCGGTTTCACTAGTTCCACCTCCTTGTAAGTTTCCATGGCGGTGTTATGGAAATGAACCCATGTCTCCTGAATCCTGGTCCACGATTCTACCCACTACACCACACTGGGTACCCCACTAGTATATATTAATACATTATATAATTATTACATAATGTACTCTAATTCCTGAAGATTCAGGCAGGGTATGTCCATGATTTGCGGTGGAGAGGGCTCCTGAGAGGGTGAGTGGAGGCAACTCCCACATTAGATTAGTTTAGGAGCAAAGGGCAAGAAAACAGTCTTGAGTTCTTACAGGTGGTACCCTACACATACATATACAGTACTGAAAATATGAAAATCAGTTTAAATACATTTCACACGTCTACAGAGGCTCCAGATGGCTTTTACGTGACAATGAGATCCACTGTACGTATTTTCTTGGACCCAGCGGTGCCCTCAAGTGACTTCTATCCATTATTTCCCTTAAATAGGTTTTCTCCCCAGCCTCCCCACCTTGTTGGGCCTACTTCCCTTCCCTCAAAAGCCTGCTTCCACACTCCTCTCCTGCCTTTCGCATTTCCTTCACGCATCTGCCTTCTGCGAGATCCTGGCTCTCCTTCGCCACAGTTTCCCAACCCTCAGCCTTCTTCGCCGCCTGCACGCCTCAGCTTCTTCCCCCTTCTCCTTGCCCCCAAAGTACAACTGGTTGCTCTCTGCAGGCCGCAGGTGAGGTTTCGGCTTCAGTTTTCCCCGGGCTCCTGTCTCCTGCCCCCGGCGTGTCCTTCCTCCCATTCCCGGAAGATTAGGGAGCGCACCCAAGAGGAACGGCGAGCCCCTTGGAGCGCCCTTAGGTGCCGCTTCGTGCAAAGGGCGGCGCTCCTCGCACCACACCCCGCCTCAGGCACATGTGTCGCGGTCTGCTTTTATATTCAGCCAAGGCTGGGAGGGGGAGGAGGAGGGGGGAGCCTGCCAACTCTCATTACAGTTTTCAGGGCCTCTGTTCCTCCCCTGGCATTTCCTTTGCAAGAAAAAGAGCGTGCATTCTCCCGACATTTGAGCCATTCTAATTTGCTCTTTAGAGGAAAGGACGACTCCAGCCCTCCTTGCCCCTTCCGGGAGGGGAGCGCATGAGACAAGGAGGCGGCCTGGTGAAGCCCTGCCCGCCGGGGGTTTGGCTTACTGGCGGGCGGAGTGACGGACGACGCCTGCCTTTGCCTCGGCTCGTTAGAGGGAGCTGTGGGCCGGAGGGAGCGGCGCTTGCTGCAGTAGGGGGACCCGCTCCTGTTTCTCGCCGCCTCCGCCGCCGCGTCCCCCCCCCCACTCCTCGGGAGCAGGAGAGACTCGCCGAGGGAGCAGCCCGAGAAAGAGGCGGCGACGAGGAGCGGTCACGGCGCAACCTCTTCCCGTCACTGGGAGAGGGTGGGCGAAGGCTCGCAGGGCCCTGGGAGCCCCGGTCGCCACTGCTGCCGCCATGAATCCTGCACACGCCTTAGGACCGGCCCGAGAAAGCAAGCCGGCCGGCCGGAGGTACGGAATATGCCTGCTTGTCCTTCCTGCCCGGGTAGCGCGCACCGGGGAGAAAGGGCGCGCGGGGGAATCCGGAGAGGGAGGAAAGCGGGAGGCAGGCGCCTTTTGGCCACCGCGGGCGACGCTCTCTCCGGCTCTTTGGAGAAGCAGCGAGCTCCCTTCCTTTGGAGGGGAAAAGGAAGGCAGGCAGCTTCTCGCTCTCTTTGGCGCCCTTGAGAGGATCCCCCCCCTCGCAGCCTGCGAGGAGGTCGGGGCGCCTCGTTCCCATTGGCGCTTCCTTGAGGTCCTCCCCCTTCTGCTGGTGATGGTGATTATGATGATGGAGGACGGAGAGAAACGCGTTTTAGGGTCTCCCCACTCGCCCTTGAGAAGGTTTGCTGTGTAGCCCGAGGCTGAAAGGGAACCAGAGTCTCCCTTCTCCCCGCTGCTTCCCTGTATCCAGTTGAGGCGAAAAGATGGGGGGTTGTTAATGCCCTCTCCTGCCCTGATTGAAGATGGACACCGGTCCTAAAGGGTTTCACTCCGAATCGAATTGGGAATGGGGGAGACGTCACCCCATTAGTGCCCTTGAGAATCCAGTCCTTGTAGGCGCTAGTGCTGTTTTTGAAAGCCCCCCCCCCCAGGTTCGGACTTCAGAAGCACGCCGCGGTATTCCTTAAGAGAAGCCCCGAATTGGAAGGTGGGAGTTAGAAGGACGGATATGCGTTTCTCGGAAGTACTTTGATGTATCGTTATCAGGGGCGGATCTACTATGAAACTAATGAAGCTTAAGCTTCAGGGCCCCTGACTCTCGTGAGACCCCGGAGGCGACTTTCGTCCACGTTTAAAAAAAAGTGATATGTCGTGGAACAGATTGAAGATAACAGTGGGTTACCCCAGACCTCGTTGCTGGTTGTGAAGGGCTTCTCATAACAATTAGTGCTCCAGGGGCCCCCAAAACTGCAGGTCCGCTACTATATCGTCTATATATTTACCATTGTATAGGATCAAAGATGAATTGAGCCCTTGGTCCAGAGAAAGTCCGTTTTGCGTTTGAATGCATTCGCCCCTTTTTAATGCTGTCGAGGTGACCGGGGTACTTGTGGAGGCGCTAGTCGCCTCTTCCCAGACAGCCGTAGGTGAAAAGTGGACATTGGAGTGGCACACCTTGAATCAAGGGTGTCCCCCTCTTGCTGTCTTGGCGAAGAAATGCCCCTCTCCTTGACCTGTTCCCAGGAAGATTATCCTCTCCCCCCCCCCCCACTTTGAAAACTACGGCTTGGCCGTTCCTCCTCCTCCTCCTCCTCCTCCCAAGGGCGCTTCTTTGCTCCAGTGCCCTCAAATGGGGGGAAGAGATGCGAAAGAGAAGCAAATGGCGAACTCTTGTCGGTGTGTTTTCTCCCTCTGAGTGGGGGAGCCGGCGAAGCTTCCCCTTTTCGTAGCTGCCTTTGCAGGCTTCTCGGTGCCTTTTTCAGGAAGGCAGAGGCTGCCTTGTGTAGCGGGGAAAGAGAAAGAAAGAGAACCAGAGCGCCCTCCCCCTCTTTATTACCCCTGTTCCCGAAATAGGCTGCCGGGCGGAGAGGAAGGCTGGCTAGCGTGACTGTGGCGCTGAGGCGACTGACTTCCCCCCCGCCTCCTGCTTTTCTCCCAGTCGCGGGCTTCGGGACCCCCCAACAGGTGCGGGAGTCTCCGTCGCGCTGGCGGGGTTGGAGGGGCGGGCTGGCCGGCACGCTCTCGGGGCAGCCCAGCGGGCTCGCCTCCCTCCCTCCCTCGCCCACCTTACAGAAGGGCGTGAGGGGAAGGGCGCGCACCCGCGGAGCCGGAGAAGGGCCGCGGGGGGGGGGGGTAGAGCCTGGCGGCCGAGTTCAGCCCCTCTTTTCCTGGGGGCCAAAGCGAAGGAAAGGGCGCGATAGGCCCTGAAAGCCGGGATTGGAGGCGGCGGCGAGTGGTTTTCGTCGCAGCCCCGGGGATATAAATCCTCGTGACGGCGCCTTCGGCTCGTAGCCCTGGAATGCGTGGCGGCAGCGGTGGCTTCTCTTCCCATTCAGTCGCTTCACCTCGCCGCGGGTCTTTCTTCCCTCAGGGAGCTGCTGAGGGAATAGGGAGCGGGCGCTGAGTGCTCCCAGCCCGTTACGTTGGAGTCAGGCCAGCCACCTCCGTGTCCATGAGCCCGCCGCCTTCCCGTCAGAGCTGCCGCCCCCGCCGCCGCCTTCACCTGCAGCCACCAGCCGGGGCGCACGCTTCTCCTGTTGCCGCCGCCGGCGGGTTCAGGTCCCTGGGCCCCCCTGCGTCCTTTCCTCTGCGTAGCAGAAGGTGAGTGATCCAGTGAGCCTTAGCCTTCTGAGCTAAGCTTTCTGAGTTGTCAGCAGCCCTATCTATCTATCTATCTATCTATCTATCTATCTATCTATCTATCTATCTATCTATCTATCTATCTATCTATCTATCTATCTATCTATCTATCTATCTATCTATCTATCTATCTATCTATCTAATCTGATTTATATAGGGCCCCATTCGTGCAATGCTCCTGGTGACTTTTCCTTCCACAGGCTTTTCATATTTGATATCCCTTTTCCCATCATCTCTTATAGAGCAATTAGATATGTAGAATACATGTTTACTGAAAAACAAGTGACGCTGAGCTCAGTGTGACTTCCTTCCAAGTATGTGTGGCACAGTAGTCTGTCTTTCTCTTTTGCTTTGCATTTGCTGCCAAGAAATGTAAATGTACCACATTTCTTCCCCTCCCTCATTTATCCCTACTTTTCTTGCTGCTGATTATTACCTAATATATTTTATTTCAATCTTTACCCCTTATTATTTGAAGGTTAGACAGACAGTTTCAGTTATTCTGATGCTTAGTTTTCCATCACCTTTTGTCATAAGCACAGTTCTGTCAGTACAACTGGCTCCCATTATTTACTGAAGAAAAGTTAAACATCTATCTGCATTTAGTGTGTAAGCTAAAATACTCTTCCTCAAACATCTTTCAATGTACTGTAATTACGTTCATTTGTCTTCTTATAACACAAAAGGTTATTTTATTTGCATGCCTGCAGTGACCTTACAAGAATGAATGATGATTTATTCAGGATATTGTTAACAGAATATAATTAAAATATGTTTTTTGTGATAATGAGGGAGGATTTTATGAGGTTCTTTCTAGCCCTCATAAATACATACTACCATTTAGTTAATACCTATGTTTGTTGTGTATAGTTTTTAGAAGTAAGATTAGCACTTACACAGTCTGTATAGCAGATCCAGACCTTCTACAACTCATCTATGTTGTACAGTATCTGGATTGAAAAGATATATGATTTCATGGAGGGATATACATGAAAGGAGGCCATATAGATAGAAATTGTAAGCTAAAATGACCCAACAGTTGCTAAGTGTGGAGTTGTTTATTTGAGGTATTTGTCAACAGCTGTTAAAATAAGAAGTTGTGTTTTATGTGTTGAATACTGTTTCTCTTTCTTATTCCGTAGGAAAAGACAACAGACTGCAGTGTGAAGAGAATGGCTGTGACCATAGAACAGGCCCAAAGGGCGGGCTATATATTTCTGAAAGCACTCTTAAGATTTGGCTTCATGGTTGCTAATAACCTTGTTGCTATTCCGTCCTACGTTCTATATTTAATAGTACTGCAACCTCTCCGATTGTTGGATAGTAAAAGATTCTGGTATATTGAAGGAGTATTATTTAAATGGCTTCTGGCGATGGTAGCATCCTGGGGCTGGTGGGCAGGATATACAGGTAAGAACAATTTACAATTTCTTATCAAACATACATTTGTGAAAGAATAAAGCTGTGTGTTGAAAATTCAAAGTTAGACAATACCATTATTATCAGGTAAATTACACAAAATGTACAAGCTTTCCAGTTCTCCAGAACAGTCTGTCGAAACATCGATATGAGACATGTCACTTGTGTTTGTGACATAACACAACTATCTAAGCCCACATATCTGCTCATGTATTTGAACATTATTTAAAATAACTCTGAAAACATTTCAGAGCAGTCAACACAATCAGCTCCAAAGAACAAGCTTTCAAAATAATGAAAAATATGGAAAAAAAAGATAGCCAATACTGTATATTTTAAATATTTAACGTAGGAATTTACATTTATGTAGCACTCCAGTTGCAAAAGCTGCCTTGTCAATCTGAAATCAGAGAATCGGAGGAATTGGTCAGGTTTCCTTCACATCTATACTGTCTCTAAGTTCAGTGATTTGCTTTTCTCTGTGAGATTAAATTGTATTCCATACATACAGAGGAAAAAAAAGGATGTGCCTGCTGTTTGATATTTTTAGTCTCTGTTAGTAGAGCTAGGACCCTGTTCAGATCAAACAGTTTGTACATCAATTATAGTGCAAGCGGTTTGGCAATTACAGAATGTACACAAAGAAATATCCAGAACCTCCTTATATGAATGGAACTTGGCTGTTCAGAATGGGAATCACTGCTTGTGCAAGGGCATCTTTCATGTAAGAAGAAAAACCCACGTTACTGGCTGGCTGGATTTTATGATATGCTGGCACTGAACAGGATACCAGACCAGCTTGTGTTCTGAGTTGCAGCCAACTGTTTGTTTGTTTGCAGTTAACTCTGGTAGAATATGGGACCCAGTTCTTTGGTGTGTGTTATAGTGAATGCCTATGAGCTTTGGCAGATGCAGATATATTTTATAAATAGCAGTATATGAATTTCTGCAGATCTTCCATTCCAGATTTCAGATACTGACTAAAAGTCCCTTCAGACAGTGGCTGAAATCCTGTTTGCAGAAGGATAGTAATGTAACTGGCAGGGGATGTTTTCCCTTCTCTATTATGGCTTATCTGACTTGTGAGTAATGGTCCCCACATGGAAGCAGTGGGAGTCATGGGGACAGAAGAAGGAAATATTTAATTACCAAAAGTCTATTGCTGGTAATGTTGTCTGACTGTGTCAATTTTTGGTAATTTGAGACGTCCTCCTTTTGTCCTACATAAAAATTTGAAGATATACTAGTCAGTGTTGACAGTTAGCAGTTACCTGTGTATATCTGTAAAATGGGAACGTATTTTCTCAACGTAGTTCATAAATGCATCAGTTGCATAGTTGCTAATTGAAATGTAACCATGGCAAGTATATAAATACTTTTATGGAGCAGCTCACTTCTATTTGTAGTGGTTTCAGCACGCTGTTGCAACAGGCTTGATTCAAAAACTGCAGTTCCTTGTAACTTATTTTGTTCTTGGGCAATAAATAAGGTTTGTTTAGAGGCATACACTAAAGAGCAAGACTTTCCTTACAGCTCCTTTGTATGCTGAAATATTCATTGTTTTTATGATGAAGACTTGTTTTTCCTAGTCCTAGTTTCTTCTTAATAATAGTAGTTTGTTGAATTGTTCATTTTCCAAGCTGCGGATTTGTATGGATGTTAAAATTCCCATCTTAGGTGTTTTGGGGGTGGAAGGTATATGTGAGGAGGAGGTAACATAGTTACTATACATGTCAGAAGTTTATATAAACCTAAACGGTTTAGGGCCTCGATACTTGGCGGAACGCTTACTCCCACCAAGATCTACCCATGTCACTCGTGCGAGCCAGGAGGTGAGGCTGAGGAGCCTAACGCTGAGGGAGGCCCGCAGGAAAAGACAAGAAATCGGGCCTTCTCGGCGGTGGCTCCTCGCCTCTGGAATAACCTACCCCCTGGCATTCGCGCGGCTCCCTCGCTGGGTATTTTAAAAAATCAACTAAAAACATTGATGTTTCGGCAGGCCTTCCCTTCAGCCAACTCCTGATCCTCCCTTTCTTTCCTTTCCCTAGTGTTTGTCCCATCTTGCTGTAAGTTTCTCCCTTATGTAAATTGTTTTTTTTTTATGATAATCGTTGTATTTCTTGTTGTAAGCCGCCTAGAGTGGTCTTAACCGACTAGATAGGCGGGATATAAATAAAATAAATAAATAAATATATAAGAATCTGGAATGAGAGAGAGTCAGTGCTTGGGTCTGGAAAAGGTACTTTGTAGAATGTGGTGTGATAGTATTCTGCATCAAACCATGTTTATCTATACCAGGGGTCTCCAAACTTTTCAGTATGAGGGCCACATCATATATTTTACACATTTTTGAGGGCCAGAGAGGGGGAAGACAGTTTTATAATGAATGAATAAGTTTTATTTGGGTCAACAAGCTTTTACTTGTATACTGCAATATTAATGGCGCAGTGGTTAAAACGCTGTACTGCAGCTAAAACTGTGCTCACGACCTAGGGTTCAAATCCCAGGTAGCCGGCTCAAGGTTGACTCAGCCTTCCATCCTTCCGAGGTCGGTAAAATGAGTACCCAGCTTGCTGGGGGGGGCAATGTGTAGCCTTTATAATTAAAATTGTAAACCGCCCGGAGAGTGCTTGTAGCGCTATGGGGCGGTATATAAGTCCAATAAATAAATAAATAAATAAATAAATAAATAAATAAATAAATAAATAAATAAATAAATAAATAATTAATTAATTAATTAATTAATTAATTAATTAATTAATTAATTAATTAATGGGAATGATGGAACTGCTTACTTAATTTCAGAACATTGCTAAACTGAGGTTTCAAGCTTGAGGAGCCAATTATTAGAATGGATTGAAGATGCTCATCAGATAAACTTGCCTGATAGTTGGACGTGACATACTTCAATGGATTTGTGCTGACCAAAACATTCCTAACGGAAGAAATGGCCAGAGGTAGTGGTAGTCTGCTCTAGCAAAAACAATTCAGGTTCCTGTAGTATCTACCTTTGAGCCTAGTCATTTTTATCTGGCATGAACTTTCCTCAGCTGTGGCACATGCACAGAACACAGTCTCGGGAGTGGGACATTTATACCCAGGCGGACGTGGGAAAGAAATGTGAAAAGTACAGGAACAGAAAGACAAAAATGTCCCGCATGATCTGAAGGGTGGTCATTACAGGGTCAACGACATTCATAATGTCTGCTAGAGTGCAAGAAAAACAATAGGTTTAAGAAGACAGGCATGATTGATGAGTCAGAGTGGGGACATTGTAGACAGCAGTTGGGCTCATTAAACATTTACCTTGCAAAAAGAAATCACTAGAAAGGAAAGCCTACAAATTAATAGAGGAAAAGCAAACAGGTCGCTGAATGGCCATGGAGCAGCTAACGCACTGCATGGAGGGTAGTTAACCCTCAGTGCACATGTATGCCGCACATCCTGCGACTATTGGGAGCCTGGTTTTGTTGCTGTTTTTGCTGATTGGCGTGTGATGCCTCTCACCCTCCTTCCTCCCATTGCCATGTCTTTGCAAGCACTTAATGTGACACATCTGCCCACCATTGCCGTGCCTTCCCAGTGACTTGACATCCTGCCTACCTGGTGCTCAAGCCCTCTAATTTCCCTCCTCAGCTTCTGATTGGAAGCCACTCTCCTGGTTGGCCATTAGCTGCGGCCTGATGATAATCATAAGGTGCCATGGGGGTTGCTGGTGTGAGGAACCACCACCACTGCCTGCAGTCACCTGTTCCCCTTCTCCTCCTGCCGGTCGCCCGCTCACTGGCGGAGCTGCCAAGCCAGTGCCCCCCAAGCAGTTGGGGAAAGAGGGGAGGCTGCCAGTGCATGCAGGGATTTTCTCTGGGGCAAGAGGGGGAGTAGAGTTTGTCACTTCTGCCCAGAAGGAGACGCAGAAAGGCTGTGGGATGGAGCAGATGGATGAGAAGAGAGTGCAATGGGACAAGATGTTCACTGATTCTGGGAGCAAGGGAGGGTGGGATGGGAATGCCCGTTGCCCTGAAGGAGGGAAAAGAAGGGCCCAGGAGGGGCTTCGAAACCCGTCAGGCCCCCGGGGCCATGGAGCAAATGACTGGGAAGGGTCAATCGTGGCATCCTTCACTTCCCCGTCTGCTCTGACCTGCCTTGGTAGCCATCTGAGGGGTGGCCCCTCTTGAGCTATGACACTTCCCACTCCCACTGCAGATTTGATGGTTATGCCTGGGGAAGGCCGGGAGCTTCGTTGTTTTCCCTCAGCAGATAGGCTGAAACACACACAGAGAGACTGTTAGAGCAGGGGACAAGTGTGAAACCAATCCTGTTGCCAGGCTCTGTTAAGGAAGGCAGGGAGGTGGGGGTATGATGGGAAAGGTCCTAGAATCTGGACCAGGCTGGATAAAAAGGCAAGGCGGGCCGGATGTGGCCCGTAGGCTGTAGTTTGGAGACCCCTGATCTGTAGATCTAACACATGATACAGGCATGCATTGGTGAAACTAAAAGAAAGAGTCATGCTGGTCCTTGAGGAGAAGGCAAATCCCAGATTCACAACTGGGGAGTATCCTTATTAAGACCAACCAAAAGATTGTACAAGATACCGTGTCCAAGGGGTATTGGAGAGGATGGGAGTAGAGACCAATAAAAAATTCCAAAATTAGGCCACATGTTGTAGCTACATGGTTTCAAGACGAGATTGCATACTGAATGCATTAGTGACTGGTAGGTATGGCAGGTATCAGATGATACCTGGCATTGTGGAACAGAGAAATGATGAGTGAGTCAGATTAATGATGATGGGAAGGTCAGTTTTATTTCAGATTTGTATGTTGCTGCTTCTTAAACATACTGGTTCTTGGGTAAGCAGAGGGCAAAATTAAAGAGAAACACAATCATACGTCTGTATTAGCAAAGCTGTATATTAATGTCAGGTGGTGTGCTATAAGTTCAAGATGGAATGAAACAACAGCGCATAGTTTTACATAACAGGTGGGGATCATGGAACCTTCTTTGGGTGGCAGAGAAATATCCCTGTGGTGGTAGAATCAGCCCTAAATGGTTCCCCTTGAGCTGGGGGAAACTGCTAAAGATAATAAGATTCTACAGAAGCATTCCCCTCCATGGCTGTAAAAGACTTTGTCGTTGTCATTGAGTCGTTTAGTCATGTCCGACTCTTCGTGGCCCCATGGACCAGAGGACGCCAGGCCCTCCTATCTTCCACTGCTTCCCGTAGTTGTGTCAATTTCATGTTGGTAGCTTCAATGACACTGTCCAGCCATCTCCTCCTCTGTCGTCCCCTTCTCCTCTTGCCGTCACACTTTCCTAACATCAAGGTCTTTTCCAGGGAGTCTTCTCACCAGATGGCCAAAGTGTTGGAGCCTCAGCTTCAGGATCTGTCCTTCCAGTGAGCACTCAGGGTTGATTTCCTTTAGAAATGATAGGTTTGTTCTCCTTGCAGTCCAGGGGACTCTCAAGAGACTTACTTGACACTTATCCAGCACTTACCTGTTCTTCTACTTATTCATTCCCTCAAGCCAACAGCCAACTTAATAATAATCATGTACTATCAAATGGATTCCAACTTCTGGCAACTTTTTTCAGGGTTTTCTAGGTAGAGAGTGCTCAGAAGTAGTTTACCATTCCCTTCTACTTTTGGGGGCATCCTGGGACTGCAGCTTGCCCAAGGCCACGCAACTTGGCGCTTCTCTACTTCACAGTGGGGAATTGGAAGTCTCAACCTCTGACTTTGCAGCCAGGTACTTAACTCACTGAGCTATCCAGCTAGCTTAGTATCTTTATCAGGAAACACACACAGACCCAAATGCTGTAAAAGAATATGCAAATTTTGGAGTTTTTCAGAAATTTTTGTCAGGCTGAATGATTAAAAAAAAACACAACAAGGAACCTGTTATAAGTACTGTATGTTTACAAGGAAATGTTGCATTAAGTTTGGTGAGTCTTGCTTCCTCTCCTGTATGCTCTGAGTTTTAGTTCTTCTCAATTCAGCTCCAGAAGCCTCGTAGAACTCAATAATTCCTCAGCAAATCAGATTTCACAAGTAGTTGTGCTTCTAAATAATGTGTCATTTTGTACATTATTTGCTTTTGTAAAAATAACCACTTTTTAAGTGGATGCTTTTAAGATTATATTCTAGTGAGACAGTTCTTATTCCTATCTGTCCTCTGTGATGTTTTCGTGCAAAACTTTAATGAGTCTGTGAAGTGAAGTTAAAATATAAATTGTCACGTGACTTTACTTTTTCTTTGACCCTTTGTTCCACATGAGCAAGAAGTCACAAAATAGCTTGAGAGTGCTCAAATGTGCACTGAACAACTCTAGTCCATTTGGCTTCCGTAGGAATGAAATGTTTTAGAAATGTCCTCCCTCTTACCATTGAGCTTATTCAGATACACCTATTTCTTGAATTGAGCAGCATGGTTCTGGTTTACACAGACTTTTTTCAATAAATAAATAAAAATTTCAACACATAAATATGTATGAGCCCTGTGGCGCAGTGGTTAAAACGCTGTACTGCAGCTAAAACTGTGCTCACGACCTGGGGTTCAAGTCCCAGGTAGCCGGCTCAAGGTTGACTCAGCCTTCCATCCTTCCGAGGTCGATAAAATGAGTACCCAGCTTGCTGGGGGGGCAATGTGTAGCCTGTATAATTAAAAAATTGTAAACCGCCCGGAGAGTGCTTGTAGCGCTATGGGGCGGTATATAAGTCCAATAAATAAATAAATAAATATAAAATAAATACTATGCTGCTGTTTGTCTCCAAGATGTCTGGAGGGGTCCTAGATTTTCTGAGGCCCCTGTTGTAAGCAGTGTAGTAGTTCTTGGTTGGATGGCAGTGGCCTACCTGGTTCCATCTCCTGCCATGGAGGCTCCACATGGCAACTGGGAAGGGTACTGGGGCATATCGGGAGGTTGATGCAGGTCGAGAGAGGTCTCTTTCTTTCTATGTGTTAATCAGTTGTTTATGCTTTGTAGTTACATTTTGGAGGGCATAAGAGTTAGGCATGGATTTTGAACTACACAGGGCTCCAGCGGCCCTAACCCCAGTGTTGTTGAAGGGAAAAGCATATTCTTATTTCTCTTCAAGTTGTAATTTTGAATATGTCAATTTGAAAATGGTCCACATAGTATTTACAAGGTGCGTGTCCATTTGAAGTCACACATAATAAGTGGGACATTATTCCAGCAAAGAAAGAAGATTTTTTATGCTCTATTCTGTAAGATATATCTGTAAAATAACTTTACTGGAAGAATATTGAAGTTAATGCTCCTATTCGTGACACTGGGGATCTAATGTGCTGATAAAAAAATGCTACTTAAAATTCAAACCTACTGTTCCATGATGAAGTATAGTTGCTAATGGTTTATTTGGAGTTCATTTCTTCTGACTGCAATACAGTGCTGTTTCTCTTGCCTATTATTTGAAATTTGTCCTTCTCTTGAGCTGTATTGATAGAATGTCTTTAAAATTGCTACAGACCAGTGAGCATTGCATTGCAGCTATCCTGTTTGTTTTATAGTTTACGAATTCTTCATGATGTGCATATAGATCAGTTGATCTAACAGTAGAACTCATGCAGAATATTCACAGAAAAATGCTAGCATCCTGTTTATACAATGAGTAGAAACATGTAATGCGAAAGAAGGTGTAATAGGTATCACAGCAACAAATATAATACTTTTAATTCAGTTCTTTGGCCAAAGAAAGCTAAAAGTACAGGTTTGCTTCTCTTCTGTTGTTAATCACTATAGTACTGTGGGGATTTTGTATACTAAATGGTTTTTTCATGTTGAGAAGACAATTAATTATTTGATTAAGATTATGTATTCCAGAAATCAAGCATTGGTTCTCTGAAGCACAATGCTGTTTCTGTTATTTTAGAAAGAATCCCCCAAATGTAAATTGATCCATAATTTCCCCCTTTACATTTGTATGATATGTGTCACAGTCATGTCATTGATAATTTATGAAGCATTTGACTACTTCCACAGGTGTCAATATTTATTTGGAATCAAGTGCTAAAACACATTGGGACTATGATACAGTACAGTATAGAGTTTAGGTATTTTCTCTCTCACCTCAGTTTTCCATCTATAGTGACAAAATGGTTTTGCCACATGTGAGTGAGGCCCTAGGGATAACTGCATGACCTAATACTTAGCAGATTTCTGTCTTAGTGGAAATCTGTTTTTAAAAGTTGTTGTCCTTTCAGACTTATAGAGACACTAGAAACTAATGACCTCCAAAAGATCCTATTACTTTATCTTCTAAGCTAAAGGCTTATGGCTTCCATTGTTGAGTTCACGGTCCTCTTCTTCTACTGCCTTCAACTTTTCTTATCATTATTGTCTTTACCAGTGAGTTTTATCTTTCCATGATATGTAAAAAGTACAATAGCATCATTTTAGTAATTTTCATAGCATTCATTATGAAAGTTCAGGCTTGATTTGATCAGTTGTTACTAGGTGTCAGGTTTATGGCTGAGTCTGAGGAGCCCCACAAACCACTCAACTACCCTGCCCCAAATTTTCTGGGTGTGGGTGATTTTCAGAGAGGCCAGATCTGCTGATGCGTGGGGAAAATCTTCCTGCCTGGTACCCTTCCCAGCACTTTGAGTCATTTTAACTGCTCATTGCTCTGGGAAGTGCCAACATTTCACAAGATATAGTACTTTAGTTTCTATGCCAGTCCTACCAACTAGGGATAACAAAATAAACACAAAATGTGAAGTATCCAGTTGCTGATTGAGTCAGGGCCTTTCTTTAGTACCATTAACCCTCTTTTCTCCCTAAATAACCAAATTGGTGTAAAAAATTATTTTATTGAAGACGTTGAAAAAGACATCAAAAAGAATAAAGTTATAAACAGTTTTTAAAAAATACCAAAAGCAGTCAAAAAGTTGTGGAGCACATAAGCATTCAAAAGATCTTGAGGCAAGGGCAATTCTAGAACAGGCCCCACAAGAAAATAAGATATAGTGGTGCCTCGCTTAGCGATTGCCTCGTTTAACGATATATTCGCTTAGCGATGAGGTTTTTGGAGCGATTTTGTGCTCCATTTAGTGATGTTTCCTATGGGGAAATTTCGCATAGTGATGTTTGGGACCTTGCCTCGCTTAGCGATGACAGTTTAGGTCCCCCTGTTTCGCTTAGCGATGTCGTTTTCACTATTTTAAGTGTGTCTTAAAATGTACAAAAACTGTTTTAAATGCTTGGGATTGTTAGTGCACCTTGTAAAACCTTTGCAAACTTAATTTGGCTTTGTTCTGACTCTTTGTTAATTTTTGGTGATTTCCGCCCCCCCCCATTGGAATGCATTGAACTGTAGGTTTGACAGCCTTCTTCATTTGAATCTAATCCAGCTTTCCATATGAAATGTTTTGCATAAAAATTGAATAGACAGGGAAATAAAATGCATCCTTATCTGACTGTTCGCCAGTTGGAAACCATTCTTTTCCTCTATATTCTGTACTAACAGGAAATTCTTGTCCTGATTACACTTCAGTACAAACAAACATTGCAGATCACCAATTATTTTAGAATGTTCTATAGCTTTTCAAGATCCACACAGTCAAAGATCAGCATAGACTGATCTTCTGAAATTCTTTGGTACATAATGTTCTAGTAGCAAATATTTATTTACACTTTGTTCTTCTGTTTTTTTTCTTCTTCTTTTCTGAATTCATCTTGAATATCTGGCATTTTTCGCTCTGTATATGGTAAGAGTTTCTGTTGTAGAATGTTGACTGGCAGTTTGCTTGCATGGGAGATTAATGCAGTGGCCCCTATAGTTCTTGCAGTACTTGGCATCTACTTTTATTTGCAGTTGGAACTAATATTTGACCACTGTTTTGTCTCCATATTTGTTGGCATATTTCTGGTTAGAACTGTGATAGATTGAGTTTCTGCAGCTTGAAATTAGGGTTCTGTATAGTCTTTGGATAAATATGTAAATATGGATCTAATAGAGGTATTTTTTAGAGCAACTGCAGGTGGGAGCAGAGAGCCTAGATTCATCAACAGAGCAGATAAGCTCCCCCATAGGTCCCTTGTGTTAACTCTTGGATTCACAGGTTGTGATAAGCCATGGGGAAGCAGAAATTAAAGGAAAGTGGAATGGTGGCAAAGGAGAAGTAGAACCTCAAAAATGATATTTTCTTGCCTTTTCTGTTACAAAGTCATTGATTAAATTACTGAAATCTGTGACCATTGATTTCACATCTAGGGAACTAGAAAACAGGAGGAAGAAAGGATAAAAGATGTAGAACCTGTGTCACAGTTTTACGAGAGAATCAGAGACAGCTGTATCCATTATATTATCAAAAGTCCATATTCTCTTTCTGGGGCTTTCTTAGGGCAGCTAGAAAAAAAGGGAGAAAATAAAAATGAAATAGAGTGCCCAGCTTGGCAGACTTCCAAACTGCCTGGGCCATCTAATCTGTGAACTAGCCTTACTGTTTGAATTTTCCAATTCATAGGAGTGGGGTCTTAAGAAAACCTGAAATGCACAAATGCATAAAACTGGACAAGGATTCGGTCAGAGCATCACCAAAAGGGCAGAGGATGGGTCAAACTCAAGATGTCCTTTATTTGGGCACAGACTGGATGTCAGGACTGTGTACTTTCCTACTTGAAATAATGTTTTGGCAGCTATTTACTTCTGATGATTTTTCTCCAAGTGCTGTGACAGCAGCACTTGCTTCTCTTTCTAAAATTGCATATGGTTTGTCGAAAGATTCTTCTTTGAGAGAACCTATCACCCTTGCCTCTTTTTTATATACTGTATATACTCGAGTATAAGCCTAGTTTTTCAGCACATTTTTTTTTGCTGAAAAAGCCCCCCCTCGGCTTTTACTCGAGTCAGTATCAAAATTACATGTTCTCACCTGCATTGCGGGTGTTCTTCTGACTCCCCTGCTCATCTACGGGCACCTGCAGCCTCTGTGGTTGGTCCGATGACCCAGGTTAAGTACACTGCATTTCCACTTCCAGGACACTCCCATCCGCCTCCTTCCTCATATTCTATGTACCCATCTTACACCTCCCTCCATCTTGTTATGCAGCAGTAGAGCTGTAGATAAACGCATCATCCGGTATGAGTCCTCCCTCCACAGGCAGTGAAGTGTGTCTCGGAGCTCAGAAGGTCTTCAAAAACATTTAACCTACTGATGCCTCAATGTAATTTTATTGGTATCTATTTTTATTTTTGAAATTTACTAGTAGCTGCTGCATTTTCCTCCCTCGGCTTATACTTGAGTCAATAGGTTCTCCCAGTTTTTTGTGGTAAAATTGGGTGCCTCGGCTTATATTTGGGTTGGCTTGTACTCAAGTATATACAGTAGTTCTCTGGTATATAGTTTGATCTTTTCTCTATTTTACCCTGGTCCATTAATACAGACTTTTGCTGACCTTTCACCATCCTTAATCTAGATATAAAATTACATTTGATTTCTTGCATCTTATAGAAGAGACCTCTTGTTTTTGCTTTTTATTGTTCTTTTTGCAATGATTATTATCATAATTGTTCCCATGTGCAAGTTGCTGAAAAATTACATTTAGGATTCTGCCCCTATTTCATCAATATTAAAATGTTATTTCTTTTTTGTTGTTAACAGTTTTATGCATTTCTTTAGTTACTCATCTCTACTTATTGAGGACCTTCTAACCCTTCTCCATTTGCATTGCTTTATCATGTTATGTCCTGTATTGTTTCATCATAAGAGTTTTTGAGGTTTAAATATTAGAAGCTTGCCATTTGGATTTTTTGAACTTCAGAATGGAACATTCTGGGAATTCCACCCAACCGACCCAGACTTACAGGCCCCTATATGTGGCTCACCTAGAGAAAGTTCTAGCTGGAATCTCCCAGTAAAGCACCTGGGCAGCTTTCTTTTTGAACAGGAAGCTAGGCCCTGAAACCTTCTCATATTGTATCTTAATATCTTAGAATAATATTGTCTTAGAACTCCAGAGCTGGAAGGAACCATATGGATCCTGGAGTCCAGCCCTGAACAACGAGGCACAGTGGAGAATTGAACTCCCGACCTCTGGCTCCGGAGCCAAATAGCTAAACCACCGAGCAGTCTTAGCTTTGGCCATTTTAACCTAGGGTGACATGAATCTCAACATGAAGTTGAGAGTCTTCATGGTGCCCTTCTGACAGTATTGCTTTCAGTTTCCCTAACATAGTTGAACCTATCATATTAAGATGTGGATCCAGAGGCTGGGAAGGGGGAGGAGAATTTATAATTGTCGGTTAATATGTTTAGTCTTTCATACCTCTGCCATTAACTGATTCTAAATATGTACTCTTGAATACTGTATTACCTTTATGAAAATACATATGTTATTATTAGGGAGAGGATTTCTATGACATTTTACATTTTCTCTGCAACCTACATTTGAACTCATAAGTAAGTTCAAACATGTTGATGAGTAAACTGGCCTTTCACAACGATTGCTCATAAACATGTTCAAACGGCCACCCATAAACTCAAACATAAGTAGCAGAAAAAATATGACATGTCATAGAAATCCTTCCCCTAGTAATTATCAACAGATGATTTATTTTATGGATTTTTTTTAAAAAAAATACAAACACAAAAGGTGGCAGACTTGGGTCCATTCCTTTTCTTATCTCTCATTTGCCATAGGTGTTTTTCTCCCAGCATTGGTTACTTCTGGTGCTGGATGAGGGCAAAAGGGAGGTATGGGCATAAGCTCATGTGTAGGGAAAGAAAACGGAGATTTGGCTCAACTGTCTTGTTTTTATCTGACATTTTTATGGGAAAACACACATATGTTGAAATTTGACTCTTGCATTTATGTTGAAATATTTCATTAATTGGTTGATGTAATTTAACTTGTATGCATGGGAGTGGAAAAAGATTTTGATCTGGGATCCTCGCCTATCTTTCCTCTCCTAAGGTTGTTGGCGCTTTTTGAGCTATAATTTATTTATCTATGTATATGTATACAGGCAGGCGTATGTATATGTATACTTTCTGAAACTTATCGTTTCTTACATACAAATAGTGATCACAATTATCAGAATTCATATGCTGAATGGAGTTATTAGCATACTTAGCAGAAGCTTTAAGAACGCTTTCATAGAAAACCTTCACCTTAAATTGGAAAAAGCCAAAATGGTCACTTCCTTATAGCCCAGTGAGGAATGAGCATTTTATGTGGATACAAAATGCTGACTGGCTGTTTGTGCATGATTAAAAACCACTCGAAATACGTATTGAAGAGAAGCTAACCCTATTAGTTGCAACTAAACCAGATATAGTTGCATGTGTAGAGGGGAATGGTCCAGCCCTGCTTCTCTCTTTTGGGTTTCTTGCTGTCCTATATGTGAAGAATGACAGGTCTAGCAATATTCAGTCATTACCTAATCCAGGGTCATCAGCACAGATTAGCAGTTAGGTTCCCCCATTATATTCTTCATGCAAGTAGGTATGAATCTGAAGAAAAAAGTTTCTACCCGCAAACCCTGTTTATTTTTATGCACCTGAAGAACTAGGCTACAGTCCATGAAAGCTAATGCCAAATAAAATGTGTTAGCTTTCAAGGTGCCACAGGACTCCTTGTTGTTTCTGCTGTAATAGATTGACACAGCTGCCTTCCTGAACATTTATTTTTAGTAGAGAAACAAAAACAAAAGTATTTTGTCAGCTTTATCACATTTATTTCGGTGTAAGAGTTTGTTATAATCTTTTTGTTCAGACTTATTTATCTGAAGAAGTCTGAAGAAAAAGATTATAACCCACAAAAACTTACACTTTTCTTTATCTGAAGTACATGGTAATCCACATTAACTTTCTAGTATTGAAGGTATCATACAAGGGTTTTTTAATTTTGATTTTGTTTAAACATACTTATATGGCATTCAGCCTGGAGGCAGGCGGTGCATCATGGCCTCTCGCATTTTGAAGAGACCCTTGTCCAGCAGACCAAGGCAAAGAGGCAGTCCCGAAACCAGCAAAATCAGGGAGCTAGACAGGGGGCAGACTGTATTTGTCTTCAGTATGGAAGGAATTGTCACTCTCAAATTGGCCTTCTCGGCCACACTAGGCGCTGTTCCAAGTCCTCTATTCTGAGCACGCTACCATAGTCTCTCGAGACTGAATGATGCCTAGTCTAACTTATATGGCTGCCTGTCTAAAAACTTCAATGTGATTGCCTTTAGTAAAAATTTCATTCTTTAAAAAAAGAACACGGAGATACATGATGCTGTTTTGTGAATATTCATCCGGTTAAGGACAGTACATTGAGGGAAAGGACAAAAGCTAAATCTGAAGTATTGGGTGGTCGTTTAGTCGTTTCCGACTCTTCGTGACCCCACGGACCAGAGCATGCCAGGCCCTCCTATCTTCCACTGCCTCCCTGAGATGCGTCGAATTCATTCTGGTAGCTTCGATGACACTGTCCAACCATCTCATTCTCCGTCGTCCCCTTCTCCTCTTGCCTTCACACTTTCCTAACATCAAGGTCTTTTCCAAGGAGTCTTCTCATGAGATGGCCAAAGTATTGGAGCCTCAGCTTCACGATCTGTCCTTCCAATGAGCACTCAGGGTTGATTTCCTTTAGAATGGATTGGTTTGTTCTCCTTGCAGTCCAAGGGACTCTCAAGAGCCTCCTCCAGCACCACAATTCAAAAGCATCAATTCTTTGGCGGTCAGCTTTCTTTATGGTCCAGCTCTCGCTTCCATACATCACTGCAGGGAAAACCATAGCTTTGACTATGCGGACTTTTGTTGGCAAGGTGATGTCTCTGCTTTTTAGGATGCTGTCAAGGTTTGTCATAGCTTTCCTCCCAAGAAGCAAGCGTCTTTTAATTTCGTGGCTGCTGTCTCCATCTGCAGTGATCATGGAGCCCAAGAAAGTGAAATCTGTCACTGCCTCCATATCTTCCCCTTCTATTTCCCAGGAGGTCATGGGACCAGTGGCCGTGATCTTAGTTTTTTTGATGTTCAGCTTCAGACCGTTTTTTGCACTCTCCTCTTTCACCCTCATTACAAGGTTCCTTAATTCCTCCTCAATTTCTGCCATCAGAGTGGTATCATCTGCATATTGGAGGTTGTTGATAATTCTTCCGGCAATCTTAATTCCGGCTTGGGATTCCTCTAGTCCAGCCTTTTGCATGATGTATTCTGCATATAAGTTGAATAAGCAGGGGGACAATATACAGCCTTGTCGTACTCCTTTCCCAATTTTGAACCAATCAGTTGTTCCATATCCAGTTCTAACTGTTGCTTCCTGTCCCACGTATAGGTTTCTCAGGAGATAGATAAGATGGTGATGCACTCCCATTTCTTTAAGGACTTGCCATAATTTGCTGTGGTCCACACCTTCAAAGGCTTTTGCATAGTCAATGAAGCAGAGGTAGATGTTTTTCTGGAACTCTCTGGCTTTCTCTATAATCCATCGCATGTTTGCAATTTGGTCTCTAGTTCCTCTGCCCCTTCGGAATCCAGCTTGTACTTCTGGGAGTTCACGGTCCACATACTGCTGAAGCCTACCTTGTAAGATTTTGAGCATAACCTTGCTAGCATGTGAAATGAGTGCAATTGTATGGTAGTTGGAGCATTCTTTGGCACTGCCCTTCTTGGGACTGGGATGAAGACTGATCTTTTCCAGTCCTCTGGCCACTGTTGAGTTTTCCAAACTTGCTGGCATATTGAGTGTAGCACCTTAACAGTGTCATCTTTTAAGATTTTAAATAGTTCAACTGGAATGCCATCACCTCCATTGGCCTTGTTGTTAGCCAAGCTTTCTAAGGCCCACTTGACTTCACTCTCCAGGATGTCTGGCTGTAGGTCAGCAACCACATTATCTGGGTTGTCCGGGATATCCAAATCTTTCTGGTATAATTCCTCTGTGTATTCTTGTCACCTCTTCTTGATGTCTTCTGCTTCTGTTAGGTCCCTCCCATTTTTGTCTTTTATCATGTCCATCTTTGCACAAAATGTTCCTCTAATACCTCCAATTTTCCTGAACAGATCTCTGGTTTTTCCTTTTCTATTATTTTCCTCTATTTCTTTGCATTGTTCATTTAAAAAGGCCCTCTTATCTCTCCTTGCTATTCTTTGGAAGTCTGCATTCAATTTTCTGTAACTTTCCCTATCTCCCTTGCATTTTGTTTCCCTTCTCCTCTCTGCTATTTCTAAGGCCTCGTTGGACAGCCACTTTGCTTTCTTGCATTTCCTTTTCTTTGGGATGGTTTTTGTTGCTGCCTCCTGTACAATGTTACGAGCCTCTATCCAAAGTTCTTCAGGCACTCTGTCCACCAAATCTAGTTCCTTAAATCTGTTATTCACTTCCACTGTGTATTCATAAGGGATGTGGTTTAGATTATACCTGACTAGCCCCATGGTTTTTCCTACTTTCTTCAGTTTAAGCTTGAATTTTGCTATGAGAAGCTGATGATCAGAGCCACAATCAGCTCCAGGTCTTGTTTTTGCTGACTGTATTGAGCTTCTCCATCTTTGACTGCAGATAATATAATCAATCTGATTTCGGTATTGCCCATCTGGTGATTTCCATGTGTAGAGTCGCCTTTTGTCTTGCTGGAAGAGAGTGTTTGTGATGACCAGCTTGTTCTCTTGGCAAAACTCTATTAGCCTTTGCCCTGCTTCATTTTGAACTCCAAGGCCAAACTTCCCTGTTGTTCCTTTTATCTCTTGACTCCCTACCTTAGCATTCCTATCCCCTAGAATGAGAAGAACATCTTTCTTTGGTGACAGTTCTAGAAGGTGTTGTAAGTCTTTATAAAATTGGTCAATTTCAGTCTCCTCAGCATTGGTGGTTGATGCATAAACTTGGATTACTGTGATATTGAAAGGTCTGCCTTGGATTCGTATTGACATCATTCTATCATTTTTGAGATTATATCCCATTACAGCTTTTCCCACTCTTTTGTTGACTATGAGGGCTACTCCATTCCTTCTGCGGGATTCTTGCCCACAATAGTAGATATGATAATCATCTGAATGGAATTCGCCCATTCCCATCCATTTGAGTTCACTGACACCCAGGATATCAATGTTTATTCTTGCCATATCCTGTTTGACCACATCCAGCTTCCCAAGGTTCATAAATCTTACATTCCAGGTTCCTATGCAGTATTTTTCTTTGCAGCATCGGACTTTCCTTTCACTTCCAGGCACGTCCACAGCTGATCATCCTTTCAGCTTTGGCCCAACCACTTCATTAGCTCTGGAGCTACTTGTACATGTTCTCCGCTCTTCTTCAGTAGAATGTTGGACGCCTTTTGACCTGAGGGTCCCATCTTCCAGCGTCATATCTTTCAGCCTTTTGTTTCTGTTCATGGGGTATTCTTGGCAAAGATACTGGAGTGGCATTGCCAATTCCTACTCCAGGTGGATTGCGTTTAGTCGGAACTCTCCATTATGACCTGTCCATCTTGGGTGTCCCTGCACAGCATAGCCCTTTGCTTCCCTCAGTTACTAAAGCCCCTTCGCCAAGGCAGCAATCCGTGAAGGTATTGGGTACTATCAGTCATTGTCACAGTGCTCAGATTTGTGATACCAATGGGTGTTGCTAATTTGTTAATATGATTACTTGGGACAGATCTTTCTGAAAGGATATGAAACATAAGATTGGTCTACAGAACAATTGAGATAAGGTACTCAGGAAGTGAGATCGGAGCTTTTTCAGAAAAGAGGTTTGTTGATTATGCCAAGTTAAAAGCTGTATCTGAGTGGGTGGAAGGTGAAAGAAGCAGTGGCAAGCCAAAGACAGCTGCATGGTGATTCTTCAATTGAGAGAAAATTCAGCTGTAAGCGGGAGAAGGGTAAAGATGTAATTGGGACAAGAAAAAAGGTGGGAGTTACAGAGGGAAAAAAGAGACAACCTGTTCTTGCATTGTGATCCTTCAGAAGCATATTATAGGGACAGGTAGCAGAGAACCTCAATAGCAGAGTGAATCCAGAAGGGTGGAACTCATATTCCTAGCTCATGGCAAAGCTTTACTGGGTAGGATCGCAGGATGAGATGTCAGTAGGCACTGAATTAGAGCTTCGAGAAGTGACCTGTGCACTTTGTTGCCTGCAGGATCACTTCCTTTGAAACACTCGGTCTAAAAATAAAGATGCAGTAGATGAGTGAGTTCAGGGGCTTCAATGTCCACAAATTGACATCAAGCTGGAACCAGTCGGACAGAATATTTCGTAGCAAGATCGCTAAAATCAAATGGAGGTCAGGGTTCCTGACTACTTAAAGTCTCAGGAGGAAAACTCCAGGATAGTGACAGAATGGAATTTCTTGGTGAACAAAAAGTTAGGGTGACTCTCAGAGTTCATGGTGTTTGATGCTAGATGTGTTTTGATACTTAAAACCTGTGGCTTTGGTTGTTAGCTAATCCTCAATGTATTAAGATATAGTGACAGGACAGAGCTAATCAAAAGGGCACCTCTTTGGATGGATGTTAACTTCTGCCATTCTTCACCATTGGCTATGCTGGCTAGAGCTGATGGAAGTTGCATTCCGACAACATCTGGAGGGCTGCACTTTTCCCATCTCTTAACGTATGCTATTTTATACCCAGGAGGCCCTTGGTGTTTTGAAAGACCCTTTTCTGTGTCACTAGAGAGTGGCTGTTGAGTTTGCAGACACACTGTCCTGGATGGTAACCAAGAGTTCAAGAGTTAGAAAATGTTCTGGAATCATCACTTCTTCACCTGTCTGCCACAAATGTCTAATAGGGGCATTTGGGAGTAGAGCAAGTTGTTTCTGTCCTTTTCATTGGCAGTTTCTCAGCCTTCTTATTGCCTCAAACAAAGGAAAAGTTCTTCCATTTCCTCTCTCTCTTAGCCAATCTTCTTTTTCAGCCTGTTAATATCTTTCTTGAGAGTGCATATGTTCCTCCCTGTGTCTTCCTCATACCATGTGCTCCAGTCTTAACAGATAACCAGCTATCTAAATTGGGAATCAGGCTTTCCTAACAATGTGGTTTTTTAAACATTAATTTTGGTAATTACCTTTAGTTTAAGCTTAGCCTCAGCCTGGCTTTGCTGTTCAGAGAAGAGAGATGTAGAGTGGGTTCAAATGCTTGGAGGAAACACAACTGCAGCTACTCTGCTAACTCAAAGGGATTCCTAACTGGGGTCTCCTACAAATCAAGCTAATACAAGTGAGCGTGGATATGAAATAAAATGAACAGCTGCTCTTTTGTTAGCAGATGTTATTGGGTAGAATAACCTGACCAGTTTGCAGCCTTTTTAAAATCTAAAGTAGAGGCCATCCGACGGGACCTCTCTCCTTTTTTGAACACAGTGAGTCGAGCAGAGATGTCCAGCGCTCCGTCTTGCCCGGTAACCCTTGACTCCTTTCAGCCTGTCACGCCTGATTCTGTGGCCAGAGTGCTTGACCGCTGTCGAGCCACCACCTCCTCTTTGGACCCTTGCCCGGCCTGGCTAATCAAAGCAGCCAGGCCGATAACAACAGAATGGGCCACTGCAATAATAAATGGGTCTTTCCTTGAGGGCAGGTTTCCCTCTGCCCTCAAGGAGACACTCATTAGGCCCATAAGAAAGAAACCTAATTTGGGCGGCGGACGAAATTGGCAATTATAGGCCCGTCGCCAATATTTCTTTCATGAGCAAAGTGGTCGAGAGGGTAGTGGCTGACCAGCTTCAGGCACATATGGATGAAACAGATGCCCTGGATCCTTTTCAGTCGGGCTTCAGACCATGCCACGGTACAGAGATGGCATTGGTCGTCCTGTACGATGACTTGTTGAGGGAGGCGGACAGCGGTAAAATATCTTTGTTGGTCCTCCTTGACATCTCGGCGGCCTTCGATACCGTCGACCACGGTATCCTCCTGGGGAGGCTCTCTGAGTTGGGTATCGGTGGTTTGGCTCTGGCCTGGTTCCGTTCCTTCTTGGAGGACCGCCCACAGAGAGTGCAGCTTGGGGAGAGTATTTCGGCCCCGTGGAGTCTCAGTTGTGGGGTTCCACAGGGGTCGATCATTTCCCCAATGTTGTTTAACATCTATATGAGGCCGCTGGGTGGGGTCATCAGGGGGTGTGGAGCATCATGTCATCAATATGCTGATGACACCCAGCTCTACATTTCCTTTTCACCAACTGCAGGTGATGCCATCCTGTCCCTCCAGCGCTGCCTGGGGGCCATACAGAAATGGATGCAGGAGAACGGACTGAAGCTGAACCCGGACAAGACGGAAGTTCTGAGGGTGGGTGACCCTGTGGATGGTGGTGGCTTGGGAAACTCCCTCATGTTTGGGGGGGTGACCCTTGCCGTGAAGAGTGGGGTCCGCAGCCTGGGGGTACACCTGGACCCAATGCTCATCATGGAAACGCAGGTGGCATCGGTAGTCCGCATCGCCTTTTTCCACCTTTGGCGGATTGCCCGGCTGCGACCTTACCTAGACACGGGGGCGTTCACTACCTTAGTACATGCTCTCGAAATGTTTCTAGATTAGACTATTGTAACGCGCTCTACGTGGGGCTTCCTTTGAAGCTGATGCGGAAACTTCAAGTGGTGCAGAATGTGGCGGCCAGACTCCTTACTGGAATGAGAAAATATCAACATATCTCTCCTACTCTGGCCATGCTGCACTGGCTGCCCATCCGTTTCCGCATTGACTTCAAAGTGTTAATGCTTACATATAAAGCCCTAAACAGTTTAGGACCTCGATACTTGGCGGAACGCTTACTCC
Organism: Pogona vitticeps; assembly: GCF_051106095.1. NCBI lineage: Eukaryota > Metazoa > Chordata > Lepidosauria > Squamata > Agamidae > Pogona > Pogona vitticeps. Next base: position 28,846,713 of record NC_135783.1, on the reverse strand, counting down.
CAACTAGCTCTACCCATGTCACCCGCGCGAGCCAGGAGGTGAGGCTGAGGAGCCTGACGCCGAGGGAGGCCCGGAAGGAAAGAACTAGAAACCGGGCCTTCTCGGCGGTGGCTCCTCGCCTCTGGAATAACCTACCTCCGGAGATTCGCGCTGCACCCTTGCTGGGTACTTTTAAGAACCAACTAAAAACGTGGATGTATAGGCAGGCCTTCCCTTCCAGTTAATTCGTGTCCTCTTTCCTTTTTTTCTCTTTATTTGATTTATTTTGTATTTTTTCAATTGCAAAATCATTTAATTAATTAATTGTTATAAATTTTTCTTGAACTTATGTTTTATGTTGTAAGCCGCCTAGAGTGGTTGAAATGACTAGATAGGCGAGGTATAAATACAAATAATAATAATAATAATAATAATAATAATAATAATAATAATAATAATAATAATAATAATAATAATAATAATAATAATAATAATAATAATAATAATAATAATAATAATAGTTTAGCGCAGTCTGGAGTAGTAGTATAATTTTCTATCATTTTGGTTTGAGTAGAAAGGGCCTTAGAGTGAATGGACCCCTGATCAATTTTGAAATGGCGAAGGAAGAATGCAGTTTGAGAAATTGAATTTATTTGTACAGTACTTATTTTTCATTTCAGAGCCCTCTGTGCATTTTTGAACCAGAGCTGTTGACATGGAATGAAAAGAACATTTTTTTTCATTAATAAAATTATCAGATTCTCAGAATTCTTAAAATAACCTGTGTAGCATAGCTTGTAAAAGTGCCTTGGGAGAACATGCTGATTGCCTACACTGTTGAAGAGCCTTCAAGGGAACTTTCCATTACTGACATCATGGGTAGCAGGTGGGCCTCAAGAACTAATGGGAAATGGTGCAATTGTATACGCAAGGTTCTCTGTGTTTCATTCTACAGGTCTTTCATTGTTATCTAAATAGCTTCTGATTAATTATTGTGGGTGGGAAATGTTACAGTTGGAAAAAGTATAAATTATGTGTGGCTTTCTTCTGTCTCTTAGAACAATTCATACAAGAAAAGATATTGCTGTGGTTGTGGTCTGTTCAGAATATGTCATCATGGTAATCTGGGCCTTTTCTCAGAATTTCACCTACAGTTAACATCCTACACACTACAAGGTAAAGTTTATTACAGAGTAGTTGGAAAGGAAAAGAGCAGAGAGAGAAGTGCAGAAATGTATTTATGATTTATTTACAGTATTGTAGTCCTGGCTGCAACACTGTGATCTGAAAATGGAATGTTGCTATCTTCAGATTGCCTGTTTCTGAAGACAGACTGTTTCTTTTACTAAACTTATTTAAAGGGAGCCAGTGTGGTACAGTGGATAGAGTGATGGACTAGAATTCAGGATACCTGGGTTCAAATCCCTGCTTGGCCATGGAAGCTCACTGGGGAGGTGGAAATGGTACTGCCACTCCTTAAACATGTCACATACCTGAAGGTTTGCCTAAATGGAATTGGATGCTACTTGATGGCACATAACACATTTAATAATAAACTACCTAAGGGTTTTTCCTTGTGTGTTGTAATTATTATAGCATTGAATGGAGTTATAGATAACATAATAGCTGTTATACTTGTCATGGGAAAGAAGGCCTAAATGAGGGCAGGGTTTGAAAATGGCTGAAATGACCAGACACACAGCCTGGAAAGGCATTCTTGGGTCATTTTGGGTCAAAAATATTTGGGACGTGATGGGAAGGTACTTAATGGAGGAGGCCCTGTGGAGCATATTTGCCTCCTTGACGGGCTGGACGCGATGACCGATAGGGTCCCTTCCAGCTCTGCAGTTTTAAGATGAAGATGACGGTATTATTTAAAGCATTTGTTTATTAGAAATATAACTACAAGCTAGAACTTGAAAAACCTCCATTAAAAATTTAATTCCAGAAGTTATATAATTCTTAACAGTATGCTGTGATAATATAAATGTGTGCAAACTGTCATTTTTGTAATTTACATTTTTCTCTTTAATAATGCTTGAATCATTGGATGTAATGATGCAATTCCTGTTTCTCAGTTTTTCTTGCACAGTGAGAATGACGTCATTGGTGACAACAGATTGCAGTTGATTAAAAGTGTCCTTTTGTAATTTGGTAGTGTGCACATTAACAATGTGAAGAAATTGCAAGCACCTTGAAATCACAAGAAGACATTAATCAGTAGCAGTCTGCTGCTATCAGTGAGTGTCATTCCCTTTGGAAGGTAGAGCCTGCCCAACAGAATTTGGCCACTAGAATAAATAATTTAATTATTGGTGTTTTGAATATTTTATAGTTTGACTGTTCAGATCAGCTTTTGTTTTCTTTGAAGCAGTCTTGTCTTTGTGGAATATCGCAGCTTCATGGGCCACTGATTGTTGCCTGAACATCCTTGCATAAAATATATTTATGAAAGAAGTCCCAAGTTTTAGTTACATGTTATAGACTTTGGGTTGCATCAATTAAAGGAGTAAACATTTTGTTTGGCAAGAAAAAGAACATAAGTTCTTACATTGATTTTGGATGTGCATGACATTAAATAATGTTGGCTGTCAACAATCATTCTTCTTTTAAATTTGTTGCAAAAGTTAATATAAATAAGGGTATGAAAATAGGTCAAATTCTATTTGAGACAGGCATAGCAAGGCAGTCTATATGGAAATCAGAGCCATCTGCCCAGATATCTCAGAAGGATTGCAAAATCTGTACACCAAGCGCATTATAGGTTTTTAGAACCCAGCCCAATGTGATCCCTCAGGACTGTGGCTGGTAAGAGAAAGAGGCCTGCAGGTAAGGTGTGAGTGAAACAGAAGAAGGAAGAAATGGTAATGTTAGTTGCATTATCCTACTCTCTGTACTGAGCAGCAGCCAAGGGGGGCTTTCCCCTTTTGAGCTGAGGAGATAGAGGGAACAGGATGCAGTAGAGGGAGATGTTACCTGGTTGGAGCATGGAGTTGTGAGGGGAAGGAGTAGAGAGAACGGTGCCACTGCTGAACTCAACTCTTTTCCAGGTATTCTAATACAGCTTTGAAAATGGCACATATTCTTTGCAGTCAATTATTTAATTACTTACATAATTCTACCACCTCATATTGAGGAGAAAAAAACTGAGCAGTTTTGTTGTCATGCAAGGACAAATCAAGCCAGGATTTACAGTTGTTATGTGCTATCAAGTCACCTCCAACTTATGATGACCTTATGAATGAGTGGCCTCCAGTACTATGTCCTGTTCTCAGCAGCCCTGCACGCCGCTCACGCCTGTGGCTCCTTTAGGGAGTAATTCATATAATATTTGGTCTTCCTCTTCTCCTGGTGTCTTCAGCTTTTCCCACTATTACTGTCTTTTTCCAGTAAATCTTGCCTTCTCATGATGTGCCTAAAATATGAGAGCTTCGGTTTTGTCATTTTTTACCTCCAGAGATAGTTCAGACTTGATTTGCTCTGGGACCACTTGTTCATCTTTCTGGCAATCTTAATGATATACTCCTAATAAAGAAAATATTTTTAAAACTATAAGGCCGAGAGAGGTATTATGTTCGCCATCAGTGTGTTGTTGCAGGGTTCCTTTATAATTGTTTGTGCTATTCTTTGAATCCTGTACACCAGGATTCTCAGAAGAACACGAGAAGAGACCTGCTGAATCATACCAAAGCCCTCTGTAATTCAACGTTTAGTTCCCAGAACAGCTTCTACCATTGGAAATCTACAAGCTGAACAAGAGTATAACAGCAACCACCTGTTTCTCTTCCCCAACAGTTGATTCTGAGAGGTATCATGCCTCTAATACTGGAGGTAATATATAGGCAATCAAGGCTATTAGCTATTAATAACCTTATCCTCCATGAATTCATTTAATCTCCTTTTTTGTTGACTCATTTAATCTCCTTTTATGTCCTGTGGAAATCATAGTTTAATTGCACACTGTCTGAAGTATTTATTTTTTATCTTTCCTAAATCTTCCATTATTCAGTTCCATTGATTAGAGTTTCCCTTCCTAATATTATGAGAGGAGGAGAAAAACTGTCACTGTCTTCTTTCATACTTTTATACTTTTTTACAACTTTATCATGCCCTCCTTGCTGTGTTCTTTCTACGCCAGAAAGCTTCTAACATTGCAACTGCTGTCCAGGATTGAATACTAATTTCTCACTGGTTAGTGCAGTATGGTTATATGCTTGGTCTTTGGTAAGATACTTAGATGCAAGTGATTCATATTGATATTTGTATGGCAGTTCCCTGTTTTGAAGGGCCCTCGTGTAAACGCATGTACTGCAGCTTGTTGATCCAGAGCCACCTTGAGTTCAGTAATGTTTGCAGTTCCTCCCACATTTGGGCAGTGTAATTTTCCCTTTCTGCTGTTAATGAATTAAATTGGATGACACATTCCTTTCAGTTTGGTAAAGGTTCAGTCATTTATCCTTATGAAGTTCCCATTCATCATTGCATATTGAACTGGGTTCTGGTAAAAATTTAAGTTTTTTTAATGTTACAGAACTAAGTTTCTGAAATAGCCATTGCTCCTGGGAAATACAATCAGCAGGCAGAGAATATGAGGAGTATTATATACAAAAAGCCATAGAACTTAAACAAAAACAAATGGAGACTGTAAAGCCTTCTTTTTAGTTGAGCTGTTGCTGCGGAGGCTTATGATTAACTGTTATTATTATTAATGTTGGCTAATAAAGTAAAATAGAATTTTAAATACAGGCATTCCAAAACCCTCATTCAAGTGAAATACCAATACTCTGATTTCCAGCTCCAAAGTCTGTGCACTGAAATTTAAATCAATATGAAAACCTGAGGTTCTCTAGTAGTCTTGAAGGGATATGCTATGTTGGTTAGTAAGTGCCTAGAACAGCCTTTGTTTATGTATGTGATGCATGTCTTTTTCTTCATTTTTTACTTATTCTCTGTGCACGGTAAACACTGCGCCTTTGATTATAGGGATCCACAGAATTAAATGTATGTAACCTAGGGGGATCTTTGCTTGATCTCTCAGTGTCAATTTTTTTCAAAGGAAGATGTAGCTCAGGGACTGCAAATTGGATTTTAGCTGTGAATAAAGAAATGCTTAGTGTTTTCTTGGAAGCTGTTTTCATGATCAAAGTTGTATCTCCAAATCACATCATGTGTTTTCATACGTCTGTTGGAAAGCATCCTGGGAGCATTTTGAATACAACATAATTTATAGGGAGAGTTTCCCCCACTCCATCAGCAGCAGTTCAAAATTTTTTTTCCTCCATGAAAAACATAAAACCTAACCTAAACAGATAGCTATGTAGTTTTATCTACGTCATGCAGACTGTGCACTGAAAAACTGCATTCCAGTCTCATTGCAATTACAGTGTTTTCAGATGTGCATCACCATGTGTATGGTCCATGTGCCTTTTCCTACCCTGTGCTTCCTGTTGTGAAATCATGTTTCACTTGCTTCACACTAGGGAGCTAAATACTGGCACAGTATGTTTCTCCCACTCCAGAGAGCACATTTTAGTTATCCAGAGGTATGTTTTAATACTGAATGAGTAGTATATCCCTGAATGTCTCCTTGGGCTGTGTGTTACTCGTTTTGCTGTACTTTCAAAGTTCTGGTGGGTACCTTTTTCTTTAAATATTTGTGAAGAAGAATGTTTAAACTGTAGTTCCATCTACAGTTTACGTGCTTTACTGTCTATTTCACTGGACATTCCTTTGTCTTGCATCCACGTTGTAGTTAATATATTTGTCCTGTCACAGTGTTGATTTTTAATGAATAGAATGCATATCTCTTCCTCGTTATTGTAGGAGAAGGAGCAGGCACTATCTCCATCAGTGCCTTGGAGAAAATATGTAAAGATACTTCTCAGAGCAGTGACTTTAGTTCTCAACTCAACTTGCTCTTCACTTCCATGTATCTTTGTGTTACATTGGTTACAGCAGTGACTAGAGATGGGGGCTTCGTATTTATATACTAATACGAAGACCCCCAACACAGGTGGCCATCCTGATTGTATCCCACCCCCAGACCCCACCGGACCACTTACCACACAGTGCATTGCACATTGCCAGCGTCGTCATCACCATGCCAATTGGGGCAGTAGCCCAGCTCCTGCATCCTTCTCACCCAGACACTAGCAAGAGGGCGAGAAGACTACTCTTCCCTGCTCAGCTGTGGAGTGGCTAGGCAAGCAGGAAGGCAGGGTCTGGGCTGCCGCTGCAATTGGTGCTGTAATGATGATGCCGGCGACACACGCTGCACAGTAAGTGGTCTGACGGGGTCTGGGGTGGGAAATAAACGAATACAAAGCCTCCATCTCTAGCAGTGACCATTAGAAAATGGAGGAGATAGCAGTGGGGAAAAATGTATGTTTAAGGTCCATTTTTGTATCTTTAAAAATACAAGTACAAGAAATAGAACCAGGTGAGCAGAACAAATATTTGAAAATGGCACTGGGAACTGGATTATGGATTAGAATATGAAAGTAGGGGTAGGAAATTTTGCTAGGCAGCAAACTCTGGGTGCTTGGGTGGAGATAAGGATCTGGACATTGCAAGTTGTAAGTCAGTGGTTCTTAACGTGGGCAATAATGCCCCCCAGGGGGCGATTTCATTTTTCAGGGGGGCGATAGAACAAAAAGGGGCGGTGTGGGGGGGGGCTGGAGCAGAAGGGGGGCGGTAGGGGGGCGCTGGAGCAAGCCAAACCTGTGAAGATGGCTGCAGCCTTTTTACAGTGTGCATGTATATTTTCCTCCAATCTTAATTTAGTTTCAGAGTTTTTGTCTTGAAATTTTTAGTTCCTGCATTGTGGTTTGTTTTTATGCCCTTTTTATATTTCTTTTTGCGTCTTAAAATTTGCTTGCAACTAAATCATTAAATGTTTTGGGGGCATTTCATTTTCTTAGAATTGAATTTTGTTTTCAGGGGTCATTGGATTTAAGTGTCATAAATAAATAAATAAATAAATAAATAAATAAATAAATAAATAAATAAATAAGATATCATCCCCGCGGGGAGGGGGGCGGTGATAACTTCCTCAATGGCTCAAGGGGGCGTTTCTTTCAAAAAGGTTAAAAACCACTGTTGTAAGTAATGATAGGGAAATTACGTGATACCAAAGTAAAACTGGAAATTTGCTTCCATGAATGTTGTACCTCTATAGAGAAAGGCATTGTATGTTTAAAGATGATTGTGTGCCATTTCCTGTCTCAATAATATGTCCTCTTTGTTTGTGGAGATATTTATAGGTTTTTATAAAAATCATCTGCTTTTAATAGGCAGGCTTAAAAAGTACAGTAAGTTGATGTATTCCAAGTTGAAAAATCAGTATCTGTTTTAATGGAAACTTTTTTTTTCTTTAAGGATATGTAGAATATGTAAGGGACGTGGTGGTGCTGCAGGCTAAACCGCAGAAGCCTGTGCTGCAGGGTCAGAAAACCAAGCAGTCATAAGATCGAATCCACGGGACGGAGTGAGCTCCCGTTGCTTGTCCCAGCTCCCGCCAACCTAGCGGTTCGAAAGCATGCAAATGCAAGTAGATAAATAGGGACCACTTCGGTGGGAAGGTAACAGCATTCCGTGTCTAAGTCGCACTGGCCACGTGACCACGGAAGATTGTCTTCGGACAAATACTGGCTCTACGGCTTGGAAACGGGGATGAGCACCGCCCCCTAGAGTCGAACACGACTGGACAAAAAAAAATTGTCAAGGGGAACCTTTACCTTTTATGTAGAATATACAGTATTGCCATCCATTTATTTAGTTACTGTACACAGAGAACACTTTTTCAACAAGTTGACCCATAGGAAGAACAGTGATGCCTTGACTTACGACCATAATCCATTCCATAAGATGGACGTAACTCAAAATGGTTGTAAGTTGAAGCATTCCCATAGGAATGCATTTAAATGCAATTAATCCGTTCCGGCCAAAGGAAAAAAAATCCCCCCCAAAAAATCACTGCAAGACTCATTGGAAACGCGATTAATCCCTTCCAGCCGAAGGGGGGGGGGGAGAAAAGCAATAAAGCGCGCAAGACCCATTGGAAATGCACAGAAAACAAATGGAGCACATTGGAAATGCACAGAGAACAAGGGGGCAGGTCAGAAATGCAAAGAAAACAAAGGGAAAAGCTAGGGAAGCATACAGGACCCATCAGAAATGGGGGAAACCCCCCAAAAAGCAATCAAACTCCCAAGACCCATCGGAAATGAGGGGGAGCCAAAAAACAAACAACCTCCCCATACCCATCAGAAATGGGAAAACCCCCCAAAAGCAACCAAACCAAAGACCCATCGGAAATGGGGAAAAAAACAACCAACAAAGAAACCCCCCAAGACCCATCGGAAATGGGGAAAGAACACTCCAAAAAGCAACAACTCCCCAAGACCCATCGGAAATGGGGGGGACAAACAACTCCCCAAGACCCATCACAGCACAGAAACATAACCTCTCCAGCCCAAAACCACGTTGCAAAAACACCCAGAACAGTTTTTAAAAAGCAGAAAACAGCACCTTACCTTACCAGGCAGCCCAAAGCCTCCCTGCAAACACACACACACACACTCTCAGAAGCAGAAGGAGACAGTCCCAAGTTTCCTCAGATGCACACACTCTTAACTGCTGGGGCGAAAGAACTACAAAGAAGCAGCCTGGTCGCCACCTACACTTAGCAATTTGAATTTCCCGCCTTTTTTCCCTGCCTTTTTCTGTTCCTAAATGGAAGCTCCAGTCGCAAGTAGGAGCAAAACTTTGCGCCCGGAGCTGGTCGTAACTTGAGGGACATTCATAAGTCGAGGCATCACTGAATATCAGAATTTCAGCTATTGATTTTGGTTTTTGCTGGCAGGAGCCAGCAACTTAAATTTGCTAGAATGCTTTTCTGTTTTTGTGTATGGATTGCAGCCTGAAGAAATGATAATTGAGTTCATGGTGACAGTTCAAAAGTGTAGCCTCACAAAGATAAAGAAGATATATTTCAAAATGATTTAGATTGTACAGAATGGGCACCTGACTACAAAAGGTTTGGGAGAGGTGTCAGGGAAGCTGTGTTTGATGAGTTAAAGATCTATATTGAGACAAGTGGCAATTTCAAAGATATGCTGATATTCTACGCCTATACTTGGTCTTACTTAAAATATGTTCTTTTTAGAATTAGATGTAGCAAAGAAGTGGGCAACTTCATTGCATCTCTGGCAACTGCCAAGAGCCACTACTTAGTAGTTCATCTCTAAAATTCAGCAGTAATCGAGTACTAAATTCAGCAGTAAAGCAGTAAAACCTGTACAAATTTATTTTTATTGTTTCACCAGCTTTTGTTATGGCTCTAAAGGAAAAAAATTAGTGATCTTAATTTTTGCTAATGTCATAGAATTTAGAATTGCATTAAGAATATCTGAAGTAATATCTCTGGAATAATACAACACCTGTGTCTTCATGTATATTTCTATATTACATAGTTTCAGTGCTACACTAGTTGTACTCATTCATATTCACTTGATTAGGAGGGCATGACTATTTTTTTTGTTCAGCAGTATTATGGAACACTTATTTGTGATAGGACTATTCAGCCCAGGATAAAAAATAGTTTAGGTAGTATTTATGTGACGGCATTCCGTGTCTAGTCGCACTGACCATGTGACCATGGAAACTGTCTTCGGACAAACACTAGCTGAATGGTTTGGAAACGGGGATGAGCACCGCGCCCTAGAGTCGGACACGACTGGACTAAATGTCAAGGGGAACCTTTACCTTTACCTAGGTGCTTAAAAGGCTTAAAAAGCTGCTTTAATCAGTGTAAATTCTGAAATTAGTCTGATACCAGCAGTTTTTCAAATGGAGGAATTGTTAGCATTGCTTTTAACTTCCACTGGTAGGCAGATGATGTGGATTTTTCTGTACTTTATTTTTGTGGCTGCACAAAAATGAAGTACATTGTCATTTTCCAAGAACGAGATATTTTGAGTATCTCTGGAGATTCAAAGTGCCTTGCTTCAAAGCTAGTTTACAGAAGATATTAATGTTCTTTCAACACAGCTGCCTTTGAGATCACAGAACTGTTAATAATATAACTCTTAATGAATTTTAACAATAAATCAATTACATGAGTATTTAGTGATAAATGTGGTAGTTTTGAGAAAGTCAAATATAACTTTGGTTTGATTTTGAGGGCATTGATGAAAGCATTTTTTGAGCACAGTTCTACTCAGAATGCACTCAGTAGGGGAGTGATGGTATTAACTGATGCCTGTTCCCTTTGCTTTCTAGTGTTACCTTCTCCATTTTCTTTCATTGCATCAGTAGAAATTCTCCACTGGATTGAAATCTCCTCCTTCTTGTCTCTGTTACACGCTGTCAATACAGTATTCTTCTGATTTACATTGGCCTTGTATAATAATAATCTCTGAAAAATCCAATAGTTGACAACCCTCCTTAGGTTTAGATAGTTAAAGGCTGTAGCTTTATCATGTCAGTCCATCTAATTTTCCTAGCACTGATGTGTGTGTGTGAATGCACATGCTTGCACACTATAAATCTTGTCTTTTTACAATGTGTCTAAAGTACAACACTCTCCATTTAGTCATTTTAGCTTCCAAAAGAGTTCAGGCTGGATTTGATTTACAACCCACTTTCTTGGTTTTCTCACAGTCTGTGCTATTTGTAATATAGATAATTTGTCTTTCCAGTGGCATCCATAAAGTCAGCCTCTAATCCAAAGTACTATAGTCTTGAGCATGAGACAAAACATATCATTGTTATATCTTTGTTGTTGTGTGCCTTTAGGTTGCTTCTAACTTATAGCTTGATCCCACTGACAAAAAAAACCCTTTTTAAAACCAGATTTGGCTAAAAATCTTTGTCTTTCTCACAGTACATGGTTTTGATAAAACTTTTTCAATGCCACATTTCAAACAAGTCAGTTTTTTTCTGTCAGCTGTCTTCATTGCTCAGCTTTCACATCTATAACAGTAATTGAAAACGGCATGGAAAGGATTATTGTTGGTTTTGATGTCCAGCAATTTATCTTTATACTTGAGAATGTTTCTAGTTCTTTCATAGCTGCCTTTCTGAACATCAGTCTTCCAATTTTTTGGCTGCAGCCTGCACGTGAACTGATGATTGAAATAAGTTTCACAGAAAATCATTTTAAAAATTCAATTTCTTCATTGTCGACATGAAACTTATTTACTGTGTAGTTCTTTTGTAGTCAGAGTGGATCTTTTTAAAATCACTGCAGTGTGGATAAAATCAATGATTTTTTTTTAAAAAGATTAGAATATCAGACTAAATAAAATAATCTAATTTAAATGTCAAAAACTCAGTTTTAAAAATATAATTGAGTTTTATCAAACCTCCAGCGATTTAAAGTGAGATTTAAATCAATTTGCCTTAAATCAAATTCAGTCTGCTTGCAATAATAATTTGTTCTTAATGTTCACTGCAATTCTGCTTTTTATATTTTCTTTTAACATTCATCAACAGTCATTTTGAATAAATGCTGTTTTTTGGCAATAATGTGATGTCACCTGATGTTCCGTCTACCATTTTTTTGCTCCTCCTTCATCAGAATCTAATCCACTTTTCTGTATGATCTGTTTATAAATCAAACCGATCTCTAGGCTTCAATTACGATAAGAAATAAAGCTTAGGACCTTAGCTTACTGATATAATTGTTATGCTGTAGATTGACTTTTAAATATCTGATCAGTATTTCTGTGCAGCTGGGCAGGTTCACCATAAGAGAACTTAGGAAAGTTTTGTCTCGTTACTTTATATAAAAGAGGCATTTTTGACCGTTAGTGTAATCTTCATTGGGGGCATCTTGTAAATGTCATGTTGTAAGCCACCCAGAGTGGTAGAATATACCAGATGGGCGGTATATAAATCGAATAAATAAATAAATAAATAAAATAAATGTTGTAAAGAAGCAGAAAACCATTTTATGCTAAGGTAACCAATTCACATGTCTTTCCTTGATATGAGATTCATGGAGAGTCTTCATTATATATGTTTTTGCAGCTGTTCACAATAATTCAGATTCAGAGAGGATACAAATTAAGTGACAGGAATGGATGCAGCGAGAACCACAACCCCAGGATTCTCATTTCCAAGGTTCTTGATACGTGAGACATAAGATTTTTCACCTGTCATCTGGTTTGAGGCATGCTTTACTTTTAGGGTACAGGTAGATCAAAGGCCAGGAATCCCTGGTCCACCAGATGTTGCTTAGTAACAATTTCCATCAGCCTCAACAAAATCCACACTTACCCTGTACTTATCATCTCTTCTGGCATGTTCAGAGAAAACTTCATTCTTCTGAAAGAGTTGGGGCACAGTGCTCATTAGCTAGAGCTTGTTATCCTAATGGAGCCACTGCCCCCTGCTTTGTTATTTTTGAATTCAAAGATAGTTTTAAAAAAAGAGCTGAATGAATATTCAAACAAGCTCACATGGTGCCTTGGAAAGAAGAAAGAGGCAAAACATGTTAGGGAAGGAACTGAAAATGTTAAGTCAGCTTTAGTGACAAGTATGTTCATTATATCTCATGAGAAGAGAAGACTCCCTGGAAAAGCCCCTGATGTTGGGAAAGTGTGAAGGCAGGAGGAGAGGGGGGAGACAGAGGACGAGATGGATGGACAGTGTCATCGAATCGACCAACATGAATTTGACCCAACTCTGGGAGGCAGTGGAAGGCAGAAGGGCCTGGTCCATGGGGTCACGAAGAGTTGGACACGACTTAACAACTAAACAACAACAACAATGTTCATTATATGAGGAGTGAAAGTTTAAGGAAAGTTTAAGTCATCAAGGGAGGACTACCATACCCGGTTTTAGGTACTGTACTGTATGTGTGTAAAATTTTGTATTTCTTCTTCATTAGCTCACACAGTATTGGTCCAGTAATGAAGGGACTCCAGGTTGGTCTTATCTCTTAATACCTTATCTTCAACTTTCCCCAGTTAGTCAGGACTCAAGAATTAAGTTGTACTTTCTAGGTGGAAAAATGATACTTTTGGGATCCTCCCGCATGTGTCATTTACAGCAAAGATTGTGCAGTACGTAAGTCAGGGAAAGGAAGTCCCCAGAAGACTGTAGATTGTCCACTGTGTTTGTTGGGCCTTGGAGATAATCTGTTTTTGTAAACCTGCACTCCCATCTACCCACAATTTTTATTCTCACAGAAATGTTCTTTTATCTGGAAAAGCCTGCCATCCCCTCTGGTGATCAATTAAAAATAGGATTGACAGTGTCAGGGATCTTCTCAAAACATGGCAAAATTGCCCTCAAAAGGCACAACATTTGGAACACAAAATTCGAAACATTAAATTGGAGGTGTGGGGAATTTTTGGAGAATCCATTGGGTACAGAAGGTGTGCATGCGGCTTGTGGGCTGTGTGTGAAGATCCTGACTTTGGCTAGTGGTTCCTTCTGTTAGGGGGCTGCTCTGGGTCATTCCCATGGTGGAACGAGAAGAAGCATGTTGCTGCATTAATGCTTGCAGTCCTGTGGTACAGTATTTTGAAAATGGAGATTTAACTTTTCAGGCCACATGACTTTATCTATTTCAGCATGTTTGGGAAAACTTTAGAAGTCACTTTTTCATAGTACTGTAGTCTTCCCTGTATTACAGTACTGTAAGTTGAAATATGCCTTTTAGTACAGAGACACTTCCAGTTGATGATATTGGATGAGAAGAGTTTATCCCAATGCAAACAATATTTCAGGCTTGCACATTTTTGAGCTGGGTTTTGCGTAATGACTGAAAAAACTAGTTGCCAGGGATATGAGAAGTTTAGAGGTTTTTTTTCCCCTTGCTTTATTTACATCAAGGAGTTACTGCAGTCCTTCATTATACCTTAAAATATTTTGTTCCTCAGGAAACCCCACACTCTTGAACCTGCACAGAACCATGCTTGGCACAGTTTAGAGCTAAGAAGCTTTTGCTCTCACGCCCATATGTTCGGTGGCATTTCCCATAGCTTCTCCTCAGTCCCCAGCCAAGGAAAATGCTCACAGATGGGAACGTGGTTTCAAATTAATTGAGATTGAAGGATGGTTATGCATATAGGGACAAACTAAACAAAATAATATTTTCCCTCTTTTATCCAGCTCCTGCCAAAGAGGTACAGTGAGGAATTGAACTCCCAACTTCTAGCTCCACAGCTAGATACCTAAACCACTGAGCTAGCCATATATGTTGACATAGGTTGCTGTAGTTAGAAGAAAGTGCTTTGATTCTGGATTGTCTGGAACTGAAATGTACTGTGTTTCATTATTTTTCTGCCTTTTATTTTTCATCCCTTTACTATTTCTCACCAAGTTTTGAGTCTCAGAATGTCAGATGAACTGTATGCATATTGTCATCTGTGGTTTCTTTATTTCATTTATTGAGAAAATACTTGAGATGTTTTGCAGCAGTTCAGTAAAAATATAGTTCAGACTTAGAAGCTTCTTCTCTATGTTAGTGAATATTTGAGTAATTTAATTCTAAATAACATATTGTATTTGGAGGCTGACACAGGTAGTAACTTGAATAAATTTCCTAATCCTTCCGATCAGTTGGTTTTTTTATAGATAAATAAATCAGTTTGTCTGGGTTCTTCTTCATTATGGAGTTCTTAGCAATCTCAGCACACTAGGTATTGAATTCAGCAGCTTTCTCATTTCCTTTTATCACCAGCTCTTGGTTATTTTTATAATAGTTTATTGTGGAGCAGTACTATGTGCAGCACTTGTTATCTTCTGTTGTTGTCTTCATTGACAAAAAGATAATTTCTTGGACTCTGCTTCTTAAGCCCTGTCATACAGAACAAAAATTACTCAACAGCGTTATATTGAAAATCTGAAAATAGCTTCTAAAGGCAATGTTTGGTAACCGGACTAAACATGACAGTGGCAGAAACTTTTGTTTAAAGCAGTTCTGCTGTGATCTCATGTAAAGCGGGAGATGGAGGAAGATTAATGGAAGAAAACAGCCACAGCTGAGCAGAACTGAATCCTCCTTGTGCTCTCCAATTACCACTACCAACCCCTGAATAGCTAAGGATTTTTTACTTAGTCAGGATTGCTTCCAGGTGGGAAGTTTGGCTGAGAGGTATCTTAGTCCAGTAGACTGATTATGATGAGTCAAGCCACAGGTGAAGCCAGGGTATAGTCCTCTGCTCTGAAAATGAAACCTGCTGGTCCTGCTTTGCATGTTATTAGGGGTAAAAAAAAAGGTCAGACAAACTTCTCTGCTTCTGTTGGTTTGCATGTTGTTGAACTGCCTGACATATAGGATACCTACAGTCTGTTAGAGAGGAATTTTTAAGGGTAGATTCTTATTTTTTATGTTTCATGTTGTAATTAGGTTTGTCCATTTATGTTACTTTTTTGTAGCTGCCCATAGTAATGGCTTGCCGCTAGATAAGCAGGGTATAAATCCAATCAAACAAAAAATCAGTTAATTGACTTAACATAATCCATCCCACCCTTTTTTTTAGACAAATGGACCTTCCCACATCATTTGGAGTTTAGGACCAGCACTTGCTCCCCCACATTGAAATCATGGTGCCTTGTTTTGCAACATAAGTTTTTTGTTTGTGTTGTGTATTTCCCAGGTTCTTTCTAGCCACTTCTTGGGCATATTTCAATTTCTGCTGTTGTTGATTCACAAACTGACCCATGGCGATGGAACTTTTAGCAATCTTTCCCTCCCTTTATTTACTGCAAAAAAGAGGAAAGTTGCTGCAGTCCACTGAATGATGGCCAGGAGAAAAGGTTAGGAAAGGGAGTGTCATTAACTGAAAGGAGGGAAATTGGGTTGATCTAAATACCTGTCTGGACTAGGGATGGGCACGACTTAAGTTGTGTTGCATCGTACAACTCATGCCATGTGGTGCCACAGCTGTCACATGTTCCGTCCAACCACCCCTGTCTGACTGCCCCACTCACAACCCTCCGTGTGCCAGCTGGGTCAACTTCTGTCTCCAGCTGCCAACTCAGGGAAGGAGTTTGGGCTGCCCTTCCCTGCCTCCTCGGAAGCGAACCACTCTGGCAAGGAGGCAGGATGGGGAGTCTCTCTGCAAAGCCGTTGAGTGGTCGGCTGTCAGAGGAGGCAGGGAAAGGCAGTCTGAGTACCTTCCTGGACTGGGCAATGGAGGACAACCTGGCTGACGCATGAAGGTTTGCGAGTGGGGCAGCCAGCCAGGGTATGGTTGGAGGAAATACATGGCAGCTGTGGTACCATGTGGCACAAACTATGATGTGGCACAACTTAAGTCTTGCCCTTCTCTAGTCTGGACTCTTTTCAGAGGAGAAAAAATGTCAATCAGAGTGAACAGAAGGATCACTCAAGTGAGAGATAAAATAGATCACACTGAAGAGATGAACCTTTTAAGCATGAAACAGACCTCTGTAGCTCTTTGTTTGGATGCACCTTCAGTCATACATCACATAAGTTGAGAGAGTAATATTCACACATCTCTCTGAATGTTTTGGGACTTTCAAAGCACAGAAATCCCTTTCAATATGTCCAGTTGTAGGGATTTTGAGGGGAAGTCAAAAGTGTCTGGAAAGCGAATGCTTGAAAGCTGTTGAGTTGAAATGATCACATTATTGAAAAGAAATCATAATCAGTGAATGATATAAGGTTTATAGTCGGTTCATTTCATTTCAAATATACTGTATGTACACTTCCGCATGTGTAAAATAATCGTTCTGAAGTTGAAGTATATGTTGTTGTTGAAGGATCTTTTTTATGGTGTATGTATGTATCACCTTAGAAGAGCCATTCCCTCCTACCTTAATGAAAAAAGGCAAGATCATCGTAAACAATACTTATAAAAGACGGATATAGTATTTTACAGAGAAAACAAGCTCTCTGATTAATTGGGGTAATATTTTAAGAGGATTTAAGTAGGATTGATTGATTGATTGACTGATTAAACATTGAAGTCCTGTTCTAAAGTTATTTGAGAAACAAGAACCACAAAATTTGTGCTTTTTCTAGGGATGTAGTGGCCACCTATATCCACACAACAGAGGAAGCGCCTTGTATGGTTTCTTTTGGTGAGGAAAAATCATTCCAAACAAGAAGGTGATTCTTAAGAGATTATTTACTATATACATTAAGAGTGTACTGTAGACATGGTTGTAAAGATTGCATTGGTGGCTCACACAGAAGCTGGGTTAAAGTAAATGACAAGTTGGTGGTTGAGCCAGCAAGGAAGATTATGAATTGTGCAACACCTGAGTACAATTCTGGTGGCAAAACGGTGTGAAATGCAGTAGAACTGGACAGGTGAAAAGCAAGAATAGGATATGCTGGAGGGGATTAGACCCTGAAATAAGAAGATATACAGCGGGCCTAAATTTTTGAAGGAGAAATGGTCAAAGTTGAAAGCTTAGTGGTCAATAAGAAAATGATTATCCTTTTGGTTGGATATTGTTATTTGTGAATTTGAGCACCTTGGGTTTAAGGCCCAGACCCCCTGAAAAGATTATATGTACAGTATTTTCTTGATAGATTGTGGTATGTAAAGAACTTTTCTTTTTGAGTGATATGTTTGTGTCTTATGGCTGGTGCCTTCAGGCTTTTTAGCTGTATGTTAAATACTTTTCTGCCTGTCTGTATTTTATGGTTGCCATATGTAAGATCTGTATATATCGGACTATTTTACGTAGTTGGTAAAATAAAAATGTATTTGAGCGAGAGTCCTTTTTCCTACTTTTAATGTAACTATTTACTTAGATTTTTATTCTTTGTATCTGTAAAGTCTAGATTTGCTGTTCTGTTAAAGGGCTTAAAGAGCACTTAGATCTTTAGTTTATTTAAGCCATAATTTTGGCTGGTTGACATGTCTTCAATTTCACAAGTGTAGTTTTCTGAGTAGGCTTTTTTTAAAGAAGAATTCTAATAAAACTTTACAACATTATTCAGATAGTGTTGTACAAATTATAGTATCTTTAGCTCACTAGATGATTAGGCCTTCTGATCTCCTTTGCTGTTGTATTTCCCAAAATAGAGTACAGAAGGATGGAACAGTCAATGCAACATCATAGCTAGCATGTAATCAGCTTTTGGGCCAGTGTGTAATCTACTCTCTTGTTATCTCTTCTAGCAAAATGGTCATTCCCACAAACATCTACATATCTACTGCCTCCTAGGCTAGGGCAAATCTGTGTCCATGTTTTGACTGCAGTCATCTCAGACCATTCTGTACTTGTGCTGTAACAGTAGTACAGTATATGTCTTTTGAAGAAGTAATAAAATACTGTATTGTACTGTACTTTTAAGTATTTTAGTATCATGTTTTCAGGCAAGTGCTAATATAATTGCACATGTATGTTTCTTAGCTAGCATGAAGTCATCAAAAAATCTCCATTGTACAAATTAAGAGATGCAGATATGTAGATATGTAGACGGGCAGATGAGTCCTTTACACATGAGGTAGGTAACATGCAGCAGTTGACATGTCCTTCAGTCTATGGAAACCAGTATCTTTCTGCAGTTTTCCTATTTCGAAGCACATATCGTTCTGGTAAAAAGTTGCTCAACTGAGTAGCTTCAGAATTAAGGTAGTAACATAAGTCAACAATCAGAAAAGAACTGTGACTTCTAATTCTTGTGGTAAAGTTTCACAGTGTATATGCTCAGATGTTGACATTGACCACAATAGACAACTGAGTTTGGTTTGGGTTCCCTTTAAACACACTTATCATGTATTCTTTTTCTCTGACTTGCTTCTGTAGCATGTGATGTTAGTCCATATTTTGAGTCATCTGGAGATCTGTTGCTAATTTTGCATTTGTCTGCAGGCATTGCTAGCCTCATCCCAGTTTCTCTCATACACTACACTAACATGCCATGCTGTGACTCAAGTTCAGAGAAACAAAATATTACTTGAGTGGACGTGGTTGAATGAAATAATTTCTCCCATTCTTTTTTCCTGTGATAGAAACAGTAAAAGACCCTATGTACTATTTCACTATGTTCTGATCTGTTGATAAATCTTCGTGTTGATTTATATTGTTTATTATGTTCGTTATAAAAGTAGCATGCAGAAGGTGGTTCTACAGAAATATACAATATTAAATTATTTTAAAATAAATGGGATGAGGTGTAATAATGTACAGAATGCACAATATATTTGCTAATGATTATGCTGCTACTTGATTCTTTATTGTTCCTGAAGAGCTGTGGCCTTAGATCTGGAACTGAGAATGTTTGGTCTTTCAGATGTTGTTGGGCTGCAATTCTCATCAGCCTGCAAGTAGCAATGAATCTTTATGGGAGAAACGATCCAACATAATCTCAAGGACCGTGTGTGTCTACCATCCCTGTCTTTGATTTCACTGTTAGTAGTAGCTTTGGTTTCTAACCTATGCTGTGCAGTCAGATTTGAAAAGAGTGGCCAGAATCTTATTGTGCAGCTTTATACCATGTAATTAGTATGTTATCATCTGCAGCCATTTTGGGGAAACAAAGGTTCCTTATACCCTTCCCGCCTGCTTCTAGGGATCCCTAAGGATTCTTTTCATCCTAGGGAAGACTTTGGGAGCCACAGAATGGGAGGAGAGTACTTTAGTGTTGGAAAATTGCTGCCAGAGTGAGGATAGCAAAGTTCTGATTTCCCCAAAATCCCATGGATGATTGTATTGTCTGAGTTGTGTGGCATAAAATTGTTCGGCAGGGTTCCATCCTCTGTGTGTGTGCGTATGTGCGTGTACACACACACACACCCACACACCTAATATATATGGACTACTGTTGACATGTTTAGTTTCTTATGTAGTATTGTATTGAGAAGAGAGTACGCACATCACAAGTTTCCAGTCAGTTACTGTTCTGAGAAATTCCTCTGAAACCTTTAGCTTATATTTGTGATTAAATGTTGAACTTTACTCATGCATCTTAAAGGTGGGACAAAGGATGAAAGGCCAGGTAGACAGAAATAACATAAAAATTGCCCAAGACAGAGTGATTAACCTTTATAGCATGAAGTGGTAAACTAGGTTTCCATTGTTATTGTTTCTGATAAAGACTAGAGTTTGTCCTGCTGAACATTCTTATCCTCAACTCTGGCATCTTTAAAAGATTCAAGTCTAAGCTGAGTGACATGGCAAGATTATGTGACCATCTTGAGATACGCAGTACGGTGTGGTGCATAGAGCAGTGTTTCCCAACATTTTTTGAGTCGCGATTCCCTTTTATAAACAGCCAAGTAACCTGCGCCCCCCCATCATGTTTGCATAAAAAGACACTTTTAATGGGGGGAAGTCATCTCTTGTCAGAAAGTAGAGGCTTCTTTCTCCTTCAAAGGGCTTGTTTCTCATATATGCACATGCACACTAAGTTTATTATCCAAAAGGTGAGGAAATAAATTATTTAACAAGAGCTACAATACATATAGGTTGACCAAACAACCTCCCAGAAAAACACTTTGAGACCCACTTGGGGAGTCACAACTCTTAGACTGGGAAACATTGGGATAGGGTGATAACCTGGGTTCAAATCTCTGCTCGACTATGAAAATGAATGGGGGAGTGGGGTAGAACTGGAAAAACCATATCTTAAATTTCTTGTTTATCTGGGAAACCCTGTTAAAAGTGACTATAAGTTGGTTCTGACTTGATGACACATAACAACAGCAGCAAAATACTAGGGGGATGATGATGATTGATTGATTGATTTAACCTTTATGCTGCCTATAAAATAGAAAAGAAGAAAAGGGAAGGTGATTAATCACCAACCCTTTTCTCTTTATACAACCTCTTCTGCAAATGCTGTTTAAAGAGTGCTAAAATATGTAAGAGCATTCCAGGATAATGTTTAAAAAACAGTAGAGGTACAGCCCCTCTTCCCGTCCACATAGCATTTAAGAAACCTGAAATCTGGAGATAATATGTTTTTAAAAAATAACCCAAAACTTAAAATTGAAGATAGTTAAGCGAAGACTAAATAACCAAGGGTCAAGGATGCTGCAGTTCAGAGGTAGATTGTACATGGCACACAGGGTACAAGTGACCAGCACCCATTTTGCAGCCCACTGAGCCTGTTGTCACCCATAAATTTTTTTTGTTTGTTTGTTAAATATCTCCTTAAGAGAAGTTCATTTCTTCTTAAAGCTAAGGAGAACCATGTGTATTTGTTTTATTTGCCTTTTTTTAATGGTGAAAAGGGTGGGATCAAACCAGACATAAACTTCTGGCAACATCCAGTTTTATTAAGAGGGGATGGTGTAGCTACTGTTGGTCAGGGGAAGAGTTGGCCCTTGCAACCCACTAAAGTTGCTCACCAATGTCGTAATTTATCCTGCTTTACAGAGCTTGTTTTTAAGGAAGGAATTGACTGAGATGCCTTCCAAATTGTATTCCAGCTGTTATGATTTAATGGAAATATATTGCCATTGTAGGACATAAAGAGGGACTCCATATTACTCCATTAGCCACTTGATTGCTCTGTCTTTGTATGGTTGCCAGTTCACACAAACTCTGCCCTGTCTTCCTATTTCTTCTGGGAATTTCTGCCCATGGGCATACACAGAGCAGACTCTTCTATTTTCCCATGTACTTTCCCATTGATGAGAGGGAGACATGCACCTGGCTTGATTCAGTGGGGAGTTGTTCTGTCCTCTTCAATGTACAATTTCCTCACAAAGTTTTGGGGTGGAGGAGATAGATGCTTTGCATCTACCCAGACAGATTAGATTCTTTAAAGAGAGGCAGTGTGGGCTACATTGGGGTATTCAGTATTTTAACTTTAGGGGAGAACGCAGAAGCACAAAAACATCTCCTAAATCATGTTTATTTTTCTTGCCATAGGGACACTATGAACTTGGAATCCAGACAAATTTAAATGTACAGTAATTCATGTGTTTTCATATACAGTGGACCCTCGACTTACAGACGGCTCGACTTACAGACTTTTTGAGTTACAGACTTCTCTGGCCACAAAATTTAGGTTCAACTTGCAGCTGGAGAATCGACCTACAGACTGGGAAAAAAATGGAACAAAAAATAGCCGGTTACAGATTAATCAGTTTTCAGTGCATTGTAGGTCAATGGAACCTCGACCTACAGACTTTTCGACCTGCAGCCACCGTTCCAATATGGATTAATTCTGTGAGTCAAGGGTCCACTGTAGTGTAGTACAGTAATTATTGCTGATGAGGGTCCCCATTGGATCTGATGAAGTAGAATCCAGTCCACAAAAATTCACTCTATAAATATCTGAGATTATATAATATATAATTATCTCCAGATTTCAGGTTTCTTGAGACTCCATTTGATTCTACTGTTTTTGTTACAACAGACTGATACTTGTTTTGTTGTGTGTGTGTGTGTGTGTGTGTGTGTGTGTGTGTGTGTGTGTGTGTATGTATGTATGTATGTATGTATGTATATGTGGGGCAGTTATATCAGAACAGAACACCAATGTTATTTAAAAATGCTGTCTGAACTATCTTACATAGTTACATTTCAGGAAATAAAATAGTCATCAATTCCTCATAATTGAAAAAAGTCAGAGGTAAAACCAAAACTCTCAATAAAAGTTATTCTACCCTCCCAGAGTTAGCATTGCCTGATCCTATTCCCAGCTTCAGATTCTTTCACAAAGAGTTATCAGGTTTTTTTTTCTCTGACTGTGGTAAGAATAGACAGATGCTTCTTATTTGATTTGCTGAGAAACAGTGTTCCTAGGCAATGAAGGAGATTGAAACCAGTATTGAGTTAGGCACAGATGTAAAGCATCTATATTTGCTGCTGTATAGCAAGAGGGTAGTGCCAGGGGAACCCTGGTCATTGGTCTGTGGTGTCCCTCAAGGTTGTTTTTTTGTCCCCTGTGCTATTTAACATCTACATGAAAGCACTGGGAGAGGATGTCCAAAGTTTTGGGGTTTCATGTCACCAGTATGCGGATGACACTGAGCTCTGTCTCTTCTTGCCATCTAAATCCAAGGAAGCTGTTTCTGTTCTAGAACAATGTCTGGCATCAATAATGGAGTGGATGAAGGCAAATACTGTAAACTGAAACTTAATCTCTGAGCCTGGATGCCCAGGTTTCGGTGGTGGCTAGGAATGCAACTTAAAAACAAAATACATATATTTGGGGAAAAGTTTTTGTGCACTACAGCCCACAAAAGCTTATGGCAGTTAAACCTTTTTTAGTTTTTTTAGGTACTGCTAGACTCATTGTTTGTTTTGCATACAACGGACAAACATGGTTATCCCCTTAAAATGTGTGAAAAAAAGTGATCTGTTCTTTTGTCAGGAAAGCTTAATTAAAGCACCCCAAAAGTGTAGTCATTACCTATTATTGCAGCCAGCACTGCAGCATTATTAATTCTATAACATCATATAATAAAATGTTGGAGTTCTGCCCATTCTTCCTGCTGAATCACTCTTATTGTTCATGAAATCAAGAATTTTAATGCTTCTGATTTTCTTTCGCCAGTGAGTTTAAACTCTAGAGCCAGTATTCTGTGCGGAGTTTACATATATCAACTGTAGAAGCTACTGCCATGATTTGATGAGATGCTGGTTGTGTGACCCAGCAGATGATAGACACTATTAGATCACCAAGGCTGCTTCTGCAGTTGGAGCACCACTGATGTAAATATTGCACAGGATACTGGCCTAAGCCTTTAGTTCAGAATATTTATTTATTTAATATGCCACCCACTCTACCCAAAGGTCTCTGGGCAGCTTACAACAATTAAAATACAATTAAAATAAAATATGTTATCACAGCATTAGCATTGTAAAATGCTCCTCAGTTCTGTAGCCAATTTTTTTTTCTCTCTCCAGTAGTAGTTGTTCTCCCCAAAGAGCCTTACCTGTGCCAGTGACCTTTTTTCTCAAGCATTTTAGGTTTTTTGGTACTACAGTATTTACTGTACTTATTTTCCTATTCTTTTCTATTGCATTGTCCACAGAACTTTTTTTATTAGGTGGATTAAAATGATAATAGATAATTATAATTTATTTAGTATTATTATTAAGATTGTCAATTCTACCATCATCTGTTATTTTAATCCCTCTCGCTTAAGTGGCAGCTTCTGTTTTCACCTGCTGTTGCTTATGCTTAGAGCATGCTCCCAGACCTCTTTCATGTATATTTCTTCTCCTTTCCTTCTTGTAACTAAGGAAGCCCTTGTTTTAATGCTTTGTACTTTAATTGTGAGCTGAATGAGGTACATTAACTACATTTGTTCATATTCATCTAGCTCAGTGGTTTAGTTTCCTGGCTGCAGAGCTAGAGGTTGCTAGTTTGATTCTGCCCTGTGCCTCCTTGACTTGTGGCTGGACTCAATGATCCATAAGATTCCTTTCAACTCTGCAGTTCTGAGATTATTGTTATTGTTATTCTAAGATTATTCTATACTCTTGCTTCACTTTCTTTCTGGTCTCCACTGATCACCATGTCTCCATACAGGTTAAATAATTAAAATGTTAATAAAGTTCAAATTAAATATCAGCTTAATAAATTCAATGTTTTTGTATGCATTATCCTTACAGTCCCTACATTTGAAAGTAGCCACAATTGAATGTTGGTTGAAGGATGAAATAAGAGGGATATAAATTTGATTCTTTGTAAGCAAGTTGAGCAAGAGAGATTGAGAATGTTCCAAGTTAATAGCAATTCTAGCTGTTGCTAGCTCTTCTAAATGTACAAATGAATTTGGCCCACTGGCCCTTCTTTTGGATGTTAACGGGTTATGATTGAAAATGAGACTATTTCCATTGTGTTTAAGGAAATTTTGCTTAAGTGGTTTCTTTCTTTCTTTTTAAAATAGTTGTGGAATGGGGAGATGATGTTAAAACAATCTCAGAAGACGAAGCTGTGATGCTGGTGAACCATCAATCAACAGGGGATGTTTGCACTCTAATGATGTGCCTTCAGGACAAAGGCACGGTATGCTGTATTAGTGTATACTATTGTTAATACTATTGTTTAAATTGAAAATTGTATACCAAATAGTACTCAGTAACAGAGCAAAATGTGTTAGTCATTCAAGTACATCAGTCATTCTTGCTTTTGCTTTTATTTACTGGTGATTGGTGGCTGACAAATTGAACACATTCCATTGCCCTATATTCATTATAAAGTTATCTTAATCTGACCTTAAATCTGATGTTAGAACCACTCTTATGTCTGAAAAAGTGGACTTGTCCACAAAAGTTCACATTAAAATATAGCAGTTAGTCCTTAAGTTAGTCCTTTTCTTTCTGTTTCACTTCTTTCTGTAGTTGACAAGAAGGAGGTGGTGCACTTCCCATTGTCTTCAATTTTGATCATGAAATCTGGTCAGCAGACAATACTGTACTCCCAGTGGGTCTTACTCCTGAGGATATTTCTAACTGAAGATTGATTTGACCTTAAAACCTGGGAACACTAGATTTCATTCTTATTTTTTTAACTAAGGCCATACTTTTGCATATCTATTTAAAAAGAAGTGTGAACTTTTTAAAAATATAATACTAATGGCAGGAAAATCAATATTAAAATGATATTTTATGTACTATATAATGCTGGTGCATTTATAATTATTTGTAGATATACTGGGATGAAACAGCTTAATAGATTTCTTGAATAATAATTTAAAACTGGATGCTCACTCTGTAAATTTGTTTTTGGCCTGATATTTTAGCACAGACTAACACAGTTACCTCTTCTCAAACTACAGTCATTGAAACATACACTAATGTGGTCTTCATGCTTTTAATGATCTGACAGTGCTTCTAGGGACGAAATTAGTGACCAGAATCTGGTGGGGATTATAGTTAGGCCTAACCCAAGTGGTGTCATTTCTGGAGACGTGTTGCCTCAAAGTAAAAAATCATAGTAGTAGGTGACATGCATTATGTAATGTCTATGGTGATTTCTTAATTTTAGACAATGCACCTCCAGAAGTTACTCCCTTTTTGTTATGCCTGCAGTTGTAACTAACAGCATTTTGCCTGGTATGTTCAAAGTTGCTGCAAACATGATATAAAATCTGAAAATACAGATTGAGGCAGTATAATGGAAGAAAAATGAGGGAAGTGTTTAGCTTTTATTTTATTTTACCCTTTTTCAGAATTTTAATATTCCAGAAGTCCCTGCCAGTAGTGTACGTCTTTGCAAGTTCTTTAAAATTAAATCTAAGTTGAACACCTACTTCTTCTAAAGCAGCACAATTTATTTATTTTATTAGATTTCTACCTCACCCATCTAGACCAAAAGTCTACTCTGGGCGGCAATTGTAAACAAGAATACAATTAACATATATTTGTTGGGGGAAGTCAGTTTTCTCTTTAGTTTCCCCCTTTTTATGCTAGCTGCCTCTCTTACAAGAAAGGAAGCATGAACTCAAGAAAATATTCCACTGGTAAAAAAAAAAGGACTCCATAAATACATAAACCAGAACCGTATTCACTTATGTGATTAAGAAAAGCAGCCTTGTTTCTTCCACCCTCTTCACATGCCCAGTTTCACACTGGTTGTGAAAGCAAATGTGTTGCACAAGTCATCTGATAGGGCCTGCTTGTTGGGAACAATCACAGCATGATTGGCCTTACACTTGCAGAGAGCATCAAGAGAAAGTGGGTTGTTGCAGTTAAAAACATTTAGATTTTTTTAAAAAAAATTAAAAAGTTGTGAAGATCTCGGTTGTGGGGTGGAAATAATATGTGCTCCTGAAAATGAACACTTGATAAAAGCTGAGATAAAGTAGTTAATGTGATTTAGTGGATAGGGTAACGGATTACGACTCAGGAGACCTGGGTTCAACTCCCTGTTTGACCATGTGAATTTCGTTGTATGTGTATATACTTACAATGACAATAAATTATTATTATTATTATTATTATGGAAAACTCACCAGGGTGGTTGTGGTAATGGTAAAAACACTTCTTAAATGTCTCACCATGAGACCACTATTAGGGTAGCTATAGATTGCTTGTGACTTGATGGCACATAATGCAAAAGTTGGTAGGCTCTTAGTGGTAACATTTGTGTACAATATTTTTAAACAATAGCATTTATATTCAATGTTTTCCTTAGTAAGAAATGGATTTCTGCCCACTTGTGTACATTTGTTGTGAAACATTCACACACACAAATTATAACATTAAATAAAGCAACCTGCCTCTGAAATTGTTTTTCTTTGTATGCAGAATGAACTGACAGGTTCTTATCTGAACTTTTCCAGGTTGTTCGACAGATGATGTGGCTGATGGATCATATTTTTAAATATACTAACTTTGGAATAGTATCTCTAATTCATGGAGATTTCTTTATAAGACAGGTAATAGTTGAAATGTACTAGTGACTTAATCAGTTTTTCATGTTTAGTTGTGTGATTTCCTATAATTGGTAGCCTTAGTTTATAAAAAAACTTCTACAGAGGACTTCAGCAGTGAGCAAATTGTTTGTCATTTGAACTATTGTTTGAAGATTATGGAGTATGAAAAGGAGAATTGGAGAGAGGGACACATGGGGAGCAAGACAAGAGCTATGGTGACACTGGTGGAACAATCTACTGGTTGAGGTTCTTGTAGAAATGTACAGTTTGTACAATGTTTCATTGTACAATAAACTTTATATACTGTATATTTATAATTTTCCTTTGTGGAGTAGTGAAATAGGCAGATTCTCAGGTCTGACAGTTTCAGTAGTTTCTGAATCTTTTATGGTAAATGACTTCATCTAATTACTAGATCAGCAACTTATGGAGTACAGGGTTACAGAACTAGTCACATTTTTTAAATACAGTGGGGTCTTGACTTGAGAACTTAATCCGTATTGGAAGGCGGTTCTCAAGTCAAAAAGTTTGCAGGTCAAATCTGCATTTCCCATAGGAATGCATTGAAAACCATTTGATCTGTATCTGCTCTTTTCCGTCCATAGAAACTAATGGGAAGCTGCTATTCTGCCTTTGACCACTAGAGGGGGATATTTTGTTTCTTTTTTTCTTAGGTCAGGAAAGGTTCAGGGAAGGCAGGGAAAATACAGTCCAGGCAGTCCAGTTCCAGGCAGTCTGAAGACTGTCTCCCAATCCACTCTCTAAACGCTGGGAGGAGTGAGGAAGCAGACAGGCACCCTTTTCACTGGCCAACAGTTAACTGAAAGTTCACATTTTGCACTTTCCCTGCCTCCCACGTGGGTTTTTTTCAGTTCTTAACTCAAATCTAAGTACTTAAGTCAAGTCAATATTTTCCTATGAGAGTGGTTCTTAAGTCAAAATGTTCTTAACTCGAGCCGTTCTTAAGTCATGACCCCACTGTATTTGGATATAATTCCCTCTTTTGACTATTCAGAGATAAATGCTGTTGTTTATGTAGCTGAAATAAAGACACTTTGATTCACATGAATGGATTGTCCTGTGCCTGCACAGATGTCCTTAGAATCTTCCAGAGTCTGGGGAAAATTTGTTAGCCCTACCCTGTCAATTAGCACATGCTCTTCCACCTAACGTTTAACTCCATGGGCAGACATTTCAAGTGCCTCTGCGTCAGAGAAAGTCATCAGGCACAGTCCAGCCAATTTTATAAGAAATTTACAAAAGTTGCAATAAAAGAGACTTCAGTCGTAACTCTGGAAATATCTCCGTCTGTGATTGACACTATCTCAAAAGAGCCCATGAAACCATCAGCATCAATGTGCAAACCCCCCACAACATCCACTCTTATAGAGCCTACGTAGACTGATACAATTTTGAATTTCCAAGAGGAGTTGGTTGTGCAGGCATTTGGAGAGTCACCTTCACCTTCAAAAGACACAGCTTTGACACTATCCATGTGAAAACTGACATTGGCCATCAGTATTAAAGAAAAGGAAGAGACCTCTCGCAGAAAAGATGCAACTAAAAAAGACGAAGGGTGCAAGCAAATAAGGAAGACACCTTGCATTGGTCATGATCCGTCCTCTGACTCCACAGCCCTTAACCTCACAGCTAAAAGAAAAGGAAGAATTTGTCTATCAGAGAAGCTCTGTCTTTCTCCCAGTGCCTTTCCACCTCTTACACATTCACCACCACGGAATAAAATATCAGGGAGTGATCCTGCACCTCAAAGCTGACTCAAAAGCATCCAACACCAAAGGCACCTTAACATTGACAGTCAAAGTTGAGGAATACAGATACAGACAATGCCAGGGCCTCTAGCACACAGTACTCAGCCCCAAAAATCTTCTCAGTGTCGAGACTCCATTCCAAGTATCTCTGTAACCAAATTAAGAGAAATGCAAACACCACTTACCTGTTTGATTGAGTTCTTCATCTTCAACAGTGGCAGTATCTCAGGAACTGGACTCATCCGCACAGGAGTCCTGATTTTCGCTCTCTGAAAAAAAAAACCGAACTGTTGACCATGCTCTACAGACCAGTTCAAAAACACATCAAACAGAACAAAAAACAAACAAACAGGGAAAACATTTAAAACTAGAGATTACTTGCCTGTCCTGGAAATGGGTGTTCATTTGAAACCAAAATCTAAACCTACAAAAGAAAAAAAAATACAACACAATTCCACAGACACAGAAGATGAAAATATATCTTTTCCAGAATCACTGTGACTTCCAGAAATATCACAGGAATCAGACATTGGGATGGGATGCACACAGCAAAGGGACACAGATCCAAAGTCTTTGGACCACTTATCCGAAGAGAGGTGGTACAAAGAGCCATGGATAACTCTACAGCAGTGTTTTATGTAAGCGAGGAAGCATACAGTTGTTGACTCTCCTGTACTTTTCTGTGTTGTGGGAGTGATGTGTTGAGAGGTGTATATATATATCCAATTTCTATCCATATTGTGGGAGAAGACAAGCAGATAGTGGACTTGATGAGCTGATGAACTGCAAAGATGTACAAGTAGGAATTAGCCCCTTGAATATTCCAAAGCATATGCAGCTGCTGGGGCCAAACCCAAACAGGACATCCAAGAAATATGAAATGTCCAAAATTTGGATTCTGAGCAGATCACGGGGAAAAAAATCTCTGGGAGATGCTTCCACAGTTTCATGGACCAAAAAGTTAGTTTACCTCTTCCCTCCCTTTCCAGTGCTTTGCAGAGTGATTGTGAAGCTGCCTCAGAATAAGGTGAATGTAATAATCCTAACCCAATGGTGGGGTTTGATTGCCGTGTTTCCTTCTACACCTGAAAGAAAAGGGACTGTCTCACTCTTCACTAAGGGTCTTTCTCTTACAAATCAAAAACAAGATTCACTGGCATTACAGTTTTCAAAAATGAAACATTAAAAAGATTCCTAAAAGGCTTATGGATCTCTACCCGGACATTAGAGCTCCATTACCTTCATAGTCTCTGCCTTTGGTTCTTTCTCCGTTGACTAAAACTCTGTTTGAACTGATGGCAACTTCTGATCTATGACTCTTAACATACAAAACAACTTTTTTGTTTGCTATTACATTGGCCAGTGGGTGAGTGAGCTGGGGGTGTTATGCTGCAATCCTCCCTCTCTACAATTCTTCAGAGATAAGGTGGTTCTTACAACAGATGTGCCTTTTCTTCCTAAGATCATAACTGATTTTCACACCATTCAACCTCTGGTGTTGCTGACTTTTTTTTTTTTCCAAACTCTACTATCAACTTAGAAAGATTATTGCATATGCTAGATGTTCATAGAGCTCCAGCTTTCTATGTGTTGAGAACCAAAGCTTTTGGAAAAAAATAATAAGCTGTTTGCCTACTACCAAAGGAATTGGCAAGGCATCATGCATGTTTCCTCACAGAGGATGTCCCAGTGGCTCGTAAATCATATAACTTTGTCTTACTAGTTGGGAAGAGAACCTGTGTTACATTCCTTAAAGGGACACTCTGCTAGGGTGCTTGCTGTCTTTATAGTCTCTTTAAAAGGGAGTTCAGATAAATGATAGCTATATGGCAGCCATATGGTCTCCACCCCTGACTTTCATCAAGCAGTGGACATAAAACTAGGTGCTTCCTTTGGTCAAGCAGTGATCTCATCAGTATTGACATGAGATCCTGCTGGCTGGTGAATGAGCTTGTTAGTCATCAATTAGTATGAATCACAGAGACCACAAAGAGAGGCAGGTTACTTTTAAATAGTTCTTTGGTAATCTGTGAATTCACACAACCCATTCCACTGCCCTTCTGTTTGTCATTCATGGAGTCTGATACAGCAGTAGATATGGGAACTGGAGTTAACTGTTAGATAGAAGAGCATGTGTTAAGTGATAAGGTAAAGGTAAAGGTTCCCCTTGACATTTTAGTCAGTCGTGTTCGACTCAAGGGGGCGGTGCTCATCCCCGTTTCCAAGCTCTAGAGCCAGCGTTTGTCTGAAAACAGTTTCCATTGTCACATGGCCAGTGTGGCTATACACAGAACACAGTTTACCTTCCCACTGAGATGGTACCTATTTATCTACTTGCATTTACATGCTTTCGAACTGCTAGGTTGGCGAGGAGCTGGGGCAAAGCGACGGGAGCTCACTCCGTCGCGTGGATTTGATCTTACGACTGCTGGTCTTCTGACCCTGCAGCACACAAAGGCTTCTGCAGTTTAGCCCGCAGCACCACCACGTCCCTTGTGTTAAGTGATCGTCGTCGTCTAGTCGTTTAGTCATGTCCGACTTTTCGTGACCCCATGGACCAAAGCACGCCAGGCCCTCCTATCTTCCACTGCCTCCCATAGTGTTAAGTGATAGGGTGGGGCTAATAACTTTTTTCCTAGGCTCTGGAAGATTCCATGGATGTCTGTGCAGGTACAGAACTGACCATTCATATGAATTCACAGATGCCCACTCAAAGCACTGCAATCATGTGTAAGTAATCTGTTCTTTCTTTTTTCCCCAGTCAAGTTCAGCAAGATAATCTGCTTTGGAAATTTCTGTTTAAAAAAATAAAATTGACTCGAATTTTTGAAAGCAAAAGCAAAGCAGTTTCATCTCAGCAAAAGTTTCACCTCAGTGCTTGAACAGGTTTTCAGTTAGGTGGCCATTTTTTAAAACAAGAAAGTGTGAAAGATACGGGAATTGCAATTAGCACTTTATTAAGGCAGTTTCTGCTGCTGGGAGCAGAGTGTAAGCTGAGCTATCTGCCTCTGCCCCTGCTCATACCTGCAAACCAGACAGTTACAGTGAATTCACCTGAGAGAACACGATTTCCATAGGTATGAATCACAATGGATCAACTCCTATTTTTCCCACTGTGTAGTTGCATCAGCTGTAGATTTTCTTCTTTGCAAGTGACTGTGCTTGACAACTCTTTGGGTCCTTCACAGCTATATAATTGTATATACATAGCATCCACTGTGATGCTATAATTCTAGGCAAACTTACTTAAGTATCTCTGTTATTTTCATTTTAGGGAAAAGCTTTTCGTGACCAGCAACTTGTGCTTCTCCAGGAACATCTAGAAAAATATTACAGGAGCCGTGGTCGCAAGTGGATTGTATTGTTTCCAGAAGGAGGTTTTCTTCGAAAAAGAAGAGAAACAAGTCAGGCATTTGCCAAGAAAAACAATTTGCCATTTCTCACACATGTTACATTGCCAAGACTTGGGGCCACACAAGTTATACTGAAAAACCTTGTAGCTCAGCAAGAAAATGGAACTCTGGCAGGCGGAGATGCTCCAGAAGCAGGTATAGAGAATTGTAAATATTATGAATCAAGTACCGTCCAGCTGGAATCTTAAAATGAGCGTCATGTTTTGTATATTTCATAGACCATGCTTCATATGCCAACTTATTTGCAAATTAGAGTTGCACTCCTTTAGAAATATGACAGTCACACAAACTTCTGCAGCACTGCTATGTTATAGGATATTCACATACCTTTCTGGCCTTTTCCAAATCAGTAAATGCTTGTTGTTATGTTATAATATGAATTAACAGATTGCTCTTGAGTCATCTAACTGCTTCAGTTTAACAGTTCTGGGATCACAGAATATAGATTACGTACATTGATTTAAGAGGAAATATTGTGAGGGAGGTTTTCAGTAGACAATAATGTAGAAATTATTACATCTGTATCTTTTGATTCTTTCCCTATTGTACATGTGTTACAAATTTTATGGCCAGAAAGATAATATATAGCTTTCTTACCAACTGTGTTACATAATTCCATGCTATTTACTGTTGGTTACTTTTAAAATCATTTTAATGAAGACATTTTCTTCTTCTAGTTCAACTTAATGATACCCAATATGGTGCCTGTGAGCTGGAAAATACAAACCTCTGGCTTAATGCCATGGAAATTAGTTCTTTTAAAATGTTTATGTCTATTTCTCTCCTTAGAAGAAAGTGATTGCTGTTATTGGTTTCCCGGACCCTTGCACCATAGTTTGTCCATAGTTTGTACTTAATAGCATTTTAGATGTGCTGTCTGCAGCTCTGGGGAGGTTCTTTATATCAACAAATTACTTCTAAGTATAACACTTGACGAGCAAAGACTGCTTGGTGCAGAAAAAGATGTTCAGAAATGCTCCTCTGTTGTTTCGAATAATTATAATTTTGAAGCAAAAAAAGAATATTTGCACAAACAAAAAGGAAAAGGAAAAGCGGGGGAAGAAATGCAGCTAGGCATAATAATGGAAAGTGTGATTTTATGAAAATCTAAAATGTTGGGAGCATAATGGGAGTTTTTAGAGACAATACTGAGGCTTGGTGTGATTGAAAGAGTATCCTGTCTTGCCACCACTGTCCGTGTGGTGCT
Organism: Pogona vitticeps; assembly: GCF_051106095.1. Taxonomy (NCBI): domain Eukaryota; kingdom Metazoa; phylum Chordata; class Lepidosauria; order Squamata; family Agamidae; genus Pogona; species Pogona vitticeps. Next base: position 28,813,061 of record NC_135783.1, on the reverse strand, counting down.
TATCTAACCTTCCTGTCCACCTTAATTAGACAGAAGTCCTCTTTTTATCTGAAAGTCTGGCAAGAAGTGAGCACCAGGAGGATCATGGCAGCAGAGGTGACAGCCTTAAATGGGTCAAGAATCTCATGACATTTCCCTTAACTTCAGCTCTTGTGGCCAGAAGGAATGCTTATTGACATGTGATTTAGCTCTTTGATAGAATGCCAGAAGAGAGAGACAGACCATAGGTTTTATATTTTAGCTTTTACATAACAAATTTTCTTTGTGCTCCTTCTTAAACCTTATTCAGGTTTAATGCACTGAGATCAGAATTCGAGTTTTGTTGTTGTTGTTGTTTTTGCTTCTATAATTTTTGGTGATATTTGTTGGATGATATTTGCATATTTCAGGTTGGCCCTTCTTCCTGTTTTGAGCATTGTTTAGTTACTTTTCTGTGTCCTGTTGAGGGAAGTTTTTTTCATCTGGAGGAGGCTTCTGTCAGCAGCCTTCAGAGGCACTGGTTAGGATAGCTCTGTTGACCAACAACACATTCCTCTCTGCTCCAGTGAGAGAAGACTGAATATCCACTAGATGCAGCAGATCATTTGCTTTCTTTTGTTCCTTTTTCTGTTCCTTCTTTTGATCCCTTTCTCTGTTAGTAGCTCCCATGGTTTTATTGGGTGAATTGAGTATATCGCTCTGAAGAACGGTCTCTGCCATATCGTTAGCAATTTCTGATGATCTTCCTCTTATTTCTTTGCACTGTCTTCTGTACAGCATAAGACTGTTCCTCTGCACAATCTTTTTCTGCCTTGGACTTTTATTTTTTGAGATGGGGGTGTACTGTCTGTTAAATTCTGTTCTCTCCTTGTTTGCTTTTCTTTTGGTAGCTTCATGTACTGCTTTCTGTTCTCTGTGGCTCACATGTTCTGTGTCTCCACAGAGCACAGTTTAGAACACTAAAGCTGAGCAGACGTCTGGTGGGGGGCCTGTCCTCTCCCACTTAGTGTCTGCTCAGAAGGTGTTACAGCAAAAGACGATTGCTAAATTTTGCAAAGTCTCTAAAAATCCTTGGTTGTTTTCTGTGTTGTGTACTGAGCCAGCTTCCACCATTCCTTTTAGTCTACTGCAGCAGAATTTTAAATATTAATTGTTCACAGGTATTTTCTTCAGTGTTTGGAGGCTTGCTAATCACTTGGTTGTCTTATTTTATTTTCCCCTTTTTCTTTCCTTCTTCTCTAGAATAAATGATTAGAAGTAACAGTATTGCCCATACCCATAATGTCTTACAGTCTGAGCAACAGCATCACCAGTGTCATTACTCTTATAAAGTAACATAACAACTTGTAACATCATGTAAGTTTTTTGTATATGTTGACTCACAGCTTGTGTTTTATTTCAGTACTTTTGTGCCACTCATTAGTGATGCAGCATATATGGAGCTTGAATGCTATTGGGATAATGCTGTAGTGTCTATGGAGTGTGTGCAAGGGTTTAGATACAGGAAGGGTGTACCAGTGTGCCCATATCTGAGTTAAAAGGTCTTTTTTTGTTATTAAGGAGATACACAGCAAATGAAATTATTTCCTTATAGTATAAGATGGGTGAACTTAGATCTCGTCTGCAGAAGTATGAAGGTATGAGGAATGAGCCTTACTCAGTCAATTTGCCAAAAAACTATTTTGTTTTCTGGTCACTTCCAATCATGTCATAAGGTTTCTTGCATGAAACTGTGACACTGATATCCAAGGGTGACCCCATTATGTGACTGAAGTTACTGCAATTGCTTGGTAGTTTTATTAGTCTTATCATTAGTTCCAAAGACCTTTGTTCTGTGACTTTGTTGCTTCATAAATCTGTACAGATCACTCACTGTTGTCCTTTCGTGTTTCACATCTTACTAAGAGCATACTGCATAGGCAGCAAATTCTTGATGTTGTTCAAGGGGAGAGTTTTCCATTTTGTCAGCTGGGCAACTTATACAAAGTCAAGCTTCTTGTTTTAAATCCTGGTTTTCACACTGCTTCAAGATTTTGTCTTGTTTGATGAAATTCACGGTCTTCATTGTTTTTATACATCAAACATACTGGTAATCCAGTTGAATAAAATCATATTCAGGAACCTTCTAAACTGAAGTATTTTTGATGGGAAGCCTACCTCCTCACATGTAATGCACATGTTGTGTGATCCTGTGTTACTATCCTAACATGACTTCCAATCCAGAAGACGCTGAATAGTATATGGGCAATTACTGTAGTTTGAAGGTGAACCCCACTAAACATATTGGGGGTTAATAATAATAATAATAATAATAATAATAATAATAATAATAATAATAATAATAATAATAATAATAATAATAATAATAATAATAATAATAATTTATTGTCATTGTAAGTATATACACAGTATACCCATACAACGAAATTCACTGTCAGTTACTATCAGTTCTCTGGAAAAGTATTTCATGTAACTGCTAAGGCAAGTTAGTGTCATGGGTAGAAGATGTCAACTGGTTCTCCAGTCTAAACTGCATTAATTATTTTGGTCTGTAAGTAGCAGCAAATTGCTGTTTGCAGTACAGTGGTGCCTCGCTTAACGTTTGCTTCGTTTAACGTTTTTTTCGCTTAACGTTTATTTTTTCAGAGGCAGATTGTGCTTCGTATAACGTTTTTCCCTATGGGCGATTTTCGCATAGCGTTTTTGGGACCATGCTTCGCTTAACGTTTTTGGTTTTAGGTCCCCTGCTTCGCTTAACGTTTTTTTTGTTTTCAATTTAAAAAGTGTCTTAGAAGGGTCCAAAACGGTTCTAAATGCTTGGATTCGTTAGAGGACCCCTTAAGTCATGTGCAAACCTGATTTGGCTTTGATCTGACGTTTCGTTAATTTTTTGTGAATTTTTGTTTTTTGGCCCATAGGAACCAATGGACCTGTCAAAATCTGACAGCTCCATGCTTTCCTATGGGGGAGAAAACAATTTACAAAAAATTAACGAAAGTTCAGATCAAAGCCAAATCAGGTTTGCACACAACTTAGGGGGTCCTCTAACGGACCCAAGAATTTAGAACAGTTGCTGAGGCACTCCACGTGTCGATAGGGGCCAGGGATGGAATTGGGATTTTGCTGGGCTACCGTGCTCCCTGCGGCCCAGCCACTTCCCTTCCGGAGCTGGCTGACTTTGTCTCCGCGGCATTGTTGGGATCCCCGAGGCTTCTGGTCTTGGGCGATTTCAATGTGCATGCGGAGGCAGAGGTTACTGGGCCAGCTCTTGAGTTCTTGGAAACCATGGCTTCCTTGAACATGTCCCAACATGTCAACGGCCCCACCCACGTGGGTGGCCATACGCTAGACCTGGTTTTTTCCTCCAATTGGGGCGAGAGTGGTCTGATGGTGACGGACCTTGTGTCTATCCCCTTGTCATGGTCAGATCACCACCTGATAAAATCTAACCTCACAGTGGCTCTCTCCCCCCGCAGGGAGCAGGGGCCTATTTCTATGGTCCGCCCTCGAAGACTACTGGATCCGATCGGTTTCCAGGAGGCCATGAGAGGGATTACGGCTGACCTGGCTAGCGCTCCTGTTGACGTCCTGGTGGACAGCTGGTCCATCGCTGCCACCCGGGCAGTCGACACGATCGCGCCCAAACGCCCTCTCCGGCGCAGAACTCGTCCGGCGCCCTGGTTCAACCTGGAGCTCCGGGCGATGAAGCGAATTAGGAGAAGGCTAGAGCGTAGATGGAGGAAGAACCCGACGGACAACAACTGGATAGCTGTCAAGGTCGCAACTAACCTTTACCTGAATAAGGTGAAGGCTGCATGTAGATCATTCTTCGCTAACCGGATAAGCGAAGCGTCCAACCAGCAGGCGGAGCTTTTCCGTATAGTGCGCGACCTATCCGGAGTTGGTCCGGGTGATGGGCCTCCCCCTAGTTTTTCACCTGACCAATTTGCGGCATTTTTTAAATCTAAACTGGAGGCCATCCGCCGGGAGCTCTCTCCTTTTTTAAATGCAGTGAATCGAGCTGAGATGTCCAGCGCTCCGTCTTGCCCGGTTATTTTCGACTCTTTCCAGCCAGTAACGCCTGATTCTGTGGCCAGGGTGCTTGACCGCTGTCGGGCCACCACCTCCTCCTTGGACCCTTGCCCGGCCTGGCTAATCAAAGCAGCCAGGCCGAAAACAACTGAATGGGCCACAGCAATAATAAATGGGTCTTTCCTTGAGGGCAGATTCCCATCTGCCCTCAAGGAGACACTCATTAGGCCCATACGAAAGAAATCTAGTTTGGCGGCGGACGAAATTGGCAATTACAGGCCCGTCGCCAATATTTCTTTCATGAGCAAAGTGGTGGAGAGGGTGGTGGCAGACCAGCTTCAGGCACTCCTGGATGAAACAGATGCCCTGGATCCATTCCAGTCGGGCTTCAGGCCGCGCCACGGGACAGAGACGGCATTGGTCGCCCTGTATGATGACCTTCTGAGGGAGGCCGACAGGGGCAAAACGTCTCTGCTGGTCCTCCTCGATATTTCGGCGGCCTTTGATACCGTCGACCACGGTATCCTCCTGGGGAGGCTCTCCGAGTTGGGAATCGGTGGCCTGGCGTTAGCCTGGCTCCGTTCCTTCTTGGAGGACCGTCCCCAGAGAGTTCAGCTTGGGGAGAGTGTCTCGGCCCCGTGGAACTCCAACTGTGGGGTTCCACAGGGGTCGATTATCTCCCCAATGCTATTTAACATCTATATGAGGCCACTAGCGGGGGTCATCAGGGGGTGTGGAGCGCTGTGTCATCAGTATGCTGATGACACCCAGCTCTACATCTCCTTTTTACCAACAGCAGGTGATGCCGTCCTGTCCCTTCAACGCTGCCTGGGGACTGTACTGGAATGGATGCAGGAAAATGGCCTGCGGCTGAACCCGGACAAGACGGAAGTCCTGAGGGTGGGCCCCCCCCGTGGTTGGTGGCTTGGTTGGCTCTCTCTCGTTTGGGGGGGCCACCCTGGCTCCGGTGAGTGGGGTCCGCAGCTTGGGCATACATTTGGACCCGACGCTCACCATGGAAACACAGGTGGCGTCGGTTGTCCGCTCCGCCTTTTTCCACCTTTGGCGGATTGCCCGGCTGCGGCCCTATCTTGACTCGGGGGCGCTCACCACCTTAGTACACGCGCTCGTAATCTCAAGATTAGATCACTGCAACGCGCTCTACGTGGGGCTACCTTTGAGGCTGATACGGAAACTCCAGATGGTGCAGAATGCAGCAGCCAGACTCCTTACCGGAGGGAGAAAATTCCATCACATTTCTCCTACCCTGGCTAGACTGCATTGGCTGCCCATTCGTTTCCGTATTGACTTCAAAGTTTTAATGCTCACTTATAAGGCCCTAAACGGTTTGGGACCTCGATACTTGGCGGAACGCCTTCACCCACCAAGCTCTACCCGGACCACCCGCGCGACCCAGGAGGTGAGGCTGAGGAGCCTGACGCCGAGGGAGGCCCGGAGGGAGAAGACACGAAACCGGGCCTTCTCGGCGGTGGCTCCTCGCCTTTGGAACAATCTCCCTCCTGAGATTCGCGCAGCCCCTACGCTGGGTACATTCAAAACTCAACTGAAAACATGGCTGTATGTCAAGGCCTTCCCTCCTGCCAGCACCTAATCTAACTTAATTTATTTTTCTCTCCTTTATCTATTTATTATTTGCAATTATCTATGATTTTTGTCATTTTCTGTTAATTGATTTTTAATTTATTTTATTATAATTGTATATATGTTCTTGTTAGCCGCTCAGAGTGGTATAGATTTACCAGATGAGCGGGATATAAATCAAATAAATAAATAAATAATAAATGAGTCTTCATTAATTTTTTGTGAATTTTTTCTTCTCCCATAGGAAATAATGGAGCTGTCAGATTTTGACAGCTGTCAAAAGTTGGGGGAAAAAAATTCACCATTAATTAACGAAAAGTCAGATCAAAGCCAAATTAACTTTTGCATCCGTTTTAGAGGGTGCAGAAGCTAATCCAAGCATTTAAAACCATTTTTGACCCTTTTATGACACACTTAATTTTGCAAAAATTGACTTCGCAAAGCCATTGAAACCTATTGAGTCAGCTACAATACATTCCAATGGAGGATACATTGTATCGTTTAACGATGTTTCCTATGGGTTTTTTCGCTTAAGGACGGCAATCCGTGCCTATTGGAACGGATTAACCGGTTTCCAATGCATCTCTATGGGAAATGGTGTTTCGCATAAAGTTTTTTTCGCATAAGGTTTTTTTTTTTGAACCAATTAAAAACGTTATGCGAGGCACCACTGTATCTTCTACAATTAAATTTAGGCAATATTCCGTTAGTCATTGTTGCACTGCTTCCTGTGAAATCCAATTCCACTACAATGTTGGGTTATAGGCTAAATACTTTTGGCTTTTCTTGATAAGCTAAATAAATATTAGATAATTTACAAATGTATCTAAATGCATTAATTTAATGTTTATTGCATGCCTGCAATTCTGAATAAATTACATTTTGTAATTCTCATTACAATGCTATCTCAGGGGTGTGTGTCATGTTCAGTTTGAGTGGAAGTAAAATGTGTTTTTCATTTGAGTTTTCTTTCTTTGCAATGTGTTGGTTAATAACTAGCTAAATTTGTCCTAATATCACACACAACCGACACTGTTTCAAAATGTGAGTCTTTGGGCCAACTCCTGTTGCAAAAAACCTATGCTGCGATATCCAATTCCATTATTATTTAATTCAAACTAATTGAAAGTTTTCAATTCCCCCCCCCCCCATCAAATTCTGAGGCTCCCTAGGTGTCCTTTGCCTTTGGGAACCTTGGGATGGGAAGAGGCGAACCTTTAATAAGCAAAAAAAATTACTACCAGATCAACAGTGGTGCTCCTGATCCCAGCAGCAGTGATCAAGTAGCTATTTTTTATTATTTTTTATTATTAAAGATCACCACCATATCCCAAGTCACCCAGAGACTTCTCCAGGGCAAAAGGGTGGCCTAGGGAGCATAGGGAGCATATTTTAATTAATTCAAATTCAGTATTAACAATACTGAATTACAGTACAGTATTACCAATTCAGTATTAACAATACAGATCCAGTTTCCGTGGTATAACTTTACACCAAACCAGATTTTGTCATTATATTTTGTCATTTGTTATATTATCATCCTGTAGAACAAGCAGCAGATGGCTAAATGAGACTATACTATTTATCTTGACCAATTGTTTTTCCACATTTTGAATCCTGTCTGCCAGATTTGGATATTTAATTGCTTGCTCTCAAGTCGGTTTTGGAGGGTTTTCTAGGTACTGTATAGAGGACGCAGAGATATATTCGCGAAGGCGATGGTTTACTCCGAGATGGTTCACCATTCCCTTTTTTTGGATGTGCCCTGGAATTGTGCAGCTTGTCCAAGGCTACATAGGCTGGTCCTGCAACTAGGTAACAAACTGATTAAGTTATCCAGCCAGCCTGAATATTCATAGGGCAAAACAATTTAAGAATATATGAACTGTGTGGGATCAGACCCAGAGTCCTGTAGTCTTATTTCCAAATCTTGGCTACACATTTATTGATTGATTTTGTTAAAACATGTCTTTACTGTTTCTTGCTCATTTGGTTTTAGGAGGCTGTAGCCACTACACCACACTGGCCTCCATACGCATCAGTTTGGTTCAGGGAGAAAAGCAATATTTCTGTTGTATTTAATGCCTAGTACACTTTTTTTCTTCTTCTGCCTTCCAGAGACTGAAAAATGGCCAAATAATATAGGGTAATACACAGATGTCTTGAAAGTTTGTGTGTGTACATTTTCTGTACTTATTCATGTACAAAATTTGTGCAGCTCATAATGTTATTCTTCAATGGATTAATATCAACAAAACAATTCTCTTTTTTTTCTGCTTCTCTGAATGCTTTGAGACTTCAGAGAATTTGTGTTAGTACTTTATGAAAGTTTCCCTACTAAGGAATATATTGAACAGTATTGGGCCTTGGTAGCCCCTGGCTGCAAGAGAACCAGAGTGAAAGAACGCCCTGTAGAGCAGTGGTCCCCAACTCTTTTGACACCAGGGACCAGTTTCAATTGAACACCATTCTCCGGGTGGGTAGGGGGAGAGACTTGTTATGCAGTAGGAGTAGGTTGTTGGAGGACAGGTTTGAATCCAACTCATTACATGTATTGTGCTGGGACAGATGAGCGGAGCAGGAGGTGAGCTGAAATTGAAGCTCTGCCTCCTGATAGATCAGCGGTGACTTAGTACCTAATAGGAACGCACTGCTAGGAGGCAGCACTTTGCTTGTCACTCACCACCTGCTCGCTGCTCATGTGCCCTGGTAGCCTAGTCCTTCCAAGGCCATGGACTGATACCAGTCTGCACCTTGGGGGTTGGGGACCTCTGCAATTTGCAGAGTTTCCTCTCTCGGTTCTCTGTGGACTAATTTACGTGGTTCAGAGGAAGTAAAAAAATTAGGAGGATTCTCAAGAGTAACAGCAACGAAGATGATAAAAACTCTTCCAAAGTACAATCTCTGAAGTGTATACAGAATTGTGTTATTTCAAGTAGCTCAACTGATATTTTCAAAAATTGTAATCTCTGATCGCTAGTATTTATTCTGATGCAACTGTCTGAAAAGTGGATGAAATACCTACTGATAGCAACTGTGGTATCTGGATGGTGTGCAACACTTGGAGAGCTACATACATAAATGAAGCGTCTTGTGTGTCCTTTGGATAAAGTGTCATGTGGCCTAATTTCTGCTTCTTAATGAGGTTTGAGGATAAAATGGATAACCACCATCATGAGTTCATAGTAAGAGAAATTAAAACAGATATGAAAAATAATGCAAGTTTTTAGTTCAGTGCCTCCCAAAAATATTTTTGTTATTTTGTTTGCTCTCCCAGCTTTCATTCACAATATATTTGTATGTAATTACTAAAATTCTGTTGCACTGCTGTGCATACGCAGTGAGGGGATGATATCATCATCTCCAGCAAATCACCACCATTGATTAAAAGCAAATTGTCATAAAGATGATTTCAAGGTGTACACAGTTTATACACTGTGCTGTAAAGTTGTGTGCACTCTGAAATCACCGAAGAGGGTCAATCAGCAGTAATTTGCTGCTGGTGACATCAACACAGTTGTGCATGGAGAGCTGTGGAACAGGATTTTAGACAGTGCATATAGTAAAATCCTTGTGCCTCTGAATCTATGCCACTTCTTTGCTTTCCCAGTTTTCTGGAATTGGTTGCCACTGGTGAAAATTATCTGAATAGATAGAGGTTGTTGTTTTATTCCTAGCTATCCACTTGTTTCCTAGTGAATTCTTCAATTGGCAAGTCAAGACATTCTGTGTACTAGGCCAGTGGTTCTTAACGTGGGCGATAATGCCCCCCAGGGGGCAATTTCATTTTTCAGGGGGGCGGTAGAACGAAAAGGGGTGGCGTGGGGGCGCGGGAGCAGAAGGGGGGCGGTAGGGGGGCGCTGGAGCAAGCCAAACCTGTGAAGATGGCTGCAGCCTTTTTACAGTGTGCATGAATATATATTTTCCTCCAATTTTAATTTAGTTTCAGACTTTTTGTCTTGAAATTTTTAATTCCTGCATTTGTTTTTATGCCCTTTTTATATTTCTTTTTGCGTCTTAAAATTCACTTGCAACTAAATCATTAAATGTTACTTTTGGGGGGGCATTTCATTTTCTTGTAATTGAATTTTGTTTTCAGGGGTCATTGGATTTAAGTGTCTTAAATAAATAAACAAACAAACAAACAAACAAATAAATAAGCTATCATCACCGCGGGGAGGGGGCGATAACTGACCAGCTCTGTTCATATCCTACAGAGGATGTCCATCACTCTTAAAATTCCTCTCTTACCTTGCCTGATTGAGTCCACCCCATTTTCTGTCATTCCCTTTAGGGCAGTGGTCCCCAGCCTTGGGCCTCCAGATGTTCTTGGACTTCAACTCCCAGAAGTCCTGGCCAGCAGGGGTGGTGGTGAAGGCTTCTGGGAATTGTAGTTTAAAAACATCTGGAGGCCCAAGGTTGGGGACCACTGCTTTAGGGAACTCTGGACATCTTCTCCAGAAAACCAAAAAGGCATTTAATTCTGAGCATTTAATAGGGTCAGGAATATGATGCTGTTATCTAATTCATTGTCCCAAAATGTTATTAGATGAAGATCCAGAGCATTTAATAGGGTCAGGAATATGATGCTGTTATCTAATTCATTGTCCCAAAATGTTATTAGATGAAGATCCAGAGCATTTAATAGGGTCAGGAATATGATGCTGTTATCTAATTCATTGTCCCAAAATGTTATTAGATCAAGATCCAGAAGTGCAATCTGATCTGAAACTGGCAAATTTGATATTGGGTAATAGGGAAAGAGGTTGAAAATAAAACTCACTGTCATCATGCTCATATGCAAATGTATGCTGTAACCACATTTGAAATACTACAGTGGGGTCTCTACTTAAGAACTTAATCCGTATTGGAAGGTGGTTCTCAAGTGGAAAAGTTCTTATGTAGAATCTGCATTTCCCATAGGAATGCATTGAAAACCATTTAATCCGTATCTGCTCTTTTCCGTCCATAGAAACTAATAGGAAGCTGCTATTCCTCCTTCTACCACTAGAGGGGGATTTTTTCTCTTTTTTCCCTTAGGTCAGGGAACAGTGTTAAAACCACTTCTGAGGAAGCTAATTTTGAAGCAATGGACTGAAAACCAATTAATCTGTTCTGGCTGTTTTTTTTATGTAGAGGTGCGTTCGTACATTGAAGCATTAGTTCCCATACGAACTAATGCAAAGCTGGTTAATACGTACTCGACCACTAGGGGAGAACTTTTTTTTAACCTAAGATGACCTAAGGTTAAAAAAAGAGCAGGAAAGTTTTTTTTCCTGTTCTTATCTGGATTTTTGTTCTCAAGTAGAAGCAAAATTTAGCAAATGGAGCTGTTCTTAAGTGGAATTGTTCTTAAGTAGGGACGTTCTTAAGTAGAGACCCCACTGTATGTATATTTTGCTGCACATCAAACAAGATGATATTATTTTAGAGCTGAAACAGCTCACATCAGAAAATCTTACAGTCTCTGTGGCTTTTGTAGCCTTGAAGAATAGTGAATAATTAAACACATAATGGAAATGTATATACATACATATGAGATGAAGAAAATGGATAGGGAAGAATTATAATACTGGAAGCTGTGTCATCCAATGATGGAAAATTGGAGTTCATGAACTTAATTGCCATGAAATCTCTGCATAGAAAGGTATAAGATTCTGAATGATGGCTGGCAAACTGAATAAGGAAAAATTCCTCTGGATTGCTTTTGAATCCAGTGAACCCTTTGCTATTTGAAAATAAAATTCAAGTGTCTTTTAAAAATAGTTTTTTAAAAAAAAAAATAGCTTGGTTGCCAGAGATAATGTTAGTTGTAGTAGGTAAGCCAGGAGAGTGCAAGGAGGTACCTGAGAGCTGTTTCTGTTCTTTCTCTACGTAATATCTCTTGGCAGGACCACACTACTCTGTATAGGTAAAAATGCTGAGTATGACTTGATAGATTCCTAGTTTGGTTAGCTTTCTTGGATCCTGACTGTGCTGTCAGGTGAAATGAATATTTTTATGCAGAGTGTCAGAGAGGGAACCACATTGTTATCATCACTGGCTTATGCCTAGAGGCATCATACGTTGCTTGCATATGTTGCTTCCCTCTGGGAAATCCTCATATGAGAGAAACTGATCTTGCCCAAACACAAAAGGCAAGATCAGTTTCTCTCATATGAGGATTTACCAGAGGGAATCATAAACATTGATCAAGCTGTTTTAAAATCACAGTATTTGCTTTCCAGTCAGTTCTTCTGTTTCGGTTATTTCCCTTCTTTCATTTATTTTGTGTCGTGCTTTCCAGCCAATATATAGTAAATCCCTTTTATTTTCTATTATCCTGTTCCCTTTACCTGGAATGATTTTTCCCATCTACCTATGAAGCCTACTTCCTTCCATTTGTCAACCCCTTTTTGCTAAAGCCCCTCTTATAAAAATACATTGATGTGCCTAGTAATGCTGTTTAAAGTATTTCATAGTAGTGTTGACAACTGCTGGAGCCATACTAATTGCTGCTATTGGGAGTTAGGCCAGGATGATTATGGTAATTATTCTATTACACACCATTTCTTTCAAGATAATGATGGTAGTTTCTTGGATTTTACACTGTGGTTGATGAGCAATGTCGGACACGACTGGACAAAATTGTCAAGGGGAACCTTTACCTTTTCACTCATTTTCATCCAGTTAATTTGAGTAGCTATCAAACATCCTTCACTTTATTTCAGTACAGTATGTACTTTGTCTCTAGGTTGTGAGTATACCTCTTGAATCATAAAATAATGTGTCATAAATTAGTGCAGTTATGTATTTGTGAACTTATGACAAACATATTTATCTGTGCAGTGATGCTGATGGGGTGTTTTCTCTTTACCATTGAAATGTAATTTGTCATAAAGATTTATTTATTGATTGATTGATTGATTGATTGATTTATTTATTTATTTATTTATTTATTTATTTATTTATTTATTTATTTATTTATTTATTTATTTATTTATTTATTTATTTATTTATTTATTTATTTATTTAACTTATATGCCGCCCACACTACCCGAAGGTACCATAAGACTAGTTTGGAGGAAAGACACATGTATTCTGTTATTCAGTGACTGAAATCCTGGTGCTTTAATTTAACGCTGTGTGAGTCCAGCGATGCCATCCGCCACAATGGTTTTTTAGAAATTAAAAATATCCAGTTATCTCCTCCAAAGGTTCCAGAGCTGCCATGGGATCTGTAGCAGGCCCCTCTCAAGCCTTTACCCATCCAGGCCTCCAAGAGTGCTCACTACCTTTCACCAAAACTGTTGCCACCAACCTATCCTTAAAATCAAAAGGACAAGTGTTTCTTTCAAACAAATAAAAAATTTTATTGATTACATAAAAATAAAAAGGGTAAATCACTGGTATTAAATCAATTAGTCAATCACTGTTTCTCAGACACTAGCTCACACAGACTTTTCCCTCACTGACAGGCTCTTTCTCACTCTCTATCAATCTCTCTAATCACTCATCTCTCAATCTGATCTCCCCTCACACATCACACACACCTTATATCAGTGGTTCTTAACCTTTTTGAAAGAAACGCCCCCTTGAGCCATTGAAGAAGTTAGGATCGCCCCCCTCCCCACGGCGATATCTTATTTATTTGTTTGTTTGTTTGTTTACTTATTTATTTATGACACTTAAATCCAATGACCACTGAAAACAAAATTCAATTCCAAGAAAATGAAATGCTCCCAAAAAGTAACATTTAATGATTTAGTTGTAAGCGAATTTTAAGATGCAAAAAGAAATATAAAAAGGGCATAAAAACAAACCGCAATGCAGGAACTAAAAATTTCAAGACAAAAACTCTGAAACTAAATTAAAATTGGAGGTTGCAGCCATCTTCACAGGTTTAGCTTGCTCCAGCGCCCCCCTACCGCCCCCCTTGTGCTCCAGTGCCCCCACACCGCCCCTTTTCATTCTACTGCCCCCCTGAAAAATGAAATTGCCCCCTGGGGGGCATTATCGCCCACGTTAAGAACCACTGCCTTATATAACCCAGCTCCTCCCACCTCTGCACCACCCTCCGTCCTCTCATTGGCTGAGGCTCCCCTGCCCAGCTATGACGGACAGGTGAGAGCAGAGCTGAACGCCACAGGATCCCTTTTATTGTAGGGAAGGTTTTGGGAGCTGTGGAACAGGGGAAGTCTTGCATTTCTGAAAGTGGGGAGATTTTACAAGTGGCAGCAATGATTTTTGAAAATTAAAGACTCCTTCCCCATCTCACGGCCCGTAAAAGCTTCTCTGTGACAGAAGGGATCTTTAAGGGAGCCTCTGAACCTTCAGGAGAGGCCACTCTGCCTATTCTGAGTATGTCACATATAACATAGCACTTAGCTAAAGAATTAAACATTGGGTTAAGTCTTTGGATTAATTAGCCAAATAAATATTTTAGAGAATAGATAGAAAGCCAAATATTTATTTGTTGTGGCACTTTGAAGCCTCTGTGAACAGAGAAATGTCAAGATATTTGGATAACAATTAAATGTCAACAGTGGTGCTAATTCCCCTTACATTATCCTATACTAAGGCTATAAGAGGGGAATGGACATACTGTGTATGACAGAGTGGAATGGAGAATATTTTATTATAATATAATAATCGTTGAACTGCAGCTGGAAGGAACCCTATGGATTATCAAGTCCAGCCCTTCTCAAGGAGGCACAGTGAGGAATTGAACTCTCAGCCTCCTGCTCCACAGCCAGACGCCTAAACCACTGAGCTATCCAGCAGTTCTTGGGTATCCAGAATTTGAATACTGGAGATGAGTAAAAGTCTGATCAAGTATAGCCATTTATGTAAGCAGTGATTTGGAACTTAAGAGAATTCTCCAGATGAAGAAGAAATAACTCATGTGTACTTTTTGTTATTTTTGCATACGGATCCACTGAGAGCTCAGGTGAGGTCTGGGCCATTTCACATTGTGACCCTTTCTCATGGTTTGGGAAGAGGGATAAAAAAAATATTTTAATATAAAGAATGCTAAAAGTTTCTCAAGTGGAGGAAAATACACCCTTAACTGAGGCTCCCCATGAGGTAAGGTTTGAGTCAGTCTTGCTTTGGTTTTCTGTTGTGGAGCCTGTCTGTATATCATGATATACGATGAAACAGAATGTAATGAAACAGAATAGTAGAACAGAGTATTACAAAAGATCTAATTTTGCTGTTTCATTCCTTTTCTCCTATAATTCTCTCTCATAGAAAGTAAACCAAAAGGTCTTCAGTGGGTGATAGATACAACGGTTGCCTATCCCAAAGCTGAACCCATAGACATCCAGACTTGGATTCTCGGCTATAGACGACCAACAGTTACCCATGTACATTACAGGTAGGAAAGAAAATACCTTAAATTACTTTAAATTAAAGCCTATAAAATGGAAATAAAATACTACTAATCTGAAATAAAATACTTTGATCACTTCACTTTGAAAAACCATATTTTCCTTGTAATATGAGTATTTGTAAACAGTGGCCAATATTTTCCAGCTCAGTAAACCAGTGGCAAAATCTGTGGTGAATCCAAATCAGGAACAGACTTTGAATTCAAAGTAGTACTCCAGTTATGCTCGAATTCATCATTTAAGATCTGGAGGAGGTTGTCCTGCCTTGGTTAAGGATTGGCCATGAAGTCCCTACTTGCCATTTCTCTCTCTCTCTCTCTCTCTCTCTCTCTCTCTTTCACATTCCGAATCTAGCTTCAATTCTGGATTACAGTGCTGATCTGAAATCCTTGCTGGGGTTCCTAGGCTCCATTGACCCTGTATTTAAAGGGGATTGGTGTTGATGGAACTGTTCATTCACATGTGCAAAAAGATAGGTATGGGCAGATAATGTTCTGAGTGCCACTGTGCCTTATCTAGTGACCTAGCTAGCAGGACTATGGTAATTTTTCTGATGTCTTCAAATTAAATCTTATTATAACATGCTTCATGTGGAGCTGCCCTAGTAGTGTTACTCAGTGCAAAATACTGCAGCTGAATGTGGACTAGTACAAAACAGATTGAACAAACGTCTGATGGAACGATGTCAGTTATTTCTAAACTCAATTCAAAGCTCTGGTTTTGATAGATCCCATAGTCCTAAACCATGTGACAAAACAATGGTTACTTGAAGTAGAAACTCTTAGTGACACCCATCCTGTGGGAGACTGTCCCAGATGGGACCTAGCACATCCTGTTGTATTCTTTCAGATTTTTCACTAAAACCTTGTATCTGGCATCCATTATTTCTAAATTTTTAGTCTGATAAATATTATTATTCCTTTACTGTTTTTTGTAGGGATGGGATTTTCAGATTTACAATCCTGTAGCAATTCTCTTTCTTTCTTTTTCTTTTTTCTTTTTTTAAGGCTTCCCTCACAAAGGCTTCCCAAGGACAAAAAATGCTTCTAGCACAAAGTTATGCAACTCGATTTTGCCCAGTGTTTAATATATGTGTGCTTATAATTGCATTTGTGAATCCAGGAGAAAACTAGGTTCACTCAGTAGTTTGAATGACAACTAAGCAGAGGACATGCCAGAGGGGAAAGTATATATATTTTAGTAGAATTTATATCTTGAGCTTCTTAACCCTATCCCAATGCATCCCAATTTCTGTTGAAAAGCTGTGTACTATAAAAGATAGTACACTTGGCTGTAGCTTTTGCCTTCGTCGTTACCTATAAAGTTACCTGATAACTTTACAGTTTAATGAACTATAGTTTAATTAGCGCTTAACAATCTCCAAAAGGTGATGAAAACATAACAGCAAAAAAGGGCAAATGCAAGGTACAGTAGCTAACTGAACATGATTTTGAGAAATGTTTACTTCTGACTGCCTTTTGAATGCTAACCTCAGCTAGCTATTTTGCGCCTTTAACCAGAAGTCCAGTGCACAGCAGCCTTACATAAGAGAAGCCAAAAGGCATTTACTTGGGAGAGTTCACTAATGAGAATGGAGAGCAGCTACTTTTGTAACCCTTCAACATCTTCCAGGCATGTTGAGACTAAAATGTCATTGCAAGGTCTTGGGGAAAAGGAGGCAGCAATGATGTAAATAGAAAATAGTTGGTGAAATAAGTAAGATTACACAACATGTGTGGGAATATTCTCATTCAGTAGATCATTTCTTTGTCATCTTGCAGCTACTGTCCTCTAACCAACCATCTGTCCTATTAAGACAATGTGTAAAGAAGGTTTGGATCTATATGTGGTGTTTCTTTAAGAATTTTAAAAAAGAAAAATCGATGTGTCACATTCCCCCCTGCCCCTTGGTTGTTTCACCAAACAAAGGCACAAGCTACATGTCATTCAGCTGCCACCAGTTGATTACATCAACATGATTCACTACTAAAGACAGTGGTCCAGTCAATGTATCATTTAAAAATCAAGTAGAAATTGTTTATTGTTACCTGAAGTAAAAGTTCAGTCAGTTTCGTTAACTCTCAGCTAAAACAACATTCCTTTCTATTCTCTACCGCCTCCTCAAACTCTCTCTCAACTCCAAACTCCCCAAACTCAAACTCCCTCTCTCCTCTTCTAATTCCCCTCATTTTTCTTCTCATCTCCTTATCTGCACCTCCCACCAACTCCCATCGGTGCATGCAAATATCAACATGAATATTAATGAACAGGGTGAACGCTACATGATGCAGTACTGTATGTATAGAATGACGAAGGCAAAAGGTTCAGCACTACAAAGTGACAACACAAAGGGGTGCATTTCCCTTCCACTTGGCTTTGATGACTGATTTCGCCTGTTGTGGCAGGAAGGCTGTTGCAGCAGCATTGGGGAAAAGTCCTGCTTAGTGCAAAAGTGCCTCAGAATGGTCAAGAAAATAAATGAGTATTGAGAATCTGGACCAGGTACTTGGTATTTAATGCTACCGTTTCCAGGAGGTAAGTGGCAGGCACTTGGTAAATCAGAGTTGGAATTCTGTGCTGGAATTCTAGCACATGAGTAAACATGGACACAATGCATATACTGATTATTGCTGCTGAGTATGTTGCTGTTTTCTTACTTGTTTCTACTTTCTAGCTGCTTTGAGAAAAATGTCTATAATGTGAAGTTTCATGTTGTCTGATTCTAGATGGTTCTGCCATTTCCAGTGAGGGCCTTACTTAAGTATTTGTATCTGACTAAGAGACCCAAAGGCCATAAGCTGAGTCCTTGTTAATTAACTAACTGTCTTCGCTTACATTCACTTGGGAATGAACACTTTTTCACTAAGTAGCTTGGCTCATCTACTTAGTGAAAAAAATGACACCTCAGGATGAGATTGGCTCATTAAATTTGCCTTGGCTGCAGAGGGTTATAGGTGAAAGAGGAGGCACAGAACCTGCTCATTGTCTCATAGTTTTGATTCATTGTTGTCTCAGTTCTCTCATGTTGCTCTACTTTGTGTTAACTTTGGTTCTGGGTTCGCTTTGCTTGATTCTCGTACTTCAGTATCCAGCTAAAGGCATCAGTTGTTCTTGATTATTTTATTTATGTAGATCCATCTCTGCACTAATATTTTATTTTATTTATATGCCGCCCACTCTACCCAGAGGTCTCTGGGCGGCTTACAACAATTAAAATTCAATTAAGATACAATAAAAGATAAAATGATTAAAATACAATTAAAATTGCCATCAGGACCCACAGTTGATGTTACTTCAATTAAAAGCCTTCTGGAACAGGAAAGTTTTGATCTGGCACCGAAATGTCATCAACGTCGGCGCCAGACGAATTTCAGTCGGGAGGGCATTCCATAGTCTGGGGGCAGCTGCCGAAAAGACCCAATATAAACCTACTCCTCTAGAAACACTTTGTGTGCTGGTTATTCTAATAAATATCAATTTAAAAAATCCAGTACCTTGCTGATCTCTTGGCTTAGTGTAACTCTGTAAAAGTTTTGGCTGAGACAGTGGGAACAATAAAAGCAGTTTGCCTCCTTTGATCTCAGGGATGTCCTATAAGATCTGAAAGTCCCAGGTCAGTTGGTTGGTAGGTAAATGAGTAGAACTGGAGTCAAATGATTCTGGGTTATTTCAGATATGTATTTGAAGTATACTGTAGGAATATTTGGAAGAGTGTAGCTATATTAATCCAAAAACAACAATCCTGTGGCATCTTGAAAACTAACATTTCATTCAGAATATGCTTTCAAGGAATGCAGCCTGCTTCAGATATATGCATGTTCATTTTGAGACCCCTGCAGTAAAGTGGGCCACAACCCATAAAACCAAGGCCAAGTAAAACACACCAGATAAGAAAGCTGTTCACCCACGTCTAGGCAAATACAAAGCAGAACTTGCATTAAGAGACTTCTGGGTTGTTTTCTGACCCCATGGGAATATTCCCATATACGCAAAGCATAACAAATGCACCATTTCTGGCTTTACAAACAGAGTATTCCAGGGAACCTGTATTCATGTGAACTCAAACATCTACTTTAAATAGTTGTCAGATCTTCTTGTGCATTCCCCAATAGAATTTCTGAGTCTTAAACATACTGTTAATGTTGTTTCCAATTCAAAGCAATAAAACTTTGTTTTGTCAGGAAACAAACATAAGCCGTGTAGGACAAGTGATGTTATTTTCTATTTCCAGGAAGACTTAGTGTTAATGTTACCATGAAACAAGTTTCTGCCCGAAAACAAAATTGTCTCTGCTGAGGGAAATGTCCCTCAGTGGCCATTTTACGGACAAGCAGAGCAAATTACTTTGGCGCTGCAAGGCATGTTCTGGTTTAGACCTCTTCAGGTTATCGTATCAAAAATGTGTATCTTGTAGATCTAGATTAGGGTGGCTTCTGCAGCAAAATAGACCTCATGAAATACTAAAATGTTCCATCTGCCTCGATGAGGGTTAATTTGTCAGAAGACTTGTTTTTAGTGGGATATGTACTAAAACCTTGATAGTTAAAAAAAAATTCTCTTCTCAACTTAACCCTCATTGAAGCAGATGCGACATTTTAGTTCCCCAGGTGTACTGTTCTGTTCTGGAAGTCAACCAGAATTAGATTGACAAGGTAAAAGCAATCTGCTGCAGTTATATGCCAGGTAGCTCAGAGGTTCAGGCATCTGGCTGCAGAGCCAGGGGTTGGGAGTTTGATTCCCCCACTGTGTCTCCTTAACAGGAGATGGATTTAATCATCTATATGGTCCCTTCCAGCTCTGCAGTTCTGAGATGATGATGATGATGATGATGATGATTATATTCAATACAACTGTTGTTGTTATTATTATCATTATCATTATTATTATAAATGTTTTATTACAGTCATTGACCAGCAAAAATAAACAACATTATTTAAATTAGGAAACATAAAATCAATCTAAAAACACCTATATACACACACATATATAAAACTACATTCATACATCTTATTAGATACCTCCTGTGTCCCTATTATAGGGTTTTTCTATGGGCTATTGTAGCTTGCATAGAATGACAGAATTGTTACTTTGAAGCTCATAGAGCCCGTGTGATCATTAAGGTCTCTACATGTATATACCAATTTACAGATACAGTGGGGTCTCGACTTACGAATGTCCCTACTTAGGAAAATTTCGAGTTACGAAAAGCTCTGACTGCAAAATTTTGCTTCGACTTGTGGCCAGAGCTTCCAGTTACGAACAGAAAAAAGGTGGGGAATTCAAACTGTTGGTGGCAAAGAGGCTGCTTCTTTGCCCCAGCGGTTAGGAAAAGGGAGGATCAGCCTCCTGGGCTTCCAACACTGCCCCGACTGCCCTGCTGGGTACCAGTGCTTTGGAAGCCCAGGAAGCCAGCACCCATCATGGAGGTTGGAGCAGCTTTTGGCTTCCCGGGCTTCCAAAGCTGCCCCTGCTGCCTTCTGTCTTCTGTCCCCACTGGGACGGAAGACAGAGGGCAACGCGGACGGGAGGCAGAGGGCAGCAGAGGGGGTTTGGACACCTGGGAAGCCAGCACTCAGCGCGGAGGTCAGGGCAGCTTTCGGCTTCCCGGGCTTCCAAAGCTGCACCCGCTGCCCTCTGCCTCCTGTCCCCGTGGGGATGGGAGGCAGAGGCCAGCGGGTGCAGCTTTGGACGCCCAGGATTTTTTTTCTTTGGCCGGAACAAATTAATTGATTTTCAATGCATTCCTATGGGAAATGGTGCTTCGACTTACGAAATTTTTTTGTTACGGCCACCGGTCCAATACGGATTAATTTCATTAGTCGAGGCACCACTGTACTATAGCTGCACTTTGGGTGGAACCTTTCCTTCATGGATTTTGATTGCAGCAGCAGAGAATTTAGCTACTTTTGTCAGCATATCTGAATTTTGGTTTAGCCCAGTAAATCTGCATCTCCCTGTCAGCAAAAGCAGTGTGTAATGTGCCTCTGATCGTTCAATTGGTTGAAAGGTTAGTTTTAGCCAAAAGTTTTAAATAGCCAGCCAAGCTTTGGCTTCAACGTTCAGGTAGCCCACTTCCTTAAGTTCAGACTTCTTACTGAATTTCAGCCTTTGAGTACACCTGTTTTTGAAAGAATGTTGCCGGGGGGGGGGGGAGGGATTAAACAGAAAAAAAATGTTCTTGAGTAATATTTGGTTCTTCTAAAACTGAAACAAATACTACGGCAATATATATGCTAGATCCAGATCCAGTTTTCAAAATGGAAAGAAACTTATTAGATTCACTTTTAAAATGATGAATTATTTAATACATCTAATTAACAGTTCTGTTCTTCTTTAAAATGTAGGATTTTTCCAATTAAAGATGTACCTGTTGAGCCCGAAGCCCTCACTGTCTGGTTATATCAGCGGTTCATTGAAAAAGAGGATCTCTTGTCACACTTTTACAAAACAGGTAAAATATTTTCTAAATGAACAGTAATGTCTCCCCCCCCCCCCCCCGCTGCCACTGCCAAAGTTCCTCGTATTGCAAGCATAACACAGCTGTGTGCTCCATTCCTCTGATCTTTGCCAGCAAAGTACAGTTATCACACTGTGAAAGAATGGCTTCATATTTAGGCACAGTCATCTGACTCAGCTTTTTGTGTGTGCATGTGCGTGTGTGTGTGTTCTCTTTCTTCACACCACTATCACCAGCTAATGTTTTTTCAACATGTTTATTAGCAGTACTGTTCTTTTTCACTGTCAAGTTAGCTAGAACAGTAATTCCCAGCCTTTTTCAAATCGTGGCCCCTTTTATAATAGGCAAGTAGCCTGTAAACTCCCCCCTCCATGTTAACATAAAAAGGCATTTTTAATGAGATAAAATTATCCCTTCTCAGAAAGTGGAGGCTTCTTTCTCCCCGCAAAGGACCTGTTTCTCATACATACAGATACATGCTAATATCCTGCTCTGAAAGGTCAAGAAATTATTTAACAAGGGTTAGAACACATATAAGCTGACCTGTGACCTTCTCAGAAGGCACTTTTTGACCTCCCCCTTGGGCATCACAACCCCCAGATCGAGAAGCACTGAGCTAGAACATCCAGGTAGTCAAAAGTCTCATGTTTCTAATATCAAATAATATTAATTTATCTGGTCCAATTCCTTTGTATAAATAATAAAAGTAATAGTCTGTCTTTTTCAGAGATTTCAGGACTCCTGATCAGGTACCACAAAACAGGCTTTTAATACAATAGTAACACAAGGCCTTGTGAGACTGTTTTTTTAATGTTTTCAATTTATTTAAGAATAAAAAGACTGTTAAAGACTCATCCATCATCAGGGCTCACAGAACATGTTTCTCAAAACATAAACTATTAGTTGTATACCTAGTATTTCTCCAGGCATGTCTACACATTGCTGAGCCATGTGAGATGCATGAGAATTATCTTGGAGGAGCAAATAGGACTACAACCTTAAAGTGTTTTCTAGTCTCTGTCCTGCTGATGATTGGTATGTGTGCCGGACAGAAGTAGAGTTTTAAATGTGTTTGAATCAGCATATGCAAATGGATTTTCTTGAGTAATTTTTTTAAAATCAGAGAAAGGCATTGAGGGTTTGAAGGTGGGTGCTGCCCCCCCCAAGGTTCATGTGTGGACTTGCACAGCCGCTGGACTTCTACAAGTCACCCAGATAGTAAATGATAAAGAGGGTTACAAAAGGGTTGGTGAGGCGTTCAAGTAATGCAAAACTTGAAGTGGAACATGGTCATATGAATTCAGAGTGTGAAAAGTTGCCTTTTGGGGGGCTAGAGCTTACAGGGAAGGGTAATGTGGGAAGCATTGACATTTAAAGGGAGAGAAATATAGCTTGTGAAAAGTGGTAATACTTAACATGGGCAGAGATTCTTCAGTGATCATTGAAATATATTAAAATTCATATTCCCAGCTTCTGTTCCACCTTAAATAATTTGCAGACCCTTCTTTGATATCTTACCAAATTTGCTCTAGGAAACTAAAGTGGTAACAGAGAAAGTGATTTCTTCATGCAGGGCAACCTGATTTATAATCAGTAAAGGAACAGACATATTTCTAATTATCTGTCCCAGTCTGTTGCTCTTATATTTGAACTCTGTAATGTTGTTTTCAATATATCTGATGTAATGAACAAAGGCTGATAATGTGTTTGGGGAAGCAATTTGCAAATCCAAATAGCAGCCAGTGTGTGGAAGAACACCTGGATTTGTTCTGTTTCAGCTACTTTGAGAGAACATGGGCTTAAAATAATTAATAGATGGTATATGACCCCTCTGAAACTAGGTTGTTTCGGTAATGGTATTGCTTCTGGGTGTTGGAGGTAGACTGTACATGCAATTATGGTGGTATCACCCTAAAATCCACTCCTTTGGGGTCCTAGTATTCTCAGAAATTGAAATTATAACTGACACTAGCAGTGGCTTACAGTTATTTAAGGTCTCCAATTCAGCACTAAACATGTTAGCAGTTGCTGTTAATTGGAAATCGGGAGATCAATTCACAGTTTCTCTTTCTTTCTTTCTTTCTTTATTTTTTATTATTTATTTATTTATTTATTTATTAGCTTTTTGCCCCGCCCCTCTAGACAATGTCTACTTGGGGCGGCTTACATAGATAAAAACAAGACAATATGGCATGTATAAAATCATAAAAATTACAATTATAACAATTAATTTAAAGAAAATATTGCCAAGATGGCATGACTCAAAAAGAAAGAGAAATAAGAATCACTTAATTGACTGGAGGGAAGGCCTGCTTGAATGGTCAAGTTTTTAGCTGGCTTTTTAAAACACCCAGCGAGGGTGCCAGCCGAATTTTGGTTGGGAGGGTGTTCCACAGCCGAGAAGGCCCAGTTTCTTGTTTTTTCCTTCCGGGCCTCCCTCGGCGTCAGGCCCCTCAGCCGTCCCTGCTGGCTGTGTCGGGTGATTCGGGTAGATCTATGTGGTTATTAAGAATTTGGCAGTTAGAGTAAAGGGAAAAATTAATTCTTCACGTTTGCTCCTTAATATCTATGCAAACCTATAGTGCCGTACCTGGTTTCCTTTTATTTTGCATGCATCTTTGTTGGATTATTCTGTGCCTCCAGCAATGACAGATCCTTTGCAATAATATATTAAAGAGAGCACTTAGATCAATAATTTTTAGAATCTTGCACCTTATGGTCATAGGTTTATTTTCTTAATACACGAATATACATGAATATGTATTTTCATATATGCACAATTATCTGTTTATATTAAATGTCTAGGTTTTATTTAAATCCAAGTAATGCATCATCCAGATGTGTTTTATCTCTGCAATTTGTTTACTTGGTTATTTTTATAATACTGCTGTGTGAAATAATAAAAACCATTGGAATTTTTAAAAAAATCATCATTGATGGTTCTATAAAGAGTTTATTTTATTAGTTATCAGAAGTGGAGAGCCATCTGAATACTTGTTATAACTATAGTTTGAGAAAACTCCCTGAAGTAATTTGAATGTGCAACTAAAATATTGTTATTTCTCTTTCAGGAGCGTTCCCTCCCCTTCAGGGACAGACAGAAGTTATTTCCCGGGAAATGACCCTTAGCAATTTGTGGCTAGTTCTTGTACAGTGCTTTGCATTTCTGTCAGGTGGTATGTGGTACTGTGTTCTTCAGTATTTTTATCAATGCCTATTTTAAAAGGTGAATGGATGGCACCTGAATACATGATGAGAAACTTGATACTTTACAGAATGCATCACGTTATATGTGCAAATGTGAATATACAAGGTGAAAGGAGTATACTGGATAGACTTTCTTCCCTTTTGGGGGATTTTAAACTCTGGTAGAAGAGAGGATCAGTAATATAGTGACCTAATGATGTACTTTAAGAACTCTATATTTTTGGAAAGTATGTCTCCCCACACAACTACATCAGCAAATTCAACATTTGAGCAGGAGATACAATGATACAACCATCACAGGTAACCATCTGTAGCAAGAATGCATTCTCGACAGGTAGTGTTTGGCATTGTAGTTAAAACGTGGAATCTTCAACAACTTTCTCTTCAGTAGTCTGTACTGCAAGTCTTGTAGTAGAGATCCCTCATCTGCACAAACATGGGTTCTGTTGTAATCAATCAAACTGGATCTGTTTCACATACTCTGCAGACCTGGTTATGATATTGTGACCGCCCCATGTTACTTGTTTAGTAGAGACATTTTAAAAAGTATCTTATCTCAGTGAAATCTTATATTGGAAACCTAGAAAAAGAAAACTATTCTGTGACAATGCATTACAGTGTCATGAAGTATTGAAAGAATTGTGCATACCTCATAGACCCTTCTATTTTTACCATGTTTTCTGTCCTTAAATCTCTAGTGAGTTTTCTCTTGTAAGGCTGGTTCAAAAATGGCATATGACTTACATTTGCTTCCCATTTGGGTTTTGGAAGGCATTTCAAACGGATTAACACACAGAGAGAGGTCTTTCTGAAAAATGCACTTTTGAAAATGCAGTACAGCGATAGCCAGGAACACAGTATGAAAGAAGTATAGGTGTTGTTCCTAATGGATTGAATTCTTCAGAGCTATTAGTTTAGAACAGTCTGTGGATTTTCATTTCAAAATCGTGAGTTGCCATGGTCAAGCCAATTTATAGGGGCCTTCATTTCCATTGGATACAACAGCACTTAGAACATCTGTGAGAGGGTTTGTGTACATATTTGCCAAGCACCTCAATGCTTTGCTTATAGGAAAAATAAGGGGAAGTTAGCATAGTCATAGAACAGTATACCTAGTCATTGGGTGAAACAAATAGGAAACTGCTTTACAATCTTGAGCTGTTGCAACAAATCTCTAAACCATGAAGGGCATTACTACGTCTGTCATCTTGCTGAAAAATATCACTGTTATAGAAAGGGAATTCAAGAGGCAGACTGGCACTATAGCAGATTTTTAGTTGATAGCACTATAGTTTTATAATGGTGTTGAAGGAAAGGTTTCTTTGTTTCTTAATTATCACTCTTTGAATGTTTGGTATCATGTCTGTATGACTGGCTACTATATATACGTAAAAGAATCATTCCTAGAAGACGGTTTTTAATTTACACATACAGGCCTGTAGACGACATTTTATTGACAGAATGTTGTCTTCTATGCCTCTTTTGTTTTGTACAAGCAAAGCCAAGATTAGTTGTCTGCTGAGTTTGGGGTATATGTTTTCCGGAATTTTTACCCCAGATCACATGAGAACCAGTTTTGATGAATAGTATACAAAATAAAAACATAAAGCTACAGGAATATATTTTGCTCCCCTTTTGTTTTCAGAGGGTAAAAAGTCTGGGCAAAGAAGTGGCACCCCCCCCCAATTTATATCCATAAAATATCATCTAATTAAATATTTTAAGTGTGAAATACATTTCAGCATGGATGTTAGCATCCAGTATCCATTGTGGAAGATTCACTGCTATAGATCATTGATATAATTACATCACAGATACAGGTTGTATGTCATTCAACCTTGAGTGCAAAATGTCATGTCCAAATCTTTTGTTGTTGTTGACACATGGGTTGTTGAATACTAATAAAGGGGGGAAATTCCATCTTAATGCAAAAGGATACTATTAAAATTCAGATTTCTTTTATTTTTAAACTGGCTTGCCTTGTTGACTAGGAATTATAGCAAGAAGCATGTTTCATTTACTGCATAGGAGGAAGTTGTTTCACAAGTTTATTTCTGGTCACTTGAAATCTGTGGCTATAAATCAGCTCCTGTCAAATTACAAATCTCTTGGAGTGGGATACAAAGCAGCAGCTGCTATAGTGTTCAGTTTATTTGAATGTATGGTCTGCTTTGTGAATACTAAGTTTGTTCCAAAAACGAAGACTTCAGTATAACTATAGATAGTAATTTTTTTTACTTATGTCCTAAAAAGTTAGCCATACATCTGAGTAGCGCTGTTCCCTACAGACATCATTCAGTGTGATATAAACTATACTGTAATTCCTGCTTAATGAAACAGCAGTGATAGCCATAGCTGTTAGTGTTACTTGACCACTTACTTCAGTTTGTTTGTGTTCACTTTTTTTAAAAAAATCATTTTTAAGGTACAGATAGCTATTTGAATGATTCCAGCTAAATTGGAAGAAATTAATTTTGTCACTCTGTTTTCAAAATTTGTTTTCATTGATTTCAGCATTCATTAATTTCAGTTAGACTCACTTCCATAGAATGTGTTTGCTTGTAAGTTGTGTTCCTTGTGCTCCTCTCTTGTTTCTGACCTGGCATGTGTCTACAAGATTAGGTAATTGTGTCTCTTTTATGGCTGACCAGGAGAAACTGTGAAAATGCTGTTTTTAGGAACTTATAAATAAAAACATCTTGTTGTTCTCAACTTTGAGTATAATTTTCAAATCAGAAGACCAAATCCAGATTATATTCTTAGAAACACAGAAATAAAAAGTAAGTTAGTTAACTTTTCTCCTGCCATGGAGTGAATGTGTATGAAGAGCTGCAATTCTGCAGCTGGCTGGTCTACAGTATAGCATTATACCTTTTGGCAAAACATCAAACTCCTTGGCAGTAAACTGACTTCACTTTGGGGGGGGGGGTTTGTCAGATATTTAGTAGCTACCAATTAGCCCTACATTCAATGTAGTATTTCTTGGTCAAAGATGATAGACATTGTCCTGGATCCCCTGACTCTTCACAGTTGTTATGGTACTATAAATCTCTGACAAGCTGATCTTGAAAATAGGTTTTGAGTAAAACTCCCAGAATCCACCTGCCAGCATGGCCGACAGCTATGCTGAATGAGGAATTCAGGGTGCTGTACAGTTGAGGAGGGGAGAGGAAAATTAGGACGTCCTGAAATATAATGAATTGTTTTAACATTCTTTGCATCACCTAATGCCACTTGAATGGTAACATAATACCTTTATTTCTTAATCCAGATAGGCAATGCTGTTTTCCAACTTGCCGTTATTATACATATTTGACCATAAGCATATTGCATATCTCTTACCAATTGCAAGGGATGATGAGTATAAGAACAAGCCTTTTACAGTCATGGTCCAGCAATAATTGAAGGCAAGAACGCGGTAGATAATCTGTGTTAAATTATTTTTACTGTGTAGCTCCTTTTTCCATTGAAAAAATACATTGTAGTACCAACTTCTGTCCTTCCTTCAGTCCACTAAATCATTAAAAGAGGGTTGGAGAACACATGTTTTTTCAGATGCTGTTGGACTGCAGATCCTGACTCCTAATGGTGAGGAATCATGGATGTTGCAGTCCATCATCAGAACAACCTCTCAAGAAGATTTTTAAAATATCTGAAGACTGAGTTATTTATGAACAAGAAATTGGTATAGTCTTTAACAATACAGATTTACTGCCATCCAAGTGATGTAAGCCATCATCCAAATCCCGTCCACCTCCCTGATATTAACCACTTCTTCTCTGTAGGTTTATTTGTAACATTACACCTTGTACTGTTTGAGCAAGCACTTCTCTTGTGGCTGCAAATCTTCAGCATTTTTGACTGTATCAAAACTTCTGCCAGGTTTTAACAGACCTGCTTAAGTCTGTTTTAAAACTACTGTTCAACATGAGTTTTTGTAATTGTTATCATGACCCCAAAGTATTGTTGAATTGGACTCCAATTTAAGTTCCATATTGAGCTATCTGGAAGCCCAGAGGGAAAAAACAGAAGAGAAAGTTAAGAAGAATATTAATGTGTAGAATACATAATAGATAATAGGAGATGTCTGATGTACCACAGTAGCCTGATAAGGTTTGTTCACTTTTAAAGAATGCTACAAATAAGAAATCAGTGTTGCAAGACTGCAGTCTAAACATCCCTTAGTTTAAAATTTTCTTTAGAGGTCTAGTGCAGACATGTAGTCCTTTTTATCATTACAACATGAGAATATGCAGATTATTTTTTCAAACTAACCAAAACAGAAACAAAAGCTACTCCAGTATCCTAACAGTAATATTACCATTTTATAAATGGTTTTTATGATGCAGACAAAACACTTAAGATTTTGCATAGCCTGTTTTTGGGAAAGTGCTGGAGATAGACTGAATCTCAATATGCTTAGATGTTTGCTACTTGTAGTTTCTCATTTATTTCCACAAAGGTAAAACAGTTTTTTATAACTTAGTAATTTAAATGTAATTTGTTGGTGAATTTTTTTGAATAAACAAAAGGGGGAGAGATGAAGAATTACCATAATTCTTGAGAAATACAGAATATGAAGTGGTTTGGCTTTGCTAAAAATAAGTTATTTTTGCAAATACAGTATTTCAAATAGATGCTACAGTCCACAGCAGGTCAGTTAGCATAGGAAGGTGAAAATGGGCTCACATGCATGTGTGTGACAAAATCACTCAATAATTGATTACTTATAAATATTTGGGATGCCTTTATGGAAAAGTGCTGCATTTTCAGGTGATATGAAGCATCTTGCTGGTGTTTCAATGAACTGAGCCAGTTCAAAGCAATTTGGGGGAACAGGGAAGACATACGTAATGCATTGGCCTCAACATTGTGCAGTCTGTGGAAATAATCCCATATATCCTACTGAAATGAGGTATATTTTATATGTTTTACAGAAATGAGTGGTTTTTGCTTTTCAACTTTGCTTCGTTGTTAGTGGCTCAAAGTTTGACCATCTTTATCCTAAATATTCCGGGCACTAGCTCACTCCATCTGCCTGTAGGAAATCATCAGCACCCAGAACAGTTTTGGGCACTCACTAGGCATTATGAATTAGCTCGTGGACAAAATATTACACATTCTTGGGACCAAAGCTTCAGAAAGTTTATCACCTACAGATTAATATGACAGAAATGATTTTGAGTGAGATGCTTGACAATTTGTATTGTTTTTTATTTTCAATCAAATCCACACAATAAAGTCAGGATGATCAGTGTGTATTTGTGGATGTTTCCCAGCCCAGCTAGTTGTAAAGGATGCTGGGTTTGTAGTCCAACAGCATTTGAAGGGCCATAAATGTCCAGTCTCTGCAATAAAGAAAATGTGAAGCTGCACATGTAATTACTATACCAGAATAGGAAAAGAGCCAGAAAGAAGTGCAGTTAGTCTCAGTGAAGGAAGGTTGAAAAGGGAAAATTAACACCCTTGCAATAGTTATCAAGACTATTTGTGAATTATTTTCATTTCTTTTGTGCAAAACTTGTATTGCACAGACTCTGTCCATAAAATGCTAAAAACTGTTGAGGTGGTGTTGGTGTTTGGTCTATGCATCTTACTCTTTATATTTCTTAGATTTCCAGTACAACTATGTATTGAAGGACTGTTGTGTTGGAATTAATTTGCTGTATACTATGAAGTTGCTGTTGGGGTTTTAGATGTCGTATTCTTTAATTAGATCTTTCAACTTACCTGTTTTCCTTTCTCTCTCTCCCTTCAGCCACTTTCATTTTATGCAATGTATGAACAGAATTAATGCAGACATCATAATGTGATTCTGTTGAAGGGCTGACCACATTTGGGTTTGTGTTTCTTTCATATTTGTTTGCCCATCAGTATAAATAAATTGTTAACATTCTTGTCCTTAAGAGTTCAAAATGTTTTCCCCTGCCCAGAAAATAAATGGTATCTTTTATTTCATCATTTTTATTTAGTGTTTTCATATTTCTGTGTTCATGTTACAATTATAAATTCAATGTTTGACAGGGACAATATTGTACTCATTTTATTTTGCTTATTATAAGACATCAAATGAATTCTTGCTGAACTTTTATGTCTAAATTGGTTGATTATGTGGCTTGTTTGTATTACTTCCAGTACATTGTTAAATATATAGTTCTATTTGTAGTGCTCAAAAATAATATAGAGCAGCCTTCACCAACATGCTGCCCTCCAGATGTTTTTGACTCCTCCTCTTGTCATTCCTGACCATTGAGTATGCATACTGATGTTAGAATCTGAAACACCAGGCTGGGGAAGGCTGGCATAGAGATGTTTCTGGATGAGAAGGGATTGGATTGCTTTCTCTTTTAGCACAATGTTACTGTAATAACTCAACAGGCTTTTTTTCTGAAAGCAATATTACAAAAGATTCAGATATGCTTAAGAGATAAAAGATACAGATTTCCAAGATAGGTTTCAATATGGAAAAATTTTGACAGCAAGCTCTTTCTTAAATAGGATGCCATGATGCATTTTCTGCTGCTGACCGAAACAGTTTTTAACTAAAAGAATGAATGACAGGATGCCATTCATTCAATGGGCCTACAACAGAGTTGTCTCTAGTAACTCTAAAATCTAGTCCAGATTAACAACAAATCCACAATCACTGTGGCTTTGTGGCCCAGCAGGATTTGTGTGGAGGTACCAGTTCACAACAGCCAGCATCACCATTGTGTTTTGCACAACTGTGTGGCCTGTTCTCTTGAAATTGTAGCAGCTGTGTAGTAGCTCCCAAGTGGGTATACCAGTTCACAGGAACACCACCAGAAGGTCAGCACTGCCAAGCAGCAAATCTGGTATCACCGCAAACCCTCTGAAGGTGCTTGCACAGGGCCACCGTTAGTCAAGAGTTGTTCTAGTCTTGTAGGTGCTTTAACACGGGACTAAGTAAACAGAAGCAAATGGAACTCTTAGAAGCAGACGGAAGCACCTTGCACAACCCTCGAGAACTGTGCAGTGGTTAATGTCTACCTCTTTGTTTCCTGTCTGGTCTCTGTTTGGCTTTAAATTTATGTTCTTTGTGTTAACAAAAAAATCTTATATCTTCTTTTTTTCCAAAGTTTAAAAAAAAGGGTGGGGAAACCTGAAAGCTGAAGATTAAGGCGCTAAAGAGATCCAGTGCTGAGCAGCCCTGTTCTGCACATATTTGATAAAAGCCATTGTTCTTAATTCCTGATATAAACAATGTTTGTTTGTAAAGTTTCTTCCTGCTGGGAAAATATGTATTTTTAAAAGGAAAAAAAATCCCTCTTGGCTATAAGAATGTCAGCTGTATGAGCAGGTGTGACCATATCATAACATGCTGATTGGATATAAATCAATAAAATTTATACCTCTCAGGACTCTTTATGCTTGGTCTTTCAAAGAATGATTAGCATGTCCTGTAAATTCTGTGACTCACATTTGTTGAATTTCTCAATAGATACAGCAACAAACAGATTATTTTAATGCCCACACAGTAGGAATGTGACGTATTTAAACATGTGAAATTATGCAACAAACTTTGACCAGAAACTGACACATACGTTCCAGACCCCATGTTGGACTGAATACCAGAATGGCGTTGTTTGAAGTCAACTTTGCAACTTTGCAACTTTTGTGCCTTCTGAAGGCACAGGACATCAGTTGAAAAGCATTTGACATAAAGTTTATAAGCTAACTGATCTGTATTTCTGAGCCCTTCAAAACTGGAGTGGCTATCCTATTTAGACAATCTTTTTAAGGTTATGTGTCTCAGTTCACTAAGATTTACTTCTAAATCCTCCCTCTATGCTCTTCCCACCAACAACAAATTCACAGACATATAAAAGCATCATTTCATTCCCTGAGAAAGGGGCATACATTTACTGCATTTAATCATGATGCTAAAACTTTAAGAGAAATGTGTTAGTAGAGAAAATTCAGATCCCAGTTTGAGATCCTAGTTAATATCTAGTGCTTGCACAAACTACCTTTATAACAGAATAGTGGAGTTGGAAAGGCCCTATAAGGCCATCAAGTCCAACCCCCTGCTCAGTGCAAGAATACATACAGTAGTCATTGTTATGTTACTACTAATAACGGACCAACATCCAGCAAACCACCTGAAACATGTCAGTGGTGTATCTGATTTCAAAATTATTTAGCATGTGGTGTTTATATAAAAATGAAATACAAATACAGTAAATGAGCTAAAGTGAATGAGCTAAAGCGGAATTCTTCCACTATAAACCACGGTAACCTGTGATTTGCTAGAAATTGAAATCAGGAGCTTAAAATGTTCTCCTTTCATGTGAAATAGAGAAAGACAGGATGTGCAAACCTGAGTCTCACTGTAGCACAGTGGTTCCAACCTTGGGTCCCCAGATGTTCTTGGACTCCAACTCCCAGAAATCTTGGCCAGCATAATTATTGGTGAAGGTTTCTGAGAGTTTTAGTCCAAGAACATCAAAATTGGGAACCACATCTTTAGTGCATTCTTTTCATACTGATCCTCCATATTACCTTACCCGGGCTTCATGCTCTGGTGAGGACACTCCTCGATTCAGAGCATGTTACCATAGTCTCTCGAGACTAAAGGATGCCTATGCGAACTGTCTAACATGTTAACTGGAGTCACATACTTAGAGAAAAAGATACAGAATGGATGATCAAGTAACATGCTGCATGCCGCCTTCTGGGAGTTACAGCAGAATAGAAAGCTTGAGAGAAAAACACAGAGCTTTGAGGACAGGTTGCTGGTTGTCTAAACCAGATTTTTTTTAAAAGAATAACTATTCCATCTGAATGAGTCTACCAGGGGGACAGTGTCCATATAAAAAGAAAACGAAATACTTTATATAAAAGCATAATAAACAACATAATCATACCATTGGCATTAATAAAGCTAAATAAACATAAAAAGGCAAGAAGCAGTTGTCAGAAATTTCTCTGAAGCAAATTACATTCTGAGTTCTCTTTGTCACATATCTCAACAATCCAAGGGCCACCATGGAGAAAACCATGTTCTATGTATCCACACATTGCATATCCAACAGCATGCAAATATGTTACAAGGCTTCCAGAAAGTATCTAAATGAGCATTGTGTAAATCATAACCCCACAGATAAATGTGAGGAGGTTCAAAAGGGGGAATTCTATGTTAGGTGTGAATGTTACCTCATGAACAAGGTCAGCTGAAGCTGCATTCTATGTTAGGTGTGAATCTGAATTCATTGGCTTAAAGAGACTTTCAGACAAATGACTGTTCCCATCTCCTTTATTATTTACAGACCACATTATATCCCCCCTTTGGCCAAAAATGGTCCAATAACAAGTTCTAATAACAGATCAGTACAAGCAAGTTCCAAACAGTAGCCATGCTAGTTTGTTGCAGGAAAAACAAGCAAGAGCTTTATGGCAACTGAAAGACGGACACGTTTTATTTGTTGTATGCTGTCTTGGACTTTGTCAAGGATAATTTCACACTGAGGCAGAACAAGGCCTATGATAATCAGCAACAGACTTTAGGTGACTTCAGAAGCATAGAAGCTTAAAGCCTCAGTAGATAGATACTGCCAGGTTACAATCTACAACAGCTTATGTAAAATAAAACTATAGGGTTGCACAAGACTATTGTTTTTGCCATGAAAGTGAGTAAGGCCTTCCTGACATGTTCACAGTATAAATGACATGGAATGAAAGTAATGAAACGGGGGAAACAAGCAGTTCTTCACTGTGGTCTCTATGAGAGTCACAAATGGGTTCTGCATCTTTGCAGAAGCCATCCATGGAAAGCTTCAGAGCGACTAGCCTCCCAAGTCTTTCTGCTAGTCTCCCAAGCCTCTGCATAGACTGCACATGCTCCTTTCTCTTCCGTCTCTCTGTGGCGTGACAGAAATTAAAATAGGAAAACAAGCAGATACTGAGACTGGTTCTTAAATATATATACAGTGCAAACATAATCATTCAAGGAGAGGAATCTGAGGGAAATCGTTTTCCAACAAAGTCAATGAAGTGGCCCTACGACTTCAATTGTTATGATGAACTGGCGGAGTGGCAATTTTCTTCAATGCTTTTCATAGCCACCAGTATCTTTTCTAGCAAATGTGTGTGTCATATGTTTACGTACTGACTTTTGTACTGCTTCCTTGAAATGCCTGAAAATGCCTGACATCTTTCCCAAAGAAGTAAACCAGTCTGCTGGTTTCACATATTGACAGGTGTATTGCAGGAAACACCTGAGAGATTAAAGAAAGGTTCTCGCACCACTATTGTTCCGTGGATGCTCTCCCATTCCTTCCTGGTGACAGAGCAACTGTCCTATTAGCTACAGAAATTGTAAACAGCAGTTTAATCCAGTGGAACATGTCAGGTTACTTCAAATAGTGAAAATGCTAAATCTTTAGCTTTCAGCCTGTCTTTTCTCTCAGTATTTTTGTTGTGATAGCAAGTGCATAATGCAGACCCTGTGTGTTTGTTAAAGGTTCATATGGCAAGGTGGAAGGACCAGTTGCATTCATTAAGCTTGACACTGATTTACAGAAACAGGCACATGCTTCTGAGTAATGATACAAATAGTGTATTAAGGGAGCTAGGCAGTGCATTTGTATTTTTAGAACACCTGTTCTTTTATTTGAAGGGTAAATGAGAAACTGCTCCTAGTAAAAGCCACGTTTTTGGCAGGCAAGAAAGCTACTGGTGGCTTAGTTTGCACAGGCAGCTGGGGATCCTTTCCCCTCAATCTGTGTGGGAAATCCCATGATGCAGATGATGCATATTGAAGAGAATGCAAGAGTTATTATCCCATGCATTTTCTCCCATGAGCTTCAGCTGACCTTGTTCATGAGGTAACATTAAAAATGCCTGCCTTCAAGCCTTCTCCTGTGCATGAACAGAGGAGGGGAAAATAAGTAGCACGCCCAGATTCAACAAGGAGATTTAACATGGAGAAATAGTTCATAATAATACTAGGTATGCCTTCGAAGACTTAAGAGTCATTTTGTTCCCAATGCTCTCTCTTTTGATCGGTCTCTCTTGCAATTTATTTATTTATTGGATTTCTATCCCACCCATCTAGACCAAAAGTCTACTCTTATTATGTTTCCAGTCATTCATGTTCTTCTAAGAAAATTAGCATGGCACCATTAAACAACAGGGAATCAGGGGCATTTTAAAGAATAAAAAAATGTACAGTGGATATGAGGTAAATGTTTATAATGAAGAGTTGGTCAACTTCTCAGAGATGGGGGAGGGCTGTATTGGACCCTTCCAACCCCCTATGAACTACTCCCTGCCCTTTTCACTGGTAAAGTTATAATCACACAACTATCCACAGAGACCGTCAGAAAACTGCTGAAAATTGTGCCAGTCAAATGCTCCCCTTGCCTCAATTTTAAGATGTAAAAAAAATCCAAAAGGAAGAGTTCCCCATTGTAGAAGCAGGAGCGTGCAGATTAAGTTCCTCTTTATGTAGTCTGTTCATGACAAAATGTATAATCCAGTAGGAATATTACTTGCATATAATGAACTGAAATTAACAGATGCCTCTTCTGTCGAAATGAACTATTTGAATCCTGATGCTCAGCTAATAAGGACTCTCAGAACAGATTATATTGTAAGACACTCTGCTCTCTAAAAGATGACACAAAAGGAAGACACTGGAAAGTGATGGAAAGGAAACAAATTCAGATACCAGTCCTTCATTTTAAAAATTCAGCAGGTAAATAATACAGCAGCTTGTGGATCTAAGCATGTTGGGAGTGTGGCTTCTGATGAAATTAGTGACTGGAGAGAGGTGTTATTCTGAGGTAATTCTCAAGCTCTATCCAGACAAGATGGAAGGTGCCTGGCTCCTGAGGGTGGTCATTTTTCTCCCTTCAAATAGAGGCCTGCTCTGACAACTGTTCAGTGGACAGTCCTGTCTGAATGACTGCCAAAGAGTGGGCTATTTGAACTGCTACCAGGTGAAAAGGACACTGAGCAACAAGACCCAGATCACCTTGTCACAGTCTTGCCTGCTATGGTACGCTAAATGAATGTAATTATGTATACATCTGTAGATACATGTACAGTATCTTATGAAACCCAGTGTGGTATAATTGATAAAAGTGTCAAAATAGGACATCTTGGTTCAAATACCTGCTCAGCCATGGAAACCATAAGGTGAGGGGGTGGGGTGACAATAGTAAACCACTCCCTGAGTATCTCATATACCTCAAAAGCCTTATTAGGAGTGCCAACTCAACAGGGGCAACTTGATGGCACAAAGCAATGTTTAAATCAGTATATGTCAGTATAATAAATACCTGTGTCCTTTGTCTTTCCCCTGTTTCGCTGGCTACACTTTCTAATGTTGCAGTTGTAGCAGGAGGAATGAGCAATACAAGGGGGACCTACACAATATCTGTCAGGTGTTTTAAAAATTGTGGTTGCTTGGTGTATGTCTGCTGGTATTTTAATCCTGAGAAGTGGGGCCACCACTTATT
This sequence comes from Pogona vitticeps, assembly GCF_051106095.1. Classification (NCBI taxonomy): domain Eukaryota; kingdom Metazoa; phylum Chordata; class Lepidosauria; order Squamata; family Agamidae; genus Pogona; species Pogona vitticeps. The sequence continues at coordinate 28,775,928 of NC_135783.1, read as the reverse complement.
ATCAGCAGAACTACAAGAATGTTCAAAGCAGCAGAACTAATATCAGAAGCTCCTATGTCCTCTGCCTCATTGGTAAGAACATTTGGATCTTATAAACATGGCTTCCAGATGGCTTCAGGACACAGAAGCTCTCTGACCTTTCATTTTGTGAAGATTGTAATGCTACATGTGTTACTTGTGAAGGACTTAGAGGCAGAAAATGGAATAGCTGTGCCTCCAATATGACAAGGACTTTTAAACAAATGTAGGGAACATTACGTGTTTACCAGAGATAACAGGATGAGGATAATAAATTCGGCAAAATCAGTGAAGATTAATGTGAGCAAATGCAGTTGGTCTTAGATGTGCAATTCAGAGATGGGCACAAACTGCTGAACTTGGTTCAGTGCTTCTCAGCCCCACCTCTTCCAGTAAGCATCCACTCAGAGGCAGCACCCCCACTTCCTTATCCCACCCCCTCTGGGTGCTCCTTCTGAATGGGCACCCACTGGAGGAGGCGGGGCTGGGAAGCGATGAATACCTGTTTGGCCAAAAGATGAACCGGCATGAATTGCTATTTTGGCAGTTCATGCCCATCTCCAATGTGCATTGTTTCAATCTGAAGGACCAAGCATCAGGTATTACATGTGATGTCAAGGGGCTAAATCCTATTATTAGTCACAACTAGGGAAGACTCACTGAAATTCTGTTGCACAATGATACAAATGATGTAACTTTTGGAATTGAATTGCTATTAAAAATCTCCATACACATCTGTTTCACACTGAATTCTACAACTTGGTATGCAACAAATAAGGTCTCTAGAAATTTCTTACCCTATGGCAATTCACCTCTAAAAGGTATGCTATTTGCCTAATTGCACAACAGGATTTTAGCCATTATAGCATAAGAACATAACGTAAAAACGTAAGACAAGCCCTGCTGGATCAGGCCAAGGGCCCATCTAGTCCAGCTTCCTGGATCTCAGTGTGGCCTCACCAAATGCCTCTGGGAGCACATGAGACAACTAGATACCTGTCTCCTGATACCCCTCCCCTGCATCTGTCATTTTGAGGTACCGTCCTTTTAAACCTGGAGATTATGCATCCCTATATCATGGCCTGTAACCTGTGATGGACCTTTCCTCCAGGAAACTGTCCAATCCCCTTTTAAAGGGATCTAGGCCTTTAAAGCAATGGGACATTTATTTTAAATGGTACATTTATTTTATTTTTATTTATTTAAAATGTTTATACCCTGCCCTACATCACAAGATCATCAATACCTTACTTCCTAACAGGTGACAATGATGTTGGCCACTTTGGAGTGGTACAGTAGGATGGAGTCTTCTTTGGTGACTATTTTTAAGCAGAGGTAGGATGGCCAACTGTCAGTTGGTGGATTTCCTGCATTGGCAGGGGGCTGGATATGATGACCTTTGGAGTCTACAGTTCTATAATTCCATGAGAGAGTAAACATACACAGCAGCCCAACCATTGCAGAAGAGGAATTATCCCTTCCAAACATCTATTAATACTTAACAGCTTTCAGAGGCAAGTCATCTGTTCTGTTCCCCCTCAACAAAGCCTGTGACTTACAGCATAATTCTGTTGAGGCCTACATAGAAGTACACTCAACTGCATTCAGTAATATTTATTTCAAGGTAATCCAAGTACAGAATTGCATCCTATACAGTATACCTGTGAACCAAGGCCATGTTATCGTACATGTCCTTTTGCAATAACATAAAAATTAACATTAAAAAAATTAAATATTTGTGTTTTTGACAAATACTGGTAACCCCAAACATTTTGCTAAAAATTCTGGTCTGCAAAAACCAACAAAACCATCAACAAAACCAACACATTTGTCTGCTCTCAGATCTGCAGACAAAGGGCAGACTATTACGGCCTCAAGCCATGCCTCATTTGACACAAGCTGTGTTCCCTTCCTGGATTTTACATACACTTGGTGATGTGTTCCTTACAATCTTAGCTGTCTAAGAGGGTCAAGAGACAGTTGAATTGACATTAGTCCCGATTAAATTCTGCCACATTAGGGATATAGGAAATTGATTCAAACTTACCTTGCTGAAGACCGGTGTTGGGTCAGTAACTGTGGATGTGTTCGTGGGATAGTGAAGGACTGGATGTGAAGTAACAGCTCCTTCCTAACCTGTGCCTTTTTCAATACATTTTCATCTACCAGGAGATCTTAGCCAGTAAGGTAGTGCTTCCAGCAGAAGAGTATTTTTGCCCACTGAAGGGACTCGAGCATAATTCCAATTTGCCATAACCTATGAATCTTTGCTTTGGGATTGCACTGCTCATTGGAATACAATTCTTCATTGCTTCTCGAGTATCAGAGTGCAGACACAGATATTCTTGCTATTTCTCTTGACTTCAGAAGGTGCACTGTAACATAATGCACCTCTGGTTGTTGTAGGCCAGAACACGGCCAAACAGCTTGAAAAACCTACAACAACCATCATATCCCAGCTGTGAAAGCGTTCAAGAATACATAATACACCTCCTTTATAGACATGTCACACGGAGATAGAATTCTAGGTGAGGGTTCTTCCAGATAGAGCATTTGTTCCACCTTCAGTTTTTATTGGAATTTTTTCTGTGATTCAAATAGCAACTTCTTATCTCTTGTTGTACTACTTCCTTTCCTGTGTTTCCTAAACTTTTTTCCCCTCCTAAAACCCCTGGGCCAATTAAGCAGAATGCAGAGCAGAAGGACAATCAGGTAAGTGCTCCCCATCCCACTCTAGCAAGTTCCCCATCACATGAGCAGTCACATGACTAATATCTTAAGTAGTTCAAGAATGGACATGTGACAGGGAGCCTTGTTAAAGCCAGGAGGGGGGACAATTTTGGGAGCAATAGGATACTGTTGCACATTTAGTCAACAGGATAGTGGCCCTGGTTTATTATTTGTACTGCTTATTGAAGGGGGCAAAGTTTAGGTTTTTTATAAGAATGGTGCACAAATTTATTTTTGTTAATTGGGTCACTTGATTCTTAAGCTGCTCAAGAAATACAAAAAGCAAATGCATATTTACTTCCCATCTCCAAGGAACTATCTGTCTTGCAGAATGTGATGAAGATGCTGCCTGGTTTCCAAGGATCTCCTAGGTATTGAATTCCTAATGCTCAGGAGTATGGAAAGTCCCTAGCTGATCAGCTGCGCCTAGTATTCATTAATTCAATTTCTTCTATGCAATCTGTTAATCCTGATATTTTGAGAGGTCGGGCAACTAATATGCTCTTCTACTAAGGATGGTGGTGATTAAATTAATTAGCCATACTCCATACAGGGTGGAATTGGCTGAATAATTCATTAACTCAAAATAGCAACACTGTCTTTGAGTTTTAGTTTTATATGGAACAGGAGACAAGCAACACTTCTGACACTTCAGATTTTGCAGTACAGTTACTGACAATGTTGACCCAAGACAATATGCTGCCCGAGGCCAAATAGTTAGCTAAAGTAGTCGCATTGGCAACAAGATAGGTTCAGAGTGGAATAGCTGGGGAGTTCAGGAGGATAGCCAGCAATCTGCTGTGCCCCTTTTAATATCTGCCACCTGCGGTCATAGTCTCATGCTGCCCAATGATAGGGTAGGCCCTGGCCACAGAGGACTATGACTGAAACCAAGAAAATATGCTGTAGCAGGCGGGCAGATTCTTGTCATAACTTTCCTGCCTGTGCTCTAGAAATATACAGACAATGAAACTATTAAGCTTAACCTTCTGATCTTGTTCAGTCTTATGATTCTATTATTACTATCGCTGTCCATTGCTATGCTCTCATTAGGAGAAAATAAAGTAGCAGATGGAAGTAATCTGCAATTCTATGCAGGCTAATAGGAACTTATTTCTAACTAACAGCACAGTGCTGTTCAATCTGTTTCATACCATCCCAGGACTGTGGTTGCCGTTGGCTTGTCTCTCCAGCTTGCTAGCTTGAAATAGGACCTGGCGAAAGGGGAAGGGGAGAAATAGGAAAAGTAAGCAGTGGTTTTCTTATCTATGGGACAATTAGTGGCTAAAGCAACCAACAATGTCAAAGTTCAATTCCCCACTATAACCTCCTGTGAATAGAGCAAGCCCATGCGGCCTTGGGCAAGCCGCACAGTCCCAAGATGCCCCTCTCCAGAAGAAGGGAATGTTAAACTACTTCTGACTAGTCTCTACCTGGAATATTCTGAAAAGGGAGGTGATTCAAGGAAGAATGAGCAGATATTACCTTCCCAGGTAGAGAGGTGGGCATGTGTAGACTTCAAAAACTTGGAGGCTGCTCACCTCTGCTCTACAGGTAGCAAAAAGGCTTGATCCTACCACCATTTCAAGATGTGCATGCAATACTCACCATATCCTCGACTTTAAAAGGGTCAGCATTATCCTTTACTAATAATTTGCAACAAGTAAGTCCTCCTGTTATTCTAATTTTTTTGTTTTGTGTGTGTGCCATGAGGGGATATCTGGAATCATCTTAGATTCTGTTAATTAATCTGACTTTATTTGCCTGCCATTTCTTATAATGATTGTCACAGAAATATTATGATTAAAGTCTGCTTCAGGGTGGAGGTCAATCTAATCCAATTATGTCTTTTCCTTGTGGCCTCCCAAATTAACAAGACCGAAAAAAGCTGACTACCTCATTGGTTTTTGTGTGGTGTGTTTACATGAATCAGCTTGGTTGTTTTGCTTCCCTTCTTCATTTCTGTAAATTCCTCATTTTTATGTTAATTTAAGTCCAGAGGCAGACATAATGCTTTATGATCAAGTAGAGCTGACAGCTCTTTACCCATTTAGTCATCTGTTGCACCATCGCTTGGTAATTAGGATGCTGTTTTCTGTGAGATTGTCAGTGGATTACAGTTTGCTCAGAATGTCAGCAATATCCCTTATGTAACTTGGAGCATTGGTGGAATAGAGTTTGAGGTTTCTTTCCTGAATTCCAAGTTGGCCAAACATATTTTTAAAACCAAACACATAACATTTTAATTGGGATTACTAGTACCGTAGTTATTGATTATGATAACAATGATGACTACAGCAACATGTTGATTGGAATTATTTTGGAAAGAGGATTAGATGTTGCTTCATACTGACATGTCAATCATTGATCTAGCTCATTAATGTCTATACGAGGGCTGGAGAAGTTGTGTGTCCTCTAGAAGTTGTTGCAGTGTAACTCCTACCAGCCTTAACCAGCATAACTAACTGTGAGCCATGATGGGAGCTGATGATCATCAACCTCTGGAGAGGCATATGTTCCCTATCCCTGATCTATGCTGACTGCCAGTAGCTGTTCAGGATTTTGATAGGAATCTTTCCCAGCTATATCTCCACCGGACAGGACCTGCTCTTGGAATCTATTGCATAGAAAGCACAGGTTAAATCTCTGACATGCAGTCCTTCTGTTATGCCTCATCATGTCAGTCCTGGCTTACAGAGACCTAATAAAGGTTGCGGGGTATGTGATGTTCAAGGACTGATTTACCACCAGTGAAGTTCTATGACCCAGCAGAATCCAGCTTCCTATCCATTACACCACACTGGCTCTCATGGTGATTTGAGCCTCCTGAGAGAGGGAGAGTGGATGTAACTGAATCTCAACATGTGCATCTTGCGAAACAAATCTTTAAGAAATTGGACCACAATGTTCCAATCAAGGCATGAATTGTAAACAAGTCTTGGCTTAATTCTTCTTTGGTAGTGCAAGGGAGAACCAAATTCTGCAGGTTTAGCTGTGATTGGGTTACTGTGTGTAGATTTTGGATGAGATAAACTGATGCGAAAGGTGAGAGTTTTGTACCTGAAGTCAATAAAAGACATGGAAAAAAATACTTATCAGATAATAAATACAAAACCTGCATTTAAATCACGAGAAAAAGCACTTGTTTTCTTTCCACTCTAGGTCTTCTAATTTTTCCCTTATGCAATTTCTGAAGACTATTTTGTTTCGTTCTTGCATATTAGTTTTTCTTTATCTTTTTCCCATTGAAGTTGGAAAAATCAAGCTTCAAAAGACTCTGGAAGATAGTTTTCATATCTCAATCACTAGCTGAAAGGACAATACATTTCCTGGGCTGTGATTTCTTTTTGGTTTTTTGTGCCAGATCAAGTATTCTCCACTAGTGCTTGAAAAGCTAGTGTAAACACCTGTTCGGCTAGCTTATACAGCATACATTTGCAGTACAGTATAATATTTTCTTACACATATGAAAATATTTTTTAGAAATGTTATTTAATTTACTATGACCATCCGTACAAGAGATGTGTTAACCAGGGGTGGAGGTAGGTGTTTGGAGTGAAACAGTGCCTTTAATAGCAACATTATAAGGCATGGTGCTTCGGTCCAAGCTGTGAAATGTCCTGCATAATGAAATTTCTGCATATCAAGCTGTTAAAGGCACACAATCAGGCTGGGCTTTTTTCTGCCAAGTAACAACCTATTTCTACCTCAACAAACTCATATAAAAACATTTCTGCACAGGTGAAACTTTTCACAGCATAGAAATAATGTCATCACTTGCTAGTTATCAAGCTCTCTCACCAAGCTGTCCTTCAAAGCACAGTCACAACAGCTATTTTGCAAGTTGGCAATCCTACTGAACACAATTCTGCAGTCTTAAGAAAACAAGTTGGGGGAATTGTAATGGTCTAATTTTGCTATTTTTAGCTGTAAGGTTACTATAACCAGAACTGCTGGTGATTCATTTTTTTGTCCTCTGCTATGCAGCTGCATAACACACCCAAACACCTTTTAAGTTCTTACGTCTGTTGCTTTGAATAGGTGCAAAAACAGCCTGGACTTTGTATTTCACTTTATTGTGAAATACTTTATCACTTTATTAACTCTGATTTTTAAAAGAAAATTATCTTTACCTGAGCATAGTTAAGGCCTGGACAAATTGTTACCAGCATCCTCTGTGTCTCTGTGCAATTATTGCTTCAGCATACAATCTTGTCTTCCATTGTAAGTGTATTTTGGATTTCTTCCCCAAGCCCTTTAACCTCCAGTTTGGAAAACCTTTGTCTTAAAGTTCTCACATAAGATGATGATGATTCATATTGTAAAACCATCTGTATATCCATGTCTCTTTTTGTTTTCATATATACTCATAGTTAGCACAAAAGCCTCTTGGTCCATAAAAGCCTTGATCCAATAAGAACTTTACTTGCAAGCAAATACACTTAGGATCACAGCTTTAGTAAATTAACAAAGACACAAGAAATAGCTCACTGCTATGTAGGAATACTTACATAGTATTTAAAGGTGCATTGCATACAAGGATGTTTGCTTCCACATGCCTGTGGAAAAAACTGCAGCTCTCCTTTCATGGTGAGCCTTGCATGTGTAAGAAGAACAAGGCAAGAGCATATGGCCCTACAGATGTTTTGACCTAAATCCCCCATCACCCCTAAGCACCACAACCAACAGGGAAAGGAATTACCTCAAAACACCTGAAGATCCACATTTGCTTTCCTTAGCAATACTTATGGCTTAGCATAATAGAAACCACATTCTGAAGGAGACTTGTTAATGAGCAAGTCTTATTATATCCATTGTTAGGTACTTTTTCTTCTGGATTCTGGCTGGAGGATAAGCATAAACCACAATTTGCTAGGCATTTGTTTTACTTTGCATCATAGCAACAAATTAGGGTGAAGGCTACATAGGAACTGTCCACATGTGCACAAGCCTCAGATCTAGAAAATCATCTGAATTTGGAGTGCCAATTATAGGGCTACATTTCACAAATATTTTCATACAGTTTATGTGAAAGCTGTAAATGGGAGCTTTACAAACCACAGACAAAAAGAATAAAGGACACCCAGCTTACATTGTTTGGTTGATTTCTCCTCATCCACTAACAATAAACTGTGAAGGTGTCATATGTAAACTTCATCTTGTGCAATAGACAATTTCCAGAGCAACTGCTATGCTGCTCCACGGCAGCACAAGTAGTATTGTGTTGGGGCATTTTAAAAGACCATCAGATTAAAAGAACACCGTGTGTGTGTAGATTCCGTGATGGAAAAACCCTCACATCTAAAGACCTATTGTCTCAGTAGGACCTGGGAAGAGGCTAGGGAGGTTTATTATGATTTTTCTTTTTCTTCCTTATTTATTTATTTGCAATATCTGACTGAGATATGTCTTGCAACAAGATTAAAAGCAGGTGCAAATGAAATCAGACAAAAGGTTACTATGTAAAACAGCTGGAACAATTGTGTCAAAACAATAGTTAATTTAAAAAAACAACATATTACAACAGTTATCCAATAATACTTTTTCACAGCAGCCAGTCAGTTACCCAAGGCAGGAAAAAAAAGAGAGTGAATTTTCTAGACCACTAAAATTTCAAAATCAGGTGAGTTTCCCAGACATATATGATTAAGCCCTAGAAAACTCCAGGTGTGTTATAGCAACAAACAATTACAGTAAATCTACATTTCTGTATGATGAATGGGAATAACAACAAAAACCCAACCACAAAACCACAGACAACAATAATGATTGATTATATTTCCTAATTAGCAATGGTGTGCTAAAACCACTAAAGGTTGAATATTAACAGAGCAGAGTTAAAAAGAGAGGCCAATGGCTACTGTTGTGAATGGGTCTCTGTGCTCTTGTACACGTTTACTTTTTCTACAGAAAAGTCACGGCTATCTTTCCCTCTGAGTATTTCTGTCCTGTTACATACCTTATAGTACCCATGATGTGTGTGTTGTATATGGCCAGTTGAAGACATCATGATGTATCTACCAGACATGAAAATGAATCTGTAAGGATTTAAGTTGCCAGAAAAGCTGGTTCTCTGGTGAGCACTGAAAAATAGATGACAACATACCACCTTGTGGAAAGTTTATATCATTGCATCTAAAGTCAGCAAAAGCTTTATTTTTAAAGAGAGAAGAAGTAATTGACACCTTCATGAGCTAAGGGCATTGCATATGGCCCAATTTTTGACCTATTTACCTTAATTCCAGGTTTTATAACATCCCTGCTGGATCTAGTGATCCAGTAAAGGCATTGCCTAATTTGGATTTTGATCAGTTGTTCTTATGTCTGTACTTTTAAAAGAAATGTTAGGATTAATTTACTAACACACTCTGATTCAGATACTAATGCAGGGCAGGTTATTCCAGAATAAATAAATAAAAATCTACAGTAGGTAGACATTTAAAAAAGTATTGAAAACTGGTGGCAAGATTGGTTAATAGTTCCCAGCACAGTATTCAAAACAGAGCTACATCACCAATCTGAATAAAGAAATTATATTTATTTGTGTTTGCACTTCAAAATGCCTGTTAGGTTACATTGTGTCAGACATCTCAATTACTAAGAGACTGTTTCCTCTGAGACATTGTCTCTGTCAAAACAAGTTTTTTTTCATAATATTCTTTAAAAGGGTGATAAGCTGAGGTAACCTTACAAATAAAGGAGTAGAGGATTTTTCACCCTCCAAATTAAGATATAAGACACTCTCTCAAGGAATGCAAAGAAGGCCACAGGGCCACACATGCAAACCCCATTCCTAACATTCCTGTCACTATGTAGGGGTCTTCAGACCTTTGCACTTAAGAGAAGCAGCTCCGAAATCAGTTCAGCTCAACCTGCTTAGAGGCCTCTGCAAGATCAGAAACCCTGCATTATCCGTTTCCGATCACAAAAAGGCTTCTTAGCATTGTCTGGACATTCCTGAAATGGAGACGGGAGTGGTAACGCATGCTGCCCTGCCTCTCAATTCACATTTATTTTGAACACTTGAAGGGAATAAAAAAACTGTAAATGAATTAGGATCCAAGGGAAGTTCTTGACATTTAGGCAAGCGGCTACAAGTCAACGGTTCAGATTTGCTCTAGAGTGCATGGACAGCTGTGCAATTTCTATGGAAGCACTTCCTTACATAAATTATTTAAAATTAATTTCAGGACATTTTAAAGAACAGAAGCCTACTAGCTTTATTATATGTCACTAAATAAATCTTATCAGGAGACTTAAAATATACTTAATCGTAACCATTAAAAACCCTCCCCCCAGAACTGTACACTTAGGAGGCACTCCTCTCCTTCTTGTCTCAGCAGCATTTATTGTAGTGCTGGTATTTTATTGCTATTGATACTCATGCCTGTTTTATGCATTTCTTACACTCTGTGAAAGACAAGGCATCTTATGAAGCCCTGGAGCTAATGAGCCCCTCCCTCCCCGCCCGCCAGTCCACTCTGCGTAGATAAACACTGTATTCACGCTATAGGTAAAAACAATTACAATAAATAAATAAATAAATAAATAAATAAATAAATAAATAAATAAATAAATAAATAAATAGAGAGAAAAGTTATGGCACCTTAAAGGCTGCTATATTTTAATGTGAGCTTTCGTGGGCAAGTCCACTTCCTCAGACGTAAGAGATATAACATGGCAAACATTTATGCAGGGATCAAAATTCAGAGATCGTGTCGGGGTTGAACAGTAGGTGTTCAGCACTGAGGTAACAGTGTCTTTGATGTGCAGGCATTTCATGGAAGTTTGTGCTGTAAGGATGTGAGAACGTCTGACACGAAATAATAATGGAAGGATAATGTGAATGTTAATTATATCGAGGAGACTGGCTTTTTACACACTCAGTCTTTTAAAGCAGTGGTTCTTAACCTTGGGTTACTCAGGTGTTTTTGGACTGCAACTCCCAGAAGCCTTCACCACCAGCTGTGCTGGCTGGGGTTTCTGGGAGTTGCAGTTCAAAAACACCTGAGTAACCCAAGGTTAAGAATCACTGTTTTAAAGAATACAGTAAGCCTCCCTAGGTTGATCACAAGAACCGCCGAGGCGGCCGAAAACACTCCACAGCCACCCTTCCGCCTCCGTAGGCGATTGAGAACAACCGGCGGCTAGAGAGGCCTACGCAAAATACTACGTTAGAAGCGAAAACAACGTAACTGTTATTAAAAAAAAACCCTCTTTTCTTCCCGCCCCCTGCCCTATGACGTTTTTTGACTGGCAGTTCAGAATCGATGCCCGATTGGGTGCCGGGAGCGGGGCGTGGGCAGGAAATCCGAAAGCGAGACCTTCTCGCGCTGCCTTGGACCGCCGCTGGCTGTGGTTGCCAAGCGGCTGGCTCAAACAGCCGTTACGCGGCGCGTGGGTTTCGTAGGCGCCGAGAGCCAATCGGAGAGCGGACGGGTTAACGTGGGCGGGTTCCGCCACGGCCCACCAATGGGCACCAGGCGCGGCGTGTTTTAAACGTCCGGGGTGGCGAAAAGCGGCGTGTTGCGGGTGTTTGGAGGAGAGTCGGGCGCAGGATGCCGAGCCGCCCCGAGGACTACGAGGTGCTCCTCACTATCGGTGCTGGTTCTTACGGCCGGTGCCAGAAAGTGCGGCGGAAGGCGGACGGCATGGTGAGCGGGAGCGGGCCTTGTAAGGGCCGCCTCTGGGCTTCTCTTCGCGGAGAGTCGGTGGTGCGCGCCCTTGGGACGAGGAAGGGGACCCTTTAGTAGTGCGTGGAGCTGCTCGGCGCTGGCACAGCCTGCCTCTTTTTTTCTCCACGTCGGTCATGCATGGCCAGAGCCAGTCCCGAGGCGTCTTCAAAGGCGAATTACGAGCGGCTCAGGCAGAACTTCATTTGTATTCTGCCTTCCTCCCAGCTCAGGGAGGTTGAGGAAACGGAGACGAGGTTAATGCAGATGTGTAAGCTTAACATGTGATTAACCCTATGAGAGGAAAAGACCATGCCCCTGAAGCAGTTTTTAAGACATGAAAAATCGAAATGCACACATGCAACAAAGGGTTTTAAGAACTGTGCAGCCTAATTGAAAACTCCTTCCTTTACAGCCCCTTCAGGTCACTGATGGTCCTTCTGCTGGCATTGAGGTGGGTTATGTCCACCAAAGCAAGAGAAACAGTGCTCATCTAAGTAACCCAACTAAAACGGCCCCTGTGGACTGGCTAAATATACTGGATACTGTAAAGAATTCATATTCCGCCAGTCTGCCCGGGTGGTTTTGTTTACTGGGACTGGAATGGGTGGCATGAGTGTCTGGTCTAATGCAATGCTTGTGTCCAAAGTTTTGTAGGTGACCATTTGTGCTCCTCAGGCATGCTATCCTGTGGTTTTACCTACAGTGCTTCTTAGTAATTATGCATGTGCCCACGAGTCTGAAAAGGTTGGGGAGCTCTGCCCAGGATTTTAGAGAAAACCCAAGTTCATTTTATCCCTGTTCTTGAATCCTGGTCCAGAAATGGCTCATTGCAACTTGGGGTATGGGGGATCTACATGTATAGGCGTCTAGCTGATTCTACCACATGTTGTGATTCTTCCTACTTTCTAAGGAATTTCTATTAGGTTGGGTTCTTATTTCTGTAGTTGTCTACTACTATACTTGGATGTAGTGAAATAATACCAGGAGAGCTGGTTCCTCCTGCCCAGGTCTTTGTGGCTTAACAAAGTTCACACACTGTTAACAATAATCCTGTGCCATTAAAATAAATTCTGACCTACGCCAACCCTTTCTAGGATTTTCTAGGTAAACAGTACTCATGGTTTACCATTCCTTTCTTCTGGGAGCATCTTGGGACTATCCAGTTTGTCCAAGGAACCACAGGCTGCTTCTCCTGGGATGTACAGTGGGAATCGAACTCCCAACCTCTGGCTGCACAGCCAGATACCTAACTCACTGAGCTATTACAAAGTAGTAATAACCAAATTTCACTAATACCTCTTAGGAATCTATAGATTGTATATGCTTGTGTGCTTATCTGGGATACGTTCAGAATGAGACAGATCTTTGATAATTCTCACATTTGTCATCATTGTATTAATAAAGTGAGGTGTGAAACGTAAGTGTTTAAGCAGAAGATTCATGAGACTGGGTTTGCTGCAGGTAGGAGATGACATAGTTTGACCATACGTAGGCTAAAATGAGATGTTAATCGTCATAGCAAGGTTTTCCCCTCAGATATAACAACCAACTTGCCATTTAAGTCCATGTGTGTGCTCGTATGCAGACACAGTTGGGTAATATATATTGTCTAAAAATTTTAATTTAGACAAGTACCTGGCAGATATCCTTTGATTTTTATTCCTGCATTGAGCAGGAGGCTGGACTTGATAGCCTTACAAGTTCCTTCCAACTTAATTGTTCTATGATTTTATGAAAAATTGTTTATTTAACTTTTTCAGGTTTTGGTCTGGAAGGAGCTAGACTATGGATCTATGACAGAATCTGAGAAACAGATGCTTTGTTCAGAAGTGAACCTGCTTCGTGAGCTGAAACATCCTAATATTGTCCGTTATTATGATCGTATAATTGACAGGACAAATACAACGCTTTATATTGTGATGGAATATTGTGAAGGTGGAGACTTGGCTACTATAATTGCAAAATGTACAAAAGAAAGGTATGTGAAAGTTCTCTTGATTTATTGTGGAAAAAGTTCCTATTGAGGCTGAAGCAGTGACTTTATAAACATTAATGCATGAATGCAATGCTATCACCCCAGTCAAATTTGGAATTGTGATAGCTTTAATTCAGAAGATGCAAGAACAGAGATGACAGTTTTTCCCAAATATTTGTGTATGTCTGAGAAGTCTAATGAACTTGTAGTGTGATCTTACAGTAACACTGCCCTTTAGTGATAATAATTATCATTATTAATTTTGGATTAGGAAATGTAAAGCATTTTTGCCCTTTTCTTTAGTTAAAAAAACTCCCAAAGGTGCTTAAGTAAATTGATAATAAGCCCATTCTTATCCTTAGTTTAGAGCAGTCTAAAAAACAACACAAAAAGGTAAAGGGAATGGGGGGGAGAGGGAAAAAGAGAAGCTCATGTCTTTGTTCTTAGTTATGAAGGCAGAATCAGAAACTTAAGAATTAGTCAGGTTCCTTTCCACAGCTTGTGACATATTTTTAAGAACTAAAATGCATATTTTGTGCTGAACTTTTTTTTTGGTTCTCCACATTCTCTGTATTGAAAATGAACTTGAGATGGAATTAGACTTGCAAGCTTTGATGTAATAGTGCCACCTTTTCCAGAATTAGGAGATCCTTGCTACTGAATGGGAGGCATTGGGTTTTTAAGGACAGTTGTTGGGACACTAGAGAAAATGGGATGAGAGCTACTTGCCATGTGCAACTGCATTCATCAGCATATCAGAATGAATAATATTGACCGTCTCCAAGGTGGCGAACTCCCCACCAGCATGGGGAGCAGCATGTGATAATTCCAGAAAGGAAGACATCAGATATTTTCCTTATCCAGACTACATTGCTAATGCTTCAAATAACGCCTATTTTTCCAAAGCCGCTCTGCTTGCTGTAAAACCTAGAGCAACCAGTTGTGCCTGGACTATGGATAATAATGGAAAAGCTGCAGCTGATAATAATCTTTTTACATACTGCTGCACCACTGAGACAAGAGATTTTCTCACTTGTGTCGGTTGTCTGAATAAGATAACCGGGGGGAACATCTTGTGTAATTATCTTGTTGTAATCTCCATGCCACTAAGTCAGGACTCTGCCTTTCCTAAGGCTTTAGCATGTGCTGAACCATTTTAAGAGAAGACAGAATTTCCCTTTAAATTGTGGGACATTTTGGAGAAGATTAGAAACAAGTATTTGCTCTTCTAGCCCAACTGAGAAAAGAAAATCTGCCTCTTCCATGTCCAGGAGGCAAAAGGTTACTTAGCTTATTTGTCAAAGGTCTGTTGTCCTAAGTCAATGTTAGTTACAATTTAACTTTTTTTTGTACCTTAGAGACACAGGTGGAATCTATACAGAACCAAGCCAGAACTAGTTTGCAGTACTATGCATCTTTCTGTGCATGTATAAAGTGCAGCCCACCATAGGGTGCCTATTTATATAGGCAGGCCAGCCAGTATCCAGAGTAGATGGTAGCTTTTACTGATGCCATGACTGTCTCTGTATCGGCTGTGTCTTATCTTCTAAGTCTGAACATCAGCCATTCAGCCTTTATGGGAGAAATTAAGATATACTGTACTTGGGGCTAGTTGTAGCATGGAATAAAAATATGTTTCCTCCCACAATGGACTACTAAGAATAGAGCTTGTCCTCTCTGCAGAATCCAGTGCTGGGTTTCATTTTTCGTTAAACTACAGCTCTGTCCCCATCCTGATGCCATCTTAATAGATGTATTGTATTTCATCTTCCAGAACCTTCCTCCCAAAAAACGAGAAGTGAAATATTAAAAACTAATATATTTTATTTTGTGTACACTTCCACAAACTACAGCTTGTGATTGAGGAAGTGGGTTACATCATGTATCTTAAGATATTTAGCCTAAAGGTCCATCAAATAACCGACCTCTTTCTCTTTTGAAAGGCATTATCTGGATGAGAGCTTTGTGCTTAGAGTCCTTACTCAGTTGAGCTTGGCTTTGAAGGAGTGTCACAGACGGAGTGATGGAGGTCATACAGTGCTTCATCGAGACCTGAAGCCAGCAAATATCTTCCTTGATGGCAAGAAGAATGTGAAGCTTGGTGACTTTGGCTTGGCAAGAATTCTTCACCATGACACCAGTTTTGCAAAAACATTTGTTGGTACACCATATTACATGTCTCCAGTAAGTGTCAAGAATGCTGCATCTTCTGAGCATTTTCTAGCACCTTAAATGAATTCAGGTCTAAATGAACATATGTGCAGTTTGTCAATGAATCTAAAGTACAGTGGTGCCTCGCTTAACGAGCGCACCGCATAACGATGAAATCGCATAGCGATCCATTTTTTCGGATCGCTAATGCGATCGCTTAACGTTTTTCCTATAGAGCACAATTCGCTTTGCGAAGACCGGTAAGCGTTTCGCTTACCGATCTTCGCAAAACGAAGCCTGCCGATCAGCTGTTCGGTGGCCAAAATGGCCACCGGAAGCCCGGAAATGGCCCAAAAAGGCCGCGCGCAGCGTTTTCGCGCCCTCGTTAAGCGAGGCGAGGGCGCGAAAATGGCTGCCGGCCATTACGAAGCTTCGTTGAACGGTGAGTATTTGGCCCATTTGGAACGCATTAAACGATGTTTAATGCGTTCCAATTGGTTTTTTTGATCCGTTCAACGATGCTTCAGCATAGCGAAGGTTAATCCGGAACGGATTAACCTCGCTATGCGAGGCACCACCTTATCTGTGTTAACTTACAAATAATGAACTATATTTCATATATTATATAAACTGAGCTGAAATGTTTAGGAATAACTCAATAACATCTCTAGGAGTACTGTATAAAAGTTGTCTTTGTAAGTTTGTATCTGATTAATTCCTCCTATTGATGGAGTTGTTTCTGTCAATGGAATGAAAAAGGAGGGCATCTTCCCTGTGTGTTAATCAAGTCTGGCAATTTGGAAGAGAGGAAGCAAAAGTCCACATATGCAATTGGAAGTCTACTCATGTGATCCATTTTGCTGAAAGTTTTGCTTGAAATTTATTTCTGCTGTAATCTGTGTAAATGTCTGGGTTGCTTCCCCAAGAGAGGCAAAGAAAATTTATTACCAGAAACTGTGCCTTCTGAAGCGTGGCTCTTATTGTGGGCTCCTGGTAGAAATTTTTCAGGCCTCCCCCATCCCATTGTTTGAGGATGCTAGAGACAGTATTGTTCCAAGGAGCATTTTATTTTATTTATTTATTTATTTGGTTTATATCCCGCCCATCTGGTCTGGTTGACCACTCTGGGACATTGTCTCTTAAGTGAGTTCTTATTTGTGTTTCCTGGAGTCTGCCATCATTTGGGATCAGGTGTATTAATTGTATGTGTTTATTTGGGGATGTCTGTTGTTGGTTTGTTGGGGTTTCTGTTTCATTGTCCTGTTATAAACTGCTTGAAGTAATGCTTTGCACTAAGTAATATACTGTATAAATACATGAAATAAATATATATCAATATTACACTGCGAACCACTTTCTTCACATTGTGAAGTGTTATGAATAAATGGAAGTTGTGGAAATAATATGTTTGCATGCATTTAAACTTGCTAAAGATAGTGTAAACCTTTTCCCCCAACATTAAACTGTCCCAGTTTATCAGGGATTTTATCTATATGGAGGTTCCCAATGCTATAAAACAATGAATTTTAAGAAACAGAAAAATACTGCATTGGAAGACATTCCTTTCAGCCTTTTTAAGAAAGCCACTCGGTCCTCTTAAAAAGGTAACTAAATAATTCCTTTACTGGAATTCCAAGAAGGCTTTCTTCTTCCCTTATAAATTTGCCAAAGGCAAGCGGAGTAGAGGTCCCATGATATAATGAACAGCAGGCCTGAGCTGACAGATACTTATGCCATTAAAAAGCTGCTTATTATTATTAGTTTTATTTATATGCCACATTTCTCCCAACAAGGGACCCAAAGCAGCTAATGCATTGGAACCACCCTTTTTCTAATCAGAATAGCCACACTGAAATCTGTTTGATGGGCATTAGTAATTTCTTTCAGTGGGTCTACTATGATTTGAGTTTCAATCCAACTGTATGCATTACTGAATGTTTCATGTTCTATTAAGAACTGCTTTAAAAGAAATAGTTCACAGTATGCATGTTCCTTACTATCAGATAAGTTTTTAATTGACATAAGTAGTACATTCTAAATTTAAATTGTGTTTTTTTTTTTTTAGGAGCAAATAAATCGTATGTCCTACAATGAAAAATCTGACATCTGGTCTCTAGGATGTCTGCTATATGAGTTGTGTGCATTGTCGTAAGTATAATGCTCCGAAAAAGTTTACAGGTAGCCATTTTGAAGTAGCAATAAGTCATTTATTAGTATAATCTTGTTTTCAGAACCAAGCAATTAGAATTGGCTACCAGTCAAGCACCATAACTTTCTAGAAGTGTAAAATATCTTTCAAGTGGATGCTACAATCAAAAAACATGTTTTTTCACTATTTCCCTAGGCCTCCATTTACAGCCTTTAACCAAAAAGAGTTAGCAGAAAAGATAAGGGAAGGAAAGTTCAGACGAATTCCATATCGTTATTCAGACCAGCTGAATGAACTTATCACAAAGATGCTAAATAGAAAGGTAAGGGTGGCTTCTCATAGACAGAAAAGGTGGCAGCTGTGAATCTGTGCAAGGGAGCCACCATCCTTTTTCTACTGCCCCCAAGCTGTTCCAGAAGAATGTTCGTGTGATGACCCCTGATTAATCTTCAATGTAGCTCAAGTGATTGCAATCAAACAAAAGCCAATTAATTGGTCTGGGTTGGTGGCAGTGTACATCTATCTTTGTTCTTGTTAAGTCGTGTCCAACTCTTCGTGACCCCATGGGCCAGAGCACGCCAGGCCCTCCTGTCTTCCACTGCCTCCTGGAGTTGGGTCAAATTCATGTTGGTAGCTTTGATGACACTGTCCAACCAACATCTATCTTACTGGATCCTAAAATATCTTTTTCTTTCCCACATCACATGACTCCTTAACTGTGACCCACTGAATATTCTGCATCTTCTTGGTTTCAAGGATTATTGTCGGCCTTCAGTTGAAGAAATTCTACAGAATCCTTTGGTAGTTGACTTGGTGTCTAAAGAGCAAGGGAGAATCCTGGAGATGAAAGGGCGACGATCAGGAGAGCAAGAGAAAGTAGGAACTCCATTGAATGAGCTGAAACTGAAAGAGCAACAGCTACAAGAGAGAGAAAAAGCCATAAAAGACAGAGAACACAGACTAGAGCGTAAGAACTTGTGTCACATAGTGGTATGTTGAGGGGATACCAGTCCATGCCATAACAGTGCCTTCTAGGGATGAAATATATTTCCTTAGGTACAACAACCTTGAACTTTAACCACATCTTCTGGGAAATGTATAATGTGATCACATACAGTAAGTCTAAATTGGGTTGTTTGGATTGATAGAGACCAAAAAAAAAAAATAATGCATATGAAGAATATCTGCAACTAGCGTTGGTTTGCTAAAAATTTGTTTGATGTTCCTTGACAGCAGTCATAGTATTTAGAATTGAATACAATACATGCTAACACCTCATGGGCTTGTATATATTTTTCATGAAAGATACATTTCCTTAATTTATGCCAGATCTGACAAATGAGATTAGATTACCATCCTTAACATCAAAAGGACAGGACACTTTATGCACTTACATGCAATTTCCCCCATGAATTTAGTAACCAGTTACAGGCAGAATGAAAAACTTTTGTCCCTTAGCCAAGGAAAATGTCATCAGTAGCATGATAATATATTTTTTCTTTTGTTCCAGAGAGAGAGCGTGAGCTTTGTGTTCGAGAGCGACTGGCAGAAGACAAACTTGCTAGGTTTGTTCTTAAATGCCAAAACATCTTATTTCGATACATTTTGTGGCACCTTAAAGATCGTGGCACCTTATGCTCCTTGACTTTTATGTACTAAAGTTTATTTCCTCGGATGCATGGGCCATGGTTCTTAGTTGCGGATCTATATGATACAAAACTTGCTGCTAAATGCATTCTATAGCTATTTACGTTTAACATATTTTCTTTGCACCGTGTGTATATATGTCCCTAGGAACTGGAAATCGCATCCCAGTCTGCTGAAATAGTGGGCTGTAGTCCACAAAATCTTACTGCATAATAAAAACTGTTAGTCCTTAAGGTGCCACAAGAGCCTGTTTTGCTTCAGCCAACTAACAAGGTGATTCCTCTGGAAATATTTGATAGAAGTATTGCTCTTTGCTAACTGATTCCTTTCTAAACAGGGCTGAGAACTTGATGAAGAATTACAACTTATTCAAGGACAAGAGACTATTGATGCCAGCCAGTAGCCCAGGTAGGAGACGATATGGGAGGCTCCTACTGGACTATTAAATCAGGACAGTGGTTGCCCTGAGCCTTATCACTGGTGACTATGTTTGTGGTAGATGTCCATACAGGTCCTCTGTCATTCCAGGATATTAAATATCAGCAGCAACCTGGAATCAACTTTGATATGTAAGCTATATAGAAGCCAAATCACATGTAGAATGAAGATGCTCATTGTGATGACATCTGTGCAATCTAGTAGTAAATATTGGATACCTTAAGGATGATAATGCTCCTCGCTTGCATAGCACTTCATGACATGGAAAAAATATTTTGCCCTTCAGCATAGTGGAATGAAGATTTGGCTCCATTCAGATTTTGTTTGCTTGTACTCCTTGGTTTAGATTGCACTGACACCTAGCTGAGAGACTTAAGTGAATGTGTTTTGCTACTCATTTATCCTATTCCAATACCGGACTTGTGTGTGTACACTTTTACTTCAGTCTCTTTACATGTTTAAAATGTTGAGCAATTTTTGATTTTTACTTTTGTGAAGGCTAAAATGAGCACATAATAAAATATATTTTACTATTTATTTTTAAAATGTGATTTAGGACCTCTGTGATGGTGTCTTAATAATCATTATATCTTCACCCCTGAAATTCTTTAGAATGTGCTCCTGCCTTGTTTGGTGCTTATCTAAACCATGAAGTTTTTTTTAACAAAGTCTGCACAAAAGGAAGCTAAAGCTTAACAGCTTTACTAAGATCACATACAATCATCCCAGAGTGCAGGACACACAACAGTGGGCTCGTTACAGGAAGTTAAATTTTGTTTGAATATCAGAAAAAACTTCCTAACTGTTAGAGCAGTATAACAGTACAACGAATTACCTTGAGAGCTGGCGAGTGCTCCAACCCAGGAGGCATTAAACAAAAACAACCACCTGGCAGATATCCTTTGATTTGTATTCCTGCATCAAGCAGGGGGTTGGAGTTGATGGTCTTATAGGCCTCTTCCAACTTCACTATTCTATGATATATCTTGTGGTTTGCTACAGTCCTTCGCCAGAGGGTTTTCATGGCCAAATGGGAGTATAAACCCGAGTCTAATCCAACATGTAAGGGACGTGGTGGCGCTGTGGGCTAAACCGCAGAAGCCTGTGCTGCAGGGTCAGAAGATCCGGCAGTCGTAAGATCGAACCCACGCAACGGAATGAGCACCCGTCGCTTGTCCCAGCTCCTGCCAACCTAGCGGTTCGAAAGCATGCAAATGCGAGTAGATAAATAGGGACCACCTCGGTGGGAAGGTAAACAGCGTTCCGTGTCTAAATCACACTGGCCATGTGACCACGGAAAGATTGTCTTCGGACAAAACGCTGGCTCTATGGCTTGAAGAGCGGGATGAGCGCCGCCCCCTAGAGTCGGACACGACTGGACAAAAAATTGTCAAGGGGAACCTTTACCTTTACCTTTAATCCAACATTGTATCCGCTGCACCACACTGGCATTTATATGCTACTATGCCTTGCTTTAAAACATTGCAGTACAACTACTTGCCAAGTTGAGATACTTTGACCAAGATGCTATTGTCAATTTACACTTAAATAAGGGAAATTGTTAAGTCTTGGCAGCAATGGCTGGTCATCAACAAAGTGTTGTTTGTATTCTTTGGTATGAGCCCGGCCAGGAACTCAACCAGCACCTCATTAATTTGCTTGCAAGGTTTATGTTGTTTTCTTTACTCTGGTATAAATTGGCAGTAAGATTCTTACAAAAATGGTTGCATTTAGATTCTGTTCAGTGTTCTAGCCAATGGAACTTCCAAATTATAGAGTGCTAGTATTGTAGAAGTTAATGGTGCTCAACCTTTGGTCCTTCTGGTGTTTTCAACTTCAGCTCCCAGTATCCCTAATGCAAACTGGAGTTTCTAGATGAAGTTGAAACCAGCAGGAAAACCTGAGGTGGATAACTGTATATCAGGGATTTATATTTATGCTTAATAAGAATATAAGAAGCTGCTTTATATCAGGTCATATGGTCAATCTGTCTAGTCCATTATTATCAATTTAGCCTAGCAATAACTCTTCAAGATTTCAGGCTGGAATTTTTCCAACCCTGCATGGAGATATCAAGACTTATACTGAAGACTTTCTGCAGATGTAGTAATAAATTTAGACATCGGGTGCTCATCATGATGGTTTTACTGGCCACCATGCCCTCACCCCACAAGGAGAGTCCAAAAATGCAAGCACTTAGGTCAGTCCATATCAATGAGTGAGGAGCACCTCTTGTAAAGTTAAGATTCGTCATTGCCCTTTTAAGATAAAACTGGTCTCAAATATATTAAGAAAGGAACAACTTGCCCCCTGAGATTCGCGCGGCTCCCTCGCTGGGCATTTTTAAGAAACAACTAAAAACATTGATGTATAGGCAGGCCTTCCCAACAGAAAACCCTTGACGATCTTTCTCTTATTCTGTTCTTTATTTTCATTTATGCTTCTGCTGTAAAGTTTTAAAATTATATTGTTTTTTACTGTAAGCCGCCTAGAGTGGTCTAATATGATCAGATAGGCGGGATAGAAATTAAATAAATAAATAAATAAATAAAATAAAAGCTACTGTGAGAATTCTATCTCAGGAGGATGGCAGATCACATTATAGTTCCTGCTACTCAGAATGTGCCAAGGCTTTGGCCTTGCAAGCCCCCGGCTTTCTTGAACTTCTACCTTCATATATCATGTGTTTTGCCACTGAACTCTACAGCCTAACAAATGGTGAAACAGCATAGAAGCTGCTACATTAGAAGCAGTTTGTGAAAGTGAACTTCTCCACTCTTTAGAGCAGAATGAAATTTCTCCTAACATTTTATTTCACAGCTTTACTAACAAGATGTTTTAGATATATTGGTTACTTATACCTGCTGAATTATCAGTGTAAATCTTAGCTATCAATTAATGTAGAGGTTTGCTGTTGCACACCAGCCTTACGTCTTAGTGTGCAACAGAAAATACCTATGCTGACTTCGTGATGTGTTTTCAGCTGGAATTTATGCTGATAGACATATCCTGGTATGCATGGGGTTTAAAGACTATGGGAAAATTATCTTCTGCACCTGCTGTGGGTTCCAAACTTTTGAATAGAAATCTAGGTCAGTAGATAATAAGGTGCCTTATATTAAATTGAACCATCATGTAGCTCAGTCCTGTTAGCTTTGATAGACAGCAGTGCTCCAGGCACTCATGTAGCATAACTTCTCATCTGGAGATGATACGAGTTGAACCAAGGACTCTGCTCCAACACAAAGTTCTGGCTCCTTTCAGGTATAGCACTCCATATTTCTCCTGAACGTTCATGAAAGTACTAAGCTCACTTGACCCAGATTAGCTTTCAAAATCAATCTATTTAGGGTGGAATGCTGGTCACCTGCATTGTATGGCCTTCCCACAACCAAAGCTTGGGGGCTGTCTTTTATTTCTGAATTTCATTTGTCTTCTCCCCTTGCCTCTTTCTCATTTCTTCTCCCTTCTTGCCTTTCAAAATATGATCAAAGAAACAACACTGGTGGTATAGCTACAGCACCATCTTTCAGATTACATCCCATCAACTGACAAACAGCAATAATGTTGACTCTTAATTTAGGTGTGCCTTTTAGTCAGAGGCTATCAGTGGTCTAGCTGTTGTGCACCTGCTCCCATTTCCTTCTCATTAGTAATCACTGCAGATTTGCGTCTTTCCTTGGGCTTAATCTATACCATTTTCCAGAGGGAGACAACAAGGCACATGGTGACCTCTCTTCTTTCTCATGGCTTGCTTAAGTAAGAACGGCAGGTGAGCAGGCAGTATCACTACACCATCCCCTTGGCATGGGCTGTGGCCTATACGTGCCAGTTCTGCTGTCTATCAGTGGTTGTGGCCCACATGCAATAAAGCTGCTTCCAAAGACATCTGTTGATGAGATGCTGTATTCCTGCATCTAAGGATTGTCTTTTACAAGTACTTGTTCTGAAGCCTGATTTCACCTACTGGGCAGTAGACGGGGGAACAGATTTCTGTCTTACGTTACATGGACTGTTGGTTAATAAAGTCAATGTTAACTCCAAGCAGTACTGTTCTTAATGTGTAGGAGAGAGACTGAGTCCTGGAGATTCCTGGATTTTGAACAGAGGTTCCAAAAATGGAACAGCATCTAGACTTCCACAGGTTGGGAAACACTGCTAGTGAGTTTGACTTCAGCCAACGAGACTTAAGTTCAGATATATGTTGAGGCACAGAATGTGCTGGGCAATGGTTAATGGCTCATCACCATCTCTCCACTCAGTCTGCCCCACAGAATGATTGTGAAGATGAAGAGGGTTATGCACATGCACACATCCTGAATTTGTTGCGAGGAAGGGTAAAAGTGTAGGCAGGCAGTCTCTTGACCATTTATTGACCTGCCAGGGCATGATAGCTCCACTTTCTGTGAACACCACTGTTATACAGTCTCCAGCCTCTATGAAGAACACACACACACACAACTTTCCCAGTGGCAAACCTGCTCCGCTGGCAGGTCTTTTCATTCAGTAGAAACCCAGTCCCTTCCTTCCTTCTATTACAATGTACTTTCTGGGCATTGGATAATGCTTTAGT
This sequence comes from Pogona vitticeps, assembly GCF_051106095.1. Classification (NCBI taxonomy): domain Eukaryota; kingdom Metazoa; phylum Chordata; class Lepidosauria; order Squamata; family Agamidae; genus Pogona; species Pogona vitticeps. Next base: position 28,751,572 of record NC_135783.1, on the reverse strand, counting down.
TTTTACAGCATGACCAATTAGATAATGCTGTGATTTTTAAACATTAGCTGATTAGTATACAGTTTAAAATAGCAAAAGCAACAAGAAAGCTCAAGCTACTACTGTATCTCTTGACCTAGTGCAGTTTATCAGATGTGCACACTTGCCAGTGTCCCGTGCGTAATCCATTACCATACCATGGTCTTAGCTACTTTATATTCATATGTATATGTTACACTCTTTTGGCACTGGGTATGAACTGAGTGCTCTCAGGTTAATTTAGTTTTGCAACATTTGAACAGTACAGAAGCTATATTCTCCCACATAAGCCCAAACTGTTCATGTGAATTCAGCTTGGTAGGTGTGCTTACCCCAGCTATGCCATGAGAGGAAACGAATGGGAAGATTACATTTCCATGAACAATTTCTTATAAGGAGCATAAGAGTCATGGGGACTTCCACATAATTTTCAGGATATTCTTCTGAAGGAATGAAAATGTGCAACCTATCCCGGAGACCAGGTTCGAATCCCCACTTGGCCATGGAAACTCACGGGGGGGAGTGAGCTGGTAAAACCACTCCTTAACTACCACCCTTACCTTGAAAGACCGATTAGGGTTGCTATAAGTCAGTTCTAAGCTGACGGCACAGAACAACAGTGCTATAAACCAGAATGTAAAACAAGTGGGGGAGAGGAAAATACACTAATTTTTAGAGAGACAGAAACAGTATTTGAATTTTATTTTATTTTTCTTTTTAAGATGATGACATGCTGCCAGCCTTTCCTACAAGAAAAAAGAAGGTCCAGTTTGGTGATGAAAGTAAAGAAAATGCTCACTCTGTAGACAGCCTGGAGGATTTTCCCCTCATGAAAGAAAAAGACTGTAACCTGAAGAAGCGCCTCTATGCTGCTAACCTGCGTGCTCAAGCCCTGTCTGAACTAGAAAAGCATTATCAACTTAAAAGCCGGCAGCTCCTTGGCATGCGTTGAAAGCATGCACATTCTGTATATAGATGTTTTTATACTGTCAGTTTAGGTTGTTTCTTCTAATGTTTATAGAGAAAGGCTGTGTGGGGCGTTTTTAAGCAATGTGCTAAAATATTTTAAACTTTGTGTGAAAAAAATAGTTTGATAGTAGATATTTGGCTGTATTCTCGAGAAGTTTGTATTTCCTGTTTGGCTTGCTAGTGCTGTACAGACAAACGAAAGTTGTTGAAATACTCAACATTCATGAAGAAAGTGGATGGATGTATAAATTTTTATGATGATGATGTTTTAACAGAGAAAATAGTAAGACACATAATGTTTATAAAGTAACTACAAAAAAAGTGTTTGTTTAAATATTTGGAAAACAACAACACCCATCATCCCTGACAGTGGGCCATGCTCATTGAGCTGACTTTAGGGTATACAGGTTTTCCATCCCAGCTCTATGTGCATATTATTGGACCTAGTACTATATTTATCCCTTCCCTATGAATCATTACAGAATGTGGATTGTGCCCATTAGCAGTTCACTGAAAAATTTATGCATTGATTAATAGAAAAAAATGAACATGTAGAATAGGATTTGAATTGAAATTATCTTTAATGTGTTCTTAGACAATGTCCTCTGCCCCAGTTTAATTTGATTGTGTTTTATCAAAAATTAAAAACTGGTTGAAAAAAGATGCGGGAAATTATTTTCAGGCAGCTTGTATTTAAGGGTGATTTCTCATCAGAAACTGTGTACATTATATAAAAACTGAAGTCACCGTTCAAAGGTGACTGTGTGAATGGTTATGTGTATGTAAATTCTCACATCTGAAAGAAGCCCATAAATGTTCCCTTCATGGAGATAAATTAACTTCAGGAGTATATATTTGCACTGTTTACATGGAGCACTGTTTCACAGTATATGGTAAATTTATGAAGCCGTTCTTATACTGAATGAGTTTTTGTCTTTCAAATCCAGAGCTTTGGTTAGAGGTTACACAGCTATGATGTCTATTCTTGTTCTTTGCATCTCCTAATTCTCCAGTGGCCTGAAGATGGTGCACCTGTTCTGTCAGTCTGATGAAACAGCTACTACAGACAGGCAATATTCAGGAATTTGGAGCTGACTTCTCAGTACCAAACACATTTACTGTACTTCTATCAAGTCTGCTGTTAAATAATTTGGTACAGTCGTTCTTTAAACTATAGACTTCTCTTACATTTTTATGGAATCATGGCTTTGTTACAAATGCTACTTAACTACCTGACTTGTACCATTCTGACTTGTGGCAACCCCTTCCAGGGTTTTCTAGGTATAGTGCACTCAGAAGTGGTTTTTTGTTTTCAAGGCATCCTGGGATTGTACAGCTTGCCCAAGTCCACACAGGCTGGCTCTTCGACCTCCACAAAATAAATAAATCTGAATAAGTAAGCTACATACTGTCACAATTCCAGGTGGTCCCTGATTATTTCACCAAACTAGGAGCTTATGCTACGTGCCTCTCAGCTGCCACGAGTTGATTTAATCAACAATACCTATTAATAATAGATGTCCAGACCATATGCCATTTTAAAAGAACCAGATAGAAATTGTTTATTGATATAGGTGTTGACAGCAATGTGGTTAACTCTTAAACAAACATTCTTCTTTAGCCACCCTCAACCACCATTTTCCCGCCGGAACTACACAACTGTCTAACTCAAAGGTCCCCAGCCCCTGGTCCGCGACCCACCAGCGGTCCATGACCTATGCAGGATTGGACCATGGACACAGATTTCCTAACCCCCTGCAAGCGCCCTCACACACATGTGCATGAGCGCATTCCACCCCCTGCAAGCGTGCTGTCTGCATGTGTGCAAGTGCCCCCCACAAATGTGACATGTGCGTGAGCTAGCTCCGCCCCCTGCGGGCATGCCACGCACCCCCCAACTGGTCTGCGGTTGGGAAAAGGTTGGGGACCACTGCTCTAACTAACACTAAAACTCCATCTCAAAACCCTATCTCTATAAACTCCTACTGCTGAATCTCTTATACCTTGTGACTCCGCCCCTCCAGCACTCCCATTGGTCTATGCAAATAGCATATGAATACTGTATTCCTGACCTGGGCGAAGGCCACACATAGCGTGAAAACTTTTGCCAAATAAAATGTTTTAGTTGTTAAGGTGCCACACAAATTTGTCGGGTTTTCTATTTGTGTTTTTCCAAAAGATTAACATAAATGTCTCACATATTTTTGCAAGACAAGGAAGGTAGGCATAGAAAACATTCTTTCTCAGAATCAACAGGACTGTGCCTTCCAGAATACTCCTGCCAGCACAACCAGTGGTTATTTCTAGTAAACGTTTTGCAGTTTTGTCCAAAGCATCCGGAACATGCTAGCACTTGAGGTATATGTGTAGGTCGTTTCAAAAGCTATTTGTTGTGATGCAGATTATTCAGAATCAATTTAATTTCTAACAAAGAAAGGGCAACATATAAAATTGAGTATTAAAGAACATTGATAAAACAATGGTGGTCTTAATTGACTAGATAGGCGGGATATAAAATAAATAAATAAATAAATAAATAAAAACAAAACTCAACTCCTAAGGACAGTGATTTGTCTTTCTGTTCCTCTTCCACCAGTGACACTCAACCTGCAGCAAAGTAAGCACAACAGTCACATGCCAGTCATAGCTTCCCATTTATTGTACACAGTACTGAGAAACCATGATTATTTTTTCCTCACATGCCCCCTGAAAATGCCTGTTCTATTGATATTTTCCATAGTACTGTTGTTCTGGGTACAGTTGTTTCAACTGGCGAGTTCAAATGCATGTTTAGCTTTTTTGCTGAAAAGGATCAGTTTTGTTTTGTGTGAGTGTGTGTGTGTCACCCTTTCCTACAAAGGACCTCATCTGGTGGACAGCAAAGTAAAATACTGTACATAATCACAATTAACTCACAGGACTAGATTATACCCACAAAACCTGAGTGAACAAATACGTTTTTAATTGTCTAATGCCACAGAGACCAGCCACAATGTTCCAGGGAGGGGCCGTAGGCCTCTTTCTCTCTGAAGTAGCAAAAGTGCCATTTCAGAATTGTGAATACAGTATATTAAATAAAAATGACAACCGAAGTGAAACTTGATGTCAGAGGTCAAGCTAAATGATACATATTTTTAAAGAAGGCTTCCCCAGGTAATGAAGGATATCTGCCTATCACCCCATAAAATTTTATTTACTTATGTATCTTCCACTTAGCATGTTTTGTTTCATGGCTTATCTTTCATGGCTTATTTAACAGTGGCTAACTGTTTAACAGTGCATAGATCCCACTGTGGCAGAGAAAACATTAATCTTTGACACTACACACTAGGTACCCCTAGTTTGACCCAGAGAAAAGGCTTCTCTCTTAGCTGCTCCACTTATTTGCTAATTTTTTCCCTAAAAATAATTTAGTGAAATCATTTCTAGGAATAGCAGACCACCATCATTTTCCAGTCACCTTTTCCCTCATACTCTGTCATTGCTTTTTATGTCTGAAATGTAATCTCACAGGTGTTAATGATGACTAAGGGTGTGATTTATACCTATCTATTCAGAAGGAAGTCTTACAGGATTTAACTGGGTAAAATGCAAATTTTGGGGCCACATCTCACAGCAAGGGATTCTGAGAGCTGGGTTCCAAAAAATAATCTTACTAAATTCTCAGAAAGTGAGTATAGGACTGTCTAAATCCTGTAAATTTAAACCTAATCCTGGGTAAACTTGCATGTAAATGCCATTGTACTGAATGATGTGTATATCTGAGTAACCTTTCAGTGCGGTGTAGAGGTGATGGACTAGGACTCAGGAGACCTGAGTTTGAATTGTCACTCAGCCATGGAAACTGTCTGCATGGTGGTGGTAGCGGTATTGGTAAAACTACTCCCTATATCTCATTTTCCTTGAAAGCTCCCTTAGGATTGTTATATGTCAGTTCTGGCTTGATAGCCCAAACCATGCAACCTTCACAGGACTTGGAGGCGCTGATTTCAGAAGGACCTGATGCTCTGCATGTTTATGATTTATATCAAAGTAAGTTCCGAAGTCTTCTCTTCTCAAATGGGTATACAATGGATTGCAACTTTCCCCCCCCCCCCCCGGTGAACATTTCCTTGAGTGTCTCCTTTGCACACAATTTGTTTTAAAGCATTGAAATGTCTAATTCATCCCCAGAAGGAAATGCAGACCTGGCTTGCCGTTAAAATGTAACTGCTAAATGCAACCCCATCTTAATAAAAGTAAAAACTTTTATTTATCAATCATACAATCCTATTGTATGTGTACTACAAAGTTGCGGGGGGGGGAGGGAGGGAGAGACCACTCTCACAAGCAGTCATGCGCAAGCCAGCCTACCTGCGCTAGATGGAAAATGTGCATTTTTGTCATTGTCTTAGGATGGAATCAGCTCCACGGGGTGATGGCAGCGGCCCTTGGCATATCTACATTGCAAGCTAGCGGGTGTACAGTGGACCCTTGACTTACGGAATTAATCCATATTGGAACGGTGGCTGCAGGTCAAAAAGTCTGTAGGTCAAGTCTCCATTGACCTACAGTGCATTGAAAACCGATTAATCCCGTAACAGGCCGTTTTTGTTCCATTTTGGGTTTTTTCTGGTCTGTAAGTCAATTCTCAGGCTGCAAGTCAAACCTAAATTTTGTGGCCAGAAAAGTCTGTAACTCAAAAAGTCTGTAAGTCAAGCCATCTGTAAGTCAAGGGTCCACTGTACTCAGCTTCCTCACGTCAGGGAAGCAGTTGCTTAACAGACAGGAAGCCACAAGGGGAAAGTCATTTCACAGCTGCCTTATGCATGTAGTTTTTGGGCACTGTGTTTAATGGGGCTTTTTTTGTTATGTGCTGCCAAGCCAGAACTGATACCATATAGCAGTCCTTATATAGAGCTTTCAAGTGGTTTTGTTTAGGTATCTGGCTGTGGAGCCAGAGATTGGGGTTCAAATCCCCACTGTGTGTCCCAGAGGAAGAGCCAGCCTGAGTAGCCTTGGGCAAGCTGCACAGTCCCAAGGCACCTCTGGAAAAACAGAATTGCGAACTCCTTCTGAGTAGTCTATACCTGGAAAACCCTGAATAGGTTTGCCCTAAGCCAAAATCAACTGGATAACACATAATGATTATATTTCTCAGTTCCACCCTCCCAGTGAATTTTGATGGCTGTGTTGGGATTTAAACCCAGGTCTTTACAATTCTGGACTATCAACTCTATCCATTACATGAGACTGGGTATCTTAATATTACTGGGACTTTACCCTGGGACAACATAGTCACACAGGAAGGAGAACTTACAGCAGTTCTATGCATATTACTTCCAGATCGGCAATTCCTAGCCCTACCAATTAAAAAAATAATTGCGTATCTCTTCTATGGCCCCTCTACAAAAGATTTGTGTGTGTGCACATGCATGTGCATGTGAATAAAATAATAATTTGTGGGAAAATATGAAGTTACAAATGGAAGAAAATATTGAGCCCTTTCTACAATTATCTCTCTGAGACAGGGCAATTATACAGTCAAAGTGCCTTCTTGGAGGTCCTTTAATTGTACTCTGTTCTATACAGTCATTTGCTCCAATATTAGTTTTGTGACAACATCTCCCATTATTCTTTATCACTGACTGTGCTGGCTGTGGCTGATGGGAGATGTAATTTAGCTACAGCTGGAAGACTACAAACTGCCAATTTGGTTCAGGTCACTTAAAGATACTGTCAGGGATTAAATATTATTTTTTATAACTGCACAACAGCTGATAGATTTATGTTAATCCTGCACTCACACCATATATCATCTATGCTGCTTTGTCATTTAATCTTTTTTGCTCAAGAAGTTACTCTGATAATGACCAAGTCTTGCCTGTGTCTGACACAGTATGGTGCAGAAGGATAAAGGGCACCCCTGAGAATTTCTTTGACTTAATCCTGGTTATGATCTCCGCAGAGCCGTTCTCTGTAACCATCAGCAACAGGTTCATGTCACAAAAATATGGATCCAAGTTTGAAGAGGGTGGAATTTGGAGTGCTCGTGATTTCAGGGTTGCCCCAGTGGCTGTTTGTAGCTGCACAAAGCTACACTAAGTCAGCAGCACGCTTCCCTATCAGCACCCAATGAAACTGAATGAACACTGATTTATAAGCCTAGCACTGACTGGGCTCTTCCCATAATTCTTGCTGTTCTTGCACATTCATTGATTACTGCACAAGATTAACTCTCGGCCCTCAAGGAATTTAGCACGCAGCAACCTTAAGGTGTTCAGCATCATTCAGAGGAAATTCATTTGATGGCTGCTGATTCCAAATATAGTAATTGGAATATTATTTTGTAATTATTTTGTAGCTAGATTAATGGAGTGGACATATTTTCCATATATTTTCCACTTTAAAATATATACATAGAGAAGTGCTCATATATCTAAAAATCTAATTTGTTGATTAAGTAGGCTTAAGTGAAGTTTATTTGTTTGTTTGTTTGTGTGATCTGCTCCAATCAGCCTCTTCTGGACAGGGCTTCCCCTCTAGGTGCTACAGAGTATTCGTTAAGATGTGCAGTCATAATCTATTTTAAGTACTGCGGGTGGGGTAGATCTATAGATAACCACAGTGGTTTTGATATCTTCTCCATCTTGACTTTTGTCATTGATCACTTCCTCCTTTAGTTCCTCCACCTTTCTTCAAGGAAATCTCTCTCTCTCTCTCTCTCTCTCTCTCTCTCTCTGTGTGTGTGTGTGTGTGTGTGTTGAGTTGTTCTCCCTTCTGTGAGTTGCTTCTGTGTTTGGCTTTCAGCATGTTGCATACGTGGAAAGCAGTTCTCGGTGCTTCTATAGTCAGTTGTAGCTTTTATCTGTTTTTATCCTGTTTAGAAAAGAAACATAGCTTTTTCCTTTTACCTTACTGTGAGCATCCTGAGCGATTATTCCTAACTCATAGACATGAATACTGACTGTATTAGTTGGCTCTGCACTCTCACAACACAACAAACACAAACTGCTACAAGGCTGATTTTATTTGCCTCCAATTTAAATCCTGAAACGGACTGCCATAAATCAAAACTGACTTGACAACACATAATTATTACATTTCCCATTTAATGCTGTAGGTTTTGATCTTGATCTGTTCACCAGCACTGCCCTTCAATAACAGGAGCAGACAGAAAGATTTTTACCAGGTCCTTCTTTAATCTGGTAGAAGCCACTGGATTTGAGACAAGGATCTTTCCCAACCCTAACTGGCAGTAAGACAAACTGAAACTGCAGCCTTTACATCCAAAGCTTGCCCTCTAACACTAAGCTATGGCCTCCTCCCCAGAAGGCTATTAAGGAGTCCCCATAAGGCAAGAGGTTTGATAAGAAAATGTGAGGAGGCTTTATACTGAATTTAGCCATTGGTTCATTGGGCTCAGCAGGCCTGATCCCAGCAGCCAACACAGAAGGGCCCACCTCAGGGCCTATGGAGCCCCAAGGGCCTCCTGTGGCTGATCGTTGCTCCGCTGAGCCTAGGCCTACAGTGTTTGGGCCTCTTGAGTCTAGAGAGAAAAGGCGCCTGAGGGGGGACATGACTGAGATGTATAAAATTATGGAGGGGATGGATAAAATGGATAGAGGGAAGCTCTTTTCCCTCTCACACAATACCAAAACCAGGGGACATCCACTCCAATTGAGTGTTGGGAGAGTGAGAACAGACAAAAGAAAGTATTTCTTTCCCCAGCGTGTTATTAGTCTGTGGAACCTCTTGCCACAGGATGTGGTGATGGCACCTAGCCTTGATGCCTTTAAAAGGGGATTGGATGGATTCCTGGAGGAAAAGTCCATTGCAAGTTATAAACCGTGATGGGGATGTATAATCTCCAGGCTTAAAAGGAATATACCTCCAAAATGCCAGATGCAGGGAAGGGATATCAGGAGATAGGTATCTAGTTGTCTTGTGTGCTCCCAGTGGGGCCACTGAGAGATACAGGAAGCTGGACTAGATGGGCCCTTGGCCTGATCCAGCAGGGCTCTTCTTATGTTCTTATGGATTGCCAACACTGATTGGCAGCACCAAGACAAGAGTTCAGGTAGAGTTCTTCCACAGATTGAACCTAGAAGTAACATGGGTTGAACCACAGACCTTTTGGTATGCCACATGTGTTCACCATTGCTGAGCTGCACTGCCCGTGAACTAAGATGCCAAACTATGCAGGACTGATTTCCTACGGCTTACACTGGGTTTTTTTTGGGGGGGGGGCAGGAAAAGGAAAAGAAGGCACTGCTGACATTTCAGAACCTTCTTTGTCAGACCATAAAGAATGCTCTTATTCACAGCTAAACAGACTAGAGCTCACTGACCCTTAAAGGCCCTTCATAAATTATTTGTGAGCCTCCCTTGTTACCACCTCCCTGTTTGACATAAGGCTTAAAGGAACGTTCCTAGGTTTAATCCAACCCTGGCTTCCTCTGAGGTTGCAACACAACTTCCAGTGAAACCACTGGAGTTAATTATATCCCAAATGATTTCCAAGAAAAGAGCTTGTTTGTTTATTTGTTTACAAGATTTCAGGTTAACTAGATAAGCAGAAACCCCAGTTTATCATAGCTCTTTAGAAAGAGCTTCTCATATATAAGATTTTTTTGGGGGGGTCAGGAGCTATTTAATGGAAACTGTAGCACAAAAAAGAGGGTCCGATCCAATGAAGCATTGGTTTTTTTTAAAAGACCATGATAATTAGGGTTCTGCCTTTTTCTTTCTCCATGGGGAAAAGGTGGCCAGCCCTCTCGGTCAGCAGTTTTCCATATGTGGCCCCCTCACCTTCACTCTTGTCATTGTTTGATGGAGCCAGCATGCATTACCTCATGGCCCGGAATGCTTGTAATGTCATTTATAGTTGCTCATCATCAAGGACCCGAAACTGCAGGTGCGCCGTCACCACTGGCATTTAAATAACTGGTTTTGGCACACACAGGTTGCTAACCCTCCCTCCAGGTTTGCTGCTGTATGTAAGGCTTGTCCTGTCCACTTCCTCCTTTTTTTACTTCCCTCTTCTAACAACAGGTAGGAGCCACTTGATGGAAGGAGGTTCCATAGCCATCTCAAGTAATGGTTCATAATGTATGTGCAGACGGCATGGGATTAGATGCTGAAATCATGTTAACGTTGCAGAGAGGTGATTCTGGGAGACCCTTCAGCCTAAGTGAGCATTGTTGCAGAAGAACTGGGTTTACTCATGTTTGTCACCCAGCAAGAACAATTCAATTCTTCAAAAACCTCCAGTTTATGAATGTGGGATACTGTGCTTTTGGATCCATGATTCAAAACTCCAGGAAACAGCCCAGTATTACTGCACAATACCATGCCCGCGTTGCCAGCGGGAAAAAGGATGCCAAGCTTTACATAGCAAAGGACAGCTGGAATGTTGACAACTCCATTGGCAGCAGCCAAGATGGTCTACAGGATACCCTCTTCTGCTCACTACCATTCACACATGTTGAAAAACAGCCCTGACAATTGCTTTGTCTTTGGGAGAGAAGCAGTTAATTGACAAAAAGAGGAGTGATTTTCTGGGATTTTCCCTTGCGTAGTGTCACTTTGTGAATGGTAGAGGTGCTGAGGTACTCCTGTACAACGTATTGGCCATTAGCCTGTGGAGTGTCTCTGGGTTCCATGGTTTCCCCATACTATTTCACATATACATGAAAAACCTGAAAGAGGCTGTCCAGAATTTTGGGTCCTGATACCACCAGTCTATTGATGACACCCAACTCCATCCTTTTTAAGATTTTCCAGGAGGCCCTTCTCTCTGTCCCTCTGGCCCCTTTATGTGGGTCACTCAGCCTCCCCCCCCAGCCCATTTCATGATTATTATGGGCAAAGCTTTTGAGGAATGGAGCCCTTCACCAGAACTTAGCAGGTTGTGTATGTTTATACATAATGAGGAATTATAAACGGAAGAAAATGAAATGCAAAGAGTTCAGGACGATGTTATTACAATAAAAGTTAAGTGACCCAAGAATTATATAGAGAGAGTTCACAAATATCTTGGCATTGGTAAACTGGTTAATTAACCCCTGTAGTGAGATAAACACCCATTATCTCAATTTTGGCTACAAATGATATAATTGAATGTACATCTCAGCCTCTCCTCTTCAAAGCTGGTTTCTATAACGTTGATCTAGTTCTTTAGTTTTGGAAAATAATTTTCACCACGCCTATTATCATCCTGCTTATGATCTCAAAACACTTTATAGATATTATTGAAAGATATTATATACTGCCCTGTAGCACTTAAATCACTCTCTGGGTGGTTTACAAATTAATTATGCAGGCTACACATCCCCTCTCCCAGTGAGCTGAGTACTAATTTTATGACCTCAGAAAGCTAGAAGGCTGATTGAACCTTGATCTGGCTACCTGGGATTGAACCCTGGATCATGAGCACAGTTTTGGCTGCAGTACAGCAGTTTAACTACTTGCCATGAGACTGACTTGCAAAACAGGTAGTTACAAATGTAGTTTCAAGTGTAACAAATAACTTAGAATTAGCCACTAGAAGGGATCAAAGAATCCTCCTCTGTAGTTTCTCGACCCACTGGCTGTGACAGTACAACACATTAAAAACATGTAATGCAGCAAATTACTTGCACAGTTGAAGCAACAACAGTAGGAACCTGGCTGCCAGGAAGTAAAGTGTGACACAATGAACTCATTTTAAAAAGTAATTTCTAAGTGCTGGATTTTAGTGCCTCCAAAATCTATGCTGCTACTTTACATATGGCTGTTCTCATTTACTTTTACCACATAAGAGCCATGTCTTGAAAGTACATTTAGCAAGCCTAACCAAGACATTTTTCTGCCTCAGGTGAAGGACGAGGTGTTCCTCCAAAATCCAGTTCTACATACTGAAGCCAGCAGGTATATGGCTGTTCTATAGAACCAATACTGGCAATGGCCTCTACTATCCAAAGGATAGTGAGCTAGTGTGGGACGCACAAGATAGGCTACATGACCAACACTGTGCCTTTCTTCAAGATCTTAACGTTAGTCGCTCTCTCTCGGCATCTTTAGCCACTTGCATCTTTGAAACTCTTATCTAGAACTTTGAATCACACTGAATGTGGGTACAATCAAGATAGTGGAACTTCTCATTCATCATCATCAGGCTCAGCTGCTTCCGAATTAAGACAGATGTGACATTCTTACAGTGGTGGTGTCAATCTAGAAGTACCTTGTGCCATTCAGTCAAAACCTAGCTTTCTTCTTTAGGATTTAATAGTTTATCCTTCGTTTTCAAACAAGACCCTCTCTATTAGATTCAGAGTCACTCTCTAAGGAAGAAAAGAAGAAGAAATGAGCAGTTATAAGTTGAACAGTGGCCCTTTGGTGGACATGCAGGTGGTTAACCAGTCCAATAAATCCTGAAAAATACAAAAACACTGAGGAAAGGTTTCTCTAAGATAAGTATTCTGGGGCGCTGGTGGTGAAACTGTTCTGAATAGCTCAAAATTGTGAGTCTCCAGCACTGATGCGCTTGCTTCAGTGACATCATGGAGTATTGACAATTCCCTGTGCAACTCCTTCCTGGAGTTTTCAAAAACCTGTAAAGTGAATGTTGAAAAAATGAGGTCAGTACCCTATTGCATTACATCACTGGTTCTTAACCTTGGGTTACTCAGGAGTTTTGGACTGCAACTCCCAGAAGCCTTCACCACCAGCTGTCCTGACTGGGGTTTCTGGGAGTTGCAGTTCAAAAGCATCCCAGTAACAAAGGTTAAGAACCACTGCATTACATGATCATAAAAGAACGAATTGCATACGAATTTCCCCCCTTCTGACAGACTTTCTCTTTGCATGCTCAGTGTCACACTGTTTTATGAGGTTGGGTACACAAGTGATTGTTAGGGAAAAGACGCCATTACCCTTATAGTCCAAAAAGGATGCTGACTTGAGTGGAGAATGAACTGTATCTGAAGTTGTGGTCGAAGGGAAACTAAAGCAGGAGCTTAAAATTTGTCTCCTGAGGTGAGGGGGTGGCAGTTGGGGTGGTTGGTGATCATGAGAATTTGGTCATTTGATTGCTGAAAGAGTGAAAGGAAAGAAGCTAAAGTATAGAGGAGATTTACCTGGGTGGGAAGGAATTCAGGAGATTACTAGTTCTAATCTCATTCACCCCAGAGTTTAGTTTACTGTGAATTTCCTTTCATGGTATCTAAATTCAATGAATTTAGCACTAAGATAAAGCACAATGTCTGTTATTATTCACTGGTAATGAAGCCCACACATGAAGGTTCTGAACTCACATACTAACACCAAAGTTCAGAAAGTTACTTTCTTGACAAAAAAAAGTATGATAATTCCCTACTTTAGTTATCATGCTGGATGGGGTGGTAAGATACTGAGAAATGTAGTTCAAAGGCAAGTTTTCCAAGCACTAAATGAATAAGCACATTAATCTGTTCTTGATCATCCCAGAGTGCAGCACATACAACAATGGGCTCAAGTTATAGGAAGCCAGATTTCAACTGAATATCAAGAAAAACTTTCTAACTGTTAGAGCAGTATGACAATAGAACCCATTTCCTCAGTATGTGTTGAGTGCTCCAATGCTGGAGGCATTCAAGAGAAAATTGGACGACCGACCGTCTGTCAGATCTGCTTTATCTGGATTCCTGCATTGAGCAGGGGATAGGACTCGATGGCCTTATAGACTCCTTCCAACTTCATTGTCCTATGATTTATTGTGATGCTTTACAATACTGTAAATACAGGTATGCATTTGAGTTAAAATATGGGTTAAGTGCCAAGAGAGATGGCTGGAGTAGTGTTTGATTCCTTGGCGTGCACTTCTGTTATTTTAGTGTCAAATTCCAAAGGCCAAGCTAGAAACCTATGGTGGCTCTTTATTTATTTTTAATTGCATGCATTTTAATTGTTCCTATTTGGGTAGGGGTTCCCCCCCCCCAATAAGAAATTCTTTCCAAGCACCTGAAAGTAAGTAGGGCGTTTCAGTCTGGCATTCATCAGCTGACTTGGTGCTTGTCCTATGCTAACTGGTGCCCTAAATCACTTAATTGTGCCCCTGAATATTTGGACAATTTGGATTCAGGAGAGCTAATTGCTGCTAAAAGAGATGCCAGTAATAATATAAACAAAGCGACAGATTGCTGCACACGAATGGGAGATCATTAGACATAACAACTTCCTGGGTGTCAGAATAAAGTCATAAAAAGGTGATACCTGGATAATGAGCTGGGCTGGAGATAAATGTCAAGTGTTTCCCTCATACTTTTATAATTTGTTGAACTGCATTCATGTAGAGCAGTGGTCCCCAACCTTGGGCCTCCAGATGTTCTTGGACTTCAACTCCCAGAAATCCTGGCCAGCTGAGGTGGTGCTGAAGGCTTCTGGGAGTTGTAGTTCAAGAACATCTGGAGGCCCAAGGTTGGGGACCACTGATGTAGAGGACCAAGGCAGTACAGTATACCGGTTTCAGTAAATGTCAAGGAGAAGAGAGTAATGGAGCTCCTTAACAAAAGTCTAAAGTTGTCTAAATTTTTAGGGTTACTGTCCCATCTTCCCAATCAGTGTGAGAATATTATTTCCTTGTAAACAAGAGAACAACTCTTTCCCTGATTATTTAAATACTGTACTACTGAAAGAGGTAGGTAGTATAATTCTCATGTGCCTTCAGCAGTGCCTCAGGATGCTTTTTTCTAATTGCATCACTATGAATGCCACACTGGTTGCATTCTCTTGTTTCTGTCTTGAAGGAGCTTCTAACCCTATAGGGCTACAAAATGGAAGGACTACAACAGCACATTTTTTTCAGCCTTTAAGATAAAAAAGTGAAAATCATTTGCCAAAATAATCTGTTCCCCTAAAGGAATGTTAACCTGACTCACAAAACTGTGTCACCAAAGACCAGAGCTTGAGCAATTAACAAATTACACAAATGTTAGTAATTTGAAATCTGCGGATTAAAATAAACCAATTACAATGGCAACAGAAAATCCAACTATCATCATTAAATGTCCACATTATCATTAATACATGAAAAAATATCTATATTGGAAACAGTACTATTATCACTGGTATATCAAACATTGCTCTCCTGAGTACACAAAATTTAAGATGTAAATTAAACTGAGTCAAACAATTTAAGAGTCTCCATTATAAATCTTTCACCATTAAGGTCATATCAATTTCAGTTTACTAAGAGACTGAATGCACAGTTATGCATCCCATGTGCAAAACTGGCAATGTAGCAAAATAAAGAAAAGTATAGATATGCTACATTTGCTGTACTAAACAGATTTTCCACTATCACATCAAAGGAGATTTTGATGCATCGCCTCGGATGTTGTTTCTAAACTGGCTAATCCCAGGTCCGGAGTGATACTCAGCTCCTGAGTTCTGTGGCATTATTCATAGGAATCCTATGCATACGACCCCTTCCTTCAACCTCCTTCCCCCCACTTCATGCCTTCAATTTGTCCTGTACCACTGTTGGGCTGGAGGGGATACATCATGATGACTAGATTCAGAGACCAGAATGTCCTACAGTTAATAGACAGTACAATGGATGTATTCTCAGGAGAATTTAATAAAGCAAAGATAAAAGAAGATAAGTTAATCCTGGCTCAAAAATTGAAAAAGCTAAAGATTAATCTGCTAAATAGTTATAAAAAAAAAAAACCCAAAAGGATCAGATTTCCTCAAAGGTTGTTGCGATGATGGCCAACACCTATTGCATCTTTTAATTTAAAATATCCTCTCTGTTTCTGAGTCACCTTAATCTGTGATTCACTCTGCTTCCTCATGTTTTAATACTTGTGCATATGAATATGGTGAGTGTCAAAGCCGGAACAAGAGACAGGACCGCCCAAATGCAGCTTCTGAACAGTTACAATCACTGGGAAAGGCTGAATTTTAAATCAACTTTGTACTTTGCTCTCCTGCTTACCAACACTTTCTGCCTGTTCTTCTCAGGCATCCAAGTAGTACAGCAAGGGAAAGGGGCTCATAGCACAGAAGCTGGGCAAGAATCAGATGGAGCTGACAGCATTGTTTAATCAACAGTTAATGTCAGAGGGAGAGTGTGAAGTTCATATTTAGCACTATTTGGCAACAGATAAGTTCATGTTGCATCAGATAGCAGAACTGCACACAATGATTGTTACCTTTAGTAGGCTGTGTGCTGCCATTGACTGTCCATTGAACAACATGTTTCTTTACTCCCCCCCCCCCAGCTTGCCCTTTCTTGCATAAAGACAACTTGTCTTGGCTGATTAAAAGATTAACCAAGAACAAACATAGGGTGAGACTGAGACCATAACTAAAGCACTGGAAAGAGCTGCCTCGGTTATCCTGAAAGATATTCCCAACATTTTGTTGATATGAATTACTTATTTCTTTCCTTCAGTAAGAATGGCAAAACTGCTGACCCACCTTTACCAAAGAATACCACAGTGCAGTAACTTTGTGCCCTATAGAAGATGTATGCATCTGCCTGCATTCCATTAAACAAAACTTCCAAGAGATTTATGGTCTAAAATTTAGAAAAAAAATGTTGGGTGGATTGTCTAAGACCAAGACCTTTCTGTTTTGTTATGAGCACTAATATGCCCACAGGTAGAATATGAATATCCCAGACCCAGGTGGCCAGCAAGCCCAGTCCTACCTCCTTGAACCGATCCGTCCACTTACAGGGTGCCGCACGGCACACACGGCTGGCATCCTGCTTGGTGCGCCAAGTTCAGACGTAGCCTGGCTGGTGCGTCTCTGCCTCCCTGCACTGCTGTCCACTCCAGACAAAGGGCAGGTTGAGGAGTCTCCCCGCTCAGCTGCTGAATGGCCAGCAGTGCAGGGAGGTGGAGATGTGCTAGCCGGGTTACATCCAAAATTGGCGTGACTAGCAGGATGCCGGTTGTGTGTGCCACAAAGCGACCCATAAGTAGACAGGTCAGTTCAGGGAGGCAGGACTGTGCCTCCCAGCCACCTGGGTCCAGGATATTTTTATACAATACAAATATTGCATCTCTACTCACAGTTTAAAGGTGGTGCATGTCTTCTCATGGGCAGTGGCTTGTGCTGTGACGCCCACAGTCTGCTCAACTGCTATTGGTTTAGCTATTCTGATATTTGCAAGAATGGGCAACCCAGTTTGTCATCTCCACACTTAAAAGAATGGGAAACTAACAGCCTTTAAAACATTATTGGCTATAAACTGAGGTTTTTTTGTATGTGTGCGTGTGTGTGTGTGTGTTTCAGTACAATGAGGCCATTTTAGAGACATTAAATAGAAAGCAGCTGGCCTCATCACTTTGCTGCTTATATCATGCCAATGATTAGAACTAGGTGTAGGTTCATTGACCCAAGGAAGGATGTTAATGATGGGATGTTTTGGAGATCACTTATTTGCATGGTCAATGTAAGTCAGAGATGGCTTGATGGTACATAATAATAGCAAGAGCAGCAATACAGGTTCAATAGTCTTTCAAAGAACGGGAATTTGAAAGCTCAGACAAAGGGCATACATAACCTTGCTACTGTCTCTTAAGGAAACATACCTTCTTGCTTGAAGGCTAGTGAAGTTCATTTAACTTGAATGCTGAGGGCCTTCTTTTCTGTGTTATCCATCGTATAGCACAACCTCCCCACTCAGATTTAGTCAGTTTATCAATGGGAAGGGCTTTATTTATTTGTTCACCCAGGTGTTTTCCTGTCTTTTAATATTTTCAACCAACTATGGTGGTTTGAGAGAGAGAGAGAGAGAGAGTACTTCCCCATAATGCATAAAGCACTCTTAGGGAGGTTTACTTTTTTTAAAAAAATTTATAGGCTACACATCAACCCCACCCCAGCAAGCTGGACACTCACTTTACTGACCTTGGAAGAATGGAAGGCTGAGTCAGCCTTGAGTTGACTCTCAGATTTGTTGGTTTCAAACACTAACTGTGAGCAGAATTTTGGCTGCAGTACTACAGTTTAGGTAAAGGTAAAGGTTCCCCTTGACAATTTTTGTCCAGTCGTGTTCGACTCTAGGGGGCGGTGCTCATCCCCGTTTCCAAGCCATAGAGCCAGCGTTTGTCCGAAGACAATCTTCCGTGGTCACATGGCCAGTGCGACTTAGACACGGAACGCCGTTACCTTCCCGCCGAAGTGGTCCCTATTTATCTACTTGCATTTGCATGCTTTCAAACCGCTAGGTTGGCGGGAGCTGGGACAAGCGACAGGAGCTCACTCCGTCACGTGGATTCGATCTTACGACTGCTTGGTCTTCTGACCCTGCAGCACAAGCTTCTGCGATTTAGCCCGCAGTGCCACC
Organism: Pogona vitticeps; assembly: GCF_051106095.1. Taxonomy (NCBI): domain Eukaryota; kingdom Metazoa; phylum Chordata; class Lepidosauria; order Squamata; family Agamidae; genus Pogona; species Pogona vitticeps. The sequence continues at coordinate 28,733,283 of NC_135783.1, read as the reverse complement.
ACGTCCCTTACTACAGTTTAAACTCTGCACAATAAGAACATCTTACTGTTCAGTCATTGTTTACTTATTTGTTTTATTGAATGTTGTTTGTTTTTGTTATTATAAGTTACTAAGAGATTCTTTTTAAAAAAAGAGTTGTATAACTAAATAAAATAAACAGTCCAATTTCCACCTATGAGAAAGTTACTTCCTTGGACTATAATTCTAGAGTCCCCCAGCCAAAATGGAATTCGGGAAGTTATAGTAAAAAAAAAAAAAGTACATTTCAGAGATCACTGTCTATGTGTATAAAAAGCCCATGATTGATTTCCTAATTAAATGAAGAATTCATGGAATGTACATGCAAATAGAATTGATTGAGTCTGTTCCATCCATGGGGCCAGATAGTCATCTTAGCTGGTCCACAGTCTTGGTTCGAAGATGGATAGGAATAATAATTTTGTCCATTAAAAATATAGCTGCAGCGGAAGGCACCCAACGTAACCATAGTCTTTCCTACCTTTTCAATCTGAAATGAAGCTTTATCAGCCATCAGGATTGTGTCACAGTCTGGCAATATAGCCATTGTTCCAAACAAAAGACTTTGTTAATAGCATGATTGTTTCTGGGTTAATCAGTGGCTGGCAGTTCCTTCTGAACCAAATACTGTACACTTATTAAACTGAGCAGAGATACAGAAACTGGAAGGGCTGCATCTACTTTGAGAAACAAGAGGGAAAATGAGAACTCCAAATACTTTTGATCAATTTATTTGACTCTTGACAGGAAGCTAACAAACAACTAGTTACAACATTTTAAAATCTTTGGACCAAATCTTGGAAAAGCTAATTTTATGAACTTCCACTTCTGTTATCATCCGTCCAGTAAATTTTCCATGTTCTGCTTTGGACCTAAGTATTCAGACCCTGAGAGTCAACATGGTGTAGTAGTGGACATCTGGGTTCAAATCTCCACTTGGCCATGGAAAGTTATGGCTGGGGAGGGGAATGATGGTAAAACCACTCCTCAAATGTCTCACATATCCTGAGAATCCTATTCAAGTTGCCATGAGACAGAGGTGACTTGATAGGATATACGAGCAACAAATTAAAGCTTCAAAGACTCCATGGTTGCTAATATCTGTTGGTATGAGCAGTGGGCAGAGGAAAATCTAAACATGAGAATCTGCCTTGCTGGGTGACACTTCCAGTCCTGCTCTTACTACTCTTAGTAGCTGTGACTCATCTCCTGGGTTTCAGGTAGAAGTTTTTCCCAGCCTTGGAACTGGCAGGTGTGGGAAACTGGAACCTTGCTTTAAAAACACAGGAACAGTGATTCTTGATCAAACAAAAGAGCTGCCTAGTCCTACTGCTTGTGCAGTGAGAAACTAGAAGTACAGATGGTTACAGACGAGCATTCCAGGCAAAATAAATGGGGACAGACATGCAGAAAGGTGAAGAACTTATCAGGTAAAGAATGTGGGAGACTGGTTTGGGGGGATCACAACATCACTGTGTGGAATGGAATCTAAGGTCGAGATAGCCCTGGTGCTGTCTATCCTCTACTAGAAAAGGAAGAAGGAAAGTGCTAGGTATGGAAAAGGCAATTTGAATTCTCCAAGGAGATAATGACGAAATGTGCCCTTGCTGGGCAACAGTGTCTGCCCTAGTATTATACGTAATTTTCACTATTGGTTCTATAGTTTCTGACATACTCGTCAACAGCTGACATAATGATGATGTGTTAAAAATGTCCACACCCTAATGAACTCAGTAACAATTAATGAAACACGCTGAGCGTTTTCTAGTAACATTCCAGCCTCTACCTTAAGGCACTAATGGAAGCACTGAGTTTCAGTAACACACACCCTATGTTTGGGCATAAGTTATGGGTTTCCAGGGAAAAAAAACCAAATAGTTCCAAAAATACTAGGGAACTGCAGCTTGCTAATGTAGATGGTGACTAGACAGACCATAAAACATGGCAGCTCCTTCAGTACTGAAGAAATGCTCTGCTTCAAACAGAATGTGTGCCCTGGTATATATAAGGTCTCAGGTTTCATCCCTCACTGCTCCACTTAAAGATTTAAATCACACGGCTTGAAAAAAAAATCATGCTTGAGATATTAGACTGTTGCTGCTAACTCTATGTAAATCTTTGTAACACATGGAATGTTGTTGTTGTTTAGTCGTTTAGTCATGTCTGACTCTTCGTGGCCCCATGGACAAGAGCATACCAAGCCCTCCTGTCTTCCACTGTCTCCCGGAGTTGGGTCAAATTCATTTTGGACGATAACACTGTCCAACCATCTCATCCTCTGTCGTCCCCTTCTCCTCTTGCCTTCACACTTTCCCAGCATCTGGGTCTTTTCCAGGGAGTCTTCTCTTCTCTTTTGTCGGCATGGAGTGTACCTGTCCTGTATAGGACGTAGCAGCTCCTGGAAAAGTTACCAACAGATCCCTAAATCCATGCTGACTAAAGGTTTTGGTTCAAAAACATAAAGTTTCCAAGCTCTGCTTCGTAAAGCTAAATGAAACATTCAAGGTCAGCTCCGTTGTCATCTCTACTTTTTGGCGTACATGAAAACAGAAATTAGAATGTGAACAAAACCAATAGAAACTGAGATAGTTGAAGGGTGTGTCAAGACAGGAGAGGTCAAGAGAGAACCTCAAGAATCTTTCTCTTGTATATTGGCTGGTATGTCAGAAATAAAATGAAGAGGTGTGTAAGGTGTGGTGGTACACTCACTTCTTTGCTCCTGCCTCAGGCCTCCTACTGGCCTAGTAGTGTACTATAATGTAGCAGAAACTGTTAATTACCTCAGCACACTTGCTGACCTTCAGTATGACCTAATTAGACTTCAGCAGATCACATTTCAAAATCTCTTGAGATGTCCTGGATTCACCACTACTAAATTCTGAATTCCCCATGGCGTTTAATCCAGATTCATCACCCATGTGGGTTTGAAACCCCCCCCCCCAAATAACTAGTTCTTAAATACGCATATGTAAGAGCCCTGGTTTTAAGGAGGGATGGGATTTTTAACCTTCAGCCTGGGGGTCCCTGCCAAATGATGGTATTGGGAGTTGATTAATTCTAAAGCTCCCAGCCTTTGCTGTGAGTACTAATTCAATAGTCACAACAAATTAAAAAAGCAAAAAATAAATGGCTTAAGAGAGGATCCCCTAACCACTATCTCATATTCTGATTCTTGTGAGTCGTTCATTCTTGTTATACATCTTGCAATCTCTGCTCCAATTTCACACTGTAATTCTGATTTTTCAGTTTTATTGCACCTCCACCTCGTGATCCACAGTCACACACTTCATAGTCCCATCTGGCATGGGTTTAAGAGTGACTGTCCTGGTGCTTCTTTAATGATTTGATCAGTACATCTTTGCTGAGAGGATGTGTCTGCCATAAAAATACATGGAAGTGGTTTGCTTTTTGTTTTGATGTTGGGTGCATCTGCTTGCATCCCATGTGGACAATGGGGCCTTTTCCCCCCAACAGAAGATTTAAAAACATAGATATATAGCACAATGCACATTTAAACAGTAAACATAAAGTGTAAGAATCTCTAACCATTGAACAATAAACAAAGATAATCTAAATGTAAAAAAGAAAAAAAAAGCCTATGGCTCAACATAGAAGCAATCTTGTATATTGGAATAATTCTTCTTTTGTGTTCTATTTGCCAGGAGGTGATGGGACCAGTGGCCATGATCTTAGTTCAGACTATATTACACAATTACACAATCTAGTCTGGATCAGACTAGATCACACAATTAACACATCATTAAAAACGGAGCTTCCTTAACTGCGGAAAAGATGTATGTTTGTCCTAGTGTGTGCTCTGTGTCTCACATTCTGATAAACAAATGTTTTGTTTGTAAGTTTGTATGCCAACCTTGTATCTCTGAGGAAATCACATTGTGAGAGTTCAAAAACAGGTTACTGACAGATTAAACACCTTTTCCTGAATGTTTGGTTTAACTTTAAGTCTCCACATAACTAATGGAAAAGGTCCTGTTTTTGTGGAACTTGAGCAGATCAACCTCTGTGCCAAAAGATCTCAGTGCTCTTAAGTGTTATAGTTATTGTACAAAAATAATTTCTGGCTTGACATTTTCTTTATTTTCTAAGCCACTGCAATACCTGGGAAAGAAAAATACAAACTTCAATGTACACCGGACTGTGACTGTTTACCAATGTGTTCTTAAAGGAACCTCAGTGCATTGTGTTCATGTTTACAAATTATGCAGAAAGTCCTTAGACCCTCATTTCATGTTCATAACATATGGCCTGTTGTATCCTTTTTATTCCAGACCACCAGATTCTGATAGGAAGCCTATTGTTTGAGACTTGCCATCTGCCAAGTTGTATATGGCAGGTGTACACATGCAAATACTGGACTTCAGAAGTTGCTACTTGAAAGTCAGGCTGAAGTAACATTCATTTCCAGTCTCTCTCTCACTGTTCCTCTTCTGTTATGAGGCAGAGTTTCTCATAGCAGCTTGCTTAAAATGATTTAGTAAAATTCAAAATGCAAACTATATTATTAGTTCATCATGCATGCCAAAGTAAGCTTTCATTTACTGTATTCTTACCTACATTCCTTAAACAATGGCAATTTCTTATTGAAATAATTTTATGTCAATCTAGGTCTATTATTTTCAAAATTAAAACTTAACTTTCTTCCTTGAGCTGCTGACATATGGGTTCTCCACTTAATTTTATACCAGAAATTGGTGGTGAAGTATCAGGATTGAACCTCACCACTCTGTTAATACTGGTGCTGCAAATCAAAACAAAGCAAATTTTTTCATGTTGGAAAATTAAGTGTCTTGTCAGAGACATTGAGGGCATCCAGAATAACTATTGTTGCCTATAAGGATGGGCTCATCTTTTAATATGCTTCTGCCTAAGCATAATCTTTGTAGTGAGAGGGGTACATTAGAATTTATTCCTGATGTATCCCTTAATCCCTTGCATCATGGGCCAGAGTTCTGGTCACATCACAGTGGTTGAAGTTGGATCAGTAGATGGAATGGGTTTCAATTTGTGATTTTGCCTCATTTCACATAATAAGTAGATTCTATCTAACAATCATCTTTTCTCCCCAGTTTACTAGCACTCCCAAACAAGTGGAAAAACAGTAAACATTCTATCTTGGCACAAACACATTAGAATGATTTGGATCAGCCGTCTCCAACCTTTTAAGACCTCAGACTAACCTTTAACCCAAACACACTTTGGGGGATTTTTTTTTAAAAAAAACATGTAGGAGGGAATAACAAACTTCAAGTTTGCAGGACCTACTTGGTCAAAACAGATCCCCAAGGCCCTCAAATGGCACCAAGGGCAAAAGGCAGACATACAGAATTGAACATGTGGGATCTTTGGGCTTTGTCTCTTGAGTAGAACCAGAACTGCCCTGAGTTCACAGGCCTGTCACTCATTTTGTTTTGGAATAATTTTGTTGTTGTATATATATATATACACACATACACACACTATACATATGTACATATACATGTACATACACACAGAGTATATGTATATGCGTGTATATGCGTGTATGTGTGTGTACTGTGTATGTGTGTATACACAATATATACATAGTATATATACATAGTATATACTGTATACATCGTATATATATGTATACATCGTATATATGTGTGTGTGTATACACACACACACATACACATACATACATACATACATACAGAGAGTATACACACATATATACATATATACTCTCTCTATATATATAGTTATATATAGATATACTGTAGAAAGATGTAAACACATACATACATACACATACACACACACACACACACACACACATACAGAGAGAGAGAGAGAGAAAGAGAGAGAGAGAGTATTTGTGGATATTTTTTGTGTTTATACATGCTTTATTTGTCAGTTCATAAAACAATATTTTCCCCACAGATATTTGTTGTTTATATGAGCAGCATTATGTAAAAGCTCAGGTTTAATGATTAGCCTCTTTGATGTCATAAAAGGTTCAACAGGCTGTCCATGGACTCTTAGAGATAGCATAGGCCCGGCACACCCAAAGGCTGCATATAAAGATATCCACTACAATGGGAAAAGGGTCCCTTGATTGAAGAATGTGTCTCAAAGAGATAAAATGAAAGGTTGGGGGAGAGTGCCTTTCAGATAGCTTTTCTTTCCTAGCTTTGAGAATCACATTGTTCCTTTCTTCATTTTATCCTCTATTTTGAAAAGATCCAACCTTGTTGGAAACATACTTTTATGTTTTACTTTAGCATACAATTCAAGATGTAACATAATATGAACTCCTAACTGAACCAACATCTTGGCTGTACATCAAATGAGAGACCAGGTCTCAGGATGTAGAAAGATGTAAACAATCTTTATTCTGATTTTAAAACTCTTAATGTGTTTCAGTTCATGACCTTCTTCAGGAGTTCCTTTAGCTTCTGTACATCATATGGGACATGTCAGTATCGGAGAACACTGATGCAGCAATTTTTGGAATGCAAAGCCAGAGATGTGTTGGTAGATTTATTATTATGGTAGGTGTGTGAGTTTCATGGTATGTGCTGTCTTATTAGATAGAGAGAGAGAGAGAGAGAGAGGGCCCAAACAGATGTCTACCCATAATAATGTGCTGTTACTTAAATAACAGGGTGTTCAAGTAATCCTCATTAGTTTTTACCACAATTCTAATAAAATGTCCTCATTGTATTAGCGTCTTATTATTTGCATTGGTTGTGTCCTGGTTTCCTGGGCTCAGCATTTCTTGTTCTAAAGGCCTCTTGCAAGATTCCAGTTTTCTTATAATTGCATATATCTACTATATGTTCAGATTCCAGTTTGATCTTGTGATTTCATGTGCCTCCCTTCAGCAAAACCTGAAAAATACATCTTTCATTTTACTATGCCTGTGACCCTATACTAGGAGGATTCTGGGTATTGTAGTGCATCTCCCACCACCACAGCTTTGGAAAACATTCAGTGTACCTTGTAAGTAAACATTTGGCTTTTCTGTCTGTCCAAATCATCTTGTATTCTCAGTTGATATCACCCTATGTATCTGAAGGCTTAAATTCTTATTCTGTTTTTTTTTTCTGGCACAAACTATGCATACCAATTACACGGATGTTGGCAAGTCTTTGGTTCTTTGGTCCACGTCTCTGGTACCAAGACCTGAGTCTAAGCCTTTGGTGCCAAGTCCCGAATCCCAAGCCCCAAAACCTGAGTTCCTATTAAAAACAAGCTTAAAAGAGAGGGGGTGAGTGGGTTTTGACTTGCGAGTAAAGTCCGGGTCATTGTTGGGGAAAAGCACGAATCAAGTCACTGGTATGATGTATTCTCAAAGGCTTTGGTATGACTTAAGTCTGACTTGACAACGGAGTCCTGCACCTCAAGTCCTCATCCCTGTCCAATAACCTGTCGTTAGAGCTGAATTTTTTTCCCTTCAGTATTTCAGGGATTTGATGTAGCCTGACTTCGGTAATTGAGAAATCGGACTTGCAAACGAAGCCTGCCTTAGCTTCCAAAGACCAATCACAAAACAAAGCAAATTACTTTGCAAACTGTGGAAGGTGAGAGAAGTTCCTGCTGAGGCAACCACACTGATTCAAAAGCTAAGAAGTCCTTTGTTAGATAGTGGCTAATTTGTAACATCTTGTTTGGCCTTCAGAATTCCCATCCTCCACCCAACATTCAAATTTATAATGTTGCTAAGTGAGTAACATCTTCCTTCTTTGTTGGTTAATATTCTCATCCAAGCAGGGCAAATGAATGGACTTTTGTTCTCCTTGCTGGCCTATGCCCTCTGTTTTAAACCAAACTATCCATATCACCTAGAATCAATCCAGGGATGTCTCGTGTCTATGATCTACTGGAGTACAGCTAGCTGCTCAATGAGCATGAAGAGCATCAACTCTGATACTCTTACTGTGGAAAACAGAGAGAAAGAAATGTATGGACTCAGTGTCTTTCCAAGAATGATTTTCTAGATGGGACAATGACTATCATTTGTTCAGTCCTATGTGCAGAATCCCAGCCCAGCATTAGAATCAGCTTACAGTATTACATGCCTGAAAGCCATGAACACTGCATCATTTGGTTTATATTATTCTAAGGCACAAGAAGGGACGTGCATAAGGATTATCCTAGCTGTATTCTCGAAGGCTTTTCATGGCCGGGATCCAATGGTTGTTGTAGGTTTTTCGGGCTGTTTGGCCATGTTCTGGAGATTTTTTTTCCTAATGTTTCACCAGTCTCTGTGGCTGGCATCTCTGGAGGACAGGAGTTAGAACTCTATCTGTGTTCTATTGTAAAGTGTGAGATAGTAGAGCAGAACACAGTTGGCTGTTTTTTCCCCCCAACACTGATGAAAATATAACATCTTCCATTGTACCCAAAGGTGGCTAGCTTACAAGATCCAAAGAAAATGACATGCCACAAGATTCCCTCCTCCAATGCACTGCTGCTATCTCTCAGCATCAGACACCTCAAAAAACTGCCACACTCTGCCAAGAACTTGGAAATACAGTAATGCATTAGAAAAAATAACTTTTGGTATTGATTTGGAGGGCATAACTGTGTTTATTTTGAAAATAATATAATGACTGGTAACACAATTGCTTTTTCATGTGTAATAAGAAACGTTTTGCTGTTGCATGATATTAGTTTTGGACAGTAAAATGTTTCCTGTAGGCATTTTGAGGGGACTTTCCTTTTCTTCATTTTTAAGGTGGGTTTTCCCTTTAAAAATTAATGTGGAATGGAAAGAGCTACTGTACTGTAAAAACCATACTATGACAATGGTAACTAGTTAATCTCTAGACATTGTAATTAGTTGTGCAACATGTTCCTATTTTAAAAGTAATTATCTGAGCTTTGACTCTGTCCAGTTCAGCAATGACAACTGGTCTGTTGCTATGGAAAAGTAAAGTTTCACTAGAGATGGCTTTGATCTGACACAGTAGGTTTTTTTATATGTTGTTATGCTGCCATATATATCATCCTGCATGGCTTCACCCAGCCTGCCAGCTTAAACATCACCTTCATGCTGACAACATGCTAACACTACCCTATTGCACAACCCTTCCTGTTGTTTATACATTGTGCCAATTTGGAAACTGGCCGCTCACTGGCAATGCTTGTTAATTTAAATGGAATGGGCAAGAGGTAACAGCTACTACCGGGAGGTCAGGCTCTTTTCCCTGTTGAGAGCATTGCTTCCTAGCCTGGAAGGCAGTGCATTGATTCACGCAGAAATGTGCCAGAAGCATCATAGCCTGCTCTGAGGACTCCACAGGATTTCCTAGGCCTGCTAGATCCAGAGCTTGGAAAAGTTACTTTTCAAAAACATGGTTCCCAGAATTCCCAGCTAGATTTGCCACAGGCTTTCTTGGCTTTGCCTTGGGTTTATGATTAACAATTCTGGATTAAGAAATAAAAGCAAGCATGGGTGGAGGCTGCTGGTGGATAGGGGGTAGAGCCCAACAAAAACAATCAGTTATTTTTTCTTTTACCCTTAAAATGTGAGATACGACTGGAGTTCTCACCAGTTGTGCCTGGAAGATGACCCAGACCTTCATAGCTACTGCATCTATGCATGAAACAGCAGGAAAGGGGTGGAATTTTCTTCCATCTGGGAGAGCCCAAAGTAGCACAGATTCTCCCCTGGCACCTGCCTTATGTTATAGGATTTTTTTTCCTAAACTTCATTACCAGGGTTGGCCATTTGAGAATCAGATTGCAACAAGAAACTTGTGTTTACTGCTAGAGATGGAAAGAAGAGTGTAAGGGATTTTCACCTGCTGTGCTAAAGTAGCTTGGTTGGCTTTGGGTGCAGTTTCGTTTTTTATTTGGGTGCGTTCTGTGGGTCATGCCCTTTGCTGTCCATCTCTGACAAATGTGGTTTTCGAATCCAAAAATGTCAACTTTGCACTTAAAGGTCCACTCACAGAATAATAGCCACTTTTTCCGATCACCGTCTTTGGAAGTGCTGTGTGAAGAGTTTTGATCCCCTATATAATAATTCAGCACCACATGAATATGAGTGTTCTATTCTGCACCCGTTTCACAGTGCATAAAGTCATCCATCATTCAGAACCCAAAGTGATGCATGATTCATGTTGTGGAAAGGAGACTTGGCAGATCTAGTTAACACTCATAATTATTAGACAGTTTAGCATAAGCAAAGAAAACAGATAGACAGCAAATAACATTATTCAGCAGAGGATGAACTAAGTAAGATACAGCCCAAGTCAACTGTCTGCTTGAGGCAGAACAGCAAATGGCACCCTCTTCATCACTCAAGTTAAATACCTAGCCCCAGCCGAATCCAAAACACTTTAACTAGACCACTAAAGTATCATTAAAATGGTGTGTGTGTGTGTGTGTGTGTGTGTGTGTGTGTGTGTGTGTGTGTGTGTGTGTGTGTGTGTGTGTGTGTGTGTGTGTGTGTGTGTGTGTGTGTGTGTGTGTGTGTGTGTGTGTGTGTGTGTGTGTGTGTGTGTGTGTGTGTGTGTGTGGACATAACAAAACTTGGAGGTGGACAGAATAGTTTGGAAAAAAAATCATCCTGGCTAGATGTTGAAGCCTTAGAATCTTAAATTAAACCAAAATTCTAAGAGAGAGAAATAAACTTGAAGACTGGAGATACAATCAGATGGGGAAATAACTCACATTTTGGACCATTTATGGCAGAGTCCAACACAAGCAAATGAATTCCAAAACAACTCTAATCCATGCCCAAGCTGGATCTTTTTTATCCAATAGAAGGCTGTTCTTTATTGGAGCTAGACTGAACTGACAGATGGAAGGGTCACTTTAATGGAGTTCACTCCTGGCAAAGTGACGGCTATCCAATCCAATCAGAGATTGTCCTTATCTGATCACAACTCGACGTATGGTGGTATCATGTTTTACCTCAAGGGAGGTGGAATCTTTAGATACCATCTTGCCTTTCTCAGTTTCACCTCAAGGAAGGCAGAATGAGGTTTGTTTCTCTATCCCTACAGGCAAAAGGCTCCCAGTAACTCAGTGAATTCTCCGTTTGCAGTATCAGCACATGAGACAGAAGATCCCACAAAACAACTTCTTCTTGTCCCTGACAGTAAAAAGGTAGAGTAATAGCAAGATAAATTGTTTCATGACTCCCCAGAGCTGTTGTCTGAGGCAGCTGCTTTGTGGGGTGAGGCAAAAGGTTATGGGAGGGATGGAGGGAAAACCTTTTCTGGTGATGGTGCCCTAACCTTGGAATGCTCTCCTCAGAGAGGCTAACCTGGCCTCTATTCTGCTGTCATGAAAAAGCTTTTTCATTTTCCCCGGACTATACTTTCTTGGGTTTTCATGCTGTATTATATATACACAATGTTGTGGGCTTTTAAAACTGTATCTTAAATTTTAAGTTGCTGTGCACTGTTTTGTGGGCTGCCTTGTGAACTTTGCAGAAGGATGCCTTAAGTCCTAAATACCCACCTAGAGTGGTCGCAATGACCAGATAGGCGGGGTATACTGTATATATATATAAATGATAGTACTGTAATAAGGAAGAAGCCAGCATCAGAATGAGGAGAGCAAGAATGTACCTGAATATAAAGATAATAATCCATAATTGGAGTGAGACAGTCATTTTAATAAAGCAGCAGGTAACTGAGGAAGAAGAAAAAGAAACTAGGGTAAGAGGCTGAAAAGGAGGCCAAAGAATGGGACCAAACAGCAGATACCAGGGCCTGTTTTTCAGCAGGAAGTATGGCAGCTGTGATCATCCAGGCTGCCCATAAACACAGCCAGAGAGGAAAGGTCATGGGGTGATCACCTGAGCGTAACACTTTGCACTGGAAAAGGTTTCCTAGCTAAGGCAATGTTGGCACCATTGGAAAGAGCTGGAAGTAGTGTCAGCCTGAGATTGTAGTGCATTACATAACGTCACCTTAATCAGAATGCAAAGTATAGTATTTAATGCCAGTGCATTACAGTATTTTTTTTAAGTGTCAGAGTTTTGGAGCAATTCTAGATAGGTGTTGCTGATTTTATTTATTTAGTTCCGATAAGATCCTTCGGTCCCTAGGAAAATGTCCCAGTGGCCATACATAGCACAGATTAGTTTTCTTCCTGTGCATATAGCTCATTTTTCTCTTATTGGTGTCAATGGGAGAAAAGGAGTTCAGGGAAGAAAGGGGAGAACAGAAACTGTGGAGGCAAAAGGGCTGTTCTTAGTTTTTTCTGCTTGTCCGGTTTGGGCTCCTTGAATATCTTGGACTCCCTAATTCAGTGGCTTTGGATTTCTCTGTCCAAACAGATAGGGTTACTCTGTCCATAATTTTGGTTTCAATTATTTTTCATTCTCTTCATAGGAAATGGCTAGCAAGCGAGGAAAGGTTGAGGAAGCTTAATTCACGCCTAAATTTCCATTTATATGGGTATTGTTTTCCTACTTCTCCACATCCTCCTGTATTCACAAAATTCTCTACACTAAATTAATTTAATCATTGCAACCACTTCGATCCTATTGCTTGGAGTAACTTTCTGGGAAAAGCATTTTTATAGAGCTATTGCTTGGATTACCTTTCTGGGAAAAGCATTTTTATATGTCACAACTACCTATAATTATAATGGGTTTACCCAAGTGACTCTTGCGACTGGCTGCAAATACAAGATAATTAATCTTTTTCTACTAACACACATTTCCTCATGTTCTATTTTATTAAGTGCTGTTTTATAACCACAGGCTACAATTAACATGGATTTCATAGTCAGATGAGAAAGAAAAACATTTTCATAAAATGCAGCCAGGCATTCTTGCTGTTCATTCAATGATAAATGCAGTTAATAGCAAAAGATAGTTTAGATTCAGATGGAGAGATTCAAAATTATGCCAGCCAACTTCTAATGAAGATTCAGGAAACTATAATATGATTGCGATAACTCAAAACATAGCTCTTACAACAGAATTATTGATATACAAAAAAGTCCACTCTTATATTTCCAGTTGTTCTTCTGAAGTGTTTTTTGCAGTGCATTTTCCTGCGGCTGGAAAATTCATTGAGAGGAGGAAATCCTGGCATTTTTGGTCAATTGGGATAAGTTTAAATATTAATTAATATGAACAAGTAGGAGCCATAATAAGAAACTGCAGGGTTGAGTTTTCTTGTTCAATATGAGAAATTTCAGCCGTTCACTTTGGTACCATTTTATTTCTCCTGCCCAGAATTCCCATTTTTCCTTCCACAACAGCCAGGGTTCTGCAAATACTGAATATGCTTGAGTACCCATTAGCTATTTGGGTTTTTACCTATTACATTTTCTATTCCTCCCCCCCCCCAAGTTATGGTTTCCCCCATACCTGCAGTTTGTGGACTCCCCATTTTGGCTGCATGGGGATCCGAGAATTCAGAGAACTGAGTTCATAGTTAATTACAATAATTAATATAATAATATAATTTATATTATAAAGCAAATAAATGATTTATTTATAATATGCATTAAAGTGAACAAATAAGTAAATAATGAATTTTAATTCATTATGGTGAAAAAATCTGCTAGAAGGACATTGTTAGAAAAAAGATGACATATAATTTTAGTGAAGAAATGGCCGGGATCCTATTATAGATTTATGTTGGCATTAATTTAATAGCCGTGATCATGGCCATGAGGCGCTGCTAATTCACGAGTTATCAATTGCATTATTGATCACATGACTTGGCACATTACTAGGAATGTGAGTGGTAATTCATTGATTACTAGCAATTTGCCGCCTCAATTTACACCATGACATTTATAATCTATAATGCAACTCTATGAAGTGAATTAGGCTGAGAGAGATTGGTCTAGATCTAGTAAAGTGCTTGCAGAAGGCTCTTTCTACTACTGACAGTGCATTTTCAAAGTTAGTCCAGGGGTGATTTCCAACATCATTTTTGTCATGCAAGCAGTTGTGGAACTGATGACACACTCTTTTGTGTAATGATGTGATCCAGTGCTATGAAAATCTGTTCTTTGGATTTAGCATATATTTTGTTAAACTTTGGATTTAGACTAAGATGATTTCTTGATTACAGGACATAGAATTTGGTCCTTGGTCTGGCTTGTCTTTGTCCTACACTGTAGAAACTGCATCACCTTCTTCCTCTCCACCAAGCTGCTAGACTGGTAAAGGCATTAGCTTCTGTACAACCACACAAATTAGATGTGATGAGAAGAATATCTTGTACTTCATGTGCAGGTTTTAAAAAGTGTAAATAGCTTCAGATGGAGAATGTGATGATTTTCAGAATACTAGCTGATGTGAATAGGGAATTAACCCTTTGCTTAAAACTTCAGGAAAATTGTGGAAACTGCACTAAGGGTAGAGTTTCCACTGGTGCGGACAATGACAATCTAGGAAACTGATCCCATGTCCTATGGATGAGTGAAGCCTGGCACCATTATGAAAGGAACCGATACATCCACTGAAATATTAGGTCAAAGGAAGGGAAGTCTGTAGTCCCAGGATATAGAAAATATAATGCTCTTTCAGTGTGAAGAGTATATTTCAGTATAAAATGCCCAACACATTTCAGCCTATCGGCCTTCTCCAAGGGCTGCGTAACATAAAGAAATACAGTAAAAAAAATTATGGATGTGTTGTGGTACTATAGATGTATGAATTTATTGATGTGATGTTATCCTCAGAAGATTATAATGGTGTAATTGATTTACTTTTTATGTCATAAAGCCTTTGTAGAAAGCTGATAGGCCAAAACACGTCAGGCATTTTATACCGGAATAAAGGGCAGAATATTTTTAACATCCTGGGACTATAGTCTTCCCTTACTATGACCCATCATGAAAGGGAAAAGACCACTGTTCAGGCTACTTCCTGCCTGGATAAATGCCTGGCCAGTTTTACAATAATTGTTACTTCTTTGTCAGAAAATACTGGAATGTTTTCCCACTGATTTCACAGCATCTCGGCCTTTGCTTTAGGGAAATATTCTGTGGAAGTTGAAATGTTGCATGTTCACCAAACAATACATGTTTGAATCTGTAAATTGTTCTAGTCACCAACTTCTTAATGGCTAGTGAATGTAAATGAATAATTTGAAAATGAAACACAGAAGTAAATATTTGGTCATCAGCATTGATTTGGCAACTCTGTTTGGGTATCTTTGATGTCACAGGCTCTGACCCACTTTTTTATGCAAGAAAAATTATTTCCTCTTGCAGTTTGTTAATCTGGCATTCACAGAGCAATTACTGTAATTATAAGAGATGAAAAGATGATTGTTGCCCCCCACCTTGGAGGAATTCATTATTTTTAGAAATTTTCCTTCCGCTGAATCATTATCACTTGCTCTCCAAAGCGCAGATGATTCTGTGGAAAGATAAAAATAAAGATAATTTATGGCTGTTAGCCAAAGCTGTTCCACTCCTTGCTATGAGTACTGGAATTAGGGATGTGAACCATATTTGGCTCAATATTATAACACTAACCATATCAGAGCCACTGTTGTATCTCCCTGACAATTGTGTAAGCCGCCCCGAGTAGACATGGTCTAGAGGGGCGGGGTAAAAATCAAATAAATAAATAAATAAATCCACAGGGGCTCACAAGGCATAATATCATTCTTCCTCCAGATCTCTCATTCTGGCATCGATGGGATGAAAAATGTTAAGTTTTTAAAAGAAGACACAATACAGTTAAAAATTAGGAGGAGAAAACTAAAAGTAAAGTAAGTTATGAACAGGTGACAAAGGGTGAGGGAAAATGGACAGCTCCCCCCCCCTTCGCAATGAAGCCCAAGGCATCGCCTGTACGTAAACTCCAATTACTGGAGTGCTGGGGAGGGTCCTTGACCGAGGACATCATGTTATAGTCATGTGCATTCCTGTGAAATGCAATGCAAAGGGAGGGAATTCTTTCAATGTACCATACATTATCCCAGCTTTGCCTTTTCCTCTTCTTTTGTAAAAGTTTAGGACCAAGCATGTGCAGTGCATACAGATGAAGGCCTGCAACCCTGTGGCAAGGGCAGAATATAACTTAAGCTCATTAAGGACTATCTTTCTCCCCCACCACCTTTGGTTTCTCATATCTTGTTGGTGAGGTGGTCATCTTAGAACTGCAGAGTTGGAAGGGACCCTATGGGTGGTGTCATGGCTCAAGACAGGCACAAGCCTGGAAAATGGTGGTTTGTGATGCTTCGTGGTTGGCCATGAACCACAAACCCCTGTGAACCAACCAGAAAACTGAACCATGAACTGTTTGCAGGTGCCCAACCCCGGCTGATTTTCCTGATCAGCTGATAGGTGGTACATTGGCAGAGAAAGCAGGTCTGGCTCCTTGAATCTGTCACAGTTAGATACCTGAGGCATCAAATATGTAAATAAATCCATGCTATCTCCCAACTGGTCAAATGCAAAACAGAAACAAGCTAATTTGCTAAATATGGACTGAAGCAAAGACCTTTTAGAGGAAGAAGTCTTTTCTATGTAAGGATCAATTGCTTCTAAATATGGAGCTGCCACCTGATCTAGTAGGACCCTGGGTTGATTTCTAATGATACTTAGAAAACAATCATCGAGAATTTCCAGTGTTCAAACATGATGGAAAGCAAAGGTTAATTTACATCTGAAAGCAAAAGCAACAGAGCCCCTGTCCCAGAATCAAATGAGTAAAATAAAAAAAGGGAATTTTCCAGTTCAGAGTTCAGAAAAGTTAATTTATGGACTATAGTTCCTAGCATCTCTGCCCCCTGGAGGGTACTATATTCAAAAAAAGTAATTTTCCAAGCTGTTCTTCCCATTATGTCTGAAAGAAACTAAGCCCATATGCTTTAACAATGCTGTGCATGAGTATTACATCAGTTCAAAAATAATTGCACCCTTAATTTTCATCATATCATCTTAGAACTGCAGAGCTGGAAGGGGTCCTATGGATCATCGAATAATTTTATCTTTCTTTACTACTTAAACTCTAGGATTTGCATTTAATCCTGTTAAATGCAACAGGCCAAAATCCTGCTGTTTACTATGATAATTAATTCAGAGTAGGCCCATGGGGATTTAGTGAATCTATGATTGCATACGTTCCATTGATTAATCAGCCTGCTCTGACTACAGCTTCCTATGGTAAAGTAAGTCAGAGTTAGAGTAGGCCCATCTGATTTAATGGAGGAATTGACTCACCAAGTCTCCATTGATTCAATGGCCCTTTGTTGTTGTTGTTTAGTCGTTAAGTCGCATCCGACTCTTTGTGACCCCATGGACGAGAGCCCCCCAGGCCCTCCTGTCTTCCACTGCCTCTGGGAGTTTGGTCAAATTCAATGGCCTTACTCTGGAGTAATTGGCTACAATAAGCAACAATAGCCAATAAGATTTTGGCTACTGTCATTTTGTTTGAGAAAGCAGTGGCTCAGGCAGAGTGAGTTCAAAGAATTATTGTAATAAAATGCTGAAGTGGAATTCTTTAATATGTGCAGCCGTATTACTCACAATGTGAACAAAGATTTATGATAGCTCTGCAATATTAATTGTTTATAAACCTCCTTGTTTATACAGTTATCTTTATGAGATGATTAGGAATCAGGGTGTGTTATGCAGTGTTTTTATCTTCAGTTCTTGCTTGAATGGCACCTCATCAGATGTAGATGTACATCTAGAGTGTCTACAGCAGCTTATAGTTTCCCATATTGTCCTGAAAGGAAATCTCAGTTACTATGTCTTCTGTATCTTGTTTCCTCTAAAGACTTTCCCCTATGACACACAGCAAGGGTGAGGAAGCGGACCTGGGGCCATCTGGGTCTTGCTGCTGTACAACTCAGATAATGCCTGATCTTTAGCCTTGGGCTCATGGGATTTGGAGTACAGCAATATTTGGGAGCTCCAGGTTTTGCCAATCAAGTGCAGAGGTATTTGTTTGTCCATAGATAGAGGATGTTCAAGTAGACAGACTCTTGATTTAATAGAATGGGGCTCATCATATATTTTTTTTTCACCAATGAAGCTGCCAATAGAAGTATGGATTGCTGTTTCGTCACCTGTGATTGTCAAGTGCTGTTAAATCGCCTCCTACTTATAGCAACCCTATGAATGAGCAATCTTCAGAATGTCCTATCATTAACTGCCCTGTTCAGCTTTTGCAAACTCAAGGCTGTTGCTTCCTTTATAGAAGCAATCTTTCTTGTATTTGGCTTTCCTCTTTTTCTGGCCTTTAAATTTTCCTGGCATTATCTTTTCCAGTAAAGATATGTCTTTAGTGAACAAATTCTGTCTTTTCATGAGGTGGCCAAAGTATGATGGTCTCAATTTCATCATTTTCTTTTTGCTTCCAGGGAGAGTTTAGACTTGATTTAATCTAGAACCTATGGATTTGTGCTTCTGAAAATCTCTTCTCCAGCACCATCTTTTGAACAAATCAATCTTTTTCCTTGTGGACTTTCTTGGCTGTCCATTTTTCACAGCCATAATGCAAAATATAATAATAATGGGAAATATATTACAGTAGTGTTGATTATGTTGGCTTTGATCGCCAAAGATGTATCTTTACACTTGATTATCTTTTTCACCTAACTAATTTAAATGTATGTAAAAGTGTCACAATGAGTAGCATGGGTCCTCACTTCCTTTCATGATGGGAATTCCCTTTTTTGTTGCTTTTTTCACCTACTTATTTCTGAAATTAATGCTAACATTTTCCCCTGCTCTTTATTTACAAAAGTTCCATCTGATTTTTTAAATGTTCCTGCCGCATACTGTTTATCTTTCAATCAAGCTGCAGGCAAATGCCAGAATACAACACCTACAGACCATCTGCCATTTATAAGATCAGCTACAAATTATAAGTGTTCTTTTACGGGAGCTGTAATTTATTTTGAACTGTCCAGGGCTTTCTTCCCCAGGCATTATGCAGCCATTTATGAACTCTGGAATCTTACATATGTCCCCAGAACCTGAAATAAGTTTTATTGATTTCTTTAGAGGATCATACTACAGCCCGATTATACCAAACCATTCACGATAGTGTGACCATGAAATGGGAATTGAAAATTGGACATATATGAACTATAGTTGTACATGTTTAAAGTAACTAATATGAAAGGGTTTGCCAGGATTTAATGACAGGTCAGCAGGGGTAACAAAGCCTGTCTTATACATTGAGATATATAGCTAGATATATAGCTATAGATATCTCAGCATATAAGACAGGCTTTGTTATTCCTGCTGGCTTGTCATTAAATCCTGGCAAACCTTTTACAGTGGACCCTCTACGTATGGAATTAATCCATATTGGAATGGTGGCTGCAGGTCGAAAAGTCTGTACGTCGAGGCTCCATTGACCTACAATGCATTGAAAACTGATTAATCCATAACCAGCCATTTTTGTTCTGTTTTTGTTCCATTTCGATTTTTTTCCCGGTCTGTAGGTTGATTCTCCGGCTGCAAGTCAAACCTAAATTATGTGGCCAGAGAAGTCTGTAACTCGAAAAGTCTGTAAGTCGAGCCGTCTGTAAGTTGAGAGTCCACTGTAATATCAGTTACTTTAAACACATACAGCTATACTTTGCACATTTCCAATTTTCAGTCCCTGTTTCAAATCCATGCTGGGTCTCTCCCAAATCAGGCAACATCAAGGGAGGGAAAGAGTCAAAGTTTAGAGACAGACAAATAATGGGAAGGAATGTGGAAAGACGGGAATAAGAGGAAGGGAAGGGATGCTGAAACTCTACGTTCAAGGAAAGCCGACTACATGTATGAAAACTTAGAGTGAATCAGTTAGGATCAATGGGAGGAAAGGACCACTGTTCCATCCCCAAGTGGTCCAAGCAACACACTTTGTCTGGATGGGCTTTTACCTTATGTTTTTGGTTTGTATTACAATACTTTAGAAGAGCTGGGAAATGTATGAAGCAAGGACAGCAGGAACTATGCCAGGCTGCAGCAAGGATATTGGCAAGGCACAAATGAAATAACAGGGGACAGATTTGCTCAAAGGAGAACAGTTCTATGTGTACTAAGAACTTTAATTAGTTCAAAACCCACACTAGAAGAGCAAGAGAGAGTACAATTCCACATTTAGGTATCATCTGCCACGAATTTGCTAGTCTGTCATAAGCAAATAAGTTTTTCTTCAACTTTGGATCATTATCTGAAACACTAGGAGTAATTCTATTGCACAATTCACCATTACTTTTTTTAAAGAAATATTTTCTGTGGCTGTTTCTCCAGCAAAAGAAGGATATGAAAATGGCCTGAAGATTGGATGTATTTGTCATCAGCCTCTGTAGTGAGGCAATCCACATGTTTAATAACTCATATGTAATTGGTACAACTCATTATGTATAAAACGTACTCAAAACTTAACTTGATGTAGGTAGGATTCAAAATAAAGTTTTTAATAGACAGATACTATCTGATTATTACAGAGCAATGCTTTTGAATGCAAGTAATTACTAATGCAAGTAAAATGCAAGTAAAACCCTAACTCTACAGGTACTATATGTACATAGATCTGTAGAATTGCACTGTTCGCACTGATGTAGAGCAAATCAAGCCTGAACAATCTCTGGAGGCAAAAAAAGGTTGAAGCTGAAGCTGTCCTACCTTTGGGCACATCATGAGTAGGCAAGTGTCACACACACCCAGTTCCCCTGTTTCTTCTTCCACTCAACCCAGGTTCACTTTCGGGTATGACATTTACTTTTCAACCCTTTTCGCTGCCACCAGAGGACTTATTCCTCACTCTATTAAATATGACTCTTAAATCTCAGTTATCCAATATAACAATGTTTATTTATGTGTTTATAAGTAAATCATATAAAGTGAATCATGGATGGTCTTATTTTATTCATTCAATACATTGTGCTTTGGTAACATTTATATTTGCTTAGATAGAATCATTTTAATCAAGGTATTTATTCATTTCTTATCACTTCTAACTCTTTCCAATCATAACCATAAACTATACAGGACTTGTACTTTCCTTGTCTTATTCTCTATCTCTCTATTACTCTTCTCTAACACCAGGCTGGTCCTAACTGCCCAAACTGCTTCTCTCTAACTGCTATCCCTAACTGAAGTCCCTAAATCTAACTTCTAACTGATCTTTAACTGTCTTCCATTCTTCTTATATTTTTTTAGTTCTGCCCCTACTGTTCAACCATTGGTTGTTAAATCAGGGTTCCAATGTGATGGACAGGAGTGGTTACTGACCTGTCCATCACAGCAAGATTATCTGGAAAAGAAAATACTGCTGGGAAAGGTTGAAGGCAGCAGGAAGAGAGGAAGATCAGATCCAGGATAGATTGACTCCATCTTATAGGAAGCCACAGGCTTGAGTTTATAAGAGCTGAGCAGGAGGACAGGACATTTTGGAGATTGCTCATTCATAGGTTTGCCATAAGTCAGAGCTGATTTGATGGCTCACAAGAGGAAGAAGAAGGTTTTTTTCCATATGCTACTAAGAAGAAGATGATTATCACATAAAATGATGGCATATTATTACAAGAAAAAGGACTAGTGGGGGTGGCAAACATTACGTTTATGGCAGAGTTTATTTTTTTATAACTGTGAGATTCACCAATCAGCGCCTGCTGCAAAGACATACACTGCAAATGACAACTCCATGCCCTGTCTTTGGTAGCAGAACTGAATGGAGCTTCTTCTTCTTCTTACACACATATATCCACTCCTGCTTACACTAAGCTTTCTTCATTTCTGCCCTGTCATTTAAGGCAGCAGGGAGTCATTTTCTTATGATCATATAAGTACAGTGGGGTCTCCACTTAAGAACTTAATCCGTATTGGAAGGTGGTTCTCAAGTGGAAAAGTTCTTATGTAGAATCTGCATTTCCCATAGGAATGCATTGAAAACCATTTAATCCGTATCTGCTCTTTTCCGTCCATAGAAACTAATGGGAAGCTGCTATTCCGCCTTCTGCCACTAGAGGGGGATATTTTTTCTTTTTTTTTTTTCTTAGGTCAGGGAACAGTGTTAAAAGCACTTCTGAGGAAGCTAATTTTGAAGCAATGGACTGAAAACCAATTAATCTGTTCTGGCTGTTTTTTTGTTATGTAGAGGTGCATTCGTTCATTGAAGCATTAGTTCCCATAGGAACTCTACCACTAGGGGGAGAATTTTTTTTAACCTAAGATGACCTAAGGTTAAAAAAAGAGCAGGAAAGGTTTTTTTTTCCTGTTCTTATCTAGGATTTCTGTTCTCAAGTAGAAGCAAAATTTAGCAAACGGAGCTGTTCTTAAGTAGCCATACTCTCTTTGTGAGTCTAGAGAACATGGGAGCTGCTTTGCCAATACATTTATCCAGCTTGACATCTAGAGAGTGTGTGTCAGAGATCATTGAGCCAAGGTACACAAATTCATGAACAACCTCCAATTCTTGTGTGGAGATGGTATGGAGGGAGGTGAGTCCATGCCCTGGCCCATGACTTGTGTTTTCTTCAGGCTGATTGTTAGTCCAAAGTCTTGGCAGACCTTGCTAAAACGATTCATGAGTTGTTGGAGGTCTTCAGCAGAGTGGGCAACAATGGCTGCATCTTCTGCGAAGAGGAATTCCCATATGCATTTCAGTTGGACTTTGGTCCTCGCTCTCAGTCTAGAGAGATGAAAGAGCTTTCCGTCTAATCTAGTCTGAGCCTCTTGGCGCAGTGTTTAAACTGCAGCCAAAACTGTGCTCACGACCTGGGGTTCAAATCCCAGGTAGCCGGCTCAAGGTTGACTCAGCCTTCCATCCTTCCGAGGTCGGTAAAATGAGTACCCAGCCTGCTGGGGGGGCAATGTGTAGCCTTTATAATTAAAATTGTAAACCGCCCGGAGAGTGCTTGTAGCGCTATGGGGCGGTATATAAGTCCAATAAATAAATAAATAAATAAATAAATAAATAAATTGTTCTTAAGTAGGGACATTCTTAAGTAGAGACCCCACTGTAGAGATGAAAAAACTTTTGCCAATCTACAGCAAACTGCTTAGAAATCTGCCAGTAGATCCAAAGCTGCCTTCTTCCCATTGCTGGCGTAAATTAGTGTACTCCATCCTCATGTTCTCCAGATGGCTGCTTACTAACTAATGGCTGCATTATCTGGGGCTCATGGGAATTGTAGTCCCACACATTTGAAGGGCATCAGCCTGGGGAAAGTTGGGATAAACAGTTTTCATGGGAGTTTCACATTGGGTAGGAGGGGAAACCAATCAGCTTGTCACATAGCTGAAGATTATGGAATCAGTCACTTCTATTACACACATCAGGCCTCTACAAACAAACCAGAGACCCTTAGATTAAACAGTACTTTCAATTTGTGTACCCCAAGCCTATGTACCGTCGGTGGAGTTTATATCCACTGTCTTCACTGGAGCTTTACTGTCAGATAACTCTATGCATTGGATTTTGATCTTTTTTTTTTAAAATGTTCTTTTTGAAATCCCACAATTTACCTATCCAGTGAGAAAGAACTGAATTCACATCTGAAAACACAGCAAAACATGTTTGGTAGAAGAGTAGGATGTAGATGTTTAAAAATAATATAATCATTTTTACACTATACACATTAAAGAATATAAGATTCAAATATGGCAAACCTGTGTTTACTAAAAAGATTATTCGGATACATTCCCATGACATTTTGCAATGGCTTGAACTCCAAATCAGTCTTTATGCATAGCAATATGATAATTGTGGATTGCAAAGCAATATGATTTTATAATTGTAGATTGTGTAAAGAGGCCCAGAATAGGCATTTGTAGAACCTGGAGTCAGGAGTTCAATTCTCCACTAAACCTTCCAATAAAAGAGCCAACCTGAGAAGACTGGGGCAAGCTGCACGGTCCCGGAGCGCCCCCAGGAGAATGGAATGTAAACTGTCCCTGATTACTCTGTACCTAGGAAACTACAGAAAGGGTTCACCACAGAATGGACACAACAGCACATGATTATTATTATTTTTCATAGCTATCCCCTGTTAGCTATGAAGCCACATGGGTTCCAAATGCAAACTACGGATCTTCTAATTCAATAGATAACATGCTCAGACTAGAACTACTCTGTGGAAGGGAGAAGACGCTACAGTGTCTTTTTGTTGAAAATAATCATAACTTATTTTGTTGTATAAATAGTCAGAAACTTCAGATAATTGCAGAACAGTTGGTCTCAGGACCTATATAAAGGCAAGCTTTGATGCCAAGGTACAGAAACAGTTTACTCTGGAATAATTCAATTAAAGTCAGTGAGGCAACTCATGAGTAATATATTTTAAAGGTTCTAGCCATTGTACATTCTCTTTCCTCTCAAAGGCTGTTTTTCAATACTATTTGAGTATTTAAAGAACACTCAATTATTAAAAGAATGTTTTTCTGCCGCAGTTTGTGCGTATATCAGTTATTGGGAAGATCTGATCTGACAAACCTGTCGAAGGAGAAAGGATTTTCAGAAATAGACAGCTGATAAACTATGAAAATATGATGGAGCTGGAGGCTGAAGCACAGGCAGCTCAAACAAGCAGTCTGCAATTTGATTATTGGCTGTCCTGTCTAATGGAAAATAGTCTTGAGTCATTCCTCTGGCAGGTGAACCACATATAATTTTTTTAATAAATCAATTACTTTTCCTTCCCAAATCACCACAGCCATGAAAGTTATTTTCAAATTTTAAAAACTCCAAAATAATAATAAGATACGATTTTTAAAAACAGCATCTTGCAATAATGCTGACAGAGATGCCTTATACAGCATAAAAAACTATTAGATTCCTGTTTGAGATTGATGATTAAGATTAATTAAAATGACAAATATGTTGAAATAAGAGATTGCTAACAACAATCTTTTTTTTTTTACCTTCCACTACGTATAATCAAACTAGTAAAGCTAAGTTGTAGTGGTTTCAAACTATGCTGTCAGAAATTTCTTGCCGGCAAAATTTGGCATAATAAGAGCTAAGTTCTGGAACCCCCTCTTTTTTGTAGGTACTTTTGATGAGTTGATTCTGTTAAGATAATTGAATGACTATTTAAGTGTTGGACTGGCTCAGGGTGCAGACAGAGAAGTCCTAGCAATATGAGTCAAAAGACACCATGCCCTTACTCTTTCTTTCTGTTTGAGATGCAGATAGTAATGCCCTGACCCCCCCTAAATCTCTCTGAATAAAGTCCAATAAAAGCCTTCTTACTGAGTAAATAATTGACTGGTTAATTAAATTATTATTGCATTTTATGTTGGTCTTCTTTATAACAATCAAGAACTTGAAGAACATAAGAACATAAGAAGAACCCTGGTGGATCAGGGCTAAGGGCCCATCTATTCCAGTTTCCTGGATCTCACAGTAGCCCCACCAGATGCTTCTGGGAGCATGTGAGAGAACTAGATACCTGTCTCCTGATATCCCTCCCCTGCATCTGGCATTTTGAAGTACCTTCCTTTTAAGACTGGAGATTGTACATCCCCATCGTGGCTTGTAACCTGCGATTGACTTTTCCTCCAGGAATCTGTCCAATCCCCTTTTAAAGGCATCTAGGCCAGATGCCATCACCATATCCTGTGTCAAGGAGTTCCACAGACTAACAGCACACTGGGGAAAGAAATATTTTCTTTTGTCTGTTCTCACTCTCCCAACACTCAATTGGACTGTATGTCCTCTGGTTCTAGTATTGTGTGAGAGGGAAAACAGCTTCCCTCTATCCACTTTATCTACCCCCTGCACAATTTTATCTATCTCAGTCATGAGCCCCCTCAGGTGCCTTTTCTCTAGACTAAAGATCCTCAAATGCTGTAGCCTTTCTTCATAAGGGAGGTGCCCTAGCCCAGTCATCATTTTAGTCACTCTCTTCTGGACCTTTTCCAGTTCCATTATGTCTTTTTACAGTTTTGCAAACAGAATTGTATGCAATACCCCAGGTGTGGCCTTACCAGCGTTTTGTACAATGGAATTATTATGCTACCTGTTTTATTTTCAATCCCCTTTTTAATGGTCCCTAGCATGGAATTGGCCTTCTTCACTGGGTTGACACTTCACACTGGGTTGATACTTCCATCGAGCTGTCCACCAGCACTCCAAGATCTCTTTCCTTAGTGGAGCTAAGAATTTGTGAGATAAGCTGGCCATGAAATGTACAAAAATTACATGGCCTTTGGGATGATAACTAAGTTAATTCAACAACTAAAGTATACAACTAAAATACTACAGTAGCTGCTTTATGTGCAATGTGGGAGTCCACCAGACTCCTGTACACATTTTGTGCTACAAATAGAATGTCTTTCACAAAGATTCTTAAGAGCCAAAACTTCCATAGTTACTTTCTCAACAACATGCACAGCACCTAGTCATGTGGGTCCAAGATGCATTTATTGTTATTTGTTGTTCAGTATCTGTGCTATCAAGAAAAGTGATTTGATATATTTCTATAAGAGAAGGCACTCAAACAATAAGTTGGATAGACAGGCATAGCTTGAGAGTAAAATAAACTATTTAACAAATTATTGTATTCTCGAAGGCTTTCATGGCTGGGATCCGATGGTTGTTGTAGGATATTTGGGCTGTTTGGCTGTGTTCTGAAGGTTGTTCTTCCTAACGTTTCACCAGTCTCTGTGGCCGGCATCTTCAGAGGACAGCAGTCAGAACTCTGTCTGTCCTCTGGTGCAGTTTTGTGGGTTGAGTATTTATAGTTGCAGTTGAGTATTTATAGCTGTGGGATAAGCTTTTGTCCTTTTCGGGAGATTGGGTGATTATGGTGATCAGTGGGGTTTTTTGGGGGGGGGTGTATTGTTGTGAAATCCCACGAAACTGCACCAGAGCACAGACAGAGTTCTGACTCCTGTCCTCTGAAGATGCCGGCCACAGAGACTGGCGAAACGTTAGGAAGAACAACCTTCAGAACATGGCCAAACAGCCCAAAAAACCTATAAGAATTATTTAACAAATTGCTTCCGCAGAAAGTCAGGTGCTGTAAATTATACTGCTGCCCATGCAAGGATATGACTGGTCCTGTCAGAGACAGGGAGGTTTGGTCTCTGTGAAATCTTCAATGATCAGAAGTTGAAAGAGTCATACACCAGCAAATTTTAAAGTAAATTTGCTCATTATTGGTTATGCTGCCTTGGGTCCGCAGTCTAGTAACATCAGAGAGCCACATGTTGTCAACCCTTGGACCAAGGCTTCAGGAGTGGACATTTTCTACCATCGTATTCCTGGAGAGAGTGTCTGATTAGGACTCAGGGTACCTGGGTTTAAATCCCCACTTAGCTCCAGAAACTTGGGGAGGGGGGCTATAATAAACCACTCCTTGAACATCTCAAATACCCTGAGAATCCTATTAGGTCACCATAAACTGGAAATTACTTGATAGCACATACCAATAATAATTAGATAGCACTGCCTTTTAAAACCTTTGTCATGTGTTATGCATTTAGTCACTGCATAGGTCCTTTTCAACCAGGTAATTACAAAGCATTTTACTTAACAAATTATCAATTCGGAAGAAAGGGAATGGGCTTTAATAGTGAGGTGTGATATAGCAAAAGCAGTTGTGTTCTGCAACACAAAGGCTATCAATCATAATTTATGGAAAGCTTATCATAATATTCATCATTCAGGCTTATGCTCCAAGTTCAGAAGTTGAAGAAGAACTTAGAAAGTTTATGCAAGCATTCAGCAGGAAATGGATCACACAGCAAAACAGGATGTGTTGTTAATCATAGGTGACTGGAACACAGAAGTAGGAAATAAAGCAGAACCAAACGCTGTTGTGGAGATTTAGCTCAGGAATTAGAAATAAAGCAGGGCAGCATCTCATGGAATTCTGTGAACCCAGCAATCTGTTTATTGTGAAATACCTGCTTCAAGCAACAGAAAAGCTAATTGTTCATATGGACATCACCATACGGCTAATAAAGAAATCAGTCACACTATATAATTAGAAGTAGAAGAGGCAAAAGCTTTGCAGTCTCAATAAAAACAAGACCAGTAGCAAACTGTACACAGATCATGGACTCTTAATATCAAACATAAAAGTAAACTTGAAGAAGGACACTAACATTATCACAATGCCAGAATTTCTTTGGAGTTTAAAAATCACACAAAGGACAGCTTTGTATTGTTAAGCTCAATAAATCGTGAATCAGAATAACTGAGGACTAAAACCTGAAATGTAATCAGGGAAGAATGCTAAAAGACTTCCTCTAGCAAAAAGGAAAAAAAACTTGATGGATGACTGAAAAAAGCTTATAATTGTTAACAACAGATAAGAAGCAAAAGGAGACAAAAATAGGATCAGAATTCTAAATGCAGTTTTTCAGCAACTTGCACATAGGGACACACAGAACTATTATGATGCTCACTGCAAAGTAGAAGATGAAAAGGCAAAAGGGGAAATAAAATAAATATATTCTGTGTGTGTGTGTTTAGTCGTTTAGTCGTGTCCGACTCTTCGTGACCCCATGGACCAGAGCACGCCAGGCCCTCCTGTCTTCTACTGCCTCCCGGAGTTGTGTCAGGTTCATGTTGGTTGCTTCGCAGACACTGTCCAGCCATCTCATCCTCGGTCGTCCCCTTCTCCTCTTGCCATCACACCTTCCCAACATCAAGGTTTTTTCCAATGACTCTTTTCTTCTCATGAGATGGCCAAAGTACTGGAGCCTCAGCTTCAGGATCTGTCCTTCCAGTGAGCACTCAGGGTTGATTTCCTTTAGTAGTGATAGGTTTGTTCTCCTTGCAGTCCAGGGGATTCTCAAGAGCCTCCTCCAGCACCACAATTCAAAGGCATCCATTCTTCGGCGGTCTGCTTTCTTTATGGTCCAGCTCTCACTTCCATACATCACGACAGGAAAAACCATAGCTTTGACTATTCGGACTTTTGTTGGCAAGGTGATGTCTCTGCTTTTCAAGATGCTGTCAAGATTTGTCATCGCTTTCCTCCCAAGAAGAAGGCGTCTTTTAATTTCAGGGCTGCTGTCTCCATCTGCAGTGATCATGGAGCCCAGGAAGATAAAATTTGACACTGCCTCCATATCTTCCCCTTCTATTTCCCAGGAGGTGATGGGACCAGTGGCCATGATCTTAGTTTTTTTGATGTTGAGTTTCAGACCGTTTTTTGCACTTTCCTCTTTCACTCTCATTACAAGGTTCTTTAATTCCTCCTCACTTTCTGCCATCAGAGTGGTATCATCTGCATATCGGAGGTTGTTGATATTTCTTCCGGCAATCTTAATTCCGGCTTCGGTTTCTTCCAGTCCAGCCTTCCGCATGATGTATTCTGCATATAAGTTAAATAAGCTGGGGGACAATATACAGCCTTGCCGTACTCCTTTCCCAATTTTGAACCACTCAGTTGTTCCATGACCAGTTCTAACTGTTGCTTCCTGTCCCACATATAGGTTTCTCAGGAGATGGATAAGGTGGTCAGGCACTCCCATTTCTTTAAGAAAATGGGATCTTATATATTCTATAAGATCTTATATATTCTATAAGATCAAAAAAAATCAAAGGGAAATTGAAACAAAGTTTAGGGATACCATAACATTTGATGTTTCTGATGTATAACCTATACTGTAGGTTATTGTTAGATCAGAATATGTAGAAGCAGAATGGTTTCCAACTGGCAAAATATTAGGCAAGGGTGTATTTTGTTTCTCCATCTATTCAATGAATATGGCAAACATATCATATGGAAAAATGACTAAACTGAGAATATCATACGTTGGGCACATTGTGACAAGATTCACTGGGAAGGATAATAATGGGGAAAATGGAAGGCAATAGAAAAAGAGGTCATCTGAGCATGAGATGGACTGACTCAATAAAGGAAGCCATAGGCTTTAGTTTACAAGACCTGAGCAGGGCTTTTAATGACAGGATGTTTGGAGATTGCCATACTTTGGGAGTGACTTGACAGCACTTAACAACATTCAATCTCACTTATTGACAGCCACCTTGTAGGAATGTTGGGAGGCAGATGGCGATATATACATATTGTAACAAGGAAAAAAAAAAACTACCAAAATCACCAAAAACAAAACAACAGAGATCTAGCCTGCTTTAATCTTGGCTGAATTTGTTAGATATATAGTAGCCAATGTGTGTGATGTCCATATGGCCATGTGTCTTGTTTCTGAAGGACAGATGGCAGCATGGAAATGTGTCCTTGTAGCTGGAAGTCCTGAGTACTCTGCCTATGCAAGTACTTTCTTTGTTAACTGGATGCTTCATAATGCCAGGGACAGCTCATGCACTGTGTTGGGGAAGCACCTCACCCCTAAACCTGACAGGGACCTGTCCCAGTCACCTATGCACGATATTAAGGAGAACAAAGGTAGCTTGGGACACCAGCATGGTGTTGTGTTGACTCCTCCTTGTTATATAGCTGAGGGGAGATTAGCATTTGTATAGGACAGTCAGGAAAGCAAATGTCCAATAAGTGATGCTGCCTTTGCTAATTATATTGTGTGCCTATGAACAGCACAGAAAAGGCTCTGACCTCATCCTTTGACAGTTACAATATATTTAAATAACAAAGAGATACAAGGCACCTTAATGGCAAGACAATTTGTTGCTACATAAAAGGGCCAGAAGACTCTTAGTGGAGTGCCATCCCATTCTTGCATAAGTTTTAAACCGTAGTAACATATCTAGACTCTAAGGGAAAAAGGCCTGCCCAACCGGCAGGTAAACTGAGGCAACTGCCTCTGGCAACTGATCTTCAGGGTCACAAACGAACAGTACATTATTGTGGGACCTTCATTTCCAGGGATTGTAAGGAAGTGCTTAGGGAATTTTTCTGCTCCACTCAGCAGAGGAACTTGGCAGTTTTGGGCTACTGCACACCTTGACTTTGACCCCTCTTGGCTGCTCCGTCTCAGGCACCAAAAGGTCTTGTCTTGGGGGAGCCCTGACGGATTTCACCGCGCCCTTCTCTGATCCTTCCTACTGACAGCTGCTCAGCCACGGTTATCAGGGTGAGGCAGCAGGGCGCGGGTGGGGCGGCTGTCAGCGTCACTGAGGCAAAAGGGGAAGCTTGTGCCGGGTGTAAAGAAGACGCTGCGTGAGGAGAAGGACGGAGAAAATGCCGCCTGCCACTGCTGGGCCGTGTGGAAAACCGGGGCGAAGAGAGGGAGGGGCGCCACACAAACAGCGCTCCTCTCTTCGTGCAAAGCAACCACCTTTTGCACCAGACCCGAAAAAAAAATTTACACTTTCGAAGGCGGAGCTAGAAGAGGAAGGGGCTGATAGGTCGTTGTACCTCGTGACAGAGTCTTGCCTTCCAATTAAAAAAAAGGATCGCCACGCCTATTTGGTACCTCATCTTCTAGGACAGGGCCCAATAAGAAAGCTCGCTGTGGGCGTGGCGAACGGTTTGGCGTGAGAGTCCCCAGGGCCCAATAGCGCGGGGAAACGCGAGGAGTCTCCGCCCGGTTGCCGGGGCCGCAGCCAATGAGGAAGCTCCTTGGGGGCGGGGCGGGGCCGGGCGGTGGGTGGCTCTGGGGTTCCGTGTGGAAAGGAGTGTTAGGGGGTTCGGGTGCAAAGTTTAGTTTCAAACCGTCTGCAAAGAGCGGCGGGGCGGCTGCTGCTGCGAGCGGTGCCTTCGCTCTTTTAAGACGGGCTCCGGATAGAAGCGGAGGAAGGGTGCAGCCGCGCGGAGGAGCGAAGGGGAGGCAGCAGCAGCAGCAGCAGCCGCCCCTGCAACAATCGGAGAGCCGCAGAACCGGTTGCCTTGGAGCCCCGCCGCTCCGAGCACTGTTGACGGTGCCGGCCGCCGGCGGCCGCCGTGGCCCGGCCGCCGCCGCCTCCGCCTGGGGCCGAGCGGGGATTGCTGTAGCTTCGCCCGCCGCCTGGTCTTCGGGCCGGTCTTCCATCCGCCGCGTCCTCCTCGCCGGGGGAGGTTGAGCCCCGTGGGAGAGACCCCCCCCCCGGTCGGTCGGTCGTTCCCGGGCCGGCTTTCCCTCCCCTCCGCGATGGGCGTGGAGGACCCGGGCGAGAGCCCGGCGGTGTCCCGGCGCCTGCACGGCCGGCGGATGCGCCTCATCTGCATGCTGGCCATGACCTTCTTCTTCTTCGTGGTGGAGGTGGCGGTGAGCCGCCTGACGGCCTCGCTGGCCATGCTGTCGGACTCCTTCCACATGCTCTCGGACGTGATGGCCCTGGTGGTGGCCCTGGTGGCCGTCCGCTTCGCCCAGGTCACCCGCGCCACCAAGAAGAACACCTTCGGCTGGGTGCGGGCCGAGGTGATGGGCGCCCTGGTCAACGCCGTCTTCCTCACCGCCCTCTGCTTCACCATCCTGCTCGAGGCCATCGAGCGCTTCACGGAGCCCCACGAGATCCAGCAGCCCTTGGTGGTCATCGGCGTCGGGGCCGCGGGGCTCCTGGTCAACGTCTTGGGGCTCTGCCTGTTCCACCAGCACGGCGGCGGCGGCGGCCACGGCCACTCGCACGGCTCCGAGGGTCAGGGCCACGGGCACCGGCGGAGCCCGAGGAAGCACGGGGCCGGAGGGAAGGGGAAGCCGCAGCAGCAGCAGCACCGGCGGCGGGGCAAGACGGACCGCTCTCCCGCCCGCCACGGGCATCACAAGGAGGAGACCAACACCCTGGTGGACAATTTCAGCACCTCCAATGGAGTCAGCGAGAAGAAGCCAGGTGAGCTCAGGAAATGGGGCTGGATGGAGGAGGGGGGAAGGCACCACAAGAGCCCCCTCTTTCCGAAGCTCCTTGAATTCTCTTTCTCCCTCCACCCCCCATAAAATAAGAGGCAGGAGACACCTTTCCTCTGGACTTGAGGGGAGTAGTTATTTTGCAGCCTTCTAGGAATCAACTTGGCCCTACTGTTGGGGAAAGGACTCTGAGCTTTAAGAACCCTCACCTTGTCCATGGAAATGAAACTGCTGAGGAAATGCTGTAAAACAAGCACTCCTCTGGCTGTGCTGGCTCTTCTCTCCCCTTTTGCTCTCCACTGCATGGTTTTTATCTTCACAGGTCTGTCCTTCACCTGCTGTCCCTGATTTACTCTCTTGGCACTCACTGCCATCGTTGGTAGCTCCCTCAAGGTGTATGTCTGGGCCTACAGTTTAGGACTCTCTGTCCTATGTATTGTTTACACTGAGAATCTCACCGATGATCCGAATAGGATGTGGGACATGCTTTAGTTATCAATCTGTGTGCTGTTTCTCAGTGAGGAGTTGGTAATCCAGGTAACTTCACATGGGTAGTTTCTCCTTGTAAGAAATGGCCAGAAGAGCTTGCCTGCTTATGCTTCCAGTTCATGTTGGGGCATGCTTTATGCTCATGTTTTGTATGAGCTACCTGGGCATTTTAGATTATGCACTAGGGTGTCTTGTAATGTGTTGAAGTTTTGTGGCTACTGAAAGTAGCTGTGGCTTCTTCCTTGCATTATCTGAAAGCTTTATGCCACCAGCAAGGGTTGTAAAAAAAATAACTGATATTTTTTCCTATAGGGCAGGTTGGCCAACTTGTTGGACTGCAACTCCCATCTGCCCTAGCCAGCATAGCTAATAGTGAAGGATGCTGGGAGTTGCTGTCTTGGAACCTCTGAAACAATTTGAAATCGTTTTCAAATTGTAGGAAATTTAAGGTATGCAGTAAGGTGTATGTCTATTGTATATGAAAGGATATCTCCCCATAACTATAATAATAATAATCATATGTTGTCAAGTCACCTTTGACTTATGGTTACCCTTTTCCTGGTAGAGAATACTCAGAAATGGTTTACCATTCCCTTCTTGTGGGGCACCCTGGAAGGACTGTGCAGTTTGCCCAAGTCACACATACTGGCTCTTCCCCCTGGAGGCACAGTGGGGAATCAAGCTCCCAATCCCCTAGCTGCACAGACAGATACCTAAACCACTGAGCTATCCAGCCAGCTCACATAAGTCTAAAGAACAATTGCTGCAGATAATTTCTACATGGCTATTTTGTGGAGCAGAGTGGATTCATAGATGTTCCTGCTCAGTCTCTGCATGAAGCATATCTGTAAGTGGGATTTTAAATGGGACCCTGTTGCAGTAACAGGGTCCCATTTAATGTCCATATCAATGACAGCTATCACAATCTTGGATGTGGATGTACTCTCTGGAAAAGCAATACTTTCTGGAAGGCTGTGCCATTTGCCTGTGTGAGCTATAGTTCTTCTGCAGATGGAAATATTTGGGAAACCGGCAATGCAGTCTAAATATTAAGGATTTATCAAAACCAGTATAATTTTTTGTGATTGTCCTGGAATATCAGCTTAGTGAGGTAAAAGTATACTTTGTTCCAGAGATAGCATCAGCAGTCCTTCATTCTGGTTCAATATTCTTGCTTAACTCTACAGTGGACCCTCTACTTACGGAATTAATCTGTATTGGAACGGTGGCTGCAGGTCGAAAAGTCTGTAGGTCAAGGCTCCATTGACCTACAATGCATTGAAAACCGATTAATCCGTATCCAGCTGTTTTTGTTCCATTTTTGTTTTTTTCTGGTCTGTAGGTCGATACTCCGGCTGCAAGTTGAACCTAAATTTTGCAGCCAGAGAAATCTGTAACTCGAAACGTCTGTAAGTCGAGCCGTCTGTAAGTCGAGGGTCCACTGTATTGTCAATTGACCTTTTGTCACTGGCCATCTGATTTTTCTTTTTAAAATCAAGTTGAGCTTATCTGCATAGCTAATTTTTTAGTGTCAGACCACTGGGACAAATAATTGGATCTTTAAGGACTGGCTAAACCACAGATAAAGTCAACAGGCCCATTAATTTTTACTAGTACATTTAATGTATTTTATGTTTTCATGGGTAGCAAATCAGAGATGAATGGTAGAGAGCCTACGGTTAATTGACACATAGACCTTCTTAACATAGCCCCATCATTCCCTACTTACACCTTCTATCCTCAGCAGTATTCTTCAAGAGCTTCAAAGTATTTGGCCCTGGGACCTATATTTGCTGATCTTTTCAATACAGGAATTAGTAACTGCTACCGAAGGGCCCAAGCTGAATGTTCCAGAGAGTCTATTAGAAGAAGGAGATCCTTAAGAGCTGATTGCCTTTTGTGTTCTTCAAATTAGCTCACTATGTTTTGTGACTGGTCTTGAAGACATGGGCAAGTCTTTGCTTGCCTGATTCACAGGTTATCTGAAACATGTTTGGCTTAAGGTCTGCAACGATATCCCTTCCACAAATCCAGAGGTGTCATTAACTATAAGTTATGACAGTGTCAGCCCCTTTGTTGTCTTGCATTTGCAGCCGTGGCTGGATATGACCAATTTGAAATTTGTTAAAATAATCCTAAGGCTAACTCCATGCTTAGTAAAGGTAATGACAATCCAAGCTTAAGAAGAACCTTGCTGCTAAGCATATGTTAAAAGATTTAATATCCAGAATGGAATATCAAAGCTTGTCATAACCATGTAATGTCTGCAGAACTGAGGTACTAGCTGGTTGACTGGTCATTCCCAAACATGCTGCCCCAGGTGCTCTTAGACCAACTACTCTAAGAAACCCTTACCATTTGCTGTGCTGACTAGGGCTGCATTTAGGCCTGCTTCTTATTTAAATAGGGAGAGGGCTTCATAAGCAGTTGAAAGGTGAAGTTGAGGCCTGAATGTTTTTGATTCAAATGTGTTGGAGCAATTGCATACCTTGAAGTATACAGCTGTAAACAGCCCTCAGATCTCGATCTCTCTCTCTCTCTTTTCCTAAGTTGTTTTTGTTTTGGATGCCACCACTAGAACTCATAAAATTCATTACATAGGTGGAGTTGAACTGGTGAAATAAATGTGGGAGTTGTAGTGATTCAGGTTGTACTGGTTATGTTGGTGAAGCCACTGGGCAAGTAGGATGTTGCTCACTGTGTTTATCATAAGTATCCCAGCCCCCTTTTCAGTTTAGAGAAAAAAGAATTAATTGATATGATATCCATATTATCTGATCCTTTTGTATAGCAATATGAGAAAAATTAATCATTCATGCAAAAAAGTTATATTGCTCAAAACTGTTTGCTAGTACCAGGCCACAAACAATGGGTTGGGTCCAGAATTTGCTTTTTGTGAATGGAAGTGCTCTTTTTGTCCATGGAAGATTTCTGATCCAATAGTGGAGTTCTGCTTGCAGGAAGAGCTTGATTCTTCCACCCCACCCTGTTTTCCCTTGCAGTCATTATGGCATCAATTCCAGATCTGCCCCAAGAGTTGGAGCAGTATATTGGGATCTCCCAGAGTGGGGGGAACCTGCACTTTCCACTGAAAAGACTTGCTGAGTGGAATTCAACTCAGGGATTGCTAATGCCATTAGATCCAGCCCTAGTATCTGCAACCAAGGTTTAAGGAACTCTTTGGTAAGGGTTTGGAAGAGATATGAGGCTTGTTTAATTGTTCTAACAAAATGCAACAAAAGAGTAATAAAGTTCCATCTCAAAGTAACGCTAGTACACCTCTGCAGCTTCTCTGCTGAGTTGTCAATCTAATCATGGAGGCATATTTAAGCTGCTCTGTATATCTTTGCTTTTTGCACTAACTTATTTGCAGTAATGTATTTCGACTTGGATGTTGTTCAGAGTGAAACTTCCTTGGAGGTATAGTGTTTTCGAATGCTCAAAGTGTCTCAGATCACTTCTCCAGTTCTTCCATCACACAGCTGCTTGCGCCTCCCACTCTTTTCTCCCTCTCAATTATTACAGATTTTATCATCTTATAACCAGGTGCCAACTTAGGCTCAAAGGTAGAAGAGCTAAAGGAGGCATTTTACATTTTGGCTAAACGTCTGAAACCTGAAAGTCCATCTTCAGATCTTTTTGGCACAAACAAGTCTTGCCCTTTGCAGAATACAGTGGTGCCCCACTTGACAATTACCCTGCTTGATGACAAATCCGCTTTACGATGAGTTTTTTGTGATCGCTATTGCTAGTGTTGGAGCAATTGCATACCTTGAAGTATACAACTGTAAACAGCCCTCAGATCTATTGCGATCGCAAAACGATGATTCAAAGGGGTTTTTTCGCTTAACGGTGATCGGTTCCCTGCTTCGGAACCGATTTTTTGCTTGACAATGGTTTTAAAACAGCTGATCACAAATGGCTCCCCACTGTGTTTAGGACAGAGTCCTCGCTTTATAGGCACCGGAAAATGCCCTATGGAGGATCTTCACTGGATGATGAGGTATTTTCCCCATTAGAACGCATTAACCGTTTTTAATGCATTCTAATGGGTTTTTTACTTTCGCTTGATGACGATTTCGCTCTACAGCGATTTCTCTGGAATGGATAATCGTCGTCAAGCGGGGCACCACTGTAGATGTAATAGTGATCTAGTTGTGTGCAACCCTGTGAAGTATTAATGCATTCTCGAATTGATCTTTAGTTTCATAGTTTGGAGGTGTAAATGGATTGTATACCTAACCTGACGTGGGTTGCACTATCAAAAATATTACTGCTCTGTCGCAATTTTATTCTTTTCTGATTTGGAATTTTAAAATTACAAGTCAGGGAGAATGAAGGCTATGTGCTTTAAAAATACTGACGTTAGCTCCCCTGACATAAGGTGTTGTTACTGTTGAGTATGAAACAGCTAAAGTCTGCTCTGTTGCTTTTGCAAACCATGGATTGAGATGGTCTTAGAAGTCATTACTTAGCATGTATATGCTAATAACTTCAAAATGGTTCAGAGGAAATAAGAAGGGGTCTGCCTTGTTGCTCTCCTACAAATGTTGCACTGTCCAAGTATTGCTAAAAATTTTGATGATTCACTCATTATGCCTTTTTATTTATATTAACATTTTGTTCTTGCCTTTGCAGGTCATGGAGCAAAAGAGAAGCAAATGGAACTCCATCCCAATGGGAATATTGATGATTTTACCTCTCCAGTAACAGACGAAGATGAAGACAGTGACTCTCAACTCAACATGCGTGGAGTATTTCTTCATGTCCTTGGAGATGCCTTGGGTTCTGTTATTGTTGTAGTGAATGCCTTAGTGTTTTACTCTTACTGGACACCTTGCCCAGAGGATGGGCCTTGTATAAACCCATGTGTTAACGACCAGTGTGGAGAAAACACTACTGAGATGTTCAACAGATTGAATGCAACTGAACAGGAGAAAATTCATGTGACCGGGCCCTGCTGGCTTCTATATTTAGATCCTGCACTGTGTCTGATAATGGTTTGCATTCTCCTTTACACAACATACCCGTTGCTTAAAGAATCTGCCCTTATCCTTTTGCAAACTGTTCCCAAGCAGATTGATATTTGCTCTTTGAACGAGAAGCTCCGCAAACTGAAAGAAGTTGAAGCAGTCCACGAACTGCATGTTTGGCAGCTTGCAGGAAACAGGATCATTGGCACTGCTCATATCAAATGCAAGGACCCAGAAACATACATGAAAGTGGCCAAGCATATTAAAGAAATCTTTCATGATGCAGGGATCCATGCAACCACCATTCAGCCTGAATTTGCCATTGTGGATGCAGACATGAGCTTTGAGACTATAAGCAAATGTGAATTACCCTGCAGAACCCAGTGTGCACTGAAGCAGTGTTGTACGGGTGTGGAAAAGAGTACTGTAAAGACGCCAGAAAAGTCCCCTCCTATTAGTATTTCATGCACAGAAGTAGTCATCGACTCTCCACATCACAAAACCCGGAGGACTAAAAAAGAGCATATACCTGCAGGAAAATTACAGTCCGGCCCTCACCGTCACAAACAGTTTGAATCGTCATTATAATTCCAAAAGTTGTGCCAAGGGAAATCTGAGTTTGGCCACATGTTGACTGTGGAAAGAGAAACTCAGGCATTAAAAGACATTATAAAATAATGTAATTCTTGGAAGTCCCGGTTCTCGTCACAACACTTAAATCTTGGCTGCCTGTTGGAAAGAACATCATGGTGCCGTCCTGACACAACATGTGCTTGTGTTAACTTTTCATTGAATAGCACAGAAAAGTTTGCCAATGTTGCAGTAACTTTGCTCAGCCAGTTTTGGTTGGATTTTAATGTTAAAAAAGATGTTCTCCAACAACCCATTTCTCCCTCCATTTTGGGCTTCATCTTAGGATTGCTATTTCTGCTTACTGATTTTTTGGGGGATGCGTGCTTGTCTCTTTTAACATGTTGCAAACCATAGGGAGAAGAAACCAAAGTTGGCATTAAAAAGAAACAGACACACACACAACCTGAGAATTTTAGACTTCCTTCTTAAATGAAAAAGTGAATGCTATTCTAAGTAGGTATATTAGTGGTAGCATCTTAAACCATATCTAGTTCTGTTGACAAAAACAATAGCCTTGTTTGTATTAGGCCTGTGATGTCAAGAAAATGGACTGATTTGCAAATACAATTTTTTACCATACGAATACAAATAACTTCTGGGCTGTAAGATCAAGTTCTCAGACTGGATTTACCGTTCAGGGGGCTTTCCTCCTTACCTATTATTTCCCCCCAGACAACATTGTTGTTGTGTATATTTTTAGAATTGAAGCCAAACTTTAAAAGAGAGCTAATGCTGGGACTACCAAACCAGAGTTAGTCTCGTTTGTAGCAGGGTCCCCCACGGCTTGCTGAAATGAATGCATAGCTACTGACTATATTCTCTCTTTTTTTGTTTTGAACTTTAAAAAAACTTGAGGAAGGTAGCATACGTCAGTGTATGCTGCTCAAATCATTAATATATTTCTTCCTTTCAAAGTATTTATGTCTCAGTCAGAGCTGTTTTGCTTATTAAGTAAGCAATGCACACTTGAAACATTTTCTTTGGAACAGCACAGCCAGCTGCCTCTAAAGCAGCGTATTGAGCTGATTCTGGCATCCCAATCAACAATTGGTTTGTCATGATGGCAAAGAACTGCAGTCGGTCTGCACACTCCCCTCCCCCGCATGAGGAAGGAACTGGAAAATTTTTACTTCACTTTCTTTTATTAACAAGACTTCAGCCTTGCACCTGAAGCCTAAGCTGTGGTTAATTGTAACTATAGTTTGATGTGAGCCCAGGAATTTGCTTCCATCATTTTTTCCCCTCTCTTTCAATTTAATAAACAGCTCCTGCTAGTGCCATAGCACTACACAGGGCAGCACACATTAAAATAAAGAATCCAACACTTAATAAAACCAGAAACAATCTACTCACATCATGATTGTCCATGGACTGACATAGTGTCGCAACTGGCTGACATTTCTTTTACCTACTTCTGTTTCCATGTAATGAAGCCATATGGTAGAGCAGAATTCTAGCCCTGTTCAGTTTTTTTTCTTTTCTATTGAACTTTTAAGACCTCTTGAAGCAAGAATTGCAGAGAATGAAGTTATAGGAGGAAGTGACTTCTCAATTCTGTCATTCATTTGCTGGATCATTTGCTAATTGCACTCGAGCTACTTGCCCAAGCCTCTTTAAAATAAAGCAGAGAAATGTTTTGTTTCATCAAAATATGGTATTACTCTGGCAATGAAGGCAAACTGAAATGTGTCTGAAGTGAACTATAGATATGTGTTTACATCAAACACACACAGTCTTGAAAATTAGGGCTAACTCCTAACTTTTAGTTGTGGCATCAGTGTGAATTAGTTCCTAAAGTGTTTCTGAGAGCCCTCCTTGGAAGATTTTTTTGGATTGCGAAATGTCTTACAAATTGCATAGTTCTTACCCCAGTACAATCACTGTAGTGAAATGCTATTGCAAGAAAAACAAAACCTTTCAGGTCAGCCCATGAATTAATTTTTCTTCTCTACTTTTGGGAGTTATCTTGCACTGTTAAAATGCAGGCTCTGATCACAAATGCCTTACATCAGTGGATGCCAAACTTGAGACCCCAGATGCTATTGGCCTACAATTCCCAGAAATCCGGGCCATCACAGTTAGTGGTGAAGGCTTCTGGGAGTTTTAGTTCAAGAACATCTGGGGACTCAGGGTTGGGAACCACTGTTTTACACAATGGCAGCTGAGCATTGTTCCCTTTCTGTCAAAGTGCAAAAAAAATATTCACTGATTTGCACTTCTTGTTGCTAGCATGGACTTTTAGAGGTAAAACAGGTGAGATCAATGGATACCATTCTCCCTCTGCTCAGCAGTTTTGTATTTCAGCCTTGTTTCTACAATGCCCTCATACATGATTAACACACTCAAAAGTGGGATAAAGCTGAACTTATAGACAGATCTAGCAATTTCTTTTGGGTTCTTTTTACTAGATGGACCACCTGTTGGTTAATGCTCCAAATTGTCTCCCATGCATTACTGCAAGCATACAGTACCTGTGCTGTACAATTTTAATTGAAGAACAAAAGCAGCTGTTTTGAAAGTTTCATCTGCTCTTCTGTGGTCTGGACAAAGTTAGATAGGCATTGCTCTTCCACTAGGGAAGGACAGGCAGAAAAAGCAACAAAAATGCCATTACATTTTTAGATCTTGAAGCCAAGGCTTCCTAACCTTTAATGCTATAAGTATGAGATAGGTCACTTAATAAAGAAAAAAGAAGTTTCTTATCTCTCATATGATATACTTCAGATCAAGATAGTCTGACTTGTAATCTCCTCCAGTCTGTTAACGGGTGTTTTTCTTTATCGGGGTAGCTGGTGTATACTTTGGGATAGGGTAATTGTTTTGTTTCTTAAAAAAAACCTCTGCATTTCTCTCTAAATCACAACCTTCAGCTCTCATTTTGAGTGTGCACTGTAGTGATAAGGGAGAAAAGCGGTTGAGTGTATGCCAGATGTAGTTCTGATTGTCTTTATTATGCAACACCTTGCTTCCTTTTATGGCAGAATATTGCATTCATTTCTGTTTCTGCAAATAAGTTTTCAATGATGGTAGCAAGGTAGTTTCTTACAAATGTTTGGAAAACTGAACATCTTGAATATCTCTGAAGTAGAGGAGGCATGCTTTTGTACTTGATATAAGTATTAATGTCAGTTTTGCAAACTGCTGTACTGTATATGGTAACATTAGTTTTGGGTTTTTCCCCCCCCTCCTCAGTGCTGGTCTTGTTGAGGAGGGTGTTTCCAGTCAGACCATAAGTAATGATCGCACACTGTGCTCAGTATCTGCCTTTGTGGTGAAGTCCCAGAATGGATGTAGGCTGGTAATGTGAATGTGTTTCATTCTAGTTCTGCAGCAAAGTCTTTTTGGGAGATTTCAGATAACACGTCACAAAATAAACACATATAGCCACCTCACACATTCCAAGTTTCACCACAGAAAGGCACAAGTGAGCTAGTGTTAAATTTGCTGATCTGTAGCGTGAAACTACTCCAAGAGGCACTCAATGTCTGGACCCTTGAGACTGGCTATTTGTTGTGTTGCTATGTGTCAAACTGGCCCATAAATGAGGTAAAATGCCTTTACACTGTGAGTGTTTAAGAGGGTCACCTGAAGTTCTGGAGAATGTTTCAAAACCACTAACAGCTCTAGAAGCAAGTCATGCTCAGGATCTCTTACAAGGTTTGCTTTCCTTTCCCCCTCTCCTAGCCTGTGGACATCTGTCGCTCTTGCTATATGCAAACAGAGGTTGCAGATAGGAGCCCAATTCAGATCAAGATGTCAGGGAAGGCATAGGCACCGACTCCACTCAGTTAATAGGAAACTTTATTTTCAACAGAATGCACTTTCTGACTTTTCTCATTGATGGGGGAGCTACTTTAATGCTGCATCTCCTGCTTTTTGACTTGTTAAGGGTTTTAGTGCGTGCGTGTGTGCGTGAAAGGAGTATTACATATTTAAGGTATTGAGTACAATATTTAAATATGCTGCTTAATTTCATAACAGCATCAATGTAGCCTTCTGGGACTTTGGCTTATGTTTACAGAACAATTCTTGAATATTACAATAAATATTTTGTTTTGCTTCTATTTGGCACCATCTTTTCAGCTCTTGATGAACTGAAAGGTACTAATGTTTATGTGCCTGAAATATGTATTTGATTTTCTTTCTTTCTTTCTTTCTTTCTTTCTTTCTTTCTTTCTTTCTTTCTTTCTTTCTTTCTTTCTTTCTTTCTTTCTTTCTTTCTTTCTGCCAAATGCAGCCTTACTAAAAACAGGAGCTTTTATCCCTCTGGGTCATCTTGGGTTTGTATCATGAAATTGCTTGTATTAAGAACACTTCCATGTCTTACAGATGTATGAGCCTGGGTTTTTCCCCCCACTCTACTTGATATGTGTGTGTACTTTTAAAAGTGTTCTTAAGCTTAGTCTCCAAACCCATCGGCTCTGTGGTAGCTAGAGAGGCATCTCCTCCTGCATTATGTGGGTTGTGTTTGAAACCAATATTTTGGAGATATAATCGGCATATATGTATCTGGTTACATCATACCAGTGACAATGGGCTTCTGTTAAACCAGTGATGCTACTGTGTTTCTTTGCATATGAAGTAAAGCCTGAGAAGGAAATAAATGTTGCTATATAAACCATACAATGAGGAGAGCTACTTTGTTTCACTCCATTAACCACACTTTCATTTGCTTTGCAGGCAATGGCATCATTAGAGGATGAGAGGTTTTGCTAAAAACAGTTAACTTTGAGGGTAACGTAAGACTACTTTGATTAAATAGGAAATTTGGTGTACAAAATACCAGATCGCAAGCACCCATCTACCTGGGGGACTTGTTTGCAGAATGAACTTTTGTGCACATGTTCCTAGCTAGATAAGGAACTATGCTTGATAGGTCAGAGAAAAGCAGTTGTTCTGATCTCTCATAACCCCACAAAGATGGGGACGACAAAAGACATGTACATTAGTGATGTTCACCCGTC
The DNA here is from genome assembly GCF_051106095.1 of Pogona vitticeps. Lineage (NCBI taxonomy): Eukaryota > Metazoa > Chordata > Lepidosauria > Squamata > Agamidae > Pogona > Pogona vitticeps. The sequence continues at coordinate 28,689,605 of NC_135783.1, read as the reverse complement.
AATGTTCTACAGAGAAGAGTAGATTATCCTTATGTTCCAAAATATCCATTAAAATTCCCCCCACAAGCTGGTTTGGATGTTTGTTTTAATACAAATGATAGCACTTTAACAAACATATTTACCTCCAATCTAGTTTGAATCTTCAGTAGAGTCCTGGGGGAGACTTATAAATGTTAGTGGAATCCTATTTCTGTTTGTGTAACTTGCTGTGTCTAATTGCAGTTAGATAAGCTGCACAGTGCATCTCTGTTGTGCAAGTGAATGTATGCCCAAATGCATGACCAAGATGTGCATGGAACCTCATCAGTTTGGCATGGCAAGTTGTATATATCTTAAGCAAATACCAACATATAATTCTGGCATTATATATTTTTAGAAAGATGCATTAAATGATATATGGTTTTTGTGCCATGTGTGGGGAGAGGAAAGCTCACCTTTCTGGTGCTGATATACTACTCAGGGCAGCTAGAAGCACTAGGTCATCTTTGTTAGATATTCACAAACGTTTGGTTGAACCAAGGGTGATGGATCAAAGATATCCATTCCTATATGGACAATAGCCTATATATAGTAATTAAAATGTGTAAAAGAAAAAGTAAATTTTTAAAAATTAACAACGGTGTGTGGATCACCACATAAAAAGTACATAGGAACCAAACTAGACAGGTATATATATCTGTAGTTACTGATATCTGTAATTCCGTTATTGCATGAATTTTTTTTTACTGACTTAAGCCTTGCACTGAAAATAAAAGCAGCAGTTTCTTGCAGAACTGCTGCTGAATAGCTCAGTGGTTTAGGCATCAGGTTGAGAGTTCAATTTCCCACTGTGCCACCTTGACAAGGGCTGGCTGTGATGGTCCATGGTGTCTCTTCCAGCTCTGCAGCTTTAAGATTATTTTCATTATTATATTATTGTTATATTAGTATGACAAGTACTGAAAGAAACAATTACAAAGTCTTGCTGAGTGACAAAATTAGCTATATCTCTTATTTATTTATTTATTTATTTATTTATTTATTTATTTATTTATTTATTTATTTATTTATTTATTTATTTATTTATTTATTTATTTATTTATTATATTTCTATCCTGCCCATCTATTATTATTATTATTTATTTAACTTATATGCCGCCCACACTACCCGAAGGTCTCTGGGTGGCTTACAGCATTTAAAATACAATAAAAAGGCAAAATAAAAGGGCAAAATAATTAAAATGCAATTAAAATGTATATTCTAAAAATCGCCATCAGACCCACAGCTGATATTATTTCAGTTAAAAACCTTCTGGAACAGGAAGTTTTGACCTGGTGCTGAAATGTCATCAGCGTTGGCGCCAGACGAATCTCAGTCGGGAGGGCATTCCATAGTCTGGAGGCAGCTGCCAAAAAAAGCCCTTTGTCTGCAAGCCATCCTTCTTACCTCCTTAAGGGACGGCTCTTTCAAAAGGGCCCCCTGGCTAGATCTTAACTGCCAGGTAGGTTCATATGGAAGGAGGCAGTCCTTCAGGTAATACAGGGCCCAAGCCGTTTAGGGCTTTATACGTCAAAACAAGCACTTTGAATTGGGCTCGGGCAGCAACTGGTAGCCAATGTAACATAATGTGTCGGCTTTATGTGTTCCCTGGTGGCCCCACCACTCATCAGCCGCGCAGCTCGATTCTGGACCAGCTGCAGTCGCCGGACCGTCTTCAAAGGCAGCCCCACGTAGAGCGCATTGCATTAATCTATGCGAGATGTTACCAGTGCGTGTGTAACTGTCATGAGACTCCGCTCGTCCAGGTAGGGCCGTAGCTGGTATAATTTCCGCAGCTGAACGAAGGCGCCTCTGGCCACCGAGTCCACCTGGACTTCCAGTGTTAAACTGGGGTCCAGGAGCACCCCCAAGCTGCGGACCCTGTCCCTTAGGGGGAGTGTAACCCCATTCAGGGCAGGGAAATTGCCCTCCAACCTGTCTGGTGAAGCACGCACTAACAGCACTTCCATCTTGTCTGGATTGAGTTTCAATTTATTAACCCTCCAGGTCTACTCTTAGATGAGAGCTCACAAACCAATCTCCCCTGCTGGGAGTTATTCATGTGTTTTCAAGGGCACCTGCATCATTGCTAGCTGTGCTTGCTGAGGCTGAAGTTCCAAATTTGTATGGCACTAGGTTGAGAGTGTTGGTCAGAGATAGGCACAAACCTCGGTTCAGAGGTTTGTACCAGTTCATTGGCCAGAACCAGAAATGCCGTGCATTCCTCTCCTCCACCACCACCCCGACCAAATCCTCCACTCACTAGCTGGCCCTTGTTGCTCTTAACCTCCTCTTCAGGCATTCATCCAGTCCTGTCAGGAACACCTGCTTCCCTCCTCTGCCTCCACCAGCAGCTGCCCACTCAAAGGCAGGAATCCCTGTACCACCTCATCTGAATGAGTGGCTGCTGGAGGAGGCAGAAGAGAGAAGGTGCTCCTGCCAGGATTGGATGAATGCCCAAAGAGGAGGAGGAGAGCAGGTCACACCAGCTGGTGAGTGGAGGATCTGACCAGGGGAGTGGGGGAAGGGAACATGCAGCACCTGTAGTGTTGGACCAACAAACCGACACACACCTCCAAACCTAGCCCATCTCTCGTGTTGGCCATAAATACAGTATTTTGTCACACATCAAGAGGACAAAATGGATCTGCTATAAAGTTAGTTGAAGCCAAGCTAATGAAACTCAGTTTTGTCCAGGAAAAAACAGAATCAACTTTCAGCCACGCCAGAGTGACAGAGGATAAAAAGTGCTGTTGCACAGGTTAGTGGCATACATTTTATGTCCAGAAAGGAAGTATCAAACCACCGGAGAGATAAAGAGCATTCAAGAAATGGACAAACTCAGATGGGAAGGTTGTGTTCTTGTCTTTGGCATTACCTATGCAACACCGCAGTGGTTCAAGATGTCTAAAATCTTTGCTTACTGTTGCAGGAATGTTTGCTTTCAAATGCCTCTACTGTTGATACTAATATACCATGGAGTAACTTTTCCCATTTAGCCTTAAAACCTTCCTTTCCTGAATGATTGCCATCTTGCTCTAGAAAATTTCTACAGTCTGAGCAAGGAGTAGAATATTCATCTGCATAAAGGTGGCTGGCATAGATCTTGGCTTGATCCCATCTTGAAGCATGCCTTGACATGCATCAGCATTTTCTTTATCAAATTGCCCTTCATATAGAATTGGCACCTGCATCTTGAGCAGCTGCCCAAGCATTAGGCTTTCTGTGTCCCTTTCTAAATGAAGATGTGCGTGCATTAGGTTAACAATATGGTCTCGCACAGTCAAAGCTATGGTTTTTCCAGTAGCAATGAATGGAAGTGAGAGCTGGACCATAAAGAAGGCTGACTGCCAAAGAATTTCTGCTTCTGAATTGTGGTGCTGGAGGAGACTCTTGAGAGTCCCCTGGACTGCAAGGGGAACAAACCTATCCATTTTGAAGGAAATCAACCCTGAGTGCTCACTAGAAGGACAGATCCTGAAGCTGAGGCTCCAATACTTTGGCCATCTCATGAGAAAAGAAGACTCCCTGGAAAAGACCCTGATGTTGGGAGAGTGTGAAGGCAAGAGGAGAAGGGGACAACAGAGAATGAGATGGTTGGACAGTGTCACCGAAGTTACCAACTCCAGAAGGCAGTGGAAGACAGGAGGGCCTGGCGTGCTCTGGTCCATGGGGTCACAAAGGGTCGGACACAACTTAATGACTGAACAACAACAACATTTATGTCCTGCCCTATTTGTAGAGAACATAGAGTAAGGTTGTAGCTACTGAGGGTTTTTTAAAGTATAATGTGATTACTAGCTCATGAACTGAGAGATGTTTTTGACTTTTTTCTGAATCACAGTCCTTCCTGCTTCACCCCAGTCTTTTTAAAATACAGTAAATGATAAAATTAATTTTTCATTGAAGACCTAGAATTGGTCTTTCAAACCATTTCTAAAACATAGCACAAGTATTTGGGGCATCTAAAGTAGTTCTTTGGAGCCAGGCGAAGCACTTTGGGATGCTCTGTGCCCCTGTAGTATGAAATTTCTCATAAGGGTTTATTGAATTCAATTGTAATTTTATTGTATTAATTACATTACTGTATATTTTTATTGTATGGTTTTAATCTATATGGTGAACCTCCCGAGGATAGATAACACTAATGGGAAGGAAGGAAGGAAGGAAGGAAGGAAGGAAGGAAGGAAGGAAGGAAGGAAGGAAGGAAGGAAGGAAGGAAGGAAGGAAGGAAGGAAGGAAGGAAGTGTGACAAACCCAGACCTACTGGGATATGCCACAGTTTCACTAAGCTGCCACCAACCATTCCCTATAAGAAGTCACACAGACCAGGGATGGATTTTTAACAAATAAAAGAACAAGGTTTATTAAATAACACACAGGGAAAAATAAAAGGATCAAGTGGATAAGATACAGTAACGTGGCTTAGTCCCAATCATACATACACACAGTTTGGTTCACACAGAACACTCTACATAAAGCACAGACCCTGAACCTATCAGTTCTGGCTAACCATACAGACACCTGAACCTATCAGGTTGGTACTGACTGACACACAGTAGTACCCTGTCTGACACACAGACTCCCACTCAAGCTTCTTCTCTCAGCTCTTCTCCCCCACACGCTCCACATATATATACAGTACAGCCCCTCCTCCTGATGTCCCGCCTTCCACTCCCTATAGGATGGAACTTTCCCTCCAAACCCATGACAGACAGGTAACATCAGTGCTGTATGTAACACCTCCCCTCTTTATAAGTTGTTTTGTAGGGGGAAAGCTAAGGTGCTTTTCACCAAAAAACAACCTGGATCCAAAACATACAAAAACAGTTATATAATAACATACAATACCATACTTACTTATACTTACACTCTATTAGGCATTTAAACATTTACCATTAACAATACCTCAAGTTACCTTTATTCATACAAACCAACATGTTTAATAAACAACAGGTACATTTAACTTTTTGGTCACCAAAATATATACATAGTCCATGTTCCTTCGCCGTCTTCAATCTTCAGGTCTTCTTGACAAGGCGTCAGCAACACAGTTCACTGACCCTCTGACCACCTTCACTTCAAAGTCATAGTCTTGTAGGTTTAAAGCCCACCTCATAAGTTTACTATTGTGGGTTTTCATTGTCTTTAACCATTGCAGTGGTGAATGGTCAGTGCACAGAGTAAAATGTCTTCCCCAGATGTAAGGCTTGGCCTTCTGGATCGCGTAGACTATGGCCAGACACTCCTTCTCCACGGTTGCCAAATGTCTCTCACCTTTCTGGAGTTTCCTACTCAGGTAGGACACTGGATGCTGGTCACCATTCTCATCCTCCTGGCAAAGAACTGCTCCTACCCCGCTGTTAGACGCATCGGTGTAGATGATGAACTCCCGGTCGAAGTCTGGAGCACGCAGCACTGGATAGTTGATGAGCGCCTGCTTCAACCTCCGGAACGCCTCCTCACAGTCGCTGGTCCACGGGATGCGGTCATCAGCCTTCTTCCTCGTCAGATCGGTCAGCGGAGCCGCAATCTCGCTAAACCTCGGGATGAACTTTCTGTAGTAGCCCACCAACCCAAGAAATGATTTGACTTTTTTCTTGGTGTTGGGTCTAGGCCAATCACGAACTGCTTCTATCTTGGCCTCGAGGGGTTTGATCACTCCTCCCCCTACTATGTGACCCAAGTATTTTATTTCTGGGCTACCCAGCTGCAGTTTGTTCTCTTTGCAGAGCCTAGGCCAAAGCACTTCCTCCCCTGGGTCAAAGTGCCTCTCCCTGCCTTCCTGGTCATCCCAAGTTTTCTTTCTGACCTTTTGAGCTTGCAGGGTCTCTGCTGCTAGCTCTAGGTTTCTCTTTAGGTCATTCCTCAAGGTGTCTATGTATGTCACAACGTCTTGTGGGTCATCCTGGGTGATCTGCTCCCAATTTTGTTTGATCAAATCACGGGGCCCTTTCACCCTTCTCCCAAATAAAAGTTCAAACGGACTGAACCCGGTACTGGCTTGTGGCACTGATCGATAAGCAAACAAAAGGGATTGCAGCTTCTGGTCCCAATTGTTTGGATTCTCTGCCAAGTAAGCCCTAATCATGCGCATTAGAGTCCCATTGAACTTCTCAGTTAACCCATTACTTTCAGGGTGATAGGCAGTGGTTTCCTTGTGCTTAATTCCACAGATTTGCCATAACCGTTTCATGAGCTTCGATGTGAACGATGCGCCCAAATCTGTGATTATTTCTGAGGCAAATCCCATCCTGGACATATACCCCACCAAGGCATCTGCCACTGTGTTAGTTTCAATGTTAGTCAAGGGAATGGCTTCAGGGTACCTCGTGGCATGGTCCACAATGGTGAGAATGAACCTGTTCCCCCTCTTTGTGGCCTTGGGCAAAGGTCCCACAATATCCACCCCTATGCATTTGAACGGAGTGTCAATCACAGGCAAAGGGCACAACTTTGCTTTGGTCCTGTCGCGGCTATTCCCCTGCCTTTGACACACATCACATCGTTTACAGAACTCCCTGATCTGCTTCCCTATGTCAGGCCAGTAAAAATTCTGTGTGATTCTCTGCTGTGTTTTGTTCACCCCTAAGTGCGCAGCAAACATGTCAGAGTGCCCCCTTTGTAAGATCATGGGGCGATACTTTTCAGGTACCACTAGCTGACTTCGGATCCCATCTCCCCCTTTTGAGATATTCCTCAGGGTCTCTCTATACAAAATCCCCTTTTTCTCTAGAAATCTCACTGGGGTTTCAGGTGTTAGCTGGGCGTCAGTCACCTGTTCAAAACACTTTTGGAGAGTGGCGTCTGCCTTTTGCTCTTGGCCAAATCGGCTGTCTGTGGTTAAGGTTTCCACCACAGCTTCTGAACTCCCCTCTGCTTCCGTCTCTGGCTCATCAGTACCCCCCTGAACTGTCCCCGTGGTGGCTTGTGAACGTGTAATCACTAGCATCCGTTTCACATGTTCAGCCAGGTCATTTCCCACGAGCACGGCTGCTGGCAGAGTCGATGAAATCGCTAGCCGCCAAACTCCCCTCCAGCCTTGAAAGTTCACAGGTACCTCCGCTACTGGCAGTGAGATCACTTGCCCCTCAATCCCTGCCACCTTCATGCTCTCATTTGGGATTATATATTCCCTAGGAATAATATCTGGATGGCACAGGGTCACCTGGGAATAAGTGTCCCTCAACCCCCGATACTGATGGTCAAGTATTCCTACGTCCACCCCTGCTGTTTCAAACAACTGAGAATCTGTTCTCACGAGCAAGCAGCGCTTGACCTCCACAAGAGGACCATTTTCCTCAGCCTGATCAGCAGATGTAACTGTTCCAGATTGAGTAGCCATGGCAACAGGCTCCCTCAGTGACAAGGGGCTTTGCTCTTTCTGGACACAGAACACAGCTTTTGGCTTGGTTCCACTCGAATCCTGAGGCACAATTCCTTTTAGCTGCTTTAATTTCTCACACTCTGAGATTAGATGGCCCTTTCCCTGACAGAAATAACATTTTCTGCTATATTTTGAGTCTTTCTCATCTTGTTTTGGTTTTCCCTCCAAAATCTGAGGTCTTGGTTTCATGTCTGAGGGCTTCCCTTCACCATGGGCCCCTCCCCCTTGCTGGCTTTTCCCTGGTCCCTGAGAGTACTTGCTGTAGGTTTCTTTAGGTTTCCCCATCGATTTCCCCTCACCCAAGGGCTTTCTTATTTGGGAAATAAAATCTGCGATCTCGGCTGCTTCTGCCACAGATTTCGGTTTCCTTTCCCTCACCTGGAATTTCAGTTCCCCATGCAGGACTGAATAGAACTGTTCCAGCGCTATCAAGTCTTTGAGCTGCTGAAAGGTCTCTGTCCCCTCCTGAGATAGCCATTTCTCTAGCAGCCTCACCAATTGGGCCCCCACTTGGGTAAAAGTCTGCTCTGGTTTCTTGGTGATTGACCTGAATCTTTGCCTCAGCTGTTCCGCATTTATCCCATGTCTGGCAAACACCAGTTTTTTAAACTCTGCAAAATCTTTCATCAGTTCCTCTGGCATCTCTGCATAGACTTCTGCAAGGCTGCCACTGATTAAAGATCGCATGATGGTCATCTTCTCAGTTTCCCTTACTGAGAAGTCCACAAACGCTCTTTCCACTAGGGAAAAGAACACTTCAGGACAATCTCCCTTGTGGTACACAGGGAATTTCTTCAGGTCAGCTTTAGACAATTGGCCTCCCTCAGAATCCCTATTGTTATTATTGTTCTGATTCATCAGTTCCAATTTTCTCAACTCAAACGCCATTTTCTCTCTCTCCAATCTTTCTTCTCTTTCCATTCTCTCTATTTCAAAATGTCTCTGTTTCTCTCTTTCCCTTTCCTCCATTTCCCTCACCCTCAGTTCATGCTGTTGGGCTATGAGCAATTTTCTGAGTTCTGGGTTCTGTTCTCCCGTGCTGTCACCTTGCACTGAGCCAAATTCATCCTCAGAACCTTGGTCAACCTGGGGGTCTTTCACTTCACCCATTTCTGCCATTTGGCTTCGAGTCAAGGGCATAATCCCCCCCCCAGAACAGGCTGCTTTCAAAAGTCAAGCCTCAAAATAAAGCGACCACTTTTTTTTTTCTTTTGCCTCAGAACCAGCTTTCTATAGATTACTGCTGTTCTTCAGCACTAACTTGCAACAGTTGCGAGCCAGAGTCTACCCCCCTCTGCTAGGCCTCTCAGCAGGCAGGCTAGATCACTGCTACTACACAGTTTTGCCTCAGCTTTTTTCCCGCCAAAACAGGCTGCCTCAGAGCTCCCTAATCTAGCCCCCAATCTGAGGTTACACGTTCTTCTACTAGCGCACCTCCCCGTGAGGTACACCTAGAAGATTACCTACGTGCTCTCAGATTGTCCCTGACTAGACCCCCCTTGCTCTGGGCACACTTGCCAAGGCTTTGCTGTACCACTGGACAACTGGACCAGTCGTATCCCACACGCTGGACACCAATCAATGTGACAAACCCAGACCTACTGGGATATGCCACAGTTTCACTAAGCTGCCACCAACCATTCCCTATAAGAAGTCACACAGACCAGGGATGGATTTTTAACAAATAAAAGAACAAGGTTTATTAAATAACACACAGGGAAAAATAAAAGGATCAAGTGGATAAGATACAGTAACGTGGCTTAGTCCCAATCATACATACACACAGTTTGGTTCACACAGAACACTCTACATAAAGCACAGACCCTGAACCTATCAGTTCTGGCTAACCATACAGACACCTGAACCTATCAGGTTGGTACTGACTGACACACAGTAGTACCCTGTCTGACACACAGACTCCCACTCAAGCTTCTTCTCTCAGCTCTTCTCCCCCACACGCTCCACATATATATACAGTACAGCCCCTCCTCCTGATGTCCCGCCTTCCACTCCCCATAGGATGGAACTTTCCCTCCAAACCCATGACAGACAGGTAACATCAGTGCTGTATGTAACAGGAAGGAAGGAAGGAAGGAAGGAAGGAAGGAAGGAAGGAAGGAAGGAAGGAAGGAAGGAAGGAAGGAAGGAAGGAAGGAAGGAAGGAAGGAAGGAAGGAAGGAAGGAAGATGCCCCCACTCCCCAGTTAGATCAGGAATGGTGGTCAGGGTGAGGATTTCGAAGGAGTCATGTTGTCTAAGTACAGTAATATATTATTTTGTATCACAACTCATTATCAGTATACTTTGCTTACTTTTAAAAATATGATAACCGTGCAACAGAAGCAGAACCTGTACAGAATGTGTCTTGGGTTCTCACAAAGAAATGGGTACCACTAAGCTAATTGCACTGATGTCCCAGTAGGAAAGCCCCTTACTAAATCTTATAGAAGGGTGGAAGTAGCAGTGCCTTTGAATCACCTAAAACTTTGACGCGGGCCAGGTGCTTTTCTGAAAATGGGGCAAAACTGCGATTTCTTTCCCTTGCTGCTTCTTGAACACATTTTCCCTCATCTGCCACAGGCCCGCACAGATGCTGAATCTGCAGGTACAAGGTCCAAAGGCTACGCTCTAAGGCAGAGTCAGCAGTCTTGCTCCTAAGCCTGTATAGAACTTTGTCAACATTGGGCAGGATGTCTCTGGTGACAAAGCTGAGCAAGATCAGAAGTGGGCCTTTGGTCAACTTTAGCTGATATGCTTGCTGACTACTCAGGTGTGTTAAGGATGCACAGGACTGCACAGTTCATGGAAATGGCAAAACAAAAAAGTGGGAATGGTGAAACATGCACAGCTTTGAAACAGTGTCTATAGTACAGTACATATAATATTAAATGTAACAAATATTAAACAGCAATGGCCTAAATTTACATTTTGTAGCCATGCAAGTAACACCCATCAAGACATTCCCTTTGTGGCTGAGAGGAGAAGATCCAGACCTCTTAGTATGGACCTGATCCAGAGTGGAAACGGGCTACTTTAAATAAATGAAAAACAAAAACGAAGGGATGTTCAGTTGCATTCTACCTATTATAGTACAGTATGTAGTTTTGCTCTAAGACAGAGGCTTAGATTCAGATCTCTAGCCAGTGGGTGAAATTGGGCCAAGCACTGTATTTTAGCATGGCCTACCTCACAGGGTAATTGTGAGTTAGGATAAGGCTATCAGTAATTATTATGAGTCATAATAGTAATACTGTATGCTGCTTCCAGGATCAGACACTGGGGAACAACAGCAGCAGGAGAGAGCTGTTGTCCTCAACCCTACTTGTGTTTCTCACAAGCAGCTGGCTGGTCACTGTCAGAACAGAGCACTAGACAACGTCCTTATGAGCATAACACGAGATTGGAATCAGCTTTGCCGCAGTGAGTTACAGTGGTGCCTTGACTTATGAACGTCCCGACATACAACCATTTTGAGTTATGACCAGCTCTGGCCGCAAAATTTTGCTTCGACTTGTGGTCGGAGCTTTGAGTTACAACCAGAAAAAATGCGGGGAATTCAAATTGCTAACTGTTGGGGCAAAGAGGCTGCTTCTTCGTAGCTCTTTCGCCCCAGCAGTTAGTTAGTGAGAGTGCAATCGGAGGAGGCTTCGGAACTGCCTGGTAAGGTAAGATGCTGCTTTCTACTTTTAAAAACTGTTCTGGGTGGGTTTTGCAGTGTGGTTTCGGGCGCGGGGGGTTATGTTTCTGTGCTGTGATGGGTCTTGCAGGGTTTGTTTGCTTTTTGTTTATTTTTTCCCCATTTCCGATGGATCTTGCAAGGTTTGTTTGCTTTTTACTTTGCTTTTTTGGCATTTCTGAAGGGTCTTGCATGGGTAATTTTTTTAAAAAAAATTCAGTCCTTACATTAGCAACCTGGACAATTTTATGTCATCTGCTAGGTAAAAAGCTCAACAGAAGCTAATTAAATCAAAGTTAATTAATTTTGCAGTACATATGTTCTAGCTGACCTTTTCTCTGCAGACTGTAGCTTTCTCCTTCAACACATGAGGAAATAGATTGCCATTTGGATTGCTTGTGGAGCAGACCATTGTAATCTATTTCCCTGTGATCACACAATGCAAGGAGAAGCACAGTCCGGCCTGATCCCAATCCGTGTGTGCCCAATGTACAGCTGTAAGGCCTCTATTTTAGGGGACCTGGCTGGAGTGATTCCCTGGCAGACAGAAGGGTCACTTTAGGAGAAATCTCTCTCATTAAAGCGATTTTTGGGTGCAGTCCAGCACAGGCCTTTGCAGCCATCAGATCACACTCTGATACTATTTTTCCCTCCTTCTTATGAGTTGCCAACTGTTTGCTTATGAAATTTATACCACGCCTTCCTGCCAAGACAACTAACAACACCAAAGTACAGATTTAAACATGAAAGTCTTGATGAAAAGATAATATAAGAGGACCTCGATATCTGGCAGAGCGCCTTCTGCCAGAGTCACTCGTTCCAGCCAGGCCGGGCGGCTGAGGGGCCTAACACTGAGGGAGTCTGGAAGGAGAGAACGAGGAACCAGGCCTTCTCGGCAGTGGCCCCTCGCCTTTGGAACAACTTGCCCCTTGAGATCCACCTGGCTCCCTCTCTGGGTGTTTTCAGGAATAAAACCTGGCTATTTGGGCAGGCTTTTCCCTGCCATATCTTAACTGCCATTTTTTAATTATTTAAACTTCGCCATCTTGGACTTTTTGGTTTTTGGTTTTACTGTTTTTAAATTTGTAAACCGCCCAGAGTAAGTTGACCCTTGGTCTAGATGGGAGGGATAAAAATCAAATGAATGAATGAATGAATGAATGAATGAATACAAATTGTTCAATTAAAAACTGAGCAGTAAAAGAGAAAGACGGTACCTGAGCAGTTTAAGCTCCTTCCACAACAGACTAGGCCCAGAAATAGACTTTAACTGTAACCCATGATAAAAAAAGGGGGGGGATTAACTAATGGAAACATCTGAGTGTCACAGCAGGAGTGTCTCTCACCTCAGGAAGTATACCAATTAGTTTGTTTTGTTTGATGATTGCTTTTTAAGGTTTAAGCTTGGAAGTCCTTTGAAGTCTGATTTTGCCAACATGTAAAGATTGCCTCACTCACCTTTCTGCAACATGACACGCTTTCAGTTCTAATTATGGGCTATCTCTAATATTGGCATCTAGCCTAGATTACATGCCAAAGGTCTGCCTGAATGAAAAGACAGATCTTTGCCTGCCAACAAGAGAACAGCAGCAAAGAATTCCAAAGTCTGGAAGAAGCCTACAGAGAAGGCCTAATTTTGGCTTCTTTTGCTTGAGTGCCTTCTGAAGAAAAATTAGCAAATACTTGGTTACTATTTTGTGCTGTTTCTGCTGGTTCTTTAAAAAGTCTTAGCTCTTCTTCCCCTCCATCCTACCCCATCAGAGTAAACGGTTGCCTTTAACTTTGGTAGTAGCTAGATTGCTGCTGCTTTTTGGCAATGTGCTATACTTGTTTTGTTCTAGTATTTGCTGCTTGCTATTGCAGCCCATAATTTCTGTGAGAGGCACTGCCTGAGAATGATGAAACCTTGGCTGACCTCTTTGTACTCCAGAATGAGGCCTCTCTCAGCTGTATGGTTGCTCAACATAAATAAAAGCTTTATGAAGTAACCAGCCTCATGACCTCACATATCTTAGTGAATATCTTTTTCCACATGAGCTTTGCCCCTGTACTTTGGTCAGGGTTGGGCTAGGCTCCTGTATGTGCTTCTCTGGGAGTAAATGTGCCCATGCCCTAAAGTTTTCTGAAAACTATTTACTTCCAAGTAAACAGGTATAGGATAGCACAGATAAGGTACAGTGCCTGCACATGTACACACGGGGAAGTGATCGTGGACAAGCAGCAGCTAAATTAATGTATGAAATTTGGAATTATTAGCAGAGCCTCTTTCCTCCTTGTTATTAATATTTTTAAAAGAGGAAACTACTGCAGTGCTTCCTGGGAGTAACAGTCCTTTGGGAGACACCCTCTACAGAGCAAGATTACAACTCCCGGAAAGTAGCATGTTCTTCTTCTTCTTCCTACTCCCATTTTTATCAGTTACCAACTTCTCACTCAGACATAAAGCAATTGTCAGAGCTGTTGTTCAACAAATGTGAACAGTAGTGAGTGCAAGGGGGTATCCTGTAGATCAGGGGTCCCCAACCACCAGTCCCCAGCCCAGTGACGGTCTGTGGCCTGGGCTGGACCGGGCCACCGAGACAGATCTCCCACCTCCCGCACGCACTCCTGCCCCCCACCCTTTGTGCATGGGTGCAATTATGTGCACCCCCACCCTTCGCGAGTGCCCACTGAGGTAACAGTGAAAGGTAACATTGTGGCACATGACATACTACTTTTAAACTTACCAGTCCTGAACCAATGTCAGTCTTATTTGGAAAACAATTCCATATAGAATCAGAATAGCATTCATATAAAATAGGACTCTCCAAAGTACGGTTCATGGGCCACATCCTGCCTTACCTTTTTATCCGGCCTGTGCATGTGCACAGGTGGGAGTGCATGCGTACGTGCATTCCTTTGGCCCTCACTGTGAAAAATTTGGAGACCCCTGATCTAAACAATAACAAAGTTGACTTTAACATGAAAATCAAATACAGTGGACCCTTGACTTACAGACGGCTTGACTTACAGACTTTTTGAGTTACAGACTTCTCTGGCCGCAAAATTTAGATTTGACTTGCAGCCTGAGAATTGACTTACAGACCAGAAAAAACCCAAAATGGAACAAAAACGGCCTGTTACGGGATTAATCGGTTTTCAATGCACTGTAGGTCAATGGAGACTTGACCTACAGACTTTTTGACTTGAGAACCGCCTTCCAATACGGATTAAGTTCTCAAGTCAAGACCCCACTGTAGTAATTAAAAGCCCAGTTATTATTAAATGTTAGCTACATATAGTGGTCCAGCTCTCCCTCTCAGTAGGCAGAGCAAAGTGACCACTTCAGTTGGTAGATGCCAGTGAAAGATATCAAGATGCTGAAGGCTCATGTGATGTACATCATAGAATCATAGAATAATTGAGTTGGAAGGGGCCGATAAGGCCATCGAGCCCAACCCCCTGCTCAGTGCAGGAATCCAAATCAAAGGATATCTGCCAGGTACATGTCCAAAATTCTCTCAAATGTCTCCTGCTTGGTGTGAGAACTTTGTCTCAGGTGATGTGAGGGATGTTTTGGAACAAGATTCAATGGACTGGACAGGCAATCAGGTCTATACATGGGACAGAAGTGGGTCCCTTTGCTTCAGACATCCAGATAGCTTGGTTTTGGTGTCTACATTGGCATTTTTATTTATTATTAATTACCTCAGCTGTGTTTGCAATCTTTTCCATTACAGTACATTTCTTTTCTGTGGAGATAGGAAAAGGGCATGTTTGGCATGTCTGGATGACACAGGAAGTCAGGGTTCTTTCGGAATACAGGATTACAATGGATAAGCTGCCATTTTGGTTTGTCCTCTCTAGTTGCTCCCACTAGCAGTGGAGTCCAGCTCATCTAACGATAGACTTTAGTATGGGTTTCATTTCTTTTGGTGGCTGAACCTGACTGCAGTTAGCACTTGCTGGCTGGCTTCTCCTCAAGAAGAAAACCAATGACAAATATTGGATTCTTCCTCTAGCCTGTTGGGAGAGAAATACAGTGGTGCCTCGCATTACGATCGCTTCGTTCAATGACGAAATTGCATTACGATGAACTTTTTGCAATCACAAAACGATGTTTCCTATTGGGGAATTTTGCTTTGCGATGATCGGTTCCCTGCTTCGGGAACTGATTCTTCACAAAACGACGATTTTCCAACAGCTGATCGGCGGTTTCAAAATGGTTGCCGGGTAAATAAAATGGCTCCCTGCTGTGTTTAGGGACAGATTCCTCGCAAGACAGGCTCCCCTATGAAGGATCTTCACTGGACGGTGAGTTTTAAGCCCATCGGAAAGCATTAAACAGGTTTTAATGCATTTCTATGGGCTTTTAAATTTTGCTTTATGATGTTTTTGTTCTACAGCGATTTTGCTGGAACGAATTAACATCATAATGCGAGGCACCACTGTATGTAAAGCTGCTTCTGTGTTTAGGCACCCTAAGGAGCAAACAGAAGCAATGCTGGAGCCCCATGATAGCTCATCTATGTTAAACCGGAATTCAGCTAGAGTCGAGTTTGTTGTGAAATTTCTTGTGCATTTGAACTCTCTTGAAATATTAAACTATGGTGACCTTAAAAATAAGAAGGGCTTTGACAGATTCTGTTACTTCTGCAAATTTATTGAATTTACTGGATTCTAGGAAAAGAGGATTAATAGAACCCATAGGATTAAAAAGTTGAATCCTAAGTATGTTTGCTCAGAAGCAAGTCCCACAGAGTTCAGTGAGGCACTCTCGAGATAAAAAGCTCACACCTTCAGAAGTAACTGATTACAAATAAAATTATTTTCCTTTTCAAATAACACTAAGCTGCAGTGCAGTCGTGATTTTGGTGAGAGAGAACTCCACTCCTTTTGTAGCATCACTTCTGAGTTCCTTTTGTAAATATGGGTGTGTGGCCTCACTAAACATGGAGGTAGAATCTCATGTGGTTCAGGAGTTGGCTCATGCTGTGCCTTGTGTTGCTTCATTGTTTATTTTTTCTTTTAAGAAGCAACTATTTTAAACATACATCAGGGGAGAGGAAAGAATGTGGAGCCATGTTCCTGAACATCACACCCCAATTGCCTGCTTCACCAAAATACCACCTACAGACACGCCCCCGTCTTTACAAGAATATATCACAACTGGCTTCTGAGGAAAAAGCCTGTTCGATTTTTTTCCCCAGCTTGAAAAGCAGAACCTCTGCTCCCCCAGTGGCAGAGGGGGGGAAAGCCACTTTGGGAGCAAAAAAGGGCTGGACTGATTCAAATCAGCCTCTGCGTCATGTGAACACCTATTTTATAAGTGGAGCAGATCCTGTGGTATTTGACCATGTAGTCACAGTCTATGTAAGTCAGCCCATGCGTGTTTTTAGGGTAACAGCGGGGTATTCAGAAGGAAAGGAAAGTAAAAGCAAAAAGGAAAAAGAGAGGCACCTAAATGCAGTACTGTACTTTTTGTCATTTACACTCAAGTCTACCCTGGAATGTCTCTGAGAAAGGTGAGGTCTTAAGACATAAGACATAAGACATAAGAAATTTATTTGTCATTGCACTCACGAGTGGGTGCAACGAAACGAGGTGCTCTTCCCCAAGGTAAAACTGGACAACACCACTACAAAAAAAGTTAAAATATACACAACACTCACCATACAAATATAGATACCCCGTTTTTCCCAGCAATTAAAATTCCACCAAAAACTTATGACCCCGCATTTAAACTCAATATTGCACTTGGGTAGAAGCTGTTCTTGAATCTACTTGTCCTTGCTTTCAGTACCCTGAATCTCCTTCTCGATGGTAATAGTTTAAAGAGCTGATTCCCGGATGAGAGGAGTCTTTCAGTATGTTAGATATCTTCCTCTTACATCTGTTCTTATACAATTCTTCCAAAGAGAGGAGTGAACAGCCAATGATGTTTTGGGCCATCTTAATCACCCTTTGAATTGCCTTTTTCTCTGCCACTGTGCAGCTCGTGAACCATACACAAAGACAGTAGGATAATATGCTCTCAATCGAACTCCGATAAAAGGTGATTAACAAACTCTCAGTCAATTGTTGTTTTCTAAGAATCCTTAGAAAATACAAACGTTGTTGCGCCTTCCTGATTAACGCATCGGTGTTTGCACTCCAAGTCAGGTCATTTGTTATGATGGTCCCAAGAAACTTACATTCAACCACCTGTTCCACACAAACTCCATCTATATACAGTGGCTGAATGTCTGCTCTTTTTTTCCTATAGTCCACTATAAATTCCTTGGTTTTTTGGATGTTAAATAGAAGATTTTTTTTTTTTGCACCAACGGGATAACTGTAATACCTCATCCCGATACGCAGACTCATCATCCCCAGAAATAAGTCCTACTAGTGTAGTGTCGTCTGCAAATTTGATAATCCTATTACTGGGATGGTTATTGGTGCAATCCGATGAATAAATGGAGAACAGTAGTGGACTGAGGACACAACCTTGTGGAGTGCCAGTGCTGAGTATCTTGTCAGTAGAGATGTAGTCATTCAGTTTAACCCTTTGTGGACGATTTGTTAAAAAAATCCAAAAGAAAGGAAATAAAAAAGAAAGGAAATAAAATAAAAGTGCCAAGAAGAGAAGACAGAGAGAGGGGGAGAGGGAGAAGTATAGCAACCAGACAGAAAAAAGCAAAACTGAAGTGAATCCTCAAAACAGTGCTAAGGTATAGGAAACTAATATGAGACGGTTGCCACAAACAGCAGATTTTGGGTGGTTACTGCCTTGCCACTGTAGTCACTGTGACTCTGGGTTTTTCAGCCTTGTGGATCAAAATATTGGATATGGCTTACCTTGTCTTGGTTCAATGGGGACAGGTCAGCGGAACTGCTGAGTTGAGCTTCCTCAATTCAGGTTGCGTTGAACTTTATGTGCTTAATCTTAGAGTGTTCCGTAAAAATAACGGATAAATACCCATAATAACTAGTATGAGTACAGTAATCCTTAGAATCGGAGCTGAATGTGCCATAATAATGGGAGATAAATCATGATTCTCATTTGAGTCCCTCAAAATGGATGGGGCATCATTTTTGCCCAATAATGAGTGTTCTCACATAGTTTATATAGACACTGATCACTGAGTTCAGAAAGATTACCTTGTTGGATTACACTTTACAGGACCTTCCAGCCAGCATAGCCATGTTGCTTGGGGATTTTTGGAACTGTGGTCCAGCAAGAACTTATTCACATTCTGTGCCAGTTCATATATTCATCATACTGTAATTATAAATGCCAATGATTTTTTTTTTCACTGACAAGAGCAGAGCTGTCATTTTGTCTATCTTCAGCTGGACATACTAATTAATGGCTATTTTGATCACAATGCTTTAATTGCTGTATGTGTTGGTTTAAGAAATTCCTGTTCTATGAATAATTTTTTGTTGTTCATGTGTTGTTTTTTGGAGGAGGGTTGAATTTTTGTTTCTTTTTTGTTGTTTGTTTTTTTCCTTCCTTCTCTTTCTCTCTCTCTCCCTCCCTCCCTCTTTTCCTTAAACTTTAAGCCTTAAGCCTCTCTTCTGGGAGTACAGTAAGTCCCATTGAACTGAACCTATTTTGGAATAAATTTATATAGGATGTTGCCAAACCAAGATGTATCTTGCTGCCTGAGAAGAAGGTCAAGACTAGAGCCTTTCCCCTTCTACCTACAGAAATGATTGAATTATCCTTTGCAATGTGAGTGATGGGATAGTATCCTCCACCACACAAGAGTAAGTATGTGCTCTTTGATTATTATTATTTAATTGCAATCCCTAGAATTTTCAAAGAATTTGCCTTGCAGAATTCTGGGAGTTTGAGCCCAGAGACACACATACCTACAGAGACCTATATTTTGGTCAACTGGTACCGGGCCTACCTCTGAGGCTGTGTTACCTTCTCCAGCCTTTGCTTCCTGTTCTTAATGTAAAAAAGAAAAGTTGTTTCGCAGGACTACAAATCCAAGGAAGCACTGCAGCATTGAAAGGAAAGAAGCCAAGGCCATAGAGGCAGGTTGTGCCTCAGGTGAGTGAAATATAGGTGCCCTATGGTGTATGCGTCAGTGGGCTGAAATGCCCAGAATTCTGTCCTGGAAATTCTGGGGATTGCAATCCCCAGATTGCAATCCAAAAACAGCTCCACCTGAGATCAACGGGCTGCCTAAGGAGGTGTAAAGCTGACAGCCTTGAACATACAACTTAATCCTCCACTAGAGAAGAGCTGTCAAGAGGCTATCATTGCTTCACACTATGTCATATCTGTCACCTGTAGCAACTGTATCTAATGATGAGGCCAGAGCTGTGAGCAATTACTCAATGCATGGAAAAATTACTTTTTTCTGGACAACATCTCTCAGGACCTCCCTGTCAGTGGCTATGAATTCTGGGAGCTGGATTCTAATTGGGAGAATCTGGGAGTTTCACCCCCCCAAAAGTAATTTTTTTTTTGCAAGTCTGTTCTGGTACTTTCCTATCTGTCTTATTTATATAATCGGAATAGAATTACTTCCCTACAAAAGCGGAGATGACCCAACTTGACTGCTGGAAGAAGAGCAGAATTTGCATGTGTCAGCAGGCAACTAGGCAGAGCAAAACAGAATCTTTCTGTTTCAGCAGCTATTGTACAAGAGAGGAAATCTGGGCTTTCAAATATTTCAAAATCCTCATAACCAGAACTCATATATAATTTTCTAGCTGCACTTCCTGGTTGAACTTGAGGACAAGCTGACAGCTGTGTTTGTTTTAAGGAATACCAACTGGATTGTGCAAGCAGGCCTGGCTGATGCTTGAACTCCTGAGAAAGACATAAATTTGTTCTTACCAAAGTTGTGATATCTGAAGTAAACTTTCCCTTGATTTAAAATTGAAAGCATGCTTTGCTTACACCTCAGTAGATTTTGCCTGCCAACCGAGGGAGGACCATTATCTCTATGAACAAATATTTTTGCGTCAGTCTTTTGAATGATAGGAACCAAATGCAGATTAGTGAACCACAGAGAAAGGCCTAAATTTGATCACATCACAAGTTACAGGATCAAGTAACAAGTAATAGGAAATAATTAGACGGATTGGATCAGACAATACTAGGCTAGATGAACCAATAGTCTGAGCTGGAATAAGGCAGCTTCTAATTCTTTTGACCAGATCTGTTGTCCTGCAGATACTATTGGAATTCAGTTCCCATCAGCCCTCATTAGCACAGACAATGGCAAAGGATGATGATAGGAATAGTGGTCCATCAACATCTGGATTGCCACATGTTGGATGTCACAAGGTGCTAGATGAAGAGAATCACTGTGCTTCTTCAGTCTCAGGCAAGAAGGCAAGGCTCAGGACCAACAGTACCGAAAGAGCAGAGAATTCGATATTTGTGAGGTGTCTTTAAAGCCTAGGCTTCCATCTCCATCTGGTGCCAGCTGGTGCTTACTGGGCACCCATCTCCATGTGGTCCCAGCTCCCTGACTCATCTGCAGGTATCCTTATGCATGTTTTGCTTGCTTCTCTCCTAATCCTGGCTGACCTACCTCTGTGACATCACAAAGGCCATCCTCTAATCACAGTCTGTGGTCTTGAAACATTAAAGAATAGGGTGCTGCTGACCTGGAAACGGCCCTGTCCTACAGAGGGGAGTAATTTTAGAATCAAACTACACACTTATAAGCTACAAGAACCATTCCCCAGAATGGCTATTTCCCATAGATCATGATTGCAAAGGGAAGATTAAAACTCTGTACTCTAAATTCTATAGTCCCAGTATAAAGTCTCTGCTTTGGCATCTATAATTAAATAGAAAAATTACAAGCTTAGTCTCAAATGATACATTAAGTGTTGCATATAGTTTCACTCTTACACTCTGGATATAACAGTTTTATGGGACCTTCCTCCCAAGGTGCTAATTTGTATTACCTGACTTGTCTTGAAATATGATGCTTAGGAGCCAGGCTTAGGGGTCCTCCTGCTCATTCTCCAGACGAAGGCATTGTTGCACCAAATTCCTATCTGGAGTGTGTCACTGGTTCTACACTGACGTACAATGGCAATCTTCCTTGTGACTAGATAGTTCTGTTGGCCCTAAGTAAAAAAAATTCAACAGGACCCGTGCAATGATAAGTTGGAAACCTGCCCTAAGAAGAGGCTGAATGGAATGAAACCAAGGCCAGAAGAGTGACACACGCAGAGGCCTGGGAGGGGTGCCCTCCTCTGTAAGGGGGTACTTTGGGTGCTCGAACACATTTTATCATGATATTCATTTATTTCTCAGTACATATTAGCCACCTTCTCTGGCACACAGTGTAGAATGGAATGGAATGATCATTCCAGAACACAGATTCAGTAAAACCCGTAGAATATGACTGCCACCATCCTAACAAGTAGGGTGGTCCGATTTAAAGAGTGCAGTCCTCAGTTTAAAGCACTCCTCAGTTCAAAAGGCCTTTATGGGTATGGACTAGCATACAGTATATCAGAGAAGTGAGTACACCCCCTCACATTTCATAAATATTTTAGTATATCTTTTCATGTGATAACACTGAAGAAATGTAAAGCAGTGAGTATACAGCTTACATAACAGGGTAAAGGTGCTGTCCCCTCAAAATAATGCAACACACAGCCATTCATGTCTAAACTGCTGTTGACAAAAGTGAGTACACCCCTAAGTGACAATGTCCAAATTGGGTCCAAGTAACCATTTTGCCTCCCTGGTGTCAGGAGACCTGTTAGTGTCACAGGTCTGAGGTGTGAAGGGGGAGCAGGAGTTATCGCTCTCACTCTCTCAGACCGGTCTCTGGAAGTTCCACATGGCACCTCATGGTAATGCACTATCTGAGGATCTGAAAAAACGAATTGTTGCTCTACATAAAGATGGCCTAGGCTATAAGAAGATTGCCAAAACTCTGAAACTGAGCTGCAGTATGATGGCCAAGACCATGCAGTGGTTTAACTGGACAGGGTCCACTATGAACAGGCCTTGTCATGATCAACCAACGAAGTTGAGTATCCGTGCTCAGCGTCATATCCAGAGGTAGGCTTTGGGAAATAGACGGATGAGTGCTGCCAGCATTGCTGCAGAGATTGAAGGGGGTGGGGTGGGGGGTTCCGCTTGTCAGTGCTCAGACCGTATGCCGCACACTGCATCACATTGGTCTCCAGGGCTGTCATCGCAGAAGGAAGCCTCTTCTAAAGGTGATGCTCAAGAAAGCCTGCGTACAGTTTGCTGCAGACAAGCAGACTAAGGACGTGAATTTCTGGAACCATGTCCAGTGGTCCAATGAGACCAAGATAAACTTATTTGGTTCAGATAGTGTCAAGTGTGTGACGGCAACCAGGTGAGGGGTACAAAGACAAGTGTGTCATGCCTACAGTCAAATATGGTGGTGGGAGTGTCATGGTCTGGGGCTGCATGAGCGCTGCCAACACTGGGGAGCTACAGTTCATTGAGGGAACCATGAATGGCAACATGTACTGTGACATACTGAAGCAGAGCATGATCCCCTCCTTTCGGAGACTGGGCCGCAGTTCAGTTCAGTTCAATACATGTGATTGTGGAATTCATAAAATCGAAGTTGTCATCTAGACGTTTCGTCGTGTCCGACTCTTCATGACCCCATGGACCAGAGCACGCCAGGCCCTCCTGTCTTCCACTGCCTCCCATAGTTGTGTCAATTTCATGTTGGTTGCTTCGCAGACACTGTCCAGCCATCTCATCCTCTGTCATCCCCTTCTCCTCTTGCCGTCACACTTTCCTAACATCAAGGTCTTTTCCAGGGAGTCTTCTCTTCTCATGAGATGGCCAAAGTACTGGAGCCTCAGCTTCAGGATCTGTCCTTCCAGTGAGCACTCAGGGTTGATTTCCTTTAGAATTGATAGGTTTTTTCTCCTTGCAGTCCAGGGGACTCTCAAGAGCCTTCTCCAGCACCATAATTCAAACGCATCAATTCTTCGGCGGTCTGCTTTCATTACGGTCCAGCTCCAACTTCCATACATCACGACAGGAAAAACCATAGCTTTGACTATTCAGACTTTTGTTGGCGAGGTGATGTCTCTGCTTTTTAAGATGCTGTCAAGGTTTGTCATCGCTTTCCTCCCAAGAAGCAGTCGTCTTTTAATTTCGTGGCTGCTGTCTCCCTCTGCAATGAACATGGAGCCCAAGAAAGTAAAGTCTGTCACTGCCTCCATATCTTCCCCTTCTATTTCCCAGGAGGTGATGGGACCAGTGGCCATGATCTTAGTTTTTTTGATGTTGAGTTTCAGGCTGTTTTTTGCACTCTCCTCTTTCACCCTCATTACAAGGTTCTTTAATTCCTCCTCACTTTCTGCCATCATAAAATAATTGATTTGGAAGAAGCATACAAAGCCATGGGGTACAACCCTCTGCTCAATGTTATAATCCAAGTCCAAGCAGATGTGACCAATTTTCTCTTGAATGCCTCCAACATGGGTGCATTCACCACCTGGTTCCAATGTCATATTGCTCTAACAGTTAAGATGTTTTTCTCTATATTCAGCCTAAATCCCGCTTCCTATAATTTGGGGCCATTATCATGTGTCCTGCAGTCTGGGGTGAGTGAGAACAGATCCTGCCCCTCCTCAGTACAACTGCCTTTCAAGTATTTGAAAAGTGCTTTCATATCTGCCCTCAGTCCCCTTTTTCTAAAGGCTAAACATTTTCAGCATTTCCTCATAGGGCTTGGTTTTCCGTCCCCGATCATTCTCAGGTGAGTAGAAACCATCATCCAGGATATGACTACAACAGAACTTTTCCCAGTGTTGAAAGAGAGAAAACACCTTGCAGCCTGGTGGGAGACGAGTGAACAGAGTGAAAATCTGAATTATCCCCAGGAAAAGACCTGCAAGGGGAAAAAGTGAGGTGGGAGAGAAAAGAAAGAGAAGAGAGAAAGAGAAAGGGTAATTGTTGGGAATCTGAGAGGAGGGAAAAAGAATCAGGACAGCTGAGCGGAGAGGAAGACTGGGTCACTGGATGGATCCATAGGGGGACCAGCCAAGAACAGGTATTCCTCAGTAGATGTGAAGGAAGATGCAGCGGGAAGCATGAGAGATTTCAGGACTCCTAAATCATACAAGGATGATCATCTGTGCTAGTTTTGAATTAAATTATATACTCAGGCAACAATAATAACTACAACAAAAGAGAGCAGAATAGAATACAACTGATCAAGGAGGAAAGTAAACACACTTAATTCTAAATATTTTAAGGGTGACAAACGTGTGGGGGAGTAGGCATGGAGCCATTGGAAGCGTTGCAGATGTGCTCCTGTTCTTCCCTCAATTTTAGCCTTCCAGGGGACAAGCTGAATCCCTAGATAACTCTTTATGAATCTTAGTAGATCATGAGTAAGTTTGGAAAGTATGGAAAAACCTGGCAATTATTAATAAGAGTCTGGACAATAAATCAATACAGCCAGTGGCTGTGCTTTGCATGCCTGTATTTTCATTATAGCTGATGTTGCAGGCAGGTGGCCCAACTGTCTTGTTCCTGGGGCCCTACATTTGAGGAAAATTCACATTGACCCATTTGCTGGAAGAACTTGCTTTGTAGCTAGACATTAGCAAACCTAAACATGTAATCCGAGTCCAACTGAGCTGAATGGAACATACTGTTGGTTAATAGGCACAGGGCTGCCTCCCCTCGCCGCCCCCAGAGTGGGCTTCTGGATCAGGCCTTTAGTACCACTTCAAACATCAGTCATGGAAAGATGTATTCTCAGTAAAACAGTTATGAATGGTACCCTAGAAAGAGGTCTTGCGAATGATAACTGTACATGTAAATCTTATCACAGGTAAGGCTTTTGCCCTTCTAAGCAAGAATGCAGGAAGCTTCTCAGTGTGTCTAGGAGGCTGACAGCAAATTCAGTGCCTTAGGCTCTAATGAAAACGAAAGAACACAACCGTGGCTCTCTCTCAAACCAAAAGAAATCAGGCTTGCATTCATAGACACCTGAACCACTAGGCGCTCACAGGCAGCCACTGTCCTCAAGCAGCAGATTTTGCAGTACCTGTGTATTTTTGCCATCTATCCATGGTATGGATCCACATGAATTATATAGTGTACGCTCATCTCCAATCATTGCCCATCTCCATTTCCTCGGTTGTGGCACGGGCGTGAGAAGCTGGACTGTAAACTTCTTTGAAGTGGCATATTTTCTCCCTACTTGTACTCCGCAAGGCACTGTCCATGGAGTGCTCATGGTGTTGATGATGATGATGAGGCTTGCCAGGTCTCAGAGAATGAGCTCCTGTGGCAGGAAATGGCTGGGCTCCCCTGAATCTCCAGGCCAGGCAAACAAATGTAAGGAGCAATGGTGGAAGGGAAAGAACAAGCCACGTTTATTGTTACGGGGTGGCCATAGTGTTTTGAGTACCCAAATTCAACCCTCTCAAAATGACACCAGGGCTCACTGGCTTCCTGGGTCTGTCCAACATAATGCATAATAAACTTGCTCAGGCAGGGGACCCACCATGCCTACCTCACTCCCTCACACATGCATGGAGAAATAATGTGTTCCCAATTCCTGTGACATCACAAGGCCCCAAACCAGGACTTCACCAAGATCCACCCCAGGCATTGGGCCCCAGATGTAATGAGGGGATGGGGAAGATCATCCTGTGAGAGCCCCTGACAAACAAGACAACAATTCAAAGCCATTCAGGAAAAACACTTTTATTGGTTTTGGAAAAGAGGCTAAACTGGTATATCCTCAGCGGAGACAACAGCCTGCTTCAGCTCCAGCAGGTCGCCTGCCTTCTGGTCCCTCACATCCCCCTGGGAAAGAGGAAGCCTCGGGCCCTGCAAGAGAAAGAAAAAAAAAACAGTTAAGTGGGGAGCTCCTCCACAGCCGTCAACCAGCTTCAACCCAGACGTATCCACCCAGCAGCATTCTGGCAACTTCATCCCGAAGTTCCCCGTACCGATCCATTCACACACACGCACACCAGCCACCCCCCGACACACACACACACCTTCACTCCACCAGCCATTCACACACACGCCCGGGCTTCCATCCACTGATATCTGGACAGCTTCCGTCAGCTGGTTTCAGGAGGCTAATGTCCACCGGCTTCATCCACCAACCTCTGCCGGCCTCCGCCTGTTGGCCTCAGCCAGCTTCTGCTGGCAGATCCCACCAGCTTCTGTCTGCTGACGTCCACCGACTTCTTCCCGGTCCATCGTGGACATCAGCCAGCTTCAAGCCATGGATCTCCAGCTGTTATCGGCCGGTTAGCAAGTTCAGGAGTGGCCTTGGGCAGAAGGGCTGGATCCCCTGCAGCTGCTGCTGCTCTCTCTGCCAGACTGCCCTCTGGCCACTGCCTCCTGCCCTGCCCAGCAGCCCCTTTTATCTGCTAGCAGAGAGGGGGGGCTCTGTGAGGTGACAAAGACCCAGGAGACTGGGGTTGGTTGGCAGCAGCAGCACCCTCGGGATTGGCTGAGTCCTGAAGATGATGTCAACAATCCCTCTGATCATGTGATTCACCCACAAAAGCTTGCATATTGCATGATATATATTTTTTAATTTATTAATGGCCCTGTCACCAATCCCTCTGATTGTTAAATCTCCCCATGTTGGCCTTCTGACAGGATTCTAGGCTGGTGCTCCAAAACTTTATCTTCCATCATTTGCAACATAAAGACCTTCCAAAGCCCTGAGTTAGGAAAAAAAATAAAGTAATAAATAAATAAGGATGGGCACAGTCACATAATGCAGCCTTTGATTTTTTTTAATTGTTGTTGCCTCTTTTTGGACATTTTTTTCTTCCCCTTGCCATGAAAAAGATATTATAAGGAGCCCGTTAGGAAAAAACCTAAGTGTTTGAAACACATATCTGTATTTTAACACCATCCCTGCACTATCAAAGATGCAACTGTGTTTCAAAGATGCTCCCAGCCTTTGGAACTCCCTCCCACTGGAAGGTAGACTTGCCCCATCTTTGCTCTCCTTTCATAAGGCGCCGAAGACCTTCCCATTTAAGCAAGCTTTCCCTTATGGACTGACTTCCTGGGTTAGGATTTTGGATGGACTGTTGTGCCCTATTGCTTTGAACGCGTTTTTAGTGTCGCTTTTGTTTACTGTTTTTAGTGGGGTTATTTCTTCCTGTAAAGTCTTTTTTCCAGCACCTTTTGAAGCGTGGCTGTCAGGGACTGAACCTGCATCGTCCCGCATGCCAGACTTGCTGCTGCCTCTGAACTAAGTTGCTCCCATTGCTGGTGCCATCACTGGCCTTGGGTGGCCTTTGGTTATAGATGCCAGGCCCCTATTCTACATAGGTG
Source organism: Pogona vitticeps (assembly GCF_051106095.1). Taxonomy (NCBI): domain Eukaryota; kingdom Metazoa; phylum Chordata; class Lepidosauria; order Squamata; family Agamidae; genus Pogona; species Pogona vitticeps. The sequence goes on along the minus strand of NC_135783.1, from coordinate 28,662,242 downwards.
CTTGCATGCTGGTTTGAGTAAGGTTGCATAAGGTTTGAGTAACATGTCCTGGCTAATTGAAAGGTGCCAAGGAGCGTCTGGGTCACATGCCTGGTCATGTGCCTGATTTGTGCAACCAGGTTGTACCCCAGCACTTCATCAATCAGCTGCAGGTAGCCATGAAAAGTTACTCATATCTTATGCAAGTGCCAATAGGATTCCAATTAAAATGTCTTTAAAAAGAAAGTGCTTCCTTTCTGTCTCCCTTTCAGCATTGAGGACATTACTGCAAAAGTACTGCAGACAGTTGGGTAGACATCTGTTTCTCTCAGGCTGGACATACAGTAGGACCCCTGTATCCACTGGACCAGTATCCACAGTTTCACTTATCTGTGGTCTGAAATTTTGAAAACGATTAAAAGAAAAGGGAAAAAAGAGAAATATGTATTTTCACAATGTATTTACCCAAACTGGCCACTACAGCGAGCCCGAGACCTTACTAGGTACAGTATTGTTATTGTTGAAGAATACACAGCATGGTCTCTGGCTCCCTTGGTTGGCCAGTTCTGGTGATACAGGTGAAAAGGCATATTCCTGGATTTTGCTCTTTTGCCATACTAATTATTATATTCACTATTATCCACAGTTTTCAGCATCCGTGGGGGGCTTGTAACCAATGCCCCACAGATATGGGGTTCCAACTGTGCTTTCTGATTCAGAAACTGTATTTTCCAGTTCCGAAATCACTTCCCGTGTCAACAGTTGTACATAAAATAGTGTGTCATGCATACCCGTACAGATTGCTTCCTTATCAAAATGCTGAAATCAAGTCACAGCCAGCTGAACTCACAAACCTGGTGACACAAGAAGGGGGAATGCACTATAAAATTATGCAGAAGATGAATAAAGTGGAGAGAGGGAAGCTCTTTTCCCTCTCACGCAATACCAGAACCAGGAGACATCCATTCCAATTGAGTGTTGGGAGAGTGAAAATAGACAAAAAGTAGAAAAGTCCATCGCAGGTTACAAGCCATGATGGGGGTTGTTAATCTCCAGGCTTAAAAGGAAGGTACCTCCGAATACCAACTGCAGGGTGGGGGGAATCAGGAGACAGGTATGTAGTCGTCTCGTGTGCTGCCAGAGGCATCTGGTGGGGCCACTGTGCGATATAGGGAGCTGGAGTAGATGGGCCCTTGGCCAGATCCAGCAGGGCTCTTATACGTTCCTATGTTCTTAAGGAGCTCAAATTCCCAAAGGTTCCCAAAATAATATTGATAATACTGTATAAGTGTATTCAGTGTTAACATCTCTGGAATACAACATTAATAATATACAATACTTCCTGTCATTGGAAAATGTGATACATATGATTGTGGGATTCATAAAATCAAAGTTTCATAAAATAATTGAGTTGGAAGAAGCGTACAAAGCCATGGAGTCCAACCCCCTGCTCAATGCTGTAATCCAAGTCCAAGCAGATCTGACACACGATTGACCAATTTTCTCTTGAATGCCTCCAACGTGGGTGCACTCACCACCTGCCAAGGTCACTGGTTCCAATGTCATACTACTCTAACAGTTAAGATGTTTTTCTCTATCTTCAGCCTAAATCCGGCTTCCTGTAATTTGGGCCCATTATCATGTGTCCTGCAGTCTGGGGTGAGTGAGAACAGATCCTGCCCCTCCTCAGTACAACTGCCTTTCAAGTACTGTATTTGAAAAGTGCTATCATATCTGCCTTCAGTCCCCTTTTCTCAAGGCTAAACATTTTCAGCATTTCCTCATAGGGCTTGGTTTCCCGTCCCCTGATCATCCTCAGGTGAGTAGAAACCATCATCCTGGACATGACTACAACTCTTCCAAATGCTGAAAGAGAGAAAAAACACCTTGCAGCCTGGTGGGAGACAAGTGAAGAGAGTGAAAATCTGAATTAGCCCCAAGAAAGACCTGCAAGGGGAAAAAGTCAGGTGGGAGAGAAAGGAAAGAGAAGAGAGAAAGGACAGCAAAGATGGGGCAAGTCTACCTTCCAGTGGGAGGGAGTTCCAAAGGCTGGGAGTGTTACCACCGAATTTCGGTCCCGATTCTCCGGCAGGAATAACCGATAAGACGGTGCATCAAAAGAGTATTAGAGCTCTTGCTGAAATGGGTGCAGGTGAATCAGTTCAAATGCAGACCCTGGTTAAGGTAGAACTTTGTCTGGTCTTCCAGTAACAAATGTTCTTGCTCGATAATATATATTGCATAAATATATGCTCATCTACTCAAGGACAACTGTCTTGATTCTCAAGAAAAATACCTGCCAACATCTACTGACCTCTTTACCTGGCTTATTTGGGCCACTAGAAGGAAAGAATATGAAACCATGGGTTTAAATATGTATTTTTAAAAGAAAAATTAGGCAACTATTACCTTAGTAGAATACGCACAAAAATGATTAATTGTTTTATAGTGCATTTTGAGTAGATCAAAAAGGTCTGTTATTTCTGATCAAAATTATGTGGATTTTAAAGACATACGAAATCAGACAGGAGCATCTTTGAAACACAGTTGCATCATGTATAGTGTAGAGATGGTGTTAAAATACAGGTATGTGTTTCAAACACTTAGGTTTTTTCCTAACGGACTCCTTATAATATCTTTTTCATGGCAAGGGCAAGAAAAATGTCCAAAAAGAGGCAACAACGATAAAAAAGGGTCAAAGGCTGCATTGTGTGACTGTGCCCATTTTTATTCATTTATTACTTTATTTTTTTTCCTAACTCAGGGCTTAGGAAGCTTCTTTATGTTGCAAATGATGGAAGATAAAGTTTTGGAGCACCAGCCTAGAATCCTGTCAGAAGGCCAACATGGGGACATTTAACAATCAGAGGGATTGGTGACAGGGCCATTAATAAATTAAAAATATATATCATGCAATATGCAAGCTTTTGTGGGTGAATCACATGATCAGAGGGATTGTTGACATCATCTTCAGGACTCAGCCAATCCTGAGGGTGCAGCTGCTGCCAACCAACCCCAGTCTCCTGGGTCTTTGTCACCTCACAGAGCCCCCCCTCTCTGCTAGCAGATAAAAGGGGCTGCTGGGCAGGGCAGGAGGCAGTGGCCAGAGGGCAGTCTGGCAGAGAGAGCAGCAGCAGAGCTGTAGGGGACCCAGCCCTTCTGCCCAAGGCCTTGCGAGATAACAGCTGGAGATCCGTGGCTTGAAGCTGTCTGATGTCCACGATGGACCGGGGAGAAGTCGGTGGACGTCAGCAGACAGAAGCTAGTGGGATCTGCCTGCGGAAGGCGGCTGAGGCCACCAGGCGGAAGCCGGCAGAGGTTGGCGGATGAAGCCGGTGGACATTAGCCTCCTGAAACCAGCTGACAGAAGATGTGCAGATATCAGTGGATGGAAGCCCGGGCTTGTGTGTGAATGGCTAGTCGAGTGAAGGTGTGTGTGTGTCGGGGGGTGGCTGGTGTGCGTGTGTGTGAATGGATTGGTATGGGGAACTTCGGGATGAAGTTGGCAGAACACTGCTGGGTGGATACGCCTGGGTTGAAGCCTGACGGCTGTGGAGGAGCTCCCCACTTAACTTTTTTTTCTTTCTCTTGCAGAGCCCGAGGCTTCCTCTTGCCCAGGGGGATGCGAAGGACCAGAAGGCAGGCGTCCTCCTGGAGCTGAACTAGGCTGTTGTCTCCGCTGAGGATATACCAGTTTAGCCTCTTTTCCAAAAACAATAAAAGTATTTTTCCTGAATGGCTTTGTTGTCTTGTTTGTCAGGGGCTCTCACGGGATGATCTTCCCCATCCCCTCATTACATCTGGGGCCCAATACCTGGGGTGGATCTTGGTGAAGTCCTGGTGTGGGGCCTTGTGATGTCACAGGAATTGGGAACACATTATTTCTCCATGCATGTGTGAGGGAGTGAGGTAGGCATGGTGGGTTCCCTGCCTGAGCAAGTTTATTATGCATTGTGTTGGACATACACAGGAAGCCAGTGAGCCCTGGTGTCATTCGGAGAGGGTTGAAGTTGGGTATTCAAAACACTATGGCCACCCCGTAACAATAAACATGACTCATTCTTTCCCTTCCACCACTGCTCCTCACATTTGTTTGCCTGGCCTGGAGATTCAGGGGAGCCCAGCCATTTCCTGCCACAGGAGCTCATTCTCTGAGGCCTGGCAAGCCTCATCTTCATCATCAACACCATGAGCACTCCATGGACAGTGCCTTGCGGAGTACAAGAAGGGAGAAAATATGCCACTTCAAAGAAGTTTACAGTCCAACGTCTCACACCAGTGCCACAACCGAGGAAATGGAGATGGGCAATGATTGGAGATGAGCGTACAGTATATAATTCATGTGGATCTATGCCATGGATAGATGGCAAAAATACACAGGTAAGGCAAAATCTGCTTGAGGACAGTGGCTTCTTCTGAGCACCTAGTGCAGTGATGGTGAACCTTTTTGAGCCCAAGTTCCCAAACTGCAACACAAAATCAACTTATTTATTTCAAAGTGCCAATACTGCAATTAAAACCCAAATGCTGAGGTTTTAGTTTAGAAAAAAAAACTGCTCTTGCACTGCAAGGATTAAATGCTTGTTCCCTCCCCCCCCCATGGGCGGTATTAACAAATAAAATACTTACTGGTCCTCCAATCCCCCATTGGGCTAGACCGGTAATGGTCGCCAATGCACCCCTCTGCTGGACCACTGCACCAGCAGACGGGAGTGCTGAAATCCGGGATCGAAGAACAGGTAAGTATTTCTCTATGGCTACTTATGGCTCGTGTGCCCACAGAGAGGGCTCTGTGTGCCAGCTGTGGCAAGTGTGCCATAGGTTCATCATCACTGGCCTAGACTATAAGATTGCCAAAACCCTGAAACTGAGCTGCAGCACAGTGGCAAAGACCATATAGCAGTTTAACAGGACAGGTTCCATGCAGAACAGGCCTTGCCATAGTCAAAAAAGTTGAGTGCCTGTGCTCAGCATCATATCCAGAGGTTGGCTTTGGGAAATAGACGGATGAGTGCTTGCCAGCATTGCTGCAGAGATTGAAGGGGTTGGGTGGGTGGGGGTCAGCCTGTCAGTGCTCAGACCATATGCCACACACTGCATCAAATTGGTCTCCAGTGCTGTCATTGTAGAAGGAAGCCTCTTCTAAGGATGATGCACAAGAAAGCCCGCATACGGTTTGCTGCAGACAAGCAGACTAAGGACATGGATTTCTGGAACCATGTCCAGTGGTCCAATGAGACCAAGATAAATTTATTTGGTTCAGATAGTGTCAAGTGTGTGTGACGGTAACCAGGTGAGGAGTACAAAGACAAGTGTGTCGTGCCTACAGTCAAGCATGGTGGTGGGAGTGTCATGGTCTGGGGCTGCATGAGCGCTGCCAGCACTGGGGAGCTACAGTTCATTAAGGGAACCATGAATGCCAACATGTACTGTGACATACCAAAGCAGAGCATTATCCCCTCCCTTTGAGGGCTGGGCCGCAGGGCAGTATTCCAACATGATAATGACCCCATACATACCTCCAAAATGATCACTGCCACGCTAAAGAAGCTGAGGGTGAAGGTGATGGACTGGCCAAGCATGTCTCCAGATCTAAACCCTATTGAGCATCTGTGAGGCATCCTGAAATGTAGAAGGTGGAGGTGCGCAAGGTCTCTTAACATCCACCAGCTCTGTGATGTCCTCATGGAGGCGTGGAAGAGGACTCCAGCGGCAACCGGTGAAGCTCTGATGAACTCTATGCCCAAGAGGGTTAAGGCAGTGCTGGAAAATAATGGTGGCCACACAAAATATTGACACTTTGTGCCCAATTTGGACATTGTCACTAAGGGGTGTACTGAATTTTATTGCCAGTGGTTTAGACATTAATGGCAGTGTGTTGCATTATTTGAAGGGGACAGCACATTTACCCTGTTATGTAAGCTGTATACTCATTGCTTTACATTGTAGCCAAGTGTCATTTCTTCAGTGTTATCACATGAAAAGATATACTAAAATATTTATGAAATGTGAGGGGATGTTCTCCTGTGACATACTGTATGCCATTTTGCTGCCAGTGGGTGCCATAATTTGTCTTCTTTTTTCACCGTACATTTTCTTTTTCCAGTGTTGCATCAACTGCCACCCTAAATACACTCATGGCACAGCCTTCTGAGCTGTGCCATGTCTACATTTCACTCCTGGATCAAATCAAGAGATAGATGAAAGGCTGGCTGGAGAAACAGGCTCTGCAAAGAACTGGCAATGATTCAGTGACACCCAGTATCACCAAAACAATTTGCTAACCGCCTAATGATCCTGTGGAAGAAGCAACCTTTTTTTAAAAAAAAAAAAAGTTATTCCCATTTTACACAGGGTAGCACAGGTGCACCTAAGATGAAAGCGCACAAAAAATGTAAGTGAACAGGTAAGTCTGCTTCTGGTGATGTAGCACTTTGCAACACTCAGTCTATAACATCTGCAACACAAAATGGCACAAAGGTTGCGCAAATTCTGGCATGGGTTTGATGGGGGTCATGATGTTGGGAGTTAGATTGGGGATTTGTAGTTAATATACTTGCTAAGGCTCCACAGTGTTTGCTCTTAAGACAAGCTTTGTTAAGAATAACCTTAGTAAATTTTGCATTTATTTATTTATTTATTTATTTATTTATTTATTTATTTATTTATTTATTTATTTATTTATTTATTTATTTATTTATTTATTTACAAGATTGTTTAGCCGTGCCATTACCAATGGTCTTTGAGCAGCGTACAACAATATTAAAACTTTAAAAACATTAAAACCATTTAAAATAGGCACTATTATAATAGCCTATACAGTATTAAAAATAGTCATTAAAACATTAATATTAATAAATGGGGTCTTATGTGTGTGACAAGCATTTCAACCATATTGATCATAGTGTGTTGTATGTTGTTGTTGAGTTGTTAAGTCATGTCCCACTCTTCGTGACCCCATGGACCAGAGCACACCTGTCTTCCACTGCCTCCCGGAGTTGGGTCAAATTCATGTTGGTAGCTTCAGTGACACATCATACTGTGACAGATTATTTATTTAGACAAGCAGATGCAAACACACACTGGCACATAAGTAAAATTCATCATGACCTGCCACCCAACCTTGAGCCCTTCCCCGTTAAACACAATTCCTTGTTCTTAGCAAATGATATTCAGCTTTGGGTCCGAAATTCAGATTTTTTTTGCTCTCCCTGCCCCATTCCCCCAACTGTTAAAGACTGTTCTTGGACCTTGTTCTGTAGGTAAATTGCTAGTTTAGGAAAACAGCCCATAACCATTGGCTCCCGTTTAGAAAATCTAGAGAGGTTATTCAGCCAGTGATCAGACTAACAAATCCTGGTCATGCAGCAACATTAAGAAATAATTATAATATCTTACAAAACTCAAAGGAATAATTATTTATATCTATCATAATTTGAGTACAAGAATACTAATTATTCCTGTATTCAACAGACCACACCAAAGTGGTGGTGATGGTGGGAACTCTATGGTGGACTGTTTCCTGTTTCCTCAACCACTTCTCAATCCATAAGAGGACCAGCCCTCTTATCCCCAAGGATGAACGTTGTCCAACACAGTATAGATAAAAGCATTTGTCTTTCCAGACTGATATTTTCTACAATGGCAACAAGCCATCCAGGGTCTCAAGGTGGAGGTCTTTGACATCACATCATCTGCTACCTAAACCTTTCAACAGGAGATCAGAAAACAAGAAAGAAGCCCCGAGAGAAGGCAGGAATGATATATTGCTGCAAAACTTAGCTCTATGAGATAAAATATTGATCCGTATTAATTTATACTGCTTTAGCATCCCAAAGCAACGCTGCTGAAAAGTGAAGGTTATTGATTCAAGAAGATGATGATAAACTACATTTCATCTGCTGGGGGGGGATGATATCACTCCAAAAAGTCATTGGATTTTAGATTCTGACCCCATTTGTGGATTTCATAGCAGAGAGCAGAACTACTTTCCTTTAAGGTGAGGGTTGAATTTTAATCTCCTTCCAGCTGCAGCTGGGCTGTTAATATTCTTCTCGCTCCGAGCTAGTTTATGCCAATATTTGCCATGGTTTCAGTTCTCTTCCATCTCAGTGGATAACTGATTTATACAGAGCTTTTCTTTGTGCCAGTGCTGGTTGTGTCCCACGTCCATTTTCACAGGTTCCATATTCTTCTCTGAAAGGTGGTGCTTCCTTCTGCCTTCTAAAAAGTTAAAAAAGCAGAGTCAAGGATTCACACACAATTTAGGATCCTGTACAGAGAGTGACGAAACCCAGCCAGTGCTCTTTATGCACCTGTAGCCCATTGAATTTCATAATACATACAGCTTCTCTTTAGCAGCATGTTTCTTTTTGGGGTGTGTGTGGCTATTTGTGTGTGCTTGCTTCTGAAGTGATCAGCATCTCCCTTATCCCTTTGAGCTGCAATAGTGCTGGAAATGCAAGCTGGAACAGAGAAGGTAATCACAGTGCAAGGAAAGGATTGCCCCATCACTGCGCTAATATAGCAGGTGGAAAAAAAACCACGTTCACTGCAACTTTCCAAAACTTATAGCTCCGTGGTTTAGATATCTGGCTATATGTTTAGAGTTTGATTCCCCCAATGATCCTCCTTGACAAGGGCTGGACTTCATGCCCCACAGGATCCCTTCTAGCTCTGTAAGGTAAAGGTAAAGCTTCCCCTTGACATTTAGTCCAGTCGTGTCCGACTCTAGGGAGTGGTGCTCATCCCCGTCTCCAAGCCGTAGAGCCAGCATTTGTTCATAGACAGTTTCCATGGTCACGTGGCCAGCACGACTAGACACGGAACTAGCTCTGTAGTTCTAAGCTTATTATTCAAAAATACCAGGCACATTCCATCAAAATTATTTTAAAAATTGACTGGTATATAACAGATACAAGTTTTAACTAAAAAACCTAAGTTTGTGTCAGATATTGGCACAGTATGTATGCTGTTCCTAGTATTGTCTTTTTTTATAGCTATGATAGTGTAATGTCTGCGATGTGCAACTGCATATAATACTGTGTGAAATTTCTTGCCATTGTTCCCAAAGCCCCAATGACTACAGGGACCACTGTTTCATCCACAAGCATGATCTTTTGATTGACATATCTCTGTATTTTGCTAGCTTTTCCAACTCTTTATTTTTGACTCTGGCATCTCCTGGGATTGCAATATCAATGATCCAGATATTAGTTAGTTCTGTTATTACTGTGTCTAGTGTGTTATGACCAAGATGTCTGTCAGTTTGGATCTGCTCACCAAATCCACTCCAACTTATTCAGGGATTTCTAGATAGAAAGCACTCAGAAGTGGTTTACTATTCCCTCCTTCTGGGGGCTTTCTGGGACTGTGCAGCTTGCTCAAGGCCACATAGGATGGCTCTTCTCCCTGGAGGCACAGTGAGGACCTGAGCTCCCAACCTTTGGCTCTACAGCCAGATAAGTAACTCACTGAGCTATCTAGCCACCTATATATATACATGGCATGAGAGGGGTTTTTAACCCGTTGTCTTTGCCATGGTCATGGTTGAATTCACTTGATGTGCCTTCTGTTTGCATCAGAATTTCACAATGGGTTCTTATCAGGACTGCAATAAGTAGGTGGAAAAGTTACCTTTCTGGTCTAGAAGTCCTAGAATCCTTCAGCTGGCTTGACTGTTGGACATGTTGGCCCAGAGTATCTGAGAACTGTAATCCTCTCCCCTCTCCCAGATTTCCTAAGCTATAACATAAGCCAACATATATTAATTGAGTGCACAGTAAATATCAGTGTTTATTCAATCAGGACAATAAACACATGGCAGCTAAGAAAAACATAATAATCAAAAGGCTCACTTCCTTTCTACTTCTTTGTCAGGGAGTTCCCCAGTTTCACAATATACAACTTGCAAGGTTATTTCTTCTCCACCAACTTCTGATTCCCATCACATGTCTTGCTTCATCACTTCTGTACCTCTGCCTACACATTCAGAGAATTCTCCTTCTGTACTTTAAAAAAAAGTGTATTTCCTTATATACTTGTCAAGGATTCATCTATTTAAACCTGTCACTTCCTGCACAATCTCTTTTTCTTACAATGCAACCCTATAACGCTCATTATTCTGGACATGGGATGGACTGGAAACACAAGTAGCCTAATCAGCCTTCGCCATTCTGGTGAGCGGTCATTCATTTCTATGTAAATTAGAGCAATTGTTTTACATGTTTATCTCTAGCTATAAATTAGCACACAAAAATTGTATGCTAACCTGTGTCCTCTTCTCTCTGTCTCTTCGAGACGGAACCTGGCTGTCCTAAGTAGCAGCCTTCCAGCCAGATGCTTTGTCCTATTTCTGGATACTTCCTTTTGAGACTTCCACCTACTCTGTTTCTATCAGTATGGATGGGTACAACCCAGTCCATGATTGTTATAGGTTCCTTCCTCCATGGTTGCCAGACTAAATCTCTCTCCTGAGAGCTTCATGTTCACTTTGAGGCCTCACAGACCAATGGAAAGTATCAGCATTTGGAAAATTGTCTCTCAAGTTCTGACTCTTCCCCATTAGTCATTTCAGTCCTTTTCTAAACTGAATTAATTTATATTTGTTTGTACAATGCTTGTTCCTTTTTATGGGTGGAACCCTAGGTATGATAAGCCAATTAATACTTGAAAAGTTAAGTGAAAATGCCTAAAAATGCCTAGATGTGAAATATTAATCTGCAATAGAGTCAAAATATCATATTTTTCTTCAGAGTATGAATGTCCTAAGGAATATAGTCCTAAATTCTATGCATTATGCCCACTGGAATGACATCATTGGCATAACTTTCAATAGCAAACTGCTGCAAGTTAGGAGGTTAGCACAGGCATTTCTGAATGCACACCAGGATTATGATTCAATCTGTAACAGGAGATGCTTACACCGACTACTTAATTTATGACATTTGGCAGCTGAGGTTTATACTGTGGTTTCCTTTAGGGAGTCAATCCATCTTATATTTACTCTTAATCTTCTCCTGCTGCCTTCAGTTTTTCCTCAGCATTATTCTTTTTTTTCCAAAGAATGTCACCTTCTCATGATGTGTTCAAGGCATGACAGCCTCAGTTTCAACATTTTTGCTTCCAGAGACAATTCAGCCTCAGTTGACCCTGCTAGGAGTCCGGGGGGCTTGCAATGGAGTCTAGACCCAGACAGCCTTGCTCTGAGCTTCCCTGACACGCTCAAACTCCCTCGCCATTTTCAAGTGTACATTCAAGAAGTGGGGCCTGGCCCTACCAATAGACAAAGTGAGAGAACAGCCTCAGGCAACTAATTTTATTTTTTATGATTAGGGAGTTAATTTTTAGTAGTTTAGTAATACTGTAATACCTTGTTTTTAGTCCCTCAGAATGATACGTTAGGGATTTTCTGACTCAGGTGGCAGAATAACATGGCCACCCCAATTACTGTGCAGTTTGCCTCGGGCTAAGACAGGAGGTGTGCCATTTCGTGTTCTGGCTCAGATCACAAAGAGTCTTGAACTGGGCAAACAGGAATGAGTAAGCAAAGTCTTTGCTTCCTTAGATCCATGAAAACAAGGAGCCTTGCTCTGCCACACAGCTAGGTAGCTATTTGTTTGTCATCTATAATATGTCTCTTACCTTTTTCCAAACCTTTCTCAAGAGGCAGGAAGCATGCCAGAGATCTTAAGTCAGCTTCCTTGGTGCTGTTTCAAATGAGAGAGTTTAATTCTGCCACACACCCCTGGACATAATGAACACCATCACGTGTCATCTCTTCATTTTCAGCAGTGTACATGTCATTCCATTGCAATTATTTTACAAGATCTGAGTCACAGTTAACAAATAGAATAAAATGTGTAGCCTTGCAGTTTCTTGTTTTAGTTGTCAGTTAGAAGGTTTGGAAACTGTAGGTAGAAACATTTGCAGATTGCTTCTCTTTACGGAAATATGTACAGACATTTAAATCCAGTGTACAAATAAATGAATATGCATGTAAACAGATCCATGCATTGTTTCTTATATGCATCTCTAGGTAATTGAAGAAGTCCTTTGAATATCAACAGGCAATAGTGGAAAATAGGGCTTTTAAAAGGCAATAAATGCAACTTCTAAACATTCCAAGATGTGTCTCCTCTCTATGTGGGTTTCAGACTGAGTTTCCATGGCTGAGCCAGGATTTGGACTCAATCTCCTGAGTCTGAGTCCATCACTCTGTCCACTACATCAGTAGTCCCCAACCTTGGGCCTCCAGATGTTCTGGGACTTCAACTCCCAGAAATTCTGGCCAGTAGAAGTGGTAGTGAAGGCTTTTGGGAGTTGTAGTCCAAGAACATCTGAAGGCCCAAGGTTGGGGACCACTGCACTACATCACATTGGCTCTTTACTGAACCATAGAACTTTAAATCTGATCAAACAAGATTACTTTTCCTTAGGTAAAACATTAAAATCCTCTGAGTATTTGAAAGTCAACAAACTGAAGCTGAATCCAGAGAAGATGGAGGTGATGGTTACTTGGCAATTAACAAATCAAGTTATCTCTTCTCTTATGGCTGGTGGAGTAAAATTCCTCCTGTGAACCAAGTAAAGAGTTTGGGTGTCTTATTAGACCCAGTTGCGCCTTCTGGAGAAACAGGTGGGAGTTGTGGCCAGGTCAGCATTTTATCCTCTGTCATTGGTATGGAAAGTTTCTCCTTACTCACACTGATCTATGCAAATGTAACATTGAGATTAGACTACTGTGATTCATTCCACATGGGGCTACCCTTGGAGACTACTTGGAAGATATAATTGGTACAACACACAGCAGCTAATTAACAGGTGCTTCCCATTGTGATCACAGGACACCTATTTTGCATCAGCTGCATTGGCTGCCAGTGGTTTTCCAGGTTTAATTCAAAGTGTTGGTTATTACCTTTAAAGCCCTACACAGCTTGGGATCTATATATCTACTAGGCTGTTTTGATCATGTAGAACTGTCTTTCTAAAGGTGCCAGCCATCAAAATCACCTGGCTTGAATGTATTTGAAAAAAGACAATTCTGTGCTGATGCTTCTGAGCTGTAGAAGTCTCTTCCCGAGTCCCTGTGAAGTATGACATCCATGCAGGGATTAAAGAAGTGATGTGAAAGGCAGAATTGTTTCAATGAGCATTTGGAAGCTAGGATCCCCTATCCCACCATTCATGTGCTAACCTTTGTAAAACACCTTGCGTAGAGTTGGGAAAGGATCCTGAGTTATTTAACATGCAAAGAACATGCTCTACCCATGAGCTACAGCCATTGGGAGATAAGACAAGCTTCTTTTGTAAAACGTGCATGTGTGCGCCTCAGTATACACTGTTCTCGTCACCAAATGGGAATGAGATTCAGCACCCTGTCCCTCTCTGTGCCGTAGTCTATTCTGGACACTCACATGGTGAGCTTCAAAACAGAGGTCTTTGTTTTCCCTTGAACCCTTAAGTGGTGGCAAGTACCTCCTTGAATGAAATCCAACATTCGCCCAGAATTTATCTACTACATTTTTGGAGGGCTGCCCTGTGTATGTGCGTGTATGTGTGTTTGCAGAAATAGGATTTGCACCCTTGCCAGGATCAGTCATGTTTAGGTATCAAACAAACAGTGGTTGCATAAACCATTCTTGGTGTGTGTGTGTGTGTGTGTGTGTGTGTGTGTGTGTGTGTCTGTGTGTCTGTGTGTCTGTGTGTCTGTGTGTGCGTGCTTAGAAGGAAGAATAGTCCTGAAGATTAGTGCTATACTGTATTTCCCAATGGGAAATGAAAATGACAGAGAGATTGAGAGGTCCCAAAGGAAGAAGCTGAAAACTTTTATTCTGAGCAATACCTTGATCTCTGAGAAACAATGAGGCGTGTCTCTCTGTTGCTCTTGACATTCAGTTCACTGTTTGTTTGGCAGACCACATGCTTAAATATGAGTGATCCTGGCAAGGCTGCAAGTATCAAATCCTATTTTTGCAAACTCTGCTCTTCAAAGTTATCCCATTTTCCTGATGACCTGTGTTTTTTAAAATTGATTTTATTGGGAATGCAAGACATTGTGGACACTTAATTCAGAAGGGCAGAAATGTTATCTCTTTGTGTCCAGGACATTCTTTGTACCCTGTAGTCTTCATAGAACTAAAAGCCTGTAATTAAATAGAACCTTCAAGGACCATGGCAGTATGCTTAAAGACCAAGATGGAAATATTTACATTCTTAATCTTACGTTGCATGTGCTGTCGTCACCTGCAACATATGGCGACCCTGTGAACGAGAGATCTCCAAAATGTCCCATCCTCAACAGCCCTGCAAACTCAAGTCTGTGGCTTCCTTTTAGAGAGTCAGTCCATTTCATATTTGGTCTTCCTCTTTTCCTGCTACTTTCAACCTTTCCCAGCATTATTGTCTTTTCCAGAGAATCCTGCCTTCTCATGATGTGCCTCACTTTCAAGATTTTTACCTGAAGAGATAATTCAGGCTTGACCTAGGACCTGTACATTTGTCTTTCTGGCACTCCAAGACATCCACAAAGCTTTCCTCCAGTACCACAATTTGAATAAATCTTTTTTTTCCTCTCAGCTTTCTCAGCTGTCCAGTTTTTACACCCATTCATGGTGACTGGAAATACAAGACTTTGGATGATCTTGGCCTTGGTCTCCGGGGACTCATCATTATACGATACTTATTATAGGTGAAAACAAAAGAAAAAGAAAGAAAAAAATGTGGTGGCACCTTCCAGACTAACTTTTTAATTTTTTAAGTGAACTTCCATGGACAAGTCCACTTCATCAGACATAACAGAGAGAGATATAACATGGCAAATATATATACATGGCATCAAAAAACAGAGATCGTGGCTGGTTGGTAAGGAAGTCAGTCGGTATTAAACTTTGTGATGATAGTGTCACTCATACTTAGGGATGTGGTCTATCAAACAAACAGTGAACTGAACTCACCTGAGGCAATGTCAAGAGCAACAGAGAGACACGCCTCATTGTTTCTCAGAGATCAAGGTATTGCTCAGAATAAAAGTTTTCAGCTTCTTCCTTTGGGACCTCTCAAACTCCCTTGTGTTGTCATTTGTCCTCCTTAGGAAACCAACAACAAAACCCAACAGATTACAGTAAAATATTCTTAATGTCTCATTTCCAAGATAACCTTGTCTTTCTCTACTCCTCCTTGCACCATTTTTCTTATCTGAAACAAAAAAAACTGTTAAGGGAGATAAAAGCAGGATGGGTGCATGGCATGTTTACACTGGTAATGCAACGATTCCTCTCTCTGAAGGCACCCACTGACTTGTCCAAATTTACTCAGTGAATGCTAGAGAGAACATATTTCCTACATCAAAGTCCAACTCTTGGGGGGGGGGTTGACTCTCAGGAAGGGTTTATGATCATGCCTGCAAACACTGGCTATGATGGCATTCTCAAATTGTAGTCATTGCATTCATGTCCTGCTTGTGGGCTTCCCTTCAGCAACTGGCTGGCTAATGTGTGAGCAGAATGCTTCCGACGGGTGGCCAAGGCTATGTGGCCTTTACTCTTTAAAGTCTGTCTTTAAGTTGTTCTTTGGAGTTGCTGTGAATCTGTTTTGAAAGAACGGTGGTGGTTTGAAAAAATGGTTTTATATCTCTTTCAAACAATGTGTTTATCAATTTTATCATAGGTTTCTTTGGTGGCCCAGGTGGGCAGAAAAGCAACGCTGCTGCTATATTGGCCTTTGGTCTGATCCAGAGGTGGGCTTTGTATGTTTTATCACTGGGACTGGCAGTGCATCTAGAAAGGATCTAGAAATCTACGCTCTAGAAAGGATCTTCTCTTTGTATGTCACCTCCTAGAGACCACTCTGTTGTCCTTGACTTCCAGAGCCACACAAACAGCACTCCTTGTCACATGGCATCCCATACCTGTTGATGCCCACAGAGTGGGGTGTAATGACTTCTCTTGTCACAGATTGTTTCAGCTTGGGTGGATAATGGGGTTGCACGGATACAATGGTTAATACTGAGGTTAGATAGGTTTTGTGATGGTGGAGAATCAGACTACGAGTAAGAGAGCGAGAGGTAGTCAGAAGAGCAAAGAAGCTGGGAATCTGTCTTCAATACCAGATGAAGATTGTGTCACACCTAATTAACTAATAACACTCTTTCCTTTGGTTGACTCTCTGCCAGGAAAAAGCTTAGGATGCATTTTTGTCTATGTAGAAGGAGAGACGTTAGGATGTGTTGGGAGGGGTTCTTCATCGTTAGAATGATTTAGACCTCCCAGTTTCTTTGCGTGATAATGGAACAGAGTGCTAGTATGCTGATAGTCAAAACACTAAGAAAAAGAGAAGAAAACAAAGACATCCTATAGCTTTCCCAAGTCTATCAGTACCTGTATCGGTTTCACCAGGACACCTGCCATATTTAATGTTGTACGCCGCCCAGAAGCCATTGGCAATGGTGCGGCTAAAAAATATTGTAAATAAATAAATAAATAAATAAATAAATAAATAAATATTCCAGTCTTCACCACTAGATGCCACTACAGCTTATACTAAAACCAAGGAAAGATTCCACAGCCAGGTGACTGTTGTGTAGGGGGGCCTTTGAGTTGCAGAAGACAAGCCTCAAGGCAACCTAAAGACACACTTGGAGAAAGAGCAAATTTGTCCAGAATATATGTTTCAGTGACGTAACTGTGTTAAGTTCCTTTCAGCGTGCACAGAAATATTAAAAACAAAAGAGTTGTGATATCTCAAGAGACATTGAAAACATATTCAGTTCAGTGTGAGGTTTCATGAGTTAAAATCCAGTTCTGCAGATACAAGGAGCATAATAATCAAACCATGGATTTATATACACAGACAACATAGTGAAGGGGTGAGAACTAAACCAGATTGGGGGGGGGGGGAAGGATGTCAATGTCAAAATATTACCAATGTCATTGTCATCTGCTTTTCCCTGCCTCATGTGATTCCTACCCTTCTACTATATTCTCTTCATATATAAACCTGAGGCCTAACTATTATGCCTCATGTGTCTGAGGAACTGGATTGTAATCCCACGAAGTTTGCCATGAAATTCATCTGTTAGTCTTTGAGTGCCACAGCTCTATTATTTCTATTTGATTTGTTATACACACACCATGTATGGTTATTGGAGAAATAGCTCATTATTGCCAAGGTCCTCTAAGGATTGTAGCTAAGCTAAGTGAGGCCTGACAAAATAGTACAATTAGATTTTCATTAGAAGCATGGCTCCTTTAATTTGTAAAAGACTGCTTATTCCAATATTAGCTTGCCTCAAACCCCATTTTGTCAGTTAACTCACTTTTATTTTGTACTTGTTCATAATTGGGAGATAAACACATATTTTCTTTTCATGTTTGATTCTCTTCCATATAGGTTTGAAGGATTTACGGGCCTAAACAAAAATTTTGAATTTTTTTTTAAAAAGCATTGTAAGAAAAGGAAATGCACATTCCCTAAATATGTGATTGGAACCAGATGAAAAATTAAAGCAGCCGGTTTCTGTGGAATCATGCTGACTGAGGAATTCTGGGAACTTTA
Organism: Pogona vitticeps; assembly: GCF_051106095.1. NCBI lineage: Eukaryota > Metazoa > Chordata > Lepidosauria > Squamata > Agamidae > Pogona > Pogona vitticeps. The sequence goes on along the minus strand of NC_135783.1, from coordinate 28,644,710 downwards.
TCTCAAAACAAAAACAATCAATCAAATCCTAAACCAAACCCAAACTTTGCCAAATACCAGTACAGTATACATTTCGTATTTCACAATGTAAACATTTTCACGATGTCTTTTATACCTGTACAGTCATTTCACCAGTTTCACCAGAGGGTGGTTTCTGTGGCTGCAGTTTCCTTATGCTGGCTCCGTAAGTGCATGATATTTTTCCATTAGTCTTTGCCATGAGAACATCTCCAGATTTCCTGTCACAATTCCATTTGCAAAGGATGTGATTGCTACCAAAACAGAAACAGTGAAGGAATATGCCAGTGTACATTTCCTTACTGATGCAGAGCAATCATGAATAATTAAGATGCTGAAAGATGTTGCAGTGTGCCCAGGGAACCAGGACTAGCGGCACAAAAGGCGGAGTTAAAAAAAACTGTTTCTTTTTGACTCCCCCCCCCCCCTCCTCCCAATGAATAGTTCATCTGCTAAACAGTTTGTAGACTGGAGATATAAAAAGTAAATGGTGAAGAGAGAACTTCATTTTTACTTCCAAAAAAAGGGGGTGGGGGTGGTTAGGCCAGGTAATCTTTCCAGATGAAAATGTGCCAATACAACTGCTACCTGATGATCCTACAGGTGCAGAGCTCAGAAGAACTGTTTTTTGGATTACTGTACAACTCACACACTCTGGCATCTGGGAGGTACAACTTTTCTAAGCTCTGCACAGTTATGGAAGGAAATCTAGATGGTATACTTGATGAACACACTTCCACTGTATTGAAATGGTAATATTTATTAGCAAGGAATAAGACGTTTTCTCATATCAGACAAAATCTGACACAAGTGTCCTAAGGAAACCTACAGTTTGACATGATTTAAGACTCCTGTGTTCTTTTGTGCACTTCAAAAATAAATACATTAATTTGCCAATAGGCCAATTCTGAGTTATGGTGACCCTTCTCAGAGTTTCTAGGTACATAATCCTCAGAAGTGGTTTATCGTTAGCTTCTTCTGGGGGCATCCTGGGACTGTGCAGCTTGCCCATGACTACACAGGCTGGCTCTTCTTCTGGGAGGCATGGTGGGGAATCGAAGTCCCACCTTTGACTCCACAGCCAGATACCTAAACCATTCTACAATGTGTAGTGCCCATGATCCGTGGTGACCTCTCTTGTTATATGACATCAAGTTGCCTTGGACATATGGCAACCCTATGAATGAATGATCTCACAAATGGCCTGTTCTTAACAGCCCTGCTTAATAATAATAATAATATAATTTATTGTCATTGTAAGTATATACATAGTATACCATACAACGAAATTCATACTTACAAAGCTCTTACAAACCCAAGGTTGTGGAATCAATCCATTTTATTAGTCTAGGTAACCATTCTTGGTCTTCCCCTCTTCCAGCAGCCTTCAACTTTTCCTAGCATTATTGTCTTTCCCAGCCAGTGTTTTATTCTCAGGATGTGCCCAAGGTGCAATACTCTAGGTTTTGTCATTTTCATCTCTACAGAGAGTATGTATTTGAATTACTGTACAACCTCTAGCAAGGAGCAAGAAGGTTTATTTGGTTTATATTTGTTTGACAGTTTTGGTTTTGCCTATGACTTTTTGCCTTGCAGCAATAAATACCTGAAATTTATGGTGATTTCACAGTTTTTCAATTGGATTCCAGCCCTCCTCCTCCTCATCGTCTTATTCTAGCACTTTCATTCGCCTTTGGAAGTAAAGAGCAAGAGTGGGAGATCTGGTGTCCTTTGGATGTTTTAAACTAAAAATTTCATAAGCATGATGATGAGAAGCAGAAAAGCAAATATAATTTTGACTTTTCTCCTGTTAAAAAATGTAACTGATGACAGAAATTGGAATCAGTGCTATGTTTGACAAGACCATTTAAAAAATGTTCCATAGAAAGAGAATAGAAGAGGTGCTCGCTTGAGGAGAATGTTCTGGCTTACTTATCACATCCTACCCCACTTAATATGCTACTGTCACCTGCTATACCTCCCACTGACCAGACAGATAAGGCAATCATACATGCCAAAAACAGAAACAAAGCAATGTGCAGGCAATGTCCACAAAAATATCATAGCCCTAGTTGGTCAAGCAAAATACATTGAAAAGATCCAGGCTTTCTTGTGATTACATTCACATTGTGTAAAATAATAATCATGTGCCTTCAAATTAATTTTGACTAATGGTGAATCTTTCTTTCAGGGTTTTCCAAATGAAGAATACTCAGATGTGGTTTTCCATTCCCTTCTTCTGGGGGCATCCAGGGACTGTGCGGCTTTCCCAAGGCCACATGGGCTGGCTCTACTCACAGGAGGCACAGTGGGAAATTGCACTCCCAACACTTAAACCACTGTGCTATCCAGCCGGCTTTCCAAGGGAAATAACTAGGAATTGGCCATGATGATTGGGGAAAAAAGGATAAACTATAGCATAGTTGAGCTCCTAGTCTGAATTGCCAATCCACTCCTTCTGTATGTGGATTTGTGGGGAGGAACACTCTGCCGTTCACCTCAGGAACCAGAATGCCTGGAGCTAGCCCTGCCGAGAGAACCGACTCAGACTCCATGATAGGGAAAGACAAGGAGAGGAAACTTCATGGCACATGAAATGTTCTTTATTTAATCTGGTTCATTTGAAACAAAATTATTCTCTACAAATTGCAGCATTTTATTCTCTGCAACGTATTCCTCTATCATGTATCTTCGGATTAGGGCAGTAATCTGAAGTCTAATTTTATGAGGGAAAAAAGATAGAAGAAATGTAACAGTAGATAATAATTGATAGTGATAAGTAATTCAACAAGTGCATCTTGTTAATGCTATAAAACAAAAATATAATAACCACTCATCTTTTGATGAATAATAATTAAAATTAAAGCTGGCAGAAGACTGAAAGTCCTCTCACTCTAATCCTGATATTACGCAAGAACACATCTTCCCGTCTTTGTTTATCTTGGCAAACTGACAAGAGCGCATCCCCCCCCCCCAACACAGCTCTTCCATTTACTCAGCTCTTGGTAATCCGTCTGCCGACATGTACGTGTTAATCTACATGTACTTGCATGCATTTTTGCTGCTCTCTCCACTCCTTCTGCCTCCTCAAGAGCTCGCATTATGCTGTTGCTTTGTCATGCAAAGTGGAAGAGCTTCTTTTCTGCCATTGTGACAACTATTGGAAACCAATGGACCTGAACTGAAGAGAAGACTGTTTCTGAACAAGAAACTCTTTGTCATCATTTGTAAGGGCTGCACAGTCTCCCTGTTTACCCCTTCCCTTGCTTGGCTTCACTCTTGTATTGTAAAGGAGCAGGCAACACAGATGGGCTGGGCCAGAACTTGCATAAGTCACTTTTGGAGGGTTGAACAAGTCCAGATTCTGCCATCCAGCTTGGTCCTGCTCGTTAGGGGAGGCCAGGAGTTGCAGGCCAACACAGTAAGATTTCTAAGCTCTGGGACAATTCTGAATGTTTTGTACCCCTCCAGGTTTGATTTCTATGCCTGCGTTGCCATGTTGCTTGTGTCTTAGAGCAGGCATGGGCCATGCATGACTTGACCACCAAACGAATATTTCACTTCAATCCGAGTTTAAACCATTTCAATCCCTAGTTAAAACAATCAAGAAGCACACCATGACTAAGACAGCTGCAAACCACTACTAGGCACCAGAGACAAGACTTGGCTGGATGGACAGATAGTCTGTTCTGGTTGAAGATGTACAACTCCATCTGCTGTAAGGACTTTGCATATTTTTTTGTTCCTTGGATTAGGCAAATTTATTTATTGGTTAATTTTTCTTGACCATGGCCTATTGTGAGGAGTTTTATGTTGATGTACAGATAAAAGGTTGTTGTTAAATGTTGTGTTGTGTGTTTGTACATTATTGAACACTGGGGTTGAGTGCAATATAAATATTATATTACTATTAAATTATAATATTTAATTTTGAGGGAGGGACAAAGAAATTACAGGAAACTGCTGGATGTAAAGAAAGGCTAAGGAGCAGAGTATAGTGGAACTGTAGGAGAATAGCGGGTACACCAATGGGCACCAACCTATGTGACCTTAAAAGATAAATTCAAATGTCCTAAAGCTGTCATTGGCAGCCTTCTGCTCATGATAGCTATGTATTACTTCCAGTAAATTTCTCTTGTGTAAGGAGGTATTATTGCACTGATGTCCTCTTTGCAGGCTCCCATTTGTGGCATGTGCTTCGTCCCAGTGGAAAGAGAATGTTGGGCTACTGAGGCCTTTGGTCTGATTCAGCAAAGTTATTTTTCTATTCTTATGGTGGGGAGGAAAAAGCTTAATTGTGGTGCAGTGGTTAAACTGCTGTACTGCAGCTAAAACTGTGCTCACAACCCAGGGTTCAATCCCAGGTAATGGCTCAAGGTTGACTCAGCCTTCTATCCTTCCGAGGTCGGTAAAATGAGCACCCAGCTTGCGGGGGGGGGAGCAATGTGTAGCCTGCATAATCAACTTGTAAACCGCCCAGAGAGTGCTTGAAGCACTATGGGGCGGTATATAAGCAGCACGCTTTGCTTTTTGCTTTGCTTTAATTAATGGTCCCCATTCTGTTATATCCATAAACAAAATGGTTAAAATTGTACAAAAAAGTTATAATTTCCTAAATTGTTTAATAATTAATTAAGGATTATAATTGTTGCATTGCCACCATGATCATCATTCTTTTTGTTTCTTTGGCCTTCAAAACAAGAGATTAGATTTTGCATGAGGTGAAGGGGGAAAAAACCAAGGTAACTTTACTGAAGACCCATACATTGTGCATCACTTTTGATTTATTTTGTTGCTGTTGTGACTGAATACTTGTTTTTATGCTCTGTTCAATGATTTCCAACTTCTAATGGCTCCATGTAGGTAAGATGTTGGAAGACTAGTTAACCACTATAATCTCCAATTAGGTTTCTATGGATAAATGAGAATTTGGATCCAGTTGTTCTGAGTTCTAGTGTGACACTTCATCCATGATGCCACTTTGGCTAGCTAGCAGCACTTAGAACTGCAGTGTGCCATAACATCTCTTCTAAAGAGGAACAGGGTGTGACCATAGATGATTCTGCCTTAGAATGGTATCATGAGTCCAGGGCTAGGCCCTTACAAAGCTCCCTTGGAATAATCATCACCTCTCATAGCCTTTCATTGTCTCTGAAGGGCTTGTTCCTCTCACTCAGACTTTTACGGATTCACTCCTCCACAGTGTCACATATTTGCATTCAGTTTTCCTTCCAGTGGGAGGACAAGTGTAAGAAATGATGTGTTGGTGGGGATAATATAACATTTTTTAATTCTGCTCTGATTTTTATTTTGAAAGGTTCAGAGTCGACAGGGGAATTATGGACCTATTTCTGTGCCCACACTCTAGCTGTTTATGAAAAACTTAATTTGTTGCAGAGTTTTGATTTTCTGGTAAAAAATAAATTTGCTATGCAGAAGAAGTATAGAGACCCCCCCCCCCAGAGCAGAATAGCTACAAGTTCTCCAGAGTCCACCTCTTTCTCATTAACTGGCACTTAAAGTCTCAAAAACACACTCAGAGACACCTGTAAGAGAAAGAATAACAAACATTTTTTACTTACAGTTGTTTGATATTAAAGACTTGTGTATACTGTACTGCTTTCTTTACTGCACACATATTTAGCAACCAACCAAATGGATCAGCAGCAACAAACAACTGCCCCCCCCAAAAAAAAACAAAGGAGAGGGAAAAGAATACTCATTAGAGAGGCAGGGCTCACTTAAAAATCAAAGGCTGAAAGGAATGATTGGTTGGTGCTGGATCGATAATCACTCGAGCCCAGAAAAGATCCTCTGAGGAAAACTATTGGCAGCATGCAAGGTTCCAAATAAACCATCAATTTACAGCCCAAAATTTACAATCCAACTTTGCCAGCTGTTCTGCAAAATGCTACAATTTGATGATTACATGAATGGTCAGAATTGCCCAGAATTAGTCGGACATTATTTAAGAACTTGAAGAACTACATGGTTTATTGGTATCTGTCAAGAAAGATCATCCTTCTGTGTTTACTGGCTATGGCTGGGTGGTTGGGGGGGGTGTACACGTGCAAGAATATACACACTCATGTGATTTGCTTCTCTTAAAGGGGAAAGGACACTAGAAACATATATTATGGAGACTTTGAAGGGAAAAGAAGATAATTTGTTCCAACTCTTGACTTGAAATGAAGGATTTCATAAGGTTTCAAGGTGTCTTGAAACGGCAAACAAAACAGATAAAAATTAAGAATTAATTTTTCCCATCCTAGTAAGCAGACATATAAACCATATTTATAATTCATGTTGGCACAAAGCATTTTTGTACTGCACTATGCAAAACTAATGCTTCAGTGTTTCTTTAGTTATTAAAATGATTTCTATTATGTTTCTTATAAAATAATGCTCAAAGCTGCTTGACAATATATTTTAAAAACGCAGAAAAACACTGATAAGCAATTACAGTATAATGAAAAACAAGATGAATTTCTCGTGACATTGCAAGAGATCCTGGGTTACACCTAGCTATGGATGACTCACTTTTAGATCTGGTAAAATATAAACTCACAAAGCTGATTTATACTAGGTCAGATTATCGGTCCTCCATCTGGCTTGGTAGTGTTCAAACCTGACTTCAAGCAAGAACCTTTCCCGCACTTATGTGGTGATGAGAACAGAAAAACATTATAAGAGCCTTGTGGGATCAGGATGAGTGCCTATCTCGTCCAGCATCTTGCTTCCTGTTGTGGCCAACCAGATATCTATGGAAACCTTCAAGCAGAAAATCGGGGGGGGGGGGGGGGGAAGGGCGTTGTCCTCAAAAGCTATTGCTCCTGAGCAATGATTGTTCAGAGACACACTACCTCTGATCCTGCAGGTAATAGAAAGCCACCTTACATGTAAGTCCATCACAGTTTCTCACTCATGACTTTAAAGACGCTGGTGAAGTCCTTGCATTTTAGGAAGCAGCTCCAGGAAAGACCACAATTAAAGAATTAGCTTTTCCAATCTCAAGAAAACTCGCACCCAAGCCTCAATGGCATAAACCTACCTGGTAGCACCCAGCTTACTTACTTAAAAATCCCAAAGGAAAACAGAGCCAGGTAACATGCCAGCAATTTTAATAAACAAGGCACACAAACCACAGGGCAGCTGCTGTTGAGCAGAACTAAGTCAGGCAATGCTATACATGAACTCCTAAAAGAGTAGCTGATGAAAGAGAACACCTAACCGGATTACAGTAGATCAGAGGCGACCTCAGGCAGCACAGTGTGTGCTTGATTTCCAACCACGCTGCCCATCAGCGTTGCACAGAACCATTATCTGGGGATTATTGAACAATGTCTGTAATAATATTCCCCGAAAAGTCATGCCTTGCCAACAAATCTCTAATACACTTCCGTCCCTTTCTAATCCTTTTGAGTAAATCTCTTGATTTTCTAATGGTATACTGTGGACTTTCTAGTACTTTATTTGGAAGCTGACTTCAGAAAACAGTAGCAATCAGGATTAGATGTGAAAGGTCAAGCTCAGATTTGAGCAACACAGTGTCAAGGTTGGTGCAATTTCCATAGGGAGGACTGGAGTTCACTCCAGACTTCTCAAAATCCAAAGCTGTGACTGTCCCCATAACTAATTGCCCACCTGAGTAAATATCAGACCATGTAGAGAAGCCAGATACAACAAAGCATTTTAAAATTACATCATTCTAAATGTAACAAGCTGAAACTTGTGCTTAAGTCTACCATTGAAATCCATGGGGCTGTGGTTTCGGTATCTGACTGCAGAGCCAGAAGTTGGGAGTTCAATTTCTCACTGTGCCTCCTATGAATAGAGCCAACCTATGCAGCCTTCCGCAAGCTGCACAGTCCCAGAGCTCCCCGAAAAGACGAGAACGGTAAACCATTTCTGAGTACTCTCTATCCTGAAAAGGGTTGGCATAGTCAGAATGGACTTGATCGCACAGCATCATCATCATCATTCTTAAATGCATGAGAGAGCCAGAGCTGGCACCAGCATAGCGCAATCAAGGCTATGCCCACTGGTGCCACATTAAGAGGTTGCAGCAGCTGCCCTGACCGGTGTCCATCTTCTGATGAGCTTAGAGCAGGGGCATCTGGCTGCACAGCCAATTATTGTTTGTTACCAGTAGGGGGACAGGGACGTGGTGGCGTTGTGGACTAAACCGCAGAAGCCTGTGCTGCAGGGTCAGAAGACCAAGCAGTCGTAAGATCGAATCCATGTGACGGAGTGAGCTCCCGTCGCTTGTCCCAGCTCCTGCTAACCTAGTGGTTCGAAAGCATGCAAATGCAAGTAGATAAATAGGGACCACTTCGGTGGGAAGGTAACAGCGTTCCGTGTCTAAGTCACATTGTCCATGTGACCATGGAAGATTGTCTTTGGACAAAACGCTGGCTTGGAAATGGGGATGAGCACCGCCCCCTAGAGTCAAACACGACTGGACAAAAACTGTCAAGGGGAACCTTTACCTTTTTTTTACCAGTAGTGGGAAAGAAAGTGCTGCTTCCATTCCCAATACAATCCAATGGGCGCGCGCACACACACACACGCACACGCACGCACGCACACACACACACACACACACACACACACACACACACACACACACACACACACACACACACACACACACACACACACACTGGAAAGAAGTGAAAACATTCCAACACCTACTAACAGAGAAGCAAGAGGAGGCAGGTACTCTGCTTCCTGAATCAAGGAGCTCAGTCTCTATACAGCAGACCTGGGCAAAGTGTGGCCCGCGGGCCACATATGGTCCGAGAACCGCTCCTGTCTGGCCCGCCGGTCATCGCTCCAATCCAGCCCACTGGGCGCCACTCCTGTCCAGCCTGCCCATTGCCACTGAGTGAGCCGGAGCTCCGGCTCCAGTCACCCAGCACGGCAGTAAGCAAAACACGTGAGATCTAACGCTGGGATCTCGTGAGTTTTGACTGTTACTCTTGAGTTACAGGCTGCGGAGCCTGTGGCTCAAGAGGCCAGAAGCGATCCTTGCGCAGGCAACGTGATGACGCATCACGTCGCCTGCGCGGGATAGAAGACTGTCGGAGGGGAAGGCCGCGGGGGAACAGAGGACAGGTGAGTTAGCTCAGTTTCAGGTTGCCCCCCCCCCGCGATGAGCGAATTACAACGCTCACATAGTTAACTCCCTAAAAAGTTTAGGGAGTTAACTATGTCAGCCTTGCAGTTCGTTCACTGCAGGGCCTCACTCAATGGGAGCCCATTACTGCCCACAAATTGGGGGCCTATTATTACCCACCCCCAAACACAGTTCAGATTTTTCATGTGGCCCCCTATAGAAATTATTTGCCCACCCCTGCTGTACGTACAGTGACCGTTCCTTTTGCTGAATGCTAATTTGAATGGGATGTTCTCAGAAACACGATATGATTGAAAGCAAATCAGAATGAAATTAAGTATCATTTCCAGTAACATGATCTTGTGCAAAAGCCACAAGACTTGTGGTGCAGTGTTTAAACTGTAGTACTGCAGTCAAGACCCTGCTCATGACCTGACTTTGATTGTGGGCTCAGGTTGACTCAACTTTCTATCTTTCGAGGTCGGTAAACTGCATACCCAGCTTGCTGGGTGTTTGTGTGTATGTACTGTGTATCCACATAATTAAAATTTGTAAACCACCCAAAGAGTGCTTTAAGCACTATTGAGTACTATATAAGCAGCACACTTTGCTTCCCCCCGCCTTCTTTTCCTTTCCTTTCATTTTTGTTCTTTTGCCTTACGCTCTACTAACAAAAGGAATCACCGAATTCCTAATATACACCTTAAAAAATAACAAAAACAAAAAACAATAGATACCACTCAGGACAAAATGCACAGAGAGTCCCTTTCTTACTATAATCCTGATGAATGTTTCCAGAGCTGAAACATGTCATCTCGGTATCCAGTCCTCTTTAATATACCCTGGCCAGGCTTTCTCAACCGAGTGCATAGGCTCACGACTCATAATTCCTGCAGGATAGCCCATAATGCATCTAGAGAGCTAAGAAAAAGAAGGGCCTCATCCAGGCAGACATTCCAGAGGAGTCCTTGCAAGCGAACATAAGAATGACAGTCACAATCCAGGGAGCAAAGAAGCCACTCCTTCAGAACCATCTGGAAGTAGTATTGACGTGCAGCGGTAAGCTCTGCTAAGAGGGAATTATAGTGTTCAACCCATGTGGTCAGAAAGGCTTGTGTTATACATAGGTCTTTGGGGGATAAATAAATAAGGTTGGCACGTCATTTACACAAAAACAAGATTCAGTTTGGAATGACGTTAACAGACATACCACTTCTTGGAGAAAGCTTAAACAGATGGGTCGAAGATTTTGGCTTGCTTTCTTTTTCTTAAGGTTCTAACAGAAATGTATGGTAGATTTTTAATCCTGATATATGCTGATATATTTGATTAATTGAAGTTTTGGATTTGACTTATTTTAACAGCACCCATCTTGTTTGTTAGACGGACTAGCTAACAAATGTGCTAAATTATTTTGAACAAATACATCTGCCTTCCTTTTTCCTTTCTTTTCTTTTCCTTTCCTTTCCTTTCCTTTCCTTTCCTTTCCTTTCCTTTCCTTTCCTTTCCTTTCTTTTCTTTTCTTTTCTTTTCTTTTCTTTTCTTTCTTTCTTTCTTCCTTCCTTCCTTCCTTCCTTCCTTCCTTCCTTCCTTCCTTCCTTCCTTCCTTCCTTCCTTCCTTCCTTCCTTCCTTCCTTCCTTCTTCTTCTTCTTCTTCTTCTTCTTCTTCTTCTTCTTCTTCTTCTTCTTCTTCTTCTTCTTTGCTTTTCCTCTCTCTAAACCAGCCTTTCCCAATTTGATGCCCTCCAGCAGGGATGATGAGATTTATAGTCCAAGCCCTCCAAGTAAGCAGCAGGTTAGGGAAGGAAGCCCAGGGAAGGAGTCCAGGCCAGGCTGATTCAGCGTTCTAGGCCTCCAACTGTTTGTTTTAAGGTCAGGGCTACACTGCAGTTCGGGCTCCGCCTTAATAACAGCGGGTGACCTGATGTGTTGAAAGCAACCAGGAAGATATATTTGGGGTTTTGTTCACTCTTTCTCCTTCTGGCATCTCCATTGAATCTTTTCTTCAGTAGCAGCAGCAGCAGCAGGGCAATGAACATCTACAGTAATTGTAAAACAAAATTGCCTGCTCAATCAAGGGAAATATTTTTAACAAGGACAAATGTCCCTGATAGCGTGTCTCTTCCCATGAGGAACTGTTCCGATTGTGCTGCAGCTGGAGCAGCCCAACATCCTTAACTGCACACCTGAGGAGAAGAACAAGAGACTATCTACATCAGTCTGATTGCTTTGGCAATCATATTTTGTTTGAATCTTCTTGATGGGCCGGTATCTGCTGCAGCGCCTGAGGCATGAGGCTAGCACAGTGGTTAAACCGCTGTACTGCAGCCAAAACTGTGCTCATGACCTGGGGTTCAATCCCAGGTAATGGCTCAAGATTGACTCAGCCTTCTATCCTTCCAAGGTCGGTAAAATGAGCACCCAGCTTGCTGGGGGGGGGGGCAATGTGTAGCCTGCATAATTTACTTGTAAACCGCCCAGAGAGTGCTTGAAGCACTATGGGGCAGTATATAAGCAGCACGCTTTTTGCTTTGCAATCCTTTTTATGATGTTTATTATATTGTTATATTTTTATCATGTATGTAAGTCGCCCCGAGTAGACTTTTTCTCAGGGGGCAGGGTAAAAATCTAATAAAATAAAAAAAGTAAAGTAAAAAAGGGCATGTAAGTGCCTGCAGTTCCGCCATCTGTAAGACAGCCACATGTATCAAAGAGGACACCGTATGCATAATGTTTGGATAGGCTAATTTATATGTGACTTTGCAAATTAGATGGAGGTATTTAAAGTATATGAATAGGCATACATTAATTCTGATCATGAGAATTTAATTAAAAATAGGACACATCTCACCATAGCAACAAATACTGTCATCAGACGACCCGTATGCTTCCTCAGACTTAGTTTCTGAACATGCAGGTTTCTTCCTGAAGAAAGAAAATATTTTCTAGTTCATTAGTGAGAACGGAAAAATATTTATAAGCATGGTCAGGAATGTGAATGCCAGACTTTTCATGTTACAGTCAAGGCAAAGAGGTAGCACATTGGAGACTAGTTTTCTTGGAAACTGACTCCCAGAAAACTCCAGCCAGCATGAGACAGTTCAACATGTTGCAATCGTGGCGGATTCTGGGATTCATGGTCTAGAGCAGTGTTTTGCAACCTTAGGTTCCCCAGATGTTCTTGGACGACAACTCCTAGAAATGCCGGCCACCACAGCTAGTGGAGAACGCTTCTGGGAGCGTTAGTCCAAAAACATCTGGGGGTCCAAGGTCGGGAACCACTGGTCTCGAAAATGAACTTTTTCAGACTCTGAGGAAAACTGAAATATGACACCATATTTGGAGAGCAAAGCTAGTTAATAATTAGAGACTATCAAGTTGATTCTGACCTGACAACGCATAATTTCCAGAGCTTTCCTAGGTACAGAGTACTTCGAAGTGGTTTTCCATTGCCTTCTTCTAGGGGTGCTCTGGGACTGTGCAGTTTGCCCAGGGCTACAAAGACTCTTCTGCCAGGAGGCACGGTGGGGAACTGTACTGCCAAACTCTGGCTCCACAGCCAAGAATCCAATTCATTGGGTTACCAGCTATCCAGCTGTCTTAAACTAGGTTAAAATACTTCAGACTTATAGTGGTATGACATTTCCTGCTGGGTCTTGTCAGCACTCTGGAGGGCAAGAGCATAGTATTCATCATTATATGTGACTATCTGATGATGGTGGTTATGATGATGATGATGATGATGATGATGATGATGATGATGATGATGATGATGATTTTTATCCCACTGCAGGTTATAATTCAGATTAGACTCGGAGCTGCTTTAAATATTTTCCTCGTTAGGAGAGGTCAGGAGGCTTTAGATACTATCTAGTCTGAGCTCAGTAAATCTAACTGTTTGATCCTTTCAGTATTGTATACTCACTGTGGTTAGCTTTTACATATTGTCTTTTAATACTGTAAGCTGCCTTGGGCCCCTTTTTAAGGAGAAAGGTGGGATAAAAATATTTTCAACAAGCAAATAAATAATAAATGACTTTATGGAGTAACAATAACCTGAACCTCTGGGGAATCTTGCCATATTACGCTAAGCTGCACAGTATGGCAGCAGCCTCAGATTCTACAGATTTGAGTAGAAAAAAAGTAACTTTTCCAAGGTCTGAATCTCCCCCACCCCCTCTGCTCTAGATTTTGGAAATTTGCTTCCAACCGCAGCCCCCAGAATCATTCAGCCCCCAAATACAACACTTCCAAGATCTGCTCTGTGCGCTCTGCAATCCTGGTTTGCCCATTTCCACTGCTTCCCAACATTAGAGTGGCAGGTGCCTGAAAGTATACAGTACCAAGAATGGAGATCAGGCCATTCCTTTTGAGATCAGCAGAACTCCAGCTCCAATCATGCTTATTTCTGTTAACTCCAACTTAAGAAGAGGATTTATCCAGTCACTTTCCGTGGCAAAGTGGGGATTCGAACCCCGATCTCCAAAGTCCTAGTCCACCACTCTATCAACTACACTACACCACATTGGGAATCCCTGACTGTATTGTTAGACACCATTAGGTTATCATGATGAGTTCACACTTACTAAAATGTGAAGGAATTTTAAATTTCTCTTGATTCAATTGCTTTGTCATAATATTACTGTATTTGTTTAAACATGCTTTATTTTATTTTTTTATTTGTTTAGACTTATATCCCAACCATTTAGTAGACAAGTCATGACTCTGGGCGGCTTCCAGAAAACTACATGAGTATACAACAGAATTTTTTTAATTAACATATAAAAACAGAAGCCCCTTATAAAACCTCCAGTCTAGCAAACAGTCCAAGACATGGAGTAGTGAACTGTGGGGCCAGCATAAACTTACTACAAGATCAATATTACAAAGAAGTGAGGCTTGTAAAGGCCTGGGCAAAAAGTCAAGTTTTCACTTGCTTTCAAAAGCTCAGGAGGGTGAGAGCCAATCACAGCTCCACAGGAAAAATTCCACAGTGAGGTGGCCGCTACCAGGCATACTAGCAGCCAGTGCAAGCAGGCCAAGAGAGGCGAAATATGGTAACATTTAGATGTAGTATCAGTGACCTAACCACCACATTTTGCATTTGCTGCAGCTTCCAAACCACCTTCAATGGCAGCCCTTTGCAGAGAGCATTGCAATAGTCAATCCTCAATATTAGCAAAGTATGAACCACTATTATTAGGGTCCACCTGTCCAGAAGGGGGCGGAGATAATGCAATCTTCCTGAGATGGAAAAAGGCAGATATGGCCATGGCCAGGATCTGTTTCTTTATCAAGAGGGCTGAGTCCAGAACACACTCAGATTATGGACCTGATCATTCAGGGAGATTGAGTCCCCATCAAGATCAGGCAACAAGCCCCCTAACTGAGCAGGATGTCCTCTCAACAACAGGATCTCCATCTTGTCAGGATTTAATTTCACCCTATTGTTTTGTGGGTTTTTATATATGTAACATTGTATAGGAGGCAGCAACAAAAACCATCCCAAAGAAAAGGAAATGCAAGAAAGCAAAGTGGCTGTCCAACGAGGCCTTACAAATAGCAGAGAAGAGAAGGGAAACAAAATGCAAGAGAGATAGGCAAAGTTACAGAAAATCGAATGCAGACTTCCAAAGAATAGCAAGGAGAGACAGGACGGCCTTCTTAAATGAACAGTGCAAAGAAATAGAGGAAAATAATAGGAAGGGAAAAACCAGAGATCTGTTCAAGAAAATTGGAGATATGAAAGGAACATTTTGTGCAAAGATGGACATGATAAAGGACAAAAATGGTAGGGACCTTACAGAAGCAGAAGACATCAAGAAGAGGTGGCAAGAATACATAGAGGAATAATACCAGAAAGATTTGGATATCCCGGACAACCCAGATAGTGTGGTTGCTGACCTTAAGCCAGACATCCTGGAGAGTGAAGTCAAGTGGGCCTTAGAAAGCATGGCAAACAACAAGGCCAGTGGAGGTGATGGCATTCCAGTTGAACTATTTAAAAGGAGGAGGAATTAAAAACCTCTTCATAAGGGTGAAAGAGGAGCATGCAAAAAATGGTCTGAAGCTCAACATCAAAAAAACTAAGATCATGGCCACTGGCCCCATCACCTCCTGGCAAACAGAAGGGGAAGATATGGAGGCAGTGACAGATTTTACCTTCTTGGGCTCACTGGGATCACTGCAGATGGTTAAACCACCACAAAATTAAAAGATGCCTGCTTCTTGGGAGGAAAGCAATGACAAACCTAGACAGCATCTTAAAAAGCAGAGACATCACTTTGCCAACAAAGCTCCGCATTGTCAAAGCGATGGTTTTTCTAGTCGTGATGTATGGAAGTGAGAGCTGGACCATAAAGAAAGCTGACCGCCGAGGAATTGATGCTTTGGAATTGTGGTGCTGGAGGAGACTCTTGAGAGTCCCCTGGAAGAAATCAACCCTGAGTTGGAAGGACAGATCCTGAAGCTGAGGCTCCAATACTTTGGCCATCTCATGAGAAGAGAAGGCTCCCTGGAAAAGACCCTGATGTTGGGAAAGTGTGAAGGCAAGAGGAGAATGGGATGGCAGAGGACGAGATGGTTGGACAGTGTCATCAAAGCGACTAACATGAATTTGACCATACTCCGGGGGGGGGGGTGCAGTGGAAGACAGGAGGGCCTGGCATGCTCTGGTCCATGGGGTCACAAAGAGTCGGACACGACTTAGTGACTAAACAACAACAATATACGTAACTTTAAAAAAATCTTTTTAAAGAAAATTACCAGTGCCACAAACTCAACCTATAGCAGGCTGTGGCACCATATCGCACAGAGGAGGTAGTATCAGCACCCAGAGCCCCACCAGAGCTCATTGCCACTGTAATCTGGAACCAGCAGTACACTTGACATTGCTCAACTGTGCCAAGAGGCATTCCTGGTTTCTTCAGGCAGCTTACAGTGACCGGTGCCAACTCCACCCAGAATACATGACGTATGGAGCCTGACGGTTGTAAGCAAAAACTCAAGGTTCATGCATGGCTAGTGGCGGTTTTTCAGTCCACCCTAGCAGAGATTTTTCTTGACTGTAGGACATGACCCTCTTGGATATGATGGCAGTGCATCTCAGTATCTAGGTAAAGCAAGCGTTGGAAATGGTAAGGCAAAGCATCTGGGGAAAGGGGGGAAAGGATCCTCCCTTCACCCTCATTTAAATACACCCCCCAGGTCAATATGAGGAAGTGGCAAACACTGCTTAAGCTCACAAAGTAATCTTGCAATCTTCTGCATTTTTTAAAAGAGCTTGCAGGAAATAATACAGATAAGACACAATTTTTAAGCCAGAGTGGGGGTTTTTTTGGTGGAAAACACACACAGAGAGAAACGTAAAAATTTCTGTGCTCCACCTTTGTTAAATTAGCTCCTGGTGGGCGGGCATAAATGTGTTTCACTAGCTATTATTCTACCAACTTGGAATAATGCTACTAAAAATGAAACATGAAATTATGCTGCCACTTTTCTGTCGCTCACTCATAGTATTAAAATGTCATTTTTGTAAAAAGTTCTTGATTTGCATTAAAATACCTTCCCCTCAAATCGGTATCATTTCAAAAGTTGTTAACAGGTCCTAAACAACAGCAGGTTTCTAATTATAGTCTTTTATGTGTGTTTTACTTTCAAAAGACTTCCTAGTTGACGGGGGTTTAACCCATTTCCCTCTACATTGACCATAAATGCTATCAATCAGCCCGGAGTGGGGTAGGCAGATCTAAAAGCACAGACCAAAGCAGCAATGTCATTTGCAACCACACATCTTGAATATTGCTAAAGGGGAAGGGGAAAAGCTTAATGGAACAGGCCCCTGGCAGCAGAGTGGTTAAACAACCTGTATCCACTCTGAAGTCACTCATCCCAAGGCTGGTTTGCAAAAGAAAAGTGGACAGAATAATGCAACAGATGATTGTAATCTAAATTTGTAGTTTAGCCCACGGCTTGGAAACAATGTATTGGCATTAAAGTGCTGTTGGTGAAATTGCTGTTTTTGCGTGGAACAGAAGAACAAGCAAAACGACATATCTAAATAACATTTTGAAAGTAGTGTTGAAACTCTTCTTTCAAAATGTTATTTTTAGCATAAACATGCTGCTTACAAAAATGTTATTTGTAAAAGATAAGATGAACCCATTTGCTCGTCTTCTTATTTCACGCAAGAGTAGCCATTTAAACCTTAATGCAATAGCCCTTCATACGTTAATTTTGAGCTCTGGTTTAGACCTAAGAGATGGCCAGATTGAAGCAACCAAAGATCATCCAGCCCAAAACATGGTAGGTAGCCTAGGGTGTCACAATTCTGTGAGCTCTGAGCTAATTGGGGAAATGCTCCAGTCTAGGGATTCTCCAGCTCAGACTTCCATTTAGACGTCAGTTCCCTGAAGCTCAGGCCAACGTCGCCAGTGGTCAGGGACTCTGGGAGTCATAGTCCAACAACCTTCCATGTATGTGAAATTAGACAAGGAATCTCATGCTTGTGTGCTGCTCATCATGTACCCAAGCAAGCAAGCTACTGTGTATAGTTCTGGAGATGAAAAAAGCTCATACTGTGATACTCAGACATTTCCATTAGTTGAGCATTTTCATCTTCCAGTTATGGGCTATCTCTGATGTCTGTTTCTGACCAGATTCCTTGATTTTTCTGTTTTGACGTGGAGAGATATTATGGCACCTTTCTGCAAGTAACTCCAATGCTGGTGTCATGTTGACGCATGGAATTTTGGAGGCATTTGTGTTAAAAGTTCAAATCCTTGGCAAGTTAATTGTGTTCACCATATCCATTTAAAAAGACAGCCCCACTGAATAGAGAGAGTAATACTATTCTCAAGAAAATGGTATTCCATTGTCAGTATGACATCAAGATTCAACTGCCAGCTTCTCTCTTCTATCACATGGAATGCAGAGCGCGTGTGCCTTTTGTTTCAGGCACCAGAGCCTCTTGGCACTTAAAAAAATTGAGACCAAGCCCATCTTTCTGCAATGAAGTTCAGTGGCCACATGAGCTAATAAGAGCTAGGAACATGCCTGGGCATGTTGAGGTACAGGTGTTCCCTCTTAGTTAATATTCAAGTGAAATACTGTTATTAACGAGCTATGTCTTCAAAGAGCACAGCGTCAGAGAGTGGTTGCAAAGGCAATTATGACTGTCAGGAGAGGTAATGAGGGGAGAAAGTGGGGAATCAGAAAGTGCAGAGTAGGATGCTATTTTAATCAAAGCATGATCAAAATCACCTGGGAAACTCTGCCTGCATTTGTTTATTAAGCACATTTGTGGAGACCCACCATTTGGTTACAGCAATGGATATGGATCTGTGCCTGGCCAAAGAGGTTGCTGTACCTTGGTAGCCTCTCCACATGGGTCAGAACTCTATGAATTAGGGAATCCAAAGAGAGCAGCCAACCTTCCCCTCTGCAGATTGGTGTATTTCTATGATCAATGTAGTGATGGACAGAAAAAGGATAGTGTGCTCTGTGTAATAATAGGAGAGCAGGAGTAGCATGTGGCCTTTGACATCTCTGGGATCCATTTGCATCCTCAGTGGCTGAATATGGCTTCTGTCTCATTGGTTTAGACATACCTTTTCCTGTAAAATTCCTTATAATTGGGAATGTGTTCTTGTTCCTAGCCTGTGTAGCCTTGGGCAAGCTGCACAGTCCCGGTGCACCCCAGAAGAAGGGAATGGTGAATCACTTCTGAGTAGAGATGGGGGTATTTGTATACGAATACGAATAGCCCCGCATAGGTGGCATTAACACCTCACCAATCTGCCATGGATGCAGATGGCACTATTTTACGAATGGCTCCTCAGCGTGCGATCGGCTCACCACTCCTGGCAGGAGGTGGGAGGACAAGCCACTCTGCAAAGTCAAAGAGTGGCGAGCGAATTGCTCACTGTGGAGCCATTCGTAGAATCGTGCCATCTGTGTCTGCGGTGGATTGGTGAGTGGACCATCTGGCCCCATGGGGCTGGACCCTCATTAACACCACCTGTGGAGGGATATTTGTATTTGTATACAAATACCCCCATCTCTACTTCTGAGTACTCTGTACCTTAAAAGGCCACAAGTCAGAATCAACTTGATGGTACATTACTACTGTATTCAGCTGGCTGGATAGCTCAGTGAGTTAAGTATCTGGCTGCTGGAGTTTGATTCCTCACTGTGCCTCCCGGAAGAAGAGCCAAACTGTATAGCCTTGGGCAAATTGCAATGGAATAGCAAGTATGCATTCAGCATAACATGTTTAATCAAAACATATGTACAGCCTGTAAGACTTCTGGATTCCATCAGCTACTTAACATACTGGATGTGTTCACATATGATGGAATTCTCCAGAATTCCTCTGACAGCAGTTTCCTTTAACCTTCTATGTCTTATGGTGACAAAGGGTCTGGAATATAGTCTTAAATCTGGGTGGTGAAAAATAAGAGTCCTTAAGTCAGCAGTTCCCCATTCTCTGGGATTTCAGATCCAAAACCTGATTTGAGAGAATAGACTTTTGTGCCACAACAGAAGAACTTACCACATTGTGAATATAACCTCTTGTGTAACAATCCCAAAATAGCGTGTGAGAGAGGAGGGCACACTTACATTTGTGTGAGGGTGACACTGCCTCTCAGGCAGACATGTGCTTGAGACACATACCAACACCATTTGGCTGAACCAAGGATCCTTGGCATCAGCTGGGAGTGAGGAGGAAATGAATACCGACAAGTTAAAATGGCCACACACAATAAAGTCAAAGATGTCTAAGATCTGTCCCCTCACCTGGACAGCCAGCAAAGCATTGCAGTTTCTTGGGACTTCAACTGGTTCTTTGCATTCTAGCAACTCTGATGGATAATGTGTTTTTTTTTCCTGCCGAAGTTAATGATGGAGGCTGTTTGCAGTGGGCAGACCTGAATCCAGTAGACATGATGAAAGAATTCACCTGTTTTTCTTACCTGTTTCACACCCTTTCCTTTTCCCATCTGTCCCACACTTTTTCTGCCCTCCCCTCTTTTCCCTCTTCTTTCTCCTTTCCTTGCAACACATCGGAGAAAACAGATTGCTCTTGCCAGAGATCTGAACTTACAGCTTGCAGAAGGCTTTTAAAGTTAGTCTGGGGGCTGCATGAAAAAGGACTCTGGGGGTCTCCTGTGCAGCCCAAGGGCCACGGGTTGCCTGCTTTTCTCTTACCAAAAGATCTGGAGCATCAGAAAGCAAAGAGTGGGGTTCTGGTGATAATCCACTGCAGAACTGAGACTTTGATTGAGACTCTAAAGTTATCAAATATGAAAAGCTACAAGCTTAAAGTGGTTTTTTACAACAATTTACATATCATGAAAGCCAAAACTCTTTTAAAAGCCATTTTGATGAGTTAAGAATTCTCCTAGAAATACTGTGCTTCCCTGCAAGGAAGTAAAGTTTGTTGGATTCCCTGAGGAGACATAATGATGGTAAAGCCAATTTAACTCTGCAGTATAGACACTCCCACTGTGTTTGAACTGTCATTTGCATACGGCTGGGGATTAGGCTTAGAGTGATGGGGCATATGAATTCTATTCCAGGAAAACTAACTGTTGAGAAGATCACGTTACATATTTATTCTAGGTGGGGGTTCCAGTTAGAGCTTGCAAAAGTTACTATTTTTGGATTTAAAACTCCCAGAATTTCCCTGTTGGCATGTTCACTGGCTATACGGGTTGAGGATGCTAGGACCCATGTTCCTGTAATGTGATTTTTGCTGGGCTTTGCAGAGTAACAGAGAGGAATCTGTCACTATACATTTCTTTTACTCAGTAATATCTAAAATCCATTGACTGAGAGAGCGTTCATTTCTTTCCTCTCTTTTATCAGTCCACTTTCCAAGGTTTTCCCTTGCTGTTCAACGGTATAACTTGTGCTTCATTCCTGGTAAAATATACTTCTTAAAAAGCTTGAGCATTTGTTTAGTGACTTGAAGCTATAAACAGCTGTCCACTTGTCTCCTTTGGGTAATCACTGATCTCTTTGCCATTTAAGGCTTAAGCATCACTCCAATTTAACTGGATGCACCAATCCCTGCAGTATTACAGTGCACAGAGATTAACGCTAGTCCCTTGTTTAACTCTTTGCAGTGAGTGGCAGTAGAGATAAGGAAAATGTGACTGTAAAGAAAAGCTACAAATTCCCTAAGAAACAACTAATAACTATTACAGGTGGGTTGTGACGAGCATTATTATATGGATTATGTGGATATGGACTATTTTAACACACTATATAAATGCAAGAGCACCATAATTAATTAAGCTCGGAGGATCACTGAGGCATATCAGTAGTAAATGATAATGTCATGTAGGGTTCCACAAAGGCTAGATTATCCCCTGGTGTATATCTGTACTTGTTTTATATTCTCTGTTGGAAGTCTAATAAAAGTTGAGTGGAACAACCATTCTTTAAAAGCAGGCAATGAACAGAGAGCTTCAAGGCAAATTGAGTTGGAAATGATGATCAGCAAGACCGAATGAGCAGAGCTGGGCAGATTTCAGACTTGGAATTTGTTTTTTTTACTGGAAGCAAAAGATACTTAGGATGAAAAAAGAATTTCTGAGCCCAGAAGTTTTCTCTTGAGAGCCAGAGCTGAACGTAACTTATAGTGTTATCTTGCTGTGTTTACACCACGTATGAGGAAGGGTGCACAGATACACTTCATCTCCACCACTTCATCACTCTTTTCCTCATACAAAGTGACATAGCAGAAAAGGAAGCCTGGATATGTATCTACAGTAGCTGGATGATGTATCTGTAGAGGCTCTACATGTGACCAAGATCCCCTTTAACACCAACTCCAACCCCTGATTCTGGCATGGATATAAAGCCTCCACAGATCCATCTCAGTCTTCTCTTCAAATACAGGACTTTAATGTGAGGGAAAGAACAACAAACAGAAAGAGGTGGTGCTACAGTGTTCCTCTCCTTGTGTGGACTGAACTGAACTTTATAGTCTATGCATCAAAAATTAATTTCTGATTACCCTCATCCTGTCCTCATTTCAGTTAAAGCTGGAGCTGCCATTAGGCAGACTGAGGCGACTGTCTCAAGCTGCAGCTACATGGTCAATATAGAGGAATTTGTTGTGAGTGTAAAACGGATAAATTCACTTTTTAAAAAAACTGATCACATGACTCAAGGGCCAATTCAAATCAGTCTGGCTCTTTTTACTCCTAATATAGAGGGTTTTTTTTAATGTTATGGGGCTTCTACTTTTCTCAAATCATTAATTATCAATTGGTTATTGCATTTTAAAGTCAGGAATAGGAGGACCAGATAGTGGGATTTTCAGGTTTTAAAATCATTTCCTTAGATGGGCTTAGGTTTTAGATACTTGAAATCCCCGTCTACATGGATCCTACAGAGGAGTGGAATTGTGTAATCCCACTAATTCAATGGGTCTACTCTAATGCATACTATGCTGAGGAACAGGATTTCAGCCACAGTTTCACTGACACAGCTTTCCTTATGAGAAATTTAAGGACTTAGCTATCAAAGTCTCTTTTAATAGGTTAGCTGGAGAAGTAAAGGAATATAATACATTCTCCTGAAGGAAGGATCCCTGGAGCTTTCCCTTATATAAATATGTTTCTTAGCAACTGTTTACACTGCTACAAGAGACCCATATATTTTGAGAGTGGGATAAGTAATCTTTTATCTCTTTCAAAACTGACTAGAAGCCTGGTTCATGTTGTATCATCCAGTTAAATGGACTGAAGAAGACAGATCAAGCAAGAAATGTGCCTTGAATTATAAAATTTGTTTTCTTAAAAGGCAATGAAACTTTATACCATTAATGGCTTTTTCAAAGGAACAGATACATTTGTACAGGACAGAACTATTGATATAAGTAAAATGGGAGCTGGATATACAGTATGCCTGTGTCAGGTCAGGGATTCTGAAACCTGAACATCTCCCTAAGAGCCTTACACAATTTTATAGACCTCTGGTGAAAAATCAGAAGCTTGTGTTCATCACAGCTGGTTATAGGTTAATTCCAGAATGGAACCAGATAGTCATTTCCATCAAAATTCATTTGAGTATCAAGGTGTAAGTCTTTTTACTGTTGGCAATAGTTCTGGGCAACATTAGCTGGTCTAGTTGTACAAGCTTTATTTTTACATTGCTTCTATGTTCCATAAGCTCAAGAATACTTCAAATCTTTGAAAGTGGCCAGAAGTCTTACAGCTAGGAAAATGAGACTTACATTGCAGGCACATACTTACGTCAGAAATCCAAAATACATAAGCATTTTAAAAAGCACAGTAAAATATAATAAAATATAAAAAAGAATGTTTTACATTATATTCTAAAAATGCAAGAGCTTACAACCTAATAATCCACATTTAAAAGGCATGGGGGGAAATCAACATTGTTAAAAGAAAGACTATATAAAAGCCTTTAAGCATATTAAAATTTTACACACACAAAATGACTCTAAATGCTAGGTGTACTAAAGTGTTTTAATCGCAGATGTCAATGGCTTAAAACCTATAGCTAAGTTTTTGGGACTTCAGTTTTTTAACCTTCATTCCCAATTTTTTTTATCATCTATCCTGATCAAGAGCTCTAGAGAATCTGGAAGCTTACACACTTCTGTGGAATTGTAGTTGATGCTAATAAGGATGTTGTCCATTACAGATTTTGGATTTTGTTTTATTCTTATGGATCAGCACAGCCGTCATTGTCCTCAAACTGGTTCTATGTGTGTGGGGAGGAAAAAAGCCCAATCAATACTACTTACTAGTGTACAATTAATAACCTTTCTCCACGGAATTTCCCCACAGAGTTAACAACTAAGAATAGACATGCACAGAGCTGGCATTACTTATTCTGGCAATTTACTTACTGTGTGTGCGCCATCAAGTCAATTCAGACTTATGATGACCCTTTTCAGGGTTTTCTATTCCCTTATTCTGGGAATTGGCTGGGACTGTTCAACTTGCCCAAGACTATACAGCTATCTTTACTCACAGGAGGCACAGTGGGGAATCAAACCCCCAACTTCTGTTTCTGCAGTTAGATACATAACTCAATGAGCTATCCAGCCATCCAATTATGGTAGTTCAAGCCAAACCCATTTGCTAAAGACTTGTTCATACAGCAAATGCACTTTGTATATATTTATAGTACAAATACACTAATTGATTGATTGATTGATTGATTGATTGATTGATTGATTGATTGATTGATTGATTGATTGATTGATTGATTGATTTGATTTGATTTGATTTGATTTGATTTGATTTGATTTGTATCCTGCCTATCTGGACCACCGGACCACTCTAGGCGGATAGAGATTTAACTTTTCTTTGTGATAGGTGCACATTTGCTAGGCAAAAGCTGTTCAACAGAGCTAGTCAAGAGGAAGAAAGATATTTGAGCTTTTGTGGTTATGTGGAATTAGCTAGGTGGGAATGACACTCTTCCTGCAATTAGTCATTATTGGTGTATTTGTTTAAAGTCAATAGCAAGTTCAGGTGCTGGGGCAAAAGTAGGAAGACATCAGCTGAAAGGTGAATGGTAGTTTCAAAAGTTGCTTTTTTAGGAGCATTTTGACAGGTTTCATGCCATTTTCTTATCAGTTGGAAGGTTTTTTTAAAAAGTAATGTTTCATTGTTAAGTTGTGTCCGACTCTTCGTGACTCCATGGACCAGAGCACACCAGGCCCTCCTGTCTTCCACTGACTCCCAGAGTTTGGTCAAATTCATGTTGGTAGCTTCAATGACACAGTCCAACCATCTTGTCCTCTGTTGTCCCCTTCTCCTCTTGCCTTCACACTTTCCCAACATTATGGTCTTTTCCAGAGAGTCTTCTCTTCTCATGAGATGGCCAAAGTATTGGAGCCTCAGCTTCAGGATCTGTCCTTCCAGTGAGCGTATTAAGTAATATACAACATAGCAATTAATACAATGACTTGGTCTTCATAATATAACAGGTTGTCACATGTTATATTATTGGGTTGTTCTCCAACCACTGTTACAAATAACAAGAATAAAATATTGTAGAGCAATCATATTTCTCCTCTTTATTATTAAAATGGCTAAAAACTGAGACAGGTTCACTGGTTTCTGAAAACAGCATGTTTTTCATTAATTGGGTAAAAAAAGGCTCTCAAATTGTTTTCATTAAAAACAACAAAGATAAGAAGGCCATTTATCAGAAGCTTTTCTTTACCTGGAAAGATGCCTTCATGAAACACAAGATTTCCATACAACTCTGGAGAAAAACCCATGAAAATGGTAGAGGACTCCCATAGAATAAAAATCACTTTGTTCTTTGATCATACACCTTTGTGAGTCAGTGCAGACAATGGCTGTGAATTAAATGTTTCTCAAAAAAAAATCTAATATAGGTTGCATTTGGAGTCTTTTTGGTTCTCAAGTATTCTTCCCCCTCTCCTGAGTTTACTGTATTAGGGTTGAGGTAATAACTTCTGATTGTTTGGCAACCTGTAGAGCTTCAGTCATCTGCCACCAAGTTAGTATTTAATTAGAAACCCAGCAAGCCTATGCCAGACAGTCTGTAGGCTGCCCATAATTATAAAATGCTGTGTTTGAGTAATCTGCCATGCTGAATTTAAGACCTATAATGAAGGTACATATTACTCTGTGATTAATTAGAAATAAACAGCCACAAATCCTTTGTTTTGTTTAGTTGTTTGTAAATATTTTTAAAAACCCTATGTGCAAGAAAATAAATAGCTAAATAGATGAATAATTCCATTTTTATTTTCAAACTCTCTTTTTATTCTTAACACTTTCTATTATATGGTCAAACTGGAGAATTTGCAGAGCAGGAGTTGAGGCACAAACGGGACTCCTGTGGTATCTTAAAGATGACCACACTTTACCTGGCATAAGCTTGTGGACTGCATGCCACTTTGGAATTGAGGTTTTATTTTCATGCCTGTATGAAGATGGGAGGAATTTTATGGAAAGAGGCAACAGCTGAGAGGAGGAGAATCTGTGTATAATTTCTGCTGCTACTTTTAAACCTCCCTTACTTGTGTGCGGCAATTGTGATTCAACAAATTCCACTAGGAGATTGATACAGTATGTCACTGTTTTCTGGACTGAGTTTAATGGGATAGTCCTTGACTTTATCTGCTTGGTTAACTTAAGGACTGTTTTTTTTCTGCTGTAGTCCTGTCACTTTTTAAGATCTGCCCTATAGGCCCTGTTAATGTGCTTTTTCCACAGTCTCTGTGGTAGGTGAGCATAAAAGACACCTTTTTAATGGTAGTTCTCTGGCAACAGCTTAAGAATGTCATGCATTTCAGCTGATCCCCTCATCCATGTCTGTTAGACAAAAGTTTAACATGTGTTTTATGTTAAATTTTGGCAGACTTTTAAATATGTGATTTCTGTCGCTCTTCTTAGTGTTCCTCCATATGGGCCCTCTGTTTTTCAAAATGTACCTGACTAAATTCAATTTTTAACTGCTATCCTGATTACACAAAGTTTTCTCAGTAAAAAATACAAAAGCAAAGTGTGGTGTTATATATTGTCCCATAGCACTTAAAGCACTGTCTGGGCAGTTTGCAGTTTAATTATGCAGGCTACACATTGCTCCCCCACTCCCATGAGCTGAGTAGCCAGTTTACTGCCTCAGAAGGATGGAAGGCTGAATCAACCTTGAGCTGGATACCTGAGCCCTTTGGGATCAAACTCAGGTTGTGAGCAAAGTTTTGAAGAGACAAAGAGCACTGATATTTTCTCTTCCTATTGCGTAGTCCTGAGGATTTCTTTTTGTGTTTTTTCCACCCCTTTTGCTAAATATCTTAATATAACCCTTGGAGCCACCTGGTGCAGTGGTTGAACTGCAGTCAAAAGCTGTTCATGACCTGAGTTTGACCCAGTGGATTCAGGTAGCTGGCTCAAGGTTGAATCAACCTTTCATCCTTCTGAGGTTGGTAAGCACACTTTGCTTTTGCTCTGCTTTATGTTACAACATTTCTCCAGGCTTCAAAAAGCAGGGAGTCCAATCTTACTTACGTTTTGCATCTTTCTGGATGTGGATTTCAGTATGCCATAAATGCAGAAACTTGTAGGACAGCCACCCCCACCAAAAAAACACTGCGGGGTGGTATAAATGGGCTTATCTGAAAGAGCATTTAATTTAATGTTGTAAATTGACTCCTATTTTAGATTGTATGTTGATAACCTGTTTTGTTTTTCAATTTTCTTCTTCACAATTGTATTGCATTTTCAATGATGGCAACCTCTCTTGAGTGCTGCACAATGAAAACCTGGACTATACATCTATTAAATAGTGCTAATAATAAATTCTTGACTTGAAAGGGCCATTCATACATTAAATTTACAGGTTAGACACTGAACATTCTCTGTGGATCAATAAAACTGCTGTATGTGCCTGTATTAAATGTGTTTCCAGCCGCTTGCATCATTGATGTCAGGTCACCAGGGAGTCAGGTCTGCCTGTGACTTACCACATAACAGCAAATAATAAACCTTATAGAAAAGTGTTAACATAACGGAAGGAAGTGACTTTGAAGAACTGTTTTGAAACTAGATAAGAATTACCGGTAGTTATTTGAAACCTTTGGCAAAAGATAGGCTACAGATTTATACAAAGAAGTGTAAAAAGAGACACTGTAACTCAGTGAGCAGGCCTAAGCTTCAGTCTTAGAGATCTGGATTCAGGTCCTAACATACTGTAAGTGATATTGCTCAGCCTCAGTTCTTCCATCTGAGTAACTAGAAAAATGCTCGTGGGAGGGTCTTTAAAGAAATAGCAGCAACAACAAGAATTGTTAACACTTTGCAAAACTTAGAAGTAGGGGACCTAGTATCCTGCAGGGTCACAGGACTTTCTGGTTAACAGGGATGACTGTTTCATCTGCCACCAGTTTTCTCATGGCCATCATGACAATGGGGAGGACTGCCTGCATGTCCACACCTGCACTATTTGCTGCTGTTTCAAGGGTTAGGACTTCTAACAACACCCCTTGCATTACTGTGGAAGAAATGATGGGATTCTTGGTACAGTATCTCTGTCCCCAGCCTCCTTAAATTTCTCCAGGGAAACACCTCTCTTTTGCTTCACCTTGAAGCCTCTTTAGCCTAGGGTAAACCAGCACCCATTTTTCCATCCCCACCCCTAGCAAGGGTGAGGCAGCTACTTCAGGCAGCAGATTCTGGATGTTATCATCATCATCATCATCTTCGAGCTGCATTGCTGGAAGGGACAATAGGAGTTGTCATTGTCTTTTCCCACCAGGGATAGAGAGAAGCGCCTTTGGGACTTTCAGACCATTCCCATCGGCAGAGTGAGGCAGCCCCTTCAGAGGGCAGGGTCAGAGTATGAAGACAAGAGCCCAAACGGTTAGTTACTTATTTATTGTTATTGCATTTTTATTGCGAAGAAGATGGAGAGGTGAGCTTGAGGGATTTTAAGCCCTCAGAGACTCTGGAAGCGATGCAGCATGACTTTGGGGCGGCGGAAGGGGGGGAGAAAGGCTTCGCCCTTTCGTTGTCCCACCTCGGGCAGCGAAATCCCTTGGGCCTCTCTCTTCACGCCTTCCCTTCGCCCCTTCCCGCCCTTTGACTCTTTCGGGAGGGGCTGCCTACCCCCCCCTCATATCCCCTCCCGCTACGTCCGAAAGAGGCTTAGGGTGGTCGCTATAGCGACTGCCAATCAGGAGCCGGAGGGCGGGGGCTTTTTAGGGAAAGGACTTCGCCACGCCCACGTCATGCAGGAGAAGCCGGGCGGGCGGGCTAGCGGGTGGCGAGCGCCGGGCAGGAGTTGCGGAGCCGGCAGCCCTTTTTTTTTTACGCGCTCGCTTCTCGGGCGCTCGCTCAGCTTGGCGGCCGGCGCGCCGCTGCCCGCGGCAAAGGCGGCGTCTCCAACTTTCCGCCGCTTTCGCCGCCGCGGGCCGGACTCGAGGTCCTCCTTCAGCGCCAGCGAGGCACCAGGTGGGTCGGGTGGGGTGGGGATGCCGGTCGGTTGCCTCTCGGAAGCCGGGCAGAGTTTGGACAAAAGAAAGGCGGGGAGCCAAGAGCTCCGCTTCTTTGGCAAGGCGGCGCTGGAGTTGGGCTTCCTTTCCCTACCTGGCTGGTTTCACAAGCTTTTTATGGTCTCACCCCAGAGTCATCTCGTGTGAATGGTTGGGCTGTGCGCGCTTGCTTGCTTGCTTGCTTATAAACTTGCCCTGTTTTGGCCGCCAAATATTATTGCACCCGAGATTTAGTCATTAGTTTTTTGGTCATTATTGTTTTGTTTTTTTTAAAGATATGCCCCTTGTTTGCTGTTTATGGGAATTTTTAATTTGGTCTGTTGTGTACTTTGCGTTATTGCGATCTGTTTGCCGCCCAGAGTAGTGGCTATGCCACTTGTTGGGCGGGATAAAAAATATGAAATAAATAAAAATAAATAATAAACAAATAATACTCCCCGAAGTAGACCGTGCGGGGTTATGGAAGGATTGCCTCCCCCTCGCACCCAGCCTGTCAGCAGATGTAGTTAGTGGACTTAGTGGTCGGGGGGGAGGGCGATCGTGGGAATGGCCATCTGGGACAAGGAAGGATGCGATCACCCGTCGGAAAAGCCTGGTTTGGAAATTAGTCCTGCTGGAAGTCAGTGGCAATTAATTCGCCGTGTCTGAAAGAAGGTGTGTGTGTGTGTGGGGGGGGGGGGTCGAGGAGTCTGTGATGAAGCCGGTTGGTTCCCAAGATAGAAGAGCATGCATCTCTGTTCCAGGTAGGGATGGGGCTGCAACTCTAGCATCCCGAAGGATTACAGGATACTACAGGCTGCAACCCCAGTTGAAGGCAGACTTAACCTGTGGCAAAGGAAGAGTCACACACGTTTGCATTTTCTTTCATAGTTGCTTGTTGTATTGCAAGATCTCCATTGGACTGAAATGCTGGCTGGAATGAGAGAAGGTCTTGTTGCATCTTTAGGCAAACGTTTCCCTTGTAATCCCTTGCTTTAGGCCAGCCTTTTCCTCAGTCTGTTGTTATGTGCTGATGCAGGATTTTCAGAGAAAGTGAGATATTTAAGGACTTGTTTTACCAGTGCCACTCTCCTTCCTTTGCATTTCCACGCCCAAGGAGGGATTTGAACCCAGGTCTCTTCACTCCTCATCTGTCACTCTGTCTTCTACACCACTCTGGCTATCTTTCCTCCATCGAGCTCTTCCAATGTGTTGGGTGTTGGGACTACACATCAATTCCCATCCTCCTCTATGGTCATGCTGTTAAAGATGATGGGAGAACTGGAGTCACCAGTTGCCAGAGGTGTGATCTGAATATGTTCAGAGAGCACCAAATGGACGGAAACTGGCTTATGCATTTTTGTCACAAGTGTTTTACTTTTTAAACATTATAGTATTTTAATACTTCGGTTGCATTTCAGCCTATTTATTTGTTTTTAGTTTGAAAAATTGTGCTTGAATTGTTCTTATTTTTGTATTGGTAAACCACTTCTAGGGCAGTATATATGATATATAAGGTGAATGGCTAAAATTCAGTGATATTGCTTACAAAATTTCAAATGGCAGTGTCACAGAACACATACATTGAAGAGCTAATTCTGCCTGGTTTATGCAACAACGTATGTTTCTGGGGTCTAAGGTTTCTGGTGCATGTATATTAAACAAAGATTATGGTAGAGGTTCACGGCAAAGCTCAATATTAGTTAGAATATTGCATCTTCTTTCCCTAGTTTGCCTTTATGTCTTGACTTTGACATGAGTTATCATTTGATGTATATGGCATCTTGCCTGGAATATGCTGAGTTTCCCATTAGGGAAACAAAAGTAAATTTTCTTCCCAACTTTTGTGGTTTAATTTTTTACATAGAAAGCAATTGATTTGTGATATTTTTAATTCTTGAATTGAATAATTACAGATATAAAATGATATTTTAAGTATGATTTTCCCTGTAGAAAAGATGCTCAGTTCTGATAGTATTGTAAAGCTATTTATAGGAAGCTCCTGATACAACTACTGCCTTCTTGAATATGTTGCAAACTAGGAATGATTCACCATGTTGTCAGGAAAAACAGTTCTCTCCATTAGTCAGCCTCAAAATTTGATCTGCACAAGGAAACAGCCATACTTAATGGTTGTTATATTTAATAAAAAACAAAATATTGGCTATAAAAAAACTTGTGATGGTTGAGAATCCTTCTCATTCATTTGTTAAAAGGGTGTTTTATTGTTGACTTGATGACAGTTGTCTATACTGTGATAGATAGGTCTCAACAATATAAAATCCAAGTAATAACAGTTTATGATATACTGTACTGCATATTATTTAATTACTTAAGGTGATGATCAGTGAGGATATGTGTGTGGACACACACACTGTTAAGAGTAGGCTTGATGAAACAGAACAAATAGGTTAAAGCACTATCACAGCCACCTTCCCTAATTAGATCATGTAATACAGATCTTTCTAATTGGAACTTCCATAATTCCATCCCATCATGGTAAGTGGTCAAATATGAGGAGAGCAATATTCCACCCTCCATGTTGGGGAAGGTTTTATTACAGGAGAAGGGGGTTTTTTGCCTTGAAAAGCGACAGAAAAATATTTTTAATAAACAAAGAAATAATGATGTTTTCTCCAGCCTAAAGGGGGAGAATTGCTATGAATCATGAAGAACTATTTAGAAGTTGTGTAATCTGAGAACATTTGCATTACGGAATAAAAGAAGGTATGGCACAATCCAGCCACATTTAAGCAGTTAAAAAAAACACAACTCAGTAGGAGATATTTCAGCATGTGTGGGTGAGGGGGAAGAGTAAGAAGGATTCTATTCTATATGCCATCATTAGTATGTGACTGTAACTGTCACAGGCTCAACTTGTGCCTTAGTGAATGACATGGGAGCAATAGATTATTGCACTGGAGCAGAACTCCTGCATTGCCTTGGTTAGCCTTCCCAAGCTTTATTTCTTCCAGGTGTATCATGCTGTGGTTATGGTGGCTGCAGAACGAAGGAGCAGTAGTCCAACATTTCTGGAGGACATCAGGCTGGAAGTTCTGCATGCAGAAACCATATGACATGAAGCTAAGGAAGGGATGGCTACCTAAGATTTGACTAACCCACCTGATTATACTTTGGAGAACTGCAGGCCCTAGGGCTGAAGCTGGCCCTCCGGACTTCCTCAGATGGTCACATCCTCTACATCGTGACATCACCATTTAGTGGTTGCCAGCTTTTGTGGGGGTTTCCCCATCCATTCTGAAAGGCTGAAATGCCTTTCCCAAAACGCAGTTGCTGGAAGGAAGCGCTTTTAGCCAAAATGTTGCTGTGGGTGCTTTTCGCCCTGTCTTTTTATGTTTTGCTCCTGCCACCTCTGGAATTGGGTGTCCAAGATCTTTTAGGAAATCATCTCAGGAGAAGAGAAGACTCCCTGGAAAAGACCCTGATGTTGGGAAAGTGTGAAGGCAAGAGGAGAAGGGGACGACAGAGGACGAGATGGTTGGACAGTGTCATTGAAGCTACCAACATAAAGTTGACCCAACTCTGGGAGGCAGTGGAAGACAGGAAGACCTGGTGTGCTCTGGTCCATGGGGTCATGAAGAGTCAGACATGACCAAATGACTAAACTACAACCTGGCCTTGAAAGAATTTTTCTCCTCCCTTGCTGTGGATGATGGTTATGATGCATGGATAAAGGGAAAGCAGAGCAAATTGTGCTGCTTGTATACCGCCTCATAGCACTTAAAGCAAACTCCAGGCAGTTCACAATTTAGTTAATGCAGGCTACACAAAGCAGCATGCTTTGCATGAATAATGCCTTCCAAAAGTTATGTCTTGCTGATGATTCAGTTGCTGAAGTTACCAGTTTAAGGTATCAGAAGTTGCTGAATGCAGACAGTTACAGTACTCGCTGTCCCAAATGGTGATCAGAGCTGTTGTGCTGACAACTTTGGTATATTCAGATCCAGGTCCAGATATGTAATCTGTTGAAGGTCATAATAGGAAACATCTTCAAAATGTCTGCATTATTCCTTACATGTTCCCAAATATATGTAAGGATAAACATGTACCTGGCCCCCCTGTGTGTTTGAACACAACTCTAGGGAGGGTTTTGAAGCATAAGAAAAGTAGGTGGGGAAGGGGCTATGTGTGCATGCACATATATACACACACACCATTTTTAAAAACAAGCAATGTGGCATGTTGCAGAGCTGATACATGTGTTGCTTATCACTCAACTGAAGCTCTTCCAAGTATCTGAAGCTGTGGCAAAGCTGCATGTAAGCCCTTCCAACAGGTATCTTGGTACTGGTTTTTTATTATCAGTAGTTGGAAAACATACTTATTTGGGCTGTAATTCCAGAATCTCCTAGCCAGCATGGCTAGGGTCATAGAACTGGAGCATGCTGGAAGCTGTAGTCCAAACAAGTAATGTGTTTTAGCTTCCTGTGTTCCTGTGAAGCTGTATTAGGAGGAGGAACGACCCTGAGAGTCATAGTCCACAAAACTAGTTCAAGGTCTTTCTGTTCTATTGTGCAGCAGTGAAGCCTTGACACCAAATGGTATAAGCTGCAATGAGTTCATGACTCGAATACTTCTCAGCCCATCCGATTTCATGAGCTTGGCTGATAAGCTGATTCCATTTCATTGACTGCAAAGAGATTAAATTGATTTAAATCAAAATGCTTGCCCATATCTGGGTCATGTAAGGGTCTGTGGATTGTTCTGGATGTTTCTGAGGATGCTTTTTACATAGAAGGTCATCCTAAGCTATCCACAAAAAAGAATGTAAGTTGCTCTTGTTCCACAGGATATTATGACAAAGGTGGAGGGGTGCCCATGTATTGGACAACATCTTTAGGGTCACTTTGCAAAAAGTTAGTAGTGAGGAAACTGTTGCCTTCTCACTTGTTTGTTGGATTCTGCTATAGAAAGACCAGGTTGTTTAGACTATTCATTTCTTTCTCAACCATTTCATGTGATCTGATAATTCTAGGAATTCTGTTATTCTGAAGTGTGCTCCAGGTTCACTGTACCATGTAGATTCTCACATTGGGCATGGGAAAGATGTCTCAAAATAATTTATGTCATACAAAAAACATGCAAACCAGTCATGACAGCTCTTTCAGATCTACCTCTAAAACTAGATTGCCAAAAAGAACATTGCTGACTTCTTCTGTATATCGGAAGCAGCTATTTGTCCAGAGCCATGATGTCTTCTATGCTTAATTTGTTTAATGTGAGCTGAAGCACATGCCATAAACCTCATACTGAGTCTACTGGAAATGTGTCTCTACTTGACTTGCTACCAGCATGGCCATATTATGTAGTATCAGCCATTATGTTAACCTGGCACTTGCCACAGAGAATTGCCTTTTCAGTGTCAGATGTCTGCCATATCCCAACATGAAGTCATGGCCAGCACTTTGCATTATCTTGGTTATGAAAATGTTAACATGTGGAAGCTCTTGTCAGCTCCTTTATTATTACAGTAGTCCACCCCCACTTGTATCTGCAGGTGATTGGTTCCGAGAGCAGTCATTGGTACCTGAAACTGTGGATATGAGGGAGCCCATTAAAGAGAGGGGGAGGAGGGGGAAGGGTGAGAGGAGAAGTTAAGGGCCTGTGGATACTTTATGCTTGATTGTTAGCAGCAGTAACCATGGATACCGAATCCGCAGATGGAGGGGAACAACTTTATTATTAGTGATTGAGAGAAAATCACTAGCTCAAGGTCGCCAACCATGTTTCATGGTTCATCTCCCAATAGTAGTCAAACTGCTGTGCTGGCTTTCTGATGGAAAAATTAAAGATGGAAAGGAAGGCAGGGACAAAATATTGGGGCACTTAAAAAAGACTAGTACTGTAGATTTATTTCAGTGTGAGCTGAATTATTGTGACTCTCACTTTGCCTTTTGTCTGTGCCTTCACCTGGTCATGATTCTTACCATCATAGGTATGTATTTTAATATAGAGGATACAGTATTTGTGCTTCTAGTGTTTGAAGAAGTAGATTTTGATCTATGAAACTTGAAATAAATCTGTTCGTCTTTAAAGTGCCACAGTATTTTGTCTTTTTCCCCCTTCTCCCTCCCCTGGCTATTATTTTTGTCAACATACTAAGACAGGCTGACACAGCTACTTCTTTGGGAACAAGTTTCAATTGCATCTGGGAAATCTGGCTTGGTAGCTCAGTAGTTTAGGGATCAGTCTGCAGAGCCAGAGTTTAGGAGTTTGATTTCCCACTGTGCCTTCTACGAGTAGAACCGTTTGTGTAGCCTTGGGCAGGTTGCGCAGTCCCAAGCCACCCTTAGAAGAAGGGAATGGCAAACCACTTCTGGGTATTCTCTACCTGGAAAACCCCAAAGAGTGTCACCATACGTCAGAATTGACTCAACAGCACATTATTATCATTATTATTCAAAAATCCCAGACACAGTCAACCAAAATTATAAAAACATTGACTGGTATTATATAACAGATACAAGTTTTAACCAAAAACCTAAGTGTCTGTTAAATATCGGCACAGTATCTATGCTGTTCCTAATATTGTCCTTTTTGTAGCTATGATAGTGTTGTTTCTGAGATCTACAACTGCTTATACTATTGTGTGAATTTTTTGATATTATTCCCAGTGACTACGGGGACCACTGAAGTGTGTTTCATCCACAAGCAAGATGTTTTGACAGATCTGTGCATTTTGTTAGTTTTTCTAATTCTTTATTTTTAACTCTGGCATCCCCAGGAACTGCAGTGTCAATGATCCTGATGTTCCCATGTGTTTTTTGAGGTTGGCAAGTTGTATTTTTAGCACAATGGCCAGTGCACTAATTTTGCCACACTACCATGTCTAATTTTGTAATCTGTGCAACTTTCTTCATTCACAGATGAGGTGTGACACAGTTTCATCTTTCTCTTGGCAGAGTCAACATTTGCTGTTATCACTAATTCCTTGGATTTTAGCTTTCATCACGTTGGTTTGGAGTGCTTGTTCTCGTGCAGCAGAAATCAAGTCTTTCTTCAGGTCCCCAGTTTTCGCCATGCCCATGTTGATTTATTATCATGCTTTCCATCAATATTTCTCAGGTGTTGTCCATGTAATGGTTTATTTTTCCAGCTGTTGTTGTTGGTGTTGTATCTGAGGAAAATATCTAGAAAGCCATTATCCTTCTTAAGCAAAAGTTAAGAAAGTAGGCATTATCACTTCCTCAACAACCTTACATGTGGAGGGTTTGTGAAAAAGGCTTTGTCATATGAAGATATATGATCTATGTTACTTTGATGATAAATTTAAACAAAGCGTTTGCGGTGCTGTCAGATGCTTCCAGATACGTCTTGCCATTAGCTGCCATTTCAGGTTTCAAAGGCATTCTTCCAATAAAGAGAGTATTATACCCTGCATGTATTACTTGAACATGAGTATTAACATGATCTGAGTGTTGTAGAATTGCCTTTGCTATTAGTTGATAGAAAGTACTGTACATAAACACAGTATAGTGTTTATAGATTTTGAGTACAACTGTTTTAGATACATAATATAAAGGGTCCAAAGATCAATCTGCAACTAAATCATTGGCACAACAGATTATATAATTACAGAAATTGAGAATTATACTTAAGTGAGTCAGTAGCATTTAATTAAGGTGAACTCTGAAATCCCAGTCTTAAAAGTTTTCTTCTGAGTTTTCTTTCTTTTCTCCAAACTTTTGATCGTGAGGGCCACATCATATATTTCCCACAATTCTGAGAGCTGAAGGAATGTGCATGCGTGCATGCCTGTTTACATGCATACATGTGGTCGCATGCATGCAGACCCACCCACCCACACCCCTGGAGACCCTCACACATGCCCCCTGCCCGTGCAGGCTAAAGGGAACATGCCAGATAAAACAGCAGGGCAGGCTGGATGTGACCTGTGGGCCGTAGATTGGAGACCCGTGTTCTAGATCTTTAAAGTCATATCAACACAGCATTTTTCTGATGCAATCAGTATTAACTTCAAAGAGAATGGGTTGGAAATCTTGAATCTCTTAAGATTTCTTACGTCTACCAGGAGTGCGCCCAGATTAGCTCAGTGCTTGGGTGCAAAACATCTCAGGTTCCACTGTTAGGATTTTGAGATAAGGACTCTTGGTGCAGTAGCAGAGTACATTGAATGAGACAAAGCAGTGATCCTGCTAGTCAAATCTTTTTTAACACTGTTAAGGCATGTTTCAAGTATTCAAAGTACATTGGGTACTTTATCTTCCTAATACAGAATATTATTACGTTTATTTTTGTAGTGTTGAAGCTTGTTTGTATTTTTAGCTTCATCTGTGATTTTCCTTTTTAGTAAATTAAAACACTCATGAGCCACCCAAAAAACAACAGCATGAAATAAATAGGAATAATAATATTACAAAAGGAGTTTTACATGCCCATAGTATTGCATAGTACTGTATCTTATTGCACACGGGGGAACTGAAAGGCTAGTTAGTTATTCTAGTCAGTGAATTGCAAAGAGATTTGAAATTGTGACTTTCTGACTATAATTCTTCACACCACTGTCACTCTCTGCCCTGATCTGCATGGCTTGAAGTTATGGGGCTTGCTAGTACAGTATATCATTTTACCTTTCTACATGTTGTGCAGATGCACCTATAACCAGGGTGGAGCTTAGGAGATGCTCTGGAAAAAAAGAGGGAATTTTAAATGGTAGTAGAAGAGAACCTTTACTCATTAATAATAATTATTAATATGTGCTGTCAAGTCGACTCTATCTCATGGCCATCCTTTCCAGGGTTTTCTAGGTATTAAAGGGTCCTCAGAAATGGTTTCCCACTCCCCACTTGCGGGGGCACCCTGGGACTCTGCAGCTTGGCTGAGGCCCAGACAGCCTGGCTCTTCTCCATGATGGCACAATGTGGAATTGAGCTCCTGACCTCTCTAGCTCAGCAGCCAGATGACTAACTCACTGAGCTATCCAGCCAGCTTGCTTAACGCATTCCTTGCTCCCAGTTTTCTGTAGGAAAAGCAGCTTCAGAGCTTTAGTTACATGCATTTGCATGCAGTAGTCTGTTCTCGATGAAGGTTTAAAGACATGCACTGATGCATCTTTTGCACAGTAATGGGAAGAGTTTCTTTCAAGAATACGTAGTTGTTTGTTTCAATGGTGAGGGGTCTTCAAGACGGGCAGTTTCCTTCTGTCCTGGAAGCATATCGGATTTGAGGAATTGCTGTAGGCATATGTAGGAATACTGGCTGATCAGCATTGCAAGAACGTAGCTTGCTGATGCTTATGGGTTCCTGAAGTCCTCCCCTGTTTCATTTTAGCAGTGTTATGATAAGCCTACAATATAAAATGCACTTGTCTTTGAAAGAACTATGACAGGTTTTAGGAAAAAGGTGTGAAATGAGAGATTGGCATAAAAATTCCTCCAAATCTAGGCAGATGGCTAGATTTATTTATTTATTTATTTATTTATTTATTTAATTTGCTTTTGGTAAGTATATTTGCTTTTGGTAAGTATATGTGTTTCATTTGCTTTTGGTAAGTATATGTGTTTCACTGCACACATTGACAATTAAGAAGAAATAATTTCCTTGTTCTTTCCAAAGTATGGTAAAAGGTTCAAAACTATAATGATGGTCTTCACTCCTATCCTCCCCCTCTCTTTTCACTCTCTTCTTAGCTACGCTACTATCCTCAAGATGTCTGCTGGCGTCATCAGTCTATTGGATTACTGAGCATGTCAGTTTACATCAGCTGAAGGCTGCTTCTGTGTTACCTGTTAAAAATACACATTATGCTAGGAAAACACAAGCTTTTCACTGAGTCATTGGGGCTCCCTGGCAAGTCCACAGGAAAGAGTGCTGTGTATGGCAACATGTATTTTCCAGATTTATCATCAAAACTGGGGTCTACTCAGGGAAAAAAAGCTTCCTAGGAATGCTTCAGTTAAAATCTGTTACGATCCTAGACTATTTGTTCAACCTTAGAGAGGAGGCCATATGAGATTTCTGTTCTCTCTCTGAAGGTGGAGAGAGAAGCCTACCGTTAAAGAGATATGGGTTGAATTGTTCCTCCCAGCCCTATGGAAACTTTCTTTCTTTCTTTCTTTCTTTCTTTCTTTCTTTCTTTCTTTCTTTCTTTCTTTCTTTCTTTCTTTCTTTCTTTCTTTCTTTCTTTCTTTCTTTCTTTCTTTCTTTCTTTCTTTCTAAGAAATCAGAAAAATGCTCTGAGGAACATGTCTTGTTGATTCTCAGCCTTCAAAACATGTGCTTTCTCTCTGACATGCATCCCACCACTTCTCACTGAAAGCTATTGTTCTTCTCTTGGTTGGGGACACTGAAAATCACTTAGACAGGATGATTCTTCAAGAACCAGCATCTTTAATAGCAAAGAGGAGTTTTAGATGACATTTAAATACATTTGAAATTGTCTAACAAAAGCCTGAGATGATGAGTGAGTGGTGGAAAATGCAGCACAAGGAACGCAACTTATGCAATTCTCAGTTTTGAGAACAAAAATTAATAGAGGGTTGGGTCACAGTCAAGTATCATAATGTATCCCAAGTGTTTAATGGAAATCTTGCTCTTTAGTGCTCCAGACAACCTGGAACAGAAATGGTGTCGTTCAGGATGGATGAGTTTGTCAATATAACTTTCTTCAAGATGACAGAAAAGGTGTTCCCTCAAGTTGTGGAAGTCTTATGGCACTGAAAGACTAAAAACTATATTTGACACAAGCTTTTGTGGTCAGATGCTGTTTGTGCATGCTTTACCTCCACTAAATATTTTGAATTTATCATGCTTTGTTTTGTGATTGCTCATTGAAAAATGAACATGAGCTAACTGTACAAGTCTGATTCCTGAGGTGGTTCTGTATCTTTGAGGAAATTCAATGGGTGGAGGGAAACCACAATAACTGAGAGAATATGCATTCCTTTAAATGTCCAATTTGGCCCTGTATTTCTCATTTTTCTGATCTTAAATTTGATTTGATGTGAACTTTGAACATGGCTGAAACATTGTGTAGTAGAGCAGTTGCATTACAGTAGGCCCATTTAATCAGTGAGGATTTTATGGGCCAACTCCTCTATGTTCCATGGCTTCAAATGGGCCTACTTCAGTTGTGACTTACTATACTCAAGTAAGTTGCAATTAAAGTAGGCCCATTAAAATGAATGAAACTTACTGAGGAGCTGACTCACCAAAACCACACTGATTCAGTTGGTGTGCTGTAGTGTAATTTACTGTACTAAGCAAGATGACATCAGACAACATTTCCATTCTTCAATTTAGTTTATCCCAAAGTCTTTCTGAAAGTTTTCAAGGAAATTCACATGCAATTTAATGAATTTTTTTCCTGGCACATATATTTTTGTATGTGATTTCATTTGCAAGTAAATTTACTAATGCAGCACATTTTAAATATTATATAGATCAATATTATGCTTCCTTGACAATACATTTTTGGAGGTATCTTTTGGTTGAAGAACTGATTTGGAAAATACAGACAGATTTCAAAGGATCATTGAAGTTGGTTTCTGTTGATGTCAGTACGTGAAAGTATGTCAAGTTGGATTAAAATATGAACTAATTTGTTGGTCTCTAACATGGAATTTTATGAAGGGTTCAGAAATCATTAGTGCCCATTCGAATCTTTCCTTTTTTCCTTCTCAAAAAAACTATAAATGAGAGAAGGACAGAATAGTTCTATTAATTTATTAGCGGACCTTATAATTTTTTGTGTATATTTTTGTGTATATTTGTATGTTTTATTTATGTATCTGGAAGCCACCTAGAGTGGTCACAAGACTAGATGGGCGGGGCATAAATAAATAAATACATAAATAAAATAGTTATATCCTCTTTTTTGAGGCAGTATGGTGTAATGGATAGAGAGATGGGCTACAACTCAGGAGATCCTCATTTGACCTGGGAAACTCAATGGAGACAAGCACTAGTAAAACCACTCCTTAAATATCTCATATATCTTGAAAACCCCAATAGGGTTGCTATAAGTTGGATGTGACTTGACATCATATAGCAAAAAGCTTTTTGACTAGAAGATTAAACAGTGTTTGCAAATGCACATGACACAACTCTGTGGACCTTGTAAGTGGACAGTGGTGCTTAAGACATATTCATCCAGTCAGTGCCGAAAGATTTAATAAATAGAAGGGGCTCGCACAAGACACTTAACTTTCCTTCCCAACACCCACAATCTTGCGGAAAAGGTAGAAATGTCGAGTTTAAATTACTAACATTAATATAATCAGCTCTGAAAGTCATACATGTCTGTCTTTTTTCTGGATTAGAGCTCTCACACATAATGTCAATAAAATAATATACCAGTGTATTTTTATCTATAATTTCTTGATTATAATTGTAATTTATGAAATGAAGTCATGATTGGATGCCAGAGCCTATGATGACTAAAATGCTATTGTTTTCAATGCTGGATTTTTTGCTGGATTATGCTTTATATATAGCCATAATCAGCATTCGGTGTATTTATTTATTTATTTATTTAACTTATATGCCGCCCACATTGAATGCTAAGAAAAATTAATTATTGTACATTACAAAAGGTTTTTTTTTTAAAGAAATAAGTGTAAAATATTTTAAATTTAAAAGACTTGAGTTATACAAAAGCTTTTAAAGAGCCTCTCTCAAACCTGAGCTCTGGATGTTTGTTTTTAGCCCTTCCTAATAGAAAAGCCACTGCAGGTAATCTGATGATTAGCCCTGTGGTGAACTTTAAATTGAAAACACCAGCAGTACTTACACCAATACGTGGCATCTCCTGCAAGCAATGGTCAAGAGAATGACAAATGGGACCAGCTCATGAATGAATGTCGCTGTAATGAGTTCCGTGAAGCTAAAAACAGTGGGCTGAAGCAGATGGGAACATAAATAAATATTTTACTGATGGGATTTGTATATTGCATTTTATTGTTACGTGGAATTATGTGCAAGGCTCTTGGACTCCAGTGGTGCTTTTTCAGAAAGAGAACCTTGACTTGATTAATAGATGTCTTGCACCAGGACTCACAGGTGAGTCTTCACCTGCCTCTTGCAGAGATGTCTGATTCTGGGAGTTGTAATCCAAGAAGTAACTTTTCCAAGAGGAATCTGGGAATTGTAGTCCAAACTCTGGTCCAAACTTTTCAAACTCTGGTTTTATGCACCTATCCCATTTTACCATTCCTTACCCCAACGCCTAAGAGCTCACAAGAATATAAAAACAAATAAGGGGGAGGGAGACATACAGTAGAAACAAACAGAACAGCCAATTTATGGTTGTGCTGAGCCAGATGAAAACATGACAAAGAAAGAAAGAAAGAGCAAAATACGTATCTAAAAGGCTGTGATGAATGAAAAGATCTTTTCCTGACACAAAAAGGAGATCATATTTAGCCAGTAAAATCTCCTTTTTGTGTCGGGGGGGGGGAAGCATTCCAGAGCTGTCCTATTCAAAGTCACTATTTGCTGCATTGAAGAAGGGCAGAAGGATCCTATAAACTAAGGAGTCTTCGAGGCAGTTGTCATGAAAGCCTCTTTGGCCCTCCAGGACAGTCCAAAAAAGCTGGCAACTGTGTCAATCGTTGTTGTTGTTGTTTTTAAGTGCCAGGAGTTTGCATCTC
The DNA here is from genome assembly GCF_051106095.1 of Pogona vitticeps. Taxonomy (NCBI): domain Eukaryota; kingdom Metazoa; phylum Chordata; class Lepidosauria; order Squamata; family Agamidae; genus Pogona; species Pogona vitticeps. The sequence continues at coordinate 28,601,944 of NC_135783.1, read as the reverse complement.
CAGCAAGGTCAGGAGTCTTGTGTAAAGTAAAAGGGCTCTTAAATATGCAGGGATAGCATATCATGTATAGCATAAAGCAAACCATTGTTGTGGCTGGGAAGTTTGATTTTCTTCTCTCGCTACTTCACGTTTTGCAGCTGAACACAACAGTAAGAAGGGAGAGCGGAGAGCGGCAGATGACGTCTTTGTCCCTGTAAATCCTAATTCTCTATCCTTTGGCCTTGTAAGCCTTAGCTGCCTAACACTGTGTTGGGGGATGATTTTAATACCAGGCTGGAGGATGTGAGGGCAGAGGGGTTCACAACCATATCCTTCCATGTTGACAACGCTGAGCATGGTATCACTACCACCAGCACTTTTATTTCATTTCCACCACCCCCTTTTTGTGTGTGTGCGTTTTTATTTTACTTGTTTGAAGCTGTAGGATTCTTCCCTGTAGTACTTACTGTACTGAGTTGCTTTGTTTGCTATGTGCCCTCTGGTTGCTTCTGACATACAGCATCCAGAGCACTTTTCAAGACATGGGAGGTGTTCACGGAGTGGCTTAGCGTTGCCACTCGCCAATGAATTTCTGTGGCTAAGCGGGGATTTGAACCCGGCCCTCCTGAGTTGTGGTCCAGGATTCTATCTGCTACAGTAGACTAACTCTTTCTGAATTGTTTATCAACTACTGTAGTTTCTATGGACGGAAAAGAGCAGATACGGATTAAATGGTTTTCAGTGCATTCCTATGGGAAATGCAGATTTGACCTGTGAACTTTTCGACTTGAGAACCACCTTCCAATACGGATTAAGTTCTTAAGTAGAGACCCCACTGTATTCTTTTTTTAAGCTGCACTGTGTAGCTTCTCTACTGCAGTGCAATGTACAGTACTCGTATTCTGTAGTTCTGCTTGGTCTGGATGGGCCTGTCCCCTTCCCTTGACCCTGGTGGACATGGCCTTGGAAAACAAGCAGAAACCCCGCTCTAGCTTTCTTGTAGTTGCTTTTAATGACAGCCATTTTAATTCCCTCAGAGTTCCTCTGAGATCATGAAATACTGTCACGCAGGAGCATGGCTGCATATTTGCCTCAGGCATGTGCGAGAAGGGTTGCACCTCAGCGCCTGGTTTTTCTGAATGATATTGATGATTGGGAATGCTTTCAGTCCGGTTTTGGATTGGAAACTTCCATGGTCACCCTTTGCTTTTAGTATGATCAAACCTGGCATCTTTCTGGGCTGACTGGCTAGCATGGGCGAACAAAAAGGTGGCGGTCATAGTCATGGTTTCTCTAAATGGAACAAGGAATTTATGTCGGATGGTGCCCTGCTGTTAGAATTATTATGTATTGGGATAACCTGGAAGGATTTTCACTTAGCCTTTTATGCAGCTGCTCAATACTTAGGTTTTCTCTGGCTTCTAAATATGGAATGGATGTAGCCTGTTAGATATTATTACTCGGAAAACAATGGGGTGCATGTAATGTCATTTCCTGTTCTGGAGCCTTGCGTCTTCTAGCAGATACTCTGAGAGACCTATAACTTATTTAATTTAGGCCACTAGCATAATAGTTACATTTGTATATCCCTCTTTTATCAAATGTACAAATACAAGATAGAATAGGCAGCAATGAAGGAAAACACAGTTCTTGTTGAAACAACAGACTAAATGGGGAGGGGGTATACAGTATCTTGCTTCATCTAGAAGTTGTCAAATACCTACCTGCCTTTGTTATTATGTGCCATCAAGCCACATCTAGAGACTGTATAAATTAAGGACCTCCATGAACAGCCTTATCCAGGTCTTACAGACAGAAGACTGTGGTTCTCTTTATAAATTCATTTTGTGTTCAGTTTTCCTTTTCCTTGCTGTCTTCAGCTTTTTCTAAGGTCAGGTACATGTCTGTACGTTTCTTATTTGTCCAGGACAGAAGGTTGTGTCTCATTCACACTCTTTGTGGGCTCAAGGTGGGAAAGGCTTTACATTTTCCCCACTGTTTGTTTAATTAATTGGGGATTTGTTAGAGACTTTAGAGCAAAGTTGGGCAACTACAAATGAGTGAAAGAGGGCTAGGTTCCCATTCTTAGGAATTGGTGAACTGGAAGATATTAGGGACTGTGTCTCTGCTATCCAGCATCACTGGGTCCTCAATAGATGTGCTGAATGTGACTTTTCCACCATGAACTTTGGCAGGAGGATGATATTGAGTTGAATCAACTACTGGTGCATGTTTGGCAGTTTGTTATATTTCTTGAAAGAATGGCAGCGGCATGGAGAAGAGTCATATCCCTCCTTTGCTAAAAACCTAAGAGAAATCCTGCTGCATCTCATCAAAAGTCCCTCTAGTCTGTCTGATCCTATCCCAGATCCCTCTGGGAGACCCACATCTAGACCTGAGTTCAATAGCATCCTCCCTCACATGTTTCTAAGCAGCTCCTATTCAGTTTTCTGTTGTGCCATACAAAAAGTTGCTCTGACAAGTAGCTATTGATAATCTAAGACTGCTTTCCTGGGAATAAACCCTATCAACTTGTACGTGGTTTACTTCTGAGAAGGCAGGCACTGGAGTGCGTCCATAATAGACAAATTGTGTCTCACTGGCTTCAAGACCAGAAGCAACTGAAGACCTCCCTTTTTGGCCATTTAAACATTTGGGGTGAGGGTAATCAAGGGGCAAATCAGTGGGTGCAGGGCAGTTACAGCCTCCCCATGAGTGTCTAGGAAACATAGGTGGTTGCCTTAGATACTGCAGGCTTAACTGTAGATATTCTTTGATTTGCTTTTTGCAGATAAAGGAAGAGGAGTGAGAGCAAGCAAGCAAGCATGTCATTGGCTTCCTGGTTTGGGTGGAATGAACCCCCCAGTCGCATCGCTCAGAGGAGCCCAACAGAAATGGTGGTGGAGACCCTTATGATGGAGCTCAGCTGGCAGATCAAGGAAGCTGAAAAACAGCAGCGGGAGCGAGAAAATGAGTATCGCAAGATCAAGACGGGGGTTGATTATGGCTGGCTGGTTAGCTATCCAAAGCACAACTATGATATCAGCCCAGGGGAGCGCCTGCAACTGGAGGACATGTGCTCCAAAATACACCCTTCCTACTGTGGACCAGTCATTATTAGGTAAGATGATGCCTTTGACAGTTTTTTGCACAAACAATGAAAGTTAAAGATGACCAGTGGCATATTGCCTCCACATGCATTGCCTCCTTGTTCCTCAGACTGATTTCTGTGAAACCAGAAATAAAAAAAAGAACACCATAACCCATGTTGTTGTGTTGATACAGTGGGGTCTCGACTTAAGAACTTAATCCGTATTGGAAGGTGGTTCTCAAGTCGAAAAGTTCTTAAGTCGAATCTGCATTTCCCATAGGAATGCATTGAAAACCATTTAATCCGTATTTGCTCTTTTCTGTCCATAGAAACTAATGGGAAGCTGCTATTCTGCCTTCTGCCACTAGAGGGGGATATTTTCTTTCTTTTTTCCCCTTAGGTTCAGGGAAGGCAGGGAACACTAAAGGCAGCACTTTAGAACTCTTTTTTTTTAAAACGAAGCCAATTTTAAATAATGTTTTAAAGCATGTTGTGCTGACTTTTTCAGCACAAAGGCACTCAGGCAGCCTTTTTAGGTGCTGAGCAAGCCTCCGGAAGCCTGCTCAGAGCCAGCCGATCAGCTGTTAGGCGGGGAGAGGAGCGGGGGAAAACCACAAAATGGCTGCCAGGCTCTTTCTGGGTGTCGGCTTTTAGCTCTTTCCTGCTCTTTTTCCTGTGGTTTGGGGGCTACCAAGGCCTGGTAAGTGACTTTATTTAACAGTACAGTATTTATTTTTAAGTTTCTGACCCTTTTCCCCCCTCCAGAAGCCTCTAAGGGGAGGGAGGGGGGACTTTTTCCCCTGTTCGTAACTCGAGGGAAGTTCGCATGTCGAGTCCTTACTTTCCCTATAGGGCAGGTTTGTAACTCAAATTGTTCGCAAGTCGAGACCCCACTGTATTCATGCATGAGTCTCAAATTTAGTCTTATGTCTTATCACAGCAGAACTAGCAAACAGGTGAACTTAGTCCTAAGAATTGGGGAAACCTGTTTGGCTATTTTTAGTTGCTAATGTGAGAAATGCCAAACTCTGTGTCTTGAATTTGATCAGAAGATCCCTCTTTCTTTTTTTGATGAACCTGTCACTGAATGAAGACCATTTCCAGATATTGTTGCCAAAATGTGAGATTTTGTATGTATAGAATGTTAAAATAATTAAGAGAGGGGAGCAGCCCTGAAAGTGAAAGTGCATTTAAATTGGAGGCTTGAATAATAGTTTACTGTAATCATTTCTGGCTGGATAGATACCTAACCCACTGTATAGCTCAGTGAGTTAGGTATCTGCCTGCAGAGCCAGAGATTGGGAGTTTAATTCCCCACTGTGCATCCTGGTGGGCAAGCTGCACAGTCCCAGGACATCCCTTGAAGAAGAAAATGGTAAAACACTTCTGAATACTCTACCTAGAAAACCTGAAAAGGGTCATCACAAGTCAGAATTGACTTGACTGTATATGATTATATTATTATTATAGTCATTTCGAAACAAGTGACTAGGTCCAGCCAAGCAAGGTCACTCTACCATAAAAATCCTGATAGTTTAACTTATTTTGCAAATGAAGATCAGACATAAAGGAAGCAGGTTTTATAGTTTGCTTTCTTTAAAATTACAATAGTCTAACTTTTAAGGTTTCTGGGGGTCTAGATTTTTTATGCTATAGACTTTTATTACTCTAGGCTGTAAAATTTTAGACATAACACTGATGTTATCAGCACGCTTTCAGTTTGCAAGATTCTGAGTCACAAACTTTTTGAGTTACAACAGATACAGGAACAATATTTCCTATTGAAAAATCAATCAAACCCCAAGTGTTGCAGAAAGAGATTGTTTACAGGTTAGGGGAAGGTATGAACTTTGGAAAGAATTATAAATGTAGAGAAATAAGACACAAACATAGGCATTCAGGAATTCATTTTGTTTGTTTGTTCAGTCGTTTAGTCATGTCTGACTCTTCGTGACCCCATGGACCAGAGCACGCCAGGCCCTCCTATCTTCCACCGCCTCCCGGAGTTGTGTCAAATTCATGTTGGTTGCTTCGATGACACTGTCCAACCATCTCATCCTCGGTCGTCCCCTTCTCCTCTTGCCTTCACACTTTCCCAACATCAAAGTCTTTTCCAAGGAGTCTTCTCTTCTCATAAGATGGCCAAAATACTGGAGCCTCAGCTTCAGGATCTGTCCTTCCAATGAGCACTCGGGGTTGATTTCCTTTAGAATTGATAGGTTTGTTCTCTTTGCAGTCCAGGGAACTCTCAAGAGTCTCCTCCAGCACCACAATTCAAAGGCATCAATTCTTCGGCGGTCAGCTTTCTTTATGGTGCAGCTCTCACTTCCATACAACACTACAGGAAAAACCATAGCTTTGACTATTCGGACTTTTGTTGGCAAGGTGATGTCTCTGCTTTTTAAGATGCTGTCAAGGTTTGTCATTGCTTTCCTCCCAAGAAGCAGGCGTCTTTTAATTTCGGGGCTGCTGTCTCCATCTGCAGTGATCATGGAGCCCAAGAAAGTAAAATCTGTCACTGCCTCCATATCTTCCCCTTCTATTTCCCAGGAGGTGATGGGACCAGTGGCCATGATCTTAGTTTTTTTGATGTTGAGTTTCAGACCGTTTTTTGCACTCTCGTCTTTCACCCTCATTACAAGATTCTTTAGTTCCTCCTCACTTTCTACCATCAGAGTGGTATCATCTGCATATCGGAGGTTGTTGATATTTCTTCCTGCACTCTTAATTCCAGCTTGGGATTCCTCCAGTCCAGCCTTCCGCATGATGTATTCTGCATATAAGTTAAATAAGCAGGGAGACAATATACAGCCTTGTCGTACTCCTTTCCCAATTTTGAAACAATCCGTTGTTCCATATCCAGTTCTAACTGTTGCTTCCTGTCCCACATATAGGTTTCTCAGGAGATGGATAAGGTGGTCAGGCACGCCCATTTCTTTTAGGACTTGCCATAGTTTGCGGTGGTCCACACAGTCAAAGGCTTTTGCATAGTCAATGAAGCAGAAGTAGATGTTTTTCTGGAACTCTCTGGCTTTCTCCATAATCCAGCGCATGTTGGCAATTTGGTCTCGAGTTCCTCTGCCCCTTCGGAATCCCGCTTGTAGTTCTGGGAGTTCTTGGTCCACATACTGCTGAAGCCTACCTTGTATGATTTTGAGCATAACCTTGCTGGCGTGTGAGATGAGTGCAATTGTCTGGTAGTTGGAGCATTCTTTGGCACTGCCCTTCTTTGGTATTGGGATGTAGACTGATCTTTTCCAGTCCTCTGGCCACTGTTGAGTTTTCCAAACTTTTTGGCATATTGAATGTAGCACCTTAGCAGCATCATCCTTTAAGATTTTAAATAGTTCAACTGGAATGCCATCATCTCCACTGGCCTTGTTGTTAGCCAGGCTTTCTAAGGCCCACTTGACCTCACTCTCCAGGATGTCTGGCTCTAGGTCAGCAACTACAGTATATTGTCTGGGTTGTCCGGGATATCCAAAACTTTCTGATATAATTCCTCTGTGTATTCTTGCCACCTCTTCTTGATGTCTTCTGCTTCTGTTAGGTCCCTCCCATTTTTGTCTTTTATCATGTCCATCTTTGCACAAAATTTTCCTCTAATATCTTGTAAGTCCTCGTTGGACAGCCACTTGGCTTTCTTGCATTTCCTTTTCTTTGGGATGGTTTTTGTTGCTGCCTCCTGTACAATGTTACGAGCCTCTATCCAAAGTTCTTCAGGCACTCTGTCCACCAAATCTAGTTCCTTAAATCTGTTCTTCACTTCTACTGTGTATTCGTAAGGGATTTGGTTTAGATTATACCTGAGCGGCCCAGTGGTTTTTCCTACTCTCTTCAGTTTAAGCTTGAATTAATTCGTTACAATTCAATACCATTTTGGGCATCAAAGATCAAAGAACAACAATTCTGTAGCAGGAGCAACAGCAGCAGACAACCAACATGAATTTTTATCCATAGAGTCAAATTGGTCTGGCTGGATGAGCACGTAGAGTAATTGTGTGTGTGTGTGTGTGTGTGTGTGCGCGCGCGCGTGAGTGTGCGTGCGTGCATGTGTGTGTGTGCGTGTGTGTGGTTTTTTTTTTTTTTTGGACTTATATACCGCCCCATAGTGCTACAAGCACTCTCCGGGTGGTTTTACAATTTAATTATACAGGCTACTTAAAGTTACAATGCTTTTAAATTTTTAATATATTCTCTGCTGGTTCAGTGTGCCTCTTTTAAGCTCTTTTCTTTTTGAATTCAGATTTTATTTGATTTGATTTCTGCCTTCAACTTAAGTTTTACTTTTGGATTTTTTCTCATTTGAAACTTTTCATAGTTTTTAAACTTTTGGATGGCAATATATTTTTAAACATTTGTGCCTACCGGTTTCATAACTGTAAGGACGTTTTCAGTACATGTTGACCTGTTACTTTTTGAAGTATTTTATGCTTATGGAATATAGAAGCAATGTAGAGAAATAAAGCTTGTAGAATTAGACAAGCTGATGTTGCCTGGAATCATTGCAACAATGAAAAGGCTTATTATACCTTGATACTCAGATGAATTTTAATACAATTGTCAATGGTTGTTTGGTTTCATTCTGGAGTTAATCCTTTTGGAATAAATGCCACCTGTGACAAGCACAGGCTTCTGATTTTTCCCTTAAAGTCTGTAAAATTCTGTAGGTCTCTTAGGGAGATGTTCAGGAATCAGAATCTCTCACCTGATATTTTAATATCCGTTGATCAGGACTTTGAATTCACGTTTAGGACACCCATCGTCCATATGTTTATGTAAGAAGAAAATATTCTAAAATATGTTATTAGTGAAAAGGGGATGTTTATCATCACAGCTAAACAAGAAGGAACAGCAGCAACAAAGGCCAATAAGTTTTGTCATTTGCAGACCTGGGACATCCAGAGGTCCTTTTTAAGCTTTGTCCTTAAAAAGGAGCAAGCTGTGCTATAAACAGACAAACAAACCATAGTTTAGGATTTTGTTTCTAGTAGATTATTTCACCAGTGTGGATGTGCTGGCACTGTGGGTTAAACCGCAGAAGCCTCTATGCTCCCAGGTCAGAAGACCAGCAGTCGTAAGATCGAATCCACGCAATGGAGTGAGCTTCCGTCGCTTGTCCCAGCTCCTGCCAACCTAGCAGTTCGAAAGCATGTAAATGCGAGTAGATAAATAGGTACCACCTCGGTGGGAAGGTAAACAGCATTCCATGTATAGCCGCGCTGGCCACGTGACAACGGAAACCATCTTCAGACAAACGCTGGCTCTACGGCTTGGAAACAGGGATAAGTACCATGCCCTAGAGTCGGACATGACTGGACTAAATGTCAAGGGGAACCTTTACCTTATGTCACCAAACTATGTATCCTGGGATTTCATAGGATGAAACCATGACATTTAAAGTGGTGTGATACTGATGGCATGACTACTGATTTAGGAACTGTAGATATGTTAAATTACATCCTCCTTGAATACACTCTGGGCAGTGTATTGCCTCATTTCCCAAAGAAATACGTGAGCAGTACAGAAGTAATGTAATAATCCTTGTGGTAGCAGCAACCTCCTAGGTGTGAAGGGCTGCAGGCCACCCCTCAACCTGCACTGAAAAAGGTGCATTTTTGTTGTAAATTGTTGCTCTGCTTCTATGCTTTTGCAGCAGGCAGTGGCAGTCCTCACAAGCTACATCTTTTCTTTAGAAGAAAGGAGGCTTGGGGCCCAGAAACACAGTTGTGCTTTCCCCTTCCCCCCCTCCCCTAAGCAAAATGTGCCCTTCCCTTTGCCATAGTAGTTGGGTGCTTAGAGGGACTGCCACAGTGTGCATGGTGCCCTGCATGGGGGCACCGAGCACATGTGTGGTGGAGGGTCCAGAGAACAATTTCCTCATGTTGGAAAAAGGAGAATGTTGGCATCTGTGCGTTACTTTGGAAGTCGTGCTGGAAGTGACTTACAGAAATACATAATAAATGCGGTCAGTCCTTCTAGGTTACCCATATTCTCCTCTCCTCATGCAAACCCCTGCAACTGTTGGGCTTGTTTTTATTTATTTATTTAAAATATTTCCCCCCCCCCCACAGACTTCTTGAAAAGGACCTAAGGCAACTTTCAACATGGAAAAACAATATTTAAAGCTGAAAACAACGGGTATGCAACAGTAGTTTACATCATTAAAAGATCATATTTAAGGCTAAGAACAGTGAGTATGAAGAGGAAGCTTACATCTTTAAAAGGCAATATATATTGTTCTTAGCCAATATTCCCTTTTTATATATATAAAAAAGGGGGTGGAATAACAAATGCCACTCTGAGAAATGGAAAACACAAGTAGCTGAAGATTAGCTTCTTAAAATGCATGGCAACATTTTCACTAGATACATAATGATCAGTGCTCTGTATTGTAAACAGGAAAGAAAGTGAAATTCTTCCATTCTTAAGGGGAGCCCAGAAGTGTTCTAAGCTCTGGGCAGAGGGTCAAACGAGGCAGTAAAACGAAGGCACATTCCCAGGGATCAACAACCCATTTCTCCTTGGAATTAAATCCAGGTTTACCATATGCAGTGACCAGTCACAAAACAAAGCCTACATAGATTGAGGAAACACGTCATGACAAATAGATATCTTTTAATGGACTTGGGGGAGTATCTCACCTCAAAATGTGCTAAATATATAAGGTAGTTTGATTCTTTTAAGGACAATTGTTGGTGCACCAGTTTTGTTCCAGTTGTGAATTGTATTTTTCTTTTTCTCCCCTTCCCCTTCAGATTTCGACAGCTTGTTACTGAATACGAACCAGAAGCCCCAGAAGTATCTCGGCTGTTCCGTTCTGTTCTGCAGGATGCCATTGAGAAGAGCAAAGAAGAAGAAGAGGCCAAGAAGCTTGCAAAGCAGTGGAACACGAAGCAGAAATCCAGCCTCTCGCTCACAACCTTCAAATCACGAGCCAGGATTTCGCCATTCAGCAGTGATATCAAGACTATTTCAGAAGATGTTGAGAGAGGCACTGATCCAACCAGAAGAGTGTGGAGTATGCCTGAATTCAGGAGTACCAAGGACTACTGACTTTGTTTATAACCATCAGATTTTAGAAATAGATTGATCATTCATTCATTCATTCATTCATTTATTTATTTATTTATTTATTTATTTATTTATCTATCTATCTATCTATCTATTTATTTATTTATTTGTCAATCAATTGTGGGGGTGATTTTGTCCCTTTTCCAGTTTTATCTTTTTTGCTCTGTTGTGTGGTGAGCTCACCTAGACATCTCTATGTTGCTCTATGTATATTTCTCCTTTTCACTGTGTGTGCAACATACAGTGGTGCCTCGCTTAATGATGATAATCCGTTCCAGGAAAATCACTGTTAAGCAAAAACATCGTAAAGCAGAAAAAAAAACCCACTGAAACACATTGAAACCCGTTCAATGCGTTCCAGTGGGGTAAAAACTCACTGTCCAGTGAAGATCCTCCATATGGCGGCCATTTTTGCTGCCTGTATAGCGAGGAATCTGTCCCTAAACACAGTGGGGAGCCATTTTAATCACCCGGTGGCCATTTTGAAACCGCCAATCAGCTGTTCTACAAACGTCGTTTTGCAAAGAATCGATTCCCGAAGCAGGGAACCGATCATCGCAAAGCGAAATTCCCCCATTCACACCATCATTTTGCGATTGCGATTGCAAAAAGATCATCGTTAAGCGGTTTTGTCGTAATGTGGGGCAATCGTAAAGCGAGGCACCACTGTAGTGGCCAAAATCCTGTTGCTTAGCATAATAAACTACACTAGAAGAAGCTTATTGAATCAATGGGGGTTGGTGATTCAATTCCTCCATAATTTCCATTGATTCAATTAAACCTACTTTAACTTCGACTTACTTCATTCAGCATATGGAGCAGTTGACTTGCCCATTGATGCAAAGGGCCTACTCTAGAGTGATTTCCTCTCTTTAGCAGGGTAGCGCTCATCCAGGCTGGCCTCTAGTAAGAGAAATGGGATCTTGCTGTGTTGTGGGGGCATCTCCCTGAAGCTCAGTCTGTCCTCTATGGAATGGAAGAGGAGCCCATAGAAATTACAGCTCATGCTGTGCGTTGTAGACTCATTCGGTTAGCCTCAGCCAATCATTTAGTACCATATTCTGTGGTCCACAAATACAATTGTCATGTAATGATCTTAATGTTAATTCTAGCAATGAGCTAGAATTGTCTCATACAATGGATTAATTAACCTTTTAAAAAGCCAGCAGAAGAAACTGGCAGTGGGTGGATATTTCAGAACGGCACCCAACTGTGCCATCAGTGTCATAATCAGGGTGAGGGAGAGCTTCCTACCAAGAGACACTGCTAATCACTCTCTCCTGTGCTGGGAAATCTCTTTGAGAGGCAGTATGTATAAAAGGGACACCCTTTAATTCTTTGGCAGGAGTGGGAAATATTGGGCCTTCCAGAACTGCTGGATATCTTGTTAGTTAAGGCAGTTGGCTGCTGAGCCAGAGGTTGGGGGTTCGATTCCCCACTGCACCTCCATGACAAGGGCTGGATGTGATGATCCATAGGGTCCCTTCCAGCTCTGCAGTTCAAAGATGGGCTTCAGCTCCTAGTACAAAGTTATGGGAATTAGAATTGAAGATTAAGAAGGCCAAAGTTTTCCTGCCTTTTATCAGTGAAAGTGGGAAAGCTGAGGCTGACTGACTACGGTTGACTAACAAATCTAGCCAAAATTTGTGAGAAACTATAAGCATGTTGTTGCTTGACAAAGAATGCTCTGACTTGTGTTTTATTGTTTGGGGGATTTATTTCTTTTTGGAAACCACTTATGTGACCATGATAATCCGCTCTTCTCTGGACAGTCTATTCTTTTATAGCATAGAGACATTTCTGCAAGTCATGCAGAAAGTTAAGCACAATGCTTCTGAACACATGGCTGCCTTGCAGGAGTCTCGTCTTTATTTCCAGTAGTGCTTTCTTTCTCTTTAAATCAGAAAGCTGTAAAGAGTTGCCAGCACTTATGGTAACAGGAGGAGGACAGCTTTGAAGTGTTGTTTCCATGGTGCAGTTGCTGCTATATTTCCATCTGATGGTTTCAGATGAATTGAAGCTTGAGAACTTTCCACTGGTTTAGGCATTCTTTGCTACCAGAGGAAATGTGTTTGCGTTTGTGCATCCATTAATATAGAGAAGCCATCTGCCCCGTCTTTTGATGGAAGGAAAAAATGCAGCTTCAGCTACAATGGTCTGGGCTTCTGAAAATCAATCCAATTAAATTCATTCTTTACTACTATTGTCAGAAGCTTAAAATAAAGCCATAGAACCGCTTTTCACATGGAACCCTAGTCAACAGCAGCATCTTTACAGGGACTTGGTTCTGTATTTGGCACATCCTAGCAGAAGGTCATGAATATCCCCATGCCTAAAATTCAGAAACAGGTGTGGGAACTTGCTGTGTTGTGGATGTGCAAATTGCAAATGATACTGTGAGTGAATTTAGGTCAGAAACAGTATATATGTTGTTGTTTTTCTCTGGAATTTATTGGCTATTGATATTGAAAGTAGATATGTGAGTTGTGATCCTTAAAAAGAATTAGGGCATTTAAGAGTGTTCTGTGCCTCATCTTGTCCTCTGTTTACCAAAAAAATACTGCCTTGTTCCTTTTTTTCTGGAGTGGGAAAGATCAAACTAGATATTATGTGGAATGCATATCACCTCTGATTTCCTAATAGGGGCATGTTTCAAGAATCAGACTTGCACATAAAGTCCATCTTAACTTCTTTTGGTCAGTCATAGAACAAAGCACACCAAATGCAAGATACATATGTGAAGAGAATTGTCCTGGCAGCTTCTTTCATCATTTGAAAAAGCACCTCTTCTAGAAATATCCTAAGCATATCTGGGCTGCTGCTAAAATATTGACGAGAGATTTTACCACCATTTAGGGTTCAGATGCTTACAGGAAAGAGAGATGCACAGATGCCATGGACTACCATAAAGACAAGTAAATGCTTTCTAGATCATAAGATAATTAAACTGCAGTGTATCATTACACAAATTGACCAATAATGCTAGGGAAAGTAGGAGGCAGTAGGAAAAGAGAAAAACTCAACATGAGATAAATTGACTTAATAAAGGAAGCCACAGCCTATCATTTGCAAGACATGAGCAAGACTGTTAATGATAGGAGATTTTTACATAACTTAGAAGTGACTTGACATCACATAACAACAGCTTCAAATATACAAACACGATGAAACGGTGTAGCTCTAATGTACTGTTTTTTTTAAAAAAAATCCATGCATTTTTTTCCTGAAGATGCCAGCAAACTTCATTATTTAATATCAGATGTACTCAGGGCTTCAACATATCAAATCCAGTTTGAACCTGGACCATTTTTACTCAGGAGCAGTGAAAGAAATCTAAAAATATTTTGACAGGCAAACAATTGGTATGCCATTTTCTGTATCTATAAATACTTATTAGGTCTTGGTATTTGGATACTGCATTTCTAACATTCAACAAGAAACAATACTGTATAGGAAAGCATGACAATTTAAGGGCTACCCATGTCAGCTCCCTTGTTCTCTCCCTTTTTCTCAGGTCTTTGGGGTGGGGGTTGCACCTGGGAAGGCAGGGTGAGGGTGGGGTAGGGAGATGATGTCCCAGATGACGTTTGCCTGGCTGTAGTGATCTATTATTTGAAAGTCTACCTTTTAATGATCAGTTTTTAAGTTTCGCGTGGTAGAACTGGCTTCTTCTTTGCTGTGTCTAGTGTTGTGTGTGTGTGTGTGTGTGTTCCTACCTTTTGATGACCTACACCCTAAAGAAAACTGTCAGAAAACCATGAAAAGCCATTTTCTAACAAATCATATGACCAACTTTTGTATCTACAAGTGAGGAATTTTTTGTTGTACTGCATTCTGAAATACATTCTTTCAGTTTTAGCTACCCACTTTGCCTGGTGATTGATTTATACTCAGCGTTTCATTTATTAGCCATTTCAGCATTAATTTTGGCATTGTCAGACTTCTGTATCTGAGCATTAATTGGGATAATCACAGTTAAGATTTAATAGTAACAATGGATGGAAGTCCAGGAGAGTCTAACCTCTGGCCACACACAACACTGGGTTACTTGGCAATCACACGATAGGCTACAGAGTGGAGTTGGCAGAACCAAGGGAAGAGAAGAAAATGGGGCTTCTCCACCAACATAATCCATTGAGAGTGCAGAGAAAAACAGGCAACTTTACACCTAGGTCGGTGCCCTATGTCTGCTCCCCTCAACATGTCTTATAATAGGCGTAAATGCTAGCTGTCCCACATTGCTCTTGATGTTGCCTGTTTATTGGGCAAAAATATTTGATATGTATTTGTCATCTAATTGTACTGGGGTGCTTCTCATACAAAGAAAAATACTTACAATTTTCCAAAAGTAAATATAATTCCTCCTATTCGTATAACATTCAGCACAGAGCAGATAAGAGCTCAGGAACTGGATAATTGCACCTCTGAAGAATGTGCATGTAAGACCTATGGAACACAATTCAGTTTATTTCTGAGTGGCCATATGGATCAGGAAGGGCAGGATACATATAAATGAAATAAGTAGCTAAAGCTTAAAAGGTGGCATGCAATGTATGGGAGGGGAGAATGGTGGGGAAAGGTTAATTAAATTACAAACTCAGACTGGTAGGAAGCATCATCCAAGTCATTCATAGAAAAGGAGCTGTATCTTCTATTTCTAGGATTTTTAAAAAATGGACATATTGGAAGGCCAGGCATGGGGAAGACTCAATGTGGTTTCTGCAAACAAACATCTTGTCAACTTAAAATTATTTGTAACCTAGCTTGGGGGGGGGGGGGAAGAGATACATAGATATTGCATGCATGTGCTTCTCAAAAAAGGATCAGGCATTTTGCCAACAAAAGCGCTCAAGAAAAGTTCATAATACTAGGTGGATGGCTTTCCCTTGCAGAGCAGCGACTGATTAAACACCTGGAAGAAAGCAATGGGGATGAACACAGTGAAGTAAACAAAGCACAGAGTAGAAGGCAAATCACGCAATCTTCCCAGCCTCTGGTAGGCTTCTTCCTGGGTGACCGGTTCTGTGACTGATGTTGCAACAAGTGTGAAAATCGGCATGTAACAGGGAAGCCTGCTAGAGCAGAGGAGCAGCTTACAGTACGTGATTATCCTCCTGCTCTCTCTTTAGGGAACCAAATACCAGCCATACTATATTATCAGTTATCAGTGAAGCAGCAACTGCTTTTCTGCGCAAATACTTAGTGTTAAGTGCTACTGCCCTTTTAAATGTTGCTTTACATGCTGTGCCAGCGCATGTATCAGCAACCAGAAACTGAGAATGAGGAATAAGGTGGCCCTGTTTGCTGACAGCACCAATTTATTTAAAGTAGTTAGAACAACAAAAGAAGAAGGAGGAGGAAAAGGCAGTTAAAAACTCTTGTAAAGAGATCTGCAGGGTGAGAGAGTGGGCACTGAAATAGAATGCATTTCAATGTGAACAAAGGTAAAATGATGCACCATGGCAAGAAACACACACCATTCTGATTTTCATGATATGCTTATGGGGGTCTCCACTGCCTGCAACTAAGCAGGAAAGGGATCTTGGGGGTTGTGGTTGCTAGCTCAAGGGACACACCATCCGAATCTGTGGCTGCTTTTTAAAAAGTCATTTTTCATGTTAGGGTCATTCAGAAAGGAATGATAAACAAATCTGCCCCTATTGTCATGCTTTAAACATACCTCTAGTGTAGCCGCACTTGGAATACAATGTGCAAAGCTGGTCATTGCTCCTCAACAAGGATGCTGTAGAGCTGAAAAAGGTGCTAAAGGGTGGAACAAAAGGGGAGCACTCTCTATGGCTACAGGCCACAACACTTTGAGCCTTCTTAGCTTTGAGCAACAGGTGACAGTACTTTGCCTCCCCCCCCTGCTTTTTCTCATCTGTCTGTTCCCCCCACCCTCCATTTTAACAAAGAGCCAAGCCAGACTAATATGACTCCTTCTTTGGGAATGGCCACACAATCTAGTTCTGCCCACCAGTTTAGATAGCTTAAAATGCATTCATGACCAAATGCATTCATAGAAGGTAAGTCTATCAATACCTACCAGTTACAGTGATTGTATTTCACCTCCAGTATTGGTTGCTGGGGCATACAACAGTAATGTAGTATTATACCCATGTCCTCCCTGTTGGCTTGCCATAGGCATTTATGTAGCCATGAGATAGTGAAAAGAATACTGGACTAGACAGGGCTTTTGTGTGAATCACCAGGTTCTACTTTTTTTTTTTCCAAAATGTCATGTTGCTCCTTTTAAAGAAATCTAAAGCTCATTGATTTAAAGTGATAAAACATTGAGTATTACAATAATGATTCATATTAACATGTTAATGCATCCCTATCAAACTGCTTGGGATACATTTATTGGGAAATATAAAAACATTTAATTTACTTTTGCAACTGCTGGAGTTTGGTCTGGGCATAGTGCAAAACACTCCAGTCTGAAGGCTTTCTTTTCCTTTCTTTTTTGCAACTCATTCAAAACTCTTTTGGCAGCACTAAGCCTACAAGAAGTCAAACCACCACATGTATGCAAAATAGGAAGGGTAGTGACACTTTCCTGTTTCAGAACCTATTGTGGACTAAGGGAAAGAGAGAGTCTCTCTGCCTACAAAGCAAGCTGCTGCTGGTGCAGCAGCAATGAGATATTTGACTTTAATGTCCAAATTGATTAGGATTGTAATGTGTGTTTGGCTCACACTCAGCACTGTTTGTTCTCTTCACTGGATGCAATCCTCTGATCCACCAAGCTGAACACAGAACAAGATTGCGCTCCATGCTGCACAATTCTGGAATTTTCTGCCAAAAGATATTGTGAAGAGTCTGTGTGTATTTGTGTCATTGCACTAAAACTAGGGCTCCTTGTGCTAGCCAAAGTGAAGTTTTAGAATTAGAACAACGAATCTAGTGCAATCTTCCACTGTGCAACTGTTTCTATAAGACACAGGACACGTACACTGCCTGATGAATCCAGCACTACATTAGTGGAGATTTTTGCCCTGCTTTTGTCACACTAAATCACGTGGCTACTGCTTTAGACATCTTTAAAGTGTATTAGACAAACAAATGGAGGATGTGTGTCTCAAAGTCTATTGACTGTGATTGGCACTACAGAACTAGTTGCTAGGGAGCAATAGCAAAAACAAAACAGACTATTGCATTGCTTTCAAGCCTCAAATCTAGATCTTCAAAGCTATTTGGCTAACTACTGTGGACAGCATCATGCTGCAATGTAGACAGATCTCTGGTTTGATCTGGATATGGTACTATTCTCAGGAACATGGCCCTTCAAATACAGTAGTACAAAACAAACAAAGAGGGATAAGAACTGGCACATCGGATCACACAAGGCAGTGAGCCACATGGCTTTTGATTGACAGACATCCCATAGAAACAGACATCTTAAGGAATGCTACATTTAAACATCACAGTTAAGCAGTCATGAAATAGAATATTGTGTATGTATGCAAACACACTCACAAACACACACTTTCCCCTGAAAAATGTGTGTCTTACAATTGCATGTGGCTCCAACTGATCTCCGATCATATTTGACAATCAAGTCCACACCTACACGGCCTCTGTTATATAACAGCAACTTCTGTTTCCAGACCATTTGCAGGGTTCAGAGAAGAAGCTGTCATTTAACAGTTGAAGAGGTAGGTGTACTATTCAGAACAGCTACATACAACTCAAAGCTTGTTAACAGTTTCTGCAATAGCAATTTAATGAACTTTTTACTGATCATAACAATCTTTTTTAAAAAATAGAATATTAAACAAAAATTCCTCATGCACAGATCTAATAGTTCCATCTGTTGACATGCCTAGACTGCATAGCAGTAATAAACAAAACCTGTGTCATTCACTTATTACCTCTGATGCAAGTTCAAAAATAACTGTGTCCAACTCTCCTTACAGCATATGCCATGTTTGGTAACTGACAATTTTGGATTGCAAAAGTACCACTTGATAATATGAACCAACCCTACAAAAAGTGTGGGAAAAGTAAAATTATAAGTAATCTTCATACTTCATTTCTTGATAACTATGCTAAGATTTATTTGTTCTAGCATGGTATTCAATTAATCTCATTCACCAATAAATGGCTTTTGTCAGAGAAATAGGAGAGAGATTGATAACACTTTCCTCCCTAGAAGTCCTCTATATGCCTTCAACAGTTTGGGGATCTTCCACAAAAGATTTAATATTGTACAGGAGAAAAAGAAAATTTATTTTGTATCAGGTTGAACTTTGCCTCTGAGGAAAACCAGGAAGAGAAAGAAAGGTTCCACAGAGTGGTAAAATCAGGGTTAATCAAATATATCTTTGGGTAAAATTAATGTTTGCATTTCCCCAAATAGGTAATACAAATGGAAGTCTATATGAGAAAGGATGACAGATGATGTCAGTGAACATCTTTCCAAAGGAAGGTCAGTAACAATAGGCTGCATTGAAGGTGTGGTAAACAATATTAAATATTTCAAAAGAACTTCCCAGTGCCACACTCCTTAACAGTTTATCAGGCACTGTTATGTATATAAATAGCAGAACATACCCATTTCTCACCCAAACTGTATTCTGTTAAATATCACTTTCAATCCTCAAAAAGTTTACAGAAGAATAGGGTGCCCTCTGCTGTTAACTTGTAAGGGTTTCAGGAATGTGAAACGTTATAGTTGAACAGAGGCACACGTGCCATACCTTGGTACAATACATAAAACATATTACAGCTGAGAAGCAGAGGTGGCTCCGCTCCACTTAGACTGGGTAGTAGAAATATTCATAACAAGCAACACAGTGATAGCATACAATACATGAAAGATTATCATGGATTATATTCGCCTGCTTTGACACAGAGTACAGCATTGCATCCAGTCTCCCCTTCTCTTCCCATACCAGAAGTATGATGGGACATCACCATGCTATTCCTTCTGTCTTTATCCACTGCAGCCAATCATGTCAAGGAAGGGATGGGAACAAACTACATTATGCTATCATGCCATTTCCTTTACTGAACATTTTGGGGTCAACTGTATTTAGCAGCAACCTGATCAGTAACGTCTCATTTATTTACAGTAGTTAGCCCTGACTCTTCCCGGAAAAAGGTACTGAAGACAACTGAGAAACTTTCTTAAATAAATAAAAATACAGTGGTGCCCCGCTAGATGCTTACCCCGGTAAACGACAAAATCGTTTCATGATGACTTTTTTGTGATCGCTATTGTGATCGCAAAACGATGGTTCCTATGGGGGAAATCCGCATTACGTTGCTTAGGAGCCTGCTTCGCGAACCATTTGTTCGCTATACGATATTTTTCTGGCTCTGCAAAATGGCTTCCCTCCACAAAATGGCTTCCCTCCCTTCTCAAAATGGCTGCTTTCCAGAGGGAAGCTTCGCATTACAGCGATTTTGAACAGCTGATCAGCGATTCTCTATGGGCAATCTTCGCTGGACGATGAGGTATTTCCCTATTGGAACGCATTGACCGGTTTTCAATGCATTCCGATAGGTTTTTTTTCGCTTGACGATATCGCTTAACAGCGATTTTCCTGGAACGGATTATTGTCGTCAAGCGGGGCACCACTGTAAAGCAAATTGGAAACATACAGTCATTAAAATAATAACAGTAATTGTTACGGCATCATGTTGTTCTATCGCAAGTTTTCATATATGTTTACAAATGCTCTGCTATTGGACTGTACTTAGAACTCACTAAATACGATGTAGATCAAATTCAGAGGAAGATATTTTATTTGGCTTTTCTTTTAAAATAAAGGTCTATACATTGTGAAGTCATATTTTACGACCACTCTTTCAGTGATGTCTAACTGACATAGTGATGAACTCTGCAGACATTGGTAACCCACTGGGTTTCTCAAAGTGTGTATCTAGCTATACACTCCTACATAGGAAAGATCAGAATACAGATTAATTACGATCATACAAAATGCAAATAGCAATGCAAAGGGATAAACTAAACCGGAAGGTGAACTATTTTCAGAATCGTTGCACAACTGCCAGAGGATTTTAATTAAAGCCTGGCAGTCATTTCATAAACTGCCATTAAGATGTTACCAACTTTGAAAGAAAATACATTACACCAAAGAAACAATGTTTTATAAAATCTACTGTATTCATTTTCCTAGAATACACACTACTTAGAGATACTTTGCTATTTACAAACAAATACCTGTAATACTAAAAATATCTATATATGCAGGTATGCTTCTTTTTAAAGAACTTATTTGCAACTATTTTTCTTTAATAAGGTAGATGACAAAGGACAATTGATGGTAAACTTCTATTTTGCATGCAGTAGGCAATAGGCCAAAATTTAGTCTTGAGTTTTAAAATGCTTTAGTGCATTTTGAAACATTCAGTCTAGCACTGTTAAGGTCACAGAATGAGCAACGTGGCTCTCTGTCGGCAAGTTGTTGTCAGTTCTTCAATTTGCCTGTAAAGAAGGTGCTCTATCTTCACAAGAGGACTGTTTTAGCTCTTCACACTTTAAGTGTTCTTTCGCTCTCCCCTTCATTCTCAGCTTATAGAGCAGGATGATCAATTGAGTGGGCAGACGATACTGGTCCTTGCTTAGTATCATTTTCACTACAAAGCGGAGTTCAAGAAGTCAAGAAGTTCAGCACGGTTTCGATCACGCTGGGAATAAAGAAGTCAGTCATTGAGATCATATACATTTTTAGCAGCCACCTCTTATGATTAGAAATCCATTTTGCAGCCTATGACCAAAATCCTCTTGCATAGTTGCACTGTCAAAGGAGAAACAGTGGCACTCACAGTAGCAAATTAGAGCTAATTAACAATTCCCTGCTTGGAATCCTGGTCATTCGCCAAGCCACCTATCTGGTGCACGGCTAAGAATCCAACAAGGGACCTTTTAATTAGTGGCAACTGTCACTGAGAGTTATGCCATTTCCCTTCCATTAGTATAACTATGCAAAATTATTTTGGCCTAGATTCATAAAGAGGTAAAGCCTAGTGATTTCAGTGAGGCTTACTACCAAGCAAGTATGCCTAGGGCTACACTTGATTGAAAACCATGTCTTTCTGAATTTTATCCCGAGAATGCACTTATGTTGCTATGGATAAAAAATTCTCTAGAAGTAGTTCTGTAAAAGCAACAATCACCTTGGAAAAGGCAAAATACTGTAGTCTATTTCCCCCTCCCTTACTTGTTATTTAATGCACTATTTTTTCACCCTTTCATACCTTATTCTGTCAATAAACCTAGGTCCCACCATGATATTACTCAAATTATTTATAGTATGTTTGAAACATATTAAGAACTGCCGTAGCATCTGAAAGCTAAGGTAAAACAAGAAGAAAATCAGAGTTTGTTGATGGCTGAAAATTTTAATAATACTGTTGGACATAAATGCTATTGCTACAGTAACTGTAAAAGATAATAAAGAAAAAATGTGTATCACACTTGCAGGACACGAGGATTGAGAGAAGGTGAATTCATTGTAATTATTATGGAAATCCTTTCCCCCATTCCCCAGGCACTTCTGTATTCGTCAGCAATATGTGTAGCACCAACTGAGAACCATTCATTTAGCCAACCATTCATGTCAACCAACATGCTTAAGCATATTGTTGCTGCAGGCAAGGGAAGTTAAAAATAATGAAAATTAAGATGGCTTGTACAGTACCTAGAAACTGGATGGTAGAGAAGGGCTAACACATACTCATACAATTTGCATGCACTTCTACAACTCTGAATGGAATGAACAGTGAGATGGGATTTATCTAGCTTGAGCAGAGAAGAGCAGTCAATCCTTATGTTATAACATCAGGACTGCAGAGCTGGAAGGGACCCTATGGATCATTTATGTTATAATTTAAAGGCAGGACTCTTAGCACAATGTTGCGGTGTATCTTCTTCCCTCATGAGGAGCATTCCTGTTCAGGGCTCCAAATGGTCCGGCAGACCCGTCCTGTTCGTGTCTCTTAGGGTTAGTGGGAAGAGTGTCATGAACAGGAAAATAATTCTCTCTCTCTTTTTCTCCACATCACAGGTGGCCTTCTGTGCTATGTAACACGAGACCAGGGATAGGGAATGTGTGGCCCTTCAGATGGTGTCAGTCTGCGTTTTCCATGATGCTCCACTCCTGGTAATGCAGGTGGGAGATTATGAGAGTTGCAGTTCAGTAGCTTCTGGAGGGCCACACATGCTCAACTTCTCCACTAGAAGACTACAGCCACAAACGTAACATTTGACAGCTATAGAATCAAGGTATGGGGCAGAGGCAACACCTTTGGAGACCAAACCATTCCTCTGTAGGTCAGGGGTAGTTTTTAACTCTACAGGAACATCCCTCTAATCATACTCTTGCCCTTGGGATACCTACTGTAAGCAAGTCAGGCACTTGGTCAGATCAATTCCTTTTTGCTTCATGTCCTCTGGGTTCCTTTGTTTTGGGGAGGGTTTGTTTTTAACTAGTCTTCCATGGCTCGATTGCTCACAACCACACAGACTGACAGATTCAAAGTGTCCGCCTGATATCTAGCATCACGGATCATCACCTGGTTTAGTGGTCATAGATAACTTTACCAGGAACTGTCATTCTTTTTTAATTTACTTCATCTTTTTGCATAGTTTGAATAATCCAAGTACACAGAAACTATTACCTTATTTTTGAATAGTTTCAAAACTGCAGGAATTCCTCTACTAACATATTCAGCCAAATACACCATAATGGTTAACACTTTGATCCAGCTGTAAGAACATGTCATAATTCATAGTTACAGATGTCCATTTCCTTCTGTATGGAATGATGCACTGATCTAGTTCAACAAGATTTAGACAAGCATCACACTGGCAAGATTTGGAGTAATCTAAAACTGGATTAAAGGTTAACATTTACATAGCTTTCACATCAGTTTTATTCTGCAGAGCACTTTATGCTCCTGAATTTAAAATATCTGAAGCTATGACCAAAAGAGCAATACTCTTAATAAACAAAGAGCGTTGTATCTGTGTTTAACTAAACAATATTTTTAAAAGTTTGTAACCTTACCTCTTTATCCTTTTTACTCTTTTTTATTTTCATCTTAATTTTTTTTCCTGTGATCATACTGTAATTCTGATTCTTCTTTTTATCTTTCAAGTACTAAAAATCCAGAAATAAACAAATATGTACCATGCTGAATTATTTATATTAATAATAATTTATTTATCATGTTTTCCAGAAATACCTGTGGGTTTTTTTAATGTCAGAAAAACCCACTGATGTGTGAATGTGTAATGAAGGAACCTTTAGAGTCAAAAAGAGCAGGGAATAAGAAGCGAGAACTAATTTAAATTAATAAAAAAAATAGGAAGCACTATCCTAGGAAACAATGTCACACAATCCAGGGGTTCTTAAAAAAATATTACCCCATAAAAATAACATAATAAAACCCCTTTTGCGTCTTCCTTTCTTTTCTTCAAACAATTTTTAGAGAAATAAAATGAGAAAGTCCAAACGCATCACTGAGACAGACACTTACAACTTTGACCTACTACAGTCCTTTGACATTTTAGTTTAACAATTCTAAAACCACTTCGAAACTAAATGCTGCATTTAGTTAGTTAAGAACATCTGGACTTGATCTAGATATGGTTATTAGGAGCATTACATTAAGAGTGAGACACAAATATAATTAAATATCCGAAAAAATAAAGCAGCCACAAAAGACTCACAAGAATATCAACCACAGTTTGAAAGTGTTTTACTGTATATAAGGGTGACACTTAGAAGTGTGTTCCATAATGAAAATTTTGATTTCCCTTCACAGGAACAAAATCCAAGTCAACTATGAATATTTGGAGGTTAAGTATCAAGCTATGTAATCCCCTGGAATAATTAAAGGGTGCCAAGCACTCACTGCCTTTAGTCCCATTTAAGATTTTTCAGTATCAGCAAATAAATCAGTTAAATCCAATCAATTCTGGTCAAGGAAACACTGAAAGCACTGATTAACTGCAAAGGAATTTTTCTCCCCTGAACTTCATTCTACTCATTCATAGCTGACAGCATGATATTGTGATTACAAGTATTGAATCAGAAACTGTGAGGGTTCAAATATGACTGAGCAACTTTCAGACAGTCACAAATGATCAGGTTTAACAGTCTTGCTTTGAGGACTAAATGGGATATGAGTGGGGGAGATCATGTGTGTCACCCTGAGCAATTTGGAGAAAGAGAAGAATTAAAGTGTAATAAAATATACATCAGTCTGTATCATAACAGCCAGATGCAGTAGTTTCCAGGGTGGCAATTTCATACAACAGATAGCTGAAGTAATTCTCCTATCTATGCATTGTATTATCTTTAATAAGTTTTCTATGGGTTAATCTAGTTCTTTGAAAGAAAAGAACAGAGGTGTTGCTATACATTTAGTCTTGCATATACCTTAGAAAGCTGAACAGGTCCTGATTTGTCTTTCTTTTTCTTTTTTTCTTTCTTTTTCTTCAGCTTATCTTTTTTCCTCTTCTAAAATAAAGAAGGGGGAAGATATACAGAAGACGTCACAGCCACAGAGAAACCATACACATTCACATTAATTGATGACACACCAAAGTGTGTTCATCAGCTCCTAATTTTAGGGTCTAAGGGCAAAGAGCTTCAGTTTCAGCATGAACCTGAGTAGACCATGCTCACTGTTTCACATTCAAGACTAATTGGGGAGTAGCATTTCCAGAATCTTCAGGCTCTTAGCCTTGTCACCGGCAACAACTAGACACAAGTTTGGTCAGAAATTTTGTCAACCAAAACATGGATTGCACTAGGAATAGGGGCAGTGCTAGAAACCTCCAGGCGCAATGCATCCTGGGGGAAACCCTTTTATACAGCAGGAAAAAAAAGAGAGGGAAAAAACATTATTTTCTATGGATTTCATTTCGTAAACCAAAAATTACGTAAACTGAGGCATTCGTAAACCAAGGTACCACTGTACTCCCAAAAAGTAGCTTTTCTAAACAATTTCTCAGTTTGGTACTCCATGTTTTCTTTGACACTTTTTCCTGGCAGGTATCTGCTAAACTTAAATGGAAATCCATCATTTCTCTGGCAGGTGAAATTCCTTTTGCCTCTTTGGATGACTTATCTCTAGAGCCCAATGTCAGCCCCCTTGCAACCCATCCCCACTACCTACCAATGACAATAAGGATCACTCTTCTATGCAACACTGGTGAACATTTGCTCAGGGAACAATGAGATACATATTTTAATGGAATATGAGTTCACAAACTACATCAGCGGAAAGATAAGCAGCTGTCACATGACAATTCAGATTGATTTGGCATCAGTGGAAATGTGAAAGAAAATGTGGGGGAGCCTACCTCCTGAGATATTTGTTAACAGGCAAACTTATCAAGAGGAAGCTGGTCAAAGCATCTGAATCATTATGTTGCTTGGACATGAGTTGTATTCTCTCTGTGTTCACGTAAGTAACAAATATGTTAACATAACTGTTCCTTGAAACCAGGTTCTCTGTTACAGCCCATATAGCTCATATGAATATTTTTCATTTAGTTAAATTAATTTTACCTTTTTGCTGTGCTTCTCCTTTTTTCTTTTCTTTGATTTTGATTTGGGTGAATCTAGGTATTAAGATTTTAAAAAGTGAATATTAGTTGGACAAATAAGAAATGGTTACAAAAATCAAGATTATCAACAACAGTGTTGTTGAGGCGTATACCCCATTGCTTTCTATTATACAAACAAGGAAGCATGTTTTGTTTTATTTTCTTCAGCTGATTAGAATATCTAGAGTAGTTTGTGGCTGGGGCAGCCTGGTATATTTTTATTTTATCCGGTTTCTAATTGGAAACTAATTTAATCATGACAAAAGGTTCAAATTCTGCTATCTTCCCAACTCCTAAACTTATTTCCTAAATGTCCTTACCTCCTAAAGATTCCTTCTCTAGTGAAGCAGTTTTAAACTATGGGCCAAGAAAGGGAAAGCCTTTAAGCTTTTAAAATCTCCAACCCTGCAGCTTATAGCTGGCTTCTGATGATTGCAACAGACAAAACACAGGATGGGGGTCCATCTTATTATGCTTATCCAGCTTCTTCAGCTACCTAAAAGTCTTTACTGAGTATTCACAAACTGTGGTGATGAATCTGATTCAGCCTGTCACATCAAATAGCCTATGAACAGGCAAATTAGACAGTTATCCCCAGAAAAATTGTCAGGTTAACAGATCCTCAGGAACAACTATTACTATTTTTAGCTGGGCTTATGTCACATTTCCCAATTTTAGGGGAGCAGATGTTATAGTCATGCCAGTTGGGAGATTTCTGGAATTATTGCTATTATTGTCATTACTGTTAAGTGTTCCATGCTCTAGAAAGAATAATCTCAAGGACATTTGAACTAGGATGCTCCTGTTAAATACAATCCAAGTGTCTCTTAAGCATGGTATTGCATTTGTTTAGTTAGAACAGTTATATAACACCCAATAACACAAAATTCTCTGGCAGCTAACAAAGTGACTAAATGTATATTGTAGTAAGTTACTATCTGGTGAAATGGATGTCACACTGCTAGAACGCATTGCATTTCTTACTTCCAAAGTTGTTCAAAGAATGTTGTATAAGAGCAATATTCTGCTATATAGTCTAAACAGGTAAAGTCAGCACTAGTAGTCTAATCTCTGACTACAAATTGATCTTTAAAGACTTTATTACACCTCCTCCAAGAGATAGAGATCTGGTTTAAGCATCAGGCAGGTTCCATGTAAGAGGGTCCTTGGCTTATACAGCTCTCATTACTGAAGTCCATAAGATGACATACATCTAATATTATAGCTGTTTTTTTATACTTGATTTAGCCTTGGACGGTGTCTGCATTTGCTTTCGGCATATGAAATGACCATCATCTGCACTGAAATAGTTTTACCTCTACTACTTGACCTGCTCCTGCTATGTGAAGCAGAGGATCCTGAAGAACTAGAAGAGGAAGACGTTGAAGAGCTAGATGATGTAGTAGATGAAACAGAAGAGGATCTGCTTCTGCTGCGTTTCCGCTTCTTCTTCTCTCTCTCTTAAAGGAAAAACAAAGAATGGAAAGACTGTTCACTTTTTTTAATATAGTAGAAAATGATGACTTTTAGATGCAAATCAGAAATACTGCACCGTGAGCGACTATGAGCATTGTGAACCTCAAATATAAATTATAAGCACAACTTAGCAGTCTTACCCCTGGTTTGTGTCTTCTCTTGTGACATTGCACGCAATGCCCCATCTCTCTCTTCATGTCTGTCATCCATATCTACGGAAATATATATATCAAATATTGATATTTTAAAAACACTCATACACAACATTGCTGAATATTTTCTGTGAAAGGAATGGAAAGCATCTTGGCAGTTGAAAAGGAATGGTTATACTACTGTTATGAATCTTTATGGATACCCCAGTGGTTTATCTATCTGGCTGCAGAGCCAGAGGTTGGGAATTCAATTCCCCACTGTGCCTCCTTGACAGGAGCTTGACTTGATGATCCATAGGGTCTCTTTCAGCTCTGCAGTTCTAGGATTGACTGGATTTATTTATTCAGACTATATATATAAGAACTATAACCTTTTGAATTTCAGCTTCTGGAATCTGGCTGGCTTATTGTTCTGAGACTGGAAGTCCAACCATGCTTGGCAACTCAAATTCAGGAACAGTACAGTATGAGTAAGACAAGGTTGTGTCCCGTAATATATACATTTCTGCCACACCTTTGAAGCCTATACAGATGACAAATTACCTCGAACTGAACATTCTATTTCTTACCCAGTGTGTCTTTGCCAGATAGTCATTTACACAGAATAGTGTTAGCAAAAAGATATTTGCAGCAAAGAGAAAATTAAACCTTGGGACATCTTTAATTAATTCTTTATGGAATAAGATTTCATGAATTAATGCCTTTTCAACAGATGCATGAAATGCTATCCTCAGTTGGCTTTCTTCTTTTCAATACTGTACAAGAGGAACGACTGAGGAAAGAGAAGAAAACAGAAGCACTGTAATGGTAAATCAAGGAAGAATATGTCCCCCTTACAAGCACCTAAAAGTGGACTGTGCTACACAATCTGTGGGAAAAGATGGTTCCACAAGAGGACTGGATGAAAGCCAGGCAGACATGGCTTCTCATATGAGATCTCGGAAGCAATTGCAAACATACCAGATTGCAAGAGGGAAGGTATAGCAACTTCTGAGTAAGCAGAAAACCTTTGGGCACCTTAAACTGGTGAAGTAAGTTGGTGGAGCAAAGGTCACAGAGAAAGATTATGTTGAATACAGGAGAGGGGGGGCGTTATAGAGCAGTGGTCCCCAACCTTGGGCATCCATATGTTCTTGGACTACAATTCCCAGAAGCCTTCACCACCACCTCTGCTGGCCAGGATTTCTGGGAGTTGAAGTCCAAGAACATCTGGAGGGCCAAGTTTGGACACCACTGTTATAGAGGACTTTGATAGGGCCAGTAAAACCACTGTGTGAGATTTAAGAAAAGAAGTCCGAAAGAGATGGCCGATACTCATAGTAGAGGACCCAACCATGGTCATACTTTTGCAGTGTTATAAAGGGAGTAGTAGTCACAATTTGACAATCTCTTAAAGATAGGAAACAAAAAAGACGAAAAAGAGATAAAAGTACATGCCTGACGGGAAGGATGGATGTATCAGACACACAGGAGTAAATCAAAATACACGCCAGACAGGCGCAGAAGGCAGCTTGCAACAACCCACCCAAGCTGATACTGCAACAGGTTTACCTCCCCAACAGCAGCAGCAAGACTGTTTTAGCCTCCCAACAGGTACAGATGTACGGAAGGACAGTTATCCGGATCCCTTCTCATATTCGCAAGGGTAGAGCGAGTGATGATGGACTGCATGCAATGGTGGCAACCACCAGTTACTGACTTTGGACTAACGCCTCGTTCTGCAAGTGGTGCCTAGGACTCGTCAGCACGTCGTCTGAAATGGGGGGCATTTCACTCACTCTCCCTCCCTCCGTCCCTCCCTCTCTCTGCCGGAGTTACCCGGGAGTCCTCACTCTCCGCCCCAGCTTCCGCGAAGAAAAGCGGTGGCTCCGCGGGAGTAGTAGTTGCAACCGCGACACGGGCTCTCTCATGACCGTATCATGCACCCACGCAAAGGCTAGGCGCCGTACAAAGACGGCAGGAAGGGCACCGACTTGCCCAGGAAACGCGACAGGCCCACCTCCGGCAGCTGCTGTTCCTCAGGCCTACCCAGGATGGTACTCAGTGTCAGCGGCGGCAAAGACTACCAGGAAGAGGCGGGAGCCTCTTCGGGTACCCGGAACCACAACGCCGAGCACTGCCGCCTGCCGGGACAAAAACAGCGTGAACATCCGGGAAGTGAATGAAGGCGAAGGCAGTCGGCGCCTCCTCGCTATGTCGGATTGGCAGCGCCGAGCGAGAGGAGTAGCCAGCCAGCAAGCCCTGGCGCCAGAGGAGCAGGGCCGCTGGTCTTGGTGGGGGAGAGATTAAGCCGGGGCACACGTCTGCGCCCTTAGAAATACGCCTCAGGGTGTTCTGCAGAATTTATACTCAGGGAAGCATGTTTACGATAATCGGTCTTCCAGACAGAGGAGACATTTGGGCGGAGTTGTTTTTCGCTCCACCTTTGAATAACAACTTGCCAAAGCGATAGTTACTGTTCAGAGTGGCGAGGATTTTGTGCTTGAGCCAGGAAAGCAAATGGTACAAACTTACTGGGTTCTTGTTCACTCAGATAGCCTTGATATAATCTATTTGCCTATTGTAACTAAAGGGTTTTCTCGTGTACTGTACCAGAAAGAAGCCAGTGCCTTTTTTTTTACAAATGGCATATTTTGATTTACAGTAGTTTCCATTTTACACCCTATAAATCAACCCTGAGTGCTGACTGGAAGGACAGATCCTGAAGCTGAGGCTCCAATACTTTGGCCATCTCATGAGAATACTCCCTGGAAAAGACCCTGATGTTAGGAAAGTGTGAAGGCACGAGGAGAAGGGGACGACAGAGGACGAGATGGTTGCATGCAGTCCATCATCACAACTCCGGGAGGCAGTGGAAGACAGGAGGACCTGGTGTGCTCTGGTCCATGGGGTCACAAAGAGTCAGACACGACTTAACACCACCACCTTCTTTCTCTTTACATGTTGGACCATAACTGTTTTTCAGTAATTTGGAATCTTGTTTTTTAATTTTTTACTCTGGTTAAAAAGCATGTTAATTAGTTTTGGGGAGTGGGGGAGGCCACCCACTGAAATCAAGAACACAACCAACGAATTCTGTTAAGTTAGGTTGCTTCAATAGACTTGTTTTGAAATTCTTGTAGTACAGTGTTTGTGAACTGATGTTCTCCCTGTTCATGACTAGATAAGTATGCTTTTATTTATGTAGTCGATTTCAGAATGTGATCAACTGCTAAGATACCCTCCTCTCTTTTAAAAAAAAATTAATAAAAAAAATACAAAATACAACTACTACTACTACAGAAAAGAAAAACTATAAAATACAAAACAAAACAGTGCACCCATCACCCTCAGGACTAGCATTACACTTCATTCCATCCATTTTCCTTCCAAAATTTTATTGTTTCTTCATTCGGTGTACACCCCCTCCCTCTCCGAAATACATGTTCTAAAAATACATTCCACATTTTCTTAAAGTCATTTTTCGTTTGGCCCCTACTTATTTTCATGTCACATGTCAGTTTATCATTAATAGCCATGTCCCACAATTCTCTATACCATTCCTTGAGGTTAAATTGATTTTCGTTTCTCCAATTCCTTGCCATAATTATCCTTGCTGCCGTAATCATTATTACTATTAAATCCTTATTTCCATTCGCCAGTTGATCTTTACTCATATTCAATAAAGCTGTTGTTGGGGACATTGGAATATTCAATCCAATTATTTCAGATATTTCTTTAAATATTACTTTCCATTCTTTCTTTCTTTTTTCACATAGCCACCACATATGTAAATACGTCCCCTTCTCTTTTTTACAACTCCAACATAATGATGACATAGTTTTATCCATCATATTCATTTTGACCGGCGATAAATACCACCTCCATATTACTTTATAACAGTTTTCTTTTATCCTTACTGACATGTACTATGTATCATGATTCTCTGATCCCACATTTTATCCCATTCTTCTATTACTTCTTCATCCAAATCATTTTGCCATTGCATTTTTAACCCTACAGTACCCTGTTCTACTTGATTTAATAATTTTTATATTTGGCTTATAGTTCCTTTTCCTTCTGTCTTTTCCTCTGATTTCAATCTTTTTTCTATAATCTCTTCAAATTTTGTCATTTCTCTACCTTTCCCTTCTTTAGTATACCATTCTCTCGTCCACTTTTCTAATTTAATTAAATTTAACCATGAAAACCCCTCTCCCCCTAGTATCTTTTTTATATCCCCTTTTTCTTTTATCTTCTCTGTCCAGTCTTTTAATCTGCTTATCTGTTTGCTTTTTAATATATTCTTTAAGTTTTTTAAATTCCTTAGTTCAACTACCTGAGATAAAGGAGATATCGGTGGACTCAATACCTCTCTAAATTCTTTCCAATTTTCCAACATGTTTATTATAAAAGGGTTTTTAATTTTTTTTATCCCTTCTGTGATTTTTTTTAAACAAGATACTTTCCACAGTTTCTTGTGTTCCTTCCATCTCCTCTCTCCACTTAAAAGAGCCAGTGTATGTAGCAGTCTGTGCAGGAGCTCAGATACCACAGTTTAATGATACAGCTTCTCAGCCAAATTACCTTTTGGTTTTAAAACTAAATCCTTTCCCATGCACTGCATTTTCAGAAATGAATATCATTGTGCCTTACATTTTCCTGTTTCCCCCAGTTCAGTACATTCTGCTGTGTTGACAGAAAACAAAACATCACTGGATGTCAAGCAGCACACTTCTGCAGTCAAAAGAACTATTGCTTTTAGTATTTATTGAAAAATATAACCAGATAAACAAAAGCTAAACTCTACAACAATAAATACTTCAGATCTAAGAACCATATTACAGATTGATGCAAAGGATGTAAACTTTAAAGAGTGCAAATAATGAAATGGGATATCTATTGCAAAGATCATCCTATAAAAAGGGAGGAGGTACAAATTCTTAATAGGCAAAGCATTGGAAAACTACTTTACCCTAAAAATTACCATTTTAAGCACTACAAACCTGAAGCTTGTTTTTAAATAATTAAGTGGCCGTTATAAAAGCTTTAAATAAAATATAGTAATACAAAATATGCTTGCCAGGTCCCAACCTGAATATGTTTTTTTTAAAGTTTGAGGATCACTAGGAATATGCAACAGCAATGATTGTCTCAGTGCTTGCCCACACTTCATTTTCCTGTTCTAGTAACAAGACACAAAGCAGAATTAAAACAGAAATAGAAGGGGAAAGAGGAACATTCATATGCATTAAGTCTTATTCCAGGTGCCCAGCACAATCTTTTGTCTGGAGTTTAACATCCGTGAAAAAGTCATTTATCATCTTCCTTGCATACAGCAAGTTTAAAAGAGTTTTTATAAAAAGGATCAGTGCTTACAAATGGAACTGTGAACATGCATTCAAAATAACTATGAAAATATGTAACATAGTCAACATTAAACTATTGCCTTATCTGCTAAAAAATCATTATGTCATGCTGACAGCTCCACTACATCAATGCAGTACCTCCCCACAACATCCTAATGATATAAACTAGCGATAAGATCAAAAAGAGAGAACACAGATGCGTATCATTGTGCTGGTCACCTCTCTGATACATTTTTCAGCCTTGCTTTTAATACTGTTTCGTAATGTCTTTTAGAAAATAAACCCATGGCCTTTATCATTGATAGCGGCTGAAATTCAGGGAAAACTTGCAAAGGTTTTCAATTACAGTGTTATTAATTTTTGTGGATACCTAGTGTGGCGTAGTGGATAGAGTGACAGACTAGGACTCAGGGAACCTGGGTTCAAATCTTTGCTCACCATGAAAACTCATTGGGGGTGTGGAACTGGTAAAACCATTCCTTAAATACCTCACTTACCTTGAAAGCCCTCTATTAGGGTCACTATAAGTTGGTCCTGACTTGACAACATGGAGCAACGATAATTTTTTGTGTGTAGGAGAACTACCTATATGTTCATTGCAGGAATAACATTACATCCTACTATATTTAGAATGGATAACTTTTGTAAAACATATTTCTCCATTATGTGTTAGAATCTATTCTTCTGACAAGTTCAGGAAGAACAACTGTGATATCCCCCTTTCCACCTAATACCTAATTATTCTTTTTTCTGTTATAATATATCCTGTTTCTCGCCATCTTTGGGAAAAAAATTTATTCTATCTTTTAATTTATGTAAATTATTTTTTGTGATGTGATATGTTAATATGTTTATTTTTTTTAAGTGTATGTTGTAAGCCGCCTAGAGTGGTCACAATTGACTAGACAGGCGGGGTATAAATGAAATAAATAAATAAATAAATAAAATAAAACTGTGATCTCAAAGGTGTTAACTGGCCACACTGTTTCTGATATGTTGAGGAAACATATTAATGAAAAGGGAAAAAACTGGCCCACAAATCTGCAGACTGATGAGCAGCCGAGGCACAAAAAGCACCAGTTCAACAAGTGTTGAGCTCTCCTTACATGTTGCAACAGTGAGACAAAAGGGTCCATTGTACTTGCAAATTGATATGCTGACCAAATACCCTATGGCAAACTTAAGAACTCTAGAATTATGAACTGCTGGATAACCCCTTGGTTTAGGTATCTGGCTGCGGGGGAGCCACCCACCGGTCAGGAGCCTGAGTCCCCATTATGTTTCCTTGACAGGAGCTAGGCTTGAATAGGGTCCCTTCCAGCTTTGCAGTTCTAAGATGATAATTAAGGTTAGGGATTTTCTTGCAAGGTGCCTTTCCTTTCAAAACAATGCTAAGCTCACATGATTTATAAAAAGACCAATTCCAAATATTTTTATGTTCAGAAGCTTATTAAAAAACCAAAAACCTTGCTTGGAAGTAAGCCCTAATAACTTCAGTTCTACTACTGACTGCATACACACAGGATTAGGCTATAGTTGGGCAGGAGTATCTCACAGTATGGCTATAAATCAGGAAGAGGAGTATCTCACAGTATGATTATAAATCAAGGTGACATCAGCATTCTTTAGTTTTCTCCAACCTAGTGAAATGCAGAAAACAGTCCTTGGAAACTAGCACCTCTGTAGTAATGCTTTCAAGAAATGGACTAGAACCAATGGCTCTGTCTTTGGGTTCCAGAAATTGCTGCTTCAATATCACCTGAAAATTTTACTTCTGGGATGATGATCCAGTTAAGAACTTCCAAACTTTTTAAAAAAAGTATAATACCACATTTTGATACCTGTATAAAATTCCCTTAAGAGACATGACCACTTTCCGTTTGAAAAAGTACAAAATGGTTGTCAGTACAATACAATCAAAGTGTGTAAAAATAGATCAGTGGTACTGAAGAGCAGCTTTCCCTCCTGCTGTCTGAAATAATGCAGTGCGACCTTCACTGATCCTATTTTTTTTTAAAGGTCTTCTCATAATTCTTCAAGATCAGTTAAATCCACCACAACTTTCAGGAAGAGTGTGTCATCTTTGATGTAGGTACTCTTTCCGCTTTCCAGCAAAGTGTGTGGAACAAATCGCGGACAGCCAGAGGCAACATTCATTTCTCCTTCTGGCCTTTTGAAGCTGTTGCTGTTAGGGTCAGCCTTAAAGGTTTCAACAATGTGGTTTTTCTTTCCACTTTGGTCCAGAAGCATGAGTGTAACTTTTTGCTTAAAAGGCCACGGTAGCAGTGAATCAAACTCGCCTCTCATTACCACAAAGTACAAGGAAACGTGAGTTCCTTTTCCTGAACCATCTCCATTCAGATAGGCTCTGGCAGATAGTCTATACCCACAGCGACTGGTATAAAAAGGCTGGCTGAATATGGAGAGACAGTGGCCTTCCACAGCCTCTTTTTTCTTCATCTTATAGTCCACTATTTTCCAAATGAGTTTCCCATTGTAACTTGTCCCTTCCAACAGCTTAAATCGTTCTTCATTTTTGTTAAGTTGTGCTCTGTGGATACCAAGGTGGACATCATGTTGGTTGGATAAGTCTTTCAGAACAACTGCAGAAGAAAGATGCATAAAATCAGGATGGTGGGTGAGGTAGGTGGGATTCAGACATACACAGATTAGTAGTGCCTAAAAATATACAGCAGGGAAGGGTAAAATGAGGCCCTCACTCCTGTTTTTGGCAATGAACTACCTCCTTCCTTTTCAGTGTTAAAGCTGGGTGTGAGTTCAGACCTTGTTTTATAGTAGAATTACATTACAAGAAGCTTCTAGGAAACATGGTTCTCCTCTAAAACAAGAACCAAATGAATCCCCTCTCACAAACTGAAGTAAAGATGAAAAACATTTCCAGTTGCTGCTATACTGACTTTTAGTGGATGGTTGAACCTACAGTGGGACTCACAGGTCAAAAAGTGGACCATCGGCCAAACCTGGTTTATCTGATTGTTCAGAATCTTTTGTCACTCTTGTATAAAGGTCACAACTGGGACACAATTGAAACGTATAAAATTATGCAGGGGATGGATAAAGTGGATAGAGGGAACCTCTTTTTCTTCTCATGCAATACCAGAGCTAGGGGACATCTGCTCAAATTGAATGTTTGGAAAGTGAGAGCAGACAAAAGAATTTTTTTTTTTTACCCCGCATGTGTTAGGATGTGGTGATGGCATCTGGCCTAGATGCCTTTAAAAGGGGACTTTTCCTGGAGGAAAAGTCTATCACAGGTTACAAGCCATGATGGGGATGTATAATCTCCAGGCTTAAAAGGAAGGTACTTCAAAATGCCAGATGCAGGGGAGGCATATCAGGAAGCAGATATCTAGTTGTCTCGTATGCTCCAAGAGGCATCTGGTGGGGCTACTGTGAGATACAGGAATCTGGACTAGATGGGCCCTTGGCCTGATCCAGCAGGGCCACCTTCTTATGTTCTTAAAGGTCATTAACAGTCAGTACAGTTGCAACTAGAAATGTTTGTCCCCATTCCTTCTGTTAGTGAGAGGGAATCCGGCATTACTGTTCTTTGTAAAGGTAAAGGTTCCCCTTGACATTTTTTAGTCAGTTGTGTTCGACTCTGTTCTTTGTACTTTCTTCTAATTTCAGGGGGCACTGAAGTTAAGAATCATTCATATGTGAATCTTCAAGACGGGCAATTCTAAATTACTAACTCTGACAACCAAACTTGTACTACAAAGAACTTGTATTACAAAGAACAATCCTATCAAGTTGAGCCTGAAGCAAAGCTAGCAAAGTAACAATTCATTCTGTAAGCCAAATGAAATCATGTCACTCTTTAAGCTCTGTAAAAGTTTATGGAGAAGGCAGGGGATCCATGAGCCACTGTGTAGTCACAGCCCTCATGGTGTACCAAATGGGTGTTTTCCTGTCCTGCAGAGAGAATAGTTCAGTCTGAAAGACCAAAATGCCTAAAAACACACTACAAGCTTGCATTATATAGGTACTTTTTGATCTAAGTGAACCAGTTAGTGATTAAAACCTTCTCTTATATAGATGGAATTTTTAAATCCACAAATCATACACTTAAGTAAATTAAGTATAAGCTAATGTTTAATAGATGTTTTTCCCACAAACCACCTCCATAGTTTCTACCAGGAACTGCTAACCTGTTCCATAAAATCAGGGCACTTGACAAGAAAAGAATTCTGGAAGTACCTAAACGTTGCTCATATGATTCCAAGAAAGCAACTTTTTGCTTTATGTTGTCAATGGTCTGCAGCAGCGGTCTCAGGTCAAATTTACTCTGTTGTTGATTTGCCATTTGTACCAACTGTCTCACTTGTGTTTCCAGGCAGGCAGATTTATCAATATGAACTGCTAGAGTCTTCATATTACGTGATGGATGTAAGGGGGATGGAGAAGAGAAAAGACATACAGATTTTATTAAAGTTGGAAGACAGAAGCTGATTTTCAATTATTTATGAAACCTTGCCTACTTCAGGATTAACATTTCTCTTCTCTTTGAATTTCTTTCCAAATGTTTCTACTTAATAATATTCATTATTCATCATGTATTTATTATTTTCATGACCTCAAAAGATTCCAGTGGGCTTTGTTATCCAATTTTGATGAACAAGCAGAAAACAAAAATTCTGCATTTATTGGTTGGATACAGTCATATCAGAAATGCTATTATAATTTCAATGTAGATGAAATATGCTATTCCGTGCAGTTAGTATCATTCAGAACCACAGGATACTAGTAGTAACCCCCAAATTGTGCTACTACATCGTAGATCTATTCTTCATGAACACAAGCAACTGACTAGGCGTGTGAAGGATATACAAGGAAAGCTACTTTTGAGCATATGGTATAATGGTTAAACTGTAGGACTTCAGTCAGGCTTTTGCTCATGATTTGATTTCGATCCCGATGGGCTCAAAGTGGCCAGTGCAAGACTGACTCAGTCTTTCCTTCTGAGGTTGGTAAAATAAGTACCCATCTTGGTGGGGACAGCATAATTATGTTGTGAAGCGCTCAGAGAGTGCTCTAACACTATGGGGTGGTATACAACTCGAAACAACCAAGACAAATGAACATTAGCTTACTGGAGCTAAACTTCAACACAATCTGCCCTTTGCAACATTTCATAGTAATTTCTGTGGTATAACTTCACAATTCACAATGGACAGAGTTCCTACTCCAGTCCTCCAGATGCCGGCCACAGAGACTGGTGAAACGTCAGGAAGAACAACCTTCAGAACACGGCCAAAGAGCCCGAAAAACACAACAACCACCTTCGCAATTTATTTTTTTGCCTCTCAATCTTCATGTTAAAAAGAACAGTCTGTGTTAACACTCTTAAGTTATTATCTGCAGAAACTGCTGAAAATACTAATCAGGGAACACATAAAAATCTGTAATGCTATCTTGAGAGTGATCATGCAGATTAGCTGGTAGGCGTCAGCTGCCCCGGTAACTTATTATCCCTCATCTTTCTTATTCATTCACAATATCTAGTTGATGCTGTTTGTACAGATCATATTTTCCAACTGCATCAGGGTATTTCCTTCCTACTCTGTGCCACTTAATGGAATTTTATATAGATGGAAAATTCATATACCTAACTGCTGAAAATATTTGAACTCTTCTACAATACATTTTGACAACAATATCAGACCATATCTTGGTCCAGAAGCCAAGAACACGACTTATCCACCTACCATTATTTTCTACCTCCACTTGTCTTTCTAACTTTCAAAACAAGTGTCATGAGTTCCTTAGAACCAGGCCCTTACTTTGGTGGCTTGTGGAATTACTCTGTGTACTAATGGTCTTATGTAAACATGCCTACCTATGACATGCATATCTTTGTATTTCACTGGATACTTCTGACCACTCAAAATGCTACTCACTTCTCACACCAATAAGATCCAAAAGTGTAAGAAGAATCAAGTGATTAAAATTATTAATTTTAAATCATTTTGTGCAAATGATTGGAGAAAGAACACCTGGTATATGCCAGAGCCGATGACTGCCAGCGACCACTGAACACCTGTGGCCGGAGCCGTGTCTTGGAGCTGTACCCCACTTGTCTGGCCTGCTCGGCTTGTCCCTGGTGGTGGTGGTGGGCTTGCCAGAGCCGACAACTGCCAGCAGCCACCGAACATTTGCTGCGACCTTTGTCTGGCCTGTTTGGCTTGCCCCTGGTGACAGAGGGGACTTGTCGGAACCTGCGATTTCCGGCAACTGCCGAACATCTGCAGCTGGAGCATCTGCTGGCGACCACCAAACATCTGCAGCCAAACATCTGCAGCCTTGTCTGGCCTGCCCGGTTTACCCCCAGTGAGGGGGAGGCTGCTGGTGCTGACAATTGCCAGCCGCCGCCGAATATCTACTTGCCTTATAGTTTAATCTAGATCCATATGGAACAGAAGGAACAGGAAGGGAGAAGGGCAGTGGAAGGAGCAGCGATCAAATTAATGATGGGTAGAGGAAGGTATGGTGGAGGGGGTAGAACAGGCCCACGTAGGAGAAGAGGGGTTATTTATTTATTAAATTTATATCCCGCCCATCTAGACCAAAGTCTACTCTGGGCAGCTCTGGGTTAGAAACCTCACATCTATCCCCTCTTCTAGTTCTGCCCCCTACCAAAGAATGACCATATCAGTATGCCCTTGAGCCACATAGTGCGGTTAATGAACGCCAGGTCAGTGCAAAAAAAGACCACCCTCATCCATGACACAATTTGGAATGGGGGGGTGATCTGACATGCATCACCAAGACCTGGGTGGGAGAGGAGGGTGGCGTCCCCCTCTCCCAGATGTGTCCACCTGGGTACTCGGTCCAGCACCAGGGTCTCTCAGAGGGTCGGAGAGGAAGAGTTGCAATAGTCTATAGGAGCTCCATCTCCTTGACCAGGCTTCCTGTCCCTTTGAGAGGAGGTCTTGAGGGCCTGTATTGTGTGTTGGGCTTGCGAGACAGATTGGGGATTCTGCTGGTGTACCGCCCACCCTGCTGCATACCAACAGTCTCCCTGCCTGAGCTAACGGAGGAAGTCTCAGACCTGGTGTTAAGGACTCCCAGGCTGTTGGTACTGGGAGACCTCAACATCCATGCTGAGGCTGCCTTGTCAGGAGTGGCTCAGGATTTCATGGCCGCCATGACAACCATGGGGCTGTCTCAATATGCTGTAGGCCCAAAACACAAAAAGGGCCATACCTTGGACTTGATCTTCTCAACAGGATTGGAAGATGGTGGTCTGGATGTGGAGGGGCTGGTAGCTGGTAGTGACCCATTGTCATGGTCAGACTACTTCCTGGTCAAGTTTAGACTATTGGCATCCTCTTTCCTCTGCGAGGGTGGGGATCTATTAAGATGATCTGCCCTCGGAGACTAATGTAAGGTTTTCTGAATGCTCTGGGGGAATATCCATCTGATATGGTCAGAGCTCCTGTTGAAGCTCAGGTCACCTTGTGGAATAAAGAGATGACCTGGGCAGTTGACACGATCGCGCCTAAGCACCCTCTCCCCACCCGCAGAGCCCAGATGGCTCCTTAGTATACACTGGAGCTCTGGGCAATGAAGTGTGTAAGAAGACGACTAGCATGCAGGTAGAGGAAATCAAGCTGTGAATCTGACTGAATACGGCTCAGAGCCCATTATCGGGCCTCAGAGCCTGCATAATTAACTTGTAAACCGCCCAGAGAGTGCTTGAAGCGCTATGGGGCGATATATAAGCAGCACGCTTTTTGCTTTTGCTATTCCATGGCAATAAGGCTGGAAAAATGACAATATTTCACCATCCGCATTGCTTCCTCTGAATGTTGTCCAGCAGAGCTGTTTCGGGTGGTTCGTGATCTCTGGCCGGGACAGTCAATGAGGACACAGGACCACTCGGCAACTCGCTGTGAGGAATTTGCGTTACATTTTGAGGGAAAATTGCTCAGATTCACAGTGAACTGGACTCCACCACTGATGCAGAATCAGAGAATGTGTCCAGTGTGCCGGGCTTAGGTCAAATTTTAATGGATGAATTTCAATTATTGAGACCCGATGATGTGGACAGGGTGCTTGGATCTATCCAGTTTACCACCACTCCACTCGACCCTTGCCAATCTTGGCTAATTGGGAAATCTGCCAGGAAGTTGTCAAGGTTTCCTTGAGAGAGGGAGTGGTCCCTGCCACCTTAAAAGAGGCGGTGATTCTACCACTCCTTAAAAAGCCTAATCTGGACCCTAACTATCGGCCGGTGGCGAATCTCCCTTATTTGGATATGGTGTTGGAGCAGGTGGTGGCCAGGGAACTCCAGGCGCTGCTGGATGAAACGGATTTTCTACATCCATTTCAAGCGTGTTTCAGGCCGGGTTTTGGCACGGAGACTGCCTTGGTCACCCTGTATGATGACCTTTGCGGGAGAGAGACAGGGGGAGTGTGACCCTGTTGATACTCCTGGACCTCTCAGCAGCATTTGACACCATTGCCCATGGTGTCCTTCTGGACAGATTAGCTGGGTTGGGAGTTGGGGGCACCATTTTACAGTGGTTCCGCTCCTTTCTGGCTGACCTTGTCCAGAAGGTGGTGCTGAGGGACAATGGCTTCGCCTCATGGCGGTTATGCCATGGGGTTCCTCAGGGCTCAATATTATCCCCCATGCTGTTTAAAATCTACATGAAGCCATTGGGAGAGGTCATCAGGTTTGGGCTGAGGAGTCAGCAATATGCTGACGACACTCAGCTCTACCTCTCTTTCTCCACCAATCCAGGTGAGGCAGTCTCTAAGCTGAACTTGTGTCTGGACCTGATAATGGACTGGATGAAGGCTAATAAA
The DNA here is from genome assembly GCF_051106095.1 of Pogona vitticeps. NCBI lineage: Eukaryota > Metazoa > Chordata > Lepidosauria > Squamata > Agamidae > Pogona > Pogona vitticeps. The sequence continues at coordinate 28,560,397 of NC_135783.1, read as the reverse complement.
TTGGACCTTAATCCAAACAAGATGGAAGTGCTGTTAGTGGGTGGGTTCGCCGGACAGGTTAAATGGCCATTTCCCTGCCCTGTATGGAGTTACACTCTCCCTGAGGGTCAGGGTCCGCAGTCTGGGGGTGCTCCTGGAGCCCGGTCTGGCCCTGGAGGCCTAGGTGGAGTCAGTGGCCAAGGGTGCCCTCCTGCCACTGCAGAAACTGTTCCAGCTACGACCCTACCTGGACGAACGGAGTCTCATGACAGTCACATATGCACTGGTAACAACCCATTTAGATTACTGCAACTTTACGTGGGGCTGCCTTTGAAGATGATGCAGCTACTACAGCTGGATCAGAATTGAGCTGCGCGACTGGTGAGTGGAGGAGCAACGAGAGACCCTATTCAGCCGATTCTGGCCAGGTTAGATTGGCTACCCGTTGTTCCCCGGGCCCAATTCAGTGCTTGTTTTGACATATAAAGCCCTAAACAGCTTGGGCCCTGGATACCTGAAGGACCGCCTCCTTCCATACAAAACTACCTGGCCTCCTTCCATACGAAACTACCCAGGAAATGAGATCTAGCCAGAAGGCCCTCGTAAAAGTCCTTCCTCAGTGAGGTGAGAGGGATGGCCTGTAGGTGGAGGGCCTTTTCAGCAGCTGCCCCCAGTCTATGGAGCGCCCTCCCAAACGACATCCGACTGGCGCCGACGTTACTGACATTTCGGCGCCAGGTTAAAACTTTCCTCTTCCGGATGTTTTTTAACTGAAGTTTTTAATTTTAATTGATAGTTCTGGATCTAGATTGATTTTGTAGACTGTTCTTGTTTTATCTGTATTGGTTTTTAGTGTGTTTGTTTTAATTGAATTGTTTTAAATTGATGCTGGAAGCCGCCCAGAGACTCTTGCAGAGTGCGGGCGGCATACAAGTCGAATGGATAGATAAATAAATAAATAAATTTTTAAAAATGCATAATAAGGATACAAAAATACATCCAAGATCTCACATGTCATCAGAATTTACTAGGGATGGCTCTTTCAAAATGAATGAACTCTCAACCCCATAATTTGGCAGGAACAATCCAAGTTGGGAGCCCTCAAAGTGACAGGAGGTAGAGCAGCCGTTCTACCTGCATGCCATTCCCACACTTTCTTCAATGCATTAGAAAAGTGATCTGCTACTTTGTGGGAGGAGTGAGGACTCCCTGCAAGTTGCAAAAGTGCGTGGGGGAGCAAGTTTCAAAGGAGGCTGCCTCCATAAAGAATGCAGCCTCATTCCCCCAAAGATCTTTCTGAGTTGCAGAGAATCTTCTGAAGAGCCTCTTAGTACAGTGGTTAAACTGTAGCACTGCAGCCAAAACTCTGCTTATGGTCAGTGTTTGATTATACCAGTTCTGACAGCCAGCTCAAGTTTGACTCAACCTTTCATCTTTCCAAAGTTGATATAATGAGCATCTAGCTCGTGGGGTAGGAGTGGAGGCAATGCATAGCCTGGATAATTTTAAAAAAAGTAAATTCCTTTAAGCACTATGGGGCAATACCTAAAAAAGCAAAGCATGCTGCTTATATACTGCCTCATAGTGTATAAAGCACTCTCTGGGTGATTTACAAGTTAATTATGCAGACTACACATTGATCCTGCCCCCAGTGAGCTAGTTACTCATTTTACTGACCTTGGAAGGCTAAGTAAAAATATGGGAAGCAAAAACAGAAAAGCAACACACTTTGCTTTGTTTCTTGCTGCCTGCAGCACAGCAGTGCACTTTTCTAATGCATTGAAGAAGGTGTGGGAAATGGCATGCCTTTGAGGGCTCCTAGTCCCATAATTCAGCTGAGAGGGTTTCTGACAAATAATGGGACTGAGAGTTTGTTAATTTTGAGAATCCTATCCCTAGTATCTACCACAATGTAGGCTACATGTCACTTTGCATAGCTAATATCTCTTTGCAGACAGTCTGTTATTGTTTTTTTGTTCAATCATTAAAAAAAACCCACAGGCAGTGAAACTGTGGAGGAAAACAACTGTCTTACCTGAGTGCCTGCTAGCAGGTTGCTGTTTTTACCATACAGTAGTGTGAACTGCCTGAATTCTTTCTCACATTTTTTAACCATCTCTGCTAACTGCTGGATCTTCACCTCTTTATGCTCTAGGTTCTTGTAAAGCTCAGAGATCTACAAAACAAAAAGGAAAAATATATGAACTAAAGCTATTATAAATGAAAAAAAAGTTAGAAACCGGATTACATAAAGAACCTGAAAGAGCTTATTTCTGTTATTATAGCTTTACATTTCCCACTCATAGTGGAATCAGTGGGAAGAGGACCCTAGAGGATCATTCATACATCACTTTTGGTCAAGGCTACAGACCTTGCAATCTGTCTTGATAAACATAAAGTATAGCAGTGCATCAAGGCATGAATAGCCCTCTGTTTCTGCCAACAGTTTGGAGAGCAGAGCTATGCACTTAAAGTGTAAATTACGGCAGGTTGACCGTATTTTTCTCACACACCGAACTTGGGAAAGTTACCTGTTTGGGGTACAACTCCCAGAATCTCCTAGCCAGCATGGCCAGTGGGCATGTAAGCTGGAGGTTGGGGTTTTGGTAGTCCAAAAGCAGCAGTCCAGAAAGTAACTGTTCCAAGCTCCGTTGACAGACCACAAGTCATGTACGTCTGCTTTCTACACTGCGCAGATGACTAAAATCAAATGGTTCAAAATAATTTTCCAGTGGTCTAGTGTGGTCTCTTCCGTTGCTCAACAAAAAGATTAGTTTATAACCACATTCCAGTAGACTACATAGTGTGAGACATTCTTTTAAAAAATTATTGCCTTATGCATACTCTTCAGCATAGATAGCAATGCATAAGAAAGAAAAACAGATAGCTGACAATCAAAACACATTTTTTCCAGGATGTGGTCAGACACAGATCAGAACATTATAGGGGATTAAGAGGGTGCCGTTTTCATGAGAACAGGGGCCTGCCAAAAACTGTGTAAATGTCTTCCTCCTGGCCTTTGCATTATATGAGGAACTAAAATGAATAGCACACACTTAAGACAATAAATAAGCTTTCTTGATTTAAAAAAAGAGCTCATTTATTTCATTGTAGTAATACATGTTATACATCTCAGAAGGTACCAAGAAACTTTTAACACACACCATTATCTCCATTCTCTTAGGGAAGAACATAGAGTCAGACAGCTTAAACTAAGATATAGGTGGTTTTACCACAAGGAACAGAAATGTCAAATCATTAAAAATTAAGTAAAAATGTAGGACAGAAAATTAGATACAAAAATATAGATAAATCTAGATATAGATGTATTGAACATAATACTTTGTAATGCTCTTAAAACTGGCTGTTGCAGGGTTTGTGAGTTTGATTATTCATCTGTACCTGCATATCGGCTGCTAGCCACACAGTCTTGAAAGCTCCCACTGCTGATGGAATAAAATTAAGGAAACCAATTGTTGTCAGCTTCTGCACGGACAACACTGTAACTGTAGCTTCTGAAGCATTTAAATTAAATATGTTTTTAGTATTTATTTTATTTACCATATTTAATATAATGTTTAATTCTTTTTAAATATTTGTACATTTTTAAATATTTGTATATGTTTTTAGCTTTTAAATATTTTCTTTTAATGATGTAAGCTGCCTTGGGTCCTGTTTAAGGAAAAAGACAGGATAAAACATTTTAAGTAAGTAAATAAATATTTTTAATGGCCTCGGGTAACTAGTTCTTTATTATCTTTGTCAGATAGTCATTGCAGTCCTTTACATTAGGAAACTATAAATGAGTGAAACTGATCTCCCCCCCCCTTACCCCAATTCCTCCTTATGTAACAGATCAGATGGATGGATGTAGTAGAAGACCGGAGAAATACTAGAGAAACACACACTGAGACTAAAAAGACTGACTTCAGTCCTTAATCAGGGTGGGAATCTCCTCCTTTCTGATTCAGCTTTTGCACTAGATCCAGAAGTTCAGTCTGTTGCTTAACCTATCTTCCATTAAATCTGATTGGTGTGCCAGCTGTACTCTTTCTGGGATAAAGAAGATATTGTAGAATGATCCATTGCTTTATAATGTCTACCTGGGGTGACTACAATGAAAGGATGGTTGAAAGTAACTAGGTACAAGTATTGTAACTACATCCTCTTTGGGTAATGAGGTGTAACTAAGTTACATTTCAGAAACAACATAATGGTCATTCATGCTGGTGAATCAGTGGCAGATTGTTATCAGTTAATAAGTTGCAGCTTATACTCCTTGTGCATCAGTTGCATGATTTGGCATATGACAAGAAATATTAGCAGTGACTTATTAACTAACAGCAATTTGCCACTGAGATTTGTGTCACTGCACTTCTGCAGTGGCATAAATGAACAACTACAGTTCTGTATGGTGTGTAACATTTTCTAATTACTTTCTAAGGCCAATTTAAAGCATTTTAAAGAAGAAATTTGACTTGATTTTTCAAGTTTTATGTCGCTCTCCAATCATCCTAAATGGGAAGGAAAATATTGTTTTATCTTGTATTTCATATTTAAAAAAATATTTTCAAAGCATAATTTCAGTATCAGCCACTAAGGAAACTGTTTCCAATTGTTATTTATTTCAATAATCTTGTGGCAAAGTGGACACATATACTTTAAATAAAATGAGTGAATGTTTCTCAATGAGATATAACTGATAAGACAATCTAACTGCCTAGAATGCAAGGATTTTGCTATAGAAGACTCAAAAGGCACCTTCAGACAGAGGTGGTACTGTAAAATGCATGTTGAGAATGCAGAAAAAGCCACAATTTAGGACAAGAGGCCTGGGCTTTGAATTATGTGTACTAATTTCTGAAGATGAAGCAAAACTTCTTATCATACATTTGTTGAATTCATCTTTTTCCCATGTTATTTGTGAACAAGAATACATTTGTGCACATACATGTTCTGAGCTCTGTGAGAATGCCCTTCCTTTAACTCAGTGTCATCACTCTTTCTGAAACAGGCCACCTCCTTTGTCTGCCTAAGTTCCAACATTAGCAAGAATCAAAAGGGTGGACAGTATGTGCGGCCACAGGTCTGGTTTGCTTGATTTGCCAGCTGCACTGCTGCAACTGCTGACAACACTGTGCCACTGAAAAGCCGTGTCTCTCCAGTTTATGCCCCTTTAGCCCAGGAATCAATGGGGGCGTTTTCTAGTTTTCCTTCCTAGAATGGTATGGAGAGGTACCATTTTGTCACTTCCCACTGGAAGCGCTCTAATGCTCCAACATATCAGCAAACTCTGGGTTGGGGGTTTGAAGTGAAAAGAAGATGTAGGAACCTCTTATCCATCTGGATGCAGTGGACGCCAGCAGATTGTCTCTCTGCCTCCCATAAATATCAAAGTGGTTTGAAACAGGAGTTGCTGCTTGTAGTCTGTTATTCTTATAAATATTGGGAAAAAGAGTTTTGGTCTGCCCAGTGAGTGGATGGAAGACCTCCTGGGATCCCCTTTAGTTCTGTGGTGGAAGAAAGGGAGGATATAAATCTATCCTCCCTCCCCCCCCCAAAAAATCAGGCAATTGTAAGACTATGATAGACTTTCGCAAATATACTTTGAACTTTAAGCTCATTATTTGTTTCCAGCCTTTGGCAGAATCGCCCTGCATGTTACATTATACCTGATCTTCCAGTTTTGAGTTCCTATCCAAGATCTGTAGCATATGTTCTTTCAAGTAGGCATTCTCATGTTCTGAAAGCTTCTCTCTTTTAATCTAAAAGTAAAACATAATGAATTGAGAACAAAGCAAGCTTGACTCATTATAAAACAACCAGATGAAAAAAAATTGTTAAAATAGACTAGACCAGGCTTGTCCAACCCGCGGCCCAAGGGCCGCATGCGGCCCAGGTCAGCTCGCAATGCAGCCCAGGTCAGCTCGCAATGCGGCCCAGTGCAATTTTTTATTTTAAAAGAAATTCCAAAGTTTCAAGTTACACTGCGGGCGCTTACAGCCGGAATGTGGCCGGGCATGTCACAACAGTAGAGGGGAAGAGAGGGAAGGAAGGAAGGAGTGGGAGGGGAGGGGACAGGGAGCTGCGTGACTGCATTGCGCTGTCCCCGTCAACAGGTGGACCCCCTCCCGGCCCCATAAAGCCACCGGAGTCGAAGCTGGCAGCCTCTGCTGTCTGAGATCGCAGCTGCCAGTAAGCGCGCTTGGAGCGGGGCTGCGGAGGACAGCTAGGGTTGCCCCCCTTGCAGCCCAAACCAAATGTATGTGCGGCCCAAACCAAATTTTCATCTTCTAATGTGACCCAGGGAAGGTGAAAGGTTGGACACCCCTGGACTAGACCAAAGAAGGCCACAAACAGCATAGTCTCTTTTCTCATTGAAGAGGTTTGCCTTGCAATACGGTACCTTTGTCAGACAGCCGTACTGGTTATATGGACAATCAATTTCCACCTCAGGACATACTGAAACATGATCTTCCACCTGCAAGGATCAAGGTTAATGAAGTATAAAGAATGATGAGTTAAATGTTCTTTATTAGCGGTACAGACAACAAGCAAGATGGTATTTTGATGAAAAGAATATTGTCTCATCCCCAATACTGTGGCTGTGGGTACTAATGCACTTATAAACATCTTCCTTGGTGACAACTTCCCTGACACCATCCCCCCTCCCCAAAAAGGAATTTCTTTAAAAGAATACTTTCGGAACTGCAAAGTAAAGCAGTTGGTTTCCAGCCACCTACTAATATCCTTTCCTTCTTCCCAAATTTCTGTGCCACCTGTGTGAGCCAAGAGGGACTCTTAGGAAATGAAGACAAAGAGCTGCTAGAGAATAGGGCCTGAATCCAGTGTTGGCATAATGTTTGTGAAATGTCTGGTTGTGCAAACAGTTTTACTTTTCCTTCCCTTGCGCAAGGAGGAGCTCCTGACCTCCTTTGTATGAGTGGTTCACACCCAAAACTGACAACAGGGGGATGACATGCAGGTGAAATGCCAAATGGGCTTTTGAACCCACCTCTGCCCCTCAGAAGCACTACTGGGTGTCAGTACCACCTGCTCCATCTGCCAAATAGCTTGCCACTCCCCCCTCTGCCTGGATCCAGAGGCCATAGAACCACACTGGTGGAGGTTGATGTTTTGCTAGTCATAAGCTGGATCCAGGATTTTGCTTTGCAATGTAATGGGTGGGCTGTAGCTAAAATTTAAGCCTCCCTATCACCCCTCAAAACCTCCACAGACAGAAATGTAAGAGAAGAAAGAGGTTCCAGCCTGGTACGCTTGGGAGGTATAGTGGAGATTACAGAGCGGGCTGACCTTGTAGGGATACTTGCAGGATGGGCTGTGGGGCTTGGAAAGGGCAGGTGGGTACCTGGGGGCTTATAGAGAAGATGGAGTGGCAATTATGGTGGCAAGGATTGGCACAGGCTACAGAGTGACCAGGTGGGTTAACACAGTTTCAAAGCAAACTGTTGTGAAGCGAAGAAACCTGAGGGATGGGGCAGAGGAAAGGCAAACTGTTAAGTAATATTTTGAAGGCACAAGGGCTAGGATGACAGCGATCCTGAGAGAACTATTTGTTCAAAGCAATATTCCCCACCACCCCCTGGAGATCAGACCTCACATCTTGGCAATGTTACTTGTATTCTAGAAATGGCCTTCTTCTGAAGGAGATAAATGTGGATTCCAAGAACTGATTTGGGTATCAGGGCTTTGACCCTGTCTTTGTCTTACATTCAGATTCTTAAATATGTGTATTGTCTTTCAATCTCACCAATACTTTTGTCTGTGATATGGCGGTTTTATGACTGACTGTGGCCCTTACAGTACTTGTGAAAGACAATCTTCTCATGGCAGCCATTTTGTGATGCCACCTGTGGTGCCTAAAATCCCCAATATCATCAGCATCATCTTAGAAGTGCAGAGTTCGAAGGGACCCTACAGATCATCAAATCTAGCTCTTGTCAAGGAGGCACAGTGAGTAATCGAACTATCAACCTCTGGCTGTGCAACCAGATGCCTAAACCATTCAGCTATGCACCCATAAGGTCCAAAATGTTGGGGACTCCTGGACTGTTCAATGAAAATCGCAATATTTCAGAGAGCTTGGAATACTTATTTTCGGACTACAGCTCCCAGAATTCTCCAGCCAGTATGGAGATTCTAAAAGTTATGGTATCAACTTTTACTGCCAGAGGCAGGCTAGCAAAATACAGACAATATATTGTTTTTTTCAGAACAGTATACTGTTCGCCTGTGTGTTAAGAGCTAAAAATAATCTAGTACCTCTTTTTTTAGAATTACTTGCATGCAGCCATGGGGACAAATCAAAGGATATTCAGGACAACCTGTTCTCTCATGGATCTGAAAATACATTAGATCTGTTATTCAAGAGAAGCAAACAGATGTGACATTATTTAGCACCATTCATTTAGAAACAAATGGAGAAAGCAATCATGAGCACAATCCACTCCTGTCCAAACCTCATTAAAATGAATGGAATGCACATAACTGTGTGACAGTGTTTTCTCATGAGCTGCACACTTGCACTGCATTCTGTACTCCTGGTGGGCTGCGCTTCTTGTATATACAAAGAGGACCTGCAGCAAAATCTTGCAGTGTGGAGTGTTTAATTTTAGCAGTTAGCTATGCCTTATTTTAGCAATTCCATTCCCTCCTGTTTTTCCATTCCACCCTCCGGTTAGTCAGAACTGTGGCCCAATAATTATTTCTGGTCTTTATTGCATTGTGGCTTGGTGCCCCATAAGTATATATATATATATATATATCGGAGGGAATGGAATATATTGCAGTATTTTGCATGCCTTGTGCAGGAGCCTTATGCTATGGTGATTTAACTGCAGCACTGCAGGGAAGATTCTGCTCATAACCTGAGTTCATTCTTCAGCTCAGGTAGCCAGCTCGAGGTTGACCCAAATTTCCAAGGTCAGCAAACTGAGTACCCAGCTTGCAGGGTGGTATTGGCGGCGGCAAGTTGTAGCCTGTATAATTAAAATTGTAAACCACCCAGAGAGTACTTTAAGTGCTGTGAGGTGGTATATAAGCAGCACACTTTGCTTTTGTTTTGCCTTTTCCCCAAACCTGTTTCTTCCTGATTGCTTATACTGTTTTGCTTTTGCAAAACGCTAATTGTACCTATGATACAAGTTGGTCAACAAATGGAATTTTTAAAAAATCATTTTGTTTCTCATCACCTATCTCCTGCTTATACATATGTGGTGGAAATACAACAACAACAACAAAAAAAAAACAGGCTTGATCAAATGTTCAAAGAGCTGAAAGGCTGGCTCTAATTAGCACAAGCTTCCAGTTTTTGGAACCATTGTATAGAAGCTGCAAAGAATATTTGTCTCTCCCTGCCACCAAACTTTCCTGGCCTCTCAATGCCAATTAATAATGTTTCACTTCTATCAGGCATCTGACAGAATTACAATGAACTTGGGTTAGGCAGTGAAGGAAAAATAAAGATTTTTAACATAAAAAACTTCTTGTCTATTTAGCTAAGTCTGATATTCAAAGAGCAGAAGCTTCAGTTTTGTGGTCATTTATCAATCTCTAAGTCTAAACAAATGCACAGTTTCATAAGCACTAGTGATGTTTAGTGACTGAGAATCACATGCTTAAAACCAACAGTGCAGTCCTTAAGATTCAACAGCAAAATTGTCTTGATTATCTTCAAGACTGAAGATCTCTTTAGAAACTGCTAAGAAGCAATCTCTAAAGTATGTATAGTCCAATCTGTTTAGTATGTTTTTAGCAATTCATAAGTTAAAAACAACAACAACAACCCCGCAATGTTACCTTTAAATTCATTGCAGCAACAGGCTGTTTACAGTACTGGCACAGTTCCTTTCGAAAGTTACAATGCAAATCTAAATGTTCTTTCAAATTCTTTTGAAGAATTTTTTCACAACATCCTTCATTAGTACATTGCACACTTTCAAATGAGCATTGTTGAAGGTGATCCTGTAAAACAGAGTAATATGCTACAGTATATATATTACTCAGATAGTAAATATCACAATGGCAAAACTGAGATTATAAAAGCAGAAAGAAAGAAGAACAGAGGGCAATAACTTCTCTAAAAGATGGACTTAAATTTTCATGAAGCTAGCTGTGTTAATCTGCTGCATCAAAGAAAATAAAGAGCCTATAGTACCCTTAAAACTTAGAAGTTTTTTGGGGGCATATTTATTGGTGAACAATCAAAATTTCCATCACTGCAACAAAACATTCATTTCACAGAAGGCCTGAAGAGAAGTACTTAGCCGAAGAACTTTAATATAAGGCAGAGGTGGTGGTTATGAACAGAGAGTCAAAAACTGTTTTACACGACTTTGCAATCCACCTCGAGGTCCTGTGGTACAGAGCGGACTATAAATGTTTAAATAAATAAATAAAATAAAGAAATAATGTAGCAATTTCTTTGCTGATGTTGCAAAAGCCCTCTTCTCACATACATGGAGGTCTGAGAAAACTGTCCTGGTTCCTGTCTCCAATAAAAAGGCTTGCTTCTATTCAATCACTGATATTCTGTCCAATCCATAAATACATGTGCATAATCTCAAATACTACAGCCAAAGACCTTTTCTTTTTCAGCTGTGGGAGAGTTGGAGGAGATAAGAAAGCAGATGCTACCTCTTCTCTTCTCCTCACCTCACCTTACCTCATCCAACAAACCAATCATTTATTTGGCAGAGGCAGCACTAACTCTCTTTACACTGCATTCCCCCAAAATCACAAGGGCTGAAATGCCATTTATAACAAAGAGAAATGTGACTCTTCCATGCATAAAAGAGGTTTACACAGCAGAGTATCAATTCCTTTGTTTGCAGTGTATTGAAACCCACACAGATTGACTAATCTCTTACTCATAATAAGGAAAAATTGCTTTAGAAAGAATGCATTTGCTAATTTGGCTGTGATGACATAGAAGAACAACATTTGGCTCAAATGAACATTAGATTACAAACCTGGAATCGCCCTAGAGATGTTTCTGCATTGCAATCTGGAAAATTTCGGCAGAATACTTGCAAATTGAGAACTTCTCTTTTACAACAATTGTCTTTGAAAACCTAGAATAAAAAGGATAAAACCTTATTTCAAAACACACTGCAGAAACTGAACTACAATAATGCATCATAATCTTTTAAAAACAATGGGATAACATAAACCTCTTTGTAGAGGATCAGTATGCTACATTGTGCTTAGAACACAATGGCAAATTCACACTTGCAGCTGTTTTAAAATTTCCTTGGAAGCTTTAAATTCCCCATTTATTCTTTACCAACATTTCAATAATATTACTCAAAAGTCCTGCACAGACTAATTTAAAATTTTTTTTGTACAAAATATTTCTTCTCTTACCTCATGAAGTTTTATTATTTCTTTGTCCACGGGACAAGTGGGCACAACATTCTGTTCTCTGCAGAGACATAGAGAAATCTAGGTTATATTTGGTTAAAAAGTTGTAATTAAATGGCAGTCTGTTTCAATCTTCAGTCTAAATCAGGGGTCTCTAAACTTTTCAGTGGGAGGGCTACATAATGTATTTTACACATTTTTGAGGGCTGAAGGAGGGAAGGGGGGGCCAAGCGATTCCCCACGCCCACTGTCTTTCCAAAGACAGGAGGGGTGGGGGATCACTTGGGTCCCCCTTCCCTCCTCTTCCTATGCCCTGGCAGATAAAAAGGCAAGGGAGGTCGGATGTTGCCCGTGGGCCATAGTTTGGAGACCCCTGATCTAAATGGACACTGCAGCCAAAAAAGAGGACAACAATGAAGAAGTTAGAAAAAATAATCAAGTTTAAGGATGTGTCATTGGAGACCAAGATCAGGTTCATCTTATCTTCCTGATCACCATGTATGGGTGTGGAAGAGGACAGTAAAGAAAGCTGATAGGAAAAAAAAGTGATTATAGTGGTGCCTCACACAACGATGTTAATTGGTTCCAAAAAAATCAACGTTGTGTGAAACATCGTTCTGTGAAACACCATTTCCCATAGGAATGAATTGAAAACCGGTTAATCCGTTCCAATTGGAACAGATTGCCGTCTTTAAGTGAAAAAACCCATAGGAAACATCGTTGAGTGAAACAATGTTTCCTCCATTGGAATGTATTGAAGCCGACTCAATACATTTCAATGGCTTTGCGAAGTCCTTTTTCGCTCCTGTAAAAGTGCCTTACAGTGTTTGGAACAGGTTTTAAATGCTTGCAATCGTTAGCCCACCTCCTGAACCCTATGCAAACTTAATTTGATGTTGTTCTGAGTCGTCCTTAATTTTTAGTGATTTTTTAAATTTTCTCTCATTGGAATGCATTGGACGGAAAGTTCAATACATTCCAATGAGAGAAAATTCAAAAAATCACTAAAAATTAAGGACGACTCAGAACAACACCAAATTAAGTTTGCATAGGGATCAGGAGGTGGGCTAACAATTGCACGCATTTAAAACCTGTTCCAAACATTGTAAGACACTTAAAAATGAGCGAAAAGGGACATCGGAAAAGACTTCAAAAGCACTGAAGCCGGCTTCAGTGCTTTTGAAGCTCTTCCGTTTTCGCTCATTTTTAAGGGTCTTACAATGTTTGGAACAGGTTTTAAATGCGTGCAATCGTTAGCCCACCTCCTGAACCCTATGCAAACTTAATTTGGTGTTGTTCTGAGTCGTCCTTAATTTTTGATGATTTTTTGTTTTTCCTATTTAAATGCATTGAACTGTCCATTCAATTGATTTAAATGGGGAAAATAAAAAAAATCACCAAAAATTAATGAAGACTCAGAACAAAACCAAATTAAGTTTGCACATGTTTCACAAGGTGCACTATGGAATCCAAGCATTTAAAACAGGTTTCAAACATTTTAAGACACTTTTAAATGAGCAAAAAGAGACATCGTTAAGTGAAATTCCCCCATAGAGAACATCGTTAAACGATGGGGGAAATTCCTCAAAAAAACCCATCGCTGTGTGAATTCATCGTTGTATGAAGCAATCGTTGTGCGAGGCACCACTGTACTTTGAAATATGGTGCTGGAGGACAGCTTTGTGGATATCCTGGACTGCCAAAAAGACGAACAAGTGGATCCTAGAGTAAATCAATCTCAGGAGGCAAAAGTGATGAAAATGAGGCTGTCCTACTTTGGACACATGAGAAGGCAAGATTCTCTGGAAAAGAGAATAATGCTAGGAAATACTGAAGGCAGCAGGAAAGGAGGAAGGCTAAAGACAAAATGCATTGACACCACAGCTTTGGGTTTGCAAAAACTATGCAGGGCTGTTGAGGACATGCCATTTTAGAGATCACTCATTCACAGGGTGTCATAAGTTGGAGGCGACTGGAAGACATGTAACAACAACTTGACCACTAAATCTCTGCATATGCTGTATTGCCATGCTGCTAATTTTACAATTTCCCGTTCTCAACAAATCCTGCCTCACCAACTTTAAGTCCAGATTCTTTTTGTGATCACTAACACACTGCTTTAAATAGAAATCTTGGTGTTGAACAGAAATAGCTAAAAGGAAATTGTTGTAGGAAATTGAATTAAGAAAGCTTGGATGAGAAAATCTAGCAATCTAAAGCACCTTAATTGTTCACATATAATAATACCACAATTTAATATAACATATAAAAACTCTTTCACAAAAGAGGAGAAACAACATAATATCAAAGTTTATTAAATCATGCAGATTGTAAAGAAAGGTAGTAAAATTCCCCAAATACTTCTTCTTAATTAATTAAAGTTTCAAAACTGGCTAAGAACACATGCAGGTTTACTTAGTTCACTACATTTCCAGGTAAAAGTACACAGGGTTTTTAAAGCCATTCTGGAAAGTCATTTTCTTAAGTTATTCTGGAAACTGCATGTCTGTCTCATTCTGAAGATATAATTCCATGTCTCTGGGTAGGTGTTTCAGAAGAGGAAACCATAAAACATCTCAAGTGAAACTTACATGAATCACAAGAGAAGTTCATGTTTCATTTCAAACTTTTCAGCATTTTTTTCTATAGAATGATTTCACCCCAGACCAAACAGTGCCTAATCAGATCTGAAATTCCTATGGCCTGTATAAAAATAATATAGAGAGTCAGTGTGGTGTAGTGGAAAGAGCAATGGACTCAGGAGATATGGGTCTGCATGCCCATTTGCCCATGGAAACTCACTGAAAGGTGGCAATGTTAAAACCACTCCTTATATATGTCACATATCTTGATAACCCAGTTAGGAATGTGACTTGATGGCACATAACAACATAAAGATAATATCGCAACAGTTTTCAAGTGCTGAAGAGAGCAGATCTCAAAGAGAAAATCTTACTCTATGGAAAAAAATATTATAAAATGGATTGTTAACATATGTTCACAATACAAAACTCAAACCCACAGATGCCATATGAGGTTTTTATTATACAGTGGACCCTTGACTTACAGACGGCTTGACTTACAGACTTTTTGAGTTACAGACTTCTCTGGCCGCAAAATTTAGGTTTGACTTGCAGACTGAGATTTGACTTACAGACCAGAAAAAAACCAAAATGGAACAAAAACGGCCTGTTACGGGATTAATCAATGCACTGTAGGTCAATGGAGACTTGACTTACAGACTTTTTGACTTGAGAACTGCCTTCCAATACGGATTAAGTTCTCAAGTCAAGACCCCACTGTACAATCACCCTTCATGAATTTTTATACAAGTTTCAAAGGCCACTGTCTTTTATTAATACAGTAATTCTTCTATTTGCCTTCCCCCCCAGGCTTTATTTTTTGTTACCTCAGAAAATCCATTAATAATAGAAAGTTGGAATAGGTGTATACTGCCTCCTAACCAGCAGCATTAGGGTTCCCCTATATGAAAATATCCATTGGCACAATCCAGTCACAATTAGAAACTCCCAGGCTCTGTTTATATTATAGAAGATTTAAGCAATGCTTAACATTCTCACACGCAAGTCAACAGGGATTTTAAAAATTTTTATTTTGTTTGGATCATGTGTCACTTATTAATTAGAATGAAATGGCTGTATTTCTGGCGACAGTAAAATTGAAAACTTAGAAAGCTGAACAACATGAAAAACGCACCACATGAACTACAATGAAAAGTAAAAAAAAAAAAAGTTAAGCTAAGAACTTGGATATGTGATTCTCATACCGCTTGTGAAACTGCTCCAAGCTCTTTAGATCTAGGCATCAATTTCAGAAAAACACAGAACAGAAAGGATTCACTGCTGCTTTGGCCTTCGTCTGCTTTCAGAAAATTACATAGTCTTCAGGGGGAAAAGAAAATTAAAAGGATCCTACTGATTTGAACAAATAAGATAAAAGACAAGGAACAAACAATTCTTACCTCAGAGAGACAATGCAGCGCTGGCAAAATCTGTGCCCACATCCTGTCTGGTGAGGATTGTGAAGGACTAGATGGCAATAAGTACATTTATACCGGTCTTCTAAGGTCTCCACAAATTGATAGTTGGCATCAGGCTCAAAATCAAGAGAAACTGCACTGGTAGAATTCTGTCGAATGTAGAGATTGGGTGACTGGCCTGCAAGGTCTTCAGAGGCCATGGACATAGAGCTACAAATACATGCAAGGGAAAAAAAAGATGCTAGATGCTCTCATCCTGTTGTTCATTCTTCTCTGAACAATGGAGAAGCCTCAGAGTCACATCAGTCTATTTCAAGGGGATAGATGTAGCCATTATTAGCTTGCTGCAGCAAAAACAACAGAGAGTCAAGTCTACAGGGTCCTTAAAGTCTTGAAAGTTTTATCCTGCATCAGTTTGGGTTCTCTAGAAGAATGGTATTGAATGCCTATACCATTTTGTAATATCTGTGCCTGTTTGAAAATATACAGATTGAGCATGTGTGAGGCAATATTCCCACAATCACTCAAACCTATTTTCTGTATGCTCCAACACTTTTAGCTTACAGTGTCAAGGAATCACCTCAACTGCAGTGTCTCGGCCAGGCGCTACAAGGTACCACCAAATTCTGCTATTTCGGAATGAACTTTCAAGACTGCATTGTGGCCTTGGAAAAGGGACAGGTTACCTTGGTGGTGAACAACCCGCCTCCCAAAAAAACTTCTGAGTTTAGTCTCCCTGTTTATGCTATAAGGATGGGAAACCTTAAACACAGATTTATCCTTTTAAAGTTCTTTTGATACATTTTTATAAAAGTTTCCAAACCCAAATACTGTGTTTGAACTGAACTGGCAGGAAGGTTTGCCTCAAAAAACTGTCATGACTGGTAGGTGATGTAAGCTTGTACGGCAGCCTATTTTTTGCTGATGTGTCCCCATCTCATTGTGGCCCATGTTTAAGACAAGAAGGATCCTCCAGACACTTGTGAAGGACTAAAATCTGTCTAGGCTATGGCCAAAGATGCTAATGTAGGACTTTGCTTCTTTCTCCTTCCCATTTTACTCCAAGAAGGGGGGGGGAAGCCATGTTCTTTCCCTCTGTGATGGAGAGGATGGATTTTAAGGTATCAGTTTACTAGACCATCTTTGGATATCTCAAAATGCGAACACAGCTTTGTTTGCTTAAATTGCTACTCCTAAGAAAAGGGATAAAGAAGCACCCGATCTCTGAATTTAAGGATTCTTACTATCTAGGAAAGGAAACTCTTGTTGATTGAATAAGCAACCACCCACCTTCATCTCACACATTCTTAAAGAAGCTTCACAGAGCTTCCACAACCCATAGAGGCAAAACTTGACACTAATTCTTTATTGTTCCATAAACCAATGGCAGTGTTTTTTCTTTGTTCTAACCTAATACATAAACAGGAAATTTGGAGATCCATGGAACAACATTTTGCAAATTAGGCCCTCTCAGGGCAGCACTAACCACCCAAAATGTGGGAGGGAAGGAGGAAAAAGAAAGAAAGGAAAAGAAAAAAGAACCGGAAGCAACTAGAAATTAATTTCTGATCTTGGAAAATGGGTCCTTTTTATATTATATGTTGCAGGGAAGCCCAGTGATCTATTTAGGAGGTAAACTGTCTCTTCTTGAGCACACAGATAAGCAGTAAATATTGTTTTCAAAGAAGCAGCTGTGTTAATGCATATCCAGACAAAAAATTTAAAAAAGAGGAAACAAAAAATGTTATGGCATCTTAAATACTCTTATATTTCAGTGTGAGTTTTTGTAGATACTTTTTTCAGACATATTAGAGTGAAGCAAACCTACAATTTATATAATGCATAGTCAAAGGAAATAGGTTAGCAAGGTGAGAATAGCACTATTAGCACAAATAATTAACAGTAAGATGGTTGGTTTCAATGGACAGTATCACACTTCCTATGAGATGTGAAGTAGCAGGAGCCTCAATCCAATCTTACGCCAGTGGTCTGTCCTTGTAATCTAATTTGTGGTTATTCTTCTCTACCACAGTGATTTGCAGATCATATACAGAGTGCCCAGGGAGACTGAAATGTTGTGTGGTGCCATTTCTGATGTCAGAGTTATGTACATTAATTCTCTTGTGTGGAAACTGTCCAGTTTGTCCTATGTACAGTGCACTGTTGGCAAAGGACAGCATAGAGCTTGTTAGCAGATGAACAAGTAAATGAGCCCCTGATGTTTTCAGTGACATTACTGGGGCAGTAATTGTGCTACCAGAGTAAATGCTTGGAAAGAGTTGGTATCCAACTTTGCAGTAGGATCTAGTTCTCACCTCTGTATGTGTGTTGTTTAGTCTGCTGTAGAGATGGGGATGAAGTGTCAAAACTTGACGAACCACGAATTGCCCCCCAGTGGCCTTACGAACCACAAATCAATTCGTTGGGTCTTTTTTGTTTTTAGACAGCCCCGTTTCTCACAGCTTTCCTATGCCGCTTTCTTTCATAGAAAGAAAGGAGGACCCAAGCCATCCCACAGCCCCACTCTCTTTGCAAAGGCATCAGGGCTGGGGGTCGCTTTGATCCTTTCCCTCCTCTTCCTATGCCATATCGAGCTTCAACAGATATCCCTGAATATCCCATATGGCATAGGAAGAGAAGAAAAGGGGGACTCAAGCCATCCCACAGCCCCACTGTCTATGCAAAGGCATCAGGGCTGGGGGATCACATTGTTCCCGCTTTGATTTCTTTCTTCTTCTTCCTATGTGTGGGCATGGGAAGAGGAGGGAAGGGGGACACAGACTTTAGCAAGGCACCTGAGGGGAAAATCCCTTTCTGCTTATGCCCCCAGGAACAGCTGATCCGCGGGGCCATAAGCAGATAGGGACAGATGAAGGGACAAACATGAAAGGGTTTTATTCGTTGCTTCACATTTATCAGCATTTCTCGACCCCAAGAATACAAAGCAACAAATATCTGACAAATCAGGGATATCTGTTGAATATCCCAATTCGTTTTTACATTTGTCCTCATGTCTTGTCTGCTGTCTGTCAACTGTTGTTTGAGATTGGTTGTTATCTGTAAGCATGTGCAGGTCAGCTATTGAGGGCTCAGTGAAGTGCAGCATTGTTGTCCAGAATGGGTTGCAGACTGTTGCCTATGTGTGTGAGTGATTTCAGTTGTGAGCTGAAGGTGATAACCAACAGTGTGCTGTCATTCTCTCTTCTGGGGCTGCCTTGTAGTAGATTGTTCCTGGGTATCCATCTTGTTCTCTTAATTCATTCTTTAACCATGCTGGGTGGGTACTGTAGTCTAAGAAACACCCTTTTTAGACACATGAGTTTGAAATCACCATCTTGGGGGTCCAAGCAGATTAAATTATATCAAAAGGCTTGGCTGTAGACAACAGATTTTTTGGCATATTCAGGGTGGAAACACGCAACAATCTGTAACAGGCAGCAGTTTTCAATACAGTGGGGTCTCGACTTACGAACAGCTCGACATATGAACATTTCGACTTACGAACTGCTCTCACAGGAATATATGGACGACTTGCGAACTTAGATTCGAGTTACGAACTCTTTTTTTTCCTTTTTTTTTAAAGCTAAGTCATCTTAGGTTAAAAGGAAAAAAAGAAAAAATATCCCCCTCTAGTGGCAGAAGGCGGAATAGCAGCTTCCCATTAGTTTCTATGGACGAAAAGAGCAGATAAGGATTAAATGGTTTTCAATGCATTCCTATGGGAAATGAAGTTTCGACTTACGAACTTTTCGACCTGAGAACTGCCTTCCAATACGGATTAAGTTCGTAAGTCGAGACCCCACTGTACAGAGTGGTGACAAGACGTCCAAGTTGTAGTTTTACAGTGGCATCCTGAAAACGAACCTGCTATGTAGATTGATCCACACTAAGCTTAATGTTAGGATGAAAGTTACTGATGTTCTGGGGAAATCTTTCTAGTAGTTCTTTTCCATGGATCCAGATAATAAAAATGTCAACCATCTGTAAGAACGTTATCAATGTAACATTGTTGTCTCTTAGAGTCTTAAAATAGATTTTGTTGAGGATGTTTTTCACTTAATGCTTTAGCACAGATTTCTGATGAAAGTACTGTTTTAGTAACTGAGAAGCAGCAAAGTATAATTAAGGGACAACTTATGATGAATAATTAATACACTAAGCTAACATTCTCTCTTCGCTTTCACACACTTGCTGGTTCTACAGCCAAACACAACTTTGCTAAGAGTAATTATTCAATTTATTGTTATTCCTAACACAATGGCCTTGCAGTTGGAGATGGGGGTGCTCATAAGCTCTGTGTGATGGCATCACAAGTGGCTATAGCCATTTATGCAGACAATTTTTCAAAATAAAGATATAAATATTCATGGATGAGGCATCTAACAATCAGTCATGATAACCCAAATGTTGCTTTCACATTAGAGGCGGTGTACCTCTGGCTGGGGATGCTGATAATAAAGCATAACTATTTGCATCATGGTCTGCCTATGAATATCTGAAAGCATCTACTTTTAGAACTCTGAAATAGATGGAATCATAGTCTGATCCAAAAAGGAAATTCTTATGTTCTTAGATGTGGTATTAGAACAGGAAAACCTGCTAAAGCATCTCTGGATTCTAAATCAGGGGTCAGCAAATGTAATGCCCTTGATAGTTCCAGGAGCCATTGCCAGCATTTCCACTACACTCAATGCCAAATACAGTGATGGCAGGGGCCAAAGCACCACTTACTTGCAGGTAGTAAACAAGGTATGTGGGTGCCATTTGCCCTTTAACTTTTCAGAAGAATTCTGCTTCCTGGAAGCTTCTGAGAATGCAGTTCTCCTTAAAAAAACAAGACATACAGCTGATGCTTATCTTATTTACTTGCAAATAAGTGGCAATTTTGCTGCCAGTATGCTGCAGCAGTTATAATGGCAGTACACCCCCCCACCCCAGTGGACCCTGGCAGCCAGATGCTTATAACTCCTGGTCTAAATTTTGTTCTGAACAATGAAATTTGTTTGTCCTGTGCAAATATTGCTTCAATTCAATCACATTACAGGAGCAGAACAGCACTGGGGAAAAAGACTGACATTAAGTTGGTAGGGTTGAATCTGGGCATCTCTATGGAGAGATGACAAAAATCTTACCTGAAGCGCTGGTTCTCTTTAGAAAATGCTGTCTGAACCATAACACTGGCTCCTGTGATTCAACGCTCTTTGCCCAGACAGAAAGTGAGAATTCAAAGTTCAAATGCCACTGCTCTTTAGTGCTTCTCTGTGTTAAAAATGGACGGTGCAACTATGCAGCAATCAAGCAGAAATTGAGTTTAAGGAAGAAGAAAAATGAAAGCAGACTTGCTGTTTAAACAGAAGTTTACAAAGACTTTCTAATGGAAAACTGATGTTTGGGGAAAATGGGAAAAGGGACCGTACGACTTCTTCTAATGAGTAAAAGGATAGATATATTAAGGCAAGGTTTTAAGGTGCTGTTTTAATGCCCTACAGTCCCTCAAAATGCTAACTGGTTTGTATATAATACATATATAGATTAAACAACTTCTAGTTACAGGAATTATAGTCAAATAATAATATGCACATTTATAGGTCTCAAATTCTCTAGAGCAGTGGTTCTTAACGTGGGCGATAATGCCCCCCAGGGGGCGATTTCATTTTTCAGGGGGGCGGTAGAACGAAAAGGGGCGGCGTGGGGGCGCTGGAGGAGAAGGGGGGCGGTAGGGGGGCGCTGGAGCAAGCCAAACCTGTGAAGATGGCTGCAGCCTTTATACAGTGTGCATGAATATATATTTTCCTCCCATTTTAATTTAGTTTCAGACTTTTTGTCTTGAAATTTTTAGTTCCTGCATTTGGTTTTATGCCTTTTTTATATTTCTTTTTGCGTCTTAAAATTCACTTGCAACTAAATCATTAAAAGTTACTTTTGGGGGGCATTTCATTTTCTTGGAATTGAATTTTGTTTTCAGGGGTCATTGGATTTAAGTGTAATAAACAAACAAACAAACAAACAAACAAACAAACAAATAAATAAATAAGATATCATCACCGCAGGGAGGGGGGGCGATGATAACTTCCTCAATGGCTCAAGGGGGCGTTTCTTTCAAAAAGGTTAAGAACCACTGCTCTAGAGCTCTAAATTTTCTCATTGTGAAAAGAGTTCAGCTATGTGGAAGTACCCATACCACATCAGGAAGCAAGGTTAATATGTGGAAAAAAAACACCCGTCTTAACCTGTGTGATTAATATATGGAGATTTGTCTATGTACCATCAGTAGTTTTGAACCCAAGAAGAAAAAGAAAGTTGCAGAATGTAAAAAACCCTAAGCGTTCCTTAACTGATTCTGATTATACAGAGAGGGAGAAAAACTCTAAATAAAAATAGTAGCTTTTTTCAAAGGTACATTAAATAAATACGAAGATGGGTGTTATGTGGCTAACTTAATCCACACGGTAGAAGATTTAAGTGTTAATATAGAATTTAAGTCAATATTTAAATACAAATCTGGTATGCTCCTTTAGTATGATTACCAACAAATTATTGCACAGCATTGATTGTTCAGGCTAGAAACAGTACCTCAGCTCCAGCAGAAAACATATTTTTAAAATGGCTGATTGTTCTTTATAATACAGAGATTCACTAACAATCCTATACTTCCCTCTTTTACATAGTGAAGTCCTTTGTGGACTGCAGGTCACTTCATCAGATGCCTCTGAAGTCCATGAAAGTGTATGCTATAAACCATTTGTTAATCTTTATGGTGTTTACCTCATCAGTAAACATTTTTCTTATTGAGTCAATTTTTATGGATAATGTCAGCTATATAGAATGGATGCAAAATAAAGGAAAAAAATTGAGAAAGGAGAACCAAGGGCACAATAATATTACACTTTAAAAACTAAAGGTTTTGTTTCAGTGGAAAGTTTCACTTTACAGGTGTCTGAAAATTTGGATTTTAATCCACAAAAACTCACACTGAAACAAGTTTGTTAAGTCTTTGAAGTGGCACAATATTTCTAAAGAATGGGAAAAAAAAGTGGCACAATATTGTTTTTTCCTCTTCCTTGCCCCGGCTGCCTCATTTTGCTGACATGGGGAGACAGACCAACATGAATACCTCTTTGGAAACTGCTATATGGAATAGAGAACAGTTTTATTATGTTATGTTATTAATAATATTATTTATGGTGTTCATAGCTTGCGTTTCAAACCTTCATTTTAGCTTCCCTCCCCTTTTACAAACTGTCAAAAAACCCCACTAAGTTTGTAACTACTTTTTTTGCAAATCTAAGAGGCACAGGTTTAAAATATATAAATATATCAAAACAATCATGTGCGCGAAGTTATGCATAATACATTTAAATACTTAAACATTTAGGTCTAAAAAGCAAAATGCTATACATGTTGCCATTCCTTTCCTTCTAAATTCCGGGGGCCCCACTCCATAAATCCACTACTTTTCCATTACTATACATCAACATTTCTTGAAACATTTACTTCCCCCCAAAATCCTGTCCTGCCTATATGCAAGGTTTGGACTAGTTCAGAAGCAGTTAGTGCCTAAATCAAAATGCTTGACTTAATCATACATTTAAAAAAAATCATATTCTGCTGCTTTTGGTCATGCAGATTTCTGAACCAAAGAAACAGCCCTTTCCTCAAAGTATGAAAATGAGCCTTGCAAGGGTTCACCCTTGCATCACATCAGTTCTGAATGGATATATGTAACTGACCATGCACAACACACTATTCTTAAGTTCTGCCAGCCCCAACAAAAAACACCTTGAAAAACTACATTTCCACATTAGTCCTTCCCAACACCTTGCCCCTGCTCCTTTTGGACGAGAGGCCTAGAATAAAATTGGCTCACCTTGTGGGGAGGAAACTGCAGCATACTTTTATTTATTTTTCTAGTATACTTCCAATGTCATTCTCACATCAGTACAAGTAGCCAATAGCTAAACAAGCACTCAGAGCTGCCAACATTTAAAAACAACTACAGTATTTCCTTTAGTTTGCATTCAAAGAGCATCAAGTTCAAATACATGAGAAAGGAAGCAAATACTCTTATTCTCTTCATATACTTCTGCCCTCAAACCCGTCATATGACATTTTAGTTTCCCACAGAAGCATTGCTTTTAAAAAAAAACACCCACGGTATTCTGAATTAATGTTTTGTTTAAATGTCTTTTGCTATCACTAACTTCAATGCCAGGCACCTCTGACCTAATACAAACCAGCAGTGCCCCATCATCTCCCCCCCTGATCATGGCTCGCAAATATTTTCATAGGTCAACTAACCAAAAGCCCAAACATACAGTAGTATTGCCAAATACCCTGAGAAAGCTTGTAATCTGCATAATCGGGCCAAACAGCACTTTACCACTAACCAGGTGAAGTTATAAGGTAAAGGTTCCCCTTGACATTTAGTCCAGTTGTGTCCGATTCTAGGACGCAGTGCTCATCCCTGTCTCCAAGCCATAGAGTCAGCGTTTGTCCATAGACAGCTTCCATGGTCATGTGACCATTGCGAATAGACACAAAACGCCGTTACCATCCCACCATGGTGGTGCCTATTTATCTACTTGCATTTTACATGCTTTCAAACTGCTAGGTTGGCAAGAGCTGGGACAAACAATGGGAGCTCACGTCGTCACGGGGATTCGATCTTCCGACTGCTGGTCTTCCGACCTTGCAGCACAGAGGCTTCTGCAGTTTAAACGGCAGTGCCACCACGTCCCTTCAGGTGCAGTTATATAATGCACCAATTACTTGTTGCTCTCTCCCACATGCGTATATATGTATGGTTAGACCCATTATTAAACTTTTGTTTCAGACCAACAACAGGAACAACTGGTTCAGATTAATAAAACAAGACTGTGCAGATACAAAAATTTCATTTCATTTCGAGCCTGGAAAAGTTACTTTTTTGAGTACAATTCCCAGACCTCCCCTAGTTAAGATGGGTAGTGTCCTGGTTGGTAGACTGTGGAAAATACAGTCTGAAAAAGTAATTTTACCAAGACTTTAATGTCCTTGATTACCCTTTTTGTACAATAATTAGGAAAAGTTAAGAATAATACAACTTGATACATAGACCTTACAGATCCAGATTAAAACACAGCGAAGCCAATAATTAAAGTTACACAGGATGTTTCTAGGACAAATTTGAATATTTCTACTTTCTTACAGGAAAACACTCCTAATTATTTCTGTGAAAGCTTTCCTATTATCATTAATGCTTCAGAACTTAAATACATGTTCCCAGCACAAATTAAAATGAAACAACATTCTGATGGTGCATATTATCAGCACGTTGCATTTAATGTACAGTGCTATGTGCATTTTAATATAATTAAAGCTAAATTCAAAAGACACATTTCAGACATATAAAAGAGGGGTGGAAGTATGTTTTCTACAGCACCCACCTCAATTTTATTTGTTTCTCAAAATGGTAATTAATCTGCAGCTAGTTTCAGAGTAACTAATGCTTCAGAACAATTAAAAACTTGGCTCTTTAGGCAGGCCTTCCCTCCTGCCAATTCTTGATTGCATTTTCTTGCTTTTGTTGTTTATTCTCCCATCTTGATCATATTATTATTGTAGTTTTTAATTGTTGTTTTTATTTGTTTAATGCTGCGAGCCGCCCTGAGTAGACTTTTGTCTAGAAGGACAGGATATAAATCCAATAATTAATAAATAAAATAAAGAACAATTACATTGATTCATTCCAGCGAAATCGCTGTAAAGCGAAAACATCATAAAACGAAATAAAAAAGCCCATTGAAATGCACTGAAAACCGTTCAATGCGTTCCAATGGGCTGAAAACTCACCGTCCAGCGAAGATCCTCCATAGGGGCGGCCATTTTCGGGTGCCTGTAAAGTGAAAAATGGCTCCTAAACACAGCGGGGAGCCATTTTGTACACCCGGCGGCCATTTTGAAACTGACGATCAGCTGTTTTTGATCGTCTTAAAGTGAAAATCGGTTCCCGAAGCAGGGGACCGATCATTGTAAAGCGGAAAAACCCCATTCAAACCACCGTTTTGCGATCACAAAAACATCATCGTCAAGCGGATTCATCATTAAACGGGATAATCATAAAGCGGGGCACGAATGTAATAACTAATGCTAATATATCTTTCCATTATATTTTATACCGCTAAGTATGTGATCATTTCCACAATCCAAAACAAAACCAAACTCATATTATTCGAAAACAAAAATAACCCATATGTAGATCCAAGAGAATCCTTATGTATTTACTGTTATGTATTTATAGCACAAGCTGAGTGGATAGCTCAGGGGGTTTAGGCCAAGCCACGGAGTGGGAGTTCTATTCCTCACTGTAAAGGTAAAGGTTCTCATCGACAATTTGTCCAGTTGTGTCTGATTCTAGGGGGCGGTGCTCATCTCTGTTTCCAACCCATACAGCTAGTGTTTTGTCCAAAGACAATCTTCTGTGGTCACGCGGCCAGCGCGACTAGACACGGAACAGCGTTACCTTCCCACCGTGGTGGTACCTATTTATCTACTCGCATTTTTGCATTTTGCATGCTTTCGAACTGCTAGGTTGGCAGGAACTGGGAGAAGCAACGGGGGCTCACTCTGTCATGTGGATTCGATCTTATGACTGCAGGTCTTCTGACCTTGCAGCACAGAGGCTTCAGCAGTTTAACTTGCAGCGCCACCACGTCCCCTCACTGTACCTCCAGGGAAAAGAACCAGCCCAGGTGGCCTTGGGCAAGCTACACACTCCCAGGGTGCCCCCAGAAGAAGAGAATGGTGAACCACTTCTAAGTGCTCTCTCTCTAGATGCAGTGTACAGTATATTGTTTTTGTGTTGTGCCTCATTCTTGATCTCTTTGGAGAAAAGAATGGCATATAGAAAGAAAGTTAGTTCTTCATTTACAGTGGTGCCTCGCTAGACAGTTACCCCGCATGACAGTTTTTTCGCTAGACATTGGCTTTTTGCGATCGCTATAGCGATTCGCAAAACAGTGATTCCTATGGGTGAATTTCACTGGACAATGTTTGATCCCTGCTTCGCAAACCGATTTTCGCTAGACAGCAATTTTGACAGCTCCCGCCGCACTCGCAAACAGGTGTTTTCGGGACCTAAGCTTCGCAAGACAACTATTTAAACAGCTGATCGGCGGTTCGCAAAGTGGCTTTCCTATGGCTGATCTTCGCTAGACAACGACGATTCTTCCCCATTGGAACGCATTAAATGCTTTTCGCTACACAATGATTTCGCTAAAGAGCGATTTCAGTGGAACTGATTATCATCATCTAGCAAGGCACCACTGTACAGTACTCTAAAGGGGGTCACAATGTCAGAATTCATTTTGACAGCACATGATTATTGATGGCATTTTATTATTAGCATTAGAACACAACCAGGAGTTCCTCAGCACTCAGAACTGGTTACATTTTAAAATTTAATAAAATAGCCCCTCATTAAACTACAGAATACACTGACATAAAAAGATACTTGACTCGTTCAAGTTACTGGATTATGCCTATTAGAAACTGAAAACAAAACTTGTAGGGGTGAAGACTACCACATATCTACTGGATCCCTGCCCTTCCTGGCTTATAAAAGCTGTCAGAGGGGGACTGGTGAAGTCGGTACAAGGAGTGGTGAATGCCTCCTTGCAACAGGGTATCCCAGCATACTAAAAGGAGGCAACAGTAAGACCATTGTTGAAAAAGCCCTCCTTGGATCCCACAATACTAAATAATTACTGACCAGTTTCTGATACTCCATTCTTAGGCAAGATGCCGGAGTGGGTTACGGCCTCTCAGCTTCAGGAGTTTCTGGATGAGATGGATTATCTAGATTCATCTGAATCTGGCTTCAAATCTCACTGTGGTATCCTTCTGGCCCATCTCTGGGATGGGACTTGGAGTCACTGTCTTACAGTGGTTCTGGTCCTTCCTGGAGGCCAGAACACGTAAGGTGGTGCTGGGGAAATCCTGTTTGACACCCTAGCTGCTAGGGTCTCTCAGGATTCTGTTTTGTCTCCTGAGTTATTTAACATCTACATGAAACCGCTGGGAGATGGTGTCCAGAGTTTTAGGGATCTAGGCAGATGATACCCAACTCTATGTCTCCTTGCCATCTAAATTCAAGGAAGCTGTTTTGGCTCTAGATCAGTGTCTGATGTCAGTAACGGACTGGATGAGGGTAAATAAACTGAAACTAAATCCAGACAACACAGAAGGGCTCCTGGTGAGTTAAAAGGCAGATCAAGGAATAGAGATGCAGCCTGTGCCTAATGGGGTTGCAATCCCAGTAAAAACACAGGTGCGCAGCTTGGGGGTGCTCCCAGATTTGTCTCTGAGCCTGGATGCCAAGGCTTCAATGGTGACCAAGAGAATGGAAAATTAGAAATAGTGCACCAACTGTGCCTGTTCCTGCAGAAATCTGATCTGGAGACGGAGACACATTCCTTCATTACATCCCGGCTGGATTACTATAACATATTCTACCTGGGGCTGCCTCTGGAAAGTGTTTGGAAACATCAGCAGGTCCAAAACATGGCTGTCATATCGTTAACCGGGGCTGGTCACAGGGATCATATAACACACACCTCAATTGCAGCTGTTCCACAGGCTGCTGATCTATTTCCAAGTATAATACAAAGTGTTGGTTCTGATCTATAAAGCCCTAAATGGCTTGGGTCCAAGCTATCTGAAGGAGTGCATCTTCCTGTATCAGCCTGCCCAGGTGTTAAGATAATCAGAGGAGGCCACAAATTCTGGCTCTACTCACAAGGAGGCACAGTGGAGAACTGAACTCCCAACCTCTGGTTCCATAGCCAGATGTCTAAACCACTGAGATATCCAGCCAGCTTATAAAAAGAGAAAGCTGGGATAAACAAAATACTTTAAATAAAATAAAAAAGAAATAAATAAAGCAGTCCCACCAGCTGAGTTTATACCTCACAGTAATCTAGAGACCAACATACAGTACTATAATTACATTATTGGCATTTATTCTACACTATATTTGAAGCTATCATTTTCTTTAATGTCCGAAAATCACCCTTGATGAGATGATTTTACTGGGGGCTGCAAATTTTGGACATTAAAGATTCCCACAGGGCTGCCAATGACTTTGATACAATGAAGCGGTCATATGGGGGCGTCAGGACTGGAGGAGTGGCATTTATATCTTACAAAGTTACACAGAATTAATAAAGATATATCAAATAAATGCTGGAGGAACTGTGGACAAAAAACGTTGGAACCTTGGAACACATGTGGATATCTTGCCACAAAATAGAAGCATTCTGGTGTGAAGTAATTAGATGGACAGAGACACTGATTAATAAAAAAAAATGAATGAAACATTATTGTTATTCTCAATATTTACAGGGGGAAATGAGAAACTTGAAAATAAAGAATTAGTAGCAAATCTTATAGGGACAGCAAGATCAGAGATTGCTAGAAATTAGAAAAACGCCCAAGCTCTTTCATTACACGCATTTATGAATAAGATATGGAATACAATGCTGATGGAAAAAATTACTAATAAAATTAGATTATATAGAGGAGAAATAAGACATAGTCAATTCACTGAAAGCTGGAAGCCTCTATTAAAACATGCCAATAAAATAAATGTGGAAACACATGACTCAGAAAACAATTTGGAGCATTTAGATTGTTGGTTGATATTTTTCTAAGATGAAACAGGGAATGGCGGAAATGTGACTTTATGAAATGTGGGAATAGCAGGCGGTCAACAGTTAAATTACATAATAAAATGACAGATTACTATGTTAAGCCTTGTATGTATTACTTGTAACATGATGGATTGTAATATTTAATTTTTTTTAAAAAAGGACTAGAAGAGTGGAACTTGGAACTGGAATATCTTTATTCTGGAAAAAAAATGCTACAACTATGATGGCATGGCACTGGGAACAGCTACTATATCTCATAGTGTTTTGTTTTTTAAAAAAACTAGGACTATTATGTTCTTTTAACTGATAGCCACCTTAAATTCCCTACGAGGAAAAGGGTGGCATACTGAGAAGAGAAACAACAACAACAACATTAACAAGAAGAAGAAGAAGAAGAAGAAGAAGAAGAAGAAGAAGAAGAAGAAGAAGAAGAAGAAGAAGAAGAAGAAGAAGAAGAAGAAGAAGAAGAAGAAGAAGTGATAGTGGTAGTACAGTAGTAGTAGTGGCTATGGAAATCTCTCATGAGAGTCTTTTGATTGGTCCCCTCTCCTTCCAGTTTTAAGCTGGTTTTTAAGATTTTCTTTAAAAGTTAGGCATTTTATCTGTTAATAATATCTGTATCACATTTCTGATTATGTCTGGTGTCTTATTTTGGTTTCTTTGCTTTTCTTGCATTTTAAACATTTTTTTTATAAAGTTACCTTTGGTTTCATGTGACACATAACTGGCTGAGGACTGATAACTACACACAGATAAATCAATCTGAAATACAGATATCCATGTACTCACTTAGGAATTAATATAACAAAGATTAAGTGTATTGTTTTTTTTCAAAAGAAGGACAAAAAATAAATAGTTGTTATATCTAAAACCATACTTGGCACTTTTAAAAAGAGATCTTAACAATACTGTTCATTGTAATAAGGAGACAGGAATACTGTGTTTCACAGTTACAATAATAATCAGCCTGTGAAACATAGTTTTGCCACACTGATTTATTTGTAAGGGTGATCTCAATTATATCTGACTAGTAGATCTATCCAACTGCATGGATTAATTATAGAAATGCAACTCTTGCACCAATGATTTTTTTTACTGACAAAATACTGTACTTTCACAGGATGAAATATTGTCCATCTACTACTTAGCTACATCTAACCAGGCCTACCCAGTAGCTAAACCCATGGCTCAAGGAGCCTTCCTGCTCGGTGTCAGTAGCTGACACAATTTATCAGAGAGAAGACTGATCTGGCAAGCTGAGGTTCTGCAACACTTAGAGGCAGCAAATGGCTGCTGCTAGACATGAAGCAGCTTCCAGGCTTACCCAGTGTCAGGTCTGCAGATAAAGGGTCAACATGATCATCATGCTTCTCATTTTTAAGTCTCAGAATACATCAAACCAGAATGTCACCAAACACACATGATAGATATTAAGTCAACTCAACCAGGAATGATTAAACAAGTGGTGAAGTCTCATTTGATTTCAGTTTTCAAAGGGGCAGCTGTGTTAGTCTTTTCAGTGCATATAACCTGTTGTGTCAGATGAAATCATGTTGCATCCAAAACACAGCAACCCCAGTAGAGGTTTCCAAAGTATTTGATATATTTAAGAAATGCCACTCTGCCCCAAATAAGTTTTGGAACCCAGGTTTCCTAGTCTATCATTCTATCTGTTACACCATAAAGGCATAATGCACATAACAGACACACATACAAACACAAAAGTATTGTGACACTTTCGAATAAAGTCTAACAGATTTATTTCAAAGTGAGCCTTTATGGATTCTAAGCAATTTCTTCAGTCACCAATGAATATATGATTCTTGAACTGAACATGTGACTTCATTTTGGGTGGATCATTTGTATGTGTGTTAGTATAAGAAGAAAAGAGAAAAGAAGCAAATAACCTGCTACAGTATTAGAAAGAATTTATATCATGGTGACCTAAGTGCCTCAAAAACAACTACGTATAAAGAAGTTGAAAACGAAGAACTGGGAAAAGTTTGCTGATAAATTAAAATATAACCTTATAATCTTTTTACACAGCTTAGTACAGCAAAATTATTGCTGCTATCCTATAAGCATTTACACAGAAATAAGTTGCATAGAATTTAATGAGGTTTATTTTGGAACACACACACACATATATATACACACACCATCAGTTACTACGTAATACCTTGCCTGTAGATAATAGTTATAAATGTTTAAAAGACAGTAATACATTATATTCGCGAAGGCTTTCACGGTCAGGATCTAATGGTTGTTCTGGGTTTTTTCGGGCTCTTTGGTTGCTGTCCTCTGAAGATGCCGGCCACAGAGACTGGCGAAACATCAGGAAGAACAACCTTCAGAACACGGCCAAAGAGCCCGAAAAACCCAGAACAACCACAGTAATACATTATCAAGTTAGCACATTAACATTATGTTAATTATGCTCTAATACATCAAATAGTAATTCAGCCATTTAGCTTTCACATTGTAAATGCCACAAATACCTTAAACCAGTAAGTATGACTGAAAGTAAAATGTGCTTATAAAATTTATCCGACATCACTTCTTTTTTTAAACTACAAGATATAAGAATTCTTAAATAATGGAAGTCTAACAAACATGAGTCAAAGTGCTCTGCACTATGTGAACACTGACTTTTTTCTCTAGTTTTGCACAGGAACAAACAATCTTTCATTATTCACTTTGAATTCCCACAGTGTTCCTGCAGTGAACAGAGGCATTGCTGAAAGATTTACTTGGCTGTTCTTTAGATTGCTCAATTTCAAATAATGGATTCAATCACTGCACCATAATTATGGATCTTGTTTTTTTTTAAATTTAGCTCTGATGTAAAATTCTGATGGGCACCCACCTTATAAAAGGACAATTACATAGTTCTTATGCATTACACCTACAATCCATCAGCTTGGACCTTCTTTGGAAGCAAGGCAAGAGGGATGAGCCTTGCCATTACTACACTGTTTAAAAAATATTTCAATTTCTGGCTTACAGGTTTTGATGCAGAAGAAGTATTAAAAACCAATACAGCACAAATTGGTCACTCCAATTTCACAGAGTGGTAAATCTCCATTGTATTGTCTGAATTTTAGAGGAGCAATCCAAGATCCTGAACTTATTCTGGGAGACAGTTACTTTGGATAGATCCTGTAAAGTTCAGACCAAACTCCAGAGCAAATTGACCATCTCCACAACATATAACCAGTCTTTACAAGATATAGGAAAGCCATTAGCTTACCTTTCAATCTATGAGTCAGTGGTTGAAATCCTGTTGTGTAGCTAAGCTGGTAGAAGGGAAATGGCATAACTCACAGAAGCAAATTGTCACTAATCAATATGTCCCTAACTGAACTGGTCATGTGTCAAGCCACCTCAGTGCTACGCAACAGAGAACTCAAGTAGGGATTTGTTAATTAGTAGGAATTTGCTGCTCCAAGTTATGCCATCTTCTTTCTGCTGGTGTAACTATACAAGAGGATTTTGGCTACTTGTGCAAATCTCAGTGGTGTTCGAAAAAGAATTGCATAACATGCAACATCTAATTGACAAGATGCTAAGACTGCAACTGGACATGTGTCCGGCAGCTTTTCAATCAACCAAGGCAATTTATACTATTCCTTTGTGAACACCACTAATATCTGCAGATGTATCATAAACAAAACTGATTATCAGTTTCATATAATGATTTAATCGCAACATTAATGTTCTACCTGACTGGACAGTGTCTGCAAAGCAACTAACATGAATTTGACACAACTACGGGAGGCAGCGGAAGATAGGAGGGCTTGGCGTGCTCTGGTCCATGGGGTCACGAAGAGTCGGACACGACTAAACGACTAAACAACGACGAATGTTCTACCTAAAAGTACAGCTTCTCCTTTAACATTATACTGTTAAACATGATACTGAAAAAACAATAGTCTTGGTCTAGCACTCAGAAAATATTTTCTGTTTATAATTCTCTGTCTCTGTCTCAAAGTGGGGAACAAAAAATAACTGTTACTCATCATGCAGTTTCAAAATCCTTCAGTCTGGCAGGTTCATTTTTTGGGGTTCACAAATAATTATAGTTCTTCTGCACATTTTGAAAGCAAGACCTATTTACATCAGCTAAGTACCACTCCAAAGCAAACGTTCTTAAGAGTTGTATCTCAATGCTCCATGCTAAAAAAAAATCCTATTAAAATTTAAAGGCAAAACCAAAAGAAAAATAAAGAATAAAAGAACAAATCATAGGAACAAATATGGTCTGTCACGTTCTCAGGGGATTCAGCAGGTGTAAGTCCAATAAGGCAGTCCAAGGTCAGGGAGATCAAAACAGATGGTGAATTGTCAAAACCAAAACACAAACCATAGTCCAAAGTCAGAGTCCGAGAGCCAAGGGTCAGGAGAGCAAGGTTCAGGTAGTTCAGGATAAATAAGAGTGTGGATGCAAGCGATAGAATTGACTTGTTGCTTCCACAAGTTTCCAGACCTCTGTGTACAAGTGATGCCTCGCTTAGCGATGTTAATCCGTGCAGAAAAAATCGCTGCTAAGTGATAACATTGCTAAGCGAAAATAAAAAGCCCATAGAAACGCATTAAAACGTGATTAATGCATTCATATGGGCTAAAAACTCACCTTTAAGCGAAGATTCTCCATAGGGGTGGCCATTTTCGGTTCCTCTTAAGTGAGGAAACACAGCGGGTGGCCATTTTGTTTACCCGGCGGCCATTTTGAAACCGCCGATCAGCTGGCCGAAAATGAAGGCTTGCGATGATCACTTCCCATAGGGACCATCGCAAAGCGATCGCTTTTGTGATTGCAAAAAATCCATCGCAAAGCGATTTCATCGCTATACGGAGTGATCGCTATGCGAGGCGCCACTGTATATAGAAGCAACAATCATCTCATTCCTGGGAACTCCATCCTGCTAAAACTCTGGACTGGCTGGTCTGATATTTCTATGAGAAGCATGCATGCGAGCTTCAGATCTCTGTGTTGTAAGTTTCTGCTAAAGCCTATCTCTAACTCTGGCCAGTAGGGGAGGAGAATCTGGCAGTGATTCATCCTAATTGGAGCTGTCTGTGATAACAGAGCGGCCTCTGGTTCTACTAATTGCCCTACACTTCTCTAGGCTGCAATTAACTCCTCCAATTCCAGGTCTTTTTCAGCTGAACTCATGACATGTTGTGGCATCTGAAAGACTGTTATATTTTAATGCCCACTTTCCTGGACATTATGTATTTTGAACTTCTGTTATGCATTCCCAAGCAAAACTACATTCCTTTATGTATCTTTCTATCATTAGAAACTTCTGCTATTTAATAATCATCATGTGCTATCAAGTCAGTTTGACTTATGGAGACCCATTTCCCAGAGTTTTCTAGGTAGAGAATATTTAGAAGTGGTTCACTATTCTCTTCTTCTGGGGACACCCTGTGATTGTGCAGCTTGCCCAAGGCCACACAGGCTGGCTCTACTCACAGGAGGCACAGTGGGAAATTGAACTCCCAACCTCTGGCTCCACAGCCAGATAACAAAACTAGTGAGCTATTACTCCAGACCTGTGCTCTGTTTTTAAAGCTCTAAAGCACTAAATAAAAACCAAATTCCCTCACCAAAAATGCAAGTGCTTCTCAGAAAAAAGAGCCAATGGCAGTGATAGCACCTCTGCCTCCATACTAGCACAATTACCAAACATGCAACCTCTACTTCCAAGCACATGTTATTAAATGGGACTTTGGCCCTTGTTATGTCTTCGAGTAATATACTGTTCTATATCCTGACACTGTTGTTGGCACTAAAAGGGATACAGTACAGTGGTGCCTCGACTTATGAACATCCGGAATTACGACCAGCTCCGGCCGCAAAATTTTGCTTCAACTTGTGGCCAGAGCTTTGAATTACAACCAAAAAAAGGCAGGGGAAAAAGGCAGGGAATTCAAATTGCTAACTGTTAGTAGGCTGCTTCTTTGTAGCTCTTTTGCCCCAACGGTTAGAGTGTGTGTGATCGGAGGAAGCTTCAGACTGCCTGGTAAGGTAAATTGCTGCTTTTTGCTTTTTAAAAACTGTTCTGGGTCAGTTTTGCAGTGTGGTTTTGGGCTGGGGGGGTAGTATTTCTGTGCTGGGATAAGTCTTGGGGGGTTTGTTTGCTTTTTGGGGTTTCCCCCATTTCTGATGGGTCTTAGGAGAATTGTTTGCTTTCTGCTTTGCTTGTTTTGCATTTCCGATGGGTCTTGCACGCTTTGCTTGCTTTCTGCTTTGCTTTTTTGTATTTCCGAAGGGTCTTACATGGTTTGCTTGCTTTTCTCCCCCCCCCCGCCCTTCGGCTGGAACTGATTAATCACGTTTCTGATGGGTCTTGCAGTGTGTGTTTTTTTGGTGATTTTTTGGGGTGACTTTTTTCTTCGGCCTAAACAGATTAATTGCATTTCAATGCATTCCTATGGG
Organism: Pogona vitticeps; assembly: GCF_051106095.1. Taxonomy (NCBI): domain Eukaryota; kingdom Metazoa; phylum Chordata; class Lepidosauria; order Squamata; family Agamidae; genus Pogona; species Pogona vitticeps. Next base: position 28,524,903 of record NC_135783.1, on the reverse strand, counting down.
AAATGGTGCTTCGACATGACCATTTTGAGTTATGACCATCTTCCGGAACGGATTAAGTTCGTAAGTCGAGGCACCACTGTAAATCTGGGATGGCTTGTGGACTGAGTGCTGAGGGTGCCTTACTCACCACCTACTCAAATTTTTGAAGGGTGTCTCCTTACACTGGTTACATGCTGCCTATGTAACATGTGAAATGCCAATCTGCAAAGACTTCATATTCATGAGCAGACTTAAGAAAGGAGTCCACAAAAATCTGTAACTTCTCAAAAAAATGTTTTTAAAAAGTCTGTCTACTTTCAGTTCAAACAGCTGGTTTCACAAGGTTCTCCACATAACCACCTAGAGGATATTCTCACCACAGATATAAGCCTGTTCACAGTTATGTTATCTAAGGAGCACTTTACTTTTAAAGGACAGATCCTTCTCTATGGGAAAACAGAGCAGCTGCATTTTTGAGCCAAAAAAAACTCCAAGTGTATAATGCTCACATGTGCAGAATGAGACAAACGAGACTGATTTCCTAGTTGAGGTACTGGAGAACAGAAAAATCCACACATGCATAACCATGGTATAAAGAATTCACAGTAAGTTTTATAGTGTATGAAAGAGGCATCCTGAAACCTTTAGCTCTATGACATAACACTCTGAACACAAACACAAGTTATCTCATAATCTCTTTAAACTATCCGTGATGGAAATCAGCTTTTGTGGACTAATGTATAAACTTGCTAATTTATAAACTTTCTGTGGAACCTGCATTTCAACCTTGTAACTAAGGGCTATTCAGTGCAATGGGAGTGCAATCTAAATCAAGATTCCTCGGAGTCTGCCTTACTAAATTCAGTGGGATTGACTTTTAAGTAGACATGTGCAGGATTGCATGCATCCAGTAAAGTGAGGTGTAATCCATAAAAGCTCCTCTTACAATGTTTGTTAGTCTTGAAGGTACTATGCAACTCTTCATTCCATTACAGGGTGCTAAGAATTTACAGGGTGCTAAGAATGGGAGTGCCTGACCACCTTATCTCTCTCCTGAGAAAGCTATATGTGGGACAGGAAGCAACAGTTAGAACTGGATATGGAACAACTGATTGGTTCAAAATTGGGAAAGGAGTACGACAAGGCTGTATATTGTCTCCCTGCTTATTTAACTTATATGCAGAATACATCGTGTGAAAGGCAGGACTGGATGAATCCCAAAACAGAATTAAGATTGCCGGAAGAAATATCAACAACCTCAGATATGCAAATGATACCACTCTGCTGGCAGAAAGTGAGGAGTAATTAAAGAACCTCTTAATGAGGGTGAAAGAACGCAAAAAATGGTCTGAGGCTCAACATCAAAAAAACTAAGATCATGATCACTGGTCCCATCACCTCCTGGGAAATAGAAGTGGAAGATATGGAGGCAGTGACAGATTTTACTTTCTTGGGCTCCATGATCACGGCAGATGGTGACGGCAGCCACGAAATTAAAAGACGCCTGCTTCTTGGAAGGAAAGCGATGACAAACCTTGACAGCATCTTAAAAAGCAGAGACATCACCTTGCCAACAAAGGTCCGCATAGTCAAAGCTATGGTTTTTCCAGCAGCGATGTATGGAAGTGAGAGCTGGGCCATAAAGAAGGCTGATCGCCGAAGAACTGATGCTTTTGAATTGTGGTGCTGGAGGAGGCTCTTGAGAGTCCCCTGGACTGCAAGGAGAACAAACCTATCCATTTTGAAGGAAATCAACCCTGAGTGCTCACTAGAAGGACAGATCCTGAAGCTGAGGCTCCAATACTGTACTTTGGCCATCTCATGAGAAGAGAAAACTCCCTGGAAAAGACCCTGATGTTGGGAAAGTGTGAAGGCAAGAGGAGAAGGGGATGACAGAAGACAAGATGGTTGGACAGTGTCATCGAAGCTACCAACATGAATTTGACCAAACTCCGGGAGGCAGTGGAAGACCGGAGGGCCTGGTATACTCTGGTCCATGGGGTCATGAAGAGTTGGACACGACTTAACAACTAAACAACGAAAGCATTTCTCAGATCAAGAGGATAGCTAGTGAAGGGGTACCAAAATGTATAAAGACCAAGAAACCATAGAGTATGTAAAATGCAGAAAGCTACATTAGTCATATAATCTGAAAGGAAAATTACATATTATTGCACCTGATCATTCAAGATAAATCGCATGGGATGGGGAGAGATGCACAAGATGGAGAAGAATTTGAGGGGGAAAAAACCTTGGAGACTGGTTTGGATGCAACACAACATTATTGTTTATAGCTGCCACAATCCTAAATCAGAATAATGTTGACATCCAGCCTCCGGCAGAAGTACTTCAGATGCCACTGGATACTTCACTGTTTTTGCTGCAGCAGACTAAACTGCCCCTTTGGATAAGATTACTTGGTACATTTTTAATTTCTCACAGGCACAGCTGAAGTGATGTGTTTTGTTTACCTCTTTTTGAGGCAAACCCATAGCACTTTTGAATCTGTAGGAAGTTTAAAACCCACCAGTTTAAAGAACTGCCTTTTTTTTCTGTCACCTCTCCTGATTTTTGCCTCTGGCTGCTATCCTAACCACACTGACTGCGGAGTAAATCCGGCTAAACTCAACCACACTTAATTCTGAGCAAAGGATTGCGTTGAAAGGTGACAATCCAAGGGTACCTATTTGAAGAAAATCCTCACTAAATTCTCTTGTAATTCGCTCCGGGGGGGGGGGAGAGGCATAAAACTGGGCTGTAAATAAATAGAACTGATTGTGCCATTTTCAACCAGGAGTTATATGGTTCCTGCACATCCATATGTATCGACGGCTAGTTGCTTCAGGGCTAACACATTTACTGTATAATATCCGACGCTTTTGTGGAAAGCAGCCCACTTCACGAGGCGCCCGCTGAATTAAGTACTGTACTTCTATGGAAGCACATATTCACACATACAAGGAGGGGGCGGTTTAAACATGAAAGTCAAGAGAGACCCGAAATGCACAAGGTACTGACAGCGAGAATAGTCTTATTTCAAGCAAACTCCTCTAGCGGTAACCTAACACCAAACTAGCAAGAAGTGTTGGCGACCATTAAAAAAAAAAAAATCCCGAGCAGCAGGACTTGCTCGCGGGCCCGAGAGCCTGTCTTACCGGGGGCGCCTCTTCGGGTCTCCTCCTGGAGTTCACACGCGCTCCTCGCCTCAGCAAGCCACCCCGCTTGCGCCGGAGCCGCCCAGAGGACAGAGACGCTGCTCCCACCACGCCGGCCTGAAGCGCTCCCGGAGTGGCTTTTCGGCAAATGCCAGCGGCCAAAGCGGGTAGGCGCAGCCTCGTCGGAAGGAGGTGCACGTGGGGCTGAAGGCGGAGGAACGGGACGGGCGCTTTTCGGGGGTGGGCGAAGAGGCTGACGTCGGCAGGCGCCGAGGGGAGGAAGGGGGGGCTGCGCTCGGCCAAGTCCCGGTTCCGGACGCCTTACTTGGGAGGAAAATTACGCACTCGCACGTTAAGCGCGTCCTACTCGAAGGCGCAGGCAGCGAAGCCTTGGGCGAGCCAGTCTTAGGAGGCGGGCTTGGCTTTCTCGGAAGCCAAGGCCAGGCAGTTTTAAGGGCAGTTACTCCCAGGGAGGCTCGCCCTGGGGCGCCGCCCGCAGCGTAGTCGCTGCCCTCCCGTGGCGCCCCCTTGGCTCTCGGTGCCTTCCCGCCCTCTCTCCCGCCCCCGCCCGGGCAGGCTGGCTGGCAAGGGCGCCTCTCCGACGGGGCCGCCACGCCTCCGCTTTGTTTCCCCGAAGAGCAGCCGCCGCTCGGCTGGGGGGGGGGGGGGAAAGGGAGCGCTGCCGGGAAGGAGCCAACTTTTTTTCTTCCCGCCGGCTGCGAAGCGAGAGGGCGGAACGGGCGAGGCTTGCCGGACTCCGGAGGAAGAAGGGAAGGGAGCGGGAGTCGATTTCCCACACAAGCGCCCACCCCCACCCCCGCTTCGGCGCGGTTTTCGGTTTCGTGAGACGACGGAGAGTCGCGTTGACTTGTGGGAAAGGCGGGGTGCCGGCCAACACCTTGCACCGGCTCCGGCCGAGAGTTACTCTGAAGGAGAGGTCAAGAGCTTTGCAGAGCCCAGCCTTGGGCGCGCCTTCTGTCAAGCGTGCAGAGATGGCCGGATTGGCGCGCAACTGGCATCCTGTTTTGATAAGAACGTACAGCTCTTTCTTCAACGTTCAGCTCTCTTTCCGTGCGAAGTCCTACCTATGAGGTTTTAAGGCGATTTTCTCTTGAAAACTGTTGGGAGAAGTGGTGTGGCTGTAGTACGTAGAGCGGAGAGGGACAGGGCCACTTGGACAGGTTTGGGGCCAATTTTTTTAAGCCAAGGGTCTTCTTAGACTGCAAGAGGCCTCTGTGACTTTCTGAAAGGAAAATCACTCCAGTGTTCGCTGGAAATACATTCTCTCCAAAACTGACCAACCTCACTCCGGTTGTTCTTCGGATAAAGTGGAGGCAGCCACAGTGTGCCTCTTCTGAGTTCTGTAAAGGTGGTGCATAAATGGAACAACTACTAGTTTAATGTGAAGTCTTAAATACAACTATTAAGTAGGCAGTAAGCTTCATTGGTGTGGTAACCCAATGTGGTGTAGTGGATAGAGTGACAGACTCAAACCATATGCCACCAATGCACCTAGCTACGGAGAGACACTACAGAAATTGCAGTCCACTCACAACTGCCTTGACAACACCACAGTTGCCATGATGGATGTCTTTATAGTAACATTCAACACAGAATTGGACTACAGCCTATCAGGAAAACCATTCAAAATGAAGACAAAGTAACCACCCTCTGCAACTTCAGGCTTTTACAACTGTTTCACCTTTGACAATAAACCCCCATCTCTAGATCAACACAACTGCCCTGCATACTTGCTGGGCACCACAATATGCAAATTATTCATGGCTAACTTGGAACCTTTCTTTAATGGTTGCACCCAAAAACCACTCTATCTGAGATACATTGATGACATTTTTAAATCTGGATCCACACAAAGGAAACTACAGAAATCCCATTAGGATTTCAGTAACTTTCACCCTCACACCAGCCTCAGCCTGGACCAATCTACATAACAGGTGCACTTTTTGGACACCACTGTGAAGCTATAACATAGACATCATAGCACCACACCGTACTGAAATCCCTCTGATTGATATACTGTACATACTTGCATGCCTCATGCTTCCATCTTGACCATACCACAAAAATTATCATTTACAGCCAAACACTTAGGTATAATCACATTTGCTCATACCCACAAGACAGAGACTCCAAACTTGATCTGCAAAACACATTTCTCAGACTACAGTACCTATCCAGTATGGTTATGGAATAAACTAACCAGGCAAGACAAGTACCAAGAAGAGAGGCAAGACAGACCAAGGAGAGAAAATGACCAAACAGCTATCACTTTCAGTCCACAACTGAGAACACTCACATGCATCATAATCTTCACCCTATCCTGTAAAAGAAGACTTCACTCTGCCAAACCCCTGAAGGTAGGTATATAGTGTACTGTACTTGCTTACAGATAGCCCCCCAACTTCAAGCAGCTATTGACACATAATGACCTACACAACGCTGATACAGAGATAAGGACTAAACCCTTACTAATCCAGATGTCAGGCTCCTCACATCTACTCTGGCAACACAAATAAAGGCCCTAACATTACACACAAGATCAGGGGTTCATTTACTTGTTTCTCTGCTAATGTGTACTCCAACACTGGAGGCATTCAAGAAAAATTTAGACAATCACCTGCAGGGGGTTGGACTCAATTGCCTTATAGGCTACTTCCAACTTTATTATGATTCTATGAATGTGTTGCAACATTCTCTAATTTTCCAGAGTGCTACACGGGAGCTTTTCCCTGTGCGTGCAGAGTTCCAGCTGTGACCAGAAGCTGTGCTCTGGTCCAGCACTGCATGGCTGCATTGGTTAAAGGGACTATTAGTTCTATGCCATCCTTTGCCAACAAAGCCTCTCTGCACTCTACAAAGAACAAACAGGGCAGTCTCTGGAAAATAGTAAATGAATATAAATTAGACAGCAGGAATGCCAATACACAAAAATCTGTTTAAGAACAGATCAGTCTCCTGAGACACTTTACAGGATTTGAAAGTCATGAATGATTTGGGGAAAGAAACATTGCAGAATAACACTTCAAAGGGAAACAGCTGAGATAAAATATATACAGATGCTAGGGACCAATTTAAAAGAGTTAAATATTCTATTTGTGGATGAATATGGATAAGGATTACATCATACAAACATATGAAGCTATATTGAGTCAGAGCACTGAATCCTCAGTCTGGCCTGGTTGACAGTGGCTTGTCAAGATCTCAGATAAGAATTGGCCCCATCACTGGATAATTTTTATTGTAGATACCAGGAAATGAATCTAGGATCTGCTTGCAAAACATGTCATCCATCAATGAGCTGTGTCCCTTTCCTCATATGTTTTGCTGGCTTGATTTTTGAATCATTTTCAATAATAGCACGATTATTCACAACACTAGTGCTCCATTCTATTACTTTAACAATAGAAAACACAATGCAACACAAATTATAGACTAATCTGATCCAGCAATTCTGTGCATGTTTCCATCATCATCATCATCATCATCATCATCATCATCATCATCATCATCATCATCATCATCATCATCATCATTATTATTATTATTATTATTATTATTATTATTATTATTATTATTATTATTATTATTATTATTATTATTATTATTATTATTATTATTATTATTATTATTATTATTATTATTATTATTATTATTATTTCATTGGTCAATTGACCAGATGGGCAGGATATAAATACAATAAATAAATAAATAAATAAATAAATAAATAAATAAATAAATAAATAAATAAATAAATAGGGTCAGGGAAGATTGTAGGTAAGGGGATTTGGAAAGGAGTAAAGGATAGATTAAAAATACAGAATGTGGCAGAGAGAGAGGGGTTACCTACCTGTAAAGAGAGGGGTTACCTACCTGCAACCATGGTTCTTCTAGTGGTCCTCTGTTAATCCATACAAATGGGTTGTTCTGTGCCTGTGCAGGACATATTGGACGTTTCTAGAGCTTAAAAACATGATAATGAGACGTTCCCCTATGGAGCACATGCTCCGCCCTCCTATCAGGACAGTTCCTCTAAGAGTCCGCCGCTGTCAAGGTACTGTATTAAAAAACGTGACGGACAGAGGGGAGGAAGGGTTCGATATGTGGATTCACAGAGGACCACTAGAAGAACCATGGTTACAGGCAGGTAACCTCTCTTTCTTCTTCATGGCCTTTGTGAATGCACACAAATGGGTGATTGACAAGGTCACTAACCAGATGGTGGGACGTCAAGGTAGAAGAGATGTCAAGACTGCCCTGCCAAAGGCAGCATCATTTTTTGCCCGGACATCGAGGCGATAATGCCTTACAAAGGTCGAAGAGTTAGACCAAGTAGCTGCACAGCAGATGTGTGGTAATTCTATTCCACAGTGGACAGCAGTGGAGGTTAAGAGTGCTTTGGTGGAGTGAGCCTTTAAGTGTTCAGGAGATATCTTGTCTGAAGCTCATTAGCCAATGAAATTGTTTGAACAATCCAGTGAGAGATGGTTTGAGATGATGCTGGAGCACCCTTGTGGGGGACTTGAAAGCATAGGAAGAGCCTTGGAGACTTCCTGAATATCTTTGTTCTATCAATATAGAAAGCCAGAGACCTTTGGACATCCAGCATGTGGAGCATGCACTCGATGGGTGTAGAAGGAGAAGGAAACAGCTGGCAAAATCAATTGTTGATTAAGATGAAAATCAGAGACAATTTTGGATAAAAATGAGACATCAAAATAGAGGGTGACCTTGTCTGTATAGAACTGGAGATAAGGTGGATCTGATCTGAGGGCTGCTAATTCACTGGCACATTTGGCAGATGTTACTGCAACAAGGAACGATGTCTTTAAAGAAAGTAGCTTAAGATTACAGGTGGCCATTGGTTCGAAAGGTGGTCTAGTAAGGGTATTGGGGACCAATTGTAAAGACCACTGAGGCAGAGGTTGCTGTCTTAGAGGTCAAATATTTTGGAGTCCTTTGAGGAATTGTTTTAGGGTTGGGTGTGAGAAACGTCTTGCTGATTCAGAATGAGAGGGCTGATGGGCTGCAACAGCTGGAATATAAACCTTTAAGGTAGAGTGAGATAGTCTGAGATCGAAGAGGTGAAGAATAAAGGTAAGTAGGGTCTTTAGAGAAACTGGAATTGCAGGTAGGCTTCGGGAATGAGTGAAGGAGATAAAATATTTCCATTTACTTTGATATAATTTTTGGGTAGATAGCTTTCGAGCTTGGTCTAGGACGTTTTGAATGGCGGGAGTATTCTTCAGGCTGTCAGATTCAGAGAGCCGATGTCGGGGTAGAGGGTCATCCCGTTGTTTTGTGTGAGAAGGTTGGTTATCGACGGAAGATGGAATACGTCAGTCAACATCGATCCCAGATGGGTGAACCATGGCTGGCATGGCCACCATGGGGCAATGAGAATGGCATTGGCGTGGGATTGTTGGCGTTGAATGACTGATCATTGAATCAGAGGGATTGGTGGGAATAAGTAGAGTAGTTCTCCAGTCCAGTTTATCATAAATGCATTTCTGAGTGATCTTGGGTCAATGCCTCGCGAACAATACCATTGACACTTGGTGTTTGTGTTGAGGCAAAAAGGTCAATGGACGGGACACCCCATCAGTGGCAAAAAAGATTGAAGCCTTCATTGTTTAGAGCCCACTCATGTGTCCTTGTGGTAAGACGATTGAGGTGGTCTGCAAGGCAGTCTTTGTCTGTAGAAACATGGACGGCCACTGGGAAAATATGGTGTAGGTAGCACCATTCCCATAGTTCTATGGCTAGATACAGGAGCGAGAGGGAGTTGGTACCTCCTTGTTTGTTGACATAGTACAGTGCTGTGGTGTTGTCTGTAGTTACCGGTACTGCTCGTCCTGTAATGAGTAGTAGAAAGGCATGGAAGGCTTTGATGATTGCCCAAAGGTCGAGAAGGTTGATATGTAGTGATCATTCTCGTTTTGTCCACAGACCATGTATTTCGTGATGTTGACAGTGGGCTCCCCATCCCGAAGGGCTGGCATCTGTAGTGGCTTGTATGGAGAACTGTAGAGGTTGGAAGGGTCTACCTACCAACAAATGAGGGAGGAACGTCTACCAGGTAAGTTGTCTGACAAGTTCTGATGTTAATGTGAGACATTTGGAAAAATGATCTGCTATGGGATCGAATAGTGATAGGTACCATTATTGTAAAGATCTCATTTTGAGCCTTGCATGTTGGACAACGGCTGTGGTAGATGCCATGAGGCCAAGAAGGTGCTGGGCTTGATGTGCCGATACCGATGCCAGGGGTCGTAATGGTCGAATGCCTTGTTTTAACTTGATGATTCTCTCCTGGGGTAGGAAGGGCTCTGGCTCTAAGGGAGTCAAAGTACACATTGATATAAGTAGTGGTCTGCGACGGATCTAGGTGAGACTTGGCAAGGTTTACTCTGAGGCCCAAGTTTTGAAGAGTGTTGAGGGTTAACTGGATAGCTCTGATTGCATCGTGTTAAGAGGGAGCAACTATTAACCAATCGTCTATGTATGGGAATATGGTGATGCCTGGAGTCGGAGGTAAGCCGCAACTGGTGCCATACATTTGGTGAATGTCCTCGGTGCCGTGGAAAGTCTGAATGGAAAAGAGCAGAGCTGGTATGAGATGTTGTTGAATAGGAATCGTAGAAATTTGTTATGAAGTAGATGGATAGAAATGTGGAAGTAGGCATCTTACAGGTCGAGAATGACAAACCAGTCTCCCTGTGAAAGGAGGGGGATGATAGTTTCGAGAGTTAGCATTAGAAAGTGTCTGGGTTTAATCAACTTATTAAGGTTCCTGAGATCGAGAATAGGGCAAAGTCCTCCATCTTTGTGGGGACCATAAAGTATCTGGAGTAAAATCCTTCGTGCAATGAAGAGGAAGGGACTATGAGGATGGCTTGTTTTTGTAAAGAATGGAGACTTCTTCATAGAGGGCTAATGAATATGGGGTAGTCCAAATGATGCCAGAGGGCGGGGTGCGGTAAAGTGAAATAGCCATTCTGGGTAATAAGAGAGGACCCAATTGTCGTTCTGGGTTTTTCGGGCTCTTTGGCCGTGTTCTGAAGATTGTTCTTCCTGACGTTTCGCCAGTCTCTGTGGCCGGCATTTTCAGAGGACAGCAACCAGAGTACAGGTTGCTGTCCTCTGAAGATGCTGGCCACAGAGACTGGCAAAACGTCAGGAAGAACAACCTTCAGAACATGGCCAAAGAGCCTGAAAAACCCAGAACAACCATTAGATCCCGGCCGTGAAAGCCTTCGCGAATATATTGACCCAATTGTTGGTGATTTTTCTCCATACAGAGATGGAGTCTGGTTCAGAATGGAGGAGAAAAAGATTTATGGGTATTGCTTACTCTTCTTTTGTTGGCGGTCAAAAGGGCTGCCGCCGAACCTGTGGTTGTTGAGGCCAAAAGTGCGGGACCGTAGATATAGATGGTGTTGTGTAGGATCTATCAGGAGCTTGTGGTCAGAATGATTGATATAGTTCTTGATATGATTGGAACTGTTGTTGGTACTGTAGAAGGGATGCCTGCAATATTGAGGGCGCTGATAACGGTATGGTTGTTGGGAAGAATAAGAGTGTGCCGTCTTGCAAATTTTATGGAAGTTTTCCATGACCTCATCGGTTTTGGCATTGAAAAGGCCGGTGGCATCAAAAGGGAGGTCCTCTATTCTTGTCTTGGTGTCATCGGAGATGCCCACAGCTCTCAACCAAGCATGATGCCTAAGGGCAATTGAGGTGGACATCACCTTAGAAGCTGCATCTGCTGTGTGATGGGCAGCTGTCCTCTGTTGCTTGGCCAAGGTGGAAGCGTTGGTGTGTATGTTGAGTGCTTCTGTTTTGGTAGCATCTGGAGCTGATTGAATGACAGGCAGGATTTTGTCCCAGAGTTGATGATGGTATGTGCCCCTGGCGGCTTGATAATTAGCTACCCTCCTGATGAAAGAGGTAAGGGAATATAGGCTCCTTCCAAGAATGTCAAATTTTTGGCCTTCTCTTTTGGTAGGAGCGACAATTTATTGTGCACTCTCGATTGGGTAGATTCTGCTATGATTGAGTTTGGCATAGGGTGTTTGGAGAGAAAGGCTCTGTCAGTGCCATGGTTTTGTAATGGTTTTCTACACGGCGTGAGATTTGAAGTGTGGAAGGAGGCTTACCCCATGATTCTTTAATTAAATCAAACATAGCAGGATTAAAACTGAGACTAAGTGGTGGTTTTTTGTCCTGATTCAAGTCATCAAAAACAAGGTCCTTTTTCTGAGGAGGTGCTCCTCAATGTCTAGTTGCAGGAATTTTGCCATTCGGAGGATCAATTGGGAATAGGATGTAAAATCCTTGGATGGCGATGGAGGATGATTCTCTCCAGCGTTGGACGGAGGAGTAGGAAGGTTGGAAGGTGATTCGTTGGATGCAGAATCTAGAGACGACGTGGATGATCGTGAGGGCAACCGGTGTGATCTTCTGATCAATGTCAATGGTAGTGATTGATAAGTAGTATGAGTCGGCACCGAATGTTGCTCCGTGTCAGAAGGTGGAGGAGGAGGTCCCTTGTAGATGGTAGTAAAGTGGAGAGAGGTGTGGTGTCTTGACTGCTTGGTATGTTTAGGTGGGACCTGAACCTCTGGTAATTGAAGAGGGCGCTTAAGGCCAGATTTGGTCGGGATCAACAGTTGATGAGTCTATGTGGAGTGAGTGGAAGTTAATCGATGTTGATGACATGGTGGTGAGGGTGATACAGAGGGAGAATACTGTGGTGGAGAGGCGTATCTTACTCTCCTGGGCTCATCATAATAAATGCCTCTGAATAATAAGGATCATAGTGATGATGCTGATCTCTATGGTCGCTTCTAGTTTGGTATTGAAATGGCTGAGGATAATAATATATATCCCTATATGAAGGAGCATAGCGGATTGGAGAGAAGTGTCTCCCCCCCCCCCCGATGTTTACAGGGAGAATGATGCGATGATTCATTCTGAAAGCTGAACAGCTATCGTCCGCCCTGATGACCGAGGGCTTGAATGGGCCAAGGCCCGGCTGGAATGCACGTCAGCCTGAAATAGGCTGGTACTAGGCAACAGGCTAGCAATAGAAGCTACAGCCTGGGCCAGTGTAAAGGGAAGATCATCAAGGGGCCTCTCGAGATGATTCTTCAAGAATGGGTGATGGAATCATTAGTTGAGAAGGGTCAATTTGAGTGGATTTTGTCATTTTCTTTAGTTTTGTCTTAGCTGTATCCTTTTTCTTTTTAGATGAATCATCAGAACGGGTTGGAGCTCTCGAGATGGGAGTCGAGCTGGACTTCGAAGAAGGTTTTGAAGGTTCCTTCTGACGAGATGGTACCGGCATTGGGCTTGATATGGGGCAAGCCGTTTCTCTCGGAGTTGTTGATGTTGTCGGGTCCACGGTCTGATTTAGGGACTGTTCCCAAAGGTAAGATTGCAAACATTGTAATTGTAATTTGAGGGCTGGTTTGGTAAGTTTTTTACACTTGGGGCACGGGTGCGTCTGATGATGTTCTCCCAGGCAAAATAAACGATCGTGCCTGACTGTGAGGGGTATTTTGTTGGCGCAAAGGACGCACCATTTGAATGGCCTGGGGGGCATAAAAAAGGAGAAGAAGGGGGAAATGGTGATTGTGGGAGGGGGAAGAAAAATGCGGGAAGAGAGAAAACTGGATGGGGGAAAACAAATAGTTGATAATCACAGGGGAACGTAAAAGACAAAGATGACTGAATACAAATAGTTGATAATCACAGGGGAACGTCAAAGACAAAGATGATTGTGTGTGTGTGTGTGTGTGTATACACATAAAATGTAAAATTTAGATGATTGAAGAAATACTCGCTGCAACATCGCTCTAGCGTTCCAAAATACGTCCTACTGAAGTGGCAGTAAAAAGGAACTGAGGGACGTTGGGAGGGCGGAGCATGCACTCCATGGGGGAACGTCTCATTATCACATGCTTTTAAGCCCTAGAAACTTCAGATACATCCTGCGCAGGTGTGGAACAACCCATTTGTGTGCATTCACAGAGGCCACGAAGAAGAACAATTTTTATCATTATTACTTTTACCTATATGACTTCTTACTAAACTTCAATCTAATCTTGCCAATTTTTTTTAAGCCTTTAAGATTTAGATTTATATCTTAAATCTTCTTTCTTATAATCTTAACCCATTCATGTTCTTGTTTCTCATCCAATTATACAAAGGTTCCCATTTTTCCTAGTCTCAACAATTTATTTGTCCTTTTGTAATACTTCAGTTAAAATATCCATCTGTGCTACGTCAAAAACTTTTTCTATTAACTCCTGTATTATTGGTGTCTCCTAACTTTTCCAGTATTTTGCATATAAAATTCTTGCTGCCGTAGTTCCATGTATGATCAAGTATCTTTTTTCTTTTTCTATTGTATCTGGTACTATATTCAACAAAAACATTTCAGGTTTGTATGGAATTGTACAAGATAAAAATTTTGGTAAGATCTCATGGACTAGTTTCCAAAAGCGTTTAACTTGCCTGCAAGTCCACTACATATGATAAAAACTATCTTCTTCTGATTTACATTTTCAGCATTTGTTAGAGGTATTCTGATATACTTTAGATAATTTTTCAGGTGTCATATACCATCTGTAGAACATCGTATACAGTATATATATGATTAGCTGATTTTGTTAACTCAATACTATTTTCCCATACTTGTGACCATGATTCCAGATTAATACTGTGACCCACATTTTTGGCCCATTTTATCATACATTCTTTAACTATTTCATCTTGCGTTTTTAATTCTAGTAAATAATTGTACATTTTAATCCGTTTTTTCCTTTACATTCAGAGGTACCTTATCTAGTGGTATCTGTTCCTTACTGAAGCGGATTGTTTTATCTCTTGTGTACCTCAAATTTATTTGCATTTTTGTCCACTAGTCCAGTATTATACCTTGTTCTTGTAATTCTTTCCTTGATTTCATACTTAATTCCTCTTTTAACAAATCCCTGTATCTCAAGGGTTTCTTTTCCATTAATATTGGTTGTGAAAATGCTTCCATTGGTGAGACCCATTCGAGAACTTTCTGGTAATTTTCCTCTCGAATCTTAGTCCATACCCAGTTCAAAGCTTTCCTTATCACATGATTCTTAAATTTATTGTCTTTTACTTTTTGATACCATAGGAAAGCATGCCACCCTAGGTTTAAATCATGTTCTTCTAGTTTTAGTAATCTGTCATTTTCTAAAACTGTCCACTCCTTTATCCAAACTAGAACAGAGGCTTTATAATATAAAAATCAATCTGGAATTTCAAAACTTGCTCTTTGTTTTGTATGTTGAAGTGCTTTGATTTTTATTCCAGTTTTTTTCCCTTGCCATACAAACATCATTATTTTTTTGTAAGCACTTGAAGTATTAGCTGTTTTGTAAGAACTGATATTGTCTGGAAAATGAATATCATTTTAGGTAATACATACATCTTTATAGCTGCAATCCTCCCCATGAATAATTGAAATTTTGACCATTTTTCCAAATCTTTTTCAATTGTCCCAATTAGTTTAATGTAATTGTCTTTTAATGTGCTTGTTTATTTTTGTCATCCAAATTCCTAGGTATTTAACTTTTTTTTTCCTCTTTAAAGCCTGTCATTTCTACTGAATATCGAATCTTCTTTTCTCGGAATCCTGTGAATGTTTCCTCAGCACTCATTCTGTTAAAGTAATATTTTGGTTGCAACAAACTCTATGTATATCCTCATGCTGCCACTACTGATTAATCTGTATCCTGCATTCACCTACCTAGATTTTGTACTCTAGAGATGATGGAGTAGGCTCTGCTACAGCACTGTTGGGGAACCTGTAGCCTTCTAGAAGCTGCTGCACTGCAATTCCCATCAGCTGAGCAAATGAAATGAATCTAATGCTAGCAATATCTGGAAGACCATAGATTGTCCACCTCATTGCTCATCTATATAATTTATGAACACATTAAAATTTTTAGTGTCGATAACAGAATTTAGAGTCTGGATTCATGAAAACTCATGTGTTGTATTATATTTTTAGTGATCAATAAAGGTATTGCCTGCTCTCACATTTATATTTTGTGCTGACCACACAGCTCCCTTTTATTTGTGTGGAATTTGGGAACATATAGACCAGATGGGCGGGATATAAATCAAATAAATAAATAAATAAATAGACATATCAGAGTTTACTTCTCTCTATTGTTAAGAGCTGTTCATTCATATCCTCTGCTTGTTTTTTGGAAACAATGTATAATCCTTTGCTTAGGATTTGGTAAGGTATTTTACAGAAGGCTTTTTGGAAATCCAGGTAAACAACGGTAAATCATTCTTGATTGCATTTGTTGGTACTGTAGAAGAACTCAGTTTTGTAAGACAGAAATTACATTTGTGAACTATATTTATTCTTTTCCAGTGAGGCTTGCCTTTTGACATGTTTGTACATTTTATCTTTAATAACATGATCCACTGATATATACAAACTGATGGTCTGAAGCTTCCTGTTAGTCCTTTTTTCAAAACTGACAATGCATTGTCCATTTTTGTCCTCTGGTGCAGAGACTGATTCTGGAGATGTGTTACATATTTTTTACTAAGATACAGTGGTGCCCCGCATAGCGACGTTAATCTGTTGCAGGATTAACGTCGCTATCTGGATTTGTCGCTAAGCGGGGGGAAAACCCCATAGTTCCTATGGGGGAAAAACTCACTGGTAAGTGAAGATTCCCCCATCCGGCCGCCATTTTTGCTGCCCGGTAAGCGAGGGCAGGGCACAAAAACGCTGCGGGTGGCCATTTTGCTGATCCAGCGGCCCTTTTGGAACCGCCGATTAGCTGTTTTCTAAACATCACAATGCGAAGATCGGTAAGCGAAACGCTTACCGATCATCACAATGAGATGTTTAGCCTATCTAAACATTGCAATGCGATCGCATTAGCGATTGCAAAAAACACGTCACTATGCGGATTCGTCGTTAAACGGTGTGCTCGTTATGCGAGGCACCACTGTATTGGACCCAGTGACTGGGTCCTTTTAAATTTGCCAATAATGCCTTCAGAGGTATAAGCAAAGCAGAGTTTTTGGAATCCATTATATCAGTTTTTAGAATCCCTGGCTGCATCCAACTCCACATAAAAATGGTTTTCCCTGATAGCGAGGAGTGCAAATTGCTTGCAGGAACAGCAATCTACCTTTCAAGGGTTCCAGCTCACCCACAGTGCTGTTCGACATGCAGACACACTGCCCATTTTACAAAGCTGTAAGTGGACTTATGACCTCTTCCAAGGGTTGTGTATAGGGTTTTGTTGTTTTGGCATTTTGAACAGTCCGTGCTGTCCCTGGAAGATTCTGGGAGCACAAAACTGGATTCCAGATCTGACAAATGTTGCCTGCTGCTTATCTAGGACATCTCCTGTCACCATTATTTACTACAGCAACTCAGTCGTCTTTCCTGAAAATATCACTTCAGGCATGATTAGCATCTCCATGTTTTTGGTGGTGAAGGCAGGTAAGAACAAAGGAAACACATTCCTTTTAACACAAATATTATCAAAGGTCCATCTCCCCACCTAGCCTGTTTTCAGTCCCTAGAGTGTTTAAAAGATTTGCGTTGCCCTTAATGTGACACCATGTTCTGATACCACATATTTTAAAAACCAGCTATGGTACGAACGGCACATCTGGTCTCATTCCCCTTAGTATCTCCAAATGACAGCATCCTGTAACCTAAACCATTGATAATATCTCACATACATTAAAAGGGCTTACTTTTTCAACAACAACAAAAGTACTAATACTGTACAGAATATAAAGAATGTAATGTCCCATGATTAAATTGCACACTGCTAAAAAGATTCAGGCATAAATACTCTGTGCAGACAAGCAAAATGGTCAGTGTCATATCCCAACCCTCCTTTCTAACCAATTCAATATAGATATCAACCTTTAAAATGGCCATTCATTTAAAAGTTTTAATATTTCTTTATTGTAACTGAAAAACTGTACATAAAAAAGGAGCTGTAAAGGTACATTTGTCAAAATCAATGTAAGAAATATTTTCTCTGCCCAACTTAAAGGGAGTGCAAACATTTTACATTTCATAAAGTGACAAAAAGTAAACTAAAATTAATAGATTGTAGTTTACAGCAACGGTACAAAGTCAAGCTGGATTTTTTAATAGTATGGCAGAAAAAGGAAAATCCCTTTCAGATGAAAAATCATATACTGTATTTTTTGCACCATAAGACTCACTTTTTTCCCACAAAACAGGGGGGTGGAAAGTCTGTGCATCTTATGGAGTGAAGAAAACAGATTATATTTTCCTGTTTTCTTCTCCTAAAAAATCGGTGCGTCTTATGGAAAGGTGCGTCTTATGGAGCGAAAAATACGGTAGTTTTATTTCTAATCTTTAAAAAAATATAAATGAATTTAGAAGAGAATCACAGTATACGGGCCCTAAACATTTTAAACCATTACAAGGTACATAAAAATAGACACAGATTCCTTGGAAACTTTAATTCTTTGATTAAGCAGCAAGCATATCACTCTTCCAGGCCGGAAAAAAAACACTGCTTAACGCAACCCCCTACCCAAAACAGAACGTGCAAGCTGTATGCACATAATTTGGAAAGCACACAATTTTAAAAAGGACAACATCTTGCTATATACATATTCAGTACTACAAATGCTAAACATTTCATTATTGTGTGGTATAGCGTATGTAAAGCAGTATTACACTACATACCTATCTCACCCAAACACACAAGTGCCCAGTTACAGCTTTGATAGTCTAAAATTGCCATCTGCATGGCAGCACCCGACCTTCTGTATACTGAAGTTCTAGCAACAAGAGACAAGACAAAAAGTTAGCAAAAAAGGACAATACAGTCACTGGGAGATTGGATGTACATACTTAAAATACTGAAAATGCATTGTATGTGGTTTGGTATTTAAAGAGTTATGCCAAAATGCACAAAGCATTTGGAAAAATTCAGAGGGTTTATGTTGACCTCAGAATCAAAGTACTAAGAATTCTGGCAATTGACAGTGCTGTTTCTTCCTTTCAAATGTCAGTATTTAAAACAAAATACTATGACTGAGAGTATAGGACAGGACATTTGCATCTAATATACTACAACAAAAGAAAATTCTACTTAAATAAGATTCTTTTAAAAAGAATTTAAGAAAATGAGTTAATGAATAAATCTGAAAATGTTGACATGTGAGCTGTAAAATGCAAGGTTGATACATATCTCTGTACACAAAATCATCTTGAACCTTGAATGTTAAACATCATTGCTTCAGTAAGAAGTGGGGAAGTCAGCTGCACAGTAGAGGAGAAATATGCATCTCTTCATGAAGACAGAAAACTTTTGAACTCAGCATTCCTTGCCCAAAACTAAGTGAAGCAAGCCAACACACAGCTGTACCACTTGTTTCCTAATTAGGTAAAGCATGATTTCGTATCTGTTTTAATACTAAGTAAAAGTAGGGATAGGGATGCATTGGCAAGGAACACCAAAAAAATAAAGATGGCAATGGCAGGTAACAACTTTCTTAATATCTCATTATTTTACAACACCCCTTTCTATGGATTTCATCAGGGCACTCCTTGCTGCTTTACTGTCAGATACTAGACAGGATAAAATTCCAGGTAAAAAGCAGTACTACAAAGATTATTTAAAAAGAAAATGACAAAAACTTTAGCAGCCACATGGCAACAGAGGCTGTGTAAAAAGATAAAGCAAAAACGCTGGCTCATCTAACACTTAATACAGATTTTGCGCTACAAAGTCATGCTTCCAGTATCAGAAGACCACATATATAGGTTTTACCTATTTTGTACCTTGGCTTTGCAAATCTTCAAGACAACTTTTCCAACAGGTATATTGAAGAAAAGCAATTGATAAAGAAATTTAGAAAAGACAAGCCTAAGAAACATATGGTTACAATATCTGTCAAAATCTGAATGGCAGGCTTGTTAGTTAACGCTTGCGCTCCTAACATAGGAAAATGTAAAAATAATTTCTCCAATATATCAGGTTTACAACCCACTTCAGAACTTAAGCTGAAACTCCTACACTCTCCAGATGGTTTGTTTCCATGTAGCTGAATATAAAGAATTTTATAAAATAAATAGAGTAAAAATCGGTTAAGTCTTAGTGCATTGTACTTTTTTAAAAGAAGTTAGCTGTGTAAAAAAAGGCTGACTTTGTAGACATGGTTTTGCTGTAACAATCGACTGCACTGAAGATTCTTTCATACAGGTGGCCATTCATGTATTTCTGCTGCTGCAGCCTTGCTTTTTTGTACAAGACCACTTAAATACTATGGAAGGCTTCATCTCCCTCCCACCTTCATTATCTCAGGAAAAATAGACACTGATACAGTTTGGTTATTTACCATAGTTCTGCCCTACTTCTTTAGTGCAGAGGGGACTGTGATTCTGTCTGGATTCCAATAAGCGACGGTGGCTGTGGGCCGCCAGTGGAAGATAACGCTGGTCTCGGATTTAGACGAGGAGGCATGGAATTAGCTGGGCGGATGAGTGGTGGAGGGGGTTGGTTTAGGGTAGGCCTTGGCTGAATAAATCGAGCCTGTTGCTGGAGTGGTGGAGGCTGACGATGGAGAGCTGGAGCGGCCGGAAGGGTTGGACGAAGTAATGGAGGAGGCTGGTTCAGTGTTGTTACGGGGGCTGCTGGTGTTGGAGTAGACGGCTGGGCAGGTGGAGAAGACCCTACACACTGAGGGGTCTGTGGGATCTGAGCCTATAAATAAAGTGATATAGATATGTCAAAGCAGCCATCCTCTCATATTATGCAGTTTGGGTTGTCATTGCCTCCAGAATGAGGGAAGCATAGTTAGTTCATCCACTTTGGTGGCTATGAAACCCTTCTTTCAAAAGCAACCATTTCTAAGCTGTTCACACAGTGAAAGAGAAATATTCAGTACATTTTTTAAAAAAACGGGGGGAAAAGTTAAGCTTAGAAATTCCACATTTTTCAGCTATATATTTTTTCCATATTAGTACTGTCACAGTACATTTTGGGAAGAGGCATAGGTAGCCCAGTTTTAAAAACATTCTGCTAACGTAAGTCCCGTAGAATTGAATGGGACATGGCCAGTAGATTGTTCTAAGTACCAGGATGCAATAAGCTTCCTCAGCTGGTCGTTCGACACTCCACTTCAAGTTAAATATTACATTTTATGATATGAAGTTTAATGTCATTCCTGAACTCATGCTTACTTAAGATCCGGTACACAAAAACACACCTCATCTTCTTCATCAGTGTTCTTTCCTGATGGCACATTAGTAATTTTTGTGTCCTCCCCTAAAGCGGAAGCATCACCATTAGAAGCCAGGGTTCCTTGTTCTGCTTCCCATTCCTGCAATACCTCCTCTAAGTTAAACCGACGCCTGTAGTTTACAAAGAAGTTCTTCACTTGACCAACAGTCTTGTTGCCAATTACATCAGCAATAGCTTGAAAATCTTTACCATACTTGCGGACACCTAAAAAGGCAAAGTAAATATACCTATGAAGGTTCAAGTCAATAAGCAGAAGTCTGTATAATGTATATATGCCATCTATGGGTAATACATAAAAATGAGTTCTTAAATACTACATTGTGGGGCTTCTGTTAGGATTTGTAACACTGTGTAGAACACTATAAAGTGAATAGCTGGTCTGTTTTATTACTGAGTTTTAATATTTTATGTATTCTATTTATTTATGCTGAAGGAGCCTACAAAGTTAGAAGCCCATATCTGTAATTTGGCTGAAAATCCCTTTAAAGGAAAGTGAAATATTCTTTTCTAACTGCTTCCATCAGAATTTACTCTTTGATGAATTAATAAAATAAAAATACTGTATTTATTTGTTACTGACAATCTGTTTCTAGAATGCCCTCTGTTGGTTGATAACACGAATTGGACTATACATCCTTGGTCAGAAAAGAAACTGCTGAATTTATTCCTTGTAAGACTCTTTTCAAGAAAAAGATTACATCATTGGGCAATTGTACTTCTCTAGAAAGGCAACACTCATTGTCCCTCACCACAGGTAGCTAGGGCAACAGAAATTGTAGAGGAAATAAAAATTCCTAAAGGTTGTCTACCTGTGGTCAACTATTTAGCGCACTGATTAAACAGTATGTGGCAAAAATAAGTAGAGGACCTCAAGAAAAACATTGATGTCAAATCCTAGACATGAGAATCTGGGCAACAATAGTTCTTTGAGATGCTTAATGTGACAGCACTATATTTTTTTCAGGAAACAACCTGTTACATGTTTGGGTATTAATCCTACTAGCTTTGTCTTCTGTTTTTAGACATGTGAATAACTTGTTTTATTTGAAATACATACAGAATATTGCTATAGATCTCACCATTTTCTATTTTGGTTTAATTTTTTTGAGGATACAGGTTAATTGGGTTCATGAACAAGAAATTATTATGCAGGTAATAAATGCTAGAACAGAATATATTTAGCAGGAATTGAGAACTGCCTGCACAAGAGCAGAATCCAGAGTGGGCAGAGTGCCCAATCATTCTTTCCTGCCATAGGCCCCCATCACCTCACATTCTTGCTCTGGAGGGCTTAACATGTTTTCAGTGCTTTGGTTTCAGGGAGTAGAGACTAAAGTGTCAGTACTATGGCAAGCACCACACTGGATTTTGGTTAAAATAAATTACAGTTCAAGGGGTCTGAGTCTCAATATTTCACTTGTGAGTTCACTAATATTTACTCCCAAGAAAGTGCACACTGGCCTGCAACCGAAAGCAAAAATTTAAAGAATGGTTCAATTCTGCATTTACACAGAAGCAAGCTCCATTATCTCCAGTGATTCTCCACTTACCTAACTATGCTTAATTTTGTAGCTTGGACAGGATAATTTTTAAGCAACCAAAGCTCATTTTCATTTCAGCCAAAGCTCACCCTTAAGAGGTATCCATTAAGGCCCTCTAACTAAATTCCTAAGCCTCAGCTATAGCAAACCTACTGTATCAATTTTTTTAAAGTAATAACTGAATGCTTACATGCATCCCATTAATTCGATGGGTCTACTCCACTTGGAACTAGCAATTGCATTTGGGTCTAAGAGATTTTCTCCTTTTCCCATCTTTTCCTTGCTGTGTGCCTGCTTTTAAGATTTCAACACTTTCCCAAAATTATGATCTGCTGTGCCTTTTAAACAATAAATGTCTCAAAGGATTACCAATAAATAAATGAATAAAACTGTGGACGTACCTGTTAGAACTGATAAAGGGATCCATTTATTTTAGTAAAGAGGGAAGATTGTGTGTTGTGAAATTTTAGCAATTCATAAACAAGAACAAGATTTAATGTGCCAGTATTAAATTACAATTCATTCACCAACTGATTTTGCTTCTTCTTAGTTTTCCTAAAGAAGATGCACTGAAATCTTTTAACAGCATCAGACTGTGTTAAGAGTAGGAAAACTGAAGGATTTAAAGATTACTTCACCAATCCAAAATATTGGAATAATTTGCATGTTTAATTCATGGACTGCTGCTGCTTTTATGGAGAGGGTATTTTTAAATCTATTAGTTGACCACAGTATTATCAGAACTCTGGAGGCAAAATTATTTTTATTGATAGTTATTTACATGCATTCCATGGATTGCAGAAAGACAAATAAGTAGATTCTAGATCAAATCAAGCTTGAACTCATTAGAAGTTAAAATGATGCCACTATACTTTGGACATCTCACAAATAGACAGGCCTCACTTGGAAATACAATAATGTTAGGAAGAGCTGAAGGAAAAGAAGGAGGCCTAATATGAGATGGGTGGAAGCTGCAGCCTTTGGTTAGCAAAACTTGGGCAGGAATGTTAGTAGGAACCTTTTGGAGGTCATTAATTCATAGGGTTGTTGTATGTCAAAGGAATTTTGATGGCACATAACAATAACCATTAAGATTGGAGGGGGGCTGCTATAGGTGGATAGATATTACTTATAACAGCTGTGTACATCTGCTGGCACAATGAACAGCTAATCACAAGAAAAGTGCAACAGTGTATTAAATGATTTCACACTTACAGGGACTCTTACCTTGCATGTTATACTTTCTTTAAAAGGAGATGGTTAAATAGCTATCTATCTGTTTTTGGGGGGCATCAAACAGCATCTCAAACCCATGTGAGAGTATGTTGAGAAGTTAGGGTTTTAAGAAAGTTTTGGATGAGTTAACTTTAGAAGATTTCTGTCATACATTTTTTATTCTATTGAGACTGTATGTTAAATGGAATTATTGTTCTTCTGGTATATTTACCAAATTTATCTTGGAATAATTCCTCTCAATAAGCAGATTGACAAAATAATCTTTATTGCATTTTAAAATTACCATACCATGGTGTCATAAATATTTATTTAAAGGGAAAAGGCAGCTACAATCCAATTTTTGAAACATCTTCCAGGTTGTAACACACATGGGTCTTAATAAAATATTAGGAATGGTAATGTACCTTGAACTGCAAGGAGTTGTTCTTCTGTTGTCCAACGGGCATTGATTTTTTGATTTGACTGTTAACAGAAAAAGAAAATTATGAGGAAGTGTTTGAAAACTACAATAGCCTATTTCAATTATAAACAACATTTTCCACTTCCAATCCAGATTTACATCAACTAATTCTACAGTTTTATCTTTGCAAGGGCTTTGGAGGAATTCCTGAAGTGAAGGAAAGGAAGCCACCTTGTATTAATTCAGATCATTTAGCCCAACTCCTCAAGACAGGCTGCAAGGCTCCACATTTTAGATAGGAGTCCTTCTCCATCCTAATGCAGGTGATACCTTTAATCAACCATTAAGAATATAAATCAATATTGATCCCTAAATTAAAAATACTCTATAATGAGATATTGAAAGGAGAGAAAATACCAGATTCCTGGAAGCATTCATTAATAACTCTTATTCCAAAACCCAATAAAGATTTAACAGACCTAAGTTTGTATAGACCTATTTCATTATTAAATCAAGATGCAAAGATATTCACTGCAATACTTGCGAATAGAATGAATAAGTTTATTACAAAATATATTAAAGAAGATCAGAATGGATTTTTAAAGGGCAAGAAAATGGAGAATTTAACTAGGAGGGTCTTGAATATTATATATAATATAGAAAAAGATAAATCAAAGGCAGGTATTTTATCACTAGACATAGGCATTTGATTGTGTAGAATGGCCAACATTAAAGATTTTGTTAAAGGGCTGGGGTTTGGGAAAGAAATTTAGGAGATAATAGACCAATTATATGTGGAGAATACCTCTGTAGTAATAGTTAATGGTGGGATGACAGAACAGATAGATCTAGGCCAAGGCACCAGACAAAGCTGCCCTGTTTCTCTAGTTCTGTTTTGTTTGATTATTGAAATGTTAGCAAATGTGATAAGGAATGATGATTTAATTGAAGGTATGGGGTAAAATAACAAAATAAAGATTAATTTATTTGCTGATGATTCCTTCTTGATAGCGAAAAACCCAGTAGAAAGTATAGATAAAATTACAATTCATTTGGAAAAATTTAGAAAAATAACTGGACTACGTGTAAATTGGCAAAAATCTGAAATAATGTTGTTTAATCATAATAAATCAGAACAAGAAAGGTTTGTTGAGAAACATGACTTTAAGTTATGTAAATCAGTTAAATACTTAGTTATATATTTAGTAAAAAATATTCAAAAAATGAAGGAATTTAATTATATTACATTAAAGGAAGTACAGTGGTGCCTCACTTAATGATGTTAATTGGTTCCAAAAAAACATCGCTATGGGAAAACATCGCTAAGCGAAACACCATTTCCCATAGGAATGCACTGAAAACCGGTTAATCCGTTTCAATGGGAATGGATTACTGTCCTTAAGTGAAAATCGCCATAGGAAACATCACTAAGTGAAACAGTGTTTCCCCCATTGGAGTGCATTGAAGCCTATTCAATGCATTCCAATGGTTTTGCGATGTCCGTTTTCGCTATTTTTAAAGTGTCTTAAAATGTTCAAAAACTGTTTTAAATGCTTGGGATCGTTAGTGCACCTTGTAAAGCCTTTGCAAACTTAATTTGGCTTTGTTCTGACTCTTCGTTAATTTTTGGTGAATTTTTCCCCCATTGGAATGCATTGAACTGTAGGTTTGACAGCTGTCAAAGAATATAAAACAAACAAACAAACAAAAAACAAATAGTGAGCTTTCGATAATAAATCTTCTTCAAGGCCGTGCATCAAGTTCTTGTGGGCTGTTCCAAACTTATGTGTTGTTTTTAATGTCCTAAATTCCCACAGCTGGTGGTGTAGAGGCCAGGCAAGCATCTTAGATGGAAACAGCTACATCATGCATGTTGGTTTCAAGCTCTTCTTTAGCTAGCAATTTGGAATTTATGGCCCTTCTCCATCCTACTTGAAGATAACAAGAACTGAACCTGGAACCCTTTCTACACACAAGGTGGCTGACGTTTCATGGTAACTCACAACTAGAGTAGGCCCAATGAATCAATGGAAAGAGCTGACTCACCAAATCCCCACTCATTTGATGAGTCTACTCTAATTGCAACTTACTACTGGATTTCAGACAGTTGTTCACTATTAAACACAGGCCCCTTCCTTCCATGTGAGCAGGTGCTCCTCTTTGTTTTGTTCAATGCAGAGATCTGTCACTTGTTTGACAAGTAGCAAGATATATTCCAGTGCTGAAGAGAAATGAGATAGTTTGCCCCTCACAAAGACTGGTTCATCTACTGGAGACCTTAGATGTTGAGACTGTAAGAGTGGCTGCAATTAGGAGTAAAATAATTTTCATTCCTCTTCTCAAAAGGTTTAATGATCTTCTGCAGCAGATAGCTTGTGTGTCTTTTCTGCACATGATAATAAAGCCTGCTTTCAAATTCTTCACATTATGTATTCGTATGAATCAATGCCCCCAACAAATATGAACCAATGAATTCTTAGCAGTGTTTGATTCATTAGGCTATAAAATAGGGCCCCAGGCACCTAAAGACACCAAAAACACAGAGAAGCTTCTATTGACTTTCCTCTACAATCCCTCCAAGCTTGGTGAAGATTGGGATTCCCCAAGCCAGCTGCTAAAGGGCACTTTCCTGGGGGACCCCAATTTATAGATGTATAACTTGTATGTCTGAAACTCAATCTTCACCAAACTTGAAAGGATTGCAGAGGCGAGTCAGGGGAAACTTCTCTGTGATTTTGATGTCTCTAGGTATCTGGGGATGGGGTGGGGTGTCCTACCTGTGAGTGTATAACTCAAAACCCAATTTTCACCAAACTTGCAGGGCTTATAGAGGAGAGTTGGGAGAAGTTTTCCCGCAAATTTGGTGTCTGTAGGTGCTGAGCATAGCATTTTATAGGGTTTTAAAGTCAAAGACAAATTGACAATTGTCACGATGGAAGCCAAAGTAGATTCCATAGGTGCTGTTATTAAATTTCTTAATTTCTCACTGGTAGGAGATTTTAAGAAACTCGAGGCTTTTACATTAACTTCATCTGTCCAAACTAGACGTTTGTATCGTACAGATAAGACATTGTCACCTAAATGGTGTTCAGGGGGAAGATGTATTGGGTTAGAAAGTGACAAGATTAAAAGTAGGGGTAAATGATAGCTATCTGTTCTATGTCCGACAGAGAATTCCTTAACCAATCTGGTTAAAGATGGAGAAATTAACATATAGTCTACTACACTGCTACCTCTCCCTGATACAAAGGTAAATTCTGCGCAATTATCAAACAGTTCATTGCCATGTACAATATAAAGAGTAAGACGTTCTACCATCCTATTTGCTGTAAGCTGCCTAGAGTGGTCTTAACCGACTAGATAGGCGGGATATAAATAAAATAAATAAATAAATAAATCCATGCCAGGCATATCCCACTATAATTGATCTTCAGATCTTTTGATGTTCTGTAATTCATCAGGGTGTGTTTTCTACAGAGTCTGCCCCAGGCATTGGAAGAGTAAAGGATGTCATTATTTGATCCAGTTCTTGCATTCAGGTCTCCCATAAGTATCACATATGCATTGGGGGCTATGGATTCTAAATTTGTAATATAAAGTTCAAATTGGTTCCACATCTGAGTTTTTTGATTTTTAGAAGACAATGAAGGAATATAAGCATTGATAATCAAATAAGCGCTTGACCTGATAACAAGTAAGGCGGCCATAGCAATTTTGTGACAGGGTAGCAGCCATTTACCCCTAGCTTCCAAAGCAGGAATTTCGTTTCATTCCAAGAACTGGATCAAACAATGACATCCTTTACTCTTCCAATGCCTGGGGCACAGACTCTTAAACAATCGAGTATTCCTGGGTCACTCAACTTGATTAATTGATTCATCAGAAAAATATTGTAAATTTGTAATTCATCCACCTTGACAAATCACAAATCAAAATTAATCCCCCATTTTTCTGATTCATGACCATCTCTAATAGACTGTATAAAGCTATACCATATTTCAGTTTCTATAAAAAATGCAATTTAACTCTAGTACATTTTGCATTACCTTGACTTACCCAAAAAGCAAAAAACAGTTAAAATGTACTAGTGAGAAAACCTTGTGTCTAGTATCTTGATAATACATATGCAATTTAGTTCCCACTACAATATTAAACTGAAAATCCATTGGAATTTCATAGTTACTCACCTCAGGAGGTTTGAATTCTTCTATCCCACCTTCAATTTTCTGCTTAAGTGCACTATTTACTTGTTTAGCATTCTGAACCTTGTCCAACAAACAACAAAAAAAGAAGGAAAATTAGTTTATAGAGAATGGCCAATATATCGGTAAATGAGTATCTGCCTGGGGAATCAAACAAAATTCCCTAAGGCAACCTCATAAGGTTTGGTGGTCGAATGTGCAGCCTACAGAAAGTCCTCAAATATCTGCTCTCATTCATTCACATAATCATTCATTCATTCATTCATTCATTCATTCATTCATACACACAGAGAGAGAGAGAGAGAGATTAGGAAGTGCCCAGACAGAAACGTTCAGTTTCATTTTTTTGGACTGGAGACCTCAGAAGATTTCAAAGTCTCCTGTTGTAAAGACAGGAGCCCTCCATAAGCAGAACAAAACTCCACAAAACCTGTTTTCCGAAACTATTTTTAAAGCTCTTATGGTTCATCACAATGCCCCAGGCTGGGGTCATTTGTGGCCCACATGGCATACTTTACCCATTGTTGCTCCCAGGAATCAGAACCATTTTGTAAGAAAAAATATAGCTTATAGGACTCAAGCACTCATCTGCCTCTGCAGACTAAGCACAATGACAACTTTTCCAATAGTTTTAATCTCCGGGGTCAGAAGCTGAAGGGAGCCTCCTCATCTGCCCATTGGGATGGGCAACTTCTGCTCAGTCTGCTGTCAATATTTGACAGTGCACTAGTATGAAAGAGGGTGTTTTCCCTTTGACAGCATCATTGTGCCTTTGCCTTGTTTAGGAGTAGATAAAGGTTCCCAGAAGCAGGACCTGCTCATAGGCAAGCAGTGTCTCTGAGCCAAAATGCCAATTTTCTTATCATTCTGCCATGGTGATAGCAATAGCAAATGCAGGACTTTTGAGGAGGCTGCAAGAAAAAAAGGGGAGGAGATAGAGCACATGAAGCCCTCTTGTTGTCCATCTTGGTGCTTACCAAGGATTCCTTCCTCAGTAAGGATAGCCACATTTGTCTCAGTTCCCTGTGATTTTATCATTTTTTTTGGTCATTTTTTATTTATAATGATGAGTCTGAACATACAAATACATATTTTTATTCAGTTGTTGATGTAATACTGTGAGAAAGTATTCTGACAGAAGTGTACAAACAGAATGAATATAGAACTAGTAATGAAAACCTCTCCCCAACCTTGGAGTAATAGGACACTTATTATTTAATGTAATTACAGACTATTTTTCTGATGGGTTGTGGAGGAAAACATCGTATCAAGCATCAAAAGAATGGTACATAAGCAGAATCTAATTAAAAAGTACAAAACATTGTTTGGTTCAACATGAATCATATATATAGCTCCAATTAAAAGCATATTAGGCATTTTTCAGACAAGTATAAAACTGTCTGTGAGCAGCCTTAATATACCCCTTGTTGATGACATGGAGAGTAGTTGCTGGAAAAGGATCTCTATTGGAATAAAAAAAAAACTTTTAAAGGGCCACCTGGGCTAAAACCATAAAACTTTACAACTTAGGGTGCCAGGAGTTAACTTTATTTACAGTCTTTGGAGCTGTGGGGCTCTGCTTCCTCTAACAGTTCTAGGACACCTCATAGGTTGCTAGGCATGGGGTGTTGCAACAAGGGTGCTGGGTGTAGGCAGTCAACTGTACCTGGCGGTGAGTAGTAAAGGCCCCTTCCCGCACTACACATCCATAGTCTCCGCCGACAGCCACCATCCTGTAGTTGAGGTAATCCTCTCAAGAGGCACAGCCAAACTTTGTCTGGCCTGGTCTGTGCAATGGAGCACAAAGTGAGGAGAAGCCAGAGGCTGACCCTCGGGGATACCCACAAACAGGCTGACCAGAAGGGCCCTGCAATGGAGCTGGTTGCTCTTGCTGCTTCCTCTGCCAATGGTATGCTTGACACTGGTTCTCAAGCCTCTTGAAACTTAGCCTGGTCCTGGCGGACCTGAACAGCTTCCTCTGGAGGTAGTAGAAATTTGACCCAGTGCCTGGTCTTGAGACCTAAGTGGCAGACCATCTCCTACCCAAAAATCTCCCACAAAACTATTGGCCAGAAGTGGTAGTACCTCCTGGGCCTTTCACACCTTTGAATCTACAGCAACTGCCCAATAGTCCTCTTCTCCTACATCACCCTCCTCCATAAATCCCAGTCCTACCATTACTACACCTGTGACCTTGAGGGCATTGTCTGCCTCTCCCTTGCCAACACCTGAGCCCACAGGTGAACTGTGGGTTGGGAATATCACCCTTGCTCTCAGGGAGGTGAGGAGCCAACTCTCACATTCAGGATGACCTTCACCAGGCCCACATATCCGTTCTGAAAAAAGACCAAGTGCTTCACCAGAATCTCAATTTTAAGGTTTTTTTGGAAGTTCTTTAGGAGACGTTTTATAAGCTTAGTCTTATTAACCAGGCCCACACAGTCAGTATAAAAATTCACTTTAATAAGCATTTTTGGATTTAACCTTGTTATCTACAAAAGCATACAAAAATAATCGGAAATAAAGAATCAAAACTAGTAACTAAAATACCTGTCGCTTCAGTGAGATCAACTCCATATCCAGCTGCCTAAGAAGTGTGTTTGCTGCATTGGGGCTACAAGAAACTGCTACTACATCCTCTTGAGTTAGGTACATGCCTTTGGGAGGACGGCATTTAGAACGCTGGGAGTGATGACGATGTTGCAGGCTCTGATACTCTCTTCTGCCCAATCCAATTTTGCTGGATTGAACGGGCTGCTCATTACTGCCCTGCAATGTTTAAAAAGTGAAGAAAACTTAAGTACTACACGTACCTTTAAAAAGCAAAAGCAAAACGTATTAGTTCTGTAGATCTAAACAAAGTGTTAAGTCATTACTGATTATAACCCTACACAGGCTAAAAAACAAACTCCGGATTATACCAATACAGTGGCCGATCTCTTTTTAATGCTTAGATGTCAGGATTAATGGGGGGGGGGGGAGAGGAAATAATGGGGGGAAAGAGTCAGACCTCTTCTGCCCACTGGCCATGGTCCTGATACAGGGCCTCATGCTTACTTGGAAGTAAAAAAGAAAGAAAGTGAGATTCAGTTTAATGTTACCTATTGAAAACTGTGTATAGGTGCATTCAGTGAGTACAAAGGAGAAAGTAATCTCTGTTACTGATCTATACAGCTAGTCAGGCAGATTTCCTTAGTGACTGGCTATCTAACAGGTGTTTTTTTTAAATGAGACTGTTTGCACTTCTGTTTGCTTTTATAATTTGTTTTATAATCTGTTTCAGTAATGCTTTTATCTACTATATTTACTATGTCATTTAATTCTCTTTATTATTCTCATAACTTATTGTTTTATTTATTTATTTATTTATTGGACTTATATACCGCCCCATAGCGCTACAAGCACTCTCCGGGCGGTTTACAATTTTTAATTATACAGGCTACACATTGCTCCCCCAGCAAGCTGGGTACTCATTTTACCGACCTCGGAAGGATGGAAGGCTGAGTCAACCTTGAGCCGGCTACCTGGGATTTGAACCCCAGGTCGTGAGCACAGTTTTAGCTGCAGTACAGCGTTTTAACCACTGCACAGTTTTTAATACTGTTTCTTTTCAATGATATAAGCCACCTTGGATCCTTCTAAAGTGAAAGGTGGATTAAAAATATTTTTAATAAATAAAATAAACAATTCTAAATTCTTAGAAACGGAGAGTTTTTTAACCAAAAAAGCCCCATTGTGTCCTCTAGTGGCCACTTAAAAAATGTAAAGCTTACGAGTATCCTGAAAAATTGTACTAGGGCTTATTTTCAGGTTAGGTCTTATTTTCGGGGAAACAGGGTACTCCAACCATGGAGATGGGTGGGTGGAGAATTGGCAGGATGTTTCCTTATTGTATGGGATCAACATAGACAAATTGCAAAAGCTCATATACATTAGTACTATGGAAGCACCAAAGTCACTTCCGCTTCCAGACCAGAGTCAAGAATCCAGGGTTTATAGTGTGGTATTTAGCCACACCTAATCCCCAAGTAAGCTATTCATGCTTACAGCAGGTCTACACACCGATGCACTGCTTGTATGTGCATGTTTATTCATGCTGTCAACAAAGATCAGAGAGCATCTGCCACTTTTAGGAAAGTTTAGAGTCATGTACTAGTTACCATACTGATCTGCAACAGATTTAGCCATCAAATATGGCTTGACCAATGTTTTGAGACCCTACTGGTTTCTAATTCAATGTTTTCTATTGGCCTCTTCCTTCACTGCATGGTTTCTTTCTGCTGCTCTTCTGCAGATGGAGGTTTAGTAAGACACTTCTAAAATCTACTGAAAAACATGTTTTTGCTGCTAATAAAAAAAGAAGGTCCAAGAGAATCACAATTACTGGAAGCCTGGAACTGTCTAGACATTCACTATATGTCCCCCAAAGTTTGTAAACAACAAGGTTACTATGGTTTAATTGTTCATTACCTCCTTTTTAGTTTCCTTTTTGGGATCATAATCACTATCATTTCCATCCATTGGATGAGTTTCTTCTGCATCATCATCACTGAGTACAGAAACAGATAAGTTGTGAAAATAACTCCTGTCGTGTTTTTTTTTTGCATTTTGCAAAACAAAGTAAATATACAATGTCAAAATTTTAAAAACTGATTTGCAGAATGACAATAACAAAAACCAGAACAGCAAACTACAAAAAGGATACTTCAATTCTTGCTGGTGTTTTTTCATAAACTGGTCTCCAACCAAACGTACAAACATAGCTAAACAATAACATGGGGTGTAATTCAGGCCCGTTTATATGTTTGGTTGGATATCCAACATATTTGGGAAGCAGCAGCAAAAGAAATATTATGGGTAGGTGCAGATGGTTCTATCCTGGCAAATCTGGCAAAAGAAAACAAGGACCTCTCTTATTAGTATTCAACTACTGCATACAAAATACTTGCTTTCCAATCCATGGACATTCTGAAAACACAGCTTCACAAGAGGAAGTGTAAAAAATCCTGACTCAACTCATTAAGGGAATATTGTGATTGTGCAAAATAAAGCGTTGGTTGCCAACAATCATAATCACAGACATGTATCAAGAAGAAACACATTCTGTGTAGGGATGTATTTCAATACTGTATGTATGTATGTATGTATGTATGTATGTATGTATGTATGTATGTATGTATGTATGTATGTATGTATGTACGTACGTGTGTGTGTGTGTATGTATGTATGTATGTATGTACGTACAGTTGTGTTCAAAATTATTCAACCCCCAATGCTGTAAAGGGGTTTAGGGACTATAGTGTACATTTGGAATTGTATTCAGAATGAAATCCTACAAGGACGTTTTAAAGAACCAAATGCAACTAAAATAACATCAATTGTTTATGTAATACAGTAGTAAATGTTTCTTTTGTGGTTTCTTCATTGCCACAATTTTTCAACCCCTTAAAGACTACCACTCTGAAGAAGAGAGGTTCATTCAGGTGTTTTCGATCAGGTATTGAAAACACCTGTGGATGTCACCGAGCACCAATCAAGCATAATAAGCACCAATTAGGCAGCTTTAAAATGACTGTGATACTCAGCTCCTTCTAGACATTTACTGGTGTGGTTACAAACACGGTGAAGTCAAGAGAATGGTCCAGGAAGACAAGAGAAGAGGTGATTTGTCTTCACAGGAAGGGCAATGGCTATAAGAAGATTGCAAAGAAGTTAAACATACCAAGAGACACCATAGGAAGCATCATTCACAAATTCAAGGCAAAGGGCACTGTTGAAATGCTACCTGGTCGTGGAAGAAAAAAGATGCTGACTTCGACTGCTGTGCGCTACCTAAAGCGTAGAGTGGTGAAAAGTCCCCGTGTGACTGCTGAGGAACTGAAAAAAGATTTGTCAGATGTGGGTATAGAAGTTTCAGCTCAGACAATAAGGCGCACACTGCGTAATGAAGGTCTCCATGCCAGAACCCCCAGGCGCACCCCCTTGCTGTCTCCCAAGAATAAGAAGAGTCGACTGCAGTATGCCAAAAGTCATGTGGGCAAACCACAAAAGTTGTGGGATAGTGTTCTGTGGACTGATGAAACAAAATTAGAACTGTTTGGGCCCATGGATCAACGCTATGTTTGGAGGAGGAAGAACAAGGCATATGACGAAAAGAACACCTTGCCTACTGTGAAGCATGGCGGAGGGTCAATAATGCTTTGGGGCTGTTTTGCTTCTGCAGGTACAGGGAAGCTTCAGCGTGTACAAGGTACCATGAATTCTCTTCAGTACCAGGAGATATTGGATGAAAATGTGATGCAGTCCGTCACACACCTGAGGCTTGGGAGACGTTGGACCTTTCAACAGGACAATGATCCCAAGCATACCTCCAAGTCCACTAGAGCATGGTTGCAGAGGAAAGGCTGGAACATTTTGTAGTGGCCATCGCAGTCACCAGACTTAAATCTGATTGAGAACCTCTGGTGGGACTTAAAGAAAGCAGTTGCAGTGCGCAAGCCTAAGAATTTGACTGAACTGGAGGCTTTTGCACAGAAAAGACATTTGTGCCTCTTTCATGTAAATGTAAGCAAGATGACTGAATGATCAAAATCAATGCCAACCCCCACTGAAATTGAATGTTTTGGCCATTTTGACATTGATTTTGATCATTCAGTCATCTTGCTTACATTTACATGAAAGAGGCACTTGTAGGTCAGAGAAATATAACCTTAAGTTTATAATGAAATAACCACAAATGTCTTTTCTGTGCTCACATCATGATTAGTTTTTATTCAACCCCCAAGTGACATTCAATCTTAGTACTTAGTACAACATCCTTTTACAGTTATAACAGCTTTTAAACGTGAAGCATAGCTTGACACAAGTGTCTTGCAGCGATCTACGGGTATCTTCGCCCATTCTTCATGGGCAAAAGCCTCCAGTTCAGTCAAATTCTTAGGCTTGCGCACTGCAACTGCTTTCTTTAAGTCCCACCAGAGGTTCTCAATCGGATTTAAGTCTGGTGACTGCGATGGCCACTCCAAAATGTTCCAGCCTTTCCTCTGCAACCATGCTCTAGTGGACTTGGAGGTATGCTTGGGATCATTGTCCTGTTGAAAGGTCCAACGTCTCCCAAGCCTCAGGTGTGTGACGGACTGCATCACATTTTCATCCAATATCTCCTGGTACTGAAGAGAATTCATGGTACCTTGTACACGCTGAAGCTTCCCTGTACCTGCAGAAGCAAAACAGCCCCAAAGCATTATTGACCCTCCGCCATGCTTCACAGTAGGCAAGGTGTTCTTTTCGTCATATGCCTTGTTCTTCCTCCTCCAAACATAGCGTTGATCCATGGGCCCAAACAGTTCTAATTTTGTTTCATCAGTCCACAGAACACTATCCCACAACTTTTGTGGTTTGCCCACATGACTTTTGGCATACTGCAGTCGACTCTTCTTATTCTTGGGAGACAGCAAGGGGGTGCGCCTGGGGGTTCTGGCATGGAGACCTTCATTACGCAGTGTGTGCCTTATTGTCTGAGCTGAAACTTCTATACCCACATCTGACAAATCTTTTTTCAGTTCCTCAGCAATCACACGGGGACTTTTCACCACTCTACGCTTTAGGTAGCGCACAGCAGTCAAAGTCAGCATCTTTTTTCTTCCACGACCAGGTAGCATTTCAACAGTGCCCTTTGCCTTGAATTTGTGAATGATGCTTCCTATGGTGTCTCTTGGTATGTTTAACTTCTTTGCAATCTTCTTATAGCCATTGCCCTTCCTGTGAAGACAAATCACCTCTTCTCTTGTCTTCCTGGACCATTCTCTTGACTTCACCGTGTTTGTAACCACACCAGTAAATGTCTAGAAGGAGCTGAGTATCACAGTCATTTTAAAGCTGCCTAATTGGTGCTTATTATGCTTGATTGGTGCTCGGTGACATCCACAGGTGTTTTCAATACCTGATCGAAAACACCTGAATGAACCTCTCTTCTTCAGAGTGGTAGTCTTTAAGGGGTTGAATAATTGTGGCAATGAAGAAACCACAAAAGAAACATTTACTACTGTATTACATAAACAATTGATGTTATTTTAGTTGCATTTGGTTCTTTAAAACGTCCTTGTAGGATTTCATTCTGAATACAATTCCAAATGTACACTATAGTCCCTAAACCCCTTTACAGCATTGGGGGTTGAATAATTTTGAACACAATTGTATAATATGCAAAAATATCAACAAAAGTGTATCAACAACTTATATCAAACCATCAAACAGCAGAGAACCAACATACTGATAAGAGGATCCTAGCATGTGGAACTGAATTATATTGTTCATGAATGTTCCTGTTTCCAGCATTTTGGAGGCAGTAAATTTTTTTACTACCTCCAAAGTAGTAACTTCTTTTTACTGAAGAAGTAAAAATACCACAAAACAAGTTTAGTGGACAATTATTTATGCTCGAAGCTCATCATATTTGAATTGACTTTTTACTCAACTCTTCCAAACCTTAGACTTTGATCTTTTATGAGTAGAAACATTGGACTGTGCACATTTATATTGGAAAACTTTATCATATTATTTACTTGCTTAGTATCAGACAGAACATTGTTAGCATATTATTTGTTTGATGCACTTTTGTTGATACGTATACTTTTGTTCATATTTTTGCATATTGTACACTAATGTTCTAAGTTTTGTTTAGCTGAAATATGGTGTTTCCTATGTTTATTTGAGAAGCTCTTGGGCAAAAGATAATGTGGAAAGTTGCTCTACCAAACTGTGAAGGGTTTTATATGTAAGTATCAAGACCTTGAACCTGATACAGGACACCACAGGTAACCAATGGAGACTGGCCAAGACAGGAGTGATGTGATCAAATTTGTTCGCACCAGCCACTAGTCTGGCTGCTACATTTTGAACCTGCTGTAGTCTCTGGGTCAGACTCAAGGGCAGCACTGCAGTAATCGATCTGGGAGTTCAGCAGTGCCTGAAGGAACCCTCATCTAGGTATGGACAGAGCTGGGTAATAAGTCTAAACTGGTTAATGGCTGATCTGGACATGGCTGAGGTCTGGGAATCCCAAGAAAGAGCTGGGTCCAGAGGGATGCCCAGATTACGAACTTGATCCCTAAATGGGAGGACAATGCCATCCAGTCTAGGTACAACCCCTTCCAACCTTTCATAGCCCCCACTCCAATCTAGGTTCAGTTTGAGCCTATTTATATTGGTCCACTCCAATACTGAAGCTAGGCATTGCTAAAGTATCTGGACAGCATCCACTGCAGAGGTGGTAAAAGAGATTCAGAGTTGCATGTCATCAGCATACTGATGGTACCGTACTCCGACTCTCCTGAGGACCTCCCCCAGCAGCTTAACATAGATGCTGAACAGCACTGGGGATACTGACAACCCCAGGACACCCTACGTTATAACATTAAATAATCTAAAAACATTTCTATTCAGAAATTAGTTTGTTTTTTAATATGGATTCAATCTGTGCTGAATGTGGTTACATTCCCCTTAGAAAAACTAGGTTTGTAGTTTGAGAATACTCATTGACTCATCTTTAAGCCTGGAATCAAATTCATAATAATGGTCAAGAGTGTATTTGCACAATTAATGTGACAGCTGTGCCTGTTCCTTGAAATCTCCTATTTCACTACAGTCTTAGTTCCATCCTGTTTGGACTACTGCAACGGGCTCTACATGAGCCTGTCTTTGAAGATAGTTTATAAACTTCAGCTGGTACAAATCCTGCAGCCAGCTTATTCACCAGGGCTGGCTATATGGAGCATTTAACTTCTCTGTTACACCAGCCTCACTGGTTATGTTTCCAAGCCCAATTCAAATTGCTATACAGTTTTGGTCCCAGCTAAATGATAGACCCTTACTCCCCATATAACTCTCCTTGAGTCTTAAGACTGCCTGGAGAGGCTCTTCTTACAATCTTGTCACCTTTACTGGTACACTTGACAGGAACTCAAGAGTGGGTTTTGTCAGTAGTTGCCCCCAGTTATGGAATGCCCTTCCCTTGATGCTAGGCTCGCCCCTCTTTCTGTCAGGAACGGAAAATATTTTTGTTGCAACAATAGGCATTTAGTATTTAATTGGAACATAACTGGTTGTGCTATGATTGATGCCACTATATCCTTTTTAATGCATTTTAAAATGCTTGTACACATCTTGATTTGTTTTTATATGATTAGTTATATATTTCTATGTTTAATATTTTCTTATAATATTTTCTTAATTTTTCCTGTATGTTGTTCTTATTCCTGACTATTTTAATGATCTACAAACCATTTTGAATCCCACTGCTATGAGAAAGGTGGCACAGAAGTGCAGTAAACAAACAAACAATGTTCTATTTTCCAAAAAAATACATGTTGCTTACCTGTCTCCCTGATTATTTCTGTTAGCTAACTTTCTGGCCTGCCGATCCATTAAACTTGTCCTAGAACGAGTTTTCTTCCAGGAGTAGTAGTATTTCACAAGGCTTGCAATAGTTTTATCTGGAAGCTAAAATGTGTAAAAATAAAATATAGAAACTGGTTATTAATGCTGTGAATGAAGTATAGTAACCCACAATTTTTTTTTCAATTTTTGGAAGATGCTTCCAAATCATCATAAACATGTACTTTATCAACAAGAATAAAAGTTTACACCACAAACTATATATATAAAAAGCACTTGTTTCATTTTCTCATAATCATAAGATTCTTTTAAGAATTTAAGAAAAATTTCATATACCTATGGACAGAAGGAGAAGAGACAGCATGTGGGAGAATTGGTAGATGCCCATTGATGCATTGGGGAAGAAATGAGGTGGCCAGGGGAGCCTCCAGCCAGGAGTAATACTGACATGTTGAAAATGAGACTTTTTTGTGGCTTCAGTCCACTTCTCAAGCACTGTTTGTCCAAACATTTTCAAATAATACTACAAGCATTTCCTTACCATTTGTTGGATTCTATGAAAGCTTTTTCCATGGAAACTAAAAGCTTGTTCAAAGAGTACTTTATCTTCAACTGTCCACTCATCTGGAAAAGGAGTAAAATTTGGGAGATCCGCAAGAGACTTCTCAATGTTGTGCTTATGCCAGAACAACATGCCAAGTGCCTTGAAAGAGGGAGGGGAAAAAGGACTGTTTCTATCACAGTAACACTTATTAGTTCTTTACAGTTTTATGTCACCTTGACAAACATGGAACATGTTACTTTTCTGGAAGACAACCCCAAAAGCCCACAGTTAGCATGGCCACTAGTGACTATGTTTGACTCTGGGAGTTGTAGTCCCAATAATAATAATAATCTCAACAATGCATTTCCTTTTCAAATAGATGCTCTTTTAGATTACTCTTCCATTATACGATGACTCTAGCATAATCGTATACTAAAGTTTTCCTAAGAGAGACATTAAAAGGGGACACATTAAAAAGCCATTTTTCCACAGCAGTTATTCAATAGTACAGTTCTACCTTTGAATCCTTCTACTTTCTGGAAAGCTGAAGCTTTCGCCCATGTGGACAATCAGGAGTTATAGGATGATTCTTCTGTTCCTGTTCCAAAATTTGCCAATACTGCTGAATTATAAATATATTAAGGAGGTAGACACTGTGTTGTCTAAGTTTACGAGAAATATGGCAAGCTAAAAAACCGAGAATAAAACTCAAAGCCCTACAGGACTTAAAAGAAAGAGGAGGAATGGGCTTACCAAATTGTTTAATATACAGTGGTGCCCCGCATGATGACGATAATCCATCCTGGGAAAATCGCTGTTTAGCGAAATCGTCGTCATGCGAAAACCCTTTCCCCATTGGAATGCATTGAAACCCGGTTTAATGCGTTCCAATGGGGAAAATACCTCGTCGTCCAGCGAAGATCATCCATAGGGAAGCCTTTTTGCAAGCGCTGATCAGCTGTAAAAATGGCTGCCCTGAGAAGCATGGGTCTGGAAAACACAGGGAAGCCATTCTGCGGAGCTGAAAAAATTGTCGTCTTGCAAACAAACAGTTCGCGAAGCACGGACCTAATTGACGTCCAGCGAAAATCCACCATAGGAATGCCTGTTTTGTGAATCACTATAGCAATCGCAAAAAGTCATCGCCATGCGGATTCGTCGTTTAGCGGGGTCGTCATTTAGCGAGGTACCACTGTATTACAAAGCCTCTGCTCTTAACTGGATAAAGGAATAGATTATTTTGGAGGACCAAAGACTTCTAAAATTGGAAGGGCATGATTTGAGATTAGGATGGCATACACACACACACACACACACACACACACACACACACACACACACACACACACACACACACACACACACACACACACACACACACACACACACACACACACACACACACACACACACAGAGAGAGAGAGAGAGAGAGAGAGAGAGAGAATAGCAAGGCAAAGACCAAACACTTTTTTCTGATCACATTGTAAGGAAAGCGTTATACCAGGTCTAGCAAAAATTTCAGGGCCAAGTATACAAAAAAATTCTGATATGGGTTCCCTTGGAAGCTTTTACACAACCTTCTTTAATCTCAAAAGAATGGAGATATACGTATAAAGAACTCTTAAACAAAGGGCAATAATTAAAAAATATACAGAAGCTGCAGGAAATGAGTCTACCGACAGATTGGTGGGCAATGCTAAAATTAGAATTAAGG
This sequence comes from Pogona vitticeps, assembly GCF_051106095.1. NCBI lineage: Eukaryota > Metazoa > Chordata > Lepidosauria > Squamata > Agamidae > Pogona > Pogona vitticeps. The sequence goes on along the minus strand of NC_135783.1, from coordinate 28,484,397 downwards.
TTTTAAAAAGATAAAATAATGGGCTTTTATGAGGGGAAGGTACAGGTGGATGAGCTATAGATTTATAGTAATGGTAAGATTATAAAAATTTTGGGTTATAATATAGACATAGATGATTGGACGCGAATGTGGAATAACTATATAGATGGGTTAAACCAGTAAACCTGAGAGAAAATGTTTTAAAGATGTTCTATAGATGGCATTTTACACCTGTAAAACTGACAAAAATGGTTTTAGGGGCTAGCAACTCATGCTGGAAGTGCTGTCAGCAATCCAGGACTTTTTTTTACTCATGGTGGACATGTGATAGAGTAAAAAGGTTTTGGTTTTGGAGACAGATAAAAGATATTACACAAGAAATCATACAACCAAAATAGCCTTTAAACCAAAAATGTTTTTGCTGAATATAATGCCAGAAATTCTTGATAAAAAATTAAATATACTGTATCTTGTTGCACATATTTACAGCTGCAAGGTTGATCTGGGCCCCAAATGGAAAAATCAGGAAAATCTGAAGATGGAGGAGCTGCTTTAAAAATTATTGTATATTGTAGAAATGGATAGCCCGTCAGAGGCTTTACATGAAAACCCAAGAATATATGTTAAAGAAAGCTGGAAAATATTTTATGATTGGTCCCAGAAAAAAATATGAATAGAGAATATAGTATATGTTAGGCATTTTAGTATCGTAACACCGCTGGGGAGCCAAGGTTATATTAGGTACTGTATTACTGCAAACACTTCCCCGTGCCTTTGTTTTGTTGTGTTTTGTTTTCTTTCCTCTCCCTCATGTATTCGTTTCCCTTTGATTGTTGTTTGATTATTTGTTATATAATAATAATCTTAAAAAAGGAGTTATAGGATGACAATTGTGGTTGTCCATCATTTCCCCCAACAAGACTAACTCTTCCCTTGGGAAATCTTTGAACAACATAACAAGTATCTTTGGGAAGCAGATGTGCGACACCTTATAGTATGCAAGACTTGTGTCTTTAAGGAAAAGGGTTAAATGGCGAGTCCTTCTTCTTTGTGAGGTGTGGTTTCCTCAGGGATCCAGTTATTCTGAAGTAGTTGATGAGTCCAAGGTGTTACAGTGCTCTTGACTATTTTCTTTCTTTCTTTATACAGTGGCTTTTAAATTTTTCCTTAATTTAACTTAAGCAAAAAATAGAACTTATCTTCTCATCAACAATGTGTATACAGTACTGTATGTTCCTACAAAAAGCATACATGAATGTACCCATGTTTTGAGTGAGGATGGGGGCTGTATTTAATCCAGTCTAAAGTTCATTACTGGACTAAAAGAACAATTTCAACCATAACTTTTTACTTTAAACCAATAATTATTTCTCAAAATTTAATTATCAAATATAATGTAATAATAAATGGCATGAGTTTCTTTTAAAATAAGAAACCGTTCTATTCCACTATTTCCATTGAAATAATTTTTATGCAGAATATTTTGCTAGCAGATTGCTGATCAGCACATCTGTGCTACACATGCCATGTTTGGATAGAAATTACCTGTGTTCCTCCAAAGCTCTACTTCTTGGTCCATGGAAGACAAATTAATTCAGCAAAACCAGGGCCTTTTTTTTTTGGTGTACACTTTTTTTGTGGAATTCCCTCAAAAGGAGGGCTGTATGACCCCCTTCTCCTTTCCTTCCAGAAACAGGTTTAAAGTGTCCTTTTTGAAAGAGTTTGAACTGAAGTACCTTTTGTCCTTTTCTCCTAACAGTCTGTTAAAAATACTGATTGTATTATTTATTGCATCTCAAAGTTTGGACATAACATTTTTCCAGTACATGTCTTGTACTAATTTGTGTAAATCTTACCTGTTCCACATTGTACCCATGTTTTTCCTTTGCTATTGCAATGTATTCATCCACTGTGTAACAAAGGAATACCATAATTATTTTCCCATCCAATTACAGCAGTTTAGGATAACTGAATTTACTGCCAGACAACACATTTATCTCTTTTCTACAAAAAAAGTAAACCAAGTTCCTTTCCTTTAACACACACATTCATCTACTGAGATGTTTATGCCCAGGCAAATAACTATTTTTCCTAATTGGAAGATATTCCAAAGAGTCTTCTAGGAAATGATGACTGCCAGCCAAAAGCTAAATCCAATGCTAGCTCCAACCAGATCAGTTTCATAGCTAGCAATGGGACTTAAATGGTGACTAACAAATCCCATTCATTTCACTGAATTAATTGATTATAATTCCAAGACTGGAATCATACATGGAGTTAGGCTACTTAAGTACAAGTGAAGAAAATACATTTAATTAGCCCAGTAAAAAGCAGCAAAACATCTCTATTTCAATTCTATCATATTCAAAGGCATGTTCCAGATTATACATAGAAAGAAGACCCTTCTTGATCATTGTATCAAAACTTTCCAACAATTTCTTGCATAAGGAAAGCAGATTAATAGCTTTCTGACTTGGTATCATTTTGATTGACTTTTTGCTGCTTACTGCTTTGAAGCAATTCCAGAGATCAAGCCAAATAATGAATCTAGCAAATGTATAAACCTTTCAATCCGTTTGCTATTCAACTTCAATCTGGTTCTAGCTCACCTGATGCACAGGTATACCTATCCCAAATTTGGTGTAAAAACCAAACCCACATATAGGACTGGTAGATGGAGAACATTGGGGCTTTTTTTTTTCAACCAGAGTTCATCCATATTACTTGAGCAAGATCAGCAACAATAATGCCAACTTTAGAAGTGGTTGCAATTTAAGGCTTGTCCTCATGGGTAAACTGGACCGTCTGGTTTGGGGTTAAAAAGTTCTTATCTTTTATTTTGTGCTAAAGCAATCTCTTCATTCACACTGGAGATGTTTACTTTCCCATGAGAAGGATCCAGACAAGTCCTTGGATCACCAGCTTACTTGCAATTAAGGTTTAGTAGTTTAGGCACCTGGCTGCAGAACCAAAGGTTAGCAATTTAATTCTTCCTTGAGGAAGAGCCAGCCTGTGTAGCTGCACAGTCCCAGAGTGCCCCAGAAGAAATGGTAAATCACTTTTGTGTATTTTCTACCTAGAAAACTCTGGAAAGGATTGTCATGTAAAAACTGACTTGACAACATGCAACTATAACTATAAAAGCTTTGATATACAGTGGTGCCTCGCTTGACAAGGATAATCCATTCCAGCAAAATAGCTGTAGAACAAAATCGTCATCAAGCGAAAGTAAAAAACCCATTGAAATGCACTGAAAACCAGTTCAATGCGTTCCAATGGGCAAAATACCACAGCGTCCAGCGAACATCCTCCATAGGGCGGTCATTTTCCGGTGCCTGTATAGCAAGGAATCCATCCTAAAACACAGGGGGGAGCCATTTTGCACAGTGGGCAGCCATTTTGAAGACCCGGCGATCAACTGTTTTGATCGTCGTTAAGCGAAAAATCGGTTCTCGAAGCAGGGGACCAATCGGCAAGTAATTTTTCCCTATTAAAACATTGTTTTGCAATCGCCATACTCATCGTAAAGCGATTTCCTTGTCTAACGAGGTAATCGTCAAGCGGGGCACCACTGTATTAAAAATTATTCATGAGTAAGAAGGCAGGAGCAACAGCAGTGGAGGACAGTGACAGCACAGCAACAGCATGAGGGGAAAACATCGGGTTGAAGGTTGGGAAGGCGGAAGGCAGATATTCCTTTGAATTTATTTCTGTTGCTTTAAAAATGGGTGTGGATTTCCTTTGTGTATATGTTTGTGTGCATTTTTCTACAGAAAGGGTCAACTAGCTTTTATCATATTCTCAAAGGGATCTGTGACTGAAAAAGGTTAAGAATCTACATCTTGGGAAATGCCTGGATAGTAATAATTTACAATTAATATAACATACAACTTGATATTGTTAAGAAGAGGGAAAGTGATTCAAGAAAACTTCAAGAACAGACAGCCAGCAGGCTAGATCTTTCAGCAGCAACTTATTTAATTTGTTCCAAGAATAAATGCAGACAGCACTACAGAGTTACCTCACACATCTAAAAAAATCCAGCACAATAGTTCTATGTCGAAATCAATATGAAATCAATACAGTGGTGCCCCGTATAGCGAGGTTAATCCGTTCCGGATTAACCCTCGCTATATGGAATCATCGCTAAACGGGTAGGGGAAAGGTATTGGAACGCATTAAACTTCGTTTAATGCATTCCAATACCTTCGTTACTTACCCGTTCAGCGAGGATTCCAGGTGCCGGCAGCCATTTTCGCGCCTTCGCTAAGCGAGGGCAGGGCGCGAAAACGGCTGCCGGCAGCCATTTCCGGGCTTCCGGTGGCCATTTTGGAACCGCCGATCAGCTGTTCGGCGGCTCCAAAATGGCCGCCGCAATACCCAATCTTCGCAATGCGGGTTTTCCCCATTGCGAAGATCGGGTATGTTTCCGTATAGCGATCCCGAAAAAGGGATCGCTATACGGAAACATCGCTATACGGTGCACTCGTTAAGCGAGGCACCACTGTATATAGTTTGCAGGGTGTGATATCTACTCAGCTTGAATTTTTATGACTAGTCACATTTCATGTGTACTTCAGGAACTCAGTATCAAAAATCTGCATGAATGAATATTATCTTACGATGTGTACATCAGTTGCACATGAATTGAGGGATGGAAAACCTGTGGCCCTCAAATGTCGTTAAACTACAACTCTCATCATTCATCACCTTGGTTCATGCTGGTTGGACTGATGGAAGGTAGCATCCAACATCGGGGTGGAGTGGGATGGAGAGGAGACAGATTTCCCACTTCTGGATTAATTCCTATGAGTGATAACTTTATATGTAGCAACTGTATAACGTATAATCCTTACAGACAACAATTTCTAACATTCTACTCAATGCACTGAATATAACTTACATTTGGCATCTGAAATACTATGATATGGAGACCATACAAGCATCCCTCCATTGTCTTTATCTGTGTATTTTGTAGCACCTGAAACAAAAATTAAATTGTTCAGTTCTTCAGAAAAATGAAAAAATCATATTGTTCTTCTCATAAACAATATATAGCCCTCTGATCTCTATTCTGTTGAATAGGGGAAATTGCTGTATATTTTGTCTTGTATGTACACAACAGCCAGGGTTGAGACACAGTCAAACACCAGCACAGGCCTAAAGTCACCCCAAGTTCTGTGTTAGAGTTAATATACCAAATATTTCAAGAACAGCAATTTTGCTTTTCAAAGATAAGTAAACATGCTACAATTAAAGTAGTCCCATGTACTAATGACTCTTATTCAGGAAACCCCAGTAAGAATTTAGTTCTCATCTACATCAGGAGTGTGTGTCCTTGAGAACAAACTTTGCAATCATGTCCTGGAAGACACAGGTAACTGTATATGGAACATTAGTTATGTACATGCTGACTCTGGTGAAGTAGCTACAATTTGTTCTTGGAATGTCCAAGCACAGGAGGACCCCCATATTCACTCGGAATTGGTTCCAAGCCCCCGTGGATACTGAAAACCATGGATAATAGCGAACAATATATATAAAAGTATTATATAGAGAAATACATTATTAATGTAAATAAATAAAGTTTTTTTATATATGTGTGTGTGTGTGCGTGTGTGCGCGCGTGTGTGTGTGTATACAGGGAGTATTGGCCAATTTGTATTCAATGGTGCAAAAATCAACTACCTGTGATTTTAACTTATCTTTCATTTTCAGCTTCAAATTGAACATGGCAGCACCTCCAGAAAAGTTCAATGTGGAAGATCCCAGGACCATAATCAAGTTCCTGTTTCTCCAAGGGAAAGGTGCAAAGCAGATCCATGATGAAATGTCACAAACTATGGGTGACAGTGGCTCTTCGTATGCAACAGTTAAACGTTGGGTTGCCAATTTTTAAACTGGTCATTTCAGTGTTGAAAGTGAGAAACCCAGTGGAAGGCCTGTTTCTGTTTCTGTGCCTGAAAATGTGAAAGCCATCCATGACATGATCATGAAGCACCAACAAATATCAGCCAGAAGTATTGCTATATATCTGAGAATATCACGTGAGAGAGTTGGTGCCATTATCCACAACAACTTGGAAATGAGAACGCTGGCAGCAAAGTGGATCCCCAAACTTTTGACAACTGAACAAAAGAGGAAACATATGGAGTTATTGGTGGCTGTTTTGGAACATTTTGCAAGAAATGAGTCAGATTTCCTGGGCAAACTGGTAACTGGTGATGAGACATGGATCTTCTGTTATGATCCTGAGACAGAGGAACAGTCCAAGGAATGGAGGCACAGTGGTTCCCCCAGGCCAAAGAAGTTCTGAATGCAAAGGTCGGTGCAGAAGCAAATGGCAAGTTTTTTGGGATAAGAAGGGAGTTCTGCTGGTGGACTACCTCCAACAGGGTTGAACCATCAATGTAAAATATTACTGTGCTTTATTGACGAAGATGAGGCAAAACATCAAGGAAAAACCATTGAGGAAAGCTCTCCAAAGGTGTAATCCTGTTACATGACAACACCTCGTCACACACTGTAGGTGAAACAATGACAAAACTGACCTCCTTAGGCTTTCAAGTGATGCCTCATCCACCCTACTCTCCTGACCTGGCTCCTTCTGACTATTATCTCTTCCCCAAACTCAAAAAACACCTAAAGGGACAATGATTTGGGAGTGTTCTGGAGGCAACTAATGCTGTAAATGAGTGGTTACATCAGCAGTCGGAAGAATTTTATTGGCAGGGACTTAAGAAGCTGCAGGACAGATGTCGCAAGTGCACTGACTTCCTGGGGGAATATGTAGAATAGTGTGGCAGTTACAGCTTCCTAGTTCATTTTTTTCTGGGAAAGGCTTAATACTTATCAGCACCCCCTCATATAAATGTACGTATATAAGTATAAGTATATAAGTATATGTATGTGTGTGTGTGTGTGTGTGTGTGTGTGTGTGTGTGTGTGTGTGTGTGTGTGTGTGTGTATAAGTATTATATACAGTATATATACATATATAAGTATATATATATAAAAGTATTCATAGCATGGTTTCTGGCTCCCTGTACTAGTCAGTTCTGGTAATACATGTGAAAATATTTTTTCTGGATTTTTTTTCTTTTAATATTTGTAATCTTTTTAGACCATGGATAAGTGAATCAGTGGATACTGATCTTGTGGATGGGGGGGGGGGTCCTACTGTAACTGAGTAAGTACAATTTATAATATTGGTTAAGCCCAGTATCTCTAGAAAGGTAATTAATAGTAACATAGGCTGTGGCAGAATGAAATAAATGAATCAGGGGCATAGCTGGACACCACACCCATTTTCTTATGGGGAACAAACCACCCCAACAGAGGGGACACACCAGAAACTAAGAAGCTCTGTCACAACAATTAGAGACAGGTGACAGGTGAAAGCAAAAGAAACCAATGCTATCATTCGCAAGACAAAACATACAGTCAGTAAAATGGCCATAAATAGTTAACTGAAGAATATTTTAGAAGTGGGAGAAAAGCATAGAAAGGAAGACAAGCCAATTAATTATATTAGGCAGGCATATGCACTGGGACTGATGAAAGATAAAGTACTTCTTCCTTTGCAGGATCCATAGATCTGAAGTTACGTTACAGGTATTGGGGAATAGTTCTCCATCACCCACTCATCAATGATACAATATCAATATTTCTAAATCTGCTTCACACATTATAGTATTTAGATTAAAAATTACTGAATCCATGGGACTTAACATCATTAAGACTAAAAGACTCCACTAATTTAAATGACTACATCCTAAATATGACTATGTCTGGATTTAAAATTTTATGTTTGAATGGTGTAAAGAGTATTTCCTAACACTGTAATAAAACATTAAATAGTATGTGTGTATTGGAGGGGGGAAGAATACTTAATTTGAACACCAATATCCTCAAACTGAATTAAAACCTAAAAGGATCTGTATGCTGTGAAGAAAAACAGACAAAAAAGTTATTTCTTGAATTTGTCTGTTAGTTAACTACCGTATTTTTTGCACCATAAGACGCACTTTTCCCCCTCCAAAATGTGGGTGGGGAAGTCAGTGCGTCTAATGGTGTGAATGCAGCAATTTCGTCGCTGCTGGCCCCGTGGGGGGGAGCGTCGCAAGGGTCCGGGTGAGCCTTCCAGGACCCTTGCGAGGCTCCCCCACCCCCCCACGGGGCCAGCACCAGCGAAATCGCCAGCTTCCAGGTGGGGGGAACGTCGCAAGGGTCCTGGAAGCTCACTCAGATCCTTGCGACGCTCCTCCCACCCACGCACCGGCCAGCACTGGCAAAATCGCCAGGTTCTGGGAGTGTTTTGAGGCTTCCCAAGCCTCAAAACACTCCCAGAACCTGGCGATTTTACCCCCCCTGGTCCCATGGGGGGGGTGGAGGGTGGCAAGGGTCCAAGGGAGCCTCCCAGGACCCTTGCCACCCTCCCCCCACCCCCCCACGGGGCCAGCCCTGGCGAAATCGCCAGGTTCTGGGAGTGTTTGGAAGCTTGATAAGCCTCCACTCTCAGAAGCTGGCGATTTTAAACCCCCCCGCTCCGTGGGGGGTAGGTGGAGGGTGGCAAGGGTGCAAGGGACCCTCCCTTGGACCCATGTCACCCTCCCCCCACCCACCCCCACGGGGCCAGGGGGGGGTAAAATCGCCAGCTTCTGGGAGTGTTTGGAGGCTTGGGGAGCCTCCAAACACTCCCAGAACCTGGCGAATATACCCCCCCTGGTCCCATGGGGGGGTGGGTGGAGGGTGGCAAGGGTCCAAGGGAGCCTCCCAGGACCCTTGCCACCCTCCCCCCACCCCCCCACGGGGCCAGCCCTGGCGAAATCGCCAGGTTCTGGGAGTGTTTGGAAGCTTGATAAGCCTCCACTCTCAGAAGCTGGCGATTTTAAACCCCCCCGCTCCGTGGGGGGTAGGTGGAGGGTGGCAAGGGTGCAAGGGACCCTCCCTTGGACCCATGTCACCCTCCCCCCACCCACCCCCACGGGGCCAGGGGGGGGTAAAATCGCCAGCTTCTGGGAGTGTTTGGAGGCTTGGGGAGCCTCCAAACACTCCCAGAACCTGGCGAATATACCCCCCCTGGTCCCATGGGGGGGTGGGTGGAGGGTGGCAAGGGTCCAAGGGAGCCTCCCAGGACCCTTGCCACCCTCCCCCCACCCCCCCACGGGGCCAGCCCTGGCGAAATCGCCAGGTTCTGGGAGTGTTTGGAAGCTTGATAAGCCTCCAAACACACTCAGAAGCTGGCGATTTTAAACCCCCCCGCTCCGTGGGGGGTGGGTGGACGGTGGCAAGGGTCCAAGGGACCCTCCCTTGGACCCATGTCACCCTCCCCCCCCCACCCCCACGTGGCTAGGGGGGGTAAAATCGCCAGCTTCTGGGAGTGTTTGGAGGCTTGGGGAGCCTCCAAACACTCCCAGAACCTGGCGATTTTACCCCCCCTGGTCCCATGGGGGGGTGGGTGGAGGGTGGCAAGGGTCCAAGGGAGCCTCCCAGGACCCTTGCCACCCTCCCCCCACCCCCCCACGGGGCCAGCCCTGGCGAAATCGCCAGGTTCTGGGAGTGTTTGGAAGCTTGATAAGCCTCCAAACACACTCAGAAGCTGGCGATTTTAAACCCCCCCCGCTCCGTGGGGGGTGGGTGGACGGTGGCAAGGGTCCAAGGGAGCCTCCCTTGGACCCATGCCACCCTCCCCCCACCCACCCCCACGTGGCCAGGGGGGGTAAAATCGGGGAGCTGGTGATTTTACCCCCCCTGGTCCCATGGGGGGGTGGGAGGCTCCTTTGGACCCTTGCCAGGCTCCCACCCACCCCCACGGGGACAGCGGGGGCAAAATCGGGAGCTTCCAGGACCTTTTCTGAGCCTGGAAAGGCTCAGAAAAGATCCTGGAAGCTGCCTATTTTGCCCCCTCTGTCGCCCGGGGGAGGCAGGGTGAGTCTCCAAAGGGTCCTAGGGTGTGTTCTAGGACTCTTTGGAGACTGACCCTGCCTCCCCTGGGGGCCAGAGGGGATGAAATCACCACCTTTGGGGGCTCTTCTGAGGCTTGGGAAACTTCAGAAGAGCCCCAGAAGGTGGCGATTTCACCCCCTCTCGCCCCCGAGGGAGGCAGGGGGAGGCTCCAAAGGGTCCTGGAACACACCCTAGGACCCTAGGGTGTGTTCCATAAGATGGACCTCTCCATAAGGCTCACCAGATTTTAGGAGAAGAAAGCAGATAATTTTTTCCTGTTTTCTTCTCCTAAAAATTTGGTGCGTCTTATGGAAAGGTGCGTCTTATGGAGCGAAAAATACGGTACATTAAATACATACGTCCACTCGCCTTGTATCATAGATATGAGCACAAAGTGTGACAAAGTGCTTCATACAAATCTCTCCGTGTGGCACCACAGGTACCACATAAACCTATCTCCTAACCCCTAGCTGGCCGGCCCATTTACTCTTCATGGACCACCAGCGACCTCTTTCTCCAGTGGTATATCAATCTGGGCAGGAGCTTGGGCTGCCCTTTCCTGCCTCCTCATCCACCCGATTACTCCCACAAGGAGGCAGGATGGGGATTCTTACCGCACAGCGGATGAGTGGTCAGCTAACTGAGGAGATGAGGAAGGGCAGCCCAAGGTCCTGCCCGGATTGGCATGCTGCCAAAGGTCCCGGCAGCGTGCAAAGGGTGAGTGGGATAGCTTGCTGGGGTAGGTGGGGGATGGTGCTGTGCAGAGTGATTTGAAAAAAGCACTTTGTCATGCTTTGTCCCCTCGCTAATCATAATGATACCAGTAGCTCTTTTTGGAGCCCTAAGAATATAACTTTAGGTAATAATAATCTCAGAACTGCAGCACTAGAAGAGATCCTATGGATGATCGAATCCAGCCTGTGTCAAGGAGGCATAGTGGGAAACTGAACTCCCAACCTCCGGCTCTGCAGCCAGATACCTAAACCACTGTACTATCCAGCAGTAAATAATGTGCCCAGGAGTAAAGAACAAGATAAAAAATGTGATGCTGTCATTTATCCTGATCAATGATAAGAAGCAAAGATGAATCAATTACTGAGGTTACAGTTTATGTGGAGACCTCCAAGGTGTCACCAAGACAGACAAATGGTAAGTTTCCCAGGGAGAAACAGTAATAGTACCTACCACACAATGAAAAAAATCAGGTCAAATACGTTTGTTCCTAAAAACATCCTTCAAGGAGGTTACTTGAGTCAGATGCAGCATTCCCTCTAATATAGCACCAGTACTGAATGGGAAACCCCTCCCCGTGTACACAGAGTTCTCGCTGCACCCGAAACCAAATGAACTGCAATGAGCAGTAACACTAATGGCAGGTGCATGGCACCAATACAATGCTGCGGGCTACACACCCATACAGCTTAGAGGGAGTGTTGGCCAGATGCCATGTTAAATTAAAACAAGGGATCATTGGACACGTGTCTTGTGTTAATGAATGAGACACTTCACATTTTAGAGAAAGACAAGAGATGTGGCTTACTGAATTGCACGTGTGGCAAACACTCACACTCACTATGTATAGCTATTGTTAATTCTGAATATTAATTCATTCATAAAAGGAAGTGTTTTATACAACATTGCTGAAGAACTCCTGGGAAGAATACATTCTGGTAAGAAAAATGAATACAGTAGTGCCTCGCTTGACAACAATAATTCGTTCCAGCAAAATCGCTGTAGAACGAAATCATCGTCAAGCGAAAGTAAAAAGCCCATTGAAATGCACAGAAAACCGTTCAATGCGTTCCAATGGGCGAAATACCTCACTGTCCAGCGAAGATCCTCCATAGGGCGGCCATTTTCTGGTGCCTCTAAAGTGACCAATCAGTCCTAAAACACAGCGGGGAGCCATTTTGCACAGCGGGTGGCCATTTTGAAACCCGCTGATCAGCTGTTTTAAAACCATCGTAATGCAAAGAATCAGTTCCCGAAGCAGGGAATCGGTCGTCATAAAGCGGATTTTCCCCATTTAAACATCGTAAACCTCATTGTTAAGCGGATTCGTCGTGGAGCGGGGTAATCATTAAGCGGGGCACCACTGTACATCCATGGCAAAGATTCGAATGAGGTTAACTAACCAAGGACAGAAGGACTGGGAAAAGATATCAAATGCTTTGTTTCACAGTCCTCTTCAAACTCTTTTAAACCCTGGTCATGTGACTTTTTAAGTTCCTTCAATAATAGCTATATACTACATGCCCACCTAAATGTTGCTTGGATATAAAGTGACAGACTACTATGAGAAATCTACAAGAGATTTCCTTGGGGAAAAATGATGGGCATAAGGGGACTGGTCCAACCTCTGCTAAAAGTTTCTTCCCATAGAAGGCTCTTTTGAGAAAATCACTAATAAATAGAAGTGTTTCATGCCTTTTATACTTGTCGTCGTTTAGACATGTCCGACTCTTCGCGACCCCATGGACCAGAGCACGCCAGGCCCTCCTATCTTCCACTGCCTCCCGGAGTTGGGTCAAATTCCTGTTGGTTGCTTCGCAGACACTGTCCAGCCATCTCATCCTCTGTCGTTCCCTTCTCCTCTTGCTGTCACACTTTCCTAACATCAAGGTCTTTTCCAAGGAGTCTTCTCTTCTCATGAGATGGCCAAAGTACTGGAGCCTCAGCTTCAGGATCTGTCCTTCCAGGAGCACTCATTTCCTTTAGAATTGATAGGTTTGTTCTCCTTGCAGTCCAGGGGACTCTCAAGAGCCTCCTCCAGCACCACAATTCAAAGGCATCAATTCTTCGGCGGTCTGCTTTCTTTATGGTCCAGCTCTCACTTCCATACATCACAACAGGAAAAACCATAGCTTTGACTATTCGGACTTTTGTTGGCAAGGTGATGTCTCTGCTTTTTAAGATGCTGTCAAGGTTTGTCATCGCTTTCCTCCCAAGAAGCAGACATCTTTAATTTTGTGGCTGCTGTCTCCATCTGCATTCATCATGGAGCCCAAGAAAATAAAATCTGTCACTGCCTCCATATCTTCCCCTTCTATTTCCCAGGAGGTGATGGGACCACTGGCCATGATCTTAGTTTTTTTGATGTTGAGTTTCAGGCTATTTTTTGCACTCTCCTCTTTCACCCTCATTACAAGGTTCTTTAATTCCTCCTCACTTTCTGCCATCAGAGTGCTATTCCCTGCATATCGGAAGTTGTTGATATTTCTTCCGGCAATCTTAATCCCGGTTTGGGATTCCTCCAGTCCAGCCTTCCGCATGATGTATTCTGCATATAAGTTATATAAACTGGGGGAAAATACACAGCCTTGTCGTACTCCTTTCCCAATTTTGAACCAATCAGTTGTTCCATATTCAGTTCTAACTGTTGCTTCCTGTCCCACATATAGGTTTCTCAGTAGATAGATAAGGTGGTCAGGCACTCCCATTTCTTTAAGGACTTGCCATAGTTTGCTGTGGCCCACACAGTCAAAGGCTTTTGCATAGTCAATGAAGCAGAAGTAGATATTTTTCTGGAACTCTCTGGCTTTCTCCATAATCCAGCGCATGTTAGCAATTTGGTCTCGAGTTCCTCTGCCCCTTCAGAATGCTTGTACTTCTGGGGGTTCTCGGTCCACATACTGCTGAAGCCTACCTTGGAGGATTTTGAGCATAACCTTGCTAGTGTGGGGAATGAGTGCAATTGTACGGTAGTTGAAGCATTCTTTGGCACTGCCTTTCTTTGGGATTGGGATGTAGACTGACCTTTTCCAATCCTCTGGCCACTGTTGAATTTTCCAAACTTGCTGGCATATTGAATGTAGCACCTTAACAGCATCATCTTTTAAGATTTTAAATAGTTCAACTGGAATGTCATCACCTCCACTGGCCTTGTTGTTAGCCAGGCTTTCTAAGGCCCACTTGATTTCACTTGACTTTAAGTCAAGTGGGCCTTTTATATTAATTAAATACAAATGTAATTTCTTTATAGTAACATGTCTTTTACTCCAGAGGGGACATTTTTCTTCATTATGTTAAATTTCTGGTTTACGCGGTCTTGCATTCTGAAGTGCTCCATCACTAGTCTCTCGTCAAATTTGGCTATTATTTCTCAGCCAATATAGACATGATGCCTCTTCACACGTACATCTGACCTTGCTGAAATGTTCTCTGTCCAAAAGGCAATGAAAATTTCAAAGAAACAACATAAGAAGAATTACAGTATGTTTCTCAACCTTCAGTCCCTTGAGTTTTGGAAATAGCAAGCACAGGAAATCTTAAGAGTAGGCCCAATTGAATCAATAGAACTTACAGGTTCTTCACTGATTCAGTGGGTATACTCTAGTGCAATTTACTACACTAAGCAACAGGATTTTAGCCTACGTTGTATCAATGTCAACACACACAAAAATCCATATGCATTTTCTGTCCATATTCAGATAAAACAAATAATGCAACCAAATGTATTATCGAAGGCTTTCATGGCTGGGATCTGATGGTTGTTGTGGGTTTTCAGGTTCTTTGGCCGTGTTCTGAAGGTTGTTCTTCCTGATGTTTCACCAGTCTCTGTGGCCAGCATCTTCAGAGGACTGGTGGACAGAGTTCCTACTCCAGTCCTCTGAAGATGCTGGCCACAGAGACTGGCGAAACGTCAGGAAGAACAACCTTCAGAACACGGCTAAAGAACCTGAAAAACCCACAACAACCAATGCAACCAAATGCTTACTCCACACCACTACGTACCAGACCTACCACCACAACATCCCCTATATTTATTAGCAGTCTTTCTGTTTCAAGATTGCTCTCCAGAGGGTACCCAAGAAAGTGCTGTGTTCTCCGTTTCTTACTCCCTCCAACTTTAGAAATTTAATTTAGCCTACATAGAAATGAAAGTTAAGACTGCAACCATCAAGTTCTTTCTCCTCTTCATACACAAATGGTCCCTTTCTGCTTTGAGCACTAGCTTTACTAATACTGGAAGAATACATCTTGTCCATCTGACCCACTTGGGATATTACAGCTAGCTAAGCTGAAAGACCGTCTTGAGAACTGACAAGCAAATAGTTCAGGAATAGAGATTTATGCTTTGTGCACCCCACAGCTTTGTATGAAGTTGTCACCGTGATGCCACAGGTGCTACACAGTCCTTCTCCCCACTCAACCTAGGCTGGCTGGGCCATTTACCTGTCACTGCATATCGCCAGCATCCTTCTGCTCCAGCAGCATGCCAATCCAGGCAGCTCAGGCTGCCCATACCAGCCTCCTCTGGCAGTTGAGCACTCCATCAAGGAGGCGGGAGGTGGATTTTCCCAGTGCAGCCAATGAGTGGTCTGCTGCCTGAAGAGGCGGGGAAGGGCAACCAGACTCCAGCCCAAATTGGTGTGCCACTGAAATAGAAAGACTCCAGTAACATGTGACAACAGGTAAGTGGCCCAGCCATCCTAGAAGGTGGCCAGAAGGTCTGTGCTGCACCTCTGGTGCCATGTTGACAGCTCCATACAAAGCTGTCAGGCTAACAAAGCACCCATCTCTATTCAAGAGCATAGGAAATGGCTTTATCTAGGGTCAAACCACTGGCACATCTAGCTTTGACGGGAATTTCAGGCAGGATTCCTTCCCAGCTGTACCCGAATCCTCAGGCAGTAGTATTCCTACTTGGGCAGTATTCAACCCAAGTATAGGCCTGATTCTGCCTAGCTTCCAAACTTAAACCAGACTTAGTGAATTCAGGATGATATGGCTTTTTTGTTTGTTTGTTTGTTTGTTTGATAATAAATAAATAAAAAGATATGACAGGCGAACTAACTGGAACATGTTCTCAGAAGCAGAAGGCCAATCTGGGCCAACATTGATCAGGGTAACAGATACAAAAAAGTCTGTCTATTGGAAATGCATGACAGTCCCTGAAGGTGACAAACTGTTTCAGGATGTTAAGACTGAGACAGCTTGAGGCATGGGTTGTATTACTTGCAGGTTCTATTGCAAAAGGATGGCACAAGCCATAACAAAGAGTGATTTACAAGTATAGCAACTAATCAGCCAAGACGAAAGAGGCCTAAACTGGGTGGATATTATACCAGATCCACGAAGACTGTCTATTTCTGCTGAAAACTAAGACCAAAGAGTCAACAAAATGTCTTCTGATCTGTTTTATGGGGGGAAATCCTACTATATTCCTGCAAAAACAGCACTGATACATGTCTCCTATCAATAAGGTTGAAAAGCTATGAGAAGCGCTGTCTCCCTTGGTTGCTATTATGATAGCCAGTTTTCTCAAATTATTAATCATTTGTTTTTCAATAGTTGCCAGGATTTGAGGAATCTACATAAGGCAGAATCTTACTGTTGATTTATGCAAGCATAAAAATAAACTGTATGACACTGGGGCAAATCCTGCTATTATTTACTTGTTTGTTTTGTATTATTTATATGCTTCCTTTCTCCCTATGAAGACCCAATGTGGCTCACAAGAATTAAAACTGTACAATAATAATGTTTAAAATACTACACAAAACTATATTAAAAACTATCCCACATTAATAAAAATTTAAAGCAATTAAAAACATTTTACAAAACATTTAAAAAGTCTAAATTTCATAAACAGAGCATTACCTAGACTCCTACTTATTCCTTAAAAGCCTGTCTGAAAAGGAAAGATTTTGTGTGATAACAGAAGAAAAAGAGGGAGAGGGCCAACCTGGCTTCTGGGGCAGTTCATTCCAAGGCCTGGAAGCAGCCACTGAAAAAGCCCTCTCTTATGTCTTCACTAAGCAAGCTTGGGGAGAACCAAGAGAAGGACCTCCCTAGAATATTTTAAAAGTTGAGTAGGCTCATAAAGGGTGATGGACTCAAGTTGTATAGGGTTCATAGGTATATTACCAGCAACTTGAACTGAGACTGGAAGCAAACTGGCCGCCAGTGAAGCTGTTGTAATAAGAAAGTTACATACAAGCACATGTCAGCAGTCTGGCTGCAGTATTTTGAACCAGCTGAAGTTTCTTAACACTTTTCAAAAGCAGCGCCACATAAGAGTGCATTGCAGTAATGCAGACAAGATGTAGCTAAGATATGTGTCCTCATGGCCAGATAGGGCATCTCAAGGAACAGGCACAGCTGGTGCACTAGCTTTAACTGTGCAAAGGCATTCCTTACCACCTCTGAGACTTGAGCACCCAAGCTTGGGGTTAAGTCCAAGAGCACACCCAAACTGCAAAACTGACTTTACAGGGGAGTGTAACCCCATCCAGTACAAGCTGGATCCCCATCCCCT
This sequence comes from Pogona vitticeps, assembly GCF_051106095.1. NCBI lineage: Eukaryota > Metazoa > Chordata > Lepidosauria > Squamata > Agamidae > Pogona > Pogona vitticeps. Next base: position 28,467,209 of record NC_135783.1, on the reverse strand, counting down.
GATTTGTCTTGTGACTGACCAGTCGTACCTCAGTCTTCTCTGAACTAAGTTTCAGTATGCTAGCCCTTACCCAGTCCATTACCGCCAACAGATGCTGGTGTTGGCATGGAACAGCTTACTTGGAATCATATGGGAAGGAGGAATAGAGTTGAGTGTCATCTGCACACTCATGGCACTGAACTCCAAAACTCTGGACAATCTCCAACAGTTTCATGTAGATACTGAATAACATGGGAGACAGAGCTAGGGTGTCAAATAGGATTCCCCTAATACCACTTTCTGATTTTGGCCACCCAGAAAGGGATCAGAACCACTGTAAGACAGTACCTCTGAGACCCATCCCTGAAAGGTGCACCACAATGATATCATGGTCAATGGTATCAAAAGCCACTAAGAGCTCCAACAGAACGAACAGATTCTCCCTGTCCAGTTACCATTGTAGATAATCTACTACAATGATCAAAGCCACCTCTGTTTTGTAAACTGTCCTAAAGCCACACTGAAATGCATCTATAATCCACATCATCCAGGAACTTCCAGAACTGGGATGCCACCACTTGTTCCAAAACCTTCCCCAAAAACGGAATATTGGAGACTGGTTAATAATTATCCAATACAATGGGATCCAAGGAGGCCTTTAAAAAAAAACAAAGGTCTTACTACTGCTTTGTTTAGGCATGCTGGTACCCTGCCTTCCTGAAAGGTGTTCATCACTCCCCTAACCCAGTCAGCCAATCCTCTTTTGGCTTCTTTTATAAGCCAGGAAGGGCACAGGTCCAGCATACATTTGTTGTCTTCTACCTCTCCAAAGATCCTGTCCACATTGTCAGGCTGCATCAACTGAAAAGTATTTATTTTAAGCAGGTGTCAAAGTTACATCAACAGACCTAGGTCAACTACAACAGCAATTCCCAGAAACCCCAGCCAGCACAGCAGGTGGTGAAGGCTTCTGGAAGTTGCAGTCCAAAAACACCTGAGTAACCCAAGGTTAAGAACCACTGAACTACAACATCTAAGTGAGAACAGATCCACATAACTTTGTCTGCAAAGTGCTATGCATGACACAAGTCACACAAAATGCACCTGTTCCATAATGGAGCATGTGCCTTCTACAGTAATATGACCAGTGCCACATTAGTTAGTGGCAATTTGCCACAGCACATTATGCAATTTAACTTAAACATAAATCACCAACAGGATTTTGGCTGCTATTTCACCTGATACCATTATTCACATGACTAGTGAACTGCATATGAACATGGATTATTTCTCTCTTATATTTGAGTCATAGAATGAGAACAGAAATCTGACAGTCCCAAGTTATCCACAAGAATACAGAAGATAAAAGGACTAGAGTGCCTTCCAAATGATGCAGCAACATCAAATGCTGGATTGTAACTGGTTGCAAAAGGGATGTACCATTTCCTCAACATACATCTGTAATGAGGTGTCAGGCCTTCCTGGTAAACTTCTGATTACCCAGAGTCAAATACAACACAGGGTGAAAGGGTAGTATTTTAATTGCCAGCACTGTATGTAACCTGTGCAGCAGAAGAGACCTAGAATAACTAGGAGTCATTTCATTGCTGAAACCAATCCTAATGGTTTCAGCAAAGGCCTGTAACATGAATAAAGTAAGCATTTTTTAAAAGACTAAACACTGTTTGCATCACCTTTAAAGCCTACATTAAAAATCTGAAAAAACATTTAAAAGAAGTTTCTCATCCAGAACTTCAAAAAACTATAACAGAAATAGAATCTCCACTGCAAGAATCTCCAGCCTGAAGAAAAGAGCATCACTATGGCAGCAGAAATCAACCAATATACGGGGTACAAGTCAAGGAAACAAGAGAACACACAGTGCTTCCTTGTGGCCATAGCTAGAAATAAGAATGTGTCCAGATAGTATTAAGGTTCTGTTGTGTACATGCAAATTGACACGGGCTTAATCTAGTGCCATGGAGTTCAGGTCTGCTGTACCTTCATCATTACCTGCTATATAGCAGCATTACCTATTATACTATAATCTGCAATGTTACACTTTTCAGTACATTGGAAAATCTGGACTACAGAAGTTCCTATGGACAGAATAAGATATTGCCTCAAACTGCTGCAGATAAAACACATATTTATTTTATTTCAAAAAATAAAAATCTTCATAGCCCCTCATTTTCAACCAACCAGTTAAGTCTTCCTCCTCCCCACATATGAGGCCTATTCCCTTTGGTATGTACAGCATACACCAAATGCTGGCCCTGTAAATCTTCAATGACCACCACCAAACAAAACAAAGCCTTAAAAGAGAAAAAAAAGCAAAAGAAAATCCCACACCTTTAACCTTCAAAAACGTACATCTAGAGCATTAAACTGAATGCATGCTCAGTCATGTTCTTACTGAAGTCATAACATGCAATAAACCCCCATTTTCAAAAGAACCAAAGGTACCAGGATTGAAATAAATTTTAAACAAGATTTACCAGGATCAAAGTCAGGGATGCGAGCTTGATAGTCTGCTCCGACCCTCATTCCTACATCTGCAACAGAAGAAAAAATAAATGCATCACTTAGAGGGGCGGTGGGAAAAAACGCCTTTCTCTTCAATGATGAAAGTGTGATATTTAAACAATACAACTGTGTAGACTTTGATCTAGACGCATCACAATCAATCCAATCAAAACCCTACCAAAATGGGCAAAACTGGTTGTTTTGAAAGGCTCAAACCCTTCACCCAGTGAACAAGTGTGAAGAGGAGGAGGGGAAAAATAAATTACTCCCTCCCTCTCCCACATACACCGGAAAAAGAACAGCCTACTTCCCCTTCATACTTCAGGTAGGCAGAAATTTCCAAAAGGTGAATAATTATTTTTTTAAAAATCCTAAAGAAACACCAGCTTCACTTTATTGTCCTGACACTACAAGGTGTTGTGTCAGTGTGAGCCCCAGCACACACCTCTTAACAAATGAAGGCACCGACACACAGAAAGCAAAGAGCATGCACCGCTGTTCCTGGCAATCTCTTTCTCTTCAGACGCACGCAGTGTACTCGCTTCTTGTAAGGCTTACACGATTAAGTGTGTTCAGCAGCCGCACACAAACCTAAAACTGCAATGCAATGGCTCGCCTGAGCTGCGGCTGCTTTACACGTGTGCCCATTGTGAAAAAGCACACCCACTCTCCGCGGGATGGAGAGATGGATGGATGGAAGGAGGCAAGGAGAGACGGACCCCCCCCCCCCGCCCAGACAGGCACGCGCATGGGAAACAGCGCGGGAGCGCGCCCATGCCCGCCCCCCCCCACCACCACATTCACACTTTGACTCCCTCGCACACTAGCCGGCGGGGGGAGGGCGCTCTCCTGCCACACTCTTTGCACGAGCGCGCGCGCACATACCCTCACTCGTCCTTACCTACCCACGCGCGCACACACACAAACACACACACAAACACACACGCACGCGCGCATATACACTCCGCGGACTCATAAACGTAGGAGCAAACGCAGGCTCTTCTTCTAGGCAGTTAGGGCACGGTGGGAGGAGAGACTAGGCCCGAGCCCATCCTGCTGAGGAGAAGAAGGGAGTGGAGGAGAAAGGTGAAACTCGCACCGTGCTCGTCTCCGCTGTCGCCGCCGCCGCCGCCACCTCCGCCAATACCGACACCACCGCTACTGCCGCCGCCGCCGCCGCCGCTGCTCTCTGGCTCGGAAAAGTGCCCGTTGGAACCAGGGCTGCCGCCACCGCCGCCACCGTTCTTGGTGCCGTTGGGGGCCGCCCTGCTCTTGGCGGCCCCCAGGAGCTCGGCCCCTTTCTCCATCATGCCTGGCATGACGGCGACCAAGGCGAGGGGGGCGGCGGGCAATGGCAGGGACTGCCGAAGGGGGGGAAAGTTAATAGGGAGACGCCATGTTGGTGCCCCTTTCCCCCGCCTGCCCCCCCCGCGGCTCAGGCCGCCGCGGCGCCGGCGCCTCCTCCCTTCTTCTCTCTCTCCCTCCCTCCCTCCTTCTTCCCCCCTCGCCTCCTCCGCCCACGGGTCGGGGATCCCTCCGCGGCGGCCCAGCCGGATCTAGCCTCACACGTTGGAGGCGTTAAGAGACAAGGCGAGCGGCTGCCTCCCTGTCTTCTGCCGCGCCATGACTACCTGGGCAGGCTTCCCCGCCTCTGACGAGAGAGCGCGGGCTGGAGGGGGGACCGTTACCCGGGGCTAGGTGGTGGCGTAACTCAGGGGAGGACCGGGTTTGAGGGCTTCGTGGTTCATCCTGAGGGGCGCAGGGCTGAGGCTTGTCACCTTCAGCCAGGAAGAACGAGGAACGCGGAACTGACTCTCGTTTCGTGTTTATCTGGAAGTTCCGTGGGGCTCCGTGGGCCTTTACTCCTGTGTAAATGTGTCGAGGGTAGCAGCCTTATACGTGGGCCGTGATCACGTGTAAAAAATTCTGTTTTCTAGTGTTAGTCTTATTATGGTTCTTTTTAATTCTTCGCTATGGAGCGGGGGTATATGTGTGTGCTTTATGTCCCTGTGTTCATTTTTCAAAGGTTGCTAGAGAACCTTTGGTTGATGGGCGGTAGAAAAATAGAGCAATTTAGAAATAAATAAGTGTACCTGGTGTGGGGGCTGAAGTCCCTAAATACATCACACACAGGTGGCACGTGAAACCCACGCAGTAGTGGTGAACACTTTTTACCGACGTGGAAGACCAGTATACTGTATACATGTATAACTGCTTTGCATAATAGGTTTTTAAACATTTTCATAGTAATTTGCACAGAAAGAGCTGTTGTGGTGTTCTTACACCACAGCTGCTCACCCTGTGCCCATCTCCTGATGAGAGTATCACACCAGAACTCAGGAGCCTTGGGTTCAAGGCCTTCCCTAGTAATATATTGTTTCTAAGACACCTCACTTAACCCTAGAAAACCCAATGAGGGTCATCATTGGTCAGGTGCCACTTGATGGAATGTGACAACAGCTTTATATGGAGCAGAGTGAAAATTTATGGATGACAGAAGTTTCATTGTCCAGGAGCTTTCAGCCAGGTGTGTTCTATAAGGAAGTCTTGGGCCATAATTGCTGGACAACTGTAATATGATCTCTGGATGTATGAGTGTGAAAGGGATATCACCAATTATATTCCACTGATAATTTCATATATTCTACTATTTTAGCATTCAACTTATTCAACTTATTTTAGCATTATATGAGCACTTTTTGTTCAAGTCAGCTGAGGGGAAACTGGTTGAATTACCACCTGCTGCATCTCGGATCTGGCATGGAGGAGCTATGGTCCCCAAAAAGTAACATTTCAGTGCTCTCAAGCAGACACTTGACAAATAATTGGCAGAAGAACCCTCTTTATGGCTGGTTGGCAATATGGAAACCTGAAAAGGGTCTGAAGATACAATGCTCAAAGAAAGAGGCATATATTTCCGAAGGCTTTCACAGCTGGGATCTAATGGTTGTAGGTTTTTCGGGCTTTTCAGTGCTCCTCCTGTCCTCTGAAGATGACGGCCACAGAGACTGGTGAAAAGTTAGGAAGAACAACCTTCAGAACACGGCCAAAGAGCCTGAAAAACCTACAACAACCAAAAGAGGCATATACCTTTTTCTTGCCAGGAAAAATGTCGTGTCAAGGTTTTCCAGGCCAGGGAAGCCCACACTAACCATTCATCCTCACCACCCTAATTGCTCTTGTGTGGATGGAAACAAGAGGGTCAGATGTGCTAGTGGCTGAGGAAAATCTTCCTGCCTTGCAAAACCTTAGTGCACTCTGACTAAGCCATGCTTCTATGGAGTAACCAAAAATCCACAAAATTAAGTGCTTGAACTCTTATGCCAGCCCTGAAAGGTAGGAATACCATCACACCCACAAAAGAGACAGGCTCTCAGTAGATTAAGGCAAGGCCAGGTTTACAGTACCACCAACCCTTTTAATTTATATCTGCACACACGTGTGCGCATGTAAAGACACACACGCAGTGGTGCAAAAATCAAAAAGAGTGGAAAACTTCAAACATATTTTCAACAGTTACAGAAGCAGACAAAGAGTGTGGAGCAAATAAACAAGCAAGAGCAATTACAGAACAACCAGAAAGGAAAATAAGAAAACCAGCTAACCTAATACGTAACATCCTAGCATAGTTTCAGCACAATCTCAGGGCACACACAACGGTGCATCAGGGCATTCTCCTCAGAGATAACTAAGGCATGTTACACTATGAAAATGCATTGGGAGATGGATTGGGGGTTCTGAAGTTGATTTAAAGTTGCATAGTAGTCACATGGCTTTGAGATCAGTTTTTGTGCATCCCCTTGGGAAAATTTAATCCATTTTAAAACTTGTATATCAGTCAAGGAGGCTACATGGGCTTTTAGAATCATTGTGTATGTAGCTTTGTCCTGTGACTTTGCATTGGCTGCCTCTCACATGTTTTTTTTTCAAACAGGGATAGTGTTAGATCAGTATTACAGATAAAACAAATTAGACTCCAATGTTTCCGTGCAGCCGGACACATGTGCACAGACATACACATACACACATGGAAGGTGCAGAAGGAGAGGGAGCAGTGGAACCCATAGGGACTAGCAAAAGGGAAGGCACACCAGTGAGTAGCAAAGAAAAATTGACAAGAGAAATTTACAAGACTGGCAGCTTCCAGGTTTATGAAGGAGGGAGTGCTTTCTCTCATCTAACTTTTCTTTCTCTGCTAGCTCTCTTTTCTGTTTTTTTTTTTAAACCTTAAGCTATATTGTCTTGTTCTGATTCCTTCTGGCTTTGACTGCAAGCAGGAGGAATGGAGTGGAGAAGAGAGCGCAGAGAGGCTCTGACACAGGTGAGCACACATCCCTCTCACAGCCACTCACCACTGCTGCTGTGTTATTTTTAATATTTGTGTAATTTTTTTATTTCTTTCAAAGTGGAATAGGTGCTAGATCAATATTTATTTAATTTATTTTTAACCTTAAAAAGGACCCAAGGTGGCTTACAACAATTAAGACAGTATTGTATTTAAGTTATTAACAATGAGCATATAATACTCAACGGGTCAATGAATACAAAAACATAAAACATAAGCAACACCAAAATACATCCAATGCAGTAAGATACAATAATCATTTCAAAACCCCCACTTGACAGCCATTTACTCAGGGAAAGCTTGCCTGGCAAGAAAGGTCTTCATCAGCTTGCAGAAACACAGCAAAGATGGGACCAGTATATTCTTGGAGGGAGCTCCAGAGCCTGGGAGCAGTGACAGAGAAGGCTGTCTCCTGTGTTCCTACCAAATGCACCTGTGAAGATGTGGTCGTTTCGACCAGATGGGCGGGGTATAAAATAAATAAATAAATAAATAAGATGGTGTTTACAGATAGAGCATAGGTATATGTATAATCCTTGTGGAAGAAGGTAACCTTGCAAGGGAAACCTTGCAGCCCAATCCAAAACCTGTGATCGTGGCATCAATTACTTGACAACCTCCTCCAAGACATAATTTACACCAACAGAGACATTCATATAAATTTCACAAGCAATTTAAAGTAAACAACCCTCTTGTAGCCAAGTGAAATATTTCATTTTCCAACCTCTTTCCCCTAGGCAAATGAGCCTCTCTAGTACAGTACTGTACTCACCACTCTTTGAATCCCAGGCTGGAGGGCATGTGAATTAGCACTATGGGCAAGCTTCTAACCTAGGTTTTCCACCTGTCTCCCTACCCAAGATAGAAATCTTTCTTGGTTGCCCATTTTGTACTTAGCACACCAAGCAGCCAAAGTATACCAAAACAGTGCAAAAGCAACAAGCAATGCATATTCAGATGATTAAGTGAGTTCTACCAAAGCTTTCACTTCCACTTCCCTTATGAATACACAGTGGAAGTGAAGAACAGATTTAAGGAACTCGATTTGGTGGACAGAGTGCCTGAAGAACTTTGGACAGAAGCTCGTAACATTGTACAGGAGGCAGCAACAAAAACCATCCCAAAGAAAAGGAAATGCAAGAAAGCAAAGTGGCTGTCCAAGGAAGCCTTACAAATAGCAGAGAGGAGAAGGGAAACAAAATGCAGGGGAGATAGGGAAAGTTACAGAAAATTGAATGCAGACTTCCAAAGAATAGCAAGGAGAGACAAGAGAGCCTTCTTAAATGAACAATGCAAAGAAATAGAGGAAAATAACAGAAAAGGAAAAACCAGAGATCTGTTCAGGAAAATTGGAGATATCAGAGGACCCTTTGGTGCAAGGATGGACATGATAAAGGACAAAAATGGAAGGGACCTCACAGAAGCAGAAGATATCAAGAAGAGGTGGCAAGAATACACAGAGGAATTATATCAGAAAGATTTGGATATCCCGGACAACCCAGACAATGTAGTTGCTGACCTACAGCCAGACATCCTGGAGAGTGAAATCAAGTGGGCCTTAGAAAGCTTGGTTAACAACAAGGCCAGTGGAGGTGATGGCATTCCAGCTGAACTATTTAAAATCTTAAAAGATGATGCTGTTAAGGTGCTACATTCAATATGCCAGCAAGTTTGGAAAACTCAACAGTGGCCAGAGGACTGGAAAAGATCAGTCTACATCCCAATACCAAAGAAGGGAAGTGCGAAAGAATGCTCCAACTACCGCACAATTGCACTCATTTCACACGCTAGCAAGGTTATGCTCAAAATCCTCCAAGGTAGGCTTCAGCAATATGTGGACCAAGAACTCCCAGAAATAAAAGCGGGATTCCGAAGGGGCAGAGGAACTCGAGACCAAATTGCTAACATGCGCTGGATTATGGAGAAAGCCAAAGAGTTCCAGAAAAACATCTACTTCTGCTTCATTGATTATGCAAAAGCCTTTGACTGTGTGGACCACAGCAAACTATGGCAAGTCCTTAAAGAAATGGGTGTGCCTGACCACCTTATCCTGAGAAACCTATATGTGGGACAGGAAGCAACAGTTAGAACTGGACATGGAACAACGGATTGTTTCAATATTGGGAAAGGAGTACGACAAGGCTGTATATTCTCCCCCAGTTTATTTAACTTATATGCAGAATACATCATGCGAAAGGCCGGACTGGAGGAATCCCAAGCTGGAATCAAGATTGCCGGAAGAAATATCAACAATCTCCGATATGCAGATGATACCACTCTGATGGCAGAAAGTGAGGAGGAACTAAAGAACCTTGTAATGAGGGTGAAAGAGGAGAGTGCAAAAAACGGTCTTAAACTCAACATCAAAAAAACTAAGATCATGGCCACTGGTCCCATCACCTCCTGGGAAATAGAAGGGGAAGATATGGAGGCAGTGACAGATTTTACCTTCTTGGGCTCCATAATCACTGCAGATGGAGACAGCAGCCATGAAATTAAAAGACGCCTTCTTCTTGGGAGGAAAGAAATGACAAACCTTGACAGCATCTTAAAAAGCAGAGACATCACATTGCCAACAAAAGTCTGAATAGTCAAAGCTATGTTTTTTCCTGTTGTGATGTATGGAAGTGAGAGCTGGACCATAAAGAAAGCAGACCGCCGAAGAATTGATGCCTTTGAATTGTGGTGCTGGAGGAGGCTCTTGAGAGTCCCCTGGACTGCAAGGAGAACAAACCTATCAATTCTAAAGGAAATCAACCCTGAATGCTCACTGGAAGGACAGATCCTGAAGCTGAGGCTCCAGTACTTTGGCCATCTCATGACAAGAGAGGACTCCCTGGAAAAGACCCTGATGTTGGGAAAGTGTGAAGGCAAGAGGAGAAGGGGACGACCAAGGATGAGATGGTTGGACATTGTCACCGAAGCAACCAACATGAATCTGACCCGACTCCGGGAGGCAGTGGATGACAGGAGGGCCTGGCGTGCTCTGGTCCATGGGGTCACGAAGAGTCGGACACGACTAAACGACTAAACGAAATGAATCAAAGCTTTCCCCATAAAATAATAGTTAACTACTTCTGCCTAAAAACTATTACCAGCTAAGTAATCATGACTGAGTTTCTTCTGTGTCTATCCCTAACTCAGCAGCAGCAGACAGACAGATGAAAGGATAGGACAGCTTGCTAGATCTTAAATCCATGTTCCCTCAACGTAATGTTAGGTCAGGTCATTTTTGCCCAGCAATTTCACCTTGAAATATTACTTCTTTTAACCCCCTCCTTTCAGTCCTCATGAGAATCTCTGCTGACAAGCAATTAAGAATGGAATATGGTGTCTATGGCTCAGTGTGGTTCGTCCTTGGTGCATCCTGGAACAGAGCAAAATAAATCTCATATAGATAAGCACCACATGGAACATCTTGGAGAAATATGATATAACCCATCTGAGTTCCTTACAACTATAAAGCCTGATTTTCTATGAGAGCCACAGAGCGTGATCCTTTATTTTCCCAATCTCTAGACTCCAAAGATTATCCTAATCATGCTTTATTTTATTTTCATTTATTTTCTCTCTCCCTTAGAGACTCAAGACAGTTTAAAACCAACATACTGTACACAATAAATGTTTAAAAACAGAAATATTAAACATAAAATATCATGTAAATGATCAAACAAACAAGCATTAAACCTGTTAAAATATAAGTAAATATTAACATACTGTAACTACCACCTGACAGGACTAGGAAAAATTACCTTCTGTCTCTTTTATTACATTTATATCCTGCCTTCCAAAGAATGATGTTCATAGTATCTCCTCATAATAACCTGAAATTAGGAATTATTCTTAAAAAGGAATTTTTATATGACTCATTAAGGCAAAGAGTGCAATAAAAAAACCTTATGTAACTAATTGCATTGCCTTTATGTAGCTTACCACTTTTTGTTATCTTTTCATTTTTTTATCCCTAGGATTAATAAGAGAAAGAGTAGGTTTGAAAAATGCTATACAAAATGCTTCTAAAATGCCCTTTGAAAGTAACCAGAAAATGGTACTTGTTATAACAAAAGAAAATTATTATTATTATTTTCTCTTAAAGCTTAGGGTTGATCAGAGAAGTATAAAACTATAACATTGTCATTCAGAATGCTTCTAAAATACTCTTAAAATGTAACTTTAATAGTAATCAGAAAATATCACATACCAGAAAAATTCCACTTTATTAAATTACCTTTCAATGGGACTTAGTTACACCTACAGTACCCCAAAAAGTAGTGTTACAGATAACACTGTTACTTGCGACCCAATATTTTCAAGCTTTAACAATAGCCCTGTAATGTAGGTTAGGCTACAAAATAGTGATTGGCATTGTGTCATCCAGTTAGCTTGTAGTATGAATGGAGTTTTGAAACCTAAGGGCCTCACTGAACAAGGTGCTCATTTTGTATCTCAAATTGGTCATTTCACCAATCACCCAAACTCTATATCAGCAACAAACAGGTTAAAGTTGCAAATCTAAAGGAGACCTCATTACTCACCTTTGTTCATTGCTCAGTTATCTCCCTGGCATATGGAGGGGCTGCAAGTTATGTAGTTATCAAAGAGATGGCTAGAGAGGAGGTGGAGGAGAGATCAGTCAGTTTATAATCTGGCAGCTGTTAAGGTCATGACCGGAAGGTATGCCAATGCCCTAAAACTGGCAAAGAGGGTATTTAACATTGGATCATAGGGAAGGCCATAAACCAACAAGCAGAGTTGTTCTGGGTGGTTCACGACCTGACTAACTCTGGTCGATTAGGGGCCCATTTTAATTTTTCCAGTAATCAGTTTGCAGCCTTTTTCAAATCAAAATTGAGGCCATCTGTACTAACCTTGACTCCACCAGCAGATTAATCCATCCGGGCATGACCATTGCTGCACCACCTCTCTCTATCCAATTGGTTCAGTTCGACGCAGTGTTAGGGGAGGAAGCCTCCAGGGTACTGGTGAGCTGTTGGCCTGGGGCCTCATTACTTAACCCTTGCCTAGCTTGGCTGATGAAAGCCACCAAGGGGGCTGTCGGGATCTGCAGATGAAGCCTTGTTGTAGGGATCTGCAGATGAAGCCTTTTTCCCCTCTTGACCAGCAAGGAGAAAGGAAGAGGCCAAGCACTCGAGTGTGGTTTCAGGACGGGATCCGGATGAACAAAACAGCATGCTGTGCAAAACTGTTCAGTGGGAATTCCTCCCAATCCGTCGCCGCGCCCCCTTTTATTGTTTTCTACTACCTTTGCACAAGTTAATCAAGTACATTCTAAACAGAGGCAGGTAATATCCTGAATACACAAGTATAGTAAACAGAGGGGCCGGTAAACAGAGACAGATAACACCTTAAATACACCAGTAAGTTAATACAATTTACCCAGAGACAGGTAATTATCCTAGGTACCAAAGCAGGTTAATGAATTATCCTTTACGGGAAGCTAGCACCTGTGTACGTGACCTGCGCTCATAGCACAATGTCTGCTACTGCCACAGATATATACATTGTAAAAGCATACAATTTCCCCACAGGGGGCTATGATTGAATGGATCATGAATATTGTAAATACATCTTTGGGGGAGGGTATCCTCCCTCCACACATTAAAGAAACCATTGTCTGACCTATCATCAAATGCTTCCAGCTGGCTTTGGACTATCTTGATAACTTCTGTTCGACCACCAGTATATCATTCCTGGGCAAGGTGATCAAGAGGGGGGTGGCAAACCAGCTGCAAGCATACCTGGAGAAGCAGGTTTGCCTTGATCCATTGCAGTCTGGATTCAGGCTGTGTTGGGGTATTGAGATGGCACTAGTCGCATTGCAGGATGACCTTTTAAGGGAGGCTCACAGGGGCAGATGTTTTCCTTTATCTGTCAGCGGCTTTTAATGCCATTGACCACAGTATCCTACTGGACAGGTTCTTGGAGATTAGGATCAGGGACCTAGCATTGTGTTGGTTCTGATCCTTCCTCGGGGACTGGGTCCAGGGAGTATAGTTTGGGGGTGATATATTGGCCCCTTGGCCCCTCATGTGTGGAGTTCCTCAGGGGTTGTTGTTATCCCCAATGCTGTTCAACATCTACATGAAGCCACCAGGGGAAGTCATCAGGAGATCTGGAGTAAGATGACACCCTGTAGTGGATGATGTCCAGACACTTGAGTATTGACTGCCTTCAGGACTGGAATGGACCAGGGTAAACAGGCTCAAACTGAACTCGGACAAGACAGAGTTTCTGAGAGATCTGTTGAAAAATTGGGAGGGGTGATCCCTAAAGAAGAGGGCATCACCCTTCCACTTAAGGACTAAGTTTGGAATTAGAGCATGCTTTTGGACACGGCTCTTTCTTGCGATGCCTCGATTGCAGCCACGTCCAAATCAGCCTTTAATCAGATTAGGTTGATCTCCCAACTCTGCTCCACCTGGAGAATGGCTCCCTCAGAACCTTCATAGAATCATAGAAAAGTGAAGTTGGAAAGGGCTTACCAGGCCATCAAGTTCAACCCAATGCAGGAATACATTCAAATCATATCTGCCAGGTGGTTACAGTTTTTCTTGAATACCTCCAGTGTTGGAGCACTCACCAACTCCCGAGGTAACTGGTTCCACTGTCGTACTGACCTTGGTGTAGTCATTGGTAATTTCCCGGATCAACTACTGCAATTCTGTCTCCGTGGGGATTCCCTTGAAACTGGTCTGGAGACTCCAGCAGGTCCAGAATGGAGGAGCCGGACTGGTGGTTGGCACAAGCAGATATGATTGCATCAGCCCAGTTCTGGCTCACCTTCACTGGTTATTTGTGGAGTCCTGGATCAGGTTCAAGATCTTGACTTTCACATGAAGACCTCCACGGTTTGGGCCCACATTACTTGTTGGAGCATCTTGACTCCAATGTCAACTGCCCAACCCACCCGGTCATCGCAAAGTTGCTCCGAGTAGCTACCCCAAGGGAGGCCCATAAATCTTCTATGAGAGGTAGGGCCTTCTCAGCTGCTGGAGGAGCTTTGCCTGGTGACATTTAACAGGCAACTGAAGACGTGGCTTGTTTAGGAAGACATTCTACTCTGCCCCTTGTTGAGCCAAGGTACTTTTACATCTCCATACAGTTACTTGCTATCTGTATCTTTGTTATTTTTTTCTGTTTTTATATAATTTTCTAACAGTCTGGTGCCCTCTGTTTTTATGTTAGATGTTTATGGTTTTATCATATTAACCATTTGATTGTCTAATTTATGTGATTTTATTTGATTGTCTAATTTGTTTTGATTGTCTAATTTATGATTTACACCCAGAGGAGTGCTGCTGCACTAGCAGGTGCAGCGTATCAGATTGAATCAATCAATCAATCAATCAATCAATCAATCAATCAATCAATCAATCAATCAATCAATCAATCAATCAATAATATCCCATCCTTTAACCAGTTACCAATCCATCAGGTGACCTTTTCTTTCATGACATGGATGCTGTGTTTGCTCAATAGTATGTTTTGTGCCATGAAATAAATTATTCAGCTAAAGAAACTTCTCTAGAACTTCTGACCATCTCAATCTGACAGAGAACAGCACCATCTTATATACCCTCAATTAGCTTGTTTCCAGAACTGTACAGTTGGAAGAGACCTCAAGAGTTATCTAGTGAAACATGTACCACCTCATTAATGAGTAGAATTTGCTAGCAAGAGTTAGGAGAGTTCTCTAAGACAAGTGTAAATCAGCAATAAAATTCTAGCCATTACTTTTTAAAAGTAAGTTTCCAAGTTCTGACACAGCTTTACAGAGCACAAATGAAAACAAGATCCCATCAAATATTCACACAAAGTGGGTGTAACATACTCTCGATTTGTGACGAGTTATCAAAGCCAAATGAATAGTGCTCTCTGTAGTTCTGACAGGGGGACAATTATTTTCGCGATTTAGCCCCTTCTATTAAACTGAACTAATTCTGACATCTTTTCAGATGAATTACAGTTGAGCAGCTCTGAACATTTTGAGTATGGGAAATGTCAATGAGTTTTAGCTCTTTTGGGTTGTGTGTGTGTGTGCATGCACGCACACACACATGCACACATATGCAGAATATCTGATATAGTCCCTGGATGATTTCTGAGTATTTCTGCTTTTAATGCCTAGGTATATTGTTTCTCCTGTGCAGTCTGATTTATATTAAAGGATGAACGGCATTGCTGGTTGACTGCATAGTTCTAGAAAGCTTGCAGATGAATGGCTGGTGTTTCAGACTGTATATTGGGAAGGAATCATATAGTTCAACACCCATCTTTCATTAGCACACAGAAAGCTAGGTGTAGAGGTGAAGGGTTTGTCTTCACCTTTTGCTCCTACCATTCTGCCTTCCTGAATATTGCAATATTTCATTGGAAGTGAAATAGAATGCCCACCACCACCACCTTAAGTTTTACCTGTGTCAGTGAAGACATGGGTTTTTTTCAGTGTATCTGTGTGCAGTTTTTTAAAATCTAGCTATTTTATACTTTGCCTTTTCCCCATGCAGAACCCAAGGTGACTCACAATTTAATTAAGAGCAGACACAGCTAGAAACACAGTAAGGGTGGGACTACACAGTGGGGAAAACCCAATTGGTGTCAAAGTTTTTCAAATCAGGTCCCTGCTGGTTTCTGCAAGTAAAATCACTGTTACTGTCCACACCAATATAATCAACTATCATGTTGCAGGAGTTCACAGGAGCTGAGTCAGAAAGCTGTGAAAAGAGCCATCTTTGCTGAGATTGGTTCCAATCAAGTGTGTGCCTTTTAAACATTTCCACTGGGACTACCCCTTCATCCTTTTTTCATTTGTTGTTTTCCTAAAGTGAAATTATTCAGAAGAGGGGAAACCACAGGTCCTCAGTTGAGGGACACTGCTGTGATAGCTTGCCCACTGACACCCCCACAATAGCTTGTTTGCATCAGATCCAGCTTTCACACATGCCAGAAAGTGGAAAAAAAGTGAACCTAACCAAATGCTAAACCCAACACAAAACTCCAGAGTGAATGTAGTGATCCCCTGAGTTACAATGGATATCTTTAAAAGGTTAAAGGTTCCCCTTGACATTTAGTCCAGTCGTGTCCAACTCTAGGGCATGGTGCTCATCCCCATTTCCAAGCCATAGAGCCAGCATTTGTCTATAGAGAGTTTTCGTGGTCACGTGGTCAGCGCCACTAGACACGGAATGCCGTTACCTTCCCACTGAGGTGGTACCTATTTATCTACTCCCATCTACATGTTTTCGAACTGCTAGGTTGGCAGGAGCTGGGACAAGCGATGGGATCTCACTCCGTTGTGGCGATTTGATCTTACGACTGCTGGTTTTCATGACCTTGCAGCACAGAGGCTTCTGCAGTTTAACCCGCAGCGCTACCACGTCCCAGTTTCACGTCACAAATTGATGCAGTACAAGTACTCATCTTCCAGCACCTTGCCAATTCTAAGCTGCCTTTTATCCACATGTATTCTAGGATGTGATTTTAAAAAAACAACAACAACCATTCACACAATGTACACAATGGTAAAAACAAAAACAGCTATAAGAATAAAGATTTTTATTTATAGTTGTCTTGTCTCATTCATTAATTTGTCTGTTGCTGGGAGGATCCAGATGTTCATGCCTCCCATTTGTAATCCTCTCTATTTTCCCGCCACTTCCTCCATCCATTTTTCCACCAGAACTCCATTAGGGAGGAAGTGATAGAATAGCTGCACAAAGCATTTTGATTCACAGTAGTAGGAGCCATCCATCTGGATTCAACTAAAAGGCAAGCTGAGATAGCATCTCTTTTTAAAATGTCTCTGCAAATAAAATGCCTTAACCTGACTTGTGCCTGATTTGTATCTAATTACGTGCCCAACATCTACTATAGCTGGAGACTTTATTGAAGTTAAAGGTGTATGAAAGTGAAGACAACAGAAAAAGGGAATTCACTGTTGCAGAAGCATACAGAAAGTTTATTTTAAATGTTTGGCATATCCATTGTTTATTACATTCAGGGGTACATAGTTTAAAATATGATATTCCTCCCTAACCAAAAAACACAATGCCTATGCTAAATAGTAATAAAAATTTTAAACATAATTAGACAAGATATGAAATGTACAGACGTCTAGACAAAGATCTGTGAATATTCTGTAATCTTTGAAAATTATGTAATATGATTTTACGGTTCCACAGCCACAGGTAATTACATGGACATAAACAGAACTAGTGAAAATGTCAGTCCAAATGTAAGAAAGGGAAACAAATCAAATATACATTAATATATGCAACTCACTGGCATACCTAGACACACATTCTCAGTGTGGAGAAAAATGCAAAAGCCCAACATTAGGTGCAATCAAAGTGTAGTTCTTGATATCTTGGACTGCCACTTCCAGCAATTCCATACATTGGTTATGCTAGCCAGGGTTGATGGAGAGCCGTTGATGACTCCTGCTCCAGGTCATAAGATGAACTGAATGGGATTGGGCAAAAACATTACACTGCTTGTCCAATCAGACTTCAGAAGCTAAGCACAATTGGGCCTGGTCCCTTCTTAGGTGGAATATTATCAAGCATTATCCAGTAGAGCTAAGAAAGAATTCTGCCTGAAGCTCTGCAAAGCCACTGTTGGTCCGAGTTGGCCATACTAGGCTGGATGGACAAAATCTCACTCAGTATAAGGCAGCTTTCTATAAATACGTTGAGGGCTGCATGCAACCAGTGGGTCATGCCATGGAGCAATCTTGGCAGAGCTTAAACACAGTTAATACAATAACACATACTCATGCCCAAATATACAGACACACAGGCACACACATGCTGATTGTATTTATTGAAATAGTAACCAGTTCAGCTATTTGTAACATCTCCAAGATCACCACAGGGCAGAACACAGAACCTGGGACTGCTCACAAGGTGGAGGAGCATCCCCCACCCCAAGATCTGTTGTATTAAAATTAGCATTAAAGGGGTTAAAATAGTAAAGTAGAAATGCTACTCAAAATAGGCAAAAGGAAGCTGAAAGTATTAGTACTATTTATGGAGAATACTAAGCTGGCACCACATGATGTATAAGCAGGCCTTAGATCAAATCAAGCCTGAACTATCTCTGGAGGCAAAAATGTTGAAACTGAGACTGTCCCACTTTTGGTACCTCATGAGAAGGCAAGAGACTCTGGAAGAGACAATAATGCTGGGAAAGGTTGAGGGCAGCAGGAAAAAGAGGAAGACTAAATAGGAGATGGGCTGATTCTCTAAAGAAAGCCGTAGGCCTGAGTGTGCAGGAGCTGAGCAGGGCTGTTGAGGTTAGGACATTCTGGAGATCACTCATTCATCGGGTTGCCATCTATTGGAAGTGGCTTCACAACACATAGCAACGACAAGCTGACATCAATGGAGGAGACTGACACCTTCCTAAATCAATGAAGCCCAAGATATTTAATGCAGATTCTAGTCACTGGACACTGGGGAAGATCTTTTAGTGAGGTCACCAACTGTAACAGCTACTGTCCTTTATTTGTTTGTTTGCTTGTTTGTTTGTTTGCTTGTTTGTTTGTTTGTTTCTCTATCCATCCATCCATCCACCCACCCACCCGTCTGTCTGTCTGTCTGTCTGTCTGTCTGTCTGTCTGTCTGTCCGTCCGTCCGTCCGTCCGTCCGTCCGTCCGCCCGCCCGCCCGCCCGTCCGTCCGTCCGTCCGTCCGTCCGTCCGTCCGTCCGTCCGTCCGTCTGTCTATCTATCTATCTATCTATCTATCTATCTATCTATCTATCTATCTATCTATCTATCTATCTATCTATCTATCTATCTATCTATCTATCTATCTATCTATCTGAAGGGCAAAGTTAGGGCTCAATAAGAAGCTGACGACACATACCAAGATCCAGGTCTATAGAGCCTGTGTTCTGAGCACACTCCTGTACTGCAGTGAGTCCTGGACCCTTTGTGCACGTCAGGAGAGGAAGCTGAACACCTTCCATATGCGTTGCCTCCGATGGATTTTTGGCATCACCTGGCAGGACAAAGTTCCAAACAGAGTAGTCCTAGAACGAGCTGGAATATTCAGCATGCACACATTACTGAAACAACGACGTCTACGTTGGCTTGGGCACGTCGTGAGAATGGCTGATGGTCGGATTCCAAAGGATCTCCTGTATGGAGAATTAGTGCAGGGAAATCGCCCCAGAGGGAGACCACAGCTGCGATACAAGGATATCTGCAAGCGGGATCTGAAGGCCTTAGGAATAGACCTCAACAGATGGGAAACCCTGACATCTGACCGTTCAGCCTGGAGGCAGGCAGTGCTTCACGGCCTCTCCCAATTTGAAGAGACCCTTGTCCAGCAGGCCGAGGCAAAGAGGAAGTCACAAAAGCATCAAAACCAGGGAGCTGGACAGGGGACAGATTGGATTTGTCTTCAGTGTGGAAGAGATTGCCACTCTCGAATTGGCCTCTTCAGCCACACTAGACGCTGTTCCAAATCCTCCATACAGAGCACGACACCATAGTCTTTCGGGACTGAAGGATGCCTAACTAACTAACGAAGATTTTTTCCTATTTTTAAACTTCATTAGTTGCACTGCTAAGTTAAAGTGTACATGTCTGTGGGGAGATGAATCTCTGCATTCTTGTGGTTAATCAGAACTCTGCTGAAGCACATTAGATATGTCTCCCCACCACTTCCATATCTTGTTTCTTCTTGGTGTAGTGGTGTTACAGCCAAAGTTCATAATAGCCGTCTCCCATTTCTCTTTTTCTTGTGCTTCAAGAGATGGAAGGGGGCAAATAATTCTGCCCTAAGTATTACTGATGGTGTTGCATTCCTCTCCCCACATCAAGACCTTTATCTTCTTACCATTTTACATAGTTTTTCAGAGATGCAGAAACCCATAAAAGCAGGTAGTGATACAGATAAAGAAAGAGTCAAAATGTCTCTAGAAGGGCACAGAGCAGGTTGGGTACCAAATCTGCGTTCCTTGATTGGGGCATAGACTGGGTCAGGAGCCCAATGTGCATCCCTATTCTAGAGACCTTCATGACTGAAAAGCACATTTACAAATAAAGCCTCTGCTTGCCTCCTGATAGCCAATCACAAAATCAAGCAAGCTAATTTGCTGGATACCAGAGCTTTGAAAAGCTTATGTGACAGTCAGACATTTTTGGCATCTGAGAAATTCCCTTTTCTAGTTATAGGCCAAATTACACTTGTGTACAATTTGGCTGTATGGTAAACATACTTCACAATTTAATATCTGCTATTACTCAGCATGTACATGGCTCAGGAGAGGGGCTCTCCTGGAAGGGAGGCCTAGAGAGAGAAAACTGTATTTATGTCTCAGTTGCACAAGGAGATATTATTACCAGGAGCCTTATGGCACAGTAGTTAAACTGCAGTACTGCAGCCAAAACTCTGTTCCTGACCCAGGTTCAACCACAGGTGCCTGGCTTGAGGTTCACTCAGCCTTCCAGCCTTTCAGTCAGTAAATTAAGTAACCACCTTGCTAGGGGAGGGATGTATAGATAGATTAGATTAGCTTAGGTATCCTGCAGTCTCGAGAGACAATGGTAACGTGCTCTGTATGGAGGACCTGGAACAGCGTCTAGTGTGGCTAAGGAGGCCAAATTGAGAGTGACAATCCCTTCCACACTGAACACCAATCCAAACTGTCCCCTCTCCAGCTCCCTGATTCTGCTGCTTTTTTGACTTCCTCTTTGCCTCAGCCTGCTGGACAAGGGTCTGTTGCCCAAGCAATAAATCCCCCCTGTCCACATCAATGAAATAGTCAAATGGAAAGGCAAGAGCCAATACAACTGGTTCCAGCAACATCGCAGGAGTTGCCAGAACGACACAAAGTGCCTCCGGGACTCCAGCTCTGGATTTTTGGAGGAGGGATGTGTAGACTGCATAATTATATTGTAAACCAAAGAGTGCATTAAGTGCTATGGAACGGTATATAAGCAGCACACTTTGCTTTAGTCTAATATTTAAATAAACACACCAAATTTAAGTAGATAAAGGGATTTAAAAACCCTGTAAGTGTGAGGTACAACAAGTTCTCCATGAATAAGGTGGCTGTTTGGGTGAAAAGAAGCAAGTTTCCTTACATTTGATACCTAAATGAGGAAAGAAAGTTAGAGACAGAACAGCATGTTCCCCTTGTGGCATTCAATTGTTCAGGAAAGGGTTTGCAATCTTCTTTCACATGCATATAAATCCTCCCTAGAATCCTAACTTGGGTTTGTTTATACTCATGTTTCTATTTCACTCTTCAGACAAAAACTGTCTTCCAAAGCAGCTCCTGCACCCATTAAAATTCAGTATACAATACTGCTAGCAGGCTTGGTGCATATATAACAATAATACATAGACCCTGCCTGCAGGCGTAGTAACAGAAAGGCAAGATTCACAAAGGAGGAGAACAGAAGGGAAAGGGAGCCCAGCATGGTAATGCCTAAATGGTGATGGTGATTTGGTGTTCATAGATATTTATATCTTAAATTATTATGGGATAAAGTAGCAGTCCTTTATAGCTGCATTTCCTGAGATGACAGATATGTTTCATGTGGGTTTGCCCTTAAGGCAGATTTGGAAGCTTTAACCACTCACTGCAGAATCAAAGTTTGCCAAAGTCTCTCTTTTAAACTACAGCTCCCAGAATCCTCCTGCCATTGTGGTTATTCTGAGAACTGTAGTGTTGAAAAATAATCTTCTCAAATTTTATGAATACAGTGGTTGAAGTGCCTTGTTATGTACATAGTTAGGCATCCTTCAGTCTCGAAAGATTATAGTATCATACTCTGTATGGAGGACTTGGAACAGCGTCTAGTGTGGCTGAGGAGGCCAATTTGAGAGTGACAATTCCTTCCGCACTGAAAACAAATCCAATCTGTCCCCCGTCCAGCTCCCTGATTTTGCTGCTTTCAGGACTGCCTCTTTGCCTCAGCCTGCTGGACAAGGGTCTCTTCAAATTGAGAGAGGCCTGCCTCCAGGCTGAACGCTCAGATGTCGGGGTTTCCCATCTGTCGATATCCATTCCTAAGGCCTTCAGATATTGCTTGCAGATGTCCTTGTATTGTAGCTGTGGTCTTCCTCTGGGGCGATTTCCCTTCACTAATTCTCCATACAGGAGATCCTTTGGAATCTGACCATCAGCCATTCTCACAACATATCCAAGCCAACACAGACGTCACTGTTTCAGTAAAGTATATATGCTAAAAATTCCAGCTCGTTCTAGGACTACTCTATTTGGAACTTTGTCCTGCCAGGTGGTGCCAAAAATGCATTGGAAGCAATGCATATAGAAGGTGTTCAGCTTCCTCTCCTGCCGTGCACAAAGGATCCAGGACTCACTGCAGTACAGGAGTGTGCTCAGGACACAGGCTCTATAGACCTGGATCTTGGTATATGCCATCAGCTTCTTATTGAGCCATACTCTCTTTGTGAGTCTAGAGAACATGGTAGCTGCTTTGCCAATGCATTTATCCAGCTTGACTTCTAGAGAATGTGTGTCAGAGATCGTTGAGCCAAGGTACACAAATTCATAGTTTCCAATTCTTATGTGGAGATGGTATGGAGGGAGGTGAGGCCACACCCTGGCCCATGACTTGTGTTTTCTTCAGGCTGATTGTTATTCCAAAGCAGTGGTTCTTAACCTTGGGTTACTCAGGTTCTTGCAGTCACCCCTGTCTCCTTTGTTTGCATCCTTCATGTCCTGTGGTACTCCACCTTCCCTCCAGCAAAGACGAAAGACTTCATACAGTTCGGTGGTGATGATCTCTTTACAGCACTTCAGGACTTCAACAGGGATGTTATCCTTTCCAGGTGCCTTGCCGGAGGCGAGGGAATCCAAGGCCACTTTTATTTCTGCTAAGGTTGGTTCACTGTCCAATTCTTTCAAGACAGGCAGGCACTCAATGTTATTTAATGTTTTTTCGGTTACTACATTCTCTCTGGAAAATAGCTCAGAGTAGTGCTGTACCCAGCGTTCTATGTTGTGTACATAGAGTACCAGGGTTCTAGACCACCTACTGCTCTGCTACTAAAATGGATTTGAGATGGTGGTGTTAGTACATACAACCCTCTATCATTCAGGGCCCAGATTATCTTAATGAACATCTGTCCCTTCAACACATTATCAGTCCTGCTGTCCATGCTAGGGATTGGATTTTTGGGGTTTTTTAGACTATAAATCCCATAGTTCTCTATTCTGGGAGTTCTACTTGACAGAGACATTTTAAAAACACCTAAATGTGGCTCACCTGGGATAAAGGCTGAAATTGGAAGGTTTTGAGGCCTGGCTAGACCTGCCTCAGCCCAAGCTTCATATTCCTGCTCCAATGCTAGCTTGGTGCTTTCTGCCTAAACACATTATTTTGTGGCTAGAAAAGTAGAAATACTGTACATAATGCAAAAACTAGTTTTTAATTTAAATCAATGCATGTTAATGAAGAAATACATTGCCAAACAGTATTTGGGTGCTAGACATCTTTGCACTGAAAATAAATCTTAACTGCTACAAGCCACTACTGGCTAAAATACTGGTTCCCAGTCACTGAGTCCTCAGATGTTGTATTCTCGAAGGCTTTCACAGCCAGGATCCGATGGTTGTTGTAGGTTTTTCGGGCTGTTTGGCTGTGTTCTGGAGGTTTTTCTTCCTAAAAAGGAGTTCTAACTCCTGTCCTCTGAAAATGCCAGCTACAGAGACTGGCGAAATGTTAGAAAGAAAATCCTCCAGAACACAGCCAAACAGCCTGAAAAACCCACAGCAACCATCCTCAGATGTTGTTGGACTGTAATTCTCAGAACCCCTGACAACTGATCGTTCTGATTGATGTTAGTGGGAGATTATGACCAATAACATCTAAGGACCCTAGTTTGGGAACCACAAGAGTACAAGTGCCCCTAGAAGTTACCCAACAATATTCTGAATTTTTCTAGCTACAAATTGTCTTTTTTGCAGAGTGTAACTTTTTACCCTACGCAGTCCTCACGTTATATATCTATGTGGTGTTCTGGTGGCTTTTCTCTGCCACCAGAGAATACTTTCACCACAAGATTAATCAGCATACCAACACACAGCACATGCTTGGATCAGTTCATAGACACACCACAAATATCTTCCCAATTCTATAAGAGGACGAATTCTGTATGGTTTCTTTCAGATACTAAGTCACAACACTGACTAGATTTTTACAAAGAGTCCTACCATGGAGCCGAAGATGAGATAATCAGCAAGTAACATCATTTAGCATCCATTCTCAATTTTGCCCAATATAATGCCTTCTACAGTCTCAGAAACAATACTGATATCTTCAAAAATGTACGTGCACTGTAAATGTTAAAGGAGGTGACAAAGGAAGAGCTATTGTCATGAACAAAATGAGTTACATACAGGAGGCCAATAAATAATTGTCCTCTCACAAACCCTTACCCCACCCTGCCTCTTTCCCCCCCTGATTCAGGGACCTGAGCTGGCTTACAAAATACTACAGTATATTTTTCCATGTATAAGAGTATACTTTTGTCTAAAATCTTTAGACTAAAAATTGGGGGTTGTCTTATACACAGAAGTAAGCTGAGGAGAGAAAACAACAAGTGGATGGGGAAAGCAGGGATCAAAGTGATCCTGCAGGGCTTTGATCCCTTTCCCCGTACACTTGCTAAGCCCCACTTAGATTTCTTAATTTGGGGTTAGAAAAGTGGGGATGGGAGTCTTATACATGGGGGTGTCTTATACACGGAAAATACGGGAAAATGTGGTTGATACATAAATTAAACTATTTTAAAGGTTATGGAAGAAAAATACTTTTAAATTTAAAACTACTTAAAAACAAAAAGGCACAAAAGTAGATATATTAAAAAATAGTTTGAAGAAGAAAAGTGCAACATCCCCTAATGGAAGCTATCCCTGCAGTCCAATTAGAGGCCAAAAGCTTGACTGAAGAGAAAAGTGTTCGTCCACCAGATCAAGGACAGGAGGGAGGGGCAAATGTACCCTTCTGTGCAAGAGTGTTCCAAATTGTGGAGACACCACTGGAAAGGCCCTCATCCAATGAGCCTGTGCCAGCAAAAGTGCCTTCCACAAAGATCTGTAAATAGGGGCCCTTGAAATAGCCTGGATCTAAGCCATACAGGGTTTTACAGGTCATAACCAGCACTGTGAACTGGGTCTGGAAATGGATAGATAGCCAATGGAGTTGACATAATAATGGAGATTTATGTTTGTCGTAACTTGGTCCTAGTTAACAGGTTGCAGTGTTTTGGACCAGATTAAGTTCCTGAACTCTCTTCAAAGGTAGCCCCACAAAAACATGTTACAGCAATCCAGGTGGCTTATCACTAAGATATGCATCACCATGATGCCCAGTGTGGTGAAGTGGGTAGAGTGATGGACTAGGACTCAGTTCAAATTCCCACTCAGCCATGAAATCTCAATAGGGGGCATGGGACTGGTGAAACTACTCCTTAAATAACTCTTTTACCTCAAAAGCCCTGTTAGGGTCACTCTACATTGGTTCCGAGCTGGACGGTACATAACCGTAGTTCGATCAGACATCTCATGCAAGTGGTGCGGCTGGTGAACTAGTTTAAACTGTGCAATCACCCTCCTAGCCACTCCTGAAACCAGGGATCAAGACAGGAAAGCAGCCAACCTACAAATCTGAACTTTTGGGGCAGCAGGATGAGTGTTAAACCCACCCAGCATTGGGTGAATCCCTTGTTCCTGATCTCCTTTCCAACAGAATGGGAAGCCCTCTGTCTTATCTGGATTCAACTGCTATTTGTTATCTTTTATCTAGACTGTTACAAACATCAGATACTGGGTTATAATCACAACAGTACAGTATGTATGTAATATTTATAGGAATCCTTTAAATCATTTATTCCTCAACCTGGATATAAATGTAAACTGAGGTAGAATATAGACCTGAGAAGGAAGTTTATTTCAAAAGTCTTAAGGAGAGATGAAACATGATAGTTTCTCCATAAAAGGCACAAAACCTATTTTATAACTAGTTTACTGAAGCAGTATATGAACATGAATGCCATATAGCAGTAGTCCCCAACCTTGGGCCTCCAGATGTTATTGGACTTCAACTCCCAGAAATCCTGGCCAGCAGAGGTGGTGGTGAAGGCTTCTGGGAGTTGCAGTCCAAGAACATCTGGAGGCCCAAGGTTGGAGACCACTGCCATATAGGACTTCACAAAGCAAACTGCTTACGAAATAAAAAGTCACTTCTAGAAAAGCTGTTTGCTGCTATTAAAAACCTTCCAATGCACTCTCATCCCCTCCCTAGAATCTTTTCTCGGACTGATGTGAATGTAGAGGTTTGGAGCCTGATCAAATTTCTCTAAGTGGCAACTTAATCAGCTGCTTCCCTAGCCAAGCTTTGCCTGGTTTAACTCACACCCAAGCACTCACACTGGCCAGTCTGCTAACTGAATGTGGTCTAAACCCTATCTGGAAGTATAATGGTCCGATTGTACACACCAAATCTCCCTCTCTCACATAATTGTTTTTTCCAGGATGTAATTGGCTAAAAAGCCTTTAAGAGGCTGGGCAATCTATCTGTCTGTCACACCACAGTCTGCTGGCAATCTTCCAGAAAATACTATATTAGCTAGCTACCATATATGCTGGGTTCCTGTACAGCAATGCTGTCTAGAAAGATGGAGAACAAGCCCTCAGGCATGTCGTGGCTGCTGCTTATTCAGCAACTGAGATTTATCTGGACTCATGGACAGGAAGCTCTGATGAAGTGCCAGCAGGAGTTACATTATCGTCTACCCCATTGTCAACTTAGCCCAGACCAGTCAATGCAACTAGTTTTCTATTGCAAACTGCTTTGCAACCATATGGTCGGGAATCTAACCACTGCAGATATATGCTTCCATCTTCTACCCAATGTATACATGGAAAAAAAGGTCTTGTCATTCAGGTTGGCAACTTGAGGATTTAAATCAAGCAATTTTCAAACTACCTGCCCAATAAAATAGGGAGGGGGGGAAGAAGATCAACAGGACTGGAGGGATACCTGAGGAGGAAACAACAGAACAACCCTTGCCACTCTACCTACTGGCTTAAACTATGGATAAAGGCTTTTGATGGCGGGACATGCATTAACCAGGTTATCAGTGAAAACATGTCTGTGTCACCCCCGTTTTTTGTTTGTTATTGGCCCTCCAGGAGGAGATGGTTACTGGAAAGTTCCGATTCCCTTTCAGTTCCTTCCGACCCAGTGGTCGCAGTCTCCCACCTACAAGAATTCCTCAAGAGGTTCTGCTCAGTCTCTTGGGACTTAAACAGGAACAAAGGCTTTTCCTTACAATCCATGCTTTATTCAGCCAGTCTGTGCCAGAACCCACGCATTGCGCCCACCTGCCCAAGTAACTTGTAGGATCATCTGACTAATGAAGCCCCCCTCCCCCACTTGGTGCATCTAGTGAAGAAGGTTGCAGCCCACGAACACGTCTGCTGGGTAGCCCAGTTTTTAAGATGCTTTTTGGGGAAGGAGCCCACAAGTGAGCGGAACTTCGCCCCCAACAGAAGGGTTCAGATCAGGACGTGAATCAGTGGAGTGGAAACGCCCGGGAACGCAGCAGTGCCCGCAGGCTTCACACATCGTTCCAATGGGGGGCGCTGCAGTCCACCGGCCTCACCTCCTACCAGCTCTCGTCCAACAATCTTCTCGCGCTTGGACAAGAATTTCCCCCCTCACCCATCCTTGGACAGGCTTAGACCCCCCCTTTTTTTTAAACCGGTTCTCCTGTGGATGAGGTAACCGCGCGAACAGTAGAGGGCGCTGCCGGACAGGTCAAGAGCCGGTGGTGCGGAGCGGCGGCGGCGGCGGCAGGGATGCAGCGCGCCAGGGAGGGCAGGCGAGCGAGCGAGCGGGCGCCGTGGGGAGAAAGGGAGGGAGGGGAGGAGGGAGAAAGGGAGGACGGGAGCGTGCGAGGCGCTGATGCTGCAAAGCCGCCCGACTCCCGGCGGGGACCATGAAGCCCACAGCGCGGGAAGAAGCAAGTGGAGAGGCAGCGCTTAGCTTCGCCCGGCCCCGGTAGAGCCCGCGCGCTTGACTATGGCTGGGGGAAGGCGAGGGCTGGTGGCTCCCCAGAATACCTTCCTGGAGAATATCGTGCGGAGGTCCAACGGTGAGGAGGGAGCCCCAGGGTGGCGGAGGTTCCGCGGCTGCGGGGGGGGGTGTCGTGCTCTCAGGACGGGAACCCGAGGTGCCGAAGGAGGGGAGGGGGCAGTATTTGGGCTGGAGTTGTGTGTGTGTGTGTGTGTGTATTGGGGGGGAGCTCGTGCTTCCACTGCGGGACGCTTCGTGAGGAGACGCCGGCTAGGTCGACGGGGCGGGCGGCGGGCGGGTAATAAAGCGGCGCCCCGGGGCTGCTTTGTGGCTCCGCAGGGACGGCACCTGTGCTTCTCGCGGTGGGGTTTGCTGGCGTTTTCGTTACCCCGGATTGCTTGCTCCGGGGCTGCCGGTGAGGAGGAGCGCCGCCTTGCATCGCCTCAAAGTCCTGCGGAAGAAAGTGGCGGAGGGGGGGGTCGTCTTCGGAAAGAGGCACGGAGGGGAGGGCGGGGGCGAAGTGGGGTGATGTGAGGTGGGGGAGCAAGAGGGGGCAAGCCCGCCCCACTCCGGGGCGACCCGAAAGGCTTCTGGCGGGGACTGGGAGGGGTTTTGCAGGTGCGTCCAGGCCGGTCGGGGTGCGCATGTGGGTCCCGATCCGTCCCCTGCCTTCCCCGGAGCGGTTGGGATGCGATGCTCGCGGAGCCTCTTTGTGCGGGAGGGACGGGGTTCCCCCTTTCTACAGCCACCCCCACCACCCCTCGCGTCTCGCTCCCCCTCTTCCTTTCTCGAGGGCTGCCTCCTCCCTTCCCCACCGTGGATTTTGGTGCTATGCAGACCTGGGAGTCTCTTTGCAGAGGCTGTGGCGAGATCCTCCGCGAAAAGCGGCATGGGATCGCAGTGGGCTTTCGTCCAGACTTCACCTCCCCTTGCAGGTGGAGGGAGCCCCACAGGGATCACCCGCCCACCATCGCCGCCACCCACACGATTTCATTTCAAAGTGCCGGGGGGGGGGGAGGATGGAAGAATTAAAAACAACCTCAGAAGGAGTTTGGGTTATGTCCATTTCATTTTATTTTATATGTTCGTTCCGTGTTGTAGAACCGATGTGATTTCTAGCCTTGTTTATCTGCTTTTAAAAAGATGAAGAAAATACAAGATACTTCTGCAGCGTAGCCCGGGGTGGACAAAGAGGTTCTTAGCCTTCAATACTTTTGAAGGTGAATGCTGACAATGGTCAGTGATTTACTAACAAGATCAATTGCTAGCAGGCCTTTTTCCTGCTGTCTTTACTCTGTCAAGGAAGCCCCCCCCCCCTTGTGTAAGAAGAAGCTTGCAGCTTTTAGATTCCAGAATTGAACCCATATTACAAGATATATCTATTCTTTCGGCTTTTTTTTTTTTTGAGGGGAAACTGTTTTGGGAAGGCAAAGATATACAGGCAATCCAGGTGGGCTAAGGAAGTATTTTACATATATATTTCCATTTAAAAGGTTACCAACACTGAGTTGAAGTAATTTTAGTCATTATTATTTGTTAAAAATAAGGGTTTTGTTTTTTTAAAATCCAAACTTGGACAGAAACTGTTCCAAACTGTTTGTCTTGGTAGACAGAACTGAGAGATGGAGAGGGTTGCAGCCCCCCCCCCAAATGATTCTCTCATTTCTGCCTCTCTCTCTTCCCACTTCTTGGATAAACAGGGTGATCCACGCACTACACTTAATCTGAATGCTAAAACCACATCCACATCACTTTAATGACATTGCATTAATGGGCGTAAACTGCTTCTCAGCTTGATCCTGTATGGAGTTTGGTGTGCCTCCCTGTGCATAGATCTGGGTTTCTTTATTTACTAATTACAAGGATTTATATCTCACCTTTTAGATTGTCTTAGAAAAGCAGTACTTAAGGTCTACAACTGGAAGTACGCTGTCTTACAAGGCTTGTGGTCACCAGATGGAAGAGGAGGACAGTGTCTGTACTTTTAACTGTTACACAGAACAGAAAATTGCAGCAGGTTGAGTTTCTACCACCCCTGCATGGCAAGCTGTCCAGATTCTGTCTTTTACAGCATTCTTAAAGAGACAGGGACCCTTGTACTTACATTTTTATGAGGCTAGTGCAGTGTTAAGTGTTCACAAGACTGTAATGACCCAGTTCTTTCCTTCCCTTCCTTCACTTTGATTAATTGCAACTACTTGAATGAATAAGGGCTACTGGCACAAGTATTGATGAGAGAGATGCAGGGCTGAGATCCAAACTGGGAAAGCATACTGCCTCTGAATTTGCTGGAAAAAATTCAATGACAGGATGATAAGGCAGATATACTACTTTCATAACTTCCAAGGATGCTTTGCTATTTTAAAAAGGGCGACTTTCTGGAGGAAATAGCCCTTTCATGGTGTTCTCTGTGCAAAGCATTACTGCAAATATTAACACATCTTTGGGTATCATTTTCATATTAAAGTAAGCTCTCTCCCAGTCTGGTTCATCTTTTCAAATGAAAGGATTATTTGTTATTAACTTAGTAATTTTACTTAGTGGCTAGTGGGTTTATTTTCTCAAATTAATTCGGCATTGTTAGACGAACATGCCATTTGGTCAATACCAACAACTAAAAAAATTCAGGAGATATATCTTTATACAGTATATATATAATATGTTATCTTAGCATGTCACCCAAAATCTGAGGGTAAAGTGTGTAGTATGGCAGGCACTGGTAAAGGCCATTCTCTCCTCCCTCCATCGCTCAGAAATGGGAAACACATTTGTTGGCATAATCTAAGAGCTGCAACCCAAAAAATACAACCTCTCCTATATCTAGTTTCTTGTCTTGAGACGCTGACAGGACAAGGGGTGAAGAAGATAGCTGACATGCCGGTTTCTGCTAACAGCTTTCTTCAAGAAGCATTTGAATGGCATTATTACCCAAGCACTGAAGACTGGAGCTAGGAAGTTTCAGATTTTCAGCTTCAAGTGCCAAAATAATTTAGCTGGCTTTGGGTGTAATTCACCTTGACCTGCCATGGGTGAGGAAGTGGTGGCAAGTGCTCTGTCTCAGGCAGTGGAATGCCTTGGGCCACCCAAGATGAATGGAGGCTCCTTGTGGTACTTTAAAGACAGACAGGACTGCCCTGTGGATTCATAGAGAGTCCAACAGGCTAGAATGCTTTTGTAGAATATGTCCTGATAGTATGTTGTTTTGCAGAGTAGTTGATTTCTTCACTCAGGTCATGCTGAAGTAGGCTGCTGTACCATCTGCTCTGCAATGGACTGCCTTCAAGTTCTGCTTATAATGATCAATTGTCATTGCTTGGAAAAAATTCCTTTTATGAACAATAGCCCCCAAAGTTCACCAGTCAACAGTGCCATTATAGCTTGGGGATTTGGGAAACGGTTTCCCCCCCCAAAAGTAGTATTTGAATGTTAGTGCCCCGGCAATTTTTTGGCGCATTTAGTAAGGCATTTTAGGTGAGTTCATTCATATAGACTCAATGTATGTGCATGCTGAGAGGGAACTTATGTTTATTAACAGGTAGTGTTCAAAGCATACAGCTTCTAGTACCTCCTCCCTTCCACCCTACAAGGCTGGCCCAAGACATTTTGCTGCCTGAGGCAACAGAAGAAAACAAAACGAGTTTGTTTGATATCACCACGTAGCATTTAAAACACTCTCTACTTGGTTTAAAATTTATGCAGGCTACACATTATGCTGAGTACTCAATTTATGGACCTTGGAAAGATGGAAGGCTGAATCAGTCCGTTGAGTTCGAAGTCAGATCATGAGTAGAATCTTGACTGCACTACTGCACTTTAACTACTGTGCCACAAGAAGATGACACTCCCACCATTCCCATTCCTCCTTGCAGTTTCTTCACCACTAAAGGCAGGACGTAAACTTGGGGTTGCAGAGTAGTTTATGGCATTGGGAACAGGTGGTAGGGTGCCCCTTGTTTGCATGTAGAACATCCTGAGTATGAATGGGTGTGTATGTGAAGCAACTAGCAGATGCCTTAATGAATAGATATAGATTGGTAGGGCTGGCCTACCCTTGGGAAGAGTGAGGCAGCTAACTCAGGCAGAAGATGCTGAGACCAGAACACAGTGAAAAGATGTTAGAAGGAAGAGGTATCTATTTCACACTTCCTGCTAGCAAAATGTCTTGGGCCAGACTTATATAGTTGGAGCACATATAGAAAGAAAGTTGCCTTATAGTAAGCGTTTTTATCCTGGCATAGCCCAGTATAATCCACTCTGACTGACAGTGGATTTCCAGGGTTTGCTGTAAAGAGTTTTCTGCCTCCAGCTACCTATTCCTTTTAACTGGAAATTCTGAATTCTGAACCTGGAATCTTCTACATGCAAGACAGGAGCTGTTCCCCTGCCTCCAGTCACATTTGCTGCCTTAATGCCACTCTATACAGGTGGACATCTAAAATGAGATCAGACCTTGCAACGTGAAGGGTACATGAAACCTATTACTGTATAAACCTGAGCTTCTTGTCCATTCCTGTCTCTTAAAATGCTCTTTGTTTGAGTGTTTTATCCCCCTTTCTCCATCTCCAAGAGTACATCAGTGTTCTGTGACCCACAGAACATGCTACTTTAGTGTACCATTCTGGGTTTTTTCTTTATCCACTCAGGAGTTTTCTCCTGATTTTTGTTGTTGTTGAATCCTCCTGATCCCCCCCTCTTGTATATGGCTGGTATCGTTTTACAGTATTTACATAATTGTTCGCATTCAAATTATGAGGTTCTTGTTAGTATAAAGGACAGCTAAGGCTCAGTAAAGGAGAGTTTACTTGTTTTCAGTGCTTCCACGTGCACATCAGTTAAAAGGTGATTTTGCTGCAATTATAATAATTTGTCTTGCAGGATAATCATAAAAGATGCATTAAAATAGCCTTTTGCACTCTTGGAAACCAATTCAATTTTCTGTTTTAAAAGTTTTGTTACTGGGCTACCCTCACAGATTCCAGAAGATAATGTAAGACAAAAAGATTAAATCTCATGATTCCTGTTTGTATACTTCATTTATTTATTTATTTATTTATTTATTTATTTATCTATCTATCTATTTATTTATTTATTTATTTATTCATTCATTCATTTATTTATTTATTTATTTATTTATTTATTTATTTATTTATTTATTTATTTATTTATTTATTTATATTTCTACCCTGCCCAAAGGTCTACTCTGGGCCGTTTACAAATTTAAAGACAATAAAACCAATAAGCATATATTATAAATCCAAGATGGCAAAAGTATAAGAAATTAAGATACGGCTGGAGGGAAAGCCTTCCCAAATAGCCAGGTTTTAAGTTTGTTCCTGAAAATACCTAGAGAGGGAGCCAGGTGTATCTCCACTGGCAAGTTGTTCCAAAGGTGAGGGGCCACTGCCGAGAAGGCCCGGTTCCTTGTTCTTTCCTTCTGGACCTCCCTCGGCATTAGGCCCCTCAGCCGCCAGGCCTGGCTGTAACGAGTGACTCTGGCAGAACTGGGTGGGAGAAGGTGCTCTGCCTAAATCATTTAGGGTTTTATATGTAATTGTAAGAACTTTGAAATCAATGTGGAATGTGATTTGGAAATGAATGTGGCAGCCAATGCTGAATGTGGAAACAAATGGGCAGCCAATGCAAGGTGGCCAGAGTGGTGGAAATATGGTGGTACCTTTTCACTCTGCACCATCTGAAATTTCCATGTCAGTCTCAAAGGCAGCCCTATTTAGAGTGCATTACAGTAGTCTAATCTTGAGACTACAAGCACATTGACCAAAGTGGTGAATGCCCCCACATCAAGATAGGGACTGATACCCTGTTTCCCTGAAAATAAGACCTAACCTGAAAATAAGTCCTAGTACGATTTTTCAGGATGTTCGTAATATAAGCCCTACCTCAAAAATAAGCCCTTGTTAAGTGAAAGCCCACCCTCCACCATTGTGCAGCAACCAGAAGATGACTGTATTTGAATAAATGTAGATTGTTGTACATGACAAAAATAAAACATCCCCTGAAAATAAACCCTAATGCATTTTTGGAGCAAAAATTAATATAAGACCCTGCCTTATTTTTGGGGAAACATGGTAGATACATGTTATAATTACATAATATAGCTGCAAGTAAGACAGCGTTTTTATGGATGTAGCTCTTTTAGAGCAATGGGGCCTGCCCTAACCTTAGGCAGAATGAGGCAGTCTCGTCAGATGACAGGTACTTGCTCAAAGGGGATTGGTGAGCAGCAGGATGGTTTTGGGAGACAGAACTGGGTGTTATATGGTCTGTTCTGTAGTTCCTAAGCTAGTCTGATCTCTTCAAAAAATGCTGTCCAAACCTCAGTGCTGAAGTAGGGTTCAGTTGCCAAGCCAGTTGAATTCTTTACTGGAAACTGAATACTACTCGTACTGGATACTATCTTGTTCTTTGCCCCTGGCAACAGAATACATCCTGGGTCACCCTGCATAGCAGAATAATAGAGGGAGGGGCAGGGACAACATTGCTTTAGTTTCAATCTGTCCTGGGAGAGTTTCAGGAAAAGGGAGCATGGCAATACTACTGTAATTTAAAGTTTTTTTACTTCGTTGAGAAATTAATTGATTTAACATTCCCACACCTGGTGGCTTCCATATGAGTTGGGCTACAGCTGTCTTGATTCTCATCCAATATAGCCAGTGGCCACGAGAGATGGGCTTGATGGTATTCCAACAGATCTGGATGCAGATCTTGAAGTTGAAGAAAGTTGTGTTACATTAAGGGAGGTTGAAAGAACCACATTATTTTCCCCCTCCCCCTTCCAGGATTGTACCTGCACAGTAAGGACTTCCGTATCTTCTAGAGGCCACTCATTGGATCAGGTGTGAACATTTTCATTCATCAAATGAATCGATCCTAAAGAATCTATAAACATTTTACATAGTCCTAATAATGGCCCTAAGTCAAAGCTGGTTCAGACAAGTGCATCTCCCTCCATAACCAAAACTTGGAGGGGGCGGGGTAGGAACTACCGTATTTTTCACTCCATAAGACGCACCTCTCCATAAGACGCACCAAATTTTTAGGCAAAGAAAACAGGAAAAAATAATCTGGGAATTTCACTCCATAAGACGCATACACTTTTTCTCCAATGTTTTTTTTGGAAAAAAGTGTGTCTTATGGTGCAAAAAATACGGTAAATTTTATGGCTTATCCCCAGGAAGCAACTCAGGGGAATTATCTGAAATCTGGCCATCGAGGACTTGGCAGGGTAGGTACTTGTGGCTGCTTTGTGGATACTCTGTGCCAATTCTGAGGCGGAATGGCTATAAAATTGCTTTTCTATAAGAGCTTAAAGTTTGATGAGTGACCTCCAGCAGTTTGCCCAGCATTGTCTGCAGCCAAGCAGAAAAAAACATGGGAATCTTGTACTTTAGCAGTTCTTAACAGAAAAGTAAAAGAAGAAAACTCTCGTGTGAGAAGAAGACCTCCTTGTCCAATGTGTATGTTCATATTTATTTTATTTACTTATTAGATTTATATGCCGCCCATCTAGAATGAGTCTACTCTGGGTGGTTTACATATAACAAAAAAAAAAAAACTAAGGTGAAATCCATATGTATGGGTGAGCATGCCCACACACAGAGCAGAGAAAAAAAACATACCCACACCTTCCCTGCAAAATCTCTGGGGCTCATAATGGATTGAGGATCGAGTTGCATATTTAAGATATCTGTCTCAAACGGAGAGAAAAGCAATAAGGAGATGATTTCCAGTCCACACCCGGAAAAGGAAGGAGAGAAAGAACTGGATTTTCCAACTCCAACTCCCAAAGCTCAGAAAATTTTTCCTGTTCTTTTAGTGTCAAGTTCTAGTTTATGGATCATAATGTGAAGTTATGCTAAAGAAGGGGTGCCTTTAAGCAGGTGCAAAGTTGGTGTGATTTCTTACTGTCACTGAGTCATTAAAAGGAAATTCTTTATATTTTCAAACCTCACCCAGATCTTATTGTGAATATATAGGATTATGCTCCTAGTTCAGGAGCGAATTCTAGACTGGTTTGAGGCATGGAACCCTCGTGTTTTAAATTAAGTTCTGGAATGACAAATGCTGGAATTCTTTGTTCATTCCAACCTTTTCTATGCACAAGTCAGCCCGCTGAGTCGCAGGACAGGGAAGTAGTGCAAAGAAATGGAGGCAATGCTTTCAGTTTCCTGAAGTAGCAACTATTACATTTTAAATGAAAATACATCATAATGTATATTTTTAAAATTAGAATGAATGTGTTTTAAAAATATGTGTTAGAATGCCTCTTTGCATGCCACAAAACAGCCTTTTTGAGTTCACCTTCTTGCTCTGTTACAATTAATCTTTAAAAATAATCTAGGCCTCCTCAGGGCTGAGGTCAACTAGTTTTTGAAGCTGCCCCTTGTCATCTCATGTCATAAGCTCCACAGATGCACATCCTTAAAATCAAATTGTTGTTTCATGCTACCAAGTCACATCTGATTTAAGGCAACCCCATGTATCAGTAAGCACTGAAATATCCTATCATTAAGAGCCCTCCTCAGAACCTGCAAACACAGAGCCGTAACTTCCTTTATTCAGTCAAACTATTTCATATTTAATCTTCCTCTTTTCCTGTTGTCTCAACTTTTACCAGCATTACAGCCTTCTCAAATTTAATCAAATTCAGTTAATAACAGCAGCAGCAGAAACAACACTTTCATTTAACATGTTGTGCAGCTGGCTCTTCACATTCAGTCAAGCTTCAAAATACCCTTTCCAATTCTTTTGCTTTGTGTGGATGTTATTGGTTGCCACTGGGTATTTTTTAACATGGGTGGTAGTCTCTTTTACATGCTACTTTCAGTTGCTGTTCATCTCCAGTATGACAGTAGAGCTGGAACTAGCCACATCGTGGAGGAGATATTTGTACCCCAAACAAAAATATCTTGGTGTCTTCAAGATTAACAAGTTTTATTTGGCATACTGTGGTGTGTCGTGTGTTGTTATATAGCACACAACGCACAAAGGCCATTCTTGTGCAAGACTTAGTACAGTTTTTAAAATTTCCTGAAATGGAAAAATTGGCTCTTTAGTGGACATGATTTCCCTGTAAAACAAGATGTTGACTTCTCATGCCCCTTTTAAGCAAAATGCCCATTTTTGTTGTTTTTTCAACAGTGAAAGGTCACTTCTGGTTTCATTTAGAAAAGCTAGAGCACACCCCTGCAGGGGAAAAAAAACTCCACTTTAGCTTGCTCAGCATGAAGGAAGGAGAGCTGTACTGTGGGGGAGTGGTCTGTAACAGCCTTGCAATGTAGTCTTATTCTTAATGTTTCAAGCTAGAGGTTGGGTGAATTAATTCATCTCCTTAGATCTCTTCTCTGACTACATTAAGCCTTCAATCATATGCAGAAATCTCATGTTCTATTAATCTTATGTAGGGTCATCAACACTAGGGAAAACTCACATTGCATGGCTGTCTGATGGCAGGCAAAAATTATCCTGAGTAGCTAAAATAAGCAGGGTTCACAGGGCTGAACAGCTCTCTCCCCACACCAGGATTCTCAGCAGAAAATTAAGCAGAACTGGAAAGAAGAGTTTTCTGTAGTGTCTTGTGTACCTCTGGAGAAATCTCATGGGTCTAGTCAACCTAATGATTACACAGCATCTGATATGTGAACTGTGACATCGACGCCCCCTCACCAAAATTCTTTTTCCCAGTTTAATGCAGTTTCTGCAGAAATGTTAATATTCTAGGCAATCTTTTGCCTGAGTGCTTGAATTAATATTAAAAAGCCCATGAATCAGCCTGAAGAATAAAAGGTGCATGTGGGCTTTTCTTGTTCTTGGTGAGTAAAAACTAGAGCTAAAGAGGTGAAATCGTTTCTGGAGGTATACCAGGCAGCTACCCACTAGGCGGGGAAATTAGTCTGATTCAAACAAGAGACGAAAAAAGGAATGCAGAATCACTAAACTGTGAGGAAAATATGCCTCATGTCACATTATTCTTATTATTTTGCTGAGGTTAAACTACATCCATTATTGTGAAGTAGAGTAAGCTACAGCTGTAATTAGTTGAGGTTGGGACTATGAAATTCCAGCCAGTGGTTTATGCAGCAAAGACTAAGTTTTCTCAGGACGTTATGAGGTAAGAGTAAACATTGATTTTCAGGTTCTGTTCTGATTCTAACCAACTAAGACATGGAAAAACATTGAAGAGGGCCCTTCCTTCAAACAATAAATAGTATGCATTTATTAAAGTGTACATCATCTGAAACCTACTTCACTATTTTGAAAATGTTTTGAGGCTTTAGTTTAAAGGCAGGCTCATTTGTTTAAACATAGTTCTGTGTCCATTGCAGTATAAGACTTACGATTCTGCCACAGTGTTCATGGACTCTACAGTGTATGCGAAACACACAGCATGCCCACCTGATTCCTTCTACCTCTCCCAGCCCATAGTTCCATCCTTTTGCCTCTCTTGGCCATGTTAGGCTGTGAAGCAACAGGGGAATGGTAAGTTGCTTCTTGAAAATGGGAGCTGCAAAGGGATATCTTGTTTGTTTCCAGGGATCCTTGACATTCTGTTGATTTACACAGAAGAAAGTTCTCTGTTTATCAGTGCCCAGGGATTCTGTTGCCTGAGGCAGAGCAGCACATGGTAGCCTTCACCTACCTTCCTGTCAAGGCACATAATGCTTAAAGCCAGCCAAGTTGTTTTGGTACTCAAGACAGATACTATATCCCACAAGTACCTTCCCTCCACCGGAAGTAAAAATGCAATGATAATAGATTAAATCACTAGCAGTGTAATAGATCAAATAATAAGCAAACTGCCAGTTTCAGGAGATCCCAAATCTGCTGCTTTAGCCAGGTGCCTAGCTCTGCCTAATGGGAGCACTGGCCCTACTGTTTATGTTGGTTTCTCTCCTTATGAGCGTTTTGCTCTCTTCTCCCATTTTCTACCTCTGCGTCCAATGTGTATGTGCTCACTCTCTTACCCACTGTATGTGCATGCTTCCTCCTTCCTTGTATGCATGTGTGGTTTCTTTCTGTGTTTTTGTACTTCTTTCTCTCTGTGTATGTTCCCTTTCTTTCCCTTTGTGTGTATGTGTGTTGGGGCACGAGAAAGAGAAGAAAGAAAGAGAAGATGGAAAAAAAGTAGGGACATGTGTAGAAAACACATGCTTTCAAAGAGAAGGAAAGTCACAAAATGGCACCCTTCTCAATAGCATGAGTTAAATCAAATCCAGCCAGTTCTAACTAGTGTAGACTCATCAAATCAATAGGATTTACAAAAGGGTTAACTAAGTTGCATTAATTCATTGGGTTTAACTGGATTTTGCCCTTTGTGACTGTTCGTTCCTGTGGCACCCATTCTGTGGTTGGGACCATGATACTTTATAGAAATTCCAAAGGTGTCCTGATACCCAAAGACATTGGTGATGATGCTTGCTCTATGATTATACTCAAAGGAACAACAGGATTTGTAGCTTTGTGATCACTGTGAATATGAAAACTACCCATTGCCTTCTATTTTGCAGTGTTATTTTTGAGAAAGAATGAGAATTTAATTCATCTTGATGGTAAGGATATTATGTCCTCAGTAGGTATTGATTTTGATCTCTAAGGTCCCATTGAGTACCTTCCCATTACATTAAAAAATCCCAGTAGTTAATGCTCAGAAAAATGAACTTTACAATCTTTTGACTACTACCAATGAGGAGCACTTTCCTACCATTTTTGTGTGTTCAGTGTGATATGGAGGATACATTTCCAATATCAAGTCCAATTTTAAATACAGAAGAATTCAACTTCTGTTCTTCAAAAGTGTACTCATCATTTCAGTAGAGGTCAATTGTACACTCTACTACACCCATACAAAAAGCATTATGTCCTTGGAAACTGTTTTTCCACTCTGTTTCTGGAGTCCCCCCCGATCTATCTGCCAGTACTGTCCTGTTTAAATAGGACATGCCTGTCATAAAAGTCTGATTTGGAGATATGATGGAAAGATAAATAATTGTCATACATTGAATGGTTTGGTCATATAGCTTATTGCATGGGATAGAGAATGTGTACAGAAGTGTTGTAGAAAAATACCCTGGCTTGAGGAGCAGCAGATTGTGAGTGAAAGGGGAACCTGGCAACTTCTATATTTTCATTCTATACAGTATTTTCAATTAAGAATGGTTTATTTCCCAGTATGCCCAATTAGGAGGACCTCAAGTGGCAGGACTTGTAAAATGCCTCTTGAGAGGCACTGTCCCTAGGTTATACAAGGCAACACCACGCTGGGCGGACCAAGTGCCTGACTCAGAAAGAGGCATTTCATACACATTTTTACGAACTGGTTATAATGAAGAGAACATTGCTCAGAGCTGTTGTCAGTGGGTGAAATTTTGTTTTGCGGGTAAATACCTTTGGGGCATTTTGCCTGCATGTTTATATAATTAATTACATGTCATCAAATTAAATCTGATTTATGGCACTCCTTTCCAGGGCTTCCTAGGTACCAGGTGTTACATAACAGCACTGATGTTACCTGTCTGTCATGGGTTTGGAGGGAAAGTTCCATCCTATGGGGAGTGGAAGGCGGGACATCAGGAGGAGGGGCTGTACTGTATAAATATGTGATGCCTGTGTGGTGAAGGGAGATGCTGAGACAGACTGTGAGACACTGGGTTGGGACGAAGCAGCAGCTGGGGAAGAAGAAGCTGTTGTGGGAGTCTGGGTGTCTGACAGGGTACTACTGTGTGTCAGAGTACCAACCTGAAAGGTTCAGGGGTCTGTGGGTTAGCCAGAACTGATGGGTTCAGGGTCTGTGCTTTAAGTTAAAGGTTCTAGGTGAACCAAACTGTATGCTTGTGTGTGTGAGAATAAGCCACGTTACTTTATTTTATTCACCTGATTGTTTTATTTACCCTGTGTGTATTTAAAATAAACTTTATTCTTTTTGTTGTTTAAAAATCCATCCCTGGTCTGTGTGACTTATTATAGGGAATGGTTGGTGGCAGCTTAGTAACTGTGTGATAGATCCCAGTAGGTCTGGGTTTGTCACATTGATTGGTGTCCAGCGTGTGGGATACGACTGGTCCAGTTGTCCAGTGGTCCAGCAAAGCCTTGGCAGGTGTGCCCAGAGCAAGGGGGGTCTAGTCAGGGACAGTCTGAGGCGCGTAGGTAATCTTCTAGGTGTACCTCACGGGGAGGTGCACTAGTAGAAGAACGTGCCAACTGGGGAGACTTAGATTAAGGTGCTCTGAGGCAGCCTAGTTTTGGCGGGAAAACGCTGAGGCAAAACTGCGTAGCAACAGTGAGCTAGCTTGCCAGCTGAGAGGCCCAGCAGAGGGGGGTAGGCTCTGACTCGATACTGTTGCAAGTAGTGCTGAAGAACAGCAGCAATCTCTAGGGAGAGCTGGTTCTGAGGCAAGAAGGAAAAAAGTGGTCGTTTTATTTTGAGGCTTGACTTTTTAAAGCCGCCTGTTCTGAGGGGGGATTATGCCCTTGACTCGAAGCAAGATAGCAGACATGAGTGAAGTGAAAGACCCCCAGATTGACCAAGGTTCTGAGGGGGAATTTGGCTCAGTGCAAGGTGACAGCACAGGAGAGCAAGACCCAGAACTCAGAAAATTGCTCATAGTCCAACAGCATGAACTGAGGGTGAGGGAAATGGAGGAAAGGGAAAGAGAGAAACAGCGGCAATTTGAATTAGAGAGAGAGAGAATGGCGTTTGAATTAAAGAGATTGGAACTGATGAACCAGAACAATAATAATAATAGGGATTCTGAGGGGGGCCAACTGTCTAAGGCTGACCTGAAGAAATTCCCTGTGTACCACAAGGGAGATTGTCCCGAGGTGTTCTTTTCCTTAGTGGAAAGAGCGTTTGTGGACTTCTCAGTGAGGGAAACTGAGAAGATGACCATCATGCGGTCTTTAATCAGTGGTAGCCTGGCTGAGGTTTATGCCGAGATGCCTGAGGAACGGATGAAAGATTTCGCAGAGTTTAAAAAACTGGTGTTTGCAAGACATGGGATAAATGCAGAGCAGCTGAGACAAAGGTTCAGGTCCCTCACCAAGAAGCCAGAACAGACTTTTACCCAAGTGGGGGCCCAATTGGTGAGGCTGCTTGAGAAATGGCTGTCGCAGGAGGGAACAGAGACCTATGAACAGCTTAAAGACTTGATAGCCCTGGAACAGTTCTATTCAGTTCTGCATGGGGAATTGAAATTCCAGGTTAGGGAAAGGAAACCAAAATCTGTGGCACAAGCCGCAGAGATCGCGGATTT
The DNA here is from genome assembly GCF_051106095.1 of Pogona vitticeps. Taxonomy (NCBI): domain Eukaryota; kingdom Metazoa; phylum Chordata; class Lepidosauria; order Squamata; family Agamidae; genus Pogona; species Pogona vitticeps. The sequence goes on along the minus strand of NC_135783.1, from coordinate 28,425,008 downwards.
TATCTCGCAAATAAGAAAGCCCTTGGGTGAGGGGAAATATGTAGGTAAACCCAAAGAAACCTACAGCAAGTACTCTCAGGGACCAGGGAAAAGCCAGCAAGGGGGAGGGGCCCATGGTGAAGGGAAGCCCTCAGGCATGAAACCAAGCCCTCAGAATTTGGAGGGAAAACCCAAACAAGAGGAGAGAGAATCAAAATACACCAGAAAATGCTATTTCTGTCAGGGAAAGGGTCATCTGATCTCAGAGTGTGAGAAATTGAAGCAGCTAAAAGGAATGGTGCCTCAGAATTCTAGTGGGACCAAGCCAAAAGCTGTGTTCTGTGTCCAGCAAGAGCAAGGCTCAGTGTCACAGAGGGAGCCTGTTGCCATGGCTACTCAGTCTGGAACAGCTACCTATGCTGAGCAGGCTGAGGAAAATGGTCCTCTTGTGGAGGTAAAGCGCTGCTTGCTGATAAAAACAGATTCTCAGTTGTTTGAGACAGCCGGGGTGGACGTAGGAATACTTGACCGTCAGTATAGGGGGCTGCGGGACACTTGTTCCCAGGTAACCCTGTGCCATCCCGATATCATTCCCCGGGAGTTTATAATCCCAAATGAGAGCATAAAGGTAGCAGGTATTGAGGGGCAGGTAATCTCTCTGCCAGTAGCAGAGGTACCTGTCAACTTTCAAGGCTGGAGGGGAGATTGGCGGATAGCGATTTCATCTACTCTGCCAGCAGCCGTGCTCGTGGGAAATGACCTGGCTGAACATGTGAAAAGGGTGCTAGTGATTACACGCTCACAAGCCACCACGGGGACAGTTCAGGGGGGTAATGATGAGCCAGAGGCGGAAGCAGAGGGGAGTTCAGAAGCTGTGGTGGAAACCTTAACCACAGACAGCAGATTTGGACAGGAGCAAAAGGCAGACGCCACTCTCCAAAAGTGTTTTGAACAGGTGACTGACGCCCAGCTAACACCTGAAACCCCAGTGAGATTTCTGGAGAAAAAGGGGATTTTATATAGAGAAACCCTGAGGAACATCTCAAAAGGGGGAGATGGGATCAGAAGTCAACTGGTGGTACCTGAAAAGTATCGCCCCATGATCTTACAAAGGGGGCACTCTGACATGTTTGCTGCACACTTAGGGGTCAACAAAACACAGCAGAGAATCACACAGAATTTCTACTGGCCTGACATAGGGAAGCAGATCAGGGAGTTCTGTAAACAATGCGATGTGTGTCAAAGGCAGGGGAATAACCGCGACAGGACCAAAGCAAAGCTGTGCCCTTTGCCTGTGATTGACACTCCGTTCAAATGCATAGGGGTGGATATTGTGGGACCTTTGCCCAAGGCCACAAAGAGGGGGAACAGGTTCATCCTAACAATTGTGGACCATGCCACAAGGTATCCTGAAGCCATACCCTTGACTAATATTGAAACTAACACAGTGGCAGATGCTTTGGTGGGGTACATGTCCAGGATGGGATTTGCCTCAGAGATAATCACAGATTTGGGGGCATCGTTCACGTCAAAGCTCATGAAACGCTTATGGCAAATCTGTGGAATAAAGCACAAGGAAACCACTGCTTATCATCCGGAAAGTAATGGGTTAACTGAGAAGTTCAATGGGACTCTAATGCGCATGATTAGGGCTTACTTGGCAGAGAATCCAAACAATTGGGACCAGAAGCTGCAATCCCTTTTGTTTGCTTATCGATCAGTGCCACAAGCCAGTACCGGGTTCAGTCCATTCGAACTTTTATTTGGGAGAAGGGTGAAAGGGCCCCTTGATTTGATAAAACAAAATTGGGAGCAGATCACCCAGGATGACCCACAAGACGTTGTGACTTACATAGACACCTTGATGAATGACCTAAAGCGAAATCTAGAGCTGGCAGCAGAAAACCTGCAAGCGCAGAAGGTCAAACAGAAAACATGGTATGACCGCAAAGCTAGAGAGAGGCACTTTGACCCAGGGGAGGAGGTGCTTTGGCTTAGGCCCTGCAGAGAGAATAAGCTGCAGCTCAAATGGGCAGGACCATATAGGGTCATTTCCAAGATGTCAGACCTGAACTACCTAATAGAGCAAGAGGAGAACCAAGCAAGGAGGGTGGTTCACGTGAATGCCCTAAAACCCTACTACAGAGGGGAACAGAGGGTTTTATTCGCGATAAAAGCAGCTGAGAGTGAGGAAGCTGAATTACCCTTCTGGGAGGGTAGAGGGGAAGTAAAATACAACCCAGAGGAGGTAAAGATCAGTCCTGCACTCACCCAAGACCAGCAGCAAGAATTAAAAATGCTGCTTAATAAATATCAACAGGTATTTTCCAACAAGCCGGGGATAGTGAAGGGAGTGATGCATCGGATCCACACAGGGGATGCACCCCCGCAGGCAGTATCCCCATACCGAGTAACGGGACCCTATAGGGACAAGGTGCGGAAGGAGCTGGACGAAATGCTGAGGGAGAACATAATCGTCCCCTCTTCTAGCCCTTGGTCCTCTCCAATAGTCCTTGTGGACAAGCCTGATGGGAGCATTAGGTTTTGTGTTGATTACAGGAAGTTAAACCGTGTAACCACTCCTGATGCCTACCCAATGCCCAGGCTAGACAACCTGATTGAAACCATAGGGGGTTGTCGGTTCATCTCATCATTGGACCTGGTAAAGGGATATTGGCAATTAAGAATTGATCCCAGGGATCAAGAAAAAACTGCCTTTTGCAGCCCTTTTGGTCTCTATGAGTTTCGAGTCCTGAGCTTTGGTCTCAGAAATGCACCAGCCACATTCCAAAGGCTGATGGACCAGACCTTGGCAGGGCTCAGTGACTTTACAGTGGCCTACATTGATGACATAGGGATCTTCAGTAATACCTGGGAAGATCACCTGATACACCTGGAGTTAGTGCTGCAGAGGTTAAGTGCAGCAGGGCTAACAGTAAAGGCCAGCAAGTGTCAGCTGGGTAGCCCAGAAATAAAATACTTAGGTCACATGGTAGGGGGAGGAATGATAAAACCCCTGGAGGCCAAAATAGAAGCTGTTCGAGATTGGCCTAGACCCACCACCAAGAGAAAAGTCAAATCATTTCTTGGGTTGGTGGGCTACTACAGAAAGTTCATCCCGAGGTTTAGCGAGATTGCGGCTCCGCTGACCGATCTGACGAGGAAGAAGACTGATGACCGCATCCCGTGGACCAGCGACTGTGAGGCGGCGTTCCAGAGGTTGAAGGAGGCGTTGATCAACTATCCTGTCCTGCGTGCTCCAGACTTCGACCGGGAGTTCATCATCTACACAGATGCGTCTAACAGCGGGGTAGGAGCAGTTCTGTGCCAGGAGGATGAGAATGGTGACCAGCATCCAGTGTCCTACCTGAGTAGGAAGCTCCAAAAAGGTGAGAGACATTTGGCAACCGTGGAGAAGGAGTGTTTGGCCATAGTCTACGCGATCCAGAAGGCCAAGCCTTACATCTGGGGAAGACATTTTATTCTGTGTACTGACCATTCACCATTACAATGGTTAAAGACGATGAAAACCCACAATAGCAAACTTATGAGGTGGGCTTTGAACTTACAGGACTATGACTTTGAAGTGAAGGTGGTCAGAGGGTCAGTGAACTGTGTTGCTGACGCCTTATCAAGAAGACCTGAAGACTGAAGACGGCGAAAGAACATGGACTATATGTATATAATGAAAACAAAAAGTTAAAATGTACCTGGTTTTAAATTGGTTTGTATGAATAAAGGTAAATGGATGTAATGTATATGGTAAATGTTTAAATGCATAATTGCTATGGTTAACTTAGAGTGTAAGGATAAGTAAGTATAATATGGTATGTATAACTGTTTTGTGTATTTTATTCAGGTTGTTTTTTGGTGAAAAGCACCTTAGCTTTCCCCCTACAAAACAACTTATAAAGAGGGGAGGTGTTACATAACAGCACTGATGTTACCTGTCTGTCATGGGTTTGGAGGGAAAGTTCCATCCTATGGGGAGTGGAAGGCGGGACATCAGGAGGAGGGGCTGTACTGTATAAATATGTGATGCCTGTGTGGTGAAGGGAGATGCTGAGACAGACTGTGAGACACTGGGTTGGGACGAAGCAGCAGCTGGGGAAGAAGAAGCTGTTGTGGGAGTCTGGGTGTCTGACAGGGTACTACTGTGTGTCAGAGTACCAACCTGAAAGGTTCAGGGGTCTGTGGGTTAGCCAGAACTGATGGGTTCAGGGTCTGTGCTTTAAGTTAAAGGTTCTAGGTGAACCAAACTGTATGCTTGTGTGTGTGAGAATAAGCCACGTTACTTTATTTTATTCACCTGATTGTTTTATTTACCCTGTGTGTATTTAAAATAAACTTTATTCTTTTTGTTGTTTAAAAATCCATCCCTGGTCTGTGTGACTTATTATAGGGAATGGTTGGTGGCAGCTTAGTAACTGTGTGATAGATCCCAGTAGGTCTGGGTTTGTCACACCAGGGTATTAAGACATTCTCTTTTTCTGATGGTAGTCTGAGTCTGTGCAGTTTGCCCAAAGCTGCACAGGTCAGCTATTCTCCCAGGAATCACAGTGGGAAGCTAAACTCTGGCTCCATAACCAGGTGCCTAACTCACTGAGCTGTCCAGCCCTCAATATTTTTCCTTTAATAACCATCTGACATTTATCCATTGCCTCTTGGTCTTAAAAAAAAAGGTAGGGGGTTCTGCCAATTGGGTTCTTTGCTACTCTTCGTCGCCCTAACTCATTCTCCTGAGTACAGTGATGAGCTTTAGCTTCCAAGAAAGAGCCCTGTGCCTGTATGGCTTACAACTTATTGGTAGGCTCTGTTCTGATCTTCAGAAGAATCTGTGGATTTTGGTATCTGTGATTGTATCCACAGCTCCAGCCCGTCTGCCCTCTACACAGTGAAGTAGTTTGTGAGAAGAACTATTGCTTAGAGCCCCTTGAAGGGAAAGGCATTCTTAATTTGTCTGTTGGTCATAGTTTCTTAAATTGGATAGGGAGATCCAGCATTGTTGTTTTGAACATAGGCAAAGCATCTGTTGCCTTGTTTTTGCAAGTTTACCTATTATAAAGTTTGATTTTGCAGTCAGCAGAGACCCTGCAGCCTGAGGCAAAGGGCAACTGCCTTCAATTTCATGTCCAGAAATTAGGCTTACTTGAAAATGAACTTTATTTCAACACCGACAACAGGATGAGGTCTTCTACCACACCTGAAAAAAGCAGACTGTTTTATGAAAAGCAGGAGAGGTGGGTGGGAAGTTGAGGAGGAATTTGGGGGGACTGCCAACTGCTGATCTCCAGTATCTGCTATCTGAGTGGTCTTTCCTGCTCAGGAATGTTGTGGTCTAATTGTGCTGGAATGGCTACTGAAAATGTATTGGAAGGTCATGCCTAATCAAAGAGGAGAAAAGTCAGCCAAACAGTCCACTTAACTTCCAGTGCCAATTTGGGCTGTATGATGATGCAACAGAAAAAACCCACATTAATAAACTCTTGCTCTTTGCAAAGCACCGAACTATTAGCATATACATCAAGACTGTATGCAAGATGTTGAGCAATCAAATAGCACAGTCCTGAAAGGAGTGCTGGGTTTATGCAATTATCTTAATAGTGTTATGTGAAAAACAAACATGGGTTGTTCATGACCTTGAGCTATTTATATAAGATGTTCATCCAAATTACTCTTGCATCTTCCATTTTTGGCGCGCTTTTCCATTAGAGTTATTGTGAGTGGTTTGCCTTCTAGTGCCATATTTAAAGCTGCTGCCCTGCATGTTTGGAAGTTCCATTGAACAAGCTTGGTCTTGTTTACCTCATAAGTCTCCGCATCCTCTGGGGTTGTGGCATCTGAGGGCATACCAAGATAATTCAATTGGCATGTTTCACAACTGAAATTTCAAGCTGACACTTACCAGTTTATCTGTAATATATGTGCAGCCAAGAGTGTTTGCAGAAATTTCTCCAAGGGGTTTGTGTGTGGCTTCATTGTGATCTATTAACATAATTTGCATACCATGACAATACAATGTGTCTGTATGTGTACATTAGAATAATAAGCAATTTTAGGATTCTGGGCAGGGGATAGGCACCGGGTGTGCAGCCACTTTCCATATATCAGTAGCATCAGGAGCATTCTCTCTGAGATTAAAAACGATTTTTTGTTGTTGTTTAGTCATTAAGTCATGTCTGACTCTTTGTGACCCCATGGACCAGAGCACGGCAGTGTGTCCTCATTGGTTCTGCTGGACTTCTCAGTGGCTTTCAGTACCATTGACCATAGTGTCCTTATGGGCTGTTTCTCTAGGATGGGACTTGTTGGCACTATTTTGCAGTAGCTCCAGTCCTTCCTGGAGAGATGATATCAGCAGGTGGTCCTGTTCTATATGTTGGCCTTTGGCCTGTGATATCCCTCAGGGTTCTGTCACTCAAGGTATTTAACATGTGTATAAAACTGCTGAGGAGGTTGTCTGGTGTTCTGGAGTCCAGTGTCACTATCTCTCCTTTCACCTACAGTGGGGTCTTGACTTACGAACGGCCCGAGTTACGAACATTTTGACTTACAAACCGCTCTCATAGGAAAATATTGACTTGACTTACGTACTTAGATTTGAGTTACGAACTGAAAAAACCACGTGGGAGGCAGGGAAAGTGCAAAATTTGAACTTTCAGTTAACTGTTGGCCAGTGAAAAGGGTGCCTGTCTGCTTCCTCACTCCTCCCAGCTTTTAGAGAGTGGATTGGGAGACAGTCTTCGGACTGCCTGGTACTGTACTGCCTGGACTGTATTTTCCCTGCCTTCCCTGAACCTTTCTTGACCTAAGAAAAAAAGAAACAAAATATCCCCCTCTAGTGGTCGAAGGCGGAATAGCAGCTTCCCATTAGTTTCTATGGACGGAAAAGAGCAGATACGGATCAAATGGTTTTCAATGCATTCCTATGGGAAATGCAGATTTCACCTGCAAATTTTTTGACTTGAGAACCACCTTCCAATACAGATTAAGTTCTCAAGTCAAGACCCCACTGTAATTTCAAGGAAGCTTTTTGTGTTATAAACCAGTGCCATTCATCAGTAATGCACTAGATGAGGGCAAACAGATTTAAACTTAAGCCAGATGAGACAGAAGTGCTCTGGTTACTTGAAAAGCAGATGAGGGAATAGGGGTTCGACCTGTGCTGGATAGGGTTACATTTCCCCTGAAAAAACATGGCCACAGTTTGGGAGTACTGCTTGATTTGTCTCTGAGCCTAGAAGCCCAGGGCTCAGTGGTGGCCAGGAGTGCATTTGCACAGTTAAAACCAATACACCATCTGTGCCCATTCCTAGAGATGTCTGATCCGGGCATGGTGACACATACTTTAGTTATATCCCATTTGGATTACAGTGGTGCCTCGCATTATGACGTTAATTCGTTCCAGTGAAATCGCTGTCTTATGTAAACGTCGTAATGCAAAGTAAAAAAGCCCATAGAAACGCATTAAAACCCGATTAATGCGTTCCTATGGGCTTGAAACTCACCATCCAGTGAAGATCCTCCATAGTGTGGCAGGGAGGAATCCATCCGAGAAAAGAGCAGGGAGCCATTTTTTTAACCCGGCGGCCATTTTGAAACCGCCATTCAGCTGGCCGAAAATCATCGTTTTGCGAGAATTGGTTCCTGAAGCAGGGAACTGATCATCGCAAAGCGAAATTCCCCCATTGAAACCATTGTAAAGTGATTGCTTTTGCGATTGCAAAAAGTTCATCGTAATGCAATTTCGTCGTTAAACGGGGTGCTCGTCTTGCGAGGCACCACTGTACTGCAATTTGCTCTGTCTTTTAAAAAGTTGGGAAACCTCAGCTAATTCAAAATGCTGAAGGGAGGCTGCTGACTGGAACTGGTTACAGGGAGCACATCACCTCTTCACATAAAGCAGCTTCACAGGTTGCTGATCCATTTTGGGGCACAATTCAAAGTGCTAGTTATGACCTATAAAGCCATTTGGGTCCAGGCTACCTAAAGGACCATTGCTCCCCATAAGAGACTTCTTGGCTCTCAAGATCTTCCGGGAAGGCCCTTCTCTCAGTCCCACTGTGTCTGGCACGTCTGGTGAGAACATAAGAAAGGGCCTTCCCTGGGGTTGCTTCCAGGTGGTGGAACGCTCCAGGCCCAGAGGCCAGGTTGGCCTCCTCTTTTTTGTTCTGCAGGAGGACAGTGAAGACAGGCTTCTAACAATTAACTGGACAGATTTTGATCTTGTGTGCTGTAAATTGTGTACTGTAAACAACAATGTCCTGCATATCCTATCTGAAATGCCCTAAGCTTATCTTTTATTTTAAAGTGTTTCGGTGAATGTTAAGTTGGTAGTAATTTTGAAGTAAAATAGAACTCCCATTCCACTTGGCTTTTGAACATGGAATGTCAGAGATCAACCTGTTGTTCCTTGTGTCAGGTAGCAAGATGTTTCAGGCTAGGCCTAATCAGAAAGGACTTAGCATTGAACTCTGGATGTTCAGCAATGTCATGAGGTAAATCGACCCTGAGTGCTCACTGGAAGGACAGATCCTGAAGCTGAGGCTCCAGTACTTTGGCTATCTCATGAGAAGAAAAGACTCCCTGGAAAAGACCCTGATGTTGGGAAAATATGAGGGCAAGAGGAGAAGGGGACGACAGAGGATGAGATGGTTGGACAATGTCATTGAAGCTACCGGAATGAATTTGATACAACTCTGGGAGGTGGTGGAAGACAGGAGGGCCTGGCGTGCTCTGGTCCATGGGGTCACGAAGAGTCGGACACGACTAAACGACTAAACGAACGAACGAAAAAACCCATATTCTTTGGGAGGTAATATTTGCATAAATAATGTTATGTCGTGCGTTGTCAAATTAGAACTGATTTATAGCGACCCTGACAGGGCTTTCATGGTAAGTGAGTTTTTTAAGGAGTGGTTTTACCAATTCTACACCTCCCAGTGAATTTTCATGGCTGAATGGGGATTTGAACCTAGGCCTCCTGAGTCGTGGTCTATCACTTCCTCTGTTTTGCCACACTGGATATTCCCGAATAAATAATAGCTAAGTTTTATTTCTAGGTTTGGGTGGCTAAAGCACTCTCAAATCCCTTCATTGTGTAGATATGAGATGTTATTTGCAGACAACAACCTCTGAATCTGAGTTGTACCATATAACCATGTAAGTGCCAAGAGGCAGGAAAAAAAAAAAAGGTTCTTAACCACTTTTGCATGTCTGCTTGTGAGACAGTTTCAGTCTTCCTCTCTTCAGTTTCCAGTAAACATCATGAACTGCTCACCAGAACTTGTCATTCTGTTTATAATATTAGTTTTATTAAACAGAGGATATATTTAAAGACCTATTTTTTTTCATCAAGGGCATAATTGAGTTGAAATCAGGTCATGTTCACAGAAAAACTAGAAATAATATTACATATGTCTTTGCATTGTATATGCCTTTTAAAAAAAATGAAAGAGCTGTTGGGAGGTTCTTTTAATTACTGAGCTTGCATTCCTTTTTTCCCCTCTCTTGTTTAAATGTGGTAAAAAAGAATAATTCCTTTGAAGCATTATCGCAAATCTCCCTGTGGTGCCAATGATCTTGGCCTTGTATGTTCTTTTTCCCAGTGAAATTCTCTCCCCGACCCCACTTTTTAATTCTTCCTCCCTCACATATCAATACATTTCCACTTCAGACTAACCCTCTTCTTTGAAGATGGAAGTGGCCGAATAGTGACCCATAAACCAGTTCTGACTATCATTTGGTAGCAGGCTCTTCCCCATTTGTGTGTGTATGTGTGTGTTTGTGAAGATGTATATAAAAAGTTTAACTTATACTTTATGGGAAGATAGAATGTGTTTTCAAGCTGTTTCAAGATAGATATGGTATTTATTTATTTATTTATTTATTTATTTTATTTATATCCCGCCTATCTAATCAATTAAGATTACTCTAGGCGGCTTACAACAATAAAAACAAGAACAATATAATTAAAAGCAATTTTACATAGGAGAACCTACAGCAAGATGGGACAGAACTAGAGAGTGGAAGGAAAGGGGAGATCAGGAACTGACAAAGGGGAAGGCCTGCCGATACATTTAGTTGTTTTAAAAAAATTCCCAGTGAGGGAGCCGCGCGAATATTAGGAGAGAGGTTATTCCAGAGGCGAGGAGCCACCGCCGAGAAGGCCCGATTTCTTGTCTTCTCCTTCTGGGCCTCCCTCGGCGTTAGGCTCCTTAGCCTCACCTCCTGGCTCGCGCGGGTGACACAGGTAGATCTTGGTGGGAGTAGGCATATATGATTGAAATGCAAAATGATAGATCATGGCAGCTCCCTAAAAGAGCCAGAACATCTGTGTGGAGATCGCTTCATGTGGCAAAACACACATCCTGCCCCCGAACCATCCTTGTATTATACAACTAATGGAAGAGTATGGAGGCAAGGAAATGGCACCCCCACAAAATCTGCTATCTGAAGAAATGCTTGGTGTTTCTTCATAAAGAGTCAGTCAGCCTCGGCAGACAATAATTCAGTGGAATAATCCTAATAAACCATAGTGACATTACTGCTTTTATGCTGTAGTCACCTGAGCAAAAACAGATTATGTTGATACTTCTCTATGAGTTACTCAAAAGAATCTGCTTTATGAACTGCTGGATAGTTCAGTAGTTTAGGTATGGGTTGGGAGTTGACAGGGGCTGGACTCAATGATCCAAAACGCCTCTTCCAGCTCTTCAGTTGTGAGATGATACTCTTTTCTTTTCACACACAGTTATTTATAAGGGTAATTATATTCTCCAGGTCCTCTCCACAAAAGGAGGAATCAGTGATAATTTTTTCCTCTGCTTTCACAGGAGAATCAAGTGGTTCTTTCATTGTAAAAGTTATTTCCCTTGCATTAAGTAAAAGTTTAGTTATACATTGCTCTACCTTTCCTATGGGAAATTTCATATTTGCTATCAAGTCACGTCCAACTTATGACTGGTTTAATGGGAATTTTAGGGTTTGTGAGGAATGTTTTTACCAGTGCCACATCCTAGTGAATTTCCAGAGCTGAAGAGGATTTGAACCCAGGTCTCTTGAGTCTTATTCTACTGGTAGCTCTTCCATGTAGAAGGAGCATGATGCGAAGAGAATGAGATACTATAGACATTATTGACAGGATGGTAGTGCAGCTGTCTTCATATATCTGAAGTGTCCTAACCCATTTGCATCCACTGAGAGTCTATACATGGCTATTTTCTGTTGGTGTCCAAGCAATTCCACTGAAATCTTAGGGGCAGGGAGCAATTGACCCTCCTGATTATTGAGCTGCTACTCCCGTGATATCTCACTAGTAACCAGATTGGCTAGGACTGATTCTCCACCCAATTCTATGAAGAAAACCTCTCTATGTCCCTGGAGTATGATGCCTTTCTTAGAATTTTCCTTTGAGCCACTTACAAGTTCGTGGAATGAAATTCTTATGTTGGTTGATGTCAAGTTTTATTATGGAAGAATTAATCTGAGGAAGCTTTCCACAGTCTGGATCCTGAGATAGTCTTGTTCCATTTCAGAATGAGAAAATGAGAATTTTAAATGGGAATTGAATCCATGATATCTTAATATTGAACTTATTTTTTAAAAATAAAAAGGGGGGATTTAAACTCTGGCAAATGTATGTTTTAAAATATATAAAATCAGATTACATGTCATATTGTACATTTTAGAGTATGTGTGAGATAGCATAATCAGTGTTTTGGGTAACAATTACCATTTTCTGTTATTTAAATACTGAAATATAATATATGGCCTTAGGTGTATCTTGAGGGTGCAGCAGCCCCACACCGAACACTAGAGGGAGCTATTTCCATACAGCTTTCCTGTGTATGTATCTTTTATTCTTTTTTTTCTATGATGATTAATTGTGTTACAGTACGGAAACCTGAGAAGAAATGTATTTATAACATAGTGCGAGACCCTTATTCCAATCTTCAATATTTCGTTTTATAGCTGTCAGCAGGGAAAGCATTTCTCACAGAAGCTGATACAACAGAATGATTTTAGTGCCAGTATGCATATTTCAGCTTCTTCCACTTTCAGCCAGTAATTTCCAGTTTTTCTGCATCAATTTCTGTTATTTACCAAAGGGGAAATGTTGCGAGAACTTCCAATCTTTCTTTTATCATCTTCATGTTTTTGTTGAATATTCTGCTTCCAATCACAATATTATAAGTAGGACTTGCTCTGCGCAAGGAAAAGTGATGGAAGGGGGAGCAGTGTCTTTTATTACCATCGTGCTCAATGTCTTTCCTATTTAAATCTTCCCTCCTCTATTCAGCCAGCAAGCTAGGTTTCCTGTCTCATCCTTCCTCTGCACATCCTTCCCTTCATCTTTCAACTTAGATTAGATTAGGCATCCTTCAATCTTGAAAGACTATGGTAACGTGCTCTGTATGGAGGACTTGGAACAGTGTTTAGTGTCGATGAGAAGGCCAATTCGAGAGTGACAATTCCTTTCAAACTGAAGATAAATGCAATCTGTCCCCTGTCCAGCTTCCTGATTTTGCTGCTTTCAGGCCTGCCTCTTTGCCTCAGCCTGCTGGACGAAGGTCTCTTCAAATTGGGAGAGACCGTGATGCACTGCCTGCCTCCAGGCTGAACGCTCAGATGTCAAAGTTTCCCATTTGTTGAGATCCATTCCTAAGGCCTTCAGATCCCTCTTGCAGATGTCCTTGTATCACAGCTGTGGTCTCCCTCTGGGGTGATTTCCCTGAACTAATTCTCCGTACAGGAGATCTTTTGGAGTCCAACCATCAGCCATTCTCACGACATGCCCAAGCCAATGTAGACATCGCTGTTTCAGTAAAGTATATATGCTAAAAATTCCAGCTTGTTCTAGGACTGCTCTATTTGGAACTTTGTCCTGCCAGGTGATACCAAAATGCATTGGAGACAACGCATATGGAACGTGTTCAGCTTCCTCTCCTGCCGTGCACAAAGGGTCCAGGATTCACTGCAGTACAGGAGTGTGCTCAGGACACAGGCTCTATAGACCTGGATCTTGGTATATGCCGTCAGCATCTGATTGAGCCATACTATCTTTTCGAGTCTAGAGAACATGGCAGCTGCTTTGCTCGACATCTAGAGAGTGTGTGTCAGAGATCATTGAGCCAAGGTAGACAAAGTCATGAACAACCTCCAATTCTTGTGTGGAGATGGTAATAGAGGGACGTGAATCCATGCCCTGGCCCATGACTTGTGTTTTCTTTAGGCTGATTGTTATTCCAAAGCAGTGGTTCTTAACCTTGGGTTACTCAGGTGTTTTTGGACTGCAACTCCCAGAAGCCTTCACCACCAGCTGTTTACACACACACACACACACACACACACACACACACACACACACACACACACACACACACACACACACACACACACACACACACACACACACACACACACACACACACACACACACACACAAAGGCATGCACTACCCAAAAGGAAGAGAGAGAGCAAAAAGAAACTGATTTGTCTGAAATTCATATGCTGATTTACACATAGAGATAAAAAGTTAGAAACTGTCATTCAAACATAATGATCGTGCATCTCTTTTGAGTGAGAAAGACAGTGACCAGTGATTTCAGTGGCTGTTAAGGAAGCTGCTAACTGTGGTTGGATTGCTTCAAGACCCCAATCTCCTTCCTTTTGTGTCTTTACCTTTTAAAGACACTTGAACTGCATAGTCTTTCAAATGGAGAATTCCTTCAGAAGAAAGCTTGCCATCTTAAAATGGAGAACTGTCCTCCCTGAAAGAGAACGTATGGCCTGATGCCATGCTCCAAGATTGCTTGAGATGTCAGGACAATTTGGCAAGGACGTTCGGTGGTGGTTTGGCATAAAAAGCCAGGCTGCCATCATGTTCTGAAAGTTCAGCATGAGCAGCCTAGCCAGCTTAGGCCAGTGGAGCATCTTCCAGTATCGGATATACCCTGTTTCCCCTAAGAGAAGATCTAACCTGTAAATAAGCACTAGTATGATTTCTCAGGATGCTCGTAATATAAGTCCTACTCCAAAAATAAGCCCTAGTTAGGTGAAACACTGCCCTCCACCATTGTGCAGCAACGAGAAGATGACATGACTGCATTTGACAAAAATAAAATGTCCCCTGGAAATAAGCCCTAATGCATTTTGGAGCAAAAATTAATATAAGACCCTGTCTTATTTTCGGGGAAACATGGTAGTCTCCAGGACAGGGAGGCTGAACACACAGGCTGAATATTTGTGATTGTGATTTTTAGTGTCTGAAAGAATGGGAAAATGGGGGTCATTCTGATAAGTATGACAGAGAGGGTTTCTCTGTCTGGAGTTGGCTTTGCGAACACTTCTTGCTTTGCTTACTTAACAAATATTTAACAATAACCATTTCCACACCATTGCAGCTGTGAGAAATTGTTAGGTATTTGGGATAAAGTGAAATATATGGGTAATGTCAAGTAACAGTATCTGGCTGGAATCATGAATTCGTGGAAACAGATTAATTGGCCTTTTTTGTTTAAAGTTGATTCAACTTTTTTTTTAAAAAAAATGACAGCTCCCTGTCCTATTCCTGGAGGTATTACAATCCAGAATCTCAGCCTATCATCATATTCATTTTCTTCTTGTATCAAATTGAATTATCCATTCAGTCGTATCCAACCCTTGGTGATTTCATGAACCATCTGTCTCCATGATTTCTGATCTTGTACATGTTATTTAAGCTGCTTTATATTTTGGCCAGTGTCTGCTTTGATTACAGCCAAGCAACACATTCTTTGGTGTCCTTGTTGTCTTTTGCCACTGACCATTCCAAGCATAATGCCTTTCTCCAATGATGTGACTGCATAACATGGCTGAAATAACGTAGTTTAAATGTTGTTATTTTGTTTGTCCAGTTTTATGCACTTCAACTCTTCTTTATTAATTATCTTTGCAGTCCATGGAATGCACAAGAGCCTCCTCCAACAGTATAGCTCAAAAGAATCCATTTTCCTTCTGTCCATCTTCTTCATCATCCAGCTTTCACAGTCACATGTAGTTATGGGGAACACGATGGTGCAAACTAATCTGCACTTGGTCATCAAGCTGACATCCTTACTTTTCCATATTTGATTCATTTTCATCATTGCTGTGTGACCTAGCATGATTTGACATTTCATTTCTTGGCTGCATTCACCATTTTGATTGACCAGTGAACCTAGAAAGATGAATTCTTCCACACATTCAGCCTCGTCTCCATCAGTTACTATTTTTGATGCTTTAATTATTTGCAGTTGTCCTGAGTTTGGTCTTTTTAATATTCAAAACCTTTTCACTTTCTTCTCTGAGCGTCATGATTAGGTACCTTAGACCACTGGTTCTTAACCTTGGGTTACTCAGGAGTTTTGGACTGCAACTCCCAGAAGCCTTCACCACCAGCTGTCCTGACTGGGGCTTCTGGGAGCTGCAGTTCAAAAGCATCCGAGTAACAAAGGTTAAGAACCACTGCCTTAGACCTTCCTGGATTTCTGAAAGGAGGGTTGATTATCACTTCAGCATACAAGTTGAATAAGAAAGATGAGAGCATGCAACCTTCCTGCCCACCTTTCTTGATCTTAAACCAGTCGGTGTCTCCATATTGAGTTCATACAATGACTTCCTGATTTTCATACACTGATTTCACCAACTTCACCAAATGTAGTGGCACCCCAAGGTTGTCTAGGGCTTTCCGTAGTTTCTCATGGTCGACACAGTCAAAAGCTTTTCTGTAATCAATGAAGCACGTATAGATGTTCTTTGTTCATAACATTTTCCCGTTATCCATCGAACATTTGCAATGGGTGCCATGACCCCAATGGAAACCAGTTTGGACATCTTGCAATTCTCTTTCGATGATTAGTGCCAGGTGTTGTTTTATCATTTTCAGTAAGATCTTACTAGCTTAGAGATGAGAGCAACCATGTGGTAGTTAGAACAATCCTTTGGATCCCCTTTCTTTGATA
Organism: Pogona vitticeps; assembly: GCF_051106095.1. NCBI lineage: Eukaryota > Metazoa > Chordata > Lepidosauria > Squamata > Agamidae > Pogona > Pogona vitticeps. Next base: position 28,409,046 of record NC_135783.1, on the reverse strand, counting down.
ATGGAATAAACACTGGTTGTTTCCAGTTTTGTGGCCATGTGTTGGCTTCCCAAATTTTCTGGCACAAGATTCTAATAATTGCTGTTGGTACTGGCCTCCGCAGTTCTACAGGGATGTTATTGACCCCTGGAGCTTTGTTATTTGACAGTTGGTTCATTGCCCACATGACTTCTTCATCAAGTATAGCTGGTTCTGGTTCTATTTCCTTCCCCTTCTCAGTTCGATGTTGCCTCTCTTTGTTGGTGGCATACAGTATTGCTGCACATTCCTGCCATCTGCTCTTGACGTTGGTTGGGCAATTCTTTCCCTTGCTTATCCTTGGTGATACCTTTGTGAGCCATGAATGGTACTGGGATCTTGTTTTTATTTTTTCTTGTTGTATATTGGGTCTTAAACCAAAGTGGCTGTGTGCTACGTCTTTGGGAGAGCTTTTGGTTTTCTAGGAAAGGGTAACCATAGGTCTTGTTCTTTCTTGACTCTTGCTACCTCTGTGCTTTCCCCCTCTGATTTTATATATTTTAAAACATACACCAACCTGCTTGTCCCAACAACTTTGCCCATGTTACTCCGCTGTGATTGTAGTGATTCCTGGCTGCTGCAGTTCTGCTTTCTGAGGAGCAGTCTGGCAGAGGGCAATTGATTGTTCTAGTCTTCATCTCTCATCCACAGCTGCTTCCAGACTCTGGAATTCCCTTTCATGGGAGAGCAAGCTGACCCCATCATTGCTGTCCTTCTGAAGACCTTTCTCTTCAGGCAGGCTTTCCTTTAAATGACTTGTTGATCAAGGGGCTTTTTTAAAGGGAGCATTTTATTCTGAGTGTTACTTGTGTTTTTAATATTGTTTTTATTATAAGTTTTAATATATTTGTTTAATGCTTTTAAAATATTGTAATAATTTACTATTTGATTTTTTAACTTTCTTTTAATATCATAAGCCACCTTGGATCCTTTAGGATAAAGGATAAAGGTGGCATATAAACGAACGAACGAACGAACGAACGAACGAACGAACGAACGAACGAACGAACGAACGAACGAACGAACGAACGAACGAACGAACGAACGAACGAACGAACGAACGAACGAACTAACTAACTAACTAACTAACTAACTAACTAACTAACTAACTAACTAACTAACTAACTAACTAACTAACTAACTAACTAACTAACTAACTAACTAACTAACTAACTGTCTGCTTAGCAGAGGAAACAGAGCATGATGCTTCCAGTCAGGCTTGTAGCCACAGGATATTTGTATGGCTCTCCTCCTCTGCAGGAGGAATACCTCAGGTCCCTTCTCAAAACATTCAGTTTTCATTTAAAAAAAAAGTCAATTGCTGTTCTCTTTCCTGCCAGAGATTTTAGAGAAAATGTGCAGACAACACTGTGTTGTCTGTTGAACTTTGACTTTACAGAGTCAGGCTCCATGCAGGTTTTGACAACAGAAGAGGTTTTTTTTTAAGAACACTGTTTTATACAGCTCCCTGGCAGGATGGTTAACACAGGTCTGCTGCAGGCTTTCTTCTCATCTAGGGAAAGAGATGAAACCTGGAGAGTGACCTGTATTCAGCAGAGTTAATTCACCTTGCCTCAGTAACAACACAGAAATGTATCTGATAGTTCAGTAGGAAATTAAAAAAAGAGAGGAAAGCATGATATTATCAACACAGGAGGAAAATAAGGCTGGTGAAACCTCATAGGTGTGTTAACCACCTTTGTCTCAGTCACTCCAAGCTTACCCCTCACTTTGTTGAGGAAGAGACTGAAAAAAAGACAGGATCACTTGGTATGATCTCATAGGAACTGTCTGCCTGTTGGGTGTTGCTTCCTTGTTTAAGTTTTGCCTGGGGACATGGATTCTATTCTTTTAACAGAAATAGGATGTGCTATGGCTCAGGCTGATTTCCATGCAAAAAAAGAGCAACAAATATCTTACTGTAACCCAAAGGAAAATGGAAGCCTCTTTTCCATGACACTGGCATTAGTTCTTCCTTGACTTCCTTGACTTTAGTACACCATAATAGTTCAAGTCTACCACCACCACCTTGAGAACCAGGAACGATGGCAGGGATATTCAACAGACCAGACCTTTGAATCTTCCATGAAAGTTTGCACCCCAGTTTTACCTTTTTTTGCTATTGACTCAGACCATTGTGCCACTCCTCGAATCCTGCTGGAGGGGACTGCTTTAATATTGAATAGCTTCCCATCTTTCTGTTTCAAATGTTTGTATTCCTTGCTCAAAGCATCACTGATGTGCCATATTCAGCATTTTGACTATACAGTATCAGGCTATGAGGATCACTCCACCTCTCTTCCTCTCTAATGTTCATTGCAGAAAATGGTCACAGGGGATCTATTATACATGTGACTTACGCATGCAAGCCAAGCTGCTCACCTAGTTAAAGTCCTATAGCTATCCCTGGGATAACCAGTCCTATGACCTGAAGAGCAGTTCTTCTTAACTCAGACTAAGATTTCTTCTGATCTTTGCCGCGTCTGATGGCCAGTATTAATAAGCTCAGGATGAAATATCCTCTGAGCTGATTGCTGAGTTTAGCTTTATCCTTACTTGGAAGAGCAGTGAGGAAGGTGAACTTTGCTTGGGTAGGAAGTGGCAAGTTTTTGATTGTTGTGCAGGTGTCCCTGTATGGCAACAACCAGGAGTAATTTCTACCCCTTATTTGTCTTGAGAGTGAATATGGATGTTTATTGTTTTTACATGCTGTTAGGTTGCTTCCAACATATGGTGACCCTATGAATGTGTGACCTTCAAAATGTTCTGTCATTAACAGCCCTGCTCAGTTCTTGAGAACTCAAGCCTGCTTCTTCTTTTACGAAGTCAGCCAACATCATATGTGGTCTTTCTCTGCTGCCTTCAACTTTTCCTAGCATTATTGTCTTTTCCAGAGAGTCCTGCCTTTTCTTGATGACCCTCAAAGTGCAATAGCCTGTGCATTCCAAGATGTATGCTATTGGCATAGTAAACATATGGCAGTGGATAATGAAAATAGTGGCAGAGGCGGGCATAGGAAAGAAGAGGGTTAATGGATTGCATCCATATTCTAAATGTCAATAAAACATATAAAAGGTAAAATAATGTTTAGTTTTCAGTATTGTAACACTGCTTGTTCAGTACACTCTTTTTATTTTCATTTTTTATGAATTGGCACAGATTGCTGCATTGGTACAGGCACAGTCAGATACATCTCTGAGCAATCTTGTGCTATAGAACTGAATCTATTAAAATAATAATAGAACCTAGGGATTTCTTGTAGTTTCATGTTCCAGTATTCCCATGTTTTCATTCTTTCAGGAAATGTGGTCAAATCTTTCATTTTAAAAAAAAGCTCTTTTAAAAGTAAACAAACATAAAAATCAATCTTCTCCAAGGTATTTTACCACCAATAAATACAATGAAAGGATGTAGACTTTGAGCAGCAACATTTCTCTTCTTTCTGTCCATTGATCTCAGTAGAATATCATGGGTGAAAGAATGGAGGAAAGTAACTTTTACGAGACGTAACATGTCACCAAAAATGAGGATGAAAGAAGGCACATATGTACATAGACGTTGCATGTGCTGTGTTGTTGGTATGGACAACTAGTCTGGCCTCATGTTGTGCTGTGCATCCTTACTGGCCCTAACTGCCACTCTACCTCAAAATGTGTTGAGATGTATTTCACTCTCATTGTACACAGTTTTCACTCTTTAAACAGATTTTGTCTAACAGCAGTCCTTAGAACTTTGCTAAACATTCATAGAATCGTAGAATTATCATAGGGTTTGAAGGGACCTTGGAGGTCTTCTAGTTCAACCCCTTGTACAAGGCAGGATGCTTCATACCATTCCGGACAGATGGCTGTCCAATCTGTTCTTGAAAACTGCCAGCAATGGGGCACCCACAACATTGAGAGGCAAGCTGTTCCACTGCTAATTGGTTCTCACAGTCAGAAAATTCCTCCTTATTTCCAGATTGGATCTCCCTCTGAAGAGTTTCCACCCATTGGTTCTTGTCTTACCCTCAGGCACAAAGAAAAATAAATCAATGCCTTCTTCCCTGTAGCAACCCTTCATATATAAGAAGAGTGCTATCATGTCTCCTCCCAGTCTTCTCTTCGTTAAGCTAAACATACCTAGTTCTTTTAGTTGTTCTTCATAGGATTTGGCCTCCAGTCCCCTTATTGTCTTCTCAGTACTGGGGGGAAAAACTCCCACTGTTATCTTTTTCCATTCTTCAATGTCTGAAATATTTCATATGAAATATTTTCCATAGAAGTGAGTCTGCAGAACATGGTGCAGCATTCACCTCTAGTATCTTCAAATCTTCTTGAATCTTTGCGCGCGCTCTATCTCTCATAGAATTAGTTTCCATATGCATTTTTCATTTCAGAACTGGTTTTATTACTTTTGCTTGGAAACTCTGTAAGAAGTGGGCATTCTTTGACTAGATGGCCTTTCACACCACAATATCAGCAGGACTGGCTCTGGCGAGTGGCTTTCCTATTGTCCTTCCCATTCACGAGGTTGTTTCAAACATTTTGGTTTGAGACTCTCTCAAGAAAGTTCCTTTGTTCAATGCATTCCTGTCTTAAGGCAATTCAAAGCATCTTTGAGAAGCGCCAGCCTATATGGCCTTGGACAACCCACACAGTCCCAGGGTGCCCCCAGAAGAAGAGAAAGGTAAACTACCTCTGAGTAATGTTGAAAAGGGTCATCATAAATCAGAATGGGCTTGATGGCACATGGCAATAATTATTACAAGTTTAATTCTGTTTACAATCCAAACAAATATAAAAGCATGAACATTTTCAATTAGTGTTCCTGTAAGGAAGTCCACCTTTTGTTTATCATCTAAATTAAATCCGGACAGACTTAAGTTATCAGATGTAGTTAACAAAGCAGATACATGCTTTTCACTTTCTGTCCTAGAATTATTCCTCAGTCTCATGAGTTCCACGATCCAAACAGTTTGTTATTTAAAAATAGCAAAACCATGGTTTCTCAAGGACATTTAACATATCTTTGGCAGATTTACATCCTTAGAAGCCTTGTGGTGCAGTAGTTAAATTGCAGTACTGCAGTGAAGATTCTGTTCATGAGCTGAATTCTATCCTGGGCTCAGGTAGCTGGCTCAAGGTTGACTCAGCCTTCTGTCTTTCTGAGGTTGGTAGATTCAGTATCCAGCTTAATGGGGGAAAATGTGTAGCCTGCATAATTAAATTGTAAACTGTCTAGAAAGAGCTATAAACACTATGGAGTGGTATAGAAGCAACACACTTTGCTTTGCTTTTATGTAGATACTTTGCTGGTTTAATAAGTAGAAATGGGGGTATTCCTATTTGTATACGAATACCCTCCCACAACTGGCGTTAACAAGGAGTCCACTCATATGTCCGCCACCATTAGCGGCTCCACTCTTCCTTCCAATTGCTCGGAGCGCCCGGTTGGCCAGCCACTTGTCAACATTGGGGCTGGACCCTCATTAACTTCAGCTGTGTGGGGGTATTCATATACAAATACCCCCATTTCTATTAATAAGCTTTCACAAATCACTGATTTTGCTAGGAAGCCATTATTTTTTCAGATATTCTACCTCTTGCACCTGCTTCTGTTACTTCTGGTTCATCATTTTTAATACAGTCGTGGACTTGCATGACCCTTAATTTAATCTGTAGGCTTTCATTGAGAAAAAATTAGCAGAAGTAAGCCTTGGAAGTTTTCTAGAAAAAAAAAACTCTATTCTGATTAAAATCCATCCTTGTATTTCTGAGTTAGTTTGGTAATTGATCTGTGAAAAAAGGAGTCAAAAGAAAAGAAAACAACACCAACCCTTTCTTGTAGGAAAGTTGAGGAGGAGAGAGAAAAAACACGGATTACTTAAAACACAATAAAAACTGAAAAATAGTAATTAGCTGTCTCTCTGAGCCAAGCTACTCAGTCTGTGCACATATTGAGGAATGTTGGTTATTCCTTTTAGTTAGCTGAGTTTTATTTATTAAAATATTTTTACCCTTCCTTTCTCCTTAAAAGATCCAGAGTATGAGGTAGAAGCAACAGCATAGAAATGTGGAGAGATCCGCTCAGTCTCAACAGCTCCCTCTTTCCTTGGTTTCATTTGTGCACAAACTAACACTTTGCATGATTAAGTCAATCTGGGTAAAGGTAAAGGTTCCCCTTGACAATTTTTGTCCAGTCGTGTCCGACTCTAGGGAGTGGTGCTTATCCCCATTTCCAAGCTGTAGAGCCAGCGTTTGTCCGTAGACAGTTTCCGTGGTCATGTGGCCAGCACAACTAGACACAGAACACTGTTACGTTCCCACCGTGGTGTTACCTATTTATCTACTTGCATTTGCATGCTTTTGAACTGTTAGATTGGCAAGGAGTTCGGACAAGCGACGGGAGCTCACTCCATCACATGCTTACAACTGCTGGTCTTCCGACCTTGCAGCACAGAGTCTTCTGCAGTTTAACCCGCAGTGCCACCACGTCCCTTAAAGTCAATCTAGAAGCATTTAAGGTAGAAAAAGATATCTTTACTTAAAGTTACCATGTATAGTTACAGTTAGAAGGAAAAACAAAGGGGGAAAATGGAATCTCCATCATGTGGAGAGACCCTCCCTGCCTGCTGCTTGGAGAAAGGTCAGAGAGAGAAGAGAGAGGCTATAAACAAAACAATGAAAGCAAGCAAACAAACAGGTAGAGAGAATGGAGGTTTGCCTCAAATGCCAGAGGCTGGAAAATAATTTTACCAATCAAATTAGTGGCAAATAATTACATTATTTCTAAGTTCTTAAAGAAATGGGAGTGCCTCACCACCTTATCCACCTCCTGAGAAACATATATGTGGGACAGGAAGCAACAGTTAGAACTGGACATGGAACAACTGATTGGTTCAAAATTGGGAAAGGAGTATGACAAGGCTGTATATTGTCCCCCAGTTTATTTAACTTATATGCAGAATACATCATGCGGAAGGCTGGACTGGATGAATCCCAAGCCAGAATTAAGATTGCCGGAAGAAATATCAACCACCTCAGATATGCAGATGATACCACTCTGATGGCAGAAAGTGAGGAGGAATTAAAGAACCTTGTAATGAGAGTGAAAGAGGAGAGTGCAAAAAACGGTCTGAAACTCAACATCAAAAAAACTAAGATCATGGCCACTGGTCCCATCACCTCCTGGGAAATAGAAGGGGAAGATATGGAGGCAGTGACAGATTTTATTTTCCTGGGCTCCATGATCACTGCAGATGGAGACAGCAGCCACAAAATTAAAAGACCCCTGCTTCTTGGGAGGAAAGCGATGACAAATCTTGACAGCATCTTAAAAAGCAGAGACATCACATTGCCAACAAAAGTCCGAATAGTCAAAGCTATGGTTTTTTCTGTAGTGATGTATGGAAGTGAGAGCTGGACCATAAAGAAAGCAGACCGCCGAAGAATTGATGCCTTTGAATTGTGGTGCTGGAGGAGGCTCTTGAGAATCCCCTGGACTGCAAGGAGAACAAACCTATCAGTTCTAAAGAAAATCAACCCTGAGTGCTCACTGGAAGGACAGATCCTGAAGCTGAGGCTCCAGTACTTTGGCCATCTCATGGCCAAAGTACTGGAGAAAAGACTCCTTGGAAAAAAACTTGATGTTAGGAAAGTGTGACGGCAAGAGGAGAAGGGGACGACAGAGGATGAGATGGCTGGACAGTGTCTGCGAAGCAACCAACATGAATTTGACACAACTCCGGGAGGCGGTGGAAGATAGGCGGGCCTGGCGTGCTCTGGTCCATGGGGTCACGAAGAGTTGGACACGACTAAACGTCTAAACAACGAATTACATTAGGCTCCTCCCACTGATACCAAGTGCTAGTGCATGCAAGATTGCTATAATCCCAGTACTGTGTTTTCTACTGGATGCTGTAATCAACCTCAGTCCAATAGGCCAAACTGACATTGTGGTATATATTAGAAAAGAAAACAATTGGAAGTTAATGCTAGTTCATTTTTGTGTTGCCCTCCCTCTTTTAAAGTCTGTTTTAGTGAGCCAGAGGACAGAGTTAATAGGAATATAATCTCCATGGAGTTTGGATTTCATAAAGACAACGAGGGGAAAAAAATTGGCTTGACTGAATTAATCATAGTAAAAGCTAACATGCTTTATTGTTTTTGGAACGTGCCTGCCGCAAGCCATGCAAAAGCTGGGGATTTGACACAGGTTGTGCGAAACAAAGCAGTTAAAATGTCCTGTAGTTATATTGTTGCCATATTTCATTCCACAGGGTATATAAATATACTTTTCCTATTATAAATGCAAAGGCTGGTGAAGGTATATCACAAGAGGTGTCTCCAGTTTAATCCCTGCATGCCCAGTACACGACAAAAAGCATCTCATGAAAAAAGGATATTTTTGATGCTGCTGGGGAGGAAAGTTTACAGCATAAGATTTTTCCTTTTTTCATGGATTTCACCAGGTCAGATTGCTAATGACAGTAATAAACATTGTAGGTAGCTTTGTTTTTTTTCCTTAAATTAAAAAAAAAGGTATGAAGGATTAGGACTGTACAATTATGAAAAAAATTACATACTTGCATCTGTATCGCTATAAACATATTAAGCCACTCTTGCGAACAAATGTATTCTTAACTCTTTGCATTGCAGTGGGATTTCTACCCATCTGCCCATGAAACTGTATCATATGGAAAGCTAGATTAGATTTTTAAAAAAGGTGGACTTACAATTAGTGGAAGAGAGTTAAAATATGCAAATAATACCATATTACTGACAGGAAAAAGCAATGATATAAAATGACAATTTAGGCAATTTTGGAGAGCCCAGGAAAGCTGGGAGTTCAATTCCTCACTGTGCCTTCTTGACAGGGGCTAGACTCAATGATCCATAGAGTTCCTTCCAGATCTGCAGTTCTAAGATTATGACGATGAATTTAAACAAGAAAGGGCAAAAGCAGGATCACAGTTGAACTTTAAGAAGGCACGTAATTCTTTAGCTTTAATGTTGACAGTGGACAAACTGAAATTGCTAAACATTTTCTATACTTTGGTTTGATTATCAATCCAAATGGAGAATGCAGCCAAGAAATTTTAAGACTAGGGCTTGGAAAAGCAGATATGAAGGAACTTAAAAAATTCTTCAATTGTAAAGATATGCCACTACAGACCCAAAGTTAAGATATAGGGATTCAGCTTTACAGATATCATGAATGGCCTGAAAGACAAATTAATTTTACGTCAAATCAAACTGAAACTCTCACTAGAAGGTAAAATTACTATACTGAGGTTGTTATACTATAGATATATCATAAGAGCCTAAGAGTCATGGGAAAATACAATAATGACACTTGGAATGGGGGCACTGGGAAAAGAGAATGCTTGAACATGAGATGGATTGATTCAATAAGGAATGCAAGCCCTGAGCACAACTTGAACCTTTGTTGTTGCCATTGAGGTCATTAATTCATAAGGTTGCCATAAGTCAGATGCAACTTGATGGCACGTAACAGAAAAAATAAAGAACAAAACAGAACTTTTTGATCTCCAGACCATGGATAGGCTATGTATACAGCAGACTGGAGTGGCAATTGAATCTTACTTCGATATTAGAAATGACAGTTTGCTACAGTACATCTGAAGTTTAGGGACTTCTGTGGACATGTCTTATGGAAGGACGTAATGATATTTCACCACACTGTTTCCTTCTGGTATGTTCCCTCTCCTGGTTGCAAGAGATCGGAAACATAACGATCTACAACTCCCAGGATGCCCTAGCAGAAATGGCCAGTGGCCATGCCAATGATGGGATTCTGTTGACCTTTTTGCAACTTCCGGGTGAGGGAGCTATCCTGTAGCTTCACATGCAAGGAAGTGGAAAGCTCTTTTGCCGCCACTTGGACTGTCATATCAGCACTGAGCAGCCAGAAATGGATGATTTATTTATTTTTGGAGATTCTTTTGATGGCATGATTTTTGGTAGATGGTGAAATTATTTGATGGGATTTTTATCCTGCTCCCAGGAGCTGTTTCATACTTTCTTGTAGTGTTCTAGTAGTACTCTAAAAACAACAACAACCAATAAATACATGTCTCCTTCACTTCTCTAGTGAAGGTTATCTTGTTAGTAATGTTCCTGAAAACTGCATAATAATGTTTCATGGTACAGCTTTTATTCAAGAATGATGTAGTTCTCCTACGCTATTTGGAGAGCTTGTTTGTTGATCAAGACGAAGCTGGCAGTAAGCTATAAGCAGACCTGTTTGGGCTTTGGCACAGCTTGGAATCCTGCTATTAGCATAAAGAAAGTGGATTAGGGTAGTTAAGTTAGCTGGTTCCCGAGCTATTAAAATGTTTGGAAAGGAGCAGAAAGCTACAATTCAATGAAAAAGCCTTTCTTTTTTTTTCAGGCCATGAAAATGAAGTCACACACAAAAAACCCTCTTTATATTCTATATGGAAGGATGAAGGGTTTTGCAAGCTGCAGATAAGATTATCACTCTCCACATAGGTCACGGACTGTCACTACCATGTTGCATGTGACAGTTCAGTGACAGAACAAAGAGATGATGAAGGAAAAAAAGAATGTCACAAGGATTCATGTGTGGCATTCTTCATGTGCAGCTACTATCAGATTCAGAAGTCTTCTTGTAACAGACAAAAATATAACTAGTGGATGTCAGGCATGGCGGCTTGAGACTTTGTTGCCTAGCATTGCCTTATTTCTTGAGAAAGCTATACCACCAACCTCCATGTTCAGATCACAAAAGGGCAAAGGATGCTGTACTCTGTGTCATAAGGGCCAAACTGTAATTACAGTTGTCACACCTTTAGAAGAGGAGATTTTTTTAAATGCTGAGAACAAAACATGAGTTTTTCACACCTCCATTAGTTTTTGAGGTAGTGCTGTCGTTAAACAGTGGTTCTTAACCTGGACGATATCGCCCCCCCAGCGGGTGATTTCGTTTTTCAGGGAGGCGATGGAACGAAAAGGGGCAACGCGGGGGTGAAGGAACAGAAGGGGGTGATAGGGGGTGATGGAGCCGCCGCGCCACCTCTGCCATTGGGGAAGTTATCATCGCCCCACTCCCCGTGCCGCCGGATCCAGAGCAGCTGGTGCTGGCAGCAGATGTGGTGCTGCTGGTGCCACTGCTGCACCAGCACCACCATTGAGGAAGTTATCATCGGCCCCCTCCCCAATGGCTCAAGGGAGCGTTTCTTTCAAAAAGGTTAGCTGTAGTAGACCAATCCATTTTGTGATTGATCTTTGAGAGGTAGACACAGATGTCATTTTTAAGTACGATTGCTTAGTCGCAAAGGTCTGCGGGAATTGTGTCTCTGCAAGGAATTACACTTTCTGATGTGGACACAAGGGGAAAAGTTGAAATCCCTTTGCAGCTTCACTACTGCTTATAACCTTGATTTCACATTTAAAAACAACAACACATAATTATAATAATTTAATTAATGTCATATTTAGTTACTAATTTTGCTAGAATGAAAGACAGCTGGTAACAGCTGATAGTTTGTATACATGTATGCTGGGAGGGGTTCTGCTGTATAATTGGTTAATGTGCAATGGAGGGTTTAGTGTTTTTTTGTTTTTTTTAAACCTAACAAATGTATTATTTCAAACAGATACAAATTTTGTCCTGGGCAATGCCCAGATAGTGGATTGGCCCATTGTGTACAGCAACGATGGATTTTGCAAGCTCTCAGGATACCACAGAGCAGAAGTGATGCAGAAAAGCAGCACTTGCAGGTATGTCAGTGCTGATTTCCTTTTTTTATCTTTTAAAAAAAGTAATGATGCTATGTTTTTGCTCAAGCAAAATACATCTTTTAAAAAATGGCATGTTCATCCTGCTTCTCAGTTTCCTTTTTGTCAGATTATGAAAACAGCAGTTGCAGCTTTGTGGCTGAGAGTCTAGGATTGCTTCCAAAGGGACTGTGTGCAGGCTCACAGTGTTTGACACCAGCAAACCACATGAGAGGGGAACACATTCCTCACAACAGCATATATATGACATTTCCCCATTTTACACTCATGGGAGGCAATGTAATGGTGTGGGATAGGTTGGGAGTAGGTGACTCATCCGGGGCTGTTCTTCAGGACTGAGCTGGGATTCATAGCCAGGTTTCCCTTTTGGGAATTTGGCCCAATCTTCTACCACTATTAATCTTCAACTAACGGGTTATGAGCCACACTTTTCCTGCAGTACATGCCCAAATGTAAACACTTGTGATTGTTTTCCTCTTTTGTTTGTGGATATTTATGTATGTATGTCTTTATTTATTTATTGAGATGAGGAAAGAATAGGAGCGAAATGCAAACAAAAATCTGCTACTAGAGCAAGTATATGCACATATGTAAATTGTGCCGCAAAAAGAGGAAACTGAATATTTTCTGTCCGAGATACTGATCTGCTTCAAACAAGGATTTCTTCTTCAGAGAAATAGTTGTTGGCCTGCATGCAACATTGTATAAGCAGCCTTCTGCTTGTGCAGCAGGCTTCACCCTTGATCTCCCTCTGTTACCAAGCCACTGGAGCAGATTTTGGAACTCCGTAAAAGTCTATAAGGAGAGAGAAGAGTCCTTTCCATCATGAGGGTCTGTTCTGACAGTCATTGGATATGACCGATGACCAATTAACAAGCCGAATTCTATGGGTATGCGAATTCTAACAGAAGCACTCTAAGAACTTTTAAACCTATTTTGCTCACATATTTTAAGGTATGTCCCATTCAATTCAATAGGACTTACTTTCTTAGTAGATGAGTACAGAGTTGCATTTCAAGTCCTTTGTATCAATATTTTGTGCTTATGACTCTGCAGTAATTCCTTTGATGTCCTTTTATTTCCTTGCAGTTTTATGTATGGGGAGTTGACAGACAAAGACACAATAGATAAAGTCCGGCAAACATTTGAGAACTACGAGATGAACTCCTTTGAAATCTTGATGTACAAGAAGAACAGTAAGTTGAATTTTTAACTCACTTTTTAATAGTGTTGAAATACTAACAAAGCAGGTAGGCAAAAAAAGAGGATGAATTCTTTGATTCCTTGGACTTCGTTTGTTCAGTCGTTTAGTCGTGTCCGACTCTTCGTGACCCCATGGACCAGAGCACGCCAGGCCCCCCTATCTTCCACCGCCTCCCGGAGTTGTGTCAAATTCATGTTGGTTGCTTCGATGACACTGTCCAACCATCTCGTCCTCGGTCGTCCCCTTCTCCTCTTGCCTTCACACTTTCCCAACATCAAAGTCTTTTCCAGGGAGTCTTCTCTTCTCATGAGATGGCCAAAGTACTGGAGCCTCAGCTTCAGGATCTGTCCTTCCAGTGAGCACTCCTTATGTTCCTTGGACTACCATTTGTGTTCCTTGTTTTCCTTGATGACCACTTGTGTTCCTTGGACTACCATTCCTTGGACTACGAGTGTCATAATTCTCCATTATGAGAGTTTTGCCTGACAGACAGGCACCTTATGGACATCTAAATGTGGCTCACCTGGGAGAAAGGACTCAACTAGAAGAATCTGGAACTGAGCTAGGTCTAACTCCACCTAGCTTCCTGTTCAGAAAGCTAGCACTGTGGCAGGAATAGGAAGCTTAGATGGAGACAGGCCTAGCTCAGCCTCATAGTCTTTCATGCCTTTCATGCCTTTCTCTCCAGATGAGCTATATTTAGATGTCTAGAAGGTGTTTGTCTCTCTGACAGAACTCTCAGAATGGAGAATTATGAGATTTGTAGTCCAATAAATCAGAAAATGCTTTCCATGTTTTTAGACACAGATCCTATGCGTATGACTCAGCAAACTCAATTCTGGCTAATGGCTAGGTAGAAGGCATATGGTGGGAGAACTGGCAGGTGGCCAGGTGTACTAGAAAGTGGGCCAGCCAGTCCATGGTGAGCTCTTTGCTAGCCCCTTTCTTGTTCTAATCTGGAGCTGCCTCAATCCTCATTGCAAACAAATGTGGCGTTAAAATATACAACTCAAGAGAACGGGGTGCAAGAAGTGCAAGTTGTTTGTTGAGGGTTGGATTTCCCAATTGAAACTTGGGAAAACATCACTGGCAAAGAGCTCAGTCCTCACTAGCCAGAGTGGCTAGGCGCTAACTGACCCAATGCCAGGCCAGCTGAAGCTGGGCTGAATCCAAATCCCCTGCAGCCTAGGGATGTTGGAAATTATTTAGGTCTACTCTTGCTCTAGCTTAACTTTTTGCTAGCATTGTGGCAGTGTCCATGGGCTTGGGGAGATGCAGATTTGGTGTAACTTGGCTCTTTCTTACACCTGATGTTTTTATGGCTCTTTAGCTGGTTGATCTAAGCCAGCACATTGTTCCATTTTCAAATCTCTAAAATCATGCAGCAGAAAAGAATTCTACCAGAGGCATTTCTGCTGATAGAATGGGATTTCTAATGGCAAAAAAGGGGTCATATGTAATCCCAGTCCTCTATGTATATCTGGTGTATCTTTGAGTTAGGATTTCACTACTTCTTTTTCTCTGTTCCCTGATTCCCTGCTACTGATTCATTCTTTTGTTCGTTCATTCAGTATATCTAATCAATTATGTTTACCAATATATAAAATAATATACAGTGGTACCCCGCATAGTGATGATAATCCGTGCAGCAAAAATCATCACTATACGGATTCGTCGCTATGCGAATTTAAAAAGCCCATAGGAATGCATTGAAACCCCTTCAATGCATTCCTATGGGCTTAAAACTTACCTTTTAAGCAAAAATCCTCCATACAGCAGCCATTTTGGGCGTCCAGTAAGCGACGAACCCGTCCCTGTTTTACCCGGCGGCCATTTTGGAACCACCGATCAGCTGGGGAAAAAACATTGCAAAAGCGATCGCAAAAACATCGTCACTATGCAGATTCGTCATTAAACGGGGCGCCCGTTATGTGAGGCACCACTGTACCAAGGCTATTTCAGTGAACTAAAACAGATACTAATATGCAAGATATGATAATAATACATACATCTCAGCTATAACACTTAAAATCAGGAACTCAAAACACATTTCACAAACTGGCAGCAACAATCAGTTTGGGAAGGCCTGGTGATAAGCACATCACCATTGGCACTTCTGGAATATCAGGACATTTGAAAGTCTGTTTCCAAAAGATGGACATTACCACAGGCAAGGCCATTTTTTGAATTGCCGCCAGAGGGCAATCTGCAGTTTATAGTGTAACCAGCAAATACTCAACCACTGATCTTAGCTGATTGCACAGGTCTGTAGGGGGTGTAGCACTCTGCTATCTAATCTGACCCTATGTTGCTCAGGGCTTTTTATTACTTCAACAACACCTTGAACATGGCTTTATAGCTAGCAAGCGCCAGTGCAGTTCCTTCAGCATTGGTGTAGTATATGTGCAGCCAGGCTCTTCACTCCTTATTGTGGCTGCTGCATTCTCCACCAGCTGCAGTGTCTGCAGTCACAAGCATCATTCCCCAGAAAGCTCACTGTATTTATATGTGAGAGTAGCAGTGCATGAATTACACTGAACAACTTATCCTTAACGAGGAAAGGGCATGTTCGGAATATCAGCTGAAGCTGGTAATAGATGTTCCGCCAGACTTTATACTTCTCTGTGGGAGTACAATTCCATCTACAAGAGATAAACATCCCATCTCCCCTCCAAATTATCTTTGGAAGATAATTTGAAGAGTAAGGCAAGGTTTGCCTTTGTTTATGACTGGTTTGTCAGTGAAGACACAAGCCAACAATCTTTGTTCAAACATCACAGTAAAACTAAACAATGTCAAGGTGTCCAGGGGCTGCCCACCTCCATACTGGGCCCTGAAGGACTACATTTGACCTCTGTCTTTTGACACTCATAAAAAATGTTAACATTTTATATTTAAAAACCCAGTTTTCAAAATAATCAAAAAGGCTGCATGTAGCTCCTGGAGCAATTTTTAAATATCTTTTACTTTCAAAATGGTTCTGCACCCAGGATATGCCTTTTTCAAACCAGACGTCGCCTTTGATTTTGAAAGACCTGCCCCTCTTCTGGCCTTCAAACAGCTGAGTGGTGGCCAAAATCATGCTGAAATTCCCCTGTGAAACTTGATAACAAGTAGAAATTGAATAAGAAAAAGTAGTGAAACATATAGTAACATATAGTAACGTAGCACACATATAGCAATAAGATTCCTCATGCCAAAGGTAGGGAACTTTAGCTGACCTTGACTCCCAGAAGCACAATAAGGCCTATGTGACCTCCAGACACATTGGAATGTTACCAAATGTTACAAGGGAGGTGTGAAGAGGCCCATTTACAACACAACAAATCCTCAGTCCTCAAGAAAAACAACACCAAAATATAGATAAGGAATACACATCTGGGGTGTCAAGACGTCTGGAAATTAGAAGGACAATGAGAGGGAGGGCCTCCACCTCTTTCCATTCCCTGTCAAGAACCAATAGCTCACCAGATCACAGCGGGAACACCAGTTAGGGCAAGGATCCAAACTTGTTGCAGATTAAGCCCAATCACGATTTTGGGATTTATGACTCCCTATTTGTAAACAGTATATATATATTCCAACCAATGTATTTTTGCCCCAGCTGACTGTTTTGGCATACTTTGTTTTCTAAGTAAAATGTGTTGTAACACAGCTGGTTCGTCTGTATCTGATCCTCTGCCGGACATTCGCTCAAATTTCCTAAAAGCCTCAAAATCAAGGCTAACATACTTCCCCTCTCAAAGATTATGATGTGTCTTTTTGAAAAGAAAGAAAAGAGATGTTTTGAGGTTGTGGGCACTGGGCTCATATAGAATCATTGTTCGTTCGTTTAGTCGTTTAGTCGTGTCCGACTCTTCGTGACCCCATGGACCAAAGCACACCAGGCCCTCCTATCTTCCACTTCCTCCCGGAGTTGGGTCAGATTCATGTTGGTTGCTTCGG
The DNA here is from genome assembly GCF_051106095.1 of Pogona vitticeps. Taxonomy (NCBI): domain Eukaryota; kingdom Metazoa; phylum Chordata; class Lepidosauria; order Squamata; family Agamidae; genus Pogona; species Pogona vitticeps. The sequence continues at coordinate 28,392,114 of NC_135783.1, read as the reverse complement.
TGACACTGTCCAACCATCTCATCCTCTGTCGTCCCCTTCTCCTCTTGCCTTCACACTTTCCCAACATTAAGGTCTTTTCCAGGGAGTCCTCTCTTCTCATGAGATGGCCATAGTATTGGAGCCTCAGCTTCAGGATCTGTCCTTCCAGTGAGCACTCAGGGTTGATTTCCTTTAGAATTGATAGGTTTGTTCTCCTTGCAGTCCAGGGGACTCTCAAGAGCCTCCTCCAGTACCATAAATCAAAGGCATCAATTCTTCGGCGGTCAGCTTTCTTTATGGTCCAGCTCTCACTTCCATACATCACTACAGGAAAAACCATAGCTTTGACTATTCGGACTTTTGTTGGCAAGGTGATATCTCTGCTGTCAAGGTTTGTCATCGCTTTCCTCCCAAGAAGCAGGGGTCTTTTAATTTCGTGGCTGCTGTCTCCATCTGCAGTGATTATGGAGCCCAAGAAAATAAAATCTGTCACTGCCTCCATATCTTCCCCTTCTATTTGCCAGGACGTGATGGGGCCAGTGGCCATGATGAATCATAGAACAATGGAATTCAAAGAGACCTACGTATATGGCCATTGAGTCCAATTTATTTATTTAACGTATTTTCACTTCACCTTTCCCCTTAAAAGGACCCACAGAAGCTTATTTAATTAAAAGGACAACATTTAAAAGCTAAAAACAATTAGTATACAAATATTTAAAAAGAATTAAACAAATATGTTAAAAACAGTAAATTAAATCAATACTACAAACACATTTAAAGCAACAGAGCACAACAATCCAATTTGAAAACCCCCTCAGAGGAAGGGCAGGATCTGTTCTCAGTCATCCCAGAGTGCAGGACATGTAATAATGGCTCAAATCATAAGAAACCAGATTTTGGTTGAATATCAGGGAAAAAATCCTAACTTTTAGAGCAGTACAACAATGAAACTAACTATTTTAGGAATTATGAGTGCTCCAACACTGGAGGCATTCAAGAGAAAGTTAGACAACTATCTAACTGATATACTTTAATTTGGATTCCTGCATTAGCCATGGGGGTTGAACTTTATGGCCTTATAGGACCCTGCCAGCTCTGTTATTTTGTGATTTTGTATCTGACAGATGGGTATCTAGGTTTCTCTTAAACATCCAAAAGAGTTGGAGAGCTCACCACCTCCTGAGATAATTGGTTCCATTGTAGTTTTCTAAATTGCCCAGCCTGGCAGTGAACAAATCAAAAGTGGAAAGTTCAGGTATGAGGAGCAAAGCAGAAGTGAATGAGGAATGTGCACAGGTGCACAGGATTGCTCATGATAAGCCATGTGGTAGAAAAAACTTGGCAGAAGACAGCAGTTGTGTCTTGTTTTTTTCCAGTATAATTTGCCTTCATCTCTCCTGCAGTGATTGCTAGACAGTTGTGGGTGGACAGGAGGCAAAACCAGCATCCCTTTGTATCTGGCACACAAACTGCATGACTTGGCTCCAGGCATCTGGTAGCCCATTAGGTTGCTCGTCAGTATTCAAAGGCTCAACATGGTGCTTAGAAGAACCAAGTGATACCTCTGCACTACATCATTGCCTTGTTTGTCATCTTTTATTTATATCCAGCTTATTCCCTTCCTGACTATTATAGTATAGCCTAAGGTGCTGCTTCCTCTGAGACAAGATTCTGATTGGAACAGTCCTATACCACAAAATGATCAATGCTGTTATCTTCTAAAAATTAGGAACAGTCCTAGAACATGAAATGGTCAGTGCTGTTCTCTGCTAAAAACCAGGAGTGCCAGCATACAATTCCTTTCCACTCTTCTTATGAGCAATAAATATACACTGTATTTTTCCATGTATAAGACTATACTTTTGTCTAAAATCTTTAGACTAAAAATTGAGAGTCGTCATATACGGAAGTAAGCTGAGGAGAAAACAAAAACAAGTAGAGGAGAAAGCAGGGATCAAAGCAATCCTGCAGCGCTTTGATCCCTTTCCCCTACACTTGCTAAACCCCACTTAGATTTCTTAATTTTGGATTAGAAAGGTGGGGCGTCTTATACATGTGGGCATCTTATACATGGAAAAATACGGTACACATCACCTGATGTTTTTTATTTTCATCAGAAGCCGCCTTAATACAAGTCAAATCATTCGTGTGCTTAGTTTTGTATTGTCCTCTTTCACTAGTAGAGGTGAGGGATGGTGTTGAGTTGCTTCCCTACAACCTATGGTGCTTCACTGTGGGCTATGCTGGCTGTGGGGAATACATCTGGAGGCTCACATACTTTCCTCAACCCTGCTCTAGGGTCTTAGGCACATTTCTGTTCTACCCCCTACTGCTTTATCCTTTTAACAAGTAGTGTTGGAGACAGACCAATACTGGAGACATTCAAGACAAAATTGGACAACCACCTATCAGATCTGCTTGGATCTGGATTTCTGCATTGAGCAGGAGGTTGGACTTGATGGCCTTATAGGCCCCTTCCAACTCCTTTATTCTGTGATTCTATGAAACTGGGACTTCCTGCATGCCAAATCTACGAAGCTTCATTAACCTGGCAGCTAAGCACCTGATAAACTGTGCAGAAGCCGAATAATGTTTTAAGAAGCAATGATTTGAAGCTCCAGGCCTGCTCACTTAGTTGCTGTGTCCTGATCCTGACTCAAATAGACTTTTTTTTTTCACTGAGAAGAACTAAGGCATTGCTTGGCCTTGCAGTCCAGTCTGTTGAAATGAAGTTGATTTATGGTTCAATACGTGAAGACTTTGTTATGATTTTGAGGGCATCCTGAGGCCACAGCATGACCAGTTTATGATGGGATGGTCTCTGCATGTTTTGGCTTAGCTTATATTTCCCTTATACTAGTTTGAAAAGATAATAGTTGGCAATAGCAACAAAAATAAATGTTACTGTCATTTAAAAGAACATACTGGAGAACAAATTTAATCTCAATTTAAAATTCATCAAAAGTTGAAAGAAAAGCTAAAACAAAAAAATGATTAATGAACCAACTAAAGCTCAGTAGATGAATCCTCTTTAGGGACAGAATTCTGTAATTAGAATATGGTTTGTCCCTTGTTCCTATTAAGTTAGTCACTTCTGTGCATACATCAAAGGATAACAATCAACATTTGCAGCTTGCTCTAAAGTGGTTACTTGCTCTAAAGCAGAGGCCCCCAACCCCCAGTCCATGGCCTGGTGCATGTCTGTAGCCTAAGCTGGACCGGGGCGTGAAGACAGACCCCCCCGCCGTCCCCCTGCACACACTCACCCCTGCACACCCTGTTTGTGCCTGCGTGTGTGCTCCAGCATGCCCATGTAAGTGCCACGCTGCTGTTTGCGCATGCGCATGAGCACACCCGCACAAGTGCTGTACCACCATTTCCGCATAAGCGTGGGGGGCGCCCCACCTTCCCCAGCTGGTCCGCAGAGTGAAAAAGGTTGGGGACCTCTGCTCTAAAGTGTGTAAATCACCACTTTTTCATGGTGAATCTTTCAGTGGTCCCTGATGAGAATGATGAAAGGATTCCCCGTATTTTGCTTCATGCTGAACAAGGAGAAGATGCTAGAGTGATACTATAGAAGCTAGTGATTCCAGTTTTGCATGATTGGTGAATCTGTTGCAGGCTTCAGTTTACAGCCTCTATCCAAGGTGCTGAACATATTTGGTGAACAGGGTGCAACACCTGGAACAGCTCCTGAAAAGTTCAGACTAAAATTCAGATTGGATTCATGCACACACAAACACACCAGTTGGAGTCACTAAGCACCACCAGAGATGGCGACCAATTTTTCAGCCTGGTGTCTCCATGAACAATCTTTTAAGAAGACCCCTGGGGTGTTTTGCTGTATAATGCATTATCTACCACAGCATGTGTTCCACAGATGAGGGGGCCTATGACAGGATGCCCTCTAGTGGACCAGTCAGCTAGGGGTGCTTGAGGGAATCACTTTTTCTGAATTCTCACTTGAACTGACTGCAGCCCTCTATACTGAACGGATGCGCAGATCAAAATGTAGTTGTCATTTGCATTGCACATTTTGTGAAGCAGTTCTTATCTTGAAAAATATACTGAAATATATTAAAGATGCACAGTTTTTGCTGAACCAGCCAGTATGAGTGACCTTCTGGGGCAGGCATCCATATAGCCATGGGTTCTGGCACCAGTTCTTGGTCTAAGGGAGTTCTCTGAAGTTGCTGTATGCTTATATTGGACTTGGACTTGATTCCATGGATGCATCATAGTTCAACTTGCTATGCTAAGCAGCAGGAATTCAGCCAATGAGTAACAATGACTTTTTGCTACTAAAGCATTATTTTCAAGAGGACATTGAAGAGATTTTTTGGCCATTTTCTATTTTCTGAGTGTTATTTTAAAAAAATTAAATTAAAAAGGAGAAGAAACAAGTCACTTGTCTAGGAACAAGCAGTGAGCAGATTACCTTTACATTAAGTTAATGAGTAATTAATTATTCTTTTTAAAAAAGTAGGATTTTAAGCTCTGGGCTTGGCCTACCACCATCTGTAAATAATAAGCCATAGCAACTATTCTTTTCATAGGACTTTGTGGTTCTGTCCAAATTCCATCTGTTGGTATTTTGTTAATGCCTGAGAAAAAGGTAGGAGCAATAATTAACTCTTTTGATCACATAGAAATAACCTCTTAGCATACAAAGTAATCAACATGCAATCCCTTTATATGTTAGCTCAAAATCTGACTTGAGCTTCACTCGGTCTTCCATTGTTCTGAGGTTCATAAATTGAGTACCCAGTTCACAGGGCGGCGGGGGGGGGAATGTGTAGCTTGCATAATTACCATTTTTTCCCTGTGTATAAGACAATACTTTTTCCTAAAATCTTTAGACTAAAAATTGAGGGTCATCTTATACACGGAAGCAAGCCGAGGAGAGAACAGAATGGCCCATAGCTTGCCTCTGCAAACAGGCTTCCTTCAATCACGAGGCTTAGTTGCCTCCAATCAGAAGACTTAGCTTCCTACAGTCAGGAGACTTAGCTTCCTACAATCATGAGCCTTATGGAACTGATATCAGCTGATGCTGAACAAACCAGTTGGAACACACCTTGTTGGAGGTGAAGCCTGTAGGCTCAGATGGAACAGGGACTTGTAACGTTTGAGTGTTCTGAGCACAGAAGCTGAATACTCAAAGCTAAGTTAAGATTTCTTAATTTGGGGGTTAGAAAAGGGGGGGTTCCCCTATAAACGAGGGTGTCTTATAAATGGAACAATATGGTAAATTGTTAACTGCCCAGAGAATGCTTTAAGCACTGTGGGGTGGTATATAAGCAGCACACTTTGCTTTTTGGTTTGCTTTGCCCACACTTGGTTTAAATTAATTACATTATAGACTACAATGTTATATTTTAACAACCCTGTGTGGGAAATGTGTAAGTAAAATAGTGAAGTTCCCCAGTGTCTCCTTTCCCCCACTTTTTCTGCTACCCCTAAAAACATAACACAGAGGCAAATGACCTCCACAATAACTTATGGACTGAATTCTTTTGTGGCAGAGCAATGTTAATACCTTCCTTGGGGAATAAAATATTTTCATCTTAGTGTACAGATTTCTAACATCTTGACCTGCTTGCCAGCTAGCCCACAAATGGGCTCCGTAGCATACAGCTGCTTTAAAGATGTTGGAAATGGCAATCCTGGGTCTGTCAATAGAAATTCATTATGCCAAGAATTCATTCTGTGAACCCATGCAGCCACTTATATTTTAACCTCTCTCTGTGCCCCTCTGCTTGCTAGCGGTTAGTCCCACACAGACTTTTCTGAGCATTAATTTGAAATGAGTCAGATGCAATAGAATTCATTGGGGTAATGTATATAGAAAAAACGTATCAATAATGTGACCTCCCTAACTCATCGTAAGCCCAAAGACATGTCTTGCTTGCTAATTAATCCAGGGTAGGATATGTGGGTTCCTGCAGTACATATAATAGCAGCATTAAAAATGAATAGGGCTGTATTGATTTGGACAGTTTCAAAGGTCAGCTGTAACTGTTATGTAACTCAGTTTCAGCTGTATGTGCTTTGCCATGTGCATGGAGAGGTGGCACATGTCTGATTTTTTCATTTCTAATAGGTATGGTGTATCGCTCAGATTTCCCATCCTTTCAAAGGCTACTGTAATGCAATCATCTGTGACTTCTGGATAAGCCGGCTGGGACTGATGGGAGTTGTAGTCCAAAATATCTGAATGGTGTTAGTTTGAGAAAGTTTGGTGTATCTTGCTGAGACAGTGTTCATGGGTAACCCTGAGCTCTTACATGACTAAGCCCCATTGTATTCAACATGCATAGGATATTGCATATAGGACAATATTGCACAGGTATTGTATGGAGTGAGTACTGTATATTCTGCAGAATTCCCATTTTAAACCGTACCTTTTAAAGTGCTTCCGTGAAGATTTGCAGGGATCAGCTAGAGACATTTTCTTAATTTTTATTCAGTTTTTTAAATTTAAGCAACAGCCCTAGGGAAGGAAGTGGGATCAGAAGCATGACTGTAGTAGGGAGAAAGATATTTTTGTCCCACCCTCCCCCCTCCCCCACATCTCATTACAGGCCTGCTATAATCCTGGGAGTGAAGCTCCTAATGGAATTAATGTGGGTTTTCCTCCTCAGCAGACTAACAGCTTCTGGGAGATGAGATTTTCATCAAGAGTGTATTGTGTGCAGAAAGGGCTACACTAGAATCCCCTTCATGGATTGCTGCCTTGTCGTGGTGAAGGGGCTTGAATAGTTCAGAGAAGCTATGGGCTATGCTGTGCAGGGACACCCAAGACGGACAGGTCATAGTGGAGAGTTCCGACTAAACGCAATCCACCTGGAGTAGGAATTGGCAATGCCACTCCAGTATCTTTGCCAAGAATACCCCATGATCAGAAACAAAAGGCTAAAAGATATGACGCTGGAACATGGGCCCCTCAGGTCGAAAGGTGTCCAACATGTTACTGAGAAAGAGTGGAGGACAAGTACAAGTAGCTCCAGAGCTAATGAAGTGGTTGGGCCAAAGCTGAAAGGACGCTCAGCTGCTGATGTGCCTGGAAGTGAAAGGAAAGTCCGATGTGCAAAGAAAAATACTGCATAGGAACCTGGAATGTAAGATCTATGAACCTTGGTAAGCTGGATGTGGTCAAACAGGAGATGGCAAGAATAAACATCGACATCCTGGACATCAGTGAACTAAAATGGACAGGAATGGGCAAATTCAATTCAGATGATTACCATACCTACTACTGTGGGCAAGAAGCCCATAGAAGGAATGGAGTAGCCCTCATAGTCAACAAAAGACTGGGGAAAGCTGTAATGGGATATAATCTCAAAAATGATAGAATGATTTCATTACGAATCCAAGGCAGACTTTTCAACATCACAATAATCCAAGTTTATGCACCAACCACCAGTGCTGAGGAAACTGAAACTGACCAATTCTATGAAGACTTACAACACCTTCTAGAACTGACACCAAAGAAAGATGTTCTTCTCATTCTAGGGGATTGGAATGCTAAAGTAGGGAGTCAAGAGATAAAAGGAACAGCAGGGAAGTTAGGCCTTGGAGTTCAAAACGAAGCAGGACAAAGGCTAATATAGTTTTGTCAAGAGAACAAGCTGGTCATCACAAACACTGTTTTCCAACAACACAAGAGGTGACTCTACACATGGAAATCACCAGATGAGCAATACCATAATCAGATTGATTATATTCTCTGCAGCCAAAGATGGAGAAGCTCAATACAGTCAGCAAAAACAAGACCTGGAGCTGATTGTGGCTCTGATCATCAGCTTCTCATAGCAAAATTCAAGCTTAAACTGAAGAGAGTAGGAAAAACCACTGGGCTAGTCAGGTATAATCTAAACCAAATTCCTTATGAATACACATTGGCCAAATGCATATTTAGGGCTCTTCATTCTGCGAGAGCACATATTTGGCCGGTCCCTGCCACCTGTTAGCCGTTGAACATTTTAGCTGTATTTTATTGTGATTTAAATTATGCAGTATGCTAATAAAGGTTTCTGTCTGTCTGTTTGTCTGTCTGTCTGTCTGTCGAATACACATTGGAAGTGAAGAACAGATTTAAGGAACTCAATTTGGTGGACAGAGTGCCCAAAAAACTTTGGATAGAGGCTCGTAACATTGTACAGGAGGCAGCAAGAAAAACCATCCCAAAGAAAAGGAAATGCAAGAGGCCTTACAAATAGCAGAGAAGAGAAGGGAAACAAAATGCAAGGGAGATAGGGAAAGTTACAGAAAAATGAATGCAGACTTCCAAAGAATAGCAAAGAGAAACAAGAGGGCCTTCTTAAATGAACAATGCAAAGAAATAGAGGTAAATAATAGAAAAGGAAAAACCAGAGATCTGTTCAGGAAAATTGGAGATATTAAAGGAATGTTTTGTTTGAAGATGGACATGATAAAGGACAAAAATGGTAGGGACCTAACAGAAGCAAAAGACATCAAGAAGAAGTGACAGGAATACACAGAGGAATTATACCAGAAAGATTTGGATATCCCGGACAACCCAGATAGTGTGGTTGCTGACCATGAGCCACACATCCAGGAGAGTGAAGTCAAGTGGGCCTTAGAAAGCATGGCTAACAAGGCCAGTGGAGGTGATGGCATTCCAGTGGAACTATTTAAAATCTTAAAATATGATGCTGTTAAGGTGCTAGTTTGGAAAACTCAACAGTGGCCAGAGGACTGGAAAAGATCAGTCTTCATCCCAATCCCAAAGAAGGGCAGTGCCAAAGAAAGCTCCAACTACCGTACAATTACACTAATTTCACACGCTAGCAAGGTTATGCTCAAAATCCTATAAGGTAGGCTTCAGCAGTATGTGGACCGAGAACTCCCAGAAGTACAAGCTAGATTTCGGAGGGGCAGAGGAACTAGAGACCAAATTGCTAACATGCGCTGGATTATGGAGAAAGCTAGAGAGTTCCAGAAAAACATCTACTTCTGCTTCATTGACTATGCAAAAACCTTTGACTGTGTGGGCCACAGCAAACTATGGCAAGTTCTTAAAGAAATGGGAGTGCCTGATCACCTTATCTATCTTCTGAGAAACCTATACGTGGGACAGGAAGCAACAGTTAGAACTGGATATGGAAACACTGATTGGTTCAAAAAATGGGAAAGGAGTACGACAAGGCTGTATATTGTACCCCTGCTTATTTAATTTATATGCAGAATACATCATGCGAAAGGCCGGACTGGAGGAATCCCAGAAAGGAATTAAGATTGCCGTAAGAAAAATCAACAACCTCCGATATGCAAATGATGCCACTCTGATGGTAGAAAGTGAGGAAGAATTAAAGAACCTTGTAATGAGGGTGAAAGAGGAGAGTGCAAAAAACGGTCTGAAGCTCAACATCAAAAAAACTAAGATCCCCTGGGAAATAGAAGGGGAAGATATTGAGGAAGTGACAGATTTTACTTTCTTGGGCTCCATGATCACTGCAGATGGTGACAGTAGCTCCGAAATTAAAAGACCCCTGCTTCTTGGGAGGAAAACAATGACAAACCTAGACAGCATCTTAAAAAGCAGAGACATCACCTTGCCAACGAAAGTCCGAATAGTCAAAGCTATGGTTTTTCCTGTAGTGATGTACGGAAGTGAGAGCTGGACCATAAAGAAAACTGACCGCCAAAGAATTGATGCTTTTGAATTGTGGTGCTGGAGGAGACTCTTGAGAGTCCCCAGGACTGCAAGGAGGACAAACCTATCAATTCTAAAGAAAATTAACCCTGAGTGCTCAGTGAAAGGACAGATCCTGAAGCTGAGACTCCAATACTTTGGCCATCTCATGAGAAGAGAAGACTCCCTGGAAAAGACACTGATGTTACGAAAGTGTGACGGCAAGAGGAGAAGGGGACGACAGAGGACGAGATATTTGGACAGTGTCACCGAAGCAACCAACATGAATTTGACCGAACTCCCGGAGGCAGTGGAAGATAGGAGGGCCTGGTGTGCTCTGGTCCATGGCGTCACGAAGAGTCGGGCATGACTAAACGACGAAACAACAACAACAGAGTGGATCAGAACTTTGTGTAGTGTCTATTTAAATTTTATACACATTAAAAATACATAACTGAGTAATAACTAGATTAATACTATGTTCGCTACATGGAGCTTCCCTTGAGAATGTGTTTGTAGTTGAAAATGGATGTTTCAGCATGCATAGGATGTTGGTGTAGAATGCTGCTTGGTTGGAGGAAAAACAAGAGGTGTGACTGTATCACACAGCTTTAAAGGTTTGCAGTGACCAAGGGGACTACCGGGCTCCAATCAAGTGGTTAGTGTATTTTTCTGGCTGCTGTTCTTCAGCCACCAGAGTTTTGATGTCATCAGGACGATTCCAAATTTAGATGTGGCAGTTCGAAACAATAATTGCATCAAAGCAGTCTCCCGGATTCTGCCATCTCTTCAGTTCTTTGGCCTACTGAGTTCTTCTCTTTCCTGCCTATTTCCTATTTATTTTGTCTATAATAATCTGTACTTTTCCTTTCGGAAACAAAGTGAGCAAAATATTTTAGCTTTTTGCATTTCATGTGTTATGATTTCTTGGTCTTTATTCATTCAGTTTAGTACTCTTTTATTGGTTGCTCTCTTGATCCAGAAGTTCTGAGCATCCAGCAACGAATGCACATTTCAAATGGTTTTGTCTTCTTATTAGTTGCTCATGTACCATACCATAAAATAAAACCAGCATTGGACAGTGTGCATTTTCAGACCCAATTTTAAGTTTTAGTTGTATATTTATAAGCTGCTCTGAGTCATTTCCCCTCTGACTTTATTGCATGGCTCTGATCCCACTGTTCATTTAACTACATTCTAGTGTAATTGTGCTTGCTAACACACTACATACTTTCATTTTAAATCTTGTACTGTGTTTCTTAGGCTCTTTACAGGTTACTGATGATCATGAACTTCTTTTTCTTAACATTTATTTGTATTCATTATTTGGTTTTACTGAGGAATACTTGCAGGCCATCTAAAATGTCATGCAAACTGTTATTGGATGCTTTTGCTAACATCTCTGTTGACAGTTATTTTTATTTTATTTATTTATTTAATTTATATCCCACCCATCTAGACCGAAGTCTACTCTGGGCGGCTAACAACATATAAGAATAATAAAATAAAACAAACTACAATATTTAAACCATAAGGATAACAATAAATTAAGTACTGACAGGAGGGAAGGCCTGCCTAAACAGCCAGGTCTTGAGTTGGCGCTTAAAAACACCCAGCGAGGGAGCCAGACAATTTGGGGGGGGGATTCTTCCAGAGGTGAGGGGCCACGGCCAAGAAGGCCCACTTTCTTGTTCTTTCTCTTTGGGCCTCCCTCAGCTGCCCCTCCTGGCTCGAGGGAGTGATACCAGTAGAACTAGGTGGGAGAAGGTGTTCTCCCAGATATTGAGGTCCTAAACTGTTTAGGGCTTTATATGTCATCATTAGTACTTTGAAATCAATGCGGAAATGAACAGGCAGCCAATGCAGGGCAGCCAGAGTAGGGGAGATATGTTGGTTGGTGTTTTCTTACCCCAGTAAGAAGTCTGGTTGCCATGTTCTGCACCATTTGAAGCTTCCGCATCAGTCTCAAAGGTAGCCCCATGTAGAGCGCATTACAGTAGTCTAATCTCGAGACTACAAGTGCATGGACAGAGTGGTCAGGGTCCCCACATCAATCTAGGGATGCAGCTGGGCGATTCGCTGAAGATGAAAATAGGCAGTATGGACCACTGACGCTACCTGGGTCTCCATCGTAAGCACCGGGTCAAGATGGACCTCCAGACTGCGGACTGAATTCTTTGTGGTGAGAGTTACCACCCCCCAAAAAGAGAGGCAGTTCCCTAAACCACTGACATCAGGGCTACCCACCCTCAGGACCTCCATCTTGTCCGGGTTCAGGCTCAGACCATTCACCTGCATCCACCCCAGTACGGCCTCCAGACAGCGCTGAAGGGACGAGCAAATATATTAATGTTCATATCTCAGCATCTGTCTTCAAGTACATATATACAAAAAAAGTGCTTCCCTGGCTCCTAATCCTCCACTGAATCTAAAGTGTATGTCTTCTGCCCTTTCTCTGTCCTTCTTATAAAGTCTGACATATATATTTAAGAAAACTTTGGGTAAATGTCTTATTAAACTTACTGTTTTGCAGTTGTTATATGGTTTGGCATTTTCTATTTTCAGTAACATAATGAATGTCAGTTTCAGACAGGTGTCAGGAATAATTCAAGTTCTATAAATTTGATTGAAAGGTTCATTAAAACATATAACTCATGATCTTCTGTTAATGTTAACTTTTTTTAATTGAACATTTCCTACTTCTGTCCTACAGCCTCCACAGATCCTAATGATCAAAGGGATTACACGGGAACAATTTGGGTCTCAGGATAGAAGTAGGAAATGTTTAATTTACAAATTGTCCTGGCTCATTACATCATCGGCCTTATACAAACAGAATTTTAGCCTATATGTGGCAGAGCCTTCTTACTGATAGAACTCCCCCCTAGTAGAAATCCAGGTGTCCCCTCACTGCTGGCATTTAGCTACCAGCTGAAAACATTTATTTGTGTAGAATGCTATCTTTTACTCTTTCTTATTATTTAACTCTATTCTTACAATCAAGATTTTAATAACATTTTTGTCCTGGACTGGAAATTGTTAGTCACCCTGTGTTCCTTGTGAGGAGGGATGGGGTATAAATGAAATATGATAAATTAAAAATCTGAAGAATGCTGTCATGTGAACATTTCTAGTTGGTAAAATAAATATTTACTGTATGTATTTTTCTGAGTTCTCTGTTTGTACACCCTCTCCATGTAACACAGGAGAGGCTGTACAAGGTTGCACGACAACTAGAAACAAGGTATTTCCTATTTGTCCACTTTTAGATCTGTTCCTTGAGAGTAGCCGACCTGTCATCAAATGTAATGGATTTTGGGTACTAAGGAAGGACCTCTACATCTTTCTGCTTCTCATTTGGAATGCTATCACTTATGCTGCTTTTTAATGTTTTATGCTGATCTACATGTTTACATATTAGAGATGGGGGTATTCGTATGTGAATATCTCCGCACAGGTGGAAATAACGGGGGAATAACTGTCCACTCACAATTTCGCCGCTGACGCCAGCTCTGCAGAGGCTTCCTATCTCCACAATGGATTAGCCACTCTCTGACCTAGCAATTGTCATCTTGCCTCCTGCCAGGACTGGGTAATCGATTGCGGACAACGGTGCGATAGGAAGGTCCGATGAGCTCACATCAGCGGCGAAATTGTGAGTGGACATTCTGGCCCCATGGGTCTGGAGCCTCGTTATTTCCACCCGTGGGGGATATTCGTATACAAATACCCCCATCTCTATTCCATACCACTGACCTTTATCTTCACTGTTATGCAGCTATGCTGGTGCAGCAGGAATCAAATCATGTCAGTGGCAGATTGCTACTAATTGAAGCCTCTCTACTTCAATTTTGGGTTGTGTGCTCCTTCATCTTCTTGCAGACAAGTTGTATGCAACCTGAAATCAAAGCAGGGAATATTTAATTAGCAGCAATCTGTTACTATTGTCATTCCCTCTGTGCTGGCACAGCTCCGCAACAACTTTCTGGCCAATCTGTACTAGTATTGGTTGTTGTAAGTTTTTCGGGCTGTTTCGCCATGTTCTAGTGGTTTTTCTTCCTAACAATTTGCCAGTCTCTGTGGCTGGCATCTTCAGAGGACAGGAGTTAGAACTCTGTCTGTATTCTGGTGTAGTGTGTGGGATAGTTGAATATTTGTAGCTGTGGGATCAGCTTTTTGTCCTTTACAGGAGATTGGGTGATTATGGTGATCAGGGTGTTTTTTTGTTATGGTTTTGATAAGGGGGGAGATGATCTGTCACTGTGATTGATGGGTGTTGTTAGCTAGTCTTTTGTGTGCAGTGATCACTGATCCTTGTGGCTGGGTAGAGTTTGTTGACCTTTTTGCAGGCTGTATTTTTCAGTGCTGGGAGCCAGGCTTTGTTGAGTTTTAGATTTCTTCTTTTTTGTTGATACTGTGCTGACGTTTGTGGATTTCAGTGGTTTCCCTGTATAGTCTAACATAATGATTGCTGGTGTTGTCCACTACTTCTGTGTTTTGAAATAGGATTTCATGTCCAGCTTCCTTCAGGGCATGTTGGCCTCTTGCCGATTTTCCCAGTTGTTTTAGTCTGCAGTGTCTTTCATGTTCTTTGATCCTGGTGTGGATACTGTGATCCCAATATATACCTGGCCTGCAAGGTGTCCACTATACCCCTGCAGTGGTGAGGGGGTCCCTTTTCTCCTTTGCTGACCGTAACATTTTTGTATTTTTGTGGTGGGCCAGAATACTGTTTGTAGGTTGTATTTTTTCAAGAATTTTCCCATGTGGTCCATGACCCCTTTGATGTATGGCAGAAATACTTTATTTGTGGGTGGCTGTTTTTCTTCTTCAGTTGTTCGCTCGGTTTGATGGTTCTTGTGATTTCATTCTTGGAATATCCATTTGCCTGTAGGGCCCAATTCAGATGGTTGAGTTTGGTGTTGAGAAATTGAGCTTCACAGTTCCAATTTGCATGGTCTACCAGTGTTTTGATTATGCCTTTTTTTTCTTGTGGGTGTTGGTTGGAGTTTTTGTATAGGTACTGGTCTGTGTGGGTGGGTTTTCTGTAGAACTTGTGTCCCAATAGGAGTTCAGGTTTGCATATGACCATGATATCTAAGAAAGGGAGTTGGCCCTGTATTTCTTTTTCCATGGTGAATTGTATATTTGGGTGGATGCTACTGAGATGGTTTAGAAATTCTCAAATAGATAAATAACACCTCCACAATGCTCTCAGTGTGCAAAGGTTTTGAATAAATAATGTGGAGAGTGACAATTAGGATTTAGTATAATTCCATTTGTCATGAGAAGCAAGATGTTTGTGGATGCATGCCTGCAAGAATCTCTGGATGCTGCCAAGCATTCTGCTATATTATATTCTATACCTGTACTGGAAAAAGTTTTTAAAAAGTTTACTTGGGGACATCACTGGGATAAGAATTAAACATGCTCTTGACTTCTGTAATCTCAACAACCTTGGATACTCATCAGCAGTCCTATTTTTATCTCATTTTTTTCCATCCTGGGTCTGATTGACCACTCTCAATGAGGGGTAGATAAATGCATCCCTCTACATATTCTTGGACTGCTATTTTCATCAACCCTAACTAATATAGCCAATGATGAAGAATGTTGGGTATTTGGAAGTTGACTCGTGGCAACTAGACCTCTTTCTTATTAGGTTGAAATGTTTTACTACTCAACCAAGTAGTTTCTTCAATCTGAGAAGAGTTCGTAGGAGATCCCTGATACAGTGGTGCCTCGCTTAGCTATGTTAATTCATACTGAAAAAATCGCTGCTAAGCGATAACATTGCTAAGCGAAATAAAAAACCCATAGAAACGCATTAAAATGTGATTAATGCGTTCCTATGGGCTTAAAACTCACCTTTGAGCAAAAATCCTGCAGAGTGCCACCATTTTCGGTGCCTCTAAAGCGAGGAATCCGTGCCTGAAAACAGCGGGCGGCCATTTTGTTTACCCAGTGGCCATTTTGAAACAGCCGATCAGCTGGCCAAAAATGGAGGCTTTGCGACGATCGCTTCCCTGTGATCATCGCAAAGCGAAAATAGCCCATAGGGACCATCGCAAATCGATCGCTTTTGCAATTGCAAAAACATCGTCGCAAAGCGATTTCATAGCTAAACAGAGCGATCGCTGCGCGAGGCACCACTGTATATCCTCCAGGTTGGTTTCACTTCTCCCCTGTTCTGAATAGGCTTGTTAGATGGACAAAGGATGGGAGGGGGTGAGTGAAAATTCCACCTCTGCAGTCCTTCACCACCGTCATGAGTTGTTAACAGTGGTCTTTCTAGTTTGTTGTGGTCCTGATCTTGCTGGGGATGGACGAAAGGGCAGAATGATAAGTGGGATCTGGATGACTGAGAATCTTCACAGATATAAGTTTGGGTATTGTATTCCAGTGGCAGCTGGGAGGTTGCACTTTGCTCCACTATGCTCTAGAATTGAAAGCGTGATATAACATTGGGAACAGGCATTCTGTGTAAACATAGTCTTTGATCTAAAAAACTAACCAACCAACTCACATTTATAGCTCTAAAGGCAAAGATGAGGAATGTGTGGTCCTCCAGCTGTTGATAGGCTATAGACTGCAAATCATCTTTTATCATTGGGTGTGCTCTCACTATGCTGCCACAAGGCTTTAAGGATTGATAGTGACTGTATTTGCTTTTCATAGCGAGCCAGAAGTGATTTGTCCAAAACCCTTGGAAGATATAAGTTACAACATGTAAGTGGAATGCAATTATGTAATTAATTAATTCCTTTTATGGATAACTGAGACATAGCTGTATTGATATTGTAATGTAATGAAGGATAACTTCATTATTTCATGATATAGATATTAATGGCGCCCTCCTCAGTTTTATATTTTATAATTACAGTAGTTTTGTGGTCTCACTTCTAGTGTTCTGGTTTTTTTGAGGAAAAATGCTTATTTCAATTACTTCTGAATAATGAGAAAGTAAATAAGTATTTTCTAAAAGTGCAACTATAATAACAAACAACTAAATTTGTGGGCTTTGGAAAAGTCGCTAAGTATTTGTTGAAAATCTCTTCCTAGATTTTAGGTTTGTTGAAATTTGCTAAGATGTTGTTTTTGTTAAGCAACCATAAACTACAGTTGGAACTCTAGGATTGTTGTTGGCTTATGAACTCTAGCTTGTTGCAATGTCTAAAACTCACAACTGTGTTTTCTTCCATGCTTGTTTCCCTAACTGCCTGCCCTAAAATAGGAGCTGGAAGAGAAACAAAAAATAAGCAAGCCAGAAATAGAAAACATGTCATGGATTGTTTGATTGTGTATAGTGTAATTCATGGTTTCCCACCTGTCAATTCCTGAATTCTGTTTTTCTGTTCTTTCATTCCCCATCTTGATCATACTAGTATTGTTTAAATGTTTTATGATTATGATTGTTATGATTATGATTGTGATGTTTTTATTGTATATAATGATATTTTATGATTTTGTAAGCCGCTCCGAGTAGACGTTGTCAAGGGGTGGGGTGGGGTATAAATCGAATAAATAAATAAATAAAATAAATGGTTTAAGCAGCAAACCATAGTTAAGACAAAATCATGGCTTATTATGATATGCAAAAGAACCTTGCTGAATTTGTAAACTGCCCAGAGTAGCCTTGGATGGGTGGTATACAAATAAAACAAAACAAAACAAACAAGGAAACAAACTTGTTAGGTTAGTCATGTGTGGTGAAAATTCAGAAATGGTGAAACTGTGTAGGGCTACCAATGAGCAATTTTATTCTTCTTTGTAGCTCCATACTTTGCCTTATTAGTGACTGGAAAATTCTTATCTGGCCAAATCTATGTGACTCTGAAACAAGACATTTCTCAAAATGTGAAAAACTATGTGTCTTATTTTTGAAGTTCATTTAATTCAGATGTCACTGACTTTCTTCTCCGGGTAAAGCTATTTGAGCTGCTCAAATCCTTCCCCACCAGTTTTCAATCTGCTTAATCCCTTCCTTATTGTTATAAATTATATTTATCACACCACCCTGTAAATATGATTTGAAGGGAGGTGGCTTTGGGTGGGAGAGGGGGCAGGTTGGAAAGAGGTTTATGGTTTAGGTGCAAGCTGGTCCTTTGATTCTCTGGCTTATGAATGTCAGTCCAAGAACTTTGTTTTGTTCTCACCTCTTCTGTGGAACAACTAGTTGGAAAGCAGAAATGTTGGGGGTTTTTTTTTGGACTTTAATTCCCAGAATGCCACAGCCATCAGGGGCTATGCTGGCTGGAATATTCTGGGAGCTGTAGTTCAAGAAATTAACTTTTCCAGTCTCTGGACAAGCTTCACAAATGTTCCCTTTCCAAAACTCATGTTGCTGGAATGTCCACTCCTCATAAACTTGGAAACCATAATAATGTGTGTAAAATAAGCCATGTAATTTACATAAATTATGTGGAGTTTGATAGGAGTCTTCTTGGGAGGAGAATTTGGATTATCTCAGTGCAGAGGTTCCATTGTTTAACACAGAATATAAATAGACCTGGTTATGTGGCTACAGCATCCACTAGGGCTAAAGAGCTCCCAACAGCTGTATTATAGAAGTGGGTGTTTTACAACCTGCATTTCTACAATTTGTGACTTTGGAGGAAGACAGTGTTTTAGAGACTTGACCATTTCACTTGATGAACATAGCCATGTTGTTTGGCTCACTTCAGCCTCTGGTCAAACAGGTTCTTCATATTTTCAAACCACAAGTCTGTAATGCTGGTCTGCTTCCATCCGGCAAAGCGTAGGATTGTTTATGCTCTCATATTGATCTTGATCATAATAAAGACAGGAGTGTGTTATTGCTGAAAATGAACAAAGTGTCATTACATATACATGTGTTATGAGAACCACACAAACAAAAAGGTTGTATTGCAGAGTTCTCCATCTTCAAGATTCCAGCCATTCAATTCTATTCCTACCATCAACTTCCAGTTCCTCCTACTAAGTCGGGATCCTTTTGCAGCCACTGAGCATGCCCAGTCCTCACTATAGCCTCTCTCTGAGTATTTCTTCCACCAAAAATGTGTATTCCACTAAACCCAGTAACACCTTCCTTTTTTGGAGGGTACATAAGCAACAGCACCCCAAATGTTGAAAACAGGAGGAGTCATCAGATATTTATCCTGCCATTGTTTTCGGGACCCTATGACAGTAAATGGGATTTCTCATCCACATGTTTCTCCTCAAAACAATCGTGTGGAGGCTGAGAGACAGCATCTGGCTCAAAGTCACCAGTGAATGTTTTGTGACTTGAATGAGCATTTGAACAAATCAAAAGAAGCATTTGACTTTAAATCTCCTCAGCTTTAGCTCGCTATTCTAACCATTGCAAACACTGAAATGCTTATATAAAATCCTCTCCATTGTTTCCTTTATGAAAAAGAATTTCCAGGGTTTCCTTGACTCTCAATAGTTTGAAAACCTGGGGAGAGAAGAAAATGGCTTCTCATGGGTAATGTAAAGACTAAGCTAGAAAACTAGTAAACCAAATATACAGACTTGTTAGCCCTACCTTTTGGATAACCGCATCAAGTTAGTCTCCCAGTTATTTTTATCTGAGGTGTTAGTATAGGAATGTTAGTGATTATTTTCATATTTTAATATTTTGAATCCATCCATCCATCCATCCATCCATCCATCCATCCATCCATCCATCCATCCATCCATCCATCCAATGTTCAGGCTGACCAGGGTGTTTACCTGAGGACAGTTTATTATTTAGACCTTTGTTCTAGATAGGCCTTTGGTCTAGATGGGCGGGGGAGAAGTCTAATAAATAAATAAATAAAACCTGATCTGTACATCTATAACAAGATTAAACAAAATTGGTTCTAGATTGTGCCGTTGTGGTTGCAAATGGGGGAATCACATGTTTGATTGTGCGCATTAGAATAGAATAGAATAGAATAGAATAGAATAGAATAGAATAGAATAGAATAGAATAGAATAGAATAGAATAGAATAACATGTCTGCAATACAGAAATTTAGCACTATATTCTATCTCATATACTAGTTTTCTCAGGGCAGAGTCTAAATTTTTGTGGAAGCAGGTTTGTACCTGGAATCCTGCACTTGCAGGACTTCAGAAAAACACAAGATGCTTCCGAAATAAATGCAAACTGGCTGTTAGACTTTGAACATTTGGCTAGTTTATATGTACATACTATAGGAGAAAACAGAGATTTAGAACTAGACATACCTAATCCCAATCAACCTCAAAGTACTGGAGAGGTTGATTCCTTTTGTGTGTTTGCAAAAGCAATTGTACTTCTTGTACTGCTGGCATGTTATATGGCTTTTACATCATTGACCAACTTTTCCATGTTGCTTTCCCTCCCCAGGGACTCCTGTTTGGTTCTTTGTGAAAATTGCTCCAATTCGAAATGAACAGGACAAAGTTGTTTTGTTTCTTTGCACTTTCAGTGACATAACAGCTTTCAAGCAGCCTATTGAGGATGACTCATGCAAAGGTTGGTTCGCATTTTTGGTGCTTTATCAATGCATATTAAAATCATATATTTTGTATTTCATAAGTTTAGTTTATGCACTCAATTAACAAGTTACTTTCACCATGAGAATTGTTCCTAATAGCCAGAATGAAGTAAGTGCAAGAGATTTTTTCTTGTTAAAAGTTGTAAAACCATAAGAATAATAGGAGCATTCCTGGATCAGGCCAAATGCCTGTCTTGTCAAGCATCAACTGCTAGCCACATAAAACAAGTCAAGTAAAATGATAACATGGATAGCAACTATGGGCAGGTAATATCCAGAGATCTGGAGACAGGATTCACCTCAGATGTGAAAAGGTCCCTATGTCTTGAATTCTTTGAAAGGTTTATCTCAACATGAAAGGACTCAGAGTCACTTCCAGTATGGAAAAACAACCACATGGCTCTAACTCGGGTCTGGGAATCCCACAAATCATGATGAAATTGTCCTCTATAAAGCCAATAGGAGGCGCATTTTGTCAACTCCTGATGAGGAGAGTTTGTATCAAATAGAGCAACAAGTGATGGGAGGTGCATCCTTGTAGGAATTTGTTCCTTCTCAGCCTCATGTTTATCTCATAAGATTGTGTTTGTTACTAATGATTCTTAAATTTACAAATCACTTCCTAGAGAAAACTCTCAAAGGTCTTACAATGAAATATGATTTAAGAACTAATTTCAGATTTATTGATGGCAGCAAGATTAATGGTGGCAAGGAATTGGAAAGTTAAGTACAGTTTTCAATTAGAGGAATGGTATAAATAAGTTTGGAATATAGCTATTAATGTTAAATTAACATGAAATAGGAAAATTAAGAAGGGATTGTAACATAAGGATATTTTTATTGATCTAAAGGGAGATTTTATTGATATTGTATTATCAGGGTTGTATAGTTTCACATGAATCAGTGCAGATTTGGAAGGGGAATATGGTACTGTAAAGAGGAAAAATTGGTCAGATCTCTGGATGGTACTATGTGTGTGTATGCACTTGTATTATTGTGTTGTCTTTGTGTTCCAGGTTTTAATGGTTTTTCTGTGTAGCTGTGTTATACTACACAGCTCAGTGGTTTAGGTCTCTGGCTGCAGAGTTGGGGACTGGGACAATTCCCCACTGTCCCTCCTTGACAGAGTCTGGACTTGATATCCTTTAGGGTCGCTTCCAGCTCTGTAGTTTTCAGATGATGATGATGATTAAAAAGCTGGATAGCTCCATGGTTTAAATATGTGGCTGCAAAGTGAGAGGTTGCAAGTTCAATTCCCCACTGTGCCCTGCATGTAGAGCCAGCCTGTGTGGCCTTGGGCAAGCTGCACAGTCCCAGGACTGCCCCCAGAAGAAAGGAATGGTCAACCACTTTTGAGTATGTTCTACTTGGAAAGCCCTGAAAAGAGTTGCCATAAATCAGAATTGACCTGATGGCAAATGATAACTATTATAAAGATCTTTAATTTTTTTTAGGAAAATATGATTTAAGTTAGTGCAAATTTAAACCTATAAAATAAGCTTTCATGAAATACAATATCATCAAGACAAGAAAGAAAAGCAGCTATCCAGCCAATAAACAGCTGACACAGGCTGGAATCCAAGAGGACAAATACTCTCACTCAGAGGAATTGTTTTCACTAGGCTCTTTTCGGATATCCTCGCCAACATAGATATATTTGGCGTAAAACAAAGATTCGAGCCTTTTCTTGTTGGCAAGTGAATGATGACATGTTTTTCCCTTCCCTAAGAGGCTTTCCTAAGGTCTGTTTTGTCTTTGTTTTGCCACAAGGCAAAGATTTAAAGAAAATCTGAGGCATTTAAATATTTACATTTTTTTCTCTGCTCATTGATTTTATACTCTTTGGTCACTGCTGCTTTAATTGTGAATTCTTTTGTTTTTATTATATTATATGGTGTTGCATTATTGCCTGAACTACTTTGAATGACCTGTTGTATGGAAATTGTTGAGTTATAAGCTATAAATCTTTCACATAAATAAACAAGTTTTGTTGAGTTGCTACCTGCTACTCTGTCCCCAAGAAAATATGTTAAATGTTTGAGTCCCCCCCCCCCCCCAAAGCAGATGCACCATTTTACTTGGGAGGATTTAGTTATGAAGATCTGCTCAGGACACAAAACTGCTTATTATTATCTCAATCCTCTTTTGAATCTTCTGGTTGGTGTCTTTTCCCAGAATACTTTGTTGAAACCTAATCACTTATCAGCAGTATGGTACCATGAATCCCTGTGTCTTAGCTTTGATTGCTGTAAAAGCAACTAAAGATGGCAATTGGGCAAACAATTGGATAGCTTCCCATAAAAATGTTAACAAGTCTGACTTTGGATCTGCCAAAGTGATTGCAACTTTCTTAAGACTATGTGTGTCTAGGGTTAGTAATAAGAATGATCAATGACAAATCCACAAAAAGGGCTTATTATCTTGCAATGACATGTGGAGAGACAGATGAAATAGGATAAAAAGACCCACCTGCTGTTCATGTTGAGACACAATCAAGTGCAGATGGCTGTAAAATGCTAGCGCTGCAAGAAATTACAGAGCTATTGTGCCCCATAAGTTTCTGAGGATGAAGCATAATGATAGATTCCTTTTCATTATGCACAATATGGAATTGGTTCATTTTTTCAAAGCTGCGTAATATGTATCATCACCTTATATATGTCATCTGTATAATGGTGCCTAATATATATAATCAGGCAGGCTTTCAAATGTACTTACTGTAAAAGAGTTATACCGAGTATTGACCTTGAAAAACTCTTCTCTCCAAATATATAGCAAAGTGAGGTGGTTAAAAAGCCCAGCTATTCCAGCTTTCTACAGGGCACAGCCAAATGGTCAGGTCAAACGGAACATGCTTCTAAATCATCTGAAAGATGTAAAGGGGATTCCAACTTTAGTTCCTTTAATGGCCTGTCTCTTTCCAGCCCTGAGTGTCCCTTGCAGTGTGGGTGTGACACAAGGTGTGAAAAATGCAGTCTGAAGGCCACATACAGCCCCCAGAGCACCAAAGGCATCCCTCAGTAGCCCATTCTTTAAAACAACCACTTAAAAAATGGCACCAAGAGCCCCCTCTTGTCTCACTGGTTCTTAACCTTTGTTACTCAGATGTTTTTGGACTGCAGCTCCCAGAAGCCTTCACCATCAGCTCTGCTGGCTGAGGTTTCTGGGAGTTGCAGTACAAAAACACCTAACAAAGATTAAGAACCACTGTTCTAGATCAGAGGTCGTCAACCCCCGGGCCGCGTGTGGCCTGAGACGGAATGGGCTGCGGAGACGGACCTCCTGCCGCCCCCACACGCACTCCCCTCCCCACAGCTGCTTTGCATGTGCGCCAGTGTGAGTGCACCCCTGCCCCTTCATGCATGCACCTGAGTTCCCGCGTGAAGGGGTGGGCAGGCACGCGGGTGGGCATACAGGTGGGCATACAGGGGCTCCTGTACATGCGTGAAGGGGTGGGGAGCACTCATGCCAGTGCTGGTGGGCTTGTGTGCTCCCCTTCTGCTTTGCGCATGTGCCCGAGAGTGCGCACACGCCTGAGCACACCCACACGAGCACGGGGGGGTGCCCCGCCTTCCTCAGAGGCTCAGCTGATCCGTGGTTCCAAAAAGGTTGCAGACCGCTGCTCTAGATCAGTGGTTCCCGAACTTGGTTAGCCATATGTTCTTGGACTAAAGCTCCCAGACGCCTTCACCACTAGCTGTGCTGGCCAAGGTTTCTGGGAGTTGTAGTCCAAGGATATCTAGGGACCTAAGTTTGGGAACCATTGTCAGATGACCTTGAAACATATAAATGTCCTTCTGAGAAAAAAGAAGTGGACTTTTTGTTCCTATTTTCATAGGAGTCAGGTTCTGGTAGTTGGTGGGATTATGATATGAAAGGCTGAGAACCACTCTACTACTCTACACTGGCATGTGCCCAAGATGGATAGATTCAGTATAAGATAACTGTTCTGGATTTTGAATCCACAAAAAGAGAAGGGCAGGGTAGAAATTAAAGAATTAAATTAAAAAAATTAATTATGATAGTCCAAAAGGCTGTGTAGCTTTTTGTTCACTCAAATACACCCCACCCGTGCTCCTTATTTTGATCAGCTATTCATTGGCACACTCCACCAATGATCAGCCCCTGAAAATGCTCCATGCTCATGAGACACCCAAGACAAAGCCACAGTTCATAGAGGCATTTGCTGAATGAAAAAAATAAAAAGAACATTAGAAACATAGGAAGCTGATATATACCAAGCCATACCTCTGGTCCATTTAGCTCGGTACTTAGCACTGAAGGTGAGGATAGTGGTTGTTAGCATTTCATTTCTTACATCCTAGCTTAGCACTGCTCCAACCTGGCACCCTCCAGAAGGGTTGGACTACAGTGCCCATCATCTAGCAGAGTCATTGCTCCAATGTTTCAAGCAGGAGTCTTTCCTTGCCCTACCTCGACATCTCTAGGATTAAACCTGGGACCTTCTGTGCGAAAAGCATATATTTAATTTCAGAGCTGCATCCCTCTTGTATACATTGTCCCAGGCTCTTAAGAAGAGCCTCGTGGTGCAGTGGTTAAACTGCTGCACAGCAGCCAAAACTGTGCTCACAACCTGGGGTTCAATCCCAGGTAGCCGGCTCAAGGTTGACTCAGCCTCCTGTCCTTCCGAGGTCGGTAAAATGAGTACCCAGCTCACTGAA
The DNA here is from genome assembly GCF_051106095.1 of Pogona vitticeps. Classification (NCBI taxonomy): domain Eukaryota; kingdom Metazoa; phylum Chordata; class Lepidosauria; order Squamata; family Agamidae; genus Pogona; species Pogona vitticeps. Next base: position 28,367,282 of record NC_135783.1, on the reverse strand, counting down.
GGGGGGGGCAATGTGTAGCCTGCATAATTAACTTGTTAACTGCCCAGAGAGTGCTTGAAGCACTATGGGGCAGTGTACTGTATAAGCAGCATGTTTTGCTTTTTTGCTTTTATACCTTCATGCTAGGAATTGTTTAAAAGGAGCAGTTCTCAAAAAGATATAAGATGTGAGTACGGTTACATGTTCTGTATGGAGAATGCATTTGTAATTTTACTGATGTATCTGTTTCCAAGCTGAAGGTCAAAGTATTGCTAAGGTTGAAATGATGGGTTTGGGAAAGCACCATTACAATTTGGATTTTCCTGCCCATTTGAACAGCCTCCATCCCTGTAACTCTATTGTTCATTCAGTGCAGAAGATAATGTATAACAGGGACCAACTCTGATTATAGTTATCTGTTTCCTTTTATTCATTTATTCCAATATATCTAAACTGTCCTTCATCAGAATACAGCATGGCAGTGAATAATTAAAAATGCTATAAATCACCTTGCAGCTTTGGAATACAATAAAAAGGGAAATGCAATCATACAGTTAAATTTAAAGGCAGTGAAAAGATGTCAGAATACAGCGACTGACTTAAAATGCCTTGATCAACAGAAACATTATTTTATTATTATTTTCAATTGCATCTTGTCAAGTCAGTTCTGACTTATATTGACCCTTTTCCAGGGTTTTCCAGGTACACAGAAGTAGTTTATAATTCCCTTCTGGGTACATCCTGGGACTGTGCAGCCTGCACAGTGGTGAGTCAAACTCCCAACCTCTGGCCATGCGACCAGATGCCTAAACCACTGAGCTATGCAATCACCTGAAATGCTCTAACCAGACATAACCTGATTACAAAAACTATAATTTCCCCCTCTTTTAGACAAAAACTTTGCCTGCAGATTTTAAGGACAGATCATAAACAGGTCTTGAGACTGTGTAGTCTCAGTCTTGTTTTTTAATTTTCTTTTGCCTTTTAATATCATCTCACTGTTAAAAGGAATTTTACAAATGAAATATTTCTCCTGTGATTTGCATTCCATGCTGTAGTCCTAGTCCTTTGCATTTTCATTTGTCTTTAGTCAGTAATGAGAATAATCAGTCCTTGTCTATTTTCTGTGTACAGGAGACAGCTATGACTCTTCTCAGACTTCAGGTGTGATGTGTTGTAATAAGATTAAAAGGACATGAACATGGATTCCTGCATTGTAGGGTGCAATGGGACACCCTTAATTCTTGTTGCATTCTAGATGTTACAGATTCTGGCTTCTGGTTTTCCTCTGTTCATTCTTGCTATTTTACATGCATGATGATGATGATACTTATCTCATTTGCTCTCTATTATTCCAGCCTGTCTTTTATCTAAAACCAAGCAGTACTATACAGGGAGCATAGTGAGATAAAGTGCTTATGTCTTGTTTTCAGAATGGGAACTCTTGCTTTTAATATTGTCCATATTTGGGATCATGCCATAAGCAACAAAATTTCCTTTGCAATAAAAGGGGAAAAAAGTTGTATCTTTATATGAACTGGATGTAAATTTAGCTCAGCTGAAAATGATGTGAGTTGACTTATCTTTATTTATTTATTTTTAAAAGCTTATATACCAACTCTTAAAACATAAACTTTAAAGCATCTGGCAAAATAAATATCCTATAATGTACATGAAAGCATATACAGCAGGCAGGGACCCTAAACAAACATCATTAATGGAGCCACTATAATATAGTGATGAGAACTCCGGGGTAAGACCTTAAGAGAATTAGGTTCTAGTCCTCACTGAGTGGAGAATCTTGGATTGTCTTTCTCAGATTACCAACTGCAGTGGGTCATGGGGAAGACAGTGAGCTGGAGCTCACTGGAAAAAAGACAGGATACAGATGTAACTAACTAACTGGCTAACCAAATAAGAAAAGTGTGTTAGGATGCCAGGAGGACCAATGCAAGAGTAATTGGTAAAACCAGTAAACCAAAAAGAACAATTTTTAACAATGTAAGCCAAGAGGATACTCAACCAAAACATTCTTACATATAATGACATACTGTGTGAAGCAAATATTTCATTTTCAGCACCATGGTCAGCTCCCATGGCTAATATAATTTATCTACCATTCACATATTTTGGTACCACATTCAGTAAGCCTTAATTATAATGACTGTTGTTCATTCTTTGGTTTGTCTGTGTTTACACATATGCAATCAGCTTGAAAATACTTCATCTACATCCATACATGCAATTATAAATGTAATCAGTTTAAAATACAGCTGTGTGGGCCCAGGTCTACGTGGCAAGCTGTTCTCCAAAGTTTGGTCTCTATATGAACAACATAGTTACAAACTACATGGATTTTTAAAATATCAGTTTTACATTTAAATCTTGAATGATTCCATTGCATTTTATAATCCTTTATTCATATTAAATTCTCTATCTCTCTCCCTCCTCCCCCTGTACTGTACCTCATTACTGATTTAGAAACAATGCTGTAATTGACTATGACATGTGAGCCTGAACTGTTCCTTTTCTTGATCTGTTGATCATGATCTCTGCACTTTGCTTCCTTTTGCCTTCCTTTTTAATTTTGTGGTTTTCAGAGCATAATAGACAGCAGATTATGGGAATGAAGTTTGCCCTGAAGTTTTGAGGTGGGCTACCACCAATCCACTTAGACCACAAGCCACCTATGTACAGTTCCACACTTTCTTTCTTTCTTTCTTTCTTTCTTTCTTCCTTCCTTCCTTCCTTCCTTCCTTCCTTCCTTCCTTCCTTCCTTCCTTCCTTCCTTCCTTCCTTCCTTCCTTCCTTCCTTCCTTCCTTCCTTCCTTCCTTCCTTCCTTCCTTCCTTCCTTCCTTCCTTTCAAATATTTTTCCCATCCCTTTCTTCTTAAAAAATGATCCCAGGCAGCTTACATAATTAAAAGACAATATTTAAAACTAAAATCAGTAAGTATATGGATACTAAAAAGGACCAAATAAAAGCACACTAAAATATGGTAAACAAAAGCAACAAACAAAACCAAAAACACATTAAGGCACAACAGTCCATTTAGCAAACCCCACTCAGCCCATTACTAAAGAAAAGCTTACCTGAAGAGAAAGATCTTCGTCTGCTTGCAGAAGGACAGCAAAGATGGAGCCAGCCAAAAACTTCATAGTTCAATGTCTAAACCTCCTTTGGTTTTGGAGCCATTGGTTTCGTGTGTGTGTGTGTGTGTGTGTGTGTGTGTGTGTGTGTGTGTGTGCGTGTGCGTGCACGCGTGCGTGCGTGCGTGTGTGTACACACATATATGTACATATATATACATATACATATACACACACATATATATATGTACATATATATACATATACATACACATACACACATACATACATATATATGTGTGTGTATGTATATATATATATATATATATACAGTATGTGTGTGTGTGTGTATGTATGTATGTATGTATACTGCCATATATATATTCTGTTTTACTTATTTATTTTATTGGAGTGTTGATTATATTTATATATAATTTTTGTGCCTACAGTTTGTATTATGCCTCCAAAATTAGTTTAGTTGAGTCTATTTACTGTCAATAGAAGAATCTAATTCACTATACCTGCAGCAGGACATTACTTCACTCTGCCTAACATTAAAGCCAGCCCTAGTAGTTGGATAGAAAAGTTGAAGACAAGAATGAAATGGAATATGTCACGCTAGTTACCTGCAAAAATGCTGGTATTTATTTATTTTAAGTGAAATTAACTAAAAGTGTCAAGGACCTATGCTCAACTGATGACTTTGTGGGTAGTTTTTATGAACCATGATTGACCTCATATATAATGCAATTATTTCCTTAAATTAAATCCTTTTCATAAAATACAACAGAATAAATCATCTATGGAAATAAGGATGTAGGCAGATGGACCAGAGAGGATCTTGAACCCTGTACTTCATCAGTTAGGATTCAATTAGGATTAAGCTGGAAAAAAAGTTGACATTAAGAAGCATTTTGGTTGAGTTTTGTTCATAACATCACTTATGGCCACAAGTGTCCTATTAAAGATAACAGGTTGTATCTTTTGACAGTTGTTCAATGTCTTGTCTTCAGGCTGGGGAAAGTTTGCACGCTTAACACGTGCTCTCACAAGCAGTCGGGGAGTTCTGCAGCAGCTGGCTCCAAGCGTGCAGAAGGGAGAAAATGTTCACAAGCATTCCCGGCTCGCTGAGGTAATATTTCCTTTATCTTCCATTTGACTATGAGGGTACAGCACTAAACTGGTGGTGTTTTAACAATGATATTATTTATGTATTTATTTATGTGTGTGTTTATGATATTATTTATGTATTTACTTTTACATCTATATCCCACCTTTCCTCCAATATCCTCATAATGACCCTGTGAGGTAGGATAGTCTATGAGAAGGCTCCAGGTCAGCTATATGCTGCATGATCAAACAGGAATTTGAAAACAAGTTTCCCAAGCCCTGGTCCAACACTCTAACCATTACACACTTACAGGTGTAGCCATCCTTCAGTCACAAGAGACTATGGTAACGTGCTCTGAATAGAGGACTTGGAACAGCATCTAGTGTGGCTGAGAAGACCAATTCGAGAGTGACAATCCCTTCCACACTGAAGACAAATACAGTCTGTTCCCTGTCCAACTCCCTGATTTTGCTGGCTTCAGGACTGCCTCTTTGACTCAGCCTGCTGGACAAGGGTCTCTTCAAAATGCGAGAGGCCATGCTGTACTGCCTGCCTCCAGGCTGAATGCTCAGATGCCAAAGTTTCCCATCTGTTGAGGTCCTTTGGGATCTGACCCTCAGCCATTCTCACGACATGCCCAAGCCAACATAGATGTTGCTGTTTCACTAATGTATACCTGCTAAAAATTCCGGATCATTCTAGGACTACTCTATTTGGAACTTTATCTTTCCAGGTGATACCAAAAATGTAAAAGTGCATGGTGCAGGGTTATTGATCTGCTTGTCGGCTTTCACCCTAAACCCCATGCACCCTATGAGGTGAGCAGACTGTGGCGAGGCAGCACCTTACTGGCCAGGGGCTGCCCAACTTAAGGCGGGTGCTAGCTACCTAGTGAGGTGCAATGACCTCTCCCACCATCGGAAGTAGCCCCTGGCATCATGCTCTATGCTAATCGAGCAAAGACTTATAACCAGTAACTGCTACTTCTGGTGTTGTTTTGACGCTGTACGCAAAGCTGGAGTGTCCTCTCCAGAGCACATAGCCTGGGTAAAATAATATGGAGGATAGACTATTACCCAAGCAGAAAATCCCCCTTTCCATGTCACTGAAGTAGTCCAATGGAAAGTCAAGAGCCAATACAACTGGTTCCAGTGATGTCACAGGAGTTGCCAGAACGTCACGAACTGCCTCCGGGACTCTGGCTCTGGATTTTGCCTCGATGTTAACTTTTGAAGTTTTTTCCATCAGTGGATATAGCCACAAGGCAGTGGAGGTTTGAATTGGAGTTTTCCTTCTCCTAGATGGGCTGCCTTCCAAGGCTGACAAGCCCCACCTACCCAGCATTACACATTGACTGTCTGCTTATTAGAGGTTAGCTTAGGGTAAATTGACTGAATTTCTTTCCTGTATCTTTTTTTTTTTTTCATTGTCTTTGGACAAATGCTGGCTCTATGACTTGGAAACGGGGATGAGCACCGCCCCCTAGAGTCGAACACGACTGGACAAAAATTGTCAAGGGGATCCTTTACCTTTACCTTTTTTGTTTTGTTTCTGGAGTTGTTTTTTCTTTCCTGATGAAGGTGGCAAACAAAGAAAACTTGACCTGAATAGCTGGGATGCTTGCTGCTTTGTGGTCTTGAGTCAAACTAGTAAAGGAATTGCCCTAGTATGACGTTGGGAAGGTTTCTTGTGGCCAACAGATCTTTCTTTGTTTCTTGAAAAGGTGGTCAGCCAGGATGCATCATTTTGCTCACCCTAGCCACAGCTCCATTGCCTTCTGCCTCAGGTTTCGCCTGAACCTTGGCGCTGCAGCGGTGCTAGGGCTGTCTGACTGCAGTGGTCTTTCTGCTGTTGTGTGACTTCAGGGGCACTTTGCTGAAAAGGCTAATGCCACTTAGGGGACAGTCTTTTGTATCCACCTCTAAGCTGGAGGGAAGAGTTAGGGAAGATTGCAGGGAAGCTTCTCAAGCTCTTCTCTACTTCCACACACTTGACACTTAAGAGAAGGGCTAGATATTATGCCTCACTTCAGGTACAGTAGCTGCACAGGGCATGGAGAGTCAGCGGTTCCTCAACTGAACCAACACCCTGGTCTATGGATCTTTTTTACATGCATCTACACATTTCCTTTCTCTGTGGGGTAGTGTTTCCTCGGGGACCTTGATTTCTACATCATAAACCTTGGTCCCCTATTCCTCCAAGGCATCATTCCAAAATCCCCTCTTCTCCTCATTCCCCTGTCTGGACTGTTTTCTTTCTCATCTCCTCTCTCAATGCCTCCTTTATATCCTCAAACTGCCCTCCTCTTCTCCAATTCCCTGGTTCTCCTTGTTCATTTCCCACCTTTTTAAAAACCATTTCTGGACTCTCCCCAGTTCTTTGGTCCTCCACATCCACTCTGGCTTCTACCTCCCTCTGGTGGTTATATAGCACCACAGCTTCTTCCAGATCCTTGAGATATTCTGCTGGACCTGGGGAGGAGTGGGACCGTTGGTCCACAGGGATAGCTGCACCACGGGCCTCAGGCTGACAGTGTGACATAGCCTCGTATGCAGAATTTTGTTTTTAAGTAATGTTACTCATTACAGAAAGCTATCTGTTGACATTATGTGTTCCTGCATTGAAAATTTATATTAATTGTTGCACTGCTCATTACTTTTCTTGAACTTCTTGTTACTTTTGCATGGAAAATGTAAGATTGGTAAAAGAAAAAAAAAAACATCCTGGCAAACACACATCTAAAATATATATATTTAAATGCCCCCCAAAATTGAATGTGAAGATAATTACTTTCTATTACTATTTCAAGAAAATAACTTTGTTTCTACCTGTTACATTGCTTTTGAAATGTGATTGCTTTACCTTTTTTGCCCCCAAAATGACTAGCTATAGGTAGCCACTTGTTGCCTATTACACATGACGGCTGCTGAGACAGTGAGTCATGCAGCAGATGTGGTTTTTGCTCTGTGTAGTTCTATCTGCTCAGAGTCCTCCAGAGGCAACAGTGAAATGAATGGTTTTCTGTCGCTTTGCACAGGAAAAGACAAGTTCTTGAAGAAAAAAAGGCCAAATCTGGTAAAGATATAGGTGTGTAAGATTATGGGCTAGATGTCTGAACTTTGAAAAAGCACAACTTGGTTAATTATTGCATTAATATGTTGTTTCCCTCTTAGGCAGAAAATTAAAAAAAAGATGCCATTTGGTAGAGTAATAAATATTCATAGCAGGTTAAAATAATGAATGCATGTCCTATTATCATATTTATAATGCTTGGCCTCGGAAGTCAAATATTCCTTCTATCTCTGCCCTTGATTTACACAGAAAAGTGATGTCTTGTGTAGTAATATGTTGGTATTAAACTTTTTTTTAAAAAAATGAACTTATTTTTAAAAATGATATTGAATTTCTATGAAAGATGTTTCTTAATTAAAAACAAACAATAGTGATTAATTTTTATATATTTTGCTTGAAATTATGTCAAAAGACGGTGCTACCTAGATTTCCCCATGTAGGTTCATGGAGAATTCAATGTGTGGTCCCTGTTGAATGTATCAGAAAATTCCTTTTTGCCCCTTTGGGACTTTCACATGATGCCAGCAATGCATTTTTGTCCTGTGGTCTGGCTAGAGGAGTATCTAATCACTACATGCTGTCAAGTCAATTTTGACTTATGGCAACCCCTTCCAGGAGTTTGTAGGTAGAGAATATACAGGTTTATCATACCCTTCTTTGTGGGGGTTGGTTACCTGGGTTGTGCAGCTTGCCCATGACTACATGGGGAATTGAACCCCTGGCTCTGCAGCCAGATACCTAAACCAGTCAGCTATCCAGCCAGCTAGAGGACTATACAGTGTGATTGCTACTAAATCCCTTATATCAGAATAACCCCAGCTTATCCAGGATAGGAAAGCTACAACAGCATAATGGCCTCTGACTGCCTTGCTCTTCTCCACTGAGGATGCTTCCTATAAGCTCATTCTTATAGTGAACAATATTCCTCGCTCTTTATTTTTGTTTGTTGTGCACCACGGGCAGCTTATGACTTCACATCTCTCCCTCCTTGAAAATCTGGGGTGAGGAAAAGCTTCCTCCTTGCATGAGTTTGTGTCCATAACCACCCACTGTTGTGCAACTGGAGTTGTTTGTGTGGAATGGCTGCCATCACAGCTGTGCTACCGCTTCTTATGGGAGAATCCCATAGCCGGTAGATTCTGTTTGCAGTCCCCCTAAGTACTGGCCTGTGGACTTGGCTTGCTGTTGTGACTGGAACGACAGTTTCCCCTTTCCTGGCAATTGTTCTGGCAGATGTTTTGTTTTGGTTTGTTTGTGTTTTGGCTTGCTGTATTGCAGAGATGGGGAAGATTTGGTTCTTCAGATGTTTGACTACAACTCCCACAGTTCTGTACCACAGGCCATGCTAGACAGGACTTCTTTATGTTTAGGTCTAAGCCAAAAAGAGCAGGAATGGGTAAAATGTGGCCTTCTAGATGTTGCTGGCCTGGAGCAATAAACATTCCTCACCACTAGCTACGCTGACTGGGACAGTAGGCCCGAATGGTCTGGAAGGCCGCATTTTGCCCATCCCTGATTCTACATGCCAAATCACTCTCACTCACTCACTCACTCACTCACTCACTCACGCACTCACGCACTCGCTCACGCACTCGCTCACTCACGCACTCACTCACTCACGCACTCGCTCACTCGCGCACTCACGCACTCACTCACTCACTCACTCACTCACGCACTCGCTCACGCACTCGCTCACTCGCGCACTCACGCACTCACGCACTCACTCACAGAGTATTTGGTTCAGTCTCCTGCTTGAGGAGAGCCCTGGAGCTTGTGGAAGCAAGCATGGGTTAGAAGGCTGTGACATCAGCTGTGCTTGGAAAAGTCCTTCAGGCCTTTAATAAAAATATGCATATGCATTTTGTGTGGAAGACATTACAGACTAGCTTTTATGGTATCATGGCATCTTCACCTTCACTAATGGTTTGATAGATGTATTTCATTTATGAGTAACACACAGCCATTGTTAGTGAGTGATTAGAGTGCTATGAACCAGCCCTCCCATTAGGCATTGCTTGAAGCAACCGAAGACAGGCAGCAGCAAGATGCTGGAGGAGACAACTATATGCCATGTGGCCTGCTCTACACCTCCTAAGCGGGCATGCTGTCTTCAGGAAATGAGGAGGATGCTGTCCTCATAGCAACATTGAAGTAAGATTGAACTGCTGGCGCAGTCCTTTCTTCACGCAGAAAACATCCTTGACTTAGGCCTTCCTGGCTGTCATTGCTGCCACATGGCTCTTCTTTTTTGCTACTAATATTGAGCTTTAGATGTTGTAGCTTGACAAGCAAAGAGTATATCTACACTGCACACTTAAAGACAATTGATATCATTTCATGGAATCCTGGGATCTGTAGTTTTGTCAGGTACTTAGAATTCTCTGTTGTAGTTCGTGGGAGTACCTTAGAACTCTCTAGCAGAGAATTCTAAGCACCTCACCAAACTACCGATCCTAGAATTCCATAGGATGGCTCAATGACCATTAAAGTAATCCTGAATTGCTAGAATGTTGTAGTGTTGATATCCTCATAATTTCATGGCAATTTGTGCCAATTAGGGTTGGTATGTAAGCAGCATCCTTTCCCTCAAAATTTCTCCCTTGAGTTCCTGAGCTAGTGTTGTAATACCAGTTGCAATGGAAGTATTCCACTCTTGGCCTTGGTTCAAAGTACATCTGCTTACTGCCTCTCTCCTCCTTCCCCTCCCTTGTTGTGTGTTTTGGTACCGTGCAAACACAGCACATATTAAGTCACCTTGGTGTTAAATCCATGACACTTGGTACCAGCTGGGAATAGGTAGAGGTGGGTGCCATGTCTCTGAGGCTGCATCATATACAAAAATCAATCCTTTTCCTCTCCCTGTGACATCGGCCCGAAAGTTTGTCTCTCTCTCCACTTGGAGAACCAGAGAAGCATAGCAATTCCCTAGGACTTCACCTGGTACCCTGAGACCTGACAGCCCTAAGGCTGGTGAAGGATGTGATTTAACACAGCACTTGCATAAGATTACAAAGGCTGCAAAGATCTTGCCTCCCAATCCCCTGTTGTGTTGTAGGTCTTTTGATGGTGTGGTGCTCTCCTGCCTACAGCCTGTACTTTTGTGCTGCCATATCTCAGATGCTGATGCTAGCTTTGTATTTTTGGGCTTCTCATTGATGTTTTTAATGTGAGTCTTATCATAAGGAAGAACTTGCTGTGGTTGAGTGCTACAGAGTCTTAGGATCTCTTAGTAAATATTTGATTATGTGGTACTTTTGTAAAACTTTGAAACCTAAAGAAATATCCAGGGGAATGCTCTGTTTGTTAGAGAATGCTGATGATGATGTTTAGTGCTTTAAATCACCCCCTTTGCTATCTGTTAGACAACTCCATGGTAGCTGGTAGATCTGACAAGGCTTTGCATGAATTTAAGCCCAGACAGCTGGTAAGTTAATTATAAATAGTAAAGGTCAGGAGCATAGTCCTCAGATATGAAATGTGTATTATTAATTGCCAGTTAAATATTGCACTCATTATTTTAACATCACTGAGCCCAACTCCAAGCTCCAGTGCATTGCAGGACATCTGGAATCATTAAGCGTTGCATAGAAGATGATGAAAAAAGAATACTGAAATGAATATTGTGTAAGGATGGATGGCTCAATAAATAGCCTTTGGAGAATGTTAAAAGGAAATCAGGTCCACATTTTTTCGCCAGGCACCAGGAAGCTATGAAAGGGATGAGTTTTGTTCTGGAGAGACTAACTATGCTGGGCTGCCTCTGATTCTCTGTCTCCTATTTTACCCTCAGCTTTTCAGAGCCTGAAAATAACACAGTGCAAGTAGCAACGTGTTAACTCATGTTACTTTGTAGAGTAATAAGAATGTAACTTTGGGGGGGGGGAACTCCTATACAATGAAATGCTGACATTGTTCAATTTTTGGTGTAACGTGTAATATTTTTGATATTAAATTAAAGGATTTAGGCACTAATTAAAAATCAGTTAAATCAATAAAAAAGCAACATGTTATTAACCGATGAATTTTTTGTCAGGGGACTCCTCAACTGCTGGGCCCTTAGAATTCGAGGCCAGCAGAAGATAAAGGAAAAACAAACAAGCTCCAGGGCAGGGAGCTAGTTCTTCAGAACAATTTTATAATCATCATCTTCAATGTAAACAGCTCTAAAGCACTAAGTAGTTCAAAGGAGGAGTGAAAGATTCTTTGGGTTTTAGAATAAAACTAGGCAATACATTTAGCATGTACAGTATTTGGAATAAGTGCACCCTCTATTTGTCATAGCACATGCTTTTCCTGATCTTTGTATCTTGCATATAGTGTGCTTTATACAGTACTTTGTTTTGTGAATGCTCGTGGTGTGTGTGTGTGTGTGTGTGTGTGTGTGTGTGTGTAAATACAGTCTTACTTTGTGAGTCTGCTGAAACACGTTTCTGAGGAAATTCTGTTGTCAAGGGGAAATGAATTAATTTGATGGAATATGCAATCCCCTTGACATCTAGTTGGACCCTCAGGAAGTGGCCTAATTTATTTCTGAACGATTGCTGTCTGTTGACAGTTGAGGAAGCAGGAGTCTGACAGCGTTGGATGCTCTGGAGCCTTGAAAGTAGTCCTGCTTCTAGTGGTTTGTTCCTCTGCTATAGCCTGCCAGCTAAGAGAGGGGAAAAGTTAATAACAAACCAGTCTGATGTGACTCTGTGTTGACTCCATTCTTTGATTAGCTGTTGTTTGACATATTGTTTTCTACATACTATTTTGGGATACTCTATAGAACTGTGGACCTGGAAGGGGCTTTGTGCATCATCTAGGCAAGTCCCCGTGCAATGTAAGAAACCCAGTACTATAGGTTTTCTAACAGATAGTATACAAACTCTGTTTGAAGACCTCCAGAGGGGCTAAGGTCATCCCTTCTCTAATCCTGTCCCTATATCAGAAGAACCACATGTCCTCTTGCATGTGACAGTCCTTTAGATATTTAAAGAGTAGAACTATGCCCCTATTCATTCTTTTCTTTTCTAGGTTAAACACACTAGTTCCAACATTCCTTAGTCAGGCCTTGGGAATAACTAGTTATAAGTAATAAAGTTCCAAATAACTAGTTACAGTTATGTAATTAGTAATGTAATTAGTAGTTCCACCATTATAGCAAAAGTAATGTAAAAGGTAGTTACAAAATAACTGATAGGTGCAATTTTTTTTAACTTCCTTTCTAAAGCTACTTTGGATGTGCATTTTATAAGCATTTTTAGAGGCATTTTTAGCAGGAATTTCCAGATTTCTCTTATAGACCCTGCATAGAAAGGAGGATATTCCCTGCTTTTCTTTTGTATATTTACAAGATGCAATATCATAATTAGACACTACAGTGTATTCCATTGCACTTTTTCCTGGTCTGCTGGTAATGGCAATGCAACATGTTAATAGCATGCCACACAATGCATTACTTGTGGAACCAATCCAGTGATAGTGGTAATGACAGTCTGGTTGCTGAAAAATAAGGAGTAATGCAGTGAGTTCCTTTTTTAAAAATTGCATTTTTTTAATCATTGCCTTTAGTTAGAAAGTTTGTTTTCTATAACACAAACCATTTCCTTTTTCTGAATCCACTGCCATTAATCTCTGTACTTCTTAAAATGCCTCATTTAGTGCAGTATACTAAGACCAAGCTTGCTTGTCAGCTGTAGTAGGAAAAAGTCACACTCCAGGTCATGTAGAGCTATCCCCCCAACCACACATAGACATTGAATTCCTTCTTTCCCTTTCTGATCTCTTTCCAACAGCACATGACTCTACAAGAGGAAGCAGTAACAGAATTGCTTCCAGGAACCTGGGGCCAGCTTTCTTTCTTTCTTTCTTTCTTTCTTTCTTTCTTTCTTTCTTTCTTTCTTTCTTTCTTTCTTTCTTTCTTTCTTTCTTGAATGAATGAATGAATGAATGAATGAATGAATGAATGAATGAATGAATGAATGAATGAATGAATGAATGAATGAATGAATGAATTTGTACCCTGCATCATCTGGCAATGAAGGTGGTAAAAAAGGTGATGGAGAAGATGACAAAAAGGAGGTTAAAAGGGAGACCGAGATCTTAACGTTCCAAGAAAGCCTGACAGAAGAGCCAGGTCTTCAATGCTGTTTTGAACCCATCCAGGGAGGGTGCCAGGTGGATCTCAATGGGCAGGTTGTTCCATGGGGGGAGGGGGAACTGCCGAGAAGGCCCAGTTTCTTGTTCTTTCCCTCTGGGCCTCCTTCGGGGTCAATGCCCTCAACTGCCCTGCCTGTGAGGAACAGGTATCATGGACAGCTCTGGCTGGGAGCAGGCATTCTGATAGGTACCGGGGTCCTGAGTGTTATCATCATAACCTTGAAGTTGATGCGGTAAAGAACTGGTAGCCAATGAAGGGCAGCCAGAATGGGGGAGATGTGCTGGAATTTCTTCACCCCAGTTATTAATCTGGCTGCCAAATTTTGGACCAGTTGAAGTCTCCGCAGCAGCCTCAAGGGTAGCCCCATGTAGAGAGCACTGCAGTAGTCTATTCTTGAGATTACGAGGGCATGAATCAGTGCTGTGAGTGCCCCCACCTCTAGACAGGGACGCAGCTGGGCAATCCTCTGAAAATGGAAATGGGCTGCCCGGACCACAGATGCCACCTGGGTTTCCATGGTGAGATCCGGGTCCAGGCAGATGCCCAAGCTGCAAACCTCACTCTTCCTGGGAAGAGTCACTCCCCAAAAGGAGAGGGAGTTTCCCAACCCACTGACACCAGGGCAGCCCATGCGCAAGATTTCTGTCTTGTCTGGATTCACACTCAGTCCATTTGCCCTCATCCACTTATGCTGAGTCAGTTTCACAAATGTTGCTTCTGATGGAGTCTCCAGACCAAAGTAGTGTGGGAGGGTATCACTGAGGTAGCTGTGTCAGCCCTAGAGATCATGGTTCCACAGAGCCCCTTGGGACCCTAATTCATGAGAAGGAACTGTGTCTGTGGAGCCTAAGGCCCGTGTTTGTGCAAATGCAATGATCACTGTCTCTTGTTTCTCTTGGGGTTGTGCCATTATGGGAGGAGGCTAGAAGTGGGGAAAGGGTCGTTTGATGTATATTTGCTGGACTGGATAGTGGGAGGTTGTGGTCCTGTTGTCTGAGGCAACTGGTTCAATGGAGCTAACAGTAAGGCTGGCCTTGAATACATCATAAAGTCTGATTACTGTGGAATTAAGTGTGACACCAGTTTTTTAAAGTGTGATCTGATAAGCAATTAAAAAAGAACTGAATTTCATCCTTGCTTGGCAACATGGCTTAATGAAAGAATTCCTCCATAAACTTCTATTTCTTATTAAAACTTACTTTCCACAGGTTCTGGAAGTTCACATAGTTGTGTTTGTGGAGAAAGTAAAGACAGACACAATGATTTGCTTTTTAATCGAATCATAGAAAAGATCCTAACTTTTCATAATCATTTAAAATGGAATCTTATGGAGCTTCCACTGAAAGTCCTGGCAGTGCAGAAGAATCATAGAATCGTCATAGGGTTGGACAGGCCTTGCAGGTCTTCTAGTCCAACCCCCTGCCAAAGGCAGGAGACCTCATACCATCCCAACCTCATACCATCCCAGACAGATGACTCTCCAATCTTTTCTTGAAAACCTCCAGCGATGGGTTACCCACAACAACAGTAGTATGGGACTGTGCTACTTATGCAAGCACTGGAGGTCATTTTCATTATGGAGATCACTGTTGTGCAACTGCAACACCTAAGCAAGGAACACAATGTACATTACTATAGTAGTGAACTGTTCCATACAACAGAAGCTCAGTAAAACTCAGTATTTTAGGTATCAGTAAGAGGACGGAATAAATATGTGAGGGACAGAGTGTGCTAGCTATGCCCACTCCATCCTGTGGAGAATTGAAATCTGAAGAAGAGATCTCTGTGTGATCTGAAATTCTGGAAATTCAGGATTCCCTGTTGTATAGATATACAGTGGTTCCCCGCTTGACAATTACCTCGTTATATGATGAAATTGCTTGACGATGTTTTTGCTATCGCTATTGTGATCACAAAACAATGATTCCACGGGCGATTTTCATTTAACGACATTGGTTCCCTGCTTCGGGAACCGATTTTTCACTTAACAATGATCAAAAACAGCTGATCGTTGGGTTTTCAAAATGGCTCCCTGCTGTGTTCAGGGCGGATTCTTCGCTATACAGGCACCGGAAAATGGCTGCCCTATGGAGGATCTTCACTGGATGGTGAAGTATTTTCCCCATTGGAACACATTGACCAGTTTTCAATGCATTTCAATGGGGTTTTTTATTTCGCTTGACGATTTCGCTCTACAGCGATTTTGCTGGAACGGATTATCGTCGTCAACCGGGGCACCACTGTACTTCATACCTAGAAGATGCTATAACACTCCACTTGTGAGCTGGAAAAGTACATCCTTGTCTTCTCATGTTTCCTTAACCCTTTCATGAAACAGCTAAAGACGGCTACTGATTTCATTGGGAACAAAGGTCTACATCCTTCTTCAAGCACAATCCAAGCCATCTCAAACCTTTAAGGAAAGATGGCCTATAAAAATAAATAAATTGTATATGGATGTGAAAGTTTTGTTTTCCATAGTAAAAAAGACATTTTCCTTGTTGTTTTCCATTTCTACAGGTCCTGCAGCTGGGTTCTGAAATCCTTCCACAGTACAAGCAAGAGGCACCAAAGACCCCACCACATATCATTTTACATTATTGTGTTTTTAAGACTACTTGGGATTGGGTCATCCTGATTTTAACCTTCTATACTGCTATTTTGGTTCCTTACAACGTCTCATTTAAAACCAAGCAAAACAACGTGGCCTGGCTGGTAGTGGACAGCATTGTGGATGTCATTTTTCTAGTGGACATTGTGCTAAATTTCCACACCACATTTGTTGGGCCAGCTGGAGAGGTGATCTCCGACCCAAAACTGATCCGCATGAATTACTTGAAGACCTGGTTTGTAATTGATCTTCTGTCTTGTTTGCCATACGATGTGATCAATGCATTTGAGAATGTCGATGAGGTGAGTTTGAGAGTTCTTGTTTTCCTAGATTTTTTAAAGTATTGACGAAAAGAGGGTTCATATTAGCTGTTGCTCTGTATCTGCATATGCCTTATTATCTTCGATAGGTCAGCTCCTAACTGATTATATTCTGAAGAAGTGAATGATTTCACAGTCATTTTCCACAAAAACAGTAATATGCTTTCTCACAGGGAATTGGCTGTTGATGTAGTGCGATCCTGTGTGATCGATGGCACAATAGAAAGACCACTTCTCCTCCTTCCCACCCCTCCCTTCTCTTCCCAAAGGGAAAAAGACGCTGTGTCTGTTTGCAGGGCTCTGTGGTATGGAAGAGTACTTTGGCACCATTCTGAATTACAAAATATCACTGCAGTTGCAGTCTTGATGGCTGCTGCTGAATCCTGGGGACAAACATGCTAGGAAAGAGCCGGATGGTATTCCAACATCCAGTGCTAGCAAGTTGCCCATCCATTTTTTATGTTTGGAAAGGGGAACTGATCTTCAAAACTAGAGAAAGTTGGTCAACTTGAAACTCATGCATATCTGAAAGAATATATGAAACTTGTCCTTATTCTTGTTATGCATGTTAAAAACATCTATTTCAGGCTTTTATGTAATCTATTTCTTCAGATGCAGAACCGCTCATCTTGAAGTTGATTTCTTACTCCTAATGATATTGTGATCCTCTTTGTTTTTGCTTTGCATTTTGTTTTTCTTGTTGTTGAAACAACCTGACACTGCTCTCTGAAAGTTCTGCTTTCAGTTCCGGATTGAAGACTTGTGATGAAGTATGAACTTATTTTTTAAATTTTACCAATGCATATATATATATATAAGTAAAACAAAGGGTGATTCAAGTTCAAGGAGCCACAGAAACAAACCTGAGCTTAAATTTCATGAACCACATATGTTAACAATAAACCATAATTATTACTCCCATTTTATAAATAATATGTTACAATTGATACTTAACTTAGACTGGAATTACAGTAGGACTGCAATATCCACAGAGGATCAGTTGCAAACCCCTGTGCAAATGCAGAAAAACACACATGTATGGAATGCTATACATCACATGATCTCTGGCTCCCTCTAGTGGCCAGTTTTGTTAAATATACACTGGAAATATGTATAAATATTTCTGGGATTTTTGATTTAGTATTTTCAGGCAGCACATGAATGAATCAGTGGATACTCATCCCATGGATAGAGGGATCAGTATTATTGTATTAACCCCAATGTATTCAATATGCTGACTAGGGGATTCTGGAATATGTCATCCAAAAAAGTAAAAAAATTCAAGCTCTTGGAAGGGAAGAGACAATTATCAAAATTTTGTATTTGCATATGATAAGAATGAGTTGAGTTCACTTCTGGGACAAATCTGCTCTCCCTGTTTTTCATTGCCTGGGAGCTAAACTCAGCACATGTTTCTATTTCCATACCCTTCATCATGGCTGTACGTTATGCCAGCTGACTTGTGGTTTTGATGATAAGGTAACTACACTGACATTGTTAAACTTGATATGCAGATGGATTCTGTCAAGTCTGAGAAGACTTTCTTTTAAAAATCTGAAAGCTGCTGCTCTTAGTAATAGGGTATCATACTTGCATCTGGGAAAAGGGCTATTGAGAATGTAGAATGGCCAGAAGGGAAGGTGACACAAGTTTCAATCATACTAATCAAATGAGTTAAGAGCCATAAAATCACATTTGTCTCTCTTTGGTGTTTTCCTCTTCATTAGACCCACCGTACAAGGGAACTGCCTTCTCAATTACAGCTCATTTTTTATTACATTGCAACATCACAGCAGGTGCAAGCGGAGTAATTTGGTTGGGATCTAGTCATTCTTTGTACAGGGTAAAAAAAAAGGTAAAGGTTCCTCTTGACATTTTAAGTCCAGTTGTGTCCCACTCTAGGGGGTGGTGCTCATCCCGTTTTTAAGCCATAGAGCCAGCGCTTGTCCAAAGACTGTTTCCATTGTCACATGGCCAGCGTGACTAGGGAACACCGTTTTACCTTCCCACCAAAATCATTTGCATGATTTTGAACTGCTAGGTTGGCGAGGAGTCACTCGATTTAATACTCGGTCTTCTTTTCCTCCTGCTTTCCATTTTTCCAGTGAATCTTGCAAAGTGCAATAGTCCCAGTTCAGCGATTTTCACTTCTGGTGAGAGCTCAGATTTCATCTGATCTAGGACTCATTTTATGGTCATCTGTGGTATCTGTAACATAGAAGTGAAAAACCTTGTGGATCATTCGCTCCTCACTCGAAAACTGACTGGTTCTCTTTAGTAGTTGTGTGTCCAGCCCTTGTGCCAGCACTCAGCATGGCGGGGAACCCCTTGGGGATCAGGGGCACAGATGATGCCCAGGAGTTTGCACTTATTTGCACTGTGTATTTCTGGGTTTCACTGAGTATTATTTTTTTTAATGTTAATACATGGGGAGGAAATTATCTTCTTGGCACTAATTTACAGCAGGAGTAACATGGTGGTGCAGAACATCTGGGCCTGCTTTTTAAACCTAGCTGTAGTATCTTGTAAGGTCTTTCCCACTTGTTCTTTGTGAAGACTTGTGAATGATGCTATGTGCTGTATAGTTTATCCCATCAGTTTTAATTTCAGACTCTAATAAAGCTTTAAATCAGCTTGGAACTGACAAGTTACAAGGAATTCAGTTATTGGTAACTAGTTACTTTCGTAGGGGTGGCAAGGGTATAGTGAGGTTACAATGTGACCACCAGAAACAAAGTTGCTCTATTGATGTAGTAAGTAACATTTCCTCATTACTCGGGAAAGTCATTTTTAAGGAACATTTTTAGAAATTTTGATTTTTTTTAAAAAATTAACTTTTAGATGATTTTCATATAAATCCTAAGTGTCTTTTTCATCATTCTAAGGTTTATACCTTAATATAAGGCACTGGTTCTTAACCTTGGGTTACTCAGGAGTTTTGGACTGCAACTCCCAGAAGCCTTCACCACCAGCTGTGCTGACTGGGGTTTCTGGGAGTTGCAGTTCAAAAACATCTGAGTAACAAAGGTTAAGAACCACTGGTATAAGGTATAATGTATTCATGCCTAATGAACAAAGTGTATTCTGGGAAACTTGGGCAATTTTGTGTTCCTCTGCACACTCTTTCTTGTAGCATTTCAGCTGCCTTATAAAAATATCACCTTTGTGTGGAGTGTGGAATTTGTTTTGTGCCAACACAGATATCGATGCTTTTGTTTCAAAATACCTTTCGTCTTTTGTTGTTTTTGTTTTTGTTTTTTTCAAGGTGCAATATTAGATTTAGGCACTAGAGGGCACCAGAGAGAATTTTTCTGGTGTTTCTGTTACAACTGTTAATACTGTATGTACCTCAGATTGCATGGAACTCTCTCTAACAATAAACTTTTGACTGGAGAAAATAATGAGTAAATACATTGAGGTCTTTGTCAAAAGCAACATTCCAAGGTCTGTTTTAAATATATTTGTATTTCATTTGGCTTCACCACCATCTGTCTTTTTCATATGTCATTTTCCATTGGTGGATGATGCTCAAAATGTAGAGTAAAAGCTTAAGACTAGAATCTTTTTTTGGTTTCCCTTTCCTATGGTGGTTGTGCCCATTCTATGCTTTGTAGCAGTCTCTGCCACATTCACTTGGAGCAGCAACTATGGCAGCTGCAATCTGAACAGCTGACATTCAGTTTTGGAATGGGTTTCTGAGCCAGTTGCCTCTGGTTGGTTTATTGCACTGCTCACGCCTGACACATGGGCTAAGTTCACCGATTAGTCTCCTGTTTCTTTCATCTGTTTCTGGGTTCACTCATGGTGTTGGAAGAGTTAAGCTTTTGGATTGCAAAATTAGTAGAATATGGTGCCCTGGCACAGTAGTGTTGGGTGTGTGAAACAATCCACAAATGCCCTATAGGAGTTCCTGTTAATTAGGTTTATTTTTTATTTGTATGGGAAGAAACAGTCTGCACATTAGTCAGAGGACATGAGAGGACATCACTTTGAGGACCATTGTTTTTCCTCAGTAGAAACCTTTAATGCAGTGTTTCATAACCTAGGGATCATGACCCCTAAGGGCAGACCTGGGCAAAGTGCGGCCTGAGGGCCACATACGGCCCGCGAGCCACTCCTGCCCAGCCCGCGGACAGTTTTGAAAATCAAAACCATTTATAGCTTTTTGTCTAAAGTTGATCAGTTGCTTATCTTTAACATACCGCAAAAAAACTCTTTAGTTTTTGTGAAGATTAACAAGTTTAAAATAAAAAGAATCATAACATCACTGCATCATTTTACAGTATTTTTAAGTAAAGTTGGTTCAGCCCCCAAACACAATTCCAATCTTTCATGTGGCCCCTCTATAGAAATTAATTGCCCACCCCTGCCTAAGGGGGTGTGATAGAGTGTTTTCCAGGGGGTCGGAGGTCACCTTATATATGTCGTAATCCTTGTTATATAATTTTTTTCCTTGAGCTTTCAGAGTAGGGCATTAAAGTTAATTTGTGTGTATATTTATGAGAAACAAGCCCTTTGGGGGAGAAAGGAGCCTCTACTGTCTGAGAAGGGATGACTTTACCGCATTAAAATGTCTTTTTATACACACGTGATAGGCGGTTCACAGGTTACTTGGCTATTATAAAAGGGGTTGCGAATTGAAAAAGGTTAGGAATAGAGGTGAACATGAACTTCAGTGCACACCAGAGATGCCGTGTGTTCCTTCTCTCCCTGCCGGCTCCCCCACTGACTAGCCAGTATGCACTGCTCTTTCCTTTGTATGATCGTCCAGTCACAGCAGAGGATGTGCTTTCCTCCTCTGCCTCTTCCAGCAGCTGCCCACTCAAAGGTAGCAGTACAGGAATCCCCTTGTCTTAAGAGAGCAGCTGCTGGAGGAGGCAGACAATGGAATCACGTTCTCCTGCTGTCACTGGACAATCATATGAAGAGGAGGGAAAGAGCAGCACACACCGGCCAGTGAGTCAAGGGGGTGGTGGAAGGGAATGTGCAGCACCTGTGGTGCCACACTGATGAACCAGTACAAACCTCCAAACTGAGGTTCATGCCCAACTCTACTTGGGAACCACTCCTTTAATGGATTCAAACCAGAGCATAGAAAAATTAGTACTAGACTACATGGGGCAGAGGAGAGATCCAATCTCTAATCCAGATTTAGTCATGGTTAGAGTTTATTACACTGAGGTGAGGTAAATCTACTATAAACACAATTAAGTCTGTATCCAGTTCACTGTGTGCAGGTTGATTAAAAGAACAACAAAAAAGTTTAAACTCTGACTGCTCTGACATGAGCCATGCTAATTAATGACTTGATGATGTTAGCTAAATTGAGCACCATTTTTCATTCTTATTAGTCATGATGGCAGAAACGTGCCTGCTCAAAGAACTGCAGGGGAGAGGTATTAAATATAAATGCAGTGACGTTTGCTTAATCAGATGGATTAAGCATTTGATGTTGGGCAAGAAAGATATTTAGCTTCTGATCTAAAATACTGTAATGAAGAAGAAGCAGAGCCAACAGACAAGTGAGCAAATAAACAACACCCCCTTAAGCTATGGAAATGAATGTTATGTGTGTGAGAAAGGGAAAATGGTTGAGTTTGATATCTGAGCAGGGAGCAGAGATGCAATGGATTCTTGAATGAGTTATTGCAAGCTTTGTGGACAATACAATATAACAGAATGGACAATACGTTATATTGACTCCAAGGCCTTGTTAATAGGATTATCTCCTATAATGATATGGGTAGATATTTACTTGTAGAAATGAACTTTACCTCTCCCTGCCTGTCTTGCAAGGGCTAAAATTCTATTATACAGCAACATCATTAAAGAACAATTCCATATTTTATGCGAAGATATGTGCTTTGGGCAGAACATGCTTTTGTGAGGTCTCAAAACACACCTGCAGAAGGCATTACAGATTTTTTTTTTAAGCAACAGGAGCATCATATCGGTAAATCAGCAGCCTTATTTTGTTTAATGAATCATCTTCTCCAAAGTGGATGACAAAAAGCAAAACTTGGACCTATATTGTAAAGCACTTCAGTGTTCTGGGATTGCTAAGCTGTCCCTGACAGGATACTCCATGGGGGCTAGTTACACCCCAAGGTGTAAGGGGAAAAAAATCTTCTTGCAGTTCCCCTTTTGCCCCAGCAATCATGTACTTCAAATCTGTTGGCAAGGTCCATGCGTATAGCCAAATTGTTGCATGGTCAGGTCAAGAAATTTTGCTGTCCAAGGCATAGCAATCAGTTGTGCCTCTGTAACAAAAGTCAAAAGTCACACAACTAAATCCATTGAATCAGTTACTATATGGCAAGAAAATCTTATTGATTCAGTGGGTCTACTCCAATTGGGGTTAGTAGATATAGTCCATAGTACTGAAAGCCAGTCAAATTACTTTGCTCTAGGAGAAGATCCCATAAGTGCTTCTCTCCTTCCCAGGCAGTGAAAATACAATAATAATAATTGCATACCGAAAAGTCAATTCTGATTTATGGTGACCCTTTCCACCATTTTCTAGATAGAGAATACTCAAAAGTGGTTTACCATTCCTTTCTTCTGGGAGCATCCTGGGGCTGTGCAGCTTGCCCAAGGCTACAAAACCTGGCTGTTCCTCTACAAGGCATAGTGAGGGATCAAGATCCCAATCTCTGGCTCTGCAGACTGGTGCCTAAACCACTGAGCTTTCCAGCCAGCTAATAATATCAAACGTATCAGTTTGCTTCTTTTCATGATTCCCAAAATCTGCTGAATGACAAGGCCACCACACTCTTGCTAACAGGCCAGCATGATGCAGCTCAGCTTTAAAGTTCTCACAGCCCTGTATCGTATTACGCACACAGAAACACAAAGATTAATTCTTTCTGAACTGCAGTTAAGCAAAGGTGTTATTGGCAAGGTTCCTCTGCTTTTGAAAAACACTTGCCGTGACTTATTGCATGGTAGAACGTAGCAAAGCAGCCTACATAAGCCTCTCAAACTATATAAAGCTGAAAGAATTAAGGCGTAAATTACACTCCAGGGATAATATATGGTAATATCATTTGTCAAAGAAGAGCGATTTATCTTGTTAAGTTGTTCATTACTTTGGAAAATAACTGTCAGCACAATACTTTAAATGACTTAGAAAGGGGTGTGTGTCTTGATAGCCAGGTCCTGTGATCACTTCGTTGAGGCAGCATGTGCCTCACCACCTGCTGAGCGGCAGAGATATAATTCTGCCAATTTGATAGAGGCAGAGATGGCTGGTATCCCCAGGACAGCATCCACGGTCCTGGGGAGCAACTTATTGGGGTGGGCTATGGTGGTGTCACATTGGTCTCTGGCAGAACCCACTTGGGCTTGCCTACCACTCTCTTGAGTTCTGTGGGGCTGTCTTGAAAAACAAACACTGCAAATACAATTCACTATGCGAGGATTTGATTTTTAAAGAACAGGTAACAGAATCTCAACAATGCAAACATAACGCAAGCTGGTTGAGATGTATAAATATGTCCTCTGAATTTAGTGGAGCAAAACGGAAAAGGAACGAAAAGGGTCACTAATTGCAGTAGCTGCTTCAAAAAGTGTCAGTGAAATGTGCTTTCCTCTCACAATCAAGAAATTAGCATCCGTAATACCACAAAAATACTTTAAATGCAGTGCGAACTTCTAGAAGCCCAGGAGCCACACAGACAAATTTTTGTACCTTAGAGCAGTGGTCCCCAACCTTGGGCCTCCAGATGTTCCTAGCCTACAACTCCCAGAAGCCTTCACCACCACCTCTCCTGACCAGAATTTCTGGGAGCTGAAGTCCAAGAACATCTGGAGGCCCAAGGTTGGGGACCACTGCCTTAGAGGACCACACATGATCCTGTGATTCCCAATGTCAGTCTGTACAAGCATATCATGCAAAAACAAAAGGGACAAAAATAAAGAAGATAAAAATGTGGCACCTTAAAGATGAACTGCTGCATTTTAACATGACATTTTGTGGACAAGTCCACTTCCTCGGACAGATTCCTCAGCAGAGTGTTGACAGTGTCTTCCCCCCCCCCTTCTTTACATTGCTAAAGTGTGGTAGAAATAGCTTAGTCCTTGCTATTTCTTCTTGATGATTTGATATTAATTCCTGTATGATCCTTGCTAAAATTCAAGGGAAAACAAAAAATATTAATATTAAAATATTAATGAAGGTTCTTTTTAGACATGGGCTGTTTGTATTTGCATCCCTGGGAGATACAATTATGAATATCAACACCACAGATTCTGTAGAAATCCAGTCCCTCCCCTCTTGAACTGGCCAGTCCACTGATGGGTCACTGCACAGCAAGCACAGCCATCTTCTTCATCATTACCTTCAGTCACAGAAGCAGCCCACCCAGCTCTTCCCCACCTCCCCAGGCAGCTGACCACTCCATAGCTGAACGAGGAGACTCCCCATCCCACTTCCTTGCCAGAGTGGTCAGTTGTGTGGTGAGGTGGGGAAGAGCCGGCCAGGCTGCTTCTGTGATTGGTAGTATGATGGCTGTGTGCTGTGCATGGGTTACGAATAAAATTATGCCATGTCTCTAGTCCTTTTACATCTTTTGTGGAAAAATTAAGTTTTAACTGGATTGTTCTTGCCAGTGTCATTTTTCATTAGTATGCTACTTTTCCACATTTCTGTGTTCAAGGCAATTTACAATCCATACAAATTCCACAGCAGTTGATAGTTCAGCCAAGTTTTAAAAAAATCCTACTACCAGAATCTTAGTGGTGGCTGATAAGGTGCCAGGGTAATTCTCAGTCACATGCCTGATCACATGCCCAATTAAGCAACCAAGCTGCACCTCCGGATCATATCAGTTAGCTGCATTAAGTTACAAACCTTACACGAATACCAATAGAATTCTAGCCCCTGATAAACATATAACCAAAAACAAATTTTAATGATCATAAAATTTAAAACTAATTTTCTTATGTAATAACTTCACAATAATACAAGCAAAAAACATGTGTGAGAGAGTCGGTCAGACAGACAAAGCCAATCTTAATCCAAAATTGGTGACAGTGGCAGCATGACACAACTTTCTTTCCACCCCTCACAGCGTTCAGTGTCTCCCAAAAGGCAGCATAATTTTTTGGGTAGCACAGGGATTGCAGGAGAGAAGGGAGCCTGCTCTTATTCAGCTGATGATAATATTTTATTTTACAGGTGTCAAATACCATCATACCAATTTGTAAAAAATTTCTTTCACTCTGACAGTTTTAAAATCCTCCTTTCCATGTATTATTCCATATGTCAGTACTTATTTCCATAACCAAATCTGTTTTCCCATATTATTTTAATAATTTCTTGATAATTTTCTACCCCTAACAATATTGTATAAATCTTGGTCAACTTCCCTTTCACTGGCTTATCATTTTCTTTCTCTCTTTGAATTATAATTTCCTCAAACTCCATTATCTCTCAACATCTGCCATTTTGCTTTTCCCATTCTTTCATCCAGTGATCTAACTGAACTATGTTAATCCATATGGGTTGGGGGGAAAATGAATTCTAAAGGAAAAATAAAATCTTAGAAGTGAGAAGATAACATGCTGTGTTGTTGGAGATGACAGAGATGAATGAGACAAGAAGTGTGAAGCATTTTTCCTATTAAATGTGCTCAGAAAAAAACAAATAACAATCAGAGCAAAACTTAGTCTCTGGTTTATAGCAATAAGAATGAGAGGGACATATTTCTATATCCTGTTTATGGAAAATGTTGCTTGGGAATGTGAACTTCTGTGAATCTGTCTTAGGATTGCTACGTATTATTTGTTTCAAGAAAAGCTATAAATAGTCTTCTGTTCCTATAGTTTTCTAAAATTTCTTATATTCTGTCAACCGCTGAGAGGATTAGATAAGGATTTTTGTTCTGCTTGATAAAAATTAAGGTTTTTTTCTTTTTTAAAAAATATTACTTTCATCAGTCACTACGTTATTTTTGCAGTGATTTACATCCAGACTGTATAATAGGTAATGCCACTGCAAGTTGATGTCTGTTACTTCTCCTCTCATATTCTTGAACAATAATCTAACTGCATCAAATCAAAGCATATGTTTTGATAGCAAGTACTACACTGTGTATTCCCAAGCGGCCATTAACTGCTAGAGCATATGGTGCACTCTTGGCTTTAGAACAAAACCTAAGAGAAGGAGTTGTGTTGGGGTAAACCCAACACCAACCTAGATGCAGTAGCATCCTTTTACTCATGTTTTCTAGCACACAGAATTGAATTGTATGTTGCCACTGCTATTAGAGGTAATATAAATGGCTACTACCCTGTTTCCCTGAAAATAACACCTAACCTGAAAATAAGTCCTAGTATGATTTTTCATGATGCTCGTAATATAAGCAGTAACCCCAAAATAAGCCCCAGTTAAGTGAACCCCCACCCTCCACCATTGTGCAGCAACCAGAAGCAGATGGCATGACTGTACAGTATTTGAATAAATGTAGATTGTTGTACATAAAAATAAAAAATAAAACATCGCCTGAAAATAAGCCCTAATGCAGTTTTTGGAGCAAAAATTAATATAAGACCCTGTCTTATTTTTGGGGAAACATGGTAGATGGCCTGTCCTGACTACTCTTATCATCTATGAAAATATGTAAGCCCTTCTGTTGCATCTGGTGGCCCTGGCCTACATTTTGAGGCTCTGAAGGATGAATTACTGTGGGACCCCCTTCACAACCAAAATGCACCTTTACCAGTAAAGCAGCAAAGAATACCAGAGATAACTATTTCAAAGGCACTTTGCTATAATGGTTAGAACATTAGACTAGGAATGGAGAGATCCAGATTCTGGCTCGCACAGAGCCAGGAAACTAACTGGGTATCTTTGATTTTATAAACACACATTCTTAGACTTATCTACCTCAAAGCCTTGTTGTAAGGATAAACTGGATAGAAAGAGAGCCACATATGCAAGTTTGAGCTCACTGGATGAAAGCCAGGATATAAATGTAATTAATAATTAATTTACACATTTGCCATTTGTTTCTCCCCAATTTCGTGTAGCCCCATATTGTATGCTCTGACAGATATGGACTCTTACACATTTTCCATTATTTTGATTCATTTAACTTTTTTTAAAAGAGGAAGTGCCAGCAATTGAACTTGATTGGTACTTTCTTGCTTATAAAATGTGTCTCTCTGCTTAGTTGCTGGTCCTCCTATTAGAGGTGGGCACAGCAAGCAGGGGAAAACAGCTTGGCCAAGAGTCTGAGTATTGGACTGCAATGTGGGAAACTTGGGTTCAAACCCCTACTTGAGATCTCTGGAGAGTAGGACAATGAGTGTGGGGGTAGATAAATACTATGAATGTATTGCTTGCTTTGTCCCAGTAAAAATATTTGTGATGCTGTAGCACATCTACCGGTGTCAAGAAATTCTTTAGAAAATTGCATATTCTAGACCTTATCGGATTAGTGGCATCCAGAAACTTAAGTGTTTCCGAATTGCCTTTGTGTCATGTATGTCATCTCTCAGTTTCATTCCAAACAAATAACAGTGTACAGCACAAGGAAAATCTGGACATCCTTTTGGAGAGTCAACTCTTCATAACTGTGTCTACAACTCTTTTGGAGTTCAACTAAAGAGTTTTACACATGTATGTCCATATTAGTGCATTGTAACAAAAATAACAAAAAGTCCTATGAACCTCGTTTCCCCTCCCTCCGAACAAGCTTTCCCACTCACTGGCCAGGTGCACAGCTCTTCTCCTCCTCTTTGTGCAGTCATCCAACACAGCAGGAGTGTGTGGTCTTCTCCTCCTCCTCCAGCAGCCACCCATTCAAAGGCAGTGATATAGGAATCCCTGCCCCATCTCTTCATCTGGGTGGACAGGTGCCACAGGAGGTGGAGGAGGGAAGCACACACTCCTGCTGCAACTGGACAATCACACGAAGAGGAGAAGGAGAGCAGCACACACAGGGGTGAGTGGGAGAGGTGGTTGGAGGATGGGAAGGGAACGCACGGCGCCTGTGGTGCCACGCCAACGAACTGGCATGAACATCCAAACCAAAGTTCATGTCCATCTCTAGCCCTATGTGATGTTGACTAACAAAATTTATTATGCCATATGTTTTGTAGTAGCTCACCAGTCTTTTAATCAATGCCATGAGATTCTTTGTTGATTTTATCTGTATTTATGTGATTTCAAGCCTGGGGCTATGAGTTGAATACGAGAATCTAAAATTAAAAGCAACAGCAACTCAGCATTGTCTGTTTATTTAGAAATTTGGTTAGTGTTCAGTGTACATTTTTTATTGACTTCATGGTTAACACTAGCAAGCACGGAAGATTGTATAGATGTAGGTCATTTTTCTAAGCATCTACAAATTATTCAGCTTGATTGACTTATTATTTTCTTCCACTTGTGCACAATTAACCAAGGGTCCCTGGAGGTTTTTATGGTTTGCTTAAGCATTCAACAGAAGTAGCATGATTTTCAAAAACCTGATGAATTATAATTATGACGAATCATGAATTAGAAAGGAGAAGGCAGTGTTTCTGTTTTTCTAGAAACATATGTTAATATGAAAAATATATATTAATAGAAAAAGTGAAATTTTCCACTGCATTAACCAAGTCTAAACTAGGATGTTGGAGGAAATGATATTTAAGCATGACTGAACAAACTTTTGCATAAAACCTAATGACCAGAATTCTGCAATAATTTGTTTCAAAAATATTCATTAAAACAGGACACTTAAATTTAATTTACTTGAGGAAATAAGCATGACTTTTACAATGTATTCCGTTCATGTTCTCAAAAACTGAGTTTTCCTTTGTACAGAACAGTTTTAAATACTAATGACAAGCTATTACTCAGATCCTTAACAGAATAAGAAGCCTTACTCAGGATCTTTAACCTCATCTAGATTTACTCAGTATTCAAAACTGACTCAAAGGGCTAAATCTAATTGTTCATCCCTGCTGTACCAGACCCTCTGAATCATTTGGACATGGGTAACTACTGTCTTATCAAGTCAATTTATTTGGTAGGGCACTCTAGACGAGAAAGCCAACTTAAAGAAGTGGATAAGAGTGTCAGACTAGAACTTAGAACATGGTTAAAATCACTGCTTGGCCATGGAAACTTACTGAAGGGTGCCATTGATAAAATCACCTCTTGAATATTTCACATACTTTCCAAACACTGTAAGACTTAACATTAGTCAGATGCAACATGACATCATGTAACGACAACACTCTAGTTAGGATTAGCAACAGGATTTCACACATGCTCGCGCTTTAGAATCACAACTGCAGTGTTGTGTTAACAGCATTTTTGTTCCCACTATTTCCTTGAGGTCACATTGTAAGTTATGCCAGAAAAAGGTGTGAGGTTATCTCTTGTTAAGTTACGTTCATAATGTAACATAGTTGTACCTTTCATGTTAGAAAATAGAACTATTTAGAAATAACTAGTAATTTTAACCATTCATTTCCAGTTGTTTCTGTCCAAACACTGCTTGTATGCGGTTGCATAAGTTGTTAAAGGCTAAGCAAATTTTGTCATCACTGCCATAATGGGCTGGTATGAGGGCCATTTAATATCACATGGGCACATTGCACTGTCAGGGGCTTTTTTAAACCACTGGCCTAAGATGAGCCAGATGGCAGCCAATGCAGTTGACTACAACACAGATAACACTGTTCTCATCTTCCTTATATGCCTATAATAAACACATAAAGCACCCATTTGGTCCTTTTAAGGAGAAAGGTGGGGTGTGGATGAATGAATGAATGAATGAATGAATGAATGAATGAATGAATGAATGAATGAATGAATGAATGAATGCTCACCAGCACTGGCTCAGGATTGTCAGCCATGAAAAGCAATGTTTTAAAATGGGTCAAAATATGGTACCAGTGGGCAGATCCTGCTGGGGATATCAGATATATGGATATAGTTTAACTGTTCTCTTTATATAATTTGGTAGAAAATGAACGTCACATTCTGTGCAGATTACTGTATTTGTGTGAACTCTGGATATATTTATATGGGCACTTTTTGATGAGCCTAATGGATTGAATGGTGCTTGTGATTTGATAAGGTCGGTATCTTGGGAAATGAGGAAAAGCTGGGTATCCCTTGGTAGTGCAGAATGAATGGTCCTTTCCTACTCGAAAAACAAAAACAATAAAGAACAAGGTACTTTATGCAGGTAAACATTATATATATTTTATTGCTCTAGATCAACAGCCCCCAACCTTTTTGGGACCGCGGACTGGCTGAGCCTCTGAGGAAGGTGGGGCACCCCCGCACTTGTGCGGGCGCTCTTGGACGCATGCGCAAAGCAGTGAGGGAGTGTGTGTGTGCCTGTCAGCACCAGTGTGAGCGCTCCCCACCCCTCTGCACATGCGCAGGAGCGCATCCATGCATGCCCACCCACCCCTTCGCGCGGGCACTCAGGCACATGTGTGAAGAGGGGGGAGTGCATGTGCAAAGCAGCTGTGGGGAGGGGAGTGGGGGTCAGGAGGTCTGTCTCCATGGCCTGGTCTGACTCAGGCCATGGACTGGCACCAGGCCGCGGACCAGGGGTTGACAACCTCTGCTTTAGATGTTTTATCACTATGTTGTAACCACCTAGGATAGTGTTGCGCACGAATGTATAAATGTATAAATGTAAGAAATAAAACAAACAAACATTTATTAGAGGTATGCTGAATATTTCTGGTGCAATAATTTTGACTACTCTCATTCAATTTGATGGGAAGTAAACTCCCTTTTAAAATCATTTCAAACAAAGGAAATTTTTCAGGAAAAGTCTCCTGGGTTGGGTTCAGGATCGTTGGTTATCTTATTCACAATGTGACCAAAGAGTTTGTATGGATGTTTTGTCTTTCATTATATAATCACAGGCTGTAACCTTCCCAGCTTACAACATTTCAGGTGAAAGTCTGAGGGGAGATATCATAAGGTCACTCCTCGCATAGGGCTTTTTTCAGATCGGGAAGTGTGCGCAGCCAGGGAAGCTGCAGATTGAGTTGTAATAAAAACAGAAAACAGACACTCTTTGCCACTTCTGTAGTGCTGCAATAAGATACAGTAGGACCCCACATCCTCTGGGGATTAGTTCCAAGCTGCCCCACAGGTGCTGAAAACCATGGATAATAGCAAACACTATACATAGCATGATAAAAGAAAAAAAATCAGAAAAAAATATTTTCACCATGTACAGTGGTGCCTCACTTAGTGATGTTAATCCGTTCCAGGAAAAACATTGCTAAGTGAATTAATTGCTAAGCGATTTTAAAAAGCCCATAGGAACGTATTAAAACCCAAAGCCCTGCATGATCAGCTGTGCTTCATCACTCTCTCTCTCTCTCTCTCCACCCCTCGCAGCTCCAGCCTCGGCAGGGAGATTGAGGCACCGCCGCTGCCACCCTGGCCGAGAAAGACCCTCTGCGCCTGCAGCAACCTTAAGCCTTAAGGTTGCTGCAGGCGCAGAGGGTTTTTCTTGGCCAGGGTGGCGCGGCGGTGCCTCAGTCTCCTTGCCAAGGCTGTCAGTCTCCCTGCCGAGGCTGGAGCTGTGAGGGGTGGAGAGAGAGAGAGAGACAAAGTGCAGCCGATCGGCAGGGCTTTGGGATGATCGCTTCCCCCGCCGATCAGCTGTGCTTCCTCTCTCTCTCTCTCTCTCTCTCTCTCTCTCTCTCTCCACCCCTCGCAACTCCAACCTCGGCAGGGAGACTGACAGCCTCGGTGGGGGCTTTGCGATGATTGCTTCCCCACAATCATACCAAAACGAATTTTCCCCATGGGGCCATCACAAAGCGATTGCTCTTGTGATGGCAAAAAGTCCATCACAACGCGATTTTGTCGTAAAATGGAGCGATCGCTATGCGAGGCACCACTGTATTATCAGTTCTGGTAAACACATCATGAAAATATATATTTTGGATTTTTAAAAAAAATATATTTTAAATATTTTCAGACCATGTATAAGTGAAACCATGGATACTGACCCTGCAGATATGGGAGTCTTTGTGTTTTGCCAAAAAAAAAAAAAAAAAAAGACGCACACTCCCACTGAAACAGAAGATGATGAATTTTCAAGAAAAGTTTCTCTATCTTTTTGTTGACTCTGTTCCCACTGCCATTACTGTCATGACTACAATGACATTAGGTTCCATTGGGGAAAGAAGATGATGCCTAGGCTGCCAGCACAATTGCTGTTGCTGCCACATGCAGTAGAAGTGCAAAAAAATAAAAATAAATCCTTCAGGAAAATGAGAGTTGTGTTACAGGCACTGCTTAGGTTGAGCCTCCCTTCTGAGAAAGGATCAAGGAATTTCTGTTCCCTTTGGAGATATTTGATGAATTTGTCCCCTCAAGTAGAGTGGAGAATTTTGAGGAGCCATTTGTGCTCAGGGATTAAATATGCATTTGGTGTCTAGTAAATGGCCCAAGAACACCAGAATCTGTGACATTGTGGAAAGTATCATTTCTCTCCCTCCTGCCCCTTGTGACTCAACTGATCTCTTGTATGCTGAGGACACTTTAACACTGAGTCAGCCTGCCATTCTCCGGCACTAGCCTAACTTTTCTGAGAAACACAAATGCTTCCTGGCAGCCTGAACTGAAGGTACTTTCCCACTGCTTGACCTGATTGTCAGTGGTGAGCTATTTTCAGACAGAAGAAGGTGGGTCTGCTTGCAGTGGAGATTGGGAAAATCTGCCAAAGATGTTAGGATGCTCTTTACAACACCGGTCCATCATCAGGGTCATAGTTCAAGGTCACAGTCAAAGATGTAGGCTGCATCTGTTGACTAACTGTCTGGAGCAAAGCAGGCCAATTCCTTATTGCGCTTCACAGAAAAAAAAACATAATGTAAATACTTCATGTAAATATAGATGGCTCATGACTGGAGTAGGGGAAGAGGTCCACCCCAAAATTTATACCCTCCCAGTCAAGTCAGAAGCCTCCCTACAAATATGTGCAATAAACTGCAGATTCCACATATTTATATTATTTTCCGTCCTGACACATTTACTGTGTGTTTTAATTTTGTTCATGACAGTTGCTCTGGGAACATTTCTGTGTACTCCATTCATATAGTTATGTATACACTGTATGAAAACAATTCACAGGGTTATTGCCAATTATGTCATTTCAATGGCACAAACAGGGATGTAGTTCTTCGCTTATTTCATTCTTGAAGAGGAGAATGGAAAGTCTCAAAAGTCCTCAGACAAACACC
Source organism: Pogona vitticeps (assembly GCF_051106095.1). Lineage (NCBI taxonomy): Eukaryota > Metazoa > Chordata > Lepidosauria > Squamata > Agamidae > Pogona > Pogona vitticeps. The sequence goes on along the minus strand of NC_135783.1, from coordinate 28,333,734 downwards.
ATGAATGAGATCACGAGTTTTGCACCCTCTGTTTTTTTTTAAGTTTCAAGACTTCTCCACTCTAAAATTCATATGTGCATTTTGTGCAGTTAACTATCTTTTGTGGGAAACAAAAGTCGTGCTTTGTGTAAAATGCAAGCTTTTAGGTGCAAAATGCAAGTGTTTTGTGCAAAACCCCACTATCACCTATTTTGTTCATGCTACTGATGACCGAAAAAAAAGCAATTGTCTTTTAATCCTTGTGCTTGAATTAAAAACATCACAGTGGCTGACAATATTTGACAGGTATCAAAATGTCTTAAGGCATCCTGTTCCTTCTAGGGTGAAAAATGTTGCAAGTACCGTATTTTTCCATGTATAAGACTATACTTTTGTCTAAAATCTTTAGAATAAAAATTGAGGGTCATCTTATATACGGAAGTAAGCTGAGGAGAGAACAAAAAGAAGTGGAAGGGAAAACAGGGATCAAAGAGATCCTTCAGGGCTTTGATCCTTTCCCCCCTACACTTGCTAAGTCCCACTTAGGTTTCTTACTTTTGGGTTAGAAAAGTGGGGGCATCTTAAACATGGGGGTGTCTTATACACGGAAAAATACGGTATGCATTATATCCTCAAAGACAAAACTCTGAAGATTAGAAAAACCTTAATTTTCACCTTCACGCAAGTGTTAAATCTAATACATTAAGTCCACTTACACAACTACTGGCACAACTTGTACTAGAGATTGAAAAGTAATTAATGGTTTAGTAGGTAAACCACTTCTATGTATCTCTACTTAGAAATGCCTGGAAAGCATCACCATATCTCAGAGTTGACTTGACGTCATGCAGTTACTATTATTATGACTTCATTATCCTCAGTGTAGCTTGCATTGGTTCCATTACTTATTTCATTGACAGTTGTGCAACCATAACAGCTGCTAGAGGAACCACATCTCTTGGACTTGTACTGCTAGCATACACTTGGATAAAAGCCACAGGAATTGTTATAAGTCATATTGAAACCCTTGTGAATAGATATGGTAAAGAAAGTGTAAAAGATACATAGCCTCAAAGAACCAGACAGTTCTTTTTTTGCAGAGGTACAATTCATGAATGCATTGTTAATAACATGTGTTAGTAATATGTCATTCATTCATTCATTCATTCATTCATTCATTCATTGCCTATTTTAATTATTTAATTTGTCCCACCTTTTTTTCTAAAAACAGCACTCAAATCAGCTGAGAAAAAGAAAATTCAAAGAAAAACAAATGCAGTTAAAATATAAATTAAAATCACATCAACAAATAGAACCGATTGCTCCCTGAAACTCTAGCCAAGTTTAGAGGCAAACGGTCTGTATCAACGCCTGTGCTTTCTCATAAGAGGAAGGCCAACACAATGGGGGCCAATTTCACTTCCTGTGGTAGGGAATTCCACAGGCTGAGGGCAGAATGGCATCCCACTAAGATTTTAAAAGTGAAGCAGTCCAGTAAAGGAAAATAATTTTTCACATAAGCTGGTCAAAGGTTGTATAGGTTCACCCAGCCTTCCATCGTTCTGAGGTCAGTAAAATGAATACCCAGCTTGTTTGGGGGTGGGGGGCAATGTGTAGCTTGTAGAATTAATTTGTAAACTGCCCAGAAAGTACTTTTAAGCACTATGGGGCAGTGTGTAAGCAGCACATTTTGCTTGTTTAATAATATAAGGACATGGATGTGGTGGCGCTGCAGGTTAAACTGCAGAAGCCTCTGTGCTGCAAGGTCAGAAGACCAGCAGTCATAAGATCGAATCCACACAACAGAGTGAGCTCCCGTCCCTTGTCCCAGCTCCTGCCAACCTAGCAGTTTGAAAGCATGTAAATGCGAGTAGATAAATAGGTACCACCATGGTAGGAAGGTAACGGCGTTCCATGTCTAGTGGCGCTGGCCACGTGACCACGGAAACTGTGTACTGACAAATGCTGGCTCTATGGCTAGGAGATGGAGATGAGCACCGCACCCTAGAGTTGGATACAACTGGACTAAATGATCAAGGACTTCCTGTAAAGAGCAAAAACAGCTTGTAAAACTGTTGTAACAAGTGCATCACATACTTTGTGTTGAGCTTTCTGGACCAGTGGAAGAGTCTAAAGGCAGCCCCATATACAAGTGGCAGCATTTTAGAATAAAAGTACAGGTGACTCACAGTGTGTGGCCTATCTTATCCAATACAAAAAAGATAGAAAAGTAATTCCGTGAATAAGGAACATTTAGAATTCCAAATGAGTTTGCAGCTCAGCAGGCTCATGGGCAAAAAATGCTGATCACCCGCTGGAGATGTCTTTTCCCCTGTCTGACTATTCCTTTTTCTGCCTCCTCGTCCTTGTCATAAAATGGAGTGAGCAGAATGCTTGCAGAGGGCAGGCCTGGGAATTAAAATTCATCACCATACCAAGCAGTTGTTAAATGATGGTCCATCTGAATTATTCCTCTCCCTCAGACACCACAACTGGCTCTAAATGTCCTGCTTGCAAAAACCAAATGGTTGTTAAATGCCCATTATCCATGGTGTGAATGTCACCTGCAGCTCATCTCTGCCAAAGGCTGGCTATCAACAAAGTACATTTCTGTAGCTTCTCCATTCAACTGCTTTCCAGTCAGCTGGATCCCACCATCCTTTATGGAGACACCTGGAATTTTGCTGTCTTTTCATGCTGCTTCATAAGACATTTCTGAAATCTTTCATGTACTTGTACTGTACCAACCTCTTTCTTTTCCTTTGAAGTTGTGAAGTAGGTCAGCCTGAACAAAGCCCAAGGTCACACAATATGTTTCATGGCTTGGTGAGTGAGCGAGAGACCAGAACCTAGATCTCCCAAGTCCCATTTAGGAGGAGAAGATACTGTCTCTTTCATCGGAAAGATTCAGATGTCTGTTCAGAACAGCAGGGAAGATCCACCCTCATGTTCTGCAACCTAGGGAGCCAAATATCCTCAGCTGGACTTTTACAATGGAGGCCTTTTAAAATATTCACTTTGTTGCTGCTGAGTTTGCTTGATCCTGATGCATGTAAAGAAGGTGTGTAGAACACTCTTTTTTGCATGGAGTCTGACTTCCTGTTTGGAAAGGGTTGGAGATGCTCCATTTCATCAATGGGTCAGGATACGTGGAGCTAGACCAAAGTGGTCAGGTTAATGTAATTCATACCAATGTGGTCATTTCCCTATCAAGTATACAAAGCACAGCTTAGCTCCAAGAACAATAGAGCATTCCTGCCTTAGAACATAGTTTAGACCCATGCAAAAGCTTTCTTGCTTGCAAGAACATTTCAGTTCTGTGCAGGTCATTTACAGTTAAAAGAACTTTACATATATGCATACCTTCTTATATCTGATCACTGAGCAGATTATACCAATATCTGTATCTATATCATCTATATCTATATCTATAATTAGTGTATTATTTATTTATTTATTTATTTATTTATTTATTTATTTATTTATTTATTTATTTATTTATTTATTTATTTATTTATTTATTTTATTCTATTTATACCCGCCTATCTAGTCAATACGACACTCTAGGTGGCTTCCAGACAGATAAAAATACAAACACATGTACATATAACAAAAAATAAAAATATGTAGGAATAAACAAACAATAAGGGATAAACAATAAGCAAATTCTTCAAGATGGCGAAAATAACAAAGAATAGATAAAGAAGGACAAATGAATTGTTATCTGGAGGGAAGGCCTGCTTAAAGATCCATGTTTTTAGATGGGTCTAAAAAATACCCAGTGACGGAGCCTTATGAATCTCTGGAGGCAGTTTTATGTAAATTTGTTTTATATAAATTGTGCTTTCATTCATGTTGTAAACCACCCAGAGTAGCAATTTGCTATATGGGTCGTACAGAAATTGAATCTCTCTCTATTAAATAATAATAATAATAATAATAATAATAATAATAATAATAATAATAATAATAATAATAATAATAATAATAATAATAATAATAATAATAATAATAATAATAATAATAATAATAATAATAATAATAATAAATACCTTTATTGGCATATAAAGCAGTAAGACAATCAAACTGGTTTGTTGGGAAACCATATTTACAGAATCCATAAAGCAAAAAGGCAGAAAGCATTCAATAAGGAGCAGAACATCACCTCCTAACAATTCATCCAAAAAAATCTGCGACTCTTTCCAAGATATCGACCACCTCCACTGATAACATAAAATGAACTTTGTTCAGATTAGATTTCCCCTCCAGCTTTAATGAAATCGAGGCAACATACTTTGCACTGTGACGAATACATGCATATTTCTAAAACTCTAGCACCACTTCCTACTATTTGTTCAATATCTTCATCCCAACTCAATTGAAGTATTAATTCATTGTATGGAAAGTAGTGACAAAATGTAACTGCTCTGTATCTTTTCCATTTCCATGACATTTAAGTGCAGCTGTATTTTCCCAACCAGTGTCCATCTTTTTGCCCATTTGCAGAATGCATCAAGAATCCGAATTATTTATTTTGTCTTCATAGGGGACACATACCTGAACTTTTTTTAAAGCTCTGGTTACTTATTCTTGACTGACAATATTAGATCATTTAACACTAAAGGCTAATGGGCTGTTTTGTTTTGTTCTTCTAGGGCATCAGTAGTCTGTTCAGCTCACTTAAAGTAGTGAGGCTTCTTCGTCTGGGTCGTGTGGCTCGAAAACTGGACCATTATATTGAGTATGGAGCAGCTGTCCTGGTTTTGTTGGTATGTGTTTTCGGTCTTGCAGCCCACTGGTTGGCCTGCATTTGGTACAGCATCGGGGACTACGAAGTTATCAATGAGGATAAGAACACAATAAGGAATGAAAGTTGGCTCTACCAGCTAGGGGAATCTATAGGATCACCTTATCAATTAAATACAACAACTGGGAAATGGGAAGGAGGACCAAGCAAGGATTCTGTCTATATCTCTTCATTATACTTTACAATGACAAGCCTCACGAGTGTTGGATTTGGGAACATTGCACCGACTACTGATGGAGAGAAGATCTTTGCAGTTGCCATGATGATGATTGGCTGTAAGTATCAGAGGATTTATTTTGAATATACAGTGTCTGAGACTGCATGTTTTTCACCACTTTGTAAACCGGCATAATGTCCATTGGGTTATATTCAGAATTGCTTGGAACAGGACTCCACTGACTTGATGGTTTCATACATTGAAGGTTGAAAAACAAATCCATTGTAATTATCAGATATTCACCAGCTCTACATGTCCTTGAAAGGCTGCTCTCGATTCTGCAGAACGGCATGGGGGATGGTGTGAGGGCTGAAAGGGGGGAAAGGAAAAAGGAAATGATTGTATTCCTCCTTCCTTCCAGCAGAAGTTTTTGTTGTATCTGAGATATTTCCTTGACCTGAAGGAGCCTTTCCTATCTTGAAACAGTAGGTCTGGATCCAAACCATTTTGATACCTGAAATGTTCTGTACTCTAGCCACTATGGTGTCCAAGGTTGCATTTTCTAGTACAGTCTCTGTTAGCATTTCACAAAAGAGCATGGAAAAAAAAATCTCACCACACAATTAAATAGTGTTTCTGTAAAGGGTTAGTTTGAATAAGGTTTTTGCTAATTAAGGATGACCTCTTGGTAATAATAAAGCACACACATCCAAAGTGTCAGAAGAAATGTTCCCTTGTAAATCAGCTTATTGGAATCATAGAAAAAAATTGTTGAGCTGCATGTAGATAACGCTTTTAAAGATGGCAAAAACACAGATATTGTTTACATTATATTAATTTTGCATGTTTCACTCAGCAACTGGCTTAAGGTCAGTTTCATACTATAAATGGATCCAGTAAAGATTCAGCAAAATGTTGACAGGGAAGATTGGGACAATAGATTGACTATGAAATTCAGCATTCTTCTAGCCATTAACCATCTGTCAGTGTGCTGTATGCTTATGGCCTGTCATGAGACAATTTACTGGTGAGAGAAAGGGATTCTTATCGTTCAGATATCTGTATACACTTTTTTGTTGTATAATTCCAAGGAAAATAGATGAGTTATTAATTCCATTGATGCTAGTTCATGAACTCCCTTACTATCTACAGCAGGACTGGATTTTACAGTAGATCTCTGCATGATCTGCACTGGATCAGCAAGGATTTTTAATAGTTTAACAATAGCAGCAACAAAAAACCTCCCTGCTCTAAATTATCCAGCTGAAGTTAAAAAAAAAAAAGAGAGAGAGAGAGAGAGAGAGAGAACTTGGGAATTTAAGATCCTGTGTGGAAGTACTGTAAGCTCCATTCAGTTCTGGTACTCAGTAGAAATTCTTCAGTTCATGCTTCTTTAACAATCCTGTAGCAGTATCGTGTTTTTTAAAATGCATTGAATGATTTCTGGGGTGTATTCTGGCCCTACTGGAATTACCATGTAGTAAGTGCAGTAGAGTTATAGTTGTAGTTCAGTTTAGGATGCTGTCTCTCTCTCTCTTGTATTGCATGTATCCATTGAGGATTCCAGTGTTCAACCTCAATGGAGCCAGTCTCCTGGCAGCCAGAATACCTTACTTCTACTGCTCAGTATCATGGTTTGTCCAAAGTGGTACAGTGGGGTCTCTACTTAAGAACTTAATCCGTATTGGAAGGTGGTTCTCAAGTTGAAAAGTTCTTATGTTGAATCTGCATTTCCCATAGGAATGCATTGAAAACCATTTAATCCGTATCTGCTCTTTTCCGACCATAGAAACTACAGTATGGGGATGTGTTTTTGTTTGTTTGTTTGTTTTTGTTGGAACACATTACACTGGCAAGGATAAAAAGAAACACCCTGTTGGCAGAAAATGATAAATTCCTGTACCAACAGTCATTTTTTTAAACAGACAAACAAATAGGCTTAGAAAATGGCTGAAACTTGAGGCTGTTGTTTATATCTCCTAAGGTGACTATGCCACAGAAGATCTAGAACAGGGGTCTCAAACATGCGGCCCGGGGGCCATTTGCGGCCCACCGGACGATAGTTTGTGGCCCCTGACTTGCCTCCCCCCTGAAGTGCCCACGCGTCCTCTGCTGTCAAGAGTCAAAAAAAAGCCTTGCCTTGCTTGCTGGCTCTCCCACAAGACAGCACCTCTTGCGCCCTCCATCCAGGACTGCAGCCTGCCAGCGTAGGTCTTTTTATCAGATTGTGCATCAATCTGTAAGCCTAGGGTAAACTTTGACTAACCTTTCACCTGTTGATTCATTAAGACTGGTCCAGTTGGGCTAGAAGTTGGTTCAAGTCCTATATTTTTGGAGCAGTATGGTTGGTGGATCTCAGAAGCCAAGTAAGAATACAGTAGATCCCATATGCCTGACCACACTCAACCACTCTGTATAAAATGAAGATTTATCTGGTATCCATAAAGTTAGGTAAAGGTAAAGGTTCCCCTTGACAATTTTTGTCCAGCCATGTTTGACTCTAGGTGGCGGTGCTCATCCCCATTTCCAAACCGTAGAGCCAGCGTTTTGTCCGAAGACAATCTTCTGTGGTCACATGGCCAGTGCGACTTAGACACGGAACACTGTTACCTTCCCACCGAGGTGGTCCCTATTAATCTACTCGCATTTGCATGCTTTCGAACCGCTAGGTTGGCGGGAGCTCGGACAAGTGACGGGCGCTCACTCTGTCATGTGGATTCGATCTTACAACTGCTTGGTCTTCAGACCCTGCAGCACAGGCTTCTGCAGTTTAGCTCACAGCGCCACCACGTCCCATCCATAAAGTTAAGCCATATGCATATTTCGTCACTATTTCATATGGAGGACAGTGGGGGAATATGACAGGTTTCTTTCTTCCTTTACGGACAGCAATTTTTTTGTGTTTTGAAAAATATTTTTAAAATCCCAATATTCAAACTGCTGCATTGAAACAAATGGTGATAGTAATAAAGGTGATGTACTGAAAATCAGGTTCTGTAGCACTCCTTTGAGGACACACAGTAGGCTGTTCAACCAACAGTGCCATAGAAAACAAACAAGCACACATCTGTCTCAATTAAATGTGTATGTTTTAATACGTAATCCTCATGACCTTTCGAATCTCTGTTTGCAGTGTTTGGAGGCGAAAAATCCTTTACTGTAAAAACCTGGTATTTTAATTGGAGTAGTCAAAAGAAACAGCATGCTTTAAATATTTCACTGGGGTAATGAAAATGAGCAATTCCTGCAATTCCAGCAGGGTTAGATTTACTCATTTCCAATATGAGATGAAGATTTGAAGGGATCTGAAATGAATAATGAATGTACTAGAAAACAAACTGTTATAATGTCACATATGGTATTTCAGTGAAATCAAGGCTGATAAGGAAAAATCCATCTCTTTCCTATTTGCTTGATTGTAGAACTGAAATGAATCAAATAAATTAAATTATTAAGAGAAACAATAGAGATTAATAGGCTCAAATCCTCATGATATCTCTTGATTGGAAGCAAACTTTTTAAATCTAGTGCATAAACCAATGTTAACATAAGGACAATATTATAAATTATTTCTGCTGTTCCCGACGCCTATTGCAAACACAGCAATACGTTTTCTGTGTAATGTAAGCTAATTTGAATTGTGAAGCCTATGACTCATGTAGCTGGAGGGACATCTCTGGACAATATGGGAAATGCCTTGAAAGAGATTATGCAGAGAGTTAACTTATTTATTTATTTTATTTATTTATTTAATTCATACCCCGCCTATCTGGTCGGCGAGGACCACTCTAGGCGGCTAACAACAATAAAATACAGTAACAATATAAATAAGCAATTCTAATTAGTAAAAACACTACAATACATTACATAGAGTGCAAAACAGAAACAGTAAAGAGGGAAGAAGGAGGTCAAAAGGAATATGATGGAAAGGCCTGCCCAAACATCCATGTCTTCAATTGTTTCTTAAAGATACCCAGCGAGGGAGACCCGCGAATCTCAGGAGGGAGATTGTTCCAGAGGCGAGGAGCCACCGCCGAGAAGGCCCGATTTCTTGTCTTCTCCTTCCGGGCCTCCCTCAGCGTTAGGCTCCTCAACCTCACCTCACTTGAAGTTTAAGATGCTTTGCTTCTTCAAGAAAAGAAAAGAAAAGCTAGTAATACTGTACCTATATTTCTGGATTCTAGAAAGGAAGGAGGATGGCTGGTGAAAGAATACTTCCTTTACTTCTTGTTAGGTTCCTTGCGGGGAGACAGGGAAGAATACTTGTTGAGTTCCTGACACCCAGGTTCCTCACCAGGATAAGGTAGCAACTCTGCTAAGTGAAATGTATTTCACTAAAGGTATTCATATGTTAAAAAACTTAGCATCTTCTTGTTTTTTCACAAGGTCAGTCCAGAATCATAATGAATCCACTTACTTTTATTTATAGATACGGATATAGGCATAGACAGATACAGAGAGTTGTATTTCCACTTTCTATATTAGACTAACAAAACAGAAAAAAGTAATATTATGAAAATATGTTTCTTGCCACATTTTGCTCACTCTTAATGACACAGAAGAAAGACCAAGAAAAATGAAGACATAACACAATTCATATCATCATCACTAATCAACAAAAGATGTCCTACAGTATGCCACAGAGAAAACAACATATCAAAAACTTCGATGACATTTAACCATTATTTCACCAGTGGCTTATATAAGTGGTTGGAAGGAGCCATGTATCTTTTAAAATGCCAAATAATTCAGTTTGTAAATCTGTGTAATTTCTGAGTTTTGCATTTGGGCAAAAAATGTTTCTATATTTACTGTATTCTGAAATTTTGGAGGTTCCAGCAGAGTTGGATTTACTCATTACACAACAGTGATAAGGATTATGAACTATTTTAAGTAATGGAGCTACAAAATTCATCTAAGATGCATTGGTTGTCCATTCCTTGCCCACTGAAAGTAAAAGGGAAGAAATACTTTAGTCAATTACACATTTTAAGGATGTTATCTCTCAAAACCAAGAGTTTATCAGATTGATTGCATTAGTGATGAAACTGTAGAGATCTATATGTACAGCAAACAAAGTATGTAGCTTGTGCTTTTTTTGGATTGTAGGCAGTATTTGGTATCTTTATCAACATGTTGACAATTTTAAATGAGTATTATAAGGGAGCTGGTCAACCTCCAAGTGAGTTATGTGGTCTGAAGTGGAATCCCTTAATAAATTTAGTAATAAATTTAGAGTACACACAATGCTTGTTGTTTCTATCATGTTTTACAGTTAATGCGAGCAAACTAGACTTCTAGGTTGCTATTTTCCTAACGGAATGCCATAAAGGACATAGCATGAAATGTTAACACAGTCATTATACAGTTTCTTTTGAGTGTTGATTTCTTCACTAGAAAGGACTAATAGTGAAGGCCTCTTCACTAAAAAAGACTAATATCCACTGAATCTTGACTACTGACACTGTTCGAGTGGATTTTCTGAAAGTCAAGTGACAAAATTTATGTTTTCTTTTGTTCTTTGCTTTTGAATGTAAGTTCCTCCACATTTATTATATGGTCTGCATATATACAGATTGAAACAGGTTAGGCTGCAATCCTGTGCACATTTATATGGATGGATGTAGTTTGGGAGTTTGATTCCCTGCTGTGCTTCCAGGGAGAACGGCCGTCCCAGGATGCCCCCCCCCCGAAGAAAGGAATGGTAAAACACTTCTGAGTTTTCTCTACCAAAAAAACAACAACCCTGAAAAGGGTTGCCATAAGTCAGAAGTGATTTGACAGCACATGATTATTATTAATTACTACTGGAGTACTCAGTGTGGTGTAGTGGACAGAGTGATGGACTAGAACGGAGGAGGCCTGGGTTTAAATCTGCTCAGCCATGGAAACTCACTAGGGGTGTGGAATTGGTAAAACCACTCCTTAAATACCTCATTTACCTTGAAATCCCTATTCAATTCCAATTTGATGGCATAGCAAGTGCTATTGAATACAAGGGGATTAATGTTCAAGTAAACATGCACAGGATTGGGATATTAATATTTATTCAAGTTTATTATAGATTATTCGTGTTTATCATATCAGTTTCCCAAATATTCATGTAGCTGTTCACATATACCATGTCTATAACTTGTTAACAGTAAAATTAAAAAGGAAAACACAAGGAATCAGGGACAGCATTTGAGACTTCATTGTATAGTGAGCGTAGAGAGATAACAGGAGACGGATGAAAGAATTCCAATAGTGTCTTAAGGCTATTAGGCAGAACAAGGCAAATTTGTCCAGATTTGTAATTTAAACTGATTATATCTCCCAGGATACCTCAGACAGTATAGCTGTTTGTGAATTCTGGGAGCAGTAGTTCAAAAAACAAAACTTGCAAACCCCTGCCACAGATGGCAGATGTTGGGGGGGGGGCTCAGTGGCTGCCATCTTGTGATTTTTCTCCCTGAGCTTTTTCCTGATGGTTCTCCTATCTTAGAAGTCAGAACTCAAAACACTGGTTTAAGTAATGTTCTTTTTAAAAGTGCTTTTAATTACAGTGACAATTGTAGCTCTGTTTACTAATCTCTTGCCATCTTTGACAAATTATGATTCCCTGAAAGTAGAAACTCCAATAAGAGCAAAGATTGCAAGCAATGAACAGATAATATGCTCAGTGAGGGCGGGGGAGAAGGTAGGCAATAGAAATTGAAGAACTTCCCGAGTTCTCCAGCTGGTACGGTTGTAGCAGCAATCCAACAGCAGTTTTTGGATATTAAAGGCCTCCTTTCCCTCCATCCTGAGGATCCCCAGATTGAAAGGGATCCCTAAGGAACCTTGGAGCCTGACTGGGGGATGTGAGTTAGGAAACTTTAAATTAAAGGTTAACATCTGCCATTGAGAGTGTCATCAGCATTTATGGCAGCAGGATTGTTCAATAGGATTTTAGCTGTTAGTGGTTTTTAGTCCATTTATCCTTTTTGACAACAGGCCAATGTCTAGCCAAGGTAGAATACGCATGCTTGTATTCCCCCCCCCCCCCCCGTTATAATCTAGTATTGTTTAGACTGGCCACTAGAGGGTTCTAATAATAGAAGAGAAAGGCAGAAGCTGAGTTGGAACAGAGAACTTTAGGCTGCTGCTTTACCATTTCTCAAGTCCCATCTGTCTGATCCCAGCAACCTCAAACTTGTATTTGGTGTTAAGGGATACACCTTTAAGAGTGATGCATAATTTAGTGCTCCACAAGTCCTTATAGAGCGTACTTTGGCTACAGAAATGTCTTACATCAGTTTCAGCAAAATTTACTGAGGAGAGGAAATGTCTTCAGGCGCAGACTGGAAGAACACATTTGCAGTAATCCAGAGGAAAGGTATTTCCTGTAGTTTAGTTGCAATCAGGCACGAATCCACTTGCAACACACTTTCTGCATTTAATGTGTGATATTCTCCCTTTGCCTGCTATTGCCTCTCCACTCCTCCACGCTCTGCCCTGCTTCACCCTGTCCTGGAACCCTTTCTTCTCATGTTTTTGATATGGGAGACATAGACATCTCCCTTGGCCGTGTTGCAACTGGATCAGGGAGATTTGTACCAAGGATGGTTTCCTGGGAGCTGAAACTTTGGGGTTTATGAGTCCTTTTCAAGGAGAAAGGTGGGATAAAAATATTTTAAATAAATAAATAAAATTCTGTAAAAAAAAAAAACAGACCAGAAAAATACAGATGGGGCACTGTTTTAAAAACACAGTAGGGCTTGATGTCATGGACAGCGACAGGAATCTCTGCAGTTTCCATCCTGTTTTCTCAAGGTATGTCATTTCTGTATTCGCGAAGGCTTTCACGGCCGGGATCTAATGGCTGTTGTGGGTTTTTCAGGCTCTTTGGCCATGTTCTGAAGGTTGTTCCTCCTAACGTTTCGCCAGTCTCTGTGGCCGGCATCTTCTGGCGAAACGTTAGGAAGAACAACCTTCAGAACACGGCCAAAGAGCCCGAAAAACCCACAACAACCATATGTCATTTCTGCTGTAAAGAGAGAGGGAGGGAGGGACAACGGGCGGGTGGACAGAAGGACAGACAGCTGCTAGACATATGTCGTGCTTGGAGAACAGTGATCACATACACACACATGTGTAGAATATTTGAAATAATACTCTGCAAATAACCCACCTTTTTCAGAGATGGCACAATAATGACAATTCTTAAACATCTCGGGGAAAAGAGAACTCTTGACTCAAATATTAATTCACAGGAACAGTGTTCATAGCTCCCTCCTTACTTTATGCTTCCCTATTGGATCTGCTCTGAAATCAGACTGGATTAGATGAGTTTAGGTATAAAGGGCACATAAGACAGGAACTCTTCTAGGAAGAGAATGACAGCCAGTGTGGTGGAGTGAATAGAGTGTGAGTTTGGGCCACAGAAGACTTGGATTCAAATGCCTGCTCGGCCATGGTAACTCACAGGGGTGGAGTGGGATGGCAAGAGTAAACCACTCTTTACGTGTCTCACATAACTTAAAAAATCTACTAGGGTCACCATAAACTGGAAGCAACTTGATTATACATAATAAAAATAAACTCTCATAATGAAAAATTGTTTTCCCTTTAAACATTCAGATCTTCTGATGAATGCAAGTATTGGAACATAATATATGAGACAGGAATCCGTTCCACTGTCTGCAGTCTTTGGAAGATCTCAACAGAGCAGCAGTGGTTAAACTCCATTGTTTGTGGCTGCAACTCCCATTAATCTCATTCATCATAGCGAGTTGCAAGGGATTGTAGGAGTTGTGATCTGAATATCTTTCTCAAATTCACACCCTTCAATCAGTTTCTTCACTTGTGGCATTTCTAAGTCAGTCCTCAATCCATTCCTTGTCCCTATGATGAAGGCTTTATTGGAAGTCCTTGTCTTTTGCTCTCAGAACTGTTGTTGCTCATCTGTGAAGAGAAAATGAGTGATTAAAGCTACTCATCTGAGGAGCAGGAGCTGACTTAATTAAAGACTGCTTCAGGAATGCTGAAATTGTACAAGGAGTAATTAATGTGGCAAAAACTGAGAAGCAGAAGTTTTAAAAGAAAAGGTAAGGAAAGGACAGAAAAAGCAAGGGAGAAAAACTACATAGCCTCTGGAGAACCTCAGTGGTGCTTTGATTGTCCATTTTGGATAACCTATGAGCAAATGAAGGATGGTCATTCTCCATGAAGACTCTGCACTGGCGAGTAAATCCTGCCGAATGCAGTAAAATTTATTTTTGTTATGTGACTATAGTGACACATGCTGTAGTTACATACTGCTTGGATTACTGTGGTGCACTCTATGTGAGGCTGTACAGTGGTGCCTCACTTGACGACATTAATTCGTTCCAGTGAAATCGCTGTAGAGCAAAAACATAGTCAAACGAAACTTTTAAAAAACCTTGAAACGCATTGAAAAACCCTCAATGCGTTCCAATGGGCTGAAAACTCGCTGTCCAGCGAAGATCTTCCATAGGGGCGGCCATTTTCAGGTGCCTGTAAAGGGAAAAATGGCTCCTAAACACAGCGGGGAGCCATTTTGTACACCCGGCGGCCATTTTGAAAACCCGAAGATCAACTGTTTTTGATCGTCGTAAAGCGAAAATTGGTTCCTGAAGCAGGGAACTGATCATCACAAAGCGGGAAAACCCCATTCAAACCATAGTTTTGTGATCGGTTTTGTGATCGCAAAAATCTCACCATCAAACAGATTCGTCGTTAAACGGGGCGATCGTAAAGCGGGGCACAACTGTATTTGAAGATGATTCAGAAACGGACTGGAGCTAGCTAGGGAGCATATAATGGCCCCGGTACAACAACTGCACGGGCTACCAGGTTGTTTCCAGGCCCAATTCAAAGTGCTGGTCATTACCTACAAAGCCCTATGTGACTGGTGTCTAGGCTATCTGAAGGATCATATCTCCCCATATGAGCCTTTATAGTACTGAAAACCATCAGAGGAGGCTGTCCTCTTGGTACCATTTCCAATGCAGGCACAGTTGATGGGGACAAGAAGAGGACTTTCTCTGTGACTGAACCCAGGTTACGGAATGTTCTCCATCAGGAGGTCAGGTTGGTTTCCTCCCTTTGACCCTTCTGCCAACAGATGAAGACCCACCTTTTCAGGCAGTCTTTGAACAATCATGACTGAATTCCTGAATGCCATTTTTAATGAAAATAGTTTTTAACATTTTACTTGTTTCAATGATTCAATGTATTTTAATCAGTGTTGTAGTTTAATTGTTCTTAATACATATTGTACTGTTTTAAATTCTATTCGTTTTAATACTGTGAGCTGCCTTGAATTCTCTTATCGAGAGAAAGGTGGCCTAAAATTAAAATTAAAAGTTAATAAATAAAATGTGTTGTTAAGTCCTGACCAACTTATAGTGATCCTAATATGGCTTTCAAGGTAAGTGGGAGATTTTAAGAAGTGGTTTTACCAGTTCCTCATTCCCAGTGAGTTTCTGTGGCTGAGCAGGGATTTGAACCCAGGCCTCCTGAGTTATATTGCATCACTCTTATCATCCACACCACACTAGCTGTCAAAAAAAAAATTATGAACACTTAGGCATTTGCCAGCTGCAAATGGGAGAGAATTTACACAAATACTATGAATCTGTACTGTAGATAGCATTCTTAACACAGTGTTATTTAATTAAGAGGTTCATAATTTGCTACAGTCTGATGAGCTCTCACTGTATATTAATTTGAGAATGAATGTGGTTGCTTGTGCTTAGCAAACTGAGTTCATTTTGGGGCATTAATTTATAATTATTGTATCCTTACTGCCAGGAAGATGGAAATAGGTGGTTTGGGGATTTTCTCTTCAAATGCCAAAATAAATTAGTTGCCTTCATCAGAGTTTTTAGTCATGGGAATTCTGTGATTCCATTGTGAATGCCTGCATAAGGCTCTGCTTAATGTATCATCTAATATTGCCCCAGTTGTTGTCAGGTACAAGGGGAAAAAAGAGAAAGAGAGAGAGAGAGAGGATTGGCACTGGGCAACAGGAAGCAATTTTATGACCGAACATTTCTACATGATTGCCTTGTAAGTCTTTTTCTAAAGAGTTCAGTCTAGGGTCCTATTCGGAAAGGAGGAGAGGAGATGGATTCAGTCCCTGATTTGAAGATTGCCTGGCCTAGGTTTTTTGACACCTCACTTTATTTATTTGTTTGTTTGTTTGTTTGTTTGTTTGTTTGTTTAGTGTTTGTTTGTTTGTTTGTTTAAGTTTATATATGGCCCCATAGTGCTACATACACACTCTGGGCAGTTTATAATACATGAAATTTATTTTGACAAAATATGTGGAGGAAAAAAAATATTAAAAACAAACATCGAAAGATATTTTAAGGTCACTGTCTTACTACAACTTTGTGTTATAATCTTCTTACTTGAGGAGCTGTCCTAAGTGAGAACATGGATATGAATTACTTACTTGCTAACTTACTATGAGTTTCATGCTTAGCTCTTATTTCCTTGATGTAAATAGGAAGTCAATCCGAACTGAGTAGATGTCTTTCCCCCACTTCCCCTGTCTTTGGCTGCCTTTTAACAAAACTTGTATTCCTATCTTTTGGATTCCTGACCAACATTTGTACTAATTCTTTCTCCAGTTGCCTGTTGAAATGTTAAAATCAATAATGGCAGTAATTAAGGATGCTGAACTACATTTCTAGAAAAGCCTCTTAGCACAATTTGTAATAGACTCTACTATCAAAAGCTATTGTGCCCTACAATGGCAGAATAAAGAAAGAGAGTAAGGAAACAATGGCAACCAACACAGGTTAAGGCTGCAATTTTGTACCCAGTTTCTTAGGACTAAGTCCTATTGAACCCAGTGGAGCATACTTCTGAGACCTCATGAATACAGACACTGTATTTGTTGCAGAGCTTTGAATTTTGGGTAAATAAATTTTTGTTATGCAATAGAAGTACTGTACAGAGATGCACATAATAACTACAGGTTTCCCAGTTTCTTATTAACTGACACTTAAAAGTCTCAATAACTCACTCTTGAGACATTTGTAGGAGGAAGAATTAAAAAATATTTTTACAGAGTGAAAAAGCACTCAGCAGAGGGGAGGGAGCTCTCTTTGAAATCAAAGTCTGAAAGGAACAATTGTTTAGTGTTGGATGAACAATCACACCACTCCAGAAAAGACCCTCCCAGTCACACAGACTACAGATAGCGTGTGAGGTTGCAAATACAAGTCCAATAGTTTAAGTGGAAAACATCGTACAATTGAATTATGTGGATAGGACCTTCTGGATATATTGGAATACAGCTCTCAACCAACATGGACCAACATGGACTTGCTGGTTGAGGGGTGATAAGGCCTATGCTTTAACACTTCTAGAGCGCTGTTTGTGTCTCAGTCTTTCACACAGTGAAATTTGTTCCAAGCACACCCATGCTTAAAAGATATTTACGTTCAGTGCAATCTATTTGAAAGTCCTTTTAATTGATCCCTCCACCTACTATGGAGCCTTCCTTCCTTCCTTCCTTCTGGAATAACCTGTTTTAAATAGTCTAGGAAACCTAACACAGATATTATCATTTATTTCCTTCTTTTTGTACTTGAATTTGACTGAGGCTTATGGAATGAGCAATTATGTTTCTTTGCCTACCTCCTGAAGTGCTGAAAAACTGATCTGCATGCACAAGATCTCAGATTCAATTGCTCTATTCTTCTGTTAATCACTTGCATTTTCAGTTGTAGTGCATCTTCAGCCCATTGCATCTCTCATTCAAAGAACTAAGTAGCAGCTGACAGGAAAACCTTCTGTCTGACAGCCTCCTGTGAGATAAACTAAAGTGGGCTAAATTGACAGTTATCTAATCTAGTTTAGTGTCCTGTATTCTGATGTCTATAAAGCTGGCTTTGCATTAATTGACATTTTTGTCAAATAGGTGATCAATTGATCTATATACTATGTACCAAATACTGTTTCATGTCTGGCACCCTCTCTCCTGCAGAGTTTTCCTTTCTTTGTCTTTCCAAAGTGGCCGTGCTCTCAACTTCCCCAGCCTTGCTTAATTATCAGAAAAGAGCCTTTTTATATTTCTGCCATGAACGTGAGCCACAGAGACACATGCAATGTGCTTCTAATTGCAGGCACTATGGCTTGCTGGATGCCTAAGGATGGCAGATTCAAGTTAATTGGTGACGCTAGCATGTTGCAATTAACCTTATTAAGGGATTGAATTACATCTAATTAAATTCTTGCCTTGGACAGGAGTCATGCAATCTTTTTCCCCCTCTGTTGTGTTGTCCCTCAATAGGTTTAATTCTAAAACCTGCTGGGTTTTTAGTGTAAAGTCAGTGTGGGAGGAGAAGAAACTGTTACATAGTGAACATTTAAAAGCACCACTGATAGTATAGCTTGTTGAAATAGTTCAAATTTTCTCTTGTGGGATTTTAACTAGCATTGATGGGTTGAGCTGGGAACACATTTTAAGTATGTAGAAAGTGCTTGTTCCTCTCACTGAATATTGTTATGCACATTTATGCAGCTAGTACATTGAGGCATTAACATAGGGTGGGGCGTAATGATAGTACAAAATCCATGAAGGAACAGCAAAACTTTAGGACGGTACCGTTGAAAGTATAGCTATAGACAATGGTGTCTGTGTGATCTGGAATCCCGGTTCTGTATATCAGATTTGAAGTTTTCCTGGCAGTCTCTGTAGGTATTTATACTGTATGTGTGGTAGCCAAAAGGCAGGACTAGTCAGAATATGTGGTGTCAGGATGAGATAAACTGTGATGGTTCTGCCCCCTCCATCACTTTACACAGTAACCTGGATTATATAACCTAGATTATAAGAGTAACCTGGATTGTGTGGTTGGCACACACCTTCCCAAAGTAATTTTGAGAGTTCAAGTCTTTGGACATGGTGACCTTTACAGGTTGTCACTCTTAGTGACCCCCGAAGCAGAAGGATAAAGATGACATACAAAGATTTTTCTGCAGACATTTTCTAAAATCATACTCGGGGTACAGGGCAAAAAAGTGAATTTATTTTTCTGCCACTATGCTCCTCTTCCTGTCAGCCCTTCTGATCCCAAATGACATTTCAAGGGTGTGAGGTGAGGCTGAGTTGTAAATAGAGAATTAAATAGCTTGTGGCTAATGGTTCACAGTTCAGCAAAGTGATGGGTTCTGAAGCAATGCTACTAAGAAAAAAAGAACAGGTGATCTGAAAATAATTTTTCACAGCCTGACAAAAGCTTCTGTGTCCTAGACAGATGGTAGAATTTGTCTTTTGGAATAAGATGAGAGTTTCTTAGCAGTGAATTGGGAATCTCTGAATTAAATCAAAAGCCTTCTTTGTCTGATTGTCCTAAAATGATCTATTAGATTGATCCTGGTCTGTGTTGGTGGCACTGTTTAGTTTGGCTGAAGAAAAGGATGATGAAGTAAGCAAGTTACTGTGTATTGGATCTCATTGAGAAGAATGAGATCATCTCATCTATTCTGGAAAAGCCATCTGTTGTGTGAACAGTGGGCTTGTCCAGACCTTGCACAAAGAGGGATCCAACAGTTCCTAGCACAATTGTCAGCCCCATGTATTGCATCGGTGATGGTGTCTGACTTGCTCAAACAGAATTCTGGCCAAAGGGATTAAATCATTTTCAGATATTATATGGCATCTACGTCTCTACTGAAATAAAAGAGGAGCCGTGTGGTCAAAGCAAAATAAAATAAAATAGAAATGCAGTAAGTTTCGCCTATTATGTTTGCATCTATATATCTGTCTATCATGATTCTTTATGTTCCAGCATCCAGGATACACACCTTCCCAAGACAGTTTACATGTAACATCAATATGTGTTGATAAAATCATAACAACAAATATAGAAGAGTAAGAAGTCACCAGCATTGTTTTTGTAAGGCAAAGTTTCCACGTGCATAGGAGGCACTGTATGGAGAAGGAAGAGACCACTAGAACAGGACTAGGAACCTAGTATAAGTCTTTCTGCTGCTCCAAGAATACTTTACCTTGGGAAGTAGATGGTGGGTTGTGTATGTACAGTATATGTGTGGCAACAACACAGCGCATCTGACTTTCTCCTCCAGCTGGGTGGACAAATGTTGTGTCCAGATAGGATTTAGTTGAATACTTCTCTGTAGTAAAAGGTCCTTGTATATAGAAGCCAGCCACACCAGTAACATTAGGCTACCAGTCACCATTTTTCACCATTTACTACTTTTTGTATAGGCATGGCAGAGGAAGGATTTTCTTTAATATGGCAGGTTGGCCTTGAAGCTTGTAGTTGCATAGTCCACAGACAACATTTACTTCCTCCTCTGTAAAAAAAAAAGGGAGGGGTTAGATGTATCTGGTATGATTCTGTAAATTTTCATTTTCAGTGCTAGAAATCCCTTCACTTCTGCAATTTCTGATCAGTTTCATTGGGATTATATCTCTGTGACCACAAAATTAGCAAACATTCACTAAAGACTAGGAAACATTCAGAAATCTTTTTTTTTTAATGACATGTTAGTATCAAAGCTGGTTTCAATGAATGTAGTGCCAGGCCTGGAATTTGCGGAGTAATAAGAATGTAATTTGATTATGATCAGTCTGACTCATTGGTAGATATCATAACTTTTAGAAGCAAGTTGCCATAAATTAAGAAATCTCAGTAAGCATTATCTGTTGCACAAGTCATGCAGCTCAATATGCAACAGGTAATGTCTATGGAAATTTCTTAAATTATGGCAGTTTAGTTTTAAAAGTGATGCCGTTGCCATAACTGCACAAAATCATTTCAGCCAATGATGGTCAATTTGGCTGATTAGGAAGCTTTTGACACATTCCTGGCTGATAAGGAAGGGTTTTCTGACAGATGTATGCTGTTCTATTATTATTATTATTATTATTATTATTATTATTATTATTATTATTATTATTATTATTATTATTATTATTATTATTATTATTATTATTATTATTATTATTATTATTATTATTGTTGTTGTTGTTGTTGTTGTTGTTGTTGTTGTTGTTGTTGTTGTTATTGTTGTTATTGTTGTTGTTGTTGTTGTTGTTGTTATTGTTGTTATTGTTGTTATTATTATTATTATTATTATTATTCAGTTTTGTTAACGTAATTTGTTTATTGTGTTTTAATATTACAACTGTGTTCATTGGTATTTGTTTTCAGTTGTTTTTGTGATGTGAGCTGTCTTGAGACCTGAATTTGGTCTTGTGGGAGAAAAAGTCATTCCACTTAGTTGGGTGAGACAAGGGAAGTGGTCTCTTCTCTTTTCGGCAACTGAATTTTCTTGACTGCTCTGTGATGTCGAGCTTTCATGTGGAGCTCTTTTCAAAACTGAGATGCAGTTTGAAGAGATGAAGTCTCTGCTATAAATGTGTTCCCAAAACACTCAAGCATTAAGCCTGTTCTTTAATTCAGGCAGTCGGTTCTCTTGTGACTGGGAATTCTCACAATTAGAACAAAATAAAGCTGCATAGTATTTGCCCTGAATGTTCTTGTTCAGAGCTTTCTTTAATAAGCCCATACATTCACATAACACAGCTTTTGCTTAAAACTTTATAATACATTAAAATAATGTATTAATAAAGGATATAAAATAATGTACTGGTAAAGGACATAAAATAATGTATTAATAAAGGACAGCTGAGGTGATATAGTTGTTAAGAGTGTTGGACAAGATCTTGCAATACCTGGGTTCAACCTTGCAATCAGTCATGTACTCATTGGATGATAAAAGGGTAGTCGTACTTTTTCAGCATGATCTACCTCATCGGGAGAAGTGAGCTTACTTGGGGAGGAGGGTTGATATGAAGGTAAAGTAGAGAAACAAAGAGAAATATATGGTGTTTTGGGATTACGAGAGGAAAGGGTCACATATAAAAGTAATACATTGTGTGTGAAAGAAAGTGAGGGAGAGGGAGGGAGACAGAAACAGATTCTCTGGAATGTACACACTTAATTATTTCTATGTTGTGATATATTTCCCTGAGATATCTTTGTCCCCATAAAATGTTGATGTGGGTTTCTGGAATGGCCAGCTTTTTAGTTTTAAAGTTCTTTCTTAGGTCTCTAGTTAAAGTTCAGTTGACAGAATTGGTTTACAGTGGGGTCTCTACTTAAGAACTTAATCCGTATTGGAAGGTGGTTCTCAAGTTGAAAAGTTCTTATGTTGAATCTGCATTTCCCATGGGAACACATTGAAAACCATTTAATCCGTATCTGCTCTTTTCCGTCCATAGAAACTACAGTGGAACCTCTACTTAAGAACTTAATCCGTTTTGGAATGGTGTTCTTAAGTTGAAACGTTCTTAAGTTGAAGCAAAATTTCCCATAGGAATGGACTGAAAACCAATTAATCCGTTCTGGCTGTTTTTTTGTTATGTAGAGGTGCGTTCATACATTGAAGCATTAGTTCCCATAGGAACTAATGCAAAGCTGGTTAATACGTACTCTACCACTAGGGGGAGATTTTTTTTAACCTAAGATGACCTAAGGTTAAAAAAAGAGCAGGAAAGTTTTTTTTTTCCTGTTCTTATCTTGGATTTCTGTTCTCAAGTAGAAGCAAAATTTAGCAAATGGAGCTGTTCTTAAGTTGGATTGTTCTTAAGTAGGGACGTTCTTAAGTAGAGACCCCACTGTAGCTCATGAAGGCTCATCTCTGAGAAACCTAGAACATGTAGAGGGCAGCCACATACATGTTTCAACAGCTCTGGACTTGGAGGGCCCTGGCTGCTCATCCCAAAGTGGACAACATGTGTCCCTCCAGAGGTCGTTGGGCTGCAGCAAATGTATCAGCCTTAGCCAGTGCAGCCAGTTTTGTTGAATGATCTGGAAAGTGGGTCCTTCTCTACAACATGGGTTGTAGAGAACTGAGAAGAAGGGGAATATCTGTTGCAGAAGTGAATATTTGCTGATAACAAGACATTGGATGAAAGCCTAATTGTGCTGTTTACAAAATGGCCTATATCTTGTTTGCCAGCAGACAATCATTCTGCTTGACTTCCTGGCACTCTACGGTACTTATGTTCATTGACCTGTGAAACGTGAGGTCAGGACCAAAGAAAGATTTATATTAATTCAAAATCAGTTTAATTGTCCTACATGAGGCCAGTTGTCCAGCTGATTTTGCCGAGATAATGTAGTACAGAAGAATGCCATTCAAGATCTGACTTGTCAGAATGGCTTGCATGCATGAACTTGTGAATCTTGTTTAAGCTTACGCTGTAGTGGTAGCTAGCTCAATGGATAGTTCTACCTTTTCACAGAGACAATGGTATGTTATTATTTGGTGGGTTTTGATTCATTTATTTTGAAAGCAAGGAATTTTAAAAAAGAAATTCTGCTTGGAGACAACTTAAAGGGAATCCCATTGCTTAATACTAGTTGTTTCTTGCATGAAGTTAATAATTGATACCTTCTTTACACAACTGTTTCCTTGGATCCATTTATTCAGAGGTGGGGGAGAGAAACTCATCTGGAGGGAAATGGCATTTTTATTTGTGTGTCTGGTCAGTTAGGTGAGCAGTTAGATAGTTTTGCTTCCTGTAAGTCTGCCCTTTCACTTTCTGGGGTAACAGATAAGAATAATGGATCAAGTGGAGTTTGAAGTTTTGTGCTGCTGAGGACTGAATGGGATTTCCACCTGTTCTTGAAGGAGATGTGGATTTGCTGCCCATGATAATGTCTAAGTCCTTTTAGGTCTGTTTCACACATGAATGAACAAGAAAACCAGGTTTATCAGTAAGGGCACATTTGGCAGGCAGTTCACAGCTCCTATGAAATAAGTTTGCTTCCAGTAGTGCATCTAGCAACTAGGCTCTGTATTAATATGTCTGAGGACGTCTGTATATCACAGAAGTGAGTACACCCCCTCACATTTCATAAATATTTTAGTATATCTAAACACATGCTTGACACCATCTGAACCAAATAAGTTTATCTTGGTCTCATCGGACCACAGGATATGGTTCCAGAAATCCATGTCCTTAGTCTGCCTGTCTGTAGCAAACCGTATGCGGGCTTTCTTGTGCATCATCTTTAGAAGAGGCTTCCTTCTGCGATGACAGCCCTGGAGACCAATGTGATGCAGTGTGCGGCATATGGTCCGAGCACTGACAGGCTGACACCCCACCCCTTCAACCTCTGCAGCAATGCTGGCAGCACTCATACAGTACATCTATTTCCCAAAGCCAGCCTCCGGATATGATGCTGAGCACAGGCATTCAACTTCTTTGGTCGATCATGGCAAGGCCTATTCTTAGTGGAACCTGCCCTATTAAACTGCTGTATGGTCTTGACCACCGTGCTGCAGCTCAGTTTCAGGGTTTTGGCAATCTTATAGCCTAGGTCATCTATATGCAGAGCAACAATTCAGTTTTTTCAGATCCTCAGATAGTTCATTACCAGAGGTGCCATGTGGAACTTCCAGTGATCGGTCTGAGAGAGTGAGAGTGATAACTCCTGCTTCCTCTTCACACCTGAGACTTGTAACACTAACGGGTCTCATGACACCAGGGAGGGAAAACGGCTACTTGGGCCCAGTTTGTGATATACTGTGTACAGTATATCAGGATTGAGAAATGTGTGACTCTCCAGATGTTGTTGAGCACAACTGGCAGAGAATAATGAATGGTACAGAATGATAGGAGTTGCAGTTCAACAATATCTGGAAGGCCAGATCTTTCCATCTGATATGTGTGTGTGTGTGTGTGTGTGTGTGTGTGTGTGTGTGTGTGTGTGTGTGTGTGTGTGTGTTTGTGTGTGTGTGTCCTTCACATTTGCAAAAACATATAGTATGAAAAAACAGATCAGGTGAAAAAGGATATTATTGTCAACCTACGCTGTGTTAAATATTTGTCAGTTTCAATTTTTTGCTTGGGAAGTTGCCCTTTCAATAAGGTAAGCCTAGGCGAATGTTCCTACTGTATTGTGTTTATGTAGGGTTCAGTTTTAGCCACTGCTTTAGGATTGTAACCATTTTGTTGCTTCAGGTCTTGTGCAGAGATCATGCTGCTTTTCCTGTTCAGGTTACAGAAATTCCTCTGAGCATGTTCTTTTAAAATGTGCCTCAGGACTTTGTATCAGTGGAAAACAACAGAGCTAATGTTTGCTCTGCATGAAAATGACAATGCAACTGTGAAAATAGTTCTGGCTCAGTTCACTTATATTTTTCTTTCCTTCAGTTGATCTATATATTGCCTCTCCCTTCCTTGAACTTTATTACAAGCATTCATCACGTACTTGACTCTTTCTAAGTCCTCCTGAACTTCATGTTCTGTAGAATGCTTCTCTTTACAGGATATTATCTAACTCGCCTCATTCCTCCCTTCCCCTTTGGCCTGAAAAATAGCAGTGTTCCATTGTATTACTCACTGGTCCAAATGAATGTTAATAGAGAATGGCTTGAGAACAGCTGTGTGGTAGGAAGGGAACGCCCAAGAAAAGATCTCCTAAGAAGAGCTGGAATGAGTTGTGGTGGAAGAGGAGAGTAACAAAAGCTGCAGGTCTCATTCTGGTACAGGCATGGAGTGCATGGATCTCTTTATTCGCGAAGGCTTTCACGGCCGGGATCTAATGGTTGTTGTGGGTTTTTTGGGCTCTTTGGTCGTGTCCTGAAGGTTGTTCGTCCTAATGTTTCGCCAGTCTCTGTGGCCGGCATCTTCAGAGGACAGCACAGAGCACAGAGTGTTCTTCAGAATACGGCCAAAGAGCCCAAAAAACCCACAACAACCAGCATGGATCTCTATCTGTTAAAATGATAAATACAATCAAGATGCCAGCATGGAACACCTCCCTTCCTCCATGGCCCTATGTCCTTCATGGTGACATAAGCAAAGATCTCCTCCATGTGTGGAAGAGTTGATGGGGAAGATTGAGTCCGCTGTAATTGTTAGTCCTACCCTTAGGTAGAAGACAGGAGGGCCTGGCGTGTTCTGGTCCATGGGGTCAGGAAGAGTCGGACACGACTAAACAACTAAACAACAACAACTACAACCCTTAGGTAGAGTGATGGTCTTTGCACAGGAAGCAGAAATAGGCCCTCCTGCCATCTCTCCTCTGTATCTTAAGGTAGCCTGTCCGGTTCCCTAAAACCAAGCTTACTGCCCCCAGATGTGTTGGAAGATGTTATCACCCCACTAATGTTGAAATAAGAGTTAGTTACCAGTCCTTCCGAATTCATTTGTACAAAGGTGGCACCGTCTTTTGCCTTAGGCATCAAACTGGTTTTGGCCATGGCCCCTTCATAGATTGTTACTTTGTCGTGGTGAAGGGTCTTGAGTAATTCAGAGAAGCTATGGGCTGTGCTGTGCAGGGACATCCAAGATGGACAGGTCATAGTGCAGAGTTCTGACTAAATGCGATCCACCTGGAGCAGGAACTGGCAAGCCACTCCAGTATCTTTGCCAAGAAAACTCCATGGGCAGAAACAAAAGGCTAAAAGATATGGGAGAAATTACAATTATCCTTTCTAGGTAAAATTGCAACGATCAAAATGGACATCCTCCCAAAAGTAATTTTTCTCTTTCAAAATCTACCAATTAAATTAGAGCAGAAATTTTTTCAAGAGCTAAATACTTTAGTTACAAAATTTATATGGCAAAGGAAGAAGCCCAGAATTAAACTTAAACTGTTACAATATGCAAAAGAAAGAGGGGGATTTGGCCTACCAAATTGGAATTTATATTATCAAGCGAGTGCTCTGAATTGGATTAAGGAGTGGATAAAATTAAAAAACAAAAGAATACTATATTTAGAAGGACATGAACTTCAGGCGGGTTGGCATGCCTTCCTATGGTATGGGAAAGCAAAAACTCATAAATACTTCGAGAGAAATATAATAAGAAATTCTCTACTAAAAGTCTGGGAAAAAATTAAATGTAAAATGTATATGAAAACTCCTAGGTGGATCTCACCGATGGAAGCATTCACGCACCCAAACCTATTGAAATTTGAGAAAATAACGACATATAACGAGCTCCTAAATAAGGAAGGACTGTTAAAGACAAAAGATCAACTAGAGAGTCAAGGACTGACTTTTTCATGGTGGCCCCAACTACAACTGCAATCGATCTATAATCAGGATAAAAAAACAGGAGGATTTTATAGCGAATACACAGCACTTGATAAAATATTACTCACTACAGAAAAACAACAAACTCAAAAAGCATATAAGTTTTTATTGCAATGGGACACTCAAGATGAGGAGGTTAAGGAAACAATGGTAAAATGGTCAAAAAATTTTGGATATAGTATTGAACTTGAGAAATGGCAACAAATGTGGACTAAAAATCTTAAATTAACATTAGCAACGTCATATAAGGAAAATTTGTATAAAATGTTTTATAGATGGCATCTCCCTCCATCCAGACTTGCAAAAATTTCTGCCAATATTTTGAATATGTGCTGGAAATGTAAAAACCAAGAAGGAACCTATTACCACACATGGTGGACATGTGATACTGCAAAGAAATATTGGGTCAAACTGTATACATGGATCAAACAAATGACTAAACAAGAAATACAATTTAAGCCAGAAACTTTTTTATTGGGACTAATACCAAATAATATAAATAAGCAAAGTTATTACTTAATATCACATGTCCTTACAGCTGCTAGATTGGCATGGGCACAAGTATGGAAGGAGGGAGTCCCACCAAAAGACAAAGTGATTATCAAAAAAATATTAGAGTGCGCTGAAATGGATAGACTTACAAAGAGACTAAAAGGGCAAGAAAAGTCAACTTACTATGAAAGCTGGAATATGTTCTACGAATGGTGGAAAGCAAAAACTTTGTAATAAATAGAAAATGACCAAAAGGAATAATAAGGAGAAGACACTGCTGAAAGAAATGTATTATTATACAAAAGGCTTGTAGGCTAAGCTCTACAGTATGTATCGTTTGTAGATACAGATTTAGGCATATGTGTGTATATATATGTCTATGTTTGGACATGTGTATATATAAAAAAAATTTAAAAAAATGGAAAAAAAAGATATGATGCTGGAAGATGAGCCCCTCAGGTCGGAAGGCATCCAACATGCTACTGAGGAAGAGTAGAAGACAAGTATGAGTAGCTACAGAGCTAACGAAGTGGTTGGGCCAAAGCCGAAAGGATGCTCAGCTGCAGACATGCCTGGAAGTGAAAAGAAAGTCCAATGCTGCAAAGAAAAATACTGCACAGGAACCTGGAATGTAAGATCTATGAACCTTGGTAAGTTGGATGTGGTCTAACAGGAGATGGCAAGAATAAATATTGACATCCTGGGTGTCAGTGAACAAAAATGGACGGGAATGGGCAAATTCAATTCAGACGATTACCATATCTACTATTGTGGGCAAGAATTCCATAGAAGAAAAGGAGTAGCCCTCATAGTCAACAAAAGAGTGGGAAAAGCTGTACTGGGATTCAATCTCAAAAATGATAGAATTATTTCAATACGAATCCAAGGCAGACCTTTCAACATCACAGTAATCCAAGTTTATGCACCAACCACCAATGCTGAAAAGGCTGAAATTGACCAGTTCTATGAAGACTTACAACACCTTCTCGAACTGACAACAAAGAAAGATGTCCTTCTCATTATAGGGGACTAGAATTCTAAAGTAGGGAGTCAAGAGATAAAAGAGGTAAGTTTGGCCTTGGAGTTCAAAATGAAGAAGGGCATAGGCTAATAGAGTTTTGTCAAGAGAACAAGCTGGTCATCACAAACACTCTTTTCCAACAACACAAGAAGCGACTCTACACATGGATGTGTAAAAGAGACCAAATTGCTAGCATGTGCTGGATTATGGAGAAAGCCAGAGAGTTCCAGAAAAACATCTACTTCAGCTTCATTGACTACGCAAAAGCCTTTGACTGTGTGGACCACAGCAAACTATGGCAAGTCCTTAAAAAATGGGAGTGCCTGACCACCTTATCTATCTCCTGAGAAATCTATATGTGGGACAGGGTGCAACAGTTCAAATATAGATATGGATACGGAACAACTGATTGGTTCAACATTGGGAAAGGAGTACGACAAGCTGTATAATGTCTCCCTGCTAATTTAACTTACTGTATATGCAGAATACATCATGTGGAAGGATGGACTGGATAAATCCCAAAATGGAATTAAGATTTCCAGAAGAAATATCAACAACCTCAGATATGCAGATGATACCACTCTGATGGCAGAAAATGAGGAGGAATTAAGGAACCTCTCAATGAGGGTGAAAGAGGAGAATGTAAAAAATGGTCCGAAGCTCAACACCAAAGAGAGAGAGAGAGAGAGAGAGAGAGAGATCATGACCACTGATCCCATCACCTCCTGGCAAATAGAAGAAGATATGGAGTGGTGACAGATTTTACTTTTCTGGGCTCCCTGATCACTGCAGATGGTGACAGCAGCCACAAAATTAAAAGACGCCTGCTTCTGGGAAGGAAAGCGATGAAAAACCTCGACAGCATCTTAAAAAAGCAGAGACATCACACTGCCAAAAAAGGTCCGCATAGTCAAAGCTATGGTTTTCCAGTAGCGACGTATGGAAGTGAGAGCTGGGCCATAAAGAAGGCTGACCACCAAAGAATTGATGCTTTTGAATTGTGATGCTGGAGGAGGCTCTTGAGAGTCCCCTGGACTGCAAGGAGAACAAACCTCAAATCAACCCTGAGTGTTCACTGGAATGACAGATCCTGAAGCTGAGGCTCAATACTTTGGCCATCTCATGAGAAGAGAAGACTACCTGGAAAAGACCCTGATGTTGTTAAAGTGTGAAGGCAAGAGGAGAAGGGGACGACAGAGGACGAGATGGTTGGACAGTGTCATCGAAGCTACCAACATGAATTTGACCCAACTCCGGGAGGCAGTGGAAGACAGGAGGGCCTGGCATGCTCTGGTCCATGAAAAGTGGTGTCACGAAAAGTCGGACACGACTTAACAACTAAATAACAACAATCCATAGGACCAGGCAAGCTAGTAGGAAGGAAGAATGCAGAGAGGATTCGTTAATTAGGAACTACTTAAGCAGGGAAATACAGAAGCAAAACAACAAAGTATAACAATGTACTTAAGGACAATTCTTCTCAAACATATTTATATTTTCCCTACAAAGATCTCATTGATTCTCATGTGGCATTCAAATTAATGACAGAAGGGAACAAGATATGCTTCAAGTGGGAAGGAGCAACATGAATGACATGAATGACAAGGGAGCATGGAAGGAAAATATTGTTTTAAAATAACTCCATGCTTGTCTACTGTTTGATTACAGTAGCACTGAGTATACTGTTTGGAGTCATTATTTTCTCGCAGGATACATTAATTAGAAGACAAAGAAGACCAGTAGTCAACAATTATCTCTGTCAAATGTTTTTCTAAAGCTAGGGGCGGGGTGGGGGTAGGGATGGAGAGAGAATTAAAATTTAATGTGCATGATCCATGGAGATTTATATACCCTTTGGTTGTGAAGATACTTGTTTATTTCCGCATATTATGTTCTAAAGAGGTTTTTGTATTGCTTTATAATTTGTCAATGTCAAAGCTAGGAAGTGACAGAAAATATGTTTAGTGGAGTTTTCTGCCCATATCAAATAACTGAGTTGGTAAAATACCTTTGTATTTACACATCAGTAGTAATTGCCCATGGGTTTTTTACTGGTGGCATTAGAGCTGTTCACATCTTATCTATTTGTATATACTCAACGTGCACAGAGAGGAGCAGTTGAACCCCACCACTATTATTTATTTATTTATTTATTTATTTATTTATTTATTTATTTATTTATTTATTTATTTATTTATTTATTTATTTATTTATTTATTTATTTATTTATTTATTTATTTATTTATTTATTTATTTATTTATTTAAAGTATTTTTACTCCACCTTTCTCTTTAAAGAAGAAGCCAAGGTGGCTTGCATCTTTTAAAGACAATATTTAAAGCCAAAAACAATGAGTACACGATGGTGGTTTACATAATTAAAAAACAGTATTTAAAGCTAATAACAATATAAAGAGACAGCTTACAATATTAAAAGCAGTATGCAGTGTGCCTCTGTTCGTCCAGGAAATACCCTTATGTAAGGGTTAACATGGACTTCTCGAATGTCAGAATAAAAAGCACAATGTAGTAATACGTGGGAGATAGATTCAATCTCACCAGAGTTACAGGGGCATAAACGCTTAGTGTAAGGGATGTTGTTATACTTCCCTTCCTGGACTGCTGGCGGAAGTGCATTGAAGCGGGCCAGAGTAAGAGCTTTGCGTTGTTTAGGTGTTAGGGGTAAGTAGAGATATTTTGCCGGTTTCAGTGGGAGCAATGCGTTGTCAACTGTAAACCTATTTCTGATAATACCAAGATCCTGCTGCCTTTCTGTCTCAATAATATGCTGCCTAAGATTACTCTTGGCCTTAACGTATCCCATTTGTTGGATACTTTCTACTGAATAGCCGTATCTGTTGATTTTATGGTATATTGCTCTCTTCCAAGGTGACTGATGGCTATCCGTAATGCCAGTGAAGTCAGTCCAATTGGTTGAAAGGTTAGTTTTAGCCAAAAGTTAAAAATAGCCAGCCAAGCTCTGACTTCAACCTTCAGGTAGCCCACTTCAAGCCTGAGGGCTGCATTAGATACCTGTCTTGGAACTTGTAATATAGCCCTCACAAATTTGGACTGAACTGATAAGTATACAAATATTAAAAAGAAACAAACACATACCACTCTGAGAAGTGGTAAACACAAGTAGTACTAAAAAGCCAGTCAATACACTAAAGCATAACAATCCATCCAAAGACTGCAGTCACTGAGGGAAATCTTGCTTGAAGAGAAAGAACTTTGCCTGCTTGCAGAAGGACAGCGAAGCTGAGGCCAGTCTGGTCTCCTGTGGGAGGGACTTCCAAAGTCTGGGAGCGGCAACCGAGAAGACTCTCTCCTGTGTCCCCACCAAACCACAACTGTGATCATGATGGGTGTTACATACAGCACTGATGTTACCTGTCTGTCATGGGTTTGGAGGGAAAGTTCCATCCTATGGGGAGTGGAAGGCGGGACGTCAGGAGGAGGGGCTGTACTGTATATATATGTGGAGCCTGTGTGGAGAAGTTTAGAAGCTGGAGGAGAAGGGAGAAGAGCTGAGAGAAGAAGCTTGAGTGGGAGTCTGTGTGTCAGACAGGGTACTACTGTGTGTCAGTCAGTACCAACCTGATAGGTTCAGGTGTCTGTATGGGTAGCCAGAACTGATAGGTTCAGGGTCTGTGCTTCAAGTTAAGTGTTCTGTGTGAACCAAACTGTGTGTATGTATGATTGAGACTAAGCCACGTTACTGTATCTTATTCACCTGATCATTTTATTTTCCCTGTGCGTTGTTTTAAATAAACCTTATTCTTTTATTTGTTGAAAATCCATCCCTGGTCTGTGTGACTTCTTATAGGGAATGGTTGGTGGCAGCTTAGTGAAACTGTGGCATATCCCAGTAGGTCTGGGTTTGTCACATTGAGATTGAGAGAAAGGCCTCATCTGATGATTTTAACACCTGAGCCAACTCATAGTGGGAGACAAGGTCTTTGAGATAGCTTAGACCCAGGCTATTTAGGGCTTTATAGGTTACAACCAGCACTTTGAATTGTGCCTGGAAACTGATTGGCAGCCAGTGGAGGAGCTGCTGTAACAAGGGGGGTTACATGATCCTGGTCAATAGGACTGAAAGCCTCTAAGAGATCCAGCAAAACCAACAAGGACACAGACCCGCTCTCCAGTTCCCGATGTCAGGGTCTGCATGGATGTGCTGAGCTCTTACACATAGCAAGGCTCCTACTCTTCAGTTTGGTTCCTCTCCACATGCAGGAGGACAATGAAACCTTGGACGAAAGCGGTGAGGCTAGAATGTTCCCCTTTCTTGCATGGTGAGTATACATAAACAGAACACCCCTGGCTAGGCCTACTGTACTGTTCTTAGTGACTGTGGGGAGCCTAGGGTAATATTCCAGCATTGTATGTCAGAGAAGAGGTGCATGGCAATGCCGAAGGCAATAAACAGCCATATTTAAATTTTAACAGCAAAACAATATGGAAAGCTGGAAGAATTCTTACTGTGAGGTTATGTAGCTAAGGTTTTCTCCAGCAAATTATCTGTCAATTATCGTCAATATCTGCAGTGAAGGATTGGAAAACCAGAATTACAATAGCAAAGTGAAGGAAGGCAAAAGGCAGGCCCTGAAACAACATGCAAGTGGTTTAAAAAATCAAAACCATGGAGGGTCAGACTATACGTTAGCTTCTTGTACTGTAAAAAATCTTACAGGAAAAGAAGTTAAATAGTGGGTGTCTGATTTGGATGAGGATCTTAAGACGCCTTTTAGTGACAGACAATGGAATTCACTTTTAGAGTTTAGAAAAACAAAGATCACTATATTCACGAAGGCTTTCACGGCTGGGATCTAATGGTTGTTCTGGGTTTTTCGGGCTCTTTGGCCATGTTCTGAAGGTTGTTCTTCCTGACATTTCGCCAGTCTCTGTGGCCGGCATCTTCAGAGGACAGCACTCGGTGCTCTGTTTTCTAAGGATTATGGTGTGAGTTTTCTGGGGTTGTCTAGGTAGAGAGTGCTCAGAAGTGGAGCACTCTTCTGCGGACGGTCTGAGACTGTGCAGGTTGCCTAGTGCTACACAAATTGACTCTCTGTCCTGAAGCCACATTGGGGAATCAAACCACCCCCACCCACCCAGTCTCTTGACTTGTTGAGTGATCCAGGTAGATGTACACATAGGATTAGGGTTCATATAGGGATGAGCACATCTATCTGTTTTGCTTTCTCCTGTATTTGATTTTTTTTTCACATTTGGGACAGTTCTTTCTGTCCCAAATGTGAAAAAATATGAAGAAATTTGAAAGTTTTAGTAAATTCTTCAACATTAAATTGAAATAAAAGTTTCACTAATTTGTGCTGGCCATTTTTATATTGTCCCTGCCTGACATACTGAAGTAAGAAAAGGAGAAAGAAAAGGAGAAAAATAATGGCAGTCCCAGCTCATTACTAGTATCATTAAATACCCAGGAATTCAAAGCCAGTCCTTTCAAAGTTAAACATTCGAAGAACCTGGATTCAAAATATCTGGATAGACCAATCCGCTGACATCTTTGCTTTCTGTCATGCTCAGTTCCTTCTGCCCTGAATATGTGAAAGTGTACATATGTTGGTAAATTCTTGTCAAACTGAATTGAAATGATATTCTTACCCATCATTCTATACATACTGGTCTTTGGAGTTGACTGATGATATGATAGCAATCGGATAGAATTCTGCCTCTGGATGTCTTTGGCTTATATCTGAGATTTTCATGGCACTTGTGAGGTTGGAGCTCATGTAGTTCTACAGTGTATATGACTGCCATTAGAGATGGGCACAAACCACAAAAAATTGTGGTTTATGGCTACCCATGAACCATAAACCACAAACCATCTGAATTTTTTTTTAAAAAAAAACTCTTTAATATTAATACCTTTAAAAAAATAAAACTACCCCCTTGCACCCTTGCCACTACCCCCATCATCTCCCTACCTTTTGCTGCATGTTGGAGCCAGCCAAGCTGCCTCTCAAGATGGTGGCAACAGCAGCAGAGGCAACGGGGGCAGGCTGAGGGGATGGGGAGAATGAACCAGGAATTTCAGGAAAATGCTTAAAAAGTTTGTTGTTCAGGCAGTTCAGGTTCTCTGGTTTGGATGAACCTGAACTGACCTGAGCCAACGAACCAGCGATTTTTCCACTGTGGGACACTGCAGTTGTCATGGCAGTGTGCATGCACCAGTATCTGGTAGCAAGAGCCAATGCACGCCTTGTCAGGTGCTACAGTGATGGAATGGCTTGTCTTGTCCACTTTACTGCACAGAGCTTGCCACTTTCTGAATACCTATCTGTGATGGTTCTCAGAGCCAATCTTTACAGGAGCAGTGACTAGAGAAGTGGCCTATGTAATTTTATTAAGCAAGCCTGTCATAGGGCCTGGTTTTGAGAACTGTTTAGAGGCATGGATTCAGGAAGCAGCTGGTGGAAGTGGCTGGGTCTGAAAGAGCTGTGCAGAGCAGTGGCAGTGCTCCAGAGACCATGCCAAGTATGAGGTGGAGATTGAAAATTTACCGCTTCTGGCATCCTGCAGCCTGACGCAACTGTCTTATTCTGACTAATGATAGGGATGCCCCTAATCTCCTCAAAGATATCCAGTCGGGCTCTCCAATGCTCTAGTCTGTGATGGGCTACAGGCAATGTTGCTTTTCTAGAAGATACTCCTTTGTCCTCCAGGCTGCAGCCGAGCACAACATTCATGGACCCTTAATTTCATGGAAGAAGTGATCAAATATACGTTCCTTCCTTGAACTTATTGTCAGTCTAGAGATTTTGGTGTCTGGACAAGAGAAACAGAGATGAGCTGGAATCATGTTGTGCAACTTTACACAATGTGAGGCTGAGGACATAATCAAGCATGGCAATTTTTAAAAAGAATATACATATATATTTTATTCCCCCTGCTCAAGGTTTGAATAATCCCTTGGGATCTTCTTCACAGTGATGAAGCTATTGGGGGCCACAGAATGAGGGCAAGTCTTTCATTGCTAAAAGTTGCCGCCACCAGTAAGGTTATACAGTACTAGTGACACTAATTTTCACAAATTAAAGATTTCCCTGTCCTGCTGCCCCCAAAGGCTTCCACAAGATTAAATGGTTCCCAAAGTAGCTTCAGAACCTTTGAGGCAGGAGGAATCAGAAAATTTTAATCTGAAAAACTGCTGTGGTGGGTAACATTATCATCTTACTTAGTACAAAGTTGAGTCTAGTTCCTTATTTCTTTGCCTGTTTCTGTGCTATAGAAACACTAACCGTCTCTGCTTTTCTACCAACTCCTTATTAAATGAGTTAAATACAGCTTCTTCCAGCTATTTCAGTGGGGCTCTGAATAAACATAGAGTGGAGGAGACAGGATGGCAGAAAACTATTCTTGCCCATGTATAATTCTTAATGGGCAAAATCTAGTTGTGTAACTTTATGCCAGTATAACTGGATCAGGCATTAGAAACATTTAATTTAAACTAACTGAAAGCTTTATATCCCCCGTCCCCTTTCAGGTTCTTAGGCACCCTGTGGTTCCTTTTTGCCGTGGGGAAAGGCCTTGGGATAACCTCTTTTAAACACCAGAAATAAGAAATTTCACACTGGCTCTTTAAATTCAGCAGCTTTGGGGGAAAGTGACAAACCACAAAGCGAAAGCCAGACTCTTTGGCACAAATAATCAAAACACCAGCTCTCACTGGGGATTTAATTTCAGCTATGTAATTGAAAATGGTCCATGCATTACTCTCTATAAATTGCAGAAGCAAAATGATACCCTTAAATGACTTTGCCTTCATTTAAGTAGTGACCTGTTCATTAGCAGTGTGAAATAGAAATGGAAATCCATTTTAATTTTCAAGATGATTTAATTTTGTTATAGATAAAATTTTCTAAAACAGTACATCAATATTTCTTTCTTTCTAAGATGTAGAAGATTTCTGGGATTTTTTGCAATCTCCTTTTCCCCCACCTCTCCAATGAGGAAAGCTCTGAAGAGCCAACATTATCTCCACTTTCAGCTAAATTTGTGTGCAAATGTCCAAGAAATTGGCTGGATGATACAATCGCTGTGTTCACAGCCTCTTTGTTGAGGGTAAAGATAATGGCTGAATTGTCTTCAGAGCAGAACGAGCAAAAGAGTGGCGGAAAAGACTCTGAGCATCAGTCTTCAAAGACAAAAGATTTGTGTACCATCCACCGATTTTGAAATTTCTGGGGGGATTGAGAAAGATTGGTTTATCTCTTGTCCTGGTTTGTTCCCTTGCCCTGTTCAGTTTACATTTAGTGTTTTAATTAGCGACTAAAACTGTTTAATCCGTTGGTCTGAAAGGCATCTTAGTTGTTTTTGCTGTCACAAGCTCACACGGCTACCTTCATTAAAAAAATTATATATTGTGCTCTTTGATACTTCTATAGAATGCATTTCAACAAGATAGCCAAAGAGAAAACTATAGCTCTGTTTTGACATTTAAAAACTAATAGCAGCAAAAAGACTAGAAATACTTTTCAGAGAAGCAAGTCTTTACCTCGGATAATATACATAAGGCATGTACCCCACCGTTCTCTGTAATATCTTACTCATTCTTCATTCACATTAAAAAACTGCAAACCTGGTACATTCCCAAGATTCCACTTCTTTATCTGTATTTATTTCATTCCCCAAACTTTTCATGTATTTTCTGTCTCTTTTGCTGTGGCTGCACATTTGTTTCCAGTGTGAAGAAGTGATGTGTTCTCAGAGTTTGGAGTAACTAGTTACAGAGAACTATTGTAATGAATCAATAAGTTTATCAAGGCCCGTTTCTGATAGCAAAAGTATAACTAGCTTATATTACAAATGGAATACAACAAAGAATTACTTTAGTCCTTTTACAGTTGTGAAGCTGTGGCCTCACAAAGCCAGGGGAGTATCACCTAGTTCAACTGATGGCTTGTGCTGCAAGGCTTATGCTCTGTTGTGGAAGTTCAGGTGACAGTAAGATGGAGAGTAGAGATGGGGGTATTTGTATACAAATATCCCCACACAGGTGGCGATAATGAGGGTCCGGCGAGCCTAATGGGGCCGGATGGTCCACTCACTGATCCACCGCTGCTGCAGACGCCAGGATTCTTCCAATGGCTTCGCAGATCGTGATCGCCTAATTACTCCTGGTAGGAGGCAGGAGGACAAACCTTGTTGCAAGGTTGAAGAGTGGCTCACAGATCGCGATCTGCAGAGCCATTGGAAGAATCACAGCATCCATGGCAGTTCTGAGCGGACCATCTGGCTCCATGGGGCTGGACCCTGGTTATTGCCACCTGTGCAGGGATGGGGATATTCATGTTCATATACGAATACAGTGGTATCCCGCATAGTGACGATAATCCGTGCAGCAAAAATCGTCGCTATACGGATTCGTCACTATGCGAAATAAAAAAGCCCATAGGAATGCATTAAAACCCATTTAATGTGTTCCTATGGGCAAAAAACTCACCTTAATGCGAAAATCCTCCATACGGCCGCCATTTTCCCTGCCCGGTAAGCGAGGAATCCGGGCAAAAACACAGCGGGTGGCCATTTTATTTACCTGGCGGCCATTTTGGAACAGCCGATCAGCTGTGGGAAAATCATCGCTATGCGAAAATCTGTAAGCAAAGCAGCTTGCGGATCATTGCAAAGCAATATTTTCCCATTAAAAACATTGCAATGCGATCGCTTTTGCGATCACAAAAAATCGTCGCTATGTGGATTCATCGTTAAACGGGACGCATGTTAAGCGAGGCACCACTGTACATCTCTAATGGAGAGTGTGTTTTCTACCACAGACTAGCAGCTTGTAATGTTCAGGGGTTCTAAAGTAACAGGTCAATAACTATTCTAGTTACTTTTGGGAAACATGAAAGTAAAGAGTTCATTTATTTCAGAACTATGGTGGATCAGTTTTCTCTGGTATTGCATAAGGCAGGTGGAAGGAATTAAATTATTTCCCACGGTTCCAGGCTGTAAGCAATCTCAAATAATTCATTGCTTCCTGTTTCCAAGGCAGAGCACTCAGCCAACAGCTGGACCCAAATCCATAACTGCTGTCAGGACTTAATTTGCCTCTTCTTAAGAGCTAGTTGCCATATGTACAGGTAGAATTATAGCTTTTTAAAAAACAAAATGCTACGTTTTTAGTAAAAAAAGATAGATCGGTTATTTGTTTTGGTTTGGCTTCTTTTCAGTGCTCCATTCATTTTTAGCCTAATTTATTTTTTATACTTGTGTATCTGCCAGGAATCTCGTGAGATGAAAAGCAGTACATCAATGTTTGTTTATTAATAAACCAAAAAATGCACAACTGAGTCTGTTTTTAGAAAATGTGAGTAGTCTAATGTGTAGTTTGGCCCCCCTGAATGACAGAACATTTTTCATTCTTATCTTGAAGACCCACAGGAGGAATTAAAGGGTAGAGATATTCCTCAAGACACTGGTTCCTAAAACTGTGTGTAGTGTGTGCTTGTGTGTCCACATTGTCAGTTGCACAGGTGAGGATCTGCTTGAAGAAGCTCGGTTTCCCTTTGTCAGATAACAACACTGTGCACGATCCATTGGTTGAGCACTTTGAAATCACATTGATTTCAGTGCAAGAAAATAAAAGCATTGCTTAACTCTCCCCTAGAAGTAAGTGACAATTATTTTTTGTTCATCAGATACAAGGCTGGGCAAGGACTTAGGCAACTTAAATTCAAATCCCCACTTGCCCATGGAGATTCACTTAAGGTGTTGGCGGTGGGAAAGCACTGCTGGAATGTCTTAGATACCTCAGAAATCATATTAGGTTGATCATACCTCAGAAGTGATTTGATGGCACATAATAATAACAGAAGTCAGTGAGACTTTCAAATACTGTATATAATTTTTGCTAGATTTTTCCCAGTCTGTAATAATATGTTTTACATAGTGTTGCTCTGATTCAACAATCAAAGAATTTCTGTGTTCATTATTGGATTTCAGTGTATATAGTACATAGTGGTTGAGTAATTTTACCTGCAGCTTGTTTTTCCCAAGATAGATGAATTTCAGGTGTCTGAGTTAGAGAACAGAATATGTAACTTTGTAATTCGAAAGTTATAATCACAATTTAATTAAAAACCCACCCAATATCAACACACTGTTGTGGCAACTTATTCTAGCAACATGATGTTAAGATGTATTCTAAATCTGTGTTCCTTTTATCATACAAACTAAAATTAGAACTACAGATTGAACAATTAATTGCCAGTCAAGCTTTCTATTAATGTACCATATAGCAATGGAATTATGAATGACAGTTATAAAATTTTATATTTAGCGTTTTGTTAATTGGAATTTAATGCTGTTGTGTTATGAAATGACATACACCAAGCTTTGCCTTTGCCATAGACTTTACCCCTTCAGCTGAAGGTGGAGAACTCCATGATCTGTTGCTTGGGTACTCTGATACTGCTTTTGCATGAAAACAGACCTGCAATGGAGAGATGGCTAGACTAGATCCATCCCTCCCAACGTGTTTACTTATCAAGCAAGGAAAGATGTAGTGAGTAAAATGTTGGAAGGGACTTGGGAGATCTTAGCTCAATGAACCTCATTGGTTGACTTCGGGCCAATATTTCTTTCTTTGCTTAACATATCACACAACATTGTTATGAAGGTAAAGTAGGGAAGAAGACGGTCAAGGCTCATTGGAGGAAAATGTGATATAAATGTTATCAATAGATAATTGTGGTTCAGAGAGCAAGTGTGGTACATAGCGGACAAAGTGATAGATTAGGATGCAGGAGACCTGGATTCAAATTCCCGCCAAGGAAACATGCTGGGGAGTGGCACTGTTAAAAACACTTCCTGGATATCTCACATACTTTGAAAACATTAGAATTTTTAAAAGCAAGATATGATGTGTCAGCACATGGCACACACAACTACAGTTC
Organism: Pogona vitticeps; assembly: GCF_051106095.1. Lineage (NCBI taxonomy): Eukaryota > Metazoa > Chordata > Lepidosauria > Squamata > Agamidae > Pogona > Pogona vitticeps. Next base: position 28,293,267 of record NC_135783.1, on the reverse strand, counting down.
AACAACAAAGCCCATGCTTTGCATGCATACTTTACCAAATTCTATCCATGGCATCAAGGTTGGGCTGGAGCTTCAGAGCTGCTTTAAATTCTGGTGAGTTTTTGGTTTTTGGACTGCAGCTCCCTGTCTCTTAGGTTACTTGCATTCTGGAATTTTTTTTCCAGTCTTTCACCTGCCCTTATCAAAAATTTTACTCCCAGCATGACTGAGAACTCTCCCTCGCCTTGCAGAACTTGGATTACAAATGGCTTAGTTCCCTGAAGTTCGGAATATTCTGTGCTTCTGTAACAGCTCAGTACAAGAAGCTTCACTGCCACAGTGAACGGACTTCTTCTCCCCATTTGAAATGTGAATTCCGACTTTTAGGATGAGAGGGCATGCTTTAAGAAAGAACACTTTAAATCAGCCTCGTTATAAACATGATGATTCATATCCAGAACATTAGACATTCTTCACCACTTACAACCTCAGTAACAAGGCTTTAGTAGAAAATTATTTAAAAAGAACTGGCTTCCACTGTGCTAACTTACTTTTAAAAGTTGCATAATAACGTTAAGTCCACATATTTCTCTTGGATTTGCCTTCTTTTTCATTATTTTAAAAGTATCACATTATTTGGTAACCTCTACAACCTGTCTCCAGCTTTTTTGATTTGCTTGTAGGAATCCTAAACAGCCATGCCAATTATATTGGTTTTATTTTTGAAGTTATTAAGAAACACTGCTTTAAATGAGGTGGCAGCTTGGGCTTGTGTTATTAATGACTTGCCATGTTGTCAAAGACACGATGCTGTACTTTGGACACATAATTGAGAGATAGAACAACACTCGGTCCTTTTTAAAGGGTTTTGTGTGTTAAATGACAGAAACTGAAAAGATTGATTTGAAGCTTCTACTGTAGCTAGAGGTGCCAAGGAAGAACAATACAAACCATGAATGACCTTTGTGCATATTGTGTAAGAAGGCTTTCTCCGCTTGGGTGGCCTGGACTGAATAGTTCAAACTTTTTAAAACCTGCGTGAGTCACAGGATGGGTTGGCATAGTATACTTTGATATGGACATACTGCACTGTAGTGAGTTCCTCCCATAGTTTTTATTTGATTGATTACTATAAATGCACTCCCCATGTGATGCCTGAGAGCCAGTAGGGTGGTTGCACTGATGGAATTGCTTTCATTCACAAATCCGACAGGGTATTCCAAAGGCCCCTGCTGTGTCCTGATTGTAAATCTGCTGTGAGTACTAGGAAGCACTGGTCTGCGTCTGTTTGTATGTATATATTCCTCTTATATGCCGCCAAGTCAGAACCAATTTATATTGGCCATAATAGGATTTTCATGGTAAGTGAGATAATTAAGTGAGTCTATCCTATCACTTTATCCACTACAACATACTGGGTATCTACTGTATATGGTTCTTTGTTGTTGTTGTTGTTGTTGTGTCGTTTAGTCGTGTCTAACTCTTCGTGACCCCATGGACCAGAGCATGCCAGGCCCTCCTGTCTTCTACTGCCTCCCAGAGTTGGGTTAAATTCATGTTGGTCGCTTCAATGACACTGTCCAACCATCTCATCCTCTGTTGTCCCCTTCTTCTTCTGCCTTCACACTTTCCCAACATCAGGGTCTTTTCCAGGGAGTCTTCTCTTCCCGTGAGATGGCCAAAGTATTGGAGCCTCAGCTTCAAGATCTGTCCTTCCAGTGAGCACTCAGGGTTGATTTCCTTTAGAATGGATAGGTTTGTTCTCCTTGCAGTCCAGGAGACTCTCTTATATTTGCACTTATGGTAGTGAGAGACCTGTGGAAACAGACCATAGACATGTGACAATGGTTTCTTAACACAGGGATGGGAGGATCAAGCTGTTACTTAGCATATGCTAGCCCCTTGATAAGCCATATGCCCATTTAGTCTTGGTTCTAAAGGGAATACAGGTTTCTGAGTTAGGAGAACTATAGGGGCTAGGGTGGGAGGGCTGCAATTCCTATCACACTAGTGGTCAGTTCCTAGCATAACAATGGATTTAGGCTGATGAAATTAAAGCAACCGCCTGAGAAAAAAGTTGCTAACTCCTGGCTCTCTCTAGAAAAGCTCTTATTTGTAGTTAATAAATATTTATAGTTAAAAGTTACTAAAATGCCAGAGCTGGAGATAGAATAGCAGTTGATAGGTTGTTTCATACTTGAATCTGTTTATGTTATTTTGGAATAATGAATCCCAAGCCGGAATTAAGATTTTCGGAAGAAATATCAACAACCTCCGATATGCAGATGATATCACTCTGATGGCAGAAAGTGAGGAGGAATTAGAGAATCTCTTAATGAGGGTTAAAGAGGAGAGCGCAAAAATGATCTGAAGCTCAACATTAAAAAACTATGATCATGGCCACTGGCCCCATCATCTCCTGGCAAATAGAAGGGGAAGAGATGGAGGCAGTGACAGATTTTACTTTCTTGGACTCCCTGATCACTGCAGATGGTGACAGCACCCACAAAATTTAAAGACGACTGCTTCTTGGGAGAAAAGCGATGACACATCTAGACAACATCTTAAAAAGCAGAGACATCAGCTTGCCGACAAAGGTCGGCATAGTCGAAGCTATGGTTTTTCCAGTAGCGATGTATGGAAGTGAGAGCTGGATCATAAAGAAGGCTGACTGCCAAAGAATTGATGCTTTTGAGAACAAACCTATCCATTTTGAAAGAAATCAACCCTGAGTGCTCACTGGAAGGACTGATCCTGAAGCTGAGGCTCCAAGACTTTGGCCATCTAATGAGAAGAGACGACTCCCTGGAAAAGCCCCTGATGTTGGGAAAGTGTGAAGGCAAGAGGAGAAGGGGACAACAGAGGACGAGATGTCACAGAAGTGACCAACATGAATTTAACCCAACTCCGGGAGGCAGTGGAAGACAGGAGGGCCTGGCGTGCTCTGGTCCATGGGGTCACGAAGAGTTGGACACGACTTAACAAACTAAACAACAACAACAACAGCAACAACCTATTAGAGAAGAAGATGCTCATTTCTGCTTTATGACTCAGCCGCAGTTGATAAGAAATACTTCAGAATAATTTGTATGATGAAGTCCACAAAAGTTCACATTAAAAAATACAAATGTTAGTTTTTAAAGTGCCACCATATTTTTGTCTTTTTAAACTTTTAATTTCTATTTTTATTTTTACCTTTAGAATACTTTACTTAAAAAAAACACAGCTTACTCTATTAATTGAGATATATTGGGCTAAGTACGTATATTTGTGTGTCTCAACTAGAGCTGGCTCATTTAATCAATGCAATCTACATCAGTACTGAGTTTATCAAGTTCCATTCATTCAGTGAATCTAGCTAGGACAAACAATTGGATGTAGTCCATTATACTCTATTCCATTTGATGTGTTTGGATGATCCAAGCCCTTTCTTCTCTTCCTCTTCACTTTCCCTCTCTTTTCTTTCCTCTCTTTTCTTTCCTTCCCCTCCTTTTTTCAAATATAACATTTATTTTAAAAATATGCTGGTATTATTTTCCATGCCATGAAGACATGGAACTAACAAACGCATTTAAAGGTGTGTGGGTAGACATGGGATATTCATATCCCTCGGGATACAAATATGAATATTGGCACCACAGATGTGAGCAGAAACCACCCCCACCCCCAAGAACCTGCCAGTCCGCTTACCACTCTCCATGCAGCATGTGCAGCTGCAGTCAAGTGTATGCCGCCAATCAAGGAACTAGCCTGGCTGGTGCTTCTCCACCTGTCCACACAGCCAACCACTCAGCAATTGAGCAGGGATGCTCATTGTTCTGCCTCCTTGTTGGAGTGGTTGGCTGTGTGGAGAGGTTGGGAAGCACCAGCTGAGCTACTTCCCTGATTGGTGCTATGCGACTGACAAAGGCCATGCGTGCCGCATGGAGAGTGGTAAGTGGGCAGTGGGTTCTGGGGGGAGGGTTTGGTTTCCACTGGCACCTGTGGTGCCAATATTGGGATATGAATATCCTATGTCTACTTGTGGGTCAATTTATTGTTTTAATATACTATGATTAGAGATGGGGGTATTTGCATTCTTATACGAATATGAATACCCCCACACAGCTGGACATAACAAGGGTCTGCCCCCCCTGGCCCAGACCTTCTACTCACATATCCGCCACCTCTGCTGGCTTCGCTTTCCCTTCCAATCACTCCGGAGGTTCCGGTTGGCTATCTACTCATCCGCCTATCAGGGAGACTCATCTTCCCTCCTTCTGCTAGGAATGGATAGCCAACCAGGAGCTCTGGAACGATTGGAAGGGAGAGTGGAGCTGGCTGTATGAGTGAGTGGATGAGTGGACAGTCCAGCCACAGGGGGCCAGACCCTCGTTACATCCAGCTGTGCATGGGTATTCATGCGTACAAGAATACAAACACCCCCATCTCTATAATCTTTCCTTATTATAAGTGAACCAGCAGTGGCTAATGAAAGATAAATTATAGATAATAAGAAAAGGAATATACAGTATTAATCAGATATCCTGTATGCAGGAACACAATGCCTTTTGCAACAATAATTATACTTTGGAATTATAATTACCAATCAAAATGGATATTTGAAGTGCTCTGATCAAAAGAAAGTGATAAATGGGGAAGAGCACTCAATTAAGCATCTTTTTGCTGCAGTATACCTAGATATACAAAGTTAGTAATTTCTTAAGCTGAAATCCTACTAGTACTGTGTCGTGAATAAATACCATTCAACTTGGTGGAATTTCTGTCTTGTTAGACATGCATAGGATTGTGCTAAACACATTGCAATAAATTTGCTCAATACTCATGTAACAGGTATAAAAATGTTGCACTGAGAAAGTTATAGGGTATTTTCTGACCATATTGGAATCCAGGGTATTAGGCTGTGGTTGGGGACTGGATTACATTTCCATATTCTTTTTATATACTGAATCCATTGATAGCTCCAGTGATTGCTTCCTCAAACAGCACCAACCTACTGACAGCCAGACTAAGTAATTTTTGTTTGCAGGCATCATGGTTCAGTAACAAGTGGCATGGGACATTTATTGTCCCGATATATTATATTGGCTTGGACCAAAATGTACAGTGGTGGCAAAATGCATTACATTTGTTGGGACAATCTTTGCCCCGGCAATTTTTTCTTTAAATGCCAAGTTGCTGAAACTCAGTGACATTGTTCACAAACTGACAGGTGAGTGTTGGAAAAAAAAAAAGAACATCATAGGTCTGGTTCTACCCTGTTTCCCCGAAAATAAGACCTAACCTGAAAATAAGCCCTAGTATGATTTTTCAGGATGCTCGTAATATAGCCCTACCCCAAAAATAAGCCCTAGATAAGTGAAACCACACCCTCCACCCTTGTGCAGCATTGTGCAGCAACCAGAAGATGACATGACTAGAAAATAAAACATCCCCTGAAAATAAGCCCTAATGCATTTTTGGAGCAAAAATTAATATAAGAGCCTGTCTTATTTTCGGGGAAACACAGTAAATTCTGCAAAAAGAAAGAAAGAAAATATTTGACTCAGTGCAGGATTAGTAAATGAAAATCCATACTGTACTTGCTTTGCAGGTTTGTGTTGCAAACTGGTAAGCTTATTCTTATCAGCTCTAAAGTGGAAAATATCAGCTTACTAATTCTACAAAGTACACCTGTGATTAAAAGTTGCATTATACTGATTATAGATACTGTATATTGGTGGATGTGAATTCACCAGTATGTCTATAATTATATCATGACTATATAATCATGTATTCAGATGTCTCCTTCTGTGGCTAAGTACCCAAATACAATGCCAGCATGTGGCAACACATAGGAGCAGGCGTAATAACTGCAAGCTAGCAACTTGATGCCTAGCCGTTAATCTACAGTATGATCTTATATCTTGTATTAGCATGTTTCACGTTACAGTGGGGTCTCTACTTAAGAACGTCTCTACTTAAGAACAATCCAACTTAAGAACAGCTCCATTTGCTAAATTTTGCTTCTACTTGAGAACAGAAATCCAAGATAAGAACAGGAAAAAAAACCTTTCCTGCTCTTTTTTTAACCTTAGGTCATCTTAGGTTAAAAAAAAAAATCTCCCCCTAGTGGTAGAGTACGTATTAACCAGCTTTGTATTAGTTCCTATGGGAACTAATGCTTCAATGTACGAACACACCTCTACGTAACAAAAAAAACAGCCAGAACGGATTAATTGGTTTTCAGTCCATTCCTATGGGAAATTTTGCTTCAACTTAAGGAAGTTTCAACTTAAGAACACCATTCCAAAATGGATTAAGTTCTTAAGTAGAGTTTCCACTGTAGTTTCTATGGACGGAAAAGAGCAGATACGGATTAAATGATTTTCAATGTGTTCCTATGGGAAATGCAGATTCAACATAAGAACCTTTCAACTTGAGAACCACCTTCCAATACGGATTAAGTTCTTAAGTAGAGACCCCACTGTATTGCCTTGCAAATATCTGTCTTGTCTTGCAAACTGATGATTTGATTCTCTGCAAAAAAAATGGTTAATGACCTTGGAGAGTAAGGAATGATGAAATTCCTGTTAACTAAACAGAAAAACTGAGGAATGTCCAGTTGGATAGGGCGGGAAAATTCTTCTGTTTGGAGAGGGAATAGGAAATATGCTATGTTCCAGGTTCCAAGCAGGGAAGTGACTAAAGCATATAATGCATTCCTTTATTATAATTGTATGATAATATTGGCTGTCATCTTTGCCTACTTAAGTAATTCTCCAGTAAAACTGCTCATGAACTGTACGATATTTGCAATTGCTTCTGAGAGAATATGACAACCTTTATACATATTTAATAACTTTAATTCATTTTAAAACAATTGAGATATGTCAGTGACTTGCCCTACTGTGCTACTAATGGATTATTGGGAGAAGAAGAGGAAGAAATTCTCTAGGAGATGGAAAACTGTTCCTTAGTAGGGAACAGAAGAAAAGTATAAAGGTCCTTAAAGATACATCCTGGTGTTCAGGCCTTCTGTCCTCCATTCATAGGAACAGAAGATAGAAGGCGTATAATAGGATTGTATTTTGCTGACTTTAAAACATGAATGAAATGTGAAGAAGGATGCCAGTCAGTCCAATCAAATTAGGATTTAGAGGGGGGAAAGTGTTTACAGCAGGTTATTTTCCATGGAAATAATGTAGTACTTCACAAACTGAGGGTTTATTAGCTGGGGAAATGTGCTTTTTTCTGAGGAATTATAAAGGAGTGTGTGTATCCATGCTCAGATGTGGGAGCGCAAAAGTGTTATAGTAGTAAGTATGTATACAAAGGGGAGATGTAACCACCTACTTCTTAACTTGATCCTGTAAAAGCTCAGTGGCAAAAAAAAGTCTTAAGAAACAGGAAAGTGTTTTAACAATAACATTTGGTCCAGTCATGTCTGACTCTAGGACGCGGTGCTCATCCCTGTTTCTAAGCCATAGAGCTCTTATTCATAAGCTCTTATGCATACACAGTTTCCCATTCTGGCTGCCAAAGGAAGAAAACAGACCCAGATTCCGCAGTGCTCCTGACATTTATGACCAGTTTGGTGGGCCTAGTCCAATGGTGGCCCACCGTGTGTGTTTCTCAGTTGGGCATCAAGGATGTTGGGATTCATTGGTTATGGCTGGTCCCCAATGGCCAGCCAGATTTGGGGAAAACAAAGCCAAGGCCAGGTCAACTCAGCCTACCTACTTAATGTTTATGTAGTTTCACTGCATCCCTATCTTCTCTCCCACCCTTCAACTCTAGTCACATGGCATGGCTTTGTGAATGCATAAGTAAATCCACCCAAAGAACTTCAGGTATTCTTCATTGCCAAGACCCACGCTCTTAGATTTATTGTGCCCATTCCACTTCTGTCAGAAAAAGTCTAATTTTTGTTTCTTACGGGATTGTTTCCAGATAAAGTGTGTAAGGCGAGCCAGGTAATGCATTAAAAACATATAGAAGTTGTTGCACAGAATGAGTGACTCTCATTCCCACCTATGAACATGGTTGACACAGACAATTTTAAGCATGTATCACATTTCTCTGAAAATAAGCCAGGGTCTTATATTAATTTTTGCTCCCAAAACGCATTAGGGCTTATTATCAGGGGATGTTTTGTTTTACAGCCATGTCATCTTCTTCTGGTTTCTGCACAATGCTGCGCAATGGTGGAGGGCAAGGTTTCACTTAACTGGGGCTTATTTTGGGGGTAGGGTTTATATTACAAGCATCCTGAAAAATCATGCTAGGGCTTATTTTCAGGTTAGGTCTTATTTTCGTGGCAACAGGGTATTAAGGACTAGTTCGTACTCATTCAGATTGTGTGAGAAGAGCTCATAGTTCTCTAACAGAGCCTGGACATAAAAGCTCCCAGGTTTAATCCTGGGCCTTTCCATAAGGCTGTGAAAAGGGCCTCCAATGTTCCTGGTTTTTGCAGGTTGTTCAGTGGTCCTGCCATAGTCATCACCCCATAAAATAGCCAAGTTCCCAAGCTTTAACTTTTCAAAAAAGAAAAAAGAAAGAAAAAGAAGAAGAAGCCACTCATTAGCTAATAAGCAAAGCCATTGGCAGTTCAATTTACAGTATAAACTCATAGATTTGTAAAATGGCCAATTCTCTCCTTGTGCCTGGGTAAATGTTGCCATTTAGGGAGTGCTTGATCTTTCTGCAGTCATATAAAGTCTTTGTTGGAGAGCTGCCTGAAACATGGCACCAAAAACAGTGCAATAAGAGAGATGGAGGGATGTAAGAAACACAGTATCAGTGAAAAGCGTGATGGAAGCTACTAGTAGTAGGCATCCTTCAGTCTCGAAAGACTATGGTATCGTGCTCTGTATGGAGGACTTGGAACAGCGTCTAGTGTGGCTGAGGAGGCCAATTCGAGAGTGACAATCCCTTCCACACTGGAGACAAATCCAATCTGTCCCCTGTCCAGCTCCCTGGTTTTGCTTCCTTTGTGACTTCCTCTTTGCCTCAGCCTGCTGGACAAGGGTCTCTTCAAATTGGGAGAGGCCGTGATGTACTGCCTGCCTCCAGGCTGAACGATCAGATGTCAGAGTTTCCCATCTGTTGAGGTCTATTCCTAAGGCCTTCAGATCCCGCTTGCAGATGTCCTTGTATCGCAGCTGTGGTCTCCCTCTGGGGCGATTTCCCTGCACTAATTCTCCATATAGGAGATCCTTTGGAATCCGACCATCAGCCATTCTCACAACGTGCCCAAGCCAGCGTAGACGTCGCTGTTTCAGTAATGTATGCATGCTGAAAATTCCAGCTCGTTCTAGGACTACTCTATTTGGAACTCTGTCCTGCCAGGTGATACCAAAAATCCGTCGTAGGCAACGCATATGGAAGGTGTTCAGCTTCCTCTCCTGCCAGGCACAAAGTGTCCAGGACTCGCTGCAGTACAGGAGTGTGCTCAGGACACAGGCTCTATAGACCTGGATCTTGGTATGTGTTGTCAGTTTCTTATTGAGCCATACTCTCTTTGTGAGTCTAGAGAACATGGTGGCTGCTTTCCCAATGCGTTTATCCAGCTCGACATCTAGAGAGAGGGTGTCAGAGATGGTTGAGCCAAGGTACACAAAGTCATGAACAACCTCCAATTCTTGTGTGGAGATGGTGATAGAGGGAGGTGAGTCCACACCCTGGCCCATGACTTGTGTTTTCTTCAGGCTGATTGTTAGTCCAAAGTCTTGGCAGGCCTTGCTGAAACGGTTCATGAGTTGTTGGAGGTCTTCAGCAGAGTGGGCAACAATGGCTGCATCGTCTGCAAAGAGGAAGTCCCTCATGCATTTCAGTTGGACTTTGGTCTTCGCTCTCAATCTAGAGAGATTAAAGAGCTTTCCATCTGATCTAGTCCGGAGATAGACACCTTCTGTTGCAGTTCCAAAGGCATGCTTCAGCATGACAGCAAAAAAGATCCCAAAAAGTGTTGGTGCGAGGACACAGCCCTGTTTCACTCCGCTTCGGATGTCAAAGGGATCTGATGTTGAGCCGTCAAAAACTACAGTGCCTTTCATTCCATGGAAGCTACTAGTATTATAATAAAATTATTGTCGTTTAAGACTCTGTTGGACTCTAATTATTTGTGCTGCAACAGGTTTAATATGAAAATCATATGCATCATACTGGGCCTCTAGAAGAAAATTAACCATTCTACACATTTCACAGGCTTCTGGTAGCTGAGTATTAGTCAGAAGAAGGATTGGGAGAAGACAAGGGGACAAAGCATAAAAAAGCTTAGTGAAGTATGAAGATGCTTGCTGTGAATCTTAGATTTCTGGAATGAGGTTTTAAACAATGATGAAAACATAATAGCGTCCTTTGGGAGGATTAACTTCACAATTACTAATCTTGGGAGTACAATGTAGCCCTGAACTGCTTACTCACATGTATTCTCCCTCAAAAATTAAATGGGTCTTTAGGTAAAAATGTGGAATAGGCTATGAAGGCATGTGACAGACAACGCTTACTTGTTTTTGAATTATATATGCAATATATAGAGGAGAGAGGGTATATGAGAGTTAATCTTGACCATTTTGTGATGCTTTGAAGACAAATACTGTAAATTTTGTCTGACATATACCTTCATAGTCCATTTCGTAGGTCTTGCCTATGTTATTACGGACATGCTGGGATGGGAGACTCCAATCAGTAGAATGAGAAGTATCCGAAATACAGAAGATACAAATTTTGTGATTACTTTTTTTTTTTTTTTTGGTAAACCTACAATGTTGCATGTTTCTCTTTTAATCCTAGGTGTTAGTGGGGAGCATGTCCTGTACCTCCTGCTAACTTAAATATAGTTTTCTTTTGCCACACCTCAGAACCCTTGAACTTGCCCTTTCCTTCCTGTTGTTCCTTTCCTCTCTCCTCTATGTTCTACTCTCTGAAAATAGACTTGTGGAGATGTAACTCCGCAGTATATAAAAAGAAAGCATACAAGCATGTACTGTAAGCAAAAGTTGTTCGTTTCCTTTAACAATTACTCATTTTTCCTTTCCAAGAGAGGACATGAGACTTGGTGGATCTCTTCAATTTTTTTTTCTTTGCTAAAAGAGAATAATCAGATTCCAAATCCCATTAACCAGTTTTACGCTCATTAGCAAACAGTAGTTGCCCCCACCCAGAAAATAAAGGGACAAGAAACAAGTAATGGGTTTCAAATTGGGCCACAACTTTATTGTTTAAATCCCCTGACTTTCAGTGAAGTGTAGTGTGCGAACGTTGAGTCAGAGCTAATGGGTCATCCAAGACCCTCTCTGGACTGAGACAGGCAAGCCCCTAGCCCCGAGGTGCTGCTACACCTCACCAGCACTGCCCAGTCTGGCTACTCTGGGGAGATAATCCTTGTCTCCATTACCTATCTAAGTCCCATGACTTGAGGCTGGTTATTGTGTGAGGTTGCCTCAAAGGGCCAATCTCACCTGTACCCCAGAATCCTGTGCTCCACCTTACTCACAGAGGTGACCAAGTTACCCTGAGGGTACCCTGTGGGGGCCCACCACTACCTCTTTCTCAGCACTACCTGCCAGTTTGTGATCTATTTAAGAAATGACACCACACCCAGATCTGCCCATTGTGCCCTGTAAGAATCAGGATGGATGAAAATCCACCCAGGTTTCCCTTTTAATATACCAGTCAGGGGACCCAGGTTGAAAATTCCTATTGGGCCTCTGTTGGTGACCAGAAACGTCATTCTCAGTTACAGGGGGGATGGATGGGCTGCTGACAATAATCCAAAAGAGGCGAACTTCAGGGTGAACCAGCCTTAAAAATGCTTCCTTCACCACCCCTGACACTGGCTTCACAGTGAAGCGCTTGTATCACCCATGCAAACTCACCTCCTCCTTGCCAAAGTGAGGTAATGCTCCCTTTCCCTCCCACCTCTGAGGCCGTCAAGAGTGTGGAGGGGTCATTTCATGTACCATCAATGTACGCAATCCTTTCTCCCTAGTTATCCCCCAAACAGCAGTGGGTGCAAAGTGCTTTGTACACTCAGAAAGTGCAACATATTCAACAAATATAAAATATTCGCTTTCCTTATTTTTATCCTTCTTAATCTTCTGTTTTTACATTTCCTCATAGGCAACACTCAGATTCAAAGACTTCTGTGCTATAGATTTTGCAGTTTTGTGTGTTCTTCCTCTTGCATAATTTTTATACTTTACCATGCCTTTGACCACACCCTCTTAACTATTGTGCAAGTTGCTTGGCAGTAATCCTTATAACTCAGCATGTCTCTCTCTATTTTAATCTGTGAAGTGTTGGGGAGTATGTGGGGAAGGGGTGATCGGTGTGATGGATACAGTAATGGAAAAGGACTCAGGAGACCCAGGTTCCATTCCCCAGCTCTGCCAGTGAAGCTCACTGGGGGTGGAATTGGTAAAACCACTCCTTAATCTTAGAACTGCAGAGCTAGAAGTGACCCTATGGATCATCACGTCGAGCCGCTATCAAGCAGGCATAGTGGGGAAATGAACTCCCAACCAGACCCCTAAACCACTGAGTTATCCAGACAGCACCATTCCATTATGAAGATAAAAAGTAAAGGTAAAGGTTCCCCTTGGCAATTGTCCAGTCATGTCCAACTCTAGGGGGCAGTGCTCATCCCTGTTTCCAAGCCATAGAGCCTGCGTTTGGCCCGTGTTCAAGACGCTGCTGTACCTGGAGCTTCACTGTGGAGGTTAGAAAATGACAAGTGTATTATTAAAACCAGCCATACATTTACAGGGTACTGGTTGGCATAAATCTTCTGCAATACTGTAAGTAAAGTAGTTATTTATATGCACCTGTGAACTAATACAATCAGTGCCTGTGGACTAATGTACAAGTCTGCTCAGTTGCCTCTGATGTGTTTCTATTTTCAAGAAAATTGGTTTTGTTCTGCTGTACTGAAGCCAAATGGCCACGTAGTCTTCTTTTTTTTACCTATACGCAAAATACAAAGAAGAAGAAGTTTTCTGAAGTCTCATGAAGAGATCTTTCTACGATCTTTCCAAGATTCCATTTAAATAGGATTGAATGTTAGTAGAAAAGCAATACACTGTAATTAACTCTTTTTTTCTGATTGTGGCAGTTTTTTACATTTACTAGGAAAAAGGCTGTTTTATTGTGGCTTCCCAGCTGTGGAATGCCCACTCCAAACATTTTCTTCCTGACATCTACTTTGATTTGTATGCCAAAAAAAAAACATATTGTTTACTAAAACATGATGACTTGTTTATTTAGTTGTTTGATCTCACACTCAATAAATCATTCTGATTTATTGCATTTTTATCTGTACTTTAGTTAAATTATGTTCTTCATGGTCTCTGTGAAATCACACATATGGAGGTTCCTTTTGCACCTGTACGAAAATCCTCAGAACTCTCTAGAGTCTTACAGAAAAAGTTAAGACACTCTCCACCACACACGATCCCCACCCTCTATCAAGCCCTCAGTTCCCTTTCTGCCACCCCAGCAAACCTCTAGCGGCTTTCTCTGAGCCTTCAATGTTTTCCTCAGCTTGCTAAGTTTATGTATAGTTCTTACCATTTAATCCTTCACCTTCTCCTCAGTTCCGCTCCTTTGTTCTTTAAAAATGGTTTTGAGATTATTTTTTTCCATTTGTTTAATTATTATTATCCATTAATGACTTTTCCCTCCTTATTAGGTTGGTTGAAGAAGGGCATTGGCTGTGAAACAATATCTCCCTCACTAATGGCCTCTCTTAGTGTCTGTACATCCTCAGTGAGGGGCATCAAATGCACAGTTGATCCATCTGCCACAAATTTATGAATGTTGCCAACAAGTCCTTCTTGAAATCATCCTTGTGGGAGAAATTGTTACGGGCAGTTGATACAATCACCAGAGATACATCTTTGGTTCTGGATGTCTCCATTTGTAAAACTCCCTCAAAACAACTCTGTATGGAGGCAGATACTATTCTAAATTATTACTATCGAAGATCCTTACTCTTATACTGTAGTCGGGTCAATTAACACTACCCATTGATACCCAGGATAGGCTGTTGGCATCTTAAGTCCACTTCACAGCCTCCACCCTGTACTCAAAAAAGGGGAAAGAATTCATGTGAGAGGCACCTGTAAAGCAGCAACCTGACCTCAGCCCTCAGTATTCATCAGCCATTACAAACTGAACGTCACAGCCAGTCTTGATGCTTCATTTGGTAGAGTGGTGATCTCCTCAGTTCCAGTGTGACATCCCACCAGCTGGTAAGTGAGCTTGCAAGTCACCCATATGTGTGATTTTACAGAGATCACAGTGAAGAAAGACAGGTTGCTTACCTGTAACTGTAATTCCTCAAATGGTCATCTGTGAATTCACACAAATTACCGAGCCTCCCCTCAGGCTGCCAAACAGCTCCATTTTTTTTTAACCAGTAGCAGATTTGGGGAACTGAGGGCTCAATACAGGGTGAGGAGGATGCGTGGTGGAGGGGGTATGTCTTCACTCTTTTCTTAGGCTCTCGAAGTTTCTGAGAAGATTCACACAGATATGAAAGAAATCCCAATATGTGTGCATACATAGATGCACAAAGAACTACAGTTACAGGTAAGCAACCTGCCCTTACCTTTGAGTTTCATTTAATTTTGGAGTGCTATCCTGAGCTTAAATTTGATAGCAAGGCAAGGGTACAAAGAATAAATCCAAATCAATTCATCAATATATTTACCTACTGATGTTAAGGTGGTAGGTAGCAGCAGTGTTGAAATCAGCAGCAGGGTTAAAAAGAACAAGCACATTTGATCCTGCAGCTAGATGAATTATGTGCCAAAGGAATTGCAGTTAAAGAGATTATGTGCCAATTTACAAGTTATTTAGTGTGAGATCAAGCAAGACTTGAATATGCAGCCTCCAGAGATAGAAACTGGGCTTCCTAATTACTTCGCCTTAAAGCTACACATTGGCGGAAATCCTTTTGCTTAATGTACAGCTAGAGTACTGTAGTCCCATTTAATCCATGAGGATTTGGTAAGTCAATTCTTCTGTAAATTCCATTGATTCGATTGTCCTACTCTAAGCAATAGGATTTCAGCCATTTGGTCACTTAGCACTAGGTAAATTAAAATTGGCATTTTGCAATTAGTACAAGATAATTTATGCAAACAAGATGTGCCCCTTATAATACTGAGAATTATTTGAGAAGAACACGAAGGTTTATAGCAATGATAAGTGTCATTATTACATCATTTTGTAACAATTAATATGATTAGTGGCCTATTTAATGGAACTAGTGCTAAGTTCTCTTACAGACGCTGCACCATATTGACATGGTTCTTAGGCTTCTTGTTTCTTAAGATTTTAGAAAATACTCATCTTTGTTCTCTGCTTTTATCCTCTCCTTTGGCTTCCAGCTTTGTTATATGCAACAATTTTTGGTAATGTGACAACGATCTTCCAGCAAATGTACGCTAACACAAATAGATACCATGAGATGCTGAACAGTGTCCGCGACTTCCTGAAGCTCTACCAAGTGCCCAAAGGCTTAAGTGAACGTGTAATGGACTATATTGTTTCTACCTGGTCAATGTCCAGGGGCATTGATACAGAGAAGGTGAGCTGTCTTGAATATTGGAAACCTACCATCAAATTCCTTTGTCACTGACACATTGCTAGTTTTGCTTGCAGTAGACTTCAACAGGCCAAAGTTTTTATTAATGCAAATTAGTTAAACAATTGGTATATTTTGGGCTGAAATATTTTTAAAAAACCCTCAGCTTCCTTAAACTCGAAATGTTCAAATGTAGAAATGGGTCAGCTCTCTGCTCTTCTAGTGGCACATAGATTTTCCAATTTTCTTGGAAAAACATCAGGAGCACTTGAATAATTTCTAAAACCAATCTGATGTATCAGAGAAATGGTGTATTCCAGTCACTCCAGTCCCCAGTGAATCTCTCCTACTTCCGTTCATTCAGTGGTACCACAACACAAGCAGTAAGATGAGAAGACAAGGGGCTTTTAAATTCTTCATTTGCCTGATGCTGCCCCAGGACTATGAGGTATTCTCCCAAGGATTTCTGTCTTTGAAAAAGACATCATGATAAGTTTTGCCACATCATTCGTGTATAGATTGAAAAGCTTGGGGCTGTGGATTTATTTTTTGTAACCTTGCCTCCCACCCCCCTTTCTTTTAAACTTTGCAGGATCTGCAGATTTTCCAAAGGGGCCAACTTGGACCATAACAAATATTACCAATGATTATTCAGTTTTCTTAATTCTGGTCTCAATGTTCCATATGCTGCCTTGACGTTGAAACACTCAGGTTTCTTGGATCTTTATTATTATCTTTTGTTAATTTTTTTAAAAAGTTTGATTTCAAACTTTGTTATCCATTTTCTATGTTTCTTTGTGGTTGAAAGGGCAGAATTTAAATACTTGAAAAAAAATTAATACAGACTTACACTGGTTCCACCAAAAGTTCTTTCACTTAAATAAGAGTAGGAAAAGGAATATTAAAATACATCTAATGGACTTTCACTTTGGGGTCTCATTTGAATAAATAGGGAAAAATGATTATTAGAGTATGAAAGGAGCTATATTGAACAGATTTCAGTATCTTACACATCAACATCTTCTACAGCGAAATATGTCATGCAAAGGATTAAAAGAACTTTAGTTTTAATAGAAAAAAATGACACATGTAGGACATTGTACCAGTCCATAAATCTGAAAATTCAGTTCTCAAGGTCCACTGGCTTTGCATGCATTCATAACCTCAAGTACAAAGGGAAATGAATAAATCATGATATCACTTCGCTGACCTTGTATTTGTGTCAGTAGTCACATACCCGTCTAAGCAAGTATTTTGAAGGCAAATTTACCCCTGTATCTATTATCACTGTGTTTTATTTTGCCTGCTTGATGTGATTCACAATGTGCAGAGAAGGTAAAATAATAAAAGCCAAATTAAGCAATTTATGTGCTGCAAATATAAGTCTGCAAATATAATTCTTAACAGATTAGAATGTACAAACTGTTAAAACAAATTAATGATGATCCACTTTGACTATATTAGAACAATGCATATTGATGCAGTTTTAGAAAATAAAATGAAAGCTGCTCTTAAAGCACATGGAAGAAATAAATCAGCAGAAGTAGACAGGATACAGCAAGTGATTGTATCAAAATCCTAACAATCCCCTGAAATTCCACTGAAAACACAGGTGTACAACTTGGGTATGCTGCTCAATTTGTATCTCAGACTGGGTGTCCAGGTTTTGGCCAGGAATACCTTTGCATAGTAAAAACTAGTGTGTCAGCTGCACCCATTCCTAGAGATGTCTAATCCTGCCATTGTGACATATATCTTAATTACATCCTGTCTGGATTACTATTATGCACTCTATGTGAGGCTGCCTTTGGAAAGTTTTCAAAAACTTCAGCAGGTTAAAAATGCTGCAGCCAGATTGTTAACTGGGGCTCCTTACAGGGATCACCTAACCTCCCTGTTATAGCAGTTCCACTGGCTACTGATCCATTTCTGGACACAATTCAAAGTGCTGGTTTTAACCTGTAAAGCCCTAAATGACTTGGGTCCAAGCTGTCTCAAAGATTGCATCTCCCTTTATGATGCTGCCCAGGTGTTAAGATCATCAGAAGGGTCCACCACCTTGGTCCCACCACCCTCACAGGTACATTATTATTTCTTCATTCTTTATTCTATCAGTTAATGCTCCTTCCAACAATTTCTCTCTTTCTAATTCAGTTTTTTGTGTGATACATTCCACATACAAAGCAAACAAAGAAGATAAAATGCATGCTTGCCTGATTGTTTGCCATTTGGAAACCATTCTGTTTCTCCATTTTCTGTTCTAACAGTAGCCTCTTATTCAGAATGTAATTCATGCATCAGAACAATAAATTGTCACAGAATAGCAGTTTCTTTTAGAATGGTCTATAGATTCACTTTAGCTGTTCAAGTTTCAGCTTTTCAGTTAAAGTCTTTTCTGCAATCTATGAAGTAAAAACATATTTTCTTCTGAAATTCTTTGGCACTTTCCATAAGACAAAGCATATTTGCCGTAAGATATCTAGTATCTGTTCATTCTCTTGAGTCCAGCTGAATATTGGGTATTGCTTGCTTCATATACAGGAAAAGTCTTTGTTATATAATATTTTCATATTTGTTTGCATATTCTTGTTAGGATTTTGACAAATTCAGTGTCTGTTGCTTGAAATAGTTCTATTGGTATCCCATCTATTCTTGGTGATTTCTTTCTTTCTAGTGTTTCAAGAATAGCATTCACTTCTTTTTCTAGAATTGCAGGTTCTTCATCACAGGATTCCTCTTCAAAGCAAATTGCCATCCTTTTATCTCTTCTCCAGAGGTCTTCAGTATATGTTTCCACCTTCCATTTATTTCATCCTAGTCAGATAGTGTACTTTCCTGTTGGTCGTTCAGCATTCCTAATCTAACTTTAAATTTCCTTTCTATTTCTTGGATCTTCTGGAAGAGATCTCTTGTTTTTCCTCTTTTGTTGCCTTCTATTTCTTTGCACTGGCTATTATAATAGGTCTCTTTCTCTCTGTGTGATTGCTTCTGAAAAGCTGCATTCAGGATCCTGACCTTATTTTGTTTCTTCCATTACCTGTCAAGGTTTTTTCTTTCCTTTTTTACTACAGGAATTATCTTTTTGCATTCTTCCCTAATAATATATCTAGTTTCAATCTACAAGTCATCTGGTTCACAGTCAGTTGAGTTTAGTAATGCAAATGTATGTGAACTTTAAATTCATCAGGAATGTTGTTTAAATTATATTTTGCCACTAGGATTCTTCAGCTTTACTGTAATGCAGTGTTGCCCAATCTGGGGGTCGTGAGGCCCAAGGGAGTTGCAAAGTGTTTTCTGAGGTGTCCCAGGCTACCTTATATTTGTTGTAGCCCTTGTTAAATAATTTATTCCTTGACCTTTCAGAGCTGGATATTAAAGCTGTATGTGTGTGTATGTATGTATGAGAAACAGGCCATTTGTGGAAGAAAGAAGCCTCTGCTTTATGGGGAAAATGACTTTGTATGCAAACATGGTGGTTGGGTCGCAGGTTACTTGGCTATCATGTCTTGAAAAAGGTTGGGAACCACTGCTCTAATGTTTGATATTAACAGCTCATGATCAGTACCACAGTCTGCTCCTGGTCTTGTTTTAGCAGAGAGGATATAGCTTCTCCATCTCCTGCTTCCTATTATTTAGACTATTGGATTTCTATATTAGCCATCTGGTGATACCTATGTGTACAGTTGCTTGAAACACGTACTTGCAATAAACAGTTTGTTGGCTCATTGGGTAGGAAAACAAAAAGAAATTGAGTTGATAATTAAGAGTGCAAGCTTTCATATCTTGGACACATAATCTATCATGCTAAATTACTGCAATACCTTGTTGAAGAGAAAATTGAGGATAAACACAGAAGAGATAGCAGACGGACCTCTTGTATGAATAACACCAGAGACTCTCTGGGCCTTAATAAAGAAAATGAATCCATATCATTCTGGATGGACAGCTCAGTGGTTTAGGTATCTTTCTGCAAAGCCAAAGCTTGGGAGTCCAATTCCCCACTGTGCCTCCTGCAAGTAAAGCCAGCCTGTGTGGCCTTGGGCAAGCTGCGCAGTCCTAGGATGCCCCCAGAAGGGAATTGTAAACCACTTCTGAGTATTTTCTTCCTGGTGAATCCTTAAAAGGGTTGCCATCAATCCAAATTGACCTGATGTCTCATGGTGATTATTATTAATGCATACAGTGAGAGATTGGTGGAGATAAGCTGCGATGGTAGTCAACCACTGCAACAGAGATGTCACCCAGAAGGAGGGAGGGAGGGAAGGAGGAGAACTGATTGGGGCCGTCCTTTGGGTCTATGAAATTAGACTTCAATGGAATTTCATTTTATTTTACCCCACCTTTCTCCCAAAGAGGGCAGAAACTCCCAGAATCTTCCAGACAGCAGAGACAAAAAAGCAAAAATTTCTAACTTCTGGGGCAGTTCTGTTTACAAGTTAGGAAAATCTGTCGGCTGAACAAAGCTGAGCAGCAGGCCTGCTGTGACCCTCCAGTGCTTGCTTTAGCTGAGGATTTTCCTCTTCTAGTCCTTGATGTCTTTTTCTGTCCTCAGTATGCATTGTTTGCAGGTAAAATTCACGGCTGTAGGTTGTACGAGGACAATCTACAGAAGTACGGACTGGAAATGAAATTTTTCCAGTATTTCTGCTGCAATCTAGTGAATGATAATATTTTATTATGCGTTAATTTATTTTCTGATTCAAAAACTAAAGGAAATTGTGATTCCCCTGATGACACATATATTCCATATGCTTAAAGCATTATCGAAATTAGATACGACTCTTTAGGTATGTGAGACGTATTGTATTCTATTGATTTTACAGCCTTTAAAACCTCTGGTATTTTCATGGTAGTTCAATATCCATCAGAAAATATGGTTGTTCTAAAGGGCTTTGTCTTCTGGCTTATAGAGCCTTAATATTAAAAACTTTATAATTTCATATTGGTCAGGGTCAAGGTTGATTTTTTTTAAATAGGATCCTTTTGAGGAGAAAGGTGAGGTAAAAATATTTTAAATAAATAAATAAATTTTAATCTTCTAATTTTGCCCCCCTTGACAAATCTCTGGTTCAATAATCCCTCAAAGAGTATTGAGAAACTGCCAGTGCCTCCTTACTAATTGAAGTTAATTACTGTTTTTTTCTGCCCTCTAGGCATTTGGAGATGTTTCTATTTATTCCATATAGCCAATGTTTAAGTGGCATGATTGTACAACTGAGTGTCTCAGCACATAAGCAGGGTGCAGCAAATTCCAGATTTAGAGCCGGATGACTAAAATAGCTAAAATGGACTTATTATAAGAAATCAGCTCACTTAAGAGGCAAAAGGATAGATTCCATTGTGCTAGCCACATGTTATTCAAGAGAATAAAGCAGTAGAAACAAGAATTTATTCAATAACAATTAGCTCTGCCCAAAAGGAAGCCAAGATGAATCTCCTGGCACACTGTTATTTAAGAATAAATGAAGGAAATGCAGCACCCTCAGATGCCTTGCATGTAGAGACTAATTCTAGTACTGTTCTCCTAGGTTTTACAGATTTGTCCAAAGGATATGCGAGCAGACATCTGTGTTCACCTGAATCGGAAAGTTTTCAAAGAGCACCCTGCGTTCAGACTGGCTAGCGATGGGTGTCTGCGGGCGCTGGCAATGGAATTTCAGACGGTGCATTGTGCTCCCGGGGATCTCATTTACCATGCTGGGGAAAGTGTGGACAATCTTTGCTTTGTGGTTTCAGGGTCCTTGGAAGTCATTCAGGACGATGAAGTCGTTGCAATTTTGGGTAGGTTCCTCTGCTATATTCTGTCTCGTGTTTCACATATGAAATGCAGCATATAAATAAAACTAATAAATAATAAATAAAGAAATACATGTATACTGTATATCCCATTATTTCTGAGAATGAATGCTGAAGCACCAGTCATGGTGATAAGAGGTACAGGATGGTTTTGCACGGGTGTTCTGTGTTGGTGAATCTGCATGAAGGGCACGATATATATTTAAAGCAATATTTTGAAATTATTATATACGTTCCATAATATACGGTGCATATATTATGCCAGATAGAAGGGAGAATATCTACTTGCTAAATTTGGTAAAAGCTCCCTTCTAATTTGGTGTTCTGTTTCAAATAGCAGCATTTAGTTGTAGTTATCAAATGGTAATGAAATCCCCGAATAAAGCCATTGACACTTTTATCCTCTATGAACTGGTCCTTTTAGGCAGCTATTTAGAGTACTTCGGCAGTCCTAGGAAGGGGAATTGGCTCAATGGTAGAGCACATGCTTGGCACACAGGTTAGTTCACTTCCATAATCATCTGTTCGTGTATGATTAAGAAAGAATCCTTCCTGAAACCCCAAGAAGCTGCTAGTAGTTGTTGGTTAAAGATGGGCATATTTTAAAGAATGGCATATATATTTTTAAATTGCTGTCAAAATGCCTCTAAAATGTCCTTAAAAGAAAATATTGAGGCTGAGTACATACTGTATGCTTTTAAGCCTGCTCTTTGGTCATCTGCAGGAGCAGGTTGATCTACTCCTAAAGATGGTGATCAGATGACATCTTTGTTGGAGTGGACTGGCCCATCCCCATAGTGGTCCTATCTGTACCTTTTTGAGATCCCGTCAAGGGCTTCTACTCTTTTTTGGCATGAGTAGGATCACTCTGGTCTGGATTGGTCCCAGTGTGTATGATCACTGGAACCAATCCAAACAAGCCTTCCGGTTTGAATCTGCCAATATTGTGAAGTGGCTTAATAAGCATGTTATTTCAGGATATTGACAAATTAACCACTTCCTCTGTGTCTTGGCAGAGGGGCAGGGGAAGTAGATTTTTTTAAAACTGTATCACTGATGAGTCACATTAGATATTAAAAGAAACCATTTTCTTTGCCTTCTCTCAAAGGGATGGTCACTTCAGCAACAGGCAGTTTCTTGACCGGCCCTTTAAGAGAAGACAAAGAAAAGATTTTTAATTTTTTAAAAAACTGATGCACTGCATCAGCGGTAGTCCATATACAGTAAGAAAAAAAACCACTCTGCTCCTCTGCTGAGGAGACGAAGTGATTAATGTGCCAGTATTAAAATGTAACCTCACAGTGGCGCTCCCTCCCCGCAGGCAGCATGGACCTATTTTAATGGTCCGCCCTCAAAGGTTACTGGATCCAATGAGATTCTAGGATACCATGAGAGGGATTCCAGTGGTACTGTCTGGCGTTCCTGTCAAAGCTCTGGTTGACAGTTGGTTCTCCGCTGCTACTAGGGCTGTAGACACGATCGCTCCCAAACGGCCTCTCAGGAGCAGAGCTTGGCCAGGATCATGGTATACTCAGGATCTACGAGCAATGAAGTGAATAAGGAGACGGCTAGAGTGCACTTGGAGAAGGGAACCGACGGGTTATAATAAGATAGCTCTCAGGATCACAGCTAACCATTACCTGGCCAAGGTAAAGCCTGCTAGAAGATCTCACTTCGCTGACCGGATAAGCGAAGCTTCCAATCAGCAGGCGGAACTTTTCCGTATAGTTCACGATCTATCTGGAATTGGTCTGGATGAAGGGCCTCCCACTAGCATCTCACCTCCTCCAAAAGTGGAGGCCATCCACCGTGACCGTTCTCCTTTTTTAAATACAATGGATCGAGCAGAGATGTCCAGCGCTCCGCCTTGCCTGGTAATTCTCGACTCCTTTCAGCCTGACACCAGATTTGGTGGACAAGGCGCTTGATCACTGACGGGCTACCACCTCTTCTCTCGACCCTTGCCCGGCTTGGCTAATCAAAGCAGCCAGGCCTGTAACAACTGAATGGGCCACTGCAATAATTAATGGGTCTCTTCAGGAGGGCAGTGTTCCCCTTGCCCTCAAGGAGACACTCATTAGACCCATTAGGAAGAAACCAAATTTGGCGGCGGACGAAATTGGCAATTATAGGCCCGTCGCCAATGTTTCCTTCCTCAGCAAAGTGATTGAGAGGTTGGTGGCAGATCAGCTTCAGGCGCTTCTGGACGAAACCAACGCCCTGGACCCATTCCGGTCACTGGCTGCTCTGCACTGGTTGCCCATCCATTTCCGCATTGACTTCAAAGTGTTAATGATAAAGCCCTAAACGGTTTGGGACTTCAATATTTGGCAGATCATCTTCTTCCAACTAGATCTACCCGACTCACCTGATATAGCCAGCAGGGACGGCTGAGGGGCCTGATGCTGAGGGAAGCCCGGAAGGAAAAAACAAGAAACTGGGCCTTCTCGGCAATGGCCCCTCAGCTGTGGAACACTCTCCCAACTGAAATTCGGCTGGCACCCTTGCTGGGTGTGTTCAAAAGCCAGTTAAAAACTTGGTTATTTAAGCAGGCCTTCCCTCCAGTCAATTAAGTTGTGTGTTTTTTTGTGGTTTTTTTGCCATCTTGATAATGTATTGTTTTAGAATTAATCGTTATAATTGTAATTGTATTTTTAATGATTTTATACATGTTTATATTGATGTGTTTTTATCTATGTAAGTCATCCTGAGTAGACATTGTCTAGAGGGGCGGGGTAAAAATCTAATAAATAAATAAATAAATAAATATTAAGTGACTTCACAATATTGACAGGAGTTTTTTCCATGTAAATTATCAGGTTTGATTAGATCACTCTAATGATCACTCAGTCATACCAAAGTGGCCCACACTAACTTGCTTTCTGCTACTAGCATAGCTGCATGCTAATTTAGGTGTCACTCATATCTAAAAAGTAACTTTGTACTTATTAGTTACATTACTTTTTTCCTGAAATTCACTAGTTATTGGTAACTACATTAGTAAATGGCTTATTCAGAGATTTGATGAGGGTGCAATGTGTCCTTGTATTGGGCAGAAAATGCCTTTGATTAGCCTTCCAGGAAAGAATATTAAAACATAGTCTTCCAACCTAAGTGAGTTCATATCATTGAAAAGTATAGATATGTGTTATTTTGAGTCAGGAAGGGCAGTACTGCAGTGAGGCCATGAAACCCACAAGAGTTAGCGCTTCAGCACCCTGAGAACTAAAGAAGAAAAGCTCAAATAATCCACTAGATGTGGATAAGTAATACGGCTGATCCTGCCTTGAGGATATGATACCAGTCCTGTTTGTCAGACTTTTTTTTTTAATATTGAGGAAAATTCTCACGGAGCTTTAATCTGATATCTGTTGCTCACATTAGTGTTATAGAACATCCAGGAGCCCTAAAGGCTTAATCTTTCAGGCCAAACGTGGCTAAAGAATTGACAGTAGGAACAGAAAGCAAACTATAGAAACATAGATAGGAAGACTAAAAAGCTTGTAGGCCTTATTTAAGTTACAGTTTGGAGATGCCATTATGTTGCTGTAAGGTCTCAATGTCCTCACTACCAAAAAAAGGGGAAATGCATCACTAAAAAACGGGAAATGAGGAAGTTGGTATTCAAGTGTGTTTTTAACACTTTGTTGGGTTAATCATGTTTTAACATTAGTATCTTAATTCACTGTGGTTTTAAATATAAGTATATTTTCAGCTGTTGTATGCCACTTTATGTCCCTCCAATTGGGAAAAAAGTGGAATATAAATTAAATAAGTAAATAAATAAATTTACACAAAAGGTACATATTTTGATTTTTATGTATAGTGCACATTGAGACATCAGCACTACTATTTAAATAGAAATAAAATACATCTTGGTATAGCAGGAAAATATGTGATGAGCTGAGCTGTATACCTGCTCAGTCCAGGTGCTAATTGTTAATGGACAACTTCAGGGCCATTTCTTATCATTTCCTCTTTTTAGTCTTCATCATCTTTAAACCAGATGTGAACCATAGAGATAGAGGAAGTCTTTGAATAAGATATAACTGCCATTGAATATGAAAGTTTGTCAAAAGAGGATTGTTCACAGTAAAATGGGAGTAGGGCTTGGATAATTAGTTACCTTTCAAAAGTAATTAATTATAGTATGGTTCCAAGGATCCAAAAGAGCTGGCAATCATTTTCATTATAGTTAAAAAAAACTAACTCCTTACACTTCTGTTAATGTTCCAAGATAGACAACATGAACTACTTTAATCAGTTGATTAAGTAATTAAAGCTCATAGAATTAATCAGTGAGGAACTCTTTAACTAGCCCTGGTGAGTAATGCCTGTATCTTAGGGGCACTGGAGAGTCATATTATTATTTCAGCCACATTGATGGTACATCTATGGTCTATTGAGAAATAATCCATTAAAACTAACTGGGGTGGCCACTTCCGCATAACCAAAAAGGAGATACTGTAATGGCTACTGAGCCAAGTGACCTGCTCAATTCAGCCATAAAGCTCATTGAGTGTCTTTGGACCCATCACCATGGCTCAATATAACTGTAGCCTAACCTTCAGTTGCTATTTAGATATGTTGGAGCCATGCTCCTTAGTGAAAGTGATAATGAAAAGTATAATCAGTTCTTCTGTTCAGATATAAAGGATAAAGAGAATCTTTTGTGTGTGTGTGTGTGTGTGTGTGTGTGTGTGTGTGTGTGTGTGTGTGTGTGTGTGTGTGTGTGTGTGTGTTTAATGGCACCCAGTTTGCAGATAACTTAGTCACGAATTGACTCTGAACTGGCTTCTTTAGAACATGAAACAACAATGGGATTTGTTGGGATCAAATAAATTGGAGAGCTTTTTAAAAGTTTCCCGGAATGCTTCTTCAAGTTTCATGCTCAAGTTAAATAAAAGTGAGTGTTGGTGGTGAATAGTATGTCGGACTATGAAAGATAGAAAAGTTAGATTTAAGATGAAGTGCGGAAATTCATTTTTAGACCTATACGGCAGTCCTCTATAAGTTTATTCAAAGGCAAATCCCATAGCGCCTAATGGGACGTATTCTTCAGGATCAATAAGACTTAATGGAGCTTAATTCTGATCAGATAAGTATAGATCCACAATGCTAAGTAGGTTAGATTGTGGTACTGTGCTAAACAGATATTGACTAAAATCCAGTAGTAAGTCGTCACTAGAGTAGGTCCACTGAATCAGTGGAGGTTTGGTGAGTCAGCTCCTCCATAAGTTCCATTGATTCAATGGGCCTTCTCAGCT
The DNA here is from genome assembly GCF_051106095.1 of Pogona vitticeps. Classification (NCBI taxonomy): domain Eukaryota; kingdom Metazoa; phylum Chordata; class Lepidosauria; order Squamata; family Agamidae; genus Pogona; species Pogona vitticeps. The sequence goes on along the minus strand of NC_135783.1, from coordinate 28,266,651 downwards.
TGTGACTTAGTGCTAGATTTCAGCCACTGAGTTGTATCTAGAGATGCGAATGATATGGAAATACAAGGAGAAGACCTTTTGCTTCTCCTCCAAAAATGAAGAAAAGTCTCTTTTTTTTTCCAATGGAGGGAAGACGGCTGGGCTTTCATGTCTGTACGTTGTACCATCGGCTGCATCAGAAAGGACAAAATGGCAGCTTTAAATGCCAGCAGTATTTTGGCTCATCTCCCAGCACCTGTTGGAAAACATGGTTCTTGAAAAGCAGAAGACAGAAATTGAGGCAGCAGCATTTACGGGCCTGACTCTTACATGATGCTTTAGCTTACATTTCCATACTTTAAAAAAATGTGTGTGAATGTATTTGTTAGCACCTTAACTCTTCAGTTAAAATGAAACTTTAAAAAACACATGGCAAAAAAACACTATATAACAAGTCTTCATAATTAAAAGCAAGCTTCTTTTGGTATACTCCCACACCAGTATGATTAGTGATTAGGTATCCTTCAGTCTCCAGAGACGATGGTAACATGCTCTGAACAGAGGACTTGGAACAGCGTCAAGTATGGCTGGGAGCCAATTCGAGAGTGACAATCCCTTCACCACTGAAGACAAATACAATCTGTGCCCTGTCCAGCTCCTTGATTTGGCTGGTTTGGGGGATTGCCTCTTTGCCTCAGCCTGCTGGACAAGGGTCTCTTCAAATTGAGAGAGGCCATGATCCACTGCCTGCCTCCAGGCTAAACACTCAGATGTCAAGGTTTCCCATCTATTGAGGTCCATTCCTAAGGCCTTCAGATCCCGTTTGCAGATATCCTTGTATCACAGCTGTGGTCTCCCTCTGGGGCTTTTCCCTGCACTAATTCTCCATACAGGGGATATTTTCGAATACAGCCATCAGCCATTCTCACGACATGCCTGAGCCAACGTAGACATCACTGTTTCAGGAATGTATACATTCTTAAAATTCTCGCTCGTTCTTTGTTGTTGTTGTTTAGTTGTTAAGTTGTGTCCAACTCTTCTTGACCCCATGGACCAGAGCACGCAGAGAGATTCTTCTGGCAATCTTAATTTCAGTTTGGGATTCCTCCAGTCCAGCCTTTCGCATGATGTATTCTGCATATCAGTTAAATAAGCAGGGAGACAATATACAGCCTTGTTGTATTCCTTTCCCCATTTTGAACCAATCAGTTGTTCCATATCCAGTTCTAACTGTTGCTTCTTGTCACACGTATAGGTTTCTCAGGAGATAGATAAGGTGGTGAGGCACTCCCATTTCTTTAAGGACTTGCCATAGTTTGCTGTGGTCCACACGGTCAACGGCTTTTGTGTAGTCAATGAAGCAGAAGTAGATATTTTTCTGGAACTCTCTTTCTCTATAATCCAGTGCATGTTTGCAATTTGGTCTCTAGTTCCTCTGCCCCTTTGAAATCCAGCTTGTTCTTCTGGGAGTTCTCGATCCACATATTGCTGAAGCCTACCTTGTAAGATTTTGAGCATAACCCTGCTAGGATGTGAAGTGAGTGCAATTGTCTGGTAGCTGGAGCATTCTTTGGCACTGCCCTTCTTTGGGATTGAGATGTAAACTGATCTTTTTCAATTATCTGCCCACTACTGAGTTTTCTATTGATGATGATTAAAAAAATAGTGCACTGGTCCTTTGATTTTGGGCTGTGGCACCAGGGTGGGTGACATGACCTTTAGCCTGGTTTGTTCCTTTTTGCACACCACACACAGAATGATGAAAGTGGTAGGAAACGCCTCTCCAACTTGGAAGTATCTAGCAAACACCTCATTGCTAGCACCACTCTCACAGCCATTGATGATGATTAAATCCTCTGTGAGCTAGCAAAAAATTAAATGCAATTTGCTAGACACGTTGGACACCTTACTACTCCCTATACCATCCCATGGCTGATGCTCAATGTGTTCCAGGAAAAATAGTGCACATTTTTATTAAATTTGGTGCATCCTGCTAGTTCGGTACCCACCCTGTATAGATTAGATTAAATAAGATTTTGAATTCAAATAATGTATCTTTTGCTTCCTTTCAAATCAAAGGAGTAATGTTGACATGTATAAAAAAAAATTGGGGGGGGGGGTAAAAGGTAAAAAAGTTCCCTGACCCTGCTTTATCTCCAGTTTTCTTGAACAGATCTCTGGCTTTTCCCTTTCTATTATTTTCCACTTTTATCTTTGCACTATTCATTTAAGAAGGTCCTCTTGTCTCTCCTTGCCATTCTTTGGAAGTCTGCATTCAATTTTCTGTAACTTTCCCTATCTCCCTTGCATTTTGATTCTCTTCTCTGCTATTTGTAAGGCCTGATTGCACAGCCAATTTGCTTTCTTGCATTTGCTTTTCTTTGGGATGGTTTTTGTTGCTGCCTCCTGTACAATGTTACGAGCCTCTGTATAAATTTCTTCAGGCACCCTGTCCACCAAATCTAGTTCCTTAAATCTGTTATTCACTTCCACTGTGTATTCATAAGCGACTTGGTTTAGATTATACCTGTCTAGCCCAGTGGTTTTTCCTACTCTCTTCAGTTTAAGCTTGAATTTTGCTATGAGAAGCTGATGATCAGAACCACAATCAGCTCCAGGTCTCGTTTTTGCTGACTGTGTAGAGCTTCTCCATCTTTGGCTGCAGAGAATATAATCAATCTGATTTCGGTATTGCCCATCTGGTGATGTCCATGTGTAGAGTCACCTCTTGTGTTGTTGGAAAATAGTGTTTGTGATGACCAGCTTGTTCTCTTGACAAAACTCTATTAGCCTTTTCCCTGCTTCGTTTTGAACTCCAAGGCCAAACTTACCTGGTGTTCCTTTTATCTCTTGATTCCCTCCCTTAGCATTCCAGTCCCCTATAATGAGAAGAACATCTTTCTTTGGTGTCTGTTCTAGAAGGTGTTGTAAGTCTTCATAGAATTGGTCAATTTCAGCCTCTTCAGCATTGGTGGTTAGTGCATAAACTTGGATTATTATGATGTTGAAAGGTCTGCCTTGGATTCGTATTGACATCATTCTATCATTTTTGAGATTATATCCCATTACAGCTTTTCCCACTCTTTTGTTGACCCAGAAGCATGTTGGACGCCTTCCAACCTGAGAGGCTCATCTTCCAGTGTTATATCTTTTAGCCTTTTGTTTCTGTCCATGGAGTTTTCTTGGCAAAGATATTGGAGTAGCTTGCAAGTTCCTGCTCCACTTGGATCACGTTTAGTCCGAACTCTCCACTATGACCTGTCCATCTCAGGTGTCTTTGCATGGCATAGCCCATAGCTTCTCTGAATAACTCAAGCCCCTTCGCCACAATAAGGCAGCAATCCGTGAAGGTGTAGCTCATTCTAGGACTACTCTATTTGGAACTTTGTCCTGCCAGGTGATACCAAAAATGCGTTGGAGGCAACACATATGGAAGGTGTTCAGCTCCCTCTCCTGTTGTGCACAAAGGGTCCAGGACTCACTGCAGTCCAGGAGTGTGCTCAGGACATAGGCTCTATTGACCTGGATCTTTGTATATGTTGTCAGCTTTTTATTAAGCCATACTATCTTTGTGAATCTAGAGAACATGGTAGCTGCTTTGCCAATGTGGTTATCCAGCTTGGCATCTAGATCAGAGATCGTTGAGCCGAGGTACACAAAGTCATGAACAATCTCCAGTTCTTTTTTGGAGATGGTAATAGAGGGGTTGTTTTAATTACCATCTCTATTACCTCTATTACACCAGTATAATTCTGGATTCATGCAAGCATGACCTTTGTTTTAATAAACATTGATCCAAATGCCCGTTATAGAGGTGTACAGAAATTAAGATTCCAGTCTCTCTCTTCACCTTGCTGTCCATGGATAGACAAATGTTTGCCTCTCACACTGCCCCAATGCTGTTTGTCTGTCATCATCCCTCATTCTTAGCTATACTGGGTTTGACTAATAAGAGCTTCAAATCAACCATCTAGAGAGACTCAAGTGTCCTCACCCTCGTTGTAGCCACTTGCAGCCCCCCCCGGCCGAAAGCCTTTGGAGTTCTTGGCAATTCTCCTGAAAAATACAGGCTAGGTCACAGAGACTCTAAGGGAGGGGAGAGGATGGCAAACTCCCCTTTCATGTCCAGTTCTACACATGTTTGCTCAAAAGATAGTCCCATGTGAGTTCAGGAGTCTTGCCAGCCTGTGTCCAAGAAGGCCCCTCTGCAGTCCTCTAAGAGAGTTTTCAAGGGACAACAGGTATTTGCAGGGTAGAAAAGGAGACAGAAAATGCTAATTCTTTGAACGTTCTTAGATTAAATTGTTTTAGGATCTAAGCCAGGCTTGTCCAACCTGTGGCCCAAGGGCCGCATGCGGCCCAGGTCAGCTCATAATGCGGCCCAGTGCAATTTTTTATTTTTAAAGAAATTCCAAAGTTTCAAGTTACACTGCCGGCGCTTGCGGCTGGAATGCGGCTGGGGCACGTCACAATGGTGGGGGGGGAGAGAGAAGGAAGGAAGGAGCGGGAGGGAGGGGAGGGGAGGGGAGAAGGGGGCTGCATTGCACTGTCCTCATCAATAGGTGGACCCCCTCCCGGCCCCATAAAGCCACCGGAGTTGAAGCTGGCAGCTTCTGCTATCTGAGATCGCAGCTGCCGGTAAGCGCACTTGGAGCGGGGCTGTGGAGGACGGCTAGGGCTGCCCCCCCCATGCGGCCCAAACCAAATTTATGTGTGGCCCAAACCAAATTTTCATCTTCTAAGCCATTGTTTGCTCCTTGTTCTGTTGAACCTTTTGCTGGAGATGAATCAAAAATTCGCATTAGAAAATATCTTTGTTAATGATTAAGCATTATGAATAAGAGGAATTATTATGGAGATGCTGTGAGCAGCTATGGAAGATGCACATTGGTAACACAAGTCTGGCTGTTGCGATTTGTTTGCTATCACCAGGGAATGGGTGTCTTCATTTATTTTCCTTAATTAAGATAATACACTGCACAGAAGGAAGGCAAGGATTGTATTTCCTCGGATCCCTAGAGTAAGTTATTACTTACAAAGTCATAATCCTTCACAAAGTGTTTTTCTAAAATCACAGTTATGCCCATGGAGATCTTGTGTATCTTTCTTTTGTAAAAGGAGGGCATTAAATGGTCCATTTGCTCTGGGGAGATAAAATCCTGCTGGTTTAATTTTATCTAATTGCTGTCTTAAAGAATACAGATGGAATTGTTCTTGTAATGTTTCTCTCAAATGGCTTTAGTTTATTACGTTACTCATAAGGACTTTATTCAGACGAAGGTGACCAAAGGTGACAGTCTCTTTGTAATAGGATAGATTTGACATGATGGCCCAGGGATACGCAAGTAATGATAAAAATAAAAAATATTATTGTCCAACTCCATGCTTGCATTTCAAGAACAGCTGTGAGACCAAGAATATGTCAAGTTTGTAAATCCACAGGTGTGTTGTGGATGCCCCATCCTTCAACAACCAATGGCTGCCTCATTCTTCCTGGCATACAGAGGAATACTGGCGCTCTATATTTCAACCTCCATTTAAATGCAACCTGCTTCCCTACATCTTCTCCTTTAACTGGACCAGTCAGGTCTTTCATGTCTGCAGATAGAACAGGGAGACTAATTAATTCAAAGAAAATGTCATTAGAGTTTTGGTCTAAAACGACACTTGAACACCCATTTTCAACCCTTTTTTTTTGCCACAGGTCTTTTAGGAGGTCTTCTCAGGTTCCAGGGCCCTCTGTCAAACAAAGAAAGTCGTTGGCTGTGTGCAAAGATAGAACATGAAAAGATGACTCTGTGGCCCCCTTCAAATGTGTCAGGGGCTCCTAGGAGTCCATATGGCCCTGGTTAGAATGGCTGCTCTACATGGCAGTCCTTTTTGAATTATGTATTTATTTGTTTATTTTAACAATTTGTGTGTTGGGGCATGGAGGTTACAGGGAGAGCATGTTTGCATGGCTGCATATATGCTGTCAGGTGGACTTTTCTCCCTCCTGTATTATTCAAAGGATGATGAATATGTGGCCCTCCACATATTCCTAGTCTACAACTTCAGTTAAAAAGATGATGGGAGTAGCAACAGTAATATCTGAAGGGTCACATCTTCACCTAGCCTACATTTAGTAACATTTGTACAGAAGTCCTGCTGGCTGGATAGCTCAGCAATTTAGGTATCTGGTGGGGGGTTTGATTCCCCACGGTGCCTCCCGTGAGTGTTGCCAGCCTATATGGACTTGGTCAAGCTGCACAGTCCCAAGGTGTCCCCAGTAGAATGGAACGGTAAACCACTTCTCAATACTAGCTATCTGGAAAACTTTGAAAAGGGTTGCCATAAATCAGAATCACCTTGATGGCAAATTATTATTATACAGAAGTCCCAGGAGAATGCTGATTATGTCTAAAGGAATGTGCTCCTTTTTTATAAATTAGTATTGATAGTTTATCTCTGCAGTGATTTACACTAAAACGTCAATTTGCTGTCTTCATAGTACAGTGGTGCCTCACAAGACGATTGCCTCACAGTACAATTAATCTGCAAGACGATTAGTTTTTGCTATCGCTGTTATGCTTCGCAAGACGATGGTTTCCTATGGACAATTTTCGCAAGACAATGTTTTTCCCCATTGGAATGCATTAAATAGATTTCAGTGCATTCCAATGGGAAACCGTGTTTTGCAAGACGATGTTTTCTATGGACGATTTTCGCAAAACAACTATTTTCCCATTGGAATGCAAAAAATAGATTTCAATGCATTCCAGTTGGGAACCACATTTCGTAAGACGATGTTTTCGCAAGACAGCTTTTTTCACGGAACGAATTAACATCGTCTTGCGAGGCACCACTGTAGAATGAAAAGAACTGTGCATGCCAATTTACAAGACATTCCTGCTAAATCATGTGCCACAGCAGAGTTGGAAGACTGCATGATGTCATTGGAGTAGCATGTATTTTTCTTGAAGGCAGATTGATTCCTTGAAAAGAAACAGAGTCTGCAATCCTATGTCCACTTTTCTGGGAGTATACCAGGGTAACTATGATGTGACTTAAATATTCACAAGAGTAGACATTGCTGTGTTGTGACAGTAACCCTGTTCAGGCATTCAGGATGAACGTTTGAGGATCGGAGACATGCATGCTACCCCATGATCAACATCTCCGTATGTGCTTCACTGCACTGAGTGAGAAAGTCTGAGCATAGATTCTTCTTCAGAGCTTGAGAATAGTGTGTTAAATTCAACCCATTAGCATTAAATGTGTTGCTATCTGCATAAAACAGAGAAAAACACTAATTTACCTAATGCTATAAAATAGCAGTTAATTGCATTGAGATAATTACTTATGCTACATCTATGTGTTTGCATCCCTCTTCCCCAGAAAGAAAGCTTCTCATGACTGGAAATGGTTAGCCTTGGCCCTTTTGATTTTTGTGGACTACAACTTTAATAACCCTTCAGCAGCATAGTCAGTAGATGGTTTGTGGACCTATACAGTATAGCCTTTATGTAGACTGTAAAGTAAGGGTTGGCAAGAGCTGAGAGTCCTTTTATTAAGCCTGTATTCTCAGGCAATACTTTTACGGTGTTCTGCTAAAGAAATTCATCTGAAACTGGTCAAAGAAACTATTGGCTCTGTCTGAAATCAGGCTTGTTAAAGTGAATATAGTTATCTCTCTTTCTAGAAAGGGAGGGTTAGGACACACATTCTACCCAACCCATTTTTCACATACATTGGAACTAGGGGTGTGTGGAAGCCCCTGACTCACTCTGTACCCTTTAGAAGATATTCTGACTTACTCCATCCCCAGATCCGTGACGCTGTGTGTTTCTGATTCTCCATAAAAGACAAATTCCTGCGAATAGGGGGAAAATGCAAATGGCTATGGATGGGACTAGGAGGCACTATGCAATGCTCTAATCATGTGACCTGTTTAATCAAAGTCTGTACAACAATTACCCTTCTTCAATTGCACACACTCACTCAATAGTGTTATACTATTTCGGTAAAGTTCTTTAACATAATAAATGCCAAATGCCACTTTGCTACGTCAATGAGCCCCCCCCCCAAGAACCTCTCCCCCATTCTGTCTAACCCTCCAGGACACTGACTACCATCCTCATTTGCTTTATATGTATTTTTTCCTGGGAGGCTGGGCATGCTTCCAAAATAGATGTGGGCAGCTTTGCTGAAGTTGTTGCACCCTTTTTGGTCCTAGCTAGCACAACCCAATGGTAACAGCTGTCCAACCACAGCAGAATGGTACCTTGCCCACTCCTTCCAAATTAGGTGGTTCTGGGCTGTGGCCACCTGCCCTTTCTATTTAGAGGAAGGAGAAGTGACGTGGAAGAGTAGCACTTTGGCTTGCAGCATGTCAGCCTCCCAGAGAAAATAATTTTTGCAAAATTCAGTTCAATACAGTGGTGCCTCGCTTAACGAGTGCACCGTTTAACGAAAAATCCGTATAGCGATCCCTTTTTGGGGATCGCTATACGGATCAGCCCCAATCGCCGCACTCGCTTTGCGACGATTGGGGCTCCGGCGGCCATTTTGGAGCCGCTGAACAGCTGATCGGCGGCTCCAAAATGGCCGCCGCATGACCCGAAATGGCCCCATCAGCGTTTTCGCGCCCTCCCCTTGCTTACGGAGGTCGCGAAAACGCTGCGGGGGGGCATTTCGGGTCATCCGCGGCCATTAAAATCGCTGGAGGGGTAAGTTTGCACACTTATTGGAACGCATTAAACTAAGTTTAATGCGTTCCAATAGGTTTTCCTTACCCGCACAGCGATGTTTTCGTATAGCGAAGGTTAATCCGGAACGGATTAACCTCGCTATACGGGGCACCACTGTATTCAGTGTTCAAAACTGGAGATATAAGGAGCCTTCCAAGCATCTAAGAGGGTACATGTCATCACAATACTTCCCTGGGCTACATGCTTGGGTATCCTGAGTATAATCATATTGCAAAGCGTGCTGATATGGATGCCTGACCACTATTTAAAATAAGTGATTTACTGTGTTTTGCCTTCCTTAACACAACCCTCAGTTACAATTATAAAGGGTATCTCTGTGCACTTGGTGTCTGAAAATCGAACCCATTCTCATTCCAAACCAATTGTAAGCTTCTTGCACTGTTACTTACTTAATGGGATTTTCTGTCTGAAAATCTTCAGATGTTTTTGAAATGGGTCCTTTCGTTTCATGGGCCATGTAGTTGCCACAATGACGTTTTTATTTCTTCATGAAGTGAAAATCTAGAGGCTTTCTAATTTATATGGGAATCAAGTATCTGGCAAGTGTGTTTGAACTCACACCCAGAAGCTGTTTCTTGCAAGGTATGAGTTAAAGGAAAATAGATTGAATGTCAGCCATCTGTGTTAATCTTTAGTATGCATGCAAAGTCATGTAAGTCCTAAAATATGAAAGAGAGGTCATAATCTGCCACAGGCATTAATTCATTCACTGTTTATTTACTGAACTATTGGTGGGGTGGGGGAGTGGGGTGAGGGGAATCCTACCATGCAGAGAAAGCAGAAATGTGTTGTTGTTTTTCAAAAGCGTTTGAAACTTCTTCTACCTCTCTTTGTTCTCCTCCTTGTGCTTCCCAAAAAGACTTTGCATTTCAAAATCAGATAAAAATATGAAGGAAATGTACTGGAAGACTAACAAATAAACTATGATGACATTAATGTGGGGACACTTAAATATCTAAATAAATTAGTTTTTCCATCTATAATGTATATATGGAGAGGGGGGAAGACCCTTTTGTGTGTTTATTTATAAATATGTAGTGCAGGAACAACAGACATGCTAGGTTACATGCTGTTGAGTTGGAAATGACTTATAGCAATCGTAATAGAGCTTTCAAGATACAGTGGACCCTCGACTTACAGACGGCTCGACTTACAGACTTTTCGAGTTACTTTTCGAGACTTCTCTGGCTGCAAAATTTAGATTCGACTTGCAGCCAGAGAATCGACTTACAGACCAGAAAAAAACCAAAATGGAATAAAAATAGAATAAAAACCACTGGTTATGGGATTAATCGGTTTTCAGTGCATTGTAGGTCAATGGAGATTCGACTTACAGACTTTTCAACTTGCAGCCACCATTCCAATACGGATTAATTCCTTAAGTAGAGGGTCCACTGTAGGTGAGATATTTAAGGAGTGGTTTTACCAATGCCATCCCCCAGTGAGTTTCCATGCCCAAGCAGGAATTAAAACCCAGGTCTTCTGAGTCCTGGTATGTTGTTCTGTCTGTATATACATATTTATTTGTATTGCATAGCTTATCCTCTTGTTTTTTCTGCCAACATATGAAAAAAAACTTTGTGCTAAGACCTGCAGCTTGGTTTATGATTCTCGTTTTTTCTAAACCTGATAAGCATAAGCTCTGTTGAGGTGTTATAGTAACCTGAAAGTGGGGACAATTTAACAAAGGTAGTGGAGACATAATCTTTCCCCTAACATGCCCTCCTGTTCACTTGTAAATATATGAAGGCCTGAAGAGGCACCTATAGCGCATCTATTACCAGGAGTCCTGCCATATTAGTCCTTCACCATGTGAGTACTGTAAGCACATTCAACTGATTGTACTTTCAAGTGTGCTGCTTGTGTTTCTCAAAACCTCAGTGCTAAATATACATAAGCCTGATTGACAAGCTGGGGGAGGCTACACGTTACACACTTACAGCTACACCTACTTTGAGGCCAAAGTTCCTGAAATGCAGGTCAAACAGGAAACTGTGGTTGATTGAAGACTTCCACTGAGGAGAGAGAAGGGGATGGGTGATAAGAGGATATACACATGTCAGATTTCTAAGGTGAAATCTGATCATCTTAACATGGCCAGAATATTTTATAGGATTGATTTTGGTGTCCCCAATTGTGACTATAGTTACATATATTTATTTATATGTATTTTTCCCACTACACGTACAGTAGTTAGCTGGGTTAGAAATCAGTAAAAACAAAGCAGATGGCCCTCAAACAGCTAGTTCTTTTTATATTAATGAAGGAGGGCTTAATAATTAAATCTGCTTGGTCACTCTTGTTTCTATGGCTACCAAGACAGATAGGCCAAAATTCTGTTGCATAATGTAAGCAAAATCATAGGTTTCGGTCTGTTTCTCATGGATAAATAAAGAGCCCCACCATAACTATGCTGGCTTTTCTTAGATAACCCTCATTCAGTCATTTAAAAACGAACTCTATTGCAATACAAATTGCTATTAAGACAATTCTATCAAAGCATAAGAAAGAACATTTGCAAATAAGTTACATTATATTAGATATTTCTCAGCCAATATTTTCATAGCAGAAATGTATCCCCTATTTATGAAAAGCAAGTGGCTGCGTGTTTTGGAGATGTCCTTCTACACATGATGGAAATCTCTGCTTTATACATTCGGTGTTTCTTAAACAAAATAATCATGATGGCACACTTTGGCTTTCCCATGGGTAAGTAATGTTGCCTGGGTCAAGACAGCTGTGAATTAACTCAACTACCTGCCGAGGTAGGACGAGATGGTTGGATAGTGTCATTGAAGCTACCAACATGAATTTGACCAAACTCCGGGAGGCAGTGGAAGACAGGAGGGCCTGGCGTGCTCTGCTCCATGGGGTCACAAAGAGTTGGACACGACTAAACAACTAAACAACAACAACAACCTGCCAAGATAGCTTGTAGCCTGGAAAATGCTCCCTCTTGAAGTAACTTCCTTAAAACCATATTTGGGCAGTATAATACATTTTGAACACCAACTTCCTGCATTTTGCATGTTTTACATTTCCCAATCAAACTCAATATTTAATTCTTCCTGCCATATAATTTTCCACAAACCTATTACTGACATCTGCACTTTGATTATTTATTTATACTGTACTTATTTCCACCATAGTATGGTATGAGGATTGCATATCACTTGTTATCTGTCTGTTCAATGAGATCTTTAGTTAAACCACTATCTTGTATTAACTGTCTACCATTTGACAATAGAACTGTTTCAGATTCTGTGGGCAAAATATTTCTCTTGATCAGATCCTCTGCAATATAATGTCTTTTCACATAAAATTGGAAGGGAAATAGTTTTATTGGGTTTAGATGAAAGAAGAATAAATGCTTTGTAAATTCAACACACCCATTTTCTTTGAAAGACTATTCTGATTTTGTGTCGGTATAAATCAAGCTGCACCACTTGAGTTCAGATGAAATTACACATAAAGGAGATGGGTGGGAGATCAAAATTTCAGGGTGACTTTTATCTACTCTGCCAATTAAGCTGTACAGTCAATGAAAGAAAAACAACAAAAAAAGATTCAATGCTATTACGCTGTTAGATATAATTTTTGAAACTTTAACAGTGGGCTGACAGCTAAGATTCAGCCATTCAATTAACTGTCCTACTTTCTGCAAATTACTGTAATTAATTAATTATCAAACGGAATATTAGTGTCTACCAGTAATAGTACTTTATAAAAGTTTGGTAAAAATGTGTTTCCTTGACTGAACAGCACAGGAAAAGATTTTCTTCTAAGGCTTTAAATACATCGATCAGATTTAGATTTATTGGAAGCAATCCCCATTTTAAATTCAACAGATTAATTACACATCCTATTTCAGAGTTATTGAACTAAAATCTTCTATATATTAGAGAATTTCACATCCAGTATTAGATGGCTTTCCATCCATCCACTGGTGATAACCAGCTCTGCAGAACTATTTAACCAGTTTCTGCTTTGATATTCTGGACATTTACCACCTATTATCAGATAACTCCAGGACAATGATCTATCCTTAAGAATTAATAATCATAATCTGTTTCTGCATGGCAACAACATCCCAATATGTAACTCTCTAAACAATGTGCAAAATTATAGGTTTATATTCACGACCACCACAAAGGAAATTCAAAGCCCATGTGACAAACCATCTCAGAGTCACATCTTTTGGGCAGTATTGCCTGAATACTGTCTCAGTTGCTTCACTTTGTCCCACCTCCATCATGTACAGCATGATGTGTTGGGTTAACTCTGCACCCATAACAGCTGAGAGTCTGGTTGGGCAGAACACATGCCATGCCACATGGGCAATATTTTGTTAGAGGCTCAGATCTGGCCTTATGGTGCTGGCCAGGGAAGAGGGTCATTAACAGAATTTGATCTACAGCTCACTTTTTCATACAAGGATGTTTGGCTCTTAGCCCTAGACTGCAACCAAAAGACACTGCTAAAAACAGATGCTTAAAATGTGGCATAAAATAGAAGGTGTGCTTTAAAAGAGGGTTTCGGCTTTTTGCAAATATATTGCAGTTGTGCTTTTGATTTCTGACACAAAGGTAATTATTTGATTATGGTTATTGTTCCTCCTAGGCAAAGGAGATGTTTTCGGGGATGTCTTCTGGAAGGAAACAACTCTAGCCCAGTCTTGTGCTAACGTAAGGGCTTTAACCTACTGTGACCTTCATGTGATTAAAAGGGATGCCTTACAGAAAGTGCTGGAGTTCTATACAGCCTTTTCACATTCTTTCTCCAGGAACCTCATCTTGACCTACAACCTGCGGAAAAGGGTAAGATATTTTGTATTTAAGGAATGCGTGTGAAAGTGGACCTCTGCCAGTTGTTTCCTCTGTGTTCCTGAAGAAACTGCAATATTTCACTATATTTCTTGAACTATAGGTGGTTTCTGCTTTTGCTAAGTAGAATAAAAATATACGTTGTACCCGAAAAATATTTTCTAGTATTTCTTCTGTCTCTTTTGAACTGTTTCATTCATGCTCAGAAAAGTAATAACAACAGATCAAATGTATGACATTATACTTCCACTTTAATCATTTTAACACTATTTATACAAAATAACAAACTTTGACATATCTACACATAAATTCAACACATTCTGCCTCCAAACACGGAATTAAACGTATTTGCAAAAGGAAATACCTGTATGAGAAATAAGCAAAGAAACAGCAACAGCACATTGCAGAGTACAATTAATTAATTTAATTAATTTATCTCTGACATAAAACTCTTTTTGAAACTGTCATGTCAGTTTCTCATTAGTTTGCGTATTTAAAATTAAGGATATTGTTAAAATGTTATTTTAATATAATATGAACAAATCTTTCTTAAGGGTAGAGTGAGAAAGTCTGGCTGAACTTTTCCCTGGGTTTGGCTCTTTTGAGCTATTCTTTAGAGCGAGAAAAATGGCATGTATTCTGTTGTATGATGTGAACAAGTACCTACCTTTAAAGTTATGTGACTAGCCTGCATATCTATATCATCTACATCATATCTATGTCAATGACTATATCTATATCTGTATATCTCTGTGTGCACATGGGTGCATTCATGTGTGTGTCTGTGTGCATTTGAAGACAAATACACCTGGGATCCCAATTGCTGTTGGCAATCTAGGATCCAAATATCTCTGAAGTCTAAAGCATTCCTTGTCAATAGCTAAAGGATCCAGGACTCAAACATCAATCCAGTTTACTGTATAGTCAACAATAGTGTTAGCACAAGACGTCTGTTTGGTGTGAAAAGGAGAATCACCTGCTTTCTACTATTAAGATTTCTGATACAGTTGGATGAAAAGGATATGAGGTCATCCTTGGACAGGTTTTCGCAGTCAAAATTCTGAAGTTTTTGGAAAGGTAGCTAATCTCAGGGTTACCATCATCTGCCAACTTAAAGAAGGAGTTATAAGAATGTTTAAAAAAAACCAAACCTTATGGCATTATTTGAATTAATCACAGCCTTATGTCTATAGAATTTCAGACACTGTGCATTAGAGATAACTGTTTGTTGACATGACAGTTTTCATCTAGTGGGGAAAAGGTGGGTCTAGAGAGCCTTTGACCTTTTACTGTCAACAAAGTGTTCGTAAGACTCTCAGTTTCAGCCTCTGAATTACTGTTTGAATGTGTAAACGAACCAGAAATTTAGTGGTCTTTATTCCAAAGCAATCCATCTATAGTTCTGAATGAACAGGACCTTCCAAAATGAGAATGTTCATTTTGGAACTTTGTGAGAATGTTCATTTTGGAATGAGAAACATTCCAAAATTAACATTTTTATATTGTTTCAAAATGAACATTCTCACTCAGCCACCTATGAAAAACAGCAGTTTTGACAAAGAAAGAAAGAAAGAAAGATTCACTTACCAAGCATCGTAAGAGCAGATATAATTAAAGGGAAATGTACCTAATGTAATGTAATTTATATTTTGACAAAATCCATGTGGATACATGCATATTTTAGTGGTGGTGAACCTCTGAGTACAGAAAGTTTTATGGGCAGAGACTCTGGACTGGTTTTATAACTTGTGTGGTTTTGCTTTAGTTATGCATCATTTAGACATTACAAGGTGCTTTGCATGGTAATATTGTTAAAACAATGTTGGAGCTATTTCTTTAGATAGAGAAAAGATAGGAGAAAGCCATGCAATCTGATAAACCGAAAAAGCTTTAGAAATGCATAACTTTGCAACTGTAATTAAACTTCTGTAAAGATGTGTAGTTTTGCATCCGTAATTAACAGCATGCACTGAGCATGACATAGACTGTCAAGAAATCTTTGTATTGTATCTTCAAATATACCATGAAACTTGAGGGCTGAATTAATTAACCTGTCTGCTTATTTGCAAGTGAGATGAATGAAAATGATCATAGCACAATGTACTGTTTTTTAAATTGTGCCAGTGCAAAAAGCTACAACTTAAAACTCAAAAACAAAAAAATAAAGTTGGTATTAAAGGAAGTTAACATTTTTGCTATATGCTGCTGGAAGAACAAACAATAAACTGGGTAGATGCAGAATACACTGGAACTGAGACTAGTCTATATTTTTTATCAAGCTGACTGCAATAAGCAGTGGTTCCTAAACGTGGGTAACCCAGGGGTTCTTGGACTGCAATTCCCAGAAGCCTTCACCACCAGCTGTGCTAGCTGAGGTTTCTGAGAACTGTAGTCCAGGAACCCCTGGGTTACACAAGGTTGGGAACTACTTATGTAAAGCAAGGTGTGCTGTTTATATACTGTCCCATAGTGTTTAAAGCACTCTCTGGGCTGTTTACAATTTAATTATGCTACACATTGCCCCCCCCCCCCCCACATGAGCTGAGTACTCAATTTACCAACCTCAGAAGGATGGAAGGCTGAGTCAGCTTTGAGCTGGCAACCTGAATCTGTTGGGATCAAAGGCAGGTTGTGAGCAGAATTTTTGACTGCATTATTGCACGTTAACCACTGTGCCCTGAGGCTCCTATACTATGTAAGGCAGATATTTTCTTCTCAAGCTCCTTGCAGAAGGAAATGGAAGGGCAAAGGTTACCCTGATAGTCCCTTATTCCTTTTACCTACGAAAGCACAATGGAAAAACTAGTTTTTTGCCTTCCACTTCATAGGTTACTACTTGTAGGGTGTAGGAAAATACTGATATGATGATGTCACTCTACTCTTTATTTTGTTGTTATATCTACGTATGTTTCAAACTACATATTCCTTGGAAGGTGCAACTTCTTGGCGTCCATGCATCTCCTTGTGATACATTGTATGAGCCAAAAACTCCCGTCAGAAGCAGAAACAATCTTACTTTTAAAACAATACAGATATTTTCAGGTTTATTTTTACTGAATGATAGCTACATTTGTGGCAAAAATTGTCCACCCAATGTTCAGAGTTTAGACATAACACCAAAGTTAAGTACAGCCAAAATCCTGTTGTTTTAGTATAGCAAATCAGTCTAGAGTAGGCCCATTGGATCAGTGAAAATGTAGTGAGTAAATTCCATTGATTCAAATGAGTCTAGTCTAACTGAGATTTACTTCAGCATGGTTAGTCAGAGTTAGAGTAGGCCCATTTGAAGCAGTGGTACTGTAGTAAATCACAGTTTTGAATAGAACCATTTGAATCAATGGAACTTACAGGGGACTTGATTCTCTATATACCTTTTTATTCAGTGGGCCTACTCTAATATGATGTACTACACGAAACAACAGAATTTTGGCTTATGATTACTTACTCTGTAATTTTACTATAAACACTTTGTTTTCAATGCACAGGTTGTCAATAGTGAATACTCTTAACACAATGTTCACAACCTGTGATCCATTAGAAGTTCAGATCAAAGAAATGTGCTCCTAGTCTTTCTAAAAAAAAACCCCCACAATAATAATCTCAAGCATCCTTGCCCTATAACTGTAATTATTTATCAAAACCTAGGATGATCCTAGTACATTGGCATTTTGTGCAGGATATATATTACCTTTTAGATGTTGCTGGACTGCCACGTTTAACATCCCGCATAATTTGATGCACTAACTCTGGCTGATAGGAGATGATGCCCCAATATCAGGAGGCTGTGTGTTCTCTACCCCTTATTTAGGGTTGCCAGTAAAGCTTTAAAAGGGTGTTTGTGGATTTATTTGAGAAGATGTTCCTAAGCAAAGAGACTTCATTCGTCCTCTTTCATTTTCTTCTGTTAAACATTTATCACAGAACGCACATTCCATAATAGCAATTTCTATCTGATTATTGGGATAATGGTCTTTTAATTGGATTGCAGTCAGTGCTAAACTGATACTGATTAATGATGAGAATGATTGAACTTGATTGACATTAAGTAAGCATGCTTTGTTTTTATTTAGTTATTTGCAAGAAGCTGATTGTGAATTAATTATTCCAAGGCATCCAATTCACTTTTTTTCACAGATTGCAGAAGGAGCAGACATGCTACTAAGAATATGGACAAGCTCTAACAGATGCAAGCTCTTCAGAACAATCTGATTTGCTTTGAGAAAAGTGCTTCACTCATTACTCTGTAGGAAGTAGTAATCCACTTCATTTTACAAATATTTCAGTTTCTCATGGTAGCTTTTTTTTTCTTTTGATGATGAGAGGTAGAATATAGACATTAGGTGATGACAGATGTGTCAATTAAATGGCAGACACAGCTGTTCATACCTAGTGTCATAACTTGATAAAAACCAGACACAAACAGAAAAATAAGGAAATGTGTAGCAAAAAATCTTGACCCTCTAGGATCTGGTTTTTAATGTTTAAATGTTGATTTTTATTTAATTTTTAAAAAATATGTATGGAGATGTATGTACTTAACTTTGAAGTTCTTTAGAACTGGCTTAGATGTCACTGTTCCTAGCCAATAGGTAGGAAGTAAATTTTCCTCATTAAAACTCTCCCATGCTTAAAATCTGCAGCGCCAAGGGTTTTGCTCCATTTAATAGCTTGTAACATAACGGACCTCACTTCAATATTACAATTAATGGTACATCTGTCTTTTTCCTTACATACGAGAGCATTTTCCAGGCATTACTATTTCCTTCCTAGAAACACTGTGGTTCTCTCTGTCTTTATTCACAAGTGGCTGCAAATATAGAAAATCTATTACTGGATAAATTTGAAGGACAACTCATATGAATGAAAATTGTTATGTTTTAATTATCATGTTCTCATGTCACTTCTCCTAAGTGTGAGCCGTCCAGATGTAAGTCAAAACCGTATTATTAAGTGGCTGGTGTAAATACCACAAATAAAAATGAAATAAACAATAGATGTTTCCCATTTCACCTTTGTTTTGAAGATCAGAAAGTAATTTGGGAACTGTCAGGAAAATGTTTTTTTAATCAGTTCAAACTGGCATTTAATGAGCTATTATTATGCAAATATTCCTCAACACAACTTTGAATTAGTTCAGTATTTTTGATAATGTGACAAACATTCCAGGTGCAGAACTCTCTCTTGGTCTTCATTAGGCCTGGGCTGGCCATTACCCAGACTGAGGTGATCACAGCAGGCAGAAGAGCTCTGATGGTGCCAGCAGAGCTATCATCACCTACCACTCTCTACTGCCTGAGCTGGCTGCATCAGCCATCATCAGCAGCTTCTTTCTTACCACTGGTACTGCCCACTTGTGTGCCCTAGCTACCCCTTGGCCAGCTGTATGATTGATACCTGAGTCAAAGGGTCCTTGGACCTCGCCATTATGGGACCATAACAGTCCCCCAAATACTGCAAAATCCTTCTGAACTGTTTCCCATATTGCTTTGTCCAAGGTAATATTCATATGGCGAGCTGTGGCACGCGTGCCATAGGTTCGCCGTCACTGCTATAGAGTATAGCTTTAGCGACACACCTTTGCAGAGTAACAGCATCCAGTATCACTGTATAAACATGTGTCTTATTGGGGTTACATTCTATTGTACCTGAAAAATTGGTCTATAGCCCATGAAACCTTATGCCAAGGAAAACTAATTAGTCTTTAAGGTATCACAAGGTCCTTTGTTGTATTTGCTGCAGCAGATTAGCATGGTTATGTGCTGTGGTGGAGATATTACATGTTCTTGTGTTAACTGAAAAATATTTCATTGTTCTCAACTGCGGTCATTCTTCTGCAGCAATGATGCCTCCTTTGTCAACTAGAATGTGCCACAGAATAACAATTCAAAGCAGAGTTGTTGGTATTAATATAGGACCATTAGTATACATAGTGTATTACAGAGCACAAGTATCCAGATCCCTCTCTCAAGGAGCTTACAATCCAAAGTCTGACAAGAGAAATTATAGAGAAGAGGGAATAGGAGTGAATAGTTTCAAGAACATGTGCTTGTGCAGGCATAGTTGTGGTGGAGCAAGGAAGGGAAATATGTTGTCCTTTGGATGTCTGATCAGTCCTAACCATCAGAGTCGGTGGTGAGCGAACATGGGAGTTGCAGTTCAGCATCTAGAGGGCTACATGTTCTGTATTCCTTCAGTAGGACATAGCATTTCTGTAATGCACTTCTTGGAGAGAATTGAGCAGAGTGAGGAAAAAGTGAAGTGTGGTTCCCAAAATAGCTATGCTGAGGAGAAGTAACATCATGATGAACTGATTTGAGACTATTACATATATTGAATTATGTGAATCTGGGAATTTTATTTAGGATTCTAGGTTATACTCCTTCCTTCCATTGTGAGGGAACTCTGAAATATAGAAATAATTTCCTGAAATATCTGCATAGTTCTCGCAGACAATTACTGGGTTGCTGCCTCTTTTCCCTCCCTTTTCCCACCCCCATCCCCATGCAGTTCTAAAATAGTGTGTCTTTCAGCTTCTTTAATGGTCATCAGTGGAATGCTTCTAATTGGAACATTGGCAGAGTGCTTCCTGTTTCAGCAAATATTTGCTTTGGTGTAAGTGTATTACTTATTCTCAGCTGGTCTCAATTTACTTTCACTTGGTCAAGGATGGGTGTGTTTGCTTTCCCTTTGCAGATGCAAGCCATAGCGAACATGATTACACAGAGTGATCACTTGTGCCCTGCTGGAGGGAGATTGCTTAAGGTCTCCATAGTGCTCACCCCGCCTTCCATAATTTTACTATGCCATTTAAACATTAAAAACTTCAAGTAGGAGAGAAGATTAAAGAAGTGCCCTGAATACTGTAGAAATCGTCTATTACAAATGTGAAATCCTTGAGCAACTCAGGTAGTCTAGAAAGCAAGGCAGGAATGCATCTTCCCATGGGGTGCAGCTTTCTTTTCTAATGTGTTGGATATAATCAGCATGATTATACAGTATGGCATGATTATATATAAAACAATACACAGAATGGCTACCCAGTGAAACAGATGAGTGAAAGAATGAACAAGAGTAGTTGGAATTTCAGAACAACTCTTCCCAACACAGTATTTTCTGGTGTGCACTGTATTAAAGGATGGGATTCCTGGAATTAAAGGACTTCTACTCCCATAAATCAGCAGGGAATGAAAGCCCTTGTATTGGCAGGAGGTAGAGCAGCCTTCCCACTTCCATGCTGTTCCCCTGCCACCTTCATCTACCATCGGTAAGAAAAGCACCTCGTTTACCCACTGAACTGTAGGAATGAAGAAATTAACTGAGACTTGCCAAGGTGCATAACGAACAAGTTGAAACGGAGGCTGCCTCCAGCAGAATGAATCCAAGAGGGTCATTATAATGCAGACAGAACAACTTCCATTAAGAACCAGCAGAGAACATTCCCTCTCTTTCCTGCTGCCTGCAACACTGAATCCTTAAACTCTGCTCCACAGGGCTGGGAAATGCTCCAGAGCTGATTTTTATTCACTGCAGATGGGGGGAGTCCTATCATTTTAGCATATGCCTGCTAGCTCAATGTTGACATTAGGGTTGTACACTTTACCTCCGAGCGGACCTGTACAGAGTAGACCTGAGTTCACCGTTACACTCGTAGATACAATTACATAAGAATACATACCACTGAATCACAGTTAGGAAGTAAGATTAAAAAACAAACGTGTATAACACATTAATTACTTCTTATGTTGATAAGGAAGGCATCGCTATTAGAGATAGGCATGAACTGCGGTTTTGGTGATACAGCACAATTCATTTTCTAACAGAACAGCTGATACACCGTTTGGCACCCCCACCCCCTCCAGTGGGCACCCACTTCGTGGCAGCACCCAGCCCAACATCCTCTAGGCGCTGCCTCTGTGTGGGCACCCACTCAAGCGGGTGGAGCACCAAACAGCAGATCAGCTGTTTGTCTAGGAAACAAATTGCACTGAACCACCAAACAAGCAGTTCATGCCCATCTTTTATCACTATGTTATATGAATTTAAAATTATGTAAATAATACTTTATTGGAAAACTTTCTGAAGAATTACCATTGGGGACACACGTGTACATATGTGTGAGTGGGTGTGCATTGGTGTTTTATATATGTTATTGTATTTTATCTCTGTTGTGGGCCGCCTAGAGTAGTCCACCGCGACTAGATAGGCGGGATATTAAATAAATAAATAAATAAATAAATAAATAAATAAATAAATAAATAAATAAATAAATAAATATAATAATAATAATAATAATAATAATAATAATAATAATAATAATAATAATAATAATAATAATAATAATAATAATAATAATAATAATAATAATAATAATAATAATAATAATAATAATAATAATAATAATAATAATAAATATGAAATTCATACAGGCTGTCCTCACCTCTTCTGAAATAATAAATTCAATGAATGAAGTCAGAACTGGTCAGCTTTAGAGAAAGAAAAATCACTGTAACAAACTGCAGTTCTTTCACATATCTAGTGATTCACTCATATGAAAATCTTGATGCAAAATCAAACAAGCGCAATCCTTTACTTTGCAACATTGCCCTATTTTTACATTAGTGCAAATATACCTGCACATCATTATACAGTATAACCTGTGTAAGTACTTTTCTATTTGGCTTGTGGACAGCATCTCTTGGTTTTGCCTCAAGCTTGCTTCTTGTTATGTCTCATATGAGCAGGAAAATGATCAAGAAAAATGGTAGCAAGTACCTTCTGATGCAATGGCATACACCCCATCACCACAGTGAATAATTAAGCTGACACTGCTTTTTAGAATTAACTTTCCCTTGAAACCTTGAGAATGAGTCATAAAAACTGATGGCTACTACTGTAGGCCCCCTTGTTATGCTCCAGAATTGGGAAGTTTTCACTCTCCAAATGTTTTAGACTTCATCTTTCAAAAGTCACAGCCAGCATAGCTAACAATAGGAATTATGGTACAGCATTTGTACTCTAAAACATCTGCAAAGGTTCCCTAAACATCTGTCAATGTTTGCAACAGGGATGATTGTACTAATAGGTTAGAAGTTGAACTCCAATTTGGAAATGACTGCAAAGTTTTGAGCAAAACAAAATATATAGGACTAGATCCTGATGTCAGCCAGAGTAGGCCCAATGGATCCTGTATAAGTATTGATGCACTAGTCAGCAATTGATTTAATGGGTCTCCTTTAGGTAGGGTTGTCAAATGGTTTTAAGCCATAGCCATTTGACTAAAGAACTTGTGCTTTTCAAACACTTTCACACTTTGGTGGACAAAGTTGACTCAATTCAAGGAAAATCTTTATTCTATCTTTGTCAAGCCTCTCCTATCATTTCTTCCTCTGCAGAAATTTAATACTTCACAGCATCTGCCCTCTCAAGTCAGCCTGAAGTCATTAGAGAATAACAGCACTATTTTTTGTGTACACAAGTCATTAAATGTTGTTTGGGGTTTTACTGCTGCTCAGGAAGAACAGACGGGATATTGTTTACCATGAGTTCTTTTCTTAATGGAATAATGCAAACTCACTGTCACATTCTATCCACACTTGTTCAAATGGCCTGGGTAGGGGAAGGAAGGTGGCGAGGGTGCTATATTTGGAGATTAATCAGTTACTTTGCACAAACATAGCAAGTTTATGTTTAGTCAGTGCTTTGATAGGAGACTCTAAATGCTTTGTAATTGATTCCTCCCTCTCCCAACATTTCATAAACTGCTTTAGGAGTTCATCTACCTGAAATTTTAATGTTTGAGATGAAATAATAGTAAATGTTAAAAAAATGACGAGGAAGAAGAATATGAAGAATTCTAGAGCCAAACTATAAGAGACATTAGCAATCATATATTCTGTATTTCTTCTTAGTAAATGTAAGAAAAGGAGGGATTAGATTGGAGGTAAATTTGAATGGCAAATTCTTTTTGTTCTACTGCCTCCCTGTATAAATCCCCAAATGTCCAAATTGCCTTTGCCTGAGGATTAAAGGTGCAGTCTGGGGAGAAAAGTGGTAGATTGGGGAAATAAATAATATGCAGATGATTAAATCTCCATCTTCTCACACCATGGTGCCAATCTATTCACTACCACTTCAGCTTGGGGGGAAAAAGATTCTGATCTTAAATCTTCAACATCAAGTGTGTTTTGATCCCTGGAATGAGCTCCTGAAGTTATATTTTCTTTTCTATTACAAACCAAAATACACTTATTTGTCTATGATTTCCACTGCCTGCTTTGATTTTAAGTCCTGCAGCAGTAAAGTATAAGTGGCTTTTGTGCCAGAGAAAACTAAGATTGCATCAAAGCAACCTAGTTAGCAAGGTTACTTCTTCTGCCCTTGTGTGAAGTGTAAAGAGCTTCCTTAATGTTTATCTGCTGAATCTGTGAATGAGTCCATAGTCATAGTCAATGATTATATGGAATATAATTTCAATTTTATACTCTCCCATCAATAGAGAAAGCTTTTTAGCATGAATTGACAGTCACATTTAACATGGTGATTTTTTTGTTGTTGATCATGACATTATTTAGAAATGACCTTCTTTCATCTTAACACCTATTTCTACTGTAACCTTGCTGTACTGCATAGATAGTTTGAAATTCTAGCAAATTGTGTCCTATCTTGCATTTCAAAAAATGAGGCTGTGTTCCTGGCTTTTAATACAATCAATTTATCTTCTCATGGTGTTTTCAGATGTCATGTCTCTTCTTGGAAGTTGACAGATAATGTGTGGTAAATGAGATGTGGTAAATGAGATGTTACTAACATTATGATAGTCCTTAGTTTGGTGATGATCACTTTAACAACATTTGTAGAAACATTCCCACTCAAAGAAATAACTGAAGATATTGATATCTGAACAACAATGTTCAAGGTCTTATGAAACCACACAGATGCTAGGATATTTATGATGTATAATACTGACATTCATGAAAGTCACAAAAAAACCCCCATGATATTGCTGTCAATAGGATTCTGGACTGTTCCAAAAAAGCTGCAGTTCTTCAAACCCTTTTCAATTAAGAACACATAGGAGGTTTTCATGCCATGTAATCTGGGAGACCAGTAAAACACTTATCAGTGGTTGTTTTATGTGACATATATCATCCCTTCTAAAGAAAGAAGAAAGCTGTGATGGATATAGACTGGAATTAGAGCATGATAAGGCTTGATATATCTGTACAAAGATAAGCACTATTAGTAAAGGCTAGAGATGGGCATGAACCAGAAAACTGACAAGTCATGATGGTTTGTGGTTCATGGCCTGAGGATATTACTTTTCCCCCCAAGGTTACCCTGATATCTTTAGCATAATAAAACCCCATGCCCTGATCTTAGAAGAATTAAATGTTATGTCTCGCTCAAAAGTTGAGGAAAGATTCCACTTTAGTGGCCTCTTACTTAAAAAAAAACCTTTATGGTTAAGATTACATAATCTTAGGGTACTTATTAATTATATAAGAAATAAATATTGTGCATGTATAACTAACAAAAATAAAGCTAAATTGTTTGTAGTTTCTAGGTTTTGAGATGCAAAGGATATATTTGATCACCTTAAATGGTGGTCTTTTTGAATCCATATTTTGAAAAAAATTAAGAAGTTGTTTTTGCTTGTCTTGCAACATTATGTAAGAAAACTATCTATCTATCTATCTATCTATCTATCTAGCTATCTAGCTATCTAGCTATCTAGCTATCTAGCTATCTAGTTAGTTAGTTAGTTAGTTAGTTAGTTAGTTAGTTAGTTAGTGCCATACAGTAGGTAGTTTATAATCAGAAGAAGAAGAAATTAACTCATTCCATAAACCCAAAATTAAACTTAAAAAATACAACTACAACTACAAATAATTAACAGACTAGCTAAAACCTAAGTGATGGCAGGATCAGGTGACTCACTTAGAGATTGACTCAGAAGAGAATGTCCTTAAATACTTTTTTAGTGTCTTTAGCATACTCTTTAAGGTTAGAAGGGAGGGGGCACTGGCACAGCTCTAATGGGATCCCATCCATAAGGACAGAGCCAAATTAGTCAACTTTGCCTCCCCCAACATTTTATCCAGATTCAGTTTTAGTCTATTGGCCTTTACCTCTTCCAGAATCATGGTGAAGCAGTGTTTGATGGCCCAGATAGCCTCCAGAAGATGTAAAAGAGAGATAGAGTTGGGTATCATTAGCATACTGATGAAAATGCACTCCAAATCCTTGAATGGTCTTGCCTCTCATAAATATTGAATAGTATTGGGGAGATTGACAACCTCTGTGGAACCCCACAGCTTAGGGTCCATGGGGCTGAAAATTCCTCCCCAAGCTGAACTCTCTGGACCCATCCATTGAGAAAGAATCAGAACCGGCTAAGTGCTAGCCCTCTAACCCACACTCCCAATAGCCTGTCCAGGAGGATACTGCGGTCAATAATATCAAGTCACTGAGAGATCAAGGAGTACTAGAACCAGTCAGCAGTGTAACCTCCTTTCAAGTGAAAAGGGAATGTTGATCTGTGGTCTTGATTTCTTTGCTTTGTGGGATTCAGCTTCAGCCATAACTTCAAGACTGATTAAAAGAAAGCAAAAAATATTTCCTTTTTCCTTTCTTTCCTCTTTGTTAATTTTTCTGTAGTGTGCTTTGCAAATAGCAAAAAGTAATGTATCACTGCAGATTGGAAGCATTTAGTTTATTTTCCGTTGTTTAAAATATTCTTTGTCAAAACTCTGTTTCACATCCTGTAGTTACTGGACGGAATCAGGGGAATACTATTTGTTTAAGATTTTTAATGCATTGTTCAACCTGCAATCCCTACTCCCACCCCCACCCTTGGAGGCTTAGGGAGAGGCTTAGAAAGATCAGTCCCAGCCGTTAGGCTTATAGTCTAAAATTTAGGACAGGTGACAGAGAGCAAGAAATAAAATAAACAGTTTTATTTTTGTTCTTATAATGACTCTAACCTGTATGGTATTCTTGATACAGAATGACTCAATAAAGGAAGCCATAGTTTGTAGTCCACAGAACCTGAACAGGGCTGCTTATGAAAGGACCTTCTGAAGGCTGTCAATTAACTCATGGAGTTGCCATGGGTTGGAGGCAGCTTGATGGCACATAACAAGACTTTGCACTGTTCAAAAGGAGAAAGGACCAAATATTCATGCAACTAGGCAAGGGCTGTGGCTCAGTGGTAGATCACACACTTTTCATGTAGAAAGTTCTTGGAACAATATGCAGTGTTTTCAAGTAGGACTCAGAATCCTTTCTGAGATCCCAGCAAGCCTCTTTCAATTAGTGTTGATAATGCTGCATTAGATGTCCAATGAGTTAAGTAATAAGACTCAGTAAAGTGTGACCCTGGTCTCATTCTGTACCTTTGCCTGATGGAATGGCAGCTGGCAGGTCACCGGGGTGCAGTTGAGAGCAGCCTGATGGGAGGGATTCTGAGCAAGGCTGTGGGTGGCAAGTCCATTTGCTATAAGATGCAACATTTAGCTCTAATGTTACGCTAGTGTCTGAGTGCTAATGCAACAAAAGTGTTGTTGTTCCTCCTTCCTCCCGCAGTTACAGCACGGGCACACCTGGAAAGCCTCACATGGTTCCTGAAATACCTTATCTGGTTCTTAATTTTTGTTTTTATGAATTGCTTTTAAGTGAATACTTTCTCTTAGGCTGAAGAACAATTGACTTGTACAATAGAGATGCGCTGGTGTGGTTTTTAAAATCTCAGGACATGGAAGGTTTTCCTGCCATTCCTTTCCCACACTTTCCTCTAGATTCTGGTTCTGAGCAACATAGTGGAATAATAGCGTCAGAAAGTAACCAGGATACACTTATTTTTAGTTGCAGGGTTAATTTTTAACAGCCCAGAGTGAAACGAATCTTTTGATGACTGAGCATAATGGTGTAAAATGGTGTGAGACTTCCGTACAAGTTCTTTTGGCTTCCTAAAACATTAGTCAGCAGCTTTAGCTGCCATAGACTAACCTAGGTATTTCAAAGTGTCCTTTCTCTGACCTATTCAGCTTTGTCGTTGGAGTAAGGGTAAAGAAAGTGAACTTTTGTGAAAGTTTCTTGGAGAATATGCAAACTCCAGTCTCCTGTCATTTGCTGTGCAAAGTCAAGTGAACAGACTAGCCACTTCTTACCAGACTTGTTCATTCTGCATTGTTTCTTCTTCATCTTCGGCAAAACACTGTTAACTTATTGTGGGTTTTTCACCCATTGTAGCCTATCGCCCAAGTGGGCAATCAAAAACATGGATGCAAAATGCAAGGCAGCCAATTATTTAATCCTAAGGAACAAACCTTATCCTAAGGGACATGGTGGCGCTGCGGGCTAAACTGCAGAAGCTTGTGCTGCAGGGTCAGAAGACCAGCAGTCGTAAGATCGAATCCATGCAACAGAAAGCCAGTAAATTAACAGGAAAACCACAGGGAATTAGAATAAGGGGAAAAAATTAAAATGCCCTTTGCTTGGATTCTCTAATTCCTTATACAGTTTTAAGTTACACCAGCCCAATAATCACATCAGAAAGAGATTTCGCCAGTCAAAAAACTACTTACCACCCTAAGTTAAGGTATGTTCAGGAAGACACATAACCAACACATGGTTCAATAAGATTAAAAAGGTGACCTCACCTCAGCCAGGTGACTTTTGAATTTTAACATCATTTAATTTTGGACCTACCATCAATAACTTGATGCATAGCCTTGAAGAAGATGTTCGTTTGTTTGTTTTTTATTCCTAATGGTCAGATAAAGGTATCACCTGTTCCTGCATTAGTAAAGTTTTATCAAAACCATTTTTGTGAGTTTTCCTGCCTTCTGGAGGCAAATTCTTGGGCATCTGTGTCAAAAGGTCAACTTGCTGATCTTCTTATCTTAATCATGACTGACCATCTGGCCAGCAGAACAGTGAAGGAAAAAACTGGCATTATTCTAAGTTTTCAAATTAGACCTGAGTATGTGAAGCTTACAGAGCGTTATAACAATATTCTTGCCATTACATATCTCATTAAGTGAAACATTTTTTCTTTCTTTCATTGACCTGCAACAATGTTCTGGCACTATCTCTCCTACTGATCTTTGACTCTGTTTCCACTCTCAATATCAGTAACATCCTTCATTAAAAAAAATCACAATGAATTTCTGCTGTTGCAGCTATTCATTGGGCATCCTGGCAGTTCTGTCTGCACATTTCCTTTACCAAAAACCAAACCTGCCTCAGTCCTAATGCATGAACCTGGTTACAATTTAATCTGTCTCAAGGTCTCTGCAGGTCCTGTTAAATTGATCGTGGAGTGTCCGGGGGCATTGGGGGTTTGCAAAAATTGTACAGGTTCAGCTATAAAAAATAATGGAGCCCACAATTCCAGAGGGAAAACTATATATAGGAAACACATGAAGTTGAGTTCCGGATAGCAAGACATAAAAATGAAATGAATTGTGACAAGAGTATTGGTGCAGACATAGTCTTAACACGTTGGTTACAACAGTCCATTGTCTGCTGAGCCATTTCTTAGGTTTACTCTAGCACTGCAGTAATCGGAGTATAATTACACTGAAGGCATATTTTGCAACTGGTTCCCTTTCAGCTGAGCTTAAGAACTGTGCCACTGAACTTCATGTACAGATCAGTCTTTTTACAGTAAACAGGATTTGTCTTTAATGTGTGGGTTGAACAAGATGGTCGCTTCCTAAACCTTCCACAGAAGCCGATAAGGGAAACATCATGTTAGCCTCCAATGCTGATGATATCAGCCAGTCTCATAATTAATTCACTGTCAGAGTTTGCTTTTTTTAAAAAATGGAATTTACATCACTCAGTCTTCAATGTAAATAAGGGCATTTCCACACATGACATTAGGTCTGCCTTTGAGCTCCTCCTGTTCTATTTTTATGCCTCTCTGAGAGCTGTTGATGCAGAATAGAAAGCAGAAGGAATGTTGTACCTTCCAGCCCATTTGGTCTTGTGTTTGTTTTACGGACACAGAACATGCAAAATATTATTTTTAGCATCAAGCATAAAAATGTCCCAAGCTGAGAAAGTTTGGATATAACCTTGATATTGGAAAAATGAAAAAATGAAATGTTTTGACTTGCCATTTAGCCTCTCTTTCACAATTTGCCTAAGAAGACCAGGCTGACTTCCTCTCGCTGTTCCCATTTTATGTACACAGCTTTTAGGGATATAAGCTGGTCTGCTTTTGGAATGTTTTCATTTTTACTGATTCTTTTTTATTAACCAAATTAATAATGACAATATTAACAATATTAATCAGTAAATACATTCATGTCTTTCTGTTCCCTTCCTCCCTTCCTCTGCTGCTCTGCTTTTGAAGCAGGTATATAATTCCTTGGATACTGTCTGTGTCCTTTGTCATGTTTTTAAGTTTGTTTTTACTCTATTAGTTTTTGTGTTACACTTTAATTTAGATTTTCTTTTTAATATTAGCACTGTTTCACACATTGGCAGTGTTTGGGAGGTAGAAAGGTATGGTATCAAATAAATAAACAACTCTGTTTAGATTGGAATGGGCATATTGCATGTATTTTGGGGGTGGAAAAGTGTAGTATGAACTTAGTAAATAAATGCCTCTATTTAGGTTGAGGTGGGCAAAGGGTGTTCCTCCAGGTATTGTTGTACTTTAACTCCCAGCATTCTTTACCTTTCCCTAAATGACCTGGACTGATAAAATGTTGCCGTCTAATAATAATTGGAGAACTAAATTTTGCTTCTCTTTCACCACTGTGCCAGGCAGAAAAAAGAGTACAGTGGGGTCTTGACTTGAGAACTTAATCCGTATTGGAAGGTGGTTCTCAAGTCAAAAAGTTCTCAGGTCAAATCTGCATTTCCCATAGGAATGCATTGAAAACCATTTGATCCGTATCTGCTCTTTTCTGTCCATAGAAACTAATGGGAAGCTGCTATTCTGCCTTCGACCACTAGAGGGGGATATTTTGTTTCTTTTTTTCTTAGGTCAAGAAAGGTTCAGGGAAGGCAGGGAAAATACAGTCCAGGCAGTCCAGTACCAGGCAATCTGAAGACTGTCTCCCAATCCACTCTCTAAATGCTGGGAGGAGTGAGGAAGCAGACAGGCACCCTTTTCACTGGCCAACAGTTAACTGAAAGTTCACATTTTGCACTTTCCCTGCCTCCCACGTGGTTTTTTTCAGTTCTTAAATCTAAGTATGTAAGTCAATATTTTCCTATGAGAGTGGTTCTTAAGTCAAAATGTTCTTAACTCAAGCCGTTCTTAAGTCAAGACCCCACTGTAGTAGGTGAAAGCTAGTTCCATACATTACAACATGCAATACTGTAGCAACTTGTTTATGTGAGTCCTGTTTGGCATTGTTTCACACTCACAAATTTTCACATTCCCAAAGAGAACTTTTGCATATCTTCCATTCAAACTGAAGCACAGCAGAATGCCATGGGAGTTATGTTTCTGCATACCACCCATTAGGTGGAATCTTCTTTGAAGACTTTTTGATAGAATAGATTCCTAACTTTTTGCATGAGCTCATGCGTAGGAAAAATGAGTGATGAGGGGTACTGTTCTAGTCTCATCCATTCTCTCTCTAGTTCTGCTTACCTTAAACATGTGGAGAGTGATAAATCTGAAGAAGGGCGGTTTCCACAAGCATAGGGACTCTCCATATGAGTCAGAAACCTGAAAAAATAAGGTTCTGGTTCATGTGGACCACATCTGTTGATAGTGAGGACCTCTTCTTCATAGACATTGAGAGTGACCAGAACTACAGCCAAAAGGATTAAGGCTGGAACATTCTCCCACCTGTATGTTGCCATGTTCCATCTCAAACAGATATGACCAATCCGCAGCCCGTGTGCTTTAGGCATCCCTAGAAGACCTTCTTTGTGGTTCAGTTGGCCAGACTGCAGTTTGGGAGGTAGTGTTAAGGCCGCTCTCTTTTTTCCTGGTTAGTTCCCTTTCATAGCTATTATTTCAGTGATAATATGCATCTAATGGAAGACGGCAGTTTGGTGACAGAACCACAGTTTTGCTCCTTGGCATGCCAAACTTACATCTGGGTGTGCTTAGCAGCTTTCTATTTTTCTACTTGTTTTAGCAATGAAATTAGAGAATAGTAACATTGGGACAGACTTTTAGAGATGTGCCAAAAGCAATATAAACCTATTGTATTTGAATTTCTTCAGGTTAGGATTGATTTAACACATGAAGCAACAGACAAAAAAATGGGATGTCTTCACAGCCAGTGTAGCCTTCATGTACAGTGTATATAACACAGCTGTGTTTGCCACTTTCACACGTTAAATTTAATGTGTTAACATTTTAGGGATTTGCCCTAAGAAGTAACACACAGAGGTCAAAATCCTGCTGTACTGTATAGCTTCACCTAGATAACTCAGAGATGTGCAGGCAGTTGTGAAAGTAATGCCAAGATGGAAGTCACATCTGTGACAAACCCAGACCTACTGGGATCTGCCACACGTTAACTAAGCTGCCACCAACCATTCCCTATAAGAAGTCACACAGACCAGGGATGGATTTTTAAACAAATAAAGAACAAGGTTTATTTAAAACAACACACAGGGAAAATAAAATAATCAGGTGAATAAGATATAGTAACGTGGCTTAGTCTCATTCATACATGCACACAGTTTGGTTCACACAGAACACTTAACTTGAAGCACAGACCCTGAACCTATCAGTTCTGGCTAACCCTACAGACACCTGAACCTATCAGGTTGGTACTCTGACACACAGTAGTACCCTGTCTGACACACAGACTCCCACACCAGCTTCTTCTTCCCAGCTGCTGCTTCGTCACATCCCAGCGTCTCCTGAACTTCACCACACAGGCTTCACATATATATACAGTACAGCCCCTCCTCCTGATGTCCCGCCTTCCACTCCCCATAGGATGGAACTTTCCCTCCAAACCCATGACAGACAGGTAACATCAGTGCTGTATGTAACACCTCCCCTCTTTATAAGTTGTTTTGTAGGGGGAAAGCTAAGGTGCTTTTTCCCAAAAAACAACCTGGATAAAACACACAACAACAGTTATACATACCATATCATACTTACTTATACTTACATTCTAAGTTAACCATAGCAATTAGGCATTTAAACATTTACCATATACATTACATCAATTTACCTTTATTCATACAAACCAAATTCAAAAAACAGGTACATTTAACTTTTTGTTCACCAAAATATATACATAGTCCATGTTTCTTTCGCCGTCTTCAATCTTCAGGTCTTCTTGACAAGGCGTCAGCAACACAGTTCACTGACCCTCTGACCACTTTCACTTCAAAGTCATAGTCCTGTAGATTTAAAGCCCACCTCATAAGTTTGCTATTGTGGGTTTTCATTGTCTTTAACCATTGCAGTGGTGAATGGTCAGTGCACAGAACAAAATGTCTCCCCCAGATGTAAGGCTTGGCCTTCTGGATCGCGTAGACTATGGCCAAACACTCCTTCTCCACGGTTGCCAAATGTCTCTCACCTTTTTGAAGTTTCCTACTCAGGTAGGACACTGGATGCTGGTCACCATTCTCATCCTCCTGGCACAGAACTGCTCCTACCCCGCTGTTAGACGCATCGGTGTAGATGATGAACTCCCGGTCGAAGTCTGGAGCACGCAGCACTGGATAGTTGATTAGCGCCTGCTTCAACCTCTGGAACGCCTCCTCACAGTCGCTGGTCCACGGGATGCGGTCATCAGCCCTCTTCCTCATCAGATCGGTCAGCGGAGCCGCAATCTCGCTAAACCTCGGGATGAACTTTTTGTAGTAGCCCACCAACCCAAGAAATGATTTGACTTTTTTCTTGGTGCTGGGTCTAGGCCAATCACGAACTGCTTCTATTTTGGCCTCCAGGGGTTTTATCACTCCTCCCCCTACCATGTGACCCAAGCACTTTACTTCTGGGCTACCCAGCTGCAGTTTGTTCCCTCTGCAAGGCCTAGGCCAAAGCACTTCCTCCCCTGGGTCAAAGCGCCTCTCCCCGGCTCTCTGGTCATCCCTAGCTTTCTTTCTGACCTTTTGAGCTTGCAGGGTCTCTGCTGCTAGCTCTAGGTTTCTCTTTAGGTCCTTCCTTAAAGAGTCTATATATGTCACAACGTCTTGTGGGTTATCCTGGGTGATCTGCTCCCAATTTTGTTTGATCAAATCAAGGGGCCCTTTCACCCTTCTCCCAAATAAAAGTTCAAATGGACTGAACCCGGTACTGGCTTGTGGCACTGATCGATAAGCAAACAAAAGGGATTGCAGCTTCTGGTCCCAATTGTTTGGATTCTCTGCCAAGTAAGCCCTAATCATGCGCATTAGAGTCCCATTGAACTTCTCAGTTAACCCATTACTTTCAGGATGATAGACAGTGGTTTCCTTGTGCTTAATTCCACAGATTTGCCATAAGCGTTTCATGAGCTTTGATGTGAACGATGCGCCCAAATCTGTGATTATTTCTGAGGCAAATCCCATCCTGGACATATACCCCACCAAGGCATCTGCCACTGTGTTGGTTTCAATGTTAGTCAAGGGTATGGCTTCAGGGTACCTCGTGGCATGGTCCACAATGGTGAGAATGAACCTGTTCCCCCTCTTTGTGGCCTCGGGCAAAGGTCCCACAATATCCACCCCTATGCATTTGAACGGAGTGTCAATCACAGGCAAAGGGCACAACTTTGCTTTGGTCCTGTCGCGGCTATTCCCCTGCCTTTGACACACATCACATTGTTTACAGAACTCCCTGATCTGCTTCCCTATGTCAGGCCAGTAAAAATTCTGTGTGATTCTCTGCTGTGTTTTGTTCACCCCTAAGTGCGCAGCAAACATGTCAGAGTGCCCCCTTTGTAAGATCATGGGGCGATACTTTTCAGGCACCACTAGCTGACTTCTGATCCCATCTCCCCCTTTTGAGATATTCCTCAGGGTCTCTCTATATAAAATCCCCTTTTTCTCCAGAAATCTCACTGGGGTTTCAGGTGTTAGCTGGGCGTCAGTCACCTGTTCAAAACACTTTTGGAGAGTGGCGTCTGCCTTTTGCTCTTGTCCCAATCTGCTGTCTGTGGTTAAGGTTTCCACCACAGCTTCTGAACTCCCCCCACCTGCTTCCGTCTCTGGCTCATCATTACCCCCCTGAACTGTCCCCGTGGTGGCTTGTGAACGTGTAATCACTAGCACCCGTTTCACATGTTCAGCCAGGTCATTTCCCACGAGCACGGCTGCTGGCAGAGTCGATGAAATTGCTAGCCGCCAAACTCCCCTCCAGCCTTGAAAGTTGACAGGTACCTCCGCGACTGGCAGTGAGATTATCTGCCCCTCAATCCCTGCCACCTTCATGCTCTCATTTGGGATTACATATTCCCTAGGAATAATATCTGGATGGCACAGGGTCACCTGAGAACAAGTGTCCCGCAGCCCCCGATACTGACGGTCAAGTATTCCTACGTCCACCCCTGCTGTCTCAAACAACTGAGAATCTGTCCTCACCAGCAGGCAGCGCCTAACCTCTACAAGAGGACCATTTTCCTCAGCCTGATCAGCAGATGTAGCTGTTCCAGATTGAGTAGCCATGGCAACAGGCTCCCTCAGTGACAATGAGCCTTGCTCTTTCTGGACACAGAACACAGCTTTTGGCTTGGTTCCACTCGAATCCGGAGGCACAATTCCTTTTAGCTGCTTTAATTTCTCACACTCTGAGATTAGATGGCCCTTTCCCTGACAGAAATAACATTTTCTGGTGTATTTTGATTCTCTCTCATCTTGTTTTGGTTTTCCCTCCAAAATCTGAGGTCTTGGTTTCATTTCTGAGGGCTTCCCTTCACCATGGGCCCCTCCCCCTTGCTGGCTTTTCCCTGGTCCCTGAGAGTACTTGCTGTAGGTTTCTTTGGATTTTCCTACAGATTTCTCCTCACCTAAGAGCTTTCTTATCTGGTAAATAAAATCTGCGATCTCGGCTGCTTCTGCCACAGATTTTGGTTTCCTTTCCCTCACCTGGAACTTCAGTTCCCCATGCAGGACTGAATAGAACTGTTCCAGCGCTATCAAATCTTTAAGCTGCTGAAAGGTCTCTGTCCCCTCCTGAGATAGCCATTTCTCAAGCAGCCTCACCAATTGAGCCCCCACTTGGGTAAAAGTCTGCTCTGGTTTCTTTGTGAGGGACCTGAATCTTTGCCTCAGCTGTTCCGCATTTATCCCATGTCTTGCAAACACCAGTTTTTTAAACTCTGCAAAATCTCTCATCAGTTCCTGTGGCATCTCTGAATAAACCTCAGCCAGGCTACCACTGATTAAAGATCGCATGATGGTCATCTTCTCAGTTTCCCTCACTGAGAAGTCCACAAACGCTCTTTCCACTAAGGAAAAGAACACCTCAGGACAATCTCCCTTGTGGTACACAGGGAATTTCTTCAGGTCAGCCTTAGACAATTGGCCTCCCTCAGAATCCCTATTGTTATTATTGTTCTGGTTCATCAGTTCCAATTTTCTTAATTCAAACGCCATTCTCTCTCTCTCCAATCTTTCCTCCCTCTCCATTCTCTCTCTCTCTAATTTTTCTTCTTTTTCCAATTGCCTCATCCTCAGTTCATGCTGTTGGGCTATGAGCAATTTTCTGAGTTCTGGGTTCTGTTCTCCCGTGCTGTCACCTTGCACTGAGCCAAATTCATCCTCAGAACCTTGGTCAACCTGGGGGTCTTTCACTTCACCCATTTCTGCCATTTGGCTTCGAGTCAAGGGCATACTCCCCCCCAGAACAGGCTGCTTTCAAAAGTCAAGCCTCAAAATAAAGCGACCACTTTTTTTTTCTTTTTGCCTCAGAACCAGCTTTCCCTATAGATTGCTGCTGTCCTTCAGCACTACTTGCAACTGTAGCCAGCCGGAGTCCACCCCCCTCTGCTGGGCCTCTCAGCAGGCAGGCTAAATCACTTCTACTTTACAGTTTTGCCTCAGCTTTTTCCCACCAAAACAGGCTGCCTCAGAGCTCCCTAATCTAGCCCCCAATCTGAGGTTACACGTTCTTCTACTAGTGCACCCCCCCGTGAGGTACACCTAGAAGATTACCTACGCGCTCTCAGATTGTCCCTGACTAGACCCCCCTTGCTCTGGGCACACTTGCCAAGGCTTTGCTGGACCGCTGGACAACTGGACCAGTCGTATCCCACACGCTGGACACCAATCAATGTGACAAACCCAGACCTACTGGGATCTGCCACACGTTAACTAAGCTGCCACCAACCATTCCCTATAAGAAGTCACACAGACCAGGGATGGATTTTTAAACAAATAAAGAACAAGGTTTATTTAAAACAACACACAGGGAAAATAAAATAATCAGGTGAATAAGATATAGTAACGTGGCTTAGTCTCATTCATACATGCACACAGTTTGGTTCACACAGAACACTTAACTTGAAGCACAGACCCTGAACCTATCAGTTCTGGCTAACCCTACAGACACCTGAACCTATCAGGTTGGTACTCTGACACACAGTAGTACCCTGTCTGACACACAGACTCCCACACCAGCTTCTTCTTCCCAGCTGCTGCTTCGTCACATCCCAGCGTCTCCTGAACTTCACCACACAGGCTTCACATATATATACAGTACAGCCCCTCCTCCTGATGTCCCGCCTTCCACTCCCCATAGGATGGAACTTTCCCTCCAAACCCATGACAGACAGGTAACATCAGTGCTGTATGTAACAACATCCTGCAAGCAGTTTCGCAGACACAGCTGTGCAAGTGTTTTACCAATGAGTTACACAATCGGTTGCACAATCAGGCACACAACATGGACTGCCTGAGCAGAACCCACTGCAAAACTTTACATTGTGTCAAGTGCAATAGGATATCAGCCAGAGGATTGTTTAATTTTGTTGATTGGAGTTTGGTAGCTTGGTACGTATTCAGTTTTTGTTTGATTTTAATTGCTAATTTACAACTGTGTTAAAAATTGTTGGGGAGGTTATTTGAATCAGTGCCATGCTTTTCAAGGAACAAATAATGTTTTCCTATAACACTAATAGTTATTCCCCCTCTCCCAAGTCCCATACTATGAAACCATTTCTTCAACAAGGGCAAAAGCTTCTTTTTTCAATAACAAGGGCCCAAGGTGTGAGACCTCCTAAATGGAT
Source organism: Pogona vitticeps (assembly GCF_051106095.1). Lineage (NCBI taxonomy): Eukaryota > Metazoa > Chordata > Lepidosauria > Squamata > Agamidae > Pogona > Pogona vitticeps. The sequence goes on along the minus strand of NC_135783.1, from coordinate 28,228,944 downwards.
GCTTAAGCCCTGGGTGCCAATTAGGTTTCCATTAATTTAAACCAGGCAATTGGGTAATAAGCAGCTTCCCTCTCCCACCTTCTCCTCCTCCTCTCTATTTATTTAGCCTTTGCCAGATTGGATTGTTAAATGCCCAATTTAATGGAAAGTTAAGACTTGAAGGAGTCCTTGTGTTTGCTGCCCTGAAATTATGTTTGGTAAACTGTTTGCTCTGTACTTTTCAAGGATACTTTAGTTCTTACTACACAAAAGCCATATGGATAATTTTATGTATGTGATGTATATGAATGGTGTGATTGTTATCCACAGACTTTTGTCCCCTAATGTGTACACAGGGTGAACTTTAAATTCAGTACAAGAAATTCTGTGTACAATGATAGTCTGCCATCTACTGACATATTGGTCTGAACTGCAAAAATGCCAATAGTTACTTGTTTTTTTTTTTTCCAATGTTTCTGCTTCAGATTTTCAGTCTCTCCTTTCAGCTGATCTATGCTGACAGGCTGATGTGCCTTTTCTTCTTTCACCAAATCTTGAATTTAGCACATTTATTTAATTGCATTAAGTCCTCCTGTATATATATATTTTTTTGCCTATTTGGCCCTATTAATAATGTTAGAAATTTCAGAGAAATTGCTTTGGAGTCTTCACTTTGCCAGTTCTTACAAAAATAGCTTTTCTTCCTTGATCTGTGATTGTAACTTTAATGAAGCAGATTATCATTCTCATTGCTCTCTGTTAGGCAGGCTGTCTTTCAAAGGTAGAATAGCCAGTTTGAACAAGACACTCCATGAGATCAAATTGCTAAGCAAGTCTCCTGAAATGGTTGTGATATAATGGTTAGGAATGGAGTTTTCTGTCTGACTGCCATGCTAAGTAATTATAATCTGTTACCTGCCTCACATTGACGCCATAAAGGTTCGCTCCAAGTATTCAATAGAAGTTGTGCTGGAGGAGACTCTTGAGAGTCCCCTGAACTGGAAAGAGAACAAACCTATCCAGTTTGAGGGAAATCAACCCTGAGTGCTCACTGGAAGGACAGATCCTGAAGCTGAGGCTCCAATACCTTGGCCATCTCAGAAGAACAGAAGACTCCCTGGAAAAGACCCTGATGTTGGGAAAGTCTGAAAGCAAGAGGAGAAGGGGATGATGAGGATGAGATGGTTGGACAATGTCACCGAAGCTACCAACATGAATTTGACCCAACTCCGGGAGGCAGTGGAAGACAGGAGGGCCTGGCGTGCTCTGGTCCATGGGGTCACAAACAGTCAGACATGACTTAATGACTAAACAACAACAACAATTCAGTAGAAGAATTTAGTTTTGCTTTCCTGAGAATACAGGGCCCATCTAGTCCACCATTTTGTTTGAAATGTTGGCCAACTGGAATGTTCAAGCGTCCATTAGTAGAGCCTGAAGACAATCAACTTCTCTGTTTTCCAGCAATTGGTACTGAGTGACATTTCACCACTGAATGTGAGAAGCCCTGTTTAGTATTTATGGTCAATATATGTTGAGTGATCTCTATCGTGAATTCATCTAGTCTTTTTCCATAGTAATCTGAATGGCAGGAAGGACAGCACAGAGACCTGTCCTAACTCCTGTTTTGTTCATCATCCTTATAAATAAATGACTTGTACAAAGGAGTAAGAGGGGCTGTTCAATGTATTTCAAATAACAACAGACTGGTTGTGTCAACCAATATCTTAGAAAACAAAAAACAAGTTTGTTGACCTTTTGCAGGCTGTATTTTTGAAAAATACTCTACTCATCCACAAGGACCAGTGATCACTGCACAAAAAAGACCAGCTAACGAAACCCATCAATCACAGTGACAGATCATCTCTCCCCCTTATCACAACAATACACCCACAACAAAAACATTCTCATCACGATAATCACCCAGTCTCCTGAAAAGGATAAAAGCTGATCCCACAGCTATAAATACCAACTATCCAACAAACTGCAACAGAGCACAGACAGAGTTCTGACTCCTGTCCTTTGAAGATGCCGGCTACAGAGACTGGCGAAACGTTAGGAAGAAAAACCTTAAGAACACGGCCAAACAGCCTGGAAAACCCACAACAACCAGCATGAACTGCTGAACAAGTGATTAATGTTCATCTGTAGTCTTTTTAGTCCTAACTGTTTAGAATAATCTTAGAACTGCAAAGCTGGAAGAGATCCTATGGATAATCAAACCCAGCCCATCAAGGAGACGGAGTGGGGAATCAAACTCCCAACCTCTGGCTCTATAACCAGAGTCCTAAACCACTGAGCTATCCAGCAGTTCCTTGGGGCCTAGCTACCTTAGGGATCACTTGTATTGTTTATGAGCTGGTCTGGATTTTGAGATCTCTGCTGTTCTAAGATGGTAATGACGATCTTGAGGAGAGGCCCTCTTAAAAGTATCAATAGTTTCAGAGGCCCGCCAAGGAAATATGCAGGAAAGGACTTTCCTTTGTATCTACTCCCAGACTGCGGAATGGACTCCCAAGATGTGGCCTTTCCCCCCTTTGACTGATTTTAAGGAGGAGTGGAAACTGTTGGAATTTAGCAACCTTTGTACGCTGCCTTTAAGAGATTTTAGCTGGGAGAGATCCTCTCTGAGCTGCAGTGACTCTTAATTTAATCCAGCAGCAACCAATTGTCTGATTCTCTGCCTTAGCTTTTGGAGAGAGCCATGCCTCTCCACTCAAGAGTTCTTTCCACGCTCTTTTCCACAGCAATGTAATCTGTCAGTCAGAAGTCAGTGTTCTGTCAGCCATGTAGTTAGTCCGTATGAAACCATGAACCAGTCTGTGTTCATGTAACCAGTTGTTATTTCTCTACAATATGCTGGGTCGTGGGGTTTTTTTTAAAACCTATTCAGAACTGTTAGTAAAGAGAATGTTTAATTCTTTCTCTTACCAGTGTCACTGAGTGAAATATTGAAACAGTCAATGCCAGTTGAGGAGAACAAACCAAAAAGAGTAGTCTAGCGATGGGGAACTTGAAGCTACTTCTGGTCTGTAGGTCCCTGAACTATTTTCTGCTGCGTAGATGGAGGCTTTAAGCCAATACGTTTCCACACTCTGCCAAGGGAAACACATCTTTTTTAGGTTAATTTATAAGGTCTAACTTGCTCCACGCTCTTGTTTTATTTTATTTCTTATTTTAACTTTTCCACTTAAAGCATGCTCAGGGCAGCTTGCAAACTTATTTAAAAGATAAAACCAGATAAAACCACATATAGCTAAAACATTAAAGCAAGTACAGTAATACATTAAAAGCAATAAAAATGCACAGAGGTTAAAACAAACGTTTGTTTGTTTTATTGTAAGTTTGGAAGTTTGGAAGCTGCCTTGAGTGCTCTTTTAGTAGAAACACGAGGTGTTAAGGGGAGGGAGGGAGGGAGAGAGGGAGGAGATGTAGACTAAACTTTGTGAAGAATATCCTGTGGTGCAAGGCAAGCTGTTAATCAGTGGAACCAGACTGCCTTCAAAGTGGTGGGCTCTCTTTTGCAGAAGGTTGTAACTAACTGCACAGCTTTCTGCCAGATATGTTATCTGTGGGTTGCCTCCACAATGGATTGAACTAGGTTCCCTCCAGCTCCATGGCAACGTGATTTTATGATGTAAGGAATCACATAAGTCTCAATGCAAAACTCTTTAAACATGGTGCTCTTTTCAAAAGTATCGCCATAATGGCTCAATGTCAGTTATGGTTTATCAATACCCTATTTCCCTGAAAAAAAGATCCCACCCTCCACCACTGTGCAGCAACAAGAAGATGATGACATGACTGTATCTGAATAAATGTAGATTGTTTTGCATGAAAAAAATTAAAACATCTTCTGAAAATAAGCCCTAGTGCGTTTTTTTTGGAGCAAAAGTTATTATAAGTCCCTGTCTTATTTTCGGGGAAACACAGTATGTAGACATTATTTGTTGAACTCATAGTCAGAGAACTTGGTATGCAACAGATAAGATAATATATAGGGACATTTCTTCATTTGAGGCAATTCACTTACAGATGTTTTTGCACAGAAGCTCAACAGGATTTCAGCCATCCAGTAGTTACAAGCTTAATTTTTTTAGCATAATAATATTTTCTAATTACATTCAGAGTTTACATAACAAAGTTTACAAAATTTAAAATGCATTTTGACAGTAATTCTTCCAGTTTTATGCCAATTCCATCAACCCAATGTGGGGGAAAATATTCTTTTGTCTGTTGTAGTTTTGCACATATTTTCAAGGTACAGAATCAGAACTGACCTCTAGAAAGAACTGAGAGTACTTCCCTGTATTTTTCTGGCTTGCTGGTAACAACAGCAAAATCTGTTAACAGTACAGGACAACATGGATTACTTTTAAAGGTGAAGCAATGATACCAAATCATCAGACTGTCCAGAAAATAATAAGTAGCACAGCTAATTATTTCTCAAAATATCACTTCAGGTTCTAGGAAAGACACTGCTGTTCTGTCATTATTTCAACTGCCATTTGAGTTTGCCCTCTCGAGGTCTATAATATCCATTTCGATGTGAACTAAGAGACCTAGATGTTGGAGTCAAAATGTGGCATAGTCACAGTTTTTTTTAAATAACGGTAAGCAGTCTTCTGTTCATTTCTCAAAGTTGCTCTTTCCATTTAATTGACTTTATCCATGAGCTTTCTGTACTGTCATAACCCCAAATGGGTCTTTCCTTGGCATTCACAGCTGAAGTATATGCCATTGGGGCAATTGTACTGTATAAGTAAGGATCGTTTTGTCCTGCTCTGAAGCAACTTTCTTTGCTGTTCCTTCATTGAACTTCAAGTGCCATTCTGCTGCTTCACCACCCCATCTGCAGGGATCGTTCTGGAACATTTCCTAGCCTGCTTTGGACTTAATCATCCTGAATAGTTGAATGCCACAAAAAGAAACACAACTAAGAAAAGGACAAACTGGATATTAGGGATGCGTTCTTTCATGGTTTGGGACTGCAATTCCCAGAAGTCTCCAAGAGTTCTAGGAAGTGCAGTCCACAAACTGAGATCCGCAGATCTGTAAGTTTCACCCTCTAGAGAAGGGCTAGGGGGTACTTGCATCATCTGCTTCTGTGGCATTTTACTTCCTAGCAGAAGGAAGGAATCTGCCCTAGTATTTCCTGGAAGTTGTAGCTCTTTGAAGACAGGTTTCTACAGAATCAAAAGGGCAGTGAGACTATGGCTTTCAAGAAGCACTAGGACAACTTTCTTTTGTTTCATTTTTTTTTACAAATCAACAACAGCAAGTAAAAATGCTACACTAATATGGGTGATATTCCTGTTAACAATCCTTTTTAAAAACAGGTTTGGGAAAGTCAGTCTCAATTTCATTGCTTCAGATCACCCCCATACTTGCAGATGTATGTATACGTAGTACTAATGCACTCACTTATTTGTGCATTTTCCTTACTGACTGATTTTTCCAATCATATGCCTATTAAGCATTCACACTTTAAAATGTGCTGATTACTTTATGTGCATTTTATTTCTCCAAGATGATGTATAAACCTTGCAAATGTTCTTCTTGCAGACATGATACATATATTGACAAATATAACAACATTCTTTTCTATCCCTTCTATATGGATGGGAAAGGGGAAATGGTGGGTAAGGGTGGAAGATAATGCTTAATGATTTGCCCACCAGATGGTGGCAAGAATGTTGGGCATTGGTGAGTCTTTGTAAAGCTTTACATGGCTTCAGGAGGGCACTGTTAACTCCAGGAATCTCCTACATTTGCTTCTCATTCCTGGCAAGCAAGCAAGCAGAAAAGAGATTGAGGGGTTCCATCCTGCACAATAGCCCTGCAGAACTTGATCTGGCAGCACTCCCACTGGCCACTTAATTAATTCCCAAGAGGGCCCTTAACAGCTTGTCTTTGGATAGGGTTCCAAAGGTGTAAAGACAAACTCACATTGAAAATCCCAAAAGGTACAGATAGAGAAATGGAGCATATGATTTCCATGCAGGAGGTTCCATGTTCATGCTTTGGTATCCTAACGTAGGGCTGGAAGATCTTTTGTAAAAGTAACAATATGGTGTTCAGGCTCCTCCACTCCTAGTTATTATTCTCCTCCCAATTGCTTTTCCAGTCCTAATTATATTGTGCAGAAGCTCCTGTCAACTTAACCCCAATAGTTTTTTTTAAGTTGAATATAGTGGTGTGTAAGGTCTTGCTTAAGGGACGTGGTGGCGCTGCGGGCTAAACCGCAGAAGCCTGTGCTGCAGGGTCAGAAGACCAAGCTGTCGTAAGATCAAATCCACGCGACGGAGTGAGCGCCCGTCGCTTGTCCCAGCTCCCGCCAACCTAGCGGTTCGAAAGCATGCAAATGCAAGTAGATAAATAGGGACCATCTCGGTGGGAAGATAACAGCGTTCCGTGTCTAAGTCACACTGGCCATGTGACCACGGAAGATTGTCTTCGGACAAAATTCTGGCTCTGTGGCTTGGAAACGGGGATGAGCACCGCCCCCTAGAGTCGAACACGGCTGGACAAAAATTGTCAAGGGGAACCTTTACCTTTAAGGTCTAGCTTGGACCAAACCAACTTTTTTATGAACTTTTACATCATTTCTGATTAAGTGAAGTCCTATCAGTTCCAGAATAACTTATTTTTAAAGCCACACCTGAACAAAAAACTGTAAAAATTGGCCATTTATTCCTGAGTCTTGCTCCTTCTACCTAATCCATACTGGTTCATAGGAGAATATTTCTTCTCATGACAGTAGCTCAAAAAAAACACAAAAAAACCAACGCTTCTGCTAGCTAGGTTTGCTTAAGATCATCAAAAACCCAGGGTACCAACTTAAACACTGAGCCAGTTATTTCAGTATTTCTTAAGTGTGGGGCCAATGTGGTTTTTTTACACAGCCTATTAGTAGCATAGCAAATAAACTTTCCTTTGTATCTCAAATTAGAGAAAAATGTCTCTTTAATGTCTGGCTTAATGTTTACTATCTCCGTTGGGTAAGAAATTGACGCTGAAGCAAATTACCTGCTTCATTTTTATTTCCTGTCTATCACTGTATGACAAATGTTTCAGGTATTTATTTTGGTACCATTTCCAAGGAGTGGGATTAACAAACCCTTCTCTGTAACATAAGCATAGGTTAAATACCTGTGACACTGACAAATGATTCTGAAAGCTTGCTCGGTTGCATTAGATTGCCACACCCTTCTATTACCATACATTCTTTCTCTTGAAAGCTTATTATTGGACCACAGAAGCCAAGTACTTAACTCATGTAAAGGAATCCATGAAAAGCCTGATGGGCTTTTGTTAAGTTGATTTTGTATATTTGTTCCCTACATGCATTGTTGTTCTTGGTTACAAGAAATAATTATCCTCTGAATTTCTCTCCCATTTTGCAATTCAGATAAAAGAACTAGGAATCTGTTGTGTCTTTCCCAAATGTAAGGGTGTGATTTGCTTTGTGCTACCTAGTCCTCTTGATGTCCTTGTGCTTTTAATAGATACTGTATAAGGATTCTGCTTTCTGCATCAGTTACTTTACATCTGAGAGGATTTACGCATTTGTCTTAAATCTGTTGGAGGAAAAAGCTGGCAAAGAGCTGGAATGAGATGCAAGGAAGTGCCAAGGAGGATGGGTGGATGTTATTGTTGTTGTGGCGGTGTTGTTGTGGTCAAGTTGCCTCCAACTCATGGCGACTATAAGTGCTTTCCAAACTGTCCTGTCCTGAACTGCCCTGCTCAGGTCTTGCAAATTCAAGCCTGTGGATTCCTTTAGGGAGTCAGTCCATCCGTATTCAGCAATCCTCTTTTCCTAATGCCTTCCACCTTTCCCAGAATTTGCCTTCTGATGTTGTGCCCAAAGTAGGATAGCCTCAGTTTCAACATTATTTCCTCCAGATATATTTCACGATTGATTTGATCTAGGACCTACTTGTTAGTCTTCCTGGCAGTTCAGGGTATACGCATTATATTTTCCCCCTGTCAGCTATGTTTATTGTCCAGCTTTTACACCCAGGCATGTTGACTGGAAATACAAGAGTGTGGATGATGTTGGTCTTGGTTTCCAGTGATATATTCTTACACTTGATTATCTTTTTCTAATTCTTTCCTTGTTTGGCTGCAGTCTCCACTTGGATTGATATTTGGATTGATGATTATTTTATTGACCATGCACCATTTTCTAGCTTCTTCTACATTAAGGAGGTGAAGCATCTCTGGTTTAGACAGAAACGCAGGGCTATTGGTCCAAAAAAAGAGGTGTGGGTATTTCTAACATGTAAACCACCCAAGTGGCCTAGTAGCCAGTATAGAAGCTGAATCTTCTTGCCAGTTTTAAGAGGGTTATGTTTTTGTTTTTTTTTTTTTGGAAATCATTGGTGCCTTGTATCGGATTATTCGTATGTTACAGTTATCCCAGGTCAGTTTGATCTAGTCTTTGATCTTGTGCTGGATTTTTAATTCCTTAATGACTAGAAAAATATCTTAAGCAATTGCTAAAATGATAGTTTCACTTAGACATTGTCCTTGATCATTTTGTCCCCATGAAAGAATCACAGCAATCTAAACTTGATTGCTGGTGAAAACATTTACAGAGAGTTTTAAGGTTGTGCAAGTGTTTCATGACCCTTAGAATGTGGATGGCGAATGGTGCCAAGATTAATTTTCCTTCTATTACAGTGGACCCTTGACTTACAGACGGCTTGACTTACAGACTTTTTGAGTTACAGACTTCTCTGGCCGCAAAATTTAGGTTTGACTTGCAGACTGAGATTTGACTTACAGACCAGAAAAAAACCAAAATGGAACAAAAACGGCCTGTTACGGGATTAATCGGTTTTCAATGCACTGTAGGTCAATGGAGACTTGACTTACAGAGTTTTTGACTTGAGAACCGCCTTCCAATATGGATTAAGTTCTCAAGTCAAGACCCCACTGTACTTGGTTTATTCATCTTTTCTGCTAAAACAGACTTGAGTTTGCAAAAATAGTAAAGAACCAAGTAAATACAATGGATGCCCATAGCCGCCTAGAGTGGTCTTAACCGACCAGATAGGCGGGATATAAATAAAATAAATAAATAAATAAATAAATATCCCATCTATATCTGTTGACTTCATTATGGAAGGACAAGGCAGTGTGCAACAGTTATCAAGTTGTTTTCTTACTCTTGTTAATTGCCTTCTATGCTATTATATTATAATGATCCTTTCATCCATAAGTTAAAACAACATACTATTATGTATTGTGTCAACTGATATAACAGTTCTAACATACCTATTGCTTAAAAACAGTGTAAGAAGTTAGCCACAACTTTTATTTCTTTATTTCTTTAACAACTTTGTTGATACTGACTTTTGCCTTAAACTTCTGTAAGAGTGGGCTGTAAGACACTGAAATCAATTTATTTATTTATTTTATTTAAAATATTTTTACCCTACCTTTCTCCTTAAAAAGGATCCAAGGTGGCTTACATGATTAAAAAAACAGTATTTGAAGCTAACAACTCTGAGTATATAAATACAAAAAGGATCAAACAAATAGTTAACGTTTGCAATTTACTCCCACTTTGCTGTTTTCTAGGGATACTTGTTGTGACTAGCATTTGTCTCATTTTATGAAATCCGTTTAGAATTGTGTGAAATCAGTTTAGGCTGGAGTGAAATTCTGTTGGACTTTTGTGAGTGGGATGGTGCAGTTCTTCCTCTCTGGGACAGCCTTCCATACTCTCCAAATCTGATTTGGGGGATGCAGTAGGGCAGAACTAAGGAACTACAGTGGAATTTCTGGTGCCCCAGTGGAGAACCTATTGCACAACATTGATGGGAATTTGATTTATTTAATTTGGACTTCAAACATGCATAATTTAGTTTGTAAAATGCCGCAGTTGCTCCACTGAGGATTAAACCAGCATGCGTGCATTATTTTGCTGGGAAGCAGAGAGGTCTCCCTCCTTCCAGTTTCTACTAATGTAACCACTTCTTTCAGTGGAATAATTCTATTAGATCCAGGACTGTAAGTGAAACAAAGAATATAAATATATGTGTGCCTGGGAGTTGTCCTTTATATTTCCATTGTTTGTGTATAAATGTGAACGGTTGTAATAACAGTAAATAACACTTGTGTGCCGTCTGAGTTCTGACTTACGGCAACTCTTTTCAATATTCAAAGATTATTTACGATTCCCTTCTTCTGGGGATACTCTCAGACACTGCAGGTTGCCATAGGCCATACAGGCTGGCTCTTCTGGGATGCTCATTCAGGAATTGAGCTCCCAATCACCACAAACCTAGCTCACTGAGCTGTCTAGCCAACACAGGTTCTCATAGGATACCACATAAATATCAGTACTCTCACTCAGATATAAAAGCAACTTACATGTCTCATATCACAAATTGCCAGAACTTGAGTGATCCCCAGCACTTGAGTTTTAATTCAAGTGCTTGTGCCAATACTTTCCCACAGTATACTTTTCTCCAATAGTGTATGTAAAAAGACACACACACACACACACACACACAGACACACACACACACAGACACACACACACACACACACAGAGAGGAAGGAATAAAAAATTAAACCTCACTTAAGTGCAAGGTGCCTGGGCCATTTCAGTTTTTTGAAGTACAATGAGTAACAAGATGTTCAATTACACAACAAAGAGCAATTGATTTTCAGCCTTTTGTCCTCATAATTCGACATCTTACAAAACTGATTCATCCATTTTAAAACTGTGCCATCCTAAAATACAAAATCACCCAATCCAATGGGTTCTTTTTTATTTAGAATTCCAGCCCCACTTCCAACTTCCCTCCATTCTAATCAAGCCTGTCCTTCTGTCACAGGAGATTTTTGTTGCTGCTTGATGGAAACAGGGCACCTTTCTATCTAACCCAAGGTATTGTTCTTAATAACTTACTAGCATTTCTTCACACCTCTTTCAAATTGATACCAGCCACTGCAAACCAGAGTAAATGAGATGTTATTTTCTCAAACTGGAGTGTTGTCCACTGGAGTTAATGATGCCTTAGCATTTCTCACGCTTATTCTTCTGTTGCATGTCTGTCTGTGTGTACTACACCTACACATTCTAGCTTTAGAGCAGGGGTCTCCAAACTTTTCAGTATAAGGGCCACATCATACATTTTACACATTTTTGAGGGCCGAACGAGGGAAGGGGGACCCAAGTGATCCCCCACTGTCTTTGCAAAGAAAGTGCGGATGGGGAATCGCTTGGGTCCCCCTTCCCTCCTCTTCCTATGCCCAGGCTGGGTAAAAAGGCAAGGCGAGCCAGTTGTGGCCCGCAGGGCATAGTTTGGAGACCCCTGTTTTAGAGCAATGGCTCCCAACCTTGTGTCCTCAGATGTACTTGGACTAAAACTCCCAGAAGTCTTCACCACTAGCTGTGCTAGCCAGGATTTCTGGGAGCTGTGCTCCGTTAACATCTGGGGATTCAAGGTTGGGAAACAAAGGTTTAGAGGAACCATTATTTAAAATATAATTATCTTGTTGAGATTTGTTTTGAACAATGGAGTTGTTTACAAAAAGACATAATTAGTCTCACCTGCATGGCAATGAAAGGAAGAGGCACTGATGGAGGGAAAAGGAGACTATTGGACTTATTTCAACCTTGTATGCTGCCTTTAAGAGATTTGGCTGTGAAAGACCTTTCTAGGTTGGGAAACCAATTGTTCCCTCCATGCCTCTGAATTTAAGGAGAGGCACCCCTCTGTGCATAAGTGTCTTTCCCCCTCCCTTTTAGACTGCTGGCAGTTTGTAGTTAGCAATTTGCAGTTAGTGCTGTTAATGCAGTTAGTTGTGCAGTCTGTGTGCTGTTATGAGAATGGAATCTGCAGGAGTCTGCTGGAAGCAGCCTGTGAGTCTGTAAAGGCCTGTTCCTATAAGCAATCATTTTTTGCACAGCATGCTGCGTTTCATTTGTTCAGAACTGTCAGTAAATGGGAACCTTGTATTCTTTCTCTTACCAATGAGTGAATTATTGAGACAATAATGGGTAGTCAATTCTGGGGGTACTTGAAGCTAATTCTGCTCTGTAAGTCCCTGTACTTCTTCTACAGAGCTAGAGGTCTTTTTAGCCATAGTTCAGAGCTCTGCAACAGAGGCATGCATTGTGCATATGGTACTGACCAAGACATCTGTAAACTCCATCATTGTTTCCTATAGGCTACTGGATTTGGAAGGATGGGACTTCCCATTCCTACTTGATTAAAAAGCTACAGCAGCTGGTAGTTCCTATTAGCATACTCCTTTACCTGCTGAAATTAAAGTTTCTTCCCTTGACAGAATGGGTTTAAAGATCATTGGCAAACACCTGCCCTTATACAAACCACTTACAGCAAGATGCACACTGCTTACTAACTCTAATTTACTTTATAGCTCCATAGTATTAGCTCTTATTTATAGGCTTGGTTTAGATGAAATACTAATTCAGGGTTCATTCAGTTTAACATAATTGTATTTATACATCAGAATGTCACCAAATGTATTAAATGGTTTTGAGGAGGCATGCAAGTTGAAGAATAATGCATTTCAGTCCTCATATTAGTCCAGGACAGTTGGTCCCACATCTGGGTCTTAAATTTAGGAACTGTTAGACCAGGAGGTATGAATTAGGCCTGATTCCTTAAAAATACTGAGTGAATGAAATTCTCCTGCATTCTTAATACAATTCCCATTGTCAAACTTTGTGTTTGTGTCTACACTAAGGGAATTTCTTTCAGTGGTGGTTAATCTGTGATGAGCGATCAGACAAATCTGTAGTGTAAAAATTATATATACAGTGGTGCCTCAAAGATGAAAGTAATTTGTTTCACCTAGCGCTTGTCTTGCAAAATTTTCGTCTTGCGAAAAGCGGTTTCCCATAGGAATGCACTGCAATGCATTCCTGTGGGAAACTCGAAAGACAAATGAATTATTTGCGTCTTGCGAGGCATTGGTCTCATGAAAAAATTGTCTTGCGAAGCACGGCCGTCGAAGAAGCCGTCTTGCGAGACACCACAGCAATCGCAAAAAACATTATCTTGCAGGTTTTTCGTCCTGCGAGGCGTTCATCTTGAGAGGCACCACTATATCTGCAAAACTGCCCTTCCAAATACGTTTTTGGTTTTTAGTGCAATTTTCTGGGTGCGTATTAGAAGCAATAGTTGAACTGTAAATTTGAACTAACCAGTGGTTAGTTCTGAGATACCACTTTTACTTCTATGTACAATGTTTTTGAGCATCTACTTTCTCTTCTGCTATTTCTGGCACTATTCTGCTTAGAACCAATCTGCCATTCAAACTGTCAGCAGGTGTTTCATCTGAGTACATCAGCAGGAGCTTTATGATCTAGCTCCCTTGTGAATACAAAAAAACAAAAACAAAGTCCTACACAACATTTGAATGCATTTTGAGGATTGGCAAGGCTAGAACATTGGCTAGACAAAAGATTGCTTCTTGAATACATGTATGCAGAAGACTATAAAAGTGATGTTGGTAATGGTGGCTTATCATGGCTCTCTTCCAATTCTAGTGGTATAAATCATTATCTTTGTAAAAATGTATCCTGATATTTCAGACGTTGTTGAACCAGCCCTTTTGGTTCAAGCTTATTACATTTGTGCTACAGCCCAGTGCTTAGAAACACAGGAAGTTGTCTTTTAGGGATTTAGGACATAGATCCATCCAGCCCAGCATTATCAGCTCTCCAGAATTTTCTCCCAGCCCTAGGTATGTCCAGGATGGCTGCATGGCTCTCATGTTAGGCTGATGTCCTATTGATTCATATGGAACTTCAGGGCCAGCTCTGTCAGGCGCTAGGAGGAAGTGACCTGCTCTAGGCACCAGGGAGGGCAGGGAATGAGAGGAAGTAGATTCTGTCAAGAATTGGTGTGTGAATTACGCCAGGAGACCTGTTTAAGGCAGAGTGGGAAAAGTCCATCTTCAGAGCCATATGGGGCCTTCCAGGTGTCTTTCCTAGTCTCCTTTTTTCTCAACAAGAAAAGCTCCTGGAAGCTTCCAGAAATGGTGATCCATGTTTTCAGTGAATCATAGACTGCCAAATACTAATTTTTCAAAGCCTGAAGTGGACATTTAGCCAATGCTAGGTTAATCTTTTGCCCCCATAGGAGTCCTTGTACAGTGGGGTCTTGACTTGAGAACTTAATCCGTATTGGAAGGCGGTTCTCAAGTCAAAAAGTTCTCAGGTCAAATCTGCATTTCCCATAGGAATGCATTGAAAACCATTTGATCCGTATCTGCTCTTTTCCGTCCATAGAAACTAATGGGAAGCTGCTATTCCGCCTTCGACCACTAGAGGGGGATATTTTGTTTCTTTTTTTCTTAGGTCAAGAAAGGTTCAGGGAAGGCAGGGAAAATACAGTCCAGGCAGTACCAGGCAGTCTGAAGACTGTCTCCCAATCCACTCTCTAAACACTGGGAGGAGTGAGGAAGCAGACAGGCACCCTTTTCACTGGCCAACAGTTAACTGAAAGTTCAAATTTTGCACTTTCCCTGCCTCCCACGTGGTTTTTTTTCAGTTCTTAACTCAAATCTAAGTATGTAAGTCAAGTCAATATTTTCCTATGAGAGCGGTTCTTAAGTCAAAATGTTCTTAACTCGAGCCGTTCTTAAGTCAAGACCCCACTGTATCTTATTTTAATATAAAAATTATTGCTTCTAGCTTTCATGAGAAACTACACCTTTTTTGGGGGCGGGATGAATATTTTATAGTCAGAAGTCATCAAAGGATCTACATCCCACCTCAAGCCTTGGGGGGTTATATGTAATCCACAGCTTTCTTTGCCCACTCTCGTTTGAAAGCACAATTAATAAACTGGCAATCATCTTGATCCTTCCACATTGCGTAAGTATGTAAGACTGATGTATATTTTAGTTCCTATAAAAAGATCTAAAATAACTATACTCAAGACACCTCCTGCATTGCCATTCTACAAAAAAGTATTGAGACCAACATTTCAGAAGTGATTATGCATCTTAAACTGCATAATGTGTTGAAGTACACATTCAAAGTGACTTACAACCCATTCTAGACACTTAGTGCTGAAATTGCCCAAGTTCCTTTTCATAACCAAATGGATGCATCCACTGTGAGCTTAGTCCTCAAATCTTGCCTTGCAAAAAGTGCCTACTAGATTTCAAATGTGTCCGTCAAGAATGCCCATCCAACAATCCATATGACCAGGTTCATAAGAACATAAGAAGAGCCGTGCTGGATCACGCCAAGGGCCCATCTACACTCCAGCTTCCTGGATCTCTCAGGGGCCCCACCAGGTGCCTCTGGGAGCACACAAGACAACTAGATACCTGTCTCCTGATACCATTTCCCTGCATCTGGCATTTTGAGGTACCTTCCTTTTAAGCCTAGAGATTATACATCCCCATCATGGCTTTTAACCTGCTATGGACTTTTCCTCTGGTAATCTGTCCAATCCTTTTTTAAAGGCATCTAGGCCAGATGCCATCACCACATCCCATGGCAAGGAGTTCCACATACTAACAACATCCTGGGGAAAGATTTTTTTTTGTTTGTTTGTTCTCACTCTCCCAACATTCAATCGGACTGGATGTCCCCTGGTTCTGGTATTGCGTGAGAGGGGGAAGAGCTTCGACTTTATCCATCCCCTGTATAATTTTATACACCTCAATCATGTCCCCCCTCAGGTGCCTTTTTTCTAGACTAAAGAGCCTCAAGTGCTGTAGCTTTTCCTCAGAAGGGAGGTGCCCCAGCTCAGTCATCATTTTAGTCACTCTCTTCTACACCTTTTCCAGTTCCACTACATCTTTTTTGAGGTGCGGTGACCAGAACAACAGTCCAGGTGTGGCCTTACCAGCATTTTGTACAATGGCATTCAAATGTTGGCTGTTTTATTTTCAATCCCCCTTTTAATGATCCCTAGCATGGAATTGGCCTTCTTCACTGCCCACGCACACTGGGTTGACACTTTCATCGAACTGTCCACCAGCACACCAAGATTTGTCATGGACAGCTCAGAACTCATTAACTGATAACTAAAGTTTTGATTTTTTTTTTTTGCCCCAATGTGCATTATTTTACATTTTCTTATATTGAAATGCATTTGCCATTTTGCCACCTATTCTCCCAGTTTAGAGAGATCCTTCTGGAGCTCTTCACAATCCCTTCTTAGGAATCTGGCCACCACCTAGAAAATTTTTGTGTCATCTGCAAATTTGGCCACCTCAACTCCTTATCCCTGTCTCCAGATCATTTATGAACAGGTTGAAAAGCACTGGTCCTGGGACAGATGCCTGGGGCACACCGCTTTTCACCTCTCCCCATTGTGAAAATTGCCCATTGACACCTACCCTGTTTCCTGGTTCTCAACCAATTCTCAATCCATAAGAGGACCTGCCCTCCTAATCCAACTGTGTAGTTTTCTCAGCAGCTTTTTGTAAGGGACTGTGTCAAACACCTTCTGAAAATCCAGATAGACAGTATCCACTGGTTCACCCACATTCACATTTTATTTATTTATTTATTTATTTATTTATTTATTTATTTATTTATTTATTTATTTATTTATTTATTTATTTATATCCCGCCTATCTAATCAATTAAGATTACTCTTGCCTGTTCAACACAACTTTTTCCAGAACTCCTTGTCATGGGATTCATTGCGCTTAATAACTGGCTAACACTTTTTCTGGTGTACCTGTGGATAGGAGAAAACATAATTATGGCAGAAAAGAGTCCTTCAAACCTCTGCAGGTAACAGATACAGCCAGTTAAGCAGAAGTAATTCGGCAACAGGAGGACCACATAAATATCTGCATTAGCTGGAAGGCAGATAATTACTTTTGCAACCCACACTGATCTCAGGAGTTCGACTTCTATCTTTATTTTTAACCACTAGCTTCAAAACAGGAATAAAGCATATTCCAACTTAAAAAGAAAGTCTAATGTCATCTTGCTGGGGTGTCTTTCAGATCATTATATGATGGGAGAGGCGTGGTGTTTTTTTCGGTTGCCAGTTATGTTGCAAAGCTAATCTTTCCCAAGTTCAATTATATGAATATAGCAACTATGGCTAATTGGTGGGTAGGCCAATCAGGGCAATGAGGCCTGGAATGTTTAAATCAAAGAATATTGCTACACAAAAAGGAACTAGTGGCTGCTCTGTCCGATTTTTAATCACCCATAGCGCCCCTACGCCATTTGCTAATCTTCTGCATTATGACCAATTAAATAAACTTTGGGAATCTGGGCTCAACAGTGGAGCCAAGTAAAGCAAATTGTGTCAGGAGACAAGATTTAGGACAGTTCAAGGTAGAAATCAGAGTCAGATCCTTTTGATTAGTATAGTATATTGCACAAGTAGGCCCAATGAATCAACCGGGATTTGGTGAGTCAACTCTTCTGTAAGTTCCTCTGATTCAAATGGCTTCACTCTAATTGCCACTTATTTTAGCAATTAGAGTAGATCCATTTGAATCAATGGAATTTATGGATGAGTTGACTCACCTAATTCCCATTGATTCAATGGGTCTACTCTATTGTGGTTTACTGCACCAAGCAACAGGATTTTGGCTGTTATCTGGATAATACAGCAAGACTTCGTAGGTTTTGATCCAGTCATGAGGAAGTGAAGCCATTTGGGGCTCTGTTTCAGGCTAAAGTATCCACATTAAAAAGGAAGAAAGGATGTCTGCACCTTTAACAACTGTGTGGAAGAAGGAATTTCCTGTTGTGCAGGGTGTATTCCACACACTTATTAAAGGTACAAGAACAGAACCGCCAGATTAGCAGCATCCCTTAAAAAATGTCAAGGCTAAAATGTGAAACTATGGGAGAGCTGGGATGTCATGTGGAAGTGCAGACCCATGAGCAACTACTGGTCAATGATGTGTGGGTGTCCAGCAGACCATGTGGAGACCCAGTAATGAACGTAAAGGCCAATGTGCGCATTTGAGTCGTGGCAGCAGTTCTAGAGCATGCAAGATAATGAAAAGACAACATTATGTCTTTTATGTTTGCTCTCTTGTTTAATGTCCATTTGCTGAACTGATGAAGTATTTTTGCCATACCCAACCAGGCTCTGTGCCCACTCAGCTTGAGTTGTGGCCACCTCTACAGCCTGGATGCATGGAGTTCCACTGGATGCAGTCTGCAGAGCAGGTGCCTGGTTCCAGCCAATGACTTTTATCCAGCACTATTGTATCAAGGCACACCAGGAGGCCATCTTTGGAGCCCCCAGTTTATTCTTGGTGGTCTAGTGACACCCATTACATGGTAAGCTTGCTAATCACCCAATGTGTTTGATGCACAGAGACCATGACAAAGAATAGATTGCTTATCTGTAACTGTGATTCAACTGGTCATTTGTGCATTCACACATGTCATTCTTCCCTCAAGAGGGTTGCTGGGAAGTCACCTCAACCTGCTGCTGCCTTTTTTTTTTATGCAGCAGACTTCTAGAACTGAGGATGAGGTGGGAGCCAATTGCAAAGACAGGGCTTCTGCCAAAACCTGTCTTTCTAGTTACTGACTTATGCTGTTGACCATGTTGGCTGCATAATTCTTATACTGGAGGAACAGATACAAATTTGTGAGTCAGGGTCAGACATTTGGCTGCAGAAAACGAGAGATGATTCAGCAAGCTGTGGTTTGATACATCTTCTGTGGGAGTTATTATTAGAAACCCACAATTTGGCTGGCAAAGGTAAACCTAAAAATAGGTTAAAAGATGATGTTTTGCATTTCTGACTTCAACCCAGGTTACTCCACACTAGTCTATAATTCCAATATCAGCATGGATTTCAGGATTATTTAGTAACCAAATTTTGCACGAAAAATGCTATTTCATTTAATGTCATCTACTGTCTGAGACATCTGATTTCTGGAAGCTGCTTAAGATCTGCAGTATTGGCTGTGTGGTACAAGTGATATTGACAGTTTATTCTGCTGTTGAGCTGCTAAAGAAATGCAGGGCCTAGCTGTTCCTTAGTTCTTGTGAGACTGAGAGGACCTGACCTAATTGGCAAAAGAGTAAACTTTGATTTACTGTAATTACTAGTAAGTTGTTTGTTAATGTTTAAAAGACCTTTATGAGAGACACCCAATGTTCTTTTTGGTGCCACCCCTCCCCATTTATAGGACTCCTTGAGAAGAACTTCACAAGGTGGCAACATTACTAGTGTTTAAATGTCAGGTTAAATTCTGATGAAAAGTAATGGGTTCATAAATAGTCTATTAGGTCTGTTATTCCCATATATAATGTGCAACCTAATTTGATGCAACCAGTGCTTCTGTTTCTTATGCAAACTGAGACTAATTACACATTTAATCATACCTGTATCACTGATATGACTAAAGCAGCCAAACTGTTTTGTCCTCTCCTTTACAATGACTGTGTTGAGTTCTAGCCTTTTTTATTCCTAGTTCTTTGGGTATTCTTCCAGATTTTTATGGAATATGGAGAATGCCACCTGTTATATTGTCTTATAGCTCTCGCAATCCTACTGCAAGCAGAATCTCAGAGCCAGCCACCTACAACTAGCAGTGGCCATGACGACTGTGAGATTCTAGAAACTGTACTTTTTTTAAAAAGCCATGTTTCCCATTCCTGTATGAATGGTCACATGGTTTACCACAGACTTCTGCTTGGTACTCTTTTATAAGGGGCTTTTACAACATATCATTTACGATTTTGCTCATTTGTTTAATTTAGCGAGCTGTTCATCATCTTCTTCTTCTGTCACTTGCGCCTCAGGAAAAACAGTCCACCAGGAATAAAAGTTCTCAGAGCGGCAGACGTCCTGACGAGAGAGCTAAACTCACAGCTGGGGAAAAATGAAAGAATACTAACCAAGGGAAGGGTCATAAAACCACAAGTTGTCTTCTTGCAGCAACTTTGTAAGAGATTATTAAAAATGACTGACTGGGCGGATCAGTGGTTTAGGTATCCGGCTGTGGAGGCATTGGCTGGGTGTTCAATTCCCCACTGTGCCTTCTGGAAGAAGAGCTAGCCTGTGAAGTTGTAGGCAAGCTGCACAGTTCCTGGACAACAGAATAGGTAAAGGTAAAGGTTCCCCTTGACAATTTTTGTCCAGTCGTGTTCGACTCTAGGGGGCGGTGCTCATCCCCGTTTCCAAGCCATAGAGCCAGCGTTTTGTCCGAAGACAATCTTCCATGGTCACACGGCCAGTGCGACTTAGACACGGAACGCTGTTACCTTCCCACCGAGGTGGTCCCTATTTATCTACTCGCATTTGCATGCTTTTGAACCGCTAGGTTGGCGGGAGCTGGGACAAGTGACGGGTGCTCACTCCGTCGCGTGGATTCGATCTTACGACTGCTTGGTCTTCTGACCCTGCAGCACAGGCTTCTGCGGTTTAGCCCGCAGCGCCACCACGTCCCTTCGCGGACAACAGAATAAGGGAATACAATTCTGTCTATTCTATACCTAGAAAGCCCTGGAAAGGGTTATCATAAGTCAGAATTGACTTGGTGGTGTGTTAAAATTATTATATTATATTATTATATTGTTATTTTGGGAACAATGATGTAGGGCCAAGCTACCTAAAGAGCGATCTGAACCTGACTGACCTTTGAGGTCCTGGGGGGAACCCTTCTCTTAGTCCCACCTTCCTTAGAGATACATTTGTGAAGACAAAAGCGAGAAGTTGTTTCAATGGCTGATTACAGGTTCTGGAGCTCCCGGCCAGTTCTCCATCTGTTGTCTTTCCACTGGCCAGGGTAGTGTTTGACTTGAACAAGCATTTAGCATCTAAGGGTGCAGTCCAAGCTAGCCAACACGACGGAGGGCTGGCTGAGCTGACACCAAGCCAGCTTCAACTGTGCTGAATCCATTCCCTCTTACCTTAAGAGTCTTGGAACTTATTTAGAACTATCTCATTCTGGTATAGTTTTATGCCAGCATAACTGGGTTCCTTTTGCAAGGGGCTCTGGCAGTTCTGTTGTGTCACTTAAAAAAAATTACATATTTTAGCTGTATTTTAATCTCTTCTCAACTGGCTGGATAGCTCAGTGGTTTAGGAATCTAGCTGCGGAGCCCGAGGTCAATTCCCTAGTGGAGAAGAGCAAGCCTTTGTGTCTTTGGGCCCCAGTATGCCCCCAGAAGAAGAGAGTGGTAAACAACTTCTGTGTAGTCTCTAGCAAGAAACCTTTGAAAAAGGTTGCCACGATGCAGAACTGACTTGGCAATTATTATTATTTAACATGTTCTCATCTATTTACTATATTTGTTTTTTTTATCTGGATTTGGCCCCCGTTGGGTACCATATTTTGGCAGAAAGATGGAATATAAATTTTGTTTATAAATAAAACACTCACTGGCAAATGGAAACTCAGCCCTCCCCTTCCCCTTCACACCACCTGGTATTCTCTGTACCCTTTTACCAATCTGTTTGGAGCCTATGTCTTTCACTTAGGCGTGAGTAAAAATAGCGCTCTTGGAGGAAAAAAAAACCCTACAGAGCTGGAAAAGCCCCATAGGATCACTGAGTACAGCTGCTTTCAGGGAGGTCCAGTGGGGAATCATACTCTCAACTTCTGGCTCCGCAGGCATATGCCTAAACCACTGAACTATCCAGCAGTTCATGATAAAGATGTGATAGAGATAATGTATTCTGTACATTTGGGGTGGACAGAAATTTTTTTGCGTCTTTTCTTTCTTTGAATGTATTCATGATCTTCAGATCACAGCTGCTACTACCAGTATAAAATGTATGATTACTATTTTTCTTTCCTGTTACCAAATACTGGTAAGTTGGCTGGGTTATTCAGTGGTTAAAGTCGGTATACAGATATATTTGATACATTCTGGGGCTAGCTCTGATAATGAATTGAACTTGATCTTTTTTTTTAAAAAAATACACATTATATCTATGGCATCACAAATTCTCTATTGGATATATATAGTGTGAGTTACCAATGCCCATGTTTTGCCTCCTGGCGCTATGTAAATTGGTTATCTACAGTACAGCAGTTCTGTTTGTTGCCTGTTGAACTTCTCATGAAAAGTAAAATCAGGTCATGGGATTTGTGAAAGTTATGGGCTACTACCCTCAGTCGACTGGAAGAACCCCCCCCCCGCCAGACTTCTGGGGCTTTAGCCAAAGAAACCCTGTCCTTTCAAGTATCTATAATCATTTTCAGCTGAGAAATAATACAGTGGTGCCTCGCTTTACGATTTCCCCGCATTATGACAAATCTGCTTTATGACGATCTTTTTACGATCGGAATTGTGATCTCAAAACAATGGTCTAAATGGGGGAATTTCCTGAAGCAGGGAACCGATTCTTCACAAAACAATGATTTTTCAACAGCTGATCGGCGGTTTCAAAATAGCCGTCGGGTAAATAAAATGGCTCCCCGCTGTGTTTAGGGATGGATTCCCCGCTTTACAGGCAGCAAAAATGGCCGCCCTATGGAAGATCTTTGCTGGACTGTGAGTTTTAAGCCCATTGGAATGCATTGAAAGGTTTTCAATGCGTTTCAATGGGCTTTTTATTTTCGCTTTAAGATGTTTTTGCTTAACGGCGATTTTCCTGGAATGGATTATCACCGTTAAGCGAGGCACCACTGTAGCTTCTTGGGGTTGGTGGTTTTCCTGCCTATTATGTTCCATATCAGGTGTCTCTCTGGAAATTACCAGACCCATAATGCCTTGTAGTTCCCAGACAACTTATCCTTACCTGACCACATTTTCCTACTTCATTGTGTCCAAGAAAGGCAATTATTTCTCAACTGGAAGATAATACATGAAGGACTGCGATTTTTTAGCTAAACCTACCAGCAGTCTGGCTGAGAGAAATTCTGCAGACATCTGGGGCTGTTGTCCATGAATTCTGAAAGCCCATGCCTAGTAGCAGTTATGATGATTATGGTGTGTCTTTAATCTTTTTAAAAATCTTTTTTGATCCGTGTTGTTGACTAGCCATACTGCATTTGGCCTTATTATAAATATATGCTGACATCTGTCACTATCCAGAAACAAGATCTTGGCAAATGCAAGTGTTATAGCAAAGGCACATCAGGTGTTTTGCTTGCAGTCATAGCCACCTGTCCAGTTTCTACCAAAAACAGGTAGGTTTGAAGGCTGCCACTTGATTTTGGTTCCATGTCAGTACTGGCTCCACAGTTGACCTTTTCCCATTGTCAAGTGTAGTCATTAAATTTGTTACAATACTTGTCAGTCTGTCTTCTAGGCTCTACATATCTCCTGTCAATGGAATTAGCATTGCTGCAGGGAAGAAGGAAGGGCTGATAGATAGGAAGAACCAATCTGAATGACGTTGATTTGAGCTCCTACAAGCACATTCTCATTCATGTAGGGGAGACCTTAGCTATGAGAAATCTCTTGACATTTGCTTTGGGACAGTGCCACGCTGATCATGACTAGACAGTATCATAGCTTGAAAACTCCATTTTAATAAGCACTCATGAAATCGCCGCAAGAAAATAGGTTGTAGATTCCTGGTACAATTATACTAGAAAGATGATAATGCAGAATATCTATTCTGCTCTGTTACAGCCTTATTCCATTATAGACTTTCCTTCTTTGCTGCAAGCTGCTTCTTAGAGAAGGATGCTGCGGGGACTGAGTCTGAGCATTTTAGCCTGTAGACTTGTCTCAGTTGTCAGATGCTTCATTTTCGGTTTAATCTGGTTACTCAGTTTACTGACCACAGAAGGATGGAAGGCTGTGTGAACATTGAGCGGACTACCTGGGATTGAACTCCAGTTGTGAGTAGAGTTTTGCTTGCAGTACTGCAGTTTAACCACTGCACCAGGAGGCTCCTATTATAATATGATAGGAAAGAAATATACAGTAGTTTGAAGTGGAAGTCTGGTAGCAGAGGGCAGTGTAATGGTTACTCAGAGCCATTATCCCATTAAGCAGGTAGCTGCTTTATTCCCAGAAAGGCAGGTTGAAATTTTCTCAGAGGGAGTTTATAGCAGAGAAGGTGACATCTTTTTGTGTGTTTAAATGAGATACCTTCAGAATTTAGTTAAGGTGCAGCTCTTCTCCAAATCTGAGTGTGTGAGAGACAGCAGGGGAAAGAAAGCGATCCTTTGCTGTTTGTGGGAGCAGGAGGGAAGAAGGATGGCTTCATAACAGAGTCTAAGAAAATTATTTGTGCTTCTAGATGGGGCTGGTGAACAGTTGTCCAGAACTTTAGAGTCACTGTACAAATGCAGAAGCAGGTGATACCTTTATTATACCACTTAAAAAATCAAGCAAACAACAGCTAGCTCTTGATGATAATTCATCTTCTCAGGTTCTTGTGCGTAGTTCAGAAAATTACACTTTTATTAAATTCCCAAAGTCACATAGCCATTGCTGGGCCAGCCCTCCTGAACAACTGCTGCTGCTGCTTTCTCCTCCTCTACTCCTGAGGCTCCAGGGCCC
Source organism: Pogona vitticeps (assembly GCF_051106095.1). NCBI lineage: Eukaryota > Metazoa > Chordata > Lepidosauria > Squamata > Agamidae > Pogona > Pogona vitticeps. Next base: position 28,204,543 of record NC_135783.1, on the reverse strand, counting down.
TCAAAGGGCCAGTTGAGATCATCTGGCTATATGTACATAGGTGATGGGGTTATATGCCCTGCCACTTCTGTGAACACAGAGTAGCACCAGAAGGAGCAGCTGGTAAACTACTCCTGAGTGCTTATTCTTAGAAAACTCTATGAGAGTCACCAGAAGTCATAATTGACTTCTTGCATGCAATTTAATCAGAAGGTGCTTTTTCTTTTCTTTTCAAAATATTTTTAAAGAAAAAGTGGTGTCACGGGAGAGGCTCTTCAGGGACCAGGGAGTAGTGGATATGGCCTCTGGAAATCACCCATTCCTTTTGTAAATGGACCTGTCAGCTCCTCATGTTCTTACCATGTTACTCCTGTGGTTTGGCAGAAGTCATCTTGTGAATGATGAATCCCTTTCTCAGGGGAAGATGTGATAAATAAGTTTCTTTGCTTTTGTCATATACTTCTGTTTTGAATTGCATGGATCTGAGTAGCACAATTTTGGCTATACACTAAAACAAACAAACAAAAACTGTTGCTATTAATCTCCAAGAAGTGGTCTGAGAAGGATGGACCTTGTGATTACTTAGGGCAGGCTTGTCCAACCTGCGGCCCGAGGGCTGCATGCAGCCCAGGTCAGCTCGTAATGCGGCCCAGTGCAATTTTTCATTTTTAAAAAAATTCCAAAGTTTCAAGTTACGCTGCTGGCGCTTGTGGCCGGAATGTGGCCGGGGCATGACACAACAGTAGATGGGGCGAGAGGGGAGGAAGGAAGGAGTGGGAGGGGAGGGGACAGGGGGGGCTGCATGACTGCATTGTGCTGTCCCTGTCAATAGGTGGACCCCCTCCTGGCCCCATAAAGCCGCCAGAGTCGAAGCTGGCAGCCTCTGCTGCCTGAGATCACAGTTGCCGGTAAGCGTGCTTGGAGCGGAGCTGCGGAGGATGGCTAGGGCTGCCCCCCATGCGGCCCAAACCAAATGTATGTGCGGCCCAAACCAAATTTTCATCTTCTGATGTGGCCCAGGGAAAGTGAAAGGTTGGACACCCCTGATTTAGGGCCTTGTTGTTGGCAGTGTGGTGGCCCCCAGTTTGATAGTAGCGACCCAACCAGCCCCCTGTCCTGTCATGGTGGCTTCACATGGCAGCCAGGGAAGGTGCTGGGCCGTGCTGGGAGGCTGATGTATGTCAGGAGAGAGGGGTGTGTGTGTGTGTGTGTGTGTGTGTGTGTGTGTGTGTGTGTGTGTGTGTGTGTGTGTGTGTGTGTGTGTGTGTGTGTGTGTGTGTGTGTGTGTGTGTGTGTGTGTGTGTGTGAGAGAGAGAGAGAGAGAGAGAGAGAGAGAGAGAGAGAGAGAGAGAGAGAGAGAGAGAGAGAGAGAGAGAGAGAGAGAGAGAGACTCTACTGTTCATGCTTTGTAGTTACACTTTTGGGGGCATGCGAGTATACATGGATTTTGAACCACACAGGGGTCTGGCACCCCAACCCCCAGAGACAGAATCATAGAATAGTGAAGCTGGAAGGGGCCTATAAGACCATTGAGTCCAACCCCCTGCTTGATATCCAAAGCATATCTGCCAGGTGGTTAAGTTTCTCTTGAATGTCTCCAGAGTTGATGCACTCACCACCTCTCGAGGCAGTTGGTTCCACTGACGTACTGCTCTAACAGTTAGGATGTTTTTCCTGATATTCAAATAAAATATGACTTCCAGTAACTTGAGCCCATTGTTGTGTTGAAGGGAGAACTATATATCTTTAAATTACTGTAAAGAAATATCATAAATGTGAGACCCAAGTCCAGGTAGTCCTTCCCTGGGATATCTTATTGCAGGGATGACAGATGAAGCTTTTCCTGTTTTCCACCTTTACATTTGAGGAGCTGGAGGGTCATGTGTCTATTATCCTGTTCAAAATGCTCTTTGATTCTGAAGAACCAAAAAGCTCTCTCAGAGAGGATAATATGAGCAGCTGCTCCCTCACTGAACTCCAATTTATCTCAAGTATCCCTATCTACATATATCAGTGGGTCATCATGTACAGCATTGCAAGCATCCAAAAATGTTATGACCTTGCATACATTACAATTATAATGCATATTAATTGTAATTTGTGCGGTTGCTTGCACAGCTCGCCTAGTTATTTTATGGGTGATATGAATGATAGACTGATTAAATTTTCCACATCCAGATCAACAGAATTGGTACAGAAGTGCTATGAAACCATACAGACTGAAATTAAAGACCAAACGTTCAAGGCTAACTCCACTGTACATACAGTGGTGCCACGCTTAGCGGTCGCTCCGTTGAGCGATGAAATCGCTTAGCGATGGGGTTTTGGCCATCGCCAGAGCGATCGCTTAGTGATGGCCCCTATGGGGAAAAATCGCTTTGCGATGATCTCGGGGAAGCGATCATGGCAAAGCGACCCTTTTTGCACAGCTGATCGGCGGTTCCAAAATGGCCACCCACTGTTTTGCCTCGCTTTAGAGGCACCGAAAATGGCTGCCCCATGGAGGATCTTCTCATAAGGTCAGTTTTTAAGCCCATAGGAACGCATTAAACACGTTTTAATGCGTTTCTATGGGCTTTTTAAAATCGCTTAGCAACGTTTTTCCTGGAACGGATTAACGTCGCTAAGCGAGGCACCACTGTACTTCATTATAATGTTAAATAACAGGCATCACATTGAATGCATTTCTGTGCAGCTCATATGTGATGCTCAGAAAAAAAGACAAAATAATTTGTTTCACAGCTGTATTAAGTATATAACAGTGTTTTCCTTACATACTGGTACTGATATTTAATTTATACTGACCAGAAAAATACAATACTGTTACCTAGAAGTAAATACAATGCTCCTATACAGGGCTTGGAGAATTTTTTTTTAATTTCAGTTCCCAAAATTGCCCAGAGAAGATAGCATAAGTAACTTTTTCAGTATTTTGACTATCAATATTCTGGACTGGCCCCAAACCAAAGGCAGCTCCAGGTTGTTGTTGGTTTTTCTCTTCTTTTTCCTCAACTTTCAGGTGCCTCAATCACCAACCATTAGTATTTGTTTATGTACTATTATGTTTGAAACACCACTACTTCTTGGCATTGTGTTGGCTGTTTTGTCTGGTAATTTTTATTTTGTTTATACTGTGCTTGTGTTCTAAAGTTGAGCCTTGGGTCTAAAAAAAACAGCTTTAAAAACGTACTTGATTTAATTACATTTGCAGTCCATTTCATTACTTTGTTCCATAATCGACAGAATATAATTTATGATAACAGTACTTTACCTGCCTTTTTTCTATTAGTTTAATGCCCAGGTAAAGGTAAAGGTTCCCCTTGACATTTTAGTCAGTCGTGTTCGACTCTAGGGGGCGGTGCTCATCCCCGTTTCCAAGCCGTAGAGCCAGCGTTTGTCCGAAGACAGTTTCCTTTGTCACGTGGCCAGCACGGCTATACACGGAACGCTGTTTACCTTCCCACCGAGGTGGTACCTATTTATCTACTTGCATTTACATGCTTTGGAACTGCTAGGTTGGCGAGGAGCTGGGACGAAGCGACGGGAGCTCACTCCGTCGCGTGGATTCAATCTTACGACTGCTGGTCTTCTGACCCTGCAGCACACAAAGGCTTCTGCAGTTTAGCCCACAGCGCCACCACGTCCCTGCAAGCGCCACTATGTCCCCCAGTTTAATGCCCACTGATTGTTAAATGAGAAGTGTTTTTAAAATTTACCTCACTGCTGCAGTGAGGTTCATATTGTCAGGTTTGCAAATGAAGAAGGTAAACTAAATATTCTGTTGTTTAGTGGATAGTTTAGCTGACAGCCTATGACAGATGCCTCCCAAGGCTGGCACCCCTCCACTTCCACAACTGCATCAGGGTAGCTTCTTCCTAAATTTGGCTCAGCTTTTGTCGTAGTGTAATCTTCCCAAGGAGGTCACCTAGAAATTGCACTACAGTAGTACCTTGGTTTACAAATGCCTCGGTTACCATAATTTTCGGTTTACAAACGGAAATCCATTGCAAATAATGCCTCGGTTTACATTGTTTGTCTTTGTTTCAGTTTACAAAGAAAGTTTCCCCAGGATGCATTGCACCTGGAGGTTTATAGCACTGTCCCTGTTCTTATGGCAATCCGCGTTCCGATTTTCAAATTTTTTGCTTTACATAATGTCCCATGAAATGCATTAATTTCATAAACTGAGGTACTACTGTACTTTATTTTATTTCTTATCTGATAAAATAAGTATATCCCGTTATATATCAAAAGGACGGGGTGACAAAAAATAGAAAACGAAATAGAACAGTGTACACTGTAACAGGATTCGGTAACCGAATCAGGTTATGATCTCTAGGCCCCCAGACTTTCGTGAAAATGGAGCCAATGTCAGTGCCAGTTGGACTTCTAAGGGGAGGGCATGCCACAACTTGGGCACAACAGCCAAAAAGGCTCTCAGCGCTTCTTGCGGAATGTTGCTGTTTAATTAACGCTTTCCAGTCTGATCCACTGCTATTGAACTTTAAATCATATTAAACTCTCCCTTTATAGTCTTTTTAAAATATATCTTGCTTATGTGGGTTTTAAATTGTGATTGTGTGCTTTGTTTTATCATGTAGCCTTGATTGGAAAGGTGGCATATTAATATTTTCCGTTAATAAATACAACATATAATAAATAAACCTGACAAAATCTAAATAAACCATGACTTCCAAACTTTGTAGGAATTCCCAGTCAGCTAAAGGTAAACCGGAAAGGGGCCTGTAGTGTGAATTATTTTATATGCTGACTGCTGCCAGATTTGTCTAAATGAGGTGGTAAGCCAAATATTTGAAACTAGTTTGAGTCATATATGATTTATCAGCTGCACAACTTGTTATTTTGCCAAAGATGCTTCAAAATTGCTGCTATTCTTCAAGAAATCCTTGGCTTCCAAGACAGTGCTGGTGGCACCAGAAGTAGTATATAGTGCGAAAATGGCATTGTAGTTAATATTGTCGGAAAATACTGAGCAACAACAGTCTACATGGGGTTGCCATATGAAAGACCTTCAGACTTGTAAAGCCTTTTGCAAAAACCTGTAGGGCCAAGATAGTGCAGAATGCATCAGATAAATCTGGGGTGGGGAATTTAATACAATGCCTTCTCCAGTCTGAGAATTTCTGTTCAAAATGTACAGCTCCTTGACATTTTAAATGTTCTATGACACTTATTTTTAATCCCTTTAATTGATTTTGTAGCTTAATATGGAAGTTTAATGTTTGCTATCAATTTTCAGTTTCTTAATTGCCTTCATTTATCTAGGGTCTTGAAGCTTACAATATCTGCTTTCTTTATAGCAGTCATTCATCACAGTTTTCTAGAGAATTTTAAAGAAAAGGTGGAGAGAATGAATGCTTACTTATAAATTAGCCTTCTAGAATAAAAAAGTGCTAAATTCAGATGGAACATTGGACTGGCATAACCTTAGGCCATGGACTACCAATTGCAGGCAGTATGGTCATGTCTCTGGAGACAAACTTGAATAACACACAGACAGTCACTGTGTTTCTTGCAATAGAGATGGGAAATGTTACTTTATAAGCACCTACTTCCAGAATACCCCAGATGTTCTGAGAATTGTAATACAAAAATGTAGCTTCCCAAATCTCTGTATTTTAACTTACCCTTCACTGTACAGTCAACCCTCGACTTACAAACATCTATACATACGAACTTTTCGATTTATGAACGGCTCCATTCACACTTGCGAATGGAGCCTTGACCTACGAACAAAGTCAAGGCTCTGTTCACAAGTCAATGCAATTTTTTTTTACGAATGGAGCCATTTGTCGCCTTCAGAGGTCTCAAAGGGCTTTCCCCTCCGATATCGGAGGAAGCCATTTGAGACCTCTGAAGGCAAAAAGGCAAGGAGAAAGGGCAGGAAATTCGAATTTCCCACCATTTCTCCCTGCCTTTTTGCCTTCAGAGGTCGCAAAAGGCTTCCTCCAATGTTAGGGGGAAAGCCCTTTGAGACCTCCGAAGGTAATTTTTCGAAATGCTGGAATTGATTAATTCAGTTCCCATGCATTTCAATGGAAAATGGTACTTCGACTTACGAACTTTTCGACGTACAAAAACCGTTCCAAAATGGATTAAGTTCATCAGTCGAGGTACCACTGTATTGCCTTCTTCATATAGTAGGGACATGATCTTAAATATCTAACTGATCTGATCAGAACTTGGAAGTAACTACCCTGTTTCCCTGAAAATAAGACCTAACCTGAAAACAAGACCTAGTATGATTTTTCAGGATGCTCACCATATAAGCCCTACACCTAAAAATAAGCCCTAGTTAAGTGAAACCCCACCCTCCACCATCGTGAAGCAACCAGAATAAGTTGGCAGGACTGTATTTGAATAAATGTAGATTGCTGTACATGAACAAAATAAAACATACCCTGATAATAAGCCCTAATGCGTTTTTTGGAGCAAAAATTAATATAAGACCCTGTCCTTATTTTCGGGGAAACACGGTAATTACAAATTTACTAGAATAAAGAATTAGACATCCGTGACTTTCCTTATGACTTCATTTGCTCCAAAGATTGTATCTTAACAGGGAGAATTTGGAGCTTGGGAAAGAGGATTTTTTGGGTTTCAAGTTGCAGAACCCTCCACACAATGGTAGAACAAAAAAGTTTCATGTCCAAACACCAGGATAATTTCACTCTTTTTCCAGTGTAATTTGTTGTTTAGTCGTTTAGTCATGTCCGATTCTTCATGACCCCAAACAATAATCCAGAGTATGCCAGGCTCTCCTGTCTTCCACTGCCACCCGGAGTTGGGTCAAATTCATGTTGGTAGCTTCAGTGACACTGTCCAACCATCTCATCCTCTGTCATCCCCTTCTCCTCTTGCCTTCACACTTTCCTAACATCAGGGTCTTTTCCAAGGAGTCTTCTCTGGAAAGTGTAATAGAGTGTTCAGTGTAATAGAGTCCCTTAAAAAGAAGATAGCACTATATTGGTAACTGGTTTTGCACTTATAATTGTACTGGTAACTAAAAGTAATTTTCCATGCTCTATTCCGAGAAGAAAGTGAGCAATGGGGTAGCACACAGGGCTGCCAATTGGCATTCAGTCCTCTTCTCTACATAAAAAGAGGGATGGGGTGTGTCAGGCAGCAACAGGCTTGGGGTAGCTCTGAGTTTACCTCCATATTTGCTGAGGAAAGTCTGAGGTTCTCCTTTGCTCTAAGATTTAGTTTCTCACCTTTCCTTGGGCCCTAGTTTGGTATGTTTTCAGTGAACTCAGGCAAACGTGTCAGGTGCTCCTCAGGTGGTAGGTGTTAAGAATCTGTTCTATTAGCAGCACTAAAACTCTTGGAAGATTGAATCAGTAACTAGTTATAACAACAAAAGCAATAGGCACACTCTCACCAGAGCGTACGGCAGCTCCCACTGGTACTTTCCAAGGGATATACAGATCTCTCTGAGCTAGATTAAGTCATATGGAGCAATATAAATGCCAGCTGGGTGCCCTGGCTGGCAAACCTAGCAATTTTTATCCTGTTTCTCTGTCAGCAAGGAGTAAGATCAAGGCAGTATACTCTCTAACAATGCTTTCCTGCTTGTCTACCAGGATTTTAAAAAAGGATCACCCTTAAAAGTCTCTCCAGAGCAGGCTGTCATCTGCCCTTCTTCCTACCATCCCCTCCCCAAAGCTGAGAAATCAGAACATTTAGCCTAATTCAGTGGAGTGTTGCTAAGAGATTTTTGTTGTTGTTGTTAATAACAGAAATATTTTCAGAGAGTCCTTCTGGGGGACATCTGTCCAGCACACAGTGTTTTTCATCTAGGGATCTGAAAAATACAGAATCTGGATTTGTGAATTTTCTCTTATGTAGTTTCCTTTTTTAAAACATAATGTCAGGGATGCAGAAGGGGGAAGGTTGATATAGGTCCCTTGAGATTTTTCAGTAATGATACCTTTAAAGCTATGTAAGCCTTTTGTTTCCTTTCATATTGTTGTGAGCTTTTGAGTGAAGTGTGAAACTTACTTACACAGTGCAGTGTTCTTGTGTTCGCCTTCCGTCAGTCCTGAATTATTACACATAGCTCATTTACAAATTGCCATGTTCTGCTAAGGGGTGTAATTGTGTTCACAAACAATAATCCATTTGAGCAGAAGGTGCAACATCCTTTTCTGTCTTATGCAATAGCAGGGTTTGTGTGAATTACCAAAATGATATTGCAGCTAAGACATTACCTTTGCAAATGAGATATCTCGTCTGGACAGTGGTGATACAACAGCACCATCACTTTGCTTATTTACCCATGTTAGAGCTGGCACACCACACAGACACATGAGTCTGCAATGAGAAGAAAGAAATTCGGGTTATAATTCTATCAAAATAAGCAAATGTGGACCACTTAAATCTTGTCATTTTTTTTAAAAAAAATCTCTTTTTACATTGGCTGTGAAGCATATCTGCTATAGAAAAAAACAAGAGAGTCATGTTGGTGTATGAATGAAAACAAAATCCATAGTTGGACTTATCCTTTATTAGGGCCAGCCCAAATGCTACTAGTATTCAAACCTTTTCATTCTCCAAAACTCTTCCTTAGGGTAGGTGATATAATAGATGGTTTAGCCATAAGTCGGCCTAATTTTTGGATTACTCAGGGTTTTTTTTTTTTTTTTTTTGCATCTGTTGTTGTTATGTGCTATCAAAGTGCATCCAGGTGTTGGTGACCCTAACAGGATTTCTGGGGATTTGGTGGCGCTGTGGGTTAAACCACAGAAGCCTCTGTGCTGCAAGGTCAGAAGACCAGCAGTCGTTAAGATTGAATCCACGCGACGGAGTGAGCTCCCATCGCTTGTCCCAGCTCCTGCCAACCTAGCAGTTCAAAAGCATGTAAAATGTGAGTAAAATAGGTACAACGTTGGTGGGAAGGCAACGGCATTCCGTGTCTAGTTGCGCTGGCCATGTGACCACGGAAACTGTCTTCGGACAAACGCTGGCTCTATAGCTTGGAGACGGGGATGAGCACTGCCCCCTAGAGTTGGACATGACTGGACTAAATGTCAAGGGGAACCTTTACCTTTAACAGGGTTTACCTGTTAACCTTTAACAGGGTTTACCTGTTAGCCCTTAACAGAGTTTCAAGATCCATAAGAAATTTAAGGAGGTTCAATGTATTCGCGAAGGCTTTCACGGCCGGGATCTAATGGTTGTTGTGGGTTTTTTTGGGCTCTTTGGCTGTGTTCTGAAGGTTGTTCTTCCTAACGTTTCGCCAGTCTCTAGGCTCCTAGAGTGCTGTCCTCTGAAGATGCCAGCCACAGAGACTGGTGAAACGTTAGGAAGAACAACCTTCAGAACATGGCCAAAGAGCCCGAACAACCCACAACAACCAATTTAAGGAGGTGTTTTAGCATTATCACCATGCAGTCAGTTTCCATGATTAAGCATGAATTAGAACTAGAGGTGGGCAGGAATCACTGGTTTGTTTTGTTTTTTGGCCAAACAGGTATTGGGCACTCCCCACTTCCACCCCCTCCGGTGTTGATAGTTCTGGGAACTTGCTTAAGTTTCAGTAAAATGCACAGTGGAAGGCCAGCTTTTTAAGGTTAGAATGAGCTGTAAAAGTTCTCTTCTACCCAATTTTCTTGGTATTCCACCCTCACCAAAGCCTAGCACTTTAGGAAATAAGACTCAGGAGGTGATCCTTAAGGTTTTGTGTACTTTAGGCACTGAAAGCCCATTTCTGAAACAGGCTTAAAGTTGATAGAAGGAAAAATAGTAAAAATAAGGTTTGTTTCCTCAGCCCGCCTGGATGGGAGGATCTCTAGGGTGCAGAGATCCACACTAGAGATCTAGCATCTTCCAAAGGTGAAAAAAGGTGTGAGACAAAATGGAGTCTCTCAGACACGTGAGGGGGAGAAGGGAAGAAACAAGGGCGGAGTTTTCTTTAGCCTGGGAAAAACAAGCCCCTCTGATTAGTTAGCATGCAAATAAACAAGCAAACAAGTTAGTCTGTGATGGAGGCCCTTCCTCCCATATTTTGAAATTTACATCAAGATTGCTAACTAGCCAACATCTGGCAGGCACCCAGTCAGAGGCAGAGTCCCAGCTTCCCTGCCATGCTTACTCCAAACGCTGCCTCTGAATGGATGCCCACTAGAGGAGGCTGGACTTGGAAACACCAAAGAAGTGTTCTGCTGAAAAATGAGCTAGTACAAAACACTGGGCCAATAGTTTGTGCCCATCTCTAGTTAAACTCATGTCTCCTGAGTCCTATACTCTGTCACTCTACCCATTCCACCAAACTATCTCTCTTTTCACTTAAACACTACTTTTGTACCAGCTAGCTATTAGGGAACCAACGGCTTGCGTAATTTTGTGCCATTTTAGTTGGTTCTAATTAAGTTACGTACTTGGTATCTCCTCTCTCAGTTTCTCCAGCAGGTGGTGGTTGGAGGATTCAGCAGGGTGAATCATTCTTACCATGACTGGACTGCTTTCCTAGCAAATTCCCGTATAGATTGACAGTCTCAAGGAAACCATGCTCACTTTACCACTGCCTACTGAAAAATTTTTGGTCATGGTGCAGAGCATGCACTAGCATGTGGGAAGAGCTCTCACCAAATGGAAATGACAGCACTGTGAAGGGTATTGAAGAATTATTGTGCCCAGGCATTTTCTTGGTTATTATCTAGTCAATTACCTGTAATAACTTTTAAGAAATACATTATCGTTCTGTTGCTTTATTGCTATTTTATTCTTTTTGTACAAGCTGGCTCTGACAAAAGGCCCATTCAGGCGAATACTGTGGGCTCACGGTGGCTAACCAGATGTTTGCAGGACAGCTGAAAATTAGAACATGAACACAACAGCACTCTCCCAACAAGTATTCAGAATTACATTGCTTCTCATATTGGATGTAATACATAGGCATCATTATTCCTAGCCATAGCCAGCTTTATCATCCATGAATTTAAGACCTTTCAGAAGCTTTCTGATCTCATAAACATTACAATATCTGGTGGCAAGGAATTCCACAGTTTGAATGTGTGTTTCTCTGAAAAAAAATTTGTTCTGTCCATAGTGTCACACAACTGTCTTGGGTGATTGATGCTAGGAGGGTATGGTGGCATTGAGTGGTTGGAGGACACAGTTGTGTGTCACACAGTTTGTCTTGTGAGCCCCTTGTCTAAGCTATTGCTGTTGTGGGACTTGTAGTCCAAAACATTTGGAGGACCCCAATTGCTTTCCTCTGTTATACATAAATTAACAATGTTAGGTGTTTTTTTTCCCTTTTTAATGAGGACACAGACATTGTATCAGGCGTCAAACTGATATTTCTTCATATGCTTGTGAAAAAGCAGTAACTGGAAAGGAGCGTTGGTGGCCGTCGTACTCATTTAATGTCTTTCTCACCTCACCTATTAAAGAGTTTTTGTGCAAAAGTGCCTGCTATCTTTTTTGAAGAATTGTTCAGCTTCTTTATAGATTGCTAGCCACCTAGTTTTGGGATAATGTTGCCAAATTATTGCATTATTTTTGAGTGCACTGCAACATGGGCTTTGGAGCACTCACATTTGAGAACCACTAAATTGCTGTAGTGCTTACCTGTTTTGATAAGGCTGTACTGTAGTGTGGGATGCACTGGATATTATGATTTTGGACTATTGCACTCCTTAATGATCAATGCTGGGATTTGAAAATATTGCAGATTGGCTCTGTGGACATGGAAAATATTTGTTGAAAAAAGTGCAGCAACTTTTCAGTTGGCCAGAATTTGAGAAACAATTTTCATTGTTGGTGGAATGATAATACGTGATAGAAAACTGTCAAGATTTTATGAATATTAGCCCCCAAATAGAAGAGGGAATTTATAAATATTCATTTTCCATTATTGTAGAAGATATAAGCTATCAATTCTATTTTGAGAAAGTGAATCTGGAGAACCAACTCAGAATGCAGCAGGTCTCTTTTTAATGCATTTCAAAAGTGGTCAATGGATCTAAAAAGAAGCATTTACAGTTTACAAACAGCAATGCAGTGAAGTGAAGCTACTTCAATTACACCTTGTGCAAAGCACATTTTCTACCACATTGGTCACTGTTATTAATTTCCTAGGCACCAAGAATGTACTGAATATTTGGTAGCATTATATGACAAATATAGGACAGGGGTTTTATAGGTAGGCAGAAGCAGCTGAGGGGCCTGGTGATGCAAATCTAGCTCATAGAAAGCTGCTCTTACAAGAACCCTTAATTCATTTTTAATATTAGGGCAACTGTATCCTGCAGCTGCCATCTATCTCGTTGCTGTAGGACCAGCACCCTTGTGCTCTGTAACAGTGGTTCCCAACCTTGGTTCCCCAGATGTTTTTGAATTAAAACTCCCAGAAGACTTCACCACTAACTGTGCTGGCCAGGATTTCTGGGACTTGTAGTCCAAGAATATCTGGGAACCCAAGACTGGGAATGAGTGCTCTGGGAGACCAAACTGGCCAACATCACACCATCACTTGCTGTCCTGAGCATCTGCTCAGCCCTACTTTTTCAAAGTAAAGTACAGGAGACACAGTTCTTTGCTGGACATGACTGGCAGGACAAAAGAGCAGCTGAGAAATTAGCAGCAAAACATCCGTAATCCCCCCTCCCAAAAAGCAACCAGTCTGTTGTGATCATTCCAACTGTTCAAATGCACACCAGTTACATCCAAAACACCCCCAACAGTTCACTGGCAGAACTCCTAGTGTAATCCTCCCCTTTCCTTGATACTTTCTCCCTTCTAAGAAGACTCCTTCTGGATATAAAAATCAGTTTCCAGGAAAGCAGGGCATGAAGAGTCAGGCAGCATGTGTAAAAAGCACATAAAGAAGGATTATTATCACCCCTTTCCTATATCCCACCCTATTTCCATTTTAAAAATTTCTCCAACACCTCCAACAGAGCTAAAGAAACATGGCATGTAGTTTGCGCCTAAGTTAGAATCTGTGCCTGAACAAAATGGTAAGATGCATAAATCTTGCTGGGTCCTAATGGTGTTTCAGGTTCAGGCATTTGGTATGCACTTGGATAATTAGCTAATGAAGCAAGGTTGCCATCTGGGATTGGGACAGAATACCTCTAAAACATAATGTTTCCTGAATGTAATGCAATGAAAACGTGTGACATAAAATAATTTCTGGTGACCTTCTAACTCTCCTCCATTTTGTTGTTGTATGTTCCACACTTTGTATAGTGTCTTTCCCCCCTTTATTGTTCTCTTCTCTTTCTGTTGTCTTCCCATGTTACATCTGGTGGGAGATCCCTACAAGAAAGAGAGAGTAAAGATGAAGGGCAATGGATCGTTTGGTACCCTTTGATTTGCAGCAGTATAGTGATTTAGAAGTAGTTTGTGTATAGAAAGAATTTGATTAATAAGATGAGGTGAAAGCCATATACCTGCATTTGAGTGCAAGCAGAAGGGGATCCTTTATGGAAGCAAACATTTTAGTACATGGATTTAAAGGTGTTTTGAGACACAGACTGAAATCTAGTTTTTCACTGACAAATCTTCAGCAGAAGAAAATTGAGGAAAATGAGATATTTACTTGACAGTTAATTATGGAAATTCTGTTAGTACTACACTACATAATTTAAGGAATTGATGCTGAAGACATGCAGCATCCACTTAGCATCTGAAATTTGGGTTTTGTTATTTAGAAAATATTCAACAAAAAACACTTGGTCAGTTTTTCTGTCAAAGTGCTACAGGAGATTTGAGGCACAGCTAGATAGGGGGTTTTGGAACAATCAGGGTCACATTTAAAAGGCTCTTACCTTCAGTGTGATCTATTTTATTTGCACCTGAGTGACCCTCCCATTCATAGGGGAGACATTTCTTTTCTGGCACTTCAGACAGGATCCAGACACCACTTCAGATTGAAGAGCCTTTAAAAAAAAATCTTATTTAGTGCTATTTGCTTCATTTTGTCTGAATAGCAATTATCCACCAAACTTGAGACAAAACAAGTAAATGGAAGCTAAAAACAATATGATACAATGCTGTCCTCAGGAGGGTGGCCACACACACTTTCATCTTTTCTTCAAAGATACTCATATTTGCTAACCCAATTCTAAATATAGCTGAAAATATTCTGAATATAGCTCATCTAACCCATCAGTGAGTCATTTTATTATTTGTTTGTTCGCTATATTTAAATTTGGCCTACCTTTCACTGAGCTCAAGGCAGATTTTATGGGACTCCTGCCTGTTTCTCTCCTCACAACTGAGTGTGAATCTGAACATTGGCTTTCTGGAGTATCTGCTAAAGCTCTTGTCTTGATTGAAACCAATATAACAGTTAATTTTTTTTTCAAGATGGGAAGTTTGGTTTACATTGTATATCAGAGGAGCATCCTGCAAGAGTGGCTTATGACAAGGGCAGGAAGATGTCCGGGTGTAATTTGGGGGCAAAGCACCCCCCCCATGCCTTTTACATGATCTGCCCTGGCACCATGAATGCATTTAAATGTTTGTGCTTACAGCAGGTGGCTGAAAAAAATGGAAAGATCCTACCTTTTTCAAGTGAAAATATAAAGGAGCAAACACTGTATGTTGGACACCTCCCAAATTACTCTCAAGAAGGAAACAAGACCTTTTTTCCATCAAGCTTCTCCTAATTTGCCCAAAATGTCTCTGTTCAAAGAAAGACTTTTCCTTTTGGCATCTAAAAAATACACAGCAGGCAAAGAAGGACTGGCTCATTGAGCACAATGACTCAAGCAACCTCTCCATTGTTCCTAATTTCAAAAGTTCATGCAACAAGGCAGTGGTTGTGGTACCTTGATTCATCCAATTTACACAAAAACCATTTTTTGCAAACACAAACATTTGATAGAAAATACTTTTATCATCTCACAGGTAGCTTCTGATTTACATCAACGTATACATGGAAGCTTGCATATTTGTGTGAGTGTTTGAGGCATCATTAAATACAATGATTTACTGTTAATAAATCTCATCCAGCTGTAAGGATAAGTTAACATTTTTTCCAGCTAAGGCAGAGAATTGTCAACTGCCAGGCAGGCTAAGTGCAGTAGGATCAGTGCTACTGAATGCACTCCACTCTGCCTTCTGAAGGTCAAAAATGGTAAAAAGGGGTCGTCGTTAGTGTGTTCCACTTCACTGAGCAGCAGTATAGAGAGCTGCAGGCAAGGAGCTTTCAGGAACTAGCAGCTGTATAAAGAAAGCACCACCTTATTTTGATGCCTTGTCTGGCATGTCTCCAGGTCAATGTTTTCAAGCACAGATAAGCAGCATTTGTGCCAAGCAACAACTTACTTAGCAGAAAGGTTACAGGTGTGGGTGCACAACAAAATGTGGAGTGTAACCCCCAGTCCCTAAAATGAGTGCTCCACAATGAGGAGCTTTGTAATGTTTTTGAAAAAGCTCTGCAGGGAGAGAGAGGTTTCAGAAGGAGCACCTTTTTTTATCATGCTCTAAAGCACTAAAATGCTCAAGTTTGGGGGCACTGGATGTCATGAACACTGTTTTAATATATATCCAGAAAGTATGGAATGCACTTCTGGAGGGCAAGGATGTAAATCTTGGGTTGTCTCATCCTCTCATACAAGGACCCCTTCTCTTCACTGGTGAAGATTGTGGGGATTTTGCTAGGCTCCTTATACAGTTCTCAAGTTGGTTAAACAGAACTGGTTGCTTAATTTGACCTGGTGTGGGACCCGTTGAAGAGGTGTGGGACTGTTTGGCTGCCCGACCCTCTCCCCACCCCTGCCTCTGCTGTCCGTCTGCTCCTGAGTTTCCATATGCTGTGCTTGGTCTCTGGTTCCTGGGCTTAATATACCGTCTGACTCAGTGGTCCTCTGTATCATACTGCAGGTTTTTTCCATTTAACTTGCAGCTTTACTCGGGCAAGCTTCCCAGCACGAGCCTGTGCTCAAGCGACCTACTCGGGCGGTGGTGCTCTGCCAGAGTTGTCTTAACGCCCACTGTGCTGGGGGTGTCTCAATGCCCGCTTCCTGACCTTCATTGCCACCACTGCGAGGTGCAGACCAAGCTCTACTGGTGGTTGGGAACTGTACCTCATCTGGGAGGGTGTGCTGGCCTCACATTGCCACTGAGACCTTGTGCTCCTCAACAAGGAGGACCACCACCTGGCACCTAACGTCTGCATGGGCTACAGCGAATATGGATGCACTGGGCTTGTGATTATCCAGTCTGCCAAGTGCTCCCACTGGACCCCTACGTGCTTGTGCATGGACGCTCAGTCAGCCGCGATGACAGGGTGGCCCTTAAGCTCTGGAAGTCGAGGAAACTCAACATGGGCCTGGCTTTTGGCCACAACAATTCTAAGCAGCTGCTGACCTATTTCAAGGTTTCCTGCACTGATGACAGTTACAACTGGGTCTGGACCTTGCAGTAACTAACACCTAGTCGTGGTCTGGGTATGGTCTGGGCAGGGGGAGAAATTTTGTGTGTTTTTGTTGTTGTTGTTTGTTTGTTTGTTTTTTCTTTCTCAGTTGCTTTATTTTTTTCCTTATTTACTTTTTCTTTTTTGGGGTGTGACGGGGGGTGGTTTGGGGGAGTGGTTTCTTGTTTTTATTCCTTTTCTTTTTAAAGTTTAAATTTTTAAGTTGTTTAATTTCATTATTGCTTAATTTAAATGTGTGTTTTTATATTATGGTTTGGGTTAATTTTGTTAACCTTGTTACCGCTGTATTGTTTACTTTTATTACTTTGGTATATTTTTGGTCTTTTCTTTTTCTTTTCTTTTGTTTGACATGGAGTGGAAGGCTTGCCCTTTGAACATCCGAGTGATTATGGGCAGAGGGAGGTATGGCAATGGCACAGTTCCTACTCATGTCACAAGAATGGTGAACAGATGTTTGAACCATATTTCTACTGTTTTTTATTTTATTATATGTTTTTATTATATCTATTATTGTTAGCCGCCCATAATAGACTTCAGACTAGATGGACGGGGTATAAATTTAATTAATAAATAAAGTAGAGTAGACCCATTAAATTAATGAAATATAAAGAGGAGTTGACTCACCAAGTACCCACTGATTCCACTCTAGTTGCAGCTTACGACTGAATTTCAGCCAATATATAAAATAAAAGTGTAATGATCAAGTCCTTTTGATAATACAATTTGGGAAAAGATGGGTAAAATGAGATGTAGAGCAGCTGATGCAAATTATATTCATATTCACTGGAACTGCATTGAGGGTACACCATTTTCAACCCTGTAGCACAAACAGTAGACCTGAGAGCTGGGAGGAGTAAATTTTAGAGATTTCCCTGAATCTTTCCTGAATCAGGATGGCCCCTTGGGAATGGATTTGGAATGGATTCTTGATTTAATGCACCCCACCATCCATAGTATCTTATTGCTGTTGTGATAATGTGTCATTGTATTTTATTTTTTTAAAAATAATTCCAGATTTTTTTTTTAAATTTTAGGTCATAGCAGGGTGGGTCAGCAGCAGTATCTATAGCAAAGGCAGCATTACTGTATTGTCTTACAGTGCTGCAGTGCTTTTGCTGTCATAAAATGTCAAGGACACGAGATCTTGATGCCAAGCATCTCTTATGCCAACTATAGCCTCTCCTAAGCAGGCATTTAACCTCTGTAGTGTAGTTTCTTGTATGCATGTGAACTGTCAAATGCATCTTTGGTTCACTGTTGTCATCCTTCAATAGAAAGCTGACGGTGATTTGCCCTTTAGTGAGATGGTGAAAGGATGCTGGATGATCAGATTCCCTTTGAGATTGGCCAGGGCAGCAATCTTGCATTGTTCTTAACATTTTGCATAAGAAAAAAAAAATTTGTTCAGCTATTCATATTACCTTTGATTATTGATGTAATTCATTCTCCCCTCCAAAGGAGGAGATTGACTGGAATCCTTATTTATGAATTCAAAGTACGTCAGGGGGGTTGACCATCACTTTCAGTACCAGGTCCAGTGCAAGATATTTTGTCAGCTGGGGCAGAAGTTAAGGTCATATCTCTTCTAGTTCACATGAAGCTAACAGAACTGGCTGCTTAGCTTGAATTCAGCACTGATTATGAGACAGTGGCTATAGGAATTTTCAACCTTTTGTACTCCAGATGCTTTAACTTTCAGTTCCTGTGATCCCTTTGGATTGTCTATGTTGCCTGAGGTTTCTGGAAACTTAAGTCCAAACTATTGGGTGGGCCAAAAATCTGAAGGCCTCTGATATACTGCATCCAATGGCAAAAGGCCAAGTTTAAAGTCCCTTTTCTTTTAAATATCTTTGCTCCAGGTAATCTCCCATGTGAGGTTCAGAAATCTTAAACAGGAATGGGCTTTTTGTTTGTTTGTTTAAACAATAGGACCCAAGCACAAAACAGGCACTCTTTATGTAATTCTTCTTTGGGTGATTGCCGAAAGATAGCCTCTAAAAGATGAATTATTTGTGTTTATGAAAGAGAGATACACGAAAGTTTTGTGTTTCTTTTGTGTTGCCTATTTCATGTAACTTCTCAGTGCGGTTTGTCAAATTGTCTAATTTTTCATCTGGTAGCATTGTGCCTCATTGGGATTATCCCCCCCCCGCCAGTTTCTTTGACAGGTTCCTCCCTTTATTTATTTATTTATTTATTTATTTATTTATTTATTTATTTATTTATTTATTTATTTATTTATTTATTTATTTATTTATTTATTTATTTATTGTCCTTTCCTTTCTTAGATTGTATTTGCTGCTTCCAGACTTGCCTGGTGCTGCCTGCTGGACTCAAAGAGAAAAGGAGATTTCTCTCCCCATATTCTTATAGCTTTGGTTTGGGTTTTTTAAATTTTGCTCTTCTTGTCCCTGTTTGTGTGTTTGGGGGATGCTTTCCCTATTCAATTAATTTTTAAAAAGTTATTTGATTAATTTACTATATATTTATTTTGTTAAAGGTGTATATTTTGATGGAGTTTGGGGGAGGCTGTTTTGTTTACATACGTGATGGACTTTGTGACCATGGCTGTAGTTGGTTCAATGCTGCTTGGGGCATTTATCTCTTGTTGTTCTTGGTGTTGTGATGTTGTTGATTGCTTTGGTGAGTCTCTCTGCTTGCGAGGTAGCCAGTGGCTGGCTGGCTGCTTTCTTGCCTTTTTTCTGTTTTCAAATAAAACTGCCTTTTCTACCTCCATCACATCTTTGAAACAATAACTGATTTCAGCTTCTGATGATGGGTTATTGGTAATGTGTAATTTGACCTGAGATAAAATGGATTTGACAGATTTGCTCATCCTCAACCATAAGGAGGTCTCCCTGGCAAAAAACAAACAAACAAACAAACAAAAACAGAGAGAAGTTAGCAGTGAATAACAGAAAAGGAAAGAATTAAATATCCTTTTGTAATACAACCATCGTTCCTTTTAGAATTTTTTTTTCCTAATGTCTTCCTAAGAAATCACCTATGGTAGCATGACTCTTGTATATTTTGATAAATGAGTCAGGCTACCATATGATGTAGCATTCAAGTTGGAATTAAAAGGAATTCTAAGTCCTTTGAATGATCACCAGCAAGCAAGCATGGTTTTGAAGTCAAACATAATCAGGAAAAACTGGTCTAGAGTATCATGTTGTTAGCAATTGCATGTCTGTAGAATCAACCTACAGCTGAGTTAAAATTAGGTTTACTGCTAAAGCATAATACTTCCAACTGCAGCAGATGTGTCCTGCTCCACTTGTTCTTGCTGTGGTTTAATGAAAAACAAAATCTGTGTCCCCCAGAGCAAGATGCTAGCTGTGCTGATAATATATATGTATATATACCAAAAAAAAACCTGTGCTTAAAACCTCAGCTGCTTTGATAACATTCCATAGCAGTTCCTCTGCTGTTTCTACAATAATGCCGAACAACTAGAATGGGCATTTTATTAGTACCACGGTTTCATCACGGATGTGGATATCTGAAGACACAAACCTATGTTTGATTCATTGTTCATATTTAGGCACTTGTCTGCAAACACTGTATATGTTAGTGAGCATGGCATATGAGTACAGAAAGGAAGCATGGCCATGCCTTGCCCTCTTCATTTCCCTATACAGTGGTGCCCCAAAAAAGGGATCGCTATACGGAAACATCGCTATACGGTGCACTCGTTAAGCGAGGCACCACTGTACATGTGGGGTATTTCTGAACTTCCCCGCTGCCAGGGAGTACTTGTAATCTCTTGGTGAGGCAAATAGCTACAGCACCTTAGCCTACTTCCTACTATTTGTACCCTATAGTACCCTATTGGGTGGGCTGCCTGGGTTACAGACTGGAGATAACGCTTTTTGATGGTTTGCTCCTATTGAATGCCATCTAAATAATATTACTTCAGCCCCACACAATCTATTGTCCCCTTCATTTTATTCAGCACTGATATGAAAGCATTGAGGGCGGCAAGTAGAAGTTTGTTTGTTTGTTTGTTTATTGTATTTATACCCCGCCTATCTAGTCATTTCGACCACTCTAGGCAGCTTACAACATAAAAACATAACAAGTTTAAGAGGGATTTATAACAATTAATTAATTAAATGATTCTGCAAGATGGGAAAAATACAAAATAAATAAAATAAAGAGAAAAAGGAAGGGAGGTCAGGAATTAACTGGCCTGCCTATACATCCATGTTTTTAATTGCTTCTTAAAAGTACCCAGCGAGGGAGCCCCGCGAATCTCAGGAGGTAAGTTGTTCCAGAGGCGAGGATCCACTGCCGAGAAGGCCCGGTTCCTTGTTTTTTCCTTCTGGGCCTCCCTCGGCGTCAGGCTCCTCAGCCTCACCTCCTGACTTGCACGTGTGACACGGGTAAAACTAGGTGGGAGTAAGCATTCCACCAGGTATCGAGGTCCTAAATCGTTTAGGGCTTTATACGTAAGCATCAGAACTTTAAAGTCAACGTGGAACTGAATGGGCAGCCAATGCAGTGCGGCCAAAATAGGAGAAATATGACCGAATTTTCTCACTCCGCTAAGGAGTCTGGCCACCGCATTCTGCACCACTTGGGGTTTCTGTGTCAACTTCAAAGGTAGCCCCACGTAGAGCGCATTACAGTGGTCTAATCTCGAGATTACGAACGCATGGACCAAGGTGGTGAGCACCCCCACATTGAGATAAGGGCGCAGCCGGGCTATCTGCCAGAGGTGGAAAAAGGCGGTGCAGACCACCGACGCCACCTGACACTCCATGGTGAGTGCAGGGTTCCAGATGGATCCCCAGGCTGCGGACCCCACTCTTTGCAGCAAGGCTCACCCCCCAAACGAGAGGGAGTCCCCCAAACCTCCGATAGTGGGGGCACCCACTCTCAGAACTGCCGTTTTGTCCGGGTTCAGCCTCAGCCTATTTTCCTGCATCCATTGCAGTACAGCCCCCAGGCAGTGCTGAAGGGACAGAATGGCATCACCTGCAGTTGGTGGAAAGGAGATGTAGAGCTGTGTGTCATCAGCATACTGATGACACGATGCCCCACACCCCCTGATGACCCTGCCCAGCGGCCTCATATAGATGTTAAACAGCATTGGGGAGATAATCGACCCCTGTGGGACCCCACAATTGAGGCTCCACGAGGCCGAGATACTCTCCCCAAGCTGTACTCTCTGGGGTCGGTCCTCCAAGAAGGAACGGAGCCAGGCAAGTGCCAAGCCGCCAATTCCCAACTCAGAGAGCCTCCCCAGGAGGATACCGTGGTCGATGGTATCAAAGGCCGCCGAGATGTCGAGAAGGACCAAGAGATATTTTACCCCTGTCAGCCTCTCTCAACAGGTCATCGTACAGGGCGACCAATGCCATTTCTGTACCGTGGCGTGGCCTGAAGCCCGACTGAAATGGATCCAGGGCATCTGTTTCATCCAAAAGTGCCTGAAGCTGGTCAGCCACCACCCTCTCCAACACTTTGCTCATGAAAGAAACATTGGCGACGGACCTATAATTGCCAATTTCGTCCGCCGCCAAATTTGGTTTCTTTCTTATGGGCCTAATGAGTGTCTCCTTGAGGGCAGGAGGAACCCTGCCCTCAAGGAAAGACCCATTAATTATCGCTGTGGCCCATTCTGTTGTTATGGGCCTGGCTGGTTTGATTAGCCAGGCCAGGCAAGGGTCAAGGGAGGAGGTGGTGGCGCGACAGCGATCAAGCGCTTTGTCCACAGTATCCAGTGTCACAGGCTGAAAGTGATCGAGGATCACCGGGCAAGACGGAACGCTGGACATCTCTGCTCAACTCACTGTGTTTAAAAAAGGAGAC
Source organism: Pogona vitticeps (assembly GCF_051106095.1). Lineage (NCBI taxonomy): Eukaryota > Metazoa > Chordata > Lepidosauria > Squamata > Agamidae > Pogona > Pogona vitticeps. The sequence goes on along the minus strand of NC_135783.1, from coordinate 28,182,333 downwards.
AGTTCCCGGCGGATGGCCTCCACTTTAGATTTTTAAAATGCTGCAAATTGGTCCGGTGAAAAACTAGGGGGAGACCCATCACTCAGACCAATTCCGGATAGGTCGCGCACTATACGGAATAATTCCACCTGCTGGTTGGACACTTCGCTTATCCGGTTAGCAAAGTATGCTCGAGCAGCAGCCTTTACCTTAGTTAGGTAGAGGTTAGTTGCGACCCTGACAGCGATCCAATTGTAATCCGTTGGGTTCTTCCTCCACTTGCGCTCTAGCCTTCTCCTAAGCTGCTTCATTGCTCGTAGGTCCCGGTTGAACCAGGGCGCTGGCCGAGCTGTTTAGCGAAATCATTGTCTAGAGAAAAGCATTTCCCCATTGGAATGCATTGAAACCTGTTTAATTCGTTCCAATGGGGAAGAATTGTCGTTGTCTAGCAAAGATCGGCCATAGGAAAGCCGCTTTGCAAACCGCCGATCAGCTGTTTAAATTGCTGTCTTGCGAGTTTAGGTCCCAAAAACACCTGTTTTGCGAGCGTGGAGGGAGCTGTCAAAATCGTCGTCTATCAGTTTGCGAAGCAGGGACCAAACATTGTCCAGCGAAATGCCCCCATAGGAATCACTGTTTTGCGAATCGCTATAGCGATCGCAAAAAGTCAATGTCTAGCGAAAAAACTGTCATGCGGGGTAACTGTCTAGCGAGGCACCACTGTATTAGCAATTAGGGCAACACTAATACTTGCTTGGCATTCAAAGCCTACATCGTTCAGGCTGCTTCCTGAGCAAAACTAAACCCCCATGGAAGCTCTGAGCAAACATCAATACAAGCCCATTGCTTTTAAAAATATTTAGTCCCTTTTCAAGGCTTTCTGTGTGGCACCCTTCCATTGTATCTGTGGAAGAGCGACAGCAGAGAAAGAACATAGGCATGGAGAGTAAAGGTTCCAGTTTCTTAAAAGAGATAGTGCTTTGCTGTAAAGCAAGATGGTTGTGAAGTGAAGTGTATGGTAATGTAGTGATTAGACTTGTGTATAAATCTTTGCATGCTCATGTAGATCTTTCCACCAGTATTACTCTTGCTGGACAAACCAATAACTGTATAACAAGGCTTGCTAGAGCAAAAAATTCAAAAAACAGCATGGCTATGAATGCTTGTTAGGGAAATCTGGCCATGCATCTATCAGTGCTAAATAGGATTTGGGTACTGCAATTTTCATTTCTTTTTCTTCCATACATCCCCATCTGCCTTTACATTAATTTCACACTACCAGGATTAAGTACATAAGTGTGACTATGGATGAATGCCTGCACAGATGAAGCTGTTTATCTCTGCAGTGGAATGACGAGAGAGAGAGAGAGAGAGAGAGAGACAGAGAGGTGAGTTGAAAAAAAAGTGCTTCTGCTGTGGCACAAGACAATTTGCCTGGCCATCCCTCCCATCGTGCCTTGGCCCAAGGATCCCTCAGAGTTAAGCCTTCTGGAAATGGAAGGCCTTTGGAGACTGATCTGTGAGACAGCCTCCTCCTTGGCCCCTCCTGGCAGCCAGCAGCTTATCTGTCTCATCATAAACACTGCTGCAGCTGCTTTTACTCTCTTCTTTCCCCCTTTATCCAACAATAGCAAGAGACTGCAAATGCTTTTCTTCTGGAGAAGCAACGGTATGCATGACAGTGCTAGGGTGGAGCAGTACCGCCACCCTCCCCATGAGACGTCAAGGCAGTGCTCTATTTCCCTCTTGAACAAGAAGGAGACTTTTGATTGTCATTCATTGAGGAGTATTGGGCAGCGGGGTGGGGGTGGGGAATGGGATCTCTTCAGCTTGCTCTCTAAATTCTGCAGTCTATTCCACCAGATCCTACTGGTCCACAAAATCAGGTGCCTATATTTTTTGCCCTGTGAGGCTCTTGGAGCCTTTGAGAATGGGAGAAAACTACAGTGGTGCCCCGCATAGTAACGTTAATCCATTCCAGGATTAACGTCGCTACCCGGAAACATCGCTAAACAGAACTGAAAACCCCATAGGAACGCATTAAACTTCGTTCCTGTCACACTCTGTCACTCAGAACACAACCAGGAGCCAAGGATATTTAGCCAAATGGCTGGTTGTGGGTTTACATCAATTATGGCTTTCGCACTCTTTGTATTTGAGTTCAATGCTGAAAATATAAAGTGGAGGACTACATGGGGCATCCATCAAACGTGTACTACTGTTCCTGAAATGTATCATTTTGTTCCTTATATCAGTGGTTCCCAACCTTTTTTGAATCACAGACCTCTTTTAGAATAGCCAAGTAACCTGCAACCCTACTGATATTAATATTTTATATTTTTTATATTTTTTAATTTTAATATTTTATAATTTTAACCCTGTGCAAGTTGAATGTTCGTTGTTGTTTTTGTTATTAGTTTGTGTTTATTGTATTTGAAACTGAAGTAGTCTAAAGACTTCTACAATGAAGTACAGTGGTGCCTCGCTTGACGAGGATAATCCGTTCCAACGAAATCGCTGTAGAACGAAATCCACGTCAAGTGAAATAAAAAAAGCCCATTGAAACACATTGAAAACTGCTCAATGCATTCCAATGGGCTAAATACCTGCTCGTCCAGCGAAGATCCTCCATAGGGCGGCCATTTTCAGGTGCCTGTGGAGCGAAAAATGCCTCCTAAAAACAGCGGGGAGCCATTTTGAGCAGCCGGCGGCTATTTTGAAACCCCGACAATCAGCTGTTTTGATCGTTGTAATGTGAAGAATCGGTTCCTGAAGCAGGGAACTGATCGGCAGGAAGTGAAAAAAGCCAATTAAAACATTGTTTTGCGATCGCAATTGTGATCGCAGAAACATCATCGTGAAGCGGATTTGTCATCAAGCGGGGTAATCGTTAAGTGGGGCACCACTGTAGCTACCTGGATCACCCCCACCAAGTTTCCATAAAAAAACATTTTAATGGAGCAAAGTCATTCTTTCTCAGAAAGCAGACTTCTTTCTCCCCCAAAGGGCATGCTTCTCATACACACACATACACACTAACGTTAATATCCTGCTCTGAAGGGTCAAGGCAGAAACTGTATAAGGCAACCCACAATCCCTCCCAGAAAACAGTTAGGGATCCCCTGGAGGTGACAACCCCCATGTTAGGAAAGACTGCCTTACATACTTTTACATATAATGGAGGGAGGGGAAGCAAAGTGCTGGAGTGTTGGCGTGACTGAAAAGGTTGCCTTGCTAGCATTGACTGCACCACTGCCATTTTGTCTTCTTGAATGTCACTGCAGGAGAGAGCACTAAAAGAGTTGTTTAAAAATCAAATAAAATATGTTTTAAAAAGTAACTCAGATTTGACATACATTTATATCTGCATTGCTCCAAAGAACCAATATCTCAGGGCTTAGGGCATTCCTACAGCTCCATCACTCGCAGCTTTTACATCCATCGTTATGTTTTTTACAAAACCAAACACAATCAAATAACCCCAATGAAAGGCAAGAACCACAAAACGTTTATTGAAGCACTGTGAAATGAGAGTCTAGACAGATTTGAGGGAAGACAATGAGGGAAGATGATGATCTACAGCAGTGGTTCTTAACCTTTGTTACTCGGATGCTTTTGAACTGCAACTCCCAGAAACCCCAGTCAGGACAGCTGGTGGTGAAGGCTTCTGGGAGTTGCAGTCCAAAACTCCTGAGTAACCCAAGGTTAAGAACCAGTGGTCTACAGCATAGGGGGCACAATTTGCAGCTGTAGTTCCGGCCAGGCTACTGAAGCCCTCAATAAACTGGTTGGACTGCAACTACCAGCCACTTGTTCTGCAACAACATGTTGAAGGTGTACCCGACAGTTGCCAACCCTTAATTTATTAAGATCCATAAAGACAAAGAGTATTTTCAGGCTCTCCAGGACTCTCTGGGTGGTTTACAATTTAATTATGCAGAGTTCACATTGCACACACACATGCACACCCCAGCAAGCTGGGTACTCAACTTACCAACCTTGGAAGGCTGGAAGGCTGAGAGAACGTCAAGCCGGCTACCTGGGACTGAACCTATATCATGAGCAGAGTTTTGGCTGTGCGACTGAAGTCTAACCACTGCACCACGTGGCTCTGCATTCACATCCAACCCCCTAAAGTGCACATTTCATTTATTTTTATTTATTTATTTTTGGACTTATATACCACCCCATAGTGCTACAAGCACTCTCCGGGCGGTTTACAATTTCATTATACAGGCTACACATTGCCCCCCCCAGCAAGCTGGGTACTCATTTTACCGACCTCAGAAGGATGGAAGGCTGAGTCAACCTTGAGCCGGCTACCTGGGATTTGAACCCCAGGTCGCGAGCACAGTTTTAGCTGCAGTACAGCGTTTAACCACTGCGCCACGAGGCTCTATATAATGTGGGAAGATGTTTGTCGGGGGTTGGGAGTTCCAATATGGTGTCAAGTTGGATGCTTTAAAGGTGATTTAAGTATGGTTGGCATAGCAACAGCTGCCCAAGTATTGGTTGTGAGCTCATTTTATTGTTTGACCTTGTTGCTGCACAGCTGCACTTGTTAATGATGGTTTCGGGCCCAATTTAAAGTGGTGGTTTTAACCATTAAAGCAATAGTTCTCACCTTTTGACCAGTCCAAGTGTTTTGAACATCATTTCCTAGAAGTGCCAACCAGCAAGGTTGCTAGACAAAGATTCCAGGAACTAAAGTGTGAATATTTGAGAAGCAACTCTTTAAAGTCTAGAGCAGATTGAAACCAAGTTATCTAAGAACTGGACTCGCTCAGATCTGACTGCCCACACTTAAGATTGGCCTTCCTTACTTGGTGTTAAAAGGAGAAGCATGCAAAATAACTGTTTGCACTGGTTGCTTCCTGTTATTGTGAACATCTACATTGTATTTATTTTTATTTTTCTACGTCATATTTACATGGGATTTTAGTATGCCAACCACTTTGAAGGGACTTTTGCTTTTAAGATGGTATAGAAATGTTTGTAATAATTTATGAAAGAAAGAAAGAAAGAAAGAAAGAAAGAAAGAAAGAAAGAAAGAAAGAAAGAAAGAAAGAAAGAAAGAAAGAAAGAAAGAAAGAAAGAAAGAAAGAAAGAAAGAAAGCCATGTGTACCTACACAAGATAATGACGCTGGTAGTGCTCAAAAATATATTACTACTAGGACATCCATATTCCAGCCCTTGTGAGGATTGCAGCTAAGCTCAGAAGGAACAGGGAAGTCAGTAATAGGTGATATTCTTAGCCCTGTTAATTAAAAAAAGGTCCTGTTGCTTCAACCCTGTGAGCCCATGCTCTTCTGAAACAGAAGGAGAGCCAGTAATAAAATTTAAGGCCAATTATATCTGCAACTAACCAATTTAATTGTCGAGGGACAGACATTTAAATTTCTCTTATTTCTTGCTTGTCTGCTTCCTTGCTCCCTTCAGTTAGCAGGACAGTAATAAGAAGTTTGATCCAGGGCATAGAAGGTCTCTAACCTATCCCTTCCAATGAATTTGGGGTGGTGGTGGGGGGAATTGGCACATGTTAAAACCTCTGTTAGGGACACTTGAAATTTTACCCTAACACGTATACTCTTTTGTTCCTTGCTTACCACACATCTTACTGGATTCTTGATCAGGGACCTAAGTCTAGCAACATTTGTCTTCCCTCTTTCTGTCTCCTGGAAGGAAAAAAAATGATATCAGTTGTATAATCCACTGATACTCATATTTTCCAGATCGTATTTATGTTAAAGCCAGCATGGTATATTAGACTGTACTGTATAGTATACATATTAAACCAGTGAACTGGGGCATAGGAAATCAAGGTTCAAATTTACTCTGAGCCATGAGACACATAGAGTGACGCTGGATGCTAATCTTCCTCCCCCTTTTGGCTAACTTAAGTCACAGAGGATGCTGTGGCAGCAAGATGAGCAGTGTATTTTGCTTTGGTCTCGTTGGTTGAAGAAAAATATAGTCGTTGCTATTTTTCTTGGTAGCTTCTGATAATATGCATCTGATATATGAAACACATCAGGTACAATTCTTTTCCAAGGCTAAAAGTATGTAATTGCCACATCTAATCTTCAAGTTATGGATTTTTTAAAAAAAAGTATGAATGGAAGTGCACATACACACACATATGCAGAATGGCAGATCTCAACAGCAGTTAAAATATCCAGGTCAGTAGCAGCCTACAGACCAAGAGTAGCATAAAGCAGCCTGTGTTAAATGGGGTGGATTATTTCTCAACAGTCCGTTTAAGGACCACCATCACAATGCTGCATCCATGCATCAGAATACATTAGGAATCCCTCCCAGTATCCTGATCGGAATTGGCCAGCACTGCCAAAGGGTCACAGTGGAGACTGGTGAGGAGAGTGCAGTCTCATCACTTCTCTCATAATCCGACTGGCTGGTGAATTGCTGCTGTGAGTGGCCAGATAGCAGACCTTCTGTTTGTCTCACCCTGTTGCCCATCACGTTTATAAAAGACTTGCAAGAAGATTTTCTGAAAACAGTATTAATATGATAGCTGTCTGTATTGAAATTATAAACATTGTTTTCAGAGAGCATCAGGAAAAAGCAGTGCCATTTTCTCTCCTTCTCAAGTTGCTTGCTTTCAGTAATTGCTGGTGGTAAACTTGTCCTTGAACGCTTCTTGAATGTGAAAATAGGGACACTTGCAGAATGTGGCATTTATAAAAATATGTCTAAATGCTCTGGATAGACAGAAGTAATCCTAATGTGTTCTGCTCAGTGACTGATATATATATGTTAAGATGTTTTATATATACTGTATTGTGAACGGCCAATCCCCAAACAAAATCCAGAGATGTCAGAGAGTCTTAAGAGTCTTAAAGGTTGTGGTTAGGCAGATCTAGATGCATTTGGTTACTGGTCAGTGCCAAAACTCCTATAGCCTTCTGAGAGGTTTGATGCTTTTTTTAAAAGAAAAAAAGGGGGGGGGACATGCCAAATCCTTTTTCACAGATCATTAGAGCCATTTGCTTCTCCCAGAATTTGTCCTGAAAGCATTTCATCATCTCAAAGGGGGTGCCTTGTCATCTTGAAAGCTGTCACATCAGACCTACTGTGATGCATATACCTGCTTGACAATGGATCCTGAAAATTAATTAGATGTAACAGGATGCAACAGAATATTAAATCAAAGTAGGTGGCGTCTTTCCTGTCTTTTCTCCAAAAATCTCTGTGGTTTTCAACAGCTTTTCAACAAACAGCTTTAAAAAAAACAAGTGCAGAATTCATAGCTTTCTGAGAGGCAGTCATCATGACAAGTACATGGCATCCAAAACCATGGACTGGAGGATCAAAAAGAGTGATAGCTGAATGCAGTCACCATCTCTCAATCGAGGCCACTGTGCAGGGTTGTTGTGATAAAATGAGGTGCCTCCTAAAGTGTGAAACAATGGCATCATAAAACTAAGGTATAAGGCATCCTCTGATTTATGAGGGTTTACCTTTGCACTGTAGAACATACTGGCAATGGTTCTGTAGATGTTCTATTAATAATGGCATTATCTTCCCTTATGGAGAGTTCATGGAAGTTCTGCATTCTGGATTGCAGTTCACACCACCAGCCTTAAACCCACACCTTTGAAAAGTTAGTTATTGAACGTCAATTCCCATAACTGTCTAACTAGTATAACTATCTATAATCCAGAAGACTAACTTTTCAAACCATCAACATTGATTAAAATTTTTAAATTCCATTTCAGTGGAATTTTAGCTTTTACCCATTGGAATGAGTAAACTAACAGAGAGCAATGTAGTTGATTTCACTGAAGTGAGATAAAAATTGTGTGGTGAGTTTTTTGCCTTTCACCTCAGATATTCATTGTTTCTCAGTGCTTCTAGATCGAAAACTATGACCAAAGCCTTGTCATTCAACAGCAGACTCATTAGTCATTCAAAATATGAATACCTGGCTTCTATATGCACTTGCTTGAAGAAAGAACAAGTGTAAAGAAAAATAGAACAGAGCTGTAGTATTTATAAAGCATGCACACAGCCAAAAGGAAGCCATTTCACATTTGACTGCTTTTGATTTCCCAACCTAATGGACCAGATTCTAAGATATAAGGAAGGATTGTCGGTCCTTAATGATGTGTGTTCCAGTTTTATTCATTCCCTCTGTTTGTCCTGTTTACTAATCATCCATTATCTGTCTCATCAGTGCCGTAAGAAAGTCATGTTTTCCCCCATAAAAAGTCATCCCCCCCCCCCTCAGAGGCTGGCAATCTTTCTAAAGCTTGTGAATTTACTAGTTATTTGAAAACTAAAGGAGTGGATAGATGCTACTGGGAACAGTTCATATTGAACTATTGCTGAATTGAACTGTGCTAGCCATATGAGGAGGATCCGGATTATATGCAAGGTTTGCAAGAGAATATTGGAAGCTTACATTTCAAATGGCACTGAAATGGAAGCTAATAATGAGATTCTAGTAGGAACTGCTTTATGATCAAAGCAGCAGCAGGAAAATTAGGGTTGGCGGCAGCCTTCTTCAATAGACCGCCGTGATGTAACATGAATATTTGGAATGCTGATGAGAGAGATGTCAATAGGCAAAATGACACATGATGGAGAGAAAAAGAACAGTATAGGACAGTATGAGCTTTTCATGCATTCCAGAGAGAGAAATGGGAGCATCCAGCAATTACTTATACCTGTAGGGCAAATGAGGGGGAACAAATCTGAATTAAAATCACTCTCCCATTATGAATAGAAGAAATGGGAGAAAGAGCAGTCTTAGCATACAGATAACAGAAAAGAAAATAAGGATATGTTCAGGAGAAATAGATATGCTTTTAGAAGCATATTATATAAATTGCAATTACAAATATGAACTACAAAGGAAGCACCATAATCTGAAAAAGACAATCATTGGAAGAGATTATATATTATTTCAGCAGGTCTGAGCTGGACTCAGAAAAGTTCCTCTGAAATCAATGGACTTAATCAGTCATGATAAAACTTGCGTAAGTCGTAATGATTCCCTTCCATGCATTCTACTTAGGACTCAGCACAATTTGATGCATTTGAAAGAGAGAGGTGAACTTATTATAATAAATATGTAGCTTAGTTAATAACAATAGCAAAAGTCAAGATGTGTGGAAAAGAACAGACATTGAAGGAAAATCCTGGGATAATCCTACATTGAAAAAGATTCAAAAGAGTGCAGGTAGGAAAGTATAGAACAGACATATTGGCCACACAGATGTTGTTGGACTCTTAACTCCTGTCAGACCCAGTTAGTATACACAGTGGTCAAGATAATGGGAGTTAGGTGGCCACGTGTTGCCCATACTTGATAGAGAAGATAAACTGAAACAAGAGAAGGTGATTTGGAGAATATGAAGCTATTACTGCTGTCAATTGGTACTAAATGTGACCTCTGTGTACTATCTCCAGGATCTGAGACATTATGCCTCTTTATGTCAGTTGCTGTGGAAAACAAGCAAGAATGTTCTTTTGTATTCCTGTCCTAATTATGAACTCCTCAAAGGCATCTGCTAGCTTTCTATCCCTTCAGAGCAGGCACACAGGTTGATCAGCAAGCAATGCTTCATCCAAAGGAGCTCTACGGACACATGTATCCAAAATCATATATGAGGCTCTTTTATATGATGTAGTGCAGGGGTGGGCCATGTGGGCCACCCAGGTATTGCTGGGTTGCAGCTGTTTTGAACATTAGCTAAAGTGGGTAGAACTGAGAGGAGTTTCACTCTGACAAGATCTGGAGGATCAGAACTTGCCTATCTCTGAATATCTGCTTTGTGGACTCATTTCATATAGCAATTAGACAGACCATTTTTATAACATTCCTCCCTACTCTTCATTCATAGAGTTCAGCACACCATGTATAGCTTTTCGTATCTTCTTTTAGTCGTACAGTAACCTTAAGAGAATGATGACTAGTGGAAGCTGCATCATGCTAATCCAGGGGTGATCGGTGCGTGTATGTGTCCCTGCCAAGACTGTTTTTGTGGCTACCAGCCCTCTTCATGCTCATTTTCCTCATGTTTAACACCCCTAAGTACAGTTTTCAGAATTGTAAGTGGACTTCTTGCGAGTTCTAGATTCAGGTCTAGTACTGCAGTTTAACCACTGCGCCATGAGGCTTTTCATCACATCTCATGTCAATCAATGCTATTACATTTTATCTTACTGTTTATCTTCCACCTTTGTGCCCAAAGAGTGTCAGAGGTAGTTTACAGTTAAAACTACAACTTTTACGACCTACAGTATACAGTAATAGTCCTGGAGCATGAAATGGCCCAGAAAAACATAAAAACCTAAAGCAACACATCAAGAAGTACAGACCAAATGAAATGAAATAAAAAGATCTTGCTTGTATGCCTGCAGATTGTAAGGAGGCCTTTTTTAATAAATGAAATACAATTCTCATAACTTAAAAGGCATCCACAATGATGGGTGCCTTTTATATTGTGTGGGAAACAAAGACTTCTACCCTCCTCATTCAGGCAACTAATAAAAAAATCCCTCTCTCCATTCACTTTCCCTCAAGGCTTCTTAAAAATTAAGAATCTCCAAATAGTATAGGCTCTCCTCAAAAAATTGCCAACATAGGTAGGGTGGACATTGTCATGACTGACATGTAAGGAGAAGTGCATGTATTGTAATGGTTAGAGCAAGAATTAGTGCAGGGAAATCGCCCCAGAGGGAGACCACAGCTGCGATACAAGGATATCTGCAAGCGGGATCTGAAGGCCTTAGGAATAGACCTCAACAGATGGGAAACCCTGACATCTGACTGTTCAGCCTGGAGGCAGGCAGTGCTTCATGGCCTCTCCCAATTTGAAGAGACCCTTGTCCAGCAGGCCGAGGCAAAGAGGAAGTCACAAAAGCAGCAAAACCAGGGAGCTGGACAGGGGACAGATTGGATTTGTCTTCAGTGTGGAAGAGATTGCCACTCCCGAATTGGCCTCTTCAGCCACACTAGATGCTCTTCCAAGTCCTCCATACAGAGCACGACACCATAGTCTTTCGAGACTGAAGGATGCCTAACCTAGAGCAAAGGTGGTACACTTTTTAGGCTGGAAGCCATTAGTAGTAGCAAATGGTAGTGGTAATAATAGCAATAATGAAAGCTGTAATAGAAATTGTAGTAATAGTGGTTGTGCTCGATAATTATGTTGCTGATGAAATAATGGTATAGATACTCAGGAGGGAAGGCTATGCTCTACATTTTTGTCTCCAGAGAGTAACCAATTGGCTATTGTATGAAGCAGGATGCTAGACAAGATGGCCTTTTCATTTTATCCAAGTTCTTAACATTCTTATGAGAAGAACTTGCCAACCTTGACGCATCACAGGACAGTAATTTTTACACCCACCGTTATCACTATGCACTTGCATTCTGTTTCCCATTTAAAATCTCTTCACTTGTGCAACGGACAACTTGAAAATATAAGCTTTAAATATTGGCTTTAGAACAATGGCTCCAGAAAATGTTGCTCCTTGCAGTAATCCTTAATTAGCATCTGGAACCATTTCTTTTGTTGTCTAACTGGAAGAGATTTGCAGGCACAACAATGGATTTGACATCAAACTCTTGCCTTGCTAATTTATACTTCTAAGTGAAGTGTATCTCTAGACCAGCCCAATGTCAAAAAAGGCTGGGAGATAAGCCTTTGATTCTGTCAAGTACTGCAGGTTGAAGACATCTCTAATGAATGTAGCCAGAAGCCAGTATCACTGAGCAGGAAAAGCAGGGTTTGGGAAGATTACATAGAGCTTCTGTATCTTCCATTAAAACAGGCTTTGGCACTGGAAAGGTAGATAGCACAATGGAAAAGGAAAAGGATTTTTAGCTGCTTTATTGAGCAGGAAAGCTGGTAACTTGTGTTTTGTCTCTCAATATACAGCATTTCTGGCAGTAGTTCTAGAGGTTAATTATTTTTGGTCTTAACAGTTCCAGCATTTGATATTTTCTTTATCTTTGATAAAAGCGAGATGAATTAAAAATGCAGCGAAAGACATGAATATGTATTCCTCTTAAATATGTTACAATTTGATGGATTACCAAATAGCTGATAATAAATATGTTAAGGAATCAAGTACTGTATAAGTCTGATGATCAAATTTGTGAGACATGGATTTAAGGAAGACTGAAAGTATCAGTGAACTCAATTATATATATTTTAGCACTTGATGAACATGTCATCAAGCGTTGCCATGCATGTGCATAGCAGGTGTCACGTTCCTGCCTGTCCTTTGGTTGTTTCACCAAGCAAAGGTATAAGCTACATGTCGTTGAGCTGCCACCAGTTGATTACATCAACTTTATTCACTATTGACGGCAGACGTCCAGGCAATGTATCATTTAAGAACCAAGTAAAAATTGGTTATTGTTACAAGTGATAAAAGTTCAGTCAATGTCGTTAACTCCCAACTAAAACAACCTTCTTCCTCCACTCTCAACCGCCTACTCTTCTCTCCCTCTCCCTCTTTTTCTCTTCCCACACTTAACTCCGCCCCACCAACTCCCATGGTTACATGCAAATTTCAACATAAATATTCAGGGTGAACACTACATGGGTATCTCCATTCAAACAGCAAGGTCTCCATATTGGCACATGTCAGCTCAGAGAGTATTCACGCTTCAAGTAGAAATCACTGGCCATGTAAGTTCTGAGATGTGAATGAGCTTTTGGGGTTGCACATAGCAACTTTGCTTCTTCTTTTGGGTAATCCAACCAACAAATCAGGAAGTGTCCCCTTAGGAACAGCTTATAAATGTCATCCTTAATGGGAAACTGTTTAACACCTTTCGGACAACCCAAGATATTAAGCCAACTTCAAACTTTGTCTGGTCTAAAGCTGTTAAGTATAGTCTCCTTGTTCAAATAGAAAAGAAAATTATATTTAATAGGAGAGATGTGAAATTTGTTTACCTGCTCATGCAAAGGGAAAGGTGAAGAGATTGCATTTATGGGCACAAAACACGTTTGTATCACAAATTATTAGGCCAATAAATGATCTCCTGAGCATGGTCATTGAATGAGTATAGAGTCTTTGAATCCATAGATAAATAATTTGTTTGGAACGCTCGAGGTATGGTTTGCATGCTGGAATGCTTATAATGTCTGAGCTCTGGAATAGTCACCTTGTTAGGCACCAAAATCAACCTGGAATCCTCTGGGAATTTTTAGATGTTGCATCCAGATTGTCAGTCTTCCTCCCAAGGGAGATTTTTCCCCCTTACCTTGGTTCCTCTTTAATAGCCTTCTTCTGAGTGGTAAGACTTACCGTAAAACATTTTATATGGCAGGCTTTTGTGCCATCAATATATCCTGCCTCACCAATTTGTTTTTAACTTGCTAGAAACTGACTGGCTAAATTATTCTTAAAGGCTGTTGTGCATTTTATGTCTTTTTTCTGGCATTTTCTGTATATTACCTTTTAAGAAATTATTTTTGCAAGTTCATAATGAGTTACTTTTACAAGTTCATAATGAGTTACTTTTACATTTGTTTTGTCTAGGTTGTGGCAGACTAGAATGTTAGACTTCCTTTTAACAAATGAATTAATGAGCTTACATCTGCATTCGGCATACCAACCTGAATTTTGAACAACCTGTTAACATACAATAGATAAAACCTCTTGTGAAATTGTGTGATTTCCATGTACACTCAGGTGTGTACTTTCCACAGTCAAGCAAAGGCTGATATAACCCAATTAAGACTGTTTGAATTGTAGTAATAATGTAAACTGGCTGGGACAAACATTAACATTTTCAATTAACCTCTGTGTTTGCATTTTGACTGGGGGGGGGAATTAATGTGAAAGGCAAACTGCAAGCAGCTTTTGGGAAGAACTAACATTGAATGGTAGAGCATGCACAAGATCCCAAAATAAAACCAGCATAAGTCTTTCTTTAAAAAATAGGTATTGATGTGTTGTGAAAGAGCATTCCTTGAGATTCTGGAGAACCACTGCTAGGCACAATAGACTAGACTGTTTGGAATACCAGAAACACCCCAAATGTCATCAAACGTCATGCTTCTTTGTTGTAACCAATGAAGAACAGAGCAACAATCTTCAGTTTTTAAATGTGTAGCTGTTCAGTGCAGTAACAGGCTTGCTGCCTATAACATAATTCTTAAACTCTGCCACAGCATCCATAGTTTACATCATTCCTACTAAATACCAAATAGAAATCAAACTGGAATGGATTCTTGCTTTTAACATTTAAACTGGATTTGTTCTTTTTATTGAAGAGCAGACTTGAGATGTTAGTTAGAGAAATGACATATTTCATAATGCATGTAATTTCTACATTTATTAGATGGAAAATATTAGAAGAAAACAGAGATCCCGGACTTAGAAGAGCTGACAGAAAAGACATGGGAAGTTGTGGAGTTGGAGGAAACAGAACTAATAAACAAAGATTACCTTTAAAAGGACTAAAAAATAGGGAATAATTTCATAATTAGACTTGAAAGATAGCTTGGAGAGCATAAATTAAATAAGAATGTGAAACTCCAATTAGAGAATAGATAGATTAGTAACGATAGTAATACTGGGAAAATCTGCTGTTTTTCTTTTTATCTCTCTTTGTAGTATAATTGTATAAGTTGATGTTAATGTACTATCTCACTCTCTGGAATTTTACCCTTTCTCTATCCATATCTACCCCCCAATGCTAAATTCCCTTCCCCATAATCCTACCCCCATTGAAAAGAAAAAATTTTAAAAAAGAAGAGCAGGTCGCAAAGTGGATAGTTTTACACCTAAGTAGATCTCCCCCACGCTGTTACTGAAGTCAATATTTGCAGAGTCTAGCTATGACGTACACAAGGGTCAGAAATGACCACGTTCAGACTGTATTTGCCATTTGTGTAGGTTTTTCTTCCAGCATTTGAAACAGTTTCCCATACATTATTACTGTAATCCTTACTATAGGAAAGTAGGGTGGTATTATTATCCCCCTATTAAGAGAGATAATAGCTTGCGTCACGGCATCTAATGAGTTCATGGCTAAGCTAACATTTGAATGGGGAATCTCAGGGATCACAGCTCACTTTCTTAGCTTCTACACTAGACAAATCATGATTATGTACCTATTTATAACAATTTTAATTATGCCTGATTCTGACTGGATTTATATCGCCATATCGACCAACCAAGCTAGTCCTTCATGTCACTGAAATAAAATACTATTATTGGAAGTTATTTCGGATCACAATAAAGCCCCACTGATTCAAATGAGGCAAGCTGACTGACACGTTGTCTTTTGGTGTTGCCCCTTAACTGCTGCTAAAAACTGAGGTGATTTATTTAACAAAAATAAAGCTAAAATGAAGAAGCCATGTGTGAAAAACTAAATACACCCTTACTGCTTCCATAGGAATTAAGAGAGTAAGTAGAATGTCCTTGAGTAATGGATCACCAGCAAGTGCCACCTCTATAAAAGCTGACATTTTAGCAGTTTGCTGGTCTAGAGCATCCAGGTGTGTGTTAATACAATGCCAAGGAGGGAACATTAGTAATTATTGTAGAAAAGTAATTGTTGCTGCCCATCAATCTGGGAAGGCTTATAAGGCAATTTCCAAACAATTTAAAAGACAGTTGCCAATCTTCCCAGGAGTGGACGTCCAAGCAAATTCACTCCAAGATCAGACTGTTACAATGATTAGAAAAATTGCAGAAATCCCAAGACTTACATATCAGACTCTACAGACCTCAGTTAGCATGTTAAATGTTAAAGTTCATGGCAATGTAATTAGAAAAAGACTGGATAAATATGTTTTGTTTGGGAGGGTTGTCTGTTCTCTCTAAAAAGAACATGGCAGCACAGCTTAGGTTTGCAGAGTTGCATCTGGACAAACCACAAGACGTCTGGAACAATTATCACAGACTGATAATCTCCAAAGTGGAGATGTTTGGCCATAATGCACTGCGCCACATTAGGTGAAAACCAAACACAGCATATCAGCACAAAGACCTTATACCAACTGTCAAGCATGGTGGTGGGCTTGTTTTGCAGTCACAGGACCTGGGCACCTTGCAGTCATTGAGTCAGCTATGAACTTCTCTGTATACCAAAGTATTCTAGAGTCAAATGTGAGGCCACCTGTCCAACATCTAAAGCTTGGCCAAAACTGGGTCATACAACAGGACAATGATTCCAAGCACACCAGTAGTCTACAACAAAATGTCTTAAAAAGAAAAAAAATCAAGATGTTTCAATGACCTAATCAAAATCCAGACCTCAACCCAATTGAAATGCTATGCCTGTAAATCTCAATGAACTGAAGCAATGTTGTAAAGAAGAGTGGGCCAAAATATCTCCACAACAATGTGAGAGGCTGATAAAGTCATACAGATAATAATTCGTTCACGTTATTGCTGCTAAAGGTGGTTCTAGAAGCTATTGAACCATAAGGTGCACTTATTTATTTATTTTA
Organism: Pogona vitticeps; assembly: GCF_051106095.1. Lineage (NCBI taxonomy): Eukaryota > Metazoa > Chordata > Lepidosauria > Squamata > Agamidae > Pogona > Pogona vitticeps. Next base: position 28,165,899 of record NC_135783.1, on the reverse strand, counting down.
TTTATTTTATTTATATCCCGCCTATCTAGTCAGCTCAGGACCACTCTAGGCGGCTTAGTTTTTCACACATGACTTCTCCATTTTGGTTTTATTTTTGTGAAATAGATTGTGACATATATCATGTGTTGTTGTTCATCTGAGGTTATCTTTACCTGATTTTCAGACCTGCTAAGAACCAGATGATTTTTATTATGTCCTGATGCATAAAGCCATAGAATTCAATGAGAGTGCGCTTTCATTTTCACATGACTGTATATAATTTGCTCTTGTGGATTCCCATCTCTCTTCTTTTGCTGTCTCCTTTTCAGAGGGCATTTCTAGTGCCTAAATTCTTGCCTCACCCCATGCATTTAATATACAGTGGTGCCTCGTTTAACGGGCGGCCCGTTTAACGATGAATCTGCATAGCGACGAAGATTTGGCGATCGCAAAAGCGATCGCATTGCGATGTTCCCTATGGGGAAAAATCGCTTTGCGGTGATTGCAGGAAGCGATCATCGCAAACGTCCCATTTTCACACAGCTGATTGGCGGGGCTTCGGGATGATTGCAGGGAAGCGCTTCTCCCCGATCATCCCGAAGCCCCGCCAATCAGCTGGGCGAAAATGCCAGCGGGGGCTTTGGGAGAGCTGCGGGGGAGTCCTCCCCTGCGGTCCTCCCAAAGGCCCCATTTTTCCCCCAGCTGATCGGCGAGGGCTTTGGGAGGACCGTGGAGGAGCCCTCCCCTGTGGTCCTCCCAAAGGCCCCATTTTCCCCCCAGCTGATTGGCGGAGGCTTTGGGAGGACCGCGGGGGAGCGCTCCCTGTGGTCCTCCCAAAGCCACCGCTGGCATTTTTGCCCAGCTGATCGGCGGGGCAAAAATGCCAGCTTCGGGATGATGGGGGGAAGGGCTTCAGCGAAAATGCCAGCGGGGTCTTTGGGAGGACAGGGCGAGCACTCCCCCACGGTACTCCCAAAGGCCCAATTTTCACACAGCTGTTCGGGGGTTCCAAAATGGCTGCCCGCTGTGTTGCCTCGCTTTAGAGGCACCGAAAATGGCCGCCCCATGGAGGATTTTCGCATAAGATGAGTTTTTAAGCCCATAGGAACGCATTAAACACGTTTTAATGCATTCCTATGGGCTTTTTAAAATTTCGCATAGCGATGAATCCGGATAGCGACGATTTTTCTGGAACGGATTATCGTTGCTATGCGGTGCACCACTGTATTAGCACTTTTTTGTCTCCTCTGTGTTTCTTTCTTCTACATTGTTCTGCACTTGCTTTAGGGGGCTTCGTGCACCCTCTGTGAGTTCACGAGAATGGAAATTGGCCCCTAGACTCCCAGTATTTGCTCTTCCTTGATCTTCAGGAAAATAATATATTCTCATGAAGCCCCTTTAATTGCCTTTCTCCAGTATTCTTAACAGTACATTAGTACTATTTGTCAATAGAATCAGCAGGGAATGCTGTGAGGATTAATTAATTGTTTTCAACCCTTTCATACAGTGTGATATCAAAAGTGTGCAACATCTGCTCTGTTGAACATTTGCATGTTCATTTATCTTCATGGTGTCCCATTCTGTGCAGACAAAGCGAACAAAGCAAGACTTGAATTTACTTCTGAACATTGTTTGGGAGGCGGATTGGTAGGGGACTGAGTTGCTAGTTCTCTTATGTACCTTTGTCATGGATGGATTAGTCCTAACAGAGACAGCTGTCAGATTTTTAAAGTTATCTGAAATTCAGCATTAATCACTGCCTGGGAGAGCAGCTTTTGTAGTTTTGGACAAAAAATGGTTCCTGCAGAAATCATTGTCATAAAAACTACTGTGGAGACCTATCAGAAAATGTAAATTTTGGGGAAACCAATAGAAGGCTCAGTGGTAGACCTGATGTGCCTTTTTTTTCCCAGCAGAACAATCTGGTTTTTGTAAGAACATCTAGTAGGGGTTGTGAGAGCGGGTCCAGGGTGGGAGCAGCCCCAACAAGATTACAGAATGGGCGTGTGTGGCCCCTGGATCCCTGCAAGTGACCTATTCTCACATCTATTTTGAGAACAGACAGAGGTTATGCTTTTTCTGGGCACTTTTTAGAACTCTCAGAATTTAAGAGCTTTTCTTTGAGCCCCTTTTAAAAACAAGACTTCTTTGCTTTTTGGTTAATGGCTCATTTTGGTGTTGCCTTCTATTGTCTAATTCATTTTAATCCTGGTGAATGTTTGCATTTTAGCTGTTGATTTTAGCACTGGCTTGTAATTAGTTATCTTGTGTGATTCCCCCAAAAGACCTGCATTTATTTATGGGCAGGGCAGACATACGGCAAAAGTAGAAACACATGCAGAGGAGATGCCCTTTCGTTGTCTTGCCCGTTCATGAGTTCCCCCAATAGACTGAATTAATCCTTCACTTGGTAGGGGAGAAACAAAGAAGGGGCATTCTCCCATTGCAGGAAGGCCCCTCATTTAGCTTTATAGAATATACTCTAAAAATCCCTACCAGCTATGCTTTCCTACAGCAGCAAATGCCATTCTGTTGTCTGTGAAATCAGAGAAGCATCAGGATACTTTTACTCAGTCTCAGGTTGGAGGCTTGTGAAGCACGACCACCGCCTTTGAGAGGGACCTGTTTCCTTGCCCTCAGGGGGTTATTGCTATATGCTGTCAAATTGCTTTAGATTTATCATAACTGTCATAAGGCTTTTGAGGTATGTGAAATGTTTATGGAGTGGTTCACCATAGCCAGCATCCAGTGAGTTTCCATTGCTAAGTGGTGATCTCAGTTCAGGTCTACCAAAAGTCTAGACAGGTCTACCACCTCTCACTGTGTCAACTATACCAGTGGTCCTCAACCTTGTAGTCCAAATGTTCTTGGACTACAACTCTCAGAAGCTTTCACCACCACCTCTACTGGCCAAGATTTCTGGGAGTTGAAGTCCAAGAACATCTGGAGGCCCAAGGCTGGGGAACCACTGAAGGATCTAAGAACTGTATTATTCCTTGTTTTTCTTAGGATACTTTTTAAACCCTTTAAAAAATGTAGACAAGACAGCTTTTAAAAAAATTGGTCACAGGTGTAGTATGACATATGTTTGAAATGCCCTTGTGCAGGGGCTAGTTCATTCCCACCATCATCACCATACTCCATTGCTAGCTGTCAGAGAATTGTGAGCGTTGGCTTTTTTTTGGAAGAGTGGGAACATTGATTGAGTTGACATTATAAGGCAACGTAACAGAAGAGTCAGATCAATAATAATATTAATACAGCTTGGATTTAGACCTGATCATTTGGTTGGTCCAGATGTAGTCATGCTTCAGTCTATCAAAATCAAAGAGAAAGTACTTAGCCATGCTTAGCAAGTCTCATTGATCTCGGGAGTATGCGTGAAATATGATGAAATCTTCATCCAGCCTAATAGCCCAGGTCCTCTTTCCTAGCTATGCTGGCATAAGACAAACGGCGTACATTTTGGAGGAAACTTCCTTAATTTAAGAAGTCGTTGTATACATTATTTGTTGCATATTGAGTTGTGTGATTCAGCATGCAATTGATAATATCCTTAAGTTGGGGCAGTTTGCAGCCAAATGTTACACCATTTGCATAGCTGTATAAGAGGATTTCAGCCAATGTTTCATAATAGAGCTATTTATATTTGTGGACTTTTGGTGATTGCAGTTCCACGGAGAAATGAGCTTGTAATATTCTGGCCAGAAACCTGCTGAGTGAAAAAAATGCACGTGGAGAAGTCATCTTGCAAGAGGTATCCATTGCACTAGCAATTGCTCATTGGTTACAGAATGCTATCTGAGGTGTGCAACTGGTCACACATTGAGCAGGTTGTCAAAAAATTCCAATTGCTTGTAGAACTACTGTTGGATCCAGCAGCTTTGAAACAAATTCTGGAGATCGTTTCATTGAAAAATAAATCAAAAGTATTAATGATAGGGCAATGAAAGAATAACTTTATAGCTTTATTATATTTGCCTTGAAAATGCAGCAAAAAAGTTGGGTCTTGTTATATTTCTGCAATATCAGAACAATGGTTCAATTCAAAGTACAGTGCTGCCTTGCTAGATGATGATAATCCATTCCACTGAAATAGCAAAATCATTGTCTAGCGAAAAGCATTTGCCCATTGGAATGCATTGAAACCTGTTTAATGTGTTCCAATCGGGAAGAATCGGCGTTGTCTAGTGAAGATCAGCCATAGGAAAGCCGCTTTGCGAACTGCCGATCAGCTGCTTAAATCGCTTTCTTGCGAAGCTTAGGTCCAAAAACACCTGTTTTGCGAGTGCAGAGGAAACTGTCAGAATCATCGTCTAGCGAAAATTGGTTTGCGAAGCATGGACCAAACATTGTCCAGCGAAATTCCCCCATAGGAATCACTGTTTTGCGAATCGTTATAGCAATCGCAAAAAGTAAATGTCTAGCGAAAAAACTATCATGCGGGGTAACTGCCTAGCGAGGCACCACTGTATAATAGTATTGATACAGAAAACATGCTACTACATAATCAGATCTCCACATCCCAGCCATTAGATGTGAGGAAAGATCCATATAGGTTTCCTAAATTATGCAATTCCCAATTGCATAAAAGACAGTTGCAGATTCTCTGAAACTAGTTTTTTCCCCCAGCAGTGACCACTTAAATATGTTCAGCTAGTGGTGAGGAGAATTATTTATTGACTTCTTTCTGTCTTTCAGATAAAGTAGGACCAAAATTCTAAAGATGTATTTATACAGAACATGGGATGTGACATAACATGAAGGGTGATGGTGTTTTGTTATGCTTTGTTTTGGCCAGAACACTAATGCCTTGACCCTTAGTGAATTTTGAAGTAGGCAGAAGATATCCTGGTTGACTGAAGGATTATTTTAAAATAGAGAGAAAACAGAAGCACACCAACCTTGGATACGTTTGCAGTGCACAGCGGATCAATGTTAGTTTGATACCACTTCAACTGTTACGGCTCCATCCTAAGGAAGCCTGGGATTTAATAGTTTAGTCAGATGCTTAGAATTCTCTGCTAGAGAGCTCTAACTAAAAATCTCACAATTCCTTTGGATGGAACAATGATATTTAACTAGGATCAAACTGACATAACGTGCAGTGTAGATACACTCACAAAATAAAATACAGTAGATGTAGTCTCCTATAAGCTCTAATCAATTGTTGACAGTGAGAAATGAATGTGCAATGTATGTTGGCAAATGGAATTTGGTTAATGAACAGTGAGATCACCATTATGCAGTAAAAGTGAGAAGACAAAGGGCCTGGAGCAACTATGTTAAGATGAATAGTGTAATGTGTAACAAATACTTAAAATTGACTTTGAGTATGAACACTGTATGGTGCTATGTATTCTTGGTTCTATAGCAGAACAGCAACAACCAAAAGCAAAGTACACACATAAGCGGTCTCCCCACAACATGAGGACAGAAAAAAAAAATCACAGTCACCCTGCCTGTCAAACCTACAGCTGTCAAACCTACAGTTCAATGCATTCCAATGGGGGAAAAAATTCACCAAAAATTAATGAAGAGTCAGAACAAAGCCAAATTAAGTTTGCAAAGGTTAAACAAGGTGCACTAACGATTCCAAGCTTTAAAACAGTTTTTGAACATTTTAAGACACACTTAAATTAGCAAAAACGGACATCGCTAAGCGAAACAGGGGGACCTAAACTGTCATCGCTAAGTGAAGCAAGGTCCCGAACATCGCTATGCGAAATTTCGCCATAGGAAACATCGCTAAACGGAGTGCAAAATCGCTCCAAAAACCTCATCGCTAAGCGAATACATTGTTAAACGAGGCAATCGCTAAGCGAGGCACCACTGTAGAGGAAAAAGAGAGTTCTCACAGGGTTCCAGACCCTTTTATAGATTCAAAATCCCCAGTCCCCTGGGTATTCTGATAGATAGCTGACACCCCTAATTGGTCACATCACCATATCTCTGCAATAGCCCTCATGATGCTATTTGATGAAAAGTTTATCAGGTGAATTGTCATACAAAGGGTGAGTGAAAGGTTACATATACTCTTCTTTCTTGAATAGGGATCATTGCCTTTTCGTCACTCTCTTTTGGTAACCAACAAAAGAACAAAACATGAAAATGAAAGCTTCTGTTTTGTTTTTCATGTTAACATAAAAGGCCCACAGCTAGCTAGAATACTGAGGTTACATAAAGAAAATGAGAAGTACTGAATTTTACAGCTGACTAATTTAATGTAAAAGAAATGAAAAAAGATGGCAGGGATGATAAGATTTTATGCACTAAAAAATCTGGGTCAGGATGCAGCACAGTATCATTATTTACAGCTGTCACGTCCAGTGTCAGAACAACCATGATACCGTCCAATCTTGCAGTAGAAGAACAAGAAGAATCCATTGTAAAAGATCTGCAGAGAGACATCTGAATGCCTCCACATATAGGGGAAGATCATATATTGTAACTCTTTCCATAGGGCTTTTTCGGTTAAGGAAGTATAGCATGCCAGAGAAGCTGGAGAGTGATGAAAGGCTGTATAAAACACATTAAAGCAAGAACAGTGTTACAGTAAGCTTAAAAATTATAATTCAAACAAATGCTAACGGCCCCTAAGAATGAAGCAGAAAAATTGAAGCTTCTTTCAGGAGAAAATGAAGCTTGTGGAAAATCTGATAGCAAATTGTGTCACAACACTAACTTCAAGTTTTCTTTAGCTTTTTCAAAACACTATCCTCTCTCATACCTGCTATAGAGCTTACTGGAACGGTGTTGTTTATACAAACAAAATGAGCCATCCAAATTTGGCACTTGGACAGTCTGGGGAAGATGCTGAACACTAAAGAACGACAAATGTTGAGCCAAAAAAAAATTGTAAGACATTTTTCTAAGAAATGTTCAGAAATGTTTCTTTTTCTTTTTCCCCTGAAGGTAGAAAACCACTTTGAATAATTATGTCCAGATTTTCTGCACCATTTCTGGAGTATCTGTCTCTTTATCAACATTACTGCAGTGCTGTAGGATGACAGAAGGTATAGGGAATTTTGGAGAAAGCAAAATGGTGGCTACAGTGCCTAGATAATGATTGCTGAAAAAATGGTAGTGTAAAAATTAATTCTTAGGGGATAAATAAAAAAAGCTGTGCTACAACCAGTGCTAATGGTGAGTCCCAAGTCCAAATAGCTCATGTCTCAGAGTTACTACTCCCCCCCTCACAGTATATAGCACTTTATATGTTAAAAATTACTTTGAAAGCATTTTAAGTAGAAAGGGGGAAAGTATCTTTACTTACAGTTGTGATCAGTAATTACAAAAAAAAAAGGTTACAATTCCCATACATGGGAGAAACTGCCTCCATGATTGAAAGGATCAGGAGCAGAGAGTCAAAACAAAGCAAGCAGAACAAACAGGAAGACAAGGGGCAGAAGTGTGGGGCTTGCCTCAAGTGCCAGAATTGGGGAAAAAGAAGTCTGCTAATTGGTTAGTGGTAAAAAGAGGCAGTCACCTTAGCTTGTGGAAGCTGCCTCCCATTAATACCCAATGTTAATTGCATGCAAGGTTGTTATTATCCCAACATAAATAACAAGAGTCTTAATATATAGCACTGAAAATAAAGTTACAAGCAGTATGTATCTGTCCATTTACTCGAATGTAACATTTACTGTATTTAATGGATGAATGAGAACAAGATTTTAGCCATAAGAAGCCATTTTGCTTTCTGAACCCATTGAACTGTAAGCTATACAATTTTACAATACTGTATATCATTTGCTCCAGATATCTTACAGCATTCTGTATTTAGCAGTAAATGTATATTAAAAATGACATTATAGGTTATTTTAATTTAGTAAGGCTTTTTTTTCTTTGAAAATGCAAAGCCTTTCTCCAGAGTCCTTTAATCAGTTATGTGGGATGGCATTTATTTTTCCTCTAAGTAGTACATTGTAATTAAACTTTTCAGATAGGATAGTCTTTTTTAATGAGCTTGTGGGGGCTAGTTATCCATTAAAAAGAGAAATGCACATTCATATTCTCTGAGTGTCTTTGCCACTAATGATTAGTGTCTAAAACTTAAAGGTATCTGTATCTAACGATATCATTAGCTGGAAACAGTTGGTTCTGGCCAGAAAGTACGTTCTCTTGATGCCTTTACACCTTGTTAGTGAAAATGTGGTTTGTAAGTTTTTATTTCTAGTTCTAGCTTGAACTTTAAAAAACACACACACCACAATTGCACTGTGTAAGAATTACTCTTTTTGTCCTGTGTTTCAGTTCTTAAACAAAAACCCGCTATCCTTTTATACGTGAAATGGCTAGGGGAAAAGCAACGTAGATTTTACACATGAATCAAAAGGCAAAGTTTTTGTCATGACAGATTTCCCTCCTCACTCCTCAGACTTAAAATTATGTGCCTCATCCATTTCAGAGGAAAACAGTACAATAGCAGAATTTTGTTGCTTTTTTTTAGCTGCACCATCAGTAGCCCATTTATTCTCATGGTCACCATTCATGATAGCCGTTGCACAGCTAGAAACAAGTGCTGGATCTTTTCCTCATGCCTCTGCACATTGCCAGGAGCTAATTGTTCACCAGCACGATACAGTGGAACCTCGATTTATGAACTTAATCCATATTGGAACGTTCATAAGTCGAAGCAAAATTCCCCATAGGAATGCATTGAAAAACATTTAATCCATTCTGGCTGTTTCTGGTTCTTATGTAGAAGTACCATTCGCAAGTAAAGGCATTACTTCCCATAGGAACTAATGCAAAGCTGGTTAATCCATACTCTACCACTAGGGGAAGAATTTTTTTTCTTCTTTTGACCTAAGATGAACATAGGTCAAAAAAAGAGCAGGAAATGAGGGAGGAGGAGAGGGAACACCTTCTAAACACAAGACCTTTTAACCCAAGAACCTTTTAAACAAAACCAAGCACCTTTTTGCTTTAAAAAAGGCAGGAGAACACCTTTTAAAAAGAATGACATTTATTTTTCCATTCGTAAGTCAAAGTTCCATTCACAAGTCGAAGCAAAATTTTGCGAATGGAGCGGTTCGTAAGTCGAAATGTTCGTAGGTAGGGACGTTCGTAAGTCGAGGTTCCACTGTATTATTTGTGCTAGTACCACTACTGGCCATTACCCTAGACCTGTAAAATATGCTCCTATAAAATAATGCTTACAACATTATGATGCAATAGCTCCACTTGCAATATGATGTAATGGCTAATCAGTTGCCTTAGATCAGAAAGCTTTGTTTTAACTGTGGTTGGCCATAGCATAGCAACAGAGAGAGACCTTTGTATCTGCACCTTTTCATGCAGGAGGGTGGCAATGGTGCCCAGCCTGTCTGAATACATGGTAGTCCCCTGAATGCTTGGTGGGGCACCAGTGTAATTTGTTGATGTCAACAGGGCCAAATGCTCAGTCAGCAGCCATGGACCAATGGACCACTCTAGGACAGCACTCTAAAGATGCCGGCCACAGAGACTGGCGAAACGTTAGGAAGAACAACCTTCAGAGAGCCCGAAAAACCCACAACAACCATTAGATCCCGGCCGTGAAAGCCTTCATGAATACACTTAAGCAGTTCTTTCTCTTGCCAGTGTATAATTTGAATATAAAAGTTGCAAAGACCTGTATGCGGGTTTCATGGACAATAATTTGGCTTTCACACAAGTGTGTATGAGAGGTTCGGAGACAATTTAAACTTCTGCATATGTGACAAGATAAACTTCTCCAATTCTCTCTTTTTCTTTTGTCACAAAAGGATCTCTTGCTCTTTTTAGTAAAGTTGCACAACACGAAAAGTGCTACTTTTAAAATATTTTATGATTGACTTTAGCAGATTTGGGGTAATTGATTTTACAATAGCTATGTACCAGGTTGAAAGAAATATGTCTCTCAATCATCCTCAACAAATAATTGTGTGGATCAGTCTTTTTCTCACCGAGTTACTACGTTTGGCTAGCTTGCACAGCTTTTTATCCTATGTACTAGGCTGCTTGTGATGAATGCTTACAAGATTTTATTCCTTACCATTTCTTTCTTTCTTGGTCTTGCCCTTCTTTTTTTCACAAAATGCTTCAAAACACGACATTATGCTGATGATGCACATCTTTTAAATGCAGGAATGTTCATTTCAAAAAAGAAATACCAATTCCCATTTAATTCAGTATAAGGAGACATCTCTGCAGGTGCTATATTAGTGTGTATTAATAAACACTTTCAGGGACTGCTTTCTCCACATCCAGGTCCATGTTCTGGGGAAAATGTGTGAAGTAATACAACCTGGAGTTTTTTATGGATAAGTAAGACTTCCAGATTATGTGTATGTGTAGAAGGACATGCCTAAGAGCAAAGCAGTGCACTACCAATTACGATATGTGAACAACTTTCAGAGTTTAGTTCGTTGTCCATAAAACTAGCATTGCATGGAATCTGTTTCCCGTACTAACAGCTGTTGGCTTGCATCTCCATGCAAAGGAACCATCTGTTTCATCTGTGTCTCTGGCTCATTCCATTCCATATATTTCTGTCTTCTCCAGGTGGTTTCCAGTTTATCCTCCCACCACCCATTTTTCCATTAGCTTAGCCAGGACTTTAGAGGCAGCGCTACTGTTTAAGCATATTACTCTTTTCCTACAACAGCTTCACTGCTGACTTCTGTTTCTAGGCACAAATCAAAGTGCCAGTTATTATCTATAAAGCTCTGGACAAGTTGCTCCCAAGCCATCTGAAAGTCATAGTCTCTCATACAAGCTTGCCTGGTCCTTCTTATAGCTCCACTACCATCAGAGGCCAATTTGGTAGAGACTCGAGAGAATGTTCTCCATGGCTGTTCCTATGCTTTGGAACTCCTTGCCAAGAATTGCAACATGAGCCCTCTACTTCTTGTCCTTCCATGAAGAAGCAGAGACCTTTATCTTTAGGTCAGCCCTCAGCAATTAATTGCCTCAAACCCCTGGATTTTCTCTGGTGTGCTGATTCTCTCTCAGTTTAATATAAACTAATGCTACTATTTTAAGTGATTTTTTTTTGTTAATTGTTTTAAAATAATAGAATAGGTTTCATTATTTTGCAGCCTTTGTAATTTGTTATTTAATAATATTGTCAGCCACCTTGGGTTCCAGTCTGGGCAAAGTGAGCAAAGGAAGAAAGAAAAAAGCATTAATAAACACAGACTAGGGATGGGCAGTGGTATAGCCTAGGGGGGATGTGTAGCCCTCCAAGACCAATTTTATGGCCCCTAGATGACGAACTAAGGAAAAATATCTGCAAAAATATGTTACACCCAATCTGTAGAAGCCTCCAGGAGCAGCAGGTTTGCATTAGAACAGGATGGAAACCCTAAATCATCCCCAGTCCCAACTCCAAAAGCAACCAACCAACCAAACAAACAAACAAACAGAAGTGGATTTTCATCAATATTCACTTTATTTTCCATGATTTTTATTTATTCTGAAGGTTTGAGCAGGTTTGAGCAGGCCCCCTTTAAAAAAGGGCCCCCAACCTGTCCCTGGAGTTAGATACTTAGATGTTGCAAGGGAGAAGGCAGAGCCTCTGAAAGATTCCTCCAGGACTCCTCACTGGGAAGCCTCGGAATGCCAGTCATGGGGGTCGTGTAAGTGGGTTCAGCTGAATATGCTTAGAGGCTGCTCTATGGACCTTTGTACTAAACATGCAAAGGTTGAAATTACATCTGGGCGGAATGAGGATAGGGAACAAGACTTACACATTTGCCCCCTCATCATGATAAGACTCTTCTATATTTCATGCATAGTGCCTGAATAGGGCCTAACGCTCAATCTTAGCATCCTCATGAGGCTGTTGCAGTGAACAATGCAATGACCTCAGGGTTCCTTGAGAGAAAGCCAGGATACAACTGTATGTGAAAGGTGAAATGAAAAAGTGCTGCAGGGATATTACCTTCAAATACTCTCAAAGGTTATTGTCCCTTGGCATTGTTGAATGGATGGTTACAAACTGGTTGGTTTTCTAGATAAGGGGAATGAATGATCTAGATAGGCACAAACACTGGGCTGGAAACAAAAAGTATGAAATTAAACAGGGATAAGTGCAAAGTACTGCACCTAGGAAAATGAAAATAAACACAGTTACAAGATAGAGATACCTGTATCAGCAATACTATGAGCAAGAAGTACTTTGGAATTAAGATCATAAGCTGAATATGATGTGGCTACAAAAAAAAAGGCACATGCTATTTTAGGCTGCATTAACAGAAGTATAGTCTCCAAATTCTGTGAGGTAGTAGTTCCCCTCTATTCAGCACTGGTTAGGCCTCCCCTTCAGTTTTGTGTCCAGTTCTGGACACCACACTTCAAGAAGGATACTGACAAGTTGGAACAAGTTCAGAGGAAGGCAACAAGGATGATCAGGGGGCTGGAAACCAAGCCCTATGAGGACAGACTGCAAGACTGGAAGAATTGGGCATGTTTAGCCTTGAGGGGAAAAAAAGACTGAGAGGAGATACTGTATGATAGCACTTTTAAAATACTTAAAAGGCTGTCACACAGAGGAATGGCAGGATCTCTTCTCAATCATCCCAGAGTGCAGGGCACGCAACAATGGGCTCAAGTTAAAGGAAGCCAGATTTTGGTAGAATATCAGCAAAAACCTTTAACTGTTAGAGCAGTACAGGAACGGAATCAACTACCTCACGAGGTGCTGAGTTCTCCAACACTGGAGGTATTTAAAAGAAACCCTTAGATTTGTATTACTGCATTAAGCATAGGGTTGGACTCGAGGACCTTATACGTCCCTTCCAACTTCATTATTCTATTATTCTGTGGACATCTCAGGCAAATGGGGAAAAACTTCATATTTCTCTCCTCTGCTCTGCCTTCAGAGCATCAGACACTTTTCCAGGCCCACAGCGGGGCTGGAGTTGGAGGGCCTGGAGCCTGGAGTACACAACTTGAATGGGTTAGGTACCTTCCTGTGGAACTAGAGGTTGGGAGTTCAATTCCCCACTGTCCCATCCAGGAGAAGATCCAGACAGTGTAGCTGCTGAATCCCAGAATTTCCGTAGAAACAGCAAGTGTGATTAATTTAAATAGCATTCTCCCTTGCTACTATCTAGCAGGTTTGCTTTATTATACCCACAAAGTATTTTTTTTCACAATTTTCCATCCATAGCCAAGCAAAACATTATGCCATTGTCATAACTTGGCAGATTAAATCATGTAAAATGCAGGAAGGAGAGAGAAGTCATGGATTTATAATGATTTTGAAGCTAACATGGAGTATGTGAAGTCTTGTTAAGGTTGGAGTGTTTTCCTTCTGTGAATGCTGGATAGCTCAGTGTTTAAGGTTTGTAGTTTGATTCCCCACTATGGCTTCTTGACAGAGTCTCAACTCAATTATCCATAAGGTTCCTTCCAGCTCTGCAGTTCTAGCATCATCATCGTCATTATTATTTTGCAGTATTTAACTACAAGAGGATGTTAAAACATATGCATTGTATCCTTGTTTGTTGCTTGCACTTTATATATGAAAACTGTGACTCCATTCCCTTTATTTACTGTTGTTTTTGGTTTCTGTTCCTTCACTGATTTAATCTATGCTACAGTATTGCCTATAGTAAGTGATATATCAGAAGGGGGAACACTGCTAGTTGAAGAGTGCCGTCATTTTCCAGAGGTCTGTCAATTCAAAAGTCATAGTTCTGTGTTTTCTCTTAAGTCTTCAATATATAGAAAACTGTGGGATAATTTGGCACAGTGACATAAGCAACAACAAAGCAGCATTCACTGCCTTTGAGAAATAATTTTCATGGTTTGCATCTTCTCTTTAATGCACTCAGTCTAATACATTCATTAATCATAAATAAAATGTAAAGTAGAGATGGGAAAATAGAACATAAAAACCATAATATGAGACAAGAGTGCACTTAGAAGGAGCTAAAGTGACACACACCTCGGATGCCAGAGCCTGTGCAATCCTAATGAACAGTTTCATTACAATAATATGAAGGAATTACAACAGTTAGCAGAATAAAAAGAGGAAGTTTGAAAAATAGAAATTAGCAATGGAAGTATGCTTGGAACCCAATATTTCCGTGAGGTTAGTTGCTTATTCAGAAACTTTTGATTCCAAGAGGAAGTACAAAATATTTAGGCAGCAGTTCCGCACATGCTTACCTGGGAATAAACCTGTTGAATATAGTACTACTTAATCCTAAGGAAATATAGAGAAGATCAATCAGCTTATAACAACAGGCCTTCGTAGTCCAACAAAACAAAGAAATGCATACTTTGAACATTTGAACATATTTGTCTATTGAACCATGTGTGAATTAGGATGATTTCAGAGTCTAACACAAAAATAACTTATATGCAAGCTGTGAGTGACAAAATGATTGCCTCCACTAATTTAAACAGTGCATTCTCTATTAACTCTCTCATTAAAAGGTTTGATATTGTTTAAGTGAAATGTTATTTTATGATATCACTTATGGATAAGTTTCATACACTGAGATGGATGCTGAAAACCTGCAAAGCATATTTTCCCCACAGCTAGACTAGTGATTAATTATGAACATGAATATATATCCTCTCATCACAGTTCAATCTGTGAGCAGAACATATATGGAAAGCCAGGTTGGGTTCAGATGAAGGAGGAATGAAAATTGGTGCTGCTGGTGGAAGAAACATCAATAATGCAAGATATGCAGATGACACAATTTTACTGGCAGAAAGCTGCAATGACCTGAAACAATTTTTAGTGTAAGTGGGAGGGGAAAAGTACCAAAGCAAGACTGCAGTTGAATATCAAGAAGACAAAAATCATGATTACAGAAGGGCTACATGATGTCAACAATGAGGAGACTGAAATAGAGATTTTGTAGTTCAAGCATCAATCCAAATGGAGACTGCAGCGAAGAACTCAGAAGTAGACTGAGACTAGGAAGGGCAGTAACGAAGGAATTAGAAAAGATCATCAGGCGTAAGAATGTGTCCCTGCAGATCAAGACCAAGATTATCGATAGTCTAGTATTTCTGATCACCATGTAGGGATGTGAAAGCCGTACAGTTAAGAAAGCTGGCAGGAAAACAATTGATATATGTTGAGGAAAGGACATTTTGAAGATTGCTCGTTCAAAGGGTTGCCAAACATTGGATGAAACTTGAAAGCACACCACCACCACCACCACCACAAGGATGGTGCACTGACTGCAAGATTCAGTTTGATTCAGACCCCAGTTTGTCAATTCAGAAACATCCTAATTCAGCTTTGACTGGTTCACCAGTAATTCACATCTTGGTGCAGAAATTCGAATCTTCTTGGTTCCCATTCACTCTTATTAAGAAATAACAAGTGTGTAATTTTTCATTTATTTCTCAGAGCTGGGTGACATTGGAAGGCATAATATCCCTTTGGGGGGAATAAGTCCCTGCCACTTTGAGTGCCACTTTATGTCACAAAGGTGGAATATACAGTATATTAAACAAACAAACAAAAAACAGATGTCAGACAAAATAGATGTAGGGGTTTTTGTGCTATATTACATTTTGATTTCAATTTTAAAAAGGCAGAGCTGCCAATAACTTTTTAAATTTCTTGTCAGCACTGAGTAGTTATGCCTTCCAAAGCGATCAGACTCTCCAGGTTTCTGTAGAATAAGCACAGGGAGTTTTGCAAAAGAGAGCAATCTCTGGGTTTTCCAGAAAGGGACGTGTGTCCCCCCCCCAAGCCAGGACTTTTTTATAGGTATTTGTTGTGAAAATGACATACTGTACATAATAGAAGCGGCCCTAGTTAGGAAACCTGCAGAATTTCACAAAGATGTACAGAGCGTTAGATAGAAAGTGAATATTCTCATTGGGATGTGGATAGTTTTCTTCCCATTTTCTATCCACTGCATGGATGTTGGTGCAATTTGTGCAAAAATGTCCTGTTTTTTTGTGGAGGTTCCTCAGACAAGAAAGCTGCACAGTTTCATAAGGATAAATTTAGGGGATCTAGAATGACAGCGAATGAAAAAAATGGTTTGCCACAAAATCATAGAAAGCACAAAAGATCAGCAGCGGGTTGTTGATGGCATACAGTGACAGAAGGGCCTACCAGCTCTCATGAACTCCACCAAATCAATGTCACCACTCCAGCTTTAGAAAAAGGAATTAGTAAAAAGACTGAACACTCCTGGTAAAAATATGAACTGTAATCAGAACTGCTGATCACAGAATTGCCGCAGCCTCTCCCCATTTGTTCTTGTAAGTTTTGCTTGACCTGAAGCATTTGAGAAGAAATGTAGCAATTTTTGGAGAAACGTAGTGTCTCAGTATCACCTCCTTCAATCAAAATCACTAATGAAGCTTCAAGAATATCCAGGTTTAGATTGCTTTAAGGAGTCCTATGTCAGTCCAGACATCTCCTTAAACTGTCTGGGTTAACCTAATCCAATTCTGCATTCAGGAATCTGAAGCACCTCTCCAATACTGTATTCACAAAGTTAAGGAAATGTAGATCTGATTAGTGGCTAGGTGAGATACCCCAGGGAGCTCCATTAAAAACTTACTGGATTGTCCAGAACAAGTTAAGGTTTAGAAGTAATAACTATGAAAAGCTTCAGAGAAATACTCTATACTTCCCACAGATATTAAAGTTGTTGTTTAGTCGTTAAGTCGTGTCCGACTCTTCATGACCCCATGGACCAGAGCATGCCAGGCCCTCCTGTCTTCCACTGCCTCCCGGACTTTGGTCAAATTCATGTTGGTAGCTTCAATGACACTGTCCACCCATCCCGTCCTCTGTCATCCCCTTCTCCTTCTGCCTTCACACTTTCCCAACATCAGGGTCTTTTCCAGGGAGTCTTCTATCCTCATGAGATGGCCAAAGTACTGGAGCCTCAGCTTCAGGATCTGTCCTTCCAGTGAGCACTTTGGGGTGATTTCCTTCAAAATGGATAGGTTTGTTCTCTTTGCAGTCCAGGGGACTCTCAAGAGTCTCCTACAGCACCACAATATTAAAGTATATTGTATTAAAGTAGACTTTATTAAAATATTGAGTAAGAAATGATCATTACAGTAGTACTTATCTTAACATGAGGGAACAGCTTAAAAGAGCTCCTGGCATCAATCTAAGGTGTCATTTATTCCCCTGCCATTCTAATAAGAATGAAAAGGAAATTAATAGATGAAGGAGACTGGCTGGATTGTTCAGTGAGTGAAGTATCTGACTGCAGAGCCAAACGTTAGGTGTTTAGTTTTCTACTGTGCCTGCTCTGGGTAGAACCAGCCCATGTGGTCTTGGGCAAGCTGCATAATCTCAGGGTGTCCCCAGAAGAAGGGAATAGTAAGCCAATCTGAAAAGAGTTGCCATAAGTCAGAATTGACTTGGTGACACATAGTTATTATTATTATTGATGAAGGAACTGATAGAAAGTAATTACATATCAAGGTGGAATTCAGCAGAAGGTGAGTTCCCAGGGATTTTCAGAGAGGATACATTCCAATCTCACTTATTTCTATAATTCTCCTATTTCCTGAAGCTCTTCACAGCATCACAAATAAAACGGAAGACAAGAGTATCTGGTAGCTGTTCCATGTCACCTATGCAACTAATTTTTCACTCCGAATACGAAGAGATCAGTGGTAATACTGAGATAAGACAGTGCCGCTTTAAACCTTCTTATCAACACTCCTTCAGACATATAGCTAGGATTTTTTTTATTTAAAAGCACTTAATACCTTGGCTATTCAAGCCTAACATTTGACCAAATCTATAGACCTAATTAAGTCCCACATCATCGAAGCTACCAACATGAATTTGACCAAATTCCGGGAGGCAGTGGAATACAAGTGGGCCTGGCATGCTCTGGTGCATGGGGTCACGAAGAGTCGGATGCAACTTAGTGACTAAACAACAACAATAAAAACAATTAAGTCCCTCAACTCTAATTTGAATAAACTTAATGTATTTGCACTCAGTCTTGTGACAGAGTTCTAAACTCATTAGTAAAAAGTGGAAATGTCTCAAGATCTGAAAGGGATAGACCGTTAATAAATGGAAACAGTGGCACAAAGTCACTCTGGGTGTCCTAAAAGTAGGCCGAGCATTTTTTTTTACCATCAATATATCTGCCAGGTATTTCGTAACTTTTGTGTAACCAATCATGTGTTGTAAACATGGTACAGTGGTGCCTCGCTTAACGAGCGCACCGTTTAACGAAGAATCCGTATAGCGATCCCTTTTTTGGGATCGCTATACGGATCTGCCCCAATCGCCGCACTCGCTTTGCGACGATTGGGGCATCCGGCGGCCATTTTGGAGCTGCTGAACAGCTGATCGGCGGCTCCAAAATGGCTGCGGATGACCCGAAATGCCCCCCCGCAGCGTTTTCGCTACCTCGGTAAGCAAGGGGAGGGCGCGAAAACACTGATAGGGGGCCATTTCGGGTCATCCGGCGGCCATTTTGGAGCCGCCGATCAGCTGATCGGCGGCTCCAAAATGGCCGCCGGACGCGAAAACATCGCTGGAGGGGTAAGTTTGGACACTTATTGGAACACATTAAACTAAGTTTAATGCGTTCCAATAGGCTTTCCTTGCCCGTACAGCGATGTTTTCGCATAGCGAAGGTTAATCCGGAACGGATTAACCTCGCTATACGGGGCACCACTGTATAGCCTTTTCATGCACTCAGTCTGTGCAGCATGAATTCATGTGAAAGACCTTAGCTCCCCTATATTTTGCATGGGCTCAAAATTCAGTGATACTCAAAAAAGTCAGTATTTATGACAACTACATTTCAAAATGCATGTTGTTTGCACGGATTATTTATAATGGGCAAAAAGTGTGTGTGTTCAGAGAAATGTGTGCAAATAAGTATACCGTGTCTGGCTTTCGTGAAAAAAGCAGCCTGGCTGACCATAGATACAATCTGATTGGTTAAACACATTTTATGCAGATATTACATTCTGCTTTTAGCTAGCACATCATAAATATTCTTACACATAAACATACATTCTGTGTTACACAAATATCAACAAAATTCATGTTGAATGCATCAGTGGTCCCCAACCTTGTGCCTCCAGATGTTCTTGGACTTCAACTCCCAGAAATCCTGGCCAGCAGAGGTGATGGTGAAGGCTTCTGGGAGTTGTAGTCTAAGAACATCTGGAGGCACAAGGTTGGTGACCACTGGAATACATGACAAGACAATAGTATCATAGAATAATTGAGTTATGGTTGTCCAGTTTTCTCTTGAATGCCTCCAAAGTTGGAGCACTTCACTCCTCCCGAGATAATTGCTTCGATTGTCATACTGCTCTAACAGTTAAGAATCTTTTCCTGATATTCAGGAAGCCTAAATCTGTAGGTCTTCATGTATCCTGCATTCTAGGATGATCGAGAACAGATTCTGCCCCTCTTCTGTATTTATTTATTTATTTTATTTATATTCCACCTATCTGGTCGGTTAAGACCGCTCTACCCTTCCTGTAGGGTGCACAACATATCTGTGCTAACCCCCTTGCCCCCTTTGTCCCCAGGTTTACTACACTGAATTGTTTCTTGGAGATCTTTACATCCTGTGTCACTGAGGACCAGGAGAACATGAAAAGAACTATGTGTCAGACTTTGCTGTTAAATGCAACAGGATAACGGGTGGAAATAGACGAAGCATGGAGAGTTAGGGAATGGGGCCAGAATGTTTGACCCAGTTGCCCTACATGAATCAAGATCTCATGCATTCACGAGAAAGCCAGGCCCACACTGGGATTCCTGTTGTGATGGGGTCCCCAAGCTTTTTCACCCCGCGGACCGGCTAGGGAGTGCAGGGCACCCCCCGCACTCATGTGCATGCATGAACAGCGGCACAGCACTTGTGTGGGTGCACTCATGTGCATACGCAAATGGCATGGCACTCGCATGGGCACACTGGAGCGCACATGCAGGTGCAAACAGGCTGTGTGGGGGTGAGTGCGTGTGGGGAAAGAACAGAGCTGGGAGCCTCACTTGGCCATGGAAACCCACTGGGAGAGTGGGAACTGGTAAAATCACTCCTTAAAGGATCTCACTTACCTTGAAAGCCCTATTGGCACAGAACACACATACTCAGGCAATATTTATTGTAATCATAAAGAAGGAGGCGTGGGAGGAGATCAACTCCCCCCCCCTCCGTTCCTAACCTGTCATGTTGGTGGCAAAGGTCAGAAAGGAAACTGCAACGCTGATCAGCCCAACATGATTATAGCATTCCATGCAATCAGAATCTGTGGTGAATCAGGGCAACAAAGAACAAAAACAATACTCCATAAAGACATGAGTGAATGTGGTAAGAAATGATTTTAGATTAATGTGGCTCTCTCAGCTAGACTGATCTTAAGTGCATTGGGTAATCGTAGCTTTGCACGCCGCCGCCCCCCTCTTTTTCATCCTAGGGGACCAAGAGTTCTGAGGTGTTAAATAGTTTTTGCTCCAGGCTACCTCTCCCACAGTCCATTATGTGCTTACTGCTTGAGGAAGCTGCTGGGTTGGAGGCAGTGCATAATATGTACTTTAAAAGTGAAAGGCATAAATAATACATACGGTGTAGCTATTTCCGACCTTATAATGGCTTCAGCCTTTGACTACAATGAGCAACTCGTGCCAGGAGATTGTGTCAGAGGGTGGATGTGAGCTAAACGATTTCCCTGTGGAAAAATAAATGTGTTTTTTCTGGCAGAGAGGAGCAAATGCAAGTGAGCCTGAAAGTCTTGTACTTATCTCATTGCAACATTTTAATTTTAAGACTATAAAGCATGCAATTGTTTACAATTGTGATCTGCCGCTGAAAACAGAATCTGCAATAATATGCAAGATGGTAAGTGTCCAGATATTTAGGGCTATCCAGGGAAAACTGTGAGGAACTTACGGGTGCAGATGCACAGATGCGTCAAAATAAAATAAAATCAGAGATCTTCGTTCATAGTCGTCATCGTTTAGTTGTTTAGTCGTGTCCGACTCTTCGTGACCCCATGGGCCAGAGCACGACAGGCCCTCCTATCTTCCACTGCCTCCCGTAGTTGTGTCACATTCATGTTGGTTGCTTCGCAGTCACTGTCCAGCCATCTCATCCTCTGTCGTCCCCTTCTCCTCTTGCCGTCACACTTTCCTAACATCAAGGTCTTTTCCAAGGAGTCTTCTCTTGTCATGAGATAGCCAAAGTACTGGAGCCTCACCTTCCGGATCTGTCCTTCCAGTGAGCACTCAGGGTTGATTTCCTTTAGAATAGATAGGTTTGTTCTCCTTGCAGTCCAGGGGACTCTCAAGAGCCTCCTCCAACACCACAATTCAAAGGCATCAATTCTTCGGCGGTCTGCTTTCTTTATGGTCCAGCTCTCACATCCATACATCATGACAGGAAAAACCATAGCTTTGACTATCGGACTTTTGTTGGCAAGGTGATGTCTCTGCTTTTTAAGATGCTATCAAGGTTTGTCATTGCTTTCTTCCCCAGAAGCAGGCGTCTTTTAATTTCGTGGTTGCTGTCTCCCTCTGCAGTGATCATGGAGCCCAAGAACGTAAAATCTGTCACTGCCTCCATATCTTCCTCTTCTATTTGCCAGGAGGTGATGGGACCAGTGGCCATTATCTTAGGTTTTTTGATGTTGAGTTTAAGGCCGTTTTTTGCACTCTCCTCTTTCACCCTTATTACAAGGTTCCTTAATTCCTCCTCACTTTCTGCCATCAGAGTGGTATCATCTGCATATCGGAGGTTGTTGATATTTCTCCCGGCAATCCAGTCCGGCCTTCCGCATGATGTATTCTACATATAAGTTAAATAAGCTGGGGGACAATATACAGCCTTGTCGTACTCCTTTCCCAATTTTGAACCAATCAGTTGTTCCATATCCAGTTCTAACTGTTGCTTCCTGTCCCACATATAGGTTTCTCAGTAGATAGATAAGGTGGTGAGGCACTCCCATTTTTTTAATGACTTGCCATAGTTTGCTGTGGTCCACACAGTCAAAGGCTTTTGCATAGCCAATGAAGCAGAAGTAGATATTTTTCTGGAACTCTCTGGCTTTCTCCATAATCCAGCGAATGTTAGCAATTTGGTCTCTAGTTCCTCTGCCTCTTCGGAATCCAGCTTGTACTTTTGGGAATTCTCGGTCCACATACTGCTGAAGCCTACCTTGGAGGATTTTGAGCATAACCTTGCCAGCGTGTGAAATGAGTGCAATTGTATGGTAGTCGGAGCATTCTTTGGCACTGCCGTTCTTTGGGATTGGGATGTAGACTGATCTTTTCCAATCCTCTGGCCACTGTTGAGTTTTCCAAACTTGCTGACATATTGAATGTAGCACCTTAACAGCATCATCTTTTAAGATTTTAAATAGTTCAACTGGAATGTCATCACCTCCACTGGCCTTGTTGTTAGCCAGGCTTTCTAAGGCCCATTTGACTTCACTCTCCAGGATGTCTTCCTCAAGGTCAGCAACTACATTGTCTGGGTTGTCCGGGATATCCAAATCTTTCTGATATAATTCCTCTGTATATTCTTGCCACCTCTTCTTGATGTATTCTGCTTCTGTTAGGTCCCTCCCATTTTTGTCCTTTATCATGTCCATCTTTGCACAAAATGTTCCTCTAATATCTCCAGTTTTCCTGAACAGATCTCTGGTTTTTCCTTTTCTGTTATTTTCCTTTGCATTGTTCATTTAAGAAGGCCCTCTTGTCTCTCCTTGCTATTCTTTGGAAGTCTACATTCAATTTTCTATAGCTTTCCCTATCTCCCTTGCATTTTGTTTCCCTTCTCCTCTCTGCTATTTGTAAGGCCTCGTTGGACAGCCACTTTGCTTTCTTGTATTTCCTTTTCTTTGGGATGGTTTTTGTTGCTGCCTCCTGTACAATGTTATCAACCTCTATCCAAAGTTCTTCAGGCACTCTGTCCACCAAATCTAGTTCCTTAAATCTGTTATTCACTTCCACTGTGTATTCATAAGGGATTTGGTTTAGATTATACCTGAGTAGCCCAGTGGTTTTTCCTACTCTCTTCAGTTTAAGCTTGAATTTTGCTATGAGAAGCTGATGATCAGAGCCACAATCAGCTCCAGGTCTTGTTTTTGCTGACTGTATAGAGCTTCTCCATCTTTGGCTGCAGAGAATATAATCAATTTGATTTCGATATTGCCCATCTGGTGATTTCCATGTGTAGAGTCGTCTCTTGTGTTGTTGGAAAAGAGTGTTTGTGATGACCAGCTTATTCTCTTGACAAAACTCTATTAGCCTTTGCTCTGCTTCGTTTTGAACTCCAAGGCCAAACTTCCCTGTTGTTCCTTTTATCTCTTGACTCCCTACTTTGGCATTCCAGTCCCCTAGAATGAGAAGAACATCTTTCTTTGGTGTCAGTTCTAGAAGGTGTTGTAAATCTTCATAAAATTGTTCAATTTCAGTCTCCTCAGCAATGGAGGTTGGTGCATAAACTTGGATTATTGTAATGTTGAAAGGTCTGCCGTGGATTCGTATTGACATCATTCTATCATTTTTGAGATTATATCCCATTACAGATTTTCCCACTCTTTCATTGACTATGAGGGCTACTCCATTCCTTCTACAGGATTCTTGCCCACAATAGTAGACATGATAATCATCTGAGTTGAATTCACCCATTCCTGTCCATTTTAGTTCACTGACGCCCAGGATGTTGATGTTTATTCTTGCCATCTCCTGTTTGACCACCTCCAGCTTCCCAAGGTTCATAGATCTTACATTCCAGGTTCCTATGCAGTATTTTTCTTTGCAGCATCGCACTTGTCTTTCACTTCCAGGCACGTCCACAGCTGAGCGTCCTTTTGGCTTTGGCCCAACCACTTCATTATCTCTGGAGCTACTTGTACTTGACCTCCGCTCTTCCTCAGTAGCATGCTGGACGCCTGAGGGTCCCATCTTCCAGCGTCATATCTTTTAGCCTTTTGTTTCTGATCATGGGGTTTTCTTGGCAAGGATACTGGAGTGGCATTGCCAGTGCCTACTCCAGGTGGATTGCGTTTAGTCGGAACTCTCCACTACTACCTGTCCATCTTGGGTGTCCCTGCACGGCATAGCCCATAGCTTCTCTGTGTTACTCAAGCCCCTTCGCCATGACAAGGCAGCAATCCAAGAAGGGGTCGTTCATAGTAGAGAGATACAATTAGACATAGAATGTTTTTCCTTGAGAATTGTATGTGTGCCTAAATTGCCTAATTAATAGTGGGAATTGAGAGGGCCAGCCCTCAAGCAGGACGCCTACAGTTGACAGACTATGGGGACCCCAGCAAAGTTATCCTTTACTCCTGCCATGCCCACTGCCAAGCCATTAGGCCTGTGTTGCTCTGGAGACCTGCTGGAACACATGCGTTCTCTCCAGACAATCCTCCCATTTCACTTGCCTATGAGGAATCCAGGGCACTGTTGTTTAGTCATTAATTTGTGTCCAACTCTTCGTGACCCCATGGACCAGAGCACACCAGGCCTTCCTGTCTTCCACTGCCTCCACGAGTTTGGTCACATTCATGTTGGTAGCTTTGATTGCACTGTCCAACCATCTCGTCCTCTGTCGTCCCCTTCTTCTCTTGCCTTCATTTTTTCCCAACATCCGGGTCTTTTCCAGGGAGTCTTCTGTTCTCATGAGATGGCCAAAGTATTGGAGCCTCAGCTTCAAGATCTGTCCTTCCAGGATCTGTCCTTCTAGTGAGCACTCAGGGCACTAGGTACCCCAAAGATAACTGGTCTCTGGTGGATGATATATTGTGCCTGCCTCCTTTCCTTGTACTTACAGTTCATGGGTTGATGTCAACCCCACTGCCTCGTCCTATTGATTCACTGAGCGTGGAGCAGAGGTGCCACCCGCAGCACCTACCACAGTTGCCACAGCAGCAACACTGCCTCCCCTACTGGTGCGGCAGGGGAGTGAATGTAGAAGAACATGCAGTACTGCATAGGCTGCTGCCTGCCCCTGCAATGTCTGCACACAGCATATATAACCCTACCTTGACTGGAAGAATAGTTTTGGCTGCCCCGGAAAGAGAATTATACCATTCAACATGGATGCCTCCGCCCCCCAGCCAAAACAGTGATCTTTCACAATGGATATGGCTCCAGAAGATTCCCACATTTTAGAGTCTGTTAACAAACTAGTCTCCAAAAAGCTCCATCAGGCCGTGGGTGGCAAGCTCGAATCTAAAAACTATATAATGTTAACAGGCTTGGCTCCAAGAGCTTTTATTAACAATCTGAGCTTCAGGAATAAATATGAGCTCTCAATTTCTCATTCAGACCTTCAGAGGGTACAGTATTTTCAAAGTATAAATCCAGAAAGGCTCATTTTAGAGAAATAACAGGCCCCAATCCACATGATTACTCCTGTGGGATTCTGCTTTTTCTGTCCTGAAAGTCTGGCAGTCAGCTTGTGCCAGAGAAACTTCCTGCACTCTGTTCCTAACTTTCCTTTTGTATTCCACTATTTTTTACACTAATGGGTGCATTAAGGCCAACCTGCATATTACATACAGCCATATGTATCTTCTTTTTTCTTCTACTACATTTTCTTTCTCATAAACGCAGTATTCAGTGGATGTGACAGTAGGCAGGAAAGTAGAGGAAAGGGACTGCTGAAGCCTATCCCTCCAGCCCTTTTTATGTTCATAATCCTCCACCCTGAGGGCTTTTCACCCCCATTTTCAAAGAATTTTTGTAAACAAAAGATGACAACTCTATACAAAAACACCTATAAATAACTACAGTTTTGTAAGCTTATATAATTTCCAAAGATATGCCCTTTGTCAGAAATTGTCTTAACAATTTCTTTTCTTTTCTTTTCTAACCTTCTTCTTTTCTAACCTTCTTCACCTTTCTAGACTTCTTGGGAGAGGACAAGGCAGCCTGTGCCCAAATATGAAAGAGGAAGGGACTAAACCTCAGAGGTGCAGTGGAGTGTGAGGCAAGAGAGCAAGGTTGACGACAGCAGGAAAGGAATGTTGGCATCTGAATGGGAAGGAACAGCCAAGATGATACTGGGAAAGATAATATTAGTAAATGAGGGAGGGTTGTTAAAACAAAATGGTACACTGTGGAACATTGGTACATTGTAGTGTTCCTTCCAGGTGACAATGATAAGTCCAATATGGTGTGGGCAGTAAATTCATTTCAGGTTTCACTCCAAACTTTAAGAGAGTTGTTGTGGAACTATCACCCCTACAAAATTGGAGTCACAGACTTCCAGTGGTCCGAGCAACACAATTAATCAAGCCCTCCTTGAGGATATTTTACTCTGTTGCCCCTTCAATTGTTTTCTTCCCCAGACTACTCTCAAACAGACATTTTGTTGGCATTAATGATACCCAGACTAAGACTGTCTTAGTCATCCCTCTGCAACATGAACATGTTTTCTGCTACACTTGTGGACTATATCTAATGTCTGTCTCTGGCCACTGTTGTCTGTTTTCACCATAGTCCTGTTACTGCTCACAAACCAAGTTTGCTTTCAGAAGCATTTCTATGTAAAGATCTTTGGTGTAAAGGTATATCCAGGCCAAGTGCCATACAAAAACCACATAAAACATCTGTTGCTAACAAATCCCATAGATTTTTTTCAAGAAAGAATCCTCCATGTTGGCTCACGTCTCTTCCTAGGAATAAGAACAAATGTCTAGCTACTATGACAGCTTATATTACACAGCTTACATTAAGTATATGGTATTACATTAGATATTTGATGTGCTGAGAGACAACTGCAATATTAGAATGCAATGTTTTAATCGGTCCAGATTTTCTATGCAACAAGAATTTCTTTCTCTCAGAGATACCACTCAGCTGCTCGTTGTGATCGCAAAGAAATTGAATTCCAAAATATTACTTTGTGTCAAGGAGTCAAGTACTAAGCTCCGTAGATTCAACAGTACTGCCTTGGGCAAGAAACATTATTAAAGCCACCAGATATGGTTCATATGGAGCAAAATGGAGGCTTTTTGTGTAGTTTGAAATGGAAAGAAATAAGCAAGGTGGCTAATGATATTAGGCCATGAAACACAGAGACAAGGGAGCTAAGAAGTGAATGTGCATTAGATACTGTGATTCAAAGGCCATTGGCTATTTGGTACCTGTTTAAAATAATGCAGTAGTTTAAAAAAAAAACAATAAAAGAAACAACTCTTTGCAGAACAAAATCAGCACAGTACTGTGTCATTATAAAAGCTACTCAATGTATTGCGACACACCTCTGTTGTAACAGACACAACAATCAAATCTACTTCTTTGAAATTTTCTACACAGTGGAGAAATTACCTGTGCTCGAGAGCTATATTCGTGTTACAGAACACACCTACGTGGGCACTTCCATTGCTGTCTCTTTGTATTGCAGCTGTGATAATGATAGTCCATTTGTCCTGCACTCTGGATTTTTGTGGGGCTTTTTAGGTCATCTTGTTTGCCAATGGCAGGATTTTTTTAATAGAGTCATAAAATGTAGGAGAGTTACTGGAAAAGAGGCCTGTGACAGCGCGTCTAATGGAATTTTAGGTGCGTTGTAAGATCTCTAAAATAAAATGATGGACGAGGACAACCTTTTGCACTTAGTGCTCATTCCATGCACCCTGATTTGAAATATACAGTGTATTACATTTACCAAAATATCAACAAGGATATAACAGAAAGGTTTTCGTAACACTTGAGGACAATTGTGGAGCTTCTTCTAAAAGAAAAGGGGAAACAACTTGCTTGCCTGCCTGCTTGCTTTTTGTTTTATCCTGTCTGCCGGGGGGGGGGGGAGAGAGAACAGGAGAAAAAGTACTCACCGTAAAATAGTTATTTTTAAATAAAAACAATATAAAACACTATTAAGAACACACACCTTGTAAAAGAAAAATGAAACAACAGTGGCCAACCATTTAAAACTTATTCAACAGGAAGCCGGGGTGAGGGGGACTGCATGATACAATTAACATGTTATTAGAAGCAGATCTGCTTAAGGAAAAAAACACCACTCTGTTTATTGTAACCTGAGTTTGTCTCTGTTACATTTGCCAAATTAGACTCTTTTTTGTTTTGTAATTTATTTTGTGTCATCAACTGGATCATAGCAATGGCTTTGTTTGCATGTCTGATATCCCAGACAGGAAGTACTAAAAGGGAAGGGATAATATTATAAGAGGAGGAAATAATAATTTGCTTTAATGTGTGATCTTACCCCCAGCTCAAGCACTGCCTAAGAGCTTTACACTTTGGGATGAGAAACATATGGGAGATGCAGGCCTTCAGATCAATTGGCTTAAGTGTGTATGGGGCTTTCTTGATCAGGAACTGGGACTGAAAATAGGCCAACTGAAGCTGTTATATAACAGGGAAGTAACATGTACCAACTAGTCAACATGTGGCTGCAGCATTTGGGATCAGGTGAAGTTTCAAAATACTTCAAAGGCAGCCCCATATAAAGCATAATTGTAGTCCAAAAGACAATGGGTTTCTTTTATAAGAAGCAAATACAACTGGAGAAACATGCTACAGCTTTATAAAATTATGATTGGTCTAGAGACACAGACTTGTCTCTCATTGGCTGAAAACCTGTTGCTTAATTTAATAAATTGAAACTAGAGTAGGCCTGCAGAATCAGTGGGATTTATGGAAGAGCAGACTCGCCAAATCCCCTCTGATTCAATGAGCCTACTCATGTGGAGTTTATCATCATCATCAAGTTCAGAGTGTAAAAAAGGAAGCTCAATTTTTCACACAATGGGGAATTCATTTATAGACTTCAGTTCCATAACTTGTCATGATGCATCACTACCTTATAAAAAGGTTAGACAGATTCCTGGAAGGCAAACCTATCAGCAGTTATTTGCTGTGAAAGCTAAAATGGAACCTTTCAGAACCTATTCAAAAGTAATAGATCTATGACTAGAAGACAAGGGCTGGGAGTAATACCTCAGAAATTGTTGGTGCTTCATCTTTGGCATATATATTTATCAAAGATGTTTGGCTGGCTAGTGCTAGAAACAGTCTCTTTTTACATTTGCACAGCAGCAATTTTCTGTACTGATATATGAACAAGGCAATAAAATATACTCTTTATGAAAGAGCTTCTCTGGGCATGTAGAGTAAGCATATAAGGAGGGAAGAATAGTAGTCCCACCCTTGCTGTTGTCAGTTCCATCCCCTTCTATGGGCGACAGGCAATGACTCCAAAGTAAAGGCTTTCATGATCTTTGGAGGCTCTCCGTCTTGCGAAATGAGGGTTCTAATCCATTTGGGAGAAGCCTCCACACAAAAAGGAAGCTCTCCCACTTAGATGTCACCTTCCTTGAGAAGAGGGCGACAGAACCAGAACTAGAAGATATTCTCATTCGCTCCTTTTTGTTCAGGAAATGGATGCAGATTGTTATAAAGTGGTTCATCAAGTCAACCAAGAAGTCATAGACAAAGATGGGGAGTTTGTTCATATTTGTATGGTTTCCTGCAGTATCACTGCTGCCACATAAGAAATCATGTGCCTTGCTTTCTTCTTCCTCTTCTGTCTATTAGATATTTCCATTTTCTTCTGTTTTGTTTATGAAACCATACATTATACACTGCCTTCACCTGTTGGCACAGAGACTCTTCTCTATTTTAGCCAGCCGGTCATCTTCCATCTGATCAGCACTACCACCAGCAGGGTGTACCTGATAAAGAGTATATATCCATTCTGATATAGTTCTTGGGGCCGTTGCATAGTGGGGCCTCTGGGATATTGGTTGGTTGGTTGGTTGGTTGGTTGGTTGGTTGGTTGGTTGGTTGGTTGGTTGGTTGGTTGGTTGGTTGGTTGGTTGGTTGGTTGGTTGGTTGGTTGGTTGGTTGGTTGGTTGGTTGGTTGGTTGATTCAATTTGTATCCCACCCCCATTAGTGTCACAGCATTGCTCTGGGTGGGTTACAACTTGTAAAATAGAAAGCAAACATAAAAATAGAAATATTAAAACCAATAGCAATAACCTTTAAAAAATACCACAGATGGCACTGACTAATCCCAGAACGGATGAAGGAAAAGAGGGGACGGGAGAAGAGGAGGGAGAAAAAAAGGGGGGGATGTGGTCAGCTCAAGCACTGCCTAAGAGGTTAGTGTGGAAAGCCCTTCATATTGCATGCTATTTAACAAGTCTTGAAACTTTAGATTTTAAACAGAATCCGTTGCATTACACATTATTTCTTGGCAGGCAAGTTGATGTTCTGTTGCTCCAATTGCATAAGTACTTCATTATGTTGCACTTTAATTAATGTATTGCACTGCTGTCATTAACAGACTAGAAAAATACAGTGAATTGCTCTCTGATAGCCAACTCTAATAGTGCATCTTGGAAATATTAAAAACTGCCCCTCCCCAATACCAAGGAATACTTCATGTGCAATTTTACATTAATAAGAGGACAGCATAAAACCCTAAAAAAATCATCAAATGTCTGAAATGCTTTACAAAGCTCCTTAAAGTAACTTTTGAAAACAAACAGGAGTTATTAATGGCACCCAAGTACCTTTAGTGCTACTCATTTTAACCTAAATGTAATTTTTGTAGCAGTTCCATTATTCATTACCCAAAAAGTGACTAGTCACAGTGA
Source organism: Pogona vitticeps (assembly GCF_051106095.1). NCBI lineage: Eukaryota > Metazoa > Chordata > Lepidosauria > Squamata > Agamidae > Pogona > Pogona vitticeps. The sequence continues at coordinate 28,135,373 of NC_135783.1, read as the reverse complement.
ACTATTTTACTTGTAACTAGTTACTTCTAAGCTCTCTTATATGGAAACTGAGTGAATTGTTTCTAATCATATTAGAAATGCATTGCTCTGTGGAATGCAACTCATTGGTAGAGCACATGGTTTGTATGCTAGAGGTTCCAAGGTTTAATCCTGATATCTCCAGACAACAGCCAAGCACTGTGTTTAAACATCCTTGATTGTCAGGGATTACTGTAAGTGGTGTTCATATTCAGTAATGCAGAATCCTGAATATGTTCCAGTGCATAGACCAGTCTGATTGTTCCAGTGCATAGACCAGTCTGGAACTTGGTCTGCCATTCTGTGACTGATTGCTGTTAGTGTACACTATGGTTAGTTTCACCTATTGTACCATATCCACATTGCCTATATGCTTTGGCCAATATTCTATCCAGGGCATAATAGGTCTTTTTCTTCACCTTGGCAGGTCCCTGGTATGCACTAGATTGGTTGCACACTCAGTCTCAAATAGTGCAAGACTAGGCATGCACAGAGCAGCCTATTGGAGCAGGAGAGATGCTTCCACAATTGTATTGCCACAGTCATATAACGCAATAGGATACTGGCCTCTCTCTGTTAATTGTATGACTCTTAAAAGTTGCAAGTGTATTTTGAAGTTTTAGTAAACCCATAATAACAATATTTAAATCCCAAAGTGGTATCTATATTGCTGTTCAATATGTATATCTGGTGGCTCATTAATGTGCTGTATAGAGAAATCGGAGCCAAGAGCTCGCATATTCAGAAATCTGTGCTCAGGCAAGGACAAAACAGAAAATATTGATTAGAACAGGACTTGGAGGGAACTGGCAGCTTATATGCCTCCGATGTTTCTGATTTCTTATTTACTAGTGAATGTCTCTGATTTCTTATTTATATGTGCCTGCAGTGTTTTTGGTCCCTTATTTACTGTCACCTCTGCACAGGATAATATAGTACAAAACCTAAGATGGGTTTGTTTTACATTCTGCATCCAAAGCAAGATTTTAATTAAAAGAGCTGAAAGGAAAATTATCTCCCTTTTTAAGATCTTCCCTTTTATTTCCAAATACGTTCCGGCTGCCACTCCTCTTGCAAAAATAAATGCTTCATCTCCAACTGCAATTTCATAGGAAACACATCATACAATCATGGAGATGTGGAGGGCAGGGTAAAGGTATAGGGAGGGAACCATAATTATGTTTTGCAGTTTCTTAGGTGACAGTTGTATACACATTTTCCTAAGAATAAGTCCTATTGAATTCAGAAAGGCTTCCATCTAAATAAGTATGTACAGGGTGCCTGATCAAGTTTATTTATTTCTTATACTTTAGTCTTTAATAAGCAAGTCAGTCTTTAGCAACACTGTTCATAACGTCCACCATCCCAGCCATCTGTAGGTCACTTACTCCCTGACACAATTCCATGCATTATCCTGAGTTGACTCTTAAATAAATCTCACCCAGAACACCTACATCTTTAAGCACTTCTTTTTTGCATGTTTCTGCCTACTTTCTTTTTCCTCATTGTTCTCTGCAACTCAAGCCTAGTTGAGCAGAATATCCTTACCATTACAGTTGGTCCTGCTTTCCTCACATTCCTCCATGTTGAATTTGGATTGTTCGCCATTCATGGCAAAGAATATCTTTTTGCTTGTTAAGCTGTCAGGCAACTTTCCCCAGTCAGGTGTCTCTCAGATGATTTGGAACACAATTTCAATAGATCCTGAATGTTGTAATCCAAAATGACTTCCCAAGCTCGGAATGGAATTTAGTCATGACTTTAACTGAGTGGGAGCAATTTTTTCTGCACAATCCTCTAAACCAGAGGTCTCCAAAGTATGGCCCGCAGGCCACATCCAGCCCACCATGCCTTTTTATCTGGCCCGGGCAGGCAGGGTGGAGGTGAGTGCAGGGGTGGGGTGGGTGTGTGCGGGTGGGGTGGGTGACCGAGAGTGCCTGAAAAATGTGGAAAATATGTGGCCCTCAGTAAAAAGTTTGGAGACCTCTGCTTTAAATACACACACACACACACACACACACACACACACACACACCCCAAGTGAATAAACACTACAGTTTCAGAACCGCTGTATCAGAACAGAAGATCGTTTCTAGCCTTTTGTTCTCAGAATACCTTTGGCATTTTAAGATCTGCAGCACAGTATTAATTCCAATCCTGTCCAGTTCCTTGTTACAGTGAAACAGAAAAAATAACAAAAGATAAACAAATCAAGTCACTATAAACATGCTGCCACCTTAGGCAAACAATATTGGGCAGAAGAAGCTTAAAAAGGCAGCTTCTGTGTGGGTTTTCTGGATGAAAAAAACCCAACATTCTGCATTAATCAATCACCATGTCTATTCAGCCGATGATGATGAGAAGAGAATGTGCCACTGCCTTCCAGCTTAGGCTGCTTGCCTATGCCCATCAGTAAAAGAGAGGATGTAGAGAGCAGGGTAGGCCTTCTGTTCTCTTTTAATTTACATCTCTTTAAAAAATATTCTTTGAAAAATCTTGCAGAAATGTTTAAGAAGTTAGTTTGTTTTCCGGGTTGTTGTTGTTTTCAAGTAGTAGTTCAGTGTTTTTGTTATTCACATCAGAGCGCTATACAATTTAGAATTATGGACATATATGAAATGAAAAACAAATTAAAACATCAAGATAATTAGACTACTTTTAACCAGAAGCAGTCAAAGTTTAGTGTTGATCTGAAAGCTTTCTGTCCAAAAGTTTTTGCCACCTGAGTAACAACTGGAAGATTCAAACAAATACTTCTACTTGTTAAGTAGTTTAAAAAAGCATGGGAAGTAATGGGAAAATGCACTGAATAAATTGAGATAATCCTTATGTTGTGTGGATAACAGGATTTTTTTTTCGTAAAAGCAATGTAGAACCTTCCAGTTTTGCCATGTAGATAAGCTCATGTAGGTTTTCTGAACATTTATCTGAGGGAGTGATTACACAGACATTTTGCTTTCTGTTTCATCTACTGCAGGGACAGATTGGTTTGCTCCTGAAGCTAGAAATCAGAGGACATTTTTGCTGGAATGAACCACTCCACGCCCAGATCATTCCTACCCCACTTTTTTGGCTCCTGTCAGGCGTTCCTACTTTTTGGTGCAAGCAATATGTCCATTTTGGTTCATTTCCAGCACATGCAATAGCTGGAAATGAACCAAAGCAAGCCAGCAATTTGAAGCTTTCTGCTTCAATTTGTCAGTTGGTTTCAATTTCCATTATCATTGGTGATTTATTGGGAATTTATTTTAAAGGCCAAATAGGGCAGTGCTGATGTTTTGTACCTTTTAGAGAGGGGGGAAGAATTCACTCTATATTCTATATTCACTCTGGTTTTGTAACCCTTTATGTGATGCTTATCCTTTTCAGATAGTATTCCGAAAAATAAGTGATGTCAAGCGAGAAGAAGAAGAGAGGATGAAAAGGAAGAACGAGGCGCCATTAGTCCTGCCTCCTGATCATCCAGTCCGTCGGCTTTTTCAAAGATTCAGACAGCAGAAGGAAGCACGACTCGCTGCAGAGAGAGGAAGAGAAGAACTTGATGTTGAAAAAGGCAACATTTTGGGAGATCATCTTTCACGCACTGTTGTTAAAGCCAGTGTTGTAACTGTCAGGGAAAGCCCTGCCACACCTATTGCCTATCAGTCAGCTTCAACATCTGGTGTATCGGACCAGGCCAAGCTACAAGCTCCTGCTTCAGACTATGTGTCAGGGAAAGTGGCAGGTGACTACCCAAAGCGGAAAGGCTGGGCAAAATTCAAAGATGCCTGTGCAAAGGGAGATGACTGGAACAAAGTTTCCAAAGCTGAGTCCATGGAAACATTGCCAGAGAGAACCAAAACAGCTGGCGAAGCCACTCTGAAGAAGACAGACTCTTGTGACAGTGGCATCACCAAAAGTGACCTGCGCTTGGACAATGTAGGGGAGACAAGAAGTCCTCAGGACCGCAGTCCTGTCCTGGCAGAAGTCAAACACTCTTTCTACCCAATCCCTGAACAGACACTTCAAGCAACAATGTTGGAAGTGAAACATGAGCTGAAAGAGGATATCAAAGCTTTAAACACAAAAATGACCAATATAGAAAAACAGCTTGCTGAGATACTAAGGATATTAGCCTCTAGAAGAAGTTCTCAGACGCCACAGGAGTTGTGTGAAATATCGAGACCACAGTCTCCAGAATCAGAGAAAGACATTTTTGGAGCTAGCTGAGGTGGTTCTTTAAAAGAGAAAGGAATCTTGAATATCTCCACAAATACCCACTTAACACTTTTTTTAAAAAAAAGAGCAAAACATTTACTCTCTTTTTCTTGAACACCGTTTGAGGGGCCTACCTGTTAACCACGTCCCTTTTATCTAAATGGTACAATAACAAGAGTTGCAACCTCATGTCAAGATGGCAGCTGACTCTGAAGTCTTTTTGACAGCAAGGGTACAGTTTATAATGTTTCCCTCCCTACTTCTTAGTTAGTGCATCCTTTTCAACTTAAAAAGATGGGAAAATACACACATTTACAGAAAATAAAAGTCCAGACATTAGGCCCAGTTCATACACTTACCTGTTTGTGGAACCTCTTCTGACTGCCCTGCACTTAGAGGAGTATCCGACACATGGGTTCCCCATATGACTGTATAAGCAAAGGGAAGAGGCATAATGGTATAATGGTCATTCCCCTTTTGCAAGGGCAGTGCATCTGCTGTGGGTTTCAGTCTAAACTTTAAAGGAGTTATCCATGTTACTGAACCTTTTTGGTGGTAGTTTTCAGCACCTTGGATAGCTCTTGTAAAGCTCACACTAAAATACTGTACTGCTTCCACACAAAAAAGGAGTTACCAGCATCCACTTGGTGGGAAAGTTGGACTACAGCCAGTGAGATTCAAGTTCAGATTACTTCTCAGCTAGAAACCTCATTGGGCAACTGTAGACCAGTCATTATCATTCACATCATGGAGGTTAACGCAGCAAGATTTTTCACTCCTACTTTTGACAGCAACCTCTTTCATGTATGAAGAACTTGTATTTCACATTTAAAACCTTGCAGTTTGAGCAAAATGTAAGGTCTTTTTTTGGTACAGAATTAGCAAAAAAAATCTGTGGGTTTTTGTGCAAAAAAGCATGTAAAACCTTGTAGGTTTTCAGCAAAGAATGCAGAATATAGTTTTTGTGTTCGAAAAGGTACTTTCATAATTGGTCCACCAAAAAGGGCCAAAAAGTGAAAAGGTTACAAAAACTCTCATAATCTTGCTTAATGGGAAGAGAACATTTGAATGTTTTCGTTCACCTCTGTGTGAACAAAGTAAGTGAAGATTCACTTCACCACTATTGCACTGGTGTCCTGATTGTGCTCTTTTCATAGGCGTCTGCTTGGCCACAGTCAGTACAGAATGTTTGACCAAGTAGCCTGTGGGCTCCTCCAGCAAGGATCTTATCATGGATCGCTGATTCAGTTTGCATGATAATTTCTCCTCATTTAAGGGAGAAGAGTCATGTGAACCTGGCTTTCACATGAATGATCTTATATGTACATGTTCCATATTAGCCTGTATTATGTAGTATATGGGAGGTCCGAGGATGCTGCAATTAAAATGGTCCAGAGCTCAGGGAAGTGTATGAACTGGTTTTTTGTTTGGCAAGTTTTGGATCTCAAACATGCCTTTACATCATCAGATGAATTGGTGAGCAACTGATTAAATCCTCATTAGACATAATTAAATAATTAAATTGGTTGTTGTAGGTTTTTCGGGCTGTTTGGCCATGTTCTGGAGGTTTTTCTTCCTAACGTTAATCGGTCTCTGTGGCTGGCACACAGAGACTGGTGAAACTTTAGGAAGAAAAACCCCCAGAACACGGCCGAACAGCCCGAAAAACCTACAACAACCATCGGATCCTGGCTGTGAAAGTCTTTGAGATTGCAAAATAATTATGTTGTTTAGCTGTTTCCTCCTCCATCTTTTGTATCTCAATAATCTTTATAGATGGGTTGAAATATCTCGCTTCCTGGTGATAATGGGGTGATCAATAAAAGGGGAACAAATTAGTATGACATTTCATATAAAAATGAGTAGTGTTTCATTTCACACATAATTTTTAAGAGCTATTATCTACTACCACTTGGTGAGCAGGGATTTAGAATTTGTTGTTAATATGTGACTGTAAATAAATATACAACTTAGTAGGCAAAATGTCCTATTTATTTAAAAAATGTTGGAGCTTTCAAAACAAGGACCTTCTGCACATCTCATGTTTGTGAGAAGGAAGGCGTCCTGCCCACCCAAATAGAAATTTATAATATTCTGTGCTTTTGACATTTTAAAGCTATTTACTTTGCCATTGAGTTTCCTTTAAATGATCTGAACACCAAAGGATGTTGAAATATGTGTACATTAAAGCCAATGGTGCATTACAGCACTCAAACCATTTCAATGTATTTTCTCATTGTAATGGTCCCCAGTACCTCATGAGGATATTTTGTGAAATTTAGTCCTTCTCCTGCATTCAACATGCTGACATTATGTTTTTTCAAATATGTTTGTCTCGTGAAGAGCTTACGGAGGTCACCACTGGAAGTAAATGGAAATGAAACACTGGTATTATTGAAAACCATATGGCACCAAGAAATATTGTGCAAAAGCTACTTGACAAAGAAAAATGTGTTACTAGTACTAATGATATCACAAGAAGCCCTTTAACTAACCAGGAATTTAGTGCTATTTTTACAGGCAGTATGTGTAAAAATAAGAATATGTTATTGGGTTGGTTGCACATAGGATGAGTAGCTGAGGGGTAGTACCCATGCTATATCACAGAATGATTGTACATCACATGAATGAATCCAGTTTTATTGTTGCTGTGAGCAGCACTGGTGCTTGGTTGAAGTGTGCCACAATGTTGGAATGCTCTAATGAGGGGTAATCCATCCTAGAACAGTTGCAAGAATGAGGAGACATTTAACAATCAGGCTGTAATCACTCTGAATAAGAGATACGTCATGACCATTATTGGATAGCAGTGGCAGCGAGATGTGCAGACCAATGAATCCTTAGTTTTCTTTACAATAGCCTAATAATCCATCTGCTATAAAACATTTTCAACTTATATAGTAGGTTTTTGGGATCAGGTGTATAAGGCTTTGTGTGTGATTTTCATTCTGGGTTCCCCTTCACCATAGTTTGTATGCCCAAATGTTAATTCAGACAACTTTGAATATTCTCAAGCTAAACTAGAGGTCTGTCCCCTGAATTTCCTGTCTGGCGTAAAATAGTATACTTGTTTAAAGGTAATCCCAGTTGAGTGGCCCAGTATATGAGCCAGTGGAGGCCCCAAATATATGTATGTACAAATGGTTAACTTCATCATGGATTGAAGTGTTTTAATATATGCCAACTCATACCAGGTCTGACAGACATTATGCTGGCTTGTATCAAGCTATAGTTTGAAAAGAAGGAACAGGAGTTAGACATGTGTGCCCATTACAGCAAAGCCATTCCTACCATACTCTGTTTACTTAGATCTGCCCCATCACTCACTGTGGCTCTTGGGCAAACCTTTAGCCACTGCTTATGCTAACCAGATTCCATACTCTTATTGAGAGTTTACAAAGCCACTTCCTGTTGTTCATCCCTCTATAAGATGAGAAGCCTAGTCAAGTGCTTAGCTTTGTTGCATTGGCACCATGTGATATAAGGGGACGCCCTAACTTGCAGTGGCAGGATGTCCCCACCCCAGCTTAGAACATGTGCCGCTGGTACATAGTTGGCACTACCATAAGGGAAACCCTGAAGCAAAGGTGAGACTAGCAAGGAAATAAGAATTTTGCAGTAGAAGGTGAAGGTGGTAGAATGAGTCATTAAAGGAAATCACAGCCTTTCGTTTGCAAGATCTGTGCAGGACTGTTATTGAGAAGACCTTTTGGAGGCCATGGATGCATAATGTCACCATGAGTCAGAAGCAACTTCATGGCACATAACCAAAAAAATGAAGTGGAAAAAGCACGAATTCCCAAGGTTGGGTCCAGATTTGCCACAATGGTTTGTAGGGAGCCAAACTTGTTATAAACATCTAAACTTGTTATATCATGTGAAAAATAATCATCATCTTTGAACTGCAGAGCTGGAAGGGACCCTATGGATCATCAAGTCCAGCCCTGGTCATGGAGGCACAGGGGGGAAATCAAATTCCCAACCTCTGGCTCCAGACCTAAAACACTGAGCTCTCTAGCAGTTCTAAATGACAACACCAAGAACACAAGGATAATGTTGCAAAACAGCTAGATTTATATATACTCTTTACCCTTTGGCAGTAACGACTTTTGTTCCAAGATCTGAAGAAGTCTATCTTAACCAACACCCCCCACACGTACACAGTGTCCCCCCCAATTCCAATAAAACACTCCCCAAAATGGCCCATCAATCCACAGCAATTTGACAAATGAGATGCAATGTGAGAAGCTGCTTTTGAAGAACAACAGCAAAAAGAAGCCCTACTGGGTTGAAAAGCATCCTGGGCACCTAAAGGAGCTCTTTGAAAACCAGGCTGCGGTCTTTGCAGAAGGTTTTGATTGCCGCTAAACTGCAGGGATGCAGGGAGAGCTTTTGCTGTCATCTTCAAAATTATTAGAGACAAAAATAGAAAACGATTCCCATAATATATAGCACATAAAGCCCAGCAGTTAGTAACTCAGCAGCAGTCATAGGAAGCAGCTTTGGAAGATGTTGGTTCCTTAAGATTAACTCCTTCTGTACAAAAGTAATCATGGATCCTTGCACCAAAACCAGTGTGATTTAACTCAATTTATTTTGCATGATGTTCATAACTCATCCTGGTCTGTAGTTTTTAGAGCTGAGATGTTTGGTTATTTAATCAGGTTGCTTGAGTTAAAACACACACTCATTTTAAATTGTGCCCCCAGTTAATTGGAAAGCAGTTGGGGGAGGAGGGTGGGTTTGTTTTTGTTTAAGTAGCCAGGGGTCAGAACTGTATTCCTAGAAAAGTTCTCCCCACAGATCAGAGATTTTCCTGCTAACTTTTTTTCATTCTCTTGTGTTTTCCTGGAAAGCCCCACATGAATGTCAGAAATGATGTGGGAATATACTACAAGATGCTGTAGCTAGGAGAAAGAATCACATTTTCCTAATTTATGCCAAAGGACCTTCTGCTTGTGCAAGAAGAACTTTTGATCCGAAATGGTACAGCAAATGTTCCAAACCCCCACCCCCACCCCCCCAAAAAAACAGGGATGGCAGACCTATCGTCTGTAAAGGCATTGCCAGTTCCTTTCCAGGATTGGGTGCCTCTTCTATGATGGCCTTAACATAATACTTACAGGTATCATCTGGAAATAAAGAAAATAGCCCCCCTCCCCATTTCAAAATGATTATGTCTATGAAAAATTATGCATATTTAATGTATAATTCCATTAACCAGTGAAAAGACATATGTGGCCATTTCAGATTTCTTTATTTGGATAAACTTGTAAGTTGTTCCAATATTATGTACCAAAAGAGTAAGTTGAAAACCTTTACCTGAAGAGCCAAGGAATCTTTTTCTTTTTGTGGCTTTAACATTTGTGTGTGCTTGCTTGGGAGTGAGAGGAGAGACTCTGTACATGGAAGATTGTAATATAGTGGTAGGCTAGCTAGATTAATGCAGACATTTTACAATCAGGAGGTATAACTTGCTAGTATTGAGGCTTTAAAGAGCCTCTGTGCCTTTAATTAAAAGTTCCTGCTCCTTTATTGCTTTTTGTTCAGCATGGTTGGGAGATTAGTGAGTTTTGTGTTATCTCTCTCCTCCAGTCTCTCTCTCTCTCTCTCTCTCTCCAGTGCATGTATCACAGTGCTTGTTTGCTCGTAATGCTAAACCATAGTTTAGTGTTACATGCATGAGCCTCCTATCTTCTTTGTAGAGTGATCAGAAGATGAGGAGATGCTTGAGACTGTCTTAATCAGGAAATGTGATTATTGTGTACTATGATTTACTGAGACCAAATGGTATCATTAATCATAGTTTGATGTAGGCTGAACTGAAAGCAATAAAGTAACCAGATATTGCAAAGAAAAAACTACGTAGTGGTTAATATTTCAGGGGAATTTGTAGAATGGAATTTAGTGCAAGTAAACAGTGTAGAAGGATTTTATCCATGGAAAATGACATTGCTGGATTATAGCATTGTACTATGTGACTGCACTTCTGCTGTTCGCAGAAAAGCAAAATGACTTTGCAGTCCTAATGACTACACAAGTAAGTTACCCCAGTCAGATTTCTGTACCTGTTGCAATATAGTTGAATTCCAAGTTCAGTTGCAGAAGACAATTTCAAATATGTCTGAGCAGCTGCACTAAATAGCATAGCATTCCAAAGACTAAGTCATCCTGTGCTCTGCCTGCAAGATGAGGTTCATCAGCCTTCAGTTGTGGTCTATCATGGATTTAATCAGTTTCCCTGAACTGCAGATACTGAATGTGAAGTCTTGGCAGGCCATAGTTGGCAAATTACATTCAACTGCATTTAGCATTTCCCCCAGCATCCCTATTTATTATATATGAGCACTGAGCCTGGCGGGTGGGCCCATAGGATGTCACAGAATTCTAGGGTTGAGAAAGGAGGGTTTTCTCCCCATGTTTTGTGGCACTGCTGTCAGAGTTAGGGATAAGAACACACATGAATCACAACACTACTGTTTTATTTCCTGCTTTTCTCCAGATGGCATGAGGTCCTTCACTGGTGTACCAAAAAACTAGGATCCAGGGGATGGGAGTGGACAGATGGATAATGGGTGCATGTACTTGAAACCAGTGTGCCATTTAGAGCAACACACATATAAAAGTTTCACTCTGAGACAATGAGCAGTTGCACCGGCTAGCAACATGGAGAGATGGTTTCCCAGGCTTTAACGGCCATGTCAGTGACAAGAATCAAACCATCTTCTTCAGTACTTTTTCTGTTCCACCCCACATGGTTTGAAAACTCTTGTAATGCTGAAAAATAGGGGCGCACCATAGTATTATTGTTTGTATCCTAGAACGCATGACCAGCCAAACAGTGCCCCTTACCCGAGGCCACCCGCACTGGCTCTAATCATAGGAGGCTCAGTGAACAATCATAGGGACATGGATGTGCTTCATCCACACATCCCACCTGTTTGGTTTCTCAAGATGTTTTGTTTTGACAAGGACAGGCCTATCGCAAGGCAAAATGAGGCCACTGCCTTGGCCAGGAGACAGATGGAGATGGGAAGCAGCAACAAAGTCATGAAAGACAATGTTGTGAGCCTTGTGCCACCTAAGCCAGCCTTGCTCCCTTGGGTGTCATGAAGGACACCATCCCATTACTGGCATTCAAGTAAAAATTTACTTGCCTTGAGCCAACACTGGTTGTTACGCATAGCTGTGAATTTTGTTGGTCTGAGAGCAGGAAGCCTGGAGATAAAAGAGCTAAATAAACCTTGCCAGCTGTTCATAGTGGCCTCTAACATATTTAAACCACAAAACTCCCCCACATACACTGAAAGAAGTGATAGCAAAATAATGAGGTTTGTTGACATATTTGTAGTCCAAAATATATGGTGGCCTTCATTTGGCCTGAAGTGTCCAGTTATTTAGGCTTATTTTAAGGACCAGTTGAGTTGTTCCTTTCCTGTTGTTTTGTCTTATTCTGATGCAGTTTATGCTTCCATTGGTAATGTAAGTAAAATACCCCCAGTTCATCTATTCAAGGAACTAAGGTAGATGTTCATAACACACAATGACAGTTCATAACACACAATGACAATAGATACATACAAGGGAGATTACTGCTTGTAGTTTTATTTAACTACAGATGTTGTTGCAGATAAATACAGGGGAGGAGCAGAGGTGAGAGGAAAATCTAAACAAAACGTTGCTTTTAAACAAACCTTTGTAGAAATAAACAAAGAGAAGGATCCACACATAGTTGTATGTAGAGTTAATCCACTAAAAGTAAAAAAAAATTAATGGAAATTTGGTTATTCCTTGCTAGTCATTGATTTTAATGGTTCTAATCTTAATATGACCAAGTCTAGATCCAATCCAATGTGTTGGATTCAAATTTGAGTGCATGGAAGTAGACTAGCTGAAGCAGACCCCAGTCTGTGTCTTCCCCCCAGCAAGTTTTCATGAGTATGCTACAGAAAGGATTTGATGGTCCAACTAATCAGGGTGAGGTACACTGGATCAATGCAGGTGGAAGAAGGGACTTCTGAATAGTAAGTTGAGGCATCTTGCAGAATCTAGGATCTAAGCTGTATGAAGAAATGGCCAACACGATGCCAAGTGTTCCAGCCATTGTGAAACACTATACCATGCATTTTCACAGCCTTTGCAACAGTCTTAGTAGAAAGACTCTCATCATTGTGGTTTGTGGGGTTGAATAGCTTTTGCAATTAAGTTTTCAAATGAAATAACAAGTGTTTGAAAGGATGTGCATTCTTCTCAGAATAATTTTCAAAGCCTCTGTATCTTCGGAATGTGTGTATTTTTGTCTGAGATTACATATGCAATATTAAAACCACCCTTCTTGCTTTAAATTTCATTTACAGCGCTGTCCAGATTTTCCAGAGAACATCCAGTTTAACAGCTACGAAGGTGATGTTCTACTTCTACAGTACTTCACTGTAATGAAATGAAAGAGCTCTTTGTTGTGACCATCCTGGTGACTTTTGTTTTCTTGTTTTGACTCAGTGTAGAATGTGGCGTGGAACCATTTAGAATATGGTCTTTAACTTAATCATCCAATATCTGTATGTGATGATATGAATACACAGCACACATGTATGTATTATTTTGGTTTATAATTGGTGTTACTGAACAATTAGCAGTATATCCTTCACTTTATGATCAAGGTATAAAAAAATAACAGAAGTCTTTTCCCAGTGAATTCTTTATTATTTTAGTCCAGTTCGGTATAAGGATTCTGTTTTCCTCAATGGTGTTTCATTTCTTTGTAAGACTTAATACTTCTAGTATAACCTATGACTAGGTTAGAACTATACAGTTGGGATATAGGAAACATATATTGGAACAACCAAAACACATATGCAGATATTACAGAGATGCATTAGAAATAATTCAGCATAAGTAAGGAAGCGATTTCGAGTTCACGATTGAGGAATACAAGAATAACCTCATAAAATTATATCTGGGGAAGAGTTAAATGTCAGCACTTGAAAACAAACACAAGAACAAAGACATACAGCATCTTGTTTAATACAGCCACATTGTCACTTAGCAAAAGAGACTCTTGTCTGGAAAGAGACTTCTGTGTATACAGTTGGTGGAGTTTGCATGTCTGCCTCATGATCTGAATCCTACATTAACCAGATGTGTTCATTGACACAGGAGGAGCTGTTCATGTTTATCTGAGGCTGCTAGTCCTTGCACATGATTAGTGGCACATCTTTTGACATGGATTGAGGCTGTTGATTTTAATGTGGCAGAAAATGCTTAATTAATTCATATGGCTTCTGTGTTCAGAACTTCACAGTCCTCTGAGCTCACTGTCACAAACTTTCCGATCTAGCCTCCCAGCAAGAAGTGTAGGGAGAAAGCAGCAAAACAACATCAAAATTGTGCCCCAGTGCAAGGAACATAGCCAAGGCATGGGCAATGATGATGATAGCAAGATATAGTTTCTGCATTAACCCACAGCCACAGTGCACTGGTAATTATGAGACATGCCATCCTGACTTTTCTGCCTCTGAGAACGAGATTCTCTGATTTGTGCAGGTATTGTTGAATAGAGAATGACAAATACTGAAACAATGAGTGAGTGAGTGTTCCTGTTGTTCTTGTGCTGCAGAAAAGTGCCTGGGTTTTTCTTGAATCCTTTTGCTGCATGGATGAGGTTGGGAGGGTGAACAAATAATAGATCAAACAATGGCATGGAATGTGCTAGCTCATTAGGGAATCCTTATGGAATCCTTCCCCATACGGCATCTCCCCCTTTCCCTTTCTTCCATTCACACCATTTTTGTTGGACTCTCCTAACATACCCACAGGAATTTATATCTGTTTAGGGATTATCTGTGCAGGGCTAACACAGGGAGGAAAAGGACCAAAATCCAAGTCCCTAGAGGAGTAATTGCAGTCAGTCAATGATTGTTGTCACTCTGAGGTCACTCAAGTCAGAAAAAGAATTATTTGTACGAAACCTAAGGGCCAGATGTAGCTAATTTCTGGCAGTGAATGTTTCCCTTAAAAGGAGAAGTTAATTTGAGTCTCTTCCTTGTTTTTGAGTACCTGTTTGTTATGTGTGTGGAAGAGAGTAATGTGTTATGGAGATCCAGCTTTGCACGTGCATTATAGACCAATGGATGCAAGACCACTTAAGTCCTTATTAACTTGAAGAATGGCATGTCCACAATCCTTTTATCGGACATGTGTACATGCTACATAAATGTGGGGGTATTTTATTTATTTAAATGGGATATTTCATTCCCATGGTTCATACCTAGATGCTGGTAACTTAAGAGTTAGACGTGGTCTGTGGCATGATGATAATTGCCATTGTATTTCTATTGTGCAAGGCTGGTCTGTACACAAAATAAGCATTTCATCACATAACAAAGTTTGTTCTTATAGTCATAGGTTACTTACGCTGCCTTCCTGTACTGCTTGTTATGTTGTCCTCCCACGTCTCTTTTCTGCCTCTGAGAAGGAGATTCTCTGATTTGTGCAGGTGTTGTTGAACAGAGAATCATTTTAACAATTCCCCACCTTGGTGTAACTTCACTTGTGCCACAGTGACTGCTGACCTCTTTGCATCCATTCAACAGAAGCCAATAGAGGATGGCAGCCTTTGGGGACTACCAAGGCAATAACCAATCATCTGCACTTCAAAGTAATAATAAGCATTTCAAAGAGTTCAAGACCATTGGGATGCTTCCAAGAATTCAATGTTATGTAAGAAACACTGTCATTAGTAAAGCATTTTTTTAAAATTTGATTTCACCACCACCCCACCACATTTTTTGTGTGTGGTGAGGATGGACTCAAGTAGAAAAACAAACATACAAAGCTTCTTGCAATAAAATGTTTTAACGTTTAGCCTTAAGACCTTTTCTGTAAGTCATAGATTTGAAACTGTGATGCTATCGTTGACTCCCTTTCTAATGTTCTGTATAGTGCTGACCACAGTTGTTGCCTCAAGATATAACGCACTTTGATTAGATTTCTTAAGTCTAATGGAAATTGTTCATCAAGTAATTCGGTTTATTTCTCCATATATTGCCTTCTCACTACAGTAGTTTTGCCATAGCCTTTTTCTCATGAAGCAAAGATCATAGTCAAAGGCACGTTGGATATCAGGAAGTTGACACTTGGTGTTTTCTGCATCGTTCACAACACATTTTCATACCCCTTGACCAAGATAGTATGTTTCTCCAATACTGTTTCCACATGACTCCTGAATGTTGTACAAATGTTATTTGTTGTGAGAAATTCCACAATATTATTGTATCTGAATTTAGAATGCTCAATACTGGAGGAGCCTTTCCCCCCCTAAGAAATGATGTTTCAGGGCAACTCCCCATCCCCTCCTTTCATCTTATTATTCCTACTTAATCTAAAGTTGACTGATTTTTTTTGTTGAAAGGAATCACCATTTAAATAATAGAAAATTTCAATAATCTTGTATCAGGATGAACTGATGTATGAAGTAATATGACTTTTCATAATGAATGTCTTATATTATTGTACCTTCATATACTCTCTATTTTTTCATCAGCTGGAAACATGGTGAAATCTTCTGTAGTTGCCACTGCATGAAACACTTTATGGATAAACAGTAATGCAGTTGTTCTGGCACTCCACAAAATGTACACTTGTTTTCATCCTTTCCAGAATCCACAGAATACTATCTCTTTTGATTATTTCTCTGCATTTGTCACTTTGTCTTATCAAGCATGAATAAAACAAAAATGAATAAGTAAATACTATTTTTGTGGTCAGCTGAAAAGCTGCCAGTAGAAAGAGAGAGAGGGGTGCGTGTGTGTATATCTCCTGTTTTGGAATGTTCCAATAAAGCTATGGTCACTGACATTAATATTCCCTTACTGACATTTTTAAACAAGCACAAATAATATTTGTAAAGGCAAAATTTAATTTTATTTATTATAGTAATAAACTATTTTATACATTACGCTGACTCTGCTTTCCTATTTGGACAAATGGCTATAATTTCACTTTTCTTTTCAAATTGACTCCCTGAATAATTTCTGAAGAGCATGAGAGAATAACAGATTTCTCCTTCCTTTTTGACTTTTGCTACCATTTTAAGGAATGAATTTCCATTTGGGTTTCTGTGATGTATAAGCAGCGAGTGAATAGAGTTAATTACAAGCACAGCATATGCTCCTCTGAAGTTCAGATTTGACTTGTAATAATTGTCTTCCAAAAACAGTATCTTCCCCTTTCCCCCTATCTACTGAAACATACTTGGTCATTGATGTGATGGTGGTAAAAAACTGATAACTCAATATGTCCAAGCAGTAGCTGTGATATTAAAGAGATTGTTGAGGCATGTCGTTGTAACAGTCAAACTCATTATAACAGTCCCCACAGCCATATTCCAAGGGAATGCAGGCCATGTTCCTCGAGCTAGTGTGAGAAATCTTAAATGGGAAAGAGGAGCCTGCAACTGTGATACTGACATCATCATTCTTTTTAATCAAAAGTTTCTGGTGTTTTGGTCTGAGCTTGGCTGTAAAATGTTAGATTTAGTTTTCACTGTTACTCTTACATGGAACAGGAAGATCACATCTAATTTTTTAAAAAATAATTTTTAAGTGATGATAAAACACTAAAGACATTACTTTGAAAGCACTGCTCTTCATGTGTATTGTTAATAGAAATGTTGATGGAAGAGTTACAATTTTAACATTAACACACGAAATCTAACATGTTATTTCTAAGCTCTACCTTTGACTCTATCACTCCCATTTCTTGTACATTTGCAACAGCCAAAAGTGAGGGATGTGTGAGTGTCATTCTCCTATGACGTCAGCTGGAAGCATGACAGTGCTGAAACATCAAGTGGACTGAAACATAATTCAATTATCTGTTGCGGTGATGGAAGACAAAATAATTAATTTTTTTTAATGATCTCTGCAGATTCAGAAGGGGAAGGTTTGTCTGTCACTACAGAGACTGTTACAGTTTATATTAAGGATTTATTTATAAATAACATTAAACTATTACTAAATTGATTTAGTACTTCAGAGCACAAATGGCTAGCTATTATAAAATTTAAAATAGGCATCATTATAATGGGTAAATGTTTACAAAGATGGACTACAATAATATTGCTAAGATCCATCGCATTTGAGTTTGGAAAATTATGGCAAAAGAGGACAGTTTTTTATCTCAAATTCAGGCTTTACCTGCCCAGATGAATGAATTCCAGTCATTAACTTACATAAGAAACAAAAATATAATGTAGGGCAGAGCAACCCCATTTGTTAAGAAAGAAGGCAGCCCCTACCTTGCTAATATAATGGAGTTCTTTTTTCTTAGTCACCCTTCAATATGATGGTGTGTTTGGCATGATGGGCGGCCAATCAGTCACCCATCATCAGAATGATGAAGATGCTTAAGCATCAAGCTTAATCCCACAATAAATATGAAATACTGTATTACAAGGCTGTTTATTGTGATTAAGTTCCTTTAGTCACTGGACTGAAGCAATTCCGTTTTTCCTGCAACAAGTGAAAACAGCACCTCAGTCACTCACTTGGAAAATAAAATTCAAGCAAATGAAGTCCAACAGTATAAACGGATAGGGACTTTTGCTATCTCCCTTGCATCCAACAGAAAGATGCAGATTGGGGTCAAACAAACAAAGGGCAGGGCACACATTTAGCTACACTAAATATGTTGTGCATGTGTGTTCTGTGCTGTCAACTCAGAACTGGCATATAGCAACCTTAATAGGGCTTTTAAGGTAAGTGAGATATTTAAGGAAAGGTTTTACCAGTTCCACTCCCCTAGTGAGTTTCTGTGGCCAAGTAGGGATTTGAACACTGTTCTCCAGAGTTGCTCTATCCACTCCACCACACTGGGAATTCGCACTAAATGGAGATGGACTGAAATCAATGTAGTCCTATTGGAGTCCCACTGACTTCAATGCGTCTACTCTTAGCATGGTTAAAATACTACAAGTACTACACCTGAAACTTTTTAACCTTGTACAGGGCTAAAGAGTGAGCATAGGTCAGAATGACTGTTGGTCAGATTGGTGGTATAAATATCAAACAAACAAACAGAAAATAAATAAATAAAGGGCAGAGAGGATGTGAGTTGTTCATATAAGCCCCATCTCTGTCATCTCCTCAGTCAGAAATCACTTAAGGGGAGGGCTGTCTCCTTAGGGCTCCACACCACATATATACCATAAGCCAAACCAATGTATTAGCTCTGCATCACACCTTCACTTGAACAAAGATCTCAGTGTGTTCTGGGGTGGGGGAACATGGTGCATGGTGTCTCATGGTACCACCACCCTTTTAGCCCATCAGTCTGAATTCAATTAAATGTTGTTGGCAGAAATGTGGGCTGGCCACCTGAAAGAAGTGAACTGTTTATAAGTATTCAATGATAACACACCAGGTTACCAAGTGCTGAATAGAGAGCTATCTTTTCAGTTGTGGCTACCTCTATGTAGTGAAAAGTCATTTTTGCCTGAAAGGCCAACTAAACAATGTGTATTTTTAAAGAAGGGACCTCTTCAAATGGTGAAAAGTGTCTGTCATTACATGCAATTTTGCTTTCCTTTACATCTAATAGCATGCTTTGTGTTCTGACTGGTCTTTTGACATTAAACAAGGGGTTCATTTACAAGTCTGATTGTTAAGCCCTGTATCTCTGAGGGCATCCTTTGGGGGGTGGGGAGGGAGAGCAAGCTAATGATAAGAAAAAAGTTCCTTCCCATTAATGTCTAGTTTGACTCAGAATCAAAGTCACGTGTGATTAATTGTACTGTGGCCTCATGTTTATTAATTTCTTAATAAGGTGATGTGGTTGCTAGAACTGCAAAAAATGAAGGGAAAGATTATTATTTTGCTACTCTTATGATAGCCTTGCAGCTTTTTAGAAGTGCCACATACAGCTGAAGGAAATAAAGGAAACTGTGATTGATGGTCAGACTGATCATACCAGGAAGCTGTATCTTTTTGATGAGTGGGAAGGGAAATTTCACTAGCTTTGCAAGAGGAGAGGATGGATGGGCTCCAGAGCCTCACTGATTATGCTGAAAAAGAATAATGAAGGATGCTTTCCTGAATAGAGGGAGAATGTCTCGTAGACTTTCCTGTTCCATACAGAATCATGCAATCACTGTGGAATAGATAGCGTCTATGGTGCTTATTTAATGTGAGGCAATGCACATTATAAAGTACTCTATTTGCATTATGCTGTTGGGTGCACCTAACAGGATTCTGTCCAATAAACGTCTGAAATAAATCTCTGATACTCTTTCTCTCTTCTGACCTCCTTTTAAGGATAGCCTGCATTCACGAAATGAGCAAAAAACAATTTTGAAAAGAGGAATCCACTGGGCTTCTACTTCCTCAGATCAACAATTTCCACTGTCTTGATAGATTTTTCTACGAAAGCTAACTGTCCAGAGAGCTAGATGATATTGCTGGAAGACAATCAATAAAGGATAGACTCAATAAAGAAAGCCCTGGTCATTTGTGTGCAAGACCTGAGCAGAGCTCTCAATGGTAGAACCTTTTGCAGGTCACTAATTCATAAAGTTTCCATAAGGTGGAAATGACTTGATGAAACATAGCAATAGCAAAACAAGATAATTAAGCAACTTTAATATCCCACAAGGGACGTGGTGGCGCTGCAGGCTAAACCGCAGAAGCCTGTGCTGCAGGGTCAGAAGACCAAGCAGTCGTAAGATTGAATCCACGCGACGGAGTGAGCACCCGTCGTTTGTCCCAGCTCCAGCCAACCTAGCGGTTCGAAAGCATGCAAATGCAAGTAGATAAATAGGAACCACCTCGGTGGGAAGGTAACAGCGTTCCGTGTCTAAGTCGCACTGGCCATGTGACCATGGAAGATTGTCTTCAGACAAAAACACTGGCTCTATGGCTTGGGAAACGGGGATGAGCACCGGCCCCTAGAGTCGAACACGACTGGACAAAAATTGTCATGGGGAACCTTTATATATATATATCCTCTAGAGTCAATGCTATATTTAAAGCCCAATCAGTGCACGGTTAGCAAAACTGTTCTCTCTGGCACTAGAATTAGGCATTTTATTCCCTTAGTGAACAGCTTGGAAATGACTAGATGCAAGTAATGTACATAGCTCCCTGTATCTGGTTACTTTTTATGTAACAAGTATTATAACTAATATTATACAGTGGTACCTCGGTTTACAAATGCCTCAGTTAACATAATTTTCAGTTTACGAATGAAAATCCATTGAAAATGATGCCTCGGTTTACAAATTTTTTTCTGCAATATGAAGCAAGTTTGCATTGCACTTGGGAGGCTTATCGCTCCTGTGCATGCATTCCTATGGGAAACCGTGTTTTGGTTTGCGAATTTTTCACATTACGAAACGGCCCGGAGAATGCATTAAAATCATAAACCAAGATACACCTGTAAAGGTATTATTTTGGTACAAATAATACCTAAGATATTTAGTATAACAAGTAAAGCCTCTTGCATTCAAAAGTCACATTTAAAGGGTATTTTAAGGCATTTTGAATGGATTTTTCCAGTTTCAGAATATTTTCTCATTAATCTTAACAAGATAGGTATGCTTTTGCCTTTTCATAGTTGTTTTCAAGGAGCAATATCAGCATAGTTAAGAGAGGGAACCAGAGAGTACTTTTATTCTTCCAGCCCAATGTGAACGCAATGTATTAATAGCGCATAATACACTAAGTAACTTGTGCAAGAGGATCAGCAATAACTGCAATGACAACCTGGCTGCTGAAAAGTAATGCATTATGCAGCAAATTCCTTTTAAAAACCAAGCTTTCTGAACTCTGCCCAGTTATTGAAACATACAAGGACAAAAAGCCCACTGATAGTGGACGGGATATGAGATACGAGAAATCTTGAGAAAGCCCTCTGTCTAATCTGTCCAAAGCATCAAGACCAAATTACCTAAATTCATCAGGTGACACTCTGAAGTTTCAATTTTCAACAACCACTGCAACCCCAGCCTTGGACATCAAAACTGGTATGTTATCTGCATGTGACCCAGCATTCTGGTGAGGCTGTTGGGCATACAGGGCACGATCCAGTCAAAATTAAGAAATTTTAGGTCACAGTGATTGTTTTCGGAAAGATTTTAACAGGCCCTTGACCTCTTGAAGTGAATGAAATTTACAGGAAGACTATGTGAGGCTGGATCCAGAATTTTGATTCCATTTGCGGGAGCATTCACTGTGTGGAATTCAAAAGGCAGTAGATTTCCTGGACCATTTCACCCCAGTGGGTGGTTGCTATCATCTGTAAAAAGAGGCTTGTACATGACAAATGGCTGGAATCCAGGGGCATTGTTTACAAATGTGCAGATGGCAATGTCATAGACTGCATATGTTGTAGTATCATTCTGTGTGGATTCTGCAGTAAAATATGTTTTACAAATAGCTGTGCATGGCCTTCAGTTAAAAATCTATTGAGCCAGAAAAAAGGGAGGGGTGCATGGATTCTGAGCTGTGAGTCGAATACAATTCATGGGAAAAAGAAAAAGTCAAGTCGCAGGTGCAACGTAAGTCCAACTTGACAGTCAGGCCCGCAACTCAAGTCCCTATACCTAGTCAGATCATTGGTCCTGCTGGTCGAGTCTGATTGGCAACAACTTTCCTGAGTTTTCAAGCAAGATTCGTCTCTAGCACTACTTGGGAGATCTCTCCTATTGTCCGATAGTCTTCCATCCAAGTACTAACCAGGTCTTATCCTATTCAGCTTTTGAAACCAGTTGATATTGTGTGTGTTTGAGGTGGGGTGGTTGCTAGAACTGCATAAAATGCGAGTGAAAGATGATTACAGTGGTGCCTCGCTTGACAATGATAATCCGTTCTGTTCAAATCGCTGTTAAGCGAAATCGTCAAGTGAAAATAAAAAAACCATTGAAATGCATTGAAAACCGGTCAATGCATTCCAATGAGTGAAATACCTCATTGTGCAGCGAAGATCCTCCATAGGATGGCCATTTTCCGATGCCTATAAAGCGAAGAATCTGTCCTGAACACAGTGGGGAGCCATTTTGCACAGCGAGGAGCCATTCAATCAGCTGTTTTTGATAGTCGTTAAGCAAAAAAATCGGTTCTGGAAGCAGGGGACCGATCGTCGTCAAGCGGATTTTCCCCATTTAAACATCGTTTTGCGATCACAATAGCGATTGCAAAAAACTCATCGTAAAGTGGATTCATCGTGGAGCGGGGTAATCGTCAAGCGGGGCACCACTGTATTTTACTACTCTTATGACAGTCATGCAGCTTTTTAGAAAGATATTAAGCTTTTTCTGTCTGACCTGGTTTAAGCAGATTAGTCAAATTAAGCTGCTTTGAATTCTCCGATGTGAAACAGATATGGGAGTAAAGCTCGCTGAACCATCCGTAATCAAGGCAGAATTAAAGAACACGCCAATTAGAATAATTGTACAAACATAATTGTTACAAAATGACATTTGCCATATGCTAGCATATTCAAACAACCAAATTCTGCTTTATTTCAAATGGAAACAACACAATTCTGCTTTGTTCCAAAAATCCATTAAGGATTTTTAAAAAAGTTTTGCTTGGGTTGTTAACCCCACTCCCTTAAATATTAAATTTCCTCTAGGGAAATGACCTGCCTGCAGGAGTGTGACAATCAAAAACATGGATAAACAGTATCCATCTGAGTTTTCCTCTTTCATAATTTTTGTTGTTTCATGACGGTGATATGATGTCCTTCCAGAATGTTACCAGGAGATGCCTGAAGTCTTTAGAAAGCTTATTTATAAATATTATGAACAGGAACCAGGGGTCCGTAAAAAGGTTCCAACAACACTAACTATCATACCTCTTCACAGCAGCCTATATTGTAAAACTTTCCAAGTGGGAAAAGGGAGATGTCCACAGAAATGGAATTGATGTACCTGCTCATCCCTAGCGGAATTATTCTTTAATTTGTCTGACCTAAAAACATTAATAGATACTGAAGGATAGGATATTGGAATTTTATAAGTATTCCGAAGTTGTGAAGAGACTGTAATCCTCGTTAGGTATTATGCCTGAATCCGTTGAGGGCTGAAAGTGTGGTGAAGGTGGGAGGTGCGCACATGAGGTCGTATTTCCATCTCAGAATTCACTCAGACTTGCACATGTTTAACATGAAGCCTGTACAGTATATGAAATCAACTGAATGTATACAGTGGGGTCTTGACTTCAGAACGGCTCAAGTTAAGAACATTTTGACTTAAGAACCGCTCTCTTAGGAAAATATTGACTTGACTCACATACTTAGATTTGAGTTAAGAACTGAAAAAAAACCACGTGGGAGGCAGGGAAAGTGCAAAATTTGAACTTTCAGTTAACTGTTGGCCAGTGAAAAGGGTGCCTGTCTGCTTCCTCACTCCTCCCAGCATTTAGAGTGGATTGGGAGACAGTCTTCAGACTGCCTGGTACTGTACTGCCTGGACTGTATTTTCCCTGCCTTCCCTGAACCTTTCTTGACCTAAGAAAAAAAGAAACAAAATATCCCCCTCTACAGAAAACCCTTGACGATCTTTTTCTTACTTTGTTCTCTATTTTTATTTATGTTTTAGCTGTAATGTCTTAAAATTACATTGTTGTTTTATTGTAAGCCGCCTAGAGTGGTCTAATACGATCAGATAGGCGGGATAGAAATAAAATAAATAAATAAATAAATAAATAAATAAATAAATAAATAAATAAATAAATAAATAAATAAATAGTGGTCGAAGACAGAATAGCAGCTTCCCATTAGTTTCTATGGACGGAAAAGAGCAGATACGGATCAAATGGTTTTCAATGCATTCCTATGGGAAATGCAGATTTGACCTGAGAACTTTTTGACTTGAGAACCGCCTTCCAATATGGATTAAGTACTCAAGTCAAGACCCCACTGTATACAGTGTTTCCATGATCAGGACAAGGATAAGGTTGACAGAGTCCTGATGATCGTGCTTTCTGCCTTTCCTATGGCTGAGTTGCAGGCATAGGGGTGGGTCTTACGTATATTCCCATGTCCTCACCACCCTTTTAGACCTATGTGGATTCAGAAGCAGGATGACTGTCACTCGGTTTCACATGGCCTCCAGGGGCGTGTCATATAGGGACAAGAGAGGTGACTGAGCCCAGAGGCTCACTTGCCAGAAGAATAAAGAGTTTCCCCTGGATTCACAATCTTGGCCTGAGAGGAGTAGACGGTCACGAAAAAAGCAGCAGGCCAGACGTGGAAAAGTAAAGACCCATTAATGCATCAGTTTGGGCCAAGATGCATGGCCCTTCTCATTCTGCCCCATGGCAAAATATCAGCTGGACAATTGCAAAGAATAAATAGGCTCCATATCAAATTGGCCTTATTCTAAGTTAATACTAATTAATCACTAATTGTTATTTTTTAAAAGCACCAATAAAAATCTAGGAAATGGTAAATCATTTCTGAGTATTCTCTACCCAGAGAACCTGGAAAATGTATCATAATTGACTCAATCGCACATATTTATTATTGTATTATAAAGATTTATGGAACCAGTCTCTTATTTGTCCCTAATCCATTCTCCCACTTCAACTTCTCCACTTCACATTGTCCTCTCACTGTTTTGATACAGTGGTGCCTCGACTTACGAATGTCCCTACTTATGACCATTTCGATTTACGACCAACTCCGGCCGTAAAATTTTGCT
Source organism: Pogona vitticeps (assembly GCF_051106095.1). Classification (NCBI taxonomy): domain Eukaryota; kingdom Metazoa; phylum Chordata; class Lepidosauria; order Squamata; family Agamidae; genus Pogona; species Pogona vitticeps. The sequence continues at coordinate 28,110,460 of NC_135783.1, read as the reverse complement.
TCTACTTACGACCAGAGCTTCCACTTATGAACAGAAAAATGCAGGGAGGAAAGGTGGGAAATTCAAATTTCTAAGTGTAGGTGGCAACGAGGCTGCTTCTTTGTAGCTCTTTTGCCCCAGCAGTTAGAGAGTGTGCATCGGAGGAGACTTCAGAATGCCTCACTTCTGCTCCTGAGTGTGTGTGTGTGTTTGTAGAGAGGCTTTGGGCTGCCTGGTAAGGTAAGGTGCTGTTTTCTGCTTTTTAAAAACTGTTCTGGGTGTTTTTGCAGCAGGGTTCTAGGCTGTGGGGGTTATGTTTCTGTGCTGTGATCGGTCTTGGGGGGTTGTTTTTTGTTTTTTTTTCCCCATTTCTGATGGGTCTTGGGGGTTTTGTTGCTTTTTGGAGTGTTTTTTCCCATTTTCGATGGGTCTTGCGGGGTTGGTTTGGGTTTTTTTTGCTTCCCATTTCCAATGGGTCTTGGGGGATTTGCTTGGTTTTTGGGGGGATCCCCATTTCTGATGGGTCGTGCAGGCTTCTCTTGCTGTTTCCTTTGTTTTCTTTGCATTTCCGACCTGCCTCCTTTGTTCTCTGTGCATTTCCAATCTGTTCCATTTGTTTTCTGTGCATTTCCAATGGTTTTTGCATGCTTGATTGTTTTTCTTTTTTTTTTCTCCCCTTCGACCAGAAGGGATTAATTGCATTTGCAATGAGTCTTGCAGTGATTTGTGTGTGTGTGTGTAATTTTTTTCTTTGGCCGGAACAGATTAATTGCATTTCAATGCATTCATATGGGAAATGGTGCTTCGACGTACGACCATTTTGAGTCACGTCTACCTTCTGGAACAGATTATGGTCATAAGTCAAGGCACCACTGTATTACTTTGTAAATATTATTCAAAATCAAAGACTCTGGATAGATCGTAAATTTCTATGTACAGTCAGCAACAAAGCTGTATTGTTGTAATATGTAACATAAGAGAACACATAAGAATTGTGAAATTCATTAACACTTTTCCATCCTAAAACCACCAGTGAAATCATGGCTAGATAAAGCAACCATTTCTCAAAACTTCTCTTCATTTTTTTTAAACAAAAGCTGCTACTGCAGGTTAAAGTTGAAGTCAAAGCTGTCCTCCCTTTCGGTGAAGTGGGGAAGGCAGCTCACACAACAGATTCCAGGAGTATGTGAGGGCTGTCAGCAAGAGTTCCTCCAACCACCAGATGGCAGAGTTGAATGTGCAGCCCACCAGTACTGTAGCATAAACTGGGAATGACAGTACCCATTTCCAACCCTTTCTCATCAAAGAGTCCAATATACATCGTCAAATAATTATGATAGTTGTGCCCCGCTTTACAATTGCCCCGCATTATGACGAAACCACATTACGACGACGTTTTTGCGATCGCAAAAGGATGATCTCAATAGGGGTTTTTCGCTTTGTGATGATCGGTTCCCTGCTTCGGGAACTGATTCTTTGCAAAACAACGATTTTCGGACAGCTGATCAGCGGTTTCAAAATGGCTGCCGGGTAAATAAAATGGCTCCCTGCTGCTTTCTGGGACAGATTCCTTGCTGCACCGACACCGAAAATGGCCGCCCTATGGAGGATCTTCGCTGGACAGTGAATTTCCAGCCCATTGGAACGCATTGAAGGGGTTTCAATGCGTTTCAATGGGCTTTTTATTTTCGCATTACGGCGTTTTCATTCTACAGCGATTTCGCTGGAACGAATTTACATCGTAATGCGAGGCACCACTATACAGTGGGGTCTCGGCTTACGAACTTAATCCGTATTGGAAGGTGGTTCTTAGGTCGAAAAGTTCTTAGGTCGAATCTGCATTTCCCATAGGAATGCATTGAAAACCATTTAATCTGTATCTGCTCTTTTCCGTCCATAGAAACTAATGGGAAGCTGCTATTCCGCCTTCTGCCACTAGAGGGGGATATTTTTTCTCTCTTAGGTTCAGGAAACGAGGAGGAAGGCAGGGAACAGTTTGCAAAGCACTTTAGATATCTTTTTTTTCAACAAAGCCAATTTAAAATCATGTTTTAAAGCATGTTGTGCTGATTTTTCAGCACAAAGACACACAGGCAGGCTTTTTAGGTGCTGAGCAAGCCTCCCCAAGTCTCTTCAGAGCCAGCCCATAGACGGGGAGAGGAGGGTGCAGGAGCGGGGGAAAATCACAAAATGGCTGCCAGACTCCCTTCTGGGTGTCGGCTTTTAGCTGTTTCCTGCTCTTTTTCCTGCTGTTTGGGGGCTACCAAGGCCTGGTAAGTGACTTTCTTTTATTTATTTTTAAGTTTCTGACCCCCTTTTCCCCCTCCAGAAGCCTCTAAGGGGAGGGAGGGGGCACTTTTTTCCTGTAGGTAACTCGAGGGAAGTTCGTATGTCGAGTCCTTATTTCCCCTATAGGGTGGGTTTGTAAGTTGAATTGTTCGCAAGTAGGGTCATTCGTAAGTCGAGACCCCACTGTACATAAAAACAGCACCATCATGAGAGACAAAAAATATTTTTAAAACATTTGGCTTTCATGGAATGGGTTCTAAATTAACACATACTGCAATGGTTTCTACAATTTAAGAGAATTTTATTGGCGTTATTCTAACAAATGCATATTGCTATGGCATCCATATGCCTTCAGATAAAATGCGCCCTGTTAGTATTTTAGCCAGAGCTTGCAAAGGTTCATTTTTTGGACTCTAACTCCCAGAATCCCTCTAGTCAGCATGACCATGCTGGTTGGAGGATTCTGGAAACTGTAGTCCAAAGAAGTAAATTTCGTGAGTTTTGATCATGGCACAGTGTTGTACTCTGAGAGAGAGGGGACTTCATGTTTGTCCTTTTTTTTTTAAGATCCAGGTGGCTTCCATTCAGACAGCTGTTATTGTTTGGAGTAGTTCTGTTGCCATTCAATCCCAACATGAGAGCAGCAATACAGCAGTCCAAAAACAGAGAGCGTTGCCCAGGGCCAGCCTGTGAACATAGAGAATAGAAAAGATTAAGGCAGGCACAACTTCTTATCATCCATGAAGCTATGCAACAAACTTCAGAGCTCTCAACAGTGCCGGTCTCTTAATTCTGAATCGAATGTGAATCATGGGATTCCACTTTCTCAAGATCACTTTGGGGGTTTCACTTACTTTGATCTTTATTCAGGTTTTATTTAAGGACACCAAGACCTAAATTGCCAAAAGCCACAAAGCAGAGGTATCAAAATAAGCTAAGATAAGGCTTCACAGCTCCATAATCACACCCCTTACTGTAAATGTTCTGTTAATATGTCAGTTAATACGTGGTGGCGCTGTGGGCTAAACTGCAGAATCCTGTGCTGCAGGGTCAGAAGACCAGCAGTCGTAAGATCGAATCCATGTGACGGAGTGAGCTCCCGTCGCTTTGTCCCAGCTCCTCGCCAACCTAGCAGTTCGAAAGCATGCAAATATGAGTAGATAAATAGGTACCACCTTGGTGGGAAGGTAAAACGGCGTTCCCTAGTCATGCTGTCCACGTGGCAACGGAAACTGTCTTCGGACAAGCGCTGGCTCTACGGCTTGAAAACGGGATAAGCACCACCCCCTAGAGTCGGACACGACTGGACTAAAAATGTCAAGGGGAACCTTTACCTTTACCTTACATATTGCACAATTACTGTGAAATTCAGGTAATGGAAAAAGAATTCCTCTAGAAAATACTATGTTTTAGAGAGAAAAATAAGTATTCACTATAGTTTCCCACAAGTGGACATAACCCTTTGGCTGATGTTGTGGGCTTCGGACCCTCATTATGTCGTTATGTGGGGTTATTCATATGTGAATACAAATACTGTACCCCTATCTCTAGTCTGGACCGAAGAATGAAAACAAGAAATCTAAAGACAAGTAAGAATCAAAGTGGAGTTTGTTATCATTGTCTAGGATAATGTTGGCCTGATAGCTCACTAAATTAGGCATCAGAGATTGAGTGTTCAACCCCCCCCCCATGGCTTCTGGGAAAGAGTCAGCCTGTGTAGTCTTGGGCAAACTGTAGAGTACCAGAGCACTCCCAAGAAGAAGAGAACAACAAATTATTTCTGAGTAGTCCGCACTCAGAAAACTCTGGAAAGGACTGCCATAAGTGGGGATTGACTTGAGAACACATAATTATTATTATTATTTAAAATGCTTCCATTCCAAAATGGTTACTTCCTAGTGCAATGCATTTGCTTTGAGAAGTTTTATGGAAAAAACCAGCAAGGTAATTTTTCTGTGTTTGCCAACTCCAGCAACCTGGAGAACTCCTTTTGTATGGCACTATTTCACAATACCTTGTTATATTAAATAGAGAGAGAGAATGGAATAGAACAGATTAGAACAGAATAGATGAAAATAAATGAAGAGTCAGATTAAAATGCAATCAAATGCATTTATTGCTGTAAATGTGACATTATACCATTTTATCACCCAATGTTATCCAATTTCAGAAGCTAAGCAAGGTGAGTCCTGATTAGTAATTGCATGGGAGATCATCAGAAATCTCCAGTAAACCTTGGAGAACTACTGCCATTCACAGCTAACAATAAATCAACTTTCTGCATTCTATAGAATTCTACGGTCTGCCCTCCCTTTGAATGAGGGAGACACCGGATCCTAACTGATATTTTGACATGGCTTATACTTTCAGTGACTGCAACATCAATTATCAGCCTACATGTACGAATGCACCAAGTAGGCAAAAGAACCCATCAGCACAATTGCACAGATTAGGGTCCTCAGAGCAGATCTCATGTGCTCCTTCGAATCCCAACAGATTGTAGAGTTTGGTCTTTTGACCCATTTATATAATTGAATGGACAGAACTCAAACTCATTGTCTTGATTCAATTCAGTTTCTTTTATCTTTCTCTGAATGAAGAACATTTTTTTAAAAATAAAGATGGTAAAGCATATTCACATCTGAAAAAAATGTTCCCATTGATCTTGCAAATTGTTAAGGTTTTAGGTTCCCCTTGACATTTAGTCTAGTCGTGTCTGACTCTAGGGCGCAGTGCTCATCCCCGTTTCCAAGCCATAGAGCCAGCGTTTTGTCCATAGAGGTTTTAGAAGTAAGTTAAACAAACAATAAACTGTCCTTTCCTTTAAACAACCTTAGGAGATGGCATCAGGGTGGAAGCAAAGGAAAGGATATAGAAAAAACACAGCCCTCAAATAAAAGTCCGGTAAATTTCATTCCATTTAGGCTTTGTATCAAATACACCACTGCAGGCATCACTTTAAAAGAAGGCCAAAGCACCCTTGAAATGACTGCTGCAAATGAATGGCCTGTGTGTTCTTATGATTTGATTACAGGAGACGTGATGACACAGAAGTCACTAAAGAGAAATTAATTCTTTGGTGACATCATTTGAGTCTCACTGTGGAGGGAGGGCTGCTAAACCGGCAACACCATTTGCAAATGAAAACACGTGGAAGTCTCACATTTAACCTGCAAGAAAGTTGAAGCCCTGTTTTGTGGTGATGGGGAGGATTTTTATCCAATTGTTTTTAAAAATCTGAAGGAACATACACATTTTTCATAAGACAGGCCAATATTGTAGTACTCAAGGTCTTCCTAGCTATTGAATGAAAGACTTTGGCTTTATGTTATCAAACAAAATACTGTATAGTCACACATGCAAACACTCTAGCACCACTCATTGTCAGGTTGCTGAGAAATCTTCAGCATCCGTTGAATCCTCCAGGGACGCTAGGAGTTGTAGTCCAAAAAGCCAAACCAAAAGACCACCTTTCCAAGCTCTAGGAATAGGCGGGGTGCCTGATTCACAAAAGGATGAGGCCTGGCAACCTGGTGAGTAGATCTACAGATACAAGGGATGTTGGCAAGTCTTTAAGTCCAAGTCCTGATTCCAAGTCTGAGTCTTTGGTACCAAGTCCCAAGTCTGAGTCCCTAGCAAAAACAAGCTTCCCCCTCAAAAGGGAGGGGTGGTGGGTTCTGAGTCCTGAGTTGAGTCTGAGTCATTGGGGGAAAAAAGTCAAGTCACTGGTGTAACTTAAGTCCAATTTGACAGCAAGTCTCGTGACTTGAGTCCCCATTCGTGGCAGACACCTATCTAGAGTTCACTCTTCCATAGGAAACACATGGCACATAGTGTTACAGTAATTGGAGTGAGGCAGACCACTGGTTCCTCTGCTCACTCTGCCCACTACGAAAGTTGCAGGATCTACAAGCTTTCTGGCACGAGTCTTTCTCAGAATTGCTCCCCCAAAATAAACCAGGAACCCATTGCCCCTACAAGATTCCAGCCAATAGGCACAGCTTTAAAACAACACAACATAAAAACAAAAGAAAACCTTACCATCTCCTCCAAGAATCAATTCCACACTATCATTACGTAATTCAAGAAAATAACATGGAGGAGGCAGTGCTGCAATGGTATTCCCCCCCCAAAAAAAACACATAATTCCTGCTTCTGACAAGGCTTGTATACACTCACTTGTAATCTGTTCAAACAGCCCCCTGTACATGACTGCTGATATTGCTTTGTAAAAGAGCCGAGCACCAGTCACAGGGCAGTTTACCGTGGAAATGCAAGAGCTAGCCCTGCTGCAAGAGAGAGAGACACAACACAGCCCTTCCTAGAATGCAATGGGCAAAGTCTTCACTGCATGCATTCTAATAAGGTCTTGGAATTTTCCTGCACAGCAGCATCTATGAAACAAGTACATATGCATCCAGCTCATTGTTTTAAGCACAGCCTGTCCTGCATTACAGGTTTCTCTGGGTTATATACTAACATCCAGATGGAAAAAGAAAGCCACCCTTCGTTTGAAGCTTGGAAAAAGTAACTTTTTTGGCTACAAACTCAAAGCACACACACACACCTGGCCCTAAACATGGATGGGTGACCATGGTGCTTGAGGGATTTTTGGAAAAAAGTAAATTTTCTAAGCTCTGGCTGCTTCAGACACATCATCTGCTGCTTAAAGCTTCCTAATTCACAGGGCCAGGGATCACCCTTGGGACATTCTTTATATATGGCCTGTGCTCCACCACTGAACTTGCTTCCTTGATAATTCTGAAACTAATTCAAGACGTTTGGTTTAAACACTAAGGCCAAACCACACACACATGTGATCTTGCTGTCTCTCACATGCTTGAATGTGCTGGGATTGCACACTCAGTTGCACACCTGTGCATGTCATGGACAGCCAGAGAAATGCAAAAATGACATTTCTGCCATGTTTCCAATGTAGAGTTTTGAGTAGCCTCCCATCTAAGAGACTGGTAAGGCGTTTTATCTGTTCAGCTTTAGTTTAACAAGACTTCAAGATCATTTGACCCATTCACTGAGCCTTTGGAGGGCCAATTTTAATGAACCAATTTGATCTAATCAATTTACTTAATCATGTGCCACCTCTTACTCTCTATGACTATGAAGGATCTGAGGGTGAAGTCCCACTGTGGTGTAGTCCCACTGCCATGTTAGTTGACAACATTTTAGCAGCATGGACTTTGAACTAAAAAAATGCAAATACATTTTGAACTAAAAAGTATGACAGCAACAAAATTCAAAATGACCTTGATAGGATGGAGCCAAAAGCAGCAGAATGAAATCAACAGGGATGAGTGCAAAGTCCTGCACCTTGGAAAAAGAAACTAATTGCACAGTTACAAGATGGGGGATACCTGGCTCACCAAAACTACGAGCAAGAGGGATCTCAGAATTTCCTAGACCACAAGCTAAATATAAGCCAACAGTGTGATGTGGCTACAAAAAAGGCAAATGCTATTTTAGACTGCATTAATCAATGTATAGTTTCCAAATCCCACAAGATGCTAGTCCCCCTCCATTCAGCACTGGTTAGGCCTCGCCTTGAGTATTGTGTCCAGTTCTGGAAACAACACTTCAAGAAAGATGCTGACAAATTGGAACAAGTTCAGAGGAGGGCGACAAGGATGATTAGGGGGCTGGAAACCAAGCCTTTTGAGGAAAGGCTGAAAGAACTGGGGATGTTTAGCCTTGAGAAAAGAAGATTGAGAGGTGATATGATAACACTTTTCAAATATTTGAAGGGCTGTCATACAGAGGAGGGACAAGATTTGTTCTAGATCATCCCAGAATGCAGGACGCGCAACAATGGGATCAAGTTAAAGGAAGCCAGATTTTGGTTGAATATCAGGAAAAACCTCCTACCAGTTAGAGCCATATGACAGTGGAACCAATTATCTTGGGAGTTGGTGAGAGCTCTAACACTGGAGTGGTACGAGAAAAACTTAGATAATCACTTGGCAGATATGCTTTGATTGTATTCCTGCATTGGACTGGACTTGCTGGCCTTGTAGGCCCCTTCCGATTTCACTTTTCTATGATTCTATGATTGTTTTCATACAGAATGGTTCATAACATTATAGCACTCAAAGCACTATTATGAGAGAACAACAAGGCATGGATGGAATAATTTCAAAATAACGGGGCATATTAAAAACCTATTCTGTAGCTGGCAAAATCAGTGAAAGAACTGAGCTCATTACCAGGAAGTGAAAGAATGTCCATTTTGATAACCCATCATAGCACTGATTCCACAATTTTGGGGGGGGGGGGGGTAGGGAAATCCAAGTGTTAAACGCAATAAGATATATTTTGAAATCCAAGATGCAGGTATTAAAGGCAACTAGATGTCCTGTGTTTTTGGTCACTCTTTTTTTGCATGTAATATTTTCAGCCTGGAAGGGAAATGTGGTGCACGGGAATTATGCTGTCCTGCTATGCTGGGCAGGGCTGATGGTAATTCCAGTCTAAGATATGGAGGTCTATCTCTTTCCCATCCTTGTCTTAGGTGGAAGTATTCCTCTCTAAATTAAAGGAAATTATGTTTAATGTAGAATGTACTGTCCTGTTTACTTATGGATAGGTAATTTCTGACTAACAAAACAAAGCCTGAAATCCTCTTGCATAACTACATGGGTGTAAATGGCAATGATCTTATCAGACCACAATGTTAAGCTGCAATATAATTTAAAACTTTCTATTTCGCCTCTATCCCCATAGGCTCCCTTGGAATCCTTTTTGACCTGAAGAAGTGAATAAAAGAAAATCACTGCTGTAATACTGTCAGTGGTCCTAATCCTACCAGTGGCATTTAAAAATATATATTAAAGGCTCCCCACCCAATTCCAAGGCTCCCAAAGTCAAGATGGATCCCTAGGAAGCTTGGAACCTGAGGAAGGGAAGCTTTAAATTAAATTAAATTATTAAAATAAATTAACATTGCAGGTGATGATGTTGTCACAATTAATGCCCATGTAGCTCTGCCAACAGAATTTCAGCTAATGTGTTGTACTATCTTATTTGACTTTCTTGATGGAAAATAGACCCTAAAAAGTGTTTTGGCCAGGATATGCAGGAAATACAGGATAACCCCAAACTCTTCTAAACCTGCTCCCCTACTAATGTCACACTTTGTGTATGAACCAGCACTTAGTCCCTATCATATAGATTATAGCAGGAGGAGAACTTCACTAATCTTGATGTGCTGCTTTTTCCTGTCCTTCTCCTATCCTTTGGATGCTGTGATATATCCCAACCAGTCTCCCAGCTGATAAGTTTTTCTCCATCCAGCAACTGGATTCCTATTCATTTTTATCTTGAAAGATCAGCTGAGGCAATCTGTACCTTTTGTTTGTCATCAAATGACTGAAGTATGCTAGATGTCTGCTTTTTATGACTTCTTGGTCTTCCTCTTTAGTTCTTCCCAATGCAAGACATTTGGCCACCTTCCGAATCTGAAGACATTCTTAGCATCCCACAGCACATCGAGATCTCAAAAGTTTCTCATAGTAGCCTGCCTGAAGGTTCATAGATAACTAAGCACAACATCCATCCCCCAAGTTTTAGTTTCTAATGTTAACCCTTAGCAGAGTGTTGAAGGTAGCCATGCACCAAACAGAGCACATGATCAAAGGCAGGGCTGCTACTGCTAAGGCTAAAAACAGTCTTGTAACTGAAAACAACCACTTCCTGTACTGAATCAATGTTTTAGAACTTGGAGCAGAATTTCACCCCCTTCTTTTTGGCAGGCCATAGATCTTCGGCACAGTAAAAACCAGCAAGGACTTCAAAAATGGCATGAAATCCAGCATTGAGGCTTGCCCCCAACCAGTTTTGTGCTTTGTCAGATGGCTATGCTGCCAGCAGAAGAGCTCCTGGGAGAACAATGTTCTGCTATCATTAGTTTTTCTCTTCCAGGCGCCAGAGGTATGTGCAAATTAATGCAAGATGGACTGCAAAGCAAGAGAAAGGTGGGAGTGCAAAGCTTAAAGGTTTCAATTAACAGTTATCACAGCTTTCTGGTAAAGCTCAGGTTTAAAGGGCTGCTTCGGTAACTGATTTCCCCACCAAGAGAGCTCAGATAGTAGCCAATGCATGATCAATAATGGTTTTTCTGCCAGCTGAAAACAATTCCACTGGAAGTACCCAAAAAGCAGGTATATGTATGTCTTCCAAGTTCTGTTTTCTCTTTCATTTCTGCTATAGTGTTCAATTCAAATTGTAGACCTAACTCTGACCCTGATTGCCAGCAAAGCTGATTAGCTTGTTTGTTTTGCAGTGGCCAATAATAATATAACTAATACTAATACTAATACTAATACTAATAATACTAATAATAATAACAATCATCATCATCATCACCACCACCACCACCACCACCATCACCACCACCACCAGTTTTTCTCTGCTTCATTTAGTTCTGACACCCTAAATCTTAATTTGAGTTTCAACATTATTGAATACAGGCAACAGACTGGATTTTGTACTGTACAACACTGAAAGTCCTGCTAACCAAACTGAAGTGAGGCAGATACAGTGAGGAAGGTAGTATTGTTTTAATGAAACAAACATCAAAATATAGCCTTGCAAGAATGAGAAAGAAAAAAAAACAAGTAAAAACAAAGCCAGCCTTGAACTGACATTCTTTAACAGTAATGACTGCCATGGAAACAAAGCATATTCAGAAGTCAGCGAGGAATATGTCACCTATTTTTCATGAGAAAACCTATCTTTCATGACCTCATTTCAGATGTTTTCTATTCCCAACAAATGAATTCACTCCATGGCAGTATTAGCTTCCAGGCAGAGTTTGCTGTTATACTCAAGACCAGCCCAAGACATTTTGCTGCTCCATCTGAAAATGTACTGTGCAGTATTGGGTCTAGTTCTAGGCACCATTGTCTAAAAAGGATACTGGCAATCTGGAGATTACTCAGATGAAGACAACAAAGATGGTAAAGGGTTTGGAGACCAAGCCCTACGAGGAACAGTTAAGCAAGCTAGGTAGAGATTTCCACTTAAAAGAAAGGAGATTTTTGGCAACATATTAGGCAGAGCTGACAGTAAAAGCTGTTTGACACAGGAATGGACTACATCTGAAGATGGCCAACTCTCATTCATTTGAGGCTTTAAAACAGAGGTTGAATGGCCATCTGTTGGGGATGCTCTAGCTGTGGATTTCCTGCATCAACTGGTAGGTTGGACTAGATGTTCTTTGGATCCCTTTCCATTTCATAATTCTATGATTCTGGAGTGCTGTTTGGGCATTTGCCTAAATCATGGAGGGAACATGGGATGCATGAAGCCCTAACAACCAGATTGCCTTCCCCTCCTTTCAGAATACACTCAATCATTCTTTGATTATCCTGCTGGATTATCCTTGTGGAAATGACATGTGAGTAATTCTTACACGCATGCCCATGTCTCTACCACAGTTCCAGCCCTCTTTAAATGTTCAGATGAATACCTGACATATAGGTACTCTTATTGGCTACCAAGGTAACAATTTGGAACAGGATGCTGTTCTTGTTTGTTTTGCAGCCAGTAAGGCTGACTGCCACTATTCAGCACAAACATTCCCTTTCTCACCCACATTGCATTTAATTATGTGTCTCATTATCATGGGAAGAACAGGCATAGTGTAATTATAAAACTTGGGGGTGGGCAGGGCAGAGCTACTGTCATTGTTCTTAAAGAAATCAGGAAGCATATCTAAAACCTCTAGACCTTAGTCTAGGACAATTTAGACAGACCCAGAGGTCCTGGGGACAATTTTGAGCTTATATTAATGTCCTATATTTACAGTCAAGGTACAGAAAATAAATCCTGTGTCATTTCTAGAGTGGACGTAGTGGGACTTGTTTCTAGAAAAAAATGTACAAAGGCCTGTATTGTTGGGCTTAGTAACTGTAATAGTTTGATTTCATGGCCTGTTGGAAAGAGAACTTGTATTAATACTTATTTCATGCTTATTTGAACTACGGATTAGGAACACTGCTCCCATAGTTATCAGATAGCGCTTGGATCCTAAAAATAAAAAATAAAAATCTTTATTTTGGACAATGTTAAAATTGTCATCTATTGCTATCTTAACAGCAGTTCTAATGTCTTGGTCACTAAAAGCCATCACTTAAGTGAGATCCTGCTGTGAAAATTCAGAACAAATCCTGTTTTCATTTTAAAAGACTCCGTAAACATCTTTTGATCCATTTGAAGTGATAATCACAATGCATCCAATTATTTCTTGTGATATTGACACATTTATACAGATCAGTGCTGCACCATCCATCATCTCTTATAAATTCTAATAACTTTACATGTAAAACGCTTTGTACCGTGATCAGTGTAAATACAAAAATCAATGTAGGTTTCACTGATAATGACAGGATCTCTCTCTTTCTGCAATCAGGAGTGCTCATTTGACTGAAGTTCTTGTAATTTAATGTACCATCATGCATGAAACTGGATTGTCACAACAGATTTGGAGAAAATGCAGAGTTCGAGCATTTCATTACAGTCAAGGCTCAGCAACTCAGAATATTCTTTGTGTTGGAGAACGTGCAGACCTGAAGCATTTTGATTATAATAAACCCTGGCAACCAGTAAACATTTAATAAAAGCTGCAAGTTGCCAATTTTGTGAGTAGAAAGTCAAATTCAGGGAATGCATAGTGAAATCACTGCATTGAGGAGCATTTATGTTGAGGAGTGACAGGAGTTTATTGGGATAAAAGAATGGAAACTAGCTGTGTAAACATGTTCTTGATTTTGGAGACCTTTGACTGGTTCTTAACTGAACACATTTCCATTAAGCCATAGCCAGGTCTACCTTTTTCCGGCTTAGATAGATTGCACACCTATGGCCCTACTGGGACAGGAAATCCCTAACAATGCTAGTTCATATGTTAGTAATCTTGAGGATCAACTACTGTAATGCTCTCTTTGTGAAGCTATCCTTGAAGGCAGTACGGAAGCTGCAACAGGTGGAAAATGCAGTGTCCAGTAACTCAAGATATGATCATATCTTCCCAGTCCTGGCCTGCCTGCACTGGTTGCCTGTATGCTTCTATACCAAACTGAAGGCACTAATGTTGATATATAAGGCCATTAGCAGTTTGGGACTTCATTACTTGTCAGGGTTCCTCTCTCTGAGATTGTCTGCCCATGCCACCAACTCAACCCAATTTAGATGCTCTGGACCACCACCCTGAGGGAAGCCCAGAAATCAACGGCTAGGAACCAGGCCTTCTTGGTGCTGGTTGCTACATTATGGAATGCCCTGCCACCAGAGGTGTGCCAAGTTACAGTACTTCCCTCCTAGCACTTAGACAATCAATTAAGACACATCTTTTCAAAGAAGCTTTTCAAGATATCCTCCCTGCATGACAGCTTCCTAAGTGGTTAAATTTTAATTTGTTTTCTAACTGCTATCACCACTGGGGTTTTTTTTCCCTTAATGAGAGGTTTGTCTGGTCTGGGGTTAGGTTTTTAATGTTTGTATTTCATTTATGTAAGCCATCCAGAGCATGCCACTTGATGGGTGGGATAAAAGTCAAAGAAAGAAAGAAAGAAAGAAAGAAAGAAAGAAAGAAAGAAAGAAAGAAAGAAAGAAAGGAAGGAAGGAAGGAAGGAAGGAAGGAAGGAAGGAAGGAAGGAAGGAAGGAAGGAAGGAAGGAAGTTTAGTTTAGTTTAGTTTAGTTTAGTTTAGTTTAGTTTAGTTTAGTTTAGTTTAGTTTAGTTTAGTTTAGTTTAGTTTAGTTTAGTTTAGTTTAATACACAGCAATGAAAGCTGTCAAGGTATTGGGTTTCTAAGTACAATGTTCTACTGAGCTATACAAAATTCCAACCCAGTTTTCACAGGATCAGGTCACTTGCTAGGAAAAAACAGTGCAGACTTGGAGAGTAACTACACTATACCATTACAGCAGTTTGACACTACTTCATAGGCTAAGCTGCAGAAGGCCATCCTATGAACTTTAAGATCCTAGCAGGGATTTGTGATGACACCACCAGAATCAAGTCAAGTCATTACAGTCTTCTTTCCTCATAGACATTATCCCCACAGCCAGTGCAGATAACAATGTATGTGTTGTGGAATTTGAATTCCTTCACAAACCAATTTCACTGCTTTCAATTTCTAGGGAAAGCAAGTGTCTCACATTTTTAGATCATGCACGGGGTCTCTATGGGGTACAGAAATCTCCTCATTAGTGAAAAGGTAAGGAAAAAAAATCCATCTCGTTTGCTTTTTAATGTAGACTTATTAAACTCCAAATTTAAACCTCCACTGCCCTGTGGCTATATCCACTTATGGAAAGGGCTTCAGGAGATAACCTCGAGGCAAAATCCGGAGCCGGAGTCCCGGAGGCATTTTCTTTCATTCTGCCAACTCCTGCGACGTTGCTGGAACCAGTTGTATTGGCTCTTGCCTTTCCACTGGACCATTTCAGCGATGTGGAGAGGGGGGATTTGCTGCTTGGGTAACAGCCTATCCTCCATACTATTTTACCCAGGCTTCGTGCTCTGGAGAGGACACTCCAGCTTCGCATACAGCGTCGAAACAACACGGGAAGTAGCAGTTACCGGTTATAAGTCTCTGCTCAATTGGCGTAGAGCAGGACGCCAGGGGCTACTTCTGACGGTGGGAGAGGTCATTGCACCTCACTAGGTAGATACCGCCCGCCTTAAGCTGGGCAGCCCCCAGCCAGTAAGGTGCTACCTCGCCACGGTCTGTTAACCTCACGGGGTGCGTGGGGTTTAGGGTGAAACCCGACAAGCAGATCGACAACCGTGCACCATGCAACAATCATAAGAAAACTTCTGCCCTAAAGCTGGGCACCTGGAATGTACGGACAATGACCCCTGGCTTTCCTGACTACGGCTTTCCTAACGACCTGCAAGAAATAGACGATGTGCGCAAGACAGCTGTCATTGACAGGGAACTGAGTAGACTGCAGATGGACATTGTTGCCCTGCAAGAGACAAGACTGCCAGACTCGGGATCTGTCAAAGAAAAAAATTTCTCATTCTTCTGGCAGGGAAAACCATCGAATGAGACCAGGGAATATGGTGTTGGCTTTGCAGTCAGAAACACTCTCCTGAGATGCATTGTTCCACCCACTGTGGGGAGTGAAAGAATCCTGTCTCTGCAGCTCCACTCATCAGCAGGACCAGTAACCCTCATTAGTGCATATGCACCAACACTGTCATCCACTACAGAAGTGAAAGACAAATTCTACGACGATCTGGCAGCTACTATCAAAAAAGTCCCTGAAAGAGAGTCACTGTTCATTCTTGGAGACTTTAATGCTAGAGTTGGTGCTGATCACAATTCTTGGCCCACTTGTCTAGGCCGTTTTGGCATTGGAAAGATGAACGAAAATGGCCAACGCTTACTGGAGTTTTGCTGTTACTATGGTCTCTGTGTCAGCAACACATTCTTTAATACGAAGCTGCAACACAGAGTTTCCTGGAGACATCCAAGATCCAAGCATTGGCATCAGCTCGATTTGATCCTCACTAGACGTTCTAGCCTTCCTAGTGTTACGATCACACGCAGCTACCAGAGTGCTGATTGCGATACTGATCACTCCCTGGTGTGTAGTAGAGTAAAACTGCGAACAAAGAAATTGTATCACATGAAAAAGGAAGGAAGACCACGTATTGACATCAGCAAGACTCGCGATCAAAGAAAAGTGAAGGAATTTGCCCAAGCACTCGAGGAAACCCTTCCAGGTCCAGCTAATGTAAATGCACCTGAACGATGGGAACACTTCAAGAACACTGTCTACAACACCGCCTTGTCCACCTTCGGCAAGAAGACCAGAAAGATGGCTGACTGGTTCGAAGCCCATTCGGAGGAGTTAATGCCAGCCATTGAGGATAAGAGAAGAGCTCTAGCAGCATACAAAGCCTGTCCTAGCGAGTACAACCTGCAAGCTCTTCGAGCCGCTCGTAGCCAAGTCCAACAGGCTGCCAGGAGATGCTCCAATGACTATTGGCTTCAGCTTTCCTCTCAGATACAGATAGCAGCGGACACAGGTAACATCAAAGGAATGTATGATGGTATCAAGCAGGCCTTAGGTCCATTACAGAAGAAATCTGGTCCCTTGAAGTCCACTACAGGTGTGATCATCCAGGACCGAGCACAGCAGATGGAACGCTGGGTGCAGCACTATTCCGAGCTATATTCCAGAAAGAATGTAGTAACCGAAGAAGCATTAGATAACATTGAGTGCCTGCCTGTCTTGGAAGAGCTGGACAGCGAACCAACCCTAGCAGAAATAAATGCGGCCTTGGATTCCCTCACCTCCGGCAAGGCACCTGGAAGGGACAACATCCCTGTTGAAGTGCTGAAATGCGGTAAGGAGATCATCATCACCGAACTGTATGAAATCTTTTGTCTCTGCTGGAGGGAAGGTGGAGTACCACAGGACATGAAGGATGCAAACATTGTCACGTTGTACAAGAACAAAGGTGACAGGGGTGACTGCAATAACTACCGTGGTATCTCTCTTCTTAGCGTTGTAGGGAAGCTGCTTGCCCGTGTTGTTCTGAAGAGGCTCCAGGTGCTTGCAGACAGAGTCTATCCGGAATCACAGTGTGGATTTCGAGCAAATAGATCCACCACTGACATGGTATTCTCCCTCAGACAGTTGCAGGAGAAATGCAGGGAACAACAACAGCCACTCTTAGTGGCCTTCATAGACCTTACAAAAGCATTTGACTTGTTTAGCAGGGATGGCCTTTTCAAAATACTTCCCAAGATTGGATGTCCACCTCGTCTCCTTAACATCATCAGGTCCTTCCACGATGGAATGAAAGGCACTGTAGTTTTTGACGGCTCAACATCAGATCCCTTTGACATCCGAAGCGGAGTGAAACAGGGCTGTGTCCTCGCACCAACACTTTTTGGGATCTTTTTTGCTGTCATGCTGAAGCATGCCTTTGGAACTGCAACAGAAGGTGTCTATCTCCGGACTAGATCAGATGGAAAGCTCTTTAATCTCTCTAGATTGAGAGCGAAGACCAAAGTCCAACTGAAATGCATGCGGGACTTCCTCTTTGCAGACGATGCAGCCATTGTTGCCCACTCTGCTGAAGACCTCCAACAACTCATGAATCGTTTCAGCAAGGCCTGCCAAGACTTTGGACTAACAATCAGCCTGAAGAAAACACAAGTCATGAGCCAGGGTGTGGAATCACCTCCCTCTATTACCATCTCCACACAAGAATTGTAGGTTGTTCATGACTTTGTGTACCTTGGCTCAACCATCTCTGACACCCTCTCTCTAGATGTCGAGCTGGATAAACGCATTGGGAAAGCAGCCACCATGTTCTCTAGACTCACAAAGAGAGTATGGCTCAATAAGAAACTGACAACACATACCAAGATCCAGGTCTATAGAGCCTGTGTCCTGAGCACACTCCTGTACTGCAGCGAGTCCTGGACCCTTTGTGCCCGGCAGGAGAGGAAGCTGAACACCTTCCATATGCGTTGCCTATGACGGATTTTTGGTATCACCTGGCAGGACAGAGTTCCAAATAGAGTAGTCCTAGAACGAGCTGGAATTTTCAGCATGCATACATTACTGAAACAGTGACGTCTACGCTGGCTTGGGCACGTTGTGAGAATGGCTGATGGTCGGATTCCAAAGGATCTCCTATATGGAGAATTAGTGCAGGGAAATCGCCCCAGAGGGAGACCACAGCTGCGATACAAGGATATCTGCAAGCGGGATCTGAAGGCCTTAGGAATAGACCTCAACAGATGGGAAACTCTGACATCTGATCGTTCAGCCTGGAGGCAGGCAGTACATCACGGCCTCTCCCAATTTGAAGAGACCCTTGTCCAGCAGGCTGAGGCAAAGAGGAAGTCACAAAGGAAGCAAAACCAGGGAGCTGGACAGGGGACAGATTGGATTTGTCTCCAGTGTGGAAGGGATTGTCACTCTCGAATTGGCCTCCTCAGCCACACTAGACGCTGTTCCAAGTCCTCCATACAGAGCACGCTACCATAGTCTTTCGAGACTGAAGGATGCCTACTAGATTAAATGCACAGCTCCTAAATCTACACTCATATTCCCTATTTCTGACTTTTGTAATGTACTTAACAAATTCAAAAGACCATGTTGTAGCAAAGAGTGCACACAAGAATACATATATTAGACAAAATTCCATACAGAAAATGCATGTATTAGGAGACATGTGTATTAAAATATATATGTATTCTGACAGACATACAGAATGGTAATGAAACATTTAGCAGAATCCAGTATGACAGGTTCCTGATGCCCACTATGGAAGTTCGTATTTCACACATGTAGAAAACAAGGAAGGTGAGAATGGGTGCCAATGGAATTTTTCCTGGTGTTTCCCTCATGCAATGATGAACATGTGGTGAAGGGGACAACTAGAGAGGGCTTGAATTGTCATGTAGTTTGAAGATACTAAATCCTCAGAAACAAGGTTCTTATCTATGATGTGTTCAAAGATTTTTGCCATGTATATAATTCCAGTCTATCCTTATGGCTCCCCTAAGGAATGCTTAATCTAGAAAAAAAGAGCAATGGGGGGGGGGGACCACAAAATGACACTGTCACAAATACTTCCGGGAGCATCTTTTCTCACAGCCAGTTGCTCAGTGCCTCCTGATCCCTACCAAGACGTTGCTCCAGTTCATCACCTAACAGCACCTGCTTTCCCTCAACTTCCTGTCTCAGAAACCTCAAAGCACCTGGCTCAGCAGTGGCACCAATGACACAGCATTACTCTCAAAACTCCACTCTACAGCTGTATGTATGAACATATAAGCTCTCTTGGCTTGGGCAATAAAATAAGCAGATGTATGCAAATAAGAACAAGCTGGTAAGCTTTAGACTTGGTATCTAGTCACTCTAGTGCAGAGCCTTTTGAATAGAACTGAACTGACCTTCAGAGAGAACCTGTCAATATGGTTGCTATTTCTATATAATAGAATTATATCATGTTTCCTAAAGCCCCAGAAGTGAAGAGAAATTTATATATTCCTGAGATTTTCAATAGAGCCAGGAACCGTTGTGCTGACATTTTGTAACAAGTCTCTCTGAAACTCAGAAATACTATATATTTTTCTGAATGACAAAACCACGCCTGAGGATTGTCTCCAGTATCAATGGAAATCCTCACATGTCTTATTCTCCCATGATGATTTTACTGGCAGTGGCAATTTTTGGAAAAGCTACTCCCCCTCCCCATCCTATAACTTCAAACAGCATCCCCATGATGAAAAGCATCCAAAGAGACCTTTGGACCTGGGGTGGAAGAGGGGGGAGAATGTAATTGGAAAGTTATAATTTTTTAAAGAAATGTTGTAGTTGATGTAATCATTAGCTTTACACAATATAAGTCACTTGCATTTGACATTTGCATTTCTGGTCATGTGCCAAGTCATATAACTGGCATGAAACCAGTAAGGCAAGCAGCAATTTGTTACCTGGTACCAATCCACAGCTTTAGTTTATGAAGTTGAACTTAAATGAATGTAGATCTCCAAAAAGATTCTGGCCAAGTAACAGAAAATGATCATGCTTTGCAACTTAAGAATCTGAAGCACTGGATGGGTTGTTTCCATCTTTTTGCACAATTACACTGTCCTTTACTTGCTGTGTGCATGTAGAAAGAACATAGTTTGGTGCAGAGATATTTTGCACAAATTGTGGGTATGGCCAAAAAGTGCTCATCATCAACAATGTGTCATCATCCTTGAGAGGAACTAAAATCTATATAAATAACTAAATGAAAGTATGGAGGAGATGCCTTTTAGATCTACAGGTAAGACCACACTGGGGGATAAGTAACGCTTCAGAATACAAAATCAGGCTTTACTGTGACCTTTACAAATTGGATAACAGGGTTAAAACAAACCAAAATTAGTTTCAACAGGAAAAATGTAATATTTCCACATTTAGGCAGAAAAAAATCAGACGCACATACATAGGATAGGTGACTTCTGACTTGGCAGTTCTAAGGGTAACATGTTACAAGTAATGACATTTTCCTGAAATGCGTGACTTTTGGGGTCAACTAGGGGGCACCAACATTATTTTCTCTAAATACCATCATAACTAGTATAATCATTACTATTAATACAGTGAGTAATGATTACTTCTCCTTTTAAATATTTTGGGCAGTCATTTACTGGGATTTCTGACATATTTTTCTTGTAAAGCTTTTTTTTAAAAACTTAAAAAGCAATAAACAGCTAACACGCAAGGAAAGTAATGAGTAATTACTGTTGTGGCACTTTGAGAGGTGTGTGTAAATAATGTCTGTAAGTTTTAAAAATAATATTCCAAGCTCTGGTTTTGATCCAGCCTTCACTTTCCAATAAAACATAACATTGAGAAAAACGTCTTTCATTTTGTTTTATATTTCTTAGATTCCATTGACTCTCTAAGGATACGGTGGGTAAAATTATATTTGAGAAGTAACTGTATATTTGGGAACGCAAGAGCTCTCAATATGAGGGAGAATTTTTGTTTGGATGAATTTGAATTGATTTTAATTACTGCTGTGAATAAAGAAACCCCTATCTCTCCAGTAAATATTTTGTGTTTGTAACTGTCAAATCAGCATTCTCTTTTCTCCATCTGTGACTTCAGTGAAATATCACAGAGTTCAATAAAACAGTAAATAAGAAAAGGGTTCTCCAAAGAGAGTAAATTTTATTGTTATTCAGTAAGGTGGCCCATTCATTCTCATGCTCATTTTCTCATCTGCTTTAGGATTAACAAGTATCATGCACAAAAATGCCCCCTGGTGGAGATACCCAAGCCATATCAAGTGCCTTCCTTGGCCCTATTTAAGTCTGACACTGATGCCTCAAGCTGCAGATGCTCTGAGATATTTATTTATTTATTTATTTATCTATTTATTTATTTATTTATTTATTTATTTATTGGACTTATATACCGCCCCATAGCGCTACAAGCACTCTCCGGGCGGTTTACAATGTAATTATACAGGCTAAACATTGCCCCCCCCCCAGCAAGCTGGGTACTCATTTTACCGACCTCGGAAGGATGGAAGGCTGAGTCAACCTTGAGCCGGCTACCTGGGATTTGAACCCCAGGTCGTGAGCACAGTTTTAGCTGCAGTACAGCGTTTTAACCACTGCGCCACGAGGCTCCTTTATGGGATAGTGATAATAACCCCCAGCTTCTAATGCAAGACAGAACTGTGTTGTCTATGGATGTAAAGAATACTTGTAAAGTCCTCTGTGAATGTAAAGAATACTTTCTTCTTCCTGTTTCTTAGGCCTGAACAGAACAGGTCACTGGACAAAGAATTACAGAGCTCTCAAGATTCATCCTGTGCAGTGTGAGAGTGAGACTCTCTTTTACCCATTAGGAGTTCTTCGCCAAATAGTGTCCATTCCCTTTGAGGAGAAAAGCACAGAAGGATGAGATTATTGTACCAAAAAAAGATACAATGAACCCATTCAGTTCTTCTAATTCCTAAAAGTGCAGGGCACAAAGCAGCAGCTGTCAATAGTTTCTCCAATTTGGACAAAAATCATTCTTGCAAATGAAAAAAACTCTATGAAGATCAACAGAAAATATCTCACCATTTCACCGGTGAAGAGAGCAACTTTGTAGTTTTCTGTTCTCAAGGACAACCACAAGACAAGTGAACATATACATCTCCAGCGTACTGCAAGGCCGTGCACTCCGTAAGCTTGCATGCCTTGCATAGCTCAGACAGAACTCCCCTAACTCCATCTCATGCACTCAACTATCCTATCAGCATTACTAAGTTAAGATTCAACTACCGGTAAGTTCTGCAGGTGCAATGAGAAAGGGTACTATCATGTCCTTTACTCAGTCAATCTGCTTATATGGTGGGAAAAAGCAGGAGGACCATACTTCTGGCTTTGGCTACATTTGGGAAGACTTAGACTGACAAGGAGAAATCAAAAGAAATATCAATTTCCATAAAACATCACATACTAATTTATATGTATAGATGCAAAATTATAAATTATATTCATAATTTAAACGAAATTACATTATATCTCACTTGAGTAGAAGAAGCTGGCCAGATGATCTATTGAGTTCACAATCCAAATGTTATCTATAGATGAGTAACATCAAAGTCTTTGATTTCCCTGTGGTCCTATATATTATTATTAGAGTTAATAATAATTAGGTCCATCACCTAGAGGTTATTTTAAATTGTTCTGCATACTTCCCTGTTTTCCCAAAAATAAGACTTAACCTGAAATAAGCCCTAGTACAGTATGATTTTTCAGGATGCTCGTAATATAAGCCGTACTCCAAAAATAAGCCCAAGTTAAGTGGAACCCCACCTTCCACCATTGTACAGCAACCAGAAGATGACATGACTGTACAGTGGTGCCCCGCATGACAATAATAATCCGTCCCATAGAAATCACTGTTTAGGAAATCATCATCATGCGAAAACCATTTCTCCATTGGAATGCATTGAAACCCGTTTAATGCATTCCAATGGGGAAAATACCTCCTCGTTTTGTGGAGATCGCCCATAGGGCAGCCATTTTGCAGAGCGCCGATCAGCTGTTAAATTGGCTGTCCTGTGAAGCATGGGTCCCGAAAACACAGGGCAGCCATTTTGCGAAGCTGCCGATCAGCTGTAGAAAACAAACGGTCCGCGAAGCATGGACCAAATCATCATCAAGCGAAAATCTCCCATTGGAATGACTGTTTCCTGAATTGCTATAGTCATCCCAAAAAGTCTTGTTATGCGGATTCGTCGTTTAGCAGGGTCGTCGTCTAGTGAGGTACCAGTGTATTTGAATAAATGTAGATTGCTGTACATGAAAAAAACCCATCATCTGAAAATAAGCCCTTATGCGTTTTTTGGCGCAAAAATTAATATAAGACCCTGTCTTATTTTCGGGGAAATACAGTAGCAACTACAACCGAAAACTTGTTTTGAATGAAAAACTTGAGACTTTTGTATATTGAATAGCTATGTTCAATGGAGATAAAGTATTTATAGTGCTTATAAATTAGCAGCTAATTAGTAGATCAAGCAACTAAGAGAAGACACCAAGTTAAACCACTTCCTCTGAACTCACTACTTACATGTGTTTATTCACAGAACAGCTTTAAACTACAATAACTTCAGAAAACTGGATGTCAAGTTCCATCCAGCATAATGCCTTCCTTAACCAATGTGCTGATGAAAATCCGGATGGTCTGAAAAGGTCAGGCCCATTGTTTAATATTAATTGCTAAGCATTACAAAATAGATTGAGTCTAAGTTATTTGTTCACATAAGACCTTCTAGTTCTCAAAAGAGAAGGCTAACTTGCAAGGAAGCAAACATCATTCCTACTGTCCTACTGTCAATCATCATTTTAAAATTATATATTGTTGTTTTCAGTTTTCACAAATTTGCTTGTTTTTAATATGCACGGAGCACAGCCCACTAGGTCTTAAAGATTAGTGACAGGGTCACCTATTTGTGTAATCCTGAAAAAAAAACAGTTACTATATTTATCTATCTATCTATAGTGGTACCCTGCTTAACGATTACCCCGACTGACGACGAATCCGCTTCACAATGATGTTTTTGCAATCGTTATTGCAATTGCAAAATGATGTTTTAATGGGCAAAATCCGCTTTACGACGATCGGTTCCCTGCTTTGGGAACCAATTCTTCGCATTACGATAAAACAGCTGATCATTGGGTTTTCAAAATGGCTCCCCGCTGTGTTCAGGACAGATTTTTCACTGCACAGGCATCGGAAAATGGCCACCCTATGGAGGATCTTCGCTGGACGCTGAGGTATTTCACCCACTGGAACGCATTGAACCGGTTTTCAATGCATTTCAATGGGCTTTTTTATTTCGCTTGATGAGGATTTCGCTCTACAGTGATTTCACTGGAATGGATTATCCTCGCCAAGCGAGGCACCACTGTATGTATGTATGTATGTATGTATGTATGTATGTATGTATGTATGTATGTATGTATCTATCTATCTATCTATCTATCTATCTATCTATCTATCTATCTATCTATCTATCTATCTATCTATCTATCTATCTATCTATCTAACATGGATCAGCAGGACTGGACACACACATATTGGTATTAATATGAAAAAGAAACTGCAAAGAACTTCTTATTATTTGTGGGGTACATATAGGAGCTTACTTGACCTGTCCATTTTTTTTAGCAATGCTAATGATCAGATTGTATTTTCCCATTTGCTGACAGATAAGTGTTTGGAGTCTTTACAAACTGCAGATATAAGAAGGTAGGCTGCTAAACATGAAAATACACAGAAGTCCCTATGCATGAGATATTTATTCCACTGGGAGCATCAGATATTATAGAAGAGCTGTGTATGCAGCAAACAATATGTGAAAAAATAAGTGATGAGATATGAGAGTGTTTCTGCTTCAAGGTGGGAAAGTATTGAGAATCCACAAGGCTAAGAATATTCTAAGATCCATGCATAATTTCAAGGTCTAGATATGCCAACATACAAATAGCAGGGGCTGGACCTATGACAGGTGGGGTTTAGAAGACTGTAAAAGGAGAAAGAGGAAATAGAAAGACTCACTAAAGAAGGGATGAGAAAGATACTTTCTGAAGCCACACTTGCCCACAGACACACCCCCAATAAGGGAAGAAAACAGATGGGTGAGCTGCTACTACACCGGGATTATACTCCTTGTAGATTTAGAGATGACAGAGATTGTATTGGTCCTGAAGAAGAGCTAGGGGGAAAAAAAGCAGCAAAATGTTGTCATTCTAGTTGGAGAAATGCAAAGAAAGTAAGACAGAAATCTCTGAGAAGAACAAAATAGTCAAGGTCCTCTGGACCAGAACCAGTTTAAGAGAGGTAATAAACTAAGAAATTTCTCTGGCTAATTCCCAAATCAGGAAGGGGATATTGGAGAGTGATCTCAAGGAACCCTGGCTGAAGTTCGTACTCTTGACTTAGCAGCAATCTGCTACGGCAGGTGAGTTCATTTCCCTTTACATGAATATAATTTGCACAAGAGGATTTTGGCAATTCTGGTTATACTTAAGCGAAGAGTAAACTTAAATTAAGGTGAAGTAAAGGGAGTAATTTAAAGGGAGGCAAGATGTCAAAGAAGCTGACTCTCGGGTTTGTGGTCGTCATTTTCGCAACAACAGTTAACATTATTGAGCAGGAGTATTTAACATAGAAGAATTACATTTCTGCCATTTCCTCTGGAAACTCACCAGAGGACCAGAGAGATTCTATTTCAATTCCCTTCTTCAACCTAGACACATTTCCTCTTCCAAGCGGGTTTCAGCTCAATCAGAACTTTCCACAGGCTATGCTAGACTATTTGTATGGATGTTGCAGAAGCCTAAGGTAAAGGTAAAGATTCCTCTTGACATTTAGTCCGGTCATGGACGACTCTAGGGCGTGGTGCTAATCCCCATCTCCAAGCCGTAGAGTCAGCGTTTGTCCGTAGACAGTTTCCGTGGTCACGTTGCCAGCGCAACTAGACACGCAACGCTGTTACCTTCCCACCGTGGTGGTACCTATTTATCTACTCACATTTACATGCTTTCGAACTGCTAGGCTGGCAGGAGCTGGGACAAGCGACGGGAGCTCACTCAGTTGCATGGATTCGATCTTAACGACTGCTGGTCTTCTGACCTTGCAGCACAGAGGCTTCTGTGGTTTAACCCGTAGTGCCACCACATCCCTGCAGAAGCCTAAACTGATTAGCAACTCCATAACCCAAAGCCTCCCTGGGTTTGAGGGATTTGGGGAGGTATTTTCTAAGAAAAATATTTCATTCCCAAGCTCAGATTACAAAGCACTGGTTTCGTTTCTGGGGAGTTCATTTCGACATCTTTTGCAGCTTACAGTAACAAACACAGTGGGATTTTACAAAACCCAACAACTTTCTACAGTGAGTCACACTAGATACAACAATATCTCCTTCACATTTCTGAAAAGCTGTCACCTGTGTGCTGACATTCCCACTGTGAAACTTCAGAGGCAGTGGTTTGCAATGTCCAGGGTTGTGTGTGTATGTATAATGTGTATGTTTATATATAAGTATATAAAATGCCTAAAGTGATGTAGAGAAAGAAGCAGATACAGATCACCGCAGGAATTTTGGACTTTACAAATAAAATCCAGCTCTTTAATTTATGTCTAAAAATATACAGGGTGCTTCAAAGCTACTTACATGTTACAAATTGAGGTACAAATAAGGTTCTATAACAATTGTTGAATAGCTGGTAGAGGCAACATTAAAACTGCCATGGATTTAGCATCTTCTATATCCCTCATATAGATGATTTTTAATATGAGAATGATATGCTACAGCAGTCCTCCTTGGAATATTTAGCATCATTTGTTTTATATATATGGATATCTTTGCAATATGTGTGTGTGTGTTCTTTACAAAAAAGGTTTTATCCAAACCAATATGTATTTGACCTTTTCTTGCAAAGATCTACATTACTATAAGTTATTTGTCCAATAAATGAAAGCAGCTCTCTCATAAAGGGTCAGTCATGTAGAGGGCCAATCTTCAAATTTCCATAAAATCTATTCTACCCAGTCTTGGAAAATGTTGAAGGATATCATGGTTTTAACATTTTGGATTTTCTTTTAAGAACGAAAGTGTTATTTGAGCTTCTTGTTTCACACACAGGCTGTCTTGGTAGACTCAGTGACCCATGGTTGGAGAAGGAGGTGTGCTTCAAACTAAAATGGTGGAAAAACCCCTGCCATTCTCTTCAAAGGAGGCCTGGAAGTCATAAATTAGAAATCAGGCTTTCTTGGTAGTAGCTGCCCTGCTTTGGAACTCCCTTCCTGTTGAGGTGCAACAGCCCCCCCCCCCCCGGTCAGCAATAGGAAGCAAATTAAAACCTGGAATTTTATCCAGATCTTTGAAAAACTCACCCCCTTTTAATCTTAATTTTGAGGCAATTTTGTGATGATCTCATGGTTGGCCATCTTGAGTTCTGTAATGCTTGCTAGATCGAAGGTGTTTTAGAACGAGTTTTTGCTTTGTTTATCCTTTCAATTTTGTCTGTATATTTATGTCATTTTCTTGCAAGCTGCCGAAAATAGTGGGTTATCCTCTAGATAGATGCACAGCGTATAAGTTTATTTAAAAAGTAAATGAATAAATAGATCGCTAATATGTGGCAATTTAACTGGGTATGTATGCTTTCATTTTTTTATTGATATGTTTTAACTGCTTTTAAATTATTGAATATTTTAATTAATCTGCTACGCCTTATCTAATTTTATTGACAGCCATCTTGAATTCTTTTGTGGTGGAGGAAAAGATGCAATGCAACCCAAATGAATGAATAATGAGTTAACTCAAGGCGAAGCTCGTGTATTTTAAGTGTAGTCGAATTTGTCCCCTGAACCAATAGTCCCCGGTTCTGGGCTCCCAGATGTTGCTAGATTTTAACTCCAGAGGATTCTGGGGATTTTAGTACAATACTCCCTGAGACTCACAGAGTGGAAATCGCTGGTGCAGTAGCCTTTCCCTCCTTCCTGTCCTTTTTGGAGGGCTTGCTTGAGATATGGAGCGTAACAAGAGCTTCTCTTCCACCACTCTAAATCCAGGGTACAAGTTGTGATGAACCTTGACGAGGGAGAGTTACCCAACTGTCTTCCTCATATTTAATCTTCCTGCCAGCTGAAAACATTACTTGTGGAGCCAAAGTTTAGGAGTTCCATTCCCCAACGTGCCTCCTTGAAAGGGGATGGACTTGATGATCCATAGGGTCCCTTCCAGCTCTACAATTCAAAGGTTATTTCAGTTTAAACTGTCCAAAACGTTTCCAGTTTCATACCTTTCCAGATATTATAATACTGCTATGCTAATTTTTATTTTGAAAATAATAGCACACTGCAAATTAGGGTAATGTAGAGAATCAAAAACCCTGTTAACTAAAGCACAGTGCTTCTGAGGTTGTCATTCTGGCACCTGGCCTCTAACACTAATCTTACTCAACGGCAGAAAATGAGAGGAAGAAATATTACCATTTCTTTCTCCAAGCACATCACATTTCCTGAAGCTTTTGTAATTACCAGTGATTTATTCAGATTTGGCCTTGCCTGTGCTTACTGTGCTCTGATGTCCCTCCCGTCCGCTAGTCTAATAAGACTGTCTGGCAACAAGGGGGAAATCTGAATTAATGAGGGACAGCAGGGATATCATACTAAAGCCAGCAGGCAAAATTTGGGTGTATATTTGCAGTGCTAAGTGGTGAAAATTCTTCCACGTTCCTCTCCTTTTCACAGACAGAAACTAAAAAGGAAAGCCACCTGATATTTCCACCAATATTGTTTCCAGAAAAAAGATCTTAATATATTGAAATGATTATGATCTGTGTTGCTCACAGAAGAGTTTGTCCACAATATCACGTGGAAATATCCAGAAGAGACTAATGTTTTGCTTTGTTATTTTGAGTTGTAATGTGGACTTAGATCTCTTTCCTAGAGAGAAGATTTCTCAGGTAGTTGCCAATAAATAAGAATATTTGAGCTGGCAAGAGGCTGCAGCAGTGCTGAGCACTTCGTGAGTTTTCATCCTGCAATCAGGCAAAACCACATGCCATTTTTCACTTGCTCCAAAAGATCATAGGTATGAGATTTGAGCAGCAACATTGATCAGGACGTGAAGGAACAACAGGAAATAGAATGGAATCCTTTTCGGTGCAAAGTGCTCAACAGAGTGGCCCAACTGCCCGAACCTCAGGCACTGCTGGATGAACGAGATTACCCAGACTCCTTTCTGTCCAGTTTTAGACTAAGATTTGGCATCAGTGATCCTCATAGATTAACACAAATGAGAGATAAAAGCCATATTCAAGTGTTCGAAAACAGTGTTAATCTTAACCTGTGAGCAAAGAGAGCAAAAAGGTCCCCCACCCCACTCACTGCAGCATAATAAAGAGCAAATTTTGACAGTGAAGTTCTCCATGTGGTCAGAAAAACTGAAAAATCAAGGCTCCTATTTTCATGAAGAAAGTTCACTGCTCTTCAGATTTAGTCCATTACAAGGAAGAGCTGGGATTGGAGGGAGTTAGGCTGGGCTGCTTCCTCATCTCACAAATTAAGATTAATCCAATTATTGAATGCTGGAGTAGGGCTACAGAATCCTCTATTCTTTCCTTTCTCGCAGGTAGCTTTTGGTACCAGCAACCAAGGCATCTTGCTGAACTATCTCTGTAGTTGGGGGCTAGGAAACAGTGACGTAAGGGATGAAATGCTCTTGCTTAGTATAATAAATCCCACTAGAGTAGGCCCATTGAATCAGTGGGAATTTGTTAACTCCTTCCACAGTTTACCAAAGCTACACAGGCTTCCTCCTCTCCCTGGAGGCACAATGGAAAATTAAACTCCCAACTTCTGGTTCTGCAGAGATATACCTTTGGCTCACTGAGTTAGAACACTTAAAGACTCCAGAGAAAAACGACATTTGTGTGAATGTCCTGATCGCTTTCTTTTAAGAAATGAAAACAGTGCCATAACTAACATCATTTTTTCTGTTCTTCAGCAAACTCTATAAGCAGACAGTTGCTTAAAGAAGCTGACAGGAATGCTTTTGGTGATCCTTGGAAAATTCCCCAGATACTATGCTCAGGGAGATTTCAAAGTCACACTGACAAAACCTCAGAACTTCAGCCTGACATCTGGGCAGTCTGTGGCTAAAACTGTTTGTTATTTCCAGTTAAATAAAACTAACAAATGGATTGTTCCACATCAAGGTAGCCAGAGATCAATTCTGGTATCCTCACTGACAATACAAAAAAGGGCTGAAACTCTGTGTGTGGGGGGGGGGGGCAATATAAAGCCCCTTTCACTTACTTCCCATTTATACAACTCCCTGTTGTGTCAAACCATTTCAAACTGATTTATCGGCTATGTTCTTAAGTGAACTTAACTGGAACTTTGTAAAAGTTGATAATAGAGGCTGCTGTCATGGAAATCATTGTATTAAATATTCTCAAAACACTACAAATAAGGAACACAGACATGATGAAGCTGTCACACAAGCAATTTGCAAACTCTAGTGCAGTTTCTCATATAATCTTTAAGGCAATTTTCAAGAAAATCTCAAAAGACCAATAGAGAACTTGGATGACTTGGAGTCATCCATATACATTCATCTCTTTCTGTGCACGCTGCTCCTTATGCAGTGAAAACCACACTATCTACCCTGCATACAAAAGGAGGCTATCAGGAGGCTTCAGGGTTTACAGAAGTTCTCCCCCTCAACAAAACCAAAAGAGGAGGTGACCAAAAGCAGCACAGTGAGGACTGAGTATGGCCAGACTTGGTAGACCTCAAGCTGATTCTTAGAGGTGGGGGTAAAGAAAGCTCAAGGAGACGGGAATAAACAGCTGTATGGAAAAAGGCACAACTCACTGAACAGAGATTTTGAACAGAACTATTCACATTTCAATAATTTTTTATATTCCCACTTGTTATAATTATCTGTACCAGAAACTCTGCAGTATCAATCATATGCCGCTCATCAACACCCAACGAGGCACTATGTGTCAAGCAAAACCTGGGAGCAGATGAAAGCTGGATGACAGAACACCTGCTCCAATGAGAATAGTTAAAACTGACAATTAACATAACGCCAAATTGGTATGGTTTGCAAAATAAGTTACATGGGAAACTTGGGAACAGGTCGACCTCAAAACAGGACAGTGCCAAAATGTATGAAAACCTCAAACTCTTTCAACATCAGAGCACCACAAAGAGGTGAATACAAAATACTGAGTACAGTGGTGCCTCGACTTATAAAATTAATCCGTATTGGAATGGTGGTCGTAACTCGAAAATTTCGTAAGTCAAAGCACCATTTCCCATAGGAATGCATTGAAAACCATTTAATCTGTTCCAGCCAAAAATTTCCTGCGGAGGCTTCCTGGTGTGGCGGTTGTGGCAACTTTGGAATCCCAAGGAGCTGGCACTCAGTGCGGTGGTTGGGATGGCTGCGGGGACAGGAGGCAGAGGGCATGGGGGTGGCTTAGGAAGCCCAGGAAGCCAAAAGCCGCTCCGACCCCCACGCTGAGTGCTGGCTTCCTGGGCTTCCAACGCTGTTCTGACCGCCACACCGGGTGCCAGCTTCCCGGGCTTTCAAAGCACTGACACTCAGCGCAGCAGTCGGGACAGTGTTGGAAGCCCAGGAGGCTGAGCCTACCTTTTCCTAACCTTTGGGGCGAAGAAGCAGCCTCTTCGCCACCAACGGTTTGAATCTCCCACCCTTTCCCCCTGCCTTTTTCCTTTCGTAGATCAAAGCTCCAGCTGCAAGTCGAACCAAAAATTTGCGGCCGGAGCTTTTCGTAAATCATAAGAAGGGACGTTCATAAGTCAAGGCCGCACTGTACAAGCTGCAAAATCCCCTTACTAGAAACCTACATGCCAGATGAACTATTCCAAAGCTATTTCTGCAGTCAACCCCACGATGCTGAGAACCCTGTGCATTTCCATTTCTTATTCCTGTATTGCTTCGCTATATTTCATTGTACAAACAACAAACTTGATGATGAAGTTGACGATTCTACATTTTTCATTAAACCTATCAGCAGTGAAAAGAGGGATGTGAATTAAAAACTCTTCTGACAGAGTCAACAGAAATGACTTCCCTGCTTCATTTTTATGGAAATTTTGAGGAGCGGAGGTGGCATGTGCAAAGCAATAACATTCCTGCAGAAGTGCTTTCCTGGCTACTTGGCAAGCGAGGATGCAAGTAACAGGATGTGGTAAGGAACAGCAAACTCATTTCTCACCCTGACATAACCTTCATCACTTCAAGTAATTATTATATTTTCTGAAAAGCATCAACAGTTGCCTAAAAGTAGTGGCTTTTGTTTTCCTCCACCTCATGAAGCTTTACATTTGGCTTCAAAGTAGTCTCACAAGAAGAAACCAATAATTATTAAATGTTTATATTATTTCTGCAACACACACACACACACATACGCACACAATTGTATGACACTATTACAGCATGAGTGACTTATCACCCCTTTCATAAGAAGTACAGTGGTGCCTCACTTAGCGATTGCCTCGTTTAACGATGTATTCACTTAGCGATGAGGTTTTTGGAGTGATCTTGCGCTCCGTTTAGCAATGTTTCCAATGGGGAAATTTCGCATAGCGATGTTCGGGACCTTGCTTCGCTTAGTGATGACAGTTTAGGCCCCCCTGTTTCGCTTAGTGATGTCCGTTTTCGCTATTTTAAGTGTGTCTTAAAATGTTCAGAAACTGCTTAAAATGCTTGGAATCGTTAGTGCACCTTGTAAAACCTTTGCAAACTTAATTTGGCTTTGTTCTGAGTCTTCGTTAATTTTTGGTGATTTCCCCCCCCCCCACTGGAATGCATTGAACTGTAGGTTTGACAGTTTTTCAACATTTTAAGACACTTTAAAAATAGCGAAAACGGACCTGTCAAAACCATTGAAATGCATTGAAACTTATTCAATGCATTCCAATGGGGGAACCGCGTTTCGCTTAGCAATGTTTCCTATGGCGATTTTCGCTTAAGGACGGTAATCCGTTCCCATTGGAACGGATTATCCGGTTTTCAATGCATTCCTATGGGAAATGGTGTTTCGCTTAGCGATGTTTTCCCATAGTGATGTTTTTTGGAACCAATTAACATCGCTAAGTGAGGCACCACTGTATTGTCAAGAACTTCAGGTATACATGGTGTACGTATGGCTAGAGATGTGATTTTATTCCATTTGGACAGAGAACTTGAATGGGAAAAGTATTGACAGTAAGAATTGCATTATTAATCCTGATTTTCAAAGAGGCAGCTATATAGTATTAGTATGTGTGGCAATCACCCACATCACTCATGCTATTTATAGTCATGAGCTGATTTGCATGAACCTATGGGAGGACTGGAGAGGTGGAGTCAGCAGCTACATGAGGCTTAGCAGGAGAAGGAAGAGTCAGATAGGGCTGGTTAGTTAGAGAGAGAAGGAACAGATACTGAGAGAGATAGAGCTGGTTAGGAAAATAGGCAGAGAATGTGGTAATGATATGGCAAGAGAAAAGAAGTATGTACTGAGACGACTGTTGATTATTTGCTTATGTATAATGTGTATCTGAGAAACATGTTATTATTCAATCTGCTTCATTTCAATAAATAAGTTCTGTATCTCTTCACAAGTCAAATGTTCAGACAAATGTCATTTATATTGTGGATTGAGGTAATCCACTGGTGGCAGCGAGAAGAAAAAGCAATGTGAGCCTTTGTGAGGGAAAGACAAGCAGGAGCCACAAGGGCAAGCACCACAGTATGTTTCAGGATATATACTTTTTAAAAAAGCAATGCAACACCTTGAAGATTAACAAAGTTATTTAAGTACTGTACTGTGTTTCCCCAAAAATAAGACAGGGTCTTATATTAATTTTTGCTCTAAAAATGCATTGGAGCTTATTTTCAGGGGAAGTTTTGTTTTATTTTCATTTACAACAATCTACATTTATTCAAATACAGTCGTGTCATCTTCTTCTGGTTGCTGCACAGTGCTGCACAATGGTGGGGGGTAGGGTTTCACTTAACTGGGGTTTATTTTTGGGGTAGGGCTTATATTATGAGCATACTGAGAAATCCTACTAGGGCTTATTTTCAGGCTAGGCCTTATTTTCGGGGAAACAGGGTATTAACTTTTGTGGATTACAATCCATTTCCTCATAAACAGGGAATACAGTATTTAGGCCACAGGTTAATAGGCACAGCACATATAGTTGAAGGGTGCAGAAAAAAATTAATGGGTAATACACAGGCTTTCAGAGTACTGATTATAGGAATATCCTGGGAATAGGTGGCATGATATAAACAATCTCTTGGCTGATATGGAATGGTTAGGCTGTTTTCTTTGCTTTCAGGAAGAAGTTAACTTACCAAAAGAAAACCACATTTTTAGCTGAACACTTGACTAAAGAAAGCCAGATGCCTGCTAAAAAGCCCCAATCCCTGTTTGAGCCTCTAAAAGCAAACTGAAATATATGCATAGAACCTCCTTGAACTGTCTCCTTCTCAAATGTTCTTTTGTAATTCCCTCTTTTTATAATAAGCACTTTGAGATCAAAGATAAGTCGTCCTGGTATATTCTGACACTGGCTTTTGTTTATTACCATTTCTCTTGTCAGAGATGTACTGACATACTCTCTTCCACAGAGACTGTTCTGTCTGCTCATGTACAGGAAAAGGCTATTTAAAAGAGAGAAGGGAGAGAGAGTCAAAGTGAGTTACTTTCATAACATTCAGTCTCTGTGTGTTTAATCAATACTTAAAAAGTTCACTACAACCGTTAATAATGCAGTATTTACACAGTGCAGTGTTAATGAAACTGAAGTCTAAATATTATACTTCATGTACTTGAAGAAGTGCATTATAATCCAACGAAATTCAAACTGAAATAAATCTGAAGGTTAGAGGTAGCCTCACACATTTGTTTTTGTAATACACTATAAATATAGGTCATTAATAATGACTCATTATTAAGTAAGGATGAGGACTCGAAAGTTGCACCAGTGACTCAACTTGGGGGGGGTGGTTCCCCCAATGACTTTGACTTGATTGGTGACTCAGAACCCACCCACCCCTTTCCTTTTTCTGGGGGGAAAGCGTCTTTTTAATAGGAATTAGACTTGGAGCCTGTAACTCGAGACTTGGTACCAAACATTCAGACCTGGGATTTGGGATGCCAACCCAAAGACTTGCCCAACATCCTTGTTATTAAGTATAAAAATGCTCCTCATGATAATGGTTCTCTTTGAATATTATTCCTGTTTGTTCTGAACA
Organism: Pogona vitticeps; assembly: GCF_051106095.1. Lineage (NCBI taxonomy): Eukaryota > Metazoa > Chordata > Lepidosauria > Squamata > Agamidae > Pogona > Pogona vitticeps. Next base: position 28,075,340 of record NC_135783.1, on the reverse strand, counting down.
AAACATGAAGTTGTGGGAAAAGAGAAAACACCTTTCTGAAGGATGAGACACTCTGAATGAGAAATGGAACTGAATTGCAGACTGCTGCACATCGTCCTTTGATTACCTGACTGTGCTCACAGGATAAGGTCTGGATTTTGAAAACCTCAGGGACCCCTTAGTTATCTCAGTGCAGGCCACCACTGAGTACTCCTCATCTGTGATTTCCTTCAAACCGTTCCTCATCTTTGTTGACTGCCTCCTAAACTTCTCTATTTTCTTGAAATTTGTCCCTGTAATTGGCAACAACAGGGAGTCTTTTTGAAAGCCCCTCGCTGCACAGGAACAGCAGTTTCTGATTTGATAAGGGCTAGGGAGAATAAGTGCTACATTTAAGGCAGGATTATACCTCAGGACTGCTTGTAATTCCTAAACGGAAAAACAAAGATGCAGCTACACATGGGCTCTTCTGGTGTAGTCATTGTCTAAACCTACAAAATGCTGAAAAGAGGAAATACAGGGCAGCTTTGCTTATAATGTGTTTAATTACTAAAAAAAAGACCTTTAGTTAATGCTGGCCTTTGATTACAGACACATGGGACTTTAATATTTTTATTTCATTTTGTTTTATTTGCTTGGAAGAAATCTTCTTGTTGTGAAAAAATATTGTTCCCAAATGAAATTCAAACTACAGCTATTTAAATGCACTTTCTTATCATCTCCCCATCTCCCCAACGTCTGCTTCAGAAAGGCTCTCTAAAGTAGCACTAGTTGGGGCGTTCTGGGAATTGCAGTATAAAAAGGTAATTCTTCCAAGGTCTGACATAATGTATGAAATCTAAACTTTTCATAAATAAAAGATGTGAAAGGCCATCAGCGCAGTTCAACAAACCAGTGATCCAGCTTAAGAAATATTACTGAGGTTGGCAGTTTTGTTTAGGCTTTTCCTTAGTGCCTGGTTGTCTAATCAGAGTGGTTTTTAAATGAGATGGCTTGTAGTTTGCTTTTAATTCTGTTTTAGTAATGCTTTTACCTAAAATTTTTAATATAATGTTTATTTCATTCTTTTTAAATATTTGAATAACCTACCGTTTTTAGCTTTTAAAACTGTATTTTTAATGATGGGAGCTACTTTGGATCCTAAAGAAGAAAGGCAGTGTTAAAATATTTTAAAGAAATAAATGCAAAGCTTCCTGAAAGCCCAGTCTACTGGAAAAATAGAATGATGCATTTCCTTTTTTATTTTGTATTCCTCTTTTAAAACAAGTCACCACTCCTTTTGTGGGTACTGTTATGTACCCTTAAGCTACCCATGCCAGATTGCTACCCCATAAATCCATCCTTCTATAACAGCATTGCATTATACTGATTTTTATTAATGACCTGGATGAGGGAATGCAGGGAATACTTATTAAATTTGTTCATGACACAAAATTGAGTTGAACAGCGAATACTTTGGAAGACTGGAACAAAATTCAAAAAGATCTTGATAGGCTTGAGCACTGAAAACATCATAATGAAATTTAACAGGGTTAGGTACACAGTTCTACACCTAAGATGGAAAAACAAATGCAAAGGTACAATATAGGGAATACAGTACTTGGCTCAGTAATACTACAAGTGAGAAGGATTTGGAAGTTGCTGTAGATCAAAAGCTGAATATGAACCAATAGTGCAATGTGGCTGCAAAAAAAGGTAAATGCTATTTTAGGCTGCATTAAAAGAAGTATAGTCTCCAAATCCCATAAAGTATTATTACCCCTCTATCTGACACTGGTTAGACCTCATCTTGAGAATTGTGTTCAGTTCTGGACACTGCACTTTAAGAAGGATGTCAACAAACTGGAGCAAGTTCAGAGGAGAGCAACAAGGATGATCAGGGGACTGGGAAAAATGCTGTATGAGAAAAGACTGTAAGAACTAGGCATGTTTAGCCTTGAGAAAAGAATATTGAGATGAGGCATGATAGCACTTTTCAGATACTTTAAAGGTAGTCATACAGAGGAGAGGCAAGATCTTGATCATCGCAGGGTGCAGGACATCCAAAAATGGGCTCAAGTTACAAGAAGACAGATTTCAGTTGAATATCAGGAAAATCTTCCTAACTGTTAGAGCAATATGACAATGAAACCGATTACCTCAGGAGGTAGTGAATGCTCCAATGCTGGGGGCATTCAAGAGAAAACTGGACAATGATATATTATATATGTTTTAATTTGGATTCCTGCGTTGAGCAGAGGGTTGGACTTGGTGGCCTTATGATTCTATGACCTTGGTTTTGGCTGGGGAAAGAGTGATAAAGGGACAGATAAATAGGGTCATGAAGGATGATGACCTTTCTGCCACACATAACCAAAAATAAAAGTAACATTTAGGATTTTTGTAGGGAAAAAAATCAGGGGATCTGCTATTTTCTTTTGATCCATAAGACTATGGTTCAAGTAAATTAAGTGGCATGCTCAAATCTTCATTAATTATATGGACTGCAGTTTCCAGAATTCTTCCAGCCAGATGGCCCTTCTTTTGTAAAAATACCTGATCCTGAGATACATTCAAATGATTTTCATAACAATCCTGAATCCATCTGGGAGCGGTTAAGACTGAGACAGTCTACTGCCATCTACTGCTGAAGCGGCCATTTTCAGCAGTAGAGGCGGGGGAGGGGCAATGCTTTTCCAAGCTCCCAGCTAAACCCATGGAAAGTTCTGCAACTGTAAATCTTCCACTGGTAGTTCCAGAAACAGGATGTTCTGGGAAAGAGGTCGAGACTGCCTTGAGCTTGCTTGGTCCAAGGTTCCTCCATTCCTCCCTGAGACCCCCAACTGGCTTCTTCTCCCTGTGATCTTGCATTAGTAAAGAAACAGTGGGAAGGGTGGAAATGCCAGGTCAATGAATTAAACTGAACTTCATTTGTAAATTCTGCCAGTGCATGAATTATTGAAGTGAGCCCCCCCTTTTTTTCCAACAACTCTTGAGAAGTGCAGAAAGGCTACTTTGGTCAAGACTATTTAATCCAGTTAAGTTCTTCTCTGTCCCTTTTGCAAGGCATAAGATAGATGTGATTGATGAGCCCCCACCCCACCCTCTTTGCTCTTCCACTTAAATTTGCAACAGCCACTTACAATCCTGTACATATGCCCACAGGAGTATCGGGGGGTTAAATCCCATTGAATTCAGTGGGGCTTACTGCTTAGGAGAAGTAAGGAAGATTACTCTGAGGATGTAGAAAAGAGCAGTTCTTTTCAGATCTGCCACAAAGTAAGCTGTTTTGAATGCTCCAAAAAGATGTAAGATAGGAAATGTGTAGCTCGTGCTTCCTCTCCCAGCAATTCCTAGCATCATCCAAAATGCTTCCTCTTTTGTTGCTTGTTTTGAAGACCAGCTTATCTGTATGTCAAATGGCAAATGGTTTGGAAATTTTGTAAATTTTAGTCCAAACTGTCATGGCCCTTGGATTGTCTCAAGGTGATGGTTGTAATACCCATAAGTCCCAACATCCTGTACTGATCTGTGTATCAGTTTATCACACAATATTCTAATCACTACCTCAGCAATGAAGATCTCAGGATGACCTTCTCATGAAACTCTCTGGGTAACCTATCAATCAGGCTAACACAACTTCCAGTATGGTTATAAGGATGAAATACTGTACAGAGGAGAGAACCATATATGGGTCCTTGAGTTACTATGAGGAAAATCACAATGTATGATTTTAAAAATCCACAAACCTCTACAGTTGAAACAGACTTTTTAATTTGTATTTATTTACTTATTTATCTCTGCTTAAAAAACAGAGACATCACATTGCCAACATTGCCAACAAAAGTCTGAATAGTCAAAGCTATGGTTTTTCCTGTAGTGATGTATGGAAGGGAGAGCTGGACCATAAAGAAAGCAGACCGCCGAAGAATTGATGCCTTTGAATTGTGGTGCTGGAGGAGGCTCTTGAGAATCCCCTGGACTGCAAGGAGAACAAACCTATCAGTTCTAAAGGAAATCAACCCTGAGTGCTCACTGGAAGGACAGATCCTGAAGCTGAGGCTCCAGTACTTTGGCCATCTCATGAGAAGAACAGACTCCTTGGAAAAAACCTTGATGTTAGGAAAGTGTGACGGCAAGAGGAGAAGGGGACAACCGAGGATGAGATGGCTGGACAGTGTCTGCGAAGTAACCAACATGAATTTGACACACCTCCGGGAGGCAGTGGAAGATAGGAGGGCCTGGCGTGCTCTGGTCCATGGGGTCATGAAGAGTTGGACACAACTAAACGAAATGACGAACGACGACTTATTTATTGAGAGGATAAAATGTTTTCATACACTTCTTGAATGAAAGAACAGTAGGGATAATTTGAGGTGGAAGCAAATAGCAGGTTAAAATTAGAAATGATAGAACATTCTAGTCAGTAGTTTAAAAAGCACAATATGTCTAAAGATATGTCAGCATTTCACATTTCTGCATAATGTTCTTAGGCAGATTTTCAAGTCTAGAAGTCTTACCGAGGGCGTGAAAATGGCTGCCGCTATGGAGGGTTCCGTTTAGCGACGATTTCACATAGCGAGGGTTAATCCGGAATGGATTAACCTCGCTATACGGGGCACCACTGTAGTTAGCAAATTTGAATTCCCTGCTTTTTTCCCCTGCTTTTTTCCTATTGCAACTCGAAGCTCGGGCCGCAAGTCAATGCAAAATTTTGTGGCTGGAGCTGGTCGCAACTCAAAATGGTCGTAAGTCGGAATGTTTGTAAGTCGAGGCACCACTGTATTATTTTTCTAAACACCATGTGAGTGACAAAGCCTATTGCTGATCTGAGTGGTATCATCATGCAGTCCTTCAGAATTCTTTTCTGCCCTGTTTCCTCATCAATTCAAAGAAAATCTATGAAGATCTCTGTATTTAAAGATCTATTTTTGAATTATTTTCCTCACAGAATATATATTTTCTCAGCATATTTTCTTTCAAAATAAACACTGCTAAGTGTGTATTTGCCTCAAAGTGCATTATTAAGTGCATTATTTCATATATACTGTAAAACATATACTTTTGTACAACTTTCTTCTACATTTGAGAACTAAATCTCAAAATTCAAACAGGGACATCTGAAGAACAGCAATATGATCAGTTTATTCTTCTGGAAAGCAGATATTAAACTGGTCACTTTGAGAAGCAGACTGAATGAAAGCTTTCTGCATTTATACAATGGTCTACCTGGAATGGACTCTAGCCACTGAAAAAAATATTAAGTGAAAGATGCTCTATGGTGCTTTGGCAGCCTGAAGGACTTCCATATTTTTGTTACTTTGAGGAGCTGATTTAGTTAAAGGTGCATGTACTGTATATGGGCTAACAAGGCCTTGTGATAAAACTCAGGATGCATATTTGCTTATAAAGGCTGGATCAATAATGTTAAATTATGTCATCAGCCATTGCTATATTTTTGTAAATAAACATTTCCTTCCACCATCAAACATCTATGTCTGTTTTGGGCTCAGGACAGCTTCAGTTACATTTTGGGCACTTAGAATTGCTAAGTCCCTCCTTGAAAAAGGAAACAACTCTCAAAACAATAAAGCAGTGCAGGAACATAGTGTGCCAGCCGAGGTAGGAGAGAGAATATTATCTTTTTGCAGACAGCTGAAGCAGAAGCCAGCCCCTACAAAGATGCCTTAGATTCGTAAAAAAGAAACCCACTACATTTGATCTTATAAAAAAGGACATCAGAGAATGAAGACAAAGAAAACAAGCTTTGTGCCAGTTCTGCCTCCATTATGCTTGTTCTTTTCCTCCCTATCAAAACATCTTGCGAGAAGAAGTAAGGAAGATGAAAAGACTTTTTACTTCCTACACATCCATCTAAAACTCACCTCATTGCACATCCACCTCTGCACATTTTCCCAGTCAAGTATTTGTAGATTTAGGTTATTCATCTGCCTTTCCTTCCAAACAAGTGTTAATGACCTATCACCATTCCACGTACATTTCAACACAGTTCATAGAATGGAGACCTCTTGAGATTCACATGCTATGGCCTGACTTTATCCTGAGAGCACAGACATAACAAGGAAAAGAGCAACCAAAAGACAGATTTCTCTGCTACAAGAGGTACGGTGGAACACAGAGATTGAAAGAATGAAGACGCTACTCGCATGAAACACTTGTACCAAGAGGGAAAAAAATCACAAAAGGCATGTTGGGTCAATATTTCATCTTCATAGATTCTTCTACAGAATCAAATTCTTAAAACTCCTCCAGTTTATGGATATGGGATATTGTACTTCTGTGGCCACTATTCAAAACACTAGGAAATGGCCCCAATATTACTGCACAATATCATGCATGTACAGTGGTGCCTCGCTTAACGAGTGCACCGTTTAACGACGAATCCGCATAGCAATGCATTTTTTTGCGATCACTAATGCGATCGCATTGCGATGTTTTAGGTGGCAAAACATTGCATTGCTATGATCGGTAAGCGTTTCGCTTACCAATCTTCGCATTGCGATGTTTAGAAAACAGCTGATCAGCAGTTCCAAAATGGCAGCCAGGTGCAGAAAATGGCCACCCGCAGCGTTTCCGCGCCCTGCCCTCGCTTACTGAGGCGGCGAAAATGGCAGCCGGATGGGGAATCTTCGCTTACCGGTGAGTTTCCCCCCATAGGAACGCACTAAACTGAGTTTAATGCGTTCCTATGGGGTTTATGTTCCGTTATAGCGATGTTTCCGGATAGCGACGTTAATCCTGGAATGGATTAATGTCACTATGCGGGGCACCTCTGTACTGTATTACCAGCAGGAAGAAGGATGCCAAGCTTTGTGTAGCAAAGGGCAGCCTGAATGTTGACAGCACCAATGGCAGCAGTCAAGAGGGTCTACGGGCCTAAAGTTAATGTTTCCAAGTTTTGCTTGAGAGATACACATGATGCTAGCACACAAACACACATCACACATGACCCTCTTGTTTTGTTGGGAATAAATAGATAACTTTCTCACTCTTGTTCCTTCAGCAACCCTGATAACAGATCATCCTCACTAAAGAACCGCCTATATGAAAATCAGTGGGACAGAGGTAGGGTGGTGAAGGCAGCAGTGAGGGTTTCAGGATAGTCTTGGAGGGCTGCATTTATAGCTTTGGTGGGCTACAGCCTTCATACCAAGCTCCATCAAGTAATATCTCAAAGGTAATATTATTGCCATCATATGCCAAAGTCAACACAGATTGCTTTTTGATACTCAGTTGAAAATGGCTTGACTCTTTCTCCATCCTCCATGACTGAAAGTCGTAGGAAACATTGTGTTTTTTTTTTGTTTGTTTTTTGGACAACAGCTCCCAGAATTCCACAGCCAGCATCATCTTCAGTCTCTGAGCTGAAGTTGGTGGAGGCTAATTATGAAATGTGACTGTGTTTTTTCTGAAAATGTTATACATGTTTGTCCTCAATGTCTTTCAAAAAGTGATGCAAGACTTCTTTCTAATGAGGTCAGGATTTATCTTTTCCTCAGTGCACTTCTACCAGGATTTATTCAAACATTTTAACAAAGGATTTGAAATGCCCGGTCATCTAGATCTCATGTTTTTAGAATGGTGCGGATTAAAAATCTTAATAAACAAGAGTGACACATACCACTTAAAACTCTGTCCTATTAGTTGTGGCTAAAATTACAGTGGATTTATTGTTCTGTGATTTCGAGATGAAAATATATCCTCGTGTTAAGGAAAATTCTTGTTTCTAAATAATCCTTCTCCCTAGAGACATGGTTTCAAAAGTCTTCCTTGTCTTGTGGGAATTATCTTGATAATGCTACCCCAGGTTGGAGTAACCTGCTCTGCCTGTCTTAAGCAGCCATACAGCTGCCCGCTACTGTACGGGATACATTAATTTGTAGTCTGCTTAATGGATTCTTTTTCTCCGGGCCACCCAATTTAATTCTGGTTTAATGCAGGTGAGGGGGATTTATGTAGCTCCGCTCCTTGTGTGTTATCAGCTTTCCTTTGATCTCCCTGATCTTTATTGCATCCCAGGTAAGCTTCCCATTACCATGCACAGAGATTTACTTTTTCAAATTAAGGAACTCAAAGGGAACAGATGTGCTTCAAGGGCTAGTAAGTCTTATGTGATATATGCAGTATTCACAAATGATGCAAGAACTTCTTTTCCTGACTGTCCACTGCTATGTTTGAATACAGTAGCTGGTATTTATTTTTCTAATACTTCTCTCTCTCTCTCTCTCTCTCTCTCTCTCTTTCCCTTTGCATGTGTGTACTATACTGCATGCATATAGACATGCACCCATAGGTCAAAGTACCTATAAATTACAAATACTATGCCATTAGAAGAGGGACCTCTTTAAGTATCACAAGATATCTTGATTGTCACAGGATGAACCTTACATATGTCCCATAGTTTGTAAATTAGCTTGTTTTCTTTTGTGATTGGTCGTTCATTTCAAGCATGCCCATTGTACAAAGGTCTGTAGAATCATACTCTGGAATACTAACATGATATCTGCTTCTAAGAACATGCTACCTATAACATATAACCTGATCCTATGAATGTTTTCAAGTGAAAGGTTGTCTACATGTCATTGTAACTTTTAGGATTCAGAAACTAAATCCAACCTGTGCCCTCAAAGAGTTAAGAGAAACAGAGAAACAAAGCCCAAAGAATTATACGTATATATTACATTACTGATTATCTGCTTCCATATGATTGCTGCCTAAAAATCTGTCCCCTGCAGTTGCTGTCTAACAGTATGGCCAGTCAAGAACAAAGCCACCTTCACTGTGATAGACTTTTTGAATGTTCACTAAAGCTTTAACTCCCATAGTGAGGGAAGGGAAGATAGTGCTATGAGGTAGAATAGAAGTTGGGACAATGTTTTTCAAGAAATGCTCAAGAAACTGCACAGGCAGTTAGGACTCAGAAATGTTATTAGTGTAATTTTGAAAGCAGTGTGTCCAGACATTGCGGTTATTAACTTCTAGATGTTGAAACTATTTCCTGTGAAAACAAAGAAAAAGGTAAAGTATTTATTTGATATCTATGAAGATTCTCAGTAGCTTTATCTGGAAGTTGAGTCATGGCAACAGGACTTCTTTCTTGTTAGATTGAAATGTTTCGCTAGTCATCCAAGTAGCTTCTTCAGTCTGAGGAGAGTCAGTAGGAGATCCCTAATATATCCTCCACTGTGGTTATGTGGTCTATACGGACACCACCCTCTCCACCAGAAACAGCCTCAACCTGGACCAGATATGCCGGCTCCTGGACCTGTGTCTGAGCAGCACTTACTTCACCTATAGAGAGGACTATTACAGACAAAAACATGGCTGTGCCATGAGTGCACCAGTGTTGCCCATTGTTGCCAACTTATACATGGAAGAAGTGAAAAAGAAGGCACTAAACACCTTTCAAGGGATGAGTTCAACCTATTGGTTCAAGTATATGGGCAACACTTTGGTGAAGATCAAGATTCAGGAAGTACAGCCCTTTACAGACCACATAAATGTAGTGAACTCAAATATCAAGCTCACCAAAGACAACTGGCTGGTTTTCCTGGGCTGTGCAGTCATCATAGGATCCAACAGAAGCTTAAGAATTGAAGTGCTACACCCATTGATCAATACCTGCAATTTGACTCTCATTACCCGTTACAACACAAATAGGGGTCATCAGGACGTTAAACCACAGAGTAAGAAATATCCCCACCTCCACAGAAGCCAAGGAGAAGGAAGATGGACATCTGAGGACAGCTCTTAAGGCCTGTGGATATAAAAAATGGCCCTTTAACAAGGCAGTATCCCGATCCAGGAGGATTATGGAACACTCTGAGACACATAACCGAAGGAAGAACCCGCTCATTCCTTACATGGCGGGTGTGTCGAAAAAGCACAAAAGGATTTTTGATAAACACCACATACACATGCACTTCAAACCCACAAACACACTAAGGCAGAGACGTGTCCACCTAAAAGACTGGACACCAAAGCACAACAGGACCAATATAGTACAGTGGTGCCTCGCTTGACGATTACCCCGCTTGACACTGAAATCGCTTAATGATGCCTTTTTTGCGATCGTTATAGCGATCGCAAAATGTGATTCAATGGGTTTTTTTTTTCATTTTACAACAATCGGTTCCCTGCTTCAGGAACCGTTTTTTCGCTGGACGATGATTGAAAATAGCTGATCGGCGGGTCGCAAAATGGCTCCCCGCTATGTTCAGGACGGATTCTTCGCAAGACAGGGACCACAAAATGGCTGCCGTATGGAGGATTTTCGCTGCACGAGCAGGTATATTCCCCATTGGAATGCACTGAACCAGTTTTCTATGCATTTCAATGGTTTTTTTCTGCTTAACGACGATTTCGCTTAACAGCGATTTGAACGGAATGGATTATCGTTGTCAAGCGAGGCACCACTGTATATGCAGGTAAAGGTAAAGGTTCCCCTTGACATTTTAGCCAGTCGTGTTTGACTCTAGGGGGCGGTGCTCATCCCCGTTTCCAAGCCGTAGAGCCAGCGTTTGTCCGAAGACAGTTTCTGTTGTCACGTGGCCAGCGCAGCTATACACAGAACGCTGTTTACATTTCCACATTATATTTCTTTGCATAGCTTCCTCTCCCCTGTTCAAAGCTAAAGGACAGCACATATTTAAGATGGTAAATGACTTTAGATAATGATCCCCAAAATCTGTAGTATTGGGATCAGCAAATAAGATATTTTCAAATGAAACCCTGAGGTGCATTCTGCATCGATTTTATTCAGTGTGGTTTGATTTATATAAATAAATAAATTTAATATACCTGATAACTGAACATAGTGGTTAATATAACTACATTCTTTTGATCCCTTCCTACTGCATAATGGGAACAAGAGAACTCATACAGAAAGCCTATTATCATGGAAAGACCTCAAAATCTATATAACATCATTGGCCTATTGCTATTGGAGGCAGAGAGGATGTTTCTAGCACATGAGCTACTTGGTGTTTGTTTTTCTCAAAGAGACATACATGATTACTCTTCTGGAATATTGCTTTTCTGTGTCAAGGGGGAAAATACACAAAGCTTTCCAACAGAAAATGCAAATAATATCTTTGTGTTGTACTAAACCATACTGTATGATAATCTGCTGTACAAAACCACAACTCGAGGATGCTTCTCCTTGGCAAATGACAAGTGCAAAACAGACATTCACATTTCCCACCAGGACTTCTTGAATCAGTGGCTAAAATCCTGCTGTTTAGCAAAGTAAGCTGCACTAGAGCAGGCCCACTGAATCGTTGGGAATTTGGTGAATCAACTCCTATGTAAGAGCACTAGATTACTCTTACAGAGTAGGCCAGGGGTGTCAAACTCAAATTCATCAGGGGCTGCATCAGCAGTTTGGTCCCCATCATAGGGCCGGTTGTATCTGTAGGTCTTACCGACCTTCGCTTTGTGACCCGACAATCAGCTGTTCCGTGGCTTCAAAATGGCCGCCAGAACAGCCGAAAGGGGCCGGGGTGCAGTGTTTTCGCGCCCTTGGTAAGCAAGGGGAGTGCTTGAAAACGCTGTGGAAGCCCCGAAATCGCTGCGCGCAACCATTTCGGGGCTTCCGGACAGCTGATGGCAGCCATTTTGGTGCCCTTGTTGTGCGAGGGGAGGGCGCGAAAATGGCTGCCGGCCCCTGGGAAACATCGCACAACGGTGAGTATTCTATGGCATTGGAACGCATTAAACGCTGTTTAATGCGTTCCAATGCCTTTTTGTGTTCCGTAGTGCGATGTTTCCCACAGCGAAGGTTAATCCAGAACGGATTAACCTCGCTGTGCGGGGCACAGAGTAAATTGATTGGGAAAAAAAGGGGGAGGCTGCAAGGCTGGCGGCGGCTCCGCGGGCCATCAGACGAGGTCTGGCGGGCCGGATTTGTTCCGCGGGCCTTGTGTTTGACACCCCTGGAGTAGGCTGTACTACTCTAGTATTCTGTAAGTTCCATTGAGTCAAATGGGACTCTAGAGTAAGCCCATTTGAATCAATGGAACTTACGGAGGAATTGACTCACCATATCCCCACCGTTTTAATGGAACTTCTCTAATTATGATATATGCTAAGTCAGTGACTACTGAATGAAAGGCAGTAATTTTGGTTTGTTGAAATCTGGGTTGTTGTATCTGCTAACAAACCATGATTTGATAACCAATGATAGACCATAATCTATATAGTTTCTTACTGGCATTCAAGGTATTGTCTATACCACTGGTTCTTAACCTTGGGTTACTCAGGAGTTTTGGACTGCAACTCCCAGAAGCCTTCACCACCAACTGTGCTGACTGGGGTTTCTGGGAGTTGCAGTTCAAAAACATCTGAGTAACAAAGGTTAAGAACCACTGGTCTAAGCCATGTCTTGTCATGACATCTCAACTCACAACAGTGGATTCTCCCTGGGTTGTTTCTTTAGCTTGAGATAGGAACTGACAAAAGTTTCAGAAGAGGAACAAATGGAAGAGAAGCTAAAGTTTGTTTCACATCTGCCATGCAATTCACGGCATAAGCAATGTGCCATGCAATTCATGGCATAAGCAACAAACTACAGTAAAAACAAACCATGGCTCATCATGTCATACAAACAACCGCAGTGAAATTGGCATATGCACACTTTAAGAAATGTATGTGCCTGGATATCTTGCAGGATGGGAACCGCAGTCAATTGCAGGATGGGAATGAAACACCAAAAGTTTTTTTCCTCATTGTGGCTTTCCATAATTTGCACAAAATATTATTTACATTAAAAATGAGCAAAAAAAAAAAAAAAAAAAAAAAAAGCAGGGAAATGCAAACATTTTCTCCAAGATGGAAGGCACAGTCTAACATTGGCTGCTGTCAAAATGATACATTTTGAAGGCTTGTCATTGACCATACCTGGACAAATCGTCAGGGTTTATATCCATATTACTGCTCTAGTAAGGAAAAAAACCCTATATCTTATTCCTGTACCTTACAAAGTACTTCTATAGCTGATGATGTTATAGCCATTTACAAAGTGTAATTGCACCAACTGGATTTCAGCCACTTTTGTGTTAATTTGTTGATTTATTTCAAGTCACTCAAATTCCCATCGAAGTATCCACAGAATCAGGTGCCAAGTAAGGCAGCATTTCATGTTATGAGTGCCTTAATCGTTATAGGGTGGTATATAAGCAGCATGCTTTTATCTCAAAAAGCAGGTCAATGTTAAGAAAGCTCATGTCAAACAACATTTCATAGATCTTCAAGTGCTGCAATGTTTTCTTCTTGTTTCTACTGATATGGCTACCACTCACCCCTGGAAATTGTGTTATTATAGGTCCCTCTGAGTATCACTTTTGCCAGAGAATGTTCCTAAAGTGGCATGAGATAAAGTAAATATTGAATGTGAAAGCCAACAAATCCTGGGGAAACACTTTGATTGCTATTGCTGTTAGGGTGCCAAGGGCAAGAAATGCTAACTGGACAAAGAGCATACAGTATAATGCAGGCACATGTTGGGAGAAAAGCAGATATCAAACAAACAACTGAATTAAATGCTTAAGAAGTATTTCTGGTAAAACATCAAAGATCAGGATACTTAAATTAATATGACTTGCCTTCTATGAAGAACCTGTTCCAGTAGATTCTGGCAGCATGATTTCCCGTGAGAAAAATAAGGTTTGAGAAAATCAGCATGGTGGTGGATACAGATGCCAAAGCTGCATGGAGCCAACGAAAACCTCTTGGGGACAAAAAATGCTCCTGAAAAAAAAAAACCATAAAAGCCAGTTTATAACAAAACCTATGACTTTTTTAATATTAGAAAAGTAAAAAAGGAATTATTTCAATGATTGGATCTGCTGTATAGATGGAAAAGTTACTGGCACAAAACAAGTTTTTCTTGTCTTGCAGGACCTTTACAACTGTTAGCAAAATTGGGTTCGGATTTTCTTAGGTGGGTATAGCCAGTCTCCCAACCAAGACAGAGAGAAATGCAAAGAGACATCTATAAGGTCCATGTAGGATTTATTTTGAAGAATAGGAGACTCAGTCAGAGTTCACACTCTCAAAGGAACGTGTCTCAAGAGAACAGACAAAGAGGATTAAGTTTTATAGGTTCCCCTTCCAGCCATATGATGCTTGATTACATTTTGGGCATAAAATTTCTGCCAGACAGAGCTCCCAGTTACAATCATCCCAGCACACATCATCCAAACAATGGAGTCTGCCAGTCCCTTTTTTACATAAGACCTAGGAAAATGCAATGTTACAAAGCCAAGACTCTGGGGTAGGAAACTGTATGTTTGTGCTAATTTTCTCACCTTCCAACCTTTACAAAGCTGGAGGTCAAATGCAGGTTGACCTCTTCTTGCATTCCTGCCCTCTTAGGTCATATAACCAGTTTGACTCCCTCACTTTCTTTCAAGACAGCACATACATTTTATTTCCCAATATGCTTTGCTACGTAAAATACGAAAAATAAAGCCACAACCAGCTGATGAAGTGAAAAAACCCATGTGCAGTACGTGTTATCCCGGGAAGTACTTTGACTTTGTGCACCTTATTTAAACAATGTTCAGTTTGAGAGACAGCCTTGAAATTTATCTAGAAGGAAATAAAAATCCACTAGAGCAAATAGCTGTTTTTCACGCATGTTTCAGGCCACAAATAATTATTCCCTAGGAATCCCTATACTGTATTTCTGATCACTTCCCTTGGTTTTTTTAAAAAAATTCTTATATAATAAATAATTAAATGGGTCAAGCAATGATTTTTGTATGTTGAAGACACAAATCCTTTTGCTTGGATATAATTCTTGCACCTGCAATAAGTAGTCTTCAAGCACACATTTCCTTGATGTCACATAACATTTTTGGAATCTTTTTTATTAATTATGAGACAATGGTGTAATGACAAGATCGGTGGAACAGTTGAAATGATGAGAGGATATAGACACTAAAGCTCTGAACCATCAAGTAAGATTATCTCCAGCCACAAAGTAAAAAAAAACAAAAACAAAACAAAACAGTACTTTCAGACCTTAAACGAATGAGCTTCTGAATATTTGTTTTCTATACTTGTTAAAATATCTTTAAAATATTTATTTATTTATTTATTTATTTATTTATTGGACTTATATACCGCCCCATAGCACTACAAGCACTCTCCGGGCGGTTTACAATTTAATTATACAGGCTACACATTGCCCCCCAGCAAGCTGGGTACTCATTTTACCAACCTCGGAAGGATGGAAGGCTGAGTCAACCTTGAGCCGGCTACCTGGGATTTGAACCCCAGGTCGTGAGCACAGTTTTAGCTGCAGTACAGCTCAACACAGAATCTCTTTGCCAGCAAGAAAGCCTGTTTGGCCAGGAAGGAATTTAAAAAGTTGCCCTCCTGAGGTGGAATACCTAATTGTATCCCAACTGAGAGAATCAAAAGTTCAGATTGCTCCAGACCTGGAGCTGATTTCCCCTTTGAAGACTGGTGTCAGGAGCCTAGTCTCAGAAATGCTGAGAGAATGTTTACTGAAAGCACTCATGGCTGGGGAAAAAACACAACTACTCTGTGTTTTTGCAACGAAGAAATATTTTTAATATGCTTTACAAAATTTTATTCTAACTCCCTGGAGATACATGGCAAAAGGTCCATTTCTAGAGGATTGTCCCCGTGTCACTTTTTTTAAAGCAAGTCTGTTTTTTTTAACTCTTCAAAGAAAACCTTTCTTTACTGTTTCTGTGAACTTTCATTGCACTCCAAAAAGATCCTCCTTCCCAGTCCATAAAACTGCAACAACGTGTCTACTTTGGAACAATCTTGTTGGCAAGCCTGTTCCACACATGCTCACTCATATAACAAAGTGGTTATTTTTTGCCTTTTGAAAGGTCTTTTTTGAGAATCCATATTTCATCCCCTGAAGCCTGGATTCCTTCCAAATAAAACATGTGAATGGCATCAAATATTCTCTTTCAAGAATAAGCAAGACTTGTCTTTTATTCCTGGAGGAGAATGGTGTCAGAGTATAGAAATTTTATAAGCCTGAACCTGTATATGTGTTTCATTAACGAGCTGCCATTGTGCACAGATGTGAGAATGCTGAATCACTCTGGAGCTGATGCAATGACTTGAAACCAGGAGAAGACCAGGTGCAAGAGGATGAAGTCACCTGCATTCTGATTGGACTGAACAAAGCCATGTACATGTATATAAGTGGACTGTGTGTTTGCTTCTCTCTCTTCCTCCACTATCACTTGCTGCCATGCATGCTGCCAGATTGTATAAAGAGTTCCTGTCTTGCAGTTGAGATGCCTGCCTGTATATAACTGTAAATACTTGTAAATACAACCGTCTTGCAACACAAGAAGAACTGGTAAAGTGTCTTCAATAACTCTGCGTATTCTACTGTAACAAACCATAACAAATGGCAGTTTTCATTTTTTAAAAAAATCATAACTCAAAAACCCTTTGCCCAAGCTTCCCTAAATTTGGCACGGAGCAGTTGCAGACTGTCTCCTATATCTGTGTGAAAAAAATGTTGCTGACCCAAAGTCCAGTTTCAAAGTTACAATTTTGGGGGGGGCTGCCCTCATTTTTAGAATTGTATAATGTTGATTTGCTCTGCTACACAATAATATAACAATAATTTACTTATCAAATAACATTTTTTTAAAAAATGACTAGAATTTATACACATGGTATTATAGGTAAAGGTAAAGGTTCCCCTTGACATTTTAGTCAGTCGTATTTGACTCTAGGGGGCGGTGCTCATCCCCGTTTCCAAGCCGTAGAGCCAGCATTTGTCCGAAGACAGTTTCCTTTGTCACGTGGCCAGCGTGGCTATACACGGAACGCTGTTTACTTTCCCACCGAGGTGGTACCTATTTATCTACTCGCATTTACATGCTTTTGAACTGCTAGGTTGGCAAGGAGCTGGGACAAAGCGACGAGAGCTCACTCCGTCGCGTGGATTCGATCTTACGACTTCTGGTCTTCTGACCTTGCAGAACACAAAGGCTTCTGTGGTTTAGCCCGTAGCGCCACCACATCCCATGATGTTATATTGTTCATCAAATATCTCCTTAAAAGGTTTTCTATTTACAATGGACAGAGCTGCAAACTATAAACAACCCCTTGAGTGTTACATGTGCAGAATTTAGTTATTCTGGTTGGGGGATTTAGCACCCAGTGGTGAAAAAAGTAACTTTTCCAAACTCTATAAATGTGCAGAAGCAAAAAGTGCATGTTAAAGATTTATCTAACAAGCTTTTAGCTGCTGATAGAATCAAAATATAGTTAATATGTGACCATATTCAAATTCAAACAGAGTATAATGTCATAATCATCACTACTCTGGTGTAATGCAAACTACTTAAAAATGCTACAAGAAGAACAAGTAATTCTTGTAAATACAGTAAGTCCATGGCTCTTGATGTCCTGGGCTGGGATAAAAACAGAAGGCTTTGGGTTGCATGTGAATAGACTACATGGCTACAAAAATGGTATAATTTCCTTGCTTCTGGTGTGGTGGAAATGTGGCATGAATTGAATGTCTGCCACTCTTGAAAGTCAATCTAGTGTATGAGTCAGGACAGCTTGGACATGAAATGGTGATGAATATTTCACTGTAGACTTTCATAATAAAAGAAAAACAAGACAATTGCAGAATGGAACATGGATTTTACACAAAGGATGTAACTAACTGGAAAAACAATATTGCATGCCATCCATCCCTGCTCAAAAGCCTGAGGGGCTCAAGAGGAACAGTGGTGATGAATTCCTGGAAATTAAAACTCCTTGGATGGGTTTCTTTTACAACACTGAAGTACATAAAATATATCCTTTGGGGGAGAAAAGGTCGTATGTATACATGTGATTTTTAACACCAAGATATCATAATAATCTGATACAGTATATACTATTTCTTGGTACGGCGTGCATCATTTTAAATTGTTTTAAGTGTTTTCATTCATGTTCAATAATTCAATTTAATATCTTTTGAGCTTTTCAAATTATTTCAAATTGTGTTATTCTCTAGTTTGTTAATTGCCCTAAGATGTTTTTGTATAAGGCACGACTTCATTAACAAATAATTAAATGAAAAGGGAGAGAAATGGTGATCAGATATTAGCATCTGTGCTGAGAAGACAGTAACACATTCACTCCTACCTATAACACATCTATAATATCTTAATAGTATTTATATTTATTTATTATTATTATTATTATATTATTTATCTATAAATATCAGCAAACTACCTAGGTCTGAAGATTTTCAAACAGTGCATAAAAATTACCGGTATACATAAAACACAAAATTAAACAGTACACAATAAACAAAGTTAAAATACATTCTATGTCATCCAGAGATGGTAGGCTTAATTACAGAGAAATACTTCCAAAAATACAATTAGATAAACCTTCAATGTAGATCTAGAAATAATAACTGCTGTACCATACCAATTTCCGAAAGGAAGAATTTTCCATAGTGTTGGTATGACAAAGCTAGATGCACTTCTCAAAATAGGTTTAGAGTGGTCCTCTAGAGAAGAGAATCTCTCTGGATGGGTCCCGAAGATTCTACATGCTAAGGGGCTATATTAAAAGTAGGCAAAGTAGAACTTGTGGTCTTCACAAGTAATGTCTTGGTTGTAATCAATTGCTATAATTGTAATTTTAATTGTAATTTTAAGATGTTACATATGTTATATTGCTGTGTTTTATTTGTAAGCCACCCCGAGTAGACACTGTCTAGAGGAGTGGGGTAAAAATTAATTAATTAATTAATTAATTAAATTCGTGTGTCTCCCAAGGCTACAAATTTCTCCAGAAACCCCAAGTACCCAAAGTACACACTAAAATATTTGTACCCCCCAAAATGAATATTTGGAGATGATTCATGTAACCAAGTGCTCTCTACCCAGTTGTTCAAATGACTTAAAAAAAACATACATGAACATTGACTCACCAAATCCCTGCTGATTCAAGTGGGCTGACCCTAATTGCAATCTACCAATGGACTTCAGTCAATGCATTATAATGTTGCTGCAGTGGCCTCTTTGGGTGTACATTCTTTGTATGTGTACCGATCGAACAGATAATGGGATAAAATACACCCTTGTCTGACACCTTTGCCTACAGGAACCCATTTTGTCTCTCCATATTCTCTCCTAATGATAGCTTCTTCTCCACAATAGACATTACATATTGGGACAATTAAATACTGAGGCAACCCTACTTCTTTCAGAACAACCAGGATTGTCTCATGATCCGCAAAGACAAAGTCTTTGCTGTAGCCTATAAGCATAGACTGATTATCTTCTGAAATTCTTTAGTATACTCCAGTAGTCAGCAGCTACTTGTAATCTACTCTCAAGTGCCTCTTCCTTTTTAGAATCCAGGTTGAACATCAGGCACTTCTTTGTTGATACCTTGAGCATCACTTTGCTTGCAAGGGAAATTAGAGCAATAATCCTGTACTTAATGCAGTCCTTGACATATCCTTTCTTGGGAACTGGAATGTATACATTGAATATTTTCAGTCTGTGGGCCATTGTTTTCCATATCTGTTGACACATTCTTTTTAGAATTTTGACAGATTCAGTCTCTGTGGTTCTATCAGTATTTCATCTATCCCTGGTGATTTATTTCTTCCCAGTGCTTTCAGAGCAACTTTCACTTCCCATTCTAGAACTGCAGGTTCTTCATCATAGGATTCCTCTTCTTTATCCTTCTGTCTCTTCTGTACAACATGGCTACTCTCCTCACCTCCAAAATGGCAAAATGCAGTCACTCACAACATAATACTTGTGCCATACCCCTTGCACCAGTGTTTCTTTTGCATTGCACATCAGACCACAACATCCTGCTGTTGGTGTGAAATTATATTTCCCAAATAATTTACTGACCTCTACCTTTCTCCAGCCCTTATAGCTTAATAAAGGAGCAGACCGAACATTGAGGAAATGTTGTACTTTGTGATTATTTCAATCTCAGTATTGATAAAGAGCTTTGCAATATTTTTGATATGGATGAACCATTAGAAACGTTTCAGCTAACACTGAAAAACATAGAAAAGAAATCCCCTTTAGTGTGTTGTTGTTATCCAAACACATTGATTTCAGCAAGGAAGTTTTTATTGACCCTCAGAAATGGCTTTCTGTTGACATCTTCAGCTTTTTATCAGGTCCTAAGTTTCAAATTCCAAATACATGTCAACCCTCAAAATAGATGGAAGTCTCTCAACATCCATTCTGCCTGAGTTGCCACAGAAGCAACAGTAATTTACTAGTGAAAAGAAGCTGATGGAAAAGCAAACCTTTGTGCTTCAAGTGCCTATAAATGTCTCTGTTCATTTAAGTGGGCAGTTGCTTCAAATCAAAACTAATACAAATACCTATAGTACTTCCTTGACTCTTAGATTATCTATTCCAGTGCAGAAAGAGCAACAGAATATAGAGACAACTGTGCGCCATCTTTATAATTCCATAGTTAATAAATGGCCCTGCCTTTAATTTTCATAAACATTGTTTTTTGCTGCAAGCAATGTCATTTCATCAAGGATGAATAGTTTTATTGGGGGAGGGTGCAGTTTAATTTTTATGAATGTACATGAAAACAAATACAGATAAACTTACCACTTTTTAATTTGCATCATCTGTGGACATACAAGAATCTTTCATAAATAATCCTAAGGCAATAAGATTATTAGCTGGCTCTGTAATGATCACCTCTCCCTAAAGAGAAGATGATCATGGTCAGGGAGTCACTGTGGGTGGGAAACTACCAACTTTATTGCCTGATGCAGGTGCTTTAGGCCTCAGAAATGCGTAGTACAAGCCTGATCCTAAAAGTAAACTTTGCTTGCTTCCAAAGCAATCAAACCATTGACTGTGTGCTTCCTTAGAAGGCACAACAGCCTTGCCAGGTAGGACCTCTCAATTTCCAGTAGCAATTTAGTGACCTTCTCAAATCCACTCTAGATTTAGATGTAAGTCCTGCTATTTCAAGAGACCAGTCCTCAGCTTAAGAATTATATTTGTTTTATTAAGAAAATTAAGTAGTTCCATTAAAATACAGTTGTAGCTTTAAGGCACAAGCATTTGGCATATCCATCTATTACAAATAAATCTGCTATTTCTGTTTTGTAGTTCTGCACTGAGTGGGAGGCTGGACTTGATGGCTTTGTAGGGCTCTTCCCATTTCATGATTCTATGTATCTGGTTTTTGATTTCCCACTGTGTCTCCTGGGAGAAGAGCCTGCCTGTATTTGGCAAGCTTCAGAATCCCAGGGCGCTCTCAGAAGAAGAGAATTCTAAACTACTTCTGAGTATTTCATACCTAAGAAACCTTAGAAAACATTGCCAGAATTTACGAGGGTCATAAAGGGTTGCAAATCTGAGCAGTCATTAAACAGGTAGATTGTTAAGTGGGGTTTGCCTGTAGTGCTGAAAATAAAAACATATTGCAGAATGGAAACGTACAGTTTCTGGGAGTGTGGGGACAGTCCTGAAAGGGAAGCACATTGTTAGCTATGAAATACCTTTACTGCATTCTTACTGATAGTAAGTACAGTAGTGCCCCACTTGATGATGATAATGCGTTCCAGCAAAATTGCTGTTAAGCGAAATCATCGTCAAGCGAAAAAAAAAATCCCCATTGGAATGCATTGAAAACTGATCAATGCGTTCCAATGGGGGAAATACCTCATCTTCCAGCAAAGATTGCTCATAGAGAACCGCTGATCAGCTGTTCTAAATCGCTGTAATGAGAAGCTTCCATCTGGAAAGCAGCCATTTTGAGAAGGGAGGGAAGCCATTTTGTGGAGGGAAGCCATTTTGCGGGGCCGGAAAAAACAATGTTTTGCGAACAAACGGTTCGCGAAGCAGCCTCCTAATCAATGTAAAGCAGATTTCCCCCATTGGAACCAGTGTTTTGAGATCGCAATAGCGATCGCAAAAATGTCATCGTCAAGCGATTTCGACGTCATGTGCGGTAAGCGTCTAGCAGGGTATCACTGTATATGGGATTTCCTACATATGTGCCAAAAAAAACTTGGCTGGAGCTGATCTTGATTTGGATGGGTGAGGAGCACTGTTTTCTTCTCCTCCTAGGTAGCAAATGACTTGAGCCAGCCCAACATGTGTCAGTGGTTGTTTGATTTGACCCTTTGGGTAACAAAAATTTTCAGCAGTATATGGTAAGAATATCAGAAGCTTGAAGATACATTAAACAAAGCTAAGGACTAAGTACTATTAGTTCTGTACACTAAAAGATATTTATTTATTTATTTATTTATTTATTTATTTATTTATTTATTTATTTATTTATTTATTTATTTAATTTATACCCCGCCTATCTGGCCCACTGGACCACTCTAGGCGGCTATACAGGACGTCCCAAAGATACTGTACTCTGAAATGTAACTATGGGAAATTCAACTGTCTCTCATCCAAACTAATTTTTCTTCTATCCTCTGTATCAGAAGTCATGGCTACAATATTCTGTGAAGTTTTGGGGATTTCCTTGTTTAACCAAACATGATTAGATGACAAATTCGGTTGAACACATACTGCAGTAAAGAAATATACTAT
This sequence comes from Pogona vitticeps, assembly GCF_051106095.1. NCBI lineage: Eukaryota > Metazoa > Chordata > Lepidosauria > Squamata > Agamidae > Pogona > Pogona vitticeps. The sequence continues at coordinate 28,052,787 of NC_135783.1, read as the reverse complement.
ACTATACTATACTATACTATACTATACTATACTATACTATACTATACTATACTATACTATACTATACTATACTATACTATACTATACTATACTATACTATACTATACTATATGGTTTTGTCACTGAAGTTTGCTATTGGTATGAAATACTAAAAACATCCTAGAGTGGAGAAAGAAGGGGACAGGTTAAAAAGGGAAGAACAACAGAGCCCGATAAAAGAGAGAAACTAGGCACATTTATATGTTTGCAAAGTATGTTCTATATTTTCCTTAGCAATACTCACTGGTTCAGGAAAAGATCAAGTAGTGAGTGTTGCAGGAGAATGACTAAGACTTGATCTGAGTCATCTTTACATCAGTGCAAAAGTGATGCTTTACTCCTGTCCTTTCTACTTATTGAGAAAAGTATCTGCTTAGTTATGCAGAAGCAAACATATCTACTGAGGCTTGCTTTTCTGACATGGGCAGGCCAAATAAGCACGTAACAGGTCGATGCACAGCTGTCTTATTCACTTATGTGCATGGAGAATCTGATATATACAGTAGTCTTATGATGGGCTTACCCAGAATGCATAATATACAGACACCCTAACCCTCAGGTGTACAAAATCACTGCACATGGAGCTCTGTGCAAGGAGAGTATGCCATTTCTATAATTCTAAAGTTAATGATATTCATGCACCAACAACCATGGCCATTCTTTTTGTCCCAAGTTATAATGATAACAGTAATAGTTTTCCAAGGACCAGAAATGTTAACAGAATTTTCAAACCACTTCCCTCCAGACTGAAATAACGGTATTTGCCTGCTGGTTTGCAAACTAATCTAAATTTACTGAACCCAGCTATATTATCAGTAGATTGCACCAGTGAGGTCATATTTTGAAGGGATGTTCCTTTATTCAGTTGGGGGGGGCGGTTGGGTATCTGTGCTTTACAATACAAGTTTCTGCATTGTAAGTACAGGGAAGTCCTGTACTTGGGGAAGTCAATTTTGGACTACAAAAACCTGTACTGTCACAATGGAGCTATTTGGGGAATTGCAGCAATTTTGAATGGAACAGTAATTTTGCAAAACACATCATGATTCACAACTCAGAATGACTCCATTCGGGATCAAACCCTTCTTACCACTCAGCCATTACTCCCTTCTCTATAGGAACTGCTGGTCTCTGGTGACATAAGCTACATTACCCTCCTCCTCCTCCTCCTTTCATTCTTGCTCTGGGTTCTTGGTCTCCTCTGGGCTGCAAACCATTAAAGGATCAGCAGAGGTGGGAGCAGGAAGGAAGGAACTGGGGAGGAGGAGAGAGAACCTGTGGATTGGAATGCAACTTGCATCACAACCAGCATGAACGGTGAACTCCCAAATCAGTCTGCAGCCTGTGTGAGCACTGTTTGTGGTTCCAGATAAAATACAAGCTGCAAATCAAATCATAACAGTAGTTCCGATTCAGTTCTCCTATTTAGCCACACTCTCAGCTTGAATGTCATTGCTGGCATCTGTGCCAAATCTTCTGTCAGTGTCACTTTTCTCTACCGCTCCTGCCTAGTAGCTGCCCTTCAGGAATTTCTCCATCACCACTGGAACTATCAGTGATCTTCTGCTAATGTTACCATTAATTCCTGCACAGGATGGATCTTATCCTTGTATCTCCGCCTGCATATTCTGTCGTTGGTGACCCTGCTAGCAGTCTAGAATAGTAATACATCCCAGCTTCCTAACTATATGGTGTTCAGCTTCCCCAAGAAACTCAAACTCCCTCACCACATTAAAGTGTACATCAAAGGGTGTGTGTGGAGACAATTCTGATGAGAAGCAGCTGAAAAGGGTGGGTGAACTATTTAATTCAAATGTATAGGCCATTGACAGCCAGAAAGAAAAAAATAAGTGGTTTGTAGATCATATGAAGCCTGAACACTCAGTAGAAGCTAAAATGACCATTGAGGCTTTCACATTTTGGGTAGATAGTATATATTTCCTTTTTGATTGATCCTCAGGGAAGTAGATTAGGCAAAAGCTCACCATTAGACCTTGGTTCAGACACAGCCTGGTTTAGATCACATAGGAGTCAGAAATAAGTCATCTTGACTTTAAATTTGTTGGTGATTCAGAGTTTGTAAAAATAAACAATATTTCTTTCTTCTTTTTCATAAAATGCTGGATATTTCATCTTCAAAATTCCTGAAAAATATTGTGTACATGTTGACTCCATCATCAACCATGCTGAGAAAATGACTTTTCATTTCCACTGAAGAGCTTTCCTAAGGACCAAAAGGATGCTGAATGGAAGGCGATAAGCATGAAAAAGTGGTCTGAGGAAGGCAGACAGACCTCTCGGTCTTCATTTATACATGGTGCAGTTTTAGTAGAAAAATGAACTCTTTAAGCTGTTTAGATTTGATAATGGATACATGAAGAATCTGAGGCTGGCTGAAGATCTATCGCTGCCTGAGATTAAAAAAAAAAACCCAAGTCTCGTGAGTCCTAGTTTAAGTCCCTGTCCTACAACATAATGGCTGTCAGACACTCATCATGCTGACTGCTAAATCTTAACTTAATGATGATCAACCCCCACTGCACTAGAGAGGAATAGAGTAGCTATTGGTTACAGGACAGCTTGCGTGGAACACGGATGTTTGTTCTTAAAGACAACTACTGTTCACACATCAGTATATGCCACTTGAGGCAATTACATAACATAGTCTGCATGAGTAAGGGGTAAAGCCACCCTGCCTATGTTAAATTAAAAACCTGCTAAAGTTAGTGATTGCTGCTCTCCTCTCCCTTTGACAATGTATACCCAAGATGGTAATAACTACAGCATTTTATAGTTCTTGGTACTGCAGTGAAAAAAGCACAATTATTTCAACATGAGCTACTTCAGTTGACACTGATGGTACTTTAAATATCAACTAGTTTCCTTGCAATATCATAATTAGTCTGCATGTCAGCACAGAAGAGGAAAGGGAAGAAAATCTATACCACCATTTCTGAAGCATGTGGGAGGTGTAAAATTTGATACATAAACATGGATAGGCTTTCATCATATGAAATCATGCCTTAAACAGATTAAAAGAGAAGGTGCCTTGTTTATATTCATATTCCTAAAGGAGAGCTGGACTTGCAAAGGCAGGGATTACTACAATGAGCTGGCTTTCATATCACAAAAATCTGTATTGTGTTTTGCCCTTGTGGTTAGAAATCACCACCACCAATAAGTGTTCAAGGGAGCTGCTTGGCATGTATAGTCTTCCTCTGGTAGTGCTTCTAGCACAGAAGGTCTAGTTAAGAACTGTCCTTACTCTTGTTACTTCAGTTATTATTGTCGTATTTTTACTGATGGGCAGGCGGCAAGGCACTTTTCAGAATTACTGTCCCAGATACTACCCCTATTAGAAGGGTGACTGCACTCTTAGATTTATGTAATCCTGGGGACCACACAGACTTCTCCTTGCTCTTTCTGGACATGTTGCCATGGAGCAGAAAATAAAATACTTTGAGAGCTGACTCAAATCCCCACTCTACAACTTCTTTTGGCTTGTATTTCCCAAGCAGTCAGACACAGACAGAAACTAACAGAGCTGTCTTTGCTTTCTTTTATGGTATAAGTGCAAGCGCAATTTAAATTATTGAGGGAGTAAAGAACATGAGGCAGTGAGAATGTCTGCATGCCAGATGAAGCAATTCTCAAACTTCCTCTCAAAGAAGAATGTGTTGGGAGAGAAGCCAGATGGTTCTTCACACTAATTTGTAGGGCAACATTATGCATTTTTAACCACAACCTTCAACTAACTAACTCCCAAATTAGTTTGCATAGGACTACATTCTTAATTACTTTGGGGAAACCTGAGAAGAGAGCAATAGAAACTGCTCCCCTCACCAACCTTGCCACTCACCATCCTTCACCAGTGTACCAAAGGTAAAAGTCTTAGGGACTGAGCTAGATCCATGAACGCTCACCCTAAAATATAGCAATTAGTCTTTAAGATTTCACAATGTTTTGTCTCTTTTCCTCCTTTTTTGTTTTTGAGAGGGTCTGATCATCTTACCAGGTAAAGGTTCCCTTTGACATTTAGTCCAGTCGTGTCCAGCTCTAGGGCGTGGTGCTCATCCCCGTCTCCAAGCTGTAGAGCCAGCGTTTGTCCGTAGACAGTTTCCTTGGTCATGTGGCCAGCATGACTAGACACGGAACACCATTACCTTCTCACCGTGGTGGTACCTATTTTTCTACTCACATTTACATGCCTTCGAACTGCTAGGTTGGCAGGAGCTGGGACAAGTGACGGGAGCTCACTCCGTCAAGTGGATTCGATCTTACGACTTCTGGTCTTCTGACCTTGCAGCACAGAGGCTTCTGCGGTTTAACCCGCAGCGCCACCATGTCCCCCTCATCTTACCAGAGACAGCAACAGTTCTTTCCAAAGGCACAGAAGGAAAATGGGACACAGAGAGCAAATGGAAATGATTGGAAATTTCTCGCAGCTTTGTGATATTAATAATTCTGTACTTTTGGAGTGGATACCCAAGAAAAATATGGGAGGGAGACAAAGTTGGTCCATGAACCCCAAATTCTGAACTTTGCTTACAACTGGAATTTACAAGTCAGGTCTCTGTCTTGAGGCCTCAGTTCTCAGCAACCACTCCAGTGAGGGCTGGCAATGTCGTATCTCCCTCTTCATCCATGCTCCAAAAAATTAAAGAAACATGGGGCTGCATCATTAGTGACCTATCATCATGTTTGTTCTTGTGTTCTTGTTTTTCATTATGTGGAGCCAATTGGGAATATATGCATACACACACACTCTTTCTCACTCTCTCTTTCACCTGAATTCTAGACAAATAATGTCATATAAAAATAACCAGGTTAAGTAGTATCAGGCACAACTAGCTTGTTAGAGCTACTCTCCCTATACCAAACTCAAATTAGCACAAGAGCGAAAAGGTCTAACTTGCTGCTCCTCAACAGGTGCAACAAAGGTGAATAAATAAATATTTATATAGTTAAATAAGCACAAACGCCTTCAGGAAATATTGAAAGACATTCCGCTTTTCGGCAAAACAAAACCTATGCATATTTTCTAATGCATTGCAGCAAATACATGTCCAAGAATGAAGACCACTTAATTGATAATGTTCAAACAATAGTCATGAAGGACCATTCAACTGTCCAGCAAGATAACTGGCTACAGTGACATGCCCACATCTTCCACCCACTCTCTCTAGAGGGCATCCCTTAATAGACAGTTAAAAGTAAAACCTCAACTGATCAAGCCTTACAACTTCAGCTGGTCCTTACAGGACTCCAGGGCTTGAATGCCACACAAAAAAATACTGTTGACACATGGGAGACATGAAAGCAGGTCTTATTCCATGTACTGTACCTTGCTGCGTGTACAACAAGGAATGCAATTGACAATTTGTTAACTAGTGGCAATTTGCCACTGTGATTTACACCATGGCACCTGTAACAGCATAAATAGTCAACAAGATACTGTCCATGGTATATATTTTTAATCATTAAGCAAAGGAAACATTCATGTTAAGTAGCTTTCTAGAATGTTCAACAATAAAAATATCATCACTACCATTTGTTTGGCACCCTCATATTTTCAGTGCCAACTTGTTTTACCTTCTTTGCTCCATAGCGCTAAAGAGCTGTCAGTCCCACGCCTGATTACTTTATAGTGGGGTGGGGGAGCAGGAGGCTGGACACAGATCTAGATAGCATTACTGTAGTTGCCAGAGGGAACAACTGGATCTCATTTTAAGTGCAAATCTATTTATAAGCAGGAAAACAAGTTAACTTACAAGGAAGTCACGAACAGCTGGAAGAGAAACCAGCCTTTTCACTCCATTTTCAGCAGCCACTCCAAGCCAATTAAGCACAGCCCAGGACCAAAGATAGCTATGGCTTCCATGCCAATAGCTCACAAAAGCAAACGTGATTGCAGTAGAAAACAGCATCTTAAACATACTGCAGTGCGATCCTCCCATTGGGACGTAAATATACCTGCCAGGGAAATTATAAACAGAAGCAATTAAGACTTCACAGCTACTGCAATATATGTTTGTTTTATTAGCAATGCTGAAGTGTTGCTTTGACTAATTGTCTGACATTTTCTATCAGCAAATCTCTCAAGTTGCTTCACGACAGTGGATTGTTCCGTAAAATTGCCACGCTGTGCTAACTGCCAAGACAGTGCATCTTTTTCCAGTGGAAGATGTATTGGCTGAATATGTGGGCTATGTGACATTCTCAGTGCATTTAAACTTATGAAGTTCTGAGGTGGGACACAATTGGTTTAAGACATGACAAAGTTCCTATTAATTGTCAGATATTAATCAGCAAGAGAGCTCATATGTATACGGACGGACGGATGGACAGACGGACAGATAGATGCACACTCAGATCTTTTTGACCATTTTTCCACAATACATTTGTAAAGCACTGTTTGAATACAGATGGTTGAAATATTTAATGAGAAACTATTGGTTAAAATTTCACACCGGGTGTGCTATAAGGAAAAATGACTGATCTAGAAATGTCTGATTTTCAATGAGGACCTGCAACCAAGTCCTCACCCTGATTTATTCATTCTATTTGATGTGGAGTTCAGAAGTCATCATCTTTAATTTGAAGCTCTCTAATATCTTCACACTGCTTCTTCTGCCTTTTTATTTAATAGGGGGAAAATTCCATTAAGGAAGAAAATATGTAATAACTGCACAATGCCTTTTACCTGTGAACACTAGGAAGCACCTTCAGTAACATACAGTCCTGCTCTGAGTTTTCGTATTCAGAGGGGAAATGAAAAATAAAAAGTGCCTTGCCTATTATGTGTTCAGGTATTGTAGTTCTTTCACTGACCTTAAGGGAAAGTAAAATTCGCTCTCCAGTCCACACCGTGTTCCACACATATCAGAGACATACAGGTCTAACTAAAGAAGGCGACTCAAGGTCCAAGCATTTATTCTGAAGTGCTCCTGACATCTCAGAATAGTAATCTTTTTTTTCTGTATGATATCCAGCACTTGTTTTTGAAGGCATGCTTTTCAAATTTATGCTAGAATTCTAAAGCCATGTACTCATGAGTAAGGCACATTGAATAGAGTGATGCTGACTCAATTGACATAGAACTCTACTATAGATCGATAACATCTCTTTAGAAAAGTATATCTGATGATCATACTCTAGACTGAACCACATGAGAATCCAAACAGGTGATGTTAAGTGAATCCCATTAATTCTTGTAAAGCTCAGAGATTATTAGATATATAATAAAGTCAGAGGTTATATAAACTGCACTGAAGTGCTTTTCAAGTGCTATGATGCCCCTGCAATTGCGAGGCTGCCACGTTCTCATCTGTCATTTCCACTTGCCAAATAGCTCTGCTAGATGAATATACACACAAATTTTGTCTGACAGTAAGAAAGAGGGGCAAATGCAGAGACTCACCTGCTGCTCTATGCATTTGCAGAATGTTAGTGTTTTTAGAAAGCTAATTAAGACTTGATGCTTTTGAATTGTGGTGCTGGAGGAGACTCTTGAGAGTCCATTGGACTGCAAAAAGAACAAACCTATCCATTCTAAAGGAAATCAACCCTGAGTGCTCACTGGAAGGACAGATCCTGAAGTTGAGGCTCCAGTACTTTGGCCAACTCATGAGAAAAGACCCTGGAAAAAGACCCTGATGTTGGGAAAGTGTGAAGGCAAGAGGAGAAGGGGATGACCGAGGGCGAGATGGTTGGACAGTGTCATCGCAGCGACCAACATGAATTTGACCCAACTCTGGGAGGCAGTGGAAGACAAGAGGACCTGGTGTGCTCTGGTCCATGGGGTCACAAAGAGTCGGACACGATTTAATGACTAAACAACAATAAATTGCAACTAAAATTGTATAAAGCTACCATTTACTAGTGCGAATATTGTCCTGAGATGTTTAAATGGATATTAATTTGTGTATTTTTATTTAAAGGTAGTTTTAGCTACTGATAGTGTATTTTATTGCTGGTGAATTTTGTTGTATTTAATATACAGTAATTTATATGATTTTTATGTATGATTTTATTGTGTATTGTGAATCACCTCAGTGTGGCAGTACTAATAAGGAAGTATAGAAAAGGAAATAAATAGATTAATAGATCGACAGGTTACTATAAATACTATTACTATACTAATTATCACCATCATCTTAGAAGTATAGAGCTGGAAGTGACCCTATGGATCATCAAGACCAGCCTCTGTCAAGGAAGCACAGTAGAGAATCAAAATCCCAACCTCTGGCCAGATACCTAAACCACTGCGCTATAATAAATAATAAAAGAATTGATTTAAATTAATTAACAATTACAAAAGTTATTTATTTAACTGTGAAATAAATATAATTATAGACCAATTCTAAAACATCTTTGAGAACCATACACTTTAAACTTTGTTTCTCTCCTAAAACTACAGTAGCAGCAACTGCTGAGAAACTATAAGAAAGTGGCTAGAAGTTTAAATAATTAATCAAGGCTCTTTAAGTAACAATTAATCTTCTTAGATGACAAAAGACCTAAGTCTCTTGAAACAAACCATTCTGACTTAAGGAGCAGAATTGCCAGGGAAGAGGGTGATAATTAAATGTTTCCTCCTTAAAGTACAAATGATAACAAGGGTTCTAAAGACTTCTAGAGGTCAATTTTTTTAATATGTGGGACATCACTTGGCCCACCCCATTAGCTCCCAAGAAGACTACAGAGAAGTAACTGATGCATTTGGTAACCCCAGATTACTCTGTTACCTCTTGATGGCTCAGAAATGAGGTTTTAAAAAAAAGGCCTAGGAGAGTGATATGGGAAACATATGTGCACAAACATGCACACACACCCCACCAGCAGTACCATAAACAAAAAATAGCCTCAGATATGATTCAAGTAGTATCCAGTCTTGGATACTACTTGAATTTCTACCTTATGAGAACAAGCATGAAATGGAGACAAGTTGTCTAACGAAAATATTAGCTTAATGTAGAGTAATAGTACAGAAAACACAGAAAGATCTGTTGCACCTTAAAGATAAACAGTGAAAGGTAAATTTTATTTGGCGTAATCAGTTAGGGACTGCAGTTGACTTCATAGTCCCCAAAATCTTATGCCAAGCAAAATGTGTTAGAGTCAACCTATACACCAAAAGAAGTGTCATATAATTAATCTATTTTCTTTTCCACAATATGATTTCTTTGCAGGTATGAATCTCAGATGTCAGACTTGCAACTGAGGCCTACATTTGTCTCTATGTATAGTGAGGCAGGATCTGTCTTTCCAGTGTCCTTCACTCGAAGGACAAATCCTGCAGCTGAGGCTCCAATACTTTGGCCATCTCATGAGAAGAGAAGACTCCCTGGAAAAGACTCTGATGTTGGGAAAGTGTGAAGGCAAGAGGAGAAGGGGACGACAGATGATGAGATGGTTGGACAGTGTCATCGAAGCTCCCAACATGAATTTGACCCAACTCTGGGAGGCAGTGGAAGATAGGAGGACCTGGCGTGCTCTGGTCCATGGGGTCACCAAGAGTCGGACACGACTAAATGACTAAACAACAACAACATAGTGAGGAAATTATGTGGTATCAGAAATAAATGTCCTTCACTGCTTTGGGAAGCACCCAGGTAATAATAACATGTTAATCAGATTGTCTAATTTAGTTTTTTACATATCACAAGATTTTTTATTTTTTATTTTTGTTATACTCTCTGCAAGAGACTAATGTTTCAAGAGCTAGCTATACCTCTTGACACATCATCAAAAATGAACATCTAAACTTGCCATTGACAGATTATCGGGTTTCTCTCCAACCTCAGAAACACAGTTACTCCGATTGGTGGAAGCCTGGTAGTATTTTGAAAACATTCAGGATTTTGGAAATAATAAAAAGTTCTATGTGTACTCTGTATGCTTCTGCATCAATGACAGGATGTTGTGTTTGTTAATTCTTTTAATGCAGCTAGCTATCAGGGTGAATCCCGGTCACAAGCTGATCCCTTCAAAGATAATTCACTTTTAATTGTTTCTCTTCAAAATGTCCTATAACTACAGCAAGATTAAACTTGATTCACACCAAGGGTGCTCAACTGCCCTTGTTACAAAGAATTGCTGTTTTCACCAATGCGATCATCCCAGCAAATGGGCTTAGAAATAAAGGCTCTAATTAAAAACAGTGTTTTCAATTACAGTTCAGTTTACATGGTGTCAACTCTCTCTCTCCCTAGGTGACTTCTCTGACTGCTGCACAGGGGAGAAAGAGATTCAATTTTCTGACTTTTACTATCTGGTGTCAGCAGTTGGTTAACTGAGCAGAATTAATTTCCTTCTGTGTAGGGGGAAAAAAACTTCGGAGGTGAATCCATGGGGAACACGGCCACGGTATCGACCCTGGAACCAGCAGATGACACACGTAATACATGTGGCATTAAGGTGTGAATGAATCAAGACTAAGTTACCTGTATCATTGCCACTGAAATCAGATAAGATGCTAAGTTATAACTATTGTTTCTCACTCATTCTAAAGGATGTGACTTAGTGTTGTTCCAACTTGATATTAACGCTGAAGTGAACTGTCAGAAAAATAAGCACTTGTCTATCATCAGTGATGTGCACATACATGTTCTGCCATCTAGATCTAGAGGCTAAGAGAATACTCACACGTATGGAAAGCTGGAGTCTAGAAATTTTCCAAAAAACCTTTTGTATATTTCTATTTTCTTTTTAAGTGATGTGCCATGATAGTACATAAGCTGGCAATTGCTCTCTTTGGTTTTTTGGTTGGTTGGGGTTTTTTTGTTGGTTGTGTGTTTTTGTTTGCTTGTTTTGTTTTGTTTTTGCACAGTGTGGCGCATGAAAGATTTAAGAAAAACTACCAGATTTTGAAACGTTAAAGGTATTTTGATTAACAATCTACTTTCTGCATTCAAATATATATAACCAAGCATAAAATATGCAGGACATCACCTGTGAGTATACACAGAACTGGGGACCTCAGCCCTTTTCTAATTATAGTTGCTTTGCATATGGTGATAATTCTCAGGATGATGAATTTCTGTTGCATACCAAATGCCACTCCCCCCCCCCCAATATTTGCATGGAATCAAAGAAAATACATCGTACAACTGCTTCAGAGTCTGTCTTTAAACAGAATTCTGTAGCTGGATTTTAATCTGATAAAGCAGTGGTTCTTAACCTTTTAGAAAGAAACGCCCCCTTGAGCCATTGAGGAAGTTATCATCGCTCCCTCCCCGCGGTGATGGCATCTTTCTTATTTATTTATTTATTTATTTATTTATTTATTTATTTATTTATTTATTTATTTATTTATTTATTTATTTATTTATTTATTTATTTATTTATTTATCTATTTGTTTATCTATCTATCTATCTATCTATCTATCTATCTATCTATCTATCTATCTATCTATCTATCTATTTATTTATTTATGACACTTAAATTCAATGACCCCTGAAAACAAAATTCAATTCCAAGAAAATGAAATGCCCCAAAAAAGTAACATTTAATGATTTAGTTGCAAGTGAATTTTAAGATGCAAAAAGAAATATAAAAAGGGCATAAAAACAAACCACAATGCAGGAACTAAAAATTTCAAGACGAAAACTCTGAAACTAAATTAAGATTGGAGGAAAATATATATTCATGCACACTGTAAAAAGGCTGCAGCCATCTTAACAGGTTTGGCTTGCTCCAGCGCCCCCCTACCGCCCCCCTTCTGCTCCAGCGCCCCCACACCGCCCCTTTTCGTTCTACCGCCCCCCTGAAAAATGAAATCGCCCCCTGGGGGGCATTATCGCCCACGTTAAGAACCACTGCTGTAGCCAATTGTGTATCCATCTGACACTTGATCTATCCAGCCCACACCTAGTTAGCTTGCTAAACAGGATATCATGGGGCACTTTGTCCAAAGCATTGCTGAAGTCAAAATATACTATGTCTTGTTGCAAGCAACTGAAAATTTTATAATTCATGTAGTAATTACAGTGGTGCCTCGCATAGTGATCGCTCCTTTTAGCGATGAAATCGCTTTGCGATGCATTTTTTACGATCGCAGAAGCGATCGCTTTGCGATGTTTCCTATGGGGGAATTTCCCTTTGCGATGCTCAGTTCCCCACTTCGGGAACCGAGCATCACAAAGCGACGATTTTAAAACAGCTGATCAGCGGTTTCAAAATGGCCACTGGGTAAACAAAATGGCCACCCGCTGTGTTTAGGGATGGATTCCTCGCTTAAGAGGCAGCAAAAATGGCCATGCTATGGAGGATTTTCACTGAATGGTGAGTTTTCAGCCCATAGGTAAGCACTGAAGGGGTTTCAATGCATTTTATGGGCTTTTTAATATCGCATAGCGACGTTTTCGTTCTGCAGCGATTTTTGCGGAACGAATTAACGTCGCAATGTGAGGCACCACTGTATAGTAATTATTACACTCTGCCTGATATCAAGGTGAAGGCTAAAGATTTTCTATCTGTTAGTTTTAAAATAATAATCATGTACTGGTAAGTAGATTCTGACTAATGGCGACCCTGTTAAGTGTTTTCCAGGTAGAAAATACTTGTAAGTGGTTTACCAATCCCTGGGAGTGCCTCGGGATTGCACAGCTTGCCCAAGGCCACACAGGCTGGCTCTACTCATAGGAAGCACAGTGGGGAAATGGACTCCCAACCTCTGGCTCTGCAGCAAGATACCTATATCACTGAGCTATCCAGCCAGCTTCCATTAAAACATTGTGCCAGTTTCACAGGGCTAACTGAAGATATGCTGCTTAAGGCAAGGGACTAGATGATGATCCCTTCTCATTCCATATACAGAAACTGACTAGCTTCCTAGTTGAAGGGCTGGCATCCTCAATTATATATCAAAGGCAGCAGGCTAGTTTAAGGACCTCTGGGCAGAGCAAGTGCCACAAAGTCCCTCCAGCAGTCAAGAACACATGATGCACTAATGGAAAACAGTTTTGATGGCTTCATTTTTGATAGACAATTAGGATCCCTGAAGAAGAAAAAATGAACCCCAAGCCAACAAAATTGCTCACTCATTTTGATTTTTTTCAAAATTGAAATTTAGCACTTGGATTTATCATGGTGGCACACAATGGGAACTTTACAGTTGTAAAGTACCTTCTCCAAGTAACTGGATGGCTTTTAAAGTCAGCTTATCTGTTGCAGGCAAGCTGTTCCATTTAAACTGCATGCCATCATTTTAACTCACAAGCTGCCCATTAGTGAATTGGACAGATTATGTAAATATTACCCTTCAAATCCCTCCTGTATCACAAACATAATTACTGAAATACATAAGAATGACATTTCTTTATGAAGGAAAACCTTCACATCCAGTAAAATCCACTTCCTTGGCTCTATGTAAGCCACAATATAGGAAGAACAGCACAAGCTACAAGACGACAATATCTTCTCACAGAAAGTGTTTTATTATGCTTCCAAACTTTTCTGCTTAATGGTCCTGGAATTTCAAAAAAATCCATATGATTAAGCACTTTGTGATTTTACAATATCCAAATTTCAACTTTTGAACACCCTTTCCCCCATCAAATAATCTGCTTTTGCACCCGCAATGATACATTTTCCATGAATGAAAGCAGTGTGCAGCTGAATAACTATTTGCATAGTCTTCACAACCTCCAGTTTGGAATTAAAGTACATTTGATGAGGGAGAGGGCCAAGCAAGATGTCCCTTTATGAGAGGGAGGTGCCAAAGAAATGAAATAATAAATAGAGATATGAAAGAATGAGCAAGAGATGAGAGAACACAGTCTCCAATGTTTGGCAGTCTCCAATAGTAGGCTCCAGCAGCACCAGGAGGAGGTGATCACTTTTTTCAGCGCAGGTCCTCATACACCGCAAAGATATTTATGGAGGGCTAGGGAACAAAGCACTGTTGTTCTGTGGATGACACAGAAAGCTGAAAGAGGAGACATAAGGAAGAAAGTTCTCTTCTAAACACCTGCTGAACACTGGCTTTAGCCCAATGCTGGTTTCTATCTTAAAACTGTTCAGGAATGGTATGAGGAACAGTACAAAGTGTTCAAGGTCTTGCCTTGGCCTCCAAATTCCCCAGATCTCAATCTATTAAGCATCTATGGGATGTGCTGGAACACCAAACCAAACCTATGGAGATCCCACCTGGCAACCTGTTGAACTTAAAGGACCTACTGCTAGTTAATGTCTCGGTGCCAGATACCACAGGACACATTCAAAGTCCATGCCTCGACGCAGCAGAGCTGTTTTGTCAGCATATGGGGGACCTGCACGATCTTAGGCAGGTGGTTTTAATGTTGTGACTGATCAGTGTACGTCCCAAAGCAGAAACACCAGTCCTTTCAGAGGCAAAGAAAAATCTATTCCTTCAAGCTTTCTAATCTACACAGTATTTAAATTCTTAAATGCAATCTTTACTAATTTAACAAGCTTGCCTAAGTGCCTGCTGTCTTTAATATTTTAAAGGGCAAGGACCTGGAGAGAACAGAGAAAGCCATGAACCGTAGTAACGTTCTTAATGTCAGTTTCTAGTGGAAGAGAATAAGATGATGATAGTTCCCTCTTTCAGTAACTTAATTCTACTTTATATTTGTTACATAAACTGCTGAATGTATCTTAAAGGTCAATTTAATAATATATGGGATTTCAGTGTATTTTCACTGCTCCCTAATATTTTCACAATGCCAGAGTTTTTTCCAAGAAACATGACCATAATCATATCTTTAAAATATCTTTCTTGCTGATCAGATCTGGCGATCGCAATCATTATACATATTTGTGCCCTTTATTAGGCGTAACATGGACTTTGGAATTTTCTTTGTTCAAAAATTTATTATCTAAATCAGGGGCTATGAAGCCTCAGTCTGTGGAAATGTAATTTCCCCCTTCCCAGCTTCCCCAATGGGGAATTTCCTCTTCCCCATGATAAGAACATTTTGTGGCTTGGGTTTCCCCCAAGCAAAAAGGCTAAAATACGTCTCATAAGGCTGACATACTGGCAACTAAGAGCTTTAAGCCAAATATTTTGGGGTTGGGTTTTTGTTTTCTGTTGTTGTTTTTACCTTTGTATGTGTGTTGTCAGAAAACAATGCATCTGGAAAATCATTTCCAAACAGAAAATTCAGAATAAAGGGAGAAAAGTTTGGAAGCAGTATATGTGAAGATTTTCTATCCCCCACATCCCCCACATGTGTTCTTCCTCAGAGGCCATATACAGTGTCTAACTGCTGTCAAAGCTACAGCTAACCTTTTCCTCTCAAACTGAAGAAGTTTCTGCCTTAAAAGTTCATTGAGCCCTCCTTCTTGGCTTCAGAAGAGATGAAGCTGGGATCTGTAAAGACAGATCTTTTGTGCACATAGCCTTTTTATGTCTATATTGCCATACTGTATTTTAGTCCAGTTCCAACCACAACTACTTCGATTCTTTTCTTATCAATGAAGCTGGGGACCTGTCCAGCAAATCAGGAGGCAAGGTTCCCAATGACATTAGATGAATTGTCCAGCTGGAGAAAGTAACCTAGGACAATGTTCACAGTTGGTTGTGTTGCCACATCCTTGACTCACAGCCATTGTTGGCCAGGGCTTCCTTTTCCCAAGAATGGCTGCCAAACATTCCTCTTGGATCCACTACTATCTCTGCTCCAATAATCCTTGGGATGAATTAGAAATGGCAGAGTCAGATCAGTCAGAATATAGGGGTCTGTCAGATTTAGGGACTCAGCACTTCACAGCATCTTCAGGTCTCGTGTGCATGTCAAATATAAACATGCATGTTTCGTGGAGAAATGTCCAACAGATCTTTTTATGTGTTTATTTATTTTGGAAGTTTGAAAAGCCTTCAGTTATACTTGATGACAATAGCAGCCATCTCTTGTATTTCTTTTGCATTTTCTGATGTTTATATTTAAGTTTGCCTGAGTGGCAATCATAGTTTATATGTTTTTATGTATGTTTTTACATTCTTGGGTATGCCTGGATGGCAAACCAATAAAGATACCGTATTTTTCGCTCTATAAGATGCACTTCCCCCCCAAAAAGTGTGGGGGGAGTGTCTGCATCTTATGGAGCGAATACTGTAAAACAGCGGTCCCCAGGGCCCAGTGAGGGGATGGTGGGGGAGCCTCAGAAGGGTCCGAGAGTGCCTTCCAGGGCCCTTCAGAGGCTACACCCACCCGACCCCGTGGGGCCAGCAGGGATGGAATCGTGACCTTCCAGGAGCCTTCTGAGGCTTGGAAAGCCTCAGAAGGGTCCTAGAAGCTGGCGATTTCACCCCCGCTGGCCCAACAGGGGGTCAGGGGGAGCTTCCAAAGGGTCCAAGAGTGCCTTCCACGACCCTTTGGAGGCTACCCCCCGCGAGGCCAGCAGGGGCGAAATTGCGACCTTACAGGAGGCTTGGAATGCTTCAGAAGGGTCCTGGAAACTGGCGATTTCGCCCCTGCTGGCCCCGGGGGAGGTGTTGAGGGAGGCTCCGAAAAGTCCTGGAAGGCACTCCCCACCTCCACCCCCGCGAGCCCAGCAGGCCGAAATTGCCAGAATATTTTTTCCTGTTTTCCTCCACACCATTAAAAATGAGGTATGTCTTATGGAGAGACGTGTCTTATGGAACGAAAAATACAGTAGGTTATTTGTTCAGGTAAATCTCTGTTAATCTCTGAATAATGTTTATATATTTGCTAGTAAAGCAGGATAACAGCCACAATTAAAAAGAGCTCTTTTCAGGCAAGATTTTAAAAATTGATTAAGAGCAAAGATTTGTTTAGAATTACTGCTATATTATATAGGCAATTTTGTGTCAACAATAGCATATTGACAGATAGGAGCCAGGTGTGCAAGCAGATCCACCTCAGTTTGTTGACTGAAGATAATAATATAAATAAAACTCATTGAGTAAGAGTTAGTAAAAGAAAGAAAGCCACATAAACAAGTAAAGAAGCAATTTAAGCTGCCTAAATTAATATTTGGGGACAAGAGACTGTCATTATAGAACTTTTATTTTTTACTGTTATATATGAACTAGAGATTAAATTAAAGTGTACAAAATAAGATCAGCTGGGCTGATTCAGTTTTCTGCTAAGAAAGAGTAGAATAAAAAAACAAAAGGTCTGAATAAGAGTAGTGCTTCACCATGAGCGGTGTATAACTTATTCTTATGCCAAAAAGAGGCTAAACATGTATACAACGCTGTTCAGATGAATTTTCATTTTGAAGTGCTAAAATCTATGTGAGTTTTATGCAAAGAAGAATGTCTGATGCAGGAAGAATCTACAGATACCTCACAGCTCACATGTCTACAGGCTGTGTAGAAAAGCAGAAGATACATTTTATTTGATAGCAGCACACTGCATTGGGTTCAAATAGCTGTGCTAGCTGAAGAATGGGGCAATTCACTGTTTCTCTCTCTCTCTCTCTCTCAAAAAAAACCTTTCCAAGTTCTATCATCATTTTGTGGAATAATCTCAGTGAGGTTCTACGCTCTCATGGAGTCTGCCGGATTTTTATACCTCCTACAGCCAGCAATTGCATTCTCCTTTGAGAAGGTCTCATTAGTTTTCACCCAGTACAGAAACTTAATGGAGCATAACCATTTTAGCTGCTTCGCTTTTGAACTCTTTCTTAATGATCAAGTTATGTATTGAACTGATAACATAAAGGGCCTTGGGAGATCAAAACATTAAGATAAAAATTATTTTGTAAAAAATAAATAAATAAGGTCACAGACCCCACACTAATCCTCTCTACTGAACAATGTAAATTTTAATATGGGCATAGGCTATAATAACATATAGCTGGATCAGAGTAGATTTTCACCAAGTCCAGCAGCCTGTTCACAAAGTGGCCAATTAGATGCCTATGGGAAACCAAAAGCAGGAGACAAGGACAACAGCCTCCTTCCACTCATCGAATCATAAGACAATTGACTTGGAAGGGGCCAACGATGCGGACATCAAGTCCAATCTCAATGTGGGAATCCAAATCAAATCAAATCCGACAGATGGTTGTCCAATTTTATCTTGAATGCCTCCAGCCTTGGAGTGCTCACCATCTCTCCAGAAAATTGGTTTCATTGTTGTACTGCTCTAACAGTTAAGAAGTTATGTGTCTGGCACTCTGTGATAACTAAGAACCTCTTCTGTATAACTAACTTTCAAGTATTTGAAAAGTGCTATAATATCTTCTCTCATTCCTTTTTCTCAAGACTAAACCATTTCTCTCAGTCTTTCCTCCTATGCTTGGTTTCCAGTCCCCTGATGCCCTCCTCTGAATTGGTTCCAGTTTGTTGGCATCCTTCTGAAAGCACTATGTTCACAACTGGACACAGTACTCGAGGCCTAACCAATGCCGAATAGAGGGAAATTAATACCTCATGCAATCTGGAGATTTTATTTCTGTTAATGCAGCCTAAAATAGCATTTGTCTTTTTTGCAGCCACATCGCACTGCTGGCTCATATTCAGCTTTTTATCTACAACCAATTCCAAGATCCTTCTCACTTGTAGTATTATTGAGCCACGTATCCTCCATCTCGTAACTGTGCATTTGGGTTATTTTCTCCTAGCTGTAGAATTTTGCACTTATCCCTGTTACATTTCGTTTTGTTGTTTTCAACCCAGTGCTCAAACCTATCAAGATCTTTTTGAATTTTACTCCTGTCTTCCCAGGCATTAGCTATTCCATCCAAAAATTTTTGAATATTTATTTAAGAACAGGGTAGGGTATACAAAAAGTAAGGGGGAAAAGGGAAAAAGGGTTAGGGGGATAGGAGAACATAGAGTATACAATCATCTGATCAATTCATATTACAATAACAAATCAACTTTTTGCTTTTTCACAATTTGATTACCCTCCTGCTTTCATCTTATAATTTAATTTTAATTTAATTCTATGTTACTCCAACACTATCTGGTAACTGCACCCATTTATAAAATACATCCCATCGTTCAGTTTTCTTTTGAACTGAACATTCTTTCAGCTCATCTGATAGGATATCCATTTTTGTCATTTCCCATATTTTCCCAATAAGTTTCTCTTGTTTCAGTATCTATGCTTTCTTGAGATTTTTAACATAATGCTTTTTAATTTTGGAAGCTGCATAGGTCACTGGATGACTCTTTATCCTGTCTATGTTACCTGGTGTCATGCCCAATAAAGTCGGTTCTGAAGTTTGTGCAACTTCATTTAACTGTTTGGCAAATGTCCCCTCTTTCATCATTTTCATCAGATCTTCTATTTTGCTAAGACCTTCATTCACTTGCTGAAACCCTGTTATTATTGTCTTTTGCATAGTAATCTGCCATTCCTTTTCTATTTCTTGTACTATTCCTAAACTTTGAGCTTTCACAGACCAAGTCTCCATTTGATGTCTTAAATTTTTGGGGGCCATCTCAGGCTTTCAAATACAGTGGTGCCCCACATAGCGACGTTAATCCATTCCGGATTAACGTCGCTATGCAGAAACATCGCTAAACGGATTAAAAAAACCATAGGAACGCATTAAACTTGGTTTAATGCATTCCTATGGGGCCCACACTCACTGTTCAGCGAAGTTCCTCCATGGTGCTGCCATTTTCATGCCCTTGGTAAGCAAGGGCAGGGCGTGAAAACACTTGCGGCGGCCATTTTGGGCACCCGGTGGCCATTTTGGAACCGCCGATCAGCTGTTTAAAAAACATCGCAATGCGAAGATCGGTAAGCGAAACGCTTACCGATCATCGCAATGTGAGTTTTTGCCTATGTAAACATCGCAATGCGATCGCTTTTGCGATCGCAAAAGTGACATCGCTATGCGGATTCATCGTTAAACGGTGCGCTCGTTAAGCGAGGCACCACTGTAGGTGGGGTTTGTATAGATGATACTATGTCCTTAACCACAATAATCGCCCCTTAGATATCCTTCAACAGTTTCCACAATTTTATCAACAATCCAAACCCCTAATCATAAACCTCCCCTTAGATCTCCCTCCAATCTTTATCCGCTTTGTTGCAGTGCTGCCAGTAGCTCCAGAGAAGAGCTCTCTGGAAAAAACTGGAACCGTCCGGTCTGGGATCCCCTTTTTGAAATGGGGATCGAAGGAGAGTCTAGGAGAATTCTCTCTGAAGCAGATGGTGAGCAGCAGAAGAAGAATGGGAGGCAAACCCGGACTTCTTCCCTCTGAAGAAATCACCAGCACAGATCAGAGACGGGGAGCCATATTTGGCACTGAGCCGCAAGTAACTCTTTACCGGGGGAGAAGAGAATAACCAATATAAGCTTAAAATATATAACAACTAAGTAAGCTGAAGCCTTTGATTTATGAAACAGCCCCATTAAGCTGAAAATAAGAATGAAAATATTTGGCCGAAAGAAGAAAAGCAGCAGCGAGCCTATCTTATCAATCTGCCTCAAAAGCGAAACTAACTCTTAACACAGCAGGCTGATTTCAAACCCAAGAGAGTGAGACGGAAAAATAAATCTTGTGTTTCTGGAAAAGAATCCCAGACGGTAATACCATCGGACAGGATTCAAGAGACTTGAGTTTTGTGAATGCAGTTTGGCTTGGACGTATTTCTCTTTCCTCTTTCCTGGACTCTGTGAACTTTTGATAATACAATCTGGTGGTTTTCTGGAGAAGAAAGAAGGAGCTGATGTGGTTGACTGGACTGAGGAGTATCAATGGGTTAATAGAAAGATCAGAAGATAGCCTTCAAGGACAACTACTGGACAGTCTGAGACTCTGTGACTGTTGTTTTGGTTTGTTGGACTGTGTATGAGTCTGATAATAGTAGCTTGCTAGACTCAGGAGAAGAAGAAATAATTGTGCCACGGTTCTATTTGAATTTGAATTTGCTGGGAGCTATTCCCTCCAATTTTATGTCATCCACAAATTTGATAAGTGCTCCCTGTGCCCCCTCATCCAAGTCACTACTAAAAATGTTGAAGAGCACTGAGCAGTTTATCAAAGGCTTTGCTGAAGGCAAAATATATTATGTCTACAACATTCCCAACATCTAGCAGCAAGCCTACCCAATCAACAAATAAGATTTGTCTGGTAGGATCCGTTCTTGTCAAATCTGTATTGGCTTCTAGTTACTGCTGCATGTTTTCAAGGTTCTTGCAGAGTGACCACTTTATAATCTACTCTAGAATTTTCAGTCTGTAGTTCCCAGGTTCCTCCATTCTGCCCTTTAGGAAGATAAGGAATATGTTGCTTGACTATTTTTTAAATCAATTTCAAGCTGCAAGCCTATCCCCTCCTTTTGTACTTCACATTTACCTGAAGGGTCAATGATTGTCTCATGCTCTACAATAACTGATACATTAAAAAAATGCCTCTGGTACAAGACGGTGCATGTATCCATCATGGTTAGTAGCTTCAGATAGCCATAACCTCCTTCAATGTGTTCTGTTTTATGGGACAGTCACCAATACAACTTGTGACAGTGAATTCAACAGTTTAACTATGCACTACATGGAGAATTTGTCCTTTTTATCTTTTCATATATCTTCAACACATGATCTAAGATTCTTATGTTAAGAGACAAGGAGAAAAACATCTCCTATTTTCTCTGCATCTTGCCTAATTTTACACATAAAATATTTCACTTTAGTCACCTTTTTACCTAAGCAAAACTGCCCCAACACTGCAGCCTTCCCTCATAAGGGAACTGTTCAAATCCATTGATGATGTGGGTCACTCTTTTCCGTAACTTTTCCTTTTGCAGCATTCCAAGTATGGGTGCGCTACAGATTTTTATAAGTATAGGAATCTTCCATGCATTTTGGGGAGGACGGGAGTCAAGCAATCTTTCTCACAGGCAAAGCAGAGCAGTTACTGCAGACACCAAAAGATTATGTTTACAGCCCCTTCCTTCTGAGACAATGTGCTAACAACCCATTTGCTCTTCCATGACTTCTCAATTGGTTTTTAAGCATTTAAGTCTAATTCATTCTATTACTCAATCTATGAGGCACCACTAGACAACATTATGCTTATATATGTGAAATACATTACTCATATTTACTGTCTTCACAGTTTAATTTACAGCCCAGTGAAACTCTTTGCATCAGTATTCAGTACTACAAATTTACAGTGATGCCTTGTTTAGCGATGTCAATACATGCAGGAAAAATCGCTGCTAAGCATCACTAAGCGATATTAAAAAGCCCGTAGAAACACATTAAAACGCCATTGTGTTCCTATGGGCTTAAAAACTAACCTTAAGCGAAAATCCTCCATAGGGACGGCCATTTTCAGTGCCTCTAAAGCGAGGCAACACAGCAGGCGGCCATTTTGTTTACCCGGCGGCCATTTTTGAACCACCGATCAGCTGGCCGAAAATGGGGGCTTTGCGATGATCGCTTCTCTGCAATCATCGCAAAGCGAATTTTTCCCATAGGGACCATTGCTAAGCGATCACAAAAGAGATCGCAAAAACATCGTTGCAAAGCGATTTCTTTGTTAAACGGAGCGATTGCTATGCGAGGCACCACTGTACTTTCAAAGATTGACCAGCACAAATGTATTGCTTGTTTATGCTGAACAAAGCTTCCATATTGGTGCCACTGTAAGTAAACGTCTGGACTGAAAAGAGGAAGACTTTGCTGCAGTCCAATTGTCAACCAAACTTTACATTAATATGTTGTATGTTTTCTAGCAACTGTGGCATATTTGTCACACACCCATTTCTCTTTCCAAATTCATAAGACTACTTTTTCAGTGGCACTTCATGTCAATGGGTGTGGCAGACATTTGGAATGATGATGGCTCCAAATGGACACCTCTCAGCTTACAGAATGCCTTGTCTTCATAGCTAATGCTCCTGTTAAACCACTTTTTAATCTATGGGCATTGTCTGTTATAAAAAAGTGTATACTAAATGTACTTGCAGGTTAGTGGACAGAGAAACTGACTAGATCTGGGTTTGGATTTCTGCTTAGCCATGGAACCTAATAGGGAAAGGGGTGGCACTGGTAAAACCACTCCTTCAGTATCTCACGTATCTTGAAAACCCTATTAGGGCTGCTGTATGTTGGACACAATCTTATGGCACATAGCAAAGAAAACAAATGCATTCAAAGGCCCATGCAGAAAGAAGAAAAAAAGTCCTTCAACCCAATACAATACTAGGAATCTTACTGGGATTCTGGGAAATACAGCAAGAAATAACCTGACATATTTTCACATCCCTATTCAGATATAAAAATATGCACAGATATATACTGTACAGTGGAACCCCAACTTACGAACGTCCATACCTATGAACATTTCAACTTACAAACCACTCCGTTCGCAAAATTTTGCTTCAACTTGCGAACGGAACTTCAACTTACGAATGAAAAAAGTGTTCTGTTTAAAAGGTGTTCCCTCCTCCCCTCTCTCCTTTCCTGCCCCTTTTTTGACCTAAGTTCATCTAGTGGTAGAGTAAGGGTTAAATGGCCTTGCATTAGTTTCTATGGGAACTAATGCCTCTACTTGCGAATGGCGCCTCTAGATAAGAACAAAAAACAGCCAGAATGGATTAAATGGTTTTCATTGCATTCCTATGGGAAAATTTGCTTCTACTTATGAACGTTTCGACTTACGAACACCGTTCCAATATGGATTAAGCTCGTAAGTCGAGGTTCCACTGTACATGTCTGCAAGCTAACTGGTATCAAATGCCTAAATAAATAAAACTGATACCATTACATCACTTTCTCTAACTGAATACAGCTCAGCTGGTATAATGGTGATGAAATGGGATGTGATGGAAGATTTACAGAGAGATGGGTCTCGATAAGAGTTTATGAATTTGTAATAGAGACAGGAGTGTGTTTCAATGCTAGACTGTGTAAATGGTCCATGTTTGGAAAGTATCTCAGTCAATTCCAACATTGCATCCTTGGAACATCATCCAGTAGCATTTCGCATGGCATCTTGTACCAAAGGTTCAGGGGCTTCTCCATCTTTGCCAACAAGAAATGAGTGACCCCCTGACAGAATTCTTTGGTGTTTTATTTGCAAAGTATTTTGATGATGGAAACTGCTTTAATCCAGAAAGATCATAACACTCCAGTTCCACATTTGAGCCTATGTTATGTCCACAGACCTCAAATTTTATTAAGTATGTCTGAAGATTCCATCATTATCATTTCCAGAAACAACTAACTTTAGAAGTACGGAAAGGTATATTTGAGACAACCTTTTGAATTAGGACTCCCATCTTGAAAATGTAACATATAAATAATCTGTGACATCCATTTCTTAAAAACACAGCTTTGAGTTGTTCGTTAACTGCTATCAGCAAACAGCAGCAGGCCGACCCAGATGGAGTGCTGGTGGTAGCAGGTGATTTCAATCAAGCCAATTTAAAGACCGTCCTCCCTAACTTTTATCAGTATGTGGACTGTTCCACTAGAGGGGAAAATACCTTGGATCAGGTATATAGTAACATCATACATGGATATAAGACGAAGCCATTGCCTAGCTTGGGACAGTCAGATCATATATCTCTTTTTTTTGATTCCATCATACAGACCTCTTGTTAAAAGAATCAGACCATCAATTAGAGAAATACAAGTGTGGCCAGTGGATGCATCTGAGCAACTTCAAGATTGCTTTAGGAGCACTGATTGGGCACTGTTTGAGGAGGACAATGTTGATACTTATGCCTCGACAGTACTGTTTTATATCAAAAGTTGCATCAATGTTGTTACTACTACCAGACAAGTACGAGTGTTTTCTAATAACAAGCCTTGGCTAAATAGAGAAGTGCGCCTTTTATTAAAAGCCAGAAATGCTGCTTTTCATTCTGGTGATGAACTACAGTACAGAGAGGCCAGAGCTAAACTGAAAAGGGGCATTAGGGATGCCAAAGCTATGTACAGCCAGAGAATTGAGCAACATCTTGAGAGTTCTGACACTCGTCGAGTATGGCATGGCCTAAGACAAATCACGGGGCAGAGTAACAAAAACAGTCTGTGTAGCAGCAGTGATTTTTTGGCTGAGCAGTTAAATCAATTTTTCAGCCGTTTTGAGGTGGAAACAGGAACAACCATTATTCCAGCATCTACTGTCTATAATACATCACTAGAATCTACCATCAACAGACAACCACTAGTACTGCAGATTTCAGATGTGAGACGCGCTTTCCAGAATATTAACGTTCGAAAGGCAGCTGGACCAGATGGAATCATGGGATGAGTTATTAGGGGCTGTGCTGCAGAATTAGCTGGAGTTTTTACGGATATTTTCAATCTATCCTTGTTGCAGTGTTCAGTCCCCACTTGCCTGAAGACATCTATTATAGTGCCAGTCCCCAAGCAGTCAGCTGTGGTATCTCTCAATGATTATAGACCAGTAGCTTTAACATCTGTTGTTATGAAATGTTTTGAGAGATTGGTGATGGATTACATTAAGGCTAGTCTTCCACCTTCTTTGGACCCATGGCAATTTGCATACAGGAAAAATAGATCTACTGATGATGCTGTGTCCATTGTACTCCATACTGTATTGAGCCACTTAGAACATCAGGGAACTTATGCGAGGCTGTTGTTTGTGGATTATAGCTCTGCTTTTAATACCATTCTACTAAAGAGGTTGTTTTTTAAAATGATCAACCTGGGATTACCTCAGGAGATCTGCATGTGGATAAAGGATTTTCTGACAGATAGGCCACAGTCAGTAAGGATGGGATCTCACCATTCTTCTACCCTGGTACTAAGTACAGGAGCTCCCCAGGGCTGTGTGCTAAGTCCCTTCCTCTATTCCCTGTACACACATGATTGCACCCCACTGTATAACACCAATGCAATTATTAAATTTGTGGATGATACGACAGTGGTGGGGCTCATAAATAAGAACAATGAGTCTGCTTATAGAAAGGAAGTACAAAGGTTGATACTTTGGTGTAAAGAAAATCATCTCACACTTAACATCAAAAAAACTAAAGAACTCATAATTGATTTTAGGAGGAAGAGAAATGTACATTTACCACTGTACATAAATGGTGAGGAAGTGGAGACAGATGGTAGTTTTAAATTTCTGGGTACTTACATCTCAGAGGACCTCTCATGGACTATAAATGCCAACATGCTAATGAAGAACGCACAGAAGAGGCTGTATTTCCTGAGAATGCTTGGCAAGTTAAATTTATCTCAGCATTTACTTCTGTCATACTATCGTAGCACCATTGAGAGTGTCCTAACCTATGGCATTCTGGCATGGTTTGGGAGTAGCTCTGTAGCGGACAAAAAAGCTCTACAGAGAACCATTAAAATTGCCCAGAATATCATCGGGCTCCAGCTACCAACCCTGGATGACATCTTCACATCCCGCTGTCTAAGGAAATCACATAGCATCCTGAGAGACTCTTCCCATCCTGCTTATAACTTTTTTGAACTGTTACCATCTGGCAGAAGATATAGAACAATTAAGACTCGGACCACACGTTTTCTCAATAGTTTTTATCCCAGAGCTATAATTGCAATTAATAATGAGCTTAAAGACCACCAGTAGTGAATAATTAGTTGGACTGTGTTACTTGGCCTGCGGTGTAGATGTTTGTATTTTTAGTGGGGGACTTTTAGTGGGTGGGGAGTGTTTGGGGAATTTTATGTGTGTGCATGTGTCTGGTCTCTGGGTGTCTGTGAATTTCGTTGTATGTGTATATACTTACAATGACAATAAATTATTATTATTATTATTATTATTATTATTATTATTATTATTATTATTATTATTATTATTATTATTATTATTATTATTATTATTATTATTATTATTATTTTATTTATTTATTTATTTATTTATTTATTTATTTATTTATTTATTTATTTATTTATTTATTTATTTATTGGACTTATATACCGCCCCATAGCGCTACAAGCACTCTCCGGGCGGTTTACAATTTTAATTATACAGGCTACACATTGCCCCCCCAGCAAGCTGGGTACTCATTTTACCGACCTCGGAAGGATGGAAGGCTGAGTCAACCTTGAGCCGGCTACCTGGGATTTGAACCCCAGGTCGTGAGCACAGTTTTAGCTGCAATACAGCATTTTAACCACTGCGCCACGAGGCTCTTTTTATTTATTATTATTATTATTATTATTATTATTATTATTATTATTATTATTATTATTATTATTATTATTATTATTATTATTATTATTATTATTATTATTATTATTATTATTATTATTATATCTGAATCGAAAAATAAGAGCTGTGATATATTTTTATGTTACTTGTATGCTAACTCCTATACCAAATACAATCACAGAAAAAACAAACATTTTTTCTTAGACTATTTGCATTTTTTCTATTCCTCCTTTTTTTTTTTAAAAAAAAAAAAGCTTTTTGCTGTGACAAGCAGAGAAATAGATTCTTAGGGTGGAATCAAGCAAAGTTTAATTAAGATAGATGCTTTTACTGTCTCAGCAAAGTTATAAGGCAACCACTGAATAATTCAGCATGCATGTGATCTTATTGCGTTAAGCAAAGTAAATGGCAAGTCTCCAGTAAACTGAAGTTGTTGGCACAGAGACAAAAACTACTGAAGTTTATGGACGCACTTTAAAAAAAACAGATAATGTTGAAGGCATAACATCCATTTACAGATACGTGTTAAATTTACCAATAAGATTTTTTAAAAAAATGTTACTGAAAGCCCCAAAATGTCTAAATAAAGACAATGAAAATTTTAAAAATAGTCAATAAATACTCTGGATGTCCATTGCAATGTAGTGGATAGAGTGATGGATTAACACTCAGGAGGCCTGAGTTAGAATCCCTACTCAGTCACAGAAACTCACTGGGGGACTGGAACTGGTAAAACCATTCCACTTAACTTGGAAGCCCCATTAGTGTCTCTAAAAGTCAGTTCCAACTTGATGGCACATAGCACACACAACAAATATTCTAGACCAAATTGCTCACATCTGGACAAACATCCTGATTATATCTGGAATGTTTCTAATGCTGGTTAAGTAGATTTGACAGTGGAGGGTTTTCTATTCTGACTGGCATAGATTCCTCAAGAGTTGTAGCAAGGGTCTTTTGCTTCCAGACACAAGACATATATATTAGAGCTCTGACTAATGAAAATCTGAATGTCACAGCAAGAGATTTTTTTTTCACTTCCAACTATCTGCAAATTAACGATTTCTTTTGTGATGGGTCTAGTGAACTTATGCCCAGGAATGAAGTCTGATTTCACAAACTTGAAACGACTACCTAAATCACATTTCCACAATATTTAAATACTTTCAAGCTCAAATATTTAAATACTTTCCGGGCAAATGTCTGTTTCTGGGTGGAAACAGGAGCTATCAGCCACTGAACCTAACAATAATAGGTGTCTTAAAATTGTCACATAGGGCTGTGTGTAACTCATGGACTGTATTTTGCCCATCCCAATCTAACCCAACACTGTGATCACTGACTGGCACCAGTAGCTCTCCTCAGTTTCAAGGAGAATTGTCCTGGAAATCCCAACATTCTCTGGTTGTCTCCCACTGAACTAATAACCAGCCCTGACTCTGCTTAACTTCCAAAGTCGGATGAGATCAGTGTATTCAAGGTGGTAAGGAAAATTACCACAACACACAGAAGTTTCTTGTATAATCTTTGTCTCTATTCAAACAAGCCAAAAACTAGGCAGAATCCACTGATAAATCCTCTGTAAGCACTCCCACTAGTCTTTCGTATAAGCTAATCACAGTAAAACAGTCTCTAGTAAAGCGCTAAAGGGATTATTCCCAAGGCCTTGGAATTTGCTTGCCTAGAAGTCTCCTAAAGGCTTAAAATCCGTCCGAACTGTGCATAATGCCTAGTGTTTACTAATAAACAGAGTTACACTATTGTAGAATGAACTCCACACAAATCTACATAAATGAGAATTTTGACAATCTGGCTAGCAGCCCAACATCCCTTGCTAGCAACATTCTGACAAAACACCCTGTCGAAAAATTAAAATTATTATAATTATTATTTAAATGTATACAGAGGAAGTGTCCACTGGCTTCAATAACTACTTTATGTAGGTGTCAGGAATCCGATCATGGATGCACACTCAGCTGTCTCCACGTTTCATGTCCCTCCATGGGGTGTCCTGAGTGTCCCCCCCGTGGCTTCCTCAAATTCCATCCTCCTTTGTGTCAGGAGGACCACGGAGCCAAGACTCCTGGTGCTGGAACTTTGCCTCTCCAGATTCCTCCTTGAGGCACACTACCTTGGCAGCAGGAAAGATGTGCTTTGCATGACCCAAACCCACCACTGGTGTACATATATCTAGCACAGCTACCCTTGAGATGCAAGTTCACCAGAATTACAGAATACTGTATATAGATATTACATGTACGTCTTCCCTTCAAGGAAAAGCACATTTTATTAAATACATTCCCTAAAATTAGAAGATATGTTTTCTATGACCTAAGATAGAATTGTGCTTATGTGCCTGAACTGAACATAGATGCTTCGATCAGCTTTCTTCTGTCACATGTATCACATTTTTGGTCTAATATTTCCCGTCCTCTCCTACTGCCTTGCCACCCTGCCTTCAAGTCTGCAGTAGCTAGGACTAACTTACCTCAGCAACAGAATTCACAGGGACGCTATTCTTTCATAGGCTGTCCAGAATTGCTTCAGGCAGGAACAAATACCAGTTTTGGTTTGTCTCCCTTCCCATCCAAACAGCTGATCCTAAGCAGTTAACTTTCCCCAACTGGCAATCACTTACTTTGCATCTTTATAAGAGCAGATTCAGCAGTGGATAGAGACATTAAGTCTCCTGAATGTGTGTGAACTCCTCCGCTGTCCAGCATCACATTACTGTCTTGTCAACTTTCCTTCAAAGCTATTCCTATTTACTCAGTACAGTATGTCCTTTGGTTTTAAATCAATACCAAAAAGTTTAATCAAGATTTTCTCGTTAAGCAGCTTAAACAATGGAAAAACCCCTTTGTTCAATGTAGTAAATCACACTAAAGAAGGCCCAGCGAATCTCTTGGGATTTGGTGAGTCAACTGTTCAATAAATTCCACTGATTCAAACGGGCCTATTCTACTGTGACTTACCACACTACAGGTAGCCACAGCTGGAATAGGCCAATTTGAAACAATAGAATTGATGAAGATGTTAACTCACCAAATCCCAAGAGATTCAATGGTCCTATAGCAGTGATATTTACCACACTGAGCAACAGCATTTGGGCCTGTATATTTTATAAACTCTATAGCAATGTGCATTCTTCATTTTATATGATATATTATTTGGTGACTAAAATAAGAAACCTAATCCAGGACGGAATTGTAATGACAAATCTTTAATCTGGTTTATAATTAAAAAGGGCTCCAGAACTTTAGATTATTGCATGTAGTAAAACAAACACTGAAAAGGCAAGAAGACCTTGCAACTGTACTTTGTTACTGATTCATGGCCATTTTATTTTGATTGGCTGCATTTTATTTGGAAGACAGAAAGATCCAGAGGGTAGGTAACAGAGTCTTGTAGGTCCTTAAAGTCTCAATGAGATCTGTAAACTTCTTGAAATCGTGAACAGGATAGATCTACAGATAGATGATGTATCTCATCTTCTTGAAAGATGAGAGAGCACAGAGTGCTGTCCTCTGAAGATGCCAGCCACAGAGACTGGTGAAACGTTAGGAAGAACAACCTTCAGAACACGGCCAAAGAGCCCAAAAAACCCACAACAACCATCATCTCATTTTATTTTCTCATGTAGGAGATATATTCATGTGTTCTACAAAAACAAAACTGGACATCCTTCTAATTCTGCTCTGTACAAGTGCTAACTTTGTGCAAGGGGAGACAAATGGTCTTTGACACTAAGAGTCAGCTTCTACTTACCCACACTGATATACGTAGATATGCTACAGTGGACCCTCGATGTATGCATGGCTCGACGTGCGTACTTTTCAAGGTACGGACTTCTCCGGCAGCAAGATTTCCAATCGACTTGTGGTCGGAGAATCGACCTACGGATTGGAAGGGGGAAGCGGGGAAAGCGCCAAATTCAAATTTAGTGCTTTCCCCGCCTCCCCCTTCCAGTCCGTAGGCCGCTGTGCCTCCTGATACCTTCCAGGGCTTCTCTGCCGCCATGGGAGGCCTCTTGGAGGTCCCCCCCACCGCCGATCGAGCCTCCGAAGCACGGTCGGTGGCAGGAGGGACCTCTGAGAGGCCTCCCATGGCGGCGGGGAAGGCCTGTGGAGGTCCCCCTCGCCGCCAATCGAGCCTCCGAAGCATGATCAGCGGCAAGGGGGACCTCCACAGGTCTTTCTTGCCGCCATGGGAAGCCTCTTGGAGGTCCCCCGCCCCTGCCAATGCAGGCTTTCCCAGGGTGGACTGGGCCTACCAGAGGAGGGCTTCTCCTGGTAGGCCCAGTCTACTCCCCGGGAAAGCCTGGGGAGTAGACCAGACCTACTAGGGGAAGCCCTCCCCTGGTAGGCCCAGTCTACCAGGCTTTCCTGGGCAGTAGACCAGGCCTACCGGGGGAAGCCCTCCCCTGGTAGGCCCAGGCCACCCTGGGAAAGCCTGCGTCGGTGGGGACGGGGGATCTCTGAGAGGCCTCCAGCAGCGGCGGGGAAGCCCTTGGAGGCCTCAGGCAGTGGCGATGGCGGCAGTAAGGGACCTCCGAGAGGCCTCTGTCAGTGGCAGGAAAGCCCTTGGAGGCCTCAGGCAGTGGAGATGATGGCGGCAAAGGACCCCTGAAAGGCTTTGGAAAGGTAAGTTCTATTTACCTTAAAGCCGCCTAGAGTGGTCTTTTAGGCCAGATGGGCGGGGTATAAATCAAATAAATAAATAAATGAAATAAATATATTTTCATTTTTGTGTGTGTGCGGGGAGGGGTTCTTGGGCTGGTTACCGATGAGATGGTTTTCAATGCATTCTTATGGGAAATGCATTTTCGACCTACGGACTTTTCGACCTACGGACATCGTTTGAATACGGATTAATTCCGTAGGTCGAGGGTCCACTGTATATAGATTGCGGATGGCAGGGTTTGGATTTTAAAGAAAGGGAACTTGTTGGCCCATGTTTCTACTTAGAATGATCCATCCTTCCCCTCTAAGAGCTGTCACGTATCTTTTTGGCCAGTGGTAGGGCATGCATTCTTTTTGGCATGCTCATTGTTTAGCCTATTTAGTCAGATGATAGCAGCCTCTAGCAGCCTCAGTTTCCAACTGCCATTGTGGTTGCAGACTCCAAAGGAGAGTGACAGAGAAAGTAGGGTAAGAACAAGGCAAGGGAAGCAGGGAGGAAGAAAATGAAGTGGCACCAACAGAGGGAGAGAGAAGCAATGTAGGGGAAAAAAATCATTTCTCCTGACACTTTGCAAATGATCAGAGGAAGTGTTTAATTGATGACTCATCACATCAGAAGGTGTCATTTGCTCTTTGGATGGCAGGAGCATGCCAAATGGCACCTGGCTCAACCTCAACAAACTTTTTATAGCTTGATCCACCCCACGCCCAGAACAGCCAGTTTGGACAAGCCTTTATTCTTATTTCAGTCCTTCCTCAGTCCCAGCATTTCCATTCTGTTCTTTGGATACAGCTGAAAGAGAATAGAATTTGTTAGATCACTGTTTGGCAACAGAGGTGCCAAACCTTGAAAACAAAAATGACAAATAGAGGTCAGTTATTTCCTCTGGATAGGAATCTTCTGTAACTTCAGATGTACAGAAATACAACAGAAATTTCCACCCCTTTCCTTTGCCTATAAACTTTATATTACTTCTCTTCTGCCATTTGCTATGTTCTGTTCTCTGTAATTGTCTTTATGAAAATGTCCCTAAGACTCATCTTGTTAAATGATGACATCCAAGATAAGAGCTGGTCCATCTTTTTTTCATGTTAAGAAAAAAAATGAAAGGAAGAGATGGTGGAATTAGTGCATAGCATTTTTTGACTTGCAGTGCCAGAAGGCCTCTGGCAGAAACCACTGTACAATCACCTTCTTTATGGAGAGAATGGCAAATGGAAGTGTTCAAGGCATAGTGTTCAAAGTACCTCAACTTTGTTGAGATGAAAAGAAAAGAGGCTGGTAGGAAAGATGCACTTAAAAAGGCAATCAATCATTCATTTGAAGTTCTGCCCCCAAGGAAGCCTAGGTTTCAGCACAAAGAAAATCATAATTAGGTGCTCAATAGAAACTATGACATCTGTGTGCACAGCAAGAGGTTTCAGTAGCTGTTGCACTAACTTAGTGCATTTTTAGTGAAGATTTTTTAGAAGTGTTCACTAAAAATTCACTAGATAGTACCCTGGCTGTAGGGAAATGGACATTGATATTATGAATGTCCAACACAACACCTAAGCACAATAATACATACTAAGAACTGTAACACGTCTGCCCATATGTTTTAGAATGATGTAGGTGGAGGAATTTTACGGTTGTGATGACGAAGTGGAGAAGCAGGAAGCCCAATCTATGTCCTTCCCACTTATATATTTACACACAGAACTTGGAAAACTTTTATTTTATTTTTTACGATAGCTTCTAGAGTTCTCCAGCAAACATAAGACTATTATGGCTTCAGAATTCTGTGAGTAATGCCCCACCCCCAAATATGTTTTACAAACTCTGCCCACATTCTTTCAAAACTGAGCTTCCCTCTTGGTTGGAGACTCATAAAACTAATTTGCAATTGTGTTGGGAAAGAAGAAGCAGGGAGTATAATTCAGCTACACATTCTTCTCCTACATCCAAAAGCGCTTTAAGGAGGAGGTCACCAATTAGCATTATTGAGGCAAATAAACATTGTTTTCAAGATGTTGTTTTCCCTGTTGTGATATGAACTATAGGAAAAGTCACTAATAAATTTCCACACCTTTCCTTTGCCTTTAGGAAGAAACAATCATTTGTGAGGAAATGATTCACTTCTAAATGAAAATTATATTTATTATATATATAATTATAGTATTATATATATTATATGCTTTATATTAATTACGCGTATAATATATATAATACTATAATTATATATATAATAAATATAATTTTCAAATAATCTTTATTAGAGATTTCTATAGTATGTTTAGTGCACTAAATGGTTTATATTTTGTAGCATTGACTATTCTACTTATATTAATCATAACATATATAAACCAAGCCAATATACTAGTGTTAGCATAATGAACAGCCTTATGGTGCAGTAGTTAAACTGCAGTATAGCAGTGAAGGCTCTGCTCACAACCTGAGTTTGACCCCAGGCTCAAGTAGACAGCTTGAAACTGACTCAACCTTCCATCCTTCTAAGGTCAGTGAAATGAATATCTAGCTTACTGAGGAGGCAATGTGTAGCTGGCATTATTAAACTGCCCATAGGGCAGTATATAAGCAGCACTCTCTGCTTTGTTTTTAATATGTAAATATATCATTTTATGTGCTAAATAGGAAGGAAAGAAACCATGACATTATGAAAAATATTTGAAATACACTCTTCTTGTTGTAAACAGAAAGGAAATTAAGCTGTCTTGACATGAGTATATAGATTCAAAAGAAGAAAAAAAATTATAGTAGAAATTTTAGCAAATAATTAATCTCATGATTGGGTCCTTTTGAGGAGAAAGGCAAATAAAAATATTTTAAATAAATAAATAAACAATTGATTATGAAATTAAAACATTACACAATTAAAGCATAATTTCAATGAATTTAAAGTCTATTTGTATAATTCTACCATTTCAGTGCTGCACGTCTTCTAGCTCACAGAGGCTCATTCCACCAACAGAGATAAGTGATGCCTCGCTTAACGGGGATAATCCGTTCCAGCGAAATCGCTGTAGAGTGAAATCGTCAAGCTAGGGGAAAAAAACCATTGAAATGCATTGAAGACCGGTTCAGTGTGTTCCAATGGGCGAAATACCTCAGCATCCAGCAAAGATACTCCATAAGGCAGCCATTTTCCGATCCCTGTTAAGTGAAAAATCTGTCCTAAAAACAGCAGGGAGCCATTTTGCACAGCGGGCGGCCATTTTGAAACCTAACGATCAGCTGTTTTTGGATCGTTGTCATGCGAAGATTCGGTTCACAAAGCAGGGAATCGATCATCGTCAAACGAAAATTGCCCTTTCAAACATCATTTTGCGATTGCAATAGCGATCACAAAAACATCGTCGTGAAGCGATTTCATCATTTAACGAGGTAATCGTAAAGCGGGGCACCACTGTAATTGTGTTACTTTTAGTGCTTGCTAGAAGCCTTTCTTTTGTAAACTGGCTAGACTTGGCAGGTTGCCCTTATATAATGTTGGCCAATGTGGGAGACTGGTTCTTTAATATTAATCTGCCTGAGTTTGGTCTGAATGTCCACTCAGTTGGTTTTGATTATATCTGGAACTATTTAAAGTTAGGTTTGTTTGAGCTGATATCTTGCCTTCTCTGAGGAAGATGGTGCAGGGTATTGCCATCGAAAACTTTAACTATTTTAACAATAAACATGAATTAACACGACTGAAAACCTGTGGGCTGTTTACACATTATTGGATCTTGGCCAACCCAATACATGTTTATTCAGGACTAATATTCAGCACCGAGATAAGAAACAACGAGTTTGGTCAAAAACAAGACAAAAAAATTAATCAAGATGCTAAAAATTACTGTACAGTGGTGCCCCGCATAGCGAGGTTAATCCGTTCCGGATTAACCATCGCTATAAGAAAACATCGCTAAACAGGATGGAAAATGCCATTGGAATGCATTAAACTTAGTTTAATGCATTCCAATGGCTTCTGTACTCACCATTAAGCGAAGTTTTCCCCATCCACAGCCATTTTCGCGCCCTCGGTAAGCGAGGGCAGGGTGCGAAAACACTGCGCACGGCCATTTTGGGCGTCTGGCGGCCATTTTGAAACCGCCGCACAGCTGATCCGCGGGCGTCGCAATGCGAGTTTTGCCCATTGCAGCGGTTGGGATGCCTTCCCATTAGCAATCCCAAAAAAGGGATCGCTATGCGAATTCATCATTATACGGTGCGCTCGTTAAGAGAGGCACCACTGTATATCATTGACCTTACCTCCAGTACTTCATATCTTTAGTTACATATCAGTGTGTTTCAGCTCCCACAGCAGGCTGAGGGATGGAATCATAATGGTTCTGCCAAAGCTGAACTGGCCTAGTCACGCTGGATGCCTTGGTAAGATACTACATGGGCCCCATATCTAACTTGCTCAGAGTTTCCTGAAGGCATAACCATGCAGGAAGGCTTTGCTTTAATCTTTACTTACCTGAGAGGAAACCTTGTAAATTCAGTAAGGGCTTATTTCTAAGCAGACCTCATCAGGTATTTCAGTCCAGACTTTATACATTACATTTCTGTAATGCCTTGTCTGTGGAGACCAAGAACAGTTGCTTTAAAATTGGCCCATGGTTCTTGGAGTTCACTCATCTCTGATGCCCCTTCTGGGGTCACTGCTGGGCATGCTCCATTGGTGGAGCTCCTATCTGCTGTGGGCTGTCTGGAGAATCCTACAGCCTTGCATACTACTGGACTCCAGCCTCAATAGTTTTTAGGTATTCTTATGGATCCAGTCTGTTCCTGGTAGGAAGTGTTACTGACAAAATACGATTATTATTGGTGCAATCTACTTTAAGGCTTTAATGACAGCTGTGACCTGGTTAACATGGCTTGTGCAGGCATTATATTTTGAGACACTTTGGCACACAGAGCAGACGATTCAAACCAGTATGAACGCTGGCTGAGAAATTATACGAATGCTTGACAAACACCCACTTCCCTGTCACCTTTCAGGTTTTCAAAGACCAAAATAGTTTGTAGAAATGTAATGTATAAAGGGTGAGAGATAAGAGCGAAATCAAGGGGAAATGACATGCAAAGAGATCCAAGCCCTGTCTTTGTATCTTTTGCTTTCAACCTATTTCATGTTCTGTAGAATTAACACAACATTAAACCACCAGAGATAGGAACAGGAATGAAATGAAGGAAGAGGGCGAGATAAATTAGTTGCTTGCTTCAGCTATGCCATTTGAAAGATAACCCCGATGGATTCATCAGCTGATGGCAATTAATGTTGCAATGCTCCTCAGCAAAATTTTTGCTGAAGATATAAGTAATAGCTCTGGACACAGCAGAAGACGTGTGTTACGTCAATCACGAAGAGCTAAGGGAGGCAAGGGAGGGCTGATCCACAGAAGTCATTGATGCAGTCTGTGAACAAACGAGACTTATGGCTCCACCGTTGTGAGAATTAATAACAGCAGAAATTCCGCATGGCAAATTTGAGTTGAAATTCCAAGGGAATGTATTTAGATTAAAATAACTGAATGGCAACATTATAATCTAATATTAAAGTAAGAAATGTGCAAATGCAAAAGCGGTTCAGTAATGGAACAAACTGCTAAAGTACCATAGGTAATCTCGTTGCTCGGAGGCTTTGCAAGGAAGCCCTGTATGGGCATCTGTGCAGAACTCTGGACTGTATTCATCTTGCCTCAGGGTACAAGCACTGCAATCCCTTCCACCTCTCACATTCTTTAAATATGACTATCCAGAATTCGCTTGAACAAATTGCCATCTTTGTTGTCTTCGGAAATGCAAAGCATCGTACACAATCTAGGTCAAACATCTTTTACAGCTGGTAGGAAAAAGCAGTTGCACATCAGATTGCCAGTGTATTTAGTGCCCTTAGTCCTCAGCCTTTCCGAACAGCTTCAGATGGAAAACCTGAGCAACTGATTCCCCACCCCCTCTTACTGTATCTGCATGTCAGGAAAATTTCTGCGTATGAAATAAGTGCACTTCTAATGTAGAGGAACAGGGTCAAGTTAAAACCCTGCAACATCCCGAAAGGAAAACAGTAACAGAAGTCTCGTGGTGACTTTAAGGCTAGCAAATGTATTTCATGGCAAGCTTTTGTGTATTACAGTTCACTTCTTCAGACATAATCATAATCCATGAAAACTAAAGTCAATTTGTTGGTCTAAAAGGGTTCTACAAGACTTTTGTTTTTTTTCTTTTTGTCGTAGCTAAAACAAACAAACAACCATGATCTCTCTACCTCTCTCTAAGATTGACAATCTTGGTTCCATTGCTACTTACATATCCTTCTGGATCAAAAACGCACACCACAGTTTATTCCTCTCTAGGGAAATAGGCAAATGCTCCTACCTATGTCACTAAAAATGATCTTCCTACACACGTTTCCAATTGAATCACTACAGGGACAGCACTGGCCATAACAAACAAAATATAAGAACCCTAATAATCCACATGACTACTTAATGTATGGCAACACAACATACCTCCACTCTTGTCACATGCAGAGATGAGGAACTTCAAAATTATTATTCTCACTCTGACAAGGGAGGAGATACGTTGGAGTGTCCTTGACAAAGGAAGAAAAAGAGAATGCAAATGATTTCTGCACAAATTAAGAAATTTTGCACAAATCAAAGGGCAATATTCCTATACATCTTTTGTTAAATTTAAAGTGCATTATAACTAGCTCATCCTGCCTACTTAAGAATTGTTGTTGCACAAGCAAGGACTTCCATGAACAAAACACTGTCCACTTGCAACACACTACTACAGTGGAGATATCTTCCCTTCAGCAGAAGCTTGGTAGGAAAAATAATTTTATTGCTGGATCATTGATTGAGAGGTTTAGTATAAAAGAACAATAAATGCCAAAATGTCACGATTAAAATCTAACCTTGGGTTCCTTACAGTGTGAACAAATGGTGGGCCCCTAATCCCACCATTCAGGAAATTTTTATATTGCCACTAGCAATACAAGATTGGATTCAAACTTGGCACCAACCCACCAAAATGAATTGGAGCAATTAGTAATGATTTACAGATGTGCCATTTATTTCAAGATATCTACTCTAAGCAGTGTTTCATTTACGCAGTCACTATTGTATAGTGGATACAGCCCTTGGACGAAAACTCAGGAGACCTGACACCGAGTCCCTAGTAATGATGAGAAAGTTGCTGGTGGGTGGTCAATGGAAAACTACTTCTTGAACAGCTTAAAAATCCTGTTTATGGACACCCTAAATTGGAAATGACTTGTTAACACATGACAAGAACACTAATGACTGACTAAATCTGGATCCAAATTAGAATATTTGAAACCAACAGTGAGAAGCGGAGGTTCAAAAAGCATGGCTCATCTCATGTAATCAGATGTACATGTAACCATGTGAACATCTGGTTGCATGTTTTGTTTTGGGATTTTTTGCATATGAAGACGCCCAGAACTATATTTCATTATACTAAGTACTAATCTGAACATCATTTTATCTACTGCCACCATTATCCTCACTGATAATTTTGCACTAGTCAAAGGAATACCTGTACAGTCGTGCCCCACTTAACGATTGCCTCGCTTAATGAGGAAATCGCTTTACAATAAGGTTTTTGCAATTGCAAAAGCGATAGCAAAACGATGTTTTAAATGGGTTTTTTTCGCTTTGTGATGATCAGTTCCCTGCTTCGGGAACCGATTCTTCACAAAACGATGTTTTTTGAACAGCTGATCGGCAGCTTCAAAATGACCACTGGCTTTCGAAATGGCCCCCCGCTGTTTTCTAGGGACCGATTCCTCACTTTACAGACACCGAAAATGGCCGCCATATGTAGGATCTTCGCAAAACAAGCAGGTATTCAGCCCATTGGAATGCACTGAAGGGTTTTCAATTCGTTTCAATGGGCTTTTTTGTTTCATTTGACGTTTTCGCTCTACAGCGATTTCGTTGGAATGAATTAACGTCGTCAAGAGAGGCACCACTGTATATGTATTTCAATCTTTTCCCTTCTTTTATTTAAGCAGAAAGATAATATTGTGCATGTTAATTTATGCTTCTTTCCTACTGTCTTTCTTGTCTGCCTGACTGCCTTAGACTCTCCAATTGCTAGCAAAGTCATTCAGAGGAGCTCATAAGTTGTGATCTTTTGAACACTCATTTCATCAAGAGACCTTTACAATTACCTAGAATACAGCCATGTCGAAACATACATAGAAGTAGCTGACAATGAGAAAAAATAATTGAGGGCCTTGCAAGAAAATAGTGCAAGCTTAACAACAGTGCACACTAATTGCTTGTAGCTGATCCTGGACATTTATTGTTCCATAAAATGGTCTGGCCTTCCTGAGAAAAGCTTCCTGAAAAATTACTAGGGTCGGATTATTTAAAGAGTCCCTTTATCCAGCTAGATAGCTAGGCTAAAGGAAGAGCTTTGTTTTCTCTTCCCTACTCTAACAAGGTAGGCTTCAGCAGTATGTGGACCGAGAACTCCCAGAAGTACAAGCTGGATTTCGAAGGGGCAGAGGAACTAGAGACCAAATTGCTAACATGTGCTGGATTACGGAGAAAGCCAGAGAGTTCCAGAAAAACATCTACTTCTGCTTCATTGGCTACGCAAAAGCCTTTGACTGTGTGGACCACAGCAAACTATGACAAGTCCTTTATTGTATTTTAAATGTTGTAAGCCGCCCAGAGAACTTCAGGTAGTGTGGGCGGCATATAAGTTAAATAAATAAATAAATAAATAAATAAATAAATAAATAAATAAATAAATAAATAAATAAATAAATAAATAAATAAATAAAATGGGAGTACCACCTTATCTATCTCCACCTTTTCTATCTCCTGAGAAATCTATACATGGGACAGGAAGCAACAGTTAGAACTGGATATGGAACAACTGATTGGTTCAAAATTGGGAAAGGAGTACAAGGCTTTATATTGTCCACCATCTTATTTAACTTATATGAATAATACATCATGCGCAAGGCAGGACTGGAGGAATCCCAAGCCGGAATTAAGATTGCCGGAAGAAATATCAATAACCTCAGATATGCAGATGATACCACTCTGATGGCAGAAAGTGACGAGGAAGTAAAGAACCTTGTAATGAGGGTTAAAGAGGGGATCGCAGAAAAATGCTCTGATGCTCAACATCAAAAAACTAAGAGCATGGCCACTGGCCCCATCACCTCCTGGCAAATAGAAGGGGAAGATATGGAGGCATTGACAGATTTTACTTTCTTGGGCTCCATGATCACTGCAGATGGTGACAGCAGCCACGAAATTAAAAGACGACTGCTTCTTGGGAGGAAAGCGATGACAAAGCACAGGCCTCACCTTGCTGACAAAGGTCCGCATAGTCAAAGCTATGGTTTTTCCAGTAACAATGTATGGAAGTGAGAGCTGGACCATAAAGAAGCCTGACCACCGAATAATTTATGCTTTTGAATTGTGGTGCTGGAGGAGACTCTTGAGAGTCCCCTGGACTACAAAGAGAACAAATCTATCCATTTTGAAGGAAATCAACCCTGCGTGCTCACTGGAAGGACAGATCCTGAAGCTGAGGCTCCAATATTTTGGCCAGCTCATGATTAGAGAACACTCCCTGGAAAAGACCTTGATGTTGGGAAAGTGTAAAGGCAAGAGGAGAAGGGGACGACAGAGGATGAGATGGATGGACAGTGTCATCAAAGCTTCCAGCATAAATTTGACCCAACTTCGGGAGGCAGTGGAAGACAGGAGGGCCTGGCGTGCTCTGGTCCATGGGGTCACGAAGAGTCGGGCACGACTTAACGACTAAACAACAACAAGAGCCTCGTGGCGCAGTGGTTAAAACGCTGTACTGCAGCTAAAACTGTGCTCACGACCTGGGGTTCAAATCCCAGGTAGCCGGCTCAAGGTTGACTCAGCCTTCCATCCTTCCGAGGTCGGTAAAATGAGTACCCAGCTTGCTGGGGGGGCAATGTGTAGCCTTTATAATTAAAATTGTAAACCGCCTGGAGAGTGCTTGTAGCGCTATGGGGCGGTATATAAGTCCAATAAATAAATAAATAAATATAACAACGCGAAGCAAATTAGAAATTGGCTACCTTTCACCTTTTAATCTCATTCAATGTTGAGCAACTGAAAAACATCACAATGAACAACTAAAGGTACAATCCTAATGGCCAAGATGATGAAGGACCAGCTGTGAGGGCATAAGTGCTATGCTGAAACTGCACTAATTCCAGCCCTCTTCTGCTACACCAAAAAGTCTAGGGGTGCTGCAGATGATTTAGAACCACACTCCCCTCATCCTAACTTTGCATCAGCTTTGTGGTTGTGAACTTTGAGCTGAGGATGATTTGTATCAGATGCAGCTCTGCTCCTTACTCACCCACCCTTCTCCTACAGGCAGATCTGTAAAATCAGCGGACATAAGAGGCCTGCACTTACCTGAGAAAAAGTCTCACTGATTTTAGTTCTATTTCCCATTGAAAACAGTGTGTTGAGTAAACAAGCATAAAATTGTAATGTATGAGGTGAGAAAGAGGCTATTTTTTCATTTTCATCTCTTATCTGTCACTTCTACTTTTACTTCTTCCTCACTGCAACTGTCTCAGTATTCTGGTAAGCTGATAAGAGTTTGCAAGCATCCCTTGGAAAGCCTCTTCCCTCAACCCCTTTTAGAATCTCAATGCAGGAATGGTTAAAGGGATCCTTCTGGACTGGATTGCACTAAAAAGAAATGGCCAATTTTGTTAGCATTTATTGTGAGCCTTAGAGGTCAGACGTCAATGAACATTTCTCTTGAATAAATTTTGATGTAATCATATTCGGAACAAGCGGCAACTCTTAACAAATGCATAAAGAGTAAGCTCCACTGAACACAGTGAATCTTCCAAATATACATGTGTTGTGTTGTTTGTTGTGATCTCACTTGCCATTCTTTATTGACAAATACTTTTTTAATCAGATGGCAGGCTGATTTATATTTCTTATGCACAAATTCAGAATAATACACAATGTTTTTACTATTCTTATTTGCTTCTTGCTCCGATTGCCATGCGAGGCTGGTCACAACACATTCTGCAGATGAAGAAACGAGGAAAATTCTTGCTGTATGCCAGCCACGTAGCCTCTACCTAACTTAGCACTTTGAACCCAAAATAAAAGTAAAATCCAGAGACTCAACGTGCAGAATTCCATGGGCTTTTACAATCTAAAAAGTCTGAAGCAAAACCCAGAGACAAAAATCCTACTGTAAAATATCACATAAATAAGGGCAATCATGCAAGTCATCACAGTTTTCTAACCTTCTCTTGCATGGCCAGGCAACTCAACCCAGTACAAAACTGAGTGCATACCTTTGGCACGTCCAAGCAAGTCAAAGACTAACAGCACAACCACACACCTCAGTTATATTATTCCTAGTTTATTCTGTGTGATTCCAGTAAAATTCTCCCCAAAATGCATTATGGGAATAACAGTGATTTTTAAGGAGTGACTGAATCATAAAATTTCAAAGTTTTAAAAACAGAATCAGTTGGGTCAAACAGAAACAAGGCCAAAGCAATTTATAGGCAAGAAAAAGGTGCAATCAATCCTGGCTGTGCCTTATATATATAATGTGTGTGTGTGTGTGTGTGTGTGTGTGTGTGTGTGTGTGTGTGTGTGTGTGTGTGTGTGTGTGTGTGTAGATAGATAGATAGATAGATAGATAGATAGATAGATAGATAGATAGATAGATAGATAGACAGACAGACAGACAGGCAGATAGATAGATATACATGTGTGTGTGTATACACACACACACACACGCATATATGTATGTGTGTGCGCGCGCATATGTGTGTGTGTGTGTGTGTTTATGCATGTATATGCATGCATGTATATGTCTGTGTGTATGAGTGTGTAAAAACAATGGCTAAAATCCTGTTGGTTATCATAATAGGTTGAAGCTAGAGTGGGTCCCTTGAAGCAATGGGGTTTGGTGAGTGTAGCTGATTCAGTAGGCATACTCTAGTTGCACCTTACTATACTAAGCAGGCGTTCAAGCAATACATACTAAAAATGATAGCTTTTTTGTTGTTGTAAAACAATGTCAAGGGTTGTAAGTCAAAGGCTATTCTGAAGATATTTGTGTATTCTGTTACAGTGCCATCTAAGCAATGAAATTTGGCTTGATCAGAAATGAACAAGAGGAATTTTGGAGCTGTTATTTCCCCAGTAATTAGCTTTCTCCTTCATCTACGAAAAGTCTTGAAGTGGTGCCATCTCATACCATTCAGCACAGGTGGAACTGAAAGCCAAGGCAGTGAAGGGAAAGAGCTGGCATGTGATTGCAAGCAAAACTGGTATGGGATTGACACAGACACAGATATACAGAAGACGAGGGAGTTGCTGCTACCCTAGGGTTCATCTGTACTGTTGACATTAGGGCTAGGAGGTTTCCATCCTATTACCAAGAGCTGCAATCCATTCTTAATTGGTTTGGTGAGGGCTCCCATAATGAATTTCCCTTTAATGAAATGTCCTTCATATCCATACAGGTCGTCATCTTTAGGTCATTATTGACCAAAACAAATAGGAACGTTCAACAGCCCAAGCGCACACATAGATTTTATTTCCTCATTATATGACAGTAGGGTGACAGCAACA
Source organism: Pogona vitticeps (assembly GCF_051106095.1). NCBI lineage: Eukaryota > Metazoa > Chordata > Lepidosauria > Squamata > Agamidae > Pogona > Pogona vitticeps. The sequence goes on along the minus strand of NC_135783.1, from coordinate 28,008,350 downwards.
GAGGCTCACAAGACAAGAAATACAGATCCAGTTGGAAGTCTTGATTTTGGTCTGGTTAATTCATAATTTATCAAACAGGGAACACACACTGTGTGCTGGCATGCTTCCTCCTTTCCTTTCTCCCCCTCACAGTCTCACTTTTGCAGAAGACATGAAGGTCTCTAAAACCATCAAAATATAGAAACAGGATCTGATCTTGGTTTTGAGGGAGAACTTATGATAAACTTCAGTTTTCTTACCTTTTCCAAGAGTCTCCAGGCCTTTCTGGAGTTTGATCAACACCAGCACACCTAAAACTTGGAGATTATGGTAAACTAGAACATTTGGATGTTTTGAAAACTGTAGCTTAACTTATTTCCTAAAATTAGGCACAACAGTGGGAGCTCTCCTTTCATGACAAAGAGCAAGCTGGAGTCATTTCCAGCAGCAGCGGCAAACATTTAAAACTTCTCTTCCCCCTCACAGATATAGCACTCATGATCTCACCTCTGACATTTGTTTATCACCAACTAAGACACGACAAATATCATAATTAGGTTGACCTTAAGGGATCTGCAGTTCAAACTTGTCCCCTCAAATTTTACAGAACTGGCATAAAGCTATGATTATGAATTCTAAACAACAAGCAGAGGGTCCCTGGTTCAAATCTCAGATCAGTCATGAACTCGATAGCCTTAAGCAGTCCTCTGTTGGCTGCTCAACATACAGCATTCTACAAAGATAATGGCCAGTTTAAGAAATGTTTCTATTATTTGTCATTTGTTAAATTTGTGTCATACTTCACCTCTCTTTCATTAATACTTGTAGAAGCCAAAGGCTTGTCCAGAGAAATGCCAAAGGCCAGTCTGAATAAAAGCCAAAAGTTATAGTTGAGGCCAGCACCTATCTGAATAGAACAGCTTTGCTGGCTGAAAGAAGGTTATTAAAGATGAGACTAGGAGCTAAATGAATTTGCCTTTATCTTTTTTAAATCACCCACAAAGGAGATGTTTTGAAATAAAATCTGATCAGCAGGGCAAGAATTAAACCACCAGCACATCTTTGCTGACAATCCTAAATCAGACCTAAGCCACCCAAATGCAAGTGTGGTCTGTAGTCTGAACTGGGTGCCACCTCACATGCAGTGACCGTGTAAGGCACCCTCTCCTTACTCAGACAAGGAGCCTCTAGTGCTTGGATGCAAAAAAAATATTAAAAATAAAGTGATCTTGCACAACAAGTTACATTTGTAGCACAGGGTTTACTTTAACTCTGAACTGCTCTGGCACAGCAGTTCCCCTAGGACTGAGCATCCACCAGCCCTTTGGTCAATTGTCATGCCAATGGGCGTAACAGTATTGGGAGTTGTATAAAATGTTTCGGGGTCAAACTTGACAAGATGCCAGGTTTGCAGTTAGAACCTGACGGCACACTTCTTTTTTCCCTCTAGACACACAGTTCCCTTAAAGCTCAGCGACTGAGCAATCAGACTTACAAATGAAGCTCATGTTTACCTACCAATTACGAATAACAAAACAAAAGCAATGGCTTTTGCAACATGCAACAAACAGAAACACAGCATGGACAGAGTTCCTACTCCAGTCCTCTGAAGATGCCGGTCACAGAGACTGGCGAAACGTCAGGAAGAACAACCTTCAGAACATGGCTAAAGAGCCCGAAATACCCACAACAACCTTTTAAATAATGTTTGTACAAGCATTGTACCTCACCTTACCTTTCACTTAACTATGTTGGCCACTTTGCAGCAACCCTAAATCACAATTTCTGACTAGAACCTCAGTGGTCAGTGTGATGCACGGACAGGAAGAAGACACCATTTTGCCCTTGGCCTTGGGTACAAAATATTTTGGACTTTCTCTGTTTACTACAAGTCAAGAAGCTACCTAATGCAGAAATGTCCTCAAAAACCTGAGTTGCTATAAATAACTGCTTTTAGGGGAGCAGTTTTTCAACATTCCCATTCCTGTCCCCAAGATGCATATTTTAACTTTGACATTTTAATGCCATCTGCCATGTAAAAGCCCAATCTGTTAAACTGTCAACATTTACTCCAAAACCTATATACATCAGCCAAGTCATTTGATTATCCTGCCATGAATAGGGGGCTTAATTTCTGCTCTGCCTCAAAACCTATGTAATAGCTCACACCTGCCTGCTAAGGGTGTGAAAGTCAACTGATTAGAAAGGCAGTCTTTTACACCCACATTGTTCACATGTTAATGATTACAAGTGGTTAAGGCCACAAAAATAACTAGCATCCTGAAGTGAGATTTTCCAGACTATGTTTGTTTGCAAAACTACACCCCAACCAATATCAGCAAGAGACCCAGAGCCCTGTTCACATTTTATATGGGATGGACTTGTTGCTATATTACACTGGCAAGGTAAGAAATACCATAAAGACTGGAGCCAAAAGTTGTGGCTGATGCTGTTGTTATAGGCCATCAAGTCACCTCTGACTTACGGTGACCTTATGAATGAGCAATCTCCAAAATGTCCTGTCCTCAACAGCTTTGATCAGCTCTTGTAAACTCAAGCCTATGGCTTCCTTTAGGAAGTCAATTCATCTTGTATTTGGCCTTTCTCCTTTCCCAGCATTAGTGTCTTTACCAGAGAATCTTGACTTCACATGAAGTACCCAAAGTAGGGCAGCTTCAGTTTCAACATATTTGCCTCCAGAGATAAGCTGAATGTTCCCAATTGTCTTTTCAATGCAGACTAAATCCAATATTACACAAAGAGATATTGGCTTGCAAAATGAGACTTTCCTTCTACTTTATTTGCCATTCTTCCAGCCCTTCTCCAAGTATCCCCCAAATCTGTTAAAAAGCCAGTGGGAAGCACTAGGGTCTGCAGTGGAAATCTGATAGTTCTGTGAGAGGAAAGCAAAGCTGCTTATTTCATTCTTGTCAGTGAGAGCAAAAAATATATTCAGAAGTAATAGGCAAAGTCATTAGGATTTTGTGCATTTTTTCATATTTCAGGACTATTTTCTTTTTGCATAAAAACATGTAATTAATAAATAGCTTTAGTCTTATTAATGTTGTGCAAGAGTGAAAAATCTCACCACAGTTGGAAACATTTTTGGCAAGGTGTCTCAGTGTACTGAGATATAGTGGTGCCTCGCATTACGACGTTAATTCATTCCAGCGAAATCGCTGTAGAACGAAAACGTCGTAATGCGAAAAGAAAAAACCCACTGAAACGCATTAAAACACATTTAATGCATTCCATCCAGCGAAGATCCTCCATAGGGAGGCCATTTTCGCTGCCTGTGCAGCGAGGTATCCATCCCAGAAAACAGCGGGGGACCATTTTGTTTCCCCGGCAGCCATTTTGAAACCACCAATCAGCTGTTGGAAAATCGTCGTTTTTGCGAAGAATCGGTTCCCGAAGCAGGGAACTGATCATCGCAAAGCGAAATCCCCCCATAGGAAACATCGTTTTGCGATCGCAAAAGCGATCGCAAAAACTTCATCGTAATGCGGCTTTGTCGTTAAACGGGGCAATTGTAAAGCAAGGCACCACTGTACTGTTTTTCACTGAGCATGAGATCATGAGCATGTGAGTATTCACTGCAACCTTAAGATGAGACCTAATGGCAATTGGTCTTGCATTTTGGATGACTTTTTGCATGATCAGTTTCCGTCCGTCCGTCCGTCCGTCTGCCCGTCCGTCCGTCTTTCTTTCTTTCTATCTATCTATCTATCTATCTATCTATCTATCTATCTATCTATCTATCTATCTATCTATCTATCTATCTATCTATCTATCTATCTATCTATCTATCTATCTATCTATCTATCTATCTATCTATCTATCTATCTATCTATCTATCTATCTATCTATCTATCTATCTATCTATCACAAACGATCCAGTGGCTTCCATTATTAAAAGAAACACAGTTAAAAGCTTAATAATAATGTCTTGCAATATTTTAAAAAGCATTAAACAGATATATTAAAACTCACATTTAAAACACAAGTAAAACACGTAATAAAATACTCGCTTTAAAAAATTCCCTTGGTCAGCCAGTCATTTGGAATGCCTGCCTGAAGAGAAAGGTCTTTGTTTGCTTTAAGAAAGACAGCAAAGATGGGTCTAGCCTGGCCTCCTGTGTGTGTGAGAGAGAGAGCTCCAGAGTCTGGGAGCAATGACAGAGAAGACCCTTGGACCTATCAAATGTGCCTGTAAAGATGGGGGAGCCAAGAGAAAGGCCTCCCCGATGATCTTAATACCAGGTAGGCTCATAAACTACCGGCAATCGGAAACCAGCCTGAGTGTTTAGGCTCAATGCTCTTTTGAAAGTTTATGACCAGCACCTATGTTCTATAGTCTGAGGGAGCGAGGCTTTGACTTTAAATTAGTGCCAGCAGAAGCTCTAAGCCCCTTTCCTGAAGAGGAAGCAGAGGCAGGAGGGAGCTGTGCTTGCGGGACATTTTAATTGGTGAGATCTTTTCTGGTAGGCTGACCTTTGTACTATCTGACCGGATGGTCTGAGGGGGTGGGGCTTTGGCTTTAATTTAGTGCCAGCAGAAGTGTGCGCCTAACGGCGCATGAAATTCTCTCATTCTATTTTTGACTCTAATCTGCTAAATAGGATAGCCAAATAGCATTTCATACACCTGGGGGCAGGAATGTTTCAGGAGTGGGATCATACTTCTGCACTATTAGGGAGCAGGACGGGTAGGTGGGACTCGTCAGCCATGTAAGGCAGCCCATCTAGGAGAAGGAAAACTCTGATTTCAAACCTCCACTGCCTTGTGGCTATATCCACTCATGGAAAAGGCTTCAGGAGATAACCTCGAGGCAAAATCCGGAGCCGGAGTCCCGTAGACAGTTCGTGTTGTTCTGCCAACTCCTGCGACATCGCTGGAACCAGTTGTATTGGCTCTTGCCTTTCCATTGGACTACTTCAGTGACATGGAGAGGGGGGATTTGCTGCTTGGGTAACAGCCTATCCTCCATATTATTCTACCCAGGCATTATGCTCTGGAGAGGACACTCCAGCTTTGCATACAGTGTCGAAATAACACAGGGACTAGCAGTTACTGGTTATAAGTCTTGCTCGATTGGCGTAGAGCATGATGCCAGGAGCTACCTCTGATGGTGGGAGAGCCGAAAAGCAGCTCAATAACCCTGCACCATGCAACAATCAGAAGAAAACATCTAAAGTTGGGCACCTGTAATGTTCAGACAATAACCCCTGGCTTTTCTGCCAACCTGCAGGAAATAGACGATGTGCGCAAGACAGCTGTCATCAACATCGAACTGAGTAGACTGCAGAAGAGACAAGATTGCCAGACACGGATCTGTCCAAGAAAAAAAACTTCTCATTCTTCTGGCAGGGAAAACCATCGAATGAGACCAGGGAATATGGTGTTGGCTTTGCGGTCAGAAATATTCGGCTGAGATCCACTGTTCCACCTACTGTGAGGAGTGAAAGAATCCTGTCTCTGCAGCTCCACTGATCAGTGGGACTGGTCACCCTCATCAGTGCATATGCACCAACACTGTCATCCACAACAGAAGTCAAAGACAAATTCTATGACGATTTGGCAGCCACTATCAAAAAAGTCCCTGAGAGAGAGCTGCTGTTCATTCTCGGAAACTTTAACGCTAGAGTTGGTGCTGATCACAACTCTTGGCCCACCTGTCTAGGCCATTTTGGCATTGGGAAAATGAATGAAAATGGCCAACGCTTGCTGGGGTTTTGCTGTTATTATGGTCTTTGTGTCACCAACACGTTCTTTAATACAAAGCCTCAACACAGAGTTTCCTGGAGACATCCAAGATCGAAGCATTGGCATCAGCTTGATTTGATCCTCACTAGACGTCCTAGCCTTCCTAGTATTACGATCACATGCAGTTACCAGAGTGCTGATTGTGATACTGATCACTCCCTGGTGTGTAGCAGAATAAAACTGCTAACAAAGAGATTGCATCACACTAAAAAGGAAGGAAGACCATGTATTGACATCAACAAGATTCGCAATCAAAAAAAGTGGAGGAATTTGCCCAAGTGCTTCAAGAAACCCTTCCAGGCCCGGGTGATGTAAATGCACCTGAACGATAGGAACATTTCAGGAACACTGTTTATAACACTGCCTTGTCCACATTTGGCAAGAAAACCAAAAAGATGGCTGACTGGTTCGAAGCCCATTCGGAGGAGTTGGTTCCAGCCATCAAGGATAAGAGGAGAACTCTAGCAGCATACAAAGCCTGTCCTATTGAGTACAACTTGCAGGCTCTTCGAGCTGCTCCTAGCCAAGTCCAACAGACTGCCAGGAGATGTTCCAATGATTATTGGCTTCAGCTCTGCTCTCAGATACAGATAGCAGCAGACACAGGTAACATCAAGGGAATGTATGACGGTATCAAGCAGGCTTTGGGTCCAATACAGAAGAAATCTGCTCCCTTGAAGTCTGCTACAGGCGTGATCATCCAGGACCGAGCACAGCAGATGGAATGCTGGGTGCAGCACTACTCTGAGCTATATTCTAGAGAGAATGTAGTAACTGAAGAGGCATTAAATAACATTGAGTGCCTGCCTGTCTTGGAAGAGCTGGACAGTGAACCAACTTTAGCAGAAATAAAAGCGGCCTTAGATTCCCTTGCCTCTGGCAAGGCACCTGGAAAGGACAATATCCCCGTTGAAGTTTTAAAGTGCTGTAAAGATATCATCACCACCGAGCTCTATGAAGTCTTTTGTCTTTGCTGGAGAGAAGGTGGAGTACCACAGGACATGAAGGACGCAAACATCGTCACATTGTATAAGAACAAAGGCGACAGGGGCGACTGCAATAACTACTGTGGTATCTCTCTTCTCAGCGTTGTAGGGAAGCTGCTGGCCCATGTTGTGCTGAAGAGACTCCAGGTGCTTGCAGACAGAGTCTATCCAGAATCACCGTGTGGATTCTGAGCTAATAGATCCACCACCGACATGGTATTTTCCCTCCGACAGTTGCAGGAGAAATGCAGGGAACAACAACAGCCACTTTTTGTGGCCTTCATAGATCTCACAAAGGCCTTTGACTTGGTTAGCAGGGACAGACTTTTAAAATACTTCCCAAGATTGGATGCCCACCACACCTCCTTAATATCATCAGGTCCTTTCATGAGGATATGAAGGGCATTGTAATTTTTGATGGCTCAACATCAGATCCCTTCGACATCCAAAGCGGAGTAAAACAAAGCTGTGTCCTCGCGCTGACCCTGTTTGGGATCTTCTTTGCTGTCATGCTGAAGCAGGCCTTTGGAACTGCAACAGAAGGTGTTTATCTCTGGACTAGATCAGATGGAAAGCTCTTTAATCTCACTAGACTGAGAGCAAAGACCAAAGTCCAACTGAAATGCACGCGGGACTTCCTCTTCGCCAATGATGCAGCCATTGTTGCCCACTCTGCTGAAGACCTCCAACACCTCATAAATCGTTTTAGCAATGCCTGCCAAGACTTTGGACTAACTGTCAGCCTGAAGAAAACACAACTCATGTGTCAGGGCGTGGACTCACCTCCTTTTATTACTATCTCCATGCAAGAATTGGAAGTTGTTCATGAATTTGTGTATCTTGGCTCAACAATCTCTGACATTCTCTCCCTAGATGTCGAGCTGGATAAACGCATTGGCAAAGCAGCTACCATGGTCTCTAGACTCACAAAGAGAGTATGGTTTAATAAGAAGTTGACAGCAAACACCAAAATCCAGGTCTAGAGAGCCTGTGTCCTGAGCACACTCCTATACTGCAGTGAGTCCTGGACCCTTTGCGCACGGCAGGAGAGGAAGTTAAACACCTTCCATATGCGTTGTCTCCGACGCATTTTTGGTATCACCTGGCAGGACAAAGTTCCAAATAGAGTAGTCCTAGAATGAGCTGGAATTTTCAGAATGTATACATTATTGAAACAGCACCATCTACGTCGGCTTGGGCACGTCGTGAGAATGGCTGATGGTCAGATTCCAAAAGATCTCCTGTATGGAGAATTAGTGCAGGGAAGCTGTCCCCGAGGGAGACCACAGCTGCGATACAAGGACATCTGCAAGCGGGATCTGAAGGCCTTAGGAATGGACCTCAACAGATGGGAAACCTTGACGTCTGAGTGTTCAGCCTGGAGGCAGGCGGTGTATCATGGCCTCTCCCAATTTGAAGAGACACTTGTACAGCAGGCCGAGGCAAAGAGGCAGTCCCGAAACTAACCAAACCAGGGAGCTGGACAGGGGACAGATTGTATTTGTCTTCAATGTGGAAGAGATTGTCACTCTCGAATTGGCCTTCTCAGCCACACAAGACACTGTTCCAAGACTTCCATACAGAGCACGTTACCATAGTCTCTCGAGACTGAAGGATGCCTATTATGTTCTTAATTGTGATTTAACCGCTTATCACCAACCTTGTATACATTGTGCATATAGGCTTGAGAATTAATACTACACACCATGCATCTGAGGAACTTCACAGAAGCTCATGCTAAAATAGACCTGTAAACTTTAAAGGCACCACAAGACTCCTTACTTGTTATACTGAAACAGAGTACAGTATCATGGAAAAATATATTTTCACACTTCACAAAATATGTATATAGCAAATACCCATGTCAGAAACGATGTGAATTGCCCCCCACCTGCCCCACTTTCTTATGTGGACGAAGATTGAAAATACACAAACCAGGAGGAAGCTGCTAAGAAACAGAAAAGAAAAGCACAAGGAGCAACAACTTCTATATTATCGCTGGCCAGTGCGCTCACACTGCAAAGCATCTGGTTCTTGAAGGTAATTTATCATGGGGTGCAACACATAACACACTGACAAGTGTTATCTTGAACTCTGTCTGCAGTTCTGAGGGTGAACAGAACTCTGAATTAAACGACACTTGCATTTTCCCCACACTGGGACAAGATAATGAACACCTCTATGTTAGAAACAGACACTTACAGCTTAAGATTCAAACTACAAGTGACATTTGTACTGAAGGGCAAAAGGGAACTGCGAAGAGCAAAGGGACATTTGACTGAACCAACACAGCAGCTGGTATGCCACAGTTGACCATCTTCAGGTTCACTGGAACACAATCAGGAAGAACTAATATGCTCCAATATCCAATACAAGGAGTAAAAAAAAATAATGTAATTTTTGTTTATGTAACTTAAAGGAATATTCCTTGTTTCAGTTAGTAGCAAAAGTCAAAGGCAATAGCAATAGTTTACAAAAGTACAGGAAGGGCAAGCCAAAGAAAATGCGTCTCTCCCCAAGATTGTTCCCCCGAGTCACCCAGGCCAGCCAGTTGTGCTTTTGTGTTTGTAGATGGCCAGCTGTAGAGAGGCCCGGAAAACTTCCCCCAGGAACCAGGCCTTATCTATGGTGGCCACAACACTATGGAATGTTATCCATGGATATATCCTGTATTCTTTAAATGGATACTTAAAAAATCTGGCTCCAACATTTTCAATCAGTTGGGTTGGACAGTGTCATCGAAGCTACCAACATGAATTTGACCCAACTCCGGGAGGCAGTGGAAGACAGGAGGGCCTGGCGTGCTCTGGTCCATAAGGCCGTGAACAGTCAGACATGACTTAACGACTAAACAACAACAAAGATAGACCAAAGACAGGGGCAGAGAGTATAGAGAAGCTTGCTCCTGAAGAAGGCTTCGCCAAAACGCATTGAGCCAGAGCTTTTTAATTATCCATTTAAAGAATATAGAATAAAGAACTCAATTCTAGTTTCTACATTCTGATACTTTGTCTCTCATTTATAATCTGGACTTCTGTGGATGTACCAGTTCCTTTTGTTTTGTGTTATCCACGGATATATGCCAGGCTCCCTCTCTTCTGGCCTTCAGGAAATGGGTAAAAACTATGTTGTTTGAACATACAGTGGTGCCTCGCATAGCGATCGCTCTGTTTAGCGACAAAATCGGTTTGCGACGCATTAGGAGAATTTTGCGTTGCGATGACTGATCATCACAAAGCGACCATTTTCGGCCAGCTGATCAGCGGTTTCAAAATGGCCGCCAAAAAAAACCATGGCCGCCCGCTGCTTTCTGGGACGGATTCCTCGCTTAAGAGGCACCAGAAATGGCCACGCTATGGAGGATCTTCGATGAACAGTGAGATTTAAGCCCATAGGAATGCATTAATCACATTTTAATGCGTTTCTATGGGCTTTTTTATTTTGCATTGCGATGTTTTCGTTCTGCAGTGATTTTTGCAGAACGAATTAATGTCGCAATGCGAGGCACCACTGTATTCAGAAATATCTTATCCCTCTGACATCCTCATAAACTGGATACTGATTTTGAATGGCAGTCTAGGTTTATCTGATATTCTGGGTTATTCATGTTTTGGGCTGGATCTTATTATTTATGTATTTTGTGGGCCAGGATGAGTAGCTGTGCTTTTAACTGCTATTAGCCACCAGAGTACTGCTTAGGCACTAGATGGGTGGGGTACGGATGTATGGATGTATGGATGGATGGATGGATGGATGGATGGATGGATGGATGGATGGATGGATGGATGGATGGATGGATGGATGGATGGATGGATGGATGGGTGGGTGGGTGGGTGGGTGGATGGGTGGGTGGGTGGGTGGATGGATGGATGGATGGATGGATGGATGGCTAGTGAAAACAGAATGGTATCTCATCCTAAATCCATGTTCCACTGTTCTCTGTCCACTACAATCCAATATAGAGAATATCCTCCTCCACCACTCCATTGCAATGAACAGCAAGCAACACTGTTTTTCCCTGACAGGGCAGCGAGGCGGTTCCAGCTGCAAAGGTATGACCCCCTTCTGGAAGCTGGCAAGACTTTGCTCAAGTGCACAATTCCAAGATGCCAGGTGCTGGTGTATAAATATTTAATTGGTACCTTGTTGTATTGCAGCAACAGCCCCAAAAAGGCACAGATGGAATGAACTGAAACTCAATTATAAATAAATGTTTTATGTAGAGAAGGCGCCTGCAAGACTTCCACCACATTTTTTTAAACAAATGTAAAGCATGCGACACCTTCCCTACAGCTCTGCTTTCAAGCTCCCTTCATCTGTTTAAAGGCCAAAGAGAGGAACGTGTGTGGCAATTAAATAACACAGTTTTATCAAAAATCATATGGCACAACCAAAAAAAAGTAGATTAAGTTTCCGAAAAAGAGGAGGAAGCTATTTCAGCTGTGTTTCTATGCAGACAATAGAGCAACTTTCATAATAATAACTAATGATTGGCCCAACCCAAACCAATAAAGCTGCTCCAGGATCCAGGTTTTGTTTTGTTTTGTTTTGTTTTGTTTTTGGCATTTGGGAACTCCAGGTGTGACCTGGTTGCGATCAATTGGTCTGGCTTTCCCATCTCTATTATTAAGAATAAAGACACATCCTAACTCACAGGAAGCAAATGAATGCTTCCAAAATTGCATTGCCTTGAGATTGGTTAGAAAGCCTCCAAAATTAAAATTGTAGACAAATCCATTATCCTTTCTAAAAAGATGTGATGAGAATCCAATCTTTCAGGCAAATTATTTTTCAGTTTCATAATAAACATTTACAAGGCACATTCAAATGAATCTATGAGCCATAAATCAGGCTTTTGCACTTGACAATGCTACTCAAATGTAAGATTAAAACTCATTTACACTGCAAAAGATTTCAGGACTAGCTTTACGCAAATGGTGATTAGAATTTCAAAACATATGTAGAAATACAGAAATAATACCTAAAGGTGTTCTTTTTTTCCCCTCTTTTTCCCCTGCAAAATATTTACTGTAAAAATGTGGTCATTTCAGGCTATTTATTATGTGGTGTGCCTGCCATTAAAGCCTCTCCAGGTGTAATTTTTAATTTTCCATTTTAGTCTTTTATCATACAATACTATACATCTATTATCACAAGAGTCTACTACCAACCACCTGGTCAAGGATAGGGATGAAACTTTTGAAAAACAAATTACAAACATTTCAAAGATATATGATGTAGTAGTGATGGGAGATTTCAATTATCCTGATATCCGTTGGGAGGCAAATTCTGTGAAGTATGGCCCTTCCAAGAAATTCCTGGCTTGTGTGGCTGATAATTTTCTCCTACAAAAAGTGGAGAAAGAAACTAGAGGACTAGCTATCCTTGACTTGATTCTAACCAATAAAGATGACTTGGTGGAGGAAGTGGTAATAAGAGGAACTCCTAGTGAGAGTGTCCATGTTCTACTAGAATTCTTGATTTCAAAGAAAATCAAAGTAGAGTGTAGACATACATATATGCTGGATTTCAAAAAAGTCAATTTTAACAAACTCAAGACAATGATAAGTGAGGTCCCATGACATGAGATCCTAACAAGAAAAAGAGTCCAAGAAGGGTGGGAATTTCTAAAAATGGAAATTCTAAATGCACAACTACAAATTAGCCTCGTGGCGCAGTGGTTAAAACGCTGTACTGCAAGCTAAAACTGTGCTCACGACCTGGGGTTCAAGTCCCAGGTAGCCGGCTCAAGGTTGACTCAGCCTTCCATCCTTCCGAGGTCGGTAAAATGAGTACCCAGCTTGCTGGGGGGGCAATGTGTAGCCTGTATAATTAAAAATTGTAAACCGCCCGGAGAGTGCTTGTAGCGCTATGGGGCGGTATATAAGTCCAATAAATAAATAAATAAAATAAATTACAACAACAACAAAAAATGGTGGGAGACAGCGAGAAAGGCCAGCATGGCTTCACAAAAAGCTCAGGTGGCTTCACAAAAAGCTCAGAGAAGACCAGGGGTGGGGGAGAGACATATAGGAAATGGAAGGAAGGTCAGGCCACAAAGGAAGGTATAGACAAGTAGCACGGAATCACATCAGAAACACAAAAGCTGAAAATTAGTTGAGGATAGCTAGAGACATTAAAAGTAACAAAAAAGCATTCAACATGTATGGGCATAGCAAAACACAACAGAAGACAAAGAAAAGGCAGAAGTGCTCAATTCCTATTTTAGCTCTATCTTTTCCCACAGGACAGACTATGACCCTCAAGACAATTGTGAAGTGCAGATGGAGGGGAAAAGATTGCAAAAAAATTAGGAGGAAGCTATTTCAGCTGTGTTTCTATGGAGACTGATAAACAAATAGTCAAGGAATACCTCACTACCTTGAATGGGTTCAAATCTCCAGGACTGGATGAGCTGCATCCAAGAGTATTGAAGAAGCTGGCTGAATGTTATTTATTTGTTTGTTTGTTTGTTTGTTTGTTTGTTCGTTTGTTCGTTTGTTCGTTCGTTCGTTCGTTCGTTCGTTCGTTTATTATTAGATTTTTATCCCGCCCTTCTAGACTGCATCTATTCAGGGCTGAAGAGCCCTCAGAACAACTATCCATTATTTTCGTGAAATCATGGGAAATGGGTGAGGTGTCAGATGATTGGAGGAGGGCTAATTTTCTCTTCCAATCATTGTATCTACACATAGGGCAAAAAGGAGAAACTTGGGAACTACAGACCAGTCAGCTTGACATCAATCCCAGGGAAAATTCTGGAACAGATTATAAAGTGGTCACTATGCAAGCAGCAAGCACTTAAAAAACAATGCAGTAATAACTAGAAGCCAACACAGATTTGTCAAAAATCTTGCCAGATGAATGTGATTGACCTCCCTGATAGAGGGAATGTTGTAGACATAGTATTTCTTGACTTTAGCAAAGCTTTTGACAAAGTGCCCCATGATATGATATGATTAGCAAGTTAACTAGGTGTGGGCTGGACAGAACAATTGTCAGGAGGATACACAGTTGGCTACAGAACAGTAGTCAGAGACTGATGATTAATTGCTTCTTCTCAAGAGGGGTACCCCAGGGCTCAGTGCTGGACCCTGTGCTCTTCAACATTTTTATTAATTATCTGGATCGGGGTTGCAGAGAATGCTAATCAAATCTGACACAAAATTGGGTGGAATAGTTAATATGCTGGAAGAAAGAAACAAAATTCAAAACGGGCTACATTTGAGCACCGGGCTGAAAACAAAGGGGGAGATCTGTTCTCGAGCATCCCAGAGTACAGGAAACACAACAATAGGCTCAAGTTACAGGAAGTCAGATTTCAGCAGAATATCAGGAAAAACTTCCTAACTGTTAGCGCAGTGCGGCATGGAATCGATTACCTTGAGGTGGTGAGGAGTGGAAGCATTCAAGAGAAATTCAGACAACCACCTGGCAGATACCCTTTGATTTGTATTCCTGCATAGAGCAGCGGGTTGGACTCAGTGGCCTTATAGACACCTTCCAACTTCATTACTCTATTCTGTTCTATTAGCCCTGTTCAATCCACAGGCTGTTGGTGTCTCAGTGGATTTCTAATCAAATTCATAACCATACATGTAATATTGCAACTATTGTGTTGATTCTGCTGTTGCTATCTATTGCCTGGGATTCCTTCACCTACTATCCATTGTAGCGTTTCACAGAATAAAGCTTCAAAAGAAAGGAACAGAATTTCAAATGGGGTGGGTGGGTCTTAAGTGATTAGTAGGTATGAAATGCCACATTGACTCACACAATTTGAAATCTGTGTCTAGTAACCAACCACTGTCTCTTTATCTTGGGGCCATATATAAATGTTTGCCTTGTAGTCCCACTCATATATTCTGAGGAAGTGGACTTGATCCGTGAAAGCTAGTCTCTAAGTTAGTCTCTAAGATGTCGCAAAATTTTTGTCACCTTTTATTTTTTTTCTTTTGTTTTGCATTGTTTCTTGTCTGATATAACTAGACACGATCCAGTAAATATCACTCTGAGTTTACCCATTTGTCACAAAAATTAAATAGATATGTGCCATCGCATTGATTCTGACTTATGGCAACCCTCTTTGGGATTTCTTGATATCAAGTTGTTACACATGCTTTTGTAGTCCCTTTTCTGGTGGTGTTCTGGGTCTGTGCAGCTTGCCCCAGATCATATGGATCTCACTGCATTTAATTCTATGAGCTGCACATGTTCCAGGCAATACTGGTTTGCATCTCTCCCTTTAGGCACAATTGGGAAATTGGGAATTTATCTCCTGCTTCCTGGTTCCACAGACAGTACTTGAACCCAGAACTATGCTAACTCATACTCTTTCCCCACCTTCATATTATTATTCATAATCCCATAGAATATCTCATTAAAATATGAAGAAATATTACAGAAAACATTGTCCTTGTGCTATTTTTCTCTTTTTCCTTGTCCGGTGGGCTACATTACTCAGTATCATAGCAAACAAACAACAGGCAGATGACTAGCCACTGAACTGGTACAGGAGGGAAACCTGCATCAGCTGAGCTTCTGCCTACCAAATTGTTTTCAACTGTCTAGAAGGAATTCACAAAGAAAAACATGCAATTTCTGCCATATTCCTGTACATTTCATGCAAACTCACCAATATAAAGACTTGTGTTTCTGCTTGTACAAAGTGGAACATATGGCATGCTCCATGGGACTACAGATTAATTTCAGGTACTCAGCCAATACTAACAGCCATACAGCAGTCTCTTGAACCAATTCCAGATAATTTAATTTTTTAACATTAACAACAACATCAGAACACATGGGTAATTCCAGTAATTAGATAATCAGATGCAATAATATTGAGCCAAAATGAATTAGAAGAATTGGATTGAAAAACACAGAAACTAATGAACATGCACCACATACTACATCTAAAAAGTGATGTGGAGAGATTATATGTACCACGAAAAATTGGATGCTATGGATTACTGCATATACAGCAGGTAGTAGAGAAGGAAAAAAGAAGCCTAAATGATTATCTCAGCACAAGCAGAGAAAAATTACTTAAGGTGGTGAAAATGGAGAATATTTTGAAAGCAACAGAAACAAAAGCTAAATATAAGAAACAACAATTTGAAAATAAATTAAGCAGCTGGAAAAATGAACCACTACATGGACAACATCTGAGAAATATTGATGGAAATTATTCAACAAGGGCATGGCTAAAACTGGGGACAATAAAAGAAACCGAAGGCTTGATTTTTGCTGCACAAGAATAAGCACTCCAAACAAATGTGATGAAAGTTAAGATTCATGGAATTAGTGCTAAGAGCAAATGTTAACTTTCTCAAGAAAAAGATGAAATTGTGTCACATCTGATTTGTGAACATCCAAAGACTGCACAAAGAGATTATAAAATTAGACATGATAAGAGTGGTAAAATTAGTGCACTGGTCATGATGCAAAAAATATAACCTGCCAGGATTTCCGGATCGAAACGGATAGACACCTTGAACATAATACACTAGACACAGTAGCAACAGAACAAAGTAAAATCTGTATCATTGACACTGCAGTTCTGCGGAATGCCAGAGTTGAAAATAAATTGGAAAAATTAACAAAATAGAGACCTGGCAGCCAAAACATCTTGTTTGTGAATGAAACCTACTTCAGTGGTCCCCATAGTCATTGGGGCTTTGGGAACAATGCCAAGAAATTTCACACAATATTATAAGCAGTTACAGGTCTCAGAAATAACACCATTACAGCTACAAAAACCAGATATATTAGAAAAAGCATACATACTGCCCTGATATTTAACAGATACTTAGGTTTTTGGTTAAAATTTGTACCTGTTATATAATACCAGTCAATTTTTTAAATTTTTGATTGACTGTGCCTAGTATTTTTGAAGAAAAA
Source organism: Pogona vitticeps (assembly GCF_051106095.1). Lineage (NCBI taxonomy): Eukaryota > Metazoa > Chordata > Lepidosauria > Squamata > Agamidae > Pogona > Pogona vitticeps. The sequence continues at coordinate 27,991,716 of NC_135783.1, read as the reverse complement.
GATGAAGACGAAAACGAAGTCAAGTTAGTTATGACTTTGCAGAGTTTTCCAGGTAAAGAATTCTCATAAGTGGCTTACCATTCCCTTCTACTGGGGATACCCTGGGACTGTGCAGCTTGTCCAAGGCCACACAGCCTGGCTCTTCTCACAAGAGGCACAGTGAGGAATTAGAATCCCAACTTCTGGCTCTATAGCCAAATATGTAAACCACTGAGCTATCCAGCTAGTTTTAACCTTTGTAGCTTGCTCTATATCCCAGGATCTCAAGGTAGATTATAGAGCTACATAAAGAAAGGAGAAACAAATGTCAATGTGGGGAATACACAAAAACAATTTGCTTCAAATTATTGTAGCAACATTTATATACTTGGGGAATTTACACATGCTCACAAAGCATTTAGTCTCACATCGCCTGATTATTCGGTTCCTGTGTAAACTTGACTCACAGTGCAAAAATACTGTGCTTGAGATTATGTGGGATGCTTATTTGTCTCCGCTGGTTGAGCTGAAATGCTTTGTTTAAACATGATAATGTAGTGATTACTGGGAAGAAGAAGAAGAAGAAACAGGTTTGGGAAGGGACAGCGAAGGTTCTGAATTAATTGCAGTTAACCAACAAAAAGTTCTCATCACTAGAGGGAGCAAACAAAGGGCAAATGATGCAACAAAATGTGGTACTCAATGTCAAAGTAAAAAGAAAAGAATGCTAACAGATAAAAATGAAGCCTGAGTAATAAGATATCTGCTTTGTTCTCCAGACTTTACAGAAGAAATAGTCTCTGTTAGCAACAGGGGTTTCTCCTAAGACTGGCCCAAGGCATCTTTCTGACTCAGGTAAAGGATGAGAGGAGGGCAGTTTAGTTTAGGGCAGGCTGTCAGGAATACTCAGCTCAAGGGAAGGGCCAAAGGACTGTTGCCACCACTCTCTTCATACCATTCAGCAACTGCTGCTGAGGCAACCACTTTACTCTCCCAAATGGTAGTACCCAGCATCACCTATAGTGCATGAAGAGGAAGTGAATGTCTGGGGAATATACAGCCATATTCTTCAGCCATTCTTCAGATGACCTTTCGAAGGCTATCAGAATAAGTCGATGTAAATCAAAACTAACTCTGAGGTATCTCAGTGCAAAGTCTGCCTGAAAAGAAGTGGTAGGGAGTTGGATGGACAAAGATTTGAGTCAGAGACAGGGTCCCTTCTGTGTCAGTCATCACAACAAGGCAGATGAGAGTTTTGCCTGAAATTATCTTACAGATGGTACAGTAAGAGATTAATACAAGGTTTCCCTCTAGTGGTAGCAATGCTATTGTACAGTTAGTGTTGACTTACAAGCACTACATTCTAAAGACAATATGGCATCCTCCCTAATTTGTCAATCTCTTATCTACAGCTTTCAAGATCTACCATTGCTGCCCAACCCAGAGTAATCTCTTAATTCAGCAATATCTGAGCAGTATTTCCAGTTTTCCTTTCTGGGGAAAAGTTGGAGTGTAAATACTAACTTTGTAATGACATGCATGAATGTGGGCATAAAATGTGGCGTCCGGTCCAGGTGAGTCTGATGGCAAGTTCATGACTATAACTGATATATTGCTCTAATTATTCTAAGGCATAACTTTTCGATGTTTTAGAAATGTTCAGTATTTTTGGCCCAAGGAGTTAAAGCACTTGACCTATTATGCCTGGAGGAAAGGGGGACACAGAATAAAATGTAATTGTCCTTAGCTTTCAACACCTTGAGCAAGTTACCGGTACTTCATTTAAACTACAATTCCCCGAATTTCCCAGCCAATAGCCATGCTAGTTGGAGAATTCAAGGAATAATAGCCCATAAAAATCTAGGAATTTCAGGATTTTTACCACCTTCTTAAAATCTGTTGGGTACATTTCATGACCCAGTTTTGGCTTGTGAATGTACTATCCTGCATTAGGAGATGGGAATAGGAATTGAGTTGCTAACAGGGAAGAAGTCGACAACATAATGTGGATCCACAGTTGAGGAAACACCTTTATCTGGAGAGTTCAGTCTCTGTGGACCATCAAGCCCAACCGTTGTCACAGTGGGGAATTGCACTCCCAACTTCTGACTCTGCAACTAGATACCTAAACCAGTGAGCTATCCAGCAGTTCACTTCAGCATCTTGGTTGCTGTAGTTATATGTATATGTTATCTTTTCTAAAGAAACTCAAGGTGACCTTCCAATTTCATCTTCACAATGACCCCAGAAAGGAGGCCAGGCTAGGTGATGGTGACTGACCAAAAGTTGCCCAGTGTGCCTCATGGTCAAGGTGGGATTTGAAGCCGATAGACCAACATCACACTAGTACTCCTGGAGTCTCATAGCAGGAAAAGGTCAGTAAAAATAAGAGCTATTCTAGATTCACAATTGGTGGTCAACCTGTTGCCCATAGGAAGTCTGTTTATGGTCATGCAGGAATGCAACATCACTCTCCTCCTTGTGCTCCTCGCCAACTTATATACAGAAGCATCTGTCCATCATGACTGGTAGCCACTGATAGGCCCATTATTCATGAATGTACCCAATCCTCTTTTACACCCACCACTACCACCTGTGATATCGAAATCCAAGATTTGAGATTAGCAGTTAATGCTAATGTCTTGCCTGTTGAAAATCTCAGTGTCTTCAACCCAAGAAAACGTCACCTAAAAGAGGCCCTTGGGAGACTAGTGCCTTCATGAAGCAGTACTTTATACAATAACTTGAATACCCTTAAGTTCTGTGATTTCATCTATACAGGCGAGCCCCTCAAGCAATGCAGTGAAATGATTAAAATAAAGGTCACCAATTAAAGCAAGAAAAATGGGATGCAGCAATGAGAAAACATCAGTAAGGATTTAGTAGCTAAAGAGAAACCAATCACACACAATGCTACCAAGTTTATTCTGCCCAGTATGACCTCTGTACTGAACATTCCTTACCTCAAAGGTACACCATCTCCCATTACTGGGAAGGTCCATATGTACAACATAAGCAAAGCTTGTTTCTCACAACCTATGAATTTATTTCCCCTCTCTGTGCATTTTCTTTCTCCTCAGGTCCACGTCCAACCCCCGCCAACTGATGATGGCACAAGTCTGACAAGCTGCTTTTTAAAGCACGCTGAATATGTACAAGCCTATGCTTATGAAATGATTGTGAAACCAATTGCCTGGTTTGACGGCACAGTAGCGAGCTTTGTGCCAACTGAATCCTAATCGTCTGGAAGCTGAAGCTGTCTGCCAGTCTGCCAAATAAGAGACAAAGAGGATGAAACAAAATGAGAGAGACAAAAGGCACTGCGCAGACAAGCAATTGAAAATAATTTATTTGGAAATTGATACAGCTTTGAGATGGCACCCACTTTAACTGTATGAACAATAGGAGCTAGTAAACAACTTTGTAACTTTACAAGTATAAAATACAGGTAACATTTATAGCCTAAGAACCCAAGCCTATAGACTAGACTTGCTAATGCAACAGATTGTGTTACTTAAATGTATTAATCCCAACATTCCTTAAAGTTTTTAGAAGACAATATATCAAAATAGTATCAGAACCCATAAAACATGTTAAGAGCTTTGGGAGATGCTGTTTCCTCCCCATTTCCAAGTGTCCCTCCCCGCTTCTTGGAAACTTTGGGCAACTGTGATGTCTTTGCCTGTCAGACTGAAATTCTGCATTTTCCTGCCCTGATCAGCTAATCTGAATACACAATGTTTAAAGTAGTGCCTAATTCCAGGGCTCCCCATTTACTTCCCCATGGCTCCTAATATCCGAAGAATACTTGGAATGGGAAAAAATATATTTCTTTTTCACTGCTGCACTAGATGTACACATTTTTAAATATGTCCTTCACTTGTGATGTATATAGGAGGCATTAGTACCAACCAAGACAACATATAAAAATACTAAAACGAAATGTGAAACAATAATGCCATTAAAACAACACAAACACAATGAGCATAGTAAAATATGCAAATAGCAAACTAAAAATATATTTCTTCATCCCTTTCAAGAATGAAGGGATGGAAGGGATGAATCACAACTGCAGGGAGTGTGTGTTCCATAGTTTAGGGGTTTTATGGAAGAAAAGCCCTTCCTGCATGGCTAACAAATGCCCCACTGCAAACATGGTTATTCTCCACCTGATCTCAGTAACTTAAGTACGTTCCTAACAGGTCTTGAAATCATTGCCAATATTTAGGCCAAATAAACATTTTCCCTTCTTTGGACCAATAATAAAAACAAAATGCAGACTAAGGCAAATTTATTGTGCCATCGTTTTAAGAGTAACAAATTTATTTCAGCAGTCAGAATCTGGTTGGAGTTTTATGCCTCACAGCAGAAGTCAAAATGACTGAGTGAACAAGGTTTTGGTTGTGTGCCTGGTCACATGCTGGTTGTGCAACCAAGCCGTTGACAGCTCCTCATTTATTACCTAAGTAGGTAACATAGCTTTCATGTCTTTGTTTTGGTTTTGCTTATGCTTGGAGAAATAACCAGCAGAATCCTGGTCAGTTTTCATGGACTACAGTGCATTTGTTCCAACATATGGATTGAACATGATTCTGATCTGTGTGTCTGAAGTGTCCCCAGATCTGTGAAAATGTATGTGAAATACATTTGTCAGGTTCAACAGTGCCACAATATTTTTGTTTCTGTCTATGTTTTGTTTTTACTGTTGCTGAAACAGATTAACAGGGCTATCCCTCTGAAATTCCTTCTTTGCAATTACTGTATTCTCTATTTCACATAGGAACAAAACGACCCTGAGGACAGAAGACTGGCTCCTTTTTAAGACATCTGCAAGTTGATATATAACCCCTTAGAACTTTTGCTAAGAAAAAAAAATGGAGAGTTTTTTTTAAACCCTCATAATAACTGCAAGTATTTACCTGTGCGACTCTATGCATTTTCACTCAGAAGTTATTCCACTAAAGTAAGGAGAAATTGCTTGCAGGTAAATGTGTATAAGATTACAACCTAAATATTTCAAAGAACAGTCACTGTACTTGGAATAGAAACCTGAATTAAAATCTAAAAACCAAAGGGTCTGAGAATATGAGTTGTTTCTTATAACATCTATAACAGGGGTCTCCAAACTTTTCATAATATATTGTCCATATTTTCAAGGGCCGAAGGAACACACAAGAGCGCGCATGCACACACACATGGGCCAGATAAAAAGGCAAGGTTGGCCACATGTGGCCTGCGGGCAATACTTTGGAGACTCCTGATCTATAACTATGAGTTAAAAGGAAAAACTTCCTCACTTGGTGTTATCTACCATAAATTGCTAAAACAGAAAATCCATATACCCAGAGGCAAATACAAGGAGGCTGCTTCATAAGGCCTCCAAAGTTGATCTTATATTAGAAGGTACAGCAGAAAAACAAGTAAAAAATGTGGACAAAACCCTGACTACTCAACAGTCTTCTGCATTAGGCCTATGACTGTACTGAGAGCACCCTCAATTACATATGATCAAGTTCTAACCTTGCTGTAGTACCTGCTGGCCACCTGCTTCTGTTTTTCTTGGATTCTCTTTGTTGCTCTGTGATAACCACAGGTAAAACTTGAAAGCCTCTTTATTACCTCATTCATTTTTCTGAGCAAGTGGAGTCCAACAATTCCCAACCCTACGACAAATGAATCATCACTTCAGCCCTGAAAACATCATGAATATGACTCCCTATATCATCTCCTTCCTCCATATGTACAGTGGTGCCTCGCTTGACGAGGAGTAGCCGTTCCAGCAAAATCGCTGTAGAGCGAAATCCTCGTCAAGCGAATTAAAAAAGCCCATTGAAATGCATTGAAAAACGGTTCAATGCGTTCCAATGGGCGAAATACCTCAGCGTCCAGTGAAGATCCTCCATAGGGCGGCCATTTTCCGATGCCTGTGCAGCGAAAAATCCACCCTGAACACAGTGGGGAGCCATTTTGAACAGCCGGTGGCCATTTTGAACCCCCAATGATCAGCTGTTTTGATTGTCGTAATGCGAAGAATTGGTTCCCAAAGCCGGGAACCGATCGTTGTAAAGCGGATTTTGCCCATTAAAATATTGTTTTGCGATCGCAATAGTGACTGAAAAAACATCATTGTGAAGCGGATTCATTGTCAAGCGGGGTAATCGTTAAGCGGGACACCACTGTACTCTGATTTGGATTTAGTTTCTTCAAGAGAGGGCCAGCTACAATATGCCCCTCAGTAATTGCAACAAACACATGCATGCAACTTCTACAAGTCAGTCTCTGTTTGTACAAAACTACTGGAAAACTCTTACGTTTCCAAAGAGCAACACAATATATTCTCTGATCTGAAGTTACTAAACTGGTTCTAATTCACAAACTGTGGAGATACGTAAGCATGATAAATGCACCTTTATTCATCTTGACTGCCACTCTAGCAATTTTCAAAAGTTAAAATGTCATATTTACATAAAATTTACATGCAGATGAGCTTGTGTTGATACAAGAACCTTACATTTATTTTTGCAACATGCTCACCAGCTAATTCGTTCTACAGCAAACAGACTGCACTTAGCTTTTCTACAACCGTGATTTAGATTTAATTCTCTGGAGGATGTAAAGAGAAAACAGTGATGGAAAAGGAGACTTATCATACATAGAATCATAGAGTAAGGGAGTTGGAAGGGGCCTATAATGACTTGATTCCAATGGGCAGTTCATGCTGGTTGGTTGCTTCTCAGACCCACGTCCTTCAGTGGGCATCCACTCAGAGGCAGCACCTGGAAGAGGCAACGCAGGGAAGCCAGTGTGGTGACTCTAAGTGGGCACAGATCAGGCCGGGAAGCACCAAGCATCTGTTCGGCTGAAAAATGAATCTGCTTCCCAACAGATATCAGGGTAACTGAAATCTTCCATTACTGCTACATCGTGTCTCTTGGAAATTTTTACAAGTTGTTTTTCAAAGGATTCATCTGTGTCTTCTACTTGATTGGGTGGTCAGTAGTAGACTCCAACTACTACATTCTTTTTGTTTTTCACCCAATTATATTAATCCAGATGCTCTCAATGGGACAACCAAGCCCATCCTCCTATATTTATGTGTGGTAATAATATGTATTTTTTAGCCTATATTATGACTACACCTTCCTTTCTATTCTTCTTCTGCCAGAGAGTATGGAGAAAGTGCAAGTACACAGAGCATTTTATATCAAGAAGGAGAGGGGGAAAACATAGACTCTTTGTCCTTAAAATCTGAGACATAAATCAGTTTTTCACAGGGCTCTCCACATTACAGTGACTGCCATGTTTCTGATGAGACAGAGGTAGATGGTGCTGACTAACCAGCGACACCCTCCCCATCACTTTTGTCAGTTTTAGGCACAAGGCACTTAGCAATCCAACAGATGGTTCATTATCCAAATTCTGTTAGTCTTTGGGTTGTGCTGGAACAAGCAAGACCCACTGGGAGTGCCAATCTCAAACACAAAGAATGACAACAAAAGATAACTAGGCTGGAAAACATCTCCCTTTGTACCCTTCTGGCTTTCATGTGACGTGAGAGGGAAAAAACAAACCTCTACACAGGATTTATTGTTTTGTTTTTGTTTTTTTGTTTTGTTTTTGTTTTGTTTTTGGCAAAGCCAAATCCTGTCTTTACATGCAGGTGCTATATTCTTGTTGAACCGAGACAATGATGCTGAGTCAATAATGCTTTTTGTGCTATTCTTTTCTCTTTGATCTATTAAAGGAAGACAAGCTGACATAACAAAGAACAGAAAGAAAAATCACAATCTTCTATCACAGGATCTCTGCAACAACAGGTGACCTAAAAACCTCATAGATAAAAGTATGAGATCAACAGAAGTCAGATATTAAACAAATTTTTCCAACTGATTTAGGGTTTTTTTTGGGCCACTGCATTTAAACTGCATATATCACACTGAAGACATAAGCAGCATGTAACAATCCATCATCAGTCCTTCTGAACATACAGGCTTGATAGAATATGGGCAGATACACCTTTGGCAACTGTTGTTCCCTTCTCTGAGTAATGAAAAGTGATTTTCTCTCACTTTTTAAATCGCATCCTTATAGATGAAGTGGGAATTAAAGTTACTTAGAGCAAAATCCACTAGATGTCAACTTGGAAGCAAGTTCAATTGGGCTAATTCCCAGCTAAGTGGACATAGCATTGCAGTCTTTATTAATTACAGGTACTTACCAAGACTGAGGAAAAGCAATAGTGAACAGCTAACATAGAATTTAAGTGATGAGGAAATATTCTCAATATCTGCATATTGAGAATATTTTTCTGAGGAACATGAATTATTATTACTGCTAATAATCATCCCAAGTGCCCCTGAGCATTTGCAAAATAGATTTCTATCGCACATTAGCCATCTAGTTGAGGCTTTTCGTAGATACATCACACGTAGATAGCTTTCTGTCAGTTAGAACTCCTAGAATGAAGAATTGTGAGACCAGTAATCCCAAGAAATCCCACTCTTTCCAACAAAACCCTAGAAAAGTTAGCACAAGGCTAAATGAAAGAAATGCTAAACCAGTTGGTGGTACAATTCTAGAGCAATAGACAGGAGTAAGCAGGAGATACCAATTTTCCAAAGCAGGGTGAGGAATGCAAATGCTGGAAGATGTCTCTGGATACCCAAGTTTCATTAGCAGCCAGCATACTCAGGATTGTTAGGAGTGCTAGTCCAATAGCATTTGAAAGAACACATATTTCCCAATTATGTTCTGGGAACAAGAACAGAACTCTTAAGGGAAGGAGACGAAGTTTAGAAACAAGGAGTCTTGTGGCACCTTATAGACTAACAACACATATTTATTATCAGCTTTTGTTAATAGCAACCCACTTCAGTAGATGCATAAACTCTTAGTAGGCAAATATTTATAAATACCTAAATGTACACATTTAAGATGCCAAGACTTTTTGTTCTTTCAGCTACAACGGACTGACATGGCTACTCCCCAGGAAGATCAAAACTCCTCCCTGGCTACCCTTTCCCACTGAAAATAAGCCCTAGTATGATTTTTCGGGATGCTTGTAATATAAGCCCTACCCCAAAAATAGCCCTAGTTAAGTGACGCCTGCCTTCCACCATTGTGTAGCAACCAGAAGAAGATGGCATGACTCTATTCAAATAAATGTAGATTGTACATGAAAAAAAATAAAGCATCCCCTGAAAATAATCCCTAATGCGGTTTTTGGAGCAGAAATTAATATAAGACCCTGTCTTATTTTAGGGGAAACACAGTAGTACTGCAGGCAGGAGATAAGCTACGCTGTTAGACTTTTCTGAAACAGAACATGTCATGACCCCAGAGTTCCTGGAATTCCCCCAGGTGAATTCCTCTCACCTCCCTCCAATGGTACCCATGGGTAAACAGAGGCCTGCTGTTCAACTGATCAGATAGTTGGAGTAGACAATTTCCTACACAATTGCTAAACAAATACTGCAGAGTATTAGTTCGCAATCTCCTTCCATCGTCCCATCTTCAGACGCATACTAGCCATGTTACTTGTTTAATATACATGATTGTTTTGTCAGCTGCATTTTCATAAATATTTGTCTACAGTTTAGATAGTATTGTAACAGTGTGTTCATCTGTTATGTAGTACTTTCCTATGGTATTCATTCCAGTGCTTGATATGATGCAATCAACTGTTAATTTTTTGCCCGCCTTCAGTACAGCAGATAAAATATATTTGCACTGAAGATTCATCAGTCTTCCACTTTGCTGTGGGTACTGGAAGAATGTCCTTCTCTCACTAGCAAGTAAAAGCAAATAATCTTTAAATAAATAAACCTTGCTCTGAGAATCATATCAAAGGCCCTATTATTTAATTTGTTGTCTAGTAGTGGAAAATGTAGGTTATGGCAAGGTCCTCTTTTAAACTCCAGTGCAAAATGACTCTGCATGTTTCTTGATACAAAGGGTTATATCTAGCTATTTGCTCAGAGAAGTAAACAGACAGATGCTGGCTCTCTCATTCCCTTCTCTTTTGGTTTCTTGTTGTTTCTCATTGCCTCCTCTCAGGGCCTCAGAACTCCCTGAAAACATCAATTTGATGAGGACTTTTCTGTGGTACAAAGTGTTGTGGGAGGGTCACAAAGATTGGGTGACAGCATATTTTTTGAAAGTCAGCTCCACCTTTCTATATGTGGAGATGTCAGGATACAGAACAAACCCATATACTGTAGTTGGATCAACTTAGAATCTGCTGAGTCAACAAAGTTGTACAACATTTGCTAGTTCTGGTTTATGGAAACGGTGCCAAAATGATCTTGATATACATCACAGTGCAGTGGTAAATAATAAATATTGTCTTACCTAATGAGAAATCTATGCAGTCCGACATCAAAACATCTGTAAAAGAAAAAAAGAAGAGAAGAGAAGGGAAAGACAATCAAAAATACATTTGAATATGTTGTTGCCTTATATTACATGAAAGATAATTAAGGTAATTAAGAGAAAAATATTCTGATAATGCAGGATGACCACCTGTTGCAAGCAGATTCTTCATGTCCAGAGAGGTGGGCATGAAGAAAAAAATGGAAGGATAGGAAATCAGCACAAGACACATTGAAGAAGAATTTTAAAGGTCCTCTAAGATCAAGATAAATAACTCTTTCTCTCCTTCAAGGTCTCTATAATAATAGCTAGTTTTGTTTTGTTTTGAGAAGTAAGGTACACATACAGACACACAGCAAGAACAGAAGAATTGCTCAATTGTTAAGAAACATTCATACAACCCATGTAGAACAGCAAAATCTTGAATAAAAACGGGTGGGGGGAGCTTGGGGCAATTTGCCCAAGAACTGCATAAACAGCATATTTCTGTGCAAAAACTGGACAATTTTGCACAAAAACATGGCAACACTGACCAAAAATGCATTTTTCATGTGTGAATGAACACACAAGTCATCACTATTATCAGTGCCAGGACTCTGTTAAGAGTGCTAAGAAATGCCTCACCATTCTTAACGGCAAGGGAAAAATGTGTGACTTTTCATTCCTGCATGTAACTATAAGACAAATAAGGATGCACATTCCTAAAAAGAACCCAGGAAGCTACCTTCCACTGAGTCACACAACTTGCCCATCAAAATTCAGTATTGTCAACTTTGACTAGCAACTGTTGTTCAAGGTTTCAGGCAGGATTCTTTGCTAGTCCTGGGAACCCTGATGGTCTTCATCCAAGTACTTATCTGGCCTAACCCTAAAATCAAACAAATTTGGGTGTGATGAAGTTGGAAAGAGATGCCTTGGTCTCATGTACTGGCCATGATACTTTGGACTCATGTACTGATCAATTTCCTTCCCCTTTTTACATAGGTGAGAGCAGTTCAGAAGCTTATACTTCTGCTTTTGCTGCGTTTTGGTTCATGACATCATCCAAATTGGAAATTATTACAATATGTGTGTGTTATGTGCCACCAAGTAGCATCCAGTTTATTGCAGCCAAATAAATTAATGGCCCCCAACAGCCTCACTTTAAAGATTTTAGCTCCTCAGAAGAATTATGGCTAGATTTCATCTAGAAGTCTTCTCTCCCCCCCCCCCCCCACTTATTTTGGTGATCCATAGATCGTTAAAATTTGAGAATACTCTGGAATGGTCTGTGACAAAGTATAAGGAAAAGATATCGAAAATTATCCTGGTGCATATGCAGAAGTCGACCTCTGAAATGGTGTGTGTGGGGGTGTTGTTTGGAACTATATTTCCCAGTATTCCCCAGCCAGCATAGCTAGTTGGCATTTGTGGAGCTGTGATGAAAAAGTAACTTGTTCAAACTTCATTAAAAGTATTTTGGTGTGGACACACACATTTTTATCAGGACCTTTTGGTCCCAGAAAATTATCTTGTCTTTTGAATGAGTGTTACAGCTTATTTCAAAGGCTTGCCACTGTTGCTCTGTATGTGGAAGCATCACCCTCCACATTGGTATTCAGAACACAGCGAAATACAACAAATCTTCGCACTCAGAAAAACTGGGAAAGGCCAAAATATTCATATTGCAATAGGCTAAAGCACAACTGGTAACAATAAGCCATTCAATGAAACACAGCAGATTGTCAGATCACAAATTAAAAAAACACAGATTTTTGTCTCCTCGGAGACAGCAGTAATACACACTCCTCAAAGCCAAACATATGCAAAATTCTGATTAGTTTGCACTTGCAATATAGCCAGTAGAATGATGAATCAGCCCCCACTATGCCCTGAAGTTAGTTTTTGGTTTTACTATCTTCATCTGTTCAAGCTCTTTACTATTGTAGCCATTTTCAAAGTTGTCATCATTTGATCCACCTTAACTCCTTCCTGTCAAATAGTGCTCTCTCTCTCTCTCTCTCTCTCTCTCTCTCCTTATGTTAGAGATCAACATAAAAAGGAGAGTCTTCAGAATTTCCACTGGTTTATCCTGCTACCCATAGTCTTTTTAGACAGGGCCTTAAGTAATGCTGCTTTCTAAAATGCTCAAGAATTCATGGAAATCCTCTCAACATTTCAGCTACACTACAGAAGCAGAAAAAAAAAACATGACAGAGATTCTGAAAGTATATCTTTTCTGACCTCCAAGATGAATAGTTAAAAAGTGAGATAGCTGGTTATTTTTAATCTACGTGGCAAGCGACATGAGCTGTAACAGAAATGTGTTATTTTGTCTTGTGGATAGTATGAAAGATACATTTCCTTGAAGACAATTTGTTGTTATTATGTGCTGTCAATTCGTAACTTAGTTACGGTGATGCTTATAGGGCTTTCAAGGTAAGTGAGATACAGTATTTAAGGAGTAGTTGTACAAGTTCCACCTCCCTGTGAATTTCCACGCAGAGTTGGGGAACTGAATCCAGGTATTCTGACTCCTAGTCTTTCACTTTATACACTACACTACACTGGGCATCTAGACACAATCATCTCATTTAATTTTGGAAGCTAAGCAGCATAGTGCCAGTAGACAGCATCAAGAGTTTCCAGTCATGACTTGGAAATAATAGTGTTTGGAACAATGAGTCTTGACAATGGTCTGATTCAATATAAGCAGCTTCTTGTCTTTGCAGTAGAGCAAAAATAGCAATTTATTTAACAGTCCCAGCACCACCACCATCTTCAGGAAGAGAGCACTCAGGCACTGGCTGTGGAACATCCATCCAATTTATTCACACAACAACTCTGTGGGAAAATTTAGGAGAAAAAGTGACCATCTGAGTAGGAATATGTTAGGCTACTATATGTATAAGCTTTCCTTTTCTTGAAGGAGTTCAAGATAGTGTATCTTCTTTGCTCTGCCATTTCTATCCTCATAACAGCTCTATGTAGTAGATTAGTCCAAACAGGACAAAGTTACTCAATAAAATTCCAGCTGGAATTGGAACTTGAGCTTGGCAGCTTCAGTCCCACTCCAGAGTTATGTCACCACAACACAGTGACTTGGCTTGCAGGAGAATAACAACTGCTTCAAAACAAAGGGCAATATATTTCATTTAGCCACATTCTTCCCATTCAGGTACTTGCAAGGCTCCCATAATTTCATTTTAACATGCAAGTAATAAAGTGTTGAAGACCAGCAAAAGTTCTGGCACAACTGGTTAGTTTTGCCATTCATTCAGCTGGGGCCAGAGATTTACTCAATTGCCTGACTGGCTTCAGAAGGTGCAATCCTTCCCAAAACTACATTTTACCTTCACAGGATGGAAAATGTACAAGCCTAACAATTTCATCGCTTTCTATTTGCATACAGAAATGAAAATCTTGAACTGGAGTCTAATATGGAAATATGAACATCCATGCATGGAAATATCTTCAATTTCATAGAGGAACCACTAAATGAAAATGAGGAGGAAGTTCCTATCAGTTCCCTCATCTCCTATAGCCTCCTAAGTCACCCCTGTGCTGTTCTCCATAGCTCTAAAACCCCCAGAGGTATTCAGGATGATGGCCTCCAAGTAATTAGTGGAAGCCAAGAACATAACCAACACATGGACAGTAGCTGGTACAATCTGATAAAATGAGCATGACTACAACATGTAAGAGGATCTGCTTAGTGTGGGTTGGCAGACTTTTTCTGTAGGGTGGCTAGAATATCCATGCCATTTCCAAGGTAGTTTAAACTGCAAGCTCCCTCAGTCTCTCAGGTGGGCAATGTCTGCCTTTTAAGTTTGGGTTTCAAAAGCAGTCACTTATTCATCGATGGACTGCACCCATAACACTAGGATATTTCAGCACCATGGGCAGCGCTTTCCAACACAGACAGGCTTGGAAAAGAGAGCTTTTTGCTGTATTTCAGGAATCGGCAGCTCTTTGGAGACAGGAAAGGGTGTGGGGAACAATTTTATGGAAGAGGTTTGCAATATTTAAGCTGCCTCTAATAAGTAGCTCAGTGCTGCTGTGGCAAGGAGAAAAAGCAGGCCAGCATGATTTTAACACACTCAATTACTATGAAAAATTTACTTCTTCAACCACTTGGATATTTTTAAAGGAAAAAACAGAGAGGGAGTTTGCTTTGCATGGAGAAACCAAATGAAAGAAAACATCACAGCAATGCCTCCCAGAAACTGGTACATAGAGAAAGGGAGAAGAAAGTGTCAGCTTGTCTTTGCCCTTTCTTTCCTTTCAAGCTTGAGCTGCTGAATAACTCCCAAGAGCATAAAGAATGGCTGTTTGCTAAGGTAGCAGGGAATGAAGATGTTTCAAATGAGATGCTAGCCAGAATCAGAGGGACTGCAAAGAAAAAAAACTCCACATTCTACAATCTTTATGACAGTGAAAAATTATGTATGGTCAAGTATTTATCTTCCTTCTTTTACACAGCATTCATTGTCTATCGTAAGATAGCAGGACAACCTGGACACCGAAGTAATAAAACACAAGGCTCTCGTACAAATCCAACTCTGAAATCAAGCAGATAACAAGATAAGAGACAGAATGGACAGCTGGAGGAGGCGCGGAGCTCTTAACCCCATCTCAGCCAATGCCACAGAGCTGGGAAGATAGTTGCAGGACAGTCTCTCACTTATTTTTATTTTATTTTATTTTATTTATTTTTTATTTATTTATTTATTATCATTGTAAGTATATACACAGTACTGTATACCCATACAATGAAATTCACAGACATCCAGAGACCAGAGACATGCACACACATAAAAGTCCCCAAATACTCCCCACCCACTAAAAAAAATCCCCCAACACTCCCCACCCACTAAAAGTCCCCCACTAAAAATACAAACATCTACACCGCAGGCCAAGTAACACAGTCCAACTAACTATTCACTACTGGTGGTCTTTAAGCTCATTATTAAGTGCAATTATAGCTCTGGGATAAAAACTATTCAGAAAACGTGTGGTCTGAGTCTTAATTGTTCTATATCTTCTGCCAGACGGCAACAGTTCATATATCCTCCAAAGCGCTCAAGGTAGGATACACGTTTTTTTGTATCTCCAGTTTCAACTTTACATCAACAATTGTGTGAGGTAGCTTAGGCTGAAAGAGCACCTGATTGGCTCAAGGTCACATTGTGGGTTTTGTGGCTCAATGGAGACTAGATACTAGTCTCAAAACACTCTAGATATTTATTCACACAACTGCTGTATTTCCTATACCTGACCAGGATGCTATATAGTTGCTGCGCTGTCAGTGGAAATGGGAAAAGTGTTTGAGAAAGCCTCTGGAGCTGACTTTCTAGTTGCCCAGAACTTGAGGGGTGGGGAAGAAAAAAAGTCCCATCATGCTAGGAATTGTTACATTTAAGTCCCTGTATCTACATCAGGACTTCAAAAATGTTTTCTGAATGAAGATTACTTTTCAAATGCAATCCCATATAATTATAGGACATAACGTATGTCAGACCAGACATGTGTGGAAGCCCCTATTTCTCTATTTGCCTACAGATTGGGGATAGCCAGTAGGATTTCACTTGTACTCCCCATGCCAGAGAGAACAGGATGTAAAGCAAAGACGGTGGGAAACATTTGCTTGAGATATAAACAGAGTAAGATTTTGAACGTGCCCTGGAGGGAGAAAGGTGCCCAACAATACTGGGAGAATAAGGAAGCAGACTGTAGACTGTAGCCACCCTACAGAACTAAGGCCAACATGCTCCATTGCTTCAACAAGCAAAGAAGGACAAGAAAAAGAAGACATAGATAGAAAAGCCCCACAGACTCAGGACACTGAAGCTGTCATTCCTAGGCATTCTATGACACTAAAGCCAGCACACAGGGGTTGGTGTTTGCATGACTGCACCAAAAAACTTTTTTTAAAAAGGGAGAGGAGGGGATTCTCTTTGCCCTACATATCATATAAATAGCTGCCAGAATAGTTGAAAGAGGATACATAATATGTAACTACCACAGTCTGAACTCTTGCCAGACTCTTCAGTGGTTGGGGTGTTAAGGGGAGATCTTGGTCTTTATTGGTTGATTTGGCTATCTCTACTCTTCAGTTTGGGGTGAACAATTCAGTCTTCTGTATTCCCTTTCCCTCTCCTCATTGTAGAGTTGCTATGAGCTGGATGAACAGTGCCTCTTTATTCTACCCTGTCATCATCCCAAAATCAAACATACTGTATAAACTTGATTGGGTTTATTTTTTGCATATTTGTCTGAAGACAGTGACCATACCTAATATACAATGTATAGCTGCTATTTATTTCAAAAGAAGAAACGCATTTATGAAGGACCCAGAAAACCTCCTAAAGTGTAAGTAGATCAAGACCAACATCATCTGTCATCTGTTCTATGGCACTTCCAGTTACTGTCTGAAAGTCAGACAATGAAAAACACTGACAGGGGAAAAATCAATTTATTCAAAATGTGGTATTGGAGAAGATATTGTTACCAAGGGCCACCAGAAAGACAAGTAAGTGGGCTCTGGAACAATTTAAGCCCAAATTATTGCTAGAAGTTAAAAGGACTGAAGAATGGCTGAGAATATAAGATTTAATAGTGAAGGGAAAGATACATGGCAGATTCAGGAATCTCAATCTTCTCTGCTACAGATTAGACAAAATAACACCAAGCAGGAGATTCTGATTTTTGTCTCATACAAAGGCAATATTCCTGTAGAAGGCAGAGAATAAAATATCTCTCAACCTCCATGGATACTTTGAGTTATTATATTAACTGTAAAGGCATGAACGAATCATAACTCAAGGGAAAGAAAGGACAAGTGCTGTAGGATTTCTTAGAAAAATGAAATTGACCCATAACTCACCAGCAGCTGTGGGAAATTCTACTCTTTGCCTAGGCTTCAAAGTTGGCCATAAACTTATATTAACACACAAGTAAATACACAAACTCCATCTGCACAAAGATCACATGCAATTGTTGTCATGTTGTTATGCTGTATTTTGTTTATCGTAGAGCAAAGGGGTAAAACAACAATGTAAAAATCTCATGTTTTCTCATAGAAAAGTTTTAAAAAGAAAAGAAATTTAGATTTGGGTGACCCCCTAGAAAATGAGTAGCACTGGTGGCAGATGGCAGCTACCAGTAATTTTGTGGATTTCACATTCCTTTGGATTGCATAACTAAGATGTCAGCTTTTTCTGTCACAGGGCAAACTTGCTTTCAAAGCTCACATTATTTTCTGTCAGTTCTTCTTAACCAAACACAGAGAACTTAAAGCATTTTCATAGATACACTCCTGCTCATTGCAGGGGTCCAAACTAAAGGGTTTGGAAACAAATAGAATTGGGAAGAGGGAATGTTAGAAAAGTGATAACCTTACAAGCCAAATGTGAAAGAGAGACATTATTGTCAGTAGTCCTCCCAGAACAAATGGCTAGCCCTCCCCATCATGCCTCTGCACCATGACAAACACACCCATTTGCTACTTAGGAAAAGCAAACCAGTGGTAAATTTGAGGGAGGAAGAATTTGCATTTCTTTTCATTCCTGGTAATTAGATATTTGAGAGTTCTGTATAGTTGCAGCATTTTGAGCCAGAAGAGGAGGTAAAGGTCAATGAAGTATGCACTGCACTCTTTCTCTCAAGTCACCAAAATCCAGTTATTTCTCTCTAACTCAAAACATTTTCTAATGTGTATGTCAACTCATCAGTTGGTTTATCAAACCATCCCCAGATGATGGCAACAACAAAAACTTACAAAATTCGTCTGCAGATAAATACAAAGGCATTTCTTCTCCACATCTTTTCTCCCTCACATTCTGAAACTATGTGTTTAATAATCAGTCAGGCTAGTTATAAATCAACTGTACTTGTGGCATTTTAAAATTTATAACAACAGAGTGATGTGGAAAATGCACAGATTAATAACTAGGGCTGGAAGATCACACAAATACTTTATAGTTACTGAGGAAGCCAACTCAAATGTTTCCTCTACCACAGAAAAGTCAATGAAAAATAATTTGTCAGGGCAGTGCTCTGTACAGAAGTAGTAACACCTGAAAGTTTATTCTGATGTGCATCCTTCCATACAAATAATTTATCTACAGGCTACTTAATCTTAGAATGCCACAACAGAATAAAAACTGTATTCTCGAAGGCTTTCACGGTCGGGATCTGATGGTTGTTGTGGGTTTTTCGGGTTCTTTGGACATGTTCTGAAGGTTGTTCTTCCTGACGCTTCGCCAGTCTCTGTGGCCGGCATCTTCAGAGGACTGGAGTAGGAATTCTGTCCATGCTCTGTTGCTGCTTGTTGGATAGTTGAGTATTTATAGCTGTGGGAACAGCTTTTGTCTTTTTTCAGGAGATAGGGTGATCAGCATGTTTTTTCTTGTGATAAGAAGGGAGAGATTATATGTTACTGTGATTGATGGGTGTCGTTAGCTGGTCCTTGTGGCTGGGTAGAGTTCACTGACCTTATACAGGCTGTATTTGTTCAATATTAGGAGCCAGGCCGTGTTTAGTTTTTAGGCCTTCTTCCTTTTTGTTGAAGTTCAGTTGATGCTTATGGATTTCAATGGCTTCCCTGTGCAGTCTAACATAATCATTGCTGGTGTTGTCCAGTACTTCAGTATTTTGAAACAGAATTTCATGTCCAGCTTGTTTTAGGGCGTGTTCAGCTACTGCTGATTAAAATAAAAACTTTTTCCAGATGCTGGAAGTAAACTGTTGTAAAATTCAACCAATTTGAGGACTACCAGTGAACTAGAGATAGGGCAATCAAGGGAAACACTGGCAAAATTGCTCTTCGGTAGGAATAATTAAACAAATGCAATTGAGAATCTCGAAAAGGAAAATTTCATTTAAATAGACCCATTGTTAAGCCACTCTAATGATTCCATCTCTTCCATAATTCATTGCTTCTTTCTTTCTTTAAAACCACAGACGGCAAAAACAAAAGCACTTTGATAAACAACTTTCACCCTTTATGAATCCTTTCTACAATATCTCATCAAAATTAATGAAGGCAAGGCCATTATTCAGACTTATTACTATTTAAATGCTAAGAATTATAGAACCTGTTGAATGTTTGCAGCAAGGTTGCTATATTCATTTGTTCGCCGTGTATAATAAAAACAAAAACAAGAGAGCAATAGCACCTAAAATACTTCTTTCAGTGAGCTTTCATGGTGCAAAGTCCACTTCCTCAGAAACATAGAAGGTAATAGACTACATCACTGGTTCTTAACCTTGGGTTACTCAGGAGTTTTGGACTGCAACTCCCAGAAGCCTTCACCACCACCTGTGCTGACTGGGGTTTCTGGGAGTTGCAGTTCAAAAACATCCGAGTAACAAAGGTTAAGAACCACTGGACTACATGTTTACATACACAGAGCACACAGGATTGGAGTGGGGACCTGTCAGGACTGATTCTCCCTAAGGAGCATGGATCCTTCGGTCAGGGAATCCCTCAGCCACAAATCTACCACCTTTACACTGGGGCAAATCCTCCACCTCCAGCAGTGCATAGCCTTTGCGCCTAGAATAAGCATGACCTTAAAAGAACACTTTCCTTTTACTCAGTACTTTGCAAGTACATACACATAGGTTTTGTAGTTCCTTAGAACTCACAACAGCTCAGTTAATTTGGACTTCTCTGGTAGCTAGTCAATGGCCATTACCACTGCTCTGGATTTAGTCAAACCCTGCTGATCCAAAAGACCATCCTTGAAGAAGACTTGT
Organism: Pogona vitticeps; assembly: GCF_051106095.1. NCBI lineage: Eukaryota > Metazoa > Chordata > Lepidosauria > Squamata > Agamidae > Pogona > Pogona vitticeps. The sequence goes on along the minus strand of NC_135783.1, from coordinate 27,971,625 downwards.
ATGATTAATGTTTTATTAAGAAAATATATAGTTTCACAGAAACAGTTTATTTTTACTCAAACATAGCATAAAGAACATGTTCAAAAATGCACAGTTAAATACAACAACTAATTCCCATTAAAAATAACAAACATTAAACTGGGCTAAGGTGGGCTAGCCCCACCTCCCTCTTCCCCTTACTTACATGATATTTTCCTCCAAGCCACATACTCAAACCATCAGTCCATCAACTTGGATCTTGAATAGTCACAAGACTCTCTCCCACATAACCCATCATCCATTTTCTACATTACTTGGACCTTCTTCTTCTTGACCATAGACCAATCAACTCAAAGAGGCATAACTGTCCATTCCACCCATAATTCTCATGAAGATGCAGGTGGTTTATCTCCATTCCAATTAGAAAAGAATTTGTTGGGTCTGTGCTCTCTGCTCCTCCCGGCCTTGACCGCTTATCAGATTCACACTGTACCAGGCTGGCTGTAAATTAAGAAAAACAACCTCTCTGCTTTTCTCATATTTCCATATCTTCCTTTCACTTTTAAAACCTAACAGACTCCATTTTTTTCTCTTTCTCATTGACTACTATTCCCATTTTCCTTTAATCTCTGACCACAAATGCCATTCTCCTTCAATCTCAAGACAGGACCAAGTGCCATGGGAAGAAGCTGGCAATAACATTAATATCAGCCTTCTAAAATGACAGTGGAACCAATAAGGATCACTGAAAACATTGGTTACACAGCTATATCCTTATCAGCAATTAGATGGTTGTGGCGAGGCAGGGCTATGCCAAATAAAATAATGTTTTAGTTGTAGCTATAACTATGGCTATGGATAAAGCTGGATGTGCTAAGAATTCTTGGTCCTTATTTATAGTCCTTTGGACATACATTGGAATCTGTGAATGCAGATCACCTCAGCCATCTCCCTCTTCTGTATCCCTTTGTAATTCTTTTTCTCTACAACATCCACCTTCTGGTCAGCAACAGAATGGGATGGGATGCCAAAATGCTGTGAAACTGGCTTTGTTGGGTTGCCATTTCTGATTTCAGATCTAAGTCCACTTATTTTCTCACACAGAGATTATTCTGTTCGGCTGATGTAGAATGTAGATGGGCATCCGTGCCAATGGATGGCAATAGGTCACACATTAGCAGATAAACAAATAAATGCACCTCTGTTGTTTTGGGTCTTATTATTTGGCCCTGTAATGGTGCTGTCAGGGTCAATGGGGAAACACAACCAAGCCTTCCATTGGGAAGCTTCCCAGCACTGGCCAGCTATGATGGATACCGTGGTGTGGCTTTAAAATGATGCTGATGCACCCTTTCTAAAATTGTACCACAGCCTGAATCATGTGAAATGACCAAAGTCACTGTAAAGTGACTTAGGTCCTTTCTATAAGTGTAACTGCAGTCAGGATTTCAGCCAGCAGCTGAAATCCATTTAGTGCAACTCCACTGGCATTAACTGCTGGTGATGTCATTAGCCTGTGATGTACTCTTATATTTAATTCAATTTAAAGCTTCCTATTTCCCCCCCCCCCCGCCGCCTCCTTTAGATTCCAAGGGTCCCCAGGGATCTTTTTCAACTTGGGAAGCCTTCAGAAGCCTTGGGACAGGTTAGCAGGATGTCTTTACTATAAGAAAATTGCTGCTGCAAGTCCCACAGCCAGAAATGGGACTGCTAGTGGCAATTTTCAGATATTAAAGGCCAGCTGCCTCCCTATTATCCTTTAGTTAGTGAGCAAACGCCTTTTCATTCTGGTAGCTTTATGCCAGTGGACAGATCGCTGAGCGAAAGGCCTTTCATCCATCACTGCTATAGTGTTTTTTTTAACTGATGCTTTTTAAAAATGTAACAGTGTTTTGATATTATGTGTAGTTTGATTGCATGTTAATAGGATAACTTTTTGTGTGCTTTTTCCCCCTGTACCTATGTATATATATTATTAATATATAATAATATATACGGTATTATTGATCACCTCTTTTTAATTTGTGAATTGCACGAAGTCCCAGTTATAGCAAAAGGCAGAATATAAATATGATAAAATCTATGTCCATATCAAGTTTTTATAGCAACAGGAGTTGGGCCAAACACTTCAAATACAAGTAAATAAAATACATTATGGCTATCCCAAATTGTGCCCCAAAGGAGCATGGTACGTAATCTCTAGCTGTGGAACAGTTTTTAAAAACAGTCCCATATAAATCCTGTTCTGCCACCAATGAGAGGGCAAGATGGCCATTTCATCTAGAAGAGCATGTAGTTGGTAAATCAAATGTCATTAACAGAAAGCACACCTGGGCATTGCTGCCACATGACTAAACTTAGATCATAGAAAACGGACTGCAGAATCAATCTAAGTGAATTGCAACCTCATCACACATCGTGACACCAACCTTCCCTAGAAAGCCAAAGCTACCATGCATCATTATGTTCCATGCAAAATAGCAGACATGGACTTCTATAATCTCCAATCAGAAATGCAAGTTCAGACCAAGGCTCACTGAAATCAATGGGAGTTTGGGATATCTCTAAAGTTACATTTGTCTGGAGCGAGCCCATTACCTTTGTGTGGCACTGCTAAAATAATCTTCAACACCTTCCCTATAGTGTTACCAAGTCAAATATTACTTATCCTTCCCTGTATGATTCTTTTCCCCCCTACAAAGCACCTTTTTCAGTGAGAGCATCATGAAAAAGTGACTCATACTTCATAAAGATTGGGGGGGGGAGAGAGAGAAAATAATTATCAGACCAGGGGAGCTAAGTAGTTTGGATGCAGTTCTAATCATTAAGATGATGAACGTCCCAAAGGCAGACTTCTCTTCACCTCCACAGCAGGAGAAAGTAATTACTAAATGGAAGGACATTTTTAAAAAACATTTTAAAAGGGAAGCAATGAGGAATGGCTGTGGCCTATCGCTTTTATCAGTTTGCAGCTTTTATTGCAGATGCGAGGTGACATCGGGCACCCAAGCACAAGGGCACACCGCATGCACATCCAACTGTTCTTTTCTTTTCTTTTTTTTTTTGAAGTGTAGGAAAAATGTGTGCTAAATATCAGCTATAAAATCAACCTCACCTCCACATTCCAGAAAAACTGTATATGGTGCTCACACAGCGAGGTAAAGCAGGAGGCGTGAGTCCATCCATTCGCATGACAAGTGCAGGAACACCAAAAAGAACAAGGTATTTCACGTAAAAAAACTGGACTTGTGCCAGTGCCAAGCCACCTGAAAGAAGAAAGGACAAAAACATTTATTCCCGTGCACCTTTTAGTATGTGTCTTCCCCTCTCTTCCAAATATGAACCATCTTTCATTTTTTCCTCATCCATATTATATTAATGTGTATAGTGTCGATCTCTTAGGGTTGCTTTTTTTTAAACATCAACTGTTGATTAAGTAACTTGGTTACAATTGTGCATAACATGCCCTCACAAATTGTAGCTGGAATCCTATGGGTTAACACAACTTTAAGTGGCTTTTTGTTGTTGTTTAGTCATGTGCATGAATGAAGGGCAGTGTGGCACTCGTGCGGAGGGGCGTTCTCATGTGCATGTGCAAAGGGGAGGGTGGGGCTCATGGGTGCTTCTGCGCATGCACAAAGGGGTGGGAGTGCTCACACGGGCCCAGGTGTGTGCATGCATGCGCAAAGGGGCTGTGCGGGGGGAGTGCATGCAGGGGTGGGAGGTCTGTCTCTGTGGCCCAGTCTGGTTCAGGCCACGGACTGGCACCGGGCCACAAACCAGGGGTTGGGGACCTCTGGTATAGTAGATCAGCGTCATGGACTAGGACTTAGGAGGCCTAGGTTTGAATCTCTGCTCAGCCATAGAAACTCACTGGGAGAGTGGAACTGGTAAAGTCACTTCTTAAACAGCTGACCTTGAAAACCCTATTAGGGCCATTAAATGTTGGTTCTGACTTGATGGCACATTAACAACAAAAATAACAAGGGCAACGTTTAGATGCAAGCTTTGAACATACACATCCTGCTTCTTAATGCACACTATCTCTTGATGTTTAAACACAGGAAACTGAATACAATACACTTTGCAAAGGCAGCTCACACAAGGCTCCTCATAGTAACCCAAGCAGGACATTACTAAAATATGCATTACATTGGTTAGATCAGAAATCTCCAGGAATAAGCAAGCTACCAGTGTGTGTTTAAACAGAGGTTAAATGACTACTGCTCAAATTTGGGATGGGGAGTTCTTGACTTTTGCTTCATTTTGTTTCATTTAAGGAAATAAATAAATTATTTGGAAAACATAAATATCACAACAAATCAAGGGGCTTGGAACCTAGTGACAATAACTGATTGATTGCTTGGGAAATGTCTTAGGATCCACAAGCAGAGGCTTCCATTGTGAAAGTCCAACCTTTCATGACCCCTCCTGGTGACAGAACACAGATCAGGGAGGACCTTTCATAAACACACTGCCATCAGCTAAACACAAAACATGGCCCCAACTGAAAAGTTATGCTATTTAAAATTAAAAGTGTCCTTGAAATCTCTAATGTAAGAACTGCAGTGGGCATCAATATTCAACACTCTCTTTGCTCAGTGATTCTAGATTATGCAGCACAGCAAATGTAAGAAAATCCAAGAACTGTCACATTTCCAGAATCTCAGCTGGGACCTCCTGGTCGGGATTGGTATAATAAGCAAATATTGATTTTCAGCTCAGCACAAATCAAGAGGTATTGATCTTTCAGATAAATATTTACCCTCAAAGGACAATAAATCTTCATGTGTCTTAAATATAAAAGTCAATACTTTGTATGTTCAGTGTTATTACATGCATTGCTTTACTAGTCTGCCCAAAATTCTCTTGGCTTGTTATACTGTGCATTACAGGAGAGGTGCATAAGCCCAGAAAAAAAAGAACATATACACACAGTGTAAGGACAGGGTACTGGCTTTCATTTCATGGAAGTGTTGCCACTGCCCTGGCTCTGCTATCTGTTTTCAGTGCGTTCTTACACATGAAACAGACTGGGTTTTGGTTCCGCACACACAGTTCCAACACATGTGTTCTACACTTCAAAGGGTCAGAGTCTAGCACGGTTCCTTTTTTATTACATTACAATTCCTAGAATCCCCCAGCTGACTAGGGAATTATAAGAACTGTAATTCAACAAGCTATTCCAAACTCTGGCAGGTCAAAGGAATGAACCATGGGCATCTGCATCCTGCGTCAACACTCAGAATATTCTGCGTACAGATTAGAGATGGACACGAACTGGAGGATGGATCATCATCAGCCAACCCACCTTCCGATGGATGTGTAAGCAAGGTAACTGGAAAATGGAGTCAACTACATGGGCATTGGCCACTACGTGGCCCCGTCCAGCACCCCTAGAGCAGAGAGCTCATGATCTCCCAAGCTGAGCCCTGTAATGTCTCTCCACCCTGACCCCCTTAAAGGAATCCACCAGGGGCAGCACCTGCCTGATCCTACCATCTGACCTGATCCATCCTCATGCTTCCAACCCCCCACCCCCACCTGAACAAAGCTGTGACAGAATAAAACAACCCTGTTATTATCTTCCTAATGAACCAAGGGAAAGTGGGTGGGAGAAGGTGCAAAGCCAAAAAGGGACCACAGGAAGGCCTATTTTCTCTCTTATCTGTCCCAGAGGCAACCCGGATTTGGACCCACCAATCTGGGATCGCCCTTTGGAAGGAGACCCATGCCCCCAGCCCTCCTTGTTGGCTGGGGGATTATATCCCATAACACCATGAGCTGCCACACTACATCCTGGGAAGAAAACAGCTGGCAGCCTAAAAGTGGCAGCCACTGCCTTGCCCCTGCCCACCACCATTGCTGGATGACAAACACAACACCCCGGTGAGTTGGGGACTATTGTTTATATGCATGTAAGTCACAAAAAGGAAACACAGAAATTTGAGCATTCAGCCTTGCCCCACTTTACTCTCACAAAGCAGTGATGTTGCAGCAATGCAACATCAGTGATAACTGGGGACAGGAAGTGCACAACTCCTTTTTACGCAGGGGTCAAGTAAAAAACTACAAACCAGCAAATTTTCCTGAAAGGTCGGGGGTGTATTCTGAAAGATGCCCAGGAGGTCATCTTCAGGACAGTGATAGTCAATGCAACTGTTCCCTGCCGGTATGGATGAATTAGCCTGCTCACTGCAGTCATACAATCTATTCAAATTAATATTACAAGGCAGGATTTTAAAAAAAAAGATGAAAATATACTAAAAGGTAAAATTTGACCAGCAGATCTACCACAAGTAAGGTATAATTAAGCCTAACAACAGAGGAGGAAATTAGACATCTGCTCAGGTACCTAAGATACCCTGTCTGACAAGACAGCACATTTCCAGTCTCTCGTGTGGATGTCCTGGCAAGCTTGCTAAAAGAGGATAAATAATATAACATATCAGGTCAGAATACAGATTGCTCTACAGATGGATATGAGTCAGGGTTTCAGCGACTGCTGTCTTACATGGGCACAGAATGTGCTGAAGCTGAACTCAAAGATATAAGTCTTGTGGTACTGTGGTAGGTAGAACATTGGGTTTTGTTAGCAGGCGTGCTCTGTGAATACCATAATCAGGTAGAACTCCATGAACAACAGGAGAACAGGTCTTACTGATTAGTATACAGAGATTCTCTACTTCAGTATCATATAATCTTTGGGTAGATTTTAAATATTTGCAGTTGCTCAAGCAGTAGACGAGATTCAACACCAATCAAATTAATAGTATGAGACTGTTCACTGAAATATGAATTTGACAAGGCTAGTTGCAGACTTAAAAAAATAATAACCAACATCCGGTGCCTTGGCCCATGCTCTGGATTCCACAAACCCTACAACACTTTCTAGATACATGGCTGCACATCTCACACGATTAAGGTAACTTAAATTACAATGCAAGACATTTGCTTGATTTTTTTTCCAGAGGAGAACTTCTTGTTATGCCAGGTAACAACAGAAGCCTAACAAGGACACTAAGACATTGGATTAGTGCAGTGGTCAGGGAAAAGGGGTAAATTACTCCAAATGGGGTAAAATGAAAATCCTGGGGATAACGAGGATGCGACCCTAACCCCTTCCCTCCTCCTCCTCCTCCTCTTCCTCCTCTTATGCCTGGAGGGGGTTCCCCGGCTGCTCGATTGCCCCCTTCCTACCCCCTTCTCCAGTCCAGCTGCAACTAAGCCACGGCAGATGGTGGCCGGCAACAGGCCCCAGCCAGTGGCGTAGGGCAACCGAGGTGGTAGCAACGGGGCTGGCCATGGCAGATGGCGAGGCTGGGGCAAACAGCCGGAGCGCCCCGGCCAAGAGGAGCCTCTCCTTCCAGTGCCTGGAGAGGTGAACTGAGGCGGAGGGGGGTGGGGCGGCCACAACGGCGGCCCGGGCCAGGCTCAGCCTCTTGGCGCGGGGCTGTGGCCTCACATCCCTGTTCACTGAGGAGGCAGCAGCACTCGCCCAGCCGTGTGGCTTCCTTCAGCGCCACCTCCACACCGGCTGGGGGCCTGGCAGAGCCTCTTGCCCTCTGTGCGGCAGCTATCATGGCGCTTCAATGGCAAGGCCTGGGGGAGCCCTGAGGCGTGACGTGGCCACCCCAGCAAGCAGCTGCTGGAGCCAGTGTCAGAGCGGGAGGTGGCACTGGGCACCCCCAGCGGGCGAGCCACCTGCTGCTCTTTGACAGACACCCAGGAGCCGCCTGCCAATGGAGAAGGGGAGCCGCCCCCGAGGGGCCAAGGACTGAGCATGGCCCCACCAGGCAGAGGAAAAGGCGGCCACCACCACCCAGGTGTGGGTGGTAAGGCTTTGGCAGCGGCGCTCAACTGGCCGCGTGTAACTGAGATCCTTCCTTTCAAATCAAGGGGGTAATGTCAGTGTATATAATTTTTTTTTGGGGGGGAAGGTAAAAAAAAGTTCCCTGACCCCTGGATTACTGAGTGTACAATGCAAGGTTTTCTCTGCAGGGCTTCCTCTGAGAGGAAGTTAATTTGGCTCCTTCCTTGTTGAAATTCCACTACGGGGACAAAACTATCTCATGCCATCTGGCCTTTGATTTTTTTAAAATTGGCTTTTAGAATGATTTTTAAATCTGTTTTAAAGAACGTTTTAAAATATATTTTGTCTATCACTTTGGGAGCAGAAAAGCAAAAAACAAATAAATTGGAATAGAAAGCCACCAATTTTAAACCAACATTCTTCCGCACATTTCAATGGCTTGTCTATTCCTAAGAATCAGAATCTGGTCTACATCCCTCCATGCTCTTTGCCTAAAAGGATGCACCATTTTTTAATCTTCAACACAGCAGAGCATACTTGAAATGTGCTTTAGTAGTGTTCCCTAGAGCAGAGGTCGTCAACGACCGGTCCGCGGCCCATTGCCGGTCCGTGGCTTGAGCCCGACCCGGCCGCGAAGACAGACCTCCCCCTGCCCCCCTGCATGCAATCCCCTCCCCACAGCTGCTTTGTGCGCACACGTGTGCCAGCGTCGGCGTGAGCGCTCCCTCATCCCTTCACGCAAGCACCCATGCGCACAAAGCAGCTGTGGGGAGGGGAGTGCATGCGGGGGGAGGTCTGCATTTGCGGCCTGGCAGCGGCGACGGGAGTGCGGGTAGGGAGAAGCCGGGAGGCAGGGTATGGCTGGGTGCTCCGGCTGCTGGCCTCCTGGCGGGCTCCAACAAGGCCGGGGTAGGTGCTCCTCACCACCCTCAGCAGGCCGATGCCTCCACAGGTGCCTCCAGCAACAGAACCAGCACCAGCGGCAGCTCGCCAGGGCGGCAACGTTGGTCCTCGGTGCCCTCTGCCATTTGAATTTCCCACAGAGGGCAGCAGCAAAGCGGTGGGGAGTTTGCCGGCCCAAGAGTCCCAAAAAAGGCTCAGAAAGCAGCAGCGGTGGCAGTGCGTGTGGGTGGAGTGCCAGAGTTAAGGGGGAGAAAGGAGGGGAAAGCATAGAGGGAGGGAGAGGCTTAGGGGAGGCTGTGGGGAGGGCAGGTGGAGTCAGGTCACCAGCTTTTCCCTGCTGGAGGAAGGAGGAGAAAGGCAGGATGGGAGGCGGCGGCATCCAAGTGCCTCTGGGTGGCACCCAGGAACGCTGCCGAGCTGAGGTAAAAGCAAGCCCCAGCGGTGAGCAGCTGCCCTCCATGTGGGTGCTCTGAGGGGAAAAGGGAGAAAGGTGGCGGGCAACTTGTGTGGCCTCTGCAGGTTTCCAGGCGAAGGGAGGAAAGAGGTGCTGTGCGTCCTTCCTCGAGAGGAGCGGTTCTCCCCTGAAAAGGATGCTGGTGTGAGGGTTGTGAGGAATTAAACTGACTCAAGTTGCTCCTTTCCAGTTGGAGCTTTTTATGCTTTTTTTCACCACCTGTGTGTTTCTTCCCGAACAGCCACAGCTGAGGGGCGTGTGGGTGTGTGGGGGAGGGGTCATGTGCACGTGCTTCTGTTTTTTGACTCTTAAATGACGGCTCAGGAGAGGATTCCCTTGTCAGGGAGTGGGGAAGTTTGTATGTATTCAAATATTTATTTGAATTTCCCACAGAGGGAAGCCCGTCGGGAGGCAAGCGGCTTGATGGAACACCCCAGCCATGCTCAGACTCCCAGGCTCCCGCCTCTGCCACGCGCTCCTGCACATGCACAAAGCAGTGGGGGAGCGCACGCACCTCTGGCGCGTGCATTCCCCCAACACTTCACACATGCATCTGAGAGCGCGAGGGGCCGCCCCACCTCCCTCAGAGGCTCAGCCGGTCGGTATTAGGAAAAAGGTTGAGGACCTCTTCCCTAGAGGGTCAGAAATCAATATTATGTGGGCTTAGATAAATAAGACAATATTCCAAATATATGATACTTTGTAATCCATTAAAGGGGTCTGCAGATAACTCATTCATCTTTAGAAGGTTATACAGCGGCAATTTTATCTCACTCATTTGTCAAAAGCATACACTTTGATCCACACATAGATAAACACCAGGCTAAAGTATCGAATTCACAGAATCAAATAGTTAACCATTTTCATTTTATTCAGTCCTTCTCAGCTTTTTGTCTGAAGTACCAAATTACTTCAAGCCAGTTCTATATTTAGCATCAAGGTCAACACAATGAAACTAACTCACAAAGTTTAACTTTTCATTGCCTTAACACAACTTTTGCAAATGTTTCCCAGTGAATTTCCCCCTCACATGAGTCACAAACATGGTTAAACAAAATAAAGCTTTTAATGCTGACTTAGCATTTCAATTACATTTATTAAGTACGTGACTGGTCTTCTGGACAATTGGTTCACCTGTTTCAACCAATCTCCAACCACATGTTACTCTCAGTCTGAAGACACATTGTTCTATGTTCAATCAATTGATAGAAACTACTTAAAGATCAGTGCTAAGGCTTAACAAGCTTTTTTTTTTTGTACCAGCAATAGCTAGCAAGAGTATTCCTCCCCCCCTTTGCCACAGCTATGCCAAGCTTACAGCTTCACCGCCAGCAAAAACATCTGCTTCTACCACTAAAACAGAATGGATGTGTCCCAGAACAGATGCAGTGCTCGTGTTTGCCATTAACAAAACCTATTACCCTTCTTCCCTGAGCAAATAGTATTGCTTTAACACAAACAATGGTATTTTTTTAAAAAAAAATCTTCACTCGCCTTGTACTGATACTGTGGGATGCAACAGATTATGAACAGACTATTTCAGACTATGGAATCAACAAAATCACACACAACAAAAAAAATCACAAAGAGCAGCATTCAATGCAGCTGTTACAGTTCAGCTGCTAAACCATAAAAACCTATACACTTCAATGTAAGTATTAAGTCCCACTGTGCTTAACAGAGTCCTAATTACAGGCATTACCGTTGACTTGCTAAAAGCCTAACAGTGAACTCTTGTGTATGTTCACATAAGACTAAGTCCTGCTATGCGCAATGGGCAAGTGCGAATATTACTGTGGCTAAACCCCAACAGTCATCCACTTCCTTCCAGAGGCCTGTTAACTGTCAGTTAGGCTTCCTCAAAGCACAAGTTCCTACAATGGACAGAAGCTATAAGAAAGCAAGACCTATTAAAAGGAGCGAAGTAGATGGGAAGGATTCCTATTAGGAGAAAAGCTTCTTAAAATACAGTTTTTAAAACTTTAAGATAGACTTGATAAGTAATATCTATATGCCCCCGTAAAAGAAATTGTGTACATTAAAATGAGGCCTACAACACTAGAAATGACCTTCCTCTCACTGTGAGAAAAGGAAGTGTTCCAAAGGTACGAAGTAGCCTGTTTCAAGCAACCACTGTGACAAACTCTGCAGCCCGACAGACGGGGGGGGGGGGGGGGGGGAATGATAACAGTGTGGCCAGATGGTCCTATGGCACGTGCACACAGACACAATTTTTATTTATTGTCATATCTATGCAACATGCTAGAGTGGGTTGTGGTTTCTCAGTTTCAAGGATTCCTGGACGAGACAGATTTCTTAAACAGTGGTTCCAAAACTTTAGGTAACCCAGGTGTTCTTGTACTGAATTCCAGAAGCCTTTATCACAAGCCATGCTGGCCAGGGTTTCTGGGAGTTGGAGTCCAAGAACACCTGCATTACTCAGGTTTGGCAACCACTAATCTAGATCCATTTCAACTTAGCTTCAGGCCTAGTTATGAGTCAGAAACTGCTTTTGTCACCTTGATGGATGCCTACATTGGGAACTGGACAGAGAGAATGTGTCCCTGTTTGTTCTGCTGGACCTCTAAGGAGCTTTTGATACTACTGACGATATGCAAATCGGGGGGGCATGGTTCAGATTTCCAAATTTTGATTCAGATTTGGATTCAAATTGGCTTAGATCACGTCTCAGTTCATAATAAATCAGACCTGAATCTGAATCACTGAATCAGGGAACCTTTACACAGACGTATTTAATACTAATGCTTCCATATTCTATTTGCCACAAATTATGCTTTAATTAGACAATGCCTAATCAGGCAATGCACTTAGGTTTTATATTTCATGTATTATTCTATTCTATTATTCTATGTAATATTTTATCATTGTTGTTATGAAAGTAGCATCAGTGCTTTAAATATCTTCCTTGGAGGATTTTTTCTACAGACACACCAAGACTTTGGAACTCTCTCAAAGGGGGAAGCTGATGGTCTCCTCTCTTTCATCTCAAACCAACTTATGTAGATAAGTTTAATAGGACACACTGTACCACGTATGAAAGATATTCTTCTCTACACACTTGTCCATGCTTCCCAGAAATGTAGGAACATCCACTTTCTTTTTTTCAACTTTTCTTTTTAGAAGTGTACAGAAGATAATGCAGTTCCTTGGTCTTACTGCTGAGCCTGCTGAACTGAAGTGCTGAGGCCGATATAAAAATGAGCGACTCCCAACATGCCAAAGATCTGTCTTCCGAAGGGTAAGGGTACAAATCGCTCATTGCATTCTTGTCTGTTTGGTCCAAATTAGCGTAAACAGATGCCGTCTTCAGCTAGCTGTATTTCCAAAGCTGCCCTCTGGGCTGGAAAAGATGCCTACTGTGCTCTGGAATAATTGAATACTGGTGCTAAAAGCAAAGTCATTACTTTTAAGTACAATTTTATACGTATTTGTCACATCATCAGTTCTGTGCTGATGTACATCACCAGCAGGAGGAGCAGTGTTGACAGTTCTGCCAAACAGCCAAGAAATAACCATCAACCCTCTGCAAAAACAACGACAACAACAACAAAAAAAGAGCCATGTGTCTGATGAAGTAATCCACAAAAGCTCACAGCAAAAAAATATAAAAAATGTAAAAAATCCAAATTGTCAGTCTTTCAGGTGTCATGACACTTGTTTTTATTACAGTTTTTTGTGTGAAAAGAGATTGACATGGCAGCTTCTCTGAAAATAAATTAAAAAAGACATTTTGCAACAGATTCCCAAGCTGTCTCCCCAAATCAAAAGCTATATATTATTACATACAAAATGCAGGTTAAAATGTCATGCTTTTCAAGGTCACAACATAGGACCTAATTTCCGATCCCATATTCAAAAGATCTGTAGTCTGGGTGTCAGTCTGTATTTGGTAAGTGGTTAAGTATTTCTGCATCACATAGTGCACTGACACATCCACTTAATGTCTTGCATTATTTTGAGCATCAACTTACAAACACCATTTAGAAATCCCTTCTGCTGTGATATGTCTGAGAAAAAATCCATGGTCCTTACCACCACCTTCTGGCTTATCTTGTTTCTTCTAGTATGCATACAAGTGCTTTATATTTTCAAATATTTAAACATAGATTTTACAGCACCACAGTTGTATCACACATTTGAATTATTATTGCAACATCTGTACCATAACACTTTTGCACTTCATCTGAATGCAAAGGATTTTTTTAATTAAATAAAACCCCTAATGTTAACATAGAATCATAGAATCACAGAGTTGGAAGAGACCACAGGGGCCACTGAGTCCAACCCCCTGCAATGCCGGAACTCCATCAAAGCACTCCCGACAGATGGCCATCCAGCCTCTGCTTTAAAACCTCCAAAGAAGGAGACTCCACCACACTCTGGGGCAGCCTATTCTACAGCCGACCACGCTCTGACTGTCAGGAAGTCCTTCCTGAGATTCAGGTGGAATCTCTTTTCCTGTAGTTTGAAACCATTGCTCCTTGTCCTAGTGTCTGGAGCCGTGGAAAACAAACCGCTCCCTTCCTCGACATGACATCCCTTCAAATATTTAAACATGGCTATGATGTCCCCAATTAACCTTATTTTTGTAAGGCTAAACATTCCCAGCTCCCTAAGCCGTTCCTTATAGGACAAGGCTTCTAGACCTTTGACCATTTTGGTCACTTTCCTCTGGACACGTTCCAGGTTGTCAACATCCTTCTTGAACTGAGGTACCCAGAAATGGACATAATACTCCAGGTGAGGTCTGACCAAAGCAGAATAGAGTGGTACTATCACTTCCCTTGATCTAGACACTATACTCCTATTGATGCAACCAAGAATTGCACTGGCTTTCTGAGCAGCCGCATCACACTGCTAACTCACATTCAGTTTGTGGTCTACCAAGACTCCTAGATCCCTTTCACAGGTACTCTTGTCTAGCCAGGTGTCTTCCATCCTATATCTGTGCAATTCATTTTTCTGCCGTGGTGTAGGATCTTACATTTCTCCCTGTTGAAATTCATTTTGATAGTTTTGGCCCAGGACTCTAATCTGTCAAGGTCATTTTGAATTTTAATCCTGTCCTCTGGGGAATTAGCAACCCCTCCCGATTTGTTATCATCTGCAAATTTAATCAGCATATTCTCTATTCCTTAATCCAAGTCATTGATAAAGATATTGAATAGCACAGGGCCCAGAACAGAACCCTGAGGCACCCCACTAGTTACCTCTCTCCAGGATGAAGAGAAGACATTGATGAGCACCCTTTGTTCACCAACCAATTACAATTGGTCAGTCAACCAATTACAGACCCACCTAACAGTAGCACTATCTATTCCACATTCTACTAGCTTCTTTGCAAGAATATCATGAGGAACCTCGTCAAAGGCCTTACTGAAATCAAGATATGCTAAATCGACAGTGTTTCCCTTCATCCATCAGGCCTGTAACTCAATCAAAAAGAGGGATCAGATTAGTCTGGCATGACTTGTTAGTTAGAATCCTATATATATTTGCACAAGGTCTTTATAACTTGTCATGGCTAACTGATGAGAGTCTAGGGCATATCTTCCAAGTGGACACATGACAGGCATGCAAATGAAATGTACCCCAGCACCACATCAACTAGCTGCAATTAGCCACTAGTTACACAAATTTGACCCAACTCCGGGAGGCAGTGGAAGACAGGAAGGGCTGGTGTGCTCTGGTCCACAGGGTCATGAAGAGTTGGACATGACTTAATGACTAAACAACAACAACACAGATCTTATATGAACAATAGGATTTTGAAGTGGTAGCTGTGTTAATCTATGCAAACATACCAGGCAAGAAACATAACAAAGCAAACAAACAAAGATGACAAAAATATTTTCCACCTTGAAGATTAACTACTATATTTTAATGTGAGTTTTCATAGATCAAGGCCACTTCCTCAGACATATGAGTGAGACTACACACATGAATTAATTTATTTATAAAATGTTTTAACTGTTTTAATGTTTTTAACATTACCATATATTTAACTGTTTTTAATTGCAATAATTTATTGTATTTTCAGATTTTTTTAATAATTTGGGGGCCGCCTGAGATGCCTGCACTGGGGAAAAGAGGGAATAAAATAAAATAAAACAATATCTCCAAATTATCTGAAGGTTTTTGCTGGTCACTGCTCTTTTTCAGACAAGATGAGGCTGAGTACTTTCCTCCTTAATGCTGCCTTTCCATAGGTTTAAAATTACATCATCTGTAATATAAGCATGAACAAACTTGTACAATTCGGTTTTGTTTTATTTTTGGCTTCTGCAGCAATTAAGTTCTTTTATTCTTCTTCAGTTTTACCCATTTCATCACTTTCAGACTTTTTAAAAAAAACTCTGCATGCAGATAGTTGTACCTTTTGTGCACATTTCTTATATATTCATTTTTGTGTAATTCTAATATACTGTACACATTTTCAGAAGCAACGTGTCCTTAAATGTACATATTTGTACAGTACCTTATTTTCCCATACCTTGTACGTTTTGCAATGATTTATGTAACAGAATTCCTTTTTTTTTTTTAACTATCAAAAAGTAACTTGATTTGGAAGGTAAATTCATTTCATTAACTTTTCTTTTTTTCACTTAAAGTATTGTTCTGATTCGGTTGGTTAAGCCATATTAGCAAGGGTCATTCCTCAACATTCGCTACGTAATCACAAGAAATGACTGGGAATCAAAAAACTAAAATACTACTGTCCTTTTAAATCTGTGTTGAGGTTTAAGCATATCATTACTTTGATTCTTCTCATTTGACGGCTCGGCAAATTAAATGTAATTCATTCATTTGCAAAGAACAGTGCTGACTAGACACTGATCGAGACTAACTGCCTTCCCCCGTGGAGACAGAATTTTCTGAATCCTAAGTAAGTAGTAGTTAAAAGAAATGTCAATAGTGCAGATGAAGTTATTTAAGTTCCTGTGGCATTTTGCATTGGAGGCAAAGAAATAAAATAAATATTCAAATACCATGCTAGCCTCAGCAAAATATTAATAATATAGTTGTAAGAACTCAAAATATGAGTATCTTTTATGGTACCCAAAATCTGCTTGTTGCCTTTCGTTCACCATTCTGTATAATGTTAGTTTCTGCTCCAGTGCCTTCATGAAGAGATAGAATCTGCCTAAGTAGCAAAATCTATCATCCTGCAAGTAGAAATTCATTCATATGAAAGTACTTTCATGGCTCTAGCAGTACAACATTGTCTTCCCTGCAGTCCCCCACAACACCTGGAAAATATGGCATAGAGGTTGCTATGGAGCAGATTTAGTGATGTGTGGAGGGCTGACCTCCTACTTCATTCTGCCTCTTTGACAGATGCAGCTCCATCAGCAAGACAATGTAACTGACTATCAGCCTAGATCCTTTCTTTTACAAAGTCAAGCCAAGGGTCAATCTAATTTACTGTGCCTGCCATCAGCTCCCCGAAGTCTCAATCTGACATACTGTCCACTTTTACACTTGCAATATTTCATTGAAGATGCCACAGCAAGAAATTGGACCACTATATGCAATGCAAAGGCTCTCCTATGGTGCTGTGGCAGCTGAGACAAAGTCCCTTCATTCTGAATTTCTTTGTCTTAATATGCCTTAATATGCTCATATTGACTTTCTGTTCTTATCACCTTCAGGTGCAACTTAAGTGCAAAAACAGCAAACACTTCAGACCTTCCTAAGACTTATAATATTTCAAAGTATATTTAGGGGATTGGATGGATGCTCCTCCAGATTTAGAAAAACAAAAGAAAAAACCTAGCACATCATTACTACTAGACTCAAGCCAAAACTAGGTGTGATGCTAACTGCCTGTAAGTAATTAACTTACTCCTCCCCCTCCTTTTGCAAATAATAAATAACTTGGGACCAATTGATCTCAGGATCAAGGGATATGTGTGGAATTAAATTCTCAATTCTTTCTTACATAAATTATCTCAAAAACAGCTTTCTGTATCTCAGGAACATTGCATAACAATATCTGCATGTGAATTGCATTGAAACAAATGGTATTAAATCTAGCTTTGTCTTTCAAGCCTTTCTTCCTGACACATGGTTTTCTTTTGCAGGAAGAGTATATTCAGAAAAGCCAGAAATACAGTGGTGATGGTGGTCTAAGGAAGATTTATCAAGGACTTAGGTTACTGTCTTTCCAAACACCTTTGGCACTTCAAGTTGTAGTTATTTGTTTCCTGGGTTCTGGATGGAGCAAATACTGCTAGTTTTGTTTTGTTGTTGTATGCCTGCAAAATCCATGAAATTTGTGATCTGCCCTGATATACACATACATGCAGATACACATGCAGAAAGAAGAGAGACAGAGAGACTGAGAGAGATTGGAAAATACCAAGAACATAAATACTGTACAGATATTCTAAGATAGGTAGGCTAATAATATTTACAGTCATTTGACTTTTATTCTGCAGTACATACTTTTCTCCATTTTAGAAACGTAATGTCATCTGCCATGGAACATTGCAGCTCATAACACATAGGCCCCAAACTCAAACAGACTCAGAAGATGAAAGCATGCAAAAGGATGGTCTTCTGTACAACATGATCTGCTATACAACAGAAATGTTTTCAGGATCAGAAAATTTCAACTTTGCTCAGGTGGCCAAAACAGTAAGAATGAAGACCTGAGATATCTCATGAGGCAAGGTATTCTATCATTAATGGGACATTAATTAACATAACATTAATGGGAAAGTTCAGCTATCCTGATATATGTTGTAAATCCAATCCAAGTCTGCCAATACTGTAAATTTCTTATTTGCTTTGCTGACAACTTCTTCTTCCAAAAGGTGGAAGAACTAACAGAAATGTCACTAGATCTGACCCTAACTAACAGGGAATAACTTGTTAATGAGGTGGAAACAGTGGTAACTTTGCATAGAAGTAACCATACACACTGGGAATTTGCTGTAGTAAGAAATGGGAAAGTTGAGAATAGCACAAGGTGCTACTCTGTATCTTAGGAAATCTGTTTTCAATAAGCTTAAAGAAATATTGAATTATCTCCTGTGGTCAGAAATATTCAAAGACAAGGGAATCCATGCTACATAGGAGCTACTTACCAAAGACACAATCACAAACAATCTCTATATGAACACAGGGAAACAACTAAAGGAACTGGGATGGCTGCAAGGAGTTTTCAGATGAGCTAAGATTTGAAAGGAAAATGTACAGGTAATGGAAGGACTGCAAGTTACCCAGGAAGACTATAAGTAAATAGAAAATATCAGTAGCAATAGAGTTAGGAAGGATAAAGCTCAAAATGAGCTTAGATGTGTAAGAGAGGTTATAAAGAACAAAACATGGTTTTTCACTATGTTTAAAGCAAGAGGAAGGATACTTTAGGTCCACTGGATGGAGGATGGAAAGCATTAACAGGTGACCAAGAGATGGCAGAACAGCTGAAGACCTACTTTGCCTCTTCTCTCAGAAAGAAAAAAGTATTCAATCCAGTACAGGTAGAATGGTCTGCCGCTCAAGATACATAAAGAGGTAGTATGGGAACATCTAACTACTTTGAATGAATTCAGATCTCCAGGAGAATATACATTTCATTCAGGGGCATTAAAAGAACCTTCAAGAATTATTGGGGAAGAGGTCATGTCCTTGAAGACGGGAAGAAGGAAACTATCACCCCCACCTTCAAAAATATGGACATAAAAGATCCAGGCAGCTACCAATCATCAATGACACTTGACATATCTATAAACAACTTGGATGAGGTGTGGAGGGGATGTTCATCAAATCTGCAGATGACACTAAACATGGAGGGGTACCTAATACTTTAGAAGACAGAATCAGGATTCAAGATAAACTTGACAGATTGGAGAACTGGGCCGAAATGAACAAAATGAGTTTGAACAATGAAATATGTAAAGCTCTACACTAAGGCAGGAAAAATCAGATGCATAAATATAAGGTGGGTAGCAGCTGGCTTGGCAACAATATATGTGAAAAAATTTAGTGTTCTGAGCAGACAGCACGCTAATCATGTGTGATATGGGAGTGAAAAAAGCAAATGGCTGGAAGAGGTTTGGATTCAGCCAGCCACCCGCCATCTCGGCTAGTTAAGATTGTGCTCAAAGACAACAAGTTATTCTGTTTGTCAGTTTTTGTTTTTGAGGGCAAATATTTTAGCACAATAATGATTTCCCACAACACATAAGGAGTTGAGGCACACATACTGTACAGAGCTTGCCATGATTTTAGGAAGCCATGTTGTTTGTATATTTCATAAAAATCATGGTAGTGTTCAAATCAAATAATTTAAACCAATGACTGACTTTTTCTTTTATCGCCAAAACTGTAAGTGAATTTGGCCAGAATTGGGAAGTAGAGTAAATGCATTCTCGAAGGCTTTCATGGCTGTGATCCGATGGCTGCTGTAGGTTTTTCAGGCTGTTTAGCCGTGTTTTGAAGGTTGTTCTTCCTAACGTTTCACTAGTCTCTGTGGCCGGCATCTTCAGAGGACAGGAGTCTGAACTCTGTGCACTGGTGAAATACAACAACAACAAAAAACACGGTGATCACCATAATCACCCAATCTACCTGAAAAAGACAAAAAACCGATCTCACATCTATAAATACTCAACTATCCCACAGACTGCACGAGAGCACAGAGTTTTTTTTTTTTACTCCTGTCCTCTGAAGATGCCCGGCCATAGAGACTGGCGAAACGTTAGGAAGAAAAACCTTCAGAACACAGTCAAACAGCCCGAAAAACCTACAACAACCAAATAGGGTAAACTTTAGCAGAATAAACATTTTGTTCAGTTATGATGAAGGGATGTAGCCCACAGCCAGAACTTAGAGAAATTACTTTTTTAAACTACATTTCTTAGAGTCTTCTACCCAGCATGTCTACTGAGCATATTGGCTGGAGAATTCTGGGAGCTACATCCAAAAAGAAAATGTCTCCTAGCTCTGGCCAGAGGTCAGGACTCTTCCAGTCTTCAGCCACATCTTTATGCAGTAACAGGTACAGTGGTGCCTTGAGTTACAAACTCCGGTTCTGGAAAATGGTCTTAACTCAAGTTGGTCATAACTCAAAGCACCATTTCCCATAGGAATACATTAAAACCCCATTAATCCGTTCCAGCCGGTGAAAAAACCCCACAAAAAAACCTGCTGCAAAACCCATCAGAAACACAATTAATCCATTCCAGCGGGGGGGGGGGGAACACACCAAAAAACAAACAAACACTGCAAGACCCACTGGAAATGGGATTAATCCATTCCAGCCAGGAAAAAAAAACACAGAGAAAAAAACAAACCCTGAAAGACCCATCACAGCACAGATGTAGACTCTATCTAGGGTGGGTGGGGTAAAAATCTAATAAAAGTAAAAGTAAAGTAAGTAAAGAAACATTGCCCCTTCTCAATCCAAACCCACACTGCAAAACCCTGTACTCACTCAGAACAGGCATTTTAAAAAGCAGAAAGCAGTACCAGGTAGTCCAAAGCCTCCTCCAAATGCACACTCTCTAACCACTGGGGTGAAAGAGCTACAGAGAAGCAGGCTTTTCTCCGACCAGCGGTTAGCTGTTTAAATTTCCCGCCTTTTTTCTGGTCTCATCTCAAAGCTCCAGTCGCAAGTCAAAGCAAAATTTTGTGGCCGGAGCTGGTCGTAACTCGAATTGGTCGCAAGTCAAGACATTCATAAGGTGAAGCACCGCTGTACTTCTCATACAACTAGAGCGAATACAGCCAGAAGACTCATTGTCCTGTTGTGTATTCTGCAAGTTGCTGAATCCAAACAATTTAAGATCCCATTTAGGGGAATAATACAAAACATACATCACTGTCATTGTCACCACCACTGCCACAAGCAGCAGCATGAAAGAAGAAAATTTCTCTAAAAGCACATTTAAAATCATCACTAAATCATATTTTCATCAGAGAATATATTTGTATGCATCAAATATTTATTCTCCTAGGAACGGTACAATTGGCCAACCAAGTGGCACACATTTGGTATCACCAGCTCCAG
Source organism: Pogona vitticeps (assembly GCF_051106095.1). Taxonomy (NCBI): domain Eukaryota; kingdom Metazoa; phylum Chordata; class Lepidosauria; order Squamata; family Agamidae; genus Pogona; species Pogona vitticeps. The sequence continues at coordinate 27,950,436 of NC_135783.1, read as the reverse complement.
CTTCAACAGACTGAAACTCATTACTGCCTTTGGACCATTCCCTAAAGCCATCTGATGCTCTCTCTTCTCTTTGCCAAAACGGCTAAAATTCATGAATAAGATATCAACATAGCACATCAGCTGCTGACCCACACCCAGCTATGAAAAATTAAAATGCATGATTGTTTCACAAGCAACCTTAGTCAAAAGTCAATTCCTGCCCTGTCATTCTCTAAAGTTCAGGTGACAAATTGAAATGGGCTGGAGGCTTCTATTATCTGACGATCATTTATGCATACCTAGGGTCCAATGTGTTACTGTTCCCAGAAGTGAGGGGCTACTGCAGATGGCATGCATGTACATACAATGAATCATCAACTCTGCCAGCCACCACCAGATGAAAATATGAATTATTCCCCAGACGAATATGTAGAGATTAGACTTCAAATTGCAGGGTTCTTGTTTTTTCATCTGCATTAGGAAGAAATAAATACATATTAATCTTATAGAAATGATGTGATTTCATACACACCAGTACTAAAAATCCTTTTGGATGCAAGAGTCATTTATTCCTGCGTAGGAATGAGGGGAAAATATGTTTGAGTCACATTTTCTAATTCATCTTTCCAAATAAATATACAAGTATCGTTCAGTTTTCGTCACTGACTGAAATTCTGCAGTTTAATACTCAGACCAAGACTTGCATACAAAATGTGTATGATCAGGAAAACTGTGTGAAAAAATGCAAATTACAGGAAATTTTGTACAATACAGCATAAGATTTTTGTGCATATGAAATACGTAAAATGCAGATGTTGAGTAGAAGACACTTGTTCCTAAGCATTCATTCATCCCTACTTGTGAGCAAACATGCATGGATTGCAATATTAACATAACCTTTAAAAAATCTAAATTGTGAATCTATCAAAAGGTATGACTGAAAAGCAAAAAGATTCATAATGCTGAATGCTTTGCTTTGTGCTACTACTAGAGTTTCAGGCTGACACACACAAAAATGTACATGTATTTGAGGTAAAGTAATAAAGCCATGAGTGAACTTAAGTGAAGAATGCTTAAAATTCAGTGGCCAAAGTCCTGCTGCTTGGCATAGATCACACTAAAGTTGCCCCCCAAATCAAGGGGGATTTAGTGAATCACCACTTCCATAAATTCCACTGATTCAAATGGGTCGAAACTTGTTGTTGTTAATTCTTCGTGACCCCATGAACCAGAACACGGCAGGCCCTCCTGTCTTCCACTGCCTCCCGGAGTTGGGTCAAATTCATGTTGGTAGCTTCAATGACACTGTCTATCCATCTCATCCTCTGTCGTCCCCTTCTCCTCTTGTCTTCACACTTTCCTAACATCAGGGTCTTTTCCAGGGAGTCTTCTCATGAGATGGCTAAAGTATTGGAGCCTCAGCTTCAGGATCTGTCCTTCCAGTGAGCACTCAAGTTTGATTTCCTTTAGAATAGAGAGGTTTGTTCTCTTTGCAAGCCAGGGGACTTTCAAGAGTCTCCCCCAGCACCACAATTCAAAAGCATCAATTCTTCGGCAGTCAGCCTTCTTTATGGTCCAGCTCTCACTTCCATACATTGATACTGGAAAAGCCATAGCTTTGACTATGTGGACCTTTGTCAGCAAGGTGATATCTCTGCTTTTTAAGATACTGCCTAGGTTTGTATGCTGAAGTCACAGATCACTGTATTTTTCTGTGTATAAAACAAAACTTTTTCCTAAAATAGATTATTTTAGGCCGCCGCCGCCACTACCCTCCGATACCACTGCTGGGGCTCACCTCCAGCTCACGTCATCCTCACCTTGTTCCCTAAGCCTTGTCCCCTCCAGAGGCGGCGGCAGCAAGTGGATGCAAAGGAGCACTCGCAACTGCTCGGGCACCTCTTGCTGCTGCTCTCGTATCGCTTCCTCCAGCACTCCCTTCGGGCACGGGACAAGGCAGCGACGACGTGAACTGGAGGTGAGCCCCAGCAGTCACAATGGACGAGGTGATTGGGCGGGGGAGGCAGTAGCAGCAGGGGAGACGGAGGTGGAGAAGTTGCCCATTAACTGCTCCTCCACCTTCATCAAGGGTCAAAATTAGGGGGTCATTTTATACACTGGGGGGTTGTATACACAGTAAGGTACAGTAGACCCAATGGAAGTTGCAGTGGAGTTGACTCTCTCAATCCCCATTCTGTCCGAAAACTTAATTAATCACATATGTGGCTTGAACAACCCAACAGGCAATCCAATGGGCCTACTCTAGTACAATTTACTATGCCAAGGAACAGGAGTTTGGCCAATGAATTACCTACAGAGAAACCATGTCTACAAAGAAACCTACATACAGACTATTGTGTGTGCTAATCACATATGACACTTGCTGCCTACACACTGCTGATACAGTGCAGATCCTACACACTGTAAACTGCTTACTTCATAGAATACTTCTGTGAAGGCATTTTGCCACATCCACAATTTTGCTCCAGCCACAAAATTTTGCTTCTACTTGCCGTCGCAGCTTCCAGTTACGAACAGAAAAAGGCAGGGAAAAAAGGCAGGGAATTCAAATTGCTAGCCGTTGGTGGCAAAGAGGCTGCTTCTTTGTAGCTCTTTTGCCCCAACAGTTAGAGTGAGTGCGATCGGAGGAGGCTTCGGACAGCCTGGTAAGGTGCTGCTTTCTACTTGTAAAAAACTGTTCTGGGTGGGTTTTGCAGTGCGTTTTTGGGCTGGGTGGTGGTGGGATTATGTTTCTATGCTGTGATGGGTCTCGCAGGGATTGTTTGGGTTTTTTGGTGCTTTTTCCCCCCATTTACGATGGGTCTTGCAGGATTTTTATGGTGGTGGTGGTTTTTTCCCATTTCCGATTAGTCTTGCAGGGTTTGTTTTTTGGGGTTTTTTTATCCATTTCCGATGGGTCTTGCAGGGTTTGTTTGCTTTCTGCTTTGTTTGTTTTTTTGCATTTCCGAAGGGACTTGCATGGTTTGTTTGCTTTTCTTTTTTCACCCCTTCAGCCAGAACGGATTAATCATGTTTCTGATGGGTCTTCTGATGGGTCTTTGTTTGTGGTTTTTTGGTGATTTTTTTTCTTCAGCCGCAATGGATTAATTGCATTTCAATGCATTCCTATGAGAAATGGTGCTTCGACTTACAATTATTTCGAGTTACAACAGGAGTCCCAGAACCAATTAAGTTCGTAAGTCGAGGCACCACTGTAAAACATTTCTTTACACTAACTTTTATTTTATTTTTATTTAAAAACAAACTTTCTCTTGTGCCCCCTTAGAATTTCTTCGCACTCATCAAGGGGCATGCCCACAGTTTGGCAACTGGTACTTGAAATGAGATGCTTTTTAAAGTTTTGCATGTAGATTTTTCACTAACAACACTTCATTCAGTCACTACATGATCTTGCAGAATGATTCTGTAATAATGTATAAAACTTCCTGACCTTCCCAAAAGCTGGTCATTTTTGTAGAAATTTAAAAAAACACCATACAAACTTCTTCCTGAAGAGGAGCTAGTGAGGAAGTGAATAATACGAATCTTAAAACATTTACACTTTCATTATGCTTGACTGTTATCCCTCTCTTTTATGTCTACTCACATCATGAACAATAAGCAGACTAACTTCTGTGGGCATGCTTAATAACTCTTTAAAGTTTATTTAAATCCACAGTAGCTGGTAGAATTTGTTTCAAAAGGGGTATGTTAATTACAATATTCTTGAATGTCAACCTTTAATTACCTATTGGCGTAACTGCTTCTGGAAACATTTTTTATTTCTCTGATTTATCAAGAAAAACATAATAAGGTTAAAAAAATAAAGGCAATACTGTAAACTCTCTGGGCAGTTTACAACGTAATTATGCAGACAGCAAGCCAATTAACACAAGAGCAATGCATTTATCTCTCTTCAACTTTCACACATAGGATTTTGAGCAGGAAGACAAAAATAATTGCTGCTATCAAAACAAAGTATTTTTTTCAAAGTATGAAATTGTGGAATAATTGTTGGTTGTTGTAGCGTTCACCCCTTGTTATGCAAAATAATTCATGCATCATTCATGTTATATGCTGATGTGGTTGAGAGGTGGGGCCACCAGAGGTTAAAAAGGTGGAGCCTGAGAGGAGAAGGGGGAGTAGAGGTCAGTCAGAGTTAGGGAGGGGGAGAGAGAGAGAGAGAGATAGTTGGGAGATCTGAGGTGTGATTAGTCTGAGGAGTGAATAGTAACCTGTTAGATTTAGATAGATTGAAGCTTATGAACCTGAAGTAAATACTTAAGAATTATTAAAGAAACATCTGTAATTAATAAACCTGTTTTAATAAAAAGTGAAAACTGAATGGACCTTCATCTTTCCTAAGTAAGTTGATTTAGTGATCAACTGGTGGCAGCATGTCAAAAGGTGTTTTTCTTTGGTTTGTCTACATGTGCTCTGTGTTTGGAAGACAAACAGGCGCCACGAGGGGCAAACGTCACAGTCATGTAGGAAAATACTCAGCTAGCAATAATATACAGCACTGTTTTAATCAGAAACTCACTTGGGGACTTATTTTTATTCTTGCTCTTTGGTGAGTGAAGACTTCAAATAGCAATGAATAAAACAGTATTTTTCCTACAGAACTCAAGACAGACCCTCCACAATCAATCAGTCCGAGACAATGAACTAGTAAAAAGGTAAAGGTTCCCCTTGACATTTTTAGTCCAGTCGTGTCTGACTCTAGGGGGCGGTGCTCATCCCATTTTCAAGCCGTAGAGCCAGCGCTTGTCGGAAGACAGTTTCTGTTGCCACATGGCCAGTGTGACTAGGGAACGCCGTTTTACCTTCCCATGAGGTGGTTCCTCGCATTTGCATGCTTTCGAACTGCTAGGTTGCCGAAGAGCTGGGACAAAGCGACGGGAGCTCACTCCGTCGCATGGATTCAATCTTACAACTGCTGGTCTTCTGACCCTGCAGAACAGGCTTCTGCAGTTTAGTCCACAGCGCCACCATGTACTCTGTGATTAAAAAGACATCCTGATTCTACTCAGACTAATATGGGAAGGCCCCATCTATTTAAAGGTGAATCACCCTACGCAGACCTTAGTTGTTCTAGTTCCTTTTTCTATTACAGTGGTACATCGCTAGACGATGACTCCGCTGCATGACGAATCCGTAGGACAGTGACTGTTTTGCTATCGCTATAGCGATTGCAAAACAATGTTTCCTATGGGGGATTTTCGTTTGACGACGATTAGGTCTGTGCTTCGCGAACCGTTTGTTCACAAGACGACAATGTTTTCCAGCTCCGGAAAAATGGCTGCCTTGTGTTTTCTGGACCCATGCTTCGCAGGGCAACCATTTTAACAGCTGATCGACGCTCAGAAAATGGCTTCCCCTATGGGCGATCTTCACTGGACGACGAGGTAATTTCCCCATTGGAACGTATTAAATGGGTTTCAATGCATTCCAATGGGAAAACTGTTTTCGCTGGATGATGTTTTCGCTTAACAGCGATTTCAGGGGAACGAATTATTGTCGTGGTGCAGGGCACCACTGTACTAAGACCAAGATTCAAAGTGATGCTTACATTGAAGTTGAACTGTCACACTTACACTGCCGTAGGAAACTTCCTAATTCAGTTCATAAGTTTTTCCTTCCATTTTTATATCACCACCAATTAAATATTAACCAATTTGTGGTTAATATTTACTGTGTTTCGTTTCACCCAAGCTAGCCTGAAACCATGGTTTTGAGAACTTTTGTTTCAAAGATAGCACAATTAACATTAACCACAGTTTGTTCTATCTCTGAAAACAGAACGAACTGAGGTTACACAAGAATGTGAGCAAAAACTTCTAAACTTCTCCTCCAAGCTGTGCTTGGGGGGGGGGGGGGAAATGATGTAGGAGCATGTGAAGTTGGGTCTCCAGATTTACCATCAAAAAGCCAAAGAAACAAAACAAAAACAGACAAAAATATATGGCATCTTAAAGATCAACTATTATATTTTAATGTAAGCTTTCACGGATGTGTCCACTTCATCAGACATATGGAATGAAACATACAATGAATCCTGTTTGTAGTCTGGAGCAAAGAGTAGCATATATGGGGCCATCAGCAGTGATTGTGACAGCCATATCACAATGGTCACTTTCCCTGTGGCTTACAGCAGGACACAGTATGCTGGCTGGTCAATCAGGAAAGAGGTGGGCCATCTGGTAGACAGAGCTGCTTGGCATGGACGGTAGTGCTGCAGTTCTCACTTCTATCCACCTCCTGAGCATTTAAGGTAGTCCTTGGACTGATTTGCCCCAATCTAAGTTGAGGCTTCTTCCACCCTTCTATTTGTGAGCAACAAGGTTAATAATGGATACAGGTGACAGCTGGGTTGGGAAAGAGGTTCATGGGTGATTCTGTCACTTTTTTACAACTTCATTGGAGAGCTGAGGAGAGTACTAAGGGTTGTGGATATCACACTGGATCCAGTTTGGTGGGAACAAGGCTCAGGTGAATATCCCAGTTACAGGAACTCCCTAACAATGATCTTGAGATGAAGGAAACCCAGGCCCTGTCTAGCTTGGAGGCAGGCTGTGGTCACCTTCACCACTGATGGGGGCCTCCTAATCATTAGGTGCCCAGGGAGCATACAGAGCATTAGCTGGCACAGGTATCAGCTGATATCTCTATCCCTCATCTTATGCTGAGCCAAGTTTAGTTGTGGAGCTATTAACAGAAATGAAGCAGATGAATGTTTTCTCAATAGTTACAAAAAAAGGAATGAGGAAACTCCTTCTTCAGCTAACTTCCCATTTCTTTATTTTATTCTACCACCATCACCACCCAATCTCCTAAACTAGCTCTGTTCAGTGCTGGCAAAGGATTGCGTAGATGATTGGCTCATTCTCTGTAAAGAATGGAAGATTACTTAATAGCTCTTATTACCTCTTTCAGTAAGCTTGCCGGATGCTTTCACTATACTATTCTGACTCATCTTTAATGACATCTCACTAGCAGTGAGTACTTTGAAGAAACTACAGTTCTTCAAAGTGCTGGAAGCGGGACGGGGGAGAGGGAGAAAGATGGTAATTCAGTTTTGATGCATGCCACTCAGACTGCAATAAACATGTTGACACATCTGCTTCCTGTTCTGCACCTAATAAAAAAATAAAATATGCATTGAGGCACGTCAAGCAAAATGTGCAGGACCTACTGAGTAGTTAATTTTGGTGGCAAGTGAGTGCAAAATTATTTCAGAAAGGTTGAAAATCTTTCTTGCTGGATTCCTTTCCTCTCCCTGCATTATAAGTGTCTCTACAGCTTCCAGAGAAGAATAGCAGCAATAGTTGATCTCGTTACACACCCAATGAAAATAGCTATAGGTCCGAGAGAGAGGAAAGTATATGCAAGCTTTTATCAACAATTGCTGATCACTGTCCATTCTGAAGAATTATCTAACTGTAGCTTCTCAGAAAAGAATCAGGTCTGGATTGGCTCCACCTATCCAGGTTTGCTATGGAACACAAAGGAGAATAAAAGTTTTCCTTTTTCACTGGAGCTTGGCTTGAGCAGCAAGGTTTACCTCAACTTCATTGTCTTTTGTGTTTCTGCTCCTGCTTTTGATTCCTGATTTGGTCTCTGAACCTATTTCCTGGTTCTTCCTCTGATTCTTGTCATCATCATTATTTATACAGTTTTTCCCACCAAGAGGACGTGGTGGGTAACTAACAACTTCATCAAAACAAATACAATAATATCAAATACTGGAGCTCAAAAACAAAATAGGGCATGGAAGAACTGTCATGACTGTAACTTGTACAGATCAATTTTTACCCCCAAGCAGGAATATGGCACAAATCTATTACAGTACTGTACAGTGGTGCCCCGCATAGCGACGATAATCCATTCCGAAAAAATCGTCGCTATCCAGATTTGTCGCTATGCGGGGCAAAAAAGCCCATAGGAATGCATTAAAACACGTTTAATGTGTTCCTATGGACAAAAAACCTCAACCTTATCCGGAAATCCTCCATGCGACTGCCATTTTCGCTGCCCAGTAAGTGAGGAAAGGGTGCGAAAACAGTGCAGGTGGCCATTTTCTTTGCCCGGCGGCCATTTTGGAACCGCCGATCAGCTGTTAGAAAAAACATAGCTATGCGAAAATCGGTAAGCAAAACGCTTACCAATCAATGCAAAGCAATGTTTTACCATCTAAAACATGGTTATGCGATCACTTTTGCGATCACAAAAAACGTGTCGCTATGCGGATTCGTCGTTAAACGAATCGCTCGTTATGCGGGGCAGCACTGTATGTGGATATTATAGAGCAGAAAGAGAACATCCAGCCTGCCAATCTGGTTCAGCTTGAATGCCATTCCATTCTAGCCCATGAAGGATTCAGGGGACGCCACCTCCAACCTTTCCCTTTCCCCAACAACACCTCCACAGACCTCCCTTACCCCAATTGATCTCCCAACTGGCAAGAGAGTAGGGAAAGGATAATTCCTCCTTTATCACTAAACAGTGGTTAACAATAACAGTTGGGATTCTCCTCTATGCATCCCCATCTCGCTCCAAAAATCAGATTTCCACTAGCACACAGAGAAGTCCCCACTATGATTTCCAGTTCCCACTGTGATTTCCAGATCAGAAGTAACTCTCCCAAGCTTAATCTGCCCAATACTCTCCCTAATGAGAGCAAGTGCAAGGCAGGAAAAGCTTCCCAGCACAAGGTGCAGCAATATCCATGTAGATGACATTTGAACCTTTGAGACAGCTTCATCTTCCCAAACAAACAGCAAATATTTTCCAAATATTTTCTGGATGAGGGATGAAAAAGCTGCTAAAGGTAACAGGAATTTGTATTCGCGAAGGCTTTCACAGCCAGGATCTAATGGTTGTTGTGGGTTTTTCGGGCTCTTTGGCTGTGTTCTGAAGGTTGTTCTTTCTAACGTTTCACCAATCTCTGTGGCCGGCATCTTCAGAGGACAGCACTCTGCCGGCCACAGAAATTTACCCCCAAATGGTCAGACATCAGCCCCCAACTGGGCTATCTTTTCCTACCCTATCAATGTCTTTCCTCCCACTTCACTTTGCTCAACAGGTCCTTTTTACCCTCTAGAAAAGTCTGAGATGGTATTGGTGGTTACAGGGAAAAGGGAGAGATAGGGAAATCTCACCCTACAAGCTTCCTTCAGTTTATTTATGCAAGCTATCACATCTATCTTAATTACTGCTTATAGTGCCAAGTCTGAAAGCTATCTTCTGTTGGTATAGACTTCAGAACATCTGATGCAAAAGATTCCCTGATTAGTCTAGAAGTCATGAGAACAGATGGTTGTCCCTGAACCTTCCCTAGTATGTGACAGAGGGTATATTTATTTCCAGCTCAGGCTGTGCCTGTGGGCAGGCCTCAGACAATTACATCGGCTCTGGTTGATTTGAAAAGATAAATTGAGCTTGTGCTTTTGCTTCCACCAGAAAATGAATATGGTTAAGCATTTAAAACATTTTACTTGAAAACATAAAGAGGGTTTCGGGTACTTTCTAAATTCTTTTATTTAAAAAAAAATTAACTTTGCATATTTAGGTTCTCATTCAGCCATAACTTTCCTTTGAAAACTCTACCAGACATGAAATCAGGCTTTCAGAAAAAAGTTTGCATACTTGGGTCCTTCTAAGGCATAGGCCGGGAAACAGGGGTAAATTACCCCAAATTGGGTAAAAGTGAAAATTTGGGGCTTAATGAGCAGGGTGCTACCCCCCTCCCTCCCTCCCACCCCCACCCTCTGCAGCAAAACTTCAAATTGTAAACTACCTCTTCCTGTTATTTCCTGGTTGCAGCAGGCACTTGTAAATCCTCCATTCGTGGGAGATAAGCCTGCTTAATTGGCTACAGCTGCAGAATAGCCCCAATCAATCAATCAATCCAGGGCTTTGAATGACTGCTTCCTCTGGAAATTAATGCAAGCAAGCAGGAGGCGGGAAAGGATCAAGGAGCAAGCAAGGGAGGGAAGAAAGGTGCGAGAGACCAAGGACTTCATCAAGCTTATTTAAATGTACAAAATAGAGGAAATGGAGGGTGGGTGGGTGAATGGGTGTGTGTGTGTGTGTGTGTATGTGTGTGTGTGTGTGTGTGTGTGTGTGTGTGTGTGAGAGAGAGAGAGAGAGAGAGAGAGAGAGAGAGAGAGATATTTATTTTATTTATTTATTGCATTTATATGCCGCCCATCTAGACATAGTCTACTCACAGAAAGAGAGAGAGACTGACTCAAAACTGTGAAAATGAACAGGCAAGCAAAAGAAACTTTGAATTAAGGTGGGGGGAAAGGGTGGCTTTTTAAGGTGCTGTCTAGGTTTATCATTGCTTTCATTCCAAGAAGCAGGCATCTTTGAATTTCATGGCTGCTATCACCCTCTGCAGTGATCACTGAACCTAAGAAAGTAAAATCTGTCCATATCTTCCCCTTCTATTTGCCAGGAGGTGATGGGATCAGTGGCCATGATCTTAGTTTTTTTGATCTTGAGCTTCAGACCATTTTTTGCGCTCTCCTCTTTCACTCTCATTAAGAGGTTCTTTAAGTCCTCACTTTCTGCCATGCAGAATTTCTGTCAAATTTTTGGATGTCAACAGCTGCAATGACATTCAAAATTGCACATGAGGAGGCAGTCAAAAAGTTGCTGCCTTTTGCAAAAACCTACCTTTGTGAACAAGGATTTTCCATTCTTACAAACATAAAAACAAAGCAGAGAAATCGACTGGATCCTGAAGACTGTATCCATATTGCTCTGACATCAAAATGCCCCAGTATTGATGCTCTTGTATCTAAGATGAAGCAACATCATTTCTCTAAAACCTGAAGTTTTCAAGTAAATTGACACTTTCACAGTAATTTTGAATAGATTCAATAAAATTTTGAATCCAAATACTGTATCATTTCCCTCCTTTCAAAGGAGGTAATGTCGGCTTATATAAATTTTTTAGGGGGTAAAAAGTAAAAAAGTTCCCTGACCCCTGTTATAAGGTAAACCAGTTTTTGTTGCCATTACAGCTGACTGTCAGTATTATTTTCTCTTTCTCACATTCTAATACCTCTGCAGAAATAAGGTAAATAAATGCAAAAACAGATGAGGGTAACAGTAATTCAGTGGCTTCACGTGATAGACACTACTAACCCCCATAATGCTACACAAAGGATTTTCTGAGATAAGATACAGATTTTTAAAATGTGTTACATGGTTCTGGATCTGTGGGTGTTTGAGCAGATTTCTTAAGGAGGACCTGAAGCAATGTTAAAGCTCATAGTCAAGAAAATCTTAGACTGTTAATCTCTGAGTAGTAAACAAACATGTACAAAATGAAGGTCCTTTATAAAATGAAGCAATGCTACTTTGTCCATTTACACAGTGAAGTGATGGGCACTTAAAACACAATTTTCTTAGATATGCAAGGCTACCAAAGAACTGAAACAATGATTTATTCAGATTTCTTGCAGTTTACTTTATAAAAGAATATATTCAGTTTCAATCAGTTTTAATTTGAAAAACATGCATTATCTTGGAGAATTTTACCCTGAATTTTTGGGAACAGGATGAAACTGTCCATTGTATCTATAGAACTACTAAAACTGAATATGCTTGTCAAAACAGGAAAACTAACTTAACTCTAGAAAAACAAATATGAAAAGATACGTCACAGTATATCTCTTAGGGAATACCGTATTTTTCAGTTTATAAGATGACCCAATGTATAAGACAACCCCCCCTTTTCTAACCCCAAATTAGAAAATTTGATGTCTGCTTTTCCTTGCCTTTTGCGAAGCATTGGGGCTTAGCAAAAGGAAGGGAAAATCAGGGATCAAAGGGCTCCCTTTGACTGCCACTTTTCCTTGCCTTTTGCGAAGCCATGGGGCTTAGCAAAAAGGGAAGGCTCCCTTTGGTTAATGCAGTCTGGAAAGGGCTGCATGGTCGCACCCCTTTGATCCTGAAGCAGCTTCAGGATCAAAGGGCTGCGACCGTGCAGCCCTTTCACGATTGCATTACCCAAAGGGAACCTTCCCTTCCTTTTTGCTAAGCCCCATGGCTTTGCAAAAGGCAGGGAAAATGGCTGCCTGCTGTGTATAAAACGACCTTCAATTTTTTGTCTAAATATTTAAGGAAAAAGTGTTTTATACACGGAAAAATACAGTACGTTATCTCACTATCTCACAACTCATATCTATTATTTTCTACTGGCTTGCTACTTCTAAACTTTTGGCTAAAAACTCCTACTTTCTACTAGCTTGCTCCATCTAACCCACTGGGCTACCTATGTGTTGCAGACTACTCTGGTATGTGCATTCCAGGAAAGTAACACAATCAGGAGACCACACCTATGGATTTGATCCATGAAACCTCTATCCAGAAATTACCCAAATAGATAGAGCAATATGTGATAAAGCTACTTTATCTAGCCGCCTAGAGTGCTCATGGCACCAGATAGGCAGGGTATAAATTAAATTAAATTACATTAAATAAAATAAAATAAATAAATAAATACTTTTGGGGACCACTAACCAGACTAGGTGCAGACTCCAAAGACCCTTCTCTTCAGACAAGCTTTCCCTCATGACTGGCTGCCAGTGGGATTTTTTTAATGGATTGGTGTGCCTTACTGCTTTGAATGCATTTTTACTACTGCTCTTGTTTACCATCTCTTACAATGGTATTTGTTTGATCTTTTTTAGTATTTGTATACTGACTGTCTCAGCTGTGGTCATGCCACATTGGATGACCCTGGTAGGAACCCAGGCTCACAGTAGAGTCTGGCCTCCTAATGGCATTGCTTTTGTCTTCACTGACATGAACAAACCCCTTCATGATGTTAAAGTGTGCATCCAAGAAGGGTCACTTAAAACTCCCAAATTTAGTCCTTCCTTCCAAGCAGCAGAAAGCAATCCTGACAGTCCTTCATATGGTTCCACACTGATACAGAAGCCAGTGGTGACACTTAAGGTCAAGTTATTAAAGAGAAGCTCTAAACCAAATAACACGGGCAATACAGAACCCCCTGGCCAGCCACGAACAAAGCAATATTCAAGAAGTACTGTCACCTGTTTATAGAATTCATCAAAAGTGATAATGGGCCCATTGTGAAACACGGGATAATAGAACACATATGCCAGCATCCAAAGGAATGACGGTTCCATCATCTTGGAAGAGGTGTGCCAGCAGTATTCTAGGCTGAAGCTTGTGTAATAGAGGCAGCGGACAGTCAAGGCGAAAAGAAGCAAGTAGTACTCATTTTCACTGGCATACCAGCCTCTCTGTAAAATAAAAACCATTTGAAAATAATATGAAATCTTACCTCTGTAGATATGGAGGTAAAGAACATTTATCATAAAGGTTTTAATGCTATGCAGCAACATCACAAGCTAATCTCTCTCCTAATATCTACTACTTATTTATTTATATATTTAAAATATTTTGACCCTGCCTTTTTCCTTAAAAAGACCCAAGGCAGCTTACATCATTCAAAGACAGTATTTAAGCTATGAACAGTGAGTATACATATACAAAAAAGGATCAGACAAATACAATATTAAAAAACATAAGTAGTAAGGTATAACAATCCATTTTAAAACCCCACTCAGGCAGCCAGTCACTCAGGAAAGCTTGCCTGAAGAGAAAGATCTTTGTGGAAGGACAGCAAAGATGGGACCAGTCTGGTCTCCTGTGGGAGGGGGTTCCAAAGACTGGCAGCAGCAACAGAGAAGGCCCTCTCCTGTGTCCCCACCAAATGTACCTATGAAGTTGGCAGGACCAAGACATCTTTAAATGCTGAAATTTGTTATGTGTTGTCAAGTTGCTTCCAATTTATAGGGGCCTCAACAACATTTTTGAGGTATGTCAGGCTTTCAGGAATTGGTTTACCATTGCCACCCCATGAGTTTTCATGGCTCAGCGAGGATTACCACCCAGATCTCCTGAATCGCAGTCCTAAGTACTACCCACTACACCTCATTGGCTCTCTTTGAAAGCTAGCAACCCAAAGCACATGCATGTGAAACAGCCTTGCAATGTGCCATTCACCTGCATAAGTGAAAGCCACAAACTCAGAGTTAGGCTTTCCATGTGGTAAAGTGAGGCCAGGCCCTATCTCAGGCAGTAAATCTTGGGTGCTATTTTATGGTGCAAGACTGTCAGATACTTTACTACAGTGGTGTGCTGCATGACGACGATAATCCGTTCTGTTAAAATCGCTGTACAGCGAAATTGTTGTCATGCGAAAAAAAACCATTGGAATGCATTGAAAACCGGTTAATGCATTCCAATGGGGAAATACCTCATCGTCCAGCGAAGATCGCCCATAGAGAACCGCCGATCAGCCATTTAAAATTGCTGTCTTCCAAGGTTTCTGTCCGGAAAACAGCCATTTTGCGAAGGGAGGGAAGCTATTTTGTGGAGCCGGAAAAAAATTGTTTTGCAAACAAACAATTTGCGAAGCAAGGACCTAATCAACGTAAAGTGGATTTCCCTCATAGGAACCATCGTTTTGCAATCGCAATAGTGATCGCAAAAAAGTCATCGTCAAGCAATTTCGTTGTTTACCAGGTTAAGCGTCTAGCAGGGCACCACTGTGTGAGAAAGTAACAATTAGGAGTTTCTGATTGCATTGAAGTGGCTTGGTTTTTAAGTGAAATTTTCCAAAGGCTGAAACCCAGTAGTAAATTGCTACTGGTATAGGCTCACTGAACCAGTGGAGATTTGGTAAGTCCACACCTTTGTAAGTTTCACTGATTCAATGGTGTACTCCACTTGTGACTTACTACTGGATGTCAACCATAATGTAGTTCTGTTTCCCCATCTGAGTATAGATGGCAGAATGATGACAACTATATTCAGCAGACTCTTGAGTCTTTATCTACTCAGAACTATATTTCTACAGGTATACAAAAACCAATGCATATTCTACAACAGCAATGAAAATCAATCTATAGCCAGAGAGAGGGACCGGTACTGATATTACCTTATGAAGCAACAGAAATAAGAGGGTAAAAATGAAGGGACAGTTTATAAACCAAGGAACACAAGTTTGCTGTTAATCTGGTACTTCCTGTATCCTGCTCCGGGACCCCAGAAAAATATAGTTCCCAGTCACATGGAGAACTGAGTTATTTGGAAGTCCCTGAATAGGCTACAGAGGAGAGGTGGCAGAACCAAATTGAATCTTAAAAAATGGTTTTCCCCCCCAAACACAGTTCTTTGCAAGTACCCAGAAGAAAAGTAACTTCACACCTATGTCTGTGTATTCTATGCCCCTCAACATGTACTATGGAAGCTCTGGTCTTAGTTGCCCCAAATGATCTTGATGTTGCCTGTGTGAAGGTTCGAATGTAACCTCAGGCTGATTGGACACAAACACAGGATGCTCAGTTTTTTGAAAAACAGAACTGGGGTTTATTGGAACATCAAATAAAGAAGTATCAACATTAAACTTGTCCGTGTTCTTTTCTCTTGTCGCCAATGGGTCAAACGAGGATGTCCATAAATCTTGTAGGAAAGGATTATAACTTGGATCATACCAGGGTCCTTTGGTGAAAGGGTTGGTCTCACCCTGATCTTTATTATCACTGCCCACCTCAATCAGGGGTAATGTCTCCTCGTCTCCCCCCTCATGGTCAAAGGGGTCGGTTCCCTCTGCATAGGGGTCCCAAGGTCCTGTAAATACCTCCTCTGGCGAGCCTCCTCCAGACACCATGCTCATCTTTCACGTTCTTCCCTTTCCACTGCTTCCTTCTCCTCTCTCAAGCGTCTCCGCCACTCTCTGGCCTCGGATTCCCCCCAATAAGACAGCTTGGGAGGGAATCCCCTTCTTCTCCTGCAATCAGCCTCTTCCCGAGGCACTCTCAATTTCTCGCACCTCCCTGTCCAGGGATCCTCGACCCATATCAGCTCCCAGGCAACCCGGTATGTTGTCCCGGTCCCCTTTTATATCCCCATGTCCCGCCTCTACCAACGGTTGCTCCTTCACTCTTGTTCCCGCCTTTTCTAGTCCTGAGTGGCCACCGAGAGTCTCTCCAAACCCCATTCCAATTCACGGGTGTCTATTCCCTGATGCCTGACCGCGACACGGGGAGTTGTAGTCTCCGTTTCGGTCTCCTTTTCCTCCTTAAAGGAGGATGACACTCCGGCGAGCGCTTCTATAGCCTCGCCTCGGGTCTCACAGCCTGTTATTGGGTGAGAATTATCTGATACATTTGTTCATTGTCCTATGACAGTTCTGGCAAAAACAAAGAAAAACATGGATGTTGTACATCTGAAGAGACACCCAGAAAGGAAGAAGAGGAGGATTTTCTTAGAATGGCAATTATGCTGCCTTGGCCTAAAATTCCTTCTGCTGAACAACTGAGATAGTTAACCTGAAAATGCAAGAGCTGTTTCAAGAGGAAAGCTTTAAATGTAGGAGGGGAAATTGCAATGGAACAGCAAGGGCTGATTATACAAATCACATTAGCAACCACAAAGCATCAGTAATTTCAAGGACAGAGTTTACAAAGCATCTGTGCTGCAGGTATTTCTTCTCTCGGCTGAATCCAGATTTTGTAGCATGCAAATTGGTAAGCAGAAGCAGATTTCCACAACCTATCCTTGGTTTATGCGCTTATAAAATACTACATAAAGGGTCAAGGGACATTTCGGGAGAGCAGGAATTTGCATTGTGGTATGTGAAGGAAATGGAGGAATCCCCAAAATGAGGCAGACGATTTGACTGGACCCTCTGCCCTTGCTTCGGTAGAATCCTCTGAGTAAGCTGTTTTTATTTTTGCTCAATAAATCATTCTCTTCACACATACGTAGATGGAACTGAAATATACAGCCTTTTCACCACAGCTTTTAACAGTCAGCAAAAATCCCTGGGCAAAATCAAGCTATTTAGGAAAAATGGGGGCCATTTAGGGCTCTATAGGTTAAAACAAACACTTTGAATGTAGCCCGAAAATGGATCGGCAGCCAGTGGAGCTGCTCTAACAAGGGGGTTACGTGATTCTTGGAACCAGCCCCAGTCTGTAAAAGTGATGCATATTTTATAGATAAGGATAGTTTATATCAATTAGAAAAAAAAGTGATGAGTAAATACAATCAACTAAGCAGTGAACAACAATCAATGTACAGTAGATGAACATAGAAGGCGGGATCCAAGATCCACTTTCTGCAAACAGAAATCATCATAGGTTCTATATATGACATATGGCTTGCCCTATGTTGAGAGGATGTACTGAAGTAAAATTCAACTCTCAGTCTAATTAGTTTCTTATACATGGTTGCATGAGGGAGGGAGCACCATCCTGTCCTTCACGGCAGACAGCAAAATGTCTTGGACAAGCCCTGGAGACACTGCAGAGACAACCTCGCCAGTGCAAAAGAAAGCAATGCCTATCACATGTCAGCATGGGTGACACTAATGACTTGTGTATAGCACGGGAATAAAAAGGAAGTGAAATATGAAGACTTCCAAAAGACCAAACCTGGACTCAAGAACGCAGCAGCTAAAGAATGAAGAATGTCATGTCCTGACTCCAGAGCTAAATATGAAAGACAACAAAAGAATCATACACTTGGTGCCCTCTAAGAATTTGTCTTTTCCTATGAAGAAATGGAACAGGTATTTATGCAGGCATGCACTTATTCCATTTCTGCACTGCCCATCCCTTGGTGTGGGAACACAAGGCTCTCTCTCACAAATGATTAAAAGACATGCAATTAAAATTAAAATACAAAAAGTTATAACATTAAAAAATAAATAAATACTGAATAGGTCTTTCTCTGCTGCCTGATAGACAGCAGGAAGGATGCCAAGGTACTCTCCTCAAGGGAAGGTATTCCGCAACCTGGGAGCAGTCACTGAAAAGGCCCTCTCCTGCCTCCTCATCCAGGGTGTGCCTCTAAGACCAGAAGGGTTGGGGAAAGGGCCTCCCTCCAAGGTCTTAAAAGCCGGGGCCGAAGGGCCCATTAAGTGGAGCATCGGTCCTTCAGACTGCATCCTATGACGCAAGAGCAAATGCGTTTCAGCTCAACAGCCACATCCTATTCTAGTTAAACCTCTAAGGACTAAACTGCAGCAGGGAAGAGAGCCTCCCCACCCACTCTGTCATGGATACTCTTCCATTCATTAAAATCCTCCTCACCAAGTGATTTTTGAACTTCAAAAGGAGGGTTTTTTAAAAAAAGCACTCTCTGGGATGTTTACAATTTAATTATGCTACACACTGCCCAGCCCCCAGCAAGCTAGGTACTCAATTTACCAACCTCAGAAGGATGGAAAGCTGAGTCAACCTCAAGCCAGCTACCTGGGACTGAAGCAGGGTCATGTGCAGAGTTTTGGCTGCAGTGCTGCAGTTTAACTACTGCGCCACGAGGCTCCTGCACACAAGGGAAGGTCAACTTTTCTCTCCCTTGCTGAGATCTCTGTAAAGAACCCTTCCCAAACAATCATTTCGAAAAGATGTCCACAATGGCTGGAACCAAAAGTTCCATGGGCACACCTGACTGGACATAAAGCAGTTTCCCATCCATGTATCAGGGAAATCAGTGACCAGCACTGATATTTAGGGAAGTCAGGAACATAAGGAGCTGGCTTATACCCAGGAAACTCTTGATCCATGAAGCTCAGTACTCTCAACTCTGACTGGAGATGTCTCTTCATTATTTAAAGAAAGAGTATTTCCTAGCCTCCCTACAGGTTTCTGATACTACCTCGAGATCTCTCATTCAAGTGTTAACCAGGTGTAACCCTGCTTAGCTTCTAAAATCAGAAGAGAGAGTTGTCTTTGGCATGGATAAAATATCTCACTTAAGTACAGTACTGATATGCTGCTAGCAATACTGGTATGCTGTGCTCACTCAACACACATTATTAAGGCCAGTATCCTATCATATTTGGCACATGTGGAACAGCAAGTAATATTTGCCGTATTGTGGAGTGTCTGTGACACATCTATTTGCATGCTGGTGGTCCAACCAACCATGCAACCAGTCATGATACTGCGCACATAACCACCCTGAAAAATGGCAAAAAACACTTGTGCAATAGCCATTCCATATGGAGTAAATCCAACAGTGTAGTGGCCTATGTGATTTGTTTAGTATAGTTATTTGTAGTAAACAAAAGTAGTCAAAACAATTCCATATATACTTAACAAAGTATGGAGAAAACTGGTAAAAATAACAAGATCTTTTAGAACAGTGGTCTCCAATCTTTTTGGGACCGCGGGCTCTGTGCGCAAGGGGGTGGGGGCACCCCCACATTCACGGGTTGGTGTGTCATGCTCACGGGTGGGTGTGTCACACTCGCAGAGGGGTGTGTCACGCTCACAGGTGGGCATGTCGTGATCGTGCACATGTGCGCAGGGGCGACACACCCCTCTGTGAGCATGACACGCCACCCTATGAGCGCAATGCACACCTCCGTGATGTCCACCGCCCATGCATGGGGGGGTGGAGATCCATCACCGTGGTCCAGTTCCAGGAAGCCCACGGAGCGGCACTGGGCCACCGACCGGGGATTGGGGACCCCTGTTTTAGATAACAAAGAAAGAAGGAAAATAAAGTAATGAATCCATATAGGAGTAAAATATAAGTTAACAAAAAGAGAAGTTATTATCAGACAGCGCATACAAGAAGTATTGAACCAAGATTTTTTGTTGTTTTGGGGTTTTTTTACCCAAAGAACAAGATGAAGGAATTCCCTTCTGTTCTGTATTGGAAGCCAAGCCTTAAAAACAAATCAAGCAAACAGAGGCCATATACAAAATGTATGAATGATATAAGCAGATATAACACAAACAGTTACGAAGAACAAATATGAAACCTTGAACTTATTTGAAGACTTGAATAATTAACCCACAAGACATAACAGTTGTACCTTCTAGCACTACTTAATTGAAAATCAGCAGGATTTTTTAAAGCTTCAGAACCACCACTGGGGCCATGTCATATGTTGATTGTTACGTTCCTATCCTAACCATCTTGGAAATCTTTGTGTTTGGGAAGGAATGTATAAATATTTTAATAAATAACTTCTTATCTTATATATTATATACTAATTAAATACAAGATGAGATCACTTCAACCAATTCTTCCGTTTTATTGGCTGCTGAGCTTTTTGGTTTGCTGTTGTTTAATTTCAAGTTGACTGAAAAGAATTAAAGCCAGAATATCTCACAAGAGAGACTTAATAGGGCACCTCCAAATATTCTCAATTAATATTTTCTACCAGTATAAGCAGGCACAAATTCCTAACTGTCAAGGATAATTTCCACACTGAGGCAGAATAAGGCCTATAATAATCAGCAGCCATACTTGACAGATGTGCAAAATGCTGAATCATGCAGTCTGGGATGATGCAATGTCCACACAGATTGACTGTATGTAAATGTGCATGTGTATAACTGTGTGGACATGTGGAGAAGATGTACGGATCTCTTCTAATGAATGTCATGCTGCCGGTTTGTACTGCTGAACTTCTGTATATACTGTAAATACACAAAGCTGTCTTTGTCTGTGTGAATCAACTGGACTGCCTGAACTGAAACAAAAACACTGCTAACTTACACCAACACTAACTTCGTGTATACTTTATATCTGTGGTGGAATGCCCAAGTCACGCCTGTCCATCATATGGAGCTCTAGGGCAGGATCCTATGGCAGGACAGGAGGGGTGGAGTCAGGAGAACAGTTGGAGAATGAGAGAGTTAGAAAAAGAGGTTTTTTGAAGGGTTAAGACAGAGATTGAAAAGCTGGTGTGTGAGAGAATAGATAAGAGATAAAAGTAATAGGAAATAGACAGTCATAAGATATTGTTACAGTGGTTAATGTGAATGAGTACAAACAAGCAAACATCTAATGCTATCCAAGTTTAATGATTGAACAATAAAAGAACATCTGTGACTTTACTTCTGTGATTTACCAATCAGACAATAAATAAACCTGTTATATTTGGCAGCCTGGGTCTAAGAAACTTATTTGGTACAGTGTGGATAAAGATCCACTGGTGGCAGCATATAAAGGGACAAAAATAGTACATTGTGTCCGAAGGTGGACCTGTGTTTGAGGGAAAACACACAGGGGACACTGGGGGAATGCGACAATATCCAATTCCCAACTGCTGGAATTTATTTTAAAAGCATCAGGAACTACTATGACTGCCCCGAACACAAATATCTTCAAAATCAAAATGGATATATTTTTCTTTGTTAAAAAATTTAAGAAGCTACTTACCTTTATTTCTTCCAGAGCAGGAAAGTGTAAAGTTGACAAAAGAAGCAATGAGCTCATCCATGTCAGAATGGGGTTCTTAAACTGAGCAACTAAATATGAAGCAGTTACATGTAGAAAAATCAGTGCAAGGCCATTGGTGCCCAGCAGAAACCAACAGGCTGTTATGCCATAGACCATCAGAAACCATGGTTTGTACTGAAAAGACAGGGGAAACAATGGTTGAAATTTAATTGCAAAAATCTCCATTCAACAGAATGTATGTTAATGATTCCCTCTCTATATTTCTACCTCAAAAGAATTTAGAACAATATACACGGGGCTACCGTGTTTATTTTTGACAGCAACTCTGTGACATAGATCAGCCATTCTCAACAGGGGGCATATAGCCCCCGGGAGGCCCCAGCACATTTGAAGGGAACCACAAACTGGAAACCATGATTCACATAACGCAGTGGTTCTTAACCTTTGTTACTCGGATGCTTTTGAACTGCAGCTCCCAGAAACCCCAGTCAGCACAGCTGGTGAAGGCTTCTGGGAGTTGCAGTCCAAAACTCCTGAGTAATCCAAGGTTAAGAACCAGTGACATAACACATTATTAGGTTTGTTATGCAACTTACACAATCCTGATTTGGCCTATACT
Source organism: Pogona vitticeps (assembly GCF_051106095.1). Lineage (NCBI taxonomy): Eukaryota > Metazoa > Chordata > Lepidosauria > Squamata > Agamidae > Pogona > Pogona vitticeps. The sequence continues at coordinate 27,928,577 of NC_135783.1, read as the reverse complement.
TTTTTATATTGCGTTTATAGCTGTGACCAAAAAAAAAAAAGGCTGAGAATGGCTGACATAGATGAAGATGAAAAATAGGAAGATGATCATCCAATGAACCTCTTGGCCAACATGGAGGAATTGAACCCAGATCTCTCCCATCTAAATCCAACATTTTATCCAGTATATTTTGTCACCCAATAGTATGCTAAAAACTGTAGTAGTGGTTTACTCAGTATCAGGACCTCACAGACCTCTGAATACAACACAGGATATAATTGTGCCAAACACAGAACTGAAAATAAAGTACATGCAAAGTAGGCAAGAAAATGAATCAAGCTACAGACTATTTCATCAAAAGGTCAAGTGATTAAGCTTTCAACTTACAAAGATAGGAGAAGTTGATTGACCCTGACCAGGCAGCCCAACAGCCACTCAATTTACAAAGCCTTGTTCTGAGGACCCCTCAAAGCAAAGTACTTGGAGTCGTTTGGGTTTTGGAGAGTTGCACACCAGCCTTTTCTCTGATGCTGCAGACATGGCCTTCCAGAGCTCACCAATGCCCCTGGTCTGGGAAGGCTGCTTAGTTAAGAGAACAGCCAACATAGCTCTATAGAGCAGGGTGTGGATGTATTGGTATACGCTGAACACTGTAACAGTACAGTGGTGCCTCGCTTAACGATTGCCCCGCATTATGACAAATCCACTTTATGATAGTCTAAGTGGAGGAATTTCGCTTTGCGATGATCGGTTCCCTGCTTCGGGAACTGATTCTTCACGAAATGATGTTTTTCTAACAGATGATCGGCGGTTTCAAAATGGCCACTGGGTAATTAAAATGGCTCCCCACTGTGTTTAGGGACAGATTCCTCGCTATACAGGCAGCGAAAATGGTTGCCGTACGGAGGATCTTCCCTGGACGGTGAGTTTTCACTCCATTGGAACGCACTGAATGGGTTTCAATGAGTTTTTTATTTTCGCTTTACGATGTTTTCGCTTAACGGCGATTTTCCTGAAATTGATTAACATCGTTACGCGAGGCACCACTGTAGCTTACAATATCAGGATGTCACGGGGAGGGTGAGCATTTCCTCACCTCCTGAGTTGGGCAATGAACCTCATTCTAATGGGAATCTCTGCATTCAGTGGTGTAATTTGGCTTCAAGTTGGCTTGCAGAAACAGTGATTACTATTCTGTAGCAGCTAAAGCAAAAATATCTAAGCAGCAAAAGCAAAAATATCAAATGCTATGCCAGCCACATATTCCGATTTGATACAGAAAGTTAAGCAGTAAATCATAATCCAAGTTGGCAGAAAGATATGGTAAAGAGTTGTACAAATGTTCCTACAATGTTCCAAGTAGAGTCAAGGGACACCAAGAGACAGTTCAGAGATGGACAGTATTACAGAGGCTGCTCAGTGTGTGTCAGCTGTTCTTTGAAGCTCATCAGGTGGCCTCCCTAGATGTCTGTCAGTGTCTCTGTGAGGCTAAGAAGCAACCATTGAAGCGATTCCAGCTGTAAAAAGGTAACCTCTGCTACTGGTTCTTAAAAAGAAATGAAAACACAACCGAACAATGTACATAGATCTATCATTACTCAGTGCAAGTCTGAAGCACAGAAGAAAGTATTTGGCTTTCATATAGAATCACTTTTGCAAAGGCAAAGTAAGGAGAAGAGCTCTCTGTTTTAATAATCTTGTAACCACAGAAAGTGTGGTCGACACAGAGTTTATTAGAAATGAGCTGTGAAGAATTGAGCAGAGATGGAGACTCTGACAAGCTTCTTCCCCATTTTGCCCTAACTGAAGATGTATGTGGCATTCTGGAAACAAGAGGAGGTGAGATACAAGGGACAAACAGTGCATCAAGGCTGCGGTGGTTGCTATACAAATGGCATGAGGAGTATTTACATTTGTCAAAAACATGGCAAGTAGCACATGGGGAGATGACCCACTGGTGCCTTTCAAGAACCCAAGAAGATGGAAGTAAAATGTGAGAACTAGACAAAGATTTCTGTTCTTAAATTAGGGAACAATGAGGGGGCAGGGACTCCATTTTAACTGCCTGAAGGATGCCTGAAACATGACAGGCAGGTTATTGTTCTTATTGTAGGACCTTAGTCATTCTGCAGATACATGGACTTTTAAATATTCTTATTCTCAGGCCTTTCTCCACCATAAAATGCTGAATGAGACAAACACTTCATCTTCTCCAGGAGACCTCTTCTTTCTGAAGCCACTCTAATGATCATCTTTGTTGACTCACGTCTACACTAGGAGATTACACCAAAGGTGCCAAGATATTTTGCCTTACTGCATCACAGACATGTATTTGAATTCCACTCAGTTATTCTCCTTCAGGCCAACAGCCAGATATTGGGTTCGGAGAATCAACAAAAAAGACTTGAAACTCCTTCTGGATCTACACCCAACACTCTATTCATACACTGGAACAAACACTGACAGCCATCCCCAAAAAACCTTCCAAACAGTGTGTCACATCAAAGGTCATTATAAAATGTGATGTGATACTGTGGACAGGCAAGTATAGTGCAGGCAGAAGCTGCCTTGTTTTCTCCTATGCTTCTAATACAGATGCTATGAACCATAACTGCTGGCAGCTACATCTCCGTTCCAGTTGAGGTCATTCATTCAGATAGCTTTATAAAATCTCTCAGCCAAAACTGTTAAAATACCAGGGCCCCTGCCTTTCACACTGTCACAAATACACTACTGTACCTTTATTCTTTACTGCATAAGGAAAACAACTTGTACAGAATTCTCTTCTCAAAATGGGCCATATTGCCAGCTTAATTAAGGAGATCAATAAGAATCATGATGTACAGTTGATTAAAACTGTTCCTCTCTTATAGTCAATCAATTCAGCAATATCTGCTTCAGACTCAACACTCAAATTACGTCAATTACTCCACTAAAATTACATTGTAAAAGGCTAGTTCATTAATTTTCAAAGTACCTGTTTCGATAAATAAAAAGGTGCTAAGCACTTTAATTAGCTTGTTACTTAAGTATGCTGTAACTAGTGGAAAATTATAAACAAAATATACAGTGGTGCCCCGCATAGCGAGGTTAATCCGTTCCGGATTAACCCTCGCTATGCGAAATCGTCGCTAAACGGGTAGGGGAAATGTATTGGAACGCATTAAACTTTGTTTAATGCGTTCCAATACCTTTGTTACTTACCCGTTCAGCGAGGATTCCAGGTGCCGGCAGCCATTTTCGTGCCTTCGCTGAGCGAGGGCAGGGCACGAAAACGGCTCCCGGCAGCCATTTCTGGGCTTCCGGTGGCCATTTTGGAACCGCCGATCAGCTGTTTGGCGGCTCCAAAATGGCCGCCGCAATACCCGATCTTCGCAATGCGGGTTTTCCCCATTGCGACGATCGGGGATGTTTCCATATAGCGATCCCGAAAAAGGGATCGCTATACGGAAACATCGCTATACGGTGCACTCGTTAAGCGAGGCACCACTGTATAAAAATATGCTATATGACCTGGATTAATACTTAGGCTGCCACCCTATACCCACTTACCTGGAAGTCAGCCCCACTGAACCTGAAGGAGTTTACTTCTCTGCCGACATGTATAGGAATATATTAGACATACAATCCCATATATCAGGAACTTGAACATAGAGTGGGATTTAGGCATAACATTAAGCATAAAAGAATGGTTTGCTAGAAGAGATGAACGGGCAGAATTCTTGGAAATGAAGGAAGAACAAGTCCTTGTAAGTTTTCTTTTCATCCTGCCATATGTAAATAACTCGCATATATCTCTTAAGTATCAATATAGCCCCATAGCTATAGTGAGGGTGGGCAAGGTGCCTCCCACCGCATGGCAGTCTTTAGCAACACCAGCTAGTACAACCAACGGTGAGGAACAGTGGGCAACCCAGTCCAACAACATCTGGAACGCTATACTTTGATCAGGGCAAAGTATTGAGCCTATTTGTAGGAAACTCAGGCTAAAACCTGTGCAGAGCTATTCCAAAATCAACAGCAACACATATCCTCTCTTGCTCTCTCCACAGCATATAACAAAACTGTTGGTATATCTAATTGGTATAAAAAAACAAACCATGTGATATGACATCATTGTTCCGTTTGCTCATCCTCCACTTCACTGGCTGTTACTGACCATTGTAGGGGATTTCTTTACATAACGGCTGAAATTCTGTTGCTTAGCATACAGTGGTGCCTCGCATTACGATGTTAATTCGTTCCAGCGAAATCACTGTAGAACGAAAACATCGTAATGCGAAAATAAAAAGCCCATTGAAATGCATTGAAACCCCTTCAATGTGTTCCAATGGGCTGGAAACTCACCGTCCAGCGAAGATCCTCCATAGGGCGGCCATTTTCGGTGGCTGTCTTGTGAGGAATCCATCCCAGAAAACAATGGGGAGCCATTTTATTTACCCAGCGGCCATTTTAAAACCGCCGATTTTAATTCTGTAGAAAAATCATCGTTTAGCAAAGAATCAGTTCCCGAAGCAGGGAACCGATCATCGCAAAGCAAAACAAGCCCATTTAGATCATCGTTTTGCAATCGCAAAAGCGATCGCAAAAACATTGTCGTAATGCAGTTTCGTCGTAATGCGGGGCAATCATAATGCGAGGCACCACTGTACTAAGTTGCAATGAGAGTAAGTCCATTTGAATTAATGGAATATATGGAGGAGTTGATTCCTCAAATTCCCAACTTATTCAATGGGCCTACTTTACTAAGCAGCACCATTTCCCCCACTGATATCACCCAGTCCGTTTTTCCACTCCAAGCTAGTGGGGAAAGCAGAGGAAAAAAACAAGGTGCAGCTACTTTTAGAGCCAGCCTTATGTTCTCCAGACTGTTTTACCCATACTATACTGCCTGGGAAGCTCACTTGAGCCCCTTTCATACACTGCCCATGTAGAAGGCTTCTGCATGATTAAAGAGCCACCACACCAGTTGTGTCTGCAACCCCTGTGTGTCAAGCACAAGTGTAAAAGGAAACAGGCTCCCCCATACGGTCAGAACCCCTCAATGCATGAAGGAACCACAACTGTAGCTTGCTCCTCCATGAAAACTTCTCTCAATGTGCACTTTGGAGAGGGGAAGACAGAACAAGTGATCAACTGCAATATTGGGTGAGAACAGACTGCAGCATGCTCCATTACACTTCATTTATGGGTGGTCCCTTCCCCTGAATAAGGCATAAACTATATCATCTGTATCCTATCTCTACTAGGGTCAAATATGGCTTTGAGTTACTGGGAGACGAAACAATAAAAATATAACAAACTCAAAATATTAAAACATTTTGTGTTATTAGGAAGAGCTTTTTCAACCTTTACATGGTTTTACGGGAGGGAGAGGTGCAGGGAGATGATTTGAAAGCCGCTCACCTTCGCCAGGTAAACAGCAAATACTTGTGATACCACTACATGACCAAGGAGAAGCCACAGTATGTATTGTCTTCCCCATTCCATCCAAAAGCTCCATTCAAAGTCCACTGGATCCTAGACATATATTAAATCAGTTAATAGTGTACTAATGGGTTTTACACTTGCAGAGAAAAGTACAATATTTCCATTTAGATCAGGAACAAAGACAGAGGAGAGGGTGACTATAATACAGATATGTTTATTATGCACTGGTAGTCTTGAGATTAGACTACTGCAATGCTCTCTATGTGGGGCTGCCCATGAGGCTATTACAGAAACAGATCCAGAACATGGCAACCAGATTACTGAGAGGGGTAAAAAGATATCAACACATTTTTCCCCTACTCTGGCTGCCCTGCACTGTTTACCTGTCCATTTCCATGCCAGCTTTAAGGTGATGATGTTAACCTATAGGCCCTAAATGGTTTGGGACCTCAATACCTGATAGAACTCCTCCTTCAAACTAGATTTGCCAATCCTGTACAATTCTCCCAGGCTGGACGGTTCAGAGTTTTGACCCTGATGACTGGAAAGTGACAGCAGTCACTCCGCAACTTTGGAATAGTCTCCCACCCGAAATTTGCTTGACCCCTTCACTAAGAACTTTTAAGAGACTACTAAAAACATGGTTATTCGGAAAGGCCTTTCCAGACTTTAGATCATCTTAATATAGTGATGTTTTAACAATTATATCTTCAACCCCTCCGCCATGCCCTTTTATTATTTTGTTTTATTTGTTGTATTTTTGTTTTTAATTCTGACATTTGATTGTTTTTATTGTTGTTTATGATGTTGCTGAATTTGTAAGCCACCCAGAGCGGCCTTTGTAGCCAGATGGGCATCATAGAAATCCAATCCAATCCAATCAATCCATCAATCAATAGCTATACTGATATAATTTTTAAAATTATATTTGCCAACAAAACAGGATGGGCTTGGGCATATCGTTCAAAGACAGATGGTCCAATTATCAGAAGTGTTACATTCCAAAAAACAAAAACCATTGTTAACTTCTATTTCTTTCAATGTATAGAAAGTTTCTTATTGTTCATGTACATGAAATAGAATAGAATTTCACTTTTAAATGTGAATTTCATAGGAAAAGAGGATTTAATCTAGATGTAGCCTGCTTCATTGTCAATTGGTGCATTGCTAAGTGACTCAATGGCCCTGAATCAACACTACTGAAGATCATTTAGAAAAAGTCTAGTGAGTCTAGAGAACATGGTAATACAGTACATGTAATACATATGAAGTAGCATGTAACACAGTATCTCAAATACAGTAATTTGTAAGAGACAAAGTAATACACACAATTCTACGAGAACCTTATAGCATAATTTGAATTCTTGTGAGTGTTCAATACTCTTTTCTGAAAGACAAGTGTGCAGGCAAATCTGTGTCCATTTTGCACACTTGAGTCTATTAAACTGCACACAGCAAAGCAGCAAAATTGGACAGCACTAGTTTCTTCCACCATAGACTATATAACCTGGCAAATCGAACTAAGCCAAGTTGATGAGCCAGTTGGCACAGGATAGATTGAAGCTGGATCACAATTTGTGCCAAAACATTGTGCCTTCACCCAGAGTATAATTTAACACATCAGTCAACAATGCCAGTGAATGGTACTTCACATTGAATTCCCATGCATATTCAAACTTGAATATCCCAGCGATACTCACTGACCTTACCTTTTTAATTCCCCCAAACAGCAAATCAGTTTCCAGTTCAAATTCTCTATCAAGTTCCTCTTCATGTTCTGCAAGAAATAATATTCTCTTTAACAAGAGAGTAGCAGAAGACCCAAGCTTCAAAGTGTTAGAAGCTTTTAGTTCCCTCCTCACCCTGGTATCCTTTCTCTTACTCTCAGTCCTTCCTCTTCTCTCTCACCCACACCCGCTATCTTTCTTTCTAATTGGATTTTCTTTCTCTCTCACCTGGTTCTCATTGCTCACTTCCCTCACTTAACCAAAAAAAGACCTTTTCCAGCCCCTGCCATGTCTTTAGCTTCTTGAAGCATTTGGGAGTAGAGATGGGGGTATTTGTATTGTATATAAATATCCCCACACAGGTGGAAATAACAAGAGTCTGGGCTCCATGGGGCTGTACTGTCCACTCATGATTTTGCCACTGACACGAGCTCATCAGATCTTCCTATTGCGCCGTTGTCCGCAATCAATTACCCAGTCCTGTCAGAGGGCGGGAGGACAAGCCCCTCTGCTAGGTCGGAGAGTGGCTAATCTATTGTGGAGAACAGCATGATAGGAATCCTCCATGAAGCCGGTGGCAGCGGTGAAATCATGAGTGGATAATCCAGCGCTATGGGGCAGGACCTTCATTATCCCCACCTGTGCGCCGATATTCGTATTTGTACACTAATACCCCCATCTCTATTTGGGAGCCCTGCAGAGGGAAGCAAGACATGGAAGTGCCCTTGTGTGCTTTCAAGGAGAAAGGTGGGGAGAAAATATATCAAATAATAAAAAATAAATAAAATAAACAACATGGATAACTGAGACCTGGAAGCAAAAAAAATCTGCTCCTTAGAGAGATAAAGAAATATGGTACCTAGGAGCAAAACATAGTATTAGAGGTTACAAACATTAATTAATATATTTCAAAAATAAAATAATCCTGAGCTGCATATTCCCAGAATCCTTTTTGTATTAATGCAAAATTACAGGTGTGTGGCTTCACATTCTTGGAGCTGTGGTGGAGACAGACATGGAGATGGATGAACAGCCATACCTTTTAATGTTATGTGTTAGTTGTTGGAAATAACGAAATGGTTGTTTCTTTTAAACTACACAACATTCTTAATATGTTTTTCTTACAGGGAGTCACAGGAAAAAAAAATCCAGCCAAAATCCCAATTTAAATAATAACATTAGGTGTTGTACTAAAATTAGTTAGACTTATTTCTAAGAAAAAAAATCCTTGGGATTAATGTGGAAATGAAGTTATTAAAACAAACACATCAACATTTCCATGTGCCAGATTACATCTGTTTGTCAGTCCTGAAAATGCGAGGCAGAGGAATAAAAGTGAGACAGAATTCAGGGAGCAAGAGATCAGGGAGAGTTAACAGGAGTTTGGTAGGGGATAAGTAGTAAGGAAAGATAGTAAAGAAAAGGTCTACTGGAGGAGGAGACAAAAGAAACAGGGACACCAAGGAGACAAAGGCGGAGTGTTACCTATTAGCAATCTTCCCCAGAATCCTTCAAGGTAAACAAGACAAGGGAAAAGGGCACTCATAGACAAATAATAGAAAGTAAAAATAACAGAGATCATGGAGGGGAGAGGCCCTTCTGTGGTGGTGGCTTGCAAAGTACGTGCAATAAAGGTATCACCTGTCCTTGAGTTTAAGAGTTTGAAACACTGATCACTTTAATTAGGGCACAGAATTAATACCATCGTATACTTAAGACCGACAGTACCTCCTAACTTTCCGTTCCGCTGGGTGGAACCTAATGCGATCACTGCGCAGAGGGGGAGGTCAGCTGTGCAGAGGGAGGCAGAGGCGCAGGTGCGCCCAGCTTAGTGGGAACCTTGCTTGAGACTGTTCTAATTCTATTGTACACTATCACAAATCATTTTCAATGAAAAATTATGCTTACGTCCAACAATAAATACTTGGTTTTTGGTTATAATATTGTATATAATGTAACTCACATTTCTGTAAGGGTATCTACATTGAGATATACCCAAATTTAAATAACTACTTCATTCATCAGCTAACAGGAAGATCAACAAACTTTTGCATGATTGGTCAACAACCCTAGTAAACATATATGCACATTTATATTGCTCACATACAGCTATTGAGCACCAAATGCCAATGAGGTCACCTAGAGGGGAAAAAATGAAATAAATGTTTTCCAAACCCCTCATGTATAATCCACTGGATATGCTCTCTTGCCACCAATTTACCCTTAACAAAAGTCTGTCAAATCCCATTTTGAAGTCTCACTGAGGTGATTGCCCCAGAGGTTCAAGCAGTTAGCTGTGATGAGCAGAGGGGGCTGAAAGCTATTGGAGTGAAGAGCTAAATTCTTGATTTATCACCTTTGGTTTTCTAAGGGGATTCTTAATATCTACCTGAAGAAATTCATCTCTCAACAGAATGAGTTTTTCCTCTCACTCTGTGACAACCAAGATAAATCTTCAGAGGCAGGGGAGAATGAGGGGAGATATGACAGCACTTTTCAAATACTTGAAAGATTGTCTGTTCTTGATCATCCCAGAGTGCAGGACATGTAATAATAGGTTCAAGTTACAGGAAGTCAGATTTTGGCTGAATATCAAAACAAAACAAAGCATGCTGTTTATATACCACCCCACTGTGCTTAAAGCACTCTCTGGCAGTTTGTAATTTAATTATGCAGACTATACATTGTACCCCCAGCGAACTGGGAACTAAGTTTACCGACTCTGGAAGAATGGAAGGTTGAGTCAACCTTGAGCTGGCTATCAAACTCAGTTCATGACCAAAGTCTTCACTGCAGTACTGCAGCTTAACCACTGCGCTATGAGGCTCTTCATCAGGAAAAATCTAGAGCAGTATGATAATGGAACCAATTTTCTCAGGAGGTGACAAGTACTCCAATACCAGAGACTTTCATGAGAAAATTAGACAACCATCTGTCAGATATATTTTGATTTGGATTCTGGAATTGAGCAAGGGGTTGGATTCAATGGCCTTGAAGGCCCCTTCAAACTTTGTTATTTTATGATTCTATGATCTTCTCTGAAAAAAAAGGATGAGCAGATCCAAAACTACTGACCTCAGATAAAGCAATTAAAAATGTAGGATTAGAGATATTTGGTTCAACAGACACTGAATGTCAATGATTTGCTTTGGAGATTATTTATGGTATGTAAGGCGTTGTCCTTAGACTACCTTAGAGCATTAAAGAATACTTTTGTATTCCACCCATATAGTTGAATATAGAAAGTGTGGTATTTGTTTTACCTTTTATCCTTCATCTAGCCCATAATTCAATGTAAAATGTTTAAACAACTCATAGTCAACACTAAAACAGAAGTGACAACATGCAGAAGTGTGGGAATTAGAGAGGGAGAGAGAGGGAGAGGATTAGCTTTGAAAATCAATTCCTGCATTTGTGCCCACCCGTCTGCCCCCCTTAAAAAAATTTTTTTAAGCCACCTAGACCCATAGGGACAAAGAGAACAAATTTTTCCACAGGGTCCTATTTGAATCTCAAGAGATCTACTTTTCAAAATTGAAAATGGCTAGGAATCATTTTCCGCTTTGAACTGAAAACAGGTTGAAGGAAACACAGGAAGGAAGTCACAAGAGGCTCAACAGTTTTCAGCAGAGATAATCCTTACAGATTACATGGTGGCAGGCCATTTGAAGGTTAATGCCAGCACTTTGATTTATGCCCTGAAATGGAAGGAAAGCTTACTTCTGAGAGAAGAGATCATAACCTGGACAGCATCACCATCTATTATGGACTGGAAGAGACTGCAGTACAAACAATCATGTATTTCTAATTATTTCATTCTTTTTTGTGTGGATTTTGTTTGGGGTTGGCTGCTTCATTATCCAGAACCAGCTTTATACATATAAAATAAGAACTAATTCAAAGGTGACTAAAAATGCAAAGATGTAAATAAAAGCAAAGGTAGCTACTGCATAACAGTCCTATTCATTACCTACCTTTCTTTTACCAATCCTGCAAGCAGAGATGCACCAAGTTTCCCCCCAACTCCATGGTTGCTTTTTACATTAGGAAAGTGAGGGGTTGATACGTGGGATTCCTGCTCATGTATAAGCTCTCCATGCAAGAAGGAACACTGGTTTTTGGAGGTTCTTGCTTTCACATGATGCCTACCTCATGGAAAGAAGAAAATCTGTCTTCTACAATCTTATTGCTTTTCTCCTGGAAGGAGCAATAAGACAGAAGGCCTAGCATGCCCTGCTCACATGTCAAATAAAAGCAAAAAAAAGTATCACTTAACTGTATGTTTAGTGCCTATTGGATTTACTGTCACACCTCCCAAACTCTGGAACTCCCTCCCACAGGACAAAGACAGGCCCTGGCTTCAGCACCCTTCGCACTCATAGTCTGGTTCCCATACGTGGATGACACCTTCGTAATATGAAACCAAGGAGAAAAAAAACTGGAAAAATTTCTAAACCATCAGCATCCACCCAAATATACAATTCACCGTGGAAAAAGAAACAGAGGGCCAACTCCCTTTCTTAGATGTCATGGTCATACAGAAAACTGACCTCCTACTGTGACACAAGGTCTACAGAAAACCCACCCACACAGACAGGTACCTAGACAAAAACTCCAACCATAATCAAAACACTGGTAGACCATGCAAATTGGAACTGTGAAGCTCAGTTTCTGAGCACCGAACTCAACCATCTGAATTGGGCCCTACAGGCAAATGGCTATTCCAAGAATGAAATCACAAGAGCCATCAAACCAAGAAAACAACACCAAACTGAAGACGAAAAACAGCCACCCACAAAATAAGTATTTCTGCCATAAATCAAAGGGGTCATGGACCACATGGGAAACTTTTGAAAAAACACAACTTACAAACAGTATTCAGGCTCACCACAAAAATACAACAAATATTACGGTCAGCAAAGGACAAAAGGGACCCCCTCACCACTGCAGGAGTATACTGGATACCTTGCAGTTGTGGACAGGTGTATATTGGAACCACAAAACGCAGCATCCACAACAGAATCAAAGAATATGAGAGACACTGCAGACTAAAACAACCGGAAAAATCAGTAGTAGCTGAACATGCCCTGAAACAAGCTGGACATGAAATTCTATTTCAAAACACAGACGTACTGGACAAGTCCAGCAATCATTATGTTAGACTGCACAGGGAAGCCATTGAAATTCACAAACACCAGCACAGCTTCAACAAAAAAGAAGAAAGTCTAAAACTCAACAAAGCCTGGCTCCCAGCACTGAAAAACACAACCTGCAAAAGGTCAATGAACTCTACCCAGCCACAAGGACCGGTGATTACTGCACAGAAAATTAACGACACCCATCATCAATCACAGTGACAGATCATCTCTACCCCTTATCACAACAATACACCCACAGCAAAACACACACTGATCACCATAATCATCCAATTTCTTGAAAAAGACAAAAGCTGATCCCGCAGCTATAAATACTCAACTATCCCACAAAACTGCTCCAAAGCACAGACAGAGTTCTGACTCCTGTCCTCTGAAGATGCCAGCCACAGAGACTGGCAAAACATTAGGAAGAAAAACCTCAGGAACATGGCCAGACAGCCCGAAAAACCTACAACAACCATCAGATCCCAGCTGTGAAAGCCTTCGAGAATACAAAGATCTTTCTCTTCAGGCAGGTTTGTCCTTAATAACTGGCTGTCTGAGAGGAGTTTTGCAATGGATTGTTGGATCTTGTTGCTTTGAATGTGTTTTGGTGTTGATTTTGTTTCATTTTTAATGTGATATTTGTTTGATCCTTTTAAATATTTGTATACTGACTGCTTTTAGTTCTTAAATATTGTATTTTAATGATGTCTTGGATTCTCCTTAAGGAAAGAAAGCAAGGTAAAATATTTTAAATATATTTATACTCCTACCAATTTTATTTATTTATTTATTCATTGTTTTACTCTCTCTGATTTGTGATGACCTGTGTTTTTATGGCTGATTGTCAGTCTGTCATCATTGTGTACCTTATTACAGTTTAAATTTAAATTTGGGTTGTCTACTTTTTTGTTTAATGTCTTGGTTGTTTGTTATTGATTCTTGATTTATGTTGCATATGCCGTACTTTTAATGCAGGTTGCCCAGAGGAGCGGCCTGGCTACAACATGGGCTGAATAAAAACTGAATTGAATTAAATTAAATTAAATAAATAAACAGAAAAGAGGGTGACTTGTACCACTTAAGTAACTATGCTTATCTGCAACCCGATACCTTCTCCTTTGAAATACCGTATTTTTTGCTCCATAAGATGCACTTTTCCCCCCCAAAAAAGGGGGGGAGTCTCTGCATCTTATGGAGCGAAGCTGGCAATTTCGCAAGGGTCCGAGTGAGCCTTCCAGGACCCTTGCAAGGCACCACCCACCCACCACGGGGCCAGCGGGGGTGAAATCGCCAGCTTCTAGGACCTTTTCTGAGGCTTGAAAGGCTCAGAAAAGGTCCTGGAAGCTGGCAATTTCACCCCCGCTGGCCCCGTGGGGGGAGCTTCGCAAGGGTCCGAGTGAGCCTTCCAGGACCCTTGCAAGGCTCACCCTGCCCCCCCTGCAGGGCCAGAGGGGGCAAAACTGCCACCTTCTAGGACTCTTTTGAGGCTTGGGAAGCTTCAGAAGAGTCCCTGAAGGTGGCGATTTCGCCCCCTCTGGCCCCCGGGGGGCAGGGTGAGCCTCCAAAGGGTCCTAGGGTGTGTCCCATAAGACGGACCTCTCCATAAGGCTCACCAAATTTTTAGGAGAAGAAAACAGATTATTATTTTCCTGTTTTCTTCTCCTAAAAATTTGGTGCGTCTTATGGAGAGGTGCGTCTTATGGAGCAAAAACTACGGTAATAGTTATGGTATTCATTTTCTATATAGAAAGGTGTTAGTAGGACCAGCTCAAGAACAAAATTAGGTCCCTTTCACTCTCTGTTTTCATAGCACCGGTGATGGGACAACATCCTCCACTGCACAGGAAGGAATAAAACAGGTTATGGAGTACAGAGCATGCCACCTGACACATGCCTCTTACATTCAGGGTCTCGCTATCACCTCGCAGCTTTTACCACCTGAGGTGGCCATCCTACTCTACACAATGACAGGACCAGCCATGTCTATCTGTGACAAACTGCAAATACATTTTCTGTGCCTCTCTGCATTTGTTTCTGGTGGCACAATATGGTTTCACCAAGCTGGTATAGATTGGTGGGCTGCCAAGGGGCTTGGACTTCAATGCTCCACTACGCTGCCAAGATCAGCCAGAGCATATTTCAGTTGGTGGAGTTACTTGTCCTGCCGCTTGTGCATCTTTGGGAAAACTGCACAGCCCCAGAGCAAAGCTAGAAAGAGGGACTGGTAAACCAAATTTGACTACTATATACCTAGATGACCGTCAGCTTGAAACCAACTTATTTATTTATTCATTCATTCATTCATTCATTCATTCATTCATTCATTCATTCATTCATTCATTCATTCATTCCATTTTTACCCCACCTGTCTAGATTAGGGAATCTACTCTGGGCAACTTACAGAATATAAAGATAAAAACAGCATTAAAATAACTTTGCTCATAAGAACAGAAAGATCAATAAAGAAAACAGGATCCAAGATGGAATAAAGAAGCTATATAATGGGAGGGGGGAAGGCCTGCCAGAAGAACAAAGTCATCAACTTGATGGCATACTGTTGTTGTTATTATCTGACAATCAAATCTGTCCACCTCAGCCTGAATTTTGAACTATTCTTGCATTTATGAAGTAAAATATTTTTAATAAAATGTGCTCATTTATTTTGTAAAAAAATGTGGCTTCAACGTTGCCAGCAAATGTACATTTGAAGAAGAAAATGGCAATTTAATAACTTCTCAGCATAGACTGAACTAACACCTTGGATATGGTCCATCAGATGTACCTGGCAGAATATACTGAATGGCTAGACTGAAAAAGATGGAGCCTCAGCAAAAAAATATAATGATGGAATGGTGGTATCTTCAATATTTTGAAGTACGAACATCAGAAATCATTTCCACAGTGAAAGACATTCATGATCCCTATGTTTCCTGTGTCCATGTTTAGCAAGCATCAAGATTCCACTATCAAAGAAACATGAGTGGCTAATTAAAATAATAATGAGTTCTGTGAAATCATTAGTTCAAAAGAAATGAGAATTTCCTGTTCTGTCTCAGAGTTGTGAAGGCTTGTAATATACTGAGGGTTCAGGAGGTCCAGAGGTGGCTGGAGGACCCTCAAAACACAGCAAAATTGCCCTCACTTCCCCCAGGGGGAGCAATAGGGCAGTGGTTCTTAACCTTTTTGAAAGAAACGCCCCCTTGAGCCATTGAGGAAGTTATCATCACCCCCCCATGGTGATGTTATTTATTTATTTATTTATTTATTTATTTATTTATTTAAGACACTTAAATCCAGTGACCCCTGAAAACAAAATTCAATTCCAAGAAAATGAAAAGCCCCCCAAAAGTAACATTTAATGGTTTAGTTGCAAGCGAATTTTAAGACACAAAAAGAAATACAGTATAAAAAGGGCATAAAAACAAACCGCAATGCAGGAACTAAAAATTTCAAGACAAAAACTCTGAAACTAAATTAAGATTGGAGGAAAATATAATTCATGCACACTGTAAAAAGGCTGCAGCCATCTTAACAGGTTTGGCTTGCTCCAGCGCCCCCCTACCGCCCCCCTTCTGCTCCAGCGCCCCCACACCGCCCCTTTTCGTTCTACTGCCCCCCTGAAAAATGAAATCGCCCCCTGGGGGGCATTATCGCCCACGTTAAGAACCACTGCAATAGGGCTTTCAAACTGTTAAAAAAATTAATCTGAGATGTGGCAGTACAGAGAGAGCAGGGTATCGAGATACTGGCCACCACAGAGAGGATCCACTGACCATTCAGCCCCACTACCCTGGTTCTTCCTGAGGGTACTAACCAGGAAGGCAAAGTGCACTGCAGGTTAGGAAAAAGTGTGACACCCCCCCCACACACACACACACACTTCTGAGCTGGTTGTTCCTTTAGTGCTCCAAGGAATAACCATAAATCACAAGGGTTACTTGCTCGGGTCCACAAACACTGTAAGGCAGGAATGCCAAACACCCACAAAATATTCAAAATCCCAAGTTCAAGGCACTTTACTTAGTACGCCAACCGCCTTCTTTCCATCGTGACCACACAATGCAAAAAATGTTAATATTTTATTAAAGATGTTGCGAACAGATGGAAAGATTCAAAAGAAAATTCAAAGTTTCCAAAAGAATCAAAAAGATGCATAACAGATCCATAACAAAACCCAAGGCTTTAAAAGCTGTTCAGAAGCTACTAATACTAAGCAATTTCAGAATAATTCCCCCATAAAATAATGAAACTACCTAACCCACTCTAATATTTGAAGCTATAGCATAGTTCCAGTACATGTGCAGAGTATAGCAGAATACCTGGCAGGCACTACATTATTCAGAGATTAAGCAAAGTGAAGAAAAAGCGTGGTAAGATTTTGTGAGCTCCGCTGTCTGATCTACATTTATGCCCCTCACCCACTTCCAGACCTCCCGATGCTCTTTATCAAATTCCCAGTTGCTTGGAACCTTCCGGAAGGGAGTAACTTTTTTCAAAGTAACTTTGTTCTCATCCACTCTCTTCCCACCCTCGGGTCTGGTTGACACAGGTTGTTGCAATTACAGTACTATAGGAAAAGATTTATTCAACCTTTGACTTGGACAGATAACATACCAACCAGATGTGGACAGTTTTCTTAATTAGAGGGCCATTTCTCCCTCCTCCTTTCTAGTACCAAGTACTGTACATACTTTAACAGAGCAACTGAAATTAACCCTCTTTTTGCCAGATTTGTCACGTACTGGTGGACTACATTTTCTCCCACCTATGACTTACACTATACATATTCTCAAATCCTCTGCCTGTTCCGCAGTTCTTGTAAGTATTAAAACAACATTATGAACTGTTACAGAGTGCAGTGGCAGTGATAACTGGACAGTCTATCCACATAATTTTCAAGATGGCAGCAACAAAGGAATCTCTTTGACACTAGATACATTTTTGCAGTTTTAAATATTAAAAATCAAGGATTAAAAGAAATTCTAAATTAAACCTTACTTAACAATAAGGGATTCCTTGGATAAGCCTTATTTTCTTTTCAGTTTCTGTATACTGCTGTGGGTTTGGGCGGGGGGGGTGTTTCCATGACAGCAAAACCTGCAAAAAAGCACTCAAAACTCTAATTTTGAATGCAGTCCTTTCTAAGTCATTAAGCAACATTTGTCCTTGATTTTCATGTCTGAGTTTTATACATCTGAATATTTAAACAGAAGAGTGTAGAGTACATTCTTTGTGGTCCTTTATTTTATTTTCCTTTTCAGTACATAATAATAGAATATAGCCTTAGTAACTCTAGGACAAAAAAAGTGAGCTTTTAAGGTGTTGTGTTTAATCACCCAATCATTACCTGTTATAATAAATTGGTCGCGTCCCCAACATTTTTAAAAACTGTTTTACTATCTCCCCCTTGTGGAAAAAATAAAACATGGCAATTTATCCCAACCAGGCATTAAAGCAGACTGGTAAGTGATGACTCTCAAGTAATAGTGTGCTACAGTAAATGAAGATAACATATCCCATTTATATATAGGGAAAAGCCAAAATTAGCCCAAGGAGATTTGATTTCAGTGATGCAATTCTAGCTGGGAAAACTCAACAAAGAAGAAAATTGATCGTGTGTACATTTCACATCTCACATCACTGTACAAATGTAGGTGGAAAGAACATGTGTACTGTGAATTTGAGCAATGGAGTGTTTCCATCAAAATTTTAGAGTGAGATGTCCACCCTCCAGGGACAAGCCATCCCTGAGACGTACACACCTATTCCATGCAAAGAGGATAGCTAACAGTGAGAAACATTTCCCTAAGAGATACTGAAGTTCATGCCAAAATATTTTATTGCAAATAAAGTAAAAAAATATTTTATTAATAATTGTTTCCAACAATTGAAGAAGTCTCTAAAAAGAAAAGAGAGAGAGAACAGCCATCCAATAGGGCACTGTAATTTGTCTATAAAGTTTGTAGATCAACATTAACTGAATTCAGTCAATCATAAAAGGATTGATTGAATATGTGAGGGGACAACAACTGCTGTCATCCTCGCACTGGGACTCTCAAAATCACAGTTCCAAATAGCATGGAAAGTCTTCACAAGGAAGAGACTCTCTTCTAACTATTATTCTCCATACAATAAGAAAGACAACCGCTATGACACGGTTTCTCTTTTCCTCCTTCTCTTCAAGAGTTCAGATTAAAATTTCTCTGAACACCCACCCGTACTGAGTCCCAAAATGAAGGACAGGTTCAGAGAGTTGGATACAGAGAAACACCTGACACACACCTGAAAATCTGAGAAACGTCAACAAGACATATATAACAGTAGGAGAGAAAGTACAAGATGGATGGGTGGGGTGAAGATTGGTAGATGGGGACTATGACAAAAATTTCAGTGAGTGGTGGTTCACAAGGGAATTACAGCTAGTTGAGTCTGTTGCAAATAGGGATTTTTAGTAGGGGAGCAGAAAATGGCTGAAATTCTGTTACGAAGTTACATAAGCAGCCTAATTTTTGGAACTGAACTACCATAAATTAGAATCATACAATCAGAGAATAATGGAGTTGGAAGGGCCCTAAAAGGCCATCAAGTATCACTTAACTGGCCGACAAATCCAAATCCCTACTAATGCAGGAACCCAAATCAAAGTATATCTGATAGATGGTTGTTTATCTCTTGAATACTGCCAGCATTGGAGCGATCATCAGGTCCCAAGGAAACTGGTTCTACTGTCGTAACTGCTCTAATAGTTAGGAGGTTTTTCCTGATATTTAACTGAAATCAGGCTTTCTATAACTTGAGCCCATTGTTACATGTCCTGTATTCTTGAATGAATGAGATCCTGCCCTTCCTCTGTATGACTATCTTTCAAGTACGTATTTGAAAAGTACAGTGGTGCCTCGCTTAAGGAGCGCACCATTTAACGATGAATCCGCATAGCGATATCACTTTTGCGATCGCAAAAGCAATCGCATTGCGACGTTTAGATGGGCAAAAACTCACATTGCGATGATCAGTAAGCGTTTCGCTTACCGATCTTCACATTGCGATGTTTTTACAACAGCTGATCGGCGGTTCCTAAATGGCCGCCGAGTGCCCAAAATGGCCACCGCAAGTGTTTTCACGCCCTGCCCTCGCTTACCAAGGGCGCGAAAATGGCGGCGCTATGGAGGAACTTCGCTGAACTGTGAGTTTGGGCCCCATAGGAATGCATTAAACTAAGTTTCATGCGTTCCTATGGGGTTTTTCGATCCGTTTAGCGATGTTTTTGCATAGCGACGATTAATCCGGAATGGATTAACGTCGCTATGCGGGGCACCACTGTACTATCATGTCCTCCTCTCAGGATTCTTTTCTCAAGGCTAAATCTGCCCAGTTCTTTCTGTCTCTCCTAATAGGGTTTGGTTTCCATCCCCTGATCATCCTCACTGCCTTCCTCTGAACTCGTTCCAATTTGCCAGCATCCTTCTTAAAAGTACAGTGTCCAAAACTAGACACAGTACTCAAGATGAGGCTTAACCAGTTCCAAATGGAAGGGAACTAATACTTCACAGGATTTGGAGACTACTGTTCATACAGCATTCGCCTTTTTTGCTACCACATTGCACTGTTCTCTCAGATTCTTCTTACACAAAGAACTGAAATATTTTATATACCACACAATGAAAGGAGGTTGTCAACATCGGATTCAAATTACTTCCAACAAGACTATACACAGGTAAATCCCCATAAAATAGAACTAACAGCAATACTGAAAGGAATCAAATCAGTGGAATCCTAGCTATACATGTATAACTATATCCCATATACTTAAAAGCATACATATCCTGACACACACAAATATTCTCAGGAATATAAATTAGAAAAGAAAATTTTCATGGCATTTCTCTTCACACCACTTTTAGTCAGACCAACTTCACATATGTTTAGTTTCTTTTTTTTTAAGCTGAGATACTGCTTCTTTTAGTTTCTTACTAAGAGGAACCACAAGCCTTGAATTACGCTTTCACAGCTTGTACCTTGTGCGTACCTTCTCCCCAGCCCTTGGCTCACACAAAGAAAAAGTACCCAGGAACTTCAGGCAAAAAGCCTTTGTGGAATGCCCCGCTGAGGACTGTTAGAAAAGTACTCCATTAAGTCATATGATTTGAGTCAATACACTGTGAACTACAAAAGCAAAAAAATAATCAGTACCTAAAGAGAATAAACCTGGAAAAGAGACTTACCTCGAGAGGTTTGGAAGACTTCATAAAGGGAATAAAAATGGAAGCCAAAAGAAAGGAACGTGTAAAGATAAAATTCCCATTTTGGCAGCGTCCCTAATTGTAATGACATTCTTAAGGATCCTCACCAACTAAGAGGATGTTATCTTGCTAAACAACACCTGCAAACAAAGAGATAATGTGAATTTGTAAGCCATTCTCAGAAAGAGCCTCCCATACACTGCAGGATAACAAGGAAACTGTTATTTCCATCATGACTGTCTGTCATGAAAAATGCTAAAGGCATTACTGTATGATTCACTGACTGCATTACACTTACATGCCATCTTTTTTCCCCATGAACACATGGTACCATACACAGATATCCTCCCACACAATCTGTCCTCACAACAATTCTGTGAGGTAGGTCAGGCTGGGAGAATATGATGGGCCCAAGGTCACATAGTGCATTTCACTCGAGTGGAGATTGAAACCCTAGTCCAGCAATTTAACCATTATACACCACATAGCTCCAAAATATCATCTTCCACATGTGCCATCAAGTCAATTCTACCTTATGATAACCCTTTTCAGGGTTTTCCAGGTAGGAAATACAAATTGGTTCATTATTCCCTTCTTTTGGGGGCGTCCTGGGACTGTAAAGGTTGCCCAAGGCCAAACAGGCTGGCTCTACTTACTCATGGGAGGTACAGTGGAGAACTGGACTCCCAACTGCTGCTTCTGTTGTCAGATACCTAAGCCACTGAGCTAGCTCCAAAATATGTATTTGAGTTTAATGTGTACTACTCTTTGCATCTTTGATCAGCTTTTATTGTGTGTATACAAAGACTGAAACCTTGTTGCTTAGTGTAGTAAATTGCACTAAAGTAGGCCCATTAAATTTGACCCAACTCCGGGAGGCAGTGGAAGACAGGAGGGCCTGGCGTGCTCTGGTCCATGGGGTCATGAAGAGTCGGACACGACTAAACAACAACAAGGCCCATTAAATCAACGGGAGTCGATCAACTCCAATGTAAAGTTCAATAGATTCAAGTAGTTGCAACTTACTTTAGCAGAGTAAATTACAACTAAAGTAGGACTATTTAAATCAGTGCAACTTACAATGGAGTCGCCTCATCAAATCTCCCGATTCAATGGGCCTACTCTAGTGTGGCTTACTGCGCTAAGCAGCAGGGTTTTCAGCCATATATTTATGTGTACAATGCATTCCTGTGCCTAATGAGCTTCCTGTACAATGAGCTTCTCCAGGCAAAGAAAACAAAAGAGGCTCCTCTGAAGGTCTTAAGTCAGAAGTAGGTTTGTACGGCTAAGAAAGTGGATTCATTTACTAAAGGAAGGTGCTCTCAGACATTTAAGGAGTGGAGAAGGAAGAGAACAGAGTTGCAGTTATGTTGCACTGAACCATTTTGGAAAGAAAACTGGATTTAGTTGTTCTGTCAAGCACCTTTTGCACCCAAGGCCCAAGTAGTTCACCTGCTGCTTATTTACAGGCTACTGGTTATCAAACATATCAAGCTCCCCCTGTATTTGATCACATTCCTGAACAAGGACCGAAGAATGACACAAACATATAAAGGGCACTGAAGCCTGGGAAGTGGCGCACCTCAAAGAAAAGAACGTAGGTCGGGGGGAGGCAACTATTTAGCCGCTAGTACCTGGTAGCCCTCCATGGAGTGGATGAGGTCATGCATGCCCCCAAATATCACTGGGCTCTCAGTGAAAACATGGGGCACATTGGAAGGGAATACCGCCTTGTTCTTCCAAAACATTTTCAATCTATGGAAGTGGGAAGGAAAGACATGTGCTCCGTGCCTCTGCTTCCAGCAGTTCTGATCTAGAATTAATGCCTATCAGTGATGTGTAGAGATGGGGACATTTGTATTCATAAACTAATATGGATATCCCCATCCCAGCTGGACCTAATGAAGATCCAGCCCCGGAACCAGACCTCACTCATCCCAGCACCACAAAGGTCCCGCTCTTTCCGCCAATGGTGCCAGGAGCTCTGCTGTCTCCCTGCTCAGCTGGCCACTCCAGGCAGGGGGTAGGAAGATGAGTCTCCCCGCATGGGTGCTGAGTGGCCAGCCAAGCAATGAAACAATGCAGCTCCCAGCACCGTTGGTTGGAAGGACGGGAATTTCATGGCACCGGGACGCGTGAGTGGACAGTCCACTCCTGGGGAGCCAGACCCTTATTAGGTCCAACTGGGATGGTATTTGACTGTCTCCATCTCTAGTGATCTGACATAATGAAAATGAACTTCTTAGCTGGTGCAGGAAAGGAATTTTAGGAGACAGAGAGGGCTCTGGAGGTTCCACAGGTCAAATTAATCGCATGAGCTAATTGTCTACGGTGGAATTATCATATATACCATCAAGTCAATTCCAACTCATGGTGACCTTCCTAGCAATTTCTGGGTTGGAAGTACTAAGAATTTCCAAAATCATACTGAAGTGTATCATTCAACAATATGGCTGAATGGCAACAGTTGAGCACACCTAAACCCCATTAGATGTCATCGAAGCTACCAACATGACTTTGACCAAACTCCGGGATGCAGTGGAAGACAGGAGGGCCTGGCGTGCTCTGGCCCATGGGGTCACAAAGAGTCAAACACAACTTAACAACTAAACAACAACAACAAAATGTTGTATATCCATACAACTGCCATTCTTTTTTTTTTCTTTTTTTTTGCAAAGGAAACATTTATAATGCAATCCTGTATGTATGTTCAGAAATAAATCTCACTGAGTTCAGCAGGGCATACTCCTACCCTGTTTCCCTGAAAATAAGACCTAACCTGAAAATAAGTCCTAGTATGATTTTTCAGGATGCTCATAACACCTACCCCAAAATAAGCCCCAGTTAAGTGAAACCTTGCCCTCCACCATTGTGCAGCATTGTTCAGCAACCTGAAGGTAACATGACTATATTTGAATAAATGTAGATTGTAGTACATGAAAAAAAAAATAAAACTTTAACTGAAAGATTATTTATATAATCTTATATTAATTTTCATGACATAATAAGATATGTCTTATTTTTGGGAAAACATAGTAGTAAAGTGCATATAACAGGGATAAGGAACCATTTTGCTGTTGAGGGCCACATTTCTTTGCATGCAGTGGGTGAAATAAGTCAAGCCAGCAATGGGCAGGACCACAACCGACCAGTAGGTGGGGCAAGAACCAAAAGAAAGTAGTGTCACCCACTTACTCTTTCTCTCCTCTAGCCTTTTTCCCCCTCCCCTTCTCTATTGCCAGAAGTCTAAATGGATTTTTTTAAAAGACAGCTGAGGAAATCAGGGCAATCGTCATGAAACAAGGCTCTTGGACCACAGATTGGCCACCCCTGATGTATAGGGTTGTGGCCATGATTCATATTCAGTCTTCTTCTGTTATTATGAATCTTATCTGCTTCTCAGAATTCCCACAGAGTAAAGATATTTTCAGACTTTTTGATTACAAATCCCATAATTCTTCATTCTGGGAGTTCTACCTGACAGACACCTAGGTGTAGGAGAGAGGCTTAAACCTGTGGAAAAGTCTGGCCTCTTCCTTGGCCCGCTTCCCTGGCCATTTTAAAAGATCATTAAAAACACTGGTCTTTGAGAGTATACCATCAACAGAACAAAGAGCATCTACAAACTCTTAAGCGAGTGATTACACCACCTTGACTGTTTTTATTAATTGTTGTTTCTGAGTTATTTTTAAGTTCATAATGTTTATAAATGATTTATCATCTTTAGTATATTTATTTTTATGTTACTATATTTTCATTTGTTTATGTCAATTCTTGTCTTATTTTCTGTTTTGAACCACCCAAACTGGCTTTCAGAGCCTGGCTATTCTGGCTGAGGCATTCAAAGAGTTGTATCCCCCTCTAATTGATGCCCATTCATTTTCTGCCAAGCTGCAATAAAATTTGCCTCATTTCAGAACATGGCCTTAGATCCAGGACAGTAACAGTGTCTAAGTATAACTGATACCATTTATTATTTTAAAAACAGATGTAATTTGCTTTCCTGTGCCTCTTAAAGGCAAAAATCCTATTTGAATCAAACAGAATAATCAGAAATTGTGTAATACTTTCCCGGAGTATTCAACATCCTAAGGCAGTGGTCATTTCAGCGTTTTATATCATCCGTCCCACCATTGTTCCCTTTAAACTTTCCTAATTTTTTTTTAGTTTTTACTTATGTTGTTAAAGTTTGATGTTTCATTTTGATTGTTATTGTGTTTACCATCTCATATTATTGTTTATGTTTTTTTAGTTATAAACTGCCCAGAGTGGCCCTGGCAGCCAGATGGGTGGTATAAAAGTCAAATAAATAAATAAATAAATAAATAAATAAATAAATAAATAAATAAATAAATAAATAAATAACCTGTGTATATAATTCTCCCAGTGGTTTCTTGTGTGCTATTGTCGTATGTCCAGATGCATGTTAACTTTTGTGACTCCTCTTATGCATGCAGAATTTTGCAACAGACTTTTTGCCTTTGTGTGGACATGTTTACAAATGCTTTCTGCACTGCCACACAAAGTAGACAGAAAAGAGGCTTTTGTGGTCATTTACCACTAGCTGTGCTGGTCAGGATTTCTGGAAGCTGTAGTCCAATCAAACCTGGGGACCCAAGGTTTGAGACTACTGTTTTAGACACTTCCACATTAAAAGTATTAAAATCTGCACATGCTCAAGAGCCACATTAAATCTTTTCGTAACCGTCGGGCGATCCATTCTTCCCAATACACAGTTGCAATCCTAGCTCTACTAGGCATCCACTATAAGACTTTGATCACACTAATTTCATCCTATTTCAATAGGGTCAAGCCTGGTTTGTACTTGGAAGGAGACCGCGATCGCATCTCAGAGATCTACAGGTGGGACAAAGAAGGAACCGTGCCTTAAAACCCCGGAGAGCCGCTGCTACTGGGAGACCCACGCTTTGACTAAGTTGGCTTCCTACGTTCCTAAACCCAGGGCTGTACCCAACACACTTCTTCATTCAGCAGAACCTTTGGAATCCGAGCACTTGCAGATGGGAGTTTTGTTCACCTAATCTCAAACTCTTAATTACGCAGCAATCACGAAACATGCCCACCAGAGAGTGAGTCCCAATGAGCTCAACGGAACTTGGCTTCTGATCAGCATGTGCCGCGCGCTCCTGAGCTAATTGTGCACCATCTAGACATTTTGCTAACTTGCTGCTGGACCCTTCGCTGGGCATTCTGCCCATGCACAGAGGCACTGGGTGCTCGAGTTGCTGTTCTTATTACAGTACGTGCTTTCGACTCGATCTAGCCTCGAGACCTACGATTTTCAAGCGGCTGCTTGGTGGACTTTAATTTCATTTTCCGAACCGAGAGGTGGTCTTTTTTAAGTTTTCCGGAGCAATCCCACGACTGTCCCTTCCCGCTCTGGAAACAGCCTCCTCGCTGTTTGTTCTCCAGTGCTTTTTGTCTCTCTCCTTCCTTGAGCTCCTCCTGCTGCTCCTCTTGCCCTCCCTCTCCCAAGTCATCTTTCGAGGCGAGCCTTAATCCACAGCCTTTGTTCCAACCCCGCACAGAACGACTCCGCGGAACTAATGTTAAGCACCGACCTGAGACGGAACCGCCACCGCCGGCGCCGCCGCTGTTCGCCGCGCTTAAGGAGCCGACCTTCCCCGTTTCCGGCTGCGGCGGCGGCCCAGTTGGCAGAGGGTCCCGCCCCTTTCCTGGGGATCGCGTGGCGGAATGCTGTCGGGCGAGGCGGGAGGAGGACGGCTCGAGGGCAGGCGCGCGCCCCCCCATCGAGCACAACGGGGGCTCCTTGAAGTTTCCTGCGCGCCTCGCCTGCGTGCAATTTCAGGGACGTCAACTCGAATGTCTTCATCCCAGCGTTTTAGGCAAGGGAGGGCACTCAGGTTAACCTTTCTGCCGGTGCAGGGAGAAGAAAATATACAGTACATGCAAATTAAGATACACACAAAAGAGCTCGTTTCCTTCTCTGCCCCGTTGAACATCACTGGCTAACTCTTGTTTCGCTCTGTAGCAACTTACAGCCTTCAAGCTACACCCCTGGATCCACCCGCCTTGAAGGAAACCCTGCTGAAGTCATTGGAGTTTACTTTCTGGTAAGCTTATGGTCACAGTCCTGTTGCTCAGCATAACAAATGGCTCTAGAGTAGGCTCAATGGGATTTGATCAGCGAATATCTCCATGGATTCCATTGGTTCAAAGGGGCCTACTCTAATTGTGACTTTAGCCTAATAAGGTGCAGCTACTGTAGCCAGTCTGAAGCAATGCAACTTCTTGGGGAATTGACTTATCAAATCCCCATTGATTCAATGGGCTTTCTTTAGTGCAGTATGCTATTCTAAGCAACAGGATTTGGGCCAATGTGTACACTTGTATACCAAATGTTTGGGGAAAAGGGTGTTTAGCAACTAAGAGTCAGATATGGTCTCAGCTAAGTGGAGGTTTCTGAACTACAGTGCTGCCCCGCATAGCGACAATAATCCATTCCGGGTAAATTGTCGCTATCCAGAAACATTGCTATGTGGGGGAAAAAGAGAAACAGATGAGAATCACATGCATACTAATAGCATTGCCAGTGATTCCATGTAGATATTAAAGAATAGGGACAGATTAAACTGTCAGATCTTATTCAGCAATGTGCCTTCAACATTTCCTTCTAAAACTTACTAGGAAGAGAACCATGTAATTTGATTACATTTCTATTCTTTCTATATCCCAAAACTTGGGTTCAAGGTAGTCCAACAAATCTGATCATAACAAGATCAAGATCATTTCATTTATTATTTATTTATTTAAAATATTTTACCCTAACTTAAAAAGGACCCAAGACGGCTTATATAATTAAAAGGCAATATTTAAAGCTAAAAACAGTAAGTATACAAATACTAAAAAGGATAAAATACCACACTAAAAAAAGGAAATAAAAGCAACACCAAAGCCACATTCAAAACAGTAAGGCACAACAATCCATAAAAAAAAACGCAGTCTGGCGGCCAAGTCATTCAAGGAAAGCTTGAACGAAAATAAAGGTCATTGTCTGCTTACAAAAGGACAGCAAAGATGGGGTCAACCTGGCCTCCTGTGAGAGGGAGTTCCAAAGTCTGGGAGCAGCAACAGAAAACATAATCTCCCATATCCTACCTCCTACCACATATATCTGAGAAGATAATGGGACCAAGAGAAAGGCCCCGAACAGGCTCATAAAGGGAGACATGATCCTTAAGATAGCTTGGACCCAAGCCATTTAGGAATTTTTTGGTTAGAACCAGCACTTGAATTTAGCCGGGAAATGGATTGGCAGCCAGTGGAGCTGCTATAACCACTGGGGCTTCAATATATTTTTTTTTAAAAATAGATTCATTTGCATCAATTCAAACATGTCCTCACTTGAATCAATGCAGAAAAGCCATGGCACCATCACACAGTGAGCAAGTCTTATCAGCAAGATTTTTTTCTTTTTTTAAAATAGCTTTTTTTAAAATAGATTTTTTTAAACCTCTTTTTTTAACAGCTTAGGAAACATCCAATAAGAGAAAGAAGCCGTGTTTACGTCATATTAGGCAATTTATAACCCTGCCAACTGCTGGACTATAAATAAAACTGAAAACAAGCTGAAAACAAAGCTTCCTGTCTCTCCCTGTGTGGCCAGTTAATCTGGAGAGACCTGGGGAAACCTGAATTTCCCAATGTGACTTCACAGTGAATGAATGCAAGTGAGTTATGTCTTCTGCCCCACCACTCATAAAGGGTACCAGCTGCCATTATATTAAAGGCCCCCCTCCTCAGCAACCAAGTGACAAATCAGTTGCTAAAGCAACTGACTAAAAAGTTCTGACAGCTGGCAGGGGGACAACTGGGAGGGACCATGCTTGAAAGGGAGGGAGTGCCACAGTCTGTCTTAAAATTAAGCCTCCTATTCTCTGTCCAAGCAGCCGATCCAAAAGGTCTAAGGGGAATAAACAGGATTACCTGTCAAGTAATCTATTAAGGTAATCTAGTCAGGTTCTAATCAAAAGGAGGTTTAAAGCCCACTGGAGTGGTTTCAAGAAATCAGACATCCAAGAGTGCTTGGAATTGCCCAGACATTACATGCTCAAACATATTGCCCATGAAAGGCATGCTACCAACTGGCCAGAAGATTTCTAAGCATTTACGGTCCTGGGTTGATCCTTTCCACTGTGGAAAAGGCCTTTGATGGCAATACGGCCCAAGAGAACTCCTTCCCAGAAAGGTTTGGCAAGGGCCCTTATTATGTTCATTTCAGTAAATTTATTGACTGTGGCCATCACAGTAATGTTACATTCTTTAGCCTGGGCCTTTCCATTCCATTTTGTTTTAGTTCTAAGTATTTTTATTGTTTTGTGCTGTATTTAAATGGTTTATTTGATTGTGAGCATATGTTATGGAGTGCCTGTACAAATGCAGAACATAAATAAAATATATAATGGTAAATAATGAGAAGCCCATAATTACACTTTTTTTTTAATTGACTCTTTATTTAACTGTCAAATGCAAATTACCAGTTTTCCCACCCACTCATCTCCCATCCCACCATAATGTCAGTTGTGGTACTTAATGTAATTTTCTTATTGCAGTCTTTTTTTTTCTTTTTTTGGAAAGGCAGGGGGTGGGGAAGAAAAAGGAGAAAGGGAAAAAAGCAAAGAGATTTTCCAAAACAGAAGAAGAAAGAAGACATATTGGCATTTATTTTACAGAATATTTCAGCTAGGTTGCAGCAGACCTTGGAACAGTTCATTTTAAATAGATATATATAGTATTCCTGGATGACTTCAATTAGTAGGGGGGAAAGGAACCAAATGCTGCATATGTGCGATACCATCTATCTCATCTGTTTTAATTTTCCTAGAAGACTGTAGCAATTGAACACAGTGCCCGCTAGATGGCTGCACTCCACCAAGAGTGTTCTGTGCAAAAGTCCTATACTTCCAAGACTAAGCAGCATTACTGTAATAACAAGGACGTCATCAGCTGATATGTTTGGGAAGGAATCACTGGAGGGGGGAAGGAAATCATGCATATTTATTATACTGATGTCAGCCACCATTCTGCTATAGGTAAAAAGGCACTGTCAAGTTAAGTAGGTCAGCACATTGATCAGTTCTGACAGTGATCTCATCTGGAAGAGCTTACTGTCTCGGCCTCTCAAGGTAGAAGACATCTTCCATCTCTGCTCAGCCTAGGGGTACCCCTCCCCTGCCCCCCCAGAAGAAAGAAAACAAGTGACAAGTTTCTCAGAGCCTCTGTTGATTATTAGGCTACCTCTAAACAAGAGAGTTTGCATGCATACTCCAGCACTTATCTGCCTGCAAAGGTGTTTTCAATTCACCCAAACGACAACGTTTTAAAACTGGGAAAATGCAATGCTTTCTGTAGATAATGTATTTGCTGCTATTAGAAGCTTGCAGTCAAATATTTAGCTGGTTAATATATTCGTGAAAGCTTTCACGGCCGGGATCTAATGGTTGTTGTGGGTTTTTCGGGCTCTTTGGCCATGTTCTGAAGGTTGTTCTTCCTAACATTTTGCCAGGCCTCTGAAGATCCCGCCCACAGAGACTAGCGAAACGTTAGGAAGAACAACCTTCAGAACACGGCCAAAGAGCCCGAAAAACCCACAACAACCTTTTAGCTGGTTAGTTCAAACCAATATGTGCCTAAACCTTTTATCATACCGTAGCTGACATTTTTCATCATGTGCATTTCTCATCTTTGCTCATTCCCTTGCGGCATTTTTTCATCCCACCTGTGACCTCTCTTTCTGGCCTTTTCATGCTCCTGCCATCACAATTGGTCACTCCTTCCGACTTGCTTTCATTCTATTTGGTTTGTTCCTTTTACCTTTATCATTGCTTTACGTACTCTGCTTTTCCTAGGCTCTTCCACCTATGTTACCTCTCCCTAGATGTGAGTATGTGTGCACACGCTGTACATAGAAACTCCACCATCCTTCATGAATGCCCTTGCCAGGAACTGGAGTCCAACAGCATCTGAAAGACCACAACCCTCACATCTGTCCTGATGCCCTGTACAAGCTGTTGCTTCAAACCACTGCCCACTAAAAGTGAACTAATGAAACATCATTCATACGACACTCCTGGTCTTGCAGCTGATTATCAGGACAGAGGTGGCTCTTCATTGGGAAAAAATTAAGTTAATCTAGCTCAGGTCTCTTAGGCAAGCAGCAGAGGGATGTCACCTTATTTTAAGACTGTGAGTCTGTAACTTAACTGCCTGAAGTGCTCAAATTCACCAGGGGAATCTTAACCAGGACCTGAAGTGCAGCAGTGAGGGACCTTTCATCTACTGATTTTCTGCCTGAAAAATATGTATGCATAATAGATCTAAAGCAGAGATGCACATATGCAAATATTCCAGAGAAACTAGAAAAACTCATCCATCCAATATCAGTGGGCAGATCTGCATCTTTAGCAACTTGTGCAGTAAAATCATTGAGGAAAATTCTGTTATGCTTTTATGCAGACTCAAGTAATGTGAACCTCAAGGGCAAATTGACACAAGTTCAGAAGTCAGTGTAGGCATTTGCTGTTGTGCTCCAAATCACTGCTGAGATTTAGAGGCTGACTACATGGGCTGCTTAGCCTGCTGTTTGGAGTGCTGCAGGGAGGGGAGGGGTTTGCTCTTAAAGATGGTGATCAAATGACACCATTGCTAGAGTGCACCAGCCCACCTGCGGAGCATTCCTACCACACCTTTCTGGTCCATGCCAAGGGCTTCTACTTTTCTGGTGCAGGTAGGATCACCCTGGTTTGGATTGGTGCCAGTGCATATGATAGCAGAAACTGATCCAAAGCAAGTCTTCCTCTTTCCAATTTGCCAGTATTGAGATGTGGCTTAATAATATTGAAAAATTAATCACATTTCCTGCTTGGGCCTTTTTTGACTTCATGTAGACTATTGCTGATGCACTACATCAATTATATAAATAAAATTAAAAAACAGTCATTTCTTTGCTTCACCTTAAAGGGCCGGGCAAGAAACCACCTGCAGTCAAATCCATGGTGGTGGCTTTGGCTGCAGGCAGTTTCTTGACCAGCCTTCTAAGAGAAGTCAAATAAGAGGGTTTTTTAAAATTATGACTCATGCAGCACGTCAAGAATAGTTTATAATTAAAAAGAGTTTTTTGTGGGTTTTTTTTTTAAATTTCCCCTGCCCTCTGCTAAGCAGAGAAGTGATCAATTTGCCAATATCCTGAAGTAACTTACTTATTAAGCCACTTCAGGATACAGGCAGGCGCTATTTCTACATGAACAGTCAGGCTTGGATAAATTGTTCTAATCAATCCCTCCATTCCCAAGCAGGTCACACTGACTCACTCCCTTCTGCTAGTGTAGCCATGACTGCATTACACCAGCAGGCATAACTAGAAGGATTGTGGCCAGCGTCATTGCTCCAAGACTGAGAAACTGAGCAGGGAATATTACAAATGGGAGTTTCTTAATCCTTGGTCAGAAAGTTGAAAATTCCAAAAGAACAAGTTAAAGGTGGAAGAATAAATATTAAAAGGTGTAGTATTTGCTAGAAGAGCCAAGTTAGCTATTTCAGCAGCCAAGTTAAACATGATGCAGTTGAGGTTAACATGCACTTCCTTTCAAAGCTCCCCAGAGCTGGGTTGTGAATACCAAGAGGAAAATATGCAACTTCATCCAACCCCCAAACTTGCCACCCGGTCTTTGTTTGATTTGGCTTCTGATTTCGAGGACAATTGCATCCCTGCAGTGGATTTCCTTCTCGACTCTGTGCTTGGTCGATTGTGAATGAAGTATTTATTTTCATTGACTACAGGACTGAACAGATTTTGAGAAATTTTTTGAGACCTTCTAAAAATGAGTGGAAAAGCACAAGTCATTGTCACTCCTTGGAGTTCTGTTTTAGCATTCCCAGAGCTTGGAAGAGTGAAGGATTAAAATATGACTCCCAGAATCCACTGGCTAGCTTCCTGAATCTGGGTGTTGTAGTCCAAAAAGTGACTTCTCCAAGCTCTGCAACAGATTTTCCATCTGATCAGTAAACTACAAAAGTGAACAGATGCCTACCAGGCACAGAGATTGCAGTATGTGTGTGCAGCTGTGTTTGTGTGTAGGCTCTCTTTCCACTATCCAGGGTCAGCTCCTGGGCTGAAAAAGTGGGGGTGGGGTTGCATTTCCAAGCTTCAGATTCCTCTTTGTACCAGAGCAAATGTGAACCTTGGGTTGGATGGTAACTTTGGTAAGGGTCCTGTTACATGTATGGTTCCTGGGGATTTAGAAAATGAGCTGAAGACAAAAGCAAAACATCTGGTTAGCATCATTGTGTACCTGAGCAGCTCATTTTTGGATGCTTGCTTGAAACTGTGGCTGTTTCATCTTACACATGCTGTCTAATCTACTGTACAAAGGCTTCTTAAAAATATGGGTCTGAACATCTGGGGTTGTTTTCCTTTACACTGGTCTTTTCCCTAGGGGAAAAAAGCATTTAGTCTTTTTTTAAAAAAAACAAACCTGGAAGGGATTTGCCTGTTTTTTAAATACAGTATAGGAAGATACCTTATTCCAGGTCAAATTTTGTCCATCAAGCCCACTATTTCGTGCTCTGCCTGATAGAAAATATTCAGGGTCTCTGGTAAGAGTCTTTCCTTCATCCTGGTCTTGCTTTTATTTTGTTTCTTATTTTAATTCAATTACATATGCACTGCCTTCTGAGGAGGAGGCCAGAGTGCATTAGGACAGTGGTCCCCAACCTTGGGCTTCCAGATGTTCTTGGACTACAACTCCCAGAAGCCTTCACAACCACATCTGCTGGCTAGGATTTCTGGGAGCTGAAGTCCAAGAACATCTGGAGGTCCAAGGTTGAGGACCACTGCATTAGGAGACAGACCCTCTTGGAAGTCACCCATCTCCAGTGGATACCATCCAGCGCCTAGAGAGTTGCCTGGCCGCAGTACTGGACTGCACTAGTAAAAATAAGCTGAATCCATACAAGATGGAGATCATGTTGTTTGGGGGAGGGTCCATCTACCTGTCTGGGGGAAAAACTCACCTAAACCTGATGGATTTATCCTCTCATTTAAGGAGCTGGGTCTGATTTTAGATCAAGCATTGACCTTGGAAAAACAGTTATCTGCTGTGGCACATTCCACATTTTTCTAGTCCAGCTGCATCCTTATCTGGACATCAGGTTCCTAACAACATTGGTTCATGAACTGATAATCTCAACATTTAACTACCCTAATGCATTCTACATGGGGCTTCCCTTGAGACTGATACAGAAGCTTCACCAGAATGTGGTGGCCAGACTGATCGTTAAGGTAAGAAATTCAGTCATATCACCCTAACTCTGGCCTTTGCATCACTGGTTACTGGTTTGCTTTCATGCCAGGCATGGTTCTAACATATAAAGCCCTAAATGATTTAGGACTTCGTTACTTGTCTGCCAAGTTTGACTGCCCCTCTAACCCAGTCCTCCTCACAGACCTCATGTCTGTGGGTGTTGTCCTTCTGAGAGGCCCGAAAAACATCAACTTGAGCTGGGCCCTCTCCGCTGTGTTGCCCTCCGTACGGAATGAGATATCCCAGAAGTTACATCAGTCACCCTCCCTTTGCACCTTTAAAAAGCTGCTCAAAACAGATCTTTTAGAGAAGCTTTTGGGGAGACCTTCCCCAACTAATTGGGATAAAGGAGGAAGAAGAAGGGCAAATGGAAAGGGGAAGAAGGAACTTTGCATAGAATGGACCATAAGGCAAAGAGTGAAAACCACAAGGATCTTAGCTTTGGAAGTTTTCTTCAGCATAATGATGAAGTGGGCTGCAGTCCGCCTAAGGTGAAAGCAAGATAAAAATAATTAATCTTCAAAGTGCCACAAAATTTTTCCTTGTCTTTCTTCCCATTGTCTCTAAACAGTCACAATGTGCTAAGTGCAGGTGTTTGTAAGTTTTAACCAGCAAATATATAATTTGCCCATATAGATGCTCACTTATCAAGGCAGTGATGGCTGTCCCATCGGGGCAAATGGGGAATGAATCCATCTCTGGCAGTCTCTAGTCAACTGATTCCTGCCTGGCTATATTAAAATCCTGCCTGCCTGTATATTCCTATCCTTCATTCCTTTATTCATTCATTTATTTGATTTTTATCCCGCCCCTCTAGACCTTGTCTACTCGGGGTGGCTTACAAAATCCTTCCATGTGTACGTGTGGATACTTGCTTCTGTCCATATACAGTATAGGCATAGCAGCTTCTGAAGAGAGCTCTGTTCTACCCATTTCATTCCACTCCCCACCTTGGCTACTATGTCTTCTTCCTCACCAATCACAATGGGCCCCATTTGGATCAAGACAAGATACATTAACAAGGCAAGGCAATTTCAATTCTAATAATTCGGGTATCCATTTTACTTATCATACACGTATTCCCTCCCCACAAAGAGAGGCTCCGTCTGTAACATGGCAAGATTTTGGTTTCATTTGGGAGCTCTTCTGCCAGTTGAGCTTCTGCATGTTCCAGCTTCTACTAATGTCTGGACTTTTAGGGAGTGATTTTCCAAAGTCAGCTACCAGTTCCTACGCAAGAGCATACAACTTGCTACCATTCCATTATTTATAGAAGAGTCTTGTCCAAACTGAGTCTTGAGTGTGTCTGTATGATAAGCATTATTATAAACAGTAGTTACTTAGGATATAGTTTAAAGATTATGACAGACTAGTCATCTGTGGGTCAAGCCTAGACAAAGTGTAGGCTATTTTTGCAATGTATTTGCGAAGGCTTTCACGGCCGGGATCTAATGATTGTTGTGGGTTTTTTGGGCTCTTTGGCCGTGTTCTGAAGGTTGTTCTTCCTAACGTTTCACCAGTCTTTGTGGCCAGCATCTTCAGAGGACAGCACTCTGTGCTCTGGACCTGTGCTGTCCTCTGAAGATACCGGCCACAGAGATTGGCAAAACATTAGGAAGAACAACCTTCAGAACACAGCCAAAGCCCAAAAAACCCACAACAACCACTCTTTTTGCAATCCCCAGTCTTTCCAAAGTCCCTTCTTTTTTCTTGCCTAAAAACAGTGTGTGTGGATGATTTGCAACTTCTCGATGCCTCCAGGAATAGAAATTCACATTTTAAACAGATTACAGTGCCCACTGCACCATTGAATAACTGCAACTACCCATTTTTCAAAACAGGAAGTGGACTTCTAGACATTTGTGGATTCACACTTAGGTGTATTTTTAGAAGGGCTCTGGGAGTGGGGAACTGGCCCCCAGGCCCACAAAGAGTAGTCCAACCATTTCAGACTGGAGTTAATACTCCTAATTTGGGAAGGCTTGGGGTGGTTTGTTTGTTGTTGTTGTTGTTGTTGGTGGTGGTGGTAATAGTGGGTCTTTCTTCAAAAGGTAGTCAGCCATACTTGCTGCATTTGTGGATCCTTTTTACTGAATGGATCTCTGAACAATTGCTCCAGTCAGCAGCAAGGCTGGCTGACAGCACCCTTGCTAAGTGGACAATACCATTGTCTTTCTTGGCCCTTTTTTGGCCCCTGTCGCCTTGACCCTACAGATACTGTTAGGATGCCAGCTTGCATCGGTATCCTTAATCCCCAGCGGTATGCCAAATGAAAGAGATGTTGGTGCCAAGAACATCTGGAGAGACACAAGTTCTCTATCCCTGTTGTCAGTATCAAGGAGCCCAGTCTTTGGAAGAAGCTCTTCAGAGGCTATGATTTAAAATACTTGTGGTTTTAAAGGCATTTTAGTGTACAATGCTGGTACCTTTGGAGATGCAGGGCCAAGTCCCCCACTCAGCTATGAAACTCACTGGGTAACCTTGGGACAGTCACCCTCTCTCAACTTCACCAACCTCACTAGATTGTTGGGAAGATTAAGTGAGGTACTGTATGTACACCAATCAGTGTAGAAAAGAGAACAGGACAGAAGTGTAGCTAATAAAAAATATGGCAGGTATCAGAGGAAAGCGAGAAGGCTAATAGCACAGAGACGGACCAGCTAGTTCATTCACAAAGTGAGTAGGTCATGCTGAAGGAAGCCAGCAAGCTCTTAAGCTTTTATTACCCCTCTGTAACATCGAATTGGATCTTTGGTATCACTTGATTTCCAAAGCCTGAAATATCATAGGCTTAAGTGACAAACCAGTATTAGCTATAATGGCTTGCAGTTCCTGTTTCTGATCAGTTGTCCTGGTGAAGGAGGGAGTAATCATCCCATGTCTGATTTACAGG
The DNA here is from genome assembly GCF_051106095.1 of Pogona vitticeps. Lineage (NCBI taxonomy): Eukaryota > Metazoa > Chordata > Lepidosauria > Squamata > Agamidae > Pogona > Pogona vitticeps. Next base: position 27,891,824 of record NC_135783.1, on the reverse strand, counting down.
GCTAGTCAAACACCTACCTAGCTGCCCTGTTCCTCCACTATTTGAATGTGCAGAAGGCACATGTCTTGGGATCAAATTTAGACTCTCTTGCAAGAAAGTGATGTTTCTCAGCACTGAATACACACCATTCTGTGTGATAATGGTTAGATTACAGTTTAGTCAAATTCTTATGGGTGCCGTACTTGAAATATAAGGGGGGGGCAGTGACCCCTAGCCTTGAAGAGAGTGAAGTACTGAGCTTCCAAAGAACAACCCACCAGTGTGCCAGTGTAATTATTTGACTTTAAAATAGCCATGCTCCTAACACATGTCTCATTCCCTAACCTTAATATCCATGCGAGAAAAGACATTTTTCACAGGATCCCTTTGCATAACAATAGTGTTACTTTTCTGCCCTTCCCCATCTAAAATAATCTTATACTTTGTCATTTGGTGTGCAGGGTAATAAGTACTAAGAATTTGAGACATTATCCCTTGAAAAATAATGCATTTGATCTTTAGACATAATTACATAATAGGATGCAGAATGCGAGTATTCAGAACAACTATTAATATAAATCTCATCGCCTACATGGTGTTTTTCTCACATCTTCAAAGTGCTTTCTTTCCATTAGCTATAAGCCTCACAATACTTTGGGGACATTCAGTGGTAAATAAGTAAATATTATTGCTATTACATTGATGAGACAACAGAACCAATGAGGTGGCATGATGTGCCTAAAGCCAAAGAAAAGAGCTATAGCCAGCTTGAAAGAAGAAGGAAAAAAACTGTATTCAAAAGAGTCCTGGGAAAGAATCACTAGATTTCCCACTAGCTAATAAAGGGCTCAATTCAGATGAGGCAACAAGCAGAGATGCTCCAAATAGTAGACAAACCAGTGCCTGAAAAAGATTTTGTATTTTGCAAAGACCTAGATAAAGCTTGGAATTAACTAGTAACAAGAAATCTTAGTTCCAATAACTAGTTACTCTTGGAGTAATGAATTTCAAAGCAAATGTGATGAGTAGGTACAAAATCTGGGTGGCCTGGATCCTTAAAAAGTTACAAAGTCTGTTTCTGAGTCCTCCCAAATTCTTCTTCAGCTGCAGACGTTATTAAAAAATGGGGGACTGATAGAGAAACAAAAAGTTCTGCTAAACCTGGTGAGATCTTATGGCTATTGTTCTCGATTGAAGGCTGGAAGGCCATCCATATGGAGAATTTGTACAACTTTTCTTGCATCCGTAATATTGATACTACATCCTGGTGTCCACACAACACAGGGATAAAACTAGTGTCAAGAGAGTCAAAGCAGGACAAAAAACCTTGCTTCCCAGTTTGTTCGGTTTTGGGATGGAGTATGTCTGGTTTGCTTTGCTCTAGTACAGGATCTAGTTGTATGCACCCTAGTTCTGAGTTCTCCTGTGCTGGCCCACACACTTCGTTAGTTAGTTAGGCATCCTTTAGGCCCAAGAGACTATGGTAACATGCTCTGAACATCAGTATACAATCTGGTTACAAAGTTTAAACCCTGCCCTTTTTTGTGCAATGAACAATGTTACTTCAAGGACATGTTAAGGTATTTTTAGAAATATACTTTAACAGAAACTTTCCCAAGTATTATGCCAATCTCTGATCAACCCTAAGTGGAAGGAAAGTAATGTTTTGTTTCGTCCTTTGTATTTTTGTATTTTCAAGGTGCAATAGCAGAGTTGGCCACTAGGTGAAACTGGAGGTATTTCTGTGTCTTTCTCCCATTTATTGATTTGGACAATGCAACCTACAAGAACTAGAGCAAAGGTAACAGTAACCTGCCCGTCTCAAAGGAAAGAACAATGCAACTGAGTTCCTCCTGAAAAATTATGCTCCGCTCTGCAGTTTTAGATACATGGACAGAGGAAAGCTCTCTGCATGAAGGATTCTAAGAGGACTGTCTACTATTTGACATTCACCTTGTAGATGCAAGTGAAACAGAAGTCATGCTGTTTCTTGGACGGATTGCTTACTGTGCAACAGACACAATGGTTGTCAAATATAGGTGCTAGTGTGGCCATGTGGCCTATTCTACAGAAGGTCATCTTCTCTGACAAAGGCTTCCAAGAAGTCTTCTCTTGGAGAAATCTTCTCTTTGTTTAAAGGGCTGTCAAGTCCAAGTCCAGGTTGAAGATAAAGAAGCTGAAAAAGAAAGAGAAAGATAGAATCTTGCAGTTTCCCATCAACAACTGACATTTAGGCCAGTGGTTCTCAGGTGTTCTTGGACTGCAACTCCCATAAATCCTGGCCAGCACAGCTAGTGGTGAAGATTTCAGGGAACTGCAATCCAAGAACACCTGGTTTACCCAAGAATGGGGACCACTGAATACAGTACTCAGATCACCTGCCCACAGTCTGTCCAGAAAGATGAGTTTCAACCAAAATTATAGTGTTCCCCCCCCCCCCGAATTTACATTTGTAACTAACATTACCAAAGACAACATTAGAAGTCATTTCTTTTATTTTGTTCTCTTTCCATATTGTGTAAGTGACTGAGGCCCCCAGAGACTTGGGTAAACAAACAAATGATCCAGCAGCGCTGGAGAACCACAACCTATGAAAACCATTCCTCATGTTTTCACAGGACTGCTTATGTATATTTGTGACCATATATGGGGACATTGATCTAAGGGTCCTTGCTGTTGAAGTTAAGATGAAATAGTTCCCCTCACCCTACTTTAGTTGGCCTTTCATTTTTGGTTCACCCAAAAAGAAGAGAAATAATACATCTGCCTGACGAAAGAGAGAAAGATAGTTAATGTAATTTGAAAGCAGGTAATTTTGAATGGCATCTCTCTCTTTTTTCCCCCTGAAAAAGCAAGTACGATAGACACAAAAGTGAAACATTAGTGCAAAAATTGCCTTTAAAATGGTACTTATGTACTTTTGGAAGAAAAACTATGAACTTATTGCAGGTTAACAATTTAGCGCTAAAGAGGAACAAGAAAATTCTAACATTCTAAAAAGCATTTGAGGAGCAGAAAATGCATTGTAATAGATCAAAATACTTTATCATAATAATGTTCAACAGACTGAATTGTTCTTGAAACCAACATTTATATTTCTATTAATGGAGCAGGCAATCTTTGCGAGTAGAGCGTAGAGATATACTCATGTAAGGCAAAATCCAGGAAGAAGCATTTCTGTGCATATTTCATGAAGGGATGCTCTACAAAAGATTGTCCCAGGAGATGCTCTCAATATGGGTAACAGTAAAGATGTCTTCTACTAACCATTATTTATGCAAATCCCTTCCAGAGCAAACACAAACTTTTTTAAAAAAAAACTACTGGTCAGAATCCTATTGCTGATTTAGGGTTATTATTTTAATCAATATTTATTACACAACACTACTAGACAATAGTGCTCAAGGCAGCTTACCGCCTTCAATGCTTATGCAAGGCAAATTGGGTCCTGGTTGGGTGAACACACTAGAACACAACTAGCACCTCATTAACGAGGAATAGAGATGGGCATGGATCAAATTATGAACCAATAAAACCATGAACCGGGCTGGTTTGTGGTTCAGTTTATGATTTGGTTCATGCAAGCCCTTTTGCTAAATTGAAATGAAGCACCATATTTTTTTTCTGCTCAGTGTTTTATTTTGCTTCAGCAAAATGGATGCTCCCCACCCACCCCCTTCCTGCTGATCTCTGTCATCTCTCTTCCTGGTCCTCTCGCCACCTCCTTCTCCTCTGCCGCTGCCATCTTTTGTTTGTTTGTTTTGAATATTTTTTTTACTTCACCTTTCTCCTTGAAAAGGAACCAAGGCGGCTTACAACATTGAAAGACAATATTTGAAGTGGAAAACAATGAGTATGCAACAATGGTTAACATCATTAAAAGGAAATAAGAACCAATTAAGAACCAATAAGTATACAAGTATATGTGTATATTTTTAAAATACCACTCTGAGAACTAGAAAATGTAAAAATGGAAAACACAAGTGGTACTAAATATCCATTCAAAACAGTAATGCATAACAATATATCTTTTTACAAAATCACACACAGGTAGCTACTTTGTGAGGGAAGGCTTGTCTGAAGAGAAAGTTCTTTGCCTGTTTGTGGAAGGACAGCAAAGATGGGACCAGTCTGGCCTCCTGTGGGAGGGAGTTCCAAAGTCCAAACTAGCAACAGAGAAGGCCCTCTCCTGTGTCCCCATCAGACACACCTGTGTCAGCAGCCCAGCCTACCTTCTGCTGTCTCTAAGCATGCAGATTGAATGGCACATAATTATTATCATTAGAATCAAGTTTATTTTCTGGATTGTCTATTTCTTTACCATGATCTGTGAAAGCCACAATGCAGGGAGGAAAATACCTTCAGAGTTATACAGGAAAACACATCACATCTGGGGACCAAACATTTGTCCCTGGCATACTGGCAAACAGCAAGGGATTGTACCTCCCACTGGGAGTGAATATTGAAATATTTAATTCCGTTCCTGAAATTTACTGGCCAAAATCCTGTTGTGCAGTTACACAAAATACGTTACTTTTAGCTAAAATTGCTGTAAGTTAAGTCTGACTCAAACAAAACCATAACTTAAGTATTCTCCATAGGCACTGTCTGTGTCATGCAATTTGGTGTGCAACAGATTATGTCTACAGAGAATTCTTAACCTGTGGTAATACTGCACTAAAAATTATTTTTTTGCATAACTGCGTGGTAAGTTTTCAGCCACTTTGTTGTATAAATTTTGTCACCTGATTCTACTAATATTGCAAATGGTCCCAAGGCAAGAATTACACATTATCTACATTCAACGTCATGCTAACCTGTAAATGATGCAAACCCATAATATTGTGTGACATACACAAGGAAAAGACCATAATACTGCATAACAGAGAACCACAACCCAAGGCTGCTGTCTTTTCCTCCAAGCTGTGGAAAGGCATTCAAAAGTCTCTGCTTCCCTTTTTGTTGAACGGTGTGATTCAAACCGCCCAACTGTGGTTAATCTTAACTATGGTTTGTTTGAAACAAACCAATACAAAGCTGTGGTTTAATGTTTTGTTTTAAACAAGCCACAATTCACATTAATCATATTCTCTTTCTTTTAGATTTGACTAGCTGTAGACAAGCAAAAATGAAAGAGAAAATGTCTGAATTCTATGGATAGACTGGAGAACGCTGATCTGGGTGGAAGAATTCCTCTATTTCCAGGGAAAGCTAGGCTTTTTATGAAAATCTAAAGAGAGGTTGGTAACTAGGTCCATAGATAGCAATTAGCGAGTTTCCAAAATCATAGCATTTCTTGTAACTTCCATACATTTCCTAGTACGTATACAAACAGAAGGAAATCTGCCTACATGGAAGGGATGTGGCCCATTCATACCAAACCAACACGACAACTCAAAAGTATTGCCAGAACATGTAGTAAATCAAAGAATAGCGAAGGCATTTTTTTCTGACTTCTCGTGCTCTTTTACTTACATTTTTTAAATTTTTGTTTTACCCATTTGCCCATTTATCTGGCAAGTGTGGATACTATTGTATGTAAATGATCTGGCAGGTTCTAGCCACTGAAAGCAGCTGCAAAATCTTCTGGGCAGAAATCAGCCATGATTACAGTTGAAGCACATTAATGTTAGAGAGACATGATTCAGGCAGACTTCTAAGTTTGAGAATCAGATTGTAAAGGAACCCCACGTCTACATCTGAAGACCAACCAGAAAACAGAGCAAACTAATTTTCAAATGGAGGGGGTGAGAAGAAACTCAGAAGGTTAAGTATTTCTCTGTTCAGTTCATGGATTAGCTGCCATTTCAGTTCCTGCCCTCCATCCTCCCTCTCTCTCCATATGTGTAGCGAGTATTCTTCTATGTAGCTGGAAGAACTGACATCTGACCCATCATGTACAAGGGAACAATGGGTAGGAAACAAACTTCTGAACCAAGAATATACACATATTGTAGTAATAAACCCATCTTGTGAGTTTGCAAGGCAATCTTCACCACTTGTTCCCATCCCAGTAATACAATTTATATTTCAGAAAATCAGATTCTTAAAATACACACAGCAAAAAAAAAAAGCAACATCTGTTGACAAGAAGGAAAGTATTTATTTAGGTAAGACATCCAATGTGAACATGTCCAGGCGTATTACAGTGTGAGAATTAGGCAGATTTTTGTTAGTTCCTTTTCTTTGAACTGGCATAGCCCATCATTACTAGGCATTTAGAATATATAAAAGAGCAGATTAAATTACTTGTAAAATGTGATTGCATGAATAAAACTATTGTGACAGACCTCCCTAGGAATGGGTGTTTCTCCACCCCCACCTTTTATTTGTGTAGGTCTGTAAAGGATTCTTGGCAGAATAATAAAATGCCTATTGGGGGGTTTATTCATCAAACCTCTGACAGGAAAGCTAGGTGCAAATCAAATGACTAAATGAAAAAGGAAAGAAACATCCCCCTCTGGTTATGTCTTGGGGCTTCTCAGCACTGCGCCTTTACTACTTACTTCTCTTGAGGTAATGTGAACACAACACGTATGACCTATGGAAATTGCACAATGAGGTGCAGGAAGCCTTTGCAGGTCTTGAGTAATTTCAAGTACGTATTTATATCTGTCTCTCATTTTAACCAGGAAAAGATTTGCAAGGAAGGTGGCTTCCAAATAATCAAAATATCACTAAACATAAAATAATTAAATAATAAATTGCAATAAAATCAAGAGAATGTTGCATAAAACCAACTTGAGGTAACAGTGAAATCACACAGCATTAAACTTCATTACTATCATTAAAAATAAATCACTGTTCATGTGAAAGCTTTGTTGTTTATAATTGTTTCGGCCTTTTGGCTAAAGGGAAACAAAACCAATGCCAAGAAGAATTCCTCAGAGAGGATGATTTCACACAAAGGAACCCATAATTGAAAATGCACTTTCCAGAATCACCCTTATGTAGGCATCCTTCAGTCTCAAGAGACTATGGTAATGTGCTCTGAACAGAGGTCTCGGAACAGCATCTAATGTGGCTGAGAAGGCCAATTTGAGAGTGACAATCCATTCCACATTGAAGTCAAATACAATCTGTCCCCTGTCCAGCTCCCTGATTTGGCTAGTTTTGGGACTGCCTCTTTGCCTCAGCCTGCTGAACAAGTGTTTCTTCAGATTGGGAGAGGCCATAATGCACTGCCTGCCTCCAGGCTGAATGCTCAGATGTCAAGGTTTCCCATCTGTTGAGGTCTATTCCTAAGGTCTTCAGATCCCTCTTGCAGATATCCTTGTATCGCAGCTGTGGTCTCCCTCTGGGGCAATTTCCCTGCACTAATTCTCCATACAGGAGATCCTTTGGAATCCGACCGTCAGCCATTCTCACGACATGCCCGGGCCAACATACACATCGCTGTTTCAGTAATGTATACCTGCTAAAAATTCCAGCTCATTCTAGGACTACTCTATTTGGAACTTTATCCTGCTGGGTAATCTCCTGTTGGAGACAATGCATATGGAACGTGTTCAACTTCCTCTCCTGTCATGCACAAAGTGTCCAGGACTCACTACAGTACAAGAGTATACTCAGGACACAGGCTCTATAGACCTGGATCTTGGTACGAGAATGTATATGCTATCAGCTTCTTATTAAGCCATACTCTCTTTGCGAGTCTAGAGAACATGGGAGCTGCTTTGCCAATGCATTTATCCAGCCCAACATCTAGAGAGAGAGTGTCAGAGATCGTTGAGCCAAGGTACACGAAGTCATGAACAACCTCCAATTCTTGTGTGAAGATGGGAATAGAGGGAGGTGAGTCCACGCCCTGGCCCATGACTTGTGTTTTCTTCAGGCTGATTCCAAAGTCTTGGCAGGCCTTACTAAAACTAGAATCACCACCCACTTTAAAATTCACAGGTGAACAATGTCAGGGATGAACCCCAGTAAGTTCAAGCAATGGCACTGAAACACAAAACATGGGTTTCTCTATTCTATGTCATCTGCTGCGTGGAATAATTTCTCACTCATGATATACTGCAAAGGTGAGAAAGTTCCAGAGGTCTGTGGACTGCACATACCCCTTCCAGAATCTGGAGAGCCCCACTCAGCCTCACATCCTCCTGACACTCCCTTAATGTATATTTACCATAAAAGGTCTCCCTGTACCTCTCCCTCTAAGCTGTTCCTCCCACTACATTCTCCCCAAGCTGTTTTAAAATCACAACTGGCACTCACTTTGTTATAAAGGAATAACTCTGAGTTCCAGCAACTAGAGATTATTCTTTTCATTCTAAGAAACATTGATCAAAGTCGGGAGCCCTAGAGAGTCTAAGTACAGTCACAGTCCTTAGCAGTCACAGTATCTTCAACCAAAGGGTGGGTGGGTAGAGATGCCCTCTCCTACAAGTTCTTTCAGCTGCCCCTGTTAATATTATCACTGAGCAGAAATAAGCATCCCTTTAGATAGCTGTAGACTGGCTACAAATTTAATCTAGACTTTCCCTGTTTACGTAGTTAATTTATCCTGTCTTTTTGCTAATGACAGTGCTCCTTGCCTTCATTGTTAATATAGTGGTTTATCATAATTTTGATGTTTCATTGCCTGGGGTACCTGTAAATTTTCCTTTCTCTTTTTTAGTCCTCTCATAGGATGGGAAATGGTTTAATTTGGTTTTTAAAATGGTGGAGATAGGCTTCACCTTCTCTACGCACACATAATCTACCCACACCATGCTTATTTACATGTAAAATAAACAATTTCTCACGTTAAAACTAAACGTTTAATGTATCATCTCATTCCACCCTCACTATAAAAGAACAATGAAAAATGTGTAATAAGAGAGTGGCTGCTAACTTAACATGTATTTCCATTATCTTCTGGACAAACTCTGTAAACGTGTTACATGATACAAAAGACAATACCTTCCTTTCCTTAATTTTTCAATATAAATGTACCAAAGGGTAGGAAAAGATATAAAACAGATGTATGATCCTGGCACATATTTTAGGTTTAACTCGAACAGATTCTTTGTATTAATAACATACAGTTGTGACAGGAAATGTGGTTTTAATTCTAGAAAAAAAAAGAGAAAGCTAATTCTGTTACTTATTTTCATGGTCCTTGGTTCTCCGCAAATGTTCAGTTGGTTGCATTAAAGTGAAACCCAAGAATAAAAAAATAATAATAATAATTGGCAAACATAGGATGCTGGTTTTTACTATTTAACTTTTCTATACTGATGGGAAGTGTCTCTCCCGAGTTTGAAGCAGACTGAACCTGGAGATGTCACAAGTTAAACTTGCATGCAAAGCATGTCTCTGTCACCAGTGGTGGCTGAAACCCATCATGGGCAGCAAATGGTGGGCAAATGAAGGACAAAAGTGTGTGCTGATACTTATACAGAGGCACAGACACACAAAGACATTCAAACATAAACAGACATGCTCACACATACACAGAGAGGCAGGGAGGCATTTAGTTAGATGTAACAATGCCTTTGACTTTGTGGACCACAGCAAACTATGGCAAGTCCTTAAAGAAATGGGAGTGCCTGACCACCTTATCTATCTCCTGAGAAACCTATACATGGGACAGGAAGCAACAGTTAGAACTGGATATGAAACAACTGATTGGCTCAAAATTGGGAAAGGAGTGTATATTGTCCCCCAGCTTATTTAACTTATATGCAGAATACATCATGCGAAAGGCAGGACTAGAGGAATCCCAAACCGGAATTAAGATTGCTGGAAGAAATATCAACAACCTCAGTTATGCACATCATACCACTCTGATGGCAGAAAGTGAGGAGGAATTAAAGAACCCCCTAATGAGGGTGAAAGAGGAGAGTGCAAAAAACGGTCTGAAGCTCAACATCAAAAAAACTAAGATCATGGCCACTGGTCCCATCACCTCTTGGCAAATAGAAGGGGAAGATATGGATGCAGTGACAGATTTCACTGTCTTGGGCTCCATTATCACTGCATATGATGACAGCAGCCACGAAATTAAAAGACCCCTGCTTCTTGTGAAGAAAGTGATGACAAACCTAGACAGCATCTTAAAATGCAGAGACATCACCTTACCGACAAGGGTCCGCATAGTCAAAGCTATGGTATGGAAGTGAGAGCTGGACCATAAAGAAGGCTGATCACTGAAGGATTGATGCTTTTGAATTGTGGTGCTGGAGGAGACTCTTGAGAGTCCCCTGGACTACAAAGAGAACAAATCTATCCATTTTGAAGGAAATCAAACCTGAGTGCTCCCTGGAAGGACAGATCCTGAAGCTGAGGCTCCAATACTTTGGCCATCTCATGAGAAGAGAAGACTCCCTGGAAAAGACCTTGATGTTAGGAAAGTGTGAAGGCAGGAGGAGAAGGGGACGACAGAGGATGAGATGGCTAGACAGTGTCATCGAAGCTACCAACATGAATTTGACCCATCTCTGGGAGGCCGTGGAAGACAGGAGGGCCTGGCGTACTCTGGTCCATGGGGTCACGAAGAGTCAGACACTAAACAACAGCAAACATTGCCCTTCCATATCTCTGACACATGTTCCTACCTGCCTCCCACTATACCTTGTTTTGATGCTGGGCAGTTAGCTTACTTTTTTTCATTCATTTTCTCATGTCAAGCACCATGTCATATTCATTAAAGGAGTGTGCCCCTAACATGGACCTTTAAGAGAAGTATTCTCCCCCTGTACTTCAGAAGAATTTTATTTTATTTTTTATTATTTTAGATTGTTTATGGTGTTATTATATTAACTATTTGGCTGTGTATTCTATTATGAACCACCCAAGGTAGTGCTGTGGCCTCGTGGCGCAGTGGTTAAAACGCTGTACTGCAACTAAAACTGTGCTCACAACCTGGGGTTCAAATCCCAGGTAGCCGGCTCAAGGTTGACTCAGCCTTCCATCCTTCCGAGGTCGGTAAAATGAGTACCCAGCTTGCTGGGGGGGCAATGTGTAGCCTGTATAATTAAAAATTGTAAACCGCCCGGAGAGTGCTTGTAGCGCTATGGGGCGGTATATAAGTCCAATAAATAAATAAATAATAAATAAAAATATATTAAACTGAAATAATATATTTTAAATTTTTATTTATATACCACTCCATTAGTGCATGGACTGCTCTGGGTGGTTAACAAGTTAAAACCTATGCATAAAGAACCAATGAAGGAAGATTCTGAGCCAAAGGAAAAAAAATCAGTTTCTTTCCCCTCTCCTCAAAAAGGAAAGAATAGGAGAAGACACAGGAAGTGAAAGAGAGAAAATGTGGGTTTATCTAGGATGCTAGTCCTATACAGTGGTGCCTTGCTTACCGATTGGCCCGCATTATGACGAATCCACTTTATGACGATCTTTTTGTGATCGCAAAACGATGGTCTAAATGGGGGAATTTCGCTTAGCGATGATCGGTTCCCTGCAATCAAAAACAGCTGATAGTCGGGTTTTCAAAATGGCCACCAGGTGCTTAAAATGGCTCCCCGCTGTGCTTAGGGACAGATTCCTCACTATACAGGCAGCGAAAATGGCCGCCATATGGAGGATCTTCGCTGGACGGTGAGTTTTTACCCCATTGGAATGCATTGAACAGTTTTCAATGCGTTTCAATGGGGTTTTTAATTTCGGTTTACAATGTTTTCGCTTAACAGCGATTTTCCTGAAACGGATTATCATTGTTCAGCGAGGCATCACTGTACATGTTTTTCCCAGGTTTTACTGAAAAGAGTCATTAAAACATCTGTTAGCTTTCATATTTCTGCAAACATCATTGCCGTTTTGTCTTAGCTATACGTATTGCATTTTGGATTTCTGTATTGCCAATCCAATATCATCGGTAAAGGTTCCCCTTGACATTTACTTCAGTCTGTCCGACTCTAGGGGGTGGTGCTCATCCCCATTTCCAAGCCGTAGAGCCAGTGTTTGTCCAAAGATTGTTTCAGTGGTCACATGGCCAGCACAACTAGACACGGAATGTCGTTACCGTCCCACCATGATAGTATCTATTTATTTACTCTCATTTACATGCTTTCAAACTGCTAGGTTGGCAGGAGCTGGGACAAGCGACAGGAGCTCACTCCATCCCATGGATTTGATCTTACGACTGCTGGTCTTCTGACCCTGCAGCACAGAAGCTTCTGCGGTTTAACTTGCAGCGCCACCGCGTCCCTAATAATCTGATACACCACGTCCCTAATAACCTGATACAATAAACTGTGTTTGTTTGTTATTTTCAAACCATTTTTCTTCCTACTAACTCCACACTATGATTTTTGTCCTTGACATCAAGAATTAGAGAATAAGTAATATCAACTGGAAATGGGCACTGCCATTTTAAAAATATGTGTGCTTCTGTAATGTTTATGCACATTAAAGAGATTGTGAATCTTCTCTGTGTTTTCCATTTTGCCATTTTATTTTGATCCACATTTTAATTTAGCATATGTTTTTGTTTAATTGTCTTTATTTAATGTCATCATTATTTTTTCCATTTTCTTCTATCATACAGTTTTTTCTCCCTTACATTTTTACTTCTGAGGTAGGTGTTCATCTATCTCATTTACTAATTACTTTGTCAGTTTAGAACGAGAAACATTATATCTGATCTATTTGGGTGCAATCTTACTGATATCTCCATGAATCTTTTCCATCACAATATTGTGTAGAGCTGAATCGCTTAGTTGTTTAATTTCGAACCATTTTAAGTCTTTTACTTTTTTTGAATGTATGTAGTTTGAAATGAACTACAGCAATGATAGTATTATGATTTGAATTTCTGTCAGTTTAAGGACTAATTTAGTATCTCTGATTAATTAGGATATAATTTATTTAGTTCTTTACAACATTGTCATTAGTGCTGTTCTGAGGGAGTTTATATGTATACATTCTCTTTGCTGCTTCTTGAACATGGAGCTGGTGATTACAAGGTCTTCCTCTTCACAAAATTATATCATTTGTTGTCCGCATTTTATTTTATATTTTCAGCCCATGTATTCCAACAAAATTTCTGTATGCTTGTTTGTCTATCTTAGCTGCAAAAAAGGCAAAGCAGCAGGCCTAGATGACATCCAGGTAGAAGAGATAAAACCTTTTGGCAGAGTAACCAAAAAGTAGTTTCTTAATATATTTAATAATTGTCTTTACACTCTCAAGATCATAATAATTTGGAGAAAGTCACATGTGATTGCTATCTTGAAACCTACTTAAAAAAACCCACAGATCCAAAAATTAACCGATTTATTTGGCATAAATGTCAAGTGCATCACTTACAACTGTTGATGTGGCTGCAGTTGAGAAATGTCAATGCAAAATCCATTTGTCAATTTATTTGCCACTTCATCTAAAAGAAATGGTACAGAATCTAGACATTCAACAGACATTTATCATGGTTCTGCCCAAAACTATAATATAAGGGATCCACACTGGCTTCAGACTAAAGTATTCAAACGAGGTACAACAATGATATTTGAGCATTTCCAGATCACTCGTAGGGCAGTTCAAGAAGTCCCCTTGCTATCAGGGTGGTCAACTGCCCCTACAAATCACTGAAGTTTGCTCTGGCATTTTGGGTGTTAGAAATGCTGGTGCCAGTTACTGTGCACTGGCTTTTGATCTCCGTGTTCATAGTTTTTGGTTCTCCATATCCAAATATCTGCATGAACCAAAGAACAAATAGATCCAAGCCACCTCCAAACCAGCTCGGGGCAGGTTGGACACAGTCTCTACATCAAATATTTGGATACAAATTAGACCAGCGAGACTTGCACACCCCCCCATCATAATATAATGGTGAGATTTTACATGAGCTAACTACAAATTGCAATTTGAAGGAAGTTAAGGTTATATTTCATTGATTTTTGTATGCCTAAACCTGTAATACAATAGTCTGAAAAGTTACGCTGGTCCAGTGGGAATGGTTGAACAGAGAAGTTTAGCAGAGAAGAGTTGTTGTTTTTAACATTTTAAAAAGAAAATTTCAAACTATTGTACAGCAACTAAACAAATCAGGATAACTGATCTCTAGAGGGTAGTTTATTAAAAGCCTAGGTACAATGCTTTTCAGAACATGGTTATAATAAGCATGAACTTCAGTAAATGTTCAGTATGCTATCTGTATTTCATCACTTCATACTTTCTGACAACTGGCTTGATAATGGCTTTAATCCAGGAGGAGAGAAATGCATCCTGGTGGATTACTAAAATAGCTGTAAAGAATTCACTGCAGTGTTTTTCATAGTTATACTACTTTGCCAGAAGACAGAGAGATTTTACCTGTCACTGATCATAAATAGAGGAATGGGTTGCTCAGCTACTAAAAAATGAACCACTGTGGGTTTTTCCCCCCAAATAAAGGTTATAGACATACAGTATATATCTGCATTATTATTTTTGCTAGAAAGGTAGCCCCCCCCATATTGGAATTCAACATTCCAATACTGATACATATCAACTGATTTTGATCCATTGACATCCTAAATCAGAATACAGTTACGGTATAATTTTTGTTTGTTTGTCTGTTTGTTTGAGATTTGACTTTATTTAAGTGTACAGTACTATGAAGTAGTAAGGCTACTGTCCTTTTCTTGTATACAAACCTTACCATGGCGAGAAGTGTGTCAAGGCACACTGGCAGCAATACCATCAGACTCCATCATGAACCAAGGTGGAATGATCGCGGCTGAGATACCAGATTAATACGCATTCATCCTTTCCAGGAAGGATGCAAGCCACATTTGTCTTGTGATTTTTCTCCATTCACTCATTTTAAAGTTTAAAAGTTCCTCATTGTTTTAAACCTAAACATTGTATTGCTTGACTGCTAAATTCATTTGGGTCCCACAATGCAGCCTGTTTGAAAGACACAGAAGGCACCAGAGTCTGCAATAAAAGAGGCCTGTACCAAAGAGACCCTGTAATGCCGCCTTAGCTATTTTACTTAACTGATGGAAGGAACTTTCAGCAAGACCTCCCCCTCCTGATTTTGACTGATGGAGAAACTGACATAAAAAGAACATTCCCTCATATATTCTGCTCCCAACCCTCTGGCTTTATAGAACTTAATGGAATAGAGCAGTTGAGTTATAAGTGCAGTTAAGACTAGAGAAGCTGTTTCCACTTAAATCTATTACTTATCTTTCCCAGCAGGCTTAAAACCTCATCAGCACTGAAACTGGAAGAGGTCAATTGACTGATTTATTTACAGTAGTAATAATGAAAGTGTAATTACAGCTGGTACCCGGAAAGTTTAATAAGTACTGTTCCAGTTGTTTAGTGTGTCCTTCCTTTCACTGCTACTAAGGTATGACTACACAGTATGAAAAATTCTGTACGGTGGAATCATTGCAGCTAAAAGTGTTATTAGGCAACTTTGGCAAGTAAATGCACTCTGTTATGTCGGTCTCTGTGTTTATCTCATAGCATTAATTGTTGCTCTAAATATTTGGTGAGAGAACAGTCCCTTCCTTCAGAGAAGTAGCCATATTAGCGTCTTGCAGAACTTAGAAGTGACTAGTTACAAATTACTACCTACTTGCAATTAAGTCTACTTCTAGTAATGAAGGTATTACTGGATTTTATTGTACTTGTGACTTTTGTGAATGTAACTGAGTTGGGGATAGCTCACTTTGCCTATTACAGAAACTATTTACTATAAAGTATAGATCCAAGCACTGGTTTCTTGCAGCCCAAACACAGCCCAAATTAAATCTTTAAATTTCCTAAATTGATGTTAAAAACATGCTGTCATTGTGATAAACACAATTTTAGTAGCATGTCTATTTTATTTTATTGCAGCTTGTTCAAGACTAACACATTTATTATGGTGTCAGCTTTTGGTGAAAAGGACAAATAATTTCTGGTCTGCAAGAGCACTGTACATTTCAGAGAGCCTTGTGGCACAGTAGTTAAACTTCTGCACTGCAGACAAAACTGTGCTCACAGCCCAGGGTTCAATCCCAAGTAGCTGGCTCAAGGTTCACTCAGCCTTCCATCCTTCTGAGGTCAGTAAAATGAGTACCCAGCTTGATTGGGGGGGGGTCAATGTGTAGCCTGCATAATTAACTTGTAAACCACCCAGAGAGTGCTTTAAGCTCTATGGGGCAGTATATAAGCAGCATACTTTATGTAAGTACAATATAGCATGTCAAAAAGGGCAATATTCCCAGTGATTCTGATAATGCTGGGACAGGTGTTTGTTCACAGAATTTAGGCTTGTTTCCCAAAAAGCAGAGCACCCATTTCCCTGTCAATCTCTTCCTGTAAAGGCTGTAAACACTGGAAATATAACACACCAAGTTGCTGGTGCTTTTCTTAACTGAGGTTGTAATAAATAACAAGTTCATGTCAGAAGGATGTATCAGGCAGTCATGGAGCATCTACATCTGTATTTTAAATGATTATATTTTAAATGATTATATATTTAAAATACAGTCCCAAGCACTCCCAAGCCAACTACACCAGAGCACAGAGTGCTGTTCTCTGAAGATGCCGGCCACAGAGACTGGGGAAACATTAGGAAGAACAACCTTCAGAACACGGCCAAAGAGCCCGAAAAACCCACAACAACCAACAATTATATATTTGCTTAATGACTCTTATGGGAAAAATTGTTGTTTAAATTAAATCTTTAAATTTCCTAAATTGATGTTAAAAACATGCTGTCATTGTGATAAGCACAATTTTAATAGCATGTCTATTTTATTTTATTTTCTGATCCATTAATTGGAGCTAAAATGTTTTTAACACTGTGCTTCTTTAAGCCTACCTTTCTTTGAAAAGAGGTGATGGAATTGCAAAATAATACAAATTTCAAAAAGTTCTTTGGTACAAAGTGAAAAACTGATTTCAAAATAATCCTCTAACCTCTTCCCATTCTAAGCTGGCACTGGATCCCATTGTTTCAGTGCAAAAGTGTTTATCTATGCCTTGTGTTTGTACAATATTAGTGCACCAACTAGTCAGGAGGAGGTTGTGGAGACGTCTGTGGGGGTACATGCACTTGATGTCATCATGCCATCTGGAGCAAAGGAGGAATCAAACACAATTGTCACAGTTCATAAGACTTCTTGTTCCATAAGCCCTGGCAACAGTGACATAGAACCTGGGTTAAAAAAACTCCCCATGGACTGGCAGGGAGCCTTCAAGATCCGACAGCAATGTAGGACCTGGAAAAACCCTCCACCTTTCATGTGTGCTTACAGGTAAGACTGTATTGGATGGGAGCCCTGGCAACAGAGGTTTAAACTGTAGTATTACACTCAGAACTCTGGTCAGCATCCAATCCCAGTGGATTCTGGCAGCTGGCTCAAGGTTCACTCGGCTTTCCATCCTTCTGAGGTTGGTAAAATGAGTACCCAGCTTGTGAGGGGTGGGCAATGTATAGCCTGCATGATTAAAAGAATGTTGTAAACTGCCCAGAGAATGCTTTGAACACTATGTGGTGGTATATAAGCAACAAACTGGTATTATATAACAGATGAAAGTTTTAAACAAAAACCTAAATATCTGTTAAATATGTATGCTGTTCCAAATGTTGCTGGTTTTTGTCTCTCTTTTAGTATTATTTCTGAGATCTGCAACTGCTTAAAGTATACCTTGAGCCGACCCCAACACACAGCTTACAACAGAATAACAGTAACATAGTAGAACAAGGCAATGACTGTCTGGAAGATACAATTAATTATTATATTCCACGAAGACCATTGTGACTTATGGTCACTCTTTCCAGGATTTTCTAGGTACAGAGTACTCAGAAATGGCTTGCCATTCCCTTCTTTTGGGAGTGCCCTAGGACTCTGCAGAACTCCCATAATTTCTTATGCATTAGTCTATGCACTCATCATCTACGGCTGATGGAACCTGGAGGCAGAAAAAAAATATGGTGGGCCACCACTGCCCATCTCTCCTGTAATATATTATTTGTCTTGCAGAGAAAACAAATAGTTAGTGGCCAGTTATGTTACTCACAGAAGACTAGCAAAAGAAAGCTACACTTATCATATTCTTTGCTCACCTCACCTTTCCCTAATAGCTAGCAGAGCAGTGTGTGAAAGGCCTTGACAATTTCCCCACAGAGGATATTTCTGGAGAGCCAGAATTTCTGAGAAGAGGGCATTCTGAATGCCTCTGATGACCCATATTGTTTACAGAATGAGGCTTATAGGCAGATCAGGCAAACATTCTGTTTAAAAGCAATGTAAAAGGAATCAAAGATCAAAGAGCATTATCAGAGAAATGGCTAAAAGGGAATATGTACTTGACATTATTCTTAATGAGCTGTAGCATCTAAAATAAAAACTGTCTATATACTATTCCAGGCCTTGTTGGAATAAGCTAGCACTGCTCCACATTGTGTTACGCATGAAGAGTCAAGGATAGCAAGATACATACAGTATGTGCAGGACAATGTTAATACCTCCAGAAGTGAAAAACAAGTGCTCCTAGGCTCAAGGATGTGATTGCTAATACAATAAAGCACCGTTTTTCCAACGACTGTGCTTTTATGCAGCTTCCATTCATGTAAATGCAAAGTGTGGGGCCATGAAAATTACTGACAGAGCTCAGAGGGAGGGAAATACTATTATAACTCCCAGAATCTTTGAGCCAACATGGCTGAAAGATTCTAGGAATTGTAGGGTTTTTTTTAAGTAACTTAAATGAATTCAAGAGCATGGAGGGTTGGCTTACTCAGGCAGGACCCTCTGAATTTTGACCTCTTCTTTTAGGGTACCTTTATTAATCTGAACATATTGGTGAATATGTCCAGGCAAAAGGTTTCCCTGCAATAGCAAGTATGAGGGGTGAATGTGAACAGTAAAGGAGCCAAAATCAGCCCACCAAGAAATAAGAGGGAGATACCAAGAGGGAGGTACCAAGATGACTAGGGACGTGGTGGCGCTGCGGGTTAAACCACAGAAGCCTCTGTGTTGCAGGGTCAGAAGACCAGCAGTCGTAAGATCGAATCCACACAATGGAGTGAGCTCCCATCGCTTTGTCCCAGCTCCTCGCCAACCAAGCAGTTTGAAAGCATGTAAATGCGAGTAGATAAATAGGTACCACCTCGGTGGGAACGTAAACAGCGTTCCATGTATAGCCGCGCTGGCCACATGACCACGGAAACTCTTCGGACAAACGCTGGCTCTACGGCTTGGAAACGGGGATGAGCACCACCCTCTAGAGCAGTTGTTCTTAACCTTTTTGAAAGAAACGCCCCCTTGAGCCATTGAGGAAGTTATCATCGCCCCCCTCCCTGCGCTGATATCTTATTTATTTATTTATTTATTTATTTATTTATTTATTTATTTATTTATTTATTTATTTATTTATTTATTTATTTATTTATTTATTTATTTATTTATTTATTTATTTATTTGAGACACTTAAATCCAATGATCCCTGAAAACAAAATTCAATTCCAAGAAAATGAAATGCCCCAAAAAAGTAAGATTTAATGATTTAGTTGCAAGTGAATTTTAAGACGCAAAAAGAAATATAAAAAGGGCATAAAAACAAACTGCAATGCAGGAACTAAAAATTTCAAGATGAAAACTCTGAAACTAAATTAAGATTGGTGGAAAAAATATATTCATGCACACTGTAAAAAGGCTGCAGCCATCTTCACAGTTTTGGCTTGCTCCAGCGCCCCCCTACCACCCCCCTTCTGCTGCAGCGCCCCCATGCCGCCCCTTTTCGTTTTACCGCCCCCCTGAAAAATGAAATCGCCCACGTTAAGAACCACTGCTCTAGAGTCAGACACGACTAACTTAATGTCAAGGGGATCCCTTACCTTCAAGACAACTGAGGAGCCCTGGTGTTTGCAGAAGTATAAACCACTGTTAAAGCAAGAATATTTGAGGTGGTAAACTCTCATATACTACCTATGTAGCCCCACACAGACTGCACACACTCAGTAGCCAACAAAGTTGATTAGAAGCTTGAAAGAGAAAAATGGAAAGCCATTGAGAAGGCAGGATGAAGGACTCTGCTTGGAAAGCATGTCTGATGGGCACCATGAATAAGTGCATAGAAGGGAGGATATACAGTGGTGCCTCGCTTAACGAGTGCACCGTTTAACGAAAAATCCGTATAGCGATCCCTTTTTGGGGATCGCTATACAGATCAGCCCCAATCGCCACACTCGCTTTGCGACAATTGGGGCTCCGGCGGCCATTTGGAGCCGCCAAACAGCTGATCGGCGGCTCCAAAATGGCCGCCGCATGACCCGAAATGGCCCCTATCAGCGTTTTCGCGCACTCCCCTTGCTTAGGGAGGTCGCGAAAACGCTGCGGGGGGGCATTTCGGGTCATCCGGCGGCCATTTTGGAGCCGCCGATCAGCTGATTGGCGGCTCCAAAATGGCCGCCAGAGCGAAAACATCGCTGCAGGGGGTAAGTTTAACACTTATTGGAACGCATTAAACTAAGTTTAATGTGTTCCAATAAGTTTTCCTGCCCCGCACAGCGATGTTTTCGTATAGCGAAGGTTAATCCGGAACGGATTAACCTCGCTATACGGGGCACCACTGTACTGTATACTCTGCAGCACTTTGCAGCAGGTCCTGATTATTCTATTGGATTGTCCACTGACTAGCTAATTTGATCCCTGCTCTTACGTTTCTGGCACCACTTCAGCCAATTCATACAAATAATAAACACTGGTCCCTTAGCTTTAAGTTTTCTGCAATATTTTTTTTATTTTAACAGTACTTCAAACAGTTATGCATCTAAACATATTCAACAATCATGTTTTTATATTTATTACTATTTTCATTTTCATTTATTTTCGTAATTTTCCACAGTCATTTCCTATAAGACTGTACACCGATCTTGTCTGATTTTGGAAACTGAGCAGGATCAGAACTGGATCTGTCCTCAGTCGTCTCAGAGTGCAGAACATGTAATAATGGGCTCAAGTTACAGGGAGCCAGATTTATATTGAATATCAGAAAAACTTCCTAATTGCTAGAGCAGTAAGACAGTGGAACCAATTATCTTGGGAGGTGGTGAATGCTCCAACCCTGGAGTCATTCAAGAGAAAATTAAACAACCATCTGTTCAATATACTGTATTTTGATTTGGATTCCCACATTGAGCAGGGGGTTGAACTTAATAGCTTTATAGGCCCCTTCCAACTCTATGTTACAAGGATTATTTAACCAAATAACAATATTGACAAATTCAAACCAGGGGACTTGCTTTGAATGGGTCACATGTGCTGGAACCAATCCAAACCAGAGAGATTCTATCCACATCTAAAAAGTAGAAGCCTCTGAGAGAGGCTCAGAAAGGTATGGATAGGACCACTCTGAGGATGGGCTGGTTCACTCCAACAAAGACCTTCTCTGATTGCCACCTTTAAGAGCAAACCAGCCTATTTCGGCACAGCTGGCTAAGCACCATGTAATCGGTCTCTATAATACTTCGCTCCACTTGGCTTTATTACCATTTTTAAAGACAATTGTAACGTTCAGCCCTGCCCTCACCTGTCCGTCACAGCTGGGCAGTGGAACAGCAGCCAATGAGGGGACGGAAGGTGGTGCTAAAGGGGGAGGAGCTGGGATATAAAGGGGTGTATGGTGTTTGAGAGATCAATTTTGAGGGAGAGATAGAGATTAGAGATGAGAGTTTGTATAGTGAGTGAGAGAGCCTGTCAGTGTGAAATAGTCTGTGAGAGCCAGTGATTTATTTACAGTGATTGACTTCTTGATTCTTTACCAGTGATTTACTATTTTTATTTCCTGTAATCAATAAACCAGTTTTTGTTTTCAAAGTGACACTTGTCCTTCTATTGATTTTTAAGGATAAGTTGGTGGCAGCAGAGTTTTAAAGTAAAGTAGCAACCACTCTTTGAGGTTTGAGGGTGGCTGTTACAACAATATTTTATTTTATTTTTTATTATTTATTTAGATTTATACCCAACCCATTTAGCAAAATAAAACAAACAAAACCCTACCCCAGTCTGGGACATAGGATGGCCTAATATTACGAAAGGGTGGTGCTTGGGAAGGCCTGGGTAAAAAGCCAGGTTTTAATTTGCTTGTGGAAGCTCTGGAGTGTGGGGGCCAGTCGCACCTCCACAGGAAGAGAGTTCCAGAGCGGAGGGGCCGCTACTGAAAAGGCCCAGTTTCTGGTTGATGCCTTGCGGGCCTCTTTTGGAGTGGCCACGCACAACTTTAAAAACTGGGTGGGATGAGAAGACGACCTGAGGGAGAGGCACTTTGACTGGTAGCAAGGTCCTAAATCATTCATTGCTTAGAGAAGTACCTATTCGTCCCTGCCATCAACCAATCTTACAGAGAGGTGCTTAAAGGAACTGCTGGCTCTGTATTGTTGTATTTTGAGCTATTCGCTGCAAGTCCACCCAGGATTTCCCAGCATTACTATAAAGGGACAGAGAGAAGCAGTGCCTTGGAACCAGATGTCTCCTTCTACTCCATCTGTTTCCTTTGGGAACCTGATCCTCTTGGTTTCCTTGTGAGCCCACCACACTTAGGTAGAGGGAAGTTAAACTTTTCTCTCCTTGCTATGCCTCTTAACTGCATTTGGCTTCCCCTGTATGGAAGCTGAGAGAGAGTTCTATTGATACCAGTGAAATCTGATTGGTTTTAGTTCCCACATTGCTTGCTATGCGAGTTTGTGAGCTGAGGCTGCCGTGTGTCTTTGAACATGGGAGTTCAAAGTATCGGCATAGAATGAGCTTGTGGGAAAACTGGAGTGAGTATGAAGCTTGCTGTCTTTTTAAACTGCACCTAATGCTCATTTCCTCCACCCATTCCTTCTCCCCCCTCTTCCCCCCCCCCCTTGAGCTTAGGGTCAAACAACAGGTTTGCTTTAACGTTCACATACCTCTCATGAGGGCACTGGTCTTCTAATGCTATGCTGATATCCAAAGCACATGGAAATACAAAACAGCCAACTGATTGGCCTTAGGCTGTTGTTCTCCTTTTTTTTCAGAATAAAATCTGACTTTCATGTTACTCTTTTCTTGACGGCATCCTTGTATGCTGAACAAGAAAAACTGTTTTACAGAAAATATATATTGAGCACAGCAAGCTGTTTTTATAGGGATATGACTTAGATCAATGTTCTATCTAGCCTCACATGACTAGATATCTGGGCATGAGCTGATCTGTAAAGAGCCTTCACATTGATCGACTTTTTATTAACCAAATGTTTCAAGGGCTAAACAATACAGTATAATTGAGAACATTTCAGAAGCTGGTTCTTTACAAGCTTCCCTAGAGGTGCAGGGATATTCATTTCTGGCTGCTATTTTGGTGTTATGCTTTTAGTAGACTTCAAATCTTAATTCAGCCTTCCCCAACCCATCATCCTCTGGAAGCATTACACCTCAGTTTCCATCATCTCCCCATCACCACAACTGGCACACAGAGAAGTACTGGTGGTTCTTGTTGTTCATGTTCTAATGTAGTTAAAATCTAAGGCAGTGTTTGCATGATCCATGGAGTAGAACCAGACATTGGTATTGGAATTCCAGACACTGAATCCATTCATGCTGGCACTGCTCAATCCTACCATTAATTCCAGTATCTTGCAGTATTTGGTGTAGTGGTTAGAATATGGGACTGGGAGAAGGAAGATTTTAGTTTCTGTTGTTCCAGACTCTTACAGGATAACTCTTTCTTATAGCCTTCCTACCTCATAAGGAGCCATAGACTCCATAGGCTTTTGCTCACTGGAGAAAGAATGAGAGAGAAATCTAGCTGGTTAATTAATAAATCACCAGCCTTGTGTAGCGGGCTCCCTCCTATTTTTCCTGCAGCCTCACAGATGCTATGCCGTGCAGTTATTTGTGCCAGATTCTATAGGGAAGGGACAAACCATGATGGGGGAGGGGAAGCCATTTCCTTCCACCTCCTTTGTATGGAATCTTATATGATATTTTGGTCCACAACACTGTAAGTACTGCTTTGCTGATGCAGAATGAGATTCCACACTAACCCAAGTTTCTGGTGTCCTAAGAATCACCAGCAACCTCACGCAAGTGTAGAGCACTTCCAAGCACAGAGGTTAGCAAATATGATCAATAACATATATTTTAGAAAAGCAGTGGCTCTGAATTGCCTATTCAAGACCAAAATACCCTAAAATACTTTGCTTGACAAGAGGAATTGTGAGCAGTACTGTTTCTAGAAAAAAAATCACTATCTTTCACAGCTACTGTGAGGACATCAACTACGCTCAGAGGAAACAGGGAGTTTGGAAGGGTGAAAGACGCCATAATCAGACATTCCTGGAGCTTCAGCCCTATGAGTCCTGGCTCTGCTAGACTAAGTTACAGGACATTTTGCTACCTGGAACTAAAAGCAATGTGGAGCCCTTCCTATTCTATGTACAAAAGCAGACTGGGATCCTTTTGTGACACTGCTGAAGAGACAGCATCTTCCACTGCACATGAAGGCACCATGTTTGGTTAGGCGGCTCAAGAAAGCTGCATGGCATATAGCTCCCTCTTCCATCCCTTTTCTGCCACCTGCCAATAACTGTTCCTTCATTCCACCTAATGAACAGGTGATGACCCCCATTCAGATAAAATTCTTAGTTACCTGGGAAAACCATCTGATTCTACTGGCTTCTTCAATGTATCTAAAAGCCAGTTCTACCATCAGCAAAGTGAGCCTCTGGCACCAGATTTTAGGTGCCACAAAAGGGGAGAACATTATTAGGGCTCTTCTAGATGGGCCAAAAGTCCACCTCAGTTTGTTGCTATTAGCCGCCGCTCATCTTAAGGGAGAGGGTGCTTCCCAGAGTTTGTATCCAAACTAAATGTTTTAAAGCCTGGTGCCCAAAATTTTTTTGAAGGAAATCTTTGTAGTCCTGAGATGAAGTCAACATCCATGATGCACCTTCTTCACTGTAGCTGTTTTTAAAAAGCACACACACAAGATGGGTGCTAATTAAAAGCTTCTGATAAGGAATAGCTTCTGATATAGAAAAGGACTCTATAGGAAACTAATTAGCATTAAACTCTACCCCACCCCCCAGAACAAACCCTCATAACAAAGTGAATTTAGCAGGGAATCCTAGGGGAAAAAACTTGGAAAGAAATGGATTTTGTCAGTTTTGTTACTGAGACAAGCAATAGGTCCTGTAGATAGTTGCAAAAATACTGAACTAATAAATGCAGGACTAGGTATTTTTATGGGAACAAATGCTCCATCTAAATAAGCCCTTAATTGTCCAGTTATGACTGTATTTTTGCTGTTACAGATGGATATAGGTGCTTGTAGGATTTTCTGCCTCACAAGCTAGAATAATTTGGCTGGACTTGAATGTGGCCTTGAACAGACACACAATTGGCTGTTCCACATCAGGTAGCCAAATAGCTGGGGCAGGTCTGCTATAGACTTCAGATGACAAGTCACTGCATATTACTGCTGCAACTTATTGCCAGGTCCACAATGCTCACCTGTAAAACAGAGTATGTATCTCTTTGGGCTCTGGCTGCTTCACAAGTGCAATGTGACCCACTTGCCATGGCTTGACTAGAACAAAATCTGATATGCATTGTTAATAATGTACAGTGTGTCACCCTGCCTTAACGTGCCACTTCTTCTAGATTTGAAAATCCACCTTCTTTTTTGCCAGACATTTTCTAGTGTATTTGTATTTGGAGAAATTTCCCTTTTGCTCAATGCTACGCAGTCACAGCATGTTTGCACTGAGATAAATTAACTCAAAATCCCCAAATCCCTTCTATTTTCACTCCACGTTACAGGAGGAGAAACCTCCCCAGTGGGCAGTTCTGAAGGTTTTGTTGTGTCTATTGCTTGCATAACTGGCGGTGGCAGGTGGAGGTCTGCTGGGAACAATTAAAAACAAAGAAGTAATTTGCAAAAACTAGAATTCTACTATTCCCAGTTATAACAAATTACTGTATATGAGTGCATTCCAATGCTCGCAATGTTCCACACACTTGTGTAGAAACCCAACCACAACTTCGGGGTGGGAGGGAGCCTATCAAACTCATACAAAAATAACTTTCTTTTTACGAAAAACATACAGTGGGGAAAATAAAATAGAATACCTAACAGACTGTCATTTACCACTGATCCAGTTCTGTCTTACTTGGATGATACAAATTATTTTAAAATCCACTGATGGACAATTCCGTTATTAGGATCAACTGTAAAACGCACAAAAATTAGTTTATGTGGAGGTTATACAAAATATTAAATTACTGGGTAACACTTGCCATCCAGCCTTAACTGGCTCTTTTGCTTAGTCCTACAACTAAAATTTAATCTCCTGCTTTGATATTCAAGGACTGTGATTTCTTTGTACCTCTGGTAAACCTAGAAATGAATCTGTGTGTATTGTCCATGATTAATGCAGATGCATGTTGCTGTAGTCTTTGTTTGAGAAGGAGAAGAATCTCCTTCTTGTTTCCCTCCCAGTAGCTTTGCCAGGGATCATCTGATACCTGCATGATTCTAACTCACAAAGCCTCTTTTCCAGGCTGGGATTTTTGTTTGAGCGCAGTTCTCCATGGTTTGAAACACATCTGCATCCATTTGGGCTTACAAGACTTCTTTTCCTCCTGTTTTTTTTTTAACCATATAGCACTTTTTGTTCTTGGTTGTTTAAAATCAAACACAGAGCTCAAAGGCTTGTATTTTACATACATTTACAGCTGATCTTAATATAGGTATTGTCTCTCTGTAGATTTTGGACATTGCATTTCATTCCAATTTGATGGATCCATCAAGGAGTTAAATGTTATACGTACACAGTGTTAAAATAATTACGGGGATGTATAAAAGGCAATCCTGAAAACATACTTTGTATTTTAAAAATGAGGGTTGAACAGCAGTTTTCAAAACGTCACAGTGAAATAATCAGCCAGCTCTCCAGGCATGTCTGGAAGCAAAGTAAATGTACAAGAGTTCTTGCAAAAGGACTCTTTCATGGCTGACAGCTAAATGTGTAAGCAAATGATAAGAAACACAAAACAACAGTGCGGAGAGAAAAAAAAAACTCCTAGGGTCCCAAAGTGTGGAAAGACCAAATTGGTGTATGACTAACTTAGTCCACCAGCAATTTATTGGGCTCATGGCATTTTGCCAACCAAGTAAAATGTTACTCAAGCAGCTTAGTATTCCCACAGGTGAGGGACCCATTTAGTCAAAATAAGATTGTTATCTACTATAGTGGCAACTTGCCAGCCTTTTAAGTTACGAGAGTTATCTAAATGTAACAGAGATTTCCACTGAAAAAAAATCTGACCATTTATAGGGATCATTAACTTAGTGCACCAGCAATATTCAGTTGTCTACCGATGAAGGGAAATGTAAACAATTGAGAGAAATATAAATACAGAGAGGCAAAGAGACATGCAACACCACGCCATGAACACTGGATACCAACAACACTGATAACAGGGCATCAAACATCAAAGAGCATCCGCACAGGATTCATTTCCAGAAGCTGGCAATGCAAACATCAAGAATTTCCCTCCATAGATGCAGATTGGCACAGGACTGGCTTGGCTGGGTGAGAACATTATTTAATCATTTTTTGTGTATGTGCTTAAATGCTAAGAAATGTATTTTACTTTATATATTCTTACTTCTAAGAATGTTGATATTTTAAGAAATAAATTCTCTTTTTTATTATTGTTTTTTTAAGCTATAAAATCCTGCATTTTAAGAACATAACTAAAACATTCTTTTGGGGATTTCTAGCATTTTGGATGGAAAATCTGACCAAAGCTTTTACCAGCAACATGTATCGTTTCATATACATATTTTCAAGCATTTGGGCCTACAGTTCTTCCATAGGTATAAAACTTTTGGATGTTTGAAATATTTTTATGCTTTTTAATGTATCTAGAATCATTGCAACAATTTAAAAAATGTCTGTCTTGATACCCAGATGAATTCTGATATGACTGGAAATGATTATCTGGTTTAATTCTGAAATTAACCCTTTTCCTGGCATAAATGCCAGCTGTGATGAAAACGAGCTTCTGATTCTTTTCCTAGAGGTCTGTAAAGATCTATAGGGATCTTAGGAGATTGTTCAGGCATCAGACTTTCTGACCTGACAGATCAATATGGCCTCACACTTTTTTGGACAAATTACTTTAAATTGTTACAAATAAAAAACAATTGTAGTTGTGTTTGTTCATTAGAAGTCCAAAATCCACAGGTCAGCCAAATCTAGGACATATTTCCTCAACAGGATTCTGGCCTTTACATTGTACATTTGCTCAGTAGAAACAGAATATACAAAAAGGGGTTTTCTTAAATATATCTCATGATAGTTTCTTCAAACCATCAAAGAAAAAAGTAGCTCTGATGACGTTATTTCTGGAATTTCAAACTGCTTAATAATAATAATAATAATAATAATAATAATAATAATAATAATAATAATAATAATAATAATAATAATAATAATAATAATAATAATAATAATAATACAGTGGTGCCTCGCACAACGATTGCTTCATACAACGATGAATTCACACAGCAATGGGTTTTTTTGAGGAATTTCCCCCATCTTTTAACGATGTTCTCTATGGGGGAATTTCACTTAACGATGTCCCTTTTTGCTCATTTAAAAGTGTCTTAAAATGTTTGAAACCTGTTTTAAATGCTTGGATTCCATAGTGCACCTTGTGAAACATGTGCAAACTTAATTTGGTTTTGTTCTGAGTCTTCATTAATTTTTGGTGATTTTTTTATTTTCCCCATTTAAATCAATTGAATGGACAGTTCAATGCATTTAAATAGGGAAAACAAAAAATCACCAAAAATTAAGGACGACTCAGAACAACACCAAATTAAGTTTGCATAGGGTTCAGGAGGTGGGTTAACGATTGCAAGGATTTATAACCTGTTCCAAATATTGTAAGACACTTAAAAATGAGCGAAAAGGGACATCGGAAAGGACTTCAAAAGCACTGAAGCCGGCTTCAGTGCTTTTGAAGCTCTTCCGTTTTCGCTCATTTTTAAGGGTCTTACAATATTTGGAACAGGTTTTAAATGCTTGCAATCGTTAGCCCACCTCCTGAACCATATGCAAACTTAATTTGGTGTTGCTCTGAGTCGTCCTTAATTTTTAGTGATTTTCTGAATTTTCTCTCATTGGAATGCATTGGACGGAAAGTTCAATGCATTCCAATGAGAGAAAATTTTAAAAAATCACCAAAAATTAAGGACGACTCAGAACAACACCAAATTAAGTTTGCATAGGGTTCAGGAGGTGGGCTAAAGATTGCAAGCATTGAAAACCTGTTCCAAACATTGTAAGGCACTTTTAAATGAGTGAAAAAGGACTTCGCAAAGCCATTGAAATTTATTGAGTCGGCTTCAATACATTCCAATGAAGGAAACACTGTTTCACTCAACGATGTTTCCTATGGGTTTTTTCACTTAAAGACGGCAATCCGTTCCAATTGGAATGGATTAACCGGTTTTCAATGCATTCCTATGGGAAATGGTGTTTCACATAACGATGTTTCACACAACGTTGATTTTTTTGGAACCAATTAACATCGTTGTGTGAGGCACCACTGTAGTAGTAGTAGTAGTAGTAGTAGTAGTAGTAGTAGTAGTAGTAGTAGTAGTAGTAGTAGTAGTAGTAATAATAATAATAATAATAATAATAATAATAATAATAATAATAATAATAATAATAATAATAATAATAATAATAATAATAATAATAATAATAATAATATGATTTATATACTATCCATCTGGCTACCAGGGCCACTTTGGACAGTTTACAACAAAAAACAGGAATAGTCAACATGATCATATTAAATAAAATACACATAAACTAATATAAAAGAATGAACATATACTAAACATTATTAATTAAGAGCATTATAAACTTAAAAATGCAACACAAGACAAAGATATTTAAATTAGGTATCTGCCTGTGGAGCCAGTGGCATAGATTTCAGTTCCCATGCTGTGCATCTCAAGAAAAGAGCCAGCCTGTGTGACTTTGGGGAAATTTCTCAATCCCAGGAGATTCCCAGAAGAAGGAAGTGGAAAACTGTTTCTGAGTATTCTATACCTAGAAAACCCTGAAAAGAGTTTCCAAAAGTTGGAGTTGGCTTAACAGCATATAATTATTATGGTTCAGTGGTTAAACCACTGTACTGCAGCCAAACTCTGCTCACAACAAGGCAGCAATCCAGGTAGCCAGCTGAACGTTCACTCAGCCTTCCATCCTCCCAAGGTAAGTGAAACGAGTAAAAAATTCACAAACTAAAATGCAGTTTCCCATAGGAACATATGCATGGGGGCGGCACTATAAACCTCCCAGACACAATGCATCTTGGGGAAACTTGCTTCATATTGCGAAAAAAAAAATACATAAACCGAGACATTATTTTCAATGGATTGTCTTTTGTAAACCGAAAATTACGTTAACCGAGGCGTCCGTAAACCAAGGTACCACTGTATGTATATTGTATAATGGCTACTGAAGCACTGGAGAAATGACAAAGACCAAACATTTGTCGAATTGCTCTTGCTGTGAGATATTTATTTATTTAAAATATTTTTACCCAGCTTTTCTCCTTAAAAGGATCCAAGGCAGTTTACAACATTAAATGGACAATATTTAAAAGCAAAAAACGGTAAATACAGAAATATTTTAAAAGAATTAAGCAAGTATCATGCTAAAACGGTAAATAAAGTCAATACTAAAAACACATTTAAAAGCAAAAGATCACAACAATCCAACTGCAGATATGCAGCTAAACACAGCTTTTCTGCACAGTTTCTTTGAAGTGAGTTGGAGTGGGCTAAATAGAGCTGCCATGAGCTCCAATAGCCATTTGGTGCAATCATCACATCCAAACTGCATACAGACCTCAATCAATTCTACTGGGTCCATGGCAGCCAGTTTTCAATTTGCCAATATTGTGAAGGGGATTACAAAAAGAGCCACTTCAGGATAGTGATAAATTAACAAGTGGATAAGGAGCCACTTCAGGATAGTGACATGGCTCTGTAGAGCCAAAGAGCCTTCGTTAGCTCCACAGAGGGGCTGAGGAAATGGGGTATCAGAGCAGTGCAGTCTGTTTGAGAACCTGCTGGATTTAGCTGTAGGCAGGTTTTTGGCTGGATCTTTAAGAAGAAATAAAACAAAAACTCCTTCATTGTCTCCTCTTGTTTCCTCCTATTTCCGGGAGGAAGTTTTCCATTTGTCTTTTACATTGGGCACAGGCTGGTTCACTCCAGCAAAGATGTTGTCTGATCACCAGCTTTAGGAATGAACCAGCCTTGTTTTCAGACATGAAGAGCCATAATTTCCTCTTCATCCCGGTAGACATCATTAGGTATATTGTGTTTTTCTTTCAGTTCTGTTACAGAAAACAAATTCTTAAGCACAGAATGAGAACGACTTTGTTCTGTGTCTTCTTTTGCACCTTCCTCCGATTAGTATATCTTGCAATTAGACTTAGAAAGGAAGAAAGTAGATCCATCAAGCCTGAACTCTGTCCAGCCTGGAAATAGTTAACAATGGTAGCACTTATCTAAGTAATCTGAGTTGCCTTGCATTAAAATTAATGGGACAATTCACACCTCAGAGGCATTGCCACAGGGTCTCTGCCAATTCAGGTAGTCTCTTACTTTTGCATCACTCATTTGCATCACAAATGAAACCTCAACTTTTAATGTAATGGAGAGACTTGCCTGCATTTCCTAGTTAGTTATTTCCTACCTTCCATCCAGGCCTGCCCTGGTAAGGGATAATAACGAAGCATAGACAAATCTGTCAATTTCAGTTTCTTATTTTTGCAGTCTCCTCTTGCACATTTGTGCATTTTAAACCAGCATACGTTTTATATTTGGGATACCCAGTGTGGTGTAGTGGATAGAGTGACAGACTAGGACTCAGGAAACCCAGGTTTGAATCCCCACTTGGCCATGGAGACTTCCTCGGAGTGTGGAATTGGTAAAACCACTCCTTAAGTATCATATTTACCTCAAAAGCTCTGTGAGGGTCACTAGAAATGGATTCTGACTTGATGGCACAGAGCACATTAAAATGCAGATGAATTTTTTTAATAATAATAATAATAATTTATTGTCATTGTAAGTATATACACATACAACGAAATTCATGCATGATTTTCTTAATATATCTTTGTGCTAACATATGTATTTTTGCATGTCTTTTTCATTAACGTATGTATTTTTGTACATATATTTTAATTTGAAAAGTGCTTTGTAAAAAATTGAAAAAATATTTTGTTTTTGTTTAGTCGTTAAGTCATGTGCGACTCTTCGTGACTCCATGGACCAGAGCACGCCAGACCCTCCTGTCTTCCATTGCCTCCCAGAGTTGAGTCAAATTCATGTTGGTAGCTTCGATAACATTGTCCAACCATCCCGTCCTCTGCCGTCCCCTTCTCCTCTTGCCTTCACATTTTCCCAACATCAGGGGCTTTTCCAGGGAGTCTTCTCTTCTCATGAGATGGCCAAAGTATTGGAGCCTCAGCTTCAGGATCTGTCCTTCCAGTGAGCACTTAGGGTTGATTTCCTTCAGAATTGATAAGTTTGATGACCTTGCAGTCCAGCGAACTCTCAAGAGTCTCCTCCAGCACCAGAATTCAAAAGCATCAGTTCTTCAGCGGCCAGCTTTTCTCACAAGAAGCAGACGTCTTTTAATTTCGTGGCTGCCGTCACCATCCACAGTGATCATGGAGCCCAAGAAGGTAAAATCTGTCACTGCCTCCATATCTTCCCTTTCTATTTGCCAGGAGGTGATGGGACCAGTGGCCATGATCTTAGGTTGTTGTTTTTTTTAAAAAAAAATATTGAGCTTCAGACCATTTTTGCACTCTTCTCTTTCACCCTCATTAAGAGGTTCTTTAAGTCCTCCTCACTTTCTGCCATCAGAGTGGTATCAACTGCATATCTGGGGTTGTTGATATTTCTTCTGGCAATCTTAATTCCGGTTTGGGATTCCTCCAGTCCGGCCTTTTGCATGATGTATTCTGCATATAAGTTGAATAAGTAGGGAGACAATATACAGCCTTGTCATACTCCTTTTCCAATTTTGAACCAATCAGTTGTCCATATCCAGTTCTAACTGTTGCTTCCTGTCCCACACATAGATTTCTGAGGAGATGGATAAGGTGGTCAGCCACTCCCATTTCTTTAAGAACTTGCCATATTTTGCTGTGGTCCACACAGCTAAAGGTTTTTACGTAGTCAATGAAGCAGAAGTAGATGTTTTTCTGGAACTCTCTGGCTTTCTCCATAATCCAATGCATGTTAAAAGGTAAAGGTAAAGGTTCCCCTTGACAATTTTTTCTCCAGTCGTGTTCGACTCTAGGGGGTGGTGCTCATCCCCGTTTCCAAGCCATAGAGCCAGCGTTTTGTCCGAAGACAATCTTCCGTGGTCACATGGAACACTGTTACCTTCCCACCGAGGTGGTCCCTATTAATCTACTTGCATTTGCATGCCTTCGAACCGCTAGGTTGGCGGGAGCTGGGACAAGTGATGGGCACTCACTCCGTCACGTGGATTCGATCTTATGACTGCTTGGTCTTCTGACCCTGCAGCACAGGCTTCTGCGGTTTAGTTCCTCTGGACTTGCCATAGTTTGCTGTGGTCCACACAGTCAAAGGATTTTGCATAGTCAATGAAGCAGAAGTAGATGTTTTTCTGGAACTCTCTGGCTTTCTCTATAATCCAGCGCATGTTAGCAATTTGGTCTCTAGTTCCTCTGCCCCTTCAAAATCCAGCTTGTACTTCTGGGAGTTCTTGGTCCACATACTGCTAAAGCCTACCTTGGAGGATTTTTAGCATAACCTTGTTAGTGTGTGAAATGAATGCAATTGTACAGTAGTTGGAGCATTCTTTGGTACTGCCCTTCTTTGGGATTGGGATGTAGACTGATCTTTTCCAATCCTCTGGCCACTGCTGAGTTTTCTGAACTTGCTGGCATATTAACTGTAGCACCTTAACAGCATCATCTTTTAAGATTTTAAATACAGTAGTTCAGCTGGAATGCCATGTCCTCCACTGGCTTTGTTGTTAGCCATGCTTTCTAAGGCCCACTTGACTTCACTCTCCAGGATGTCTGGCTCAATATCAGGAACCACACTATCTGGATTGTCTGGGACATCCAGGTCTTTCTGGTATAATTCCTCTGTATATTGTTGCTACCTCTTCTTGATGTCTTCTGCTTCTGTTAGGTGCCTACCATTTTTGTTCTTTTCGTGTCTATTTTTGCACAAAAATTTCCTTTAATATCTCTGGTTTTTCCCTTTCTATTATTTTCCTCTATTTCTTTGCACTGTTCATTTAAGATGGCCCTCTTGTCTCTCCTTGCTATTATTTGGAAGTCCAAATCCAATTTTCTGTAACTTTCCCTATCTCCCTTGCATTTTGTTTCCCTTCTCCTCTCTGCTATTTGTAAGGCCTCGTTGGACAACCAGTTTGCTTTCTTGCATATCCTGTTCTTTGGAATGGTTTTTGCTGCTGCCTCCTGTACAATGTTACGAGCCTCTGTCCAAAGTTCTTCAGGCACTCCGTCCACCAAATCTAGTTCCTTAAATCTGTTCTTCACTTCCACTGTGTATTCACAAGGGCTTTGGTTTAGATCACTGGTTCTTAACCTTTGTTACTCAGGTGTTTTTGAACTGCAACTCCCAGAATCCTCAGCCAGCAGAGCTGATGGTAAAGGCTTCTGGGAGTTGCAGTCCAAATCTCCTGAGTAACCCAAGGTTAAGAACCAGTGGTTTAGATTATACCTGACTAGCCGTGGTTTTTCCTACTTTCTCCAGTTTAAGCTTGAGTTTTGCTATAAGAAGCTGATGATCAGAGCCACAGTAAGCTCCAGGTGTTGTTTTTGCTGACTGTATTGAGCTTCTCC
This sequence comes from Pogona vitticeps, assembly GCF_051106095.1. Lineage (NCBI taxonomy): Eukaryota > Metazoa > Chordata > Lepidosauria > Squamata > Agamidae > Pogona > Pogona vitticeps. The sequence continues at coordinate 27,856,989 of NC_135783.1, read as the reverse complement.
ATCTCTGGCTGCAAAGAATATAATCAATCTGATTTCGGTATTGCCCATCTGGTGATGTCTATGTGTAGAGTCGCCTCTTATGTTGTTGGAAAATAGTGTTTGTGATGACCAGCTTGTTCTCTTGACAAAACTCTTAAAAAATATACTGACACCAATAACTGTGCTTTAGTTTAGGAAATGAAAAATCGGGTATGTTTGTAGTGAAATGCGAGCTAAATGAATTTTCTTCTTCCCTGATTAGAGCTTGGAAAATTTACTCTATTTTACTACTGTGGGAAGGCTGCCCTCCTCCCCGCAAGTAAGGGCAAGTTTCCCGACCTGCAGTTCACCTGTGGACTGGGGTGGTGACATATAGTATACAATACTTTGGAGGCCGCATGTGTGGACATGGAGGGCTGTGGGTTGAAGAAGGAGCATTAGGGGAATGAGGAGGACTGCTGGGGCACACCGTTCACTGAGAGGCATTCGAAGCCCAGGAAGTGCCAGCTTAACTAGAGTACTCAACGGCCAGCTGGGAAATTATTTGTCACAGGGAGCTGAACACCAGGCATTGGGAGGAGTTCTTTGTGCCATCAGCCTTCATTTCCCTCATCGCTAGTTCATACAGCCCTTTAAACATTGTGATTTCATATAAACAGTGGCAACATATTGTAAACAGAATAGTCAGGAGGACCAAGTAAAAAACTTGAGACAGTTTCTGTCCTTTCCATCTGACTCAGTAATTAAAATGTGTCTCAAAAGTACAAAGGAAGAAAAAGATCTTTCTATGAACATATGGAAGCATGTAGTGGTTAGTTCATTAATTCTTTTGTGGCAGTTAGTCATACAGTGTTACAGCAAGAAGGTAACTCTGTTTAGTCCAGGATTTCCCAAAGCCAAAGAGCTAAAATGCAATCCTGATCATTCTGTAAATTGCTGAGGATATTAAATGTTAAGTATAAAGTTACCAGGAAACAATAGAAGCCATTTCGTGCTATGCTTTCCCACAGCTTAACATTCTGTGTGAGGCCCAGCTAATTTTGGCTTCAGACACTGACTCGGGGACTGGAAAGTTGGATACCATGGATAAAGAAGCCATTTGGCAGGCAAAAGGAAAATACATTAACCATCACTAAATCTTGCTTACTCAAACCATGGATCATAAAAGAGTCTGCTTCCATAAAAGATCTTTCGAATAGTGATGCCATCTCTTCTAGATAACTTTTCTTCCTTTGTATCCATACCTTTATATATATTACAAGATTTTTCAGTTATTCTAAGGCTGACTGTGTCAAGAGTGTAGAAGCAGAGAAAACATAGGGAACCAGCACAGATGACAAGAGTAGAAACAGGGTGATTATAGTTCCTCTTCCTTTAGCCATTTCTGCAACTGCAGCTACACCCTTGGCCTGCCACAGCCATTGCTAGAAGCATGTTGCCAAATTTCAAAGTATTGAAAAGATTACAATGAAGGATGCTTTATTTAGAAACTCTACGAAAAGTTTCTACAGTGCTATATGTCAGCCATTCTCAACGTTTTTTGGTCACAACCATAAACACAATATGAAAGAAACATAGGCTAATTCAAGATTGTATTAGTAACCTAACAAACTTTGTAAGGTGGTGTGTGAAGAATCGTTTACAGTCTGTGCCCCTCTTCAAATGTGCCATGGTCCCCCAGGGGCCATATGGCCCCCATTGAGAATGGCTGCTGAATGGTATAGAAGGCCATTCTAGCATCTTCCTACACATCTTCGAACCCACACCATCGAAATGACTGGACTTAATCTGCAAGCAGATAAGCTCCAGTCATTTCGATGGCATGGGTTCAAATCCCACCGCTGCCACCATGTGGTGCCCAAGCCTCCCTAAGGAGTGCTTAGCACTTGGTCAGAGAGTTCGACAGGCCACATACCTACCACCTTTGCACTGAGGCAAGTCCCAAGACCTCAGTAGTGCATAGCGTAAGCCCTTTGAACAAGTCTGACCTTTTAAAAAAACTTTATTTATACCCAGTACTTTGCAAGTACAGACACATGGGCTTTGTGAGTTAGGTAGGACTCTTAAAGATAGCTAGTTTGTGGCCCTCTGCACTCCCTAGATTTAGCCAGATCCTGCTGTTCAAGAGACCTGTCCTTTTGTAAGAATTTTTATACTTATTTTTTATTAGAAAAATAGAGTTTCATAGAATCTATTTATATTGCTCAAGCTTTAGCATAAAGAACATACTCAGATAGGCGGGATATAAATAAAATAAAATAAAATAAAATAAAATAATAATAATAATAATAATAATAATAATAATAATAATAATAATAATAATAATAATAATAATAATAATAATAATAATAATAATAATAATAATAATAATAAAAAGGTTATTACAGTTAAAATAAAATAACAAATCCACATTAAAATTAAAAAAAACACTACTAAACTGGGCTAGCCCCACCTCCTTCTTTCACTTTACTCAAATTCTCTTTTCTTTAAACCACATGCTCAAACCATCAAGTCCTTTTTCTCTCCAATCATCATGGAATAAAACCTCTCCCACATAATCCATCGTCCATTTTTTACATTCTCTAACTCCTCCTTTCTTCTTGACACTTCATGGCTGTTAACCAATTAGCCTCAAGGGGCTGTAACACCTTCCTCCACCCCCAATTCCCATGAAGATGCAGGTGTTTTATCTCTTCTCCAATTAGCTCGGAATGTTGAGTCTTTCACTGGCCTCTTTGTCTGACCTTCAGCTTTATCTTGAACCACGTTGTACCGGTTTTCAGAAAAACACTCTCATAGCACTTAGAACAACACATTCCAATGTCTCTCAAATCATCTTCACACAGAACCTGTCTAACTCCATCCTACATTTCTCTGACTACATATCCCACTCTGCTTCAATTCCATCACAAGACCTACTGCAGTTGCAGTCAAATTTTAGTGACAAGGACAAGTGCCTGCAAGAACCTCCTGGCTGGACTTGGCTGTGTCCCTGAGGGCTGAAGAGGGCAGCCTGCCCTATCTGCCTCCCAAGTCCCTGACCCTTGGATTACAATTCCCCAATATACCTTGACAACACATGGCAGGGGTTCCTGTCATCACACCTGAAAATAAGAAACAGCAGATGACTCTCTGGCCAAGCCTCCTGGAGAAGCAGCACATGGTGCTCTATAGCTAAGAGATGCAGTGAAAGGCACAAGGGCCAACTCTATCATTAGTCAGAGTCCAGCAGTTACCTCAAGTTGCAAATGCTGGTGGGAGGATGTTAAGCAGTGGAGTATTAACAAACAGAACTGTGTAGGTCCACACTATATGTGTGGAACACTGTAAATTAGATGGCTTCCCTTCATTGCTGTGGAAGACAACACCCATAACAAAGTAAGACTGAGCTGCCAGACTGGCTGGCTTTTGTACATGAAGTGGAAAGGATGGGCAGCATATTCTTAGCTTCAGGGGGCCATATCTTGATCCTCCTCTAGTAGCCATAGATTAAGTTTTAACTTCCCTCTGTACCTGTTACATGCACTTAAACATTAACTAATTATTTTTCTTACGAGCTGTCATGTACATCGGCAAGGAATATACTTTGGTCATAGACCCTTGATTTCTTTTTGGCTTATTCAGAAATAATTAAATTTATTTACAAATGGTTGTTGTGGGTTTTTCGGGCTCTTTGGCCATGTTCTGAAGGTTGTTCTTCCTAACGTTTCGCCAGTCTCTGTGGTCAGCATCTTCAGAGGATAGCACTCTGCTGTCCTCTGAAGATTCAGGCCACAGAGACTGGAGAAACGTTAGGAAGAACAACCTTCAGAACACGGCCAAAGAGCCCGAAAAACCCACAACAACCATTAGATCTTGGCCGTGAAAGCCTTCGCAAATTTATTTACAGACTTTACCACAGAGAAGAAATCTGTGATATTTCAAGGGCCTGCCTGGTCTTAGGGCTAGATCCTGAATCTCACGGTTTGAGAGGCTGCTGGCCTGCTAATCTGTACAGTATATCCATATAATACAGGTTTCATACTACAGTATATACTAGCAACAATGCTTGAAACAAATAGTAGCAAGGGCAACCAGGAGTTCTGTTAAACTTTGTCCAGGAATTCCCCTCCTACTTACCCAGCACCAACACTCGAGTGAGAGAGTCACTTTGGGTAGCAGGTGTGGGAAGCAGTAAAAGCCGTTTTTTAGCTGTTTGTCCTGGACTAGGATCACACAATGAGTAGACAGAGTGGGTTGTATCTGGCTAGGAAATGTTGGGGAAAGTGGAAGGCAGCAGAAAAAGAGGAAGACTGAATGATTGAAATTTTGTTGCTTAATGTCATAAGTCATAACTAGAGTAGGTCCATTGAATCAACAGAACTTATTTAGGACTTGGCTCTTTAAATTCCCACGGATTCTGTGAGGCTATTGATTCTGTGAGGCTATACTAGTTGCGACTCCTTATGCTACACAACAGGATTTCAGCCAATAGGAAATGGATTGCCTCCGTAAAGGAAGTAACAGCCTGGAGTTTGCAAGAACTGAGTAAAGCAGTTAACAACAAATCTTTTCAGGGTTACTAAGTCATATGGTCATTTTATTGACAGGGCAAGGAGAGGTTTTTGAGAGATGGTGTAAAAATCACTGGGCTGCTGCTGACTAGGACTTACTTTAACCTGGCCGCAATCAGTGGCATTGACTGCTACTTCTCCACACACTCCTCTTGTTCTGAATCTAGAGCAGATAGAGCGTGTAGTATGTTTCAGGGAAGAGGAAGGAAAGGGGAAACAGACTGAAAAGTATGTTGTGCAAGCAGACATCCTTTGATGTCATAATGGATGTAAGCTGCTACTACTACTGTTAATAATTTACTAAATGTCAGAAGGCCAGATTTTCCCTTAGAGCCAATTAGATGCTGATGATACTACTTAAACAACAACCACAATAAAGAACTTGGACAAGCAAATTTCTCTGTCTGGCTATATCCCTTTCTTTCTCTATAGGACTTCTTACTAAGGCCAGAATCCTGCTGCACAAAAATCTGGGCAAGTAACAGTAATTGCACATGTAGTTTCTCCCCATTGGCAAGGTATCTGTCATACAGCCATGATCATGCAACCAACTGTGCAACCACAGTGAGACCAGTCGCATGGCAGACACCCCATCAAAAGAGGGAAAGCACTTAAGTAATGACCATTCTGTAACCAGCTTTTCCCAACAGGACTCTGGCATAAATTTTCAACAGTACTCCTAACAATTGAATGGAAGTTGCCATTGTATTCCAACTCATATAGCTCTGAATTACTTTTTCATTGCTGCCATTATACACAGCTAAGATTTGATGTTTTAACTATAGCAAATCTATTTTCAAAACAAATGCATACTTTTGGGCAGTCACTGTATAAATTCACCCAAAACCATTTGTTCATATTGTGAGATGCCTCCAATTTCTGGCAATCTTGGCCCAGAAGTTACTTAATACTGACAGCTATTATCAACTCATTTTAAAAAAAGAATAATATTCTGTCTCGAGGACCTTTTTTCTTGTCTTCCTTTTTTCCTTTTTCTCTTTTTTCTTTTGCTCTGTCAAAGTTTCTGCAGTAGACAGCCAAAGATGAAGAAAACCAAGAAGGGGGGGGGGGGGGAGAGAAGGAATTCTTCCAAGTATAACATTAAAAGGTCTTGCCTTAAGACCATGGATTTCCTTTTTGGTACTTTCAAAGAATGCGTCTTTAGTTCTCTTTGGCTGTGTGACCAGCAGTTGTGGGGTGTGTCTGTGGTTTTTCTCCTCTTCACAGTGACTCTATTGTTCTGAAACTGGAGCCAACTTATGGAAAGAAATTGAATGTTTATGTAACTTACTGTGCTTTAGACACGAATCGGGGGAGAAAAAAAATGACTGATGGAGGAAGGCCAGTCAAAACAGGATTTTTCTTCCTTTCTGGACACAGATGTTGGAAAAACACAGCTCCATCTTCATATTAAATCAAACAGCATTTCCATTTTTAGAAAGGGCTTTTTTAATTAAGTAGGTCAGCAAAACAAAACCATCCCCTATTTGATCAGCGCTCCAAGTTGTTTGTTTTAAAAATGTGCCAGTAGTTGAGTGCTACTCTGTTGTCAGCCTTACAGCTTCAGGAGACTGGAGAAATGAGAACGGTGTGATTGGGCAATACCAGTATCTGTGTTGCCAAGCCACAAATATATACAGTTGGCAGATTCCTGCTAGACTCCAGATGTCAAGTGCCCTACTAACTAGAATGTACTTTCCTGGACATGCTGTTTCCAGTTTAACTGGGTCATGCAGAAGAGTGTAAAAAGGAGAGGTACACAAAGAAAGTAATAACAGGAGGAAATGTCTCCTCTCTTCACATCTTTTGTGTGTGTGTGTGTGTGTGTGTGTGTGTGTAAGTGCAAGAGGAAAAGCAAAACTATAATGATCACAACTCTACTGAACAATCAGAAAACCAATAATCTCCATGTTATTTAGATTGTTGGTCTATCCAAACATATGCTGTCAACTCTAAATATAAGCAGGTCTCCGGAGTCTTGCTTTAACCTACCTGGAGATCTTGGCAACTGAACCTTGAAGTTGCATGCAAAACATATGCTCAGTGTCTGCCCTTCCCAAAAGTTGCTTTGGCATCAGTTCAAGAACTTTTTAGGGTAGTGACAGACCATAATAAATAACAGGCTTATTTCTTTTTGAATAGTCCTGGCAAAGTAAATAGGAGGCTTTGATCTGAACGGATGGTGGATGGCAGATAAATAGCCCTGTCTTTAAAATGTCAACTGAATTTCAAGATCATCCCTACAATTTTCCTCACTTTATGTTGAAACGAATTGAGCAATGCTAATAAGAGATGCAAAATGCGCACAGGCTGTACACAACATATATACCAAAGATGCAATTTAAATCCCACCCATCCCTCAGTGAATTCAGCATCAAGGAGGCCTCCTTACCACGTTAGACATAGTAAGGTGGATACCCCAGAAAGCAGAGAAGGAAGTGTGTTTGTTAATTTTTTTTTCCCTTGGCTTTTTGGTGTCACAAAAAGGAGGAATTTTGCAAGTTATTAACTATTAGTATTACTTTTACTACTAGGGAGTTGGAGAGGACCCATGAGATTTTTCTGCCTCAGGTGCCAAAATAATTAGTCTAGTTCAAGTCCTATGAATCTTGACCGGGTTGCGGGGGGGGGGGGGGAGAGAGAACAACGTTCTCTGTGCCTCCTCAGACAGCAAAGTGCCTTAAGTGTTCTACATAGGCAGTCTGTGACTGAAATATAGACTGGTGCCTGTGTGTGCGTACACATTTTATAGTGAGGCAACCTCCCTGCTCATTCCATTAATTGCTGTTCCCCTGTTTTCTCCTCAAACCCACCTTGTGAGGCAGGTTACACTAGGAGGTGCTAAGGGCCTTTAAATTGCTTGATGAGCTTCATATATGATATTTGAACTCACATTTAAACACAGGTTTCCCCAGTCACATGGCAGCACTTTCACAGATACACAGTATTGGCTGTTAGGTCACTTTAGCAGGCATCCCAAACAGGTTGAAGCAAAGGACCAGGAAGAACTAGTATTTGTATTCGCAAAGGCTTTCATGGCTGGGATCTAATGGCTGTTGTGGGTTTTTCGGGCTCTTTGGCCGTGTTCTGAAGGTTGTTCTTCCTGATGTTTCGCCAGTCTCTGGCGATCCTTCAGAGGATCTGAAGATGCTGGCCACAGAGACTAGTGAAACGTCAGGAAGAACAACCTTCAGAAGACAGCCAAAGAGCCCGAAAAACCCACAACAACCATCAGAACTATTATTTACTCTCTTAGATGGTAATGTCTCATTTCACAGAAGACAAGCCCTCATATTAAGTAGGGACCTATGGTAAGCTGCTGCTGAGAAATATTGTAAGTTCCACCTTATTCACCTGTTTTTTTTCTTGGAACCTTTACACAAGACTGCAGTCTCAGTTAATATGGATTGTATACATGTACATTGTTGCATGCCATCACATCAGTTCTGATGTACGATGGTCCTCAAGTATTTGAGGTCGTCGAGGAATGGTTGAATTTCCATGACTGAACAGGGCTCTGAACACAGGTCTGCTGAGTCCTACTATAACACTCTGTCTCACTGGCTCTTGATAAATACATACCACATAAGGACAGCAATAACTATCATTAGTTGAACACTGTGTTTGTCAATGTTTTTTTTTTAATTTTTTACCCTAACTTTAATTTGGGACCAACTTCCATTATAATTCCCATTTTATAGACACAGAGACGTCTGAAGATGACGGAGGCAAAGGAGCAGGGGCCTTCCCTGCCAGATTCCGAAGCAGAAGTGAACGGGCCTAGCAACTGAATTTAATTTCAACATTGGAGATGGCACAGCCTCCTCCACTGAACCTCAGGAAAGGTTTTTAAGTCTGGAGGGTGCAGGGCAGGGTCGTGTGACATACGCAACATTTGTCCCTCAACAAAAGGGAATGACTGGGTGGCTACTGATGCCTCACACACGCACAACCCAAGCATCTGCTGCCTGAGAAATTTTCCTCAGCACTCAGTGCAGACAGGAAGCTGAAGCTGAGAAAAAGCAGCTCCTTGGATCCATTCAGCCAGTTCAGGATGCAACTGGGATTTTTACCCCACCCTGCTTAGCCAAAGTCCAAGCCCGACAAAAGCTTGGCTTCAGTGAAAATTCTCCAGCTTGGTAACAGAATCTAGCCTAATAAAACATTAATTTGCCATGTGGCCCACCAGTCAGACATCTGCTGGGTGTTTTAAAAGCCTCCCACTTCATTTGAGCATGTAAGGGACTGAGTTCTGCAGCCATCTATTCTACAGAGACTCTTGTTTGTAGAGGCCGATCAACAGAGCGCAATGTGAGGTTTGGATTTCTTGGCTTTCCCAAGTAAAACCTGAAAGCAATTAAAGCTCAGTGCCATGCCAAATCAGTTACGCAGGCAATGCTGGATTTTCCCATGGAAGAATTATACAAGGCCCCGGCTGCATTTGATGCAAACTAGAACACACAAAGCATAACTTTGCTCTGAGAGAAGCAGGCCAGCTTGTGGGCAGATTCCATTTTTTTTCTTTCTTTTTTATTTTTTCTAGAAATGCATGCACAGTAATCAATTACGAGCAGCATGTCACCGGCACTAACAAAGTGGCCCATTCTCTGAAGAATCTGCTGCAGACAATAATATCTGTTTTCTAAAACAAGAGGTCCTTGGGGCTCAAGCTCCCTGGAATGCATTGCCCTATCATCTTTCATTCCTAATCACACATGTATGGAGGCCAGTCATGCTTGTTTGGTGGCACTTGGCACATGCTTGTGCACCATTCTCTTGTTCTATCTAGCTGTTTTCTTAACCAGCACTGCATAAGCAATAAACTTGGCAAACACAGAGCATGGACTGAGTTCCTACTCCAGTCCTCTGAATATGCCGGCCACAGAGACTGGTGAAACGTCAGGAAGAACAACCTTCAGAACACGGCCAGAGAGCCCAAAAAAACCCACAACAACCATCAAACTTGGCAAAGATTTGAAATTTTAAATCAAACAGCAGCACTAATCACCTCACATTAATAATATAACAATTGTGTTTCTTCAAGTTAATTCTGATTTATGGTGACCCTTTTTCAGGGTTTTCTAGGTACATTATAGGCAGAAGTGATTTACTATTCCCTTTTTCTGGGGCATCTTTGGACTGTGTAGCCTGCCCAAGGCCATGTAGATTGACTCTTCTGGGATGCACAGTGGGGAATCAGACTCCCAGCCTCTGGCTCCACAGCCAGACACCTAACTCACTGATCTATTCAGCCAACTTACAGCTCACATTGGTTGCAAACAAGCAAGCAAACAAACAAACAACAGCAATGGGTTTCATGCATGAACAAGGTGCTAGAGGAAAAGTCACACGCAGAAAATAAAATCCCTGAAAGTGTCAGGAATTAAATCTCAAAATAGCTCTATCTTCTAAAGTCCTCCCCTTGTATAAGTATTCAAGGCTCAAAGAAAATAAAATCTTCCACAAAATAAAATGCAAGAACCGGAACAAATACAGGCCATAATGACAAGATTTGTCCTGATGCCCATCTTGAGCACAGGTAATGATTAGTCTGTTACCAAAATCAAAGTGTGTTACAAGTGACACACTGTCAAGTTGGAAATCACTTGTAGTGACCTTAAGAGGGCTTGCAAGGTAACTGTGAATTTTAAGGAGTAGTTTTACCAGTTCCATCCTCCCTGTGTGAGTTTCCATGGATGAGCAAGGATTTGAACACAGGACTCCTGAGTCCTAATCCATCACACTGTCCATTGCATCATGGTGGGTGTGCCAAATCAAAGTGATAATGGCATAATTCCTATTCCAAAATAATATAGGCTCCTTTCTTGTCCCATTCTCTCTCTCTCTCTCTCTCTCTCTCTCTCTCTCTCTCAACTTAAACTTTACAATTGTAGCCCCTTCCTAAGGATATACCAAACTACATGGATAAACAATACATCCCTTAGAGATGACACCTATAAGCATTGATATGCCCTCATAGTACAAGAATGAGTCTGGTTCTTTCAATGAATTTGGCAAACCGTAGTCTAGATGAAGTCCTAATTGGCAACTTTTTAGCACTGTACTAGCCAAACCCTTGCAGGGGGCCCAGTGGCAAACCAGAACACTTCTTGTGTCAGGAAGGCACTTCCTTGGTTTTTAAAGATTGATTTTTATATATGTTGAACAAATATGTGAAGGCTAGGTCTAACAATATCATTCTATAGGTTAAGGTTGATCTCAGGCCTCCATGTCCAAGGGCATTGTATCTGTGAATATCAGATGCTAGGCCCAGGTGTCAACAACATCACAAACCCAGCTAGTAAAAATTGGTGCCAAACAGCTACCAAGGTTCCTGCCATTACTGTAGCTACTACCAAAATTTAGTTGAAGGCTTTCTCTGGTGCCAGAATACCCTCCCCCACCTTGGAGCTATACAGACTGGCAGCATGGAGGGTCCCTTCCTTTCCCCCTAGAGCCTCCAAAAAAATTCAGCAGCATGCTTCTGCTAACGGCAGAGCCCATTTCAAAGGCAGCTAGTACCGGTGGCAGGGACAGTAGAGACAGCTGAGGGACTAAGTCACAACTAGAGTAGGCTCATTGAATCAATGGAACTTATGGAGCAGTTGATTCAGTGATTCCCTACTCTAGTTGCAACTTCCTACTGGATATCAGCCAATGTGTCTCAAGTTGGGAGTAACACATGGATTTAGCCCGTTATTGAAATGTTTAAAACGTGTCTGATAAAAATATAATTAACTTGGATGAGTGGAGGGATTCAGAATCACAAGATATTTATACAAACACCTAGCCTCAGCAACACAAATACTGTATAACCTTTCCAGAGTTAGACATGATGAAACTGAGCTAATCCAAAGGGTATGTTCTAAGAGAATATTCACAATAGGGTTGGATGATCATGTGCTGGAAGGAACCTTCAACAGAAGTGCAGTGGTGTTGCTAGGCCCTTAAAAACTTTGGGGCTGAGACCTTTTAAGACAGAAATCTTCATGAAATGTGTATATGTTAACACACACACACACACACACACACACACACACACACACACATATGTATACACACACACATATGTATACACACACACACACACATATTAACATATACACATTTCATGAAGATTTCTGTCTTAAAAGGTCTCAGCCTTATATATAGTGAATATGCAGGAGTAAATCTGGGGCCCAAGTGAGGAAATGCTGGGACCTATATCTGGAAGAAGTTGCAGACAGACTGAGGACGCAGCTGCAACCAGCACTTATCGCCATGACCTTTCTGCAAATAAAAGGGAAATTTCTCTTATACACCCAAATCACATTTGACAAAAGAGACAGTTTTTTCTTAACTGAGCTCATGGGTGAAACAAAGACGCCCTCTGCATCACCCTTGACTTCAACTGCTGCCATTTCCCCCTCACCTCTGTTGCTTCTTCCATCCCTGCCTCTGCCTTTACCTCACCACTTCTTCCAGTTGTGCCATCCCTACTTCTTCTTCCCAGCTCCATATCCTCTGCTTCATCTTCCTCCATCTCCCTCTTTACTACACCTTCTGCTCCCTCATCTCACATGTTAAAAGGCTGTGCAGAGAGGGCAGCACTGAGTGTAAACCTTGACTTTAAAGCCAGATATTTTTTTTCCCAACTGCTGGGTTCTGAGGACTCCTCCAAGTCAGGCAGCATTTGTGGGCTGGGCTAGGAGATGGTGTGTGCCTCCACGCATGGCATGGATAATTTTCCAGGGTAGCCTATCAACAGGGTGGGCCTTTGAGACTTCTTCGGAGCCTGACAGTTAGGAAACAGCTAGTTTCAAAAAGCTGCACCACCACCGCCCCTTGAGAGCAGTGATCATTCTTGCGGGGGCAGAGTGATGCCTTCACTAACCTTCTGGGTTGGCTGCCGGAGACACCCTTGTCACTTTGCTAGTGACAGGGCCTGTTTCATTGAGCATGACATTCTGGGCCAATTTACAGGCACACAGCAATTGTTAAGCAAAATTGTGCCGATAGGAAATTTCCTCAAGTGTTCTAGCTGCTGAGAGGGGGTTACTTTGAGCTGCTCAGAGAAAAGAAATGATAAACCCCCACTTCCTGCATACTATGTTCATCCTCCCATGCACTTATCATTAGGAATTTTTTAAAGGGAGATGTAGCCACAAACTATGCATTTACATAGTTCAGCCCTTCGATCCTTTTTATAAATGTTATCAGCATTCTTACCCCATCTTTCTTAGGAATGTGGTCAACTGCTCCTACATGCCTCTTCTATTCTTATAGTTTCCCCTTAAAACATGCTCCTGGAAAGCACAAAAATTATTAATAATAGTTGCTGTATACCCTCAACACCAGGGATACAGTATTCATAATTTGGAGAACTATTTTTCAGAAATGATCCTTCCCATACCTCGTTATCCGCGCACACATACACGCACACACACAATTTGGTACCGTTAACACTACAGAAATTGTTCATAGACTCTTACGTTTAGTTTAGTCGTTTAGTCGTTTCCGACTCTTCGTGACCCCATGGACCAGAGCACACCAGGCCCTCCTATCTTCCACTGCCTCCCAGAGTTGTGTCAAATTCATTCTGCTAGCTTCGATAACACTGTCCAACCATCTCATCCTCTGTCGTCCCCTTCTCCTCTTGCCTTCACACTTTCCTAACATCAAGGTCTTTTCCAAGGAGTCTTCTCTTCTCATCAGATGGCCAAAGTACTGGAGCCTCAGCTTCAGGATCTGTCCTTCCAGTGAGCACTCAGGGTTGATTTCCTTTAGAATGGATAGGTTTGTTCTCCTTGCAGTCCAGGGGACTCTCAAGAGCCTCCTCCAACACCACAATTCAAAGGCATCAATTCTTCGGCGGTCTGCTTTCTTTATGGTCCAGCTCTCACATCCATACATCATGACAGGAAAAACCATAGCTTAGACTATGCGGACTTTTATTGGCAAGGTGATGTCTCTGCTTTTTAGGATACTGTCAAGGTTTGTCATAGCTTTCCTCCCAAGAAGCAGGCGTCTTTTAATTTCGTGGCTGTTGTCACCATCTGCAGTGATCATGGTGCCCAAGAAAGTAAAATCTGTCGTTTCGTTTAGTCGTGTAGTCGTGTCCGACTCTTTGTGACCCCATGGACCAGAGCACGCCAGGCCCTCCTGTCTTCCACTGCCTCCCAGAGTTGTGTCAAATTCATTCTGGTAGCTTCGATAACACTGTCCAACCATCTCATCCTCTGTCGTCCCCTTCTCCTCTTGCCTTCACACTTTCCTAACATCAAGGTCTTTTCCAAGGAGTCTTCTCTTCTCATCAGATGGCCAAAGTACTGGAGCCTCAGCTTCAGGATCTGTCCTTCCAGTGAGCACTCAGGGTTGATTTCCTTTAGAATGGATAGGTTTGTTCTCCTTGCAGTCCAGGGGACTCTCAAGAGCCTCCTCCAACACCACAATTCAAAGGCATCAATTCTTCGGCGGTCTGCTTTCTTTATGGTCCAGCTCTCACATCCATACATCATGACAGGAAAAACCATAACTTTGACTATCGGACTTTTGTTGGCAAGGTGATGTCTCTGCTTTTTAAGATGCTATCAAGGTTTTTCATTGCTTTCCTCCCCAGAAGCAGGCGTCTTTTAATTTCGTAGTTGCTGTCTCCCTCTGCAGTGATCATGGAGCCCAAGAAAGTAAAATCTGTCACTGCCTCCATATCTTCCCCTTCTATTTCCCAGGAGGTGATGGGACCAGTGGCCATGATCTTAGTTTTTTTTGATGTTGAGTTTCAGACCGTTTTTTTGCACTCTCCTCTTTCACCCTCATTACAAGGTTCTTTAATTCCTCCTCACTTTCTGCCATCAGAGTGGTATCATCTGCATATCGGAGGTTGTTGATATTTCTTCTGGCAATCTTAATTCCGGCTTGGGATTCCTCCAGTCCAGCCTTCCGCATGATGTATTCTGCATATAAGTTGAATAAGCAGGGGGACAATATACAGCCTTGTCGTACTCCTTTCCCAATTTTGAACCAATCAGTTGTTCCATATCCAATTCTAACTGTTGCTTCCTGTCCCACATATAGGTTTCTCAGGAGATAGATAAGGTGGTCAGGCACTCCCATTTCTTTAAGGATTTGCCATAGTTTGCTGTGGTCCACACAGCCAAAGGTTTTTGCATAGTCAATGAAGCAGAAGTAGATGTTTTTCTGGAACTCTCTGGCTTTCTATATAATCCAGCGCATGTTCGCAATTTGGTCTCGAGTTCCTCTGCCCCTTCGGAATTCAGCTTGTATTTCTGGGAGTTCTCGGTCCACATACTGCTGAAGCCTATCTTGGAGGATTTTTAGCATAACCTTGTTAGTGTGTGAAATGAATGCAATTGTACAGTAGTTGGAGCATTCTTTGGCACTGCCCTTCTTTGGGATTGGGATGTAGACTGATCTTTTCCAATCCTCTGGCCACTGCTGAGTTTTCCAAACTTGCTGGCATATTAACTGTAGCATCTTAACAGCATCATCTTTTAAGATTTTAAATAGTTCAACTGGAATGCCATCACCTCCACTGGCCTTGTTTTTAGCCAAGCTTTCTAAGGCCCACTTGACTTCACTCTCCAGGATGTCTGGCTCAAGGTCAGCAACCACATTATCTGGGTTGTCCGGGATATCCAAATCTTTCTGGTATAATTCCTCTGTATATTCTTGCCACCTCTTCTTGATGTCTACTGCTTCTGTTAGGTCCTTCCCATTTTTGTCTTTTATCATGTCCATCTTTGCACAAAATGTTCCTCTAATATCTCCAATTTTCCTGAACAGATCTCTGGTTTTTCCCTTTCTATTATTTTCCTCTATTTCTTTACATTGTTCATTTAAGAAAGCCCTCTTGTCTCTCCTTGCTATTCTTTGGAAGTCTGCATTCAGTTGTTTCCCTTCTCCTCTCTGCTATTTCTAAGGCCTCGTTGGACAGCCACTTTGCTTTCTTGCATTTCCTTTTCTTTGGGATGGTTTTTGTTGCTGCCTCCTGTACAATGTTATGAGCCTCTATCCAAAGTTCTTCAGGCACTCTGTCTACCAAATCGAGTTCCTTAAATCTGTTCTTCACTTCCACTGTGTATTTATAAGGGATGTGGTTTAGATTATACCTGACTAGCCCAGTGGTTTTTCCTACTTTCTTCAGTTTAAGCTTGAATTTTGCTATGAAAAGCTGATGGCCAGAGTCACAATCAGCTCCAGGTCTTGTTTTTGCTGACTGTATTGAGCTTCTCCATCTTTGGCTGCAGAGAATATAATCAATCTGATTTCAGTATTGCCCATCTGGTGATTTCCATGTGTAGAGTTGTCTCTTGTGTTGCTGGAAGAGAGTGTTTTTGATGACCAGCTTGTTCTCTTGGCAAAACTCTATTAGCCTTTGCCCTGCTTCATTTTGAACTCCAAGGCCAAACTTCCCTGTTGTTCCTTTTGTCTCTTGACTCCCTACCTTAGCATTCCAATCCCCTAGAATCTTACATTACCCATTGCTTTTGAGGGTTGTTTATTTTAAAGGAAAAAGATCTGTTCACAAATGTAAAAGGGAAGATTTTTTTCTAGTGCTAGTCCCTCACTTCCTTCTCTCCATCATTTTTCAGCTCTGCCATTTCCTAAAGGGAACGAATCATCGTTGGTACCAGGCCCTTTGCCCTTAGCAAATCCCCAAATGTGCCAATCCTGGACAGAAGGCTCACAATTTTGAGAACCTAGCTATTTTAAAACCCAGATTTTTAACTGAGTCTCACAGAGTCAATTAAAGTGACAAATTATTGGTTCAGCAAATCCCAGCACTGTTTCATTACATTTCTTTTGCAGTGTATTGCATTTTAGCCAGAAGACGTTTGTCACCACATTTCTCCAGAGAGCTACCGGAGCTTCTAGACAGTATTGTAGTTTAAATAAAAGCCTCTTCCACTCATCAGCTCTAAGAGGACTCAGGCTCTTTCATAAATCCCAAGGTCTGTAAATCCGAGAAGGCCCACACCCTACACATTCCAATGTCACAGACTAACCTTCTCTAATTACGAGGTGTGCCATTTGTGGACAAGAGACAACTAATCCTTCAGATGTGTGTGTTACTTTACATTTACCCTAGATTTCTTCACTTGGGATCTGAAAATGCAACAAGAAAACAAAATGAGCCAACAAGACACAAAAGTCAACATGAACTTTTAGCTCACAGGCAGGCTTGGTGGGATTATAATGAGCAATTAACACTACATAGTTATTACAACAGAGTGCAATACTTTAAAGTTCTGTGGGGCTGTTTGCTTTCTTATGGATGAACCTTGGAAACCTAACTTCACAAAATGAATCTTTTCTTATTCACAGTTATATAACAGACAACATGAGAAACTATAACAATAACAAAATGCTACAATTTGTGCAGCCAAGTCCTAGGCGACGGCACCAGTACACAAGTTGCTTGTGGAATTGCAAAGTTCAAGTGTCCATTTGAACTCAGATTCAAATAAAAATCCAATACATTTTCCTCAACATAGGAAATCCTTAACATAGAAGAATCTTCTCCACACACAGAATCTTCAAAACCTAAATAAAATATCAATACAACTGTATACAACTCATGGATGCACTATGTGATTTCACCCCTCCAACACAAACATATAGGAATTATGCATCAGTTGCAAGGGCCTTAGCAGTCAAAAGAGATTCAAAAAGAAACAGAAAGAGCTCCCCCTTTTTTATTCCCCCCACCCTTTCAGCTGAACCATATTTCACAGGGTTACAAAAGAAGATGCTCAAAATGACAAATTCAAATCCTGCTCCAGGTCTTGCGCCTAGATATTAGTTTTAATATGTTTTGCGAATGGAACATCTCCAGCTTTGATCAAATCAGCAAGGATATTTGCACACTGCTGAATCAAGTTACACAGAAAGTTGTTCTCATGACAGTAGTAAATGCATATTGACTTCTCATGGATTTTGTCTTGTGAATGATGTAACAAATTTCAGAAGCATGACTCATCATGAGGGGTAGTTTTTGGTCTGAGGTGAGGTGAGAACATCACCCCCAAAATCACCTTGCCTGGGCCATAGACCATCTATGCTCATCATAACCTGAGCCAATGTCATTCCCTGAGAATAGTGGTTGATGCTCAATTGTGGTTGGTGGGGCAGAAGACACAGCAAAGGTGGACATAGCTAAGGAGGACAGAGCCTGAGGCAGAAGGGAGTTTTCGTGCATGTATAAACATTTCATGCATACCAACAGTCTCCCTACCTGAGCTGACAGAGGTAGTCTCGGACCTGATGTTGAGGACTCCCAGGCTGTTGGTGCTGGGGGACCTCAACATCCATGCTGAGGCTGCCTTGACTGGGGCGGCTCAGGACTTCATGACCGCCATGACATCCATGGGGCTGTCTCAATGTGTCATCGGCTCGACACATGAGAAGGGCCACACCTTGGACCTGGTTTTCTCAAAGGGACTGGAAGGTGGTGGTTTGGATGTGGAGGGGCTGGTCGTGACCCCATTGTCATGGTCAGACCACTTCCTGGTCAAGTTTAGTCTATTAGCTTCTTCTTCCCTCTGCAAGGGTGGTCTGAGGGCAGATGATCTGCCCTCAGAGGCTAATGGATCCGGATAGTTTCCTGAATGCTCTGGGGGATTATCCATCTGATATGGTCGGCGCTCCTGTTGAAGCTCAGGTCACCCTATGGAATAGAGAGATGACCCACGCGTGTATAGACCAGGCAGAATCACTTGATTCTCTGCCACATATAAATCAGCTTTCAGGAGTTGATAGCTTGAAAACAGAACTGTCTGGTCCATCTCAGCAAATTTACACTGGGCCAGTTTTAGGCTCCTCCATAAAACCATCTGTACGGTCTAGAAAAAAATAATTTTGGTTCAAAAAATGGCAGAGCTTAAGAAAATTACCTTTCTGGACCACCCAGAGTGGTCAGTACTCATTGTAGTGCAAGTGAAGAATTATCCTTGCACACACTGAAAATGGACGTCCAAATCAGGAATAAGGTTGCAAAGTTGAACTCTGGAACTCTCTGTGGTTTCAGCTTTGCTTAAAAAACGCCCAGATATTTGCTTTGTTGTTGAACGTTAAGCTCCTCTTATTAGACAAAGATTTAACAAATGTTTTGGCCACAAGAGAAATTATCTCATTCCCTCAGAGCAAAGATTTCACAGGTGATGATTAACTGCGAGATCACAGAGATTAAAGTTAGAAAAGAGCTATTAGGTCAGGTCGTCCCTCCCTGAGGGCAGATGCGGAAGTGTTCATTACAGTATACGAATTTCTCTGCTTTCTTGTCCAGTCTAGTTTCAGTGTCGCAGACAAAGGGGCTTTCACAAATTCCATCCAGCAACCACCCTTTTACAGTCTCCCTTTTGTGTCTCAAAGTATTTTTGATCCATTCCTTGACTCAGGTTATTGTGCTACCAAAAGAGCGGCTAATCTTTATGTTGAGGATTTTTACTATGACCACCTGTCATGCCCAGCATCTGCTGAATCGGTGAGGACTGTGGGGCAAGAGCCAAAGTCTGAGGTGAAGCAAGGATGGGTAGCACACCGCACTTGAAAAGGCTGAGTAAAGCACCAGCAACGGGTGGCAAATGATAAGTAGGCAGACCACATTTTCTCTATCTTCATAAATTTTGAAGAAAATGCACACATCTTTTGGGTGAAGTGTCCTGAAACAGATGGCCTTAGGTCTGCAGTATAAATCAGATAACCCATTTAAGTTAAATCTAGGTTTTGTTTAATACAGGAAGGATGCAGAACAGACGGAGGGAAGATAGGATAGCACTTTTCAAATATTTGAAAGGTAGTGTCATACAAATGAGGGACAGGATCTGTTCTCGATCATCCCAGAATGCAGGACACATAACAATGGGCTCAAGCTACAAGAAGCCAGGTTTAGGCTGAATATCAGGGTAAACTGCTTTACTGTTAGAGCAGTACAACAATGGAACCAGTTACCTCAGGAGGTGGTGAGTGCTCCAACCCTGGAGGCATTCAAGAGAAAATTGGACAGCCATCTGTCAGATCTGCTTTGACTTGGATTCCTGCATTGAACAGGGGGGTTTGTCTCAACAGCCTCATAGGCCCCTTCCAACTCAATTATTCTATGAAAATAGTGCAATAGGGAGTGGTCCTTTTCAGGCTTCAAGCCAGATAGTTATGCCCCTTTCCAAGACATTCCATTTCAGTAGTTGCTTCTCTTCCCCACATACAGCTTTCATTTTGCACCCAGATGGTCTGCAATACGTGGACATACCCCAACATCTAGAAGTTGAAAACAGGTCATTGTTTCAATTTTACAGCCATTCCCCTTGTACTGGGAACTTGTTTTGCCCTCACAAAATGGAGAACATTT
This sequence comes from Pogona vitticeps, assembly GCF_051106095.1. NCBI lineage: Eukaryota > Metazoa > Chordata > Lepidosauria > Squamata > Agamidae > Pogona > Pogona vitticeps. The sequence continues at coordinate 27,837,111 of NC_135783.1, read as the reverse complement.
TGACAAAGTATAGTTCAATTTGACAAGAATGCCTAATACGAATGGGTGGCGTGCACCTCCCTCTCCTCTTTTTTTCTTCTCTCCTTGCCACCCGCTGCCACCACACGAACATCCTAGGGGGCGGCTGACAGAATGCATTGCCTAATCTGGGATTTATTTCTTTTTCTGCCCTGTCAGGGACTCTTGATCTGGGGCAGAAGAGAAAAGTCTCCGATGAGGGTTTAAGTTCTAAATCCTTCATTCTGAAAGCATGATGCATCTGTGCGCAGCAAACATATCTGACAGGCGTTGGACCCAGGGGAGGATCAGCTTCAAGAAGCTGTGCCATTGATCGCTCTGCATCTTTCACTTCATTTCCTACAGCGTCTCTAAATCCTAGTAGGTGTAATTTCCCTTAGCAGCTGCCTTGACAGAGAATAACCTAGATTTCCATTACCTAGCAATTCCCATAGGCAGGCCTCAGAGAGGCAAACCGTGCACAGAGGACTGGCCAAAATCATCATTCTGCTCAAAGCAAAGAAGAAGCCATCCCACACCCCATCATCCCATAAATTAGCAGGTGAATCTTCGGTCAGCACTGGCAGTTAAATATCTCTCCTGCACTGAAAGTAGCAGCCTAGCTTTGAGGGCAAAGGGGAGCTTGTGTGGCATCCTCAGCTCTGTTCCACGTTGGCTGCCTGAGGCAGCTGCCTCACTTTGACTGTTGGTCGAGCCGGCCCTGGCCATAGCTGCCTCAGTCATGGCTCTCTGCCCTTCTTTCACTGGGCTGTAATAGCTGTCAGGAATGGCTGATTATAAAAGGAGGCCTTGTCTACTATTACATGTTACTTTTCCATGCATGCTTTCAAGCAACAAAATGTTTGTTTTTCAAAATACTAGGCGTTATCTTCCAATTGCCATCACCAAACAGCAGCAGAACAGGACCAAGGAGATGGACTGAGTAATGGACCACAGGGGCACAGTCTCGGCGCTCCGTCAAATCCAAAGCCATGCTAGCCTGGGGTTATGTTTCTGTGGCAATGGGATGGTGGTGGTATGACAGTGGCAGGAGCAGGTAGGCTGTAGGGAAGCAGGAGCCAGGCCCATTCCTTCTGAGCATGCACAAAGGACCTGCTTTGAGAAGGGAAGCCAGGCCTGCTGCTTCTGCACACGTCCCCTCCTGGCCTCCGTATGAGACTTGGGAGTCGGACTTGAGGCCTGGGGCTTAGGACTTGGTACCAAAGACTCTCAACTGACTCAAGTCTTTGGTACCAAACAGTCACACTTGGGACTTGGATCTAAAGACTTACCAACATCCCTGCATCTTCCAAGGTGATTCTGGAAAATACAATATACTGTATTACCTGAACTCCATGCCCAATTAACCAAATTATTTTTATAATCTTGAGGAGCCTTCCTTCTGAGAGTTGCTCTTATGAGATTCTGGAAGGCATCTCCACGGTTCCGTAGGACCAGAGAAATAGCACCTGTTTCAATGAGCTTTCAGCTCTCCTTGATCACAGGGACTATATCCATGGCATTTTTCAAACTGCTGGCTGAAATGACCACAGTCATCTGTTTGCTCTGAAACTTGTGTTGTGTATTTGATACCACCCTATCTTGAAACATTTCCAAAAACATAGCTGTCAGTCGATAAATTTCTCATGACACCCAAATCCAGTGTTAAAGCGTTCGTAAATTTAAACTACCTTCAAACAATAACCCGAGCATACACACAAGACACACAAAAACCCAAAGAACAGCATTTACACCCATTTCGGACAGGGGGCTTCTGAATCAGTGTGTGTGCCTCTTGGGTTTCACCCCCCCCCCCGTACCGTATGAGAGTCTTCCTTCTAGAAATGCATTACTGTCGAAGAAGACTTGAAAACTGAAGCATGGAGAAAGGATCTGTTCAAATGCATATGTCACTTGGGGTTGTAATGTTGGGAGGAGGGGTAAGGGTATGACAAGGATCTGCAGATATTAGCAGCAAAGAATATATCTATGTAAAATTGTGGCAACGAAGTGAATGCTGTAATTTTGCTCCCTTAGGTGTCCAAAACGCACACTTTAACTTGCCCAGTTCTAAATGGAATTCAACTGTGTGTAAAACATACATCGGATTCAAGATATTTTGAAGGAGTGCAAGTGTACGGAACAATGCTATTATACAGTTCTTTGTTATGCTAATAATCGCTTGCCAGCTGCTTCCAGCTGCCCCGCAATCATAGCCAAGAGGCAGACAACCCATTAAAGAGAAATAGAGGCAGGGTGAGGAAAGAAAAGACAACCTTCTCTGCCTTCTGTTAAAGGTTCTGCTCCTTTCAACACTGCAAGATTTGAACAATTAATTTCCTTTCATTCCCATTCTTTTTGATACTTAGGGTCAAAATCTAATCAAGAAAATAATATCTTGCACATCAAGGCAATTGGACAGTGATTTTACTTCTCTGGTGAGCCATCCTTTGCACTATCAATTGTGTTACTGATTTCACAATCAATGCACAACTGGGCGTATGAAGGACAATTCACTGGAGGAGGGGGGGACATCTGTGTAATTGTTTTCAATGTAATTCTATAGGCAAGTAGGACCTTTGTAATCAGAAAGAGATTGGATGTGAAAATGGTGGGGCCGCAGTATGGATATGATGAATGATGGACCGCCTAGAGTGGTCCTCACACGACCAGACAGGCGGGATATAAATAAAATAAATAAATAAATAAAAATTTGTAGCTCTGAGGAAGAGAAGCTGTCCAAGACGGCAGTAGAAGTGAGGGTGGTTGGTAGGGGTGGAAAAGAATTTCGAGGGCTTTGAGAGTCTCGCTTGAAGCATCCGTTTTGTACACCTGAGACTTATTTGGAGGCGGAGCACACCTTGACTCAGAAATTCTCACATCGATGAGGCTTACCGTGCATTTTGCATGTACAACACCATGCATACGTATGAAAGCTAACATGGCATGCAACTGGTAAATTCACACAAACTTGCATTAGTCAATGTGAAAAGGGATTAAAAATGTACACATTAGGAAAATAAATGCAAATGCGGAAAGAAATAACTCAACTCACAACCCCCTAAGAACAAAGGATGTAATAGGAATGGAGGTGGGATTTGGAGAAATGTAATAAAGCTGGTTCAGTAGGTCTCTGGTTGTGGAGACAGAGATTGGGAATTTGATTCTCCACTGTGCCTCTTGGGAGAAGAGCCAGCATGCGTGGCCGTAGGCAAGTTGCACAGTCCTTTGCCAGCTCTGCAGTGGATGCCATCTGAATGCTTGAGCGATGCCTGGATTTGGTCTTGGAGTAGACCAGGGCTAAAGCTAAAGGTAAAGGTTCCCCTTGACAATTTTTGTCCAGTGGTGTTCGACTCTAGGGGGCGGTGCCCATCCCCGTTTCCAAGCCATAGAGCCAGCGTTTTGTCTGAAGACAATCTTCCATGGTCACATGGCCAGTGCAACTTAGACAACGGAACGCTGTTACCTTCCCACCGAGGTGGTCCCTATTTATCTACTCGCATTTGCATGCTTTCGAAATGCTAGGTTGGCGGGAGCTGGGACAAGTGACGGGCGCTCACTCCGTCGCGTGGATTCGATCTTGCAACTGCTTGGTCTTTTGACCCTGCAGCACAGGCTTCTGCGGTTTAGCCCACAGCACCACCACGTCCCAGGGCTAACTGGCTTAAACTGAACCTAGAAAAGATGGCTCCTCTGACAGACTTGGGGGGGGGAGGTTACCCTTAAACTGGATGGTGTTGTCCTTCTGGATAAGACTAAGTCTATAATTTGGCATGCTTTTGTCTTGGGATTCTCAGATTGCTGCCATGTCCAGATTTGCCTTTAATTAGCTTAGGCATATTGCCCAACTCTGCCCATACTTGGACAAGGAATCCCTCAGGACGCTGGTGGATGCATCATCTTTGGGATCCACTGCGCCAATGATCTCTACATGGGGCTTCCATTGAGGCTGACCCAGAGATTGCAGTGGGTCCAGAAGGCGGCAGCCAGACTGGTGGCTGGTACAAGTAAATTGGATCACATATCCCCAGTCCTGGCTCTCCTGCACTGGTTACCTGTACCTTTTGGGTCAGATTCAAGGTTTTGATGATCACCTATAAAGCCCTCCACAGTTTGGGGCCACACTACTTGTTGGAACACCTTTCCCCAGTTTCATCTACCCATACCACTAGGTCCGCCCAGGCAATGCTCCTCCAGATGGACACTCCAAAGGAGGCCAGGAAATAATCTGCGAGAACCAGGGCCTTCTTCAGACCAACACTCTGGAACCAATTCCATCTCCCTCCCAATGTTTAAAAGGCTCTTGAAAACACTTCTTTTCAGAGAAGTCTTTCCCGATTACCTGCCATGTTTTCTCATTATGCCTTACGTTCTGCTTGTGTCATAATTTCCACCTCTTTGAGCTTGCCCTACTGTCTGTGTTGTTTTATTCTAACTTGACGGTTTGTTTGTTTTTACCTTGATGTAAACTGCCTAGTAGGGACATGGTGGTGCTGTGGGTTAAACTGCAGAAGCCTCTGTGCTGCAAGTTCGGAAGACCAACAGTCGTAAGATCGAATCCACGCGATGAGCTCCCGTCTCTTGTCCCAACCTAGCAGTTCGAAAGCATGCAAAATGTAAAATGCGAGTAGATAAATAGGTACCACCATGGTGGGAAGGTAACGGCGTTCTGTGGTCACGTGACCACGGAAACTGTCTTCGGACAAACGCTGGCTGTACAGCCTACAAACAGGGATGACCATCCCTAGAGTCGGACACGACTGGACTAAATGTCAAGGGGAACCTTTACCTTTACCTAAACTACCTAGTATAGTTCACTGCACTAATGGGGTGGTATATACATGTAATACATCCTCTCTCTCTCTCTCTCTCTCTCTCTCTCTTTAAGGATCATAGCAAATGGCATACCAGACCACTACCCAACCTTAAGCAACCTGACTTAGGCCAATCTAGCTTGATCCCATTGAGCCTTGTAGACAAGCCCTGAGCTGCTAATACTCCTTTGTCAAGTTTGAGGCTCTGTCCATCTGTTGCCTTCGGGCAACCCACAATGATAGCCTCTGCTCACAGAAATCCAGAAGAAGTCCTTCACATTCTGTTCCAGGACAGCTCACATAAACAGCACTGTTCCTTTGCCTGGCACCCTTTGCCGAGTGTTTCCTATGTCAGACACAGTGGAAGTTTCCTTATGCAGTGTCAGGCTACCAATCCAGCTATGTATTGTCAATATTGACGGGCAACAGCTCTCAGCAGCACCAGAGAGGAGGCTTTTCACAGTTCTGCTGAGAGACGCCAAGGACTTAACCTGGAACCCTCTGCATGCACAGTATGACTGAAGGCACTGTTATGGCTCCCCCTTCCCCCGCCCAGTTAGTAAGGAAACATTGACGAGTACTTGAGTAGGATTGCCAGGTCTGAGGGCACCGACTGGAATTTCAGAGAATTGCTGTGCTTGTTTGGTTTTCCAGGCAGGGAGCACAAGCGCAGTGTTGGAGAGGGAAGAAGTGTGATTTTTGTGTGTGTGTGTGTGTGTGTGTGTGTGTGTGTGTGTGTGTGTGTGTGTGTGTGTGTGTGTGTGTGTGTGTGTGTGTGTGTGTGTGTGTGTGTGTGTGTGTGAAAACCAACTTCATGAGCTTGTGCAAACCAAAAAGCCGAGAGAAGCGATGGGGGTGTGCATGTGGGCCCATTGTGTTATTTGGAGAACAGGGAGTGGATCACCAGCATTGCATTTTTTGTGTACAAGGACCAGCAGCAGTTGCAACAGGGCCTCGTGCAGGTGGGGACTTCTGTGTGGTGGCTGTGGACTTCTCATAAACCCCAGCAGTGTAAGATTGGAAAACACTCCACCTATGTCATGTGCACGCCAAGTAATGCAGCACAAGATGGAGGACTGGCAAGAACTTCTGCCGTTGATGGGAGCACTGAGGAACTTTGCCAGTCACTGAAGAACTGTGAGTTTCTCTCTACCCAGCTCTGGCTTGGCATATCATCTGATTAGCTGGATTTTACTCAGATTCTGGGCTCATTTACCCAGTTTCACCTTGTGCCCACTTCCATAATCAGTTGTCCGAGATGCAGTTTTGGCCCTCTTCCCTATCTTTGTCTGCCCTACCTCTGAGAAATCATAAAGAGCTGTGCCACAACATCACAGGAACCAGCAGCTCTTGGAGTTTTTACGGGCTCACCTTCTGTGTGGAGAAAGTGTGGCTGCGAGGGACCTTTCTGGGCTGGGGTGATTGTCAATTTAACCAGCACTAATCAATTGTTCCCTCCTGCCTGTGAATTCAAAGAGAGCCCCGCCCCTGTGCTCAGTGCTTTTGTCCGTCTCTTGAGTAAGTTGTTGAACACAGTCATGTTTGTCAGTTTATTGACTAATCTGTTCAATTGCAAGTAATGGAACCTTTTATTCTTTCTCTTATTATTGTCAGAGAGTGAGTTATTGAGACCATAAGTGCCAGTCGGTGAAAAAAGGGATGGACTAATCTGGGTAACTTGAAACTATTCTACTCTGTGACTATTTGCACTTCTGCTGCACAGTAATTATAGTAATTTAACCAAAATTAAATTATAGTAAACAAAATTAAAAACTGCCTTCCAGTTTGATGTGTTAGCTCTCAACTCTCATGGAATGGGGTGTTGCTGTCATAACAATGATATATTTGAGACCAGGCCATTTGTGTAGGAGAGCCCTAGTCCAAGGAGGGGAGGATAGCCTCCTCTTTATTGTTCTTTAGATGGCTGGGGAAGGCAAAGTCATTCCGCCAATACTAATTGCTGCTATTTCTATTATTAAGTCCTGCTTTAACTGTACAAAAACAGTTTATCTTCCTGCAGTTAATTTGATTCATTGCCTGAGATCCAGTAGTAAGTTGCAACTAGAGTAGTCTCATTGAATCAGTGGAATTTATGGAGGAGATGACATACCAAATCCTCACTGACTCAATAGGCCTATTCTAGTTGTGACTTACTACTAGATTTCAGCCATTGTGTTACCTTTATTTATATAACATGTAAAGCATTGATTGTGCGCAGAGATTGGAAAAAAGACCATTTGAACTTCACTTGCCGAAATATCTCAGCCACCATGACCAGTGTCTTGGGTACTCTTGGAGATGACATAGAAAAAAGTGTCTTTTTCTTTCTCTGATTGAGCAAAGGTATTAAATAAAAGAGATACGGATGCATAAAATCAGGTTCTGTAGCCATGAGAATATATGTTGTTTAGTCCTCTCTCCACAGCAGATACCCGTATTTTTCGCTCCATAAGACGCACCTTTCCATAAGACGCACCAATTTTTTAGGAGAAGAAAACAGGAAAATATAATCTGTTTTCTTCGCTCCATAAGACGCACAGACTTTCCACCCTCCTGTTTTGTGGGAAAAAAGTGCGTCTTATGGTGCAAAAAATACAGTACATAAAATATCCATTAAAAAATTAAAGCTAAGAAGAAATTAATTGACTATGAAAGCCACAGGTACTTTCCATCCTTATTTCATCTTAGCACAAATTCATAAACGATATCCATTATCGATTTCCACATTAAGAAAGCTTTAGACACAGATAGCTCTGAATAAGAACTGTTGTTTATAGTCCTCCTGTGGAGATTTCTCACATAGAACTACATCACTCGATGAGTACTCGGGTTAAAATGATGATTTGCAGCCATTATAGATCAAATGGTGCCAAAGCCATAAACATAAAACTTTTCAATGGAAGTAATTTGCACATTCAACTATGAATGAAGAGGCAAGTCATTCAGATATCAAGTGGTGTACATATATGTGTGAATTGGGCCTACTGTGATTTTAATGGAGCTGAAAAACAATTTCCAGTCATGAGTTCTTGCCTTGTATTCTGAAAAAAATATATATTCTGCTTTCAGGTGAAAAACAAGAGAAATAATGCTATTGTGGGTTTTCTGGGCTGTTTGGCCATGTTCTTAAGGTTTTTCTTCCTAATGTTTCGCCAGTCTCTGTGGCCGGCATCTTCAGAGGACAGGGGTCAGAACTCTGTCTGTGTTTTTAGTACTGATTTTAATTACCATTTTTAATATACTTGTTGAATTCTTTTCTAAATATTTGTATACTTACTGTTTTTAGCTTTTCAGTGTTATCTTTTTAATATTGTAAGCAGCCTTTGGTCTTTTTAAGAAAAAATGTGGGGTAAATCAAACAAACAAACCCTTTGAGTAAACAGGAGGCGGGAAACAATGCTCCCACCTGGGGAATCCTGGGTCCTTACAAGTTAGTGGACTCTGATCCACTAACTTGGTCCACTAACTCTGGCCCACACTCCACCCGGGGTGTGGCTGCTGGTGCTTAAATACAGCATTTGGAATTTGTCTCTGAGCAGCACAGTTACCTCTGCTTTTTATACTCCTAAAACCATAAGTGACTGCATTATGTGTCTAAACTGGACTCATAAATTGCCTCTGAGACAGTGACAATTGCTTCAGCCCAGCCTTACTGTGAAAGAATTAGTGTTCTTTGAAAAGCCTCAGAAATCCCGTTCTGACATCCATAATGAGCTTCTGCATGGTCAACATTTATAGCTGTTCAGTTCATAGGGGCCAAAATCGAGCCTTAGATGGTCCTCTTGCATTCTCAAAACTTAATCTGAGCAGGATTAACTGCTTTAGAATTCTAGGGCAGGCCGCCAGCGCTGTGTTTACATTAAAACAAAACTGGACCTTGTAGAGATACTTTGCAACATCACAAGGGAATTTTTGTGTATCATAGTTCAGACAGTTCTTTCCATCTGCCTCAGCAAGAAAATGTGATTTTCTGTTTTTTGTTTTGTTTTGTTTCCACAAAATAATGGATAGAAATTCTGTATATTTGAATTATTCCTGCTTGGATTTGCTGCAGATGACATCTTGTATGATCTGCACATTTTCACATTTTCATCAAATAGCCTATCTAGTTGCACTTGACTCTTAGAACCTTTACAACATATGTAGTTACTGTATACATACTCACAGAAAAGAACTGGAATAGTTAAATAATTATATATCAATGTCAATTTGCAATAATTATATAACTGTATAAACTGACCTGGATTTTATTTTTTGTGTCTGTAAAGTTAGCCCATTGTCAGTTGAAGAGCCACAGGTCTTTCATTTTTATTTCTATTTTCCAATTTATAGGCAAATTTGTAAACAAACCCAATAAACTACATCATTAATTAGCACTTTGTGGCAATGATAGTTGCATGAGAAAGCAAACAGCATTAGGAATTTGCCCTGTCCCAAAGTATGGGGTAACACATTGGGCATTTTCCATTGTATATATATATTTTTTTTAAAAAAAGGTTTTTAACAATTGTCTTCACTATGTCCATTGCATTAAACTGATGTTTATTCTCATCTTTTCAAATGTAATATATTTTGGACAAAGGGAATGTGTCCCAGTTCTCCTGGACCTCTCAGGGGCTTTAAATATACTTTTGAATCACCGAAGGGGGAGGGAGGGCTTGGTGGCATTTTCTTATGGTGGCTTCTGGTCCTTCCTGGAAGACCAGTCTCAGAAGGTGGTGTGTGTGTGGGGATTCTATTTGATTTTCTTGGCCATTTATGGTGTCCCTTAGACTTCTGTCTTGAACTCTTTAACAGACACATGAAACTACTGGGAGAAGCTGCCCAGAGTTCTGTGTCACCAGCTCTACCTCTCCTTTCCACCTAACTCCAAGGCATCTTTTCCTGTTCTAAACCAGGAAGCAGTAATGGACTGGGCGAGGGTGAACAAACTGAGGTTTAATTCAGACTGGACACAGGTCCTCCTGTTCAGCTAAAACGCAGATCAGGAAACAGGGACTCAGCCTGTGCTGAGGGGGTAAGTGTCCCCTTGAAAAATCAGGTTCACAGTTTAGCTGTGCTCCTGGATTTATCAGAGTCTAGATGCAAAGGTCTTGACATGGCCAAAAGTGCATTTGCACAGGTAAAGTTGGTGTACCAGTTGCACCCATTCCTGTGCATGTCTGACCTGGCAGCAGTGACACATTCCTCAGTCACAGCCTGACTGGATCACACAATGTGCTATATGTGGGGTTGCCTTTGAAGACAGTGCACAAATGTCAGCTGGTCCAAAACAGTTCAGCCAGATTGTTGAACGAACCCAGTTATAGAGAACATAGAACTCGCTCACTCCAACAGTTTAACTGGACATGAGTCTCTTTTGAGGCACAATTCAAAGTGCTGGTTTTGACTTATAAAGCCCTATACAACTTGGGTCCAAATTATCGGAAAGACTATATCCTCCCATACAAACCTGCATGGGCTTTAAGATGTGTGGGAGAGGCCCTTCACAGTTGGATCAGGCCACAACTTAATTTTTGACTACTGGTATGAACGGAGACAACACAAGATGGTGGAGTAAACAGATTAGCTTCACCACAGGTCAACAAAAGATTAAACTAGACATTCAAAACTTCCTGTTCCCATTCATGAATAGGATACATGCATGCATGCATTCCTCTTTACAGGAAAAAAGGGTGCAGCAGAAGAAATAAAAACTTGCCTTAAGAACATAAGAACTATGCTGGTTTGAAAATATTACCTTTTTTGGACTACAACTTCCAGAATCCCCCTACCTACCATGGTGGTTGGGTAGATTCTGGGAACTGTAGGGCCTGAAAAGTTATGTTTCCAACATCTGACCAGTTCAAAGGCCCATCTAGTCCTGTACAGTATTCTGTAAGCAAGCAGATGCCTGCAGGAAGCCCACAGGTAGGACTGAAGTGCAAAAGGAAAAACTCTTTCTCCTCATGCTCCCTAGCAACAAATATACAAAGCCATACTACTCTGGAAGAGGTGGGAGTAGCAGCCGCTGATATCTGTAGCCTCTACTTTTCATATTAGTAGGCATCAAAACACCTTAACAGCCATGATTTCTACAGTCTCGTTATGCACGGTGCTTTTATTTGTCCTGGGTCTGCCACCATTCAGTTTCAATAGGTAAACCCAGGCTCTAGTATTATGGGAACACTATACATTATTCCAAGGGTAGTTCTACCATGGATTTGCATAACTGCAGTATGATCTTGGCTACTTCTATTTTTTAATCAATTCTCTGCTTATCCCTGACACAGCTTTTGCCTTCTCTACAGGTGTTTTCTCATCTCATCTTGCTGCATGCCACAGGTTTCAGCAATGTTCTGCTTGCTAGTATATGAATTATTTGGGGAAAACTGCTCAAAAGCAGTATAGTAGAGGAAGATAAGATAGGGAAGATATGGAGGTAGTGACAGACTTTACTTTCTTGGGCTCCATAATCACTGCAGATGGAGACAGCAGCCACAAAATTAAAAGACGCCTGTTTCTTGGGAGGAAAGTGATGACAAATCTTGACAGCATCTTAAAAAGCAGAGACATCACCTTGCCAACAAAAGTCCGAATAGTCAAAGCTATGGTTTTTCCTGTAGTGATGTACGGGAGTGAGAGCTGTACCATAAAGAAAGCAGACCGCTGAAGAATTCATGCCTTTGAATTGTGGTGCTGGAGGAGGCTTTTGAGAGTCCCCTGGACTGCAAGGAGAACAAACCTATCAATTCTAAAGGAAATCAACCCTGAGTGTTCACTGAAAGGACAGATCCTGAAGCTGAGGCTCCAATACTTTGGCCATCTCATGAGAAGACTCCCTGGAAAAGACCTTGATGTTAGGAAAGTGTGAAGGCAAGAGGAGAAGGGACGACAGAGGATGAGATGGCTGGACAGTGTCTGCGAAGCAACCAACATGAAATTGACGCAACTCTGGGAGGCAGTGGAAGATAGGAGGGCCTGTCGTGCTCTGGTCCATGGGGTCACGAAGAGTCGGGCACGACTAAACAACTAGACGACGACGAGAGGAAGGCCTGTGTATTTCTTTTTATAGATTCATAGAATAATTGAGTTGGAAAGGGCCTATAAGGTCATTGAGTCCAACCCCCTGCTCAATGCAGGAATCTTACAGATGGTTGTCCAATTTTCTCTTCAATGCCTCCAGCATTGGAGCACTCGCCACCTCCTGAGGTAATGGGTTTCATTGTTGTACTGCTCTAACAGTTGTTTTTCCGATATTCAGCCTAAATCTGGCTTCCTGTAGCTTGAGCCCATTATTATGTGTCCTGCACTCTGGGATGATGAAGAACAGATCCAGCCCCTCCTCTGTGTGGCAGCCTTTTAAGTATTTGAAAAGTGCTATCATATCTTCTCTCAGTCTTCTTTTCACAAGGCTAAACACGCACAGTTCTTTCAGTCTTTCCTCATAGGACTTGGTTTCCAATCCCTTGCATCCTTATTGCCCTCCTCTGAACTTGCACCAATTTGTTGGCATCCTTCTCTATGTCAAGAGCAGAGCCTGCCTCTGTAAAAGGTGTAAACTTATTTTAATATACTATATTGTCCTATAGCTGGGTGTTAGAAGAACCCATAGGCTTGTTTTTCCATCTGCCATGAAATGAAAGAATTTAAGAAAGAGGCCACTTCAAGATTAGCTGAATGTCATTACCTAGCTTGTTCCTTCTTGTAGCATTAGAAGATGAACTGATCCATGATCAAGTCCCTTTAGACTCCAAGATTTATGGAAATCCTCCACAAAAGAGAAAAATCAAACACCTGCAGAGATAATGAATAGAGACTCAATTATTTTAGTTTTGGAGGAGGTAGTTGTGTTAGTGCAAGCACATTAGGCAAAATCCAAAGAAACAAAACAAAAAAGACACTAACACCTGGCACCTTAAAGACTAAATGTAAAATATACATTAAAATATAATAATTAGTCTTTAAGGTGTCACATGTTTTTGTCTTGTTCTGTTTTGTTTTGTTTCTTTGGATTTTGTCAGTTATTTTAAACTCATGTGGGCCATGAAAGTACCTTGGATGACAGAAATGCAGTAAGAAACCTAAGCAAACTCCATCTACTGAATGAAACAGCAATATCCGCTATTGTAGTGATTCTTAAAGTCTTCCACTTGTAAACCACAATGAGATAGATCATATTCTAATTCCGACTAGCAAAATGTGGCTTCTTAACTATAATTTAAAACCACAAAATTCAGTGAGCCTGGGAAGCTTTCAAAATGGTCAGTTGCAATAAATTTATGGAAAACATGATCTGTCCTTTGTTGCTTAGACCACAAATTGCATGGAAGATGCCCAAACAAACCACGGCTGGTCCTCTTGGATTGTTTCAGAGTGGACAACTGGGGAAACAAGCTGAGGAGAGGTCGGAATTGCCAGTTCAGACATCATGACAAGAAGCCATGGCCTTGGTAAGTAAGGCGAGAATAAACCATGGGTTCACATTGTGGGTTATGCTGTTTGGCAAATCATGACTTGCTACTAGGGTTTGCTCGTATATGAGAAGACAGATTTCAAGAAAGCATAGTGCTGATGCATAAACATCATCTACAGCTAGTGCATAACAGTAGGTATTAAGATGTGGAAAGAATGGGTTCAAACTGCCCTCCACCATGAAACTCACTGGGTGACAAAGAAAGGTGGAAACCGTATTCACGAAGGCTTTCACGGCCAGGTTCTAATGGTTGTTATAGATATAGAAGATATAGAACAATTAAGACTCGGACCACACGTTTTCTCAATAGTTTTTATCCCAGAGCTATAATTGCAATTAATAATGAGCTTAAAGACCACCAGTAGTGAATAATTAGTTGGACTGTGTTACTTGGCCTGCGGTGTAGATGTTTGTATTTTTAATGGGGGACTTTTAGTGGGTGGGGAGTGTTTGGGGAATTTTATGTGTGTGCATGTGTCTGGTCTCTGGGTGTCTGTGAATTTCGTTGTATGGGTATACTGTGTATATACTTACAATGACAATAAATTATTGTTGTTGTTGTTGTTGTTGTTGTTGTTGTGGGTTTTTCGGGCTCTGGCTGTGTTCTGAAGGTTGTTCTTCCTTAGGAGCTTAGGAAGAACAACCTTCAGAACATGGCCAAAGAGCTTGAAAAACCCACAACAACCAAAGGTGGAAACAGTTCCTCAAGCAGTGCTTTTCAGTTTGGAAACAGCCACAGCTGGATCCCATCTTCCGTCTTTTCTTTTTGTACTGTATTCTATCATTCATTTTGTGGTTCACAATGGATCTCTGGGGCTGTGTGGTGCACCCAAGGGTGTTTTTGCAGCTCCCTTAACCTTCTCTTTTTCCATACAGATTTATCTGCCTTTCCTAACTTGGCACACTCCCCAAAAGTTGTATCAAAGTCATTAGGTACTTCTCCATCATGTAGAAAACCAAATACAACAAGCCAACCCTAGATGCAGACAGTGTTTTGAAAATAATCTCATTGAAAATAACGTGGGTATGTGCAGACAGATAATCCTTGCATTTGGATGCCCATCTACCTTGTGCTTGTAACGCCTACAGTGAGTGATCCATATAGCCGCCTATATGGATCTCTCTCTCTCTCTCTATATATATATATACATATATATGGAAACAGTCTTTCATATCAGAAGTGGCATGGTAGAACAGCTAAGAGAATGAGAATGAGCTGTAAATAAGGAAGTTCCCCATTCATCTGTCAATAGCATGGAGGTAATAACACCTTACAGAACTGTTGTATGAATTACTTTTAATGCTCAAGAGAACTGTTCAGTTGCTAACTACGTATTATATCTAGTTTGGGTCAAGAGTAGCTCTGTGATCTGAAGTGATCCTTCTATTCCCAGGAAGGCTGGTGATGCAGTAGAGGTTGTCACGCGAGGAATCTAATTTCCCCTTCCAACTTCAGCCTCCACATCTAATGGCAATTCAGAATTTCATCTTACACCCCCAAGAAGATTGTCCGTGGGAACAGAGGGAATTGGCAAAACTCTTCTGCAAAAGTAGGAAGGTCTGCAAGCATTGTCAGGTTAGAAGTTTGGTACTTAAGCAGTCCAAGACATGCTAGTTATTACAAATGTCTGAAATCTTTCCTTTGAAAATGCATTCTGCTCATAATAGTAGCTGGTAATCCCACACTGAAGAAAAAAAAAACAGGGAGATCAGCTTGCAGAGTTTAAAACTGTTCTTTCTGGTTGCAGGGCCTCCCTGGGATGTGCTGTGGCAACCAAGATTCTAAGCCACAAACTGGCACATGCCACACAGAAACACCTGCTTTAACAATTCCCATATTACAAAAGAGAGATCTCTAGCTATGACCAGGAAACATATCAAATCAATATTATGGGATACAAGCTAAATTTATCGATATACAATATAGTACAGTATGTTGGATTTTCAGATCAGGGCTGTTTGATACAGACCTCTGTGACCCTTCTTGACTACCTAAAAATACTACACAGAAGGTATATAGGGTAAGTTAGGATAATGAGAGAAGGAATGAGTCTCTCAAAACTGGAAAGCTTCTGATAATGGAACCTGCTGCAGATTGATGGAAGTCTCCTATCTATGCATGAAAAATTCTAAATCCAACCCCTTGTGGGCACAGCTCTGTCTAGTGATTACCAGTGCTGATCAAGCCATTGAAAACAGATTATATCATATATTCTGCTGAATGAAACATTTCGTTTAACTGACCATTCTTGTTGGAAAAATAGAAAAAGAACAATCACATTTAATGTTTTTTTAAACCAAAACAATGTTTATCATTTTAATAAATATATATCAAGGAAAAAACTCACTTTTACTACAACATCACCTTAGTATACAAGTACCTAAATACCTAAGCTTAAAACATCAGATGTTTGACATATACTGGAACAAGAACATAATTTTCTATTCTCAACTGAATATAACACAAGAAGAAAAAATCCACTTGAAAAAAATGGTCCATGTGGACAAATGACTAAATGATCTTACTCATACACTGTATGAATGAGACCTATATATAATATTGATAGCAATAATAAGAATGTTTTTGTCTTGGAGAAATAAGGTAGGATAACTTTAAAAAACACACAAAATAGATGTATTTAATATTGAATATCTTTGCACATTTCTTAATATGGGCATAGGTAAATTTTTCTCTTTCATTATCTGCAAATTTTGTCTATGTACTTCTTAAGCATAAAAGAAACTTAGAAATTACCTCTTGTAATTCTTATATCATGCAAATAATAAGCTTTTAAGTAGCACAACACAGTGTGTTAGAATTAGCTCCATTGTATAATCTTAAAATACAAGTTTTACAAAGGCAATTGAAATGCAGTGCAGTAGGAAGTGAAGTTATTCATGGTCAAGAACCTGACTCTGAATATTAAGTTCTAAGATCTTAAGATTCCTCTTAGGCATTACTGTGTGTGCAAGCATATGTATGGCTATGGCACTCCTCCTTGGCTATTTGAGTTGAGTGTTTCCTATCTGTTCCACTTATGTGCTCCAGCAGTTCTCTTACTATTTCCACATCATCAAACATGGAGGCAAGAGGGTTAAGACCAGAACACAGAAATGCACTTCAAATTAATTTGTAGCCACAGATCATTGTGGTGTAAAATAGTAAATCAGGATTGTTATGTTACAGTTTTATAGGCAATGAACTCATTGTGTTTTTATAACATCTTAGAACTGATAAGAAAACTTGGAAAATTTCATACAAAATTCTTCTAAAACTGCCACCCCTAAGAAAAGGGGGCCAATTAGAAAAGATTACTTGTCACACTGAAAGAATCCATCATATCCTCTTGTTGCATCTCTTTTAAAATGTAATCCTCTTTTAAGGAAAAATTCCTGTAACCTGTTCCAGGTAATTATATTACCTGAAACTCATTATATCCAGGCTCTAGTTTCAATCGGCACCCCCCTCCCCGTTATCCTCCTACTCAGCCCTGGCTCTTAGTGGTGGAATAAAAACACGAGTGACTTCTTCACTAGCCTCCCACTCCTCCAAAGGAGCAGTCATGCTGGAGTCTCTTCCCTCCTCTAAAGACATTTGGGTTTCTAGCTAAGTAGCCCATGGGTTGCTACATCTGTTGTTAATTCTTCACAGGGGACAGCCTGCTCACTGGGCAGGAAAGGAAAGATCTATCACTCATTCAAGCATTTATTGAAGACCATAATATTCTAAAGTAGATTCCTTTACCACAACCAGGAGGCCCAATGGTAAAATCTTATCTATTGTTCAGCATTGATACAATGGCATTAGACTGCATCTTTATTGAGGGTGAAATTCTCATTTTAAATTATCCAAATACTGCAGATGTTCTCTTAACTTTTTGATATATGATGACCCTTTCTGTGCAGGGGTCACTGTGCTATGCATGCACTTCATATGTATATTAAGGCTCCTTGGAGGGGGAGGAACTAGCGCTGACCCTACAGGAAATGATGTTACCACTTCTCCACAGCTGCTTCTGTTCCTTCGAGACATTTTATATATGGCACAAAACTGAAGAAAAGGGAGATGACATGGACAAGACCATAGTAGTTATAATTTCAAAGAGATGACCATATTGCATTAGAAAACCAAAAGAGTCCTATGGCACTTAAAAATTTAAAATGTATTGCAACTTGAAATGCATTGGCCTATAGCTGTCGCCATTGTGTGCGTTGTTAATTCGTGAAAGTGCATGCTGTAATGCATTTGCTCAAGGATGGCCTATAATCCAAGCAGGATGGGCTGCTGGTACATTTGTCAGCTGTACATTGAGAAAAGATTCATTGTTGTTTCTGCATACAATACAATCCTGTGCATGTCTGCTCTGGAATAAATCCCACTGAGTTCAGTAGCTCTTACTCCCCAGTTACTATACACCAAATTAGAATCTCAATGGTAGAGAGAACAACAAAACTATATTCCCATCCACTACACACACATAGAGACCTACGTCCAAGTACTAGACACATTGAATTAATTTCTTGATGGTAAAGCAACTGTTATGGAAGTTCTATTGATTCAGTGGTTTCACACTAGTAGTTGGATTCAGGCAATACAATTCAATTATCTCTTATATTTATAAGTGGTTCTAAAGAGATGGCAGTAAGTCAACATTTTTGGAACTCTTCATAAAGAGAAAATGTGTCTCATTATATATGTAATACCTTTCTGTCACCAATAGTTCACCACAACTGACCCTTGATATCTACAAACCAGGTGGAAAGGCTTCTATGTCAGAGACAGGCTGGCAGCAGAGGATGGGAATTCAGCCCTTGACATCTTTGACATGGAAGGCATGTGCTCTACCCACTAAAATAGGCTTCTCCCTAGATTTCTTCTGCAGCACAGATCTCTCCTCTTTTCACATCTCTTACAGATCATTTGTTAAAACCATAGAGGAAGAACTGAAGTCTTTTTTCCCCCAAATTATTTCCTCTACTTTACAACATGTGTGTTATTTGGAGAGGGAAGAGAATGAGGCATAAAAGATACTAGATAGCTGCTTGAGCTAGTTCATGTAACTACTATGCAGAATACAATTCTGTGGAGAGCCACAGCTGAATACAGTCTGACGAAAACAGAGGCATGAGCTGATTCAATGGTAGTGCACATCCAGATGTGAGAAAATTCTTTACTCATGCTTAAGTAAAAATAACAAGAGTGTGAACCAGCAAACATAGCAAGGCAGCCAGGAAATCAATAATCCAATGAAAAGAATAAGAGCAGGATCCAGCTCTAATTAAGTACTTTTCTCCCATTAAGATAGCTATTAATTCAGATCAAGCTTTGTAGCAAGGATGATTTGAGTGAAGGATTGTAGTTTTTTTCCATCTGTTTTCCCCCCAGTCTTTTAGCCACAACAAAATTTCTGTGATACGAATGAGGCAGAATTAATGGTGTGCACAAGACTCCCAGTTACCAATGGGATTCAAACATATTCAACTTCCAATGAAACAGTGTATTTTAAAATGAAAATACCTGAAACTGAACAATTTCCCCAAGAATTTAAAGTTATCCCCTGTTTCTCCAAGATAGTATTTTAAAAAAACCAACAAAGATTAAAACCCTTACATTCATTTCAGATAAAAATCTTATATCACCACATTGTGCTTTTTCCCCAAAAAATAAAAAGAACCCCTAACATTATAGAAAATCCCAGTACATGCTCTTTACAACTTTAAAGAGAGAAAATGAAGTGAAGCAGAATAAAGTATAAAGCATGCCACTGGTTCATGAACTTCATAATACAAGAAAGAAAAAGGAAAAAAATCACAGCAACAGACAGTTGCCATAGAAATATTCAAGCAGCCAATGCTTGTTTACAAGAGATATCTCTCTATTGTTTTTTTCTTCAATCACTTCCTAAGGATGGCAAACCAAAAACCAATTGAGCAAAAAGGAAGAATAGATGAATTTGAATTGGAAATCAAATTCTGTATTTTAAAAGATACGGCTTCTAATACTATTTGATCCACCCTGTTATTATTATTTGTTTTCCTGTTTAGGTTACATCCCTGCTGTAGCTGTATTCTTTTTTAAACTTAATTTTCACCCTGGAAAAATTAAGATAAAAAGTAAGGCACCAAAGAAACGCTGCCCTTTATAGCACTAAACCACCATAAGGCTAATTCATTTCTGCAGCTTAGATGAAAACTGTACATGTGCTGGAACTGTACAGTATATGGTATTTCTGATTAAAATTCCATAGAAAGGTGTTATTGCACCCTATTTGTTAAAGTAGACAAATATTTTGGACAGCACGGTGTAGGTTTATTCTTCTAAACTATATGCAGTCTTTCTCATAGCCATTATTGTTGGGCAAAAAGTATCCTTTCCCCATGTGCTGGTAACAATTTGCTTATCAAATATATAATTAATTGATAAGCACAAAGGAGATTCCTCTTAAATCATGTCAGACTCCCTAGGGAAATGGTACTTCAAAAGGGTTATGTTTTCTCCATCTGATTTATTGGTTCTTTCAGCAACAAAAGCTAAAATATACTCATACATCGCATTTAAACTGTGCTCTTTGTGAAGATTTCATATCTTTATAAATAGTTCTGTGATGCAGACCATACATACACTTTGATGCAATCTGCTCCAACGTCATTGAAACTATCCATGAAGCTTATGACATGATTGTATTGGTTGTATAAAAGTATTAAGAAAATCCATCCACAACAACATTTTTGTTCGATGAATTCAACATGCTGTGCGTATTTCAGAAATGCAAATATGTAGAAGTTTCAAATTTTACTTCCTTTACTGCAACATAATTTGCTGCCTGGTAAGCACTCCTTTTTCCGTAAGGATTTCTTCCAAGATTCATTCATGTTGCTCTTGTCACCATGCCCTGTCTCAAAATAATCATAGTATTTGCTTTTACATTCACTGCCATGCTCACTTTTCATCAGTTCCCAGTCTAAAGCAGAGTCTCGCTCCACTTCATGACCTCCTTTCTCGCTGCTTAACATTGTCTTATCCTGATGTGGACCGGCATTAGTAATGAAAATTTCATTGGCATGTATTTGATCATCATTTCTATAAACAGGGGCACTGCTGACACCATATCCTATGGGTTGGGAACAACTTGGCAAAGATATAGAAGAAGAAGAGGATGAAGCAGAGTTGGAGGCAGAGGCAGAGGCTGGACTTGCAGAATTCGCAGATAACGGTAAACCTAAGTAATGGCTGCCACATTCTTGATAAAAGCAGCATGTGTGGGTCTTTTCACCGTCCTCCCGTGCCATCCGGAGCCGTTTCCTATAAGGGCAGTCGTGGGACACGAACCACTCTTGGGCTGCAGCACTGCCAAAAGAGCAAGTTGGGAAACACCAGTTGTTTTGCATGATAATTTCCCCATGAATTCTCTTCATTAAATTATTTATAAGGACAGATCTCCTCAAGTAGACCTCAGGGTCATCAATGTACTTCAGTTTCTCTAGTGACATGTACAGGATATGCGCCCGCTCCTCAAAGACGGAGATTGTCTGTAAATGACACAAAGAAAAGATAACAACGAAGATTAGCGTGGTGGAGTCTATTTGAAAAGCAGTGTTGAGATTCCATTTGCCTGGCCAGCGTTTAGCTCTTGGGCCAGCCACATTTCCTTCAAGACTCCCAGACTGTCATTATTCCTCTCAGACTATTAATAATCCACCACCCTCAAGCCCATCCAGTGACAGGGTGGTTTGTTGGCTAGTATGCTTGTTATTCTACCACAGAACGACTTCCTTCATCCTGGAAAGCTAGTTGGCAGCCAACATCTGAAGGAAACTAGTGTTTGAATGTTTACTTTTTTCCATTAACTGGGCCAGCAGTGAAGAATCTTCATGAGTCAAACTGCCTCACTGTGCAGAACAGTAAATGCCAAAAGGGGGTGGGTGGGAAATTCTAAATCCTACAAAGGAAGATTAGGGTTCTTTGAACACTACTTCACTGCATAACTGTTATTAAAAAGATGGGATAGATATAGTTAATAAATGAATAACATTTGAAAATGTGGGGTCTTTTCCTGCTTTCTGAAATTAGTCCCAGCTTTACTTTGCTCTTCAGGTAAAATCAGTCCAGAAATAGCTGGGAAATGGAAGGTGATATCTCTTTTTTTGTAATTTATGAAGTGGACTGAGGAACAGGAGGATTTTGTGACATGCAGAGAACTCAAAGATGAAGGAGAGGGTTCCCACTTAAAAGCCCTGAACACACAAATATAATCTGATTTCAGACACTAAGCAGGGTTGGCCTCATTAGTACTCGGAAGGGAGACCATCAAGGAAGAGCAGGGATCTCCAGGTAATGCTATTGAATCTGAAACTCAATAGTGGGTTAAATGGTCCACTGATGTTTTACAGTATAAAGCAGTTTCCTATGTATCTGTATCCTGTATTTGTTATGTTATGTGCCATCAAATCAGAACTGACTTATAGTGATCCTAATAGGGCTTTTAAGGTTAGTAAGATATTTAAATTGAAGTACTGTATTATTAGTTCCATACCCCTGGTGAGCTTCCACAGCTCAGTGGGATTTGAACCCAGATCTTCCAAGTCCTAGTCCACTCTATCCTACTACACCAGGCTGAACATCTATATCCTATGTTTCTTTCCACAAATCCTGCCTTAGCACAATTCCTCTTTTCTTCCTTTTCATCAGGTTAGGATAAGCCAAACCATAAATATATGTGGTATGACATGGTCAGTTACTCCTATCTATGTCTGTTTTTATTGTCCTCTTTTCTCTTGTCACAGAATTATGACACGGGGGGATCTTTTTTTATGTAGACAACGAGGAAAGTGTCCAACTGCCCAATTTTCTATGAACATCCTGCCTCTCTCAAACCAACACAACAACCTTCCAGCAAAACCCTTCTTCTGCACGTCTTAACACATTCCTCATGCCTTGTAAATTATTCCCAGGCTTTGCTCTCATCCTATTTTGTAACAGAACGTGTTTTTAATACTAACAAGCATCTATTTCTAGGAAAACTATGAAAATACCCAAAAATAGCATACTGTAACTCATACAAGATTAAATAATTTCATGCACCCATTTTAAAAAAATAAGCATGTGCTTCTGTAAAAGAAGCTCATTGTATAGACTCTGTGTATAAAGCAATTTTAAAAAGACAATCTTCCACTCCAAGATCTCTGGTTCAATTGCAGTCAGTGTTGCCTGAAACTGGAAACCAATAAGTATCTGTCAGGCTGGTCAGTGCTTTCTGTGAACACTGTCTCCTGGTCTCTGTCCAGTTCCCAGTGGGAAACTATCTACTTTACAAAAAACACCATCACATTTGGCAAACTTACTTAGCAAAAGGGTCATGATGCACGTGAACCATACAGCTTTACATTCCCTGGGGCCTCAAGCTTGATTTTCCAGATGCCCAGGCAATCTGGCAAAAGTTGTATGCATCCATTATCTGTGTTATCAAAGGCTGAAATACATATATCAGTCATAACCATCTCAAATTGTTAAACTTGTATTTACTTCATAATGGGTTGGGACAGAGAAAGCGGAAGCCAGCCTTCTCCACCTGTCATCATCCCTGACCATCCCTGACAACTGGAACTGATGAGAAATGTAGGCAAAAGCAGTCACAGAAAGTTAAATGAAGGCTAACACAGATAGGTATCTACACCTGCACAGCAGGTACTCAACAAAACACAGTGCTACATGTACAGATATCTATTATAACTTAATGCTTGAAATACTGTTCCACTTGGCATACTATAAAGGTATGACTGCAGATATTTACAGGACGTTACACCCAGACAATATCTGTGTCTTACTGTGCAATGAACCATGCAATGGACCATGCAAATGACGGTGAACTGACCACACAGGTGACCACTGAACTGCATCCACAGAACTGCTTCTTGGATTAAAAAGTAAAAGCAGGACAAAAGTAAAGTGTGCTGCTTATATACCGCCCTACTGCGCTCAAATCTCTCTCTGACCGGTTTACAATTTTTAATTATGCAGGATACACATCCCACCCCGCGCAGCAAGCTGGGTACTCATTTTACCAACCTTGGAAGGATGGAAGACTGAGTGAACCTCAATGGCTACTTGGGATTGAACTTGGGTCATGAGCAGAGTTTTGGTTGTAGCACTGCAGCATAACCACTGTGGTTCATAAGACTTCAGCTTTAATACACATTTCACAACAGCTTGCACAACTTCAAGTTACACAGGCATAGCTACACAACAGGATTTCAGCAAGAAAGATCTTCAGTGAGAGCACTGTCAAGGTTTGAAACCTTGTATGCTTAAGAATGTTAGAAAAACTGGGAGGTTGCAGAAATATTTCCCATGAAGTGAACATAATTTTAAGATTTGCAGCTTTCTGTAGCTGTCTTGATGGGAAGTTCTTCTCCCAGAACTTTCTTCATCTATTTTACAGTATCACAAACACAGAGAGATTGAAGTGCTGTCCTCTGAAGATGCTGGCCACAGAGACTGGCGAAACGTTAGGAAGAACAACCTTCAGAACACGGCCAAAGAGTTCGGAAAAACCCACAACAGCCATCTTTAGCTTCACTTAGACCTAGCATTTCAAAAGTTAAGAGAAGAATTATGGACACTGAGTTTAAAGAATTAGGAAGCGCAGTTGATAAGACTCGTTCCCCATTGTCTCTCCACATCCCCTTTAAAATGGGAAAACCAGCTGCTTTCCTCATGCTGCTTAAATGTCCACAAACCACAGGGCTTTTTCTCTGGCCAGATGTAATGTCATGTCTGGTGCTGTATCGTATGATAGGTGTAAGAGAACCCCTTATCGCTAAAGATATTGTCCATGTGAGCAGGGTGCTTTGGAAACTCTAACTCACATGCTCTTGCACTGTCTGCTTCATCAGGATTGCCGCAAAAAAATATATCACCTCAATATTATTAAATCAGGAAGGAAAATCCAATCTCAACAAGGTCCATTTTATGTATCAGTGGAGGTGGTCGACATTGTGGAACAAGTAGCTGTTTTCCTTGGGTCAACTGTTAGGAGGCGAAGCCCTGGTCCCCATGAATCCAGAAATCTAACAATTTGACTATATTTTATATGCCAATAAAGGGTTTTAAAAATTTATTTATTCATAAGTCTTCTGGAATTCTTCTTATCTTGTCTTGATTTAAAATGAGGGGCTAGAGATTCTAACGTCTGATCATTGCCCCGAGAGGTCACTAATTTATAAGATCTCCAAAAGACAGAAGTGACTATATGGCACATAACAACAAAACAAGACAGCTGATTCAGGTTTAGGTATCTGAGGAACCAAAGGTTTGCAGTTCATTTCCCCACTATGCCTTTGGGGAGAAGAGCCAGCCTGTGTGGCCTTAAATGCCCCCAGAAGAAGGGAAGGGTAAATCACTCCTGAGTATTCTCCAAAAAGGATTGCCATAAGTCAGAATTGACTTGATGGCACAC
The DNA here is from genome assembly GCF_051106095.1 of Pogona vitticeps. Classification (NCBI taxonomy): domain Eukaryota; kingdom Metazoa; phylum Chordata; class Lepidosauria; order Squamata; family Agamidae; genus Pogona; species Pogona vitticeps. The sequence goes on along the minus strand of NC_135783.1, from coordinate 27,812,389 downwards.
AGTTGTTGTTGTTGTTGTTGTCATCGTCGTCGTCATCATCTTATTTTTTTCTTAAATTAATTGTCTTAATTGATATAGTAATTGTATTTTTAATGATTATATATATTTTATATTGATTTTTATGTTGTAAGCTGCCCCGAGTAGACATGGTCTAGAGGGGCGGGGTATAAATTTAATAAGTAAATAAATAAATAAATAAATAAATAATTATCATCATCATCATCATCATCATCATCATCATCATTAATACTGATACTACTACTACAACAGTGGACCCTTGACTTACAGACGACTTGACTTACAGACTTTTTGAGTTACAGACTTCTCGGGCCGCAAAATTTAGGTTTGACTTACAGACTGAGATTTGACTTACAGACCAGAAAAAAATCAAAATGGAACAAAAACGGCCTGTTATGGGATTAATCGGTTTTCAATGCACTGTAGGTCAATGGAGACTTGACTTACAGACTTTTTGACTTGAGAACCGCCTTCCAATACGGATTAAGTTCTCAAGTCAAGACCCCACTGTACTACTACTACTACTACTACTACTACTACTACTACTACTACTACTACTACTACTAATAATAATAATAATAATAATAATAATAACAACAACAATAATAATAATAAAAATAAATATACTTTTTAATAGATGGGAAACGCAGCTTTCTGGCCATGCTGGTTGGTGAGCTGGGTCAAAAAAAATTACTTTTCCATTCAAGCTCTGGTGCTTCCTCATTACTGGAGGTGCACTTATTGGAATATAATCAAAGGATTATACTTATTATTATTACTTTTTCTTGTACTTTTCTAGCTATGGGGAGGGATGTTACTTCCTAGTATTGCAAATGAAGATGATTTTGCTACAATAATAATAAGACATATCACAGTTTGGTTGTTAATTGTGACATATCAAAGGAAACATGCTTCCAGTCTCACAAATTACTTTTTTGGATGAATATGTAAGACCCCTAGCCAGAGCCAGGAAGCTTACGTGGGAGTATTGTCACTCCCAACCCGGGCTCAGGCGACTCAGACCTCCCCTCCACCTTCTCCACCTAGGAAAGAGAGCAAGCAGGTGGATACCAAGGAACTGGAGGAAATAACAGGAGAAGAGGGGCGGGAACACAAAGGGGTGATACTAGTGACTTGGTACAGGCACTGAGAGAGTTAAAAGTGCCAGAGAAGACCGGGAAAAATTTGGCGGGAAAAGTGGAAGGGGAAATAGAGGCGGGAGCGGGGGATATAAAAAGAAAGCGGGATGAGATCCCAGGGGGTTGGGAGATGGTATGGGTCCAAGACCCATGGACAGGAAAATGGGAAAAAGTGAAGGTTCCCCATGAGGAGGTAGAAAGAAAAAGGTGTCAGGGACAACAGCCCCATCCGTCTTATTGGGGGGGGAGACCGAAGCCAAAGAGTGGCGGCGGCGCCTGAAAGAAGAGAGAGAAGCCATGGCAAGAGAGCTGGAGGTGAAAAAGGCATGGCATCTCGCAGAGCTCCAGAAGATGGGGGTCTACCCGGACCGGGGTTGGCCAGCCCGGGAGAGGGCTCCCCACTCTGGGGTTGGAGCGGGGATGAGGAGACCCTTCCACTATTAGAACTGGAGATGGAAGACGACGGAGAACCGGTGCCCGAGAAGGTGTTATCTGGGTGGTGGGCGATGGACGAAACCAACCCATTTGTTAGTAATGTTTGAACTCCTTTACGGTCGAACTTTAGACCACAGGAGAATCTAGAGACTGTTCCAGTAGAAGTTCCAGTTAATGTGACTTGTTAATAAATGAAGACAAAGTTGAACCGTTAAACGAATCTCGTGCTTTATTGACTGTGACTGCCCCCCCCAACACTGAACCCTCACAGAATACTCATTGATTTTCCCAGACACCATATGCAGTGAGCATGCTAGTTGTAGGATTCTGGGAGCTACAGTCCCAGAAAAGTGACTTTTCCAAGGTCTCCCAATCTCATAGTGCAAGGAGATGCTTATGTGGAGCTTGTTAAGGCTGAAGTAGGTGTATCATGTCTGAGCTGTGTTCAAAGTGTGGAATCCAAAATTCAGTGTAATTTTTTATCAAATACATTGATTGATTGATTGATTGATTGATTGATTGATTGATTGATTGATTGATTGATTGATTGATTGATTGATTGATTTGATTTGATTTGATTTGATTTGATTTGATTTGTACCCCACCTATCTGGACCAATGGATACACTTCCTCATTTGTTAAAACAGGACAAAACTTTATTCTCTTCATTGATTGCAATAAATGTTTCAAATGCAGCCGCTTTATTTAGCATACCACCTAAACAGGGTACAACTGATTACATTTAAAAAAAAGAAAATACAGTAATTGATATTATAGGAAATGAAATATGACCATCATCTGGACAAAGTATTTTTCAAATTAATGCAGATTCATATCAGAAATATCTTAATGGCGTTCTTCAAACTTACTTTAGGTGTACAACTGCTGAGTGGTGGGTGAATATCTTCTTCTTCCACATACTTCCTTTTAAAATACGTGATCTTGGATGTTGCTATAGGATTTGAAATTCCTCTGTGGTGTAAGCCTGTGAAAAATAAATTACATACAGTGAGTAATGTATAGTCTATCTGAGGTGCCTAAAAAAAATACTTATTTAATTCCTGACTGCTTCAGAACTCTGCTTCATATTTTCCTACATATAAATTGTGTATCAACAAAGCAAAGACTTACTGTATGTTAAGAATTTCTGCTTTACTGGAGTTGCTAGGAAGGCTTCTGAGGAATTGCTAATCCTCCTTAGAAATAGGGTACTGTGTTGTCAAGAGGTGAGCAACTTGAAAATACTTAATAAAAATTGATTTATCATTTAATAATACAACTTCTTGAAGAAGAGGAGGAGGAGCAACAAAACAATAAGAAGAAAATGAAGATGCAAAAAGACTATGCAGGTTTACAATACATTATGAGTCACTGGCATTAAAAATATGCTGGCAAGATGATCTATGAGGTCTCCAAAGAAAGACTGGTGAACTGAAGCATTTTCACCACAGTAATAGAATTACTTGAGAGATGGAGAAGTGGAGAAATGTATTATTCAAGATCAGAGAAGTATTTAAAATTTTGCATATCTATTACTCACTGAAATCCATTAGTAAATTGTACCTAAAGTAGGCCCACTGAATCATTAGACATTTAGTGATGCAGTTCCTCCATAAGATCCATTGATTCAACTGTAGTTGTGACTTACTACTAAATTTTTCATTTTTTATTTCCGGAAAAATTAATTATGACACTACATTTACACTGTGCATAAATTTATGTACAGTATAAATGAATAATTTAATGTTTTAATCTAGATTAAAGGGACATAAATTAGGATTAACAATGGGTAATGTCTATACATGAATGTTTGTGTTGGTTATTTTTTTGAACGAGGTAGCTTTTGGAGGGAAGCTCACTAGGCCTAAGAATCTGTCAAGCTGAGCAGCCTATTCAAAGATACATGGGAACCTTGGAGCTTAGATTACAGCTCTTAGTCATTTTAGAAACAGAAAAAATAAATACAGTGTGCCTCGCTTAACAAGCGCACCGTTTAACGATGAATCTGCATAGTGATGTCGCTTTTGCAATCACAAAAGCGATCGCATTGTGACATTTAGACAGGCAAAAACTCTCATTGCGATGATCGGTAAGCGTTTCGCTTACCGATCTTCGCATTGCGATGTTTTTACAACAGCTGATCAGCGGTTCCAAAATGGCCACCGAGTGCCCAAAATGGCCCCCGCAAGTGTTTTCGCGCCTTGCTCTCACCGACGGCACGAAAATGGCGGCGCTATGGAGGAACTTCGCTGAACGGTGAGTTTGGGCCCCATAGGAACACATTAAACTAAGTTTAATGTGTTCCTATGGGGTTTTTCAATCCGTTTAGTGATGTTTTTGCATAGCGACGATTAATCCGGAACGGATTAATGTCGCTATGTGGGGCACCACTGTACATGTTAAGAAAATGCAACCCTGTTTCCCCAAAAATAAGACCTAACCTGAAAATAAGCCATAGTATGATTTTTAGGATGCTCGTAATATACCATATTTTTCCATGTATAAGATGCCTCCATGTATAAGACGACCCCAACTTTTCTAACCCAAAATTAAGAAATCTAAGTTGGGCTTAGCAAGTGTAGGGGGAAAGAGATCAAAGCACTGCAGGATCGCTTTGATCCCTGCTTTGCCCTCCACTTGTTTTCTCTCTCCTCAGCTTATTTCCATGTACAAGACGACCCTCAATTTTTAGTCTAAAGATTTTAGACAAAAGTATAGTTTTATACATAGAAAAATATGGTAAGCCCTATCCCAAAATTAAGTCCCAGTTAATTGAAAGGCCGCCCTCCTCCACTGTGCAGCAACCAGAAGATGTCATAACTGTATTTGAATAAATGTAGATTGTTATACATGAAGAAAATAAAACATCCCCTGAAAATAAGCCCTAATACGTTCTTTGGAGCAAAAATTAATATAAGACCCTGTCTTATTTTCGGGCAAACATGGTACTTCCTGTTTAAACTATGAAGATCATGAAATCTTTCATAGTGTCTTTTATAAGAACAAGAAATATTTTCATTTATTTATGTAACATTTATTTTTATGTGACATCATAATGACCAAACTCCTATTGTGTAGCCCCGCTGTGCAGCAGGAATAATGTCAGCAGTAAATGCCACTAATTAAAGAGCCCCTGCTATGATTTCAGGTTGTGCAGAACTTCATCTGATGGAACATGAGTCTCACACAACCCAAAACTGAAGCAGGGATTCTTTAGTTAATGGCAATCTGCCTTTGCTAGTGATGTCTTCTTTCCTGTTATGTGAGCAAAGCTACAGGATACTAGCCAAGAAAAATGCAAGAAAACAGATAAAATGAATCCTCTCCCCAATTCTTGTAAATGCAAAAGCAAAGACTGAGAAAATTAAACAACCATCTGTCAGATATACAGTACTTTGGTTCAGACTTCTACACTGAGTAGGGGGGTAGAGTCTATGAACCTATCTACAAAGTTCATGTATGAGTCTATTAACCTATCTCCAACAATTTCTGAACAATCTTTTGTTTGAAATGTGTGAATGTGTCATGTGCTGTCAAGTCAATTCTAACTTATGGTGACTCTTTTCAGGGTTTTCCAGATATAGAGTGGACAGAAGTGGTTTCCCATTCCCTTCTTTTGGGGTCACCCTGGGACTGTATAGCTTGCCCAAGGCTGCACAGGCTAGCTCTACTTGTAGCAGGCAAAGTGGAGAACCAAACTCCCAACCTCTGGCTCTGCAGCCAGATACTTAAACCACTGAGGTACTGGTTGGTTAAATGGCAGGCAAGGCCTTTTGGTTGGGTTCCTAATAGTGAACCTTTCAAAGAAAAGAATAACTGGGATAAATCCAGTTGTTAGTCCCAGCTGGAACAGACCTGCTGAATCAATGAGGCCTGTTGAATCAACATTGTTCCATTGATTCAACTGTTGCAACTCCCTCTCATTGGTCCCAATTTGTTTTCATGATCATTTACACTAGTGTAAGTGCAATGTCATCAACTGTGGAGCAAGTCAGTGCATGACTTGAGGAATACAAGTAGTGACTCATTAACTGGCACATGCCATGGCCTTCATGTCAGCATAAATAACCCACAGAATTCTGTCCATAGTTAGTTACTTCTAAATAGATTATATTCTAACGAAGTTAGCTGTTTATAATTTGTGTAACAACAAAAAATATGCTTGATAAAATTATAGCAGATATTCTTGACAACTATATATTTTTGTGGAGGAGAGGAAAAGCTGTACAGTAGTTACTTTTCTGAATTCTTGGAGCAGATAATGAAGGCATAGACATGGCTATTCTATGGATGTTGTAAGAAGGAATTTGTAAGTGGGGAATCACTGCTCTCTAAATTGTGCTGGGCTTGCAGAGACAAGGGCAGTAAACTGTGGTGGAAAAACTCCTTCACACCCTGCCAGTTTTCTTCCTTGTCTTTAAGCTATTCTTTTCCATTAGTTTCAATTGGGGGGGGGGGACTATGCTAGTGACAGCACTGGCATTCTTCCTCTGATCTAAGACTTCTCCAGTCTGCTTCTGATGTGGTTTTTTTTGGAATGTTTCCTTTTTAGCTCTTTCTGTTTAAGAAGCACCACCTGCAGTGCGACCATGGACCACAGAATCGTGACTACTGCAGTGGAGTTCCTTTTCCACAGATGGACCTCACTCTCTGCTCAGGGGGAGGGGCCTGCAATATCCTATGGCTTGGATGCCCTGCTGAAGACCACAGGGTTGGAACCTAAGCAGGTTTCTGCCTGCGTGAATGTTAGTGCCACATTAACTAATCTAGGGAGTGATTACCAATGATTTAGAAAAAACTGGCTAAGCATGTGTACAGTTTTGTCTCTAGCATTCCAAGTGTCACAACCTTCTCATTAGAGATCATACAGCACACTTCCATCATTTCTCCTGACAAGAAAGAACACTAGCCTTATGGGAAGAGCAAAACTTATTTGTAATTTATTTACACAATTTGCTATAAACCATTTTCAGCTGCTGTTCTTTATTCTTATTTGAAAGGAAGTGATTTGGAACAGGTAACCAAAAATGTAATTACTCTGAACTCTTTGGAGACCATTGGGCACTGAAATCTAGCCTGGGTCACGGTGCTCCAATCAAACCATATGCTACCACAGAGAGTGAAATTTTAATTATTGTCTAACATTTAATATGGCCACCTGTTCAAGGTTTATTGCATTCCCACCCCCAGTGCTAATTTAAACCTCCAATAAATAATACACGAGACAGACTGGGTGGTAGAAACCTGCTTTTGAGACAGGATACTGTAAATTTGAGTCCCAGAACTTATTTCTGGTGGTGTGTGTACTCAGCCTAACATGTGAAGTCATTTAATCATTCATATAATTCTAAAATGTTGTGCTTTCTCCTAGCCATCAAGACACTTGTGGTGGCTAAAGACAAAGTATTCAAATATGGAAGCAGCTAAGAATATTTTTAAAATCCCATAGATCAGTAGCAAGTACCTGACAACTATTTGTTTTCATGTTAAGTTCCTTTCATATAAGGTTTTTCAAAAATACATATAAAATCAGGTCTTTTTAAACTGATAAAAGAATGAATTGCTAAGCAAAGAGTACTTTTAAAGGTATCTCTCTCATTGACTAACTACAACCAGGCCACACAAATTTTGCGATCAGAAATATATAAAAGCCAAGACTCTGTCTCCCAAAAGACAGGCATTGGTCCAGTTCAGTTGATTACTCAAATGGGATAAGCAATGTGTTGCCTGATTGCAATATGTGGCCTACAGCCTGTATTGTATGTGGGAAAGCAGAAGGAGATGGATTGGTGGTGAGGTGGAGGGAAATAATTAGTTCCACACTATATCTTAATTTGTGTAAGTGTGACTTTTCTTAAACAAATTTAAATAAACTAGAATATGAAATCTGATCGTTGTTTTAACTACTTTTAATTAGAACAAACCACAGTTCTATGAATTCCACTAGAATACAGTGCTGTGGCTTGTATTAAAGATAAAAGCAATACTCTTCTTGTAAAGCTTTCTGGAAGTCAAAGCCATTCCCCCTGAAGATCAAAGGAAATTTGCTCTTGCGCTGATGGGCTTCTTATTGGAACTCAGTGAATGGGAAGGACACGATGGTCAGAATCCTTTGCGCACAGCTCTGTGGGTTTAAGGCTGGCAACAACATCAGCCACAGCCTTTTATCTTTATTAAACAGTGCCCTGTTCCCACTGCTACCCCACCCTGATTCCAAGTCTCTCTAGAGATCACTTTCAACCTGGGCACGATTTTGAGGGTTTGGGGACAGAGGGGAAGCTCTTAATGTCCAAAAAATCCACCAGGAGCAAAACTACTGACAGTGATTTTCAGACATTTAAATCTCCTTTCCCACACCAAGGACTCCAAAGTGTTGCCCAAGTTGAAATGGATTATTTATTTATTTTTCTACCTATATACCACCCCACGGCACAAAGAACTCTCTGGGTGGTTCACAGCAAAGCATACAAACAATAAAGAACAAGGCAGTGCAATATACAAATACATGTCAACAAATAATAAAATCAAATAAATTAGTAAGGAACCTGGGGGCAAGGTAATTAAAGATAAAAGTCCACGACTGATGATGTCATCAGCCTTACACTCATGGAGCTGTGCTGGCATAGTTCCAGCCTTTCTCTCTTCCTCTCTCCATATATACAGTATATATACATACATAGATACTGTACTAAAGGACTGTAAATACAAAGAACTAGCTCCCAGATAAAGTAGCAATATTCGTTGGAAAATACAAGTTCAGAGCACATGTAACAACTCATGTGATTAAAACCTCCTCTGCACAAAAAGAAAATCACCCCATAAGGAAATATGTCAGGAATATGTTTTCCCCACATAAGGGGTGGTGGTCGAAAGGGTTACAGTCTTCTGCCTGGCTTCAGGTTTTATAGGTATGTGTGACCTGACAACACATAACAAACAAAAACAGTACAGAATAATTTTAAAAACTGCTCTGAAATGGAACATTACAGAGGATATTCTGAGATAGCATAACAGTCACCAGACTACCAACATAGTTCCCTTTGTTTCTACTTGCAATGGCAGTGCAAAAAAATTAAAAAAATCCAGGGCGTGGGGAGAGAAACTCTGCTACAACCACTGCTAATGTTGGACCCCACATTTCAGAAACTTTTGGACAATTTCTTCTTCTCTTGAAGAAATTATCCTCCCAAATTCTCTGTGAAAAAATAGGTGAAGAATTTCAAGAGGTCATCTGAACACTACTCTGTTTATTATTGTTACTTCATACAGATCAAGGCTCATTTATACCATACAAAATAACATCCAGAAGGGACTAAGTCTTCCCACGTAGCTGTCATTTTTCAACACTGACCAGTGAAAAGCATGTCCTTTCTCTGAAGCTTGATTTAAGTCAGGGCCCATGGGAACTAAGTCCCAGCATGAATTTTCACCACTACAGCTCATTAAAATCTTAACAATGAAGAAAGTGTTCTGAACATGTGGTGCAAAATAAACAAACCATTAGACCTAGGCAGAGCAATCTGAAGAGGGCGGAAGAAGGAAAATCCTTGGCAGAAGACTCTGATGACTGTCCTCAGTGTGTAGACATGGACACACATTCCCTTTGCTATTATTGGAACACCAGTGGTTTTGACAAAATTCCCACACTCATATGGAAGATGCATCAGAGGGTACATCCTCCTGTCTTCAGGTAGACAAAAGAGCTGTATACTTCTATGATCCCCTGGGGTGCTTCCCCAGGATCACAGGACTGCAGCCTAAAGCAATCTGCTAGCTGATTTTAAAAAAAGGCTTAAGAAGAGAGGTGCAACCCCTGCACACAACTTCTTTCAAAACACCAGCAGCCCCTCTTCCAATGGCCCCAAGCTACTACGGCTAGTTGCAGCTTCCCTGTAAACAAATCCATGTACTTTTAAGTTTCAGAGTCTGGGAGGAAACTACCCCCATACCCACCCCGCAAAAGGCAGGGCTAGTGACTTCACCCTCTGATAATGCATCCCAGAAAAATTTCTTCTTAACTATGCAAGTCCCTTGATCATAGACAATTTATAAACACAGCAGGGGAAGTCACCCTGCTCCCAAAATCATGGGGGCCAGTGACTGGCCATCATTAACTGGACAATACTGGCCAATCAACCCTGAGTGCTCACTGGAAGGACAGATCTTTAATCTGAGGCTCCAATACTTTGACCATCTCATGAGAAGACTCCCTGGAAAAGACCCTGATGTTGGGAAAGTGTGAAGGTAAGAGGAGAAGGGGACGACAGAGGATGAGATGGATGGACAGTGCCATTGAAGCTACCAACATGAATTTGACCAAACTCCAAAGAGGCAGTGGAAGACAGGAGGGCCTGGCCTGCTTTGGTGCATGGGTTCACATAGAATCGGACACGACTTAATGACTAAACAACACAACTGGCCAATTACTCTTCTGAAACTCATTTTGTGACCTTGAGTTAGACACAAGTGTTGAATTAGCCAAGTGTAATCTATCTTGAAAGGCTGTGAAGGTAAAAAGGAAGATGAAGGCAGTAGCAAACACAAGCTAGCCCTGTTGGCATTAACACAGACTTCAAATTCTGTGTTACCGGGGAAAATGCCTTTAATAGGCCAACCAAGGATGCAAGGCTCCGAGATGACAGACTACAGGTACTTCTTCTGGCAATATGCTACAAAGGGACTGGTGACGGCACCTTGATTAGACGCGGTACCCGTTGTCGAAGATATTGGCGCCCCACCGCGGGATCTCCCATTCATGAACAACATTACCTGCCGCTGGGGACTGCCCGGCCGATGCCCTGCCTTCGCAGCCGTGAGGCGGCGGCTGCTGCTGCTGCTGAGCCTGGCCCTGGCTGCTGCTGCTGCTGGCGGCGGCGGCGACATCCGAGGCGGGGCTGCTCTTGCTGCAACAGCGCGACTCCCACAGCGCTTGGAACTCTCCGGCTCCTTCGGAAGAGACAATGGGCTCGCAGAAGCTGCTCAGGGGCAGCACCAGAGTCATCGCTGCGCCTCCGATCTGCACCGGGAGACAAAGATAGCGCGGCGGCCCGTCAGGTCAGGCGCCCACCCCCACCCCTCCGTCCGCCCCCAAGCCCTGCCCTGCCCTGCCCTGCCCGCAGCGGCCATGGCGTGCCCGTGCGCCGCAGTGAAGGCTGGCATTCCGCGCGCTCTCGCTCCCGCCCCCGAACCAAGGCGGCCGCCGAGGCGTCAATTCCTCCCAGCTTCTGGCTCCTCTTTCCCTGGCCCGCTGCCCGAGTCCTCTCCCGCTCGCCCGGGGTCGCTTCGCCCAGTGAAGCTCAGAGCACGCTTTATGTCGCCTTCGTGTCCCCCGATTCCCCCCCCAAAACAAATCACCTTTTGCCACCCCCCGTGAAGAAACGACTCCTGTAAACATGAAAGAGACCCAGTCCAAGAACTGACCCTCGCGCACCCCCGCCCGCGTCCCCCAAAATTGGCTTAGGGAGGAAAGCGCCGCCGATCTCCCGTGATACTTACTTCCAGGAAAGCGTGCTTAGGATCGCTGCCCTTCCTCTAAGAAAGGCAGCACTTTCCTATTGACTTGCTGGCCAGCCCCAAAATCCCAACTCTTCTCTTAATTCAGAGTCGCTCTTTCTTCATTTTCTGAGAAAGCAAGCAAGCTGTAAATCCAAACAAACCGATCCCAGCGATGCTCCCAGGTTGCAAGAGGATCACTTCATTCTCTCCACCTAGAGCGACCTCAGCAACGACATTGTATGCGTGCCTCTTATGTGTGGCTGGCTGGCTGGCTGTTCCCTCAGCCACTCTCTCTCAGACTCCCTCTTCACTTCCCTCCTCCTTTCTTTACCTCCCCAAGCGAAACAGAGCGCGACTCTTAGGTAGTTGTTTCCACCAGCCCCGGTTGGGCTGAACTGGATCTGCCTCCAGTCAAAACACTGAGATTAAGACAGAAAATTGGCTCCGGTTTCAAGCCGTGAGTTGCAGTCCCACAGGAGCCAAGCACAACATCAGTGGAGCAAGCAGAATATTAAACAGGAGCAGGGACTCCGGGCCGGAGCCAGGCGATGTGAGCTATGATGATTTTTTTTTGGGGGGGGGGAGAGGCGGGGAGAAAACTTTCTGAAAAGGACAGGCAGGCAAACCACATTACAATAACACTTTCTACAGTAATTCACCTACTCCTTGTCACATAAACCAGATGCCTCCTCTGTTTTTCCCTGTGCTCTTCAAGAAACAAGAAATCCGTTTCCTTTTAAAGATTTCACATATTTCTAAATTCAATGCCACTACAAAACAGCCATCCATCCTTCTCAAGTGAGGGGGAGCGCAAGATGGCAAGGGAAGGGAAGGGGAGGGGAGAGCCAGCAGTATGTTAAGAATTAAAGCCTGTCTGGACAAGATTGATGAAACAGGAGGGTTAAGAAGACTAAGAACAATAATAAATAAGGAATATTTAGGGCCTCTGGTCGGTGTTCAAATGTCTGGAGAATCTCTCTCTTGTTGGGAGGTAGGGTTGGCTGCATTTACTTATGTGCATAGGACTGGGGTTAGAATCATGCAGCCAGTGTGTGATTGCTTTCCAAAGTGTCCAGATGCAAATGGCAAACAGATCAAGCCTTAGAATATTTCCACTGGCTTCAGGATGAAAAATGTTATACAGACCACTTAAGTGCTCCACAAAAATGCATGCTATGATAAATTTCCTAGTCTTTAAGGTGCTATGGGACTCTTTAAAGATTTGGCAGAGTACTCTTTAGCTTAATTCTGTTGCCCAGCATGCTGTGAAACTGTTGTTTAACCCTGGTTTCTGTTGCACACTTCTAGAGATGTTTCCTAAACAGGAAGAAATACATTTATATATTACTTGATTTCCTAAGAGATGTTTGCTGTAGTTTTGCCACAGGATACTAGCTGGTGGTATCAATCCAGTGCAAGTTAGTCACAGCTAAGTACCTTTGAAAATGATGAGGTTTATATTACTGCCACAACTTATTCCTGTGACTTTAATATGACTTGTAAGTTTTCTTAGACTGAGGCTTGCATCTTTTGATTTATAATTTGTATTATATGAATTAAATGATTAAATTCTACAAGGGTTCTAAATTTCTTAAGATAATATCTTGTGGCACAAGTAACACCAATAAATTCCCATGAGACTGCTGTTTTTATTGCAACAGACTTAACATGGCTATCCCCCCATTCTGTAACATCAAAATACACTGAAGAAATCATGCATGTCCATAATGAACAGCAATTAGACTAAATCCAATTTGTAAATTTATGTCTGAGGATGACCTAATATATGTAAAGTGATTCTGTACATATCTATTTAGAGGTGTGAGACCTGCTGAGATAGGCTTGGTATCAAGAAAATGTGTATGGACTGCAGTATTCAGTTTCCTGCCCATTCTTTTCAAAATGGGTATTTGGTACTGAATGCACAGACTTTTCCTAGTATAAAACTTTCAGAACTACCTTGAGCCTTTCCCTTTTGGCAGAGAAAAATAGGGTACAAATATTCAAAGATAAATAAGTGGGACAGAATATGTACATATAAGTCTGCTTTCATGACTAAATCAGCTGTATTGAATTTAGCTATAAAAATTATTTATGCCACTTGTACTACAACTTTGTAGCATGACCCATGTTTAACTTTATAGGCAAAACATTGGCAATCCGTTTCCTAACATTTTGAATGGTTGCTTCAGTAACTTGTGACAAAAAGCAGTATTGTGAAAGATGGGACAAGGAACTTGTTTCATTTTTGTTTAAAACTTGCTACTTGGTATGATCTCACCAGGGGGAGTAATGACTTTCAGAAACTACATATACCTCTACTACCCAACAGCTTTCAGATTTTTCTTTTTTAAGTAAACACTCGAAAATCACCACCATTATCACTGTGTGCATGTATGGATTTTCTAGGCCTGGGGATTATTGTCCCTACCTAATGTTACGCAGGCATTCCTCCGCATCACATACAAAAACATAGTCCTTGCTAGCCCTGGCGGAGCCATATTCCAGTATTGGAGATGCTGAAAGCAGGGAGATTTGCTGCATCCATGGAGGATACCCACAGTTTTGAACCTGACAGCATGTAGTACCAAATTGTGTGGGAGGTCCCAATGGACAAGCAGGTCCTCGTTTCAGATGCAGCTTTTCCCTCTAACATGTGAAGGTGGCAGGAACTAGCTGATGTGGACACAATGGAAGAGTGAAGCCAGCAATGAATATGTCACTACTCTTTTCCCCATGCAGTTCTAATTGCAAAATATATAGAGTGACTGGATATGTCTGTCTGTTACAGTCTGTACTTCATTGTAAAAATCTATTGAGTACCATGTTACTCATAAAGAACAGTTTTTAGGAACCAGCATTGTGAGCAAAACAACTGAATGTTTAATCAGAAGTAAGTTCAGCAGGTAAAGGTGAAGGTTCCCCTTGACAATTTTTGTCCAGTCGTGTTCGACTCTAGGGGGCAGTGCTCATCCCCGTTTCTAAGCCATAGAGCCAGCGTTTTGTCCGAAGACAATCTTCCGTGGTCACATGGCCAGTGCGACTTAGACACGGAACGCTGTTACCTTCCCAACGAGGTGGTCCCTATTAATCTACTCGCATTTGCATGCTTTCGAACCGCTAGGTTGGCGGGAGCTGGGACAAGTGACGGGCGCTCATTCCGTCACGTGGATTCGATCTTACAACTGCTTGGTCTTCTGACCCTGCAGCACAGGCTTCTGCGGTTTAGCCCACAGCGCCACCACGTCCCTGTTCAGCAGGACGTAGTCCTAAATAAGCATGCCTCGATTGTTCTTCAGTATTAATCTGTAATCCAAGTCCTGTCTATGCCATGCATTTTTTTCCATGTGAACAAGTCAAAACTTATTTGGGAAGAAGGAGGTAAGTTTTTGGTACGATGAACAAGAGACTATTCAGCTTCAAATGACCAGTGGACAAATCGCCAGACTGAATATTTCATGAATAAAATCTTCCTTGTACACAGAAATATAGTATTTCTGTTGAGAAGTTATGCTAACTTTTCACTAAGCACAGCATTTTGGCGTGGGACACAGCATTTTGGCGTGGGAATTGGGAATCAATCATACACCTGCATTTTAAAGTAGCAGTCTTAGAGTCTCAGCTTATGCTTTTACTAAATGTACAGGGAAGATTGAACACTGTTATTCCACTGAAAGAACTTCTTCCATCAGCAGAATTGGGGTGAGGTGTCTGGTCTCTCATGCAGCCCCTGTGTATCCTCAAAAACCTATGCTGGTGGTTTGGGAAATCTTCTGGAACAAGTTTTCAGATGTGCAGAAAGCTGCAGGGGTAGAGAAGAGATTAGTGTAATATTGGTTTTAAGCCACTGATTATGTATAGATGTACTGTACATATTATACACATTATATTTTAATACTGCCTTTCAGGACGAATCCTCAAAGCAGTTTACTAGTAAAATGCTAAAATAATAAAAGTTAAACTACCACTAACTGAAACAGTAGCATAAATCATTTAAAGTAATAGCATCTCTAATTGATAGTACAAATAGGCATCTATTCTCTTAAAAGTGTACTGGAGCAATTAGATTGTTAGACCCACTTAAAAGCAGTAGAAAAAGGAACCATAATCTCATGACAAGGCATTCTATAAGGATGGAGCCAGGACAGAAAAGCACAATTTTGGGGATTTTACTGATGGGCAAATTAGCAGTTTCACCATGGCTGATCTTGAGGCCCAAGCAGGTGTATACAGAAGTGGTTTATCATAACCATCTTTCAATTTCTTACCCACTAAGGAAGGGTGTTATATAGCCATTATCACTATAAAAGTTGACTAGCAGTTTGCACATTATAAGCATTATGTAAATGACAGATAATAGTAGTGAGCGTGGGAGTGAATAGGAGACTCAAGAGTTTATAAGTCTTGCCTAGATGGGAATCTATTTGCTTGTTGTCTGTAGGTAACATACTAGGCATGATTTATGGCAAATTCAGCAAAACCAAAAAAGGAATCCAAAGTAGAAAAATCTTTCAAGGCCCAGTCTTATAGCCTACTGTATTGAGTACAAAATACTCAACACTGAAATCCTCTGTGAAGACATTCATATGCTACCTTGTGTTTTGCTAATCTGTCTGAGAAACAAAGTAGTGATGCTCAGTCCCTCTTGTCTTGTCTGGTTACTCCACGAATAAACAGATCCAGTAATAATCTTTGCATTAGCCGTATTTTGAGCAACATAGTGGCAAGAATCCCATTGCTTACCTTAGTAAATTGCACTACAATAGGCTGATTGAATCAATGATGATTTAGTGAATCACATCCTCCATATGTTCCACTGATGCAAACAGACCCATTCTAATTACAATTTACTATGGCAAAATAAGTCACAGTAATAATAGTCCTATTTGAATCAACAGAATTTATGAGTTGACCAAATCCTCATTGATCCAATGGGCCAACTCTAGTGCGATTGACTATGCTGCACAACAGGATTTTGACCAGTGTTACAAAGATCAGTAGAACATGATCTTAGATAAAATGTTGATCTGACTTCAAATAGTTCTTCCCTTTCTGTTTCCTTCTTCCTTTTCACCCACTCCACTCTATCTCCTCTACCAATCAGTTTCATTTCTCCTGTCCATCACACTCAACACTCTGTAACACCACATTGTTATGGGTCTGTCTTCTCTTTGTTATTTTCTCCCTAACTCTTTTTTTAACATCACCAAATCTGAAGGTTACCCTTGAGTATACTAAAAAATACTTTTCTGCCAGACAAAAGCAGGGATGACCATGCTTGTTTACAACTAATTCCAAAATCCATCCTCAGTTGCTATCTTCTTTAGGCCAACAACAAAGCACTAAAACATGTGCATGTTTCAAGAATACTATCTCTTTATTAGGCAAAAAAATGTAAGAGGTGTAGAAGAGGGAAAGGAAGAAAACCTAGATGCAAAACGTTTTGACTCTCAAGCTCTTAGTAAGTCTATGGCTTGTTGTCGTTTAGTCGTGTCTGACTCTTTGTGACCCCATGGACCAGAGCACGCCAGGCCCTCCTATCTTTCACTGCTTCCCGGAGTTGTGTCAAATTCATGTTGGTTGCTTCAATGACACTGTCCAACCATCTCATCCTCTGTCGTCCCCTTCTCCTCTTGCCTTCACACTTTCTCAACATCAAGGTCTTTTCCAAGGAGTCATCTCTTCTCATGAAATGGCCAAAGTATTGGAGCCTGAGCTTCAGGATCTGTCCTTCCAGTGAGCACTCAGGTTTCATTTCCTTTAGAATGGATAGGTTTGTTCTCCTTGCAGTCCAGGGGACTCTCAAGAGCCTCCTCCAGTACCATAATTCAAAGGCATCAATTCTTCAGCGGTCTGCTTTCTTTATGGTCCAGCTCTCACTTCCATACATCACTACAGGAAAAAACATAGCTTTGACTATTCGGACTTTTGTTGGCAAGGTGATGTCTCTGCTTTTTAAGATGCTGTCAAGGTTTGTCATCGCTTTCCTCCCAAGAAGCAGGCGTCGTTTAATTTTGTGGCTGCTGTCACCATCTGCAGTGATCATGGAGCCCAAGAAAGTAAAATCTGCCACTGCCTCCATATCTTCCCCTTCTATTTCCCAGGAGGTGATGGGACCAGTGGCCATGATCTTAGTATTTTTGATGTTGAGTTTCAGACCAGCTTTTGCACTCATTACGAGGTTCTTTAATTCCTCCTCACTTTCTGCCATCAGAGTGGTATCATCTGCCTATCTATGCAAGTCTATGGCTACACCAAGTCAAATTAAACACAATTTTATTATGTAATGAGACCCATCTTGTAGCACCCCTTCTCTATTACATCCTGAAATAAGAAGTAGACATCAGGGACCTAAGATTCAACCTTCCCACTCTTTCCCTTCCCACTCGCTTTTAGCATTTTACCTTATGAAGAGATAATATTTCTGAAAGCATACACATTTTAGTGCTTTTTTGGTTGGTCTAACAAAGGTATCATTTCAGCATGGATTTTGGAATTTTTTTTACATTTCACAAGCATTTTTCTTTTGTATTTCACATTTGGAATTTTGCAAGCACAGGAAGACTCATTGATATTAGAACGAAATAACTAGTAACTCCCTAGCACTTATTTGAACATAATGAAATTTTTAAATGGATGACAATGAATCGTCTGTTAAGAAGTATAACATAAAATGTTAGACCATAGCTAGGTCTATATTTTAAAATCTGTTTGCAGATCTTTGTGTGGGCTTCAGTGGTATGATTGCCAGACCAAATTTATATTGAACCCAGCTCTTAGTCCATAGGCTACCACATTTTCCAAGTTGCCAGCAAAATGCATACATTGAAAGATCAGCCTGAGGCATCCAAAGCAACCTTAAGGTTAAACTGTCAGACTTTCATTGCATGCATGCAGTTCTACTCAGTAAGAGGTTACTATGAAGTACTATACTGTTCCATTTGCTCACTATTCCTTTAGCAACTACTCCATTTTCACTCACTATTCCTTTAGAGTCATTATGATGCTAATGAGAGAACTGTAATGATGCCATTCACAATGTCAATGAAAAAGGGTCTTTATGCACTTCCAGAATGCCACTAAAACAGAAGTTAAATTTAAAATGCTTGTTACAATAATGCTGCAAATCTGACTAAAATCCCTAAAGGCCAGAAAGCTGAGGTGGAAGCAATGCTGAATATTGGTAGGGCCTCATTAGTTACCCTATATTCTGTAGCAACCGCATGTGGTATTATTGCTAATTCTTAAACTCTTTTATTTCTTAATTCTAAGAAGCCATTATGCTTTACCTGTCCTGGGGGGGGGGCGGAATACAATGGAATTTACATATCTTGATTGAGTAATGGTTATTTATAGTAGTTTAACAGTATTTTTCACCATTTTATTCTTTAATTTGCCTTCTATTTTACTAGCACTCTCAAGCCAGCACTCTGTAAACACACATGAAAACATAATAATTAGAAGTAGTATCCCATTGTGTTAGTCATGGAAGACCTGTGACTGAACTGCAGGAGTAACTTCCCCAAATTTTGGGGCAATGCTCTCTCTTAATTTAATAAGCTATCGTTTGTACTATGTGACATGCAGTTAGCTACTAAGATGTATACTATCTGTAAAGAAGAAATGTCTAACAGGACAGAGAATAACTTTAGTCACCCAAATTATCTGAGAAAGACTCACAAAATCTGGATAGTTAGACATATGCATCAATGGAATTAAATCTCATTGAATAATTAAAGATAATTGTGCTGAGTTCTGGAAACCATGTGTGTCCCTGTGTCAACAGAATGAGTATTTTAAAATATTAATTTTCATTTCTGTTGTTTCTCCTTTTTCATGCATTCATAGTACATGCATCCAAAAAGAGAGAAAAAAGATCAGGACTAATAAGGGCATAAGAAACAAATCTCTGAGATCCAAAACAATGGGCAAGAGCATCTATTTATAAGCAGATGCTGCAAAGGACAGGGCCTGTCCTGTATAGTTGCTCTTTGAAGGACATAACTGGTATGCACTTCGACCAGCTGATTTAAGAAGCAAGAAAAGGAATAAACATGCATTGCAATTATTTCTAGAAAACACATCTAATAAGAGTCGGAGGTGCTTTGACAAAAATTATTTTGCTTCTAGTGCTTTGTCTCCTTTTAGCATTTATCATGGCTTACTTGCTTAAGTTATCTGTTTTACTTAATGTATAATTGTGTGCTATCAGTATGACTTATGGCAATCCTTTTCAGGGTTTTCTAGGTAGAGAGTACTCAGAAACGGTTTACCATTCCCTTCTGAGGACACCGACAATGCAGCTTGCCCAAAGCCACATAGGCTGGTTCTTCACATGGGAGGCACAGTGGGAAATAGAAATCCCAGTCTCTGGCTCAGCAGCCAGATAACTAACTCAGTGAGATATTCAGCTTCACTTTTACTTAATATTGCCAAATTGCACACTCAATAAGGATGTTGCAATTTCAGAAAAGAGACAAGTCACAATATGCCTTTAACTGGGTACCATTACAATGGGAGAAGCTGCATCTTATAGGCTGTAAGAAATCAGGGCAGGGTATTATTAAATTTTCTCATTTAGGCACTTATGCTATGGTACATCTTGTATCTTGTCTATTCTGATGGGAAACTATGAATAAAGTGCAAGTTGGCCACTGTATGGAGAAAAATACTGGCAGGTAAGGATTTATTTTTTAAAAAAATGTTATGATCTTTCAGCATCTTATCACAAGCATCCTATTGTCTATTTTAGACTAGACAACACCTGTAGTTCTAAACATAATCCTTGGAAAATCTTGGATTTCCCTTTTAGAAAAAAATCTTTTAGTATATATGGCTGCAAATCTTTGGTTGGACAGTGCACAGACAACATTCAGTATATTTTCAGAAATCACAGCAAGGAATGGTAATATAACAGGATCAATGGAGCACAGTGCCTGGCTGGAATCCCCTTCTTGGACATATAACCCAGAAGCTATTGTGCAGTCCAGGAGCATTAGCAGGGTCACACTCTGCTTATACTTAAAAAAAAAAAAAGCTAGCTACCTGGGCAACAGAGATTGTTTTGGCAGAGAAAGCAGGTCTAAAGCCAGATTAAGAGTACCAATATCAATCTCATCTCAAGACTTGTTAACTGAAAACAGTTCTTCAAATGGTTGTTGTAGGTTTTTCGGGCTTTTTGGCCATGTTCTGAAGGTTATTCTTCCTAACTTTTCACCAGTCTCTGTGGCTGGCATCTTCAGAGTGTCAAGATTTGTTCCTTTAAGTGAACAAGAGGTTACATTTAATATTGTAGTGAGAATGCAAAGTCATGCCTGTAAACGTCAAGTCAGTGGATGACTGATGGCATGCAGCTGGAACAAGCTTAAGTAGTGCTTGTTAACCACGTCCAGCTGCTATGTCTGCAGTGATAGGCTGCTCTCACTATTTAAGCAAGAGAGTGAGAACAGCACTTTGCCACTCAGTTGTAAGTCTGGTGGTCATTATTTATGTGAATGTTATGTGGCTCTGAGAGATCTATGCAGAGGTCTATGTATATATTACCATGTATATATGTCTGACCAATGCTAATACAGTGGTGCCTCGCTTAACAATGTTAATTGGTTCCCAAAAAACATCGCTATGGGAAAACATTGCTAAGCAAAACACCATTTCCCATAGGAATGCATTGAAAACCGGATAATCCGTTCCAATGGGAACGGATTACCGTCCTTAAGCGAAAATCGCCATAGGAAACATTGCTAAGCAAAACAATGTTTCCCCCATTGGAATGCATTGAAGCCTATTCAATGCATTCCAATGGTTTTGACAGGTCCGTTTTCGCTAATTTAAGTGTGTCTTAAAATGTTCAAAAACTGTTTTAAATGCTTGGGATCGTTAGTGAATCTTGTAAAACCTTTGCAAACTTAATTTGGCTTTGTTCTGAGTCTTCGTTAATTTTTGATGAATTTCCCCCCCCCCCATTGGAATGTATTGAACTGCTGTCAAACCTACAGTTCAATGCATTCCAATGGGGGGGGAATTCACCAAAAATTAACGAAGACTCAGAACAAAGCCAAATTAAGTTTGCAAAGGTTTTACAAGGTTCACTAACGATCCCAAGCATTTAAAACAGTTTTTGAACATTTTAAGACACACTTAAAATAGCGAAAACGGACATCGCTAAGTGAAACAAGGGGACCTAAACTGTCATCACTAAGCGAGGCAAGGTCCTGAACATCACTATGCCAAATTTCCCCATAGGGAACATCGCTAAACAGAGTGCAAAATCACTCCAAAAACCTCATTGCTAAGCAAATACATTGTTAAATGAGGCAATCGCTAAGCGAGGCACCACTGTATATGAAGTCTAATATATAATGCTATAAGTCTTACCAGAACTCTCTCTGGGTCTTTCCTGATATGTCCGCGTCTTTGCTTATAAAGGGGAGGATTTGAAGCTACCAGATAAGAGACCCTGTGTAACTTGTTATCTTGGGCTCCACGGTTTGTTTTCCCTAACAGAGTGCTCTTGGAAGTTTCATTATCCAAATCTGACTCCAAGCTTCTGGAGAGGCAAACGCCACATCTGCCTTTGGTGTTGGACCCAAGCCAACACAGAGGACAGGACTCAGAACTCTGTTCTGACTCCTGTCATCTGAAGATGCCAGCCACAGAAACTGGCGAAGCATTAGGAAGAACAAACTTCAGAACACAGCCGAACAGCCCAAAAAGCCTACAACAACCATCATATCCTTGCCGTGAAAGCCTTCGAGAATACAGTTCTTCAAATCCTTGTGGTAAAAGAAAGAGTAATTTAAAAGTGTGGTCACCACTACCTTTTTCAAGGTCATCCTCTCTTGAAATACTTAGGACTTGCTTAATTTATGGACTAAACATTAATCTCTCTCATGCTAAATGCTATGTGCCAAGAAGGGCAATTGTCAAGGAAAGACATGACTGGCCACACCAGTAGTGGTGCCTCGCATAGCGACTGCTCAGTATAGCAACGAAATCGCTTTGCGATGGACTTTTTGCCATTGCAAAAGCGATCGCTTTGCGATGGTCCCTATGGGGGAAATTTGCTTTGCGATGATCGCAGGGAAGCGATCATCGCAAAGCCCCCATTTTCAGCCAGCTGATTGCCGGTTTAAAAATGGCCGCCGGGTAAACAAAATGGCCGCCCACTGTTTTCAGGCACGGATACCTCGCTTTAGAGGCACGGAAAATGGCAACGCTATGGAGGATCTTCACTTAAAGGTGAGTTTGAGCCCACAGGAATGCATTAATCATGTTTTAATGCATTTCTATGGGCTTTTTATTTTCGCTTAGTGATGTTATAGCTTAGCAGCGATTTTTTCTGCACAGATTAACATCACTAAGCGAGGCACCACTGTATCAGCATTTGTCCCCATCTTTAGTCCTCAATTGTTACAGTTATCTAACCAGACAGGCCTGTGCCACAAGCTGAACTACAGAATCTTATTGAATTCTGGCATCCAAATCATGAGGAATGCAAGCTATTTTATCCTTGATGTATTTAGCAAATGTGTCATGGCGGATCATCAAGGTTCCTTTATATTGCTTTATAAGTTTACTCAATAAGGTTTTTAATTACCTGGAAAAGCTTAGGTAGATGACTCTTCATAAATATTATGGTGGTGTGATGTGCTTCTTTCTAGCGATCACCACCACCACAAAACAAGTTGTAAAACAAACTCATGGTTTCATTTGGGCAGGCTGTATATCAGTACAAGTTTTCTGCTACCTGCATTCATGCCATGTCCAAACTGTGCCATTGACCACAGTTCTACTGTAAATCAAGGAACTGAAGAAGCTCTATTCAATAAGAGAAAGTAATTTGTAAAAATGACATCAAGAGCCTGTGTCATTTCCATACCTACAGAGAAACAATACCTTTGATAAAAAATTCATTTGTGCCAACTGGAAACTTCCTGAGGGTTTTCAAAGATCTCTCTGAACTCATTAGCCTATGAGGGTAGATTGGTTTTAATAGTCTATCCATGCTGAGAATAGGAATGTAAACCTAATCCTCAACAGGAAGTGATCAGATGTAAACAAGAAATCTTCCGTTCTCAGGCCACCATTTTTCTGATCAAGAGCATGATCCTCTAGAACAGTGGTGGCAAACCTTTTTGGGCCCAAGTGCCCAAACTGGGGAAAAAAACCCCCAAACCAGCAGGCGGTGTTCAGCAACAGAACCCAAAGTGGTGGTGGCGAAACCGAAAGTGGCAGCAGAAGGGGGAATCCCGGGCACAGAGGTGCCTTGAGACCCCACTCCAGATCCTGTGCCAGCTGTTCCAGATCCTGGCTCGCCGCCTGTTGAAGTGCCAGAACCGTGGCTGCAGCCACCTCCTGAGGTTTGGCTGTGGGAAGGAGTAGCAATTATGGCTTGTGTGCCTGCAGAAAGGGCATGCGTGCCATAGGGTCGCCATCGCTGCTCTAGAAGCATTGGGTTGACACATTGACAATCCCATGTTGTCTTGTGGCAGTGACAAAAGCATAAGGATGCATGAGAACAGGCAGACCAAAAATGGAATTATGTTGCTTCTGATTCTTATCTTTATTATAATTACACACAATTTTAAAATTCACATTGTTCCTATCAGTGTATTTTACAACACAGAAGTTTATTTTAATTGTGAGTTTTTACGTTCAAACAAGGAGACAGCCTAAGTAAGAAAAGATGGGTAAATTATTCTGTGCATTGATTGGCTAGGTCAGCCTGAAGTAAAAGTATCTCAATTTAAAAAAAGAACAAAACAAAGGAGACTGTTTTAAGACACATGCCACCAAACAAAAACTGATATATGAAAGGGTAAAGAATATGGTGAAAGTCTAAAGAATGAAAGACAAATGTAGATATGTAAAGCATAAGTTACAAGGTTCTCTAGTTTTCTCATGTCAGCATTGATCTAACTGTAAACATAACTGTTACTCAACTCATTTATGTTAAGAATTGCACTGGAAATCTTGATTACACAGGCAGTCTGTCCAAAAACAGCACATTAGATCAAGTGTGAACTTTCACTTGCAGAATCATCAGTCCAGATTACAACATATACAGTGGTGCCCCATTTGACGACGATAATCTGTTCCAGGAAAATCGCTGTTAAGCGAAATCGTTGTCAAGCGGGGGAAACAACCCATTGGAATGCATTGAAAACCAGTCATTGTGTTCCAATGGGGGAAATGCCTCATCGTCCAGCGAAGATCGCTCATAGAGAACCACCGATCAGCTGTTTAAAATCGCTGTCTTCCGAAGTAGGAGTTTGGAAAACAGCCATTTTGCGAAGGGAGGGAAGCCATTTTACGAAGGGAAGCCATTTTGCGGAGCCGGAAAAATAGTCATTTAGCGAACAAATGGTTCGCGAAGCAGGCTCGTCAAGCGAAAAAAACCCAATGGAACCATCATTTTGCGCTCGCAAAAAAATAATCGTAAACTGA
Organism: Pogona vitticeps; assembly: GCF_051106095.1. NCBI lineage: Eukaryota > Metazoa > Chordata > Lepidosauria > Squamata > Agamidae > Pogona > Pogona vitticeps. Next base: position 27,787,856 of record NC_135783.1, on the reverse strand, counting down.
TTTTAACGTCATGCGGGGTAAGCATCTAGCGGGGCACCACTGTATCTTAGTACCCAATTGTTCTGTAAAATATAAAATTACTAATCTGCTCAAGAAGCTCAAGTGTTTTTGCCTACACCTGCAGTTGTTGGTCATTCCTCCACAAGATAAATATAAGCAACTGTCTTATCTTGATGGCTCAGTAACTTGTATAAAACAAGTGATTTTTACGAACCTACAGGCAACAGCAGAATACAGTAGAAATCTTTAACTTCATATTTATTTATGGAATATATGTTTTGCTTAATGTTACATAATATTTTAAATTTACAGCTGCTATGCTAACATTCCAAGAAAGCAGCTATATCTTTTTTTAATAAAGCATATTTCTGGCAAAATATTTTATAGTTTAAATATATAGATATCTCAATTCCCATTCACCTGCCCCAAAGATATAACGAACTGCATTATGTCTAAAGACAGACTACGTATTTGCTAATTTCTTTAGTCTTTTTCAGATTTCTTATTTCTGTTTTTTCTAGGTACATAAGGAACTGGACTATGGGTTTATATGTACAAAGCATAAGCTACCACTATTTGCATGCTATACCACAGATGCCTTGAAGCTGCTTTCTTAAGGCCACCATTTTGTTCACAGAGCTAGGAAAACAAATCATTCTGATTTTTTAAAACAAAAACTCTATTTTGTTTTTCTTGTTTTCCAGCGTATGGCCTCAGGATCTCATTACCACTCTTCTGAGGTCCCTAGAAACAGCTGTTCTAAATAGCTTGATTTCCTGTACTTTGTTTTTAAAATGTTGGGGTTAATTAAGTGATAATTAAGCAGTGGGCTGTATTAAGTGGCATTGCTTCTACTCAGTCTTCTTAGAACCTACTACCAGGGAAAAAAATAATAACAAATAGATTTGTAATGTAATCAAAGATCCAGAGATACAGGAGTATCACTGATTTTTCCTTGCAATACGGGTATCTACTTCCTCATTAAAAGACCTGAAAAGAAGATATAAACTGGCATGCCTTTATGATCATTTGAAACTTGAATTAATATACATTATGATATATACAGATGCATAATATCTTTATGTCATCTCTTTGTTGTTAAAACATTCTGTCATCAAGAAAACTTGGGTTCTCTTTGGTATAATGTATGGATTTTGGCACATAAGATAAAAGGCAAGAACCTGTTAGTATTCTGAGAACAGTAAAATGTTTACATTTGTCTAAGAATCTTGCTCATCTTTTGCCCTTTAAATGCTGCCTTTCTTCACCTACCATGCTAATGGCATTTTTAAACTTTATTTGTAGAACATGCTTCTGATGTAATCTTCTCAGTTTACAGATTTCTTAAATCTCTTGAGCACTTCCATAAAGAAGTTACATGAGACAACAGCAATTTTGGGTTTATCTATGACAAGGTTTCTCAGAACCAATCCCACCCCTTGCAATACTTTGTCCTTCCAGTACTGTACTAGATTCTCTCTATGGGCCCAACAATGGAAAAATTGAATTGATAATTAATCTCGATATAATTTTGCAGTATTTTCATGTAGAGGCACTGAAGTAGTATACTTTTAACGTATCTATATTTATGCACAGTAATTTATTACAACGCTTTCCGCACAGAAAGTAGGAAAAGGCGAACAGATTATAAAAAACTGTGTGGGAAACAGACTTAAGACAACTTAACTTGCAGAATATCATGTGGAGAAAGAGTACTGCTATTACCTAGCATTAATACCGTGTTTCCCCGAAAATAAGACGGCCTTATATTAATTTTTGCTCCAAAAAACGCATTAGGGCTTATTTTCAGGGGATGTTTTATTGTTGTCATGTACAACAATCTACGTTTATTCAAATACAGTCATTTCATCTTCTTCTGGTTGTTGCACAATGGTGCAAGGAAGGGCTTCACTTAACTGGTGCTTATTTTAGGGGCAGGGCTTATATTACGATCATCCTGAAAAATCATACTAGGGCTTATTTTCAGGTTAGGTCTTATTTTTGGGGAAACAGGGTACTGCTTTTTTACAAATATGTGATTAATATATATTGTTAGTGGTACTGGTTCTGGTATAGTATACTTCTTAAAAGAAAGAAACTGGGTCAAATAACTCTGAGTGGGCTGACAAAGCCAGCCATTCCTCTTAACAAAGACCTCTAAAATCACAAGATGGCTTTCTTGTTTCTTTAATTATTCTTTTAAAAAGAAGTACCAATTAAGGTTTCCTTTACAACTGACTGTACAGCCTAATCTAGCAGTAGACAAATGTCATTGACACAATAAATTAGATGTTTTATAGTTTAATTATATTGCCGTCTTCTCTTCTGTTCACTGAATAAGGCAAACAAAACTAAAATAAGTGTTTTGAAGCAAAAGGCAAGTTGCCTTCACTGTACCCTTTGCTACTTTCCATGAAGTTTAAGAGCTATTATTATACAGTACATGATTCCTTCTAAGGGAAATAAACACCAAAGGTAGAATTCCAAAGAAATGACTCACAAATATTGGCAACAGACTTTCAAAATTGAATCCAGTCTTTGCAAAAGTGTATAGCAGCTCACTAACCCAACTTAATGCAAGTAGATATTGCAAATTAAAATTAAAATAGGAGCCACTGAAGCAACTTTTTACTGTTCCTCCATCTAAATCTCCACCCTTCACTTCAGGGGCTTTACTTCAGATGCCATTTTTAGCTCAAAGTTTGGAATTTTTAATGATTGAGTCATCTTGGCAAGCAGGGAAAACAGGAATCATTTACCCGTATCTTCATACGTGGAGGTACTGCAGCAAAATATTACTGACAAACCCTTCCACAAATTAGGCTGGACAAAAAGGGAACAGAAAAGGGGGCTAAAGGAGAATGTAGTTAAGACACAAACTACAGTATTGGCTACCTTGATGTGAGGTGAATTATGTGCAGTTCTGAATAGCCTTTCTCTTTTATATATGTTTATTTACCTGCCACTCCATTCAAGATGCTTGCAGTAGACAAAAACTGAGAAAGATTAATGCAGTCCAAGTAAACTAAATGTGTTTACCTTACACTAAAGCTGTTTTTCATTAATAAGGCATAGTTGTTTTTCTTCTGTTACATCAGAAATTCCTCTTAGAATCAAAAACCCAGTCCCTACTGTGCTCTTTGTACTGTATATCCAACTATCCCCAATAATGCAGTATAAATGCATGCACATATTATATGCACTCCTTGCTACAGATTTCTACCGGACAAGAACTGTTAGCCATTTCTCACAGCTGGGGATGATGGGTTTATGCTGCCCACTGCTTCTAAAGGTACCCACTTCACATCACAGTAAAGTCAGTGGTAGAACCTTAACTGTTCATCTAAAATAGGGCTGCACAGGAGCCATCCCTACTAGAAGAATGAAATGTGTATGCAGAAACAGGCAATTCTCAGCGTGGCCAAAACACGTGTATGCTAAATAGTGTACTGTACACTCTTTTTCTCACAGACACACACCCTTAAGAGTCGCACCGCTTGTGGCTCAGAGGCTCTGCCAGCCAGTCAAAGAGCGCCTGAGGGTAATAGCTCAGAGGCAGCTCTTTTCCCTCAAGGGAATCTGCTTATTGTATCCGCCCTAGAGCATAAAGAGCCATCAGGAGGAGGATGCTGAAAGGGAGGGTTGGTGGAGGAGCGCGTCGTAATTAAAACTAAAGTGCCCCGGTTATTTATAACTCCATGGAAAGGGTCGGGAGCTTCTCCCTAATGGAGAGCTTGGCACAGCGCTCTCTCTCTCTGTGTCTGGCAAAAGCAAGCTTGGGAGGAAGAGAAGGCGGGCGAGAGAGGCAGCAACGACGAGGGCAAAGAAGAGCGGGCGACCTCCCGCTCGATTCCCTCCCTCAAAGGACAAGAGGCTGCCAGCCCCGTCCTTCTCCCTCACCACCTCTCCCGTCCCAAATCTTCAAAGAGAAGCTGGAAAAGAGATGACAACTGCGGGGCAGCAAATTCTCTCTCGCGGGTGGAAACCGCACACCGGCCGGCTCTCGCGCTTCCTTTTCCCCGCCCTCCCACAAACAGCCTTTCCCTCCAAAAAAGGGCGCCCGAGCCAACCGCCACATCGTACTCTCCGCTGTGGCTCCGCCACTCCGCGCCTCGGCTTATTCCTCCCACAGACACACACCTCCCTTCTCCCCTGCAGCTTAAGTGAGGGGGCAAACCCCCCCTCGCTCGTCCTCCGCTGCCATCACCTTTCCCCAGCACAGGGCAACGCCTGAGGAGGAGGCTTCCTTGTGCTCAAGAGACCCGCTACATTGCCTGACTGAATCGGGGCGAGCGGGGCGTCCATACGAGATGCTCCTGTGTCCCTCCGGACAGCCCCTGCCCTTGCTCGGTCCCCTCTTCTGCTCCTCCTCCCAAGCCGCTTTCCGGGACCACGCGAGCCGCTTTGCCGTTGTCGCCCCCAGAGCACTTTCTCCTTACCCGCGGCTCTGCGTGGCTAAAACAGCGGCGGCCGTGGCTGTAGTGGCGGCGGCGGCGCTTCCCTCCCTCAGGATCCCGCTGGCGGCCTCTTTTTGGGCTTGCCCTCAGTGCCCGTTGCTGCTTCTGGGCGCGCGGGGGGGGGGAGAGGTGAGGGTTGTCTCCTCCTTCCCGCCCTCGCTTGTGTGCAGGCGGCTGTTGTGGTAGATGATAATGAAAGAAGCTGGCTCTATAGACGAAGGAGCGTGTGAAACCAGTCCATCCTGTTTCTACACACACACACACACACACACACATACACGGATATAATAATACCATAGATAGATAGATAGATAGATAGATAGATAGATAGATAGATAGATAGATAGATAGATAGATGTCTGCTGGTGCTACTTGTGTGTAGACGCAGTCTCTCATACACAGAGACAAACACATGCATATATATTTCTCACGGTGCCCTGAGGGTTAGCAAGGGAAAGGAGGATAACAAGCACCGTCTGGCCCGGGTTGCAGCTGGCTGGCTGAGGAAAAGAGAAAAACCGGGAGGGAATTTTTTTTCTTTCCCACCCACCCTCTCTTCCTTCAAATGTCCTGCTTGGAGGAAGGGCGGGAAACCTAAGAGCCCTCGCCCTTTCTCCCTTATCCTCCACGAGCTGAATGGCTCCTTCTGCCACGCGGGCTAAGGGGCTTAATTTGTTCTCATCAAGGAAACCATTGTTGTCGAGGGAGTCTTGCATTTTCTGCTTGCGAGCCTTTCATCTGTTCTAGCGAACGCGCCACTGATAGGAAACAGATGAGGAGCTGGAAGGCCAAGCATTAGCTGAAGTGCTGTGCTCTGGTGGATAAGAGTTTCAGGCTGGGGGCTGTGAGGCAAGAACTTCTGAGTACCAGATGTTGTAATACTCAGAAATATACCTGTATTCCAAGCGGTTGCTTGTGTCTGGTGGGTTTCCTACAGAAGTGTGGCTGACCATTTCTGGAAACTATACTACTGGGGTAAATGCCACCTGTCCAACCTAGCATGGTTTTTCTTGTATTCCAAGCAATCCAGGTAACCTTCAGTATGGCTGCAATTACTGTATACCACACTCGTCCTATTAATCCAATCAGTGTATCATTTTCATGACATAACAAACTAGGGTGCAGGGTAACTGGTGAAACTCACTCTGGTTGTGTTCGCGAAGGCTTTCATGGCTGGGATCTGATGGTTGTTGTGGGTTTTTCAGGCTCTTTGGCCATGTTCCGAAGGTTGTTCACTCGTGGCGCAGTGGTTAAAACGCTGTACTGCAGCTAAAAACTGCTCACGACCTGGGGTTCAAATCCCAGGTAGCCGGCTCAAGGTTGACTCAGCCTTCCATCCTTCCGAGGTCGGTAAAATGAGTACCCAGCTTGCTGGGGGGGGCAATGTGTAGCCTGTATAATTAAAAATTGTAAACCGCCCGGAGAGTGCTTGTAGCGCTATGGGGCGGTATATAAGTCCAATAAATAAATAAATAATGTTTCGCTAGTCTCTGTGGCCGGCATCTTCAACAAACTCTACCCAGCCACCAGGACCAGGGATCACTGCACATAAATGATCAGCTAACAACACCCATCAATCACAGTGACAGATCATCTCTCCCCCTTATCACAACAATACGCACACATAAAAAACCTTCTGATCATCATAATCACCCAATCCCCTGAAAAAGGACAAAAGCTGTTCCCATAGGTATAAACTATCCAACAACTGCAAAAGAGCACAGAGTTCTGACTCCTGTCCTCTGAAGATGCCAGCCACAGAGACTGGCGAAATGTTAGGAAGAACAACCTTCAGAACATGGCCAAAGAGCCTGAAAAACCCACAACAACCATCACTCTGGTTATTTATAGGGTGAACTTCACAGATTGCTTGTTATTTAATTGCCATCATTGGTACTTGCCGCATGTTTAATGAACACACACTTGGGGAAAACTGCTCCAGGCAGATCTCAGTTTGGGAAATCTTTGAGCATTTACTTACTGTGAAAGTAGTATTTAGACACGATCATCCAGAGAGCTCTGGGCAGGTTCAAACATATTTAAAATAAAAACATTCTAAAACTATGGTAGCAAAATCATTAAGAGATCTTTAAAAGACCACTAATATTTGACCCCAATTGGAAGCATTTATTATGCAGCTTGAAAATGCTTTAGTTCCTATTCTGCTCTGCAAATACTGTCTGATTTTGAGCTGTTTCACCTTTCCAACCTCCACTTCTGAAGAGATGTTCCAAAATTCCAATGAACAAGCAGAACAAAGCACTGCAAGTGGTAAAACAGTAATTATGAATCACGACCCATCTATTCCATTAATATTAAAAGAGTAAAGTATTTGAATGTTGCAATTGCACAACCCACTTACGAACCTCTCTAGATTAGCATATGAAGGACCAAGATGCCACTTTTATGGTTCACTGACTTGAACCATGATGTCATCAGATAATTCTAGTGCAGGTTAGGCTGGAATCCCTTCTGCAAATAGTCGGTCCCAGTTACAGGATGGGGGAGAACATTCTATAATCAAGTAACATGTTATTTAATGTTAAGTTTTTTAAAGGAGCAAAATGAAAAACAGTTGAATGGTTTGTCTGTTTTGTCTATTTTGGCATGGGTTCTTTAAAGTACTCGTTTTCAAGGATTTATCCAAGATAACCATAAAAGTGTTGTCATGTGTAAAGGTAAAAAATTTATCTGTTTATAGTTGCCTCAAGGTTATTTCTCTTTCAAGCAACTAGAATAACATAAAATGGAAAAATCAGCTCAACAAAAAATCAAAGTTGGGGAATTAGCATCTGCAAATAAAACCATCTGAGTGGCACATTTATTTTATAGAATATTAAAGGTTCAGATTAAAAAAATTAATTCCCTCCTGGTTTTCAAACTCTGTTCAGTAATAAAGTTAATGAAAAGTAATTTGTACCCTAGCTGTTTGTTGTTATGTGCTATCAAGACAGAATTGACTTTCAGCCACCCTAATAGGGTTTTCAAGGTAAGTGAGGTATTTAAATAATGTTTTTACCAGTTTCACCGCCAGTGAGTTTCTATGCCAGAGCTGGAGAATCGAATCCAAGTCTTCTAAGTCCTAGTCCAGTGATGGTGAACCTTTTTGAGCCCGAGTGCACAAACTGCAACACAAAATCAAATAATTTATTTCAAAGTGTCAATACTGCAATTAAACCCTGACTGCTGAGGTTTTAGTTTAGAAAAAACAACTGCTCCTGCACTGCAAGGGTTATATGCTTATCTCCTCCCCCCCCCATGGGTGGTATGAACAAATAAATACTTGTTATTTTCTGGCTAGACCAGTAACGGTTGCCATTGCACCCCTCCGCTGGACCACTGCACCAGCAGAGGGGAGTGCCGAAATCCGGGATCGGAGGACAGGTAAGTATTTCTCTATGGCAACAAATCGCTCGTGTGAATGCATGCCATAGGTTCGCCATCACTGTAGTCCATTACTCTATCCAGTGCACCACACTGGGTACAGTGTTATGGACTCCATAAAAAGGAGTTCAGTCTTATAGGTGGTTAATTCTCTTTGTAAATGAAACATGTATAGGGTGTGATCCTATGTACATTTATACATCACACAGAAGTGCAATCAGAATGAATTGGACTAACTCTGTTTAAGTGTGCAGTTACAAGACCAAAACTGTAGTACAAAAACAAGCTACAGTCTTTTGTAATGCAATTATCTCTGAAGTGAGAAGCATGAGTAAGTATTTCTTCACCAAACCATACATCTGGAAGAGACTAAACATTTCATATCTCCTACCCCCATCCCAAAGCAGATCCATTTAGCCACCAGCGCCAAGAGAACAATTTACGTAATCTAGTGTAATGCATGAAGAGAGCAACCGAATTAAAGAAAGTTGCCTGCAGAGCAAATAGCTCCAGATGTCTCAAGTAAGAGATCCTTACTGGCAGTGCATTTCTTCTACAGTGTAGAAATTAGCCTTAGTGCTCACCTAGGAAAAAATAGTGCATGTGAAGAAAACAGAATGATGATTATTCAAAACATTTTTAAAAAGCAGCTGTACTCTCTCTGTTGGGATCACAAATATTCTGGCTGCGGTCAGGTTTTCTGAAACAGAGATAATGCATGAATCTGTTTACTTACCTTCTATGCAGACTGAGGAGCTGCAGCTGTCATCTCATGTGTTGATGAAGCACCTGGAGAAAAGGGGATACAAATAAAGCTTACCACTGAGGTAAACCAACATTAAAAAGAAAGAAAATACGACAGAAATCCCACTGAATCAGACCAAGGCTCAGTCTAGTTTAACATCCTTTCTCTGGGAGGGGGCAGTCACCACTGTACTAACTTGAACATGCCACTCTTACTAGGTTTCAGAACTATACAAGACTGGTTAGTACAGTAATTGGATGAGAAACCACCAGCAATACCAGAATCTTGTCAAGAAATAATCCTCTTTGAAACTCTGTAGAACAACTGACAGTCAAAAATGACAATACTAGGCCAGGTGGTTCAATGGCCTGACCTGCTTCCTGTCTTTTCCCCTCTACATGCTTCCACAGCAGATTTTTTTCCTTCCTTGGGGAGCCTTTGGGAACCTTGGGACAGTGTGTGTGCATGAAACTTTAAAAGTCAGAAATTGCCACTAGATTGCCAGTTGCAGTCCTGATCCTACTGGCAGTAAAATGGAAGCCATTTTGGACTCTTAAAGGCTCCCTACCTCATCCCAAGGCTCCCAAAGCCTTCCCAGTGCAAAGGGGAGTTTTGAAACCTAAATTGGGGAGGAGTAGGGATCTTTCAGTTACTTCAAATTAAGTGTTCCTAGAATTGGGCATGGAGTTACATAAGATTTTGCCTGTTGAGTCCTACACAGTTCTTTGTGATCTCTGTGATTCACACATATGGGTTTTCTGCACTGGTGCAAATATTTCCCAGAACATTCTAGAACTGAGAAGCCCTAATGCCATACCTTCCCAATGTGTATGTTTTGACCCCCAACAGTTTCTTCTCAGTTATCTCTCAACTGCATCTGCAGCAACACCTTAAGAGTAGTTTAGATCTTCACTCAATATTTGTTTTTTAGGTTTGTCATTGCTTGTTTAGGTTTAGATGCTGTTTAGGTTTGTCATCGCTTTCCTCCCAAGAAGTTTTTCCATATCCAGTTCTAACTTTTGCTTCCTGTCCCACATATAGGTTTCTAAGGAGATAGACAAGGTGGTCAGGCACTCCCATTTCTTTAAGGACTTGCCATAGTTTGCTGTGGTCCACACAGTCAAAGGCTTTTGCATAGTCAATGAAGCAGAAGTAGATGTTTTTCTGGAACTCTCTGGCTTTCTCCATAGTACAGCACATGTTAGCAATCTGGTCTCGAGTTCCTCTGCCTCTTTGGAATCCAGCTTGTACTTCTGGGAGTTCTCTGTCCACATACTGCTGAAGCCTACCTTGTAGGATTTTGAGCATAACTTTGCTAGCATGTGAAATGAGTGCAATTGTACAGTACAGTAGTTGAAGCATTCTTTGCCACTGTCCTTCTTTGGAATTAGGATATACATTGATCTTTTCCAATCCTCTGGCCACTTCTGAGTTTTCCAAACTTGCTGGCATATTGAATGTAGCACCCTAACAGTGTCATCTTTTAAGATTTTAAATAGTTCAACTGGAATGCCATCACCTCCACTGGCCTTGTTGTTAGCCAGGCTTTCTAAGGCCCACTTGACTTCACTCTCCAGGAAGCCTGGCTCAAGGTCAGCAACCACATTATCTGGGTTGTCCGGGATATCCAAATCTTTCTGGTATAATTCCTCTGTGTATTCTTGCCACCTCTTCTTGATGTCTTCTGCTTCTGTTAGGTCCTTCCCATTTTTGTCTTTTATCATGTCCATCTTTGCACAAAATGTTCCTCTAATATCTCCAATTTTCCTGAACAGATCTCTGGTTTTTCCTTTTCTATTATTTTTCTCTATTTCTTTGTACTGTTCATTTAAGAAAACCCTCTTGTCTCTCCTTGCTATTCTTTGGAAGTCTGCATTCCATTTTCTGTAACTTTCCCTATCTCCCTTGCATTTTGTTTCCCTTCTTTTCTCTGCTATTTCTAAGGCCTCGTTGGACAGCCACTTTGCTTTCTTGCATTTCCTTTTCTTTGGGATGGTTTTTGTTGCTGCCTCCTGTACAATGTTACGAGCCTCTATCCAAAGTTCTTCAGGCACTCTGTGCACCAAATGTAGTTGCTTAAATCTCTTCTTCACTTCCACTGTGTATTCTTAAGGGCTTTGGTTTAGATTATACCTGACTAGCCCAGTGGTTTTTTCCTACTCTCTTCAGTTTAAGCTTGAATTTTGCTATGAGAAGCTGATGATCAGAGCCACAATCAGCTCAAGGTCTTGTTTTTGCTGACTGTATAGAGCTTCTTCATCTTTGGCTGCAGAGAATATAATCAGTCTGATTATGGTATTGCCCATCTGGTGATTTCCATGTGTAGAGTCGCCTCTTGTGTTGTTGGAAAAGAGTGTTTGTGATTACCAGCTTGTTCACTTGACAAAACTCTATTGGCCTTTGCCCTGCTTCGTTTTGAACTCCAAGGCCAAAGTTAACCAGTTGTTCCTTTTATCTCTTGACTCCCTACTTTAGCATTCCAGTACCCTATAATGAGAAGAACATCTTTCTTTGGTGTCAGTACTAGAAGGTGTTGCAACTCTTCATAGAATTGGTCAATTTCAGTCTCCTCAGCAGTGGTGGTTGGTGCATAAACTTGGATTATGTGATGTTGAAAGGTCTGCCTTGGATTCATATTGAAATCTTTCTTTCATTTTTTAGATTATATCCCATTACAGCTTTTCCCACTCTTTTGTTGACTATGAGGGCTACTCCATTCCTTCTATGGGCTTCTTGCCCACAATAGTAGATATGATAGTCATCTGAATTAAATTCGCCCATTCCTGTCCAGTTTAGTTCACTGATGCCCAGGATGTCAATGTTTATTCTTGCCATCTCCTGTTTATTCTTGCCATCTCCAGCTTACCAAGGTTAATAGATTTTACATTCCAGGTTCCTATGCAGTATTTTTCTTTGCAGCATCGGACTTTCCTTTCACTTCCAGGCATGTCCACAGCTGAGCGTCCTTTCAGCTTTGGCCCAACCACTTCATTAGCTCTGGAGCTACTTGTACTTGTCCTCCACTCTTCCTCAGTATCATGTTGGACGCCTTTTGACCTGAGGGTCCCATCTTCCAGTGTCATATCTTTTAGCCTTTTGTTTCTGTTCATGGGGTATTCTTGGCAAAGATACTGGAGTGGCTTCCCAGTTCCTGCTCCAGGTGGATTGCATTTAGTCGGAACTCTCCACTATGACCTGTCCATCTTGGATGTCCCTGCACAGCATAGCCCATAGCTTCTCTGAATTACTCAAGCCCCTCCGCCACGATAAGGCAGCAATCCATGAAGGACATTTGGACAATAGAGACTGAATATAAGGGGGGGACCTGAAAGCAATGCTTTTGGAAAGTTGCCCTGGTTAATCTATGTTTATTGCCAGTGTATTTAGGATGGCCAGATGAAAAAGATGAGAGGGCTCTTGTACTTGCCTGTACATTACATGAAAGAAAGAATTTAAGCAGGCATTGCTTACATGACTGGTTATGTTGTCTACAGAACTATTAAGCATATAAAGCCCCGTCTTCTTTTCTACCTGGCCACCCCATTTGAAAAATAAAAAAGCAAGCATGTCTCAACATGCTGAAAAATTGTATTGGTGTTGTTCCAAAGTAAACCCAACAAATGTCAGCTTATTTTTGGACCTTCTTCAGAGAATGTATTGAAATAACCTGCAGGGATACTACAAGATGAAACAAATATACTTTCTTGAGTTGTGCTCCCTTATGGATTGTTAATAGGTACTTGACTGTCTAGGAGACAGTAAAAGGGATCATTTTTCTTTTGTTGCTTCTGAATCTGTTTATAGTCATGCTTTTACCTAACACTTTAAATATAATATTATTAATTCTTATTAAATGTTTCAATAATTTACTGTTTTTAGCTTTTAATATTGTGTTTTAAATGCTGCTCTGACCCAAACCTGTCTCCTCACTTGTACTGTAGTATAATTGGCAAGGATTATAATGTTCCATTATGTGCAGTTTCCATAGCCCAGTAGAATGATCAGCTAGGCTCCTGTGCATTTTGCTGCTGTATAGAAGACCAATACAGTAATTCATTGCAGAGTGCATGACAAAACGCTCCTACTGAAATTCCTGGTTCTTCACATCCATAAAGGAAGAGAGAGACCACTGTTGTTTTTTTGCTTCTAACCAACTTTGGAGGCAATGCTTCAAAATATTTACTTCCGTCCCTTAGAGATCGTGAAAAAGAGAGTAATGGGCGGGGTGCTATATATCTGATTCATTATTTTTTCAGGTGACACATGTTTTCCCTTCCATCTGCTCCTGAAAATAGCTGCAAAAATGCAGAATGACAGTCTTCATGAAGAAATGAGGTATCTGACAAGAATAACATGGTGTTTTCTGGAAATAAAAGGTACATGTTGGTTAAATGCATATACCTCTTTCCCCCTAGCATTCTGGTTGTTCTCAGTGTGCTGCAGAAAGACAAACTGCAGGACCAGATATAATGTTCTGCTGTCAGCTTCCTTCTTTCTCACTCCCATAGCTCTGTGTACTGCCCAAAACCTGACTCTGAAGGGTTTTCCAGCTGCTGATAACTATTTTTGGGGAGCTACAGTGGGTAGGAATGGATTACCCCTCAGTTCTACCAGAATGAACCAAATCCACATAGAATTTTATGAATCTCTACTATGAAAATACCTGATAACCTATGAACATTATATATCTGTTAATATTGTTAAAGTTGGCAATGCTAATTCAGTGGCTGCATGTCTGCAATTTTAATGCCCCTAGTATGGGAGGAACAGTAAGGAAAGTTGCCTTTCTGGAGATGCCATCTGCTGGATAAGATGTAAAGGAGAAATGATAATTACTTCAGTTAATTAAAGACCCCAGGCCATAATTTTTTACATGTAGGTAGTTAATCCAAGTGCTCTGGCAATGTTCCAGCTCCATTTATTACATACTGATGCCCTACATTCTCTTTCAAGAGTAATATGGAATGTGGATTTCCTTGCCACTTACGCCATAATTCAGCATCTGCATGAGAAATTAGGAAGCTGGAAGAGACAGGAAAGTTAACATCGGAGTTGATGTGATCAATTGCTAAATGAACAGCATGAATCAGGGGCGGATGATTGAGAATGAAACCTCAGTAGCATTTATGTTAAAGAAAAGAGATATATCTGGATTGGTAGCAGTACTACAAAGATATAAATGTTGCAGTAGTTAATGAATGAATTCCTAGCAAGCTGACATTCAAGAGGAAAACATACAAGCAAAGAATTTTCTCTGCCTATATTGTTGCTACATTCATATTTTCATAGCAGAATGGGATTACCTCATGAGTAAGTTTATTCCACAGGTGCCTGTAAAGAAAGTGTAGTAAAATCTGATGAGAGAACAGAAGAGCATAACATATAAACCAACCAGGGCTATTATTTATTTAAAGAACCATATAAGGGCTCATTTAAGAATTATATCCCCTAAATGAATGCCACTATATATATTGTCTTCTGACAGCACTGTACATCATGGACATTAAAGTTCTTACCACATGCATATTCCCAACCACATGCAATATGCATGCCATTAGTGTCTCCATGAGAGAGATCTGTGAAGCAGATGTTGCCAATAATACTAGATGAAGAGGCTACAAAAATGCTTACTTTTAATAGTTGTGACTAGAGATGGGCACAATGCCCAAAATGAATCAGGAAATTCATGGAACATTGCCAGTTTGTTTTCCTTTGGGTAGGTTTGGGTTTGTCCCAACTTGAAAAAGAGATGTTACTTACCTGTAACTCTGGTTCTTCAAGTGGTCATCTGTGAATTCACATTAATGGGGTTTAATCTGCACTTGCACAGAGATCTCCGGAATATTCTAGAGCTTTATGCTACATTCATCAAGGACCGCGCCCCTAGCCCACGAAGTCCACCTGTCCTGGCAATCACCTCAGTTCCTAAGAACAGCACGCCGCTGCAACAAAGGATACAGGAGTGATGGGCAGAGGGGAGGACGGGTGGGAAGTGTGAATTCACAAATGATCACTCAAAGAACCAGAGTTACAGGTAAGTAACCTCTCTTACTTATTTGTAGTCTCTGTGAATGCACACTAATAGGTGACTAACAAGCTTACCTTATAGGTGGAGGGACATCACGGAAGGATTGAAGCAGCACAGCTCTCCCAAACAATGCATCCGTTTTGGCTCTTAAGTCCAGTCTGTAGTGAGTGGCATTGCCACTGTAGGGAAGGCATTGCCCATGTTGCAGCTTTGCAAGTGTTCAGGAATGGAACTCCACGAAGGAATGCTGCAGAAGTAGCTGTTGCTCTAGTGGAATGAGTCTTAATACCTATAGTTAGAGGCTGTTTGGCAAGTTGATATGCCAATTTTATGGTGGAAACTATCCATCGGGAAATCGTTTGAGGAGAAACATGAAATCCTTTATGAAGGGGATTTGTTTATTTATTTTATTTATTATTCTATTTATACCCCTCTAGATAGAGTCTACTCAGGGCGGCTTACAAAGAAGAATAAAATATTATAAAATACAATCAACTAAAAACCATCAATATATGTAAATCAATGACATAATTATATCAACAAATTAGAAAATCAAGATGGAAAAAAACTAAAGAAAAAAGAAAATTAGGTGTTGACTGGAGGGAAGGCCTGCCTGAAGAGTCAGGTCTTTAAATGACTCTTAAAAACACCCAGCAAGGGTGCCAGGGTGATTTCCAGTGCCAAGGTGTTCCATAGTCGAGAAGCCACTGCCGAGAAGGCCCGTTCTCGGTGTTAGGCCCCCCAGCCATCTTTCCTGGCTAAAACAAGTGACTTGGGTAGATCTAGGTGGGAAAAGGTGCTCCATGTATCGAGGTCCTAAACCGTTTAGTGCTTTATAAGTCATCATTAACATTTTGAAGTGGATGCGGAAACGAATGGGAAGCCAATGCAAGGCGGCCAGGATGGGAGAGATGTGCTGGTATTTTCTTGTCGCAGTGAGAATTCTGGCCGCCGCATTTTGCACCATTTGAAGTTTCCGCAACGACCCCAAAGGTAGCCCCATGTAGAGTGCATTGCAGTGGTCTAATCTTGAGATTACGAGTGCATGGACCAGAGTGGTGAGCGCCCCAACATCAAGATAGGCACGCAGCTGGGCAATCCGCCGCAGATGGAAATAGGTGGAGCGGACTACTGATGCTGCCTGGGTCTCCATGGTGAGCGCCGGGTCCAGATGGATCCCCAAGCTGCGAACCTCACTCTTCGCGGTGAGAGTCACCTCCCAAAAGAGAGGGAGTTTCCCAAACCGCAGATGGAGGGGCCACCCACCCTCAGGGATGCAGTGATACGAATAGTTTTTTTAATTTATGGAAAGAGGGGGTTCTAGAGATATAAAAGGCAAGAGCTCTTCTGGCGTCCAATGTGTGTAAAGATCTTTCCAAATCAGTTGTAAGTGATGGGGAAAACGTAGGTAGAATTATCAGTTGGGAGAGGTGGAAGTGGGACACCATCTTTGGCAGGAAGGAGACATCCAGAAAAAGGGTGACCTTGTCAGGATAAAATTGGAGAAATGGAGGATAAATTCTCAAGGCTGCAAGTTCAGATGCTCTGCAAGCAGAGGTGATGGCAACTAGGAAGAGCGTCTTGAGAGAGAGGAGGTATTGCGAAGCGGCGCCAAGTAGTTCAAATGGAGGCTGGGAGAGCCAGTGGAGAACAAGGGATAGAGACCATTGTGGAGGAGGTGGAGGAGCCGAAGGGCACATATTGGAAATGCCTCATAGAAAACGTTTTAGAGTGGGATGTCAAAAAATCATGGCAGCTTCCGAATCTTGAGGCTGATAGGCTATGATGGCAGATAATTAGGCCTTGAGAGTTGAGAGTGATAATTGTTTATCAAATAGATAGGAGAGAAACTGAAGGACAGCTTGTAAATTTGTTGGATTAGTGGGAAGATTATGTTGGAGAGCAAATTTGGTGAAGACAGACCATTTGTAGGAATAGAGTTTGATTGTGGAAGGTTTACAGGCATTGGCAAGGATAGCATTAACTGAGGGAGAATTCTCCACACTGTGAGATGGAGGTTGTGGAGATCTAGGTGGTGGGTCCTGCCCCGATGTTGTGAGAGGTGGTGTGGAATGAGGGGCAGGCAGAGGTAACCGTTGGTGATAAAACGGAGCATGGTGAACTATGGCTGTATTGGCCACTATGGGACAATGAGAATTGTGTTGGTATGATCGTGTTTGATTTTGGATATTGTCCTGAGAAGCAGAGGAATGAGAGGGAAGAGGTATATGAGGTATGTAGTCCTATCTGCCATAAGTGCATCTCCTAGCGATCCGCGTCCGATGCCTGCTCGAATAGAAAAAGTTGCACTTGGTATTTTGAGGTGTGGAAAACATGTCGACTTGTGGCTGACCCCAGAGTTTGCAAAGGTGAAGAAACAATGACTGGTCTAGAGATCATTTGTGCATCTGGGTATGCAGCGTGCTGAGTTTGTCTGCCAGTAGATTGTCCTGTGTGGCAATATGAACTGCTATGGGAAAGATGTGGTGTTCAAAGCACCATTCCCAAAATTGTACTGTAAGATATAGGAGTGGGAGAAAGTGTGTGCCTCCTTGCTTGTTGACATAAAATAATGCGGTGGTGTTGTCTGTCGTTACTTGGATGATATTGCCATGTATGATAGGCTTGAAGGCTCTGAATGCCTTGAAGATGGCTAGAAGCTCAAGGTTGTTTATATGAAGGTTGCATTCCTTGTGGGACCAGGTAGCATGTATGTGGAGATATAAGTACTACCCGATGCAAGTACTACCAGATGGGGTGTATGTGTGCACCCCATCTGGTAGTACTTGCATCTGGTAATTTGAAGTGATGGCTGAAGTGGAGTAAAAGCCCGTCCCATGAATAGGTTAGTTGGGGTGTCCCACCAAAGAAGTTGGGAAGAGAGCTCGGGAGTGACTTTGAGGAGTTTTGATGGTGGTTCTGTCATGGGATTGAAGAGGGTGAGATACCAGGACTGGAGGGAATGCATTTTCAGCCTGGCGTGTAGAATAGTTGAGCTTGTAGAAGCCATAAGGCCTAATGCTGAACAGAATGTGCTGTGACGCAGGAGTTGGGACGGAAATGAGTGATGAGAGAGTGAAGTTTGACAGCCCTCTCTCGAGGAAGAAAAACCCTTGCTTTGGTAGAGTCAAAGAGTGTACCTATGTATGTAATGCGCTGAGTGGGAGTGAGGATTGATCTTTCTCTGTTGATTTTTAGGCCCAGATCTGAAAAGGGATAAAGGGTCACCTGGATATCTTTCAAAGCTTGAGGGCGAGAAGGAGAGACTATGAGCCAGTCATCTATGTACCGGAAGACCAACATTTCTAGGGTACGTAAATGAGCTACTACAGGTGCCAAACATTTTGTAAATACTCTTGGTGCTAATAAATTTGCGGTGGTCGTGACGTCGAACCTGAGAAATTTGCGGTGGTCGTGACTGTGATATGAAAGTATGTGTTGCTTAGATCTATGGCAGCAAACCAATCGTTCTTTTGGAAAATAGGTAGAATTCGTTCTAGTGTGACCATACAGAATCGTTTTTGGATGATACAGTAATTGAGTTCTCAAAGGTCAAGGATAGGCCTTAGTCCGCCATCCCATTTTGGAACGGTAAAGTACCGGGAGAAGAAGCCTGGATGGTCTTCTGGGGTAGTGATGGGGGATGTGGCGTCATTTGAGAGGAGAGATTGAATTTCCTGTTTGAGAACAGTGGATGTCTCATCCTGGCATCATCTGAAATATGTGCAGTAGCCATGTGTCGCGAAGAGGCATTGATGATGTGCCTAGCTGTGATTCTTTCTTGGCGTGCAAAAGCCATGGCTTCCTGGTGAAAGGCGACCCCACGGGCCTTGTATTCGCCTGCGGCAGATAGGAGAAATGGGAGAGCTTTATTCCACTGATAATGGTGGTAGGCTCCCATAGCTGCGGTGTAATTGGCAGCGTGAAGGATGAACGATGCCAGGGAGTAGATCCTGCATCCTACGATGTCAAGTTTTCTGCCTTCCTTATTATTAGGTATCATGCTAGAGTGGTTATGTGCCCTGTTTTGAGTAGCATCTACAATGAGTGAATTAGGAGGTGGATGCTTAAATAAGAAGGCAGTATGGTTTCCGTGTGTTCTATAAAGATTTTCAGCTTTACAAGACATCTGTGGTACAGAGGAAGGTTTTGTCCAGGTTTGTTTAGTAAGTTCAAGCAAAGAAGGAATAAAACGCATGCTCAAAGGCAAAGTTTGCTGCTCATTGATGTCTTCAAAGACTTTGTCTGATTAAACTTGGGAAGGCTGTTGCACATCAAGTTCCATGGCTTTGGCGATTCGCAGAACTAATTGCGAATATGAGGAGAAATAATCAGATGGAGATGGAGGATTGTTGGGGTTAACGTCAGAATCCGGTGTTGGTACATTAGATGGGGATTCCTGGTCCGGTATACAGTGAGAGGAATCTGAAGAGAATGAATGAGAAGAAGAGGTAGGAGAAGCTAGACAGAATTGAGAGAGAGTAGGAGTTGGCTGTGGAAGGTCCTGGAGAGACTTGGATGAAACGCTTTGAGGTGGTACCGAAGTAGTCTGCAATTTGGAGTGCTTCCTATGCAGGTGTTTGGTACCGGGAGGTAGCGGCTGGGAACCCGAGTAAGTTGTGGTTTATTGTACCGAGGGTTGATGAGACCGTTGTGATGGGAGCAATGTGCAGGATCACTTCGGTACCGTGGATTGAGCTTGAATATGATCAGGATGTTGTCTTTTCTGTGATTTATGTTTCAGTATCATAATGGGTGGTGCAGAGTCTTCCTCCGACAAGGAACGGGACTGGTAGGCATCCCATTACTGAAGTCAATACCAAGGAGAAGGAGATGAGTCCGAGATATCTGTCTCCTAATAGTACCAACAGTTGTGTCGATGGTCCTCGTAGAAATCAAGCTCGGACGGATAGTACCGACATGCTCAATATCAATGTCTGTAGGCAGGGTCATAGTACTCCGATAGTTCGTAGAGTGTGACCAATTTGGATTGCCTATATCTTCTAGATGGCTCTCGAGACGTGAAAGACCCAGTTGGGGTGGTGGGTCTCACGGGATCGGCACCAAGATGAGTTGATTGAGATGTGTGATGTTCTTTCCTGTCAAGGAGGCATAGTGGGGAATCAAACTCCCAACCTAAAACACTGAGCTATCCATGTCAGCACACCCATTCACTTCAAGGACATTAACACCCTAGACAACAGCTAAAATTGAGGAAAGGTTTTCTGCACACATCTCAAGCTCTAAATACAGTATTAAACCAAAAGAGGCTAGGCTAAACCTGTAGAGAACAAATATAACACATCTTGCCAAAGGAATGAATGTTGAAGAGTGTTTCTCACAAGGATAAGACTTTAGCTGGACCATCTGGAAGTCACTTAACAGACTTTGAAGCGAAATAGGAAGATCAAAGAATGATCAAATAAAATGGGGATACTTGGTTACAGGACAAATTGTCTGTGACTGTGGAAAAATACAATCAATGCAGCACTCGTGTATGTACAATTTATGCCCCATGTGTATGAAAGAAGATTCAGCAAATGGATTATTTAACACTATTGACGTTGCCTACTTCTGGTCAAAACTAGTCTATCTTAACATTTTGTTTTTTAATTTTATCTATATTTCATATGCTTCCATAATTTTAAATTATGGAATTCACTGAAATGAATAAAGAAAGTCCTTGAAAAATCTACAATGAGATGATCCCTGGAGGTTTTACTTTTTTGTACAACTTCCACCCAACAGTATCCCATTACTTTTAAATATTTTAATTTAAAAGTATTATTATTCCTAATGTGCATTCTTATCATTGCATGATATTGACCAGGCCAAAAGACTAATCGGATCAAACTGGAAGACATTTTCTAATTTTAATTAAATAAATAAATGTATTTATTAAATTTGTATACTGCACCATCTAGTGGCATGTCACGGGGGTGGGGGGGGAAATTAACATACAAATAACTTAATTACAACAATTATAAGGGGAGGATATCCTGAAATGCTTCTCTAAAAAGCAGTGTTTTAAAATACTTTTCGAATATTGAGAGGGAAGGGGCCTGGCACATTTCCACCCGCAGAGCATTCCACAGTGAGGTGGCCACCACTGATAAGGCCAAGTTCCTAGTTGTAGACTTCTTGGGTTCCCGGAGAATGGTCACCCGCAGAATCAGTCCGTCAAAAGTTGCAGGCGATACAGGTGGTAGATCTCATGGAGAAGCATTCCAACAGGTAGCAGAGTCCCAAACTGTTAAGGGCTTTATATATCAACTTTAAGACCTTGAATTTGGCATGGAAGCATACAGATAGCTACTGCAGACAAGCCAGGACTAGAGAAATATAATGGTATATTGAACTCCCCCAAACCAGCTTGACTGCCACATTTTGAACCCGTTGCAGCCTCTGTACTACCTTCAAGTGTAGCACCACATATAGAACATTGCAATTTTAGAGGAATTACAACAATTTTTTTTCTCTGGGGCCCAGGCTATGGAGAATGGTATATTGTTCCAAAAGTCTGCAAATCTCTTTTTGATCAGAGGCAAGTGTGAAATAAACATATTTATGTATATACACAATGAAAAGCAAAAATCTTGCTTAAACAGCTTTTAATAGTTTTGAAGCCTACTCAATAAAAGAGAGGTTGCAGTGTGAATCAGGCTTGCGCCATTCAGCAAAGTTTTCAACCACCATTGCATAGCTAAGAAGTTGCACTAGTTCCACTGTTAAAAGCAGAGCTTGGAAATGTAATTGTTTATGCTACAACTCCCAGAACCCCCAGATTCTGGGAGTTGTAGTCCCCCTCCCCCCAAAAAAACATTTCCAGGCTCTGCTGTTATGGTGGAACTAGTGCAACTTCACATCTATGCAAAGATAGATCTGAGGGCTCTGGAAGATGCAGTCCAAAAGCAAATTTTCTAACCTCTGTATAAAAGTAACAGGGCAGATACCTCTTTGATATACTTTAATTATTATCTGTACTGTATATACCCCATGGTGATATTTGAACAATACTTCCCTTTTTAAAACAAAAAAATATCCTCTATTTATACAAATGCTACCCTTCCCCATAGCTCTTAGAAGTCCCTTTTCCTTGTGCTCAGTATACAGTATGCTTTATATTGCTGCTGCCTCACTTTACAGCTTTCATTCTTTTTGATTGCAGCATTTACACTTCACATCTAATTTAGATTTTCTGAAATGACAATGAACCAATTAAATGTATTCTGCACTTCACACTTTTGTAATAGATCTCATGTAACATGTGCCTTCTTCTGAGAAAACGTTCAGAATCTCATTCCATATCATTAGGAAGGATGGCATTTACACAAACAGGACAAACCCATTCCTTTCAAATGTTTGTGCTTGTAGGTATCTTCGCCTTTATCACCCTACAGACCTGTAAACAGGCACTTGCCTGTGGCGAGCAAGATTTCCCTGCAGGCGACCACACACAGATGTTTTTGTAAACTGCAAGAGCCTATTCGTCTTATTTGCAAGCTGTTCATATGCCAAAAATGTGGAGGAAGGCGTGTTCGTACAAAGTTTTGTCGCCTAGACCCTTTGGAGATTTATTTATTTATTTGTCTTCCCAACTCATAAGAAATGGATTTAGGAGAAAACAAGAAATAAAACATGTGGAGAAGAAGTGAGAATTTGAATTCCAACAGAGAAGTTTCACAATATTAGCTTAAGGAATGGGCATGCCTCTGGCAGTGTTCCAGTGCTGCTTCTTTTCTTTCACAGTAGCTTCATCAAGATTCAGTTTTCCCATCCAAGTAGCAGCCTGGCCTCTATAAAAGGACTATGATGAACAAAGGAAGACAGGAAGGTGATGTATCCTACGGTTATATACCATACTGCTGAATAGTCCTAAGACAGGTAGCCCAGGGTTCTAAGAGTGAATTGTTCTTTAAAAATGTATGGAACTCATGCCGATTAATATAATGTAAATGTTATATTTCTCTTTCACTGAGTAAATGGCAAGGACAATATGGATGAGAGCATTGGCTATAGGCTTCACAAATCGCTTCAATCCAGTCTGCAAAACCTCTTCTGATGTGATAAAAAGGTTCTTTTTTTCACTACTCAAACTGAGTCAAAGCACGGAAAAGTTCCTTATTTGAACTACAGTTCCTATAATCCCCGTGATGGCAGGCATTCTAGCCTCTGTAGTCCAAACAAGAGTTTTCCAAGCTCTGGACATTTCCAGGGGCTCAGTATGATTTAAAAACTGATGTTTTCACACTTTTCCCAGTTTGTTGGAAAAGATGGCTGTTTCTTCTAGTAGGAACAACCGTTTCCCACCATGTTTGAACCAAGCCACTGTAATAATATGAAATGCAATACTACTTACTTCACGTTTTATGAAATCCTCTTCATGTTTACTTAAAACTCACTCTGGGTTCAATGGGGAATATTGTCAAGCAAATGTATATTAGATTTCTGCTTTAATTACAAAACAGCATAAGTTGCTTTGAAATATTCAGCCATTTGAATAATAACATGTAGATCTCTTGAATTGCTGCTAGAATTTCTTTTGTCAACATGGAGCTAATATACTAGAACAAAAGGAAAGCATTTATTTCAACAATGATGACAAACTAGAAGACCCACCATAGATAATAAATCAAGTAAGCAAGTGAGAAAGAGTATTAAAAATAGGCAAGAAGTTTATTTATAAAAAATTCTGATTTCTGTTTTTTTTCTCAACTGGAAGTATAAAACACTTCATGGAAAATTAGCAAGAATACATAGTCAAGGTGCAATAGGAACTGGGTAAAAAGCCCATCCTTTTAACTGGATATCAAAGTGCAGAAGAGTTCCTTATGATTCCATTCTAGACATCATAACAAAAACATATGAAAGGAAAATATTAGCCAGAAATTGATATATCACATCAAAAAAAAAAAATCAAGAAGGCCTGTGGTCCACTTATGAACATTTATGGACTTAAAGGCTGTTGATAACAGCATTATTTTAATTTCCACCCTCTTTACAGTGCAATACATATGTATTTAACATGCAGTATACATTTTTCTAGAATAGAATACTTTTAAATCTTCATTATGTTAATCAGGAAATCCTGATCAATTTGCAGAGACAGTGGTAAACAAGATTATGATAAAAAAACAAAAACAAAATGTAATTAATAGAAACCATGAATGGAATGGATTCCAATCTTCCTGAAGCCTACCATATGCCAACAAAATCTGTTCTGGATGATTGGGGAGGTTTCCAAAGACATTTGGGATAGTGTAGGAGAGAGGAAAGGAAATTCTTGTGCATGAGTGGAAGTCCACATATAGGACACTAGACTTCAGTGAATATCTCTTACAATGACAAAAAAATTAATGACAAGTAATTTTAAAACTGAAATTTAAACCTACTCAGATTTATTATCTCATTAATAAGATACATACAGCACATAATATACTGGGTTCACACAGTAGCCGTAAACATATAGAGCTCGGGTCCAGTCTACTAAAAGCAGTAACTGCAAGTGGAGGTGTTCCCATAAACTGTAACACAGTAGTTCTCAATGGGTCTCCAGATGTTCTTGGACTACAATTCCCAGAAATCCTGGTCAGCATAGCTAGTGGTGAAGGCTTCTTGGAGTTTTAGTCCAAGAACATCTGGGGACCCAAGGCTGGGAATCACTGCTCCAACAAACCCAACTTCCTTTCTACCCACCAGAAAATGCATACTTAGGGAAATATGTACTAGGTCACTGAACAAAATGCGAGATCTCTATCCAGCCCCTCTTCTGGGTAACAAAAATATGGACAGCTTATTAATATCAAAACTGGAGTGGCATTGCTGGATGGGAATCTGAAACTCACATACAGCCTTTTCATTCTCTATAATGGCTTTGCATTCTCAGTTGCTTTGTGAGGGGGACTGGACATTGTTTTACTATATGATATCCCTCCAATTTCAGGCACTCTCCTGTGGTATAACAGATCAGCTCATACAGATAAAACAATATTCCAAGATGAGAGATTAATAGTTTTCTAATATGTGTATGCTTCCGATATATGAAATGGGTTTCTTTACATGGTAAAATAAATTTCACAGTTCATTTAGATGTCTTGGGGAAAGATCTGACAATAAAAACCGACAAGATATAAACAATGTTCTTGCTATTAACATGGCAGTGCACAATTAGTAAATTACTTTATAATTGTCCAAATACCATACAATTCTAGAATCTAATCATATGGAAGCAAAATAAATAAATAAATAAAATGAAATACTGCCTTTCCCATAAATAAGATACAGGACTGATTCTTCGGTTAATATCATGTGACAATAATCAATTAATCAAATTAGGATGGGCAACCTTCCTAGAAAGGGGGGGAGGAAAGAAAGAACAACCTTGATTCCAAATTGTCTTTATATAATGTGAAAAGAACAGGCCATGTAACGGAACACTTCTATGCTAGGAATAATCTCAATTTGTAGTTACACTGATCATGTAGTGATAACACATGTTGTCCCTCACACTATTCTTCTACTAAAGAAACTAAAAGCTATCAGTTACAGGCAAGCATTACAAAAATATGTGATAAATATACAATAAATAACGTTTTTAATATATGTAGGTCATGTACGTTCTCCACATAACGTACTGTATCACAGGCCCATGTTTTAGTCCAATAAAATGTTACCACAAAATGAAAAGGACCTATAATTTTGATTTTAATTCCACAGTTCAACACATAAATTCACTTCATAGACATATAATCACCAATAAACATGTTTGTAATAGTTTATGAGCAAAAGAATGATATCTAAGAGTTAATACAAAGCTTCAGAAAAAGGACATCATATGGACCTCCCAAATCTCATTCTTGAAGGTAAGTAGAGAAAATCCAATTCATTCCTCAGACACACTCCAAGTCATTCATATACAGTATATGAAACTAGCATATTAGAAGCATAGCTAAATTAAAGTGTTACCTGATGTATTAGCTTTCTGGAGGCAGGGTTTTGACGTTGGAGATGTTCATGTATATGAACCTCCTATTGAATGCTAATGGGGTAGAGTCAGAGGAAGATATGCCACCTGACGTTTCTGAGTGTGCCTCTCTAGATACAACCGTATCTTGACTATCTGATCCAAATCTCACTGAATATTACATTTGACTTCAGTGGGAAATGGATTAAGTCCTGAGTGGGGCAATTATTCTTCTGCAATACTGTGTATTTTATAAATAGGCTGCATTACTGCACAAGTGGGTCTGCTTAGAACTTACATCCATCACGTGCTTTTGAAATAACCATACATATCAAGCTACATATGTAAGGGAAGACACCAAGTGGTTGTTAGTAAACAGCAACAGGAGAGAGCCACTGTTCTCATATCCCGCTCATGAGTTTCAACTGAGTATAGGATTTGATAGGTCTGTGGAAAATGGGACTGTGCCATTTGGAAAGGGGGGAGGTTACACATTTTCTATCTAACTTTATTTTGATAGAATTTGTTCAGAGACCTCAGTCTTACATAGTGATGTGTCAGATTTGGAAATCAAAGCAATATCTGTTATCTGAAGAAGTGGGCTAAGAAACACAAAAGCTTATGTCAAATAAAACATGTTAGTCTTTGATGTGACACAGGACGCCTCCATTTCGCAGCTACCCCTCCAGAGATTTCAACATATTTATCTGATCTAAAAAGTTGCCAGTTGCTAACCTGTTTCCCCTAAAATAAGACCTAACCTGAAAATAAGCCCTATTATGATTTTTCAGGATGCTCTAGTTAAGTGAAACCCCGCCCTCCACCATTGTGCAGCAACTAGAAGAAGATGACATGGCTGTATGCGTACATGTAGATTGTTGTACATGAAAGAAATAAAACAACCCATGAAAATAAGCCCTAATGCGTTTTTGGAGCAAAAATTAATATAAGACTAACTTATTTTCAGGAAAACATGGTATTGTCTCTGCTAGCACTTAAAAATGCTAATTAATCCACTAAAAATCCTGAAATACTTCATATATAATCTCTACCAATGTAGCAATAAAACCCTGCTTCCCTTAATTCTATTCCAAGTCTCCATGGAATCCTAAATCTCTAATGAAGGAGTTAAAGAGATGCTGTACAGGCCAAATCTTGTTCCTGTTATAGAATGCTTTGGAAATGATCTTTTGGGAATATTCAAAGAAATTAATATGGTTAGGAATATTATATAACATTCACTAATAAATGGGAGTGAAAATGTAGAAATCAGAAGATAAACCCTTGAAGTAAGACAAATCTTTCAAATTTCTAACATTTTATCAAAGTAGGTCTCCTTTATTAACTGTGTATGTTTGTAAGAGTTATGTAAATCCTGCTAAAAATGGAAACTCCTTGTTTAATAACGAAGCCCTGAGTATGTCACTGCTCACAGAAGGGGAATGCATCTCCTCACCCTCCTTTTTTCAAGCTGCAGGATTTTGGAAAAAAAAATACAACTGATCTACAAAGCCAAGTTCATGGAAATGCCCAAACATGGGAACCCAAAACTTGTGCCATTCCATGAATTCATAGCAAAAAGAGATATACTAGTGGAACAAATTACAAATGGAAACACTGAGAGAATTAGTATTACATCTTAGGTGCTGAACGGGTGAAAATTAGTCTCCTGCTGATGTTCCTTCCTCTTGCTAATAGCCACTATGTGTGCTGTTACTTCAGTAAAACGGTTTACAACTGACAAGATTCCTTCTTTAAATAAATAGATAAACAATCCATTTTAAAAATTGGGTAGAACAATTGCTCCAGGAGATAATCAATTGTTCAAAGAATCACAAGAATCAACAGATGAATCCTTACATGGCATCACTGCTTAGGGAATTCTGGAAGCTGTACTCCAAAATCACAATCTGCGTACAGTACCTGAATTCTCCGGCCACTGCCTTTCTGGTGTGAACTGCCATTTTGTTCTGGGGCTAATATGGTGATCATGGAAATGGCTCCCTGCCAAAGTCTTTCTTGCGACCCGATTTACTTTATTTTATTTCTATACTGCCCACCTGACCAATGGTCTCTCTGGGCAGTTCACAACATTGACAATAACAATAACTTAAAACATATAGAGTGCATTAAACTAATATAACTAAGTTGAAAAACATTTAAAAACAAATAAAAAACAGGCAGCAGTTAAATATGAAAGGCTGATGCTCTTGGCTGATCATTAGGTTGGCAGATTTTGAAAAGCCTGCCCAAATAAAAATGTTTTAAGAAGTTTCTTAAAAGACCTCAACCTACTACCTCAGTAGCTGCATACTGCAAGATATATCTAAATAAATAAATAAATAAATAAGCTTAATAGAGTCAGAAACCCACACTGAGAAGTGTTGACTAAGCAAAACCTGAGTTTCTGTTGAAATTAGCAGTTCTGTGTTTACTTCAGATCAATTGAAAGAAAACTATTAAAACTATTGTCAAACACACAGTAATTATGCCCATCCAAGAGCCCTAGCTGAGTGCTAGCCATAAGCAACGGATGGTGCACTATAATTATATTTAGTATATGGACATCTCCATTTCCATCTAATGATCAACCCAGAATGGCTGCATGAAGATGATGATCTAGCTCCATCATTGGTTTACCATCCCAACGCTGCAGTGGCTCTCCAAGGTTTCAGACAGCATCCTTTGGAGCTTTGCTGTCTATGATCTTTTTAAAAGGAAAGAATATAAACAAAACATAGGGCCTTCTGCATACAAAATTGCATTCTGCCTTCAAGCTATTGGCCCTTCCATAAAAGGCAGAGTGGCAATCAGTAATAATTTCAAGTGCTCTCAGTCCTTATAACAGTACTGGTTTTATGATTACTTGGAACATGAGATAATGCTTGGAGAAAAGTTGACTCAGATAATCCATTTTCACACAATGACTTGACTCTTTGCAGTCAATATGAACAGGAATTTCATATGAACCCACAGTGTTTATAACATAGTCTGCACTCTTAGGAAGACCAAAAGGACAGGTCTTTACTTAAAACTATAATTTTTTGACTAGTCATTTGTGAATTCACATAGAGGTTCCTTCTGTTTCTTTTCTTGTAGAGATTGTCCATAATGTCATCCATCCTGTTGAAGAGGCCCTTACCGTCAAACGGCAAGTCCTCAGTTTGTGATTTGGAATAGTCTGGAATACCGACAGACTTGAGCCAGGCATAATGTCTGAGTGCAATTACTGTTGCCATATTCTTCACTTTATAATCAGTGACAGGTGGTGTGTATTTCCTGGCTCAGCAAGGCTGTGGCTTCTTGTTGGAAAGTTAGTGTTAGCATCCTCTTGTTGTCTGGAAGACTACTACATAGGGTTGTACCTTATCCCATAGGAACCTATAGTATGCCCCCATTGCCTCATGATTCTACTTCCCAGGAAGTCAGTTGAATGTTCTTCTCCCAGTGATATATATTTTACACCCTTCTCTGCTTGGTGAGGCTGTGCTGTGGCATCTTCTGGACCATGTTGGGGATGACTCACCTATTATCTAGTTGGGCTGGGAGTGTTTACGAAGGATTGTGGTTTCTTTATCATGGATTCTCTACTCACCTTCGTGTTGGGGGCAGGGCACGGTCGGATTCTGCCACAATTCCTTTACAAAGTTCAAGAGAGACAGGAGGATGCCAGTGTGAACTCGAGGAGTAGAATCCTTGTTAATTTGATCATACACCAGACTGGAATGTAGGTGACTGTTTAGTCTTGAGTTGAAGTGATTTGGCCATAGACAATATTAAGTCTGAAGAGAACACAAACCTTTTGGAGGGAGGTGGAGAGGTTGATGTCCCCAACATCTGACTCTGGAATTGTTACCATTATACCAAGAAGGAGAGTCATCACAAAGTTTAGCATGAGATTGAACGAAATAAACATAACTGTTGGTAATGATGCATTTTTCCTTTTTTAATAGGTTAGCAACACTTGGACCTGGAGGAAGATGGAATGGTACGTGTGCCTAAAGAATGCTTTTCAGAGGTCTGTAAAGCTTTGTGTGTTTCGGGAGACTTAAGACAGCCCTAGAGAGGAGTCTTTGCTCAGAACTGATGGTTGATTTTGAGACTGTTTTGATGAATGAGAGGCAGTTGTGGTTTCTTTCAGTGCTTCACATGAAGCAAATTGTAGTAACGGGAATCTCAACATTAGTGTAGAAGCTGAACTGTGCTGGCCAAAAGCCATCAGAATTAATAGTCTTGTGCTAGTGTGTCTATTTTTTTTCTGTTGCAGTGAACAAGAAGCAGGTTTCTGGTATTTAAATGTCAAAGGATGACTGGGATGGAGGCTGATTGGTGTGAGAGATCCTCTCCTAAGATCCTATGCTAACGCCAAACTAGAATGGTTACTGAGAGGGAAGAGATTGTGTGCCCACCTGGAAGGTGATTTCAACACTGATCATGAGTAGCTGGCATGGCGCTGGGTTCTTGGTCACTTTGATGCTGAGTGTGTTGGGTCAGGATGTTGCAGTTTTGTAGATCCCAAGGCCCTCAGATCCAAGATTGCATCAAGAGAGCTTGGGTTCAGGTGATTTTGAGGCCATGGTTCTTCATGAACATTTTGATTTTGGCAAGTGCAAGGGCTCTTGAGGCTGCCAGGTTGGTACTGCAGAGTAAATAGGCAGCCCTCTAAAGTAGGAGCTGGTCTTATCAATGTGCATTATTGGATAATGGCAGTACAGTGGTGCCTCACTTAGCGACGTTAATCCATTCCAGGAAAAACGTTGCTAAGCGATTTTAAAAAGCCCATAGAAACGCATTAAAACGTGTTTAATGCATTCCTATGGGCTTAAAAACTGGCCTTATGCGAAGATCCTCCATAGGGGCGGCCATTTTCAGTGCCTCTAAAGCGAGGCAAAACAGCGGGTGGCCATTTTGTTTTTTCTGGCGGCCATTTTGGATCTGCCGATTAGCTGTGCAAAAAGGGTCGCTTTGCCATGATCGCTTCCTCGCGATCATCACAAAGCGATTTTTCCCCATAGGGGCCATCGCTAAGTGATCACTCTGGTGATGGCCAAAACCCCATCGCTAAGCGATTTCATCACTCAGCGGAGCGATCGCTAAGCAAGGCACCACTGTATGGTGGTGAGAAAAGCCACTTTGGGCCCAGAAAGAAGCAGGGTGGAGCCTGATGCTGAGGAGGACATGCAAGAATGGGATTGCTGCTGGAAGGTGAGCGATTCCTCTGCTGGAACGGTCCCTGGACAATTACAGGGCAGTGAGAGCTTTCCTAGTGTTTGTTGGATGAGTTGGCTCCATTCAGGTAACTAGCTAAAAGCCCAGAGAGGATGCCAGATCCCAGGACATCGCTCCCTCTGTTGCTATACCACGGCAAACCCATATTCCTCAGTATGTTCTCCTGGGGTCTTGATGCGGAGCACCAGGGTCAGAGTAGAAGTCTCTTGGTTTGGATCTATTTGGTTAGAATATTCTTCAGCAGTTTTAGCAGCAGTAGAATTGGTCTGGAGAACCTCCATGAGAAGCTTCTTTGATGGAATGTTATCAACCAAAACTGTAGGAACCATCTTGTTGTTGATAACCTGAAGGGACTTTTGCCACAAGTAATATAAGTCTGGTGGTTTCTAATGGCTACCTTTGATTTTGTTTTTTTACAGAACTGACAGTTCTGAGATTGGTGTCCCTCACTGAGGCAACAGAGACACTTCAAATATCTGTTATTGACGAAGATTTTGTTACTTAATAAGTTGAGGCTTTAAAAAGGTGGGAATGGCTGTTGACTGACGTCATCAGCTATTAGTGAACAATTTGGGGGGGCATGGGGGTAATGAATGAAAAGGTGTGAGAATTGGTAAGTAACTACATATGTACGAATTCACAGAGACCACAAAAAAGAACCAGTTACCCTTCAATACCAGCATTTTTATCAAGTCAGAGTTTGAAAAGTATAGTGGTCCCTCTGCCCACTGCATTTAGTGAAGAACCTAAAGCCCCAATGCATTCAAGAGTAAAACAAATCATCCTGTAGAATCAGGCATCCTTCAGTGTTAAGGATGTAGGCATCCTTCAGTGTTAAGAGACTATGGTAACATGCTATGAATAGAGGACTTGGAACAGCGTCTAGTGTGGTTGAAAAGGCCAATTTGAGAGTGACAATCCCTTCCACACTGAAGACAAATACAATCTGTCCCCTGTTCAGCTCCCTGATTTTGCTGGTTTCGCAACTGCCTCTTTGCCTTGGCCTGCTGAACAAGTGTCTCTTCAAATTGGGAGAGGCCATGCTGCACTGCCTGCCTCCACGCTGAACACTCAGCTATCAAAGTTTCCCATCTGTTGAGGTCCATTTCTAAGGCCTTCAGATCCTGCTTGCAGATATCCTTATGTCGCAGCTGTGGTCTCGCTCCGGGGCGCTTTCCCTGCACTAATTCTCCATACAGGAGATCCTCTGGAATCTGACCGTCAGCCATTCTCACAACATGCCCAAGCCATACACATCGCCGTTTCAGTAATGTATACATGCTAAAAATTCCAGCTTGTTCTAGGACTACTCTATTTGGAACTTTGTCCTGTCAGGTGATACCAAAAATGCATCAGAGACCCATATGGAACGTGTTCAACTGCCATTTGATGCTCCACCTCAAGCAGCAAAATATTATTCGGGTCTACCCTATCATAATAGGGATTGGTGGCCTTGCTCTCACTTGGCTCTGGTCCTTTTTGGAGGGCCATCCCCTGAGAGTGCAGCTTGGGGAGAAAGTATCAGCCCTGTGGTCCCTCAGTTGTAGGGTTCCGCAGGGTTTGATCATCTCCCCAATGCTGTTTAACATCTATATGAGGCTGTGGGGGGCATAATTGGGGGATGTGGAGCTTCGTGTCACCAATATGCTGAAACCCAGCTCTACATCTCCTTTTTCCCATCAGTAGTGGATGCCGTTCTGTCCCTTGGGCGCTGCCTGGAGGCCATTCTGCAATGGATGCAGTTGAATGGATTAAGATTGAACCTGGACAAGACAAGGTCCTGTGGGTGGGTGGCCCTGATGTCAGTGGTTTGGAGAACGCCTTCTCTTTTGGGGGGTGACTCTCACGACAAAGAATTTGGTTCGCAGTCTGGGGGTCCATCTTGACCTGGCGCTTACCATGGAGACTCAGGTAGCGTCTGTGGTTTGGTCTATCCATTTACATCTTCAGCTGATCACCCGCTGCGTCCCTATCTAGACACAGGGATGCTCACCATACTGGTCCATGCGCTCGTAGTCTCAAGAATAGACTACTGTAATGCTCTCTATGTGGGGCTTCCTTTGAGACTGATGCGGAAGCTCCAGATGGTCCAGAACACGGCGACTAGGCTATTAACAGGGGTGAAAAGATTTCACCATATTTCCCCCACCTTGGCTGCCTTACACTGGCTACCTATCTGGTTCCACATTGATTTTAAGGTGCTGACCATTACATACAAAGCCCATAATGGTTTAGGCCCTCAATACCTGGCAGAGCACCTTCTTCTGCCCAGTTCTACCCATATCACCCGCTCCAGTCAGGCCAGACTCTGGGTGAGAAAAAACTAGAAATCGGGCCTTCTCACAGTGGCCCGATTTCTAGCCTCTGGAACAACTTGATTAGTGAACTGGTTAGATTAACAGTCTCTTTTGTCTAGGGTTGTCAGCATGACAGTTTATTAACCTGCATCAAGTCTCAGGAAGAAACGGTGACTAGTCTTGTTTCGTGAGATCTATTAGGGACACCTCAAAAACAGTGAATGCCCTGTATGGTTACGACTTCCACACACTAAGAAACAGTCAACCCTTGTATATATTTGCTTATTTTTTTGCATATACTGTACACTAGAAAAACTACATGAACACAATTTTTAAAGCATATTTGCTGTATTGTTATAGGCAGTATCCTACAGTGGTGCCTCGCTTGACGAGGATAATTCATTCCGTTGAAATCGCTGTTAAGCGAACTCCTTGTCAAGCGAAATGAAAAAGCCCATTGAAATGCATTGAAATTGGTTCAATGCATTCCAATAGGCTAAAAATTCACCATCCAGCAAAGATCCTCCATAGGGGCGACCATTTTCGGTGCCTGTAAAGTGGGGAATCCATCCTGAAAACACAGCGGGGAGCCATTTTGCATAGCTGGCGGCCATTTTAGAACCGCCGATCAGCTGTTTCAGAATTCTTGTTTAGCGAAAAATTGGGAACTGATCATTGTTAAGCGAATTTTCCCCATAGGAACATCGTTTTGCAATCGCAAAAATTCATAATCAAGCGGTTTTGTCGTTTATGAGGCAATCGTTAGGCGAGGCACCACTGTATTGCCTAAAGGCAGAAGGGAGCAGCAATTATGTAAGCACACACCTTCCAAGCCAGGAAGCTCACCAGCAGCTGCTGGTTGTAAGATCAGTTGTGAAAATGATCCTACAACAGGAAACTTGCTGAGTGGGACAAGATGCTTATGAGATGGTTATGTGATTGTTCTTCTTCACGTCTAGGCAACAGGAAACTGGCCTATGTGAACACACAATTTCCTATTTGTGTGCACATCATGCAAACCACTGCACATGTCAATTCAAACATCCTTATTTGAACTAATTAATAATTACTTGTAAGACATCATGCAGGGAAAATGTTTCCTCTTTTACAGGGGTGTGATCCTCCTCAGTTGAAAATGATACTAACCATTAAAATAAGATTTTATCCAGGAATGTTCCTCTACTGAGAGACAGACCTTTAATCCAATTGATCTGTCTATCAGTGAAAGGGGGAGGATGGCCATTTTTGCCAATTCTCCCCATTGTTTTGAACTACTTTCCATGCTGTTCCAAAGCGACCGCTCAAGCAATCTGGGGTGGTACTGGAAGAAATGCTTGCCTCTGAATAGATTCTTCCTCTGTTAGGATCTAATGTCAGTGTGACTTTTTGAATTCACCTAAAGCTGTTCTACATACATGTGAAAACAGGTTTCTAAAAGGAAAATGTAGTCTCGAATCTTCAGTTAATACATATAGAATAAGCCTAGAAAAAGCTAGAAAAAGTTGTTGATTTCTCAAATGATTTATGTCAAATCAAAGCAAAGATTTATTATGATCATAGATTAGCCAAGAATAAATTATGTGTACAAGGTCATTTCCAAACAAGGCAACTAATGTGAAAATTAGGCCAGGTATTAAAGTGACAGTCATTGCACAAAAACAATGGTGGTTTAAAAAAAAAAGCAAAACAAAACGTAGCTCAATTCTGCCTTGCCTCCCAGCAGAATTACTCAACAGCTCAAATGTATAGGATACTGTACTTTAAGAAGAAAAACATGTACAGAGATACAATTCTGATTAGGCAACATTCTGACTTAGAAGTCTCCTGAATAATAATCATAAATGCAGCAATACATTGTAAAAATTAGAAATATGTCATAAAGCCAAAATTTGTCCATCTATTACTTCTTTGTACAGAGTGGATAACATAGTCTTCAAGGCACTATGACAGTGCAAGTCTCACAATCCAGTCCTAAACATATCTGTTCAGAAGTAAGTTCCACTGAGTTCAGCTGTACTTATTTTCTGGTAAGAATGCTTGAAATTGCAACCTTAGATTAACAAGTAAATCCCAAGTATTTCCATTTCTACTAAAAGTTGCTTAGTGCAGACATTTGAAACATAATATAAGATGGCTTGTTATAAGGATACACTGCAAAACCCAGAAGAAACAGAAGAAATATACCATAGTGTACTGGTATTAACAAAATTTCTGTTTGCAAAAGTTCCTGAATAGTTTTCTTTCAACAAAATTACAGTTCTTGTGCCATATGGTTTCATGCAACACAGGAAGAGAAAATTCATTTGGTAAAACTTTAAATCAATCAAGACTGAAATCAATCAATTCAGCATTATATTATAGTTACAAATTTAAGTGGTAAAACATGAAAGGCACTGAATAACAATTTCAAGACAACCGCTGGGAATTTAAAGGAGATTATCAAGAATTCTGAGAATGAGAATATTACATATCCTCCACATCCTTCATATCCACTTGTATCCAATCATACAACATGGGAAAATCTTCAATCTGAAACCTAATGGCATTCAATAATATTGAGAAAACATTAGATTAATAAACATGTGCTTTCTCAATCCATTCACTCTACATAACAAAGGAAATGCAGGGATCTCTTTTTTGATAGAATCACCCATCCATTAACAGAAGCTGGTGTTAATACTGTATAAAGTTCAATCAGCTCTGACTACACTTACAACAGATAGCAGATTCCATCCTCAGCTGGGTATAAGAGAACCTCTAGACGTTAACTGAAGTAGTACTATTCTTATGTCATATCAATCACATCCTTAAGAAAACTAAATGTGCCCCTGCCTTGAACTCACACAGAATCCCTGAAATCTAGCAGCAGTTGCAACAGAAAGTGGTGAAACAATTTACTACATAAACTCTTCAGCTAGCAACGTGTGCCTCAAATCTGATAATTCATGAACCTTCCTTTTCCCAAGATCAAATTAAAACAAGAATCGTAATTTGGATGTTTATCACATTGCTGGGGCTAAATAAATGTCACAGATCATCCAAATACTTGTCCCTAGGTGTTTTAATTCCTAGATTTTTATCCTGTGAGAACATTTAATAAACCTATGAACTACAGTCCTGTCTCTTGTTGCTTAACCAAAAATGCCACTGGTGTCCTTCAGAGGCACTTACTAGAAATTCTACGTTGAATTGGTCATGCTCTACAAAGCCTCCTGGATTAGGGAAAACAGGACAACATTAGTTCTATCCAGGTAACTGTATTAATCTAACAAAACATTTTCATTTTATAAACAGCAGAAATCCATTTTGAATTTGCAACTATTTTTAAAATTCTTCTCAGGTACTTCCAGATAAGGCTTCAATTATAAACATTCCCTGCCTCATCCACAGAATTCTGCAGGGAGGTGTGGTTTTCCATTCATCATCTGCCTATGTTTTTCCATTACTTCATTATTTTTTATTCCCATAGAAAATCTGTTAAAAAAGAAAAGATCAAATAGTTGCACAACAGCACGGAACCTGTTCACCTAGAAGCACACTCAGGTTAAAACTACATGATACACTCAGCATGGTTTTAGAAGAGATGCTCCATCTAGTGGTACAAAATCTCTCTGTGTCACAACACATGATTTTCCTCACACATGTATATTTCATTTAGCGTTTTCTTTTATGACAGCCTTAATTTTACCATCTCATTGCTGAGACGTGTATTTCTAAGGAAATCCTGCTTTGGGAAGGAAAATAGGTTAATCAAAAGGAACATGCATTCCCCTCATCTAATCTGACTCATAGTTTTAGAATATGGAGGTATGGTGTTTGTCAAACACAAACCACATGTTCTCATAGAGACACAGGAAATCCAGCAGAGCATAACTTTGGATTCTGTGTGTTCAGCTTGGCTGATGAAGGACCAACAAGAGAAAAGATAAATCACTGCATCACATTATCACAAAAGTTACTACTGCAGTGCACTTAAGGAAATTTTTATATAAGCCAACTTGGGAACCTAATTTCACTGAGATCCAAAGAAGCCATGCATAAATAGATCTGCATGGTTGACATTTTATATTGGTAGCACCCTAAAATTGAAAGTGGTTTGAAAGAGGATTTATGTCTCACTATTACCTGGTCAAGAAAGTTTCACAAATCTTTGTTACAATATAAAAGCTTTGTTTTATCAAGAGTAAAAGCAGGATACATGTACAGATCGTGAGCAGCAATTCCTATTTCAATACCATTTCAGCCTTCTGGGGAAAGAAATAATCTCCAGTCTAAAACAGGCACAACAGAAGAGCTGTTTGTGTGTCTGATAAGCAGCCAGCATGCAGAGCTGCTCTTGCATAGCAACACTAGTGTTCTTTAAAATTAAACTGTCAGAAATGTTAAGTTGCTAAGGAGGGAAAAGGTAATGCTTCTGCTACTGTAAGCCAAAAATGTAATTTTTCTCTCCTACTGTGTTTTGTTCCACCATTTAAGTATTCTTCTCTCAATAAATCGGCTTGTTGACAGGTCATCCACAACACCGCATAGCACCACTAAAAAAAAAAAAACAAGGACAACAAAATCGGAAGAGGTTGCAGTCATAGAGGATTTGCACAACATTTCTGTAAGTTAAATGAAAACGTAAATATGGGGTGGGAAGGGAATAAGCCTAAAAGTGTTCTGTTAAAGACCTGGGGTGGCTTCCCTCTTGCGGCTGCTCCATTTTACCTGAAATCAGCATTCAGTCAAGGTATGACAGTTAATTCTGCTCCACGGCATTTTGTGCATCTGTTAAATTGGAATGTTGATTTTTGATTTCGGCAAACCTCATAGTTGCATCTAACTGGCAGCCTTCTTGGATCCTGATAAGTTATGAAGCCACAATTACCTGTTAAGACTCTAATAATGAGTGCCATCTACATACTTGTTGTCCTTTTGATTCCTTCATGGAAGTCCAATGGTTGAGTTCTTCTTCGCCAGAACTATTCAAACCTAAAGCAATCCAGCCTATCATTTCCTTTCGCTTCATGCTACGTTTATTATACACAGATAAGATGAGTGTAACATCAGAAAGCTGAAATAGGGCCACCTGAAAAATAAAGGTCTCTTTGTAGACTGGATTTGGCTGCCCTCTTCGAATGGATGTCTTGCACTTGGACATCTCTTGACCCATAGAATTCAGCAATGTCAGCTTAACAAATGTATCTATAAAACAAACAATTGGAAACATGAGATGTCTCTGACAAAGGATTTCTCCTATGGAATTAACAGCATATTTTTAAGGTTATGGTGTATACCACATAGGATTTTAATAATTAAATAAGCACAGTAATATAAGGACAAGAAGGAAAATATTTGATTTCAACATTTACTTAGTTGTATTTATCTTTTCGTAGCAAATTGACTTAAATTGACATAAGCAGAACACTTTTAAAGGTATACCACATAATCTTTCTACCCATTACCAATTGCTCATTTGCATTAAGCAGACACATGTAGCATTAACATTTAGCAAGCTACAACTGGCCACAACACTGTAAAGCATACTAAGTTTTTAGATAATATAAAAAATTATATGAAGTGCAAAATAAACACACACATAAATAAATAACAGAAATGGAGTGGAGTGTAATGATACACCATCAGAGCTCATGATGAAATGTTTTTACAAAAAAACAAATCTCTGCATGGATGTGGTTTGCACTCAAGATTTCTTTTGGATTTATAAACATTTAAAATGCCAAACATACAACAAAATGCACTGAAAAGTTAATGTTTACTTATCTGAGTAAAGCTCTTCATATATAATTTTTTTCATTATATAAATAAAATGGGTGTCATGCTATTACAGCACAGTTTCTTTATAATGCTTCTAAGAAGTACTGTGCCACAAACAGTTAAATATTAGGGCACAATTCAAAATCCTATGCACACAGCAGATTCATTTGGCTGCTCATAGAAGACAAGGACATCCTTGTCTGTGTGAAGCTGCACATGCGCATAGAATCATAGAGCTGGAAGGAACCTGTAAGGCCAATCCCCTGCTCAATGGATGAATCCAAATCAGTGTACATCTAACAGATGATTGTCTAATTTTCTCTTGAATGTTCCCAGTGTTGGAGTGCTCACCACCTCCTGAGGTAATTGATGTTGTACTGCTCTAAAAGTCAGGAAGTTTTCCCTGATATTCAATCAAAATGTGGCTTCCTTTGAGTCCATTATTATATACCCTGTACTCTGGGATGCCTGAGAATAGATCCTTCCCCTCCTCTGTACAACAATGTTTCAAGTATTTAAAGAGTGTTATCATACCTCCCTTCTTTTCTCAAGGGTGAACATGCCCAGTTCTTTCAGTCTTCTCTCATAGGGCTTGGTTTCCAGTCCCCTGAACATCCTTGTTGTCCTTCTCTGATCTTGTTTCATTTTGTCTGCATCCTTCTTAAAGTGTTGTGTCCAGAACTGGACACAGTACTCAAAATGACGCCTAATCATTTCTGAATACAGTGGTGCCTCGCAAGACGAGCACCCCGTTTAATGATGAAATCGCATCACAACAAACTTTTTGCGATCGCAAAAGCAATCACTTTACGATGTTTTAAATGGTTTTTTTCCACTTTGCGATGATTCTCACAAAACGATGATTTTCTGCCAGCTGATAGGCGGTTTCAAGGTAAAAAAAAAAATGGCTCCCCGCTCTTTTCTGGGACGGATTCCCCGCTGTACAGGCAGCGAAAATAGCCGCGCTATGGAAGATCTTCACTGGACGGTGAGTTTCAAGCCCATAGGAACGCATTAATCGGGTTTTAATGCATTTCTATGGGCTTTTTTATTTCGCATTACGACGTTTTCATTCTACAGCGATTTCGCTGGAATGAATTAATGTCGTAATGCGAGGCACCACTGTATAGTGGAACTAGTACTTCATGGGATTTTGAGGCTATACTTCTGTTAATGCATTGGAAAATACCATTTGCCTTTCTTGTAGCTGCATCACACTTTTGGCTCATATTCAGTTTGAGATCTACAACAATTCCAATACTGCATCAAGGGAATGAGTTCATTAATACAACATATCTCACCCACTCTGGCCGCATTGCATTGGCTGCCCATCCGTTTCTGCATCGACTTCAAAGTGATGATGCTCACGTACAAAGCCCTAAACGGTTTAGGGCCTCGATACTTGGCGGAACGCCTACTCCCACCAAGATCTACCCGTGTCACTCGTGCGAGCCAGGAGGTGAGGCTGAGGAGCCTAACGCTGAGAGAGGCCCGGAAGGAAAAGACAAGAAATCGGGCCTTCTCGGCGGTGGCTCCTCGCCTCTGGAACAACTTACCTCCTGAGATTCGCGTGGCCCCCTCGCTGGGTATCTTTAAGAATCAATTAAAAACATGGCTGTTTCGGCAGGCCTTCCCATCAGATAATTCCTGACGCCCCTTAACACCTTTTTTCCTCTCTTATTGTTCCTCCCACCTTGTGTAATGTCTTACCATTTAATAATTGTTTTATATATTATTTATTGTATTATTTATGTTGTTAGCTGCCCTGAGTGGTCCTGACCCGACCAGATAGGCGGGATATAAATAAAATAATTATAAATTATATATAAATATATAATATTTCTCACATATAATTTTTCATTTTTATGATAGCGTTTCCCATTTTATCCAGGAAAATGCACCCATAGCCACTAAATGCAGATTGCTCTACTTTATTTAAAAACAGAAGGTCTCAGTGTCTTTATTTTCTTATCTTGTGCATGAAACTGGATTATTTTTCAAAGACAAAGGATTAATGTACAGATATGCCCCTGTACTCTTTCCCCATTTTTAAAATGGATTTTTGAAATACCATCATCCATAGTCAGAGATTAGGACTATCTCCATTACATAAGTGAGATAATTAATGTACATTGTCAGAAACCAACATGGTGGAGAGTGATTGAAAGCTCTGCTGCTGGTGACTTTCTTTTGCATGAAAAAGACAACATCCAATTAGTCTCTATAGGAACTCACCTCGTATTATATAAACCTGTCCACCTATCAAGTGTTTTAGACAACAGAACAGTCCGTCTGACAACAGGGGGTGGAAAGCAGTAAAAGAAATAATGTCCAGATGTCAATAGTTGGGTGAGAGAGGATCAAAGGTTAAAGTTTAAGAGGAAATACTATTCACCAAGTGGAAGAACACGAAATCTTACCAAAGCAGTTTAGAGAGAGGGACTGAACAAAAGGACTGGCAGGTACAATTTAATGAAATGAATTTTGTAAGGTCACGGTGTAATTTTTAGTAAAAAAAATTACACTGTTTCAAGTAATGGGATATATTAATATTAATTTATACTTGGTTTGAAACAGAGAACATACATTCATGCAAAAGATCAAGTTACAAAACTAGAACTCACAGTTCCTCTTTTTCATGCAAACCCCAGCTTTCTAAGTAAGGGTCAAATCAGTGACCTCAGACTGTGAGAGACTAAGGAGATTAGCATAGGGTAAGTGGCCACTGAATTGCACCCTGTATATATTACAAAAAATACAACGAAAGCTAATTGGATTAAAATTAATTTGGCTGGCAATCTGTTCTCAATTAATGTATACATTCATTGCCACTTTATCAAATCATTCATTTGAGAAAAAGTGTTAAATTAAAGTGAACAGAGCTTGGAAAGTTAGGAAATGATAGACAGTGGGAAATTAACTTGTTCATAGTAACATTTAATATTCAGAAATTTGAAATTGCTAATATTAACGTGTTAATCAAATATTGAGGGA
This sequence comes from Pogona vitticeps, assembly GCF_051106095.1. Lineage (NCBI taxonomy): Eukaryota > Metazoa > Chordata > Lepidosauria > Squamata > Agamidae > Pogona > Pogona vitticeps. The sequence goes on along the minus strand of NC_135783.1, from coordinate 27,745,999 downwards.
AAATATAAAATATTGAGGCACTTTGAAAACTAACAGATTGAGTTCGGTGTGAACTTTTGTGGCTCAAAATCCACTTCCTCAGGCACAAATGTAAATACACGGCCTACATATGTATAGATAGTGCCATGAGCAGCTGAGGATACAGATAACAGACAAAATGACAATAGTTCATTGTAACAGAAAAGAGGAGTTGTGCTACAATATTTTGCTTGTTTTTTTCTTTTTCATTTCTGCCAACACACTAAACCAAATTAACATGGTTACTTCTTTAGAGATTTATACCAGGTACCCCGCCGTGGGCCTTAAAAATGAATTTGGATTTTAACCTCTAGAAGCCTTAGTAAATACAACCAAGATTTTCCATAAGATTTCTGAGAAGTATAGTCTACCAAGAATCTCAAGATCGGGAATTACAGCTTGATAAAAAGCCAGTTGACCACTTCCAGTTACATCTCTTTAGCATAACACTATAAGAAGTCTTCACTGAAAATATAGGCTCAGCTGAACGCTGCGTCAGATCCTTGTTCTACCATCCCAGATCACTACTGGGATTATAGTGACCAGTCCCTACTGGATGCAAATCAGTTGAACAGAACTTTCTAACACCTTTTTTTTTAATTGTGACTTCCAAATCCCATGGGTAATGGTTGTTGTGGGTTTTTCGGGCTCTCTGGCCGTGTTCTGAAGGTTGTTCTTCCTAACGTTTCGCCAGTCTCTGCGGCCGGCATCTTCAGAGGACAGGAGTCAGAACTCTGTCTGTGCTCTGGCTCCTGTCCTCTGAAGATGCCGGCCACAGAGACTGGCGAAACATTAGGAAGAATAACCTTCAGAACACGGCCAGAGAGCCTGAGAAATCCACAACCATCAGATCCCAGCCGTGAAAGCCTTTGAGAATACCCATTGGCAATGCTTGAAAAACAATACTATTTTAATGATATTACAAACAAGTCCTCGCTGGGTGCAATGAGAAGCTCTTTTATAATTGAGAAACCTATGCAGGCTTGCTGTTAAACTGGCAAGAACAAACAACTAAGCTGAAACATTTTGAATCCAGTTCTTTTAAGCTGACATAGGGGTGGCTGCAAATCTGCCTGCTTGAATGAAACAGAAGAAGAAATGAACATGAAAAAGAAATAGAGTATACAAAGCCACCTCTGTCTGATGGGATGGGGTGAGATGTTGGGTCCTACATTTCTAGCTATGAAAAGAAAGAGCTCCACCATGTGAAGAAAGTGGAGGGGGAAAGCAGGAATCATCAAAGCGCTTTGATGCCTGCTTTCCGCCTCCACTTGCTAAGTGGGCTTAGCAAGAAAGGGGAAAGCAGGGATCAAAACAATCCTGCAGCGCTTTGATCCCTGCTTTCCCTCTCCACTTGCTAAGCCCCACTTAGATTTCTTAATTTTGGTTTACAAAATGGGGGGTCTTATACATGGGGGTGTCTTATACATGGTAAAATACAGCAAGTCTATTTTTAGTGAACAAAAAACCATGGTAGAATCCTTTATAGTCTATAATGCCTGCATCAACATAGAATAAATAAAATTAAAAGGGCCTCAGGCCCATCCCTAGTTATTCGTGTTTAGATATAATCTACCTGAACCAGAGAAATTTTTAAAACTGTAAGAAAGTGCCTTGTATGGTTGTAGTTAGAATAACTACCTCTTTCCAAAGGCCCATTCTAATTCAGAGATGAATAATGTTTAGAGGTTTGCTAGCTATTACAGAGGCCCATCTCTGGTTCTTTGACTCTGGAACTCCCTCCCACTGGAAGCCAGACTGACCCCATCTTTACTCTCCTTCTGGAAGCAGCCAAGGACCTTTCTCTTCAGGCAAGCTTTCCCTGAGGGACTGGCTGCTGAGTGGGGTACTAAACAGGTTGTTGTACTTTACAGCTGTGAATGTGTTCTTCTGTTATTTATGTTTTTTAATATTGTATTCATTTGATCTTTTTAATATTCATTTGTTTACTCACTGTTGCTAGCTTAAATACTGTGTTTTAACTTTTGTATGCCACCTTGGGTCCTTTTTAAGGAGAAAGGCAGAATAAGAATATTTTTAAAAGTAATAAAACAAAGTACCAGACTTGCTTCTGTAACACACACCCTTCAGTGATTTTTTTACATTAACTGATTGTTTGGAGGGATTTTTAAAATAAAAAAAGGCCATGCTCCCTCTAGTGGCCAAGAAACATTTTTAAAAGTTAAAAAAAAAACGTTTGGGAGGTCTAAGGAGGGCTCAGTGGTGCCTGAAATAATGGTAGAATTGCTCCCACATATCCTGGAGGGCACAGGGGGATATTATGAGCACATTTTTAAAAACAGAAATTGTCAGTATGTCTGGAGGTGTTGTTGGTCCCACGGGTGCTGAGGGGCTACATGTGTGTCAGCATGTTGCCCATCCCTGGTCTTATACTATAGCTTGCAATCACATTTAGATTCCTAATGAATAGTGCAGAAAGAATAGGGTGCTTTTCATCAGGACTGGATTATGTGGTCAGGAAAATCTAATTCTATCCCCAACAGCCACAATCCTGATCATGTTTCCTGTCCTGCTATTAGCCTTAGTAAAGAAAGGCTTTCAATAGTGCCATTCTCTGACTAACTGTGGCAGGGTTGGTAGGTTTGGGTAGGGGTTGAAGGGACAGCATCTTAAAAAGGAAGAATTAGACCTGTCTTCCCTATACTCCCTGTTTCCAATGAAAATCAGGATATTCTATGCCTAGCCTTAATTATTTTCAGCATGCTTGATAACCATAAAGTAACATCTAGTTTGACCTTAAACCACAAATGACTCCTTAGAAGCAGAGCAGTAATGCTATTAAGAAGATGAAACCTGCATGCTTCTCATAGCTTCTATAGGATGGCAACAAATGCTTTGTTTAACAAGGTGGTTGCTGCAAAAACACACACACACACACACATAAAAAACACTGCATGTTCTAGCCCCTCTTTTTTTAACTACATTTAGGCATACTTACTTGAATCCATACCCTGATACTACTGTTTTGTTGCCACAGGTAGGTAACAGTGATACAATATATGTGCACAGTAGTGGCAGTGGGAAAGACTATAACACTTTGGCTGCAGTCTTAAAACATCAAGCCTATTTCCTCCTTCAGCTTCTTCAGGCTCCAATTACTGTTGTGAGTTTCTATTCCTGATCAGTTTTCTAAACTGATGACCCAGGTTAGAAAAGCTAGATTTCAGTGCAAGTGCCATGTACATCGGATCCCTGCCTCTGTTTGTACAATCTGGTCCCTACAATCACACAAAAAGGGAATGTGATTATGCCCAATATAAATACACTGTTATCTCCATCTGAGGCCATCTTACTATTTGATTATATAGTTTTTGTAATGCAAATGCACAAACACACAAAGTGCCCCGTTTCTTCGTGCTTGCTATCAGGAAATGAATCAATTTTTTCCCCAGTCAGCACTGAGACCATCATATTTAAATTATATATGTTGATATCACTTAAATTCTTGCATAGCTGCAAACTCTTATATGACCATCCTTAACTGCAGTAGTGTTGACACATTTACATAAACATTCACTGGTGCATATTTTTAAAATACTTTAGAACTTTTTGTATTGGCTCTGCGATGTGAGGCATTAATAGTTTAGTAATTAATCATTAAGATAAAGGCAATTTATAAGTCAGTCATGAAAAATTGAAAAGGATCTTGTCAAATCACAACCAATATTTTGAATTTTAGATTTCTGCCATTTCCCCCAATGATTGGAAATATAAAACATGAAACAGATTAGCTGATGATTGCACTATTTCAGTTTGACTGGGGTAAGACTAAATGATAGGACTGAAGTCCCCACTAGTGAAATCCACCCAAGTGCAGACGTTAAAAAAAGAAAGATATATTCCACTCACTGGGTGGTCTGTTTGCTGCCAGGTTTTTGAAGTGGCTGCCTTTTATCACTTCTGCTGCTAGTCTTCCAGTTGTGGCATTATAAAGCAGTCCAACGAGGATTTCTGGAGCTGAGCCATGTGCCAGAGACTGACAAGAGGAGGTACTTTCACTGCAGGACATTTCTGACATGCTCATTTGGGAGTCACATCCCTAGAAGCAGAAATAAAAGTGTTTGCAAGCATCTGAAGCAACCAAGAAATGGGAGATTTCCTAGTATTTATTCATCTCTTTAGTTCTGAATTCTAATGTGATCATAGAGGCACCATGATGCCTTAATGCAAAATAAAATGGGAGAGTGGGATTCTAAAAGGAGTAACATGCAAAACATTGAGATAAAGCCCTTCAGATCCTAATGGAGTCAGTCCCGTCCTTTTGCCAATTCCAGCTCTCTCGAGCAAGAGGACCACAACTCCCATTGTCCCCAATGACGGGGTAGGGCTGATAGGAGATACAGATCAAAACAATCTGTTGGTTACCATGTAAGTGAAGGCTGCTCAGTTTTGTCTAAAGAGCACTTTCCTGGGAGGACCCGCTTTAGGGTTGTCCAAATCCAATCTCTGCCAAACTTGGTATGGGTGATGAGGAGAGTCAGCCAAAGAGTCAGTCCAAGTTTGCCAAAGGTTGGATTTGAGATGCCCGAGTTATAGCCAATTTACAAATCACCAATGCTGCTGACCAATAGTTCAGCATTTCACTTCATTCTGGGCAGGCACATTTCCATGAAGTGCCCAGAAACGAACCACGAAAGGACTCCATTCATGTGGGGGTTTTTTGCTTTGTAGTTCATTTCGTGCCCATCTCTACCTGTGATAAGAAACAATGCATCAGGGAGGGGAAAACAACTGCCATCAGGCTATGTGGTAATCTATACCGCTTCAAGAACTAATAATTCTACTAAATGCAACTCATGTGTGTTTGCATCAACATTAACAAATTAGAAAATGCAAAGAACTGCCAGTGACGGAGGTCTGCTAATTATCATTTACCCCTCCCCCCTTTTCGCTATCCGTCCTAATAAAACTGATTCCTTTGAAATTGTTGGTTGCATCTGCAAGGATGTTGCCATCAGTGTAAATTCATGGTGCCTCTCTAGAGGATGTTTCAAACCTATACTGTTTAAAACAGGGATGCCCAGCCTTTTTGCCTTTGAAGACCATCTCCAGCTTAGGGAAGGTTTCATAATACTGCTATGCATACACCTGCACACACATACAGAAGGATGGGAAAGTTCAACCTCATCCTCACTGTAGTAATCCTGAACAAGATTACCATAGAAGACGGGAGAATTTATTTATTTATTTATTTATTTATTTATTTATTTATTTATTTATTTATTTATTTATTTATTTATTTAACTTATATGTCGCCCACACTACCCAAAGGTATCCGGGTGGCTTACAACAATTTAAATTCAATAAAAAGATAAAAAACAATTAAAATACTATGCTCTAAAAATTCCCATCAGGACCCACAGTTGATATTATTTCAATTAAAAACCTTCTGGCACAGGAAGGTTTTGACCTGGTGCCAAAACGTCATCAACAAATGTTTCTAATTGCTAATGGGATGTAGTAACTTTCTCCCCTCAACAACTCTGATGAGATCTGATGCTTTAGCACCACCACCACTGTTTCAGCCCCCCTAAAAGTGTTGTCAAAGTGATGGTCCTTATCGCCTACAGCTGCAATTTCCATCTCAACTACTCCAAAACAATCAGCATGGTCCTGTAGCCTCTGGCTCCTTTCCATCCATGGCACTACTATTTCAGCCTCTAGCATTTTGGTACTTCCATCAGCAGAGAAGCAGCAGCAATGCCAATTGCTTAGCTGCAGAAGAGGCTAGCAAACTCAAACAGCATTACTGTTTTTATGTTGCCATTAGCAATGAAGAAGCAACAGTGATGATCAGTGCGGGGGACGGGGGCAGCAAGGCTGGAAGCCATGGAGGCTGCACAATCTGCATCCAAGGCCACATGTGACCCATGGGCTGTGAGTGCCCAGTTAAAAGGTTTGAAATTCAGAGCTAAGTGGGATTTGATCCCATGTCTTCCAAGTCTTCTACTCTAATGATCTAAAAATATCTTACTCAGTCTTTGAATATGTGTCTACGGTTTTGCTAAGCCTGAGAGCACTGACCAATAAGGAGAGAGGGTAAGCATGAGCTCTACATCTTAGAAGCCTGTGTTCTAAATAATTTTGTGAACTTAAGCAAGACTGAGGGAGAATGTTGTACTTTGAAATGACATCCAATGCTCAAAATTTAGATCGCCTGAAGCCACTAAGATGGTATGATAAATCTGTCAGCTGGGAATCAGGACAAACGTCTCAATGTTTACCACAAGGCAAATTCCATGAAATCTACTCAGTGAGTTCTAGTAAGTTAGTTGGGTAGAACAAAGCTGTTCATTACTCAAATGACTCAGCAAGATACAAACAAATGCTCTTCAATAGCTCTACCTAATATAAACCAAAGATTGTCACAAGCTTATCCTTGCAAGGAAGCTTATATGTACAAGCATGGAAGCAAGATCATTTTGCACATGAATAAAGTGAAATTTAAAATAAATTATCCAGCCATTGGTGATTTCAATGTAATTTGAAATCACAGGTTCTTAGCAAAGCCACGTCTTCTTTGAGCCCTTTATTTTCCCATAAAGCAAGGGCAGCCCTGTGCTTGTCGTTAATGGAGCACACACTCTGCCCAAAGAGAATGCCTAGTGCTCACCATAACTTTTTTCTTTTTGAATGGACAACACTATGTAAGGTAGACATACAGTGGACCCTTGACTTACAGACGGCTTGACTTACAGACTTTTTGAGTTACAGACTTCTCTGGCCGCAAAATTTACCGTATTTTTTGCACCATAAGACGCACTTTTTCTCCCAAAACAAGTGGGGGGAGAAGTGTATGCGTCTTATGGAGCAAATACTGTCCCCTCCACGCCACCATCGCTGGCTTCCGAGGCCTCCGGAGGCCTCTGCAGGCCCCGTGGGGGCCTCCCCCCGCCACCATCGCTCGCTTCCGAGGCCTCCGGAGGCCTCTGCAGGCCCCGTGGGGGCCTCCCCCCGCCACCATCGCTCACTTCCGAGGCCTCTGGAGGCCTCAGCAGGCAATGTGGGGGCCTCCCCCCGGCACCATCGCTGGCTTCCGAGGCCTCCGGAGGCCTCAGCAGGCCCCGTGGGGGCCTCCCCCCGCCACCATCGCTCGCTTCCGAGGCCTCCAGAGGCCTCAGCAGGCCCCGTGGGGGCCTCCCCCTGCCACCATCGCTCGCTTCCGAGGCCTCAGCAGGCCTCAGCAGGCCCCGTGGGGGCCTCCCCCAGGCACCATCGCTGGCTTCAGAGGCTTCCGGAGGCCTCAGCAGGCCCCGTGGGGGCCTCCCCCAGGCACCATCGCTGGCTTCCGAGGCCTCTGGAGGCCTCAGCAGGCCCCGTGGGGGTCCACCACCACCACCATCGCTGGCTTCTGAGGACCTCCAGGAGGCTTTCCACTGGTAAGGTGCTGCTTTTTACTTTTTTTAAAAATGTTCTGGGTGGGTTTTGTAGGGTAGATTTGGGCTGGCGGTATGTTTCTATGTTGCTTTGTGTTTTGGTAATTTTTTTGCAGTCCCAGCATGGGACTTGCTCTGTTTATTTATTTTTACTTTATTTTTTGGTATTTAAAAATTAGTTGCTGCTTTTTACTTTTTAAAAATGTTCTGGGTGGGTTTTGGAGGGTAGGTTTGGGCTGGGGGGTATGTTTCTATGTTGCTTTGTGTTTTGGTATTTTTTTTGCAGTCCCAGCATGGGACTTGCTCTGTTTATTTATTTTTACTTTATTTTTTGGTATTTAAAAATTAGTTGCTGCTTTTTACTTTTTAAAAATGTTCTGGGTGGGTTTTGGAGGGTAGGTTTGGGCTGGGGGGTATGTTTCTATGTTGCTTTGTGTTTTGGTACTTTTTTTGCAGTCCCAGCATGGGACTTGCTCTGTTTATTTATTTTTACTTTATTTTTTGGTATTTAAAAATTAGTTGCTGCTTTTTACTTTTTTAAAAAATGTTCTGGGTGGGTTTTGTAGGGTAGATTTGGTCTGGGGGTATGTTTCTATGTTGCTTTGTTTTTTGGTGATTTTTTTGGCAGTCCCAGTGTGGGACTTGCTCTGTTTATATATTTTTATTTTATTTTAATTTTCGGTATTTAAAAATTAAGTGCGTCTTAACGTCCGGTGCGTCTTATGGAGCGAAAAATATGGTAGGTTTGACTTGCAGACTGAGATTTGACTTACAGACTAGAAAAAAAACCAAAATGGAACAAAAACAGCCTGTTACGGGATTAATCGGTTTTCAATGCACTGTAGGTCAATGGAGACTTGACTTACAGACTTTTTGACTTGAGAACCGCCTTCCAATACGGATTAAGTTCTCAAGTCAAGACCCCACTGTAATGAGATCTGCCTACGAGTGCTAATTGTTTGGTAAAGGTAAAGGTTGCCCTTGACATTTAGCCCAGTTGTGTCCGACTCTAGGGCGCGGTGCTCATCTCCGTTTCCAAGCCACAGAGTGAGCGTTTCTGTCCGAAGACTATTTCCGTGGTCACATGGCCATCACGACTAGACACGGACATCTTATATCATCTGTCTATAGTCAGACCCCATGCATGGAATCCAAAGAACAGTATCCAGGGGAATATGTAACTCCCTTTGAACCATGCTCACTGACCCTTCTAGAATGTTTTTCCTAAAATACTCTCTCATTCTTATAGAGGGTCACTAACTGTTTTCCAGTCCTATAGTGAGAACCCTCAGAGATCTGCTAACATTGCTTCTGTGGTACCACTAAACGAGGCTTCTGATAACAAGTGTAAAACTGGCCAAGCTTTACCACCATCTTATTTGGTTTTCTGATAGTAACAGTAAAACACACACACACATCCCAGTTAAGAATCCTGTATTTGTGTGTGCGCTATAGTAAGTAGGGAAGCTAGCTAATTCTTAACTTCCTTGTAACCGGATACATTGGAAAATGTGCTCCAAGCTTATGTGAATGAGAATTTCTGGTGTATACACGGAACTTTTCAGTTTCATTACCATTTGCTTCAGTACAGCAACCATATATGATTTTCTACTGCAATCCACCAGCCTTATACAGAAGTCTACCAAGTATTCCATAAATGTCTTGCTTTTGATGAGTCTCAGACTCCACAGGGTTCACAAGCACCTAAGCAGGCCATGGGCTGGTGCACTATATTAAGTTCAATGGTTCGTATGCTGGGTAATGCCTGTAACAGACAAGTGGGTCCAGGAGTATATTTTGTACAAAAGGGTGCATTCCCTTTTTGGAAATGATTTGTATGTACTGTATATTGAACTCTTCAGGAAGCAAAATGAAAAGCAGGACAACGAATGCAGATCTGAATACATATCTAGATTGATAGTGGGCCACTGTTACCCAAATCATTTTGCAAGAGTTTGAATAAAACGTTTGCTATTAATATTTCATTTTTATAGTATGGCTTCAATGTAAGTAAAATAAAATGATCCATTTTGAAGAAAGTTTAGAACTATAATCTTTAGAAATGATCTCAAGTAACAATGCCTGCTTCATATGCTATCCCAATGGTAGCGTGGAAACATTAAAACTGAGTAGTGACTCAATAGATAACAGATTTTTGTTATGGCTACAATTCTGCATTAATTTGCACCGAACTGAGTAAGTTGTACTCAAGTTTGGATAAGCACATATAGAGACTGAGCTGCAAAACACTTAATCGCTTTGTTTGAAAAATTAGTTAAGACTATTTCCCAGTGCCTTTTTCTCCCCCCCCCTTTTTTAATTTTTTTATTTTTTTTATTTTTTTTATTTTTGAGTCTCAGGATGACAAACTGATAAATGCACTATTAAAACTATCTCCTGCTGTCAGGGGCAAAAAAAAAAAAACCCAACCCCACTGGTTAAAGAAAAATCAAATTAAAAATATAATTCCTTCACTGAGTGTAATCAAGAGACTCAAATCTTTTTAAAAAATTATTACATACAGCTGTAATTTATTACCACAGAGTCCATAAAGTTGCATCAAATTTCTTTCTTGAAATCATAAATGATATTGGAAATATATACATAAGCAAATTATTGTAAAAACAAAACTATCATGCTATTCACACATCAGCTTTGTTCCCATACTTCAGCTGCTGTGAATAATGTACTCTCAAAATGAAATGACAGAATAGAATTGATATGTTCTCGCAAGCAAGTGTTTCAACTTCCTCAATAGACACTTGATGAGGTAAGAATGGGACCCTTGTGCCACTGTCAAATTGTATTTTCATTTGAGACACAATGTGCGATGTCTTTATATAAGTCCGCTAATAAAAACTGCATAGTACATCTTGATGGGAGGAAATGAGAATAAATGATTCAATTCACCTTGAAAGTTCTGTGACAAAGCATTAAAATTATTGCCTAGATGCCCGCTGTATAATTTCCATTAGTGTCTTATAAGTGATACAGGAAGGCACACTTCACTTTACTGCTGTAGACTGAAAAAAGGTGCCATGGAGAAGTACCCAGAGCCAGATACTAAAATCCAGCACAGAATTAAACACACTTCAATGCATATAAATCCATGGCCTTGCATTCAACTTGTGCCTGCTTTATATTCCTATCAAACTACTGCCATCTCATGAAATTTGGGCAAAATTTAAAGGAAAATTAGGACAAAAGATATTTAAATATATTTAAATTGCTTCAGAATCTCTCATTCTGAAGAAGTATTAACCTGAGGTGCTATTTGGGGGGAAAAAAAGGTTTCAGTCTTTTTCTCAGTGTTCCATTCAGGTGCATGTAAGGTAGGTCTTTGGCCCCAACTTATGCAGTCTTCAGAAAGCAAACACACCTATTTAGTCACTTTCCAGGAGCATAATGTTCTGCTCTCAGCAAACCTGGTTGTAAGGTATTTTTGTTTAATATTGCTTGTTGTTTATATTACCAGCCTAAGAAAAATCTATTTTTCAGATCCAGGGTATGCCTCTGACTAACTTCCTGAACTGTTGGTTGTTGTGGGATTTCCAGGTTGTTTGGCCATGTTCATGTTTTTCTTCTTCCTAATGTTTCGCCAGTCTCTGTGGCTGGCATCTTCAGAGGACAGGGGTCAGGATTTACTTGGATAGTTGAGTATTAGTTTGCTTGGATAGTTCAGTATTTATAGCTGTGGGATCAGCTTTTGTCCTATTCAGGTGCTTATGGTGATCAGCATGTCCTTTTGTTGTGGGTGTATTGTTGTGATAAGGGGGAGAGATTATCTGTCCCTGTGATTGATTGGTGTCATTAGCTGGTCTTTTGTGTGCAGTGAGCACTGGTCCTTGTGGCTGGGTAGAGTTCGTTAACCTTTTGCAGGCTGTATTTTTCAGTGCTGGGAGCCAGGCTTTGTTGAGTTTTAAACTTTTTTCTTTTTTGTTGAAGCTCTGCTGGTGTTTGTGCATTTCAATGGCTTCTCTGTGCAATCTAACATAATGATTGCTGGTGTTGTCCACTACTTCTGTGTTTTGAAATAGAATTTTGTGTCCAGCTTGTTTTAGGGCACGTTCAGCTACTGCCCGTTTTCACAGTTGTTTTAGTCTGCAGTGTCTCTCATATTCTTTGATTCTGGTGTGGATGCTGCGTTTTGTGGTTCCAATATATACCTGTCCACAACTGCAAGGTATCCGGTATACTCCTGCAGTGGTGAGAGGGTCCCTTTTGCCCTTTGCTGACTGTAACTATTGTTGTATTTTTGTGGTGGGCATGAATACTGTTTGGAGGTTGTTTTTTCAAAAGTTTCCTCATGTGGTCCGTGACGCCTTTGATGGTTGGGCCTAATGGCTACTCGAAGAATGAAATCACAAGAGCCATGAAACCAAGAAAACAACACCAAATTGAAGAGGAAAAACAGCCACCCAGAAATAAAGTATTTCTGCCATACAGGTCAACGAACTCTACCCAGCCACAAGGACCGGTGATCACTGCACACAAAAGACCAGCTAACAACACCCATCAACCACAGTGACAGATAATCTCTCCCCTTTTGTCCCCTGCAAAAAGTCATAATATGTCTCCTGAAGCTTAGTTACTGGTAGAAAGGGCTCCCCACTAAATTATGCTGGTATTTTTGGTTGCATTCTTTTGCCTTTGACCCTGCCCACCATTGGAATAAGGACCAAAGAACATGCCTAAAATTGAATTCATCCTTCAGGCTGAAAGAAAAATAAGGAATGGGAAAACAGATAGTTGGAAGATAGTTAACACAACAAATGAGCTTGAAATAGCATTGCAAAACAAATGAAGTACTCTTAAATAGTTCAAAAGTAAATGGAACAGTAAGTCCATCAAACTAATATCTATATACACTTACCTGGAAACAAGTCCCATTGAACATACTGGGGCTTATCTCTAAGTGGGTACTGTATACACCAAACTGCATAACAAGTGATAAAGTTTGCCTGAACTAAAATTGCCCACTTTAGCTCTCGCAGTGATCAAATAACTTTACAGAAAAAGATTAGGAACAGAAGAGAAGATAGACTTCTATAGATCCTCTGGCAACCAGTTAGGCACAGCAAAATCTGAGGTGTGCAAACATTGCAAAACCAGTATTTAAATTTGCTCATTCATTCAAAAGTGTGAGATTAAATCAGTTTTCATTAAAATGCAAACAAAAACATTTGTTCCCTGTAGATACTTATTAATATTTCTAGATTTCTTGAAGGACATCGTGTACCTTCCTCCTCCTTTCAGTACATGCAGAAGGGACAACATACTGGAGAGACAGAGATCATCCTTGAATGTATGAAGACCCTAACCTGAAAATCATTAGAACTGGGCATGACTGTGAGGTCACAATTTTTCTTTTCTTTGGGAACAAAAGTACTGTGATGGTGCAACAGGTTTCATGAACCCTTTGGCAAGCACCTTTGGCAGAGATTAAGAGGTTAATGGAGCAAATGCTGGTCTTAAAGTTCCCAAGAGAGGCATTTCCTGCTCAGGTGCATTTGGAGACCACCCCGGCTTCAAGTGCAATGCCAGAGCTATGAATAAATCCCAAAGAAATGATGGTAGTGAGCCTGCTAGTGCAACCTTCTTGTACAGCTCTCAAAAAGGACTTGACGGAAACTCATTCACTCTGAAAAAATGAAGAAAGATTCGCTGAACTGTCCAAGTGAAAATACAGGACAACTTGACTAGAGATCGTGGCATTCAGCTCTGCTCTCACCTGTCCATCACAGCTGGGCAGGGGAATCTCAGCCAATGAGAGGACGGAGGGTGGTGCAGAGGTGGGAGGAGCTGGGTTATATAAAGTGTGTGTGATGTGTGAGGGGAGATCAGATTGAGAGATGAGTGATTAGATAGATAGATAGAGAGTGAGAAAGAGCCTGTCAGTGAGGGAAAAGTCTGTGTGAGCTAGTGTCTGAGAAACAGTGATTGACTAATTGATTTAATACCAGTGATTTACCTTTTTATTTTTGTATAATCAATAAACACTTTTATTTGTTTGAAAGAAACACTTGTCTTTTTGATTTTAAGGATAGGCTGGTGGCAGCAGTTTTGGTGAAAGGTAGTGAGCACTCTTAGAGGCCTGGATGGGTAAAGGCTTGAGAGTGGCCCGCTACAGAGATAAAGAAGACATTAGGCATATTTGGTGCAACCACCTCAAACTTAAAACCAATAGCTTAATTCTAAGATCAATTAGGAATCATGATGATTGCTGCCCTAGCAACTGACTGCTATGTTACTGCAGCACTGCAGGATAATACCAAAACAAATATTCTGAATCACAGTACAAAACAGCCTTCTTTTAGGCTACTTTGTGCTATCTTCCAACACTTTTGGAGAATAGAAAGTTGGTGTGAAGTATTGATAAGGAACCCAAAAGGGAGGGGGGGGATCTAAATTACCTCTTTCTTTTTAAAAAGATCTTCAGAAGTGAAATCTGCCCGTTATTTATCTTAAACAAATAACTGTACTGAGAAGTACAGAATATCAGCTAATTGGAGTTGCCACACATTCTTCATCTAACTGCCTGCTCCTTTATTTATGTTATCATTCTTTTCAGCCAGGAAAAAGAGTGCCATGGCCCTATTATGACTGTATGAGCTGTTATGGTACTGAGTGACAAGATATGTAGCTGTTATAACACTTCTCTTTCTCTTTGTAGGAAAAATCATTATGGAGCAATGCCTGCTGCATGTCTGAGGCAACTCAAAGAACAAGCTATTATCCTAAAAGAAAGAATCAGAAATAGAACAGGAAGCATACAAAAATCACATTGCAGGACAAACAAAAGTAGAGTTAAAGATAAAACAATGTGAATAATCACATACAGTATCTACTGGTGAAGATAGATCTGTACAGTATTAAAATACAGCTACACCATTAATTATTACACCTCTTCATGATGATGGTGAAAAAGGTTCCGTACTGTAAAGAAGACAAACAAATATAAGCAATTTAAAGCAAAGATTTTGTGACGATGAGGAAGCTAACTTAAATAATATACATTTATGCAAAGCTGAATGTAGAATGTAAAGCATATAAGACTGAAAGGTCTTTTAAGTCAATGGGCCACTACAACAAATATCTCCAAACTGTATTCATTCAGGGCATAAGTAAATGATCTAATCATAATCATTTATATTCTGGCACACTTCTTCTGCTTAGTTTAATACTCACAGAAATATTGTATGCTGGTTCCAGTGTCACTGGCACTGACATCTTCCCTTGAAGATTTAGTTTGGTTAAGTAAAAGACTTTTTCTCCCAGAATCCTCTCTCTTTTTACACGTCGTATACTGTACAGTCTAAAGCGTACTGCATAATTCCCAATCATTTCAGACTCAATATGATTAAATTTAAATGTCTCTGTAAATACAGGGCATGGGCCCCGCTGGATGCAGGTTTTTGCTCTCTGTTTCTTGAGAGGAAGAAGAACCAGGTGTACTTGCCATAAACTTCCACTTGTCCTATTATAATTTGGAATGTCTGTGACAGCTGTGACAGTTATCAGAAGCCTCTGTTCCTGCGAGTCATAGTCAAAAGTCACATCCAGGGTGCCATATTTAGCTTCTGGTTCAGGATCAAAAGATTTAGGGAGCTGTGATGATGATCCTTGAGCTGACAGATCCTAGAAGAAATTGCAAAGAGAGGTCTGACATATATGTATGCCCATTTAGATATCTATACATGTATTCAGTATATAAAATTTAAAAAAACAAATTATCAGCTATCATTTAAAGGCAACACTAGAATAGTTATTTACAGCTACAAAATAACTTCAAATTTTTTGGTACTACAAAAAGTATCAGAATGTTATTTTGCATAATTTTTCATGGATTGTTACCCACTTCATCAGATGCAATACCACATGTTATAGTTAAAGCATTTATAAAGTAAAAAAGGAGTATGTATGTATGCATGCATGTATAGGTTTTAACTTTCTCATTCTTTGTAAGCAAGAGAAATAATTAACCCCTTTCATTAATTTTTAAACTAACATCACAATGCTACCATCTGCTGTCTTGTAGTATGGAATACAGCTAAAGCGTCACCTTCTGGACCTTAAAAAATAAATAAAGCTTGGGTGGGCTCATGCAGCACACATGTGGGCTGCCAAATTTGGGGGGTGGGGGGACGGCCCTGTTCTCGTTATGAGACATCTATTACAAAAACTGTTACAGGTACAATGCAAAACAAATGAAGCCATCCCATGTTATGTTACAAACAATTATAACATAATTTAGTCATTTTATATACTACAGAAAAGGGGTGAATTATCAGTGACTTGTTGGTTGTTACAGGTTACTTCCAAACACTGATATGATTTTTACATTTTGGTCAGTCTGTACATTTGCTACTCTGTAGAGTGGTATAATCTTTCATCCATTTCAAAGAAAAGGCAACTGGTTATGTTGACAGTCCGTCTGGAAAGAGGGCAACTCAGAAAAGAGAGGGAGCAAGGAGAAAAGGCTCTAAATAGTCAGGTCCAAAGCCTTAACTGGGAATAGCTGGGGAGAAATTATAAGGGCAATGTTGAAAAGAAGGTGAAGGGAGACTTCAGTGGGAATGAATCACCTCTGTGATACAGTTTTTCGAACAAAACAGATGAAGAAAATATATGAAAAGCAAAATATCATTAATATTTTCCAATATCTTACCAATGTATCTTACCTCCTTACAAACTGTCCCTGCTATTCTGAAGCTGTTCTAGTGTGTTATCAAGTACTGCTATAGATATATTTGCTTCTTTGCTATCAAAACACAGTAGTTTTGAAAAAGATAAGCAGTTTCAAGCAAATGTATGCTATCTGACACATGCTTGCATACAAATAAATAAAGCATAGAATTATATTGCTTGATATTCAGGAGCAAAAACTCTAGGGGTTGTATTTCCAAAGGCAAAAACTAAATACAATATGAGCAATGGCATGAATCGTTTCTTTAAAAAAAAACCACTGTGCAGTAGTGGTGGATTTGGGTCTGATATGGAGATAATGTGCTTTATGCCTTGTTTCCACTGCTGTCCTTATCTGGATTGTCCCATTAGCACCTGCTGGCACTGGAAGAAAAGATACCATAGAAATCAGTGTTGGCCCAAGACACTTTGCTGCTTCAGGTAAAGGACGATATGACACTTGCCTACCTTCAATCTCAAGTACATCTAGGCCTCCCATGACACTGAGGACACAAGGGTAATTGAGGGAGCAGAGCTCTCCTTCTAAGGCAGGTGAAGATTTCTCATTTTCCACCTCGCCATAGTACCCATCCCCACATTTCATGCAGAGAAACCAGCAACCTTCTTTCAATGATCTGGTTAAGAATCTGGTTAATTTAGGGAGCCAAACAAACTGTGTAGCAAGGAGAACAATCACCCAGTTCAGGAGAAACAGTTAAAAGTTTATTGCCTCCAACCATCTGTTACCTTGAAGCAGTTACCTCACTGGCCAATGACAGGGCTAGTCATAACTGGGAGCTTGTCTTCCAGAGTCACCAGCGAGTGATGAGATATACAGTAGAGATGGGCACAGCTTGCTTCAGGCCAGGTTGTCGGAAGTCATCAGTGCGGCACCAGAGGTGTCCCATTTTTCCTTCCTCCTCCCTCCCAGCCAGCTTCCCCACTCACCAGTAAGCACACACTGCTCATCTCCTCCTCTTTGAACAACTATCCAGTAGCAGCAGGAGTTGAGGACTTCCCTTCTCTGCTTCCTCCAGCAGAGGAAAGTGTTGCAGGAATCCCTGTCCCACCTCCTCGTTTGAGTGAGCAGCTACTGGAGGAGGCGGAGAATGGACGTTTGTGCTCCTGTTGCGACTGGATGGTTGTGCAAAGAGCAGGGGATGGGCAGCATGCACCAGCTGGTGAGCAGAAGAGCTGGCTGGAGGGGGGGGAAGGGAACACATGGCACCTGTGATGTCGCACCGGCAACTTCTGACAACCTGGCATGAAGCAAGTCATACCCATCTCTAATATACAGTGCAACTGAACTTCAAACTGTCAGACTAATACAGCTTCATTATATCCTGAGTAGTTTGGATACAAGTGTTTACCTCTGGACTAAGGACTGCAGTACTGTCACTCGGTACATCTTCTTCATATGCTTTGTTATGAAAACTTTCTATTTCGTGCCCAGTACTTCCTTCACTTGGGCACTTATACGAACATCTTGGGCTGTTACTACACTGAGAGAATTCACATTTGCTGTCACCAGCTTCAGAAGGTGTACACGAGAGGTGTGGAGAGCCACTGTCATCTTGGTATGGTGGCGGCTGCAATTCATCAAGAGGAGGCGTTTGTCTCATTCTCTGAATGCAGTTGGCTGTGAATAAATGACAATTACCAGAGATTTTCACTGTATAAGTAATATAGCTGAATCAAAAATATACAACTTGGTTATTTACTGAGATGGTAAAGGTTCCCCTTGACATTTTTAGTCCAGTCGTGTCCGACTCTAGGGGGCAGTGCTCATCCTGTTTTCAAGCTGTTGAGCCAGCGCTTGTCCGAAGAGAGTTTCCATTGCCACGTGGCCAGCGTGACTAGGGAAAGCCGTTTTACCTTCCCACCAAGGTGGCACCTATTTATCCACTTACATTTGCATGCTTTTGAACTCCTAGGTTGGCAAGGAGCTGGGACAAAGCAATGGGAGCTCACTCCATTGCGTAGATTCAATCTTACGACTGCTGGTCTTCTGACCCTGCAGCACAGGCTTCTGCGGTTTAGCCCACAGTGCCACCATGTCCCTACTAAGATGGTACTTTAAACTAAATTCAGACCTTGGGGCTCCAATTTGAAGAAATATGTGCTTTGTTTGGTGTAAGACACAGGGCTAACTCCCCACACCCATATACACTCCCCTGACCAATATGTTGTTGCTTCACCAATACTTCTATTTTGTCCTACCCATGACCCTGCTCTTCCCAAAGGACTCAGCTTTTTATTTAAAATTTATTTATTTATTTGTATTCTCGAAGGATTTCCCGGCTGGGATCCGATGGCTGTTGTAGGTTTTTCGGGCTGTTTGGCTGTGTTCTGGAGGTTTTTCTTCCTGCCGTTTCACCAGTCTCTGTGGCTGGCATCTTCAGAGGACAGGAGCTAGAATTCTGATAGTTCTAGCTCCTGTCCTCTGAAGATGCCGGCCACAGAGACTGGCGAAACGTCAGGAAGAAAAACCTCCAGAACACGGCCAAACAGCCCGAAAAACCTACAACTCTCTCTCTCTCTCTCTCTCTCTCTCTCTCTCTCTCTGTGTGTGTGTGTGTGTGTGTGTATGACCCCACATTTTTCCTTAAAAAGACCCAAGGTGGATTACATAATTAAAAGACAATATTAAAGCTAACAACAGTAAGTATTCAAATATTAAAAAGGATCAAACAAATATTATACTAAAAACAAATGCAACATCAAAACACATTCAAAGCGGTAAGGTACAATCCATTAAAACACCCCACTCAGGCAGCCAATCACTCAGGCAAGTCCCGTCTGCCTGAAGAGAAAGGTCTTTGCTTGTTTGTGTAAGGACAGCAAAGATGGGGCCACCCAAGCCTCCTGTGGGAGGGAGCTCCAAATCAGGGACCATCAACAGAGAAGGCCCTCTTCTGTGCACCCACCAGACCCACTCATGAGGATGGTGGGGCCGAGAAAAAGGCCCCTCTTTATTATCTTAACATTTGAGCAGGCTCATAAAGGGAAGTGCAGTCCTTGAGAGAGCTCAGGCCCAAGCCATTTAGGGCTTACAGTCGTGCCCCGCTTGACGATTACCTCATTAGACGAGGAAATCGCTTAACGATGAAGTTTTTGTGATTGCTTTTGTGATCGCAAAACGATGTTTTAAAGGGAAAAATCGCTTCACGCTGATCGGTTCCCTGCTTCAGGAACCGATTTTTCGCTTTATGACGATCAGAAAACAGCTGATCGTTGCATGTCAAAATGGCCACCTGCTGTTTAAAATGGCTCCCGCTGTGCTTAGGATGAATTCCTTGCATTACAGGCACCAGAAAATGGCTGCCCTGTGGAGGATCTTTGCTGGACGCTGAGGTATTTCGCCCATTGGAACACATTGAGCGGTTTTCAATGCGTTTCAATGGGCTTTTTCATTTCGCTTGATGAGGATTTCGCTTAACAGCGATTTGAATGGAATGGATTATCCTCATGAAGCGAGGCACCACTGTAATAGGTTAGAACCAGGACTTTGAATTCAGCCTGGAAACACACTGACAGCCAATGCTATGTCTTACTTCACATCATGTTCCAACTCTAGGATCAGGTTAACTGTAACTTGAATATGATGCTTAAGAGACTCTTGCAAAAGCAGTATACCACTGGCCCTTTTAAGTTGGAGTTGGAGAATACAGTTAAGTTCTGCACCTCTGCAGCAATGGCTCCTTATATAGGTTCATATCAAAAGTGTGGTTTGGTGGGTGGCTTGCTTGATCCTCCTGGTTAGATAATAATCTCAACAATAAAAAATTATTCAACCTGAATGGAATACTAATCTCGATTCTGTGACACATTTTTCCCCGATGTAGTTAAATCCAACAGCCTTAATCAATACTCAGTTGTACTATGCA
This sequence comes from Pogona vitticeps, assembly GCF_051106095.1. NCBI lineage: Eukaryota > Metazoa > Chordata > Lepidosauria > Squamata > Agamidae > Pogona > Pogona vitticeps. The sequence continues at coordinate 27,726,012 of NC_135783.1, read as the reverse complement.
AAGCCGATCAGAATCCCAGTCTTTGCAGCTGTCTTCAAAATAAGACACAGGTTCTCTTTAATGAATCTTTGTTTTCATTTGGCAAATAATTTAGAATATTACTATGAAACTGTATCATTTAGTTTATTTATTTATTTATTGCATTTATATGCCGCCCATCTAGACACAGTCTACTCATTTAACTGATTTCTCAGTTAAATCAACCACTTAAAACCACCTGAATTCATTAAAATGATATTTGCCACTAACTGGCCAAAAGGATTTTTAACAAATACTATGCAAATATTATACAAATGTTTTACAGATATTTAAATTAGGCAGGGGCTTAAGTTATTATTAGTTGTGAAATGTCAAACTGACTCAAACACTTCACAACTTGTATCTACTAACTAATCACTGACATTTTATCTTGAGGCCATGTATAAATGATTGCCAAGTACAGGTAGTTTCACTCTTATGTCTGAGGAACTAAACTTATTTCACAGAAGCTCACATCAAAATATAGCACTTAAGTCTCTAAGGTGTCACAATGTTTTTGTCTTCTTTATTTTGTTGCTGCTGCTTTGTTTTGTTTCTTGTCTTAAATGGGGCACTTATATACACGGCAACTGGTGGACACCATCTCTAAAAAAGCATTCCCCACTTCCTTCTCCATAACATAGGATGGAATGCATCACGGAAGCAGGTATCTATTGCGACCCACACATGCATCAGGTGAAAACAAAAAAAGCATGTACTTTTTCAAAAAACACTTCTTACATATAGAAATGTATGCAGTTTAAATCACCCATTTCATTAAAACACAAACAATTAATCATGGTTTCCACAGTCACGATGGTCAATATATGCTGGAAAAGATTAGAAACACATACAGGATAAACTTTAAAAAGAAATAGGCATAATCGCATGAATGAAAGAATTCAAGAAAACTCTGCATTTGCTCAGAAAATTAGCAGAGAACAGAAACAAATTAGCTCTCTTGTTCTTAGGAAGAATTTACGTTAGAAGTAAAAATGATTTAGCATACTAAGCCTATAGGATAAATTCCAAAGAAATGTGTATTCCGGGGACTGGGGGCATGGCAAGAAGCAGAGAAACTATTAATGGTAGGTACTATCTAGTTCCAGCAGTTAGGATGCTAGCCTCTGTAGGAGAAAACAAACGGCAGCCTTAATATTAACTACTATTATTGTTTCAGCTGCAATCTCCACTCTAGATTTATCTTAGATGAAAGACATGACAGGACTTATGGGAGAAGAAAATGAAAGACCGAATTAAGACGGTTGTGAATAGGGCTGGAGGCTCTCCCTATTGACTCTTGAGAAATACTGAACTGCTTTTCTCCTAAAGACTCCATGGTCAAAACCTAACTGAAGTTTTCTGTGTGCATAAGGACATTCATGGATTTTAATTTTATTTTATTTGCATTTTCCCATTGTACAATCAATTGCACACACAAAGGAAAAGCCAGTTTGCAATGGAGAGCTAGGGAAACAGCTCACTTGCACACCTGCCCTTATGCAACAGGGTAGAATTCCTACCATTTAAAAAATAATTATTATTTTCTTTTCTTTTGATACCTTCGATGTTTCAGTCATGTTACTTTGCATGCCCTGCAGTTTCCCACAGGTCCTCATCATCTCCCACTCTTCTAGTTCTATATTCTGTTTTGCCGAACTGTGTCTACACTTTCTATCTCATTAACATCTGGAAACTACAGCCTTGTCCCTGTGGTTCAGCATTCCTAGCAAGAGAAGGCTTTACCAAATCACATTTAACACATTCGTTTTGAGCTTCTCTTGGACCCTTAAAAATATCCATAATGTTAACAAAATGCATATTGTTACCCATGACCCACCTGATTCTATTTTTCTCATAGGAATTGTGCGGCTTGATAATTTTTGCAAGTAATGCTTTGTAATAATTATGTCTGAATTCATCCTCAATGCTGTATGCTCACTCTCTCTTTTTTCTCTCTATGCCATTCCCCCATACACTACATTCTTCGTGTTTATTTTTAATCTAACCTAGTACTTTCAAAAGTTTTAAACCTTCAGGGGCTTCTAGGCAAATGTTAAAACAATTTAAATAAAACATAAAATGGAACACATGTTTAAAAATTAAAGAAAATCCTTTATTCTGAATGATTAAATATCCGCAGAGGTTTTTGCTATGCTTCTCCAATGAGTGCAAATGGAATTTTCATGTTTTAATATTTTTGAGCTGAGAAAAGTTCATCTCGCCAAATAACCCTACACCACTAGGAGAGTATAGAATATAAATAATAAATATTTAATAAAGACCTGGGGCTCTTTTTCCCCCTTTTCGTCTAAAACAGAAAGGATTACACAAGTATACACAAACATTGTTCTTTTACAATGGTGTGGGTTCTTCCAGCATCCTGTTACAGATGTATTTCTGCATTGATCATCTGCTTACCAAAATGGAGACAGTGCATATGAATACATGAAGCATCACTAGGTAGTGAGAAAACAAATATATTTTATGAGGGAGGAAGAAAAGTAACTTTGGGTAGGTTGTAATATTATGTAACTTGATAAAAGAAAACTAGTTATTTTGAGCTTCACTTGTAGAAAGTCTTTCCCATCCCAGAATTCAGACATTACAGAAGTATGATGAAATATTACAGAAGCAAGCTGAAATACTGAAACATTTTATGGTATACTGAAAATTGACAGCGGCCATTCAGGTCCTCTTATTCCTGAGTCATGACTTCCTGCATGATTTCACGCATAGTGTTTGAAATCATGTTTACACCAACTTTAGAGTTTAATTGGAAACCAAAAATTCACCAGTAATCATAAATTTCTTCCAGATTACATGTGAGCAGAATCCCACAGTATACTTTACTGCAATACTTATTTATGTATGTACATAAAATGGGGAAATGTATCAAGAGAACAAAATGGCACAAATCCCTGTATTCGCTATGGTACTGTATTTTTCTATCACAACCTGCTACTATAAGATTCAGGTCTAACCTAGAAATCTATCCAGATGTATATATATATCGCGTTTCCTCAAAAATAAGACAGGGTCTTATATTAATTTATTTTTGCTCCAAAAAGACATTATGGCTTATTTTCAGGGGATTTTTTTTTCATGTACAACAATATACATTTATTCAAATACAGTCATGCCATCTTCTGGTTATTGCACATGGTGGAGGGCGGGCTTTCAATTAACTGGAGCTTATTTTTGGGGTAGGGCTTATATTACGGGCATCCTGAAAAATCATACTAGGGCTTATTTTCAGATTAGGTCTTATTATTGGGACTACAGGGTATGTATATGTATATGCTCCAGGAAATACATGGCATGCAATATCAGCTCCTGTGGTTGACAGTTATTATGATACCTCTGCATTAGTTGGGATAGACCAGAAGTAGATAATAGAAACTTAGAATGTTGTCCTTTCCTGGTCAGTTTAGCAAAATCTCTTGCTTTGGACTTTGGTTATAACTCAAATCTCCAGTGCCTAACTGCAGGGATCTATATCTGTGATGGTAACATCTCTGATGCTGGACATGTCTGGACTGGAGCTTATATATGCTGTGTTTCAGACTACAACTTTCAGAATACTCAAGCCAGTATAGTTGTATAGACCAAGGGTTCCCAACCCCGGCTCCGGAGATCAGTACCGGGCCGTGGTCTTGGCAGGACCAGGCCATAGAGACAGATCTCCCACCCACCCTCGCATGCACACCCCACTCAAACACCCACACGCCTGCCCAGGTGCCCCGCCCATTCCTGCACGCACCCCGTCCACCTGCGCATGCACGCGAGCACCACCCACCTGCATGTGCATGGGAAGGACTTCAAGAAGTGGCAAGAACACACAGAGGAATTACAACAGCAAGACTTGGATGTCCCGGACAACTCAGATAATGTGGTTGCTGACCTTGAGCCAGGCATCCTGGAGAGTGAAGTCAAGTGGGCCTTAGAAAGCATGGCTATCAACAAGGGCTGTGGAGGCGAGGGCATTCCAGTTGCTGTCCTCTGAAGATGCCAGCCACAGAGACTGGCGAAACGTTAGGAAGAACAACCTTCAGAACATGGCCAAAGAGCCCGAAAAACCCACAAAAAACAGTAGTTTTGTTACTGTTTAGTCATTAAGTCGTGTCCGACTCTTTGTGGCCCCATGGACCACAGCACGCCAGGAACTCCTGTCTTCCACTGCCTCCCGGAGTTTGGTCAAAGTCATGTTGGTAACTTCAGTGACACTGTCCATCCATCTTGTCCGCCGTGGTCCCCTTTTCCTCTTGCCTTTATACTTTCCCAACATCAGGATCTTTTACAGGGAGTCTTCTCTTCTCATGAGATGGCCAAAGTATTGGAGCTTCAGCTTCAGGATCTGTCCTTCCAGTGAGCTCTCTGGTTTGATTTCCTTTAGAATTGATAGGTTTGTTCTCCTTGCAGTCCAGGGGACTCTCAAGAGCCTCCTCCAGCACCACAATTCAAAGGCATCAATTCTTCGGCGGTCAGCTTTCTTTATGGTCCAGCTCTCACTTCCATACATCACTACAGGAAAAAACATAGCTTTGACTATTCGGACTTTTGTTGGCAAGGTGATGTCTTTGCTTTTTAAGATGCTGTCAAGGTTTGTCATCGCTTTCCTCCCAAGAAGCAGGGGTCTTTTAATTTTGTTGCTGCTGTCTCCATCTGCAGTGAATATGGAGCCCAAGAAAGTAAAATCTGTCACTGCCTCCATATCTTCCCCTTCTATTTGCCAGGAGGTGATGGGACCAGTGGCCATGATCTTAGTTTTTCTGAGGTTGAGTTTCAGACCGTTTTTTGCACTCTCCTCTTTCACCCTCATTACAAGGTTCTTTAATTCCTCCTCACTTTCTGCCATCAGAGTGGTATCACCTGCATATCGGAGGTTGTTGATATTTCTTCCGGCAATCTTAATTCCGGCTTGGGATTCCTCCAGTCCAGCCTTCCGCATATAAATTACAGTAAATAAGCAGGGAGACAATATACAGCCTTGTCGTAGTCCTTTCTCAATTTTGAACCAATCAGTTGTTCCATATCCAGTTCTAACTTTTGCTTCCTGTCGCACATAGAGATTTCTCATGAGATAAATAAGGTGGTTCCCCAAATTCCTTTAAGAACTTGCCATAGTTTGTTGTGGTCCACACAGTCAAAGGCTTTTGCATAGTCAATGAAGCAGAAGTAGATGCTTTTCTGGAATTCTCTGGCTTTCTCCATAATCCAGCACATGTTAGCAATTTGATCTCGAGTTCCTCTGCCCCTTTGAAATCCAGCCTATACTTCTGGGAGTTCTCGGTCCACATACTACTGAAGCCTATCTTGTAGGATTTTGAACATAACCTTGCTAGCATGTGAAATGAGTGCAACTGTACAGTAGTTGAAACATTCTTTGCCACTGCCCTTCTTTGGAATTAGGATGTACATTGATCTTTTCCAATCCTTTGGCCACTGCTGAGTTCTCCAAACTTGCTGGCATATTGAGTCTAACACCTTAACAGCGTCATCTTTTAAGATTTTATATAGTTTAACTGGAATGCCATCACCTCCACTGACCTTGTTGTTAGCCATGCTTTCTAAGGCCCACTTGACTTCACTCTCCAGGATGCCTGGCTCAAGGTGAGCAACCACACTATCTGGGTTGTCCAGGACATCCAGGTCTTTCTGGTATAATCCCTCTGTGTATTCTTGCCACCTCTTCTTGATGTCTTCTGATTCTGTTAGGTCCCTACCATTTTTGGTCCTTTATCGTGTTAATCTTTGCACAAAATATTCCTCTAATATCTCCAATTTTCTTGAACAGATTTCTGGTTTTTCCTTTCTATTATTTTCCTCTATATCTTTACACTGTCCATTTAAGAAGGCCCTCTTGTCTCTCCTTGCTATTATTTGGAAATCTGCATTCAATATTCTGTAGCTTTCCCTTTCTCCCTTGCATTTTGTTTCCCTTCTCTTCTCTGCTATTTGTAAGGTGTCCTTGGACAGCCACTTTGTTTTCTTGCATTTCTTTTTCTTCGGGATGGTTTTTGTTGCTGCCTCCTGTACAACGTTACGAGCCTCCATCCATAGTTCTTCAGGCACTCTGTCCACCAAATCGAGTTCCTTAAATCTCTTCTTCACTTCCACTGTGTATTCATAAGGGATTTGGTTTAGATTATACCTGACTAGCCCAGTGGTTTTTCCTACTTTCTTCAGTTTAAGCTTGAGTTTTGCTACAAGAAGCTGATGATCAGAGCCACAATCAGCTCCAGGTCTTGTTTTTGCTGACTGTATAGAGCCTCTCCATCTTTGGCTGCAGAGAACATAATCAATCTGATTTCGGTATTGCCCATCTGGTAAAGTCCATGTGTAGAGTCACCTCTTGTGTTGTTGGAAAAGAGTGTTTGTGATGACCAGCTTGTTCTCTTTACAAAACTTTATTAGCCTTTGCCCTGCTTTGTTTTGACCTCCAAGGCCAAACCTACCTGTTGTTCCTTTTATCTCTTGACTCCCTACTTTAGCATTCCAGTCCCCTAGAATGAGAAGAACATCTTTCTTTGGTGTCAGTTCTAGAAGGTCTCTTCAGCATCAGTGGTTGGTGCATAAACTTGGATTATTGTGATGTTGAAAGGTCTGCCTTGCATTCGTATTGAAATCATTCTAGCATTTTTGAGATTGTATCCCAGTACAGTTTTACATAGTCATGTTGACTGTGAGGGCTACTCCATTTCTTCTACAGGATTATTGCCAACAATAGTAGATATGGTAATCGTCTGAATTGAATTTGCCAATTCCTGTCCATTTTAGTTCACTGACACTCAGGATGTCAATGTTTATTCTTGCCATCTCCTGTTTGACCACATCCAGCTTACCAAGATTCATAGAGCTTACATTCCATGTTCCTATGCAGTATTCTTCTTTGCAGCATTGGATTTTCCTTTCACTTCCAGGCACATCCACAGCTGAGCGTCCTTTCGGCTTTGGTCCAACTACTTCATTAGCTCTGGAGCTACTTGTACATGTCCTCCATTCTTCCTCAGTAGCATACTGGAAGCCTTCCGACCTGAGGGGCTCATCTTCCAGCATCATATCTTGTAACCTTTTGTTTCTATTCATGGGGTTTTCTTGGCAAAGATACTGGAGTGGCTTGCCAGTTCTTACTCCAGGTGGGTTGCGTTTAGTTGGAACTCTCCGCTATAACCTGTCCGTCTTGGGTGTCCCTGCACAGCATAGCCCATAGCTTCTCTGAATTACTCAAGTCCCTTCGCCACGATAAGGCAGCAATCTGTGAAGGGACAGCAAACATTAGCTACCCAGACCTAATTGCTGGTTGTGAATATCTCTCATAACACTTCAAGCTTCAGAACCCGAAAATGTAGGTCCACCACTGGGGTGAGCTGATATTACAGGCCATATAAATAGAAGAGACACTCTTGCATTAAAGACACTCTTGCACTAAGCTGGTGATTCAAGTAAACTACCCTGTTTCCCTGAAAATAAGATGTAGTATGATTTTTCAGGATGCTCGTACTATAAGTCCTATCCAAAAAACAAGCCCCAGTTAAGTGGAACCGCATCCTCCACCATTGAGCAGCATTGTGTAGCAAGCAGAAGATGACATGGCTGTATTTGAATAAATGTAGATTGTTGTACATGAAAAAAAATCCCCTGAAAATTAACCCTAATGCAGTTTTTGGAGCCAAAATTAATATAAGACCAGGTCTTGTTTTTGGGGAAACACGGTATAAGGCTGGTCTCGAATCTGATTCGAAAGTACATCTTCCTTAATTCTTACAATAGTACAGAGGTGATGAACATTACATCCAGAGGTTGTCTATGGCGTTCAGTTCTATTTATTATGTTGATTCCCACATGAGTTACTTCATTTTGTTTTTTAAAGTTATTTATTTATTCATTGTCATTGTAAGTATATACACAGTATACCCATACAATGAAATTCACAGACACCCAGAGACCAGACATATGCACAAACATAAAATTCCCCAAACACTCTTGCCCACTAAAAGTCCCCACTAAAAATACAAACATCTACACCACAGGCCAAGTAACAGTCCAACTAACTATTCACTACTGGTGGTCTTTAAGCTCATTATTAAGTGCAATTATAGCTCTGGGATAAAAACTATTCAGAAAATGTGTGGTCTGAGTCTTAATTGTCTTAATTAATGATCAGGTTATAGCTTTAGAATTTACAGTGGGGTCTTGACTTGAGAACTTAATCCGTATTGGAAGGCGGTTCTCAAGTCAAAAAGTCTGTAAGTCAAGTCTCCATTGACCTACAGTGCATTGAAAACCGATTAATCCCATAACAGGCCGTTTTTGTTCCATTTTGGTTTTTTTCTGGTCTGTAAGTCACTTCTCAGGCTGCAAGTGAAACCTAAATTTTGCGGCCAGAGAAGTCTGTAACTCAAAAAGTCTGTAAGTCAAGGGTCCACTCTACTGCGAAAACAATGGAATCTCACTGACCTGCATTACTTCCTTTCGGGTCCCATTTTCTCTTTATGTTTGGGTCACTTTCTTCTTACATAGCATAAGTATGCAACTAGTTCAGTTAAGCTTGAGTTTCTAGACTGAACTGAAGGTGCCTTTCAGGTCTGATTGGCTGTAAATAGGGTCAAGGTTAAAGAAATTTAGTGCTATTCGTAGTAAATGATTTTGAATGTGCGAGGGTCCCGCTTGTAGGCTTGCCTGATCTGCACATTTTTTGGAGTGATCCAAGATGGATATATTTCACAACTCAGTGCCTCACATGCAGGCAGTCCCTGGTTTAAGCCCCGTCATTCCCAGAATAAACAATCAAACTGTCAGATGTGAAAGACCTTTCTCTACCTTTGGCTGCTGACAAACATTCATTCTCTCCCCTCTCCTCACTCCCCACCAGTCTTACATTTTAACTCCTGTAACCATCTTTTGATTTGTGAATGAGCAATCAGATCTACAAAGGAACAGTTCAGTATTTGTTATATATGTGCTGGTATCCCAGGATTTAATTCTTCCTGTTCCTCTTATCTATGCTCCTTCCTACTGCTGTTACAAAACTGTGTAGCAAACACCTGTCCACCAGGAAGTTATAACTGGGCAGTCTGTACAAGAAGAGGGAAGGGCATGAAATCTGGATTTACCTGTCTTCTTTCCATCACTCTCTGCAAAATACATTTATAATCTCTGGGCTCTAATGGAATCATTTACCTTTTTAAGAACACAACAGTGAATGGAGGGGTTTGTTGTAAAGGTATGATGTTTTCTGAAACACTGTCTTTTCTTTCTGCAGTATGGCACTAAGATGAAAGACTGCAGGCTCATGCAATTGGAACAAAGCTAGGAAATGCAGAGTGCCTTGCTAGGAGAATTAGCACGCTTTTACAATCAGACGTTCCAGCAAGCACTTCTAGCATAACATGTACAGTGGTGCCTCGCTTAACGATTGCCTAGTTTAGCGATGAATTCGCGTAACGATGTGTTTTTTTAGAAAATAATATGCACCGTATAACGATGTTTCCTATGGGCGATTTTCGCTTAGCGAAGTTTGGGACCATGCTTCGCATAACGAATGCGATTTTAGGTCCCCTGCTTCACTTAACGATGTTTCTTTTTTCAATTTAAAAAGTGTCTTAGAAGGGTCAAAAACGGTTCTAAATGCTTGGATTCGTTAGAGGACCCCCTAAGTCATGTGCAAACCTGATTTGGCTTTGATCTGACTTTTCGTTAATTTATGGTGAATTTTTTTTTTTTGGCCCATAGGAACCAATGGACCTGTCAAAATCTGACAGCTCCATGCTTTCCTATGGGGGAGAAAACAATTCACCATAAATTAACAAAAGTTCAGATCAAAGCCAAATCAGGTTTGCACACGACTTAGGGGGTCCTCTAACGAACCCAAGCATTTAGAACAGTTGTTGAGTCTTCGTTAATTTATTGTGAATTTTTTCTTCCCCCATAGGAAACAATGGAGCTGTCAGATTTTGACAGCTGTCAAAAGTTGGGGGGAAAAAATTCACCATAAATTAACGAAAAGTCAGATCAAAGCCAAATTAACTTTTGCATCCGTTTTAGAGGGTGCAGAAGCTAATCCAAGCATTTAAAACCATTTTGACCCTTTTATGACACACTTAAATTTGCAAAAATTGACTTCGCAAAGCCATTGAAATGTATTGAGTCAGCTTCAATACATTCCAATGGAGGAAACATTGTATCGTTTAACGATGTTTCCTATGGGTTTTTTCGCTTAAGGACGGCAATCCGTGCCTATTGGAATGGATTAACCGGTTTCCAATGCATTCCTATGAGAAATGGTGTTTCACATAACGATGTTTCACATAACGTTTTTTTTTTTGAACCAATTAAAATCTTATGCGAGGCACCACTGTAGTTCTAGTCTGTGATTCTAGAGAGTCAGATGGAACATGCTGACCTTGTGTAAGGAAATTTCCTATAATCTTGTTGACTCTGTTTTTTTCTAAATATATTACTAAATAAACTGAAATTCAGTTCATAAAAAGCAGTACTAAACCTAGAAATGCCTAGGTTCTTAACTTTTATAAATGTGTCACCATATGATTTTTCATCCATTATTAGCTTTGTACTAGAGAGAAGTAGAAGAAAACAACAGACATGACAGAATGAATGAAGGAGGAGGAAAGCAGGAGGGAAAAGTGGCATGTATATTAACTTGAACGCAGTTGGATTATCTTACTCTTACAGAGGAATAAGCATCAACTAAATACCACTCTTCTAAATCACTATTTATAAGCCTTTCCCAGCCTTACTTCTTGTACATATTTACAACTCTTACCACATCTAGATAGGACAGTTTGTGGTGAGAGATGAGGGGCATTAAAGCTCCTAGAAAAACTATCTGTCTTCATCATGGAGCAACAAATGCTAGAGTTTAGGCATCTGGCTGTGGACCCAAAGGTTAGGCATTCGATTCCCCCACTGTGCCTCCTTGAGAGGAGCTGGACCTGATGATTTATAGGGTCACTTCCATCTCTGTAGTTCTAAGATAATGACAGCGATGATTAAAATCTCCCCATTTTCAAGTGCTGGTTTTAACACCTCTGAGTCAACAGTGTTTCAAATACAAGTTTTATAAGTGTATATGAACAGGATTCTAATGTATTTACTATTTACCATTACCTCACACACCAGACATCTTCATGAGTATAAAATGTACACTTTTATATAACTAATTTTAAATTATTGTATTATACACCTTTTTAAACAACCCATTTGAAGGTGCCAAATAAGTAGCTAATTGCTAACAAATCTGTCAGCTACAGCAGCAAAATGTTTGTACCGTATTTGCCGGTGTACAAGATGAATTTTTGGCCCTGAAAAACATGCCTCCAAGTGGGGGGGTCGTCTTGTACGCCGGGTGCATGTCTAGCAAACCCTCCCTCTCTCCCAGCGAAGTCACTTACCTGGTAGTAAGACCCAGTAAAGCCCCGCTCCTAGCCTGGGAACAGCCTGACTCTAGTGCCGAACAGCTGACTGTTGGAACAGCAGAGAGGCGGCAACCATTTTGAGATGCGACCACATGGCTGCTGCCTCTCCAAAATGGCTGCCGCCTCCGAAAAGGAATCAAAAGGGGCAAAAGGAATTCTTCCCATGATGCAGCCAAAGCAGAATCACGCATGCGGAAGAGGGGATAGTCCTATACAGCAAGTATATAACAAACTCTACATTCTGACTGGGAATGTTGGGGGGCTGTCTTATACTCCCAGTCGCCTTATACACCGGCAAATACGGTATGATAATTTCAACCCTGAAAATACTATATCACAGCCCCATTCAAAAGCTAAATTACTTTTCTAGAAAGACATTACGTATTAAGACATTCCAAATGTTTTTCTTACATGGTTACAAACAACACTCCTATCTAAACTTATCAGGAATGACCATGTATGGTCCAAGGACAACATTCCAGGAGCCATAAGGAGCCAAAAAAAAAAAAAAAAAAAAAAAAAAAAAAAAAAAACCCTCCCTAGAAGATTCTCAAATGAAGCCAAAACCTTGGAAGGGGAGACATGACCCTGCACCCCAGCCTTTTCCAGTCCTCTTGGGGTTTCTGTACTGTCTACCACTCCTATAGTAGGAACTCCAGTCATGTATTGCGGGGGGGGGGATGTGGCAGAGATGGGATGAGCTTTATGCTTAATCCAACTACAAGTAGAAAAGTAGAAAACCAACTCTAGTGGCAAAGTAACTCTGTCATTTCCTCTACCCTGCTGGCAAGGGTTTTTCTACCCTCTGACAGGGCTTTGGATATATCAATGCCTCCAAATAGGAAACATCCATGAAAAAGAAAAAGGAACTGATTAATTCCTGTTTTCAGTCCCAATGCAGTAGCAGTAATGCAACTTGACAAACGGAAACAAAATGAGTCTACAACTAACCCTATAAAATGAAACATAAAATGAGAAAGCACATTACAGATGAATAGATTATTATATTAAAAATCATTAAATGGTGTGGAAGATTGTCTGTTCTCCTAGTGGGGGCACTGTACCAGTACACTGATTAAGTCCCAAAGGCTATATACCACTCTGTTTTGTTTCCAAACCCCCTGCTCACTGGAGCTTTACAGGTAATGTGAGGATTATATGTACTATCTTTTCTCTATACAACTATTCCTTTTTAATTCATGCAAGCTACATAAGCCCCAGAGATGGAAAAATTGTATCATGCAGTGGAAGCTGGATGGGGATGTGAACTACAAGCTGCTAGTACAAACTTTATCTGATTTACTGAATTAGGATATCTAATCAAAAGACCTTTGTAAGGTCTGCAAACTAAATCCTATATAAATCATTAGTTTGCTGTAAGTAATCCAGGCAAGGAATTGTTTGTTTCAAAATTCCATAATATGTACACCTCTAAAACAGGCATGGTGTTTGTTTTTTGGAGTGAGATAACAAAATTCACATAATACACACCCACTTCATCAAAGCAGCCATTTTAAACAGATTTTGTGTTCAGCTTGTTTTGTGATCTGAATATAAGCTGCAGCACAATGGTACTTTAATTCATTAAAAGCTATTGCAGATCAACAATGTATGATCACAAACAAGTTTTAGGCTTGCAAAGTATCATATTCCTCTTTTGGCTGCATCTGCATTTTGATTTTTTTAAAAAATACACACCACACAGCCTCTTTTCCTGTATAAACTTGCAAAACAAATACAGGTAGTCTAGCCTGGCTTTTCAGAAACATATATATAAATATTGCTTTTTGGCCATTCAACAGTTCTTGAATGATGAAGTACACGATTTAACTAGAGACCGTAGTTCAGTTTATTTACTCAAAGTAAGAAATGTGTAGTGTAACACAGGCTTGGGTAATGTTAGAATTTTGATAGGCGATCACAGCTGTACCAGAATTAGTTTCTATAGCAACCAAGAAGAAATAATGTGGTGAATTGCATTGTAACACACAAAGATGGGCTCCTTGCAAACAGGATTATTTTGATAAAACTTTCACCATTTTTTAAAAATTAAAATGTTTTCTCTATGTATCATTTTAATGTTTTTCAGATTTCAATACGTTGCTCATTCAATTCCCTCCATCCAATAACCACATAAATATCAGACTACCACTTCTTTTCCAGCAAATAAATTAAAAATACCCTCCTTAAAAAGAGTGCCTCTGACTTGAGCCACTGATTTCATCAATTCTTGGTGCATTATTCCTTTGTAAAAGCAGTATGTTAAACACACCTTTGTGTAGTTTCGTATACAATGTGCCCTGTAGGCAGTGTTTTGCAATACAAAGTCATAATAAGAGATTGCATGAATAGACTTGGGAATTAATACCGATACATGCTTCTGAAACCTTTAGACATAACAGATTTACAGCAGCTTTTACCAGTGTATACTCTCTTATGACCTAAATATGATTAAACAAATTTCTTATTATTCAAGGTTCTATGTACTTTTTATGATAGTAACATATTTTGAAACTCAGTTTATGCCTATCTTTAAGATCTCAGAGCATATCTTTGCAGTGATTTGCAGCAGTAAGACAACTGTGACATCTTCTTGTTTTAAGCTATTTACGGCAATTAATTACAAGCATATGTCTCAGCCTTTTATACATTTTGCCCTTATAATACGACCCATTACTGTGGCTCACTCTATCCCCCTGAGTTCCAAAGTATCTTTGGAGTTGCCATGGATACCAGTGACATGTTTTCTCCCGCAACTGCTTTATGTGTCTTATCAAACACCAGAAAACTGACACAGTAGGAATCTGAGCCATCTATATAGGATGTATTTCTAATCTTTTTAGTACCACTCCTTAAGTATTCCTGTCCTCCTCAAAAACCAGCTACTTGAGTTCTAAATGAAATGTATCACTGGAATACTTTAAAGGGTGGGGTGGGTGGCTGAATTTGTTTCTGTTCTAAAATTTAAAGCAAATGTCTGCTCTCTTACACACACCCCAAAGATATCCAATCAATGTGAGCTTGGAATTTTAATTCCTAATGTTGCTGGTTATGTGTAATTCATGTGAATTTCATATATGTTGACATCATCAAGAAAAGTACAACTGGCATTCTGTTTTAACAAAGTCAGCTCAGAAATGGCATTAGAAGCTACGCTTGTAAATAGGGAAAAACTAAACTTATCTTCCTCTGGCATAGCACTAGAACCTGGGGTCATCTGATTAAGTTAAGTGGTGGTGGGAGAAATAGGGAGATGTGAAGTCCCAAATCCAAGACAGGAGGCATTTATGGCAGTGCCGTTGCTCCCCGCGGTTCATAGGGAGATTCAGACCACCCCGCCACCCTCTCCTCCTAGGAAAGAACATCGAAGCACTGATACCCAGGAGTTGGAGGAGTCTGCGAGGGATAAAGGGTGGAAGCACCAGGGGGGTAGATACTTGGGATCTGGTTCTGGGAATGAGGGGGTTAAGTGTGGCTACCCAGACTGACTGGGAAAAGGCGGGAAGGGAGCAACAGTCGGTGGTAGAGGCGGGAATTGGCGACATAAGAGCAACCCGGGACGATATACCGGGGGGTTGGGAGAAGATATGGGTGCAAGACCCATGGACTGGTAAATGGAAACAGGTCCGCGTCCCGCATGCAGAGGCCGAAAAGAGACGGCGGCAGGGACTACCCCAGAGACCATCGTATTGGGGTGAGTCCGAGACTAAAGAGTGGAGGAAGAAGTTGAGAGAGGAGAAGGAATGGATCCTCAGGGAGCAAGAGGCGAAACGGGCATGGCATCTGGAGGAGCTCCAGAAGATGGGCTTCTACCCGGACCGTGGCCTGGGCAGCAAGGAGAGGGATCTCCCCTATGGGGCTGGCTCGGAGACGAGGAGACCCTCCCATTCTAACCCCTGACGAAGATGATGCTGAGACCCAAGAGCCCGAACGAGTGTTAGGTGGACCTTGGGACTTAAAAAAAGTTAACCTGTTTGAGAACAGTTCATGGACACCCTTGCGGGCTACGTTCCAGCCCCAAGAGACGTTTGAAGTTAAACCTGTTGATGTTTCTATACCGGTTCCTAAGTTAATAAACACAGAACAATGGTTTGATTTAAAACCGTCTTGAGGTTTATTTGGAGAAAAGGAGAGCCCTAAAAACGAACCTTCACAGGAGAGACAGATAAATGGGAACATTTCTTCACACAGTGCCCATTGAAACTTAAATAAACCACTACGATGATTAGTAATTGTCACCACCAAGTTGGATGGCTTTGAAGAAGCTATGCCAATATCATGAAAGATCAGGTATGGCCCTTCCAAGAAATTTCTGGCTTGTGTGGCTGATAAGAAAGAAACTAGAGGAATAGCTATCCTTGACTTGATTCTAACCAATAGAGATTACTTGATGGAGGAAGTGGCAATAAGGGGAACTCTGGGCAAGACTGACCATGTTCTACTAGAATCCTTGTTTTCAAAGTAAACCAGAGCAGAGTGTAGCCACGCATATATGCTGGATTAAAAAAATTTTTTTTTAACAAACTAAGGCAGTGATGGTGAACCTATGGCACGCGTGCCACAGCTGGCACACAGAGCCCTCTCTGTGGGCACACGAACCATAAGTCGCCATAGAGAAATACTTACCTGTCCTCCAATCCCGGATTTCGGCACTCCCCTCTGCTGGTGCAGTGGTCCAGCTGAGGGGTGCAATGGCGAACATTATCGGTCTAGCCCAATGGGGGATTGGAGGACCAGTAAGTATTTTATTTGTTAATACCGCCCATGGGGGGGGGGGAACAAGCATTTAATCCTTGCAGTGCAAGAACAGTTGTTTTTTTCTAAACTAAAACCTCAGCATTCGGGTTTTAATTGCAGTATTGGCACTTTGAAATAAATAAGTTGATTTTGTGTTGCAGTTTGGGCACTCAGGCTCAAAAAGGTTCACCATCACTGAACTAAGGCAATGATATGGCATGGCAGGAGATCCCATGGCAGGAGATCCTAAAAAAAAAAAAAGGAGTCCAAGAAGGGTGGGAGTTTCTAAAACAGGAAGTTCTAAACGCACAACTACAAACAATTCCAACAAGAAAAAAAAGGTGAGAGACAACAACAAAAAAGCCAGCATGGCTTCATAAAAAGCTCATAGGGGACATGAAAACAAAACAAAATGACACATATAGGAAGTGGAAGGTCAGGCCACAAAGGAAAAGTATAGAGAAGTACCGTATTTTTCTGTGTATAAAATGATACTTTTTCCTTAAATAATTATACAAAAAAATGAGGGTCATTTTATACACGGAAGGCAGCCACTTTCCCTGCCTTTTGCGAAGCCACAGGGCTTAGTGTAAAGCAGCCATGAAAGCCCTTTGATCCTAAGCCTTTTCATGGCTGCTTCAGGATCAAAGGCTGCGATCATACAGCCCTTTCACAGCTGCCTTACCCACTTTCTAAGCCCTGCGGGGCTTAGGAAGTGGATAAAGCAGCCATGAAAGGGCTTCAGGATCAACTGATCAACTGTGACTGTGAAGCCTTTACCCAAAGGGAGCCTTCCCTTCTTTTTTCCTCAGCCACATGGCTTCGCAAAAGGCAAGGAAAAGCAGCGGTCAAAGGGAGCTCAAAGGAAGAGGAAAGCAGGGATCAAATTTTCTAATTTGGGATTAGAAAAGGGGGGTCGTCTTATACATCGGGTCATCTTATAAACAGGAAAATACGGTATTCAGGGAATTGCAGGGATTGCATTAGAAGGGGAAAAACTGAGAATAAGCCGAAGAATAAACTAGACACTAAAAGCAACAAAAAAGCATTCTTCAGGTATGTGCGAAGCAAAAGACAAAAGAAAAGAATCAGTGGCACAGCTACTCAATGAATATGGAAAAATGATAACAGATGACAAAGAAAAGGCAGAAGTTCTCAATTCCTATTTAGCTTAATCTTTTCTCAAAGATGACCCTCCAGTCAGTTGTGAAATGCATGTGGCGGGGACACGATTGATAAAGAAATAGTCAAGGAATACCTCACTACCACAAACGAGTTCAAATCTCCAGGCCAGATGAACTGCAATGCAAGAGTATAGCTGGTCGAAGAACTCTCAGAACCACTATCCATTATTTTCTTGATATCATGGGAAATGAGTGAGGTGCCAGATGACTGGAGGAGGGCTAATGTTGCCCCTATCTTTGAAAAGGGCAAAAAGGAGAAACCCGGGAATTACAGACCAGTCAGCATGACATCAATCCCAGGAAAAATTCTGGAACAAATTATTAATTATTATTAATTACACATTCTAATGTAAGCACTTAGAAAACAATGCAGTAATAAATAGAAGCCAATACGGATTGTCAAGAACAAATCCTGCCAAACTAATTTGATCTCATTTTTTGATCAGGTAACCTCCCTGATAGACAGAGGGAATGCTGTAGTAGATGTAGTATATCTTCACTTCAGCAAAGCTTTGGACAAAGTGCCCCATGATATCCTGATTAGCAAGCTAACTAGGTGTAGGCTGGATAGATCGAGTATCAGGTGGATACACAATTGGCTACAGAACTGTACTCAGAGGGTGATGATTAATGGCTCCTTCTCTAACTGGGAAGAGGTAACAAGTGGGGTACCTCAAGGCTGAGTCCTGGGCCCAGTACTCTTCAATATCTTTATTAATGACTTGGATTAGGGAATGCAGAGAATGCTTGTCAAAGTTGCAGATGATACAAAATTGGGCAGAATACCTTAAAGACAGAAACAAAATTCAAAATGACCTTGATAGGATGGAGCACTGGGCCAAAAACAAAAGAATGAAATTCAACAGGGATAAGTGCAAAGTAATGCACCTCAGAAAAAGAAACCAACTGCACAGTTACAAGATGGGGGATACCTGGCTCAGCAAAACTCTGAGTGAGAAGGATCTTGGAATTGTCATAGATCACAAGCTAAATATAAGCCAACAGGGTGATGTGGCTACAAAAAAGGCTAATGCTGCATTAATAGAAGTATAGTTTCAAAATCCCATGAGGTGTTAGTCCCCCTCTATTCAGCACTGTTTAGACCTCCCCTTGAGCATTGTGTCCAGTTCTGGACATCACACTTCAAGAAGGATGCCAATAAATTGGAACAAGTTCAGAGGAGGGTGACTAGGATGATTAGGGGGCTGGAAACCAAGCCTTAGGAAAGGCTGAAAGAATTGGGCATGTTTAGTCTTGAGAAAATAAGACGGGGGGGGGGGGGCTGATATGATAGCACTTTTCAGCTATCTGAAAGGCTGTCATACAGAGGAGGGGCAAGATCTGTGCTCGATCATCCCAGAGTGCAGGACACGCAACAATGGGCTCAAGTTAAAGGAAGCCAGATTTCAGTTGTATATCAGGAAAAATTTCCTGTTAGAGCAGTATGACAGTGGAACCAGTTACCTCAGAAGTTGGCGAGTGCTCCAACACTGGAGGCATTCAAGAAAAACTTACATAATCACCTGTCAGATATGCTTTGATTGTATTCCTGCACTGAGCAGGGGACAGGATTTGATAGCCTTGTAGGCCCCTTCCAACTTCACTTTTCTATGATTCCATGAAATCCTGTGACGTACTGGTTAGGTCTCATCTTGAGTATTGTGTACAGTTCTGGACATTGCACTTCAAGAAGTCTGCTGACAAACTGGAACAAGATCAGAGGAGGACAACAAAGATGATCAAACCCTGGATACCAAGCCCCATGAGGAAAGACTGAAAGAACTTGCATGTTTAGCCTTGAGAAAAGAAGACTGAGAGAAGATATGATAGCACTTCTGAATACTTGAGAGGCTGGCTCATTCAGAGGACAGCCAGGATTTATTCTTGATCATCCCAGAGTGCAGGACACACAACAATATACTATAGTTACAGGAAGCCAGATTGCAGCTGAATATCAGGAAAATTTCCTGTTAGAGCACTACGGCAAAAGAATAAGTAACCTTGAGAGGTGATGAGTGCTCCATCACTGGAGGCATTCAAGAGAAATTTAGACAACCACTTATCAGATATAATTTGATTTGTTTTCTTGTACTGTGCAGGAGCTTTGACTCGATGGCTTTATAGGCCCTTTCCAACTTCATTGTTCTATGATTCTATGATTCTTTCTTATCAAAAACATCTGATATGCAGATGTGGGGTGGGGGATACAACATGTAGTGTGCATAATTAAAATGTAAGCTACCCAGAAAGTGCTATAAGCACTATGGGGAGATATATAAGCAGCACACTTTGCTTTATATTATGCTAAGAATTTCCAGGATTGAGAGTGTTACCAAGTACAGTATTACAATGAACGAATACAAACCAAGAAATCAAAATACATAAAATGCAGAGTGCTAGACGCTTTCAGCCACATAATGAGAATAAAAAGTACAGATTACTACAGTTAACCATTCATAAATAAAATGAATGGGGGGAAAGTGCAGGAAGTACTGGCCGAAGAATTTGGAAGACTGATTTGGATTACTGTTTAGAGCTGCCACATCCAAAGCCAAAATAGCCATGATACCTTTAGTAGCAGGGACACAGCAAGAAATCAGGACAAAATTCAGCATTCTGAATGCATCTAAATTACAGTGGTGCCTCGCAAGACAAATGCCTCGCGGGACGAAAAACCCACGAGATGACTGGTTTTTGCGATTGCTATGGTGCCTTGCAAGACGGCTTCTTCTATGGCCGTGCTTCGCAAGACAATTTCCCCCCCCCCAAGACCGATGTCTCACGAAAAAAATTCATTTGTCCTGCGAAGTTCCACTTTTCACAAGACGATTTTTTCGCAAGACAGCGCTACTCGCGGAACGAATTACATTAGTCTTGTGAGGCACCACATAGAATCAATAGTAAATAGAATCAATTTTTCTAATACTCGATCAGCAACTTAAATTTAGAACCTCCATTCGGTGTCTTCAGTAGTATTTATTTGTTTTATTTGAGTGGGAGAGAGTTTCTTTTAATTCGTTTTTACCCACCCAGTGACTAGATGGATGGGGTATAAATGTAATTAATAAATAAAAATAAATAAATAGACATATAATTATAGTACTAATAGTGTGCCAGTATTAGTACGTGGTGGCGCTGTGGGCTAAACCGCAGAAGCCTGTGCTGCAGGGTCAGAAAACCAGCAGTCGTAAGATCGAATCCACGCGATGGAGTGAGCTCCCGTCGCTTGTCCCAGCTCCCCCCAACCTAGTGGTTCGAAAGCATGCAAATGCGAGTAGATAAATAGGGACCACCTTGGTGGGAAGGTAACAGCGTTCCGTGTCTAAGTCGCACTCGCCATGTGACCACGGAAGATTGTCTTCGGACAAAACGCTGGCTCTATGGCTTGGAAGCGGGGATGAGCACCGCCCCTAGAGTCAAACACGACTGGACAAAAATTGTCAAGGGGAACCTTTAACTTTACCTTATACTTTTCCTACTTTTCTAAATATTCCCATTCTATATAGTATTTGGCTCACTTTTTTATAAAAGAAAGCTTGAAGTTAAGACATTTTCCTTATATGCAGAATTTGGATATTTAGTAATGTTATAGATCTTGCTGGACAATAAACGGATGAATCTCACATCTGACAGTGTGGTTGGTGTTATTAAGTATAATGAGGTTTCTGGTGTTATTAGGCATAATGATGTTGATACAGAATTGGCTTCTAGATTGTGTACAGTTAAAATCTTGCCCTTCTGTCCCTGCTAGAAATCCTTGATGGTGGTGGCAGTAAGCCATTATATTGTTTCTGACTTACATCAATTCTAATTCTAATAGTTAGTGACCTCAAAAAGGTCCTGCAATCAACAGACCTGCTCAGGTCTTGTAAATTCAAGGTTGTGGTTCTTTTACTTAATCAGTCCATCTCATATTCAGTCTACTTCTTTTCCTGGTGCCTTCAGCTTTTCCCAGCATGAGTCTATGCTTACCATTAAGCATGAGATGCTTTAAATCACAAGACTGTCTGTGCAGAATCAAAGGTATAAGAGTAAGAATGATCATTACCCAATAATCATTTATAGAGTGTTTAGTTGAGAGTGATAAGTGATGATCTATCACTTTCTCAGATCCCCAGAACAAAAAGAAAGATGGCCACCTGTAGCCACAAGCTTTGTGACAAGTCTGGCTGTACCACAACCCTGAGAGTGTCATCATGCTTCATCTCTGCATTTCTAGTTGTGGGAAGCATATAATGTCCAGCCTATCACATAACCAGCATCACCAGATAGATAGCAATTCTTTCATGCTGTTACAACTACCGTGTAGCAGGTAATTACCTATCGTAAGTTTCCATTTTAATTCGAAGTGCTGGCACTGATCAAACTTCTATTCTATAAGATTCACATCTTCAACCTATCCACTCTCATTAGCTCTATTTTTAACCTGCCACTCATATAATATACTTAAAATTCAGAACGTGTTTACATTATCCAAACATCAGGCTAATGGAACTGCAAACCAGACAGTCATGCATAATTCAAATCAGTATCCTAAGGCTTGCAACTTCAAGTTAAAGATGCCTCTAAATTAGATAGGGTGTGACTTTAACATGAGGAAAGTGTAGCTAATTTCTCCCTTTATCTGACAAATTGATGCATTTTGCAAAGGAATGCTATTAATGTGCACAACCCATATTATAGTGCATTTGTAAACTACTGGTAAAAGGATGAAATATTACAACATAAAATAAATCTGGATGGATGTAAAACAAAGTCAATGAACTCTAAATACTAAAAATATATACCAGCTCACCAAAGGGAAATGAAAAGCAGGTGTTAAAATATTAACATTTCTGCACAAACCACGAAAAAAAGCAATACACAGACACTATTAAGAAAAGCCTCTGCAAAAAAAACCCCCAGAAAGTGGCTCAAAAAGCATGGGCTAAATTCCATTGCCTTCCTACTGTGCCCCTGGAGGCTAGCCAAATGAGATAGTAGTAACACAACTGTGTGAATTGCTTTTTAAAAGTAAAAAGCAGGCATGGGGGAATCTACATTGGGAAGATCCTGACTGTGATTTGGAGCCCTATGTCTGTTCATTGCATTGGAAGAAAAGCTTTCATTTGCAAGGGCAAAGGACCACAATTCCCCCAGTTCTTATGTAGAGCAAGACCCCTGCGCCAGCTATTTATTTTTTTTACACTATACATGCATTCTTTGAATGGTATTTTATGTAGTAACTATTTGTTAGAAAGTATCATACATGCCCATCATAAGGTAGTGTTTTAGACACTAAAGAACTTGAGGTGTAAATAAGCAATAAAGTAGACTTGATCATGGGAAAATAAAGGATAATCTCCAATAGGATAATTCAACAGACAAAGCGGCAGTAGAATCAGGAATTCAATGGTTCATAACCTTGGGTAACAAAGGTGTTTTTGGACTGCAGTTCCCAGAAGCCTTTATCATCAGCTGTGCTCGCCAGGGTTTCTGGGAGCTATAGTCCAAGAACACCTGGGTAGAAGATGCCCTTCCCCTCATATGCTCTGGAAACATTCTCCATGGACAAGAAAATCTCCTGGTGCAGGTTTTTAAAGCCAGAGAGAATTGCAAGGGGGAAAGCAAAGAAAATGCCAGCACTAGTGTAGTATAGACCTCAAACATTAAAGTTAACCCTTAAGGTTTCACAGAGACTTTGTGGTTTTCCTGCAGCCAATAAACACTGCCCCACACACGCGCGCACACACACACACACACACACAGAGAGAGAGAGAGAGAGAGAGAGAGAGAGAGAGAGAGAGAGAGAGAGAGAGAGAGGAAACCTCCTGTTAAGATTTTATATTATGTTTGCAGAACATGGACATGTTGATTCAGAAAAGAGACAAGCAATCTAAAGAGGATACAAACGAAGGAACATGTGACCTGTGACCTGGAAGAGGAAGTCATATACAAGGATGTTTTGAGACCTTTACTCTGATATTTCATCTAGAAATAAAACCGTGACTACATAGTAGTGGCACCTTCACAGATTGCTGCCTTGTCATGGCGAAGGATCTTGAGTAATTCAGGGAAGCTATGGGCTATGCTGTGCAGGGACACCCAAGACGGACAGGTCATAGTGGAGAGTTCCGACTAAATGCAATCCACCTGGAGCAAGAATTGGCAATGCCACTCCAGTATCTTTGCCAAGAAAACTCCATGGACAGAAACAAAAGGCTAAAAGATATGACGCTGGAAGATGAGCGGCTCTGGTCTGAAGGCATTCAACATGCTACTGAGGAAGAGCGGAGGACATGTGCAAGTACAGTGGTGCCTCGACTTACGAACTTAATCCATTCCGGATTGTCGTAGGTCGAAATGCTCGTAAGTCAAAGCACCATTTACCATTGAAATGCATGGGAACAGGATTAATCTGTTCCAGCATTTCAAAAAAATACAACCCCCCCCCCACAGAAAGCCCCGGAAGGCATCGGGGCTTTAAAAAAAAAACCAACCAAAAATAAACAGAGCAAGCCCGAAGACTGTAAACAACAACAAACCCCCAAACAAACAACACAGCATAGGAAATTTATTTATTTATTTTATTAGATTTATAATCCACCCATCTAGACAAATAATCTACTCTGAGCAGCATTACAAAATTTAAAAACAATAGAACCAATGAACATGCAAAAATCTAAGATGTAAAAATGTAAAAATTAAAATACAGCAGGAGGGAAAGCCTGCCTAAATAGCCATGTCTTAAGTTTACTTCTAAAGGCACCCAGAGAGGGAGCCAGGCGGATCTCTACAGGCAGGCTGTTCCAGAAGCGAGGGGCCACTGCCAAGAAGGCCCGGTTCCTCATTCTTTCCTTCTGGGCCTCCCTCGGCGTTAGGCCCCTCAATCGCCCAGCCTGGCTAGAACAAGTGCCTCTGGCAGAACTGGGTGGGAGAAGGCGCTCTGGCAGATATCGAGGTCCTAAACCGTTTAGGGCTTTATAAGTAATCGTAAGAACTTTGAAATTGTGGAAACGAATGGACAACCAATGCAAGGCAGCCAGCATGAGGGAAATATGTTGATGCCTGTTCACCCCAGTTAGAAGTCTGGCCATGGCATTTTGTACCATCTGAAGTTTCCGCGTCAATCTCAAAGGCAGCCCCACATAGTAGTCTAATCTTGAGACTACGAGCACATGGACCAAAGTGGTGAGCGCCCCCACATCAAGATAGGGATGCAGCTGGGCAATCCGCTGAAGGTGGAAATGTACGGAACGGACCCCTGATGACACCTGTCTCCATGGTGAGTGTCGGGTCCATATGTACACCCAAGCTGCAAACCTCACTCTTGGTGGTAAGAGTCACTCTCCCCCCCCCAAAAAAGAGAGGGAGTTTCCCAGACCACTGATGTCTGGGGCGCTCACCCGAAGAACCTCCGTCTTGCCCAGATTCAGCCTCAGTCCGTTCTCCTGCATCCATTGCTGAACAGCCCCCAGGCAGCACTCAAGGGACGAAACAGCATCCACTGTTGTTGGAAAAAAGGAGATGTAGAGCTGAGTATCGTCAGCATACTGATGACATGAAGCCCACATCCCTGATGACCCCTCCCAGTGGCCTCATATAGATGTTAAACAGCATTGAAGAGATAATCAAGCCCTGCGGGACCCCACAATTAAGGCTCCACGGGGCCGAGAAACTCTCTCCAATCTGCACTCTCTGGGGATGGTCCTCCAAGAAGGAATGGAGCTAGGCAAGAGCCAGACCACCAATTCCCAACTCAGAGAGCCTCCCCCCAGGAGAATACTGTGGTCGACTTCCCTCAGCAGGTCATCAAATAGGGCGATCAATGCTGTTTCTGTGCCGTGGTGCAGCCTGGAGCCCAACTGGAATGGATCCAGGGCATTGGTTTCATCCAGAACAGTCTGTAGCTGATTGTCCACCACCCTCTCATCTACCTTGCTGAGGAAAGAAACATTGGCGACGGGCCTATAATTACCAATACAGTGGTGCCTCGCAAGACGAACGCCTCGCGGGATGAAAAACCCGCAAGATTAATGTTTTTTGCGTTTGCTGTGGTGCCTTGCAAGACGGCTTCTTTTATGGCTGTGTTTCGCAAGACGAATGTTTTTCACAAGACCGATGCCTCACAAGACAAATGAATTATTTTCATCTTGCGAGGTTCCCATAGGAATGCATTGCAATGCATTTCGATGGGAAACCGCTTTTTGTAAGACAAAAATTTCGCAAGACTGCGCTACTCGCAGAACGAATTACTTTCGTCTTGCGAGGCAGCACTGCATCATCCGCTGCCAAGCTCGGTTTCTTCCTAATGGGCCTAATGAGAAACCCATTAATTATTGCTGTAGCCCATTCAGATGTTATAGGCCTGGCTGCTTTGATTAGCCAAGCCAGGCAAGGGTCAAGGGAGGAGGCAGTGGCATGACAGCGGTCGAGCACTCTGTCCACCATATCTGACGTGCTTTGGTCCATGGGGTCATGAAGAGTCGGACATGACTTAACAACTAAACAACAACAATCTTAATCAAAAATCTCTTATGATGCTCCATGGCAGTCAAAATGATTAGTTGTAAGAAAGCTAACTTTCAGGGAATCTTGTGTACTATTATTGATAATCTCACTGAGAAACTTTGAATGAGTTTCTCAGGAACCTTGGAGTCCTTTAAAACATAGCTAACAACCACTATTCCAATTTTGTCATGTGCACTGTCTCCATTGTCAAGGAAACCAAATCCCCTAGCTAATGAGATTTCCATAACATCTTTTTTTATTTCATGTATTGGTTTAATAATTGTATACCCCACCTTTCATGGCAAAATCTGGTCTAAAAGAGATTTAGATACTTAAAAGAACACTAATTTAAATAAAGAATCCAAAAATAAGATAAAAGCTGCAGCAGCAGCAACCATCATTCACCACACAACAGTAAAACACTGAACAAAACAGAATTGTTTTGAAGAGTATTTCAAAGATAAATAAAGAAGAATGTTATTTCTTGGACTACTAAGAATTGACTATGTGTTTACTGACAGAATTGTAGTCTAAAAAACCATTTTCCCAAGTTCTGGGTACAGAGAAGGCCTTATGTACAATTTTAGGGAGAGAATTCCAGAAATACAGAACCATCATGAAAAAGGCCATGTCTCTGGACTTGTAAGTCAAGCCAAAGAGCACAACTTCCAAGGTCTCTGAGTTCACACAGGTACATGTGAGTGTAGGCAGCCCTTTAATATGAGTCTCATTTAATATTACAGTTTATAAATGCAAACAGTCTTTTGTTTTAAAATGTGTGTAGTCTTCCTAGCCATAGAAGTCAACCTGCTTAGAAAATGCTAGTTTTTTTAATAGCAGTGAAATTAAAGAGCAGAGATTGAAAGGAACACATGTGAGCCATTTCAAAGTGCTTTTCCTGAAAGTTTAGATTTTAAACAAAGACAGCAGCCGTACATAAAGGAACTAATGCAAACAATTCTTCTTCCTGTAAACCAGTGTTTTCCAAACTTTTTTCAGTCGTGACCCTCTTTTATAATAGCCAAGTAATTTGCAACCCCTTCCATATTTGCTTTAAAAGGCCTTTTTAATCGGGTAAAGAAAGCACATTAAAATATATTCTTAATTATAGCAGCAATGCAGAAAGGTGACCAGCAGCCAACAACGTCATTGTTATTGGTGACATTGGAATGTTCAATCACCATACTTCTCCCTCCCACCTGCAACAGCCCACAGAGGAGAAAGAGAAGGCACACAATGATCCATCATATCCATCAGTGACCACCCACTCTTTCAGAGGGCTGGCACATATGTTTTGTCAATCAGAAGTCATGCCAACAACCTTTGGTATATCTAGGCTGTCACCTCACTCTATGAAAATTCCCAGACAGAATTCTTTTGAATATTCCAGTGTCACCATGTTGAAATAAACAAGTACTGAATACCTTTGTGGTGAAATTTCTTGTAGAAATAATTGCAACTGAAAATAATCATGCTAACTCCCTCAGAAAAAACATTATGAATCTCTTGGGGGTCATGACACCCACAAGTTGGGAAACCACGCTCTAAAAAAATCCAACATCAGAAATGTCTAGGTACAAGCTGCCAAATTAAAAGTAGCAGCAGACAATACAGTAGGCTCCTGGAGAAAGCTGATGTTTCTATGGTGTTAATAGTTAGTGATGATGATGGTGATACCATATTGTGGGTGCAAATCCACCTCCAAATCACTGACAAAATCCCTATCAATTGTAATTAAACTGAGGGCTCCAAAGATAGGGTTATATGTTGACATAGACTCCATCCAAGTTCTTTGTTGTACTGTATGCTGTTGTAGGGAGATTAAAGGCTCAGTCAGCTTCCATAGATGCTGCAGTGAGCGATTGTTAGATCTGAGATCTTTCTCCTTTTTTTTACTGTGAAGTGAGCATGATGCTGGGGATTGATGTTCTTGTTGAGCTCTGCTTGTGATTGTTGTTGTTGAGTCATTTAGTCGTGTCCGACTCTTTGTGATCCCATGGATCACAAAGCATGCCAGGCCCTCCTGTCTTCTACTGCCTCCCGGAGTTGGGTCAAATTCAAGCTGAGCGTCCTTTCGGCTTTGGCCCAACCACTTCATTAGCTCTGGAGCTACTTGTACTTGTCCTCCGCTTTTCCTCAGTAACATGTTGGACACCTTCCGACCTGAGGGGCCCATCTTCCAGCGTCATATCTTTTAGCCTTTGGTTTCTGTTCATGGGGTATCCTTGGCAAACATACTGGAGTCGCTTGCCAATTCCTACTCCAGGTGGATTGCATTTAGTTGGAACTCTCCACTATGACCTGTCCGTCTTGAGTGTCCCTGCACGGCATAGCCCATAGATTCTCTGAGTTAACTCAAGCCCCTTCGCCACGACAAGGCAGCAATCCATGAAGAGGTTGCTTGTGATAGCCAAAAATAATTTTTTCCAAGGCAAAGGCTCCAGCCACTGTAGGGGCCTCAGACTTGAACAGCGTAGCTGGCTTTTGCCCACCACTAGTGCATGCCAGCCATGTCCCAGGTATAGATAATAGCATAGCCGACACTCTTATCACTTCAACAGATCAAGTGGTTCAGGGAGCTAGCACCAGGAGCCAGGGAGCTGCCAGAGGTTCTTCCTCCGGAGGTCTGGCAGATTGGTGTGAGGACGCATCCAGAGCGATAGGCTTGGCCCTGCCATCAAGGACCAGGAAGGGCTACTTGGCTGTGAGTCAGGAGGATGGTCGATCTGGAGCAGGCTTGGCCAGCCCCAGTCAAACACCTGCAGCAATTCATGGTGTATCTTTATAGGAAAGGCTTAGTGCTGGGCGCTATACAAGGTAACCTGTCGGATTTAGCATTTCACACAAAAATTACTAGTTATCAGGATCTTTCAGGGGACTATTGAATTAGAAAAGTGTTAGAGGGGTGGTCTAAAGAGAGGGGTAGAGTGCGGGACAGTAGAGCTCCCATATCACCTCCCCTTTTGGAGCATATATGTGAGCAGTGGGGGTATCTGTGCAGGGACGAGTATGAGAAAAAATTATTCCATGCTGTGTCCCTTATAGTATTTTTCGGTGCCCTCAGGATTAGCAAGTTGGTAGCTGGGAGTAAATCAGACAAATCTAGGTTAGCTCTACAATGGCAGGATGTTAAAGTCAGGGATGGAAAGGTAGAACTTCTGATTCGGCAATCCAAGGGTGATCAATTGGGCAGGGGTAAACAGTATTGGGGCTATGCACCATTGAGAGCATATGCCCAGTGAGAGCCACAAGGGCGTACTTAGGGCAGAGAGGGCATGGCGCAGGTTATTTTTTCTAGCACGCTGGTAAGTCCCCACTGACCAAATATCAGTTCTGGAATTGACCGAATTAGCATTGCATAATGTGGGCATTATGGGGGCAAGGTTTGGCACCCATTTATTTAGGATTGGAGCGGTACCCACTGCAGCAGCCATGGGTTACAGCACGGGGGCAATCAAGCATTTAGGCCGATGGTCCTCGTCCAGTTATAAAAGACACATAAGGACCATACCTACTTGGTAGGCAGGGGCCTGACCTATGTCTTTACAGGTCTGGGGTCAGGAAGACAAAAACAGATAATGATCATTGGCCATAGTTATGTCTACTGGGCTGAGCACTATGTGGCTACATCCCCCTGGGGGACCAACCTGATGCTTGGAGCCCAGGGACACATTCCATGGAAGGGGCTGCATGGTATGCAGTGGGTCCAGTTATTCAGAATGACGGAATTCAGTCAGTTCCCACCAGACCTGCTGGTGATACATCTGGGAGGCAATGATTTGCCAAGATTGCCGGGTAAGGTGCTGATCCTGGATATTCTGTGTGACCTTAAGTGTTTGAAGGCCACGTATCCTGCAATGCGGATCTTATGGTCCACAATTATTCCTCGGTTAGCCTGGCGAGGCTCTGAGAGGACTACTATTGTTAACAAGGCCTGGAGGGGCGTCAACAGGGAAGTATGCAGAGGCATCTGCAGCAGCATTGGGGCAGTGATAGGTCACCAGAGGATCCAATTGGATAAACCTGATTTGTTCAGAAGTGACGGCGTACATCTTTCAGATACAGGTTTGGAGGTCTTCTTGGATGACATTAGAGGGGGCCTGCTTGCTGAGCTTTAAAGGCGGGCATGGGAAATAGCTGGGCTAATCCCTATGCTGTGGCGGGTAGTGTGGAAACAATAGGGATTTCCGGTGGTTCCTGCTGTAATTTCAAGTAAGCCAACAGTGCATCGGACCTCCCAGCACTGTGGATTGTGTGATTACAATGCCTGTGGTGGGAAGATGTGCTGGGCCACTTCCTGACCAACAGCCCTCGATTAAAGGGGGCTTGAGGTCTGAAGGTGTTGATTAGCAGCCAGCCGGGTCCCTGCTGTCCTTAAGATCACGGGAACCTGAGGCCGGGGATTTGCCCTTTCATTAATCCTGTCATTTAACTGTTTCCTCACTACAGCAGGCCCCCTCCTTTTTGAAAAAAGAATGCTTGAATTTTGGATATTATATATTAATAACGTGTGGCCCGTATTTAACCCATATCACTGTCTCGTGTTTTATTCCAGGGTTGGGAGGGCAAGAGGACTGTGGTATCCATGTAGCTCTTTAAATTAAAAATAAATCATTTTGGGCTCCATATGTACATGGCTGTGGTGTAATAAGTTAGCTGTTTGCAATATTCAGTGTAATTCTGGCAGTCTTGTCCTAATTCTGGAACCTAGCCCTGGTTGATTAGTCATAAGAATTTTCCTCCCTTCCCCCAAAAGTGAATTATCTTCCTGATTAATGAGTAAAATGGAGGCATCACTGTTAAACACTGGTTAAAGAAACTGTTGTCATTCAATGGTGGAACACATCTGTTGCATGTAAAAGATCCCGGCTTCATGACCGAGGTCAAGCTGAGAAAGACTTCTGTCTGAAAGCTTATTGCAAATGTGGTGAAGCTGTGGCCCTTCCTGTGTTGTTGGACTACAGCTTCCACCACCTCTTACCATTGGGCTTGCCAATTACATCTTGTAGGAATTAGAGTCTAACAACACTTAAAAAACTCCAGAGCCACTGTCAGTCAGCCTAAACAGGATTAGGTAGATAAATCAGAGATTGTACTCAGTAAAAGGAAGGGTCATATGTTCCTCAATATATTTGTTCTCTGTATAATAACAGCTATTGCTAAACTTCCAGCCTATTTACAAGGCTAAATAACATAGGTCAAACCACTAATCCATTTAGACCAATATAATCAACTCTTGATTGGCTGCAAAGGCTTTCCTGGATTTCAGAGTTTCTAGCCCTGCCTGGAGGGTTCTGATATTAACTGCTGGTTTCCTGTCCAAATGCCAATATTAACTGGTAGTTTCCTGTCCAAATCCTGCTTTGCTCCCAAAATCAAATGTGTTCAAAGTGGTAACTATATAAGTTGAACTATAGATAAATATCTGGATTGTTAGGAGAAGCAATCAAACATTTCTTGGTCATCTGTTATAATCAGGGGAGAAAATCTTGTCCTGACCTTGTGGCCATTGTTTCTAAATGCAGCACCTTAAAAAGCTAATATTATTTGCTAGTGTATCCACATGGTGTGAATATCTGTTACAAATAAAGACACTTAAAAGTTGTGGTAGATAAAGAAAGCAGGGCAGGAACAAGTTTTATCTCCTTCACTCTTTTAGTAGCTTTCTCCATACCCACCCTCCCACTGTCCCCGATTTATTTATTTTAGTCACTTGTGTATCACTCAACCTAGTGACAAGCACTACTCTGGGCAGGTGCCTATAAAAAAGGAACCTATCCCAACAAATCTATCTTTCTGCCTTACTCCTTCCTCTCTTTACCCTGTTCTGGTCCCTGCCCTATACATTGTAGACATACCATCCCTGTTCTTTCACTCTTTCTTACTTTCTCAACTCCCTTTGATCCCCTCTCCTTTTTTGTCTTGCCCAATGTACTAGTTTTTGCCACCTGATATTTTCTGAAAACTTGAATGAAACACTCATTGAGAACTAGAAAGGGAGGTGTTACATACAGCACTGATGTTACCTGTCTGTCATGGGTTTGGAGGGAAAGTTCCATCCTATGGGGAGTGGAAGGCGGGACATCAGGAGGAGGGGCTGTACTGTATATATATGTGAAGCCTGTGTGGTGAAGTTAGCAGACGCTGAGAAGCAGAAGAAGCATCAGCTGGGAAGAAGAAGCTGGTGTGGGAGTCTGTGTGTCAGACAGGGTACTACTGTGTGTCAGAGTACCAACCTGATAGGTTCAGGTGTCTGTTGGTTAGCCAGAACTGATAGGTTCAGGGTCTGTGCTTCAAGTTAAGGGTTCTGTGTGAACCAAACTGTATGCATGTATGAATGAGAAAAAGCCACGTTACTATATCTTATTCACCTGATCATTTTATTTTCCCTGTGTGTTGTTTTAAATAAACCTTATTCTTTTATTTGTTAAAAATCCATCCCTGGTCTGTGTGACTTCTTATAGGGAATGGTTGGTGGCAGCTTAGTTAACGTGTGGCAGATCCCAGTAGGTCTGGGTTTGTCACATTGATTGGTGTCCAGCGTGTGGGATACGACTGGTCCAGTTGTCCAGCGGTCCAGCAAAGCCTTGGCAAGTGTGCCCAGAGCAAGGGGGGTCTAGTCAGGGACAATCTGAGGCGCGTAGGTAATCTTCTAGGTGTACCTCAGGGGGAGGTGCGCTAGTGGAAGAACGTGCCAACTGGGGAGACTAGATTAGGGTGCTCTGAGGCAGCCTGTTTTGGCGGGAAAACGCTGAGGCAAAACTGTGTAGTAGCAGTGATCTAGCCTGCCTGCTGAGAGGCCCAGCAGAGGGGGGTAGACTCTAACTCGCTACAGTTGCAAGTTAAGTGCTGAAGAACAGCAGCAATCTATAGAAAGCTGGTTCTGAGGCAAAAGAGAAAAAAAAGTGGTCGTTTTATTTTGAGGCTTGACTTTTTAAAGCAGCCTGTTCTGAGGGGGGATTATGCCCTTGACTCGAAGCCAGATGGCAGAAATGGGTGAAGTGAAAGACCCCCAGATGGACCAAGGTTCTGAGGATGAATTTGGCTCAGTGCAAGGTGACAGCACAGGAGAGCAGAACCCAGAACTCAGAAAATTGCTCATAGCCCAACAGCATGAACTGAGGATGAGGCAATTTGAAGTGGAGGAAAGGGAAAGGGAAAGGCAAAGACAATTTGAATTAGAGAAAATGGAAAGAGAAGAAAGATTGGAGAGAGAGAAAATGGCGTTTGAATTAAGAAAATTGGAACTGATGAACCAGAACAATAATAACAATAGGGATTCTGAGGGAGGCCAACTGTCTAAGGCTGACCTGAAGAAATTCCCTGTGTACCACAAGGGAGATTGTCCTGAGGTGTTCTTTTCCTTAGTGGAAAGAGCGTTTGTGGACTTCTCAGTGAGGGAAACTGAGAAGATGACCATCATGCGATCTTTAATCAGTGGTAGCCTGGCTGAGGTCTATGCCGAGATGCCTGAGGAACTGATGAACGATTTTGCAGAGTTTAAAAAACTGGTGTTTGCAAGACATGGGATAAATGCGGAACAGCTGAGGCAAAGATTCAGGTCCCTCACAAAGAAACCAGAGCAGACTTTTACCCAAGTGGGGGCCCAATTGGTGAGGCTGCTTGAGAAATGGCTATCTCAGGAGGGGACAGAGACCTTTCAGCAGCTCAAAGACTTGATAGCGCTGGAACAGTTCTATTCAGTCCTGCATGGGGAACTGAAATTCCAGGTGAGGGAAAGGAAACCGAAATCTGTGGCAGAAGCCGCCGAGATTGCAGATTTTATTTCCCAAATAAGAAAGCCCTTGGGTGAGGGGAAAGCGATGGGGAAACCTAAAGAAACCTACTGCAAGTACTCTCAGGGACCAGGGAAAAGCCAGCAAGGGGGAGGGGCCCATGGTGAAGGGAAGCCCTCAGACATGAAACCAAGACCTCAGATTTTGGAGGGAAAACCAAAATCAGAGGAGAAAGACTCCAAGTACAGCAGAAAATGTTATTTCTGTCAGGGAAAGGGCCATCTAATCTCAGAGTGTGAGAAATTAAAGCAGCTAAAAGGAATTGTGCCTCAGGATTCGAGTGGGACCAAGCCAAAAGCTGTGTTCTGTGTCCAGAAAGAGCAAGGCTCATTGTCACTGAGGGAGCCTGTTGCCTTGGCTACTCAATCTGGAACAGCTACATCTGCTGATCAGGCTGAGGAAAATGGTCCTCTTGTAGAGGTCAGGCGCTGCCTGCTGGTGAGAACAGATTCTCAGTTGTTTGAGACAGCAGGGGTGGACGTAGGAATACTTGACCGTCAGTATCGGGGGCTGCGGGACACTTGTTCCCAGGTGACCCTGTGCCATCCAGATATTATTCCTAGGGAGTATGTAATCCCAAATGAGAGCATGAAGGTGGCAGGGATTGAGGGGCAGGTGATCTCTCTGCCAGTAGCGGAGGTACCGGTGAACTTTCAAGGCTGAAGGGGAGTTTGGCGGCTAGCAATTTCATCGACTCTGCCAGCAGCCGTGCTCGTGGGAAATGACCTGGCTGAACATGTGAAACGGGTGCTAGTGATTACACGCTCACAAGCCACCACGGGGACAGTTCAAGGGGGTAATGATGAGCCAGAGACGGAAGCAGAGGGGAGTTCAGAAGCTGTGGTGGAAACCTTAACCACAGACAGCAGATTTGGACAAGAGCAAAAGGCAGACGCCACTCTCCAGAAGTGTTTTGAACAGGTGACTGACGCCCAGCTAACACCTGAAACCCCAGTGAGATTTCTAGAGAAAAAGGGGATTTTGTATAGAGAGACCCTGAGGAATATCTCAAAAGGGGGAGATGGGATCAGAAGTCAGCTAGTGGTGCCTGAAAAGTATCGCCCCATGATCTTACAAAGGGGGCACTCTGACATGTTTGCTGCACACTTAGGGGTGAACAAAACACAGCAGAGAATCACACAGAATTTTTACTGGCCTGACATAGGGAAGCAGATCAGGGAGTTCTGTAAACAATGTGATGTGTGTCAAAGGCAGGGGAATAGCCGCGACAGGACCAAAGCAAAGTTGTGCCCTTTGCCTGTGATTGACACTCCGTTCAAATGCATAGGGGTGGATATTGTGGGACCTTTGCCCAAGGCCACAAAGAGGGGGAACAGGTTCATTCTCACCATTGTGGACCATGCCACGAGGTACCCTGAAGCCATACCCTTGACTAACATTGAAACTAACACAGTGGCAGATGCCTTGGTGGGGTATATGTCCAGGATGGGATTTGCCTCAGAAATAATCACAGATTTGGGAGCATCATTCACATCAAAGCTCATGAAACGCTTATGGCAAATCTGTGGAATTAAGCACAAGGAAACCACTGCCTATCATCCTGAAAGTAATGGGTTAACTGAGAAGTTCAATGGGACTCTAATGCGCATGATTAGGGCTTACTTGGCAGAGAATCCAAACAACTGGGACCAGAAGCTGCAATCCCTTTTGTTTGCTTATCGATCAGTGCCACAAGCCAGTACCGGGTTCAGTCCGTTTGAACTTTTATTTGGGAGAAGGGTGAAAAGGCCCCTTGATTTGATCAAACAAAAGTGGGAGCAGATCACCCAGGATGACCCACAAGACGTTGTGACATATAGAGACTCTTTAAGGAAGGACCTAAAGAGAAACCTAGAGCTAGCAACAGAGACCCTGCAAGCTCAAAAGGTCAGAAAGAAAGCTTGGGATGACCAGCAAGCCGGGGAGAGGCGCTTTGACCCAGGGGAGGAAGTGCTTTGGCCTAGGCCTTGCAAAGGGAACAAACTGCAGCTGGGTAGCCCAGAAGTAAAGTGCTTGGGTCACATAGTAGGGGGAGGAGTGATAAAACCCCTGGAGGCCAAAATAGAAGCTGTTCGTGATTGGCCCAGACCCAACACCAAGAAAAAAGTCAAATCATTTCTTGGGTTGGTGGGCTACTACAGAAAGTTCATCCCGAGGTTTAGCGAGATTGCGGCTCCGCTGACCGATCTGATGAGGAAGAAGACTGATGACCGCATCCCGTGGACCAGCGACTGTGAGGAGGCGTTCCAGAGGTTGAAGCAGGCGCTCATCAACTATCCAGTGCTGCGTGCTCCAGACTTCGACAGGGAGTTCATCATCTACACCGATGCGTCTAACAGCGGGGTAGGAGCAGTTCTGTGCCAGGAGGATGAGAATGGTGACCAGCATCCAGTGTCCTACCTGAGTAGGAAACTTCAAAAAGGTGAGAGACATTTGGCAACCGTGGAGAAGGAGTGTTTGGCCATAGTCTACGCGATCCAGAAGGCCAAGCCTTACATCTGGGGAAGACATTTTGTTCTGTGCACTGACCATTCGCCACTGCAATGGTTAAAGACAATGAAAACCCACAATAGCAAACTTATGAGGTGGGCTTTAAACTTGCAGGACTATGACTTTGAAGTGAAGGTGGTCAGAGGGTCAGTGAACTGTGTTGCTGACGCCTTGTCAAGAAGACCTGAAGAATGAAGACGGCGAAAGAAACATGGACTATGTATATATGTTGGTGACCAAAGGTTAAATGTACCTGTTTTTTGAACTTGGTTTGTATGAATAAAGGTAAATTGATGTAATGTATATGATAAATGTTTAAATGCCTAATTGCTATGGTTAACTTAGAATGTAAGTATAAGTAAGTATGATATGGTATGTATAACTGTTGTTGTGTGTTTTATCCAGGTTGTTTTTTTGGGAAAAAGCACCTTAGCTTTCCCCCTACAAAACAACTTATAAAGAGGGGAGGTGTTACATACAGCACTGATGTTACCTGTCTGTCATGGGTTTGGAGGGAAAGTTCCATCCTATGGGGAGTGGAAGGCGGGACATCAGGAGGAGGGGCTGTACTGTATATATATGTGAAGCCTGTGTGGTGAAGTTAGCAGACGCTGAGAAGCAGAAGAAGCATCAGCTGGGAAGAAGAAGCTGGTGTGGGAGTCTGTGTGTCAGACAGGGTACTACTGTGTGTCAGAGTACCAACCTGATAGGTTCAGGTGTCTGTTGGTTAGCCAGAACTGATAGGTTCAGGGTCTGTGCTTCAAGTTAAGGGTTCTGTGTGAACCAAACTGTATGCATGTATGAATGAGAAAAAGCCACGTTACTATATCTTATTCACCTGATCATTTTATTTTCCCTGTGTGTTGTTTTAAATAAACCTTATTCTTTTATTTGTTAAAAATCCATCCCTGGTCTGTGTGACTTCTTATAGGGAATGGTTGGTGGCAGCTTAGTTAACGTGTGGCAGATCCCAGTAGGTCTGGGTTTGTCACAGGAGGCTGTACTATTTCTTTTGTGTGCAATGCTGGCACATACATAAAAAACAATATCTGCAATTGCATTTCTCTAACAGAAGTTTTTGCCACAAACCTCTCACATTTGAAAAGATACCTGCATCTATTGTTTACTGTATTATAAACATGCGTTTTCTATCAAAACAACTTTGAAAGGATACAAGTTGCTTAAATTATTACATCTTCCACATAAACACATTCCATTTGTGGATACAGTGGTGCCCCGCATAGCGAGGTTAATCCGTTCCGGATTAACCCTCGCTATGCGGAATCGTCGCTAAACGGGTAGGGAAAAGGTTCCAATACCTTGCTTACTTACCCGTTCAGCGAGGATTCCCCTTGCCGGCAGCCATTTTCGCGCCCTCGCTAAGCGAGGGCAGGGCGTGAAAACGGCTGCCGGCAGCCATTTCAGGTCTTCCGGCGGCCATTTTGGAGCCGCCGAACAGCTGTTCGGCGGCTCCAAAATGGCCGCCGCAATACCCGATCTTTGCAATGCGGGTTTTCCCCATTGCAAAGATCGGGTATGTTTCCGTATAGCGATCCCGAAAAAGGGATCGCTATACGGAAACATCGCTATACGGTGCACTCGCTAAACGAGGCACCACTGTATTTGTACAGCTAACATGAACAGTGATGCATTTTTATGCCTTGTCAGCCTGAAGTGGCCTGTTGTGATGCACATATGTTTCCAGTGCAGGGTGAGTTTTCTAGCTGTCAGAGACGCTGTCCCATGGAGAAAACTATAGGCACATAGAAGTGGACCCCTTCAGGCTCTATTGACTGAGCATGGGGGGGGCACGTGTCACCTGCATATGTGTCATTATTGAAGGGGGCAAGGCTAGTTGCAAGAGTGTCTGCTTTCCCCTTCATACACATTTGGAACTCTGGAACAGGGGTCATAGTACCCTTTTGCAGGGATGTTGGCAAATCTTTGGGTCCAAGTCCCAAGTAGCACCAGGTCCTGAGTCCCAAGCCCCAAGTCTAAGTCTCTATTAAAAACAAGCTTTTTTTCTCCAGAGGGTGGGTGGGTTCTGAGTCACAAGTCGAGTCCTTGTCATTAAAAAAAAAAACTGGAGATGAGTCCAAGTTAAGTCACCAGTGCAACATAAGTCCGACTTGACAGCAATTCCCGCTACTCAAGTCCCCATCTCTGCCCAACAACAACAATGCACCATGTGTGTTTTAAATCTCATTCATAATTACCTGAAGAAAGCAACACTGGCTTAGGAAGGAAACATGTAATCTTCGTGACCCCATGGACCAGAGCATGCCAGGCCCTCCTGTCTTCCACTGCCTCCCGGAGTTGGGTCAAATTCATGTTGGTAGCTTCAATGACGCTGTCCAATCATCTTGTCCTCTGTCGTCTCCTTCTCCTCTTGCCTTCACAATTTCCCAACATCAGGGTCTTTTCCAGGGAGTCTTCTCATGAGATGGCTAAAGTATTGCAGCCTCATCTTCAGGATCTGTCTTTCCAGTGAGCAATCAGGGTTGATTTCCTTTAGAATGGATAGGTTTATTCTCCTTGCAGTCCAGGGACTCTCAAGAGTCTCCTCCAGCACCACAATTCAACAGCATCAATTCTTCGGCGGTCAGCCTTCTTTATGGTCCAGCTCTCGCTTCCATACATTGCTACTGGAAAAACCATAGCTTTGACTATTCGGACTTTTGTTGGCAAGGTGATGTCTCTGCTTTTTAAGATGCTGTCTAGGTTTGTCAGCATCTTAAAAAGCAGGGGCCTTTTAATTTCATGGCTGCTGTCACCATCTGCAGTGATCATGGAGCCCAAGAAAGTAAAATCTGTCATTGCTTGCACATCTTCCCCTTATATTTGCCAGGAGGTGATGGGGCCAGTGGCCATGATCTTTGATGTTGAGCTTCAGACCATTTTTTGCATTCTCCTCCTTCCCCCTCATTAAGAAGTTCTTTAATTCCTCCTCACCTTCTGATATCAGAGTGATATCATCTGCATATCTGAGTTTGTTGATATTTCTTCTGGCAGTCTAAATTCCGGCTTGGGATTAATCCAGTCCTGCCTTTTACATGATGTATTCTGCTTATAAGTTACATAAGCAGGGGGACAATAAACAGCCTTGTCGTACTTCTTTCCCAATTTTGAAATCAGTTGCATGTGAAATGAGTGCAATTGTACGGTAGTTAGAGCATTCTTTGGCACTGCCCGTCTTTGGAATTAGGCTGTAGGCTGATCTTTTCCAATCTTCTGGCCACTGCTGAGTTTTCCAAACTTGCTGACATATTGAGTGTAGCACCTTAACAGTGTCATCTTTTAAGATTTTATATAGTTCAACTGGGAATGCCATCACCTCCACTGACCTTGTTAGCCATGCTTTCTAAGGCCCACTTGACTTCACTCTCCAGGATGCCTGGCTCAAGGTCAGCAACCATATTATCTGAGTTGTCCGGGACATCCAAATCTTTCTGGTATAATTCCTCTGTGTATTCTTGCCACTTATTCTTGATGTCCTCTGCTTCTGTTAGGTCCCTACCATTTTTGTCCTTTATCATGTCCATCTTTGCACAAAAGATTCCTTTAATAGGTCTAGTTTTCTTGAACAGATCTGTGGTTTTTCGCTTTCTATTATTTTCCTCTATTTCTTTGCACTGTTCATTTAAGAAGGCCCTCTTGTCTCTCCTTGCTATTCTTTGGAAGTTTGTATTCCATATTCTATAACTTTCTTCCTATCTCCCTTGCATTTTGTTTCCCTTCTCTTCTCTGCTATTTGTAAGGCCTCGCTGTACAGCCACTTTGCTTTCTTGCATTTCCTTTTCTATGGGATGGTTTTCGTTGCTGCCTCCTGTACAATGTTATGGGCCTCCATCCATATAAGGCTTGCACTCCATCTATGAGGGCTACTCCATTCCTTCTACGGGATTCTTGCCCACAATAGTAGGTATGATAATTGTCTGAATTGAATTTGCCCATTCCCATCCACTTTAGTTCACTGATGCCCAGGATATCAATATTTATTCTTGCCACTTCCTGTTTGACCACATCCAGCTTACCAAGGTTCATAGATCTTACATTTCAGGTTCCTATGCAGCATTTTTCTTTGCAGCATCGGACTTTCCTTTCACTTCCAGGCACATCCACAGCTGAGCATCCTTTCAGCTTTGGCCCAACCACTTAGCTCTGGAGCTACTTGTACTTGTCCTCCGCTCTTCCTCAGTAGCATCTTGGATGCCTTCCAACCCGAGGGGCTCAACTTCCAGCACCATATCTTATAGCCTTTTGTTTCTGTTCATGGAGTTTTCTTGGCAAAGACACTGGAGTGGCTTGCCAGTTCCTGCTCCAGATGGATCGCGTTTAGTCAGAACTCTCCACTATGACCTGTCCATCTTGGGTGCAATTACCACATTTTTCTGTATATAAGGCGCCCCCCACTTTTCTAACCCAAAATTAAGAAATAAATATTTTAAACCTAAAACAGAATAAAATTTTAATAGTTAGGTAATATTTACATACCAGTACATATTATGCACCACACTTAGCTTTGAGCATATCACTTTATTCAGCCTCTTGGCTCCGAATGCTCGGACATTACCAGTCCTTTTGCATCTGAGCACTACCTACATGCTCCACCTCCAACAAGATGTATTCCAGTTGGTTTGTTCAGCATCAGCTGATGTCACGTTACATAAGCCTCGTGATTGTTCCTTTTAAAAAACATTTTATTAGTTTTTCAATATATGTACCTTCAGTTTATGCTTGTTAAACATCGTGTTACATGGGTTGCTTATATTGCATCTTGGTGTCTTCTTGTTATCCCTTCAAAATCTATACATTCATGTGTGTATTTTAGTGTACAATGTTGGCTACTGTCATAATATTGCTCTCACAGTATACAATGTTCTCAGAATCTTCTACTAAAATATCTAATAAAAGCAATTTTGGGTTCAAATCTATGTAATTTTGAGGCGATTTAACCGATCAACTCTGTATTTTATACCAATAATAACTAAATAGGTTCCTAACGCATAATAGATGTTATCTAAAACATTTTATACAGATTTTCTTTATATAATTGTTTAGCCATTTCTATCTCCACATTTTATGTCATGTCTATATCAATATCACATCTAATATATGTTACTTAAATACTTTTAAAAATCTCATCTTTATGTTTAGCTTCAATTTAACTTACGAACCACTGTGTTATGCCTTTACCCTGATTAGTGATCCCTTATTTCAGTTTATTTCCCTTTTCTAATATATATGTCCCCTCACAATTCCAGAAGTTAAGTGTATACATGCTTTCAACATTAAAGGCCACCTTAATATTTTTTCCCTTTTCATCGTTCTACGTAACTCCTCTTGTTTGTCTTTTCCCAATTCTTATTTCTATCTCTCTAAAAATTCTGCTGTCCCTTGTACCATCTGAGATCATTTTATGGACTTGATCTATCTCCAATAGGTCTTCCAGCCTATTTTTAATTAAATCTGCTGGTTCTCTCCCCTTATCTTCCCTTAGCACACCTAAGACTCTCCTCAGCTCGAGTTAGAATTAGATGTCCTAAATTTTCTCCTCTGATTTCCTCCAGCCCCTCCTTTGATTGGCATACATCATCCACCACCCTCTCATTTCCTTGTTCATTATTCCCTGTCTCCTGTTGACTATAGTCCTTTCTTAACTGCTCACTGCATAATTTCGCCTCTTTGTTGTGGGATTGCACTATTTCTAAAATTGCTTGAAGGGTAGATTTTGTTTCATCCCAAAATTTTCCGTGTTGTAGCATTATGTCCCAGATATCAAATAATTGTATTCCAAGTGAAAGCTGTCCAGTTGCTTAAGGTAATCAGTCCAATTCCATCAATACTCGCTCCATAGGTCTATTTTAATAGACTGATCATCTTTACAGTTAAACCTGAATCCACTCTCAGATGTAAAGGGTTTCCCCCGCTTGAAGGCTCAAGGACACTTGCTCATTGAATAGTTCACTCAATGTTTGTATTCATGGCCTGATGTCTTTTGTAATCCAGCCTCAGAGGCAATCCATTCTAATATTAATTCTGTCATGGCCTGTGCTCCAGTCAAGTTCAGAACACAGGATACAGTTTAAAAATTCCACTTTGGCAGGATTAGGCTTTCTAGGGTTAATTTGTCTATCACCATAGAATGTTCAAGGTCATTGTTCTGGGATTTTTGCCAATGCTGTAGATAGCTATAGCCATAACGTAGCAAGTTTAACTCCCCAGAGTTCATTAGCTAATGATGATTTTAAGACAAAAATTTCTTAAGTTTCTAACGCCAAAGTAATACCAAACGTCATTCCTTGAAGTATAATTAAATGTCTAATCAATGTCCAATTTATTTTCTTTGCGTTTCTTCCCTCTTCCCAGATTCACCGCTGCTCTATAAGTCATGGAGATAGGAGACACTATTTCTGTTATAGGGATTGTCTCATCCAGGGATAGTCATAAAGCAGTACAGTTATAAAAATATTTCTCACCCAGTGGTAACAGCAATGTTAATTAGGTGATTTATCGCTTCTCCATTGCCGGCTGCCGACAACCTGCAAGCAAGCTATATAGCTGCTTGTTTACGCCTGCTGGTTGATTGGAGAATTTCCCGGATGAAACGGGGATAACTGCCGTCCCCCCTCCCGTGATCAACAGGCTTCTCCCCCATTTCACCACCTCTTCGGGGTGGTTTTAATCCCCAGGGGGGCCCAAACAGGTAGGAATTCAGCCCAGGGGATGGAGCTCTGTCCTCCTCCTGCTGTCCCGTTGCAGTACCA
The DNA here is from genome assembly GCF_051106095.1 of Pogona vitticeps. Taxonomy (NCBI): domain Eukaryota; kingdom Metazoa; phylum Chordata; class Lepidosauria; order Squamata; family Agamidae; genus Pogona; species Pogona vitticeps. The sequence goes on along the minus strand of NC_135783.1, from coordinate 27,683,092 downwards.
AGCCCAATGCCTCCATCAAGCCTTGTGATTGAAAGAAGCCTGTTTGCAGAGGCAAGATATGGGCAGTTTTGCAATCGCGCAGTCCTCTCAGCTTAGTCATGTGTATAAGATGGCCATCAGTTTTTAGTTTCAAGATTTTAGACAAATGCATTGTCTTATACACGGAAAAATACAATAAATGTTGTGGCCCAGCACTTCCTTCTTTATCTGGATTGTTTATCTTAGGATAAGATCTGGAATCCTCTGCAATGAAGAAGTTTCTCAAGAGATAAACTGAAGCTCAATGAAAGGATAAGGTTTCAAAAGCACTAACTTAAAAAGGGAAAACAGTACTAAAACAACAAACTTAATTTCTTAGCAACTTTTTTTTTTAGTTTGACAGTTGTCGCTGAACTTTGTGAGGCAGGGAAAAACTCAAATCAGACCATAACAAAATACTGTATGCATTCCTTGCAATTAATCCATTATTTCTTCTCACTGCATATTTTTCAGTGTCTTGGCAATAAAAAACTTTGTGTTAACTCCTAATTTGTCTTCCACTGACCCTTCACAAAACAAGGCATGCCAGGATGAAAGATACAGCGGTGAGGAAAAACATCTGGTATGATGAATGGATGTATTTCACTACTTGAGGCAGTACTGCTTCTGTATACACAGTGAGTTATTATCAAGTTTAATCCTTCAAACCAGGCTTCCACATTTTTTTCTCACCATGCTTGCCATGAGTGTGCTTTCCCCCTTTGACAAGTACATATCCCAAGCCTTCTTCCTTTAGCAGCAGAAGTGGGCAAAAACTATTCTGGAATGTATGAAGCAATCCCTATGCCATACACAAGTTTAGGAATGAGAGAATGACTGAGGGAGGGAGGGAGGGAGGGAGGGAGGGAGGGAGGGAGGGAGGGAGGGAGGGAGGTAGGTAGGTAGGTAGGTAGGTAGGTAGGTGATGGCTTTTTGATCACTGCATATACTCATTTATGGCAACCCTAATTTTTGGCCTACCCCACAAGACTAGTCAAATACTATGATCTCTGGTTTTAATCACCTACCTAAATCAGTGGGTATCAGGAATGCTTCATATGGGTAAAGTCATGCTCTTGGTATTGCCATAGTGAAGACAAGAGACCAATAAGAATTTACAATTTATAATTAAAAAGGTGAGCTGTTTTAAAAAAAAAATCCAAGAGAGGTAACTATTAAGTACAAAATAGAAATGTAGCATTTTGGAGTGTTATATTCACTTGAAGAAAATATGCTAGAAAAACATGGCTTTTAAATTCTTACTACAGAAATCTATTTTAAATATGGTATACTTCACTGATTTTATAAATAGCTAAATTGTATAGGAACCATAATGTGAAAAATAAAAAGAAAATATGTAGATAAGATTATATAGAAATGAAAAAAATATCTGTATATAGCTTGCTATTTCTACTGTGTCAATTTTTCTAAACTCTTAGGTAAAAGAAAGATTAACATGGCCACCTAGAGGTGAACAGGATAATAGAATAATCAGAAAGTAGGCCAGATTAGCCTTCTCCTTCATACTTCAGCTTGATGCATGTTTCGGAAGTACTTAACTTGGTAATCATATAGTAAGCATTCCAATTATAAAACCATGAGCTGGTGCAAGTGTCAGGGAACACCAGAATTCACTGATACATACAACTTAGTTTCATTACAATACCTATTCTTATGACTCCCTTGGGTTTAAAGCCAGAAGTTGTGTTTTAAAGCTATACTGTCTAAACAAGAAATTCAGACTACAGTATTCAGGTTTTTGAGCAGTACAGCAAAAACTTGTGAGGGATAGATTTATGGATTAATTCCCTCACAGTATTACTTCATAAGTACTTTATTTTTCCAAGTATAAGACAATACTTTTTCCTAAAACTATTACACTAAAAATTGAGGGGCATCTTATATACGGAGGTACGCTGATGAGAGAACAAAACAACTCATACCTTGCCTCTATAAACAGGCTTCCTTCAATCATGAGGCTTAGCTTCCTCCAATTACGAGCCTTATGGAATATCAGCTGATGCTGAACAAACCAATTGCAATACACCTCATTAGAGGTGGAACCTGTAGCCTCAGATATAATAGGGACTGGTAATGTCCGAGCGTTCTGAGCCCAGAGGCTGAATACTCAAAGCTAAGTTTTCCTAATTGGGGGTTAGAAAAGGGGGGGCAATGTTATACATGGGGGCATCTTATAGACAGAAAAATATGGTACTTTTTCACAGTCATAGTCCCATAGCACAAGGATTCAGAGATGGATTGGCCCTATCTCCCCAAAAACCTGGGCACACTGATGCACTTTTACTGTACCGTAACTGTGTCTCCAGGTAATGCAATAGGTGAGCTCTGATCTATGATTCCATAAAGAGAAAAAAAAATCCACTTATTTAAGACTAAGCCTATTAAACATTACAACTAACATCCTGTTCAGAGCATAAGGGTGACTCCATCAGCTTCCACCTACTCCAGCAGCCCCTTTCAATAACTGATTATACTGCCAATTGTGCAACCAGTCCTGCAGACTGTGTGAGACTGGGCACACTTCTGTGATCACCAATTAAGTGATGCAACATAATACTGTCCAATGTGATTTCTTACATAATAATATAGACCAATTGGATGAGATTAAAAAAGGTTATGTAATGTTATTAATAGGACTGAGCTACAAATTTGCCTTGTAGATTTTGATACTATCATTTTGGTTATGGATTGGTCAGTCCTTAAACCGTTTTTCAATCTATGATGAAAGATTGTTTTATAATGCTGTGACTTTTATGGTATTTGTTTAATTAAATATTTAATATTCTGTTCTTCAAAATAACGTTTCCCATAATGCAAATTTAAAGCAACAGCTGTGAAATTAAAACCAGTTAATGCACAGGAGTAGTAGGATTAGATAAAAACCACTGAAATAACAAATGTAAAATGCCTGTGAAAGGAATAAATGTTCACCTGGTAGTGCAAGAACAGATCTGACATCAGACGAACCTCTGGGGAACATGTTCCAAAACAGGGCACCACCACAGAGAAGACCATGATTTCTCTTACCTCTTAGGGTGGTCAGACCTGATAAAGGTCCTCTGAGCAGATCTAGTGCATGGGCAAACATATCTAGCAGGACATGGGTCCTAGAGTACCAAGTTTTAAGCAGCAAAGTGTGCTGCTTATATACCGCCCTATAGCACTTAAAACACAGTCTGGGGCTTTTTTTTTTTTTTTTTTTTTTTTTTTTTTTTTTTTTTTTTTTACAATTTCATTATGCAGGCTACACACTGAGCCACCAGCGAGTTCAGCACTCAGTTTACTGACCTCAGAAGGCTGGAAACCTGAGTCAACCTCAACCTGGCTACCTGCTGAATAGTGAAGAGCCCATAGGAATTGAACTTGGGTCTTGAGAAGAGTCTTGGCTGCAGTACTGCAGTTTAACCACTGCACCATAAGGCTATTTGAAGAACTACAATTATATGTAAACAAACTGATTTCCTTCTTCACGGAATATGAAACTAACATGCCAGAAAGCAGAATAGGTAGCATCAAAGAGGTCAGCGTAACTTATATAAAAGAGCCATTTTTTTCAAGACTGAATATCCAATGCACTCCACTTAATAAGAGTGGAGAATCTGACCTTGATCCCAAGAAAGAAACTATGAAGCTTTTAGCCACTAATGATAAGTGCAGTGGAAGAGTAGATTAAGGGACAATGAGAGTATAATTCACATAACCTGGCCTAAATTTTAAGATTTTTCTTGTTATTAAGTACAATTCAGAGGAAAGATTTAAAGCAGGTTCTCATATTGCCAGAAAAGGTGGTTGAAATTTCTATTTGTTATCCCCCAAAAGCGGAACAGATATTGAACTGCCTGAAATATAGAGATCTACCCAGTGTCTGAAAAATCTTAGGAAGCTGGATACACTCCACAAAAACCTATACCAAATAAAACATTTTATCTTTATGGGGCCACAAAACTCTTTGTTAATGATGCCACTGGGTAGTCACCAATCACACAAGAGGACTGCAAGTGCCAGAAAAGGACTTAATCCTGTGCCATGTATCTGTGTACAACTGTGGCACTGAAGAAAGAAGTGAAGAGCTGTTCCTCTTGAGTGTGTGATTGTAATGGTTGGGAATAGACTGATGATTGAAAAAATGAGGCCTATATAGAATTGCATGTTTTCTGGTGTTACTCTGTATCACATCTGCACATTTTAAACAATATTTTTCCTTTTCCAGTTTTTGAGGAAACTGTAAGTTTAGCTAGAGCTACAAAAATGCATTTTCATGGGACCCCCACCAGAAAATTGTGTATGATCTAAGAAACGTATTTGGTGGCAAACTAATACTTAATATCTGTTGAACTTATAAAACTGTAAAATTCCATAATACCATTTCATGCAAAATTATCATTCTGTGCAAACATAAATCTAATTGTAAGGGAGTGCACAAGCTACAAAAAAGAATTTAAAAATTAATGTCTGTATGTCTCCAGGAAATAAGCTTCATAATACACTTCTCATAGTCTCCTATAAAACTGCATAAGAATTAAGTATCTACATGAAATGGAATGTGTATCTGTATCCTTATCAGTAGGGGGAAGATTTGTATGACACTTCATACTTTCTCTGCAACCTATACTTGAACCCACAAGCAAGTTTAAATATGCTTATGAGTAATCTGAACTTTCTCTCTCATCTACTAGAAGCAGGGCCTTCTCGGCGGTGGCACCAACGTTATGGAATCAATTCCCAAAAGAGCTTCACCTGGCCCCCTCCCTGTATTCATTTAGGAAGCAGCTAAAAACATTACTTTTCAGGGAGGCCTTTCACATTGACTATGGCTGAATGCCTCACCTCCAGTCCTACTTCACTCTCAAAATTGGTTTGCGCCATTGGTTTTTAATTTTCTAGACTATGTTTTTGTATCTACGTTGCATTTAGGGTTCCTCCCCCCTCTATGTAGTTTGTTTTAACTGCTTGTAAACCACCCAGTAAAGTGCTGAAGCACTAATGAGGTAGTAAGTAAGTAAGTAAGTAAGTAAGTAAGTAAGTAAGTAAGTAAGTAAGTAAGTAAGGAAGGAAGGAAGGAAGGAAGGAAGGAAGGAAGGAAGGAAGGAAGGAAGGAAGGAAGGAAGGAAGGAAGGAAGGAAGGAAAGATTAACAAACTGTTTAAAACTTGCAATGGACCATATTACTTGTTTCTCACCCAACACTGTTTTTGAACACACATTTAAAAAAACAAGAAATTAAGTTCATTACTATTTTATATATTCATACTTTAATTGTTACAGTCTCAAAAATTTCAGTTTTAAAGTCTAAGTTCTTTTCTTTATAAACCCAACTGCATGTTTAATATGTCCCTTGATGTTCTTCACTTCTAATTTAGGACAGAAATTTTTAGAATTCAGTTCTGAATAGGCTGCAGTGCTTTTTAGTTCTTTTGCCGCTTGCTGGTTCCTGCCTTCTCTGCTACTAAAGTCTTAGGACGTGTGGGAGTCTTGCCTTCATGAACTAGATGCAACCATAAACAGTCTTCATCCTGTTTTCCTGCATTCAAAGCAGATACATTTGTGATACGTTATATTATATCAAAAGCATATTACTTTGGAAAAGTTTACAAATATGCTTTTGTGTGTTTAAAATGTTCTAAGAGAACACGCACTACAATTTTAATATCAGAGTAATTTCCAGCAATACATAAATAGCCAACATTGCACTACCAACATATTCAAAGAAATTGTTTCCTATTAAGCTTCTTATTATCAAAGCTACAAAGTCATGTAAGACCGTTTTCATTAAAAGGAAGATCAATACTATTTTTTGTTTTCATGAAAAAGGAGCTGTGAGCTCACCTGCCTGATATGACATTTCTCACACCAACAGACTGCAAGTGTGAGCTATTTGTTAGGGCATGCTGACCACAGTTGTACTGCAGACACTCAGTATTTATAACACATGAAAAGGGATCAGTTCCTTTGATTTATGGGGTCATGCATAAGCGCTTCACAGTTAGACTTTGCTACAAATTCACCCCAGGAAAACAAATCACTTTGAAAATAACTTTGATAGAGCACAGAAAAACTATTGTTTTGAAGACAAAAAACTAACTTCCAAGCTTTCAATGTGGACAAGGCTAGCAGTTCTCAACAACTTTTCCTAACTTTCCTGCTTGCCCATAGTTTTTAAGTCACTGTAAACACCCTGAACTCAACAACAAAGCCATGTTTTTATGATTTGCAAAAATGTCCCTGTACAGTGGTGCCTCGCTTAACGATGTTAATTGGTTTCATTAAAAAATTGTTATGTGAAAACATCGTTAAGCGAAACACCATTTCCTATAGGAATGCATTGAAAACCGGTTAATCCGTTCCAATTGGAATGGATTGCCGTCCTTAAGCGAAAATCGCCATAGGAAACATCGTTGAGCGAAACGCGGTTCCCCAATTGAAATGCACTGAAGCCGACTCAATGCATTTGAATGGCTTTCCGATGTCCGTTTTTGCTCCTTTAAGTTTGCATACATTACACAAGGTGGACTAACGATTGCAAGCATTTAAAACAGGTTTCAAACAGTTTAAGACACTTTTAAAGGAGCGAAAACAGACAGCGGAAAGCCATTCAAATGCATTGAGTCGGCTTCAATGCATTTGAATGGCTTTCCGATGTCCGTTTTCGCTCATGTAAAAGTGCCTTAAAATGTTTGAAACCTGTTTTAAATGCTTGCAATCGTTAGTCCACCTTGTGTAATGTATGCAACTTAATTTGGTGTTGTTCTGAGTCTTCGTTACTTTTTGGTGAATTTTTTCTCTCTCATTGAAAAGCATTGGACGTCCAGTGCTTTTCAATGAGAGAGAAAAAATTCACCAAAAATTAATGAAGACTCAGAACAACACCAAATTAAGTTTGCATACATTACACAAGGTGGACTAACGATTGCAAGCATTTAAAACTGGTTTCAAACATTTTAAGGCACTTTTACATGAGCGAAAACGGACATCGTTAAGTGAAAATCCCCCATAGAGAGCATCGTTAAACGATGCGGAAAATTCCTAAAAGAAACCCATCGGTAAGCGAATTCTTCGTTAAGTGAGGCAATCATTAAGCGAGGCACCACTGTATATATTTTAAAGGCAAATTTAACTCACAGAGGTAAGAGGGTAACTATTTACAAACCAAGTTCAGTGCTGCTTTCAGTTACACAAATGTAAATCTTAATGGTGTAAATTATATTTTGGGGGGGCAAGAACAACAATAGAGAGGTGAGTATATACTGTATCTACAAGAATTATTGGGAGGGGGAAAGGAGATTTTCAGAAAAAAACATACAATAAGTTGCAAATGTTTCTTGTGTCAAAGTTTTTGATGGTCATTTTAAACAGCTGCTTACTTAGGCTTATATGAAAGACATGAAAAGAATGCTTTCATTTGCTCTGCCCAAGACAACTATCAAGAAGAGTAGTGTTATGGAAGAGATTGATAGCTAGGTTGATTATTCCCACTCTGTTCAGAAAAAAGGAAAATGCATGAACTATCAGGGCTTTTAGAGGGAGGGTTTGGGGAGATCCTTTTCATCTCTTCTACATTTTTCCTATTTTATCCAATTTCCCAATTCTCATCCACAATATTCTAAATGTCAGAAAGAAAAGAACATTTAAAACATACATACAACTAATGTAATAACAATGTAATAATAATTACATGCCCTCAAGTTGATACAGTGGTGCCTCGCACAACGGGTGCCTCACACAACGATGAATTCACACAACGATGCCTTTTTCTGTTAAATTTGCCGCCTCACACAGCGATGTTTCCTATGGGGGATTTTCACACAACGATCTCCCTTTTCGCTCCTGTAAAAGTGTCTTACAATGTTTGGAAGCCGTTTTAAATGCTTGCAATGGTTAGCCCACCTCCTGAAACCTATGCAAACTGATTTTGGTGTTGTTCTGACACTTCGTTAATTTATGATGATTTTTTGAATTTTCTCCATTGGAAACCATTGGATGGTCTGTCTAATGGTTTCCAATGGAGAAAACAAAATCCCAATTCCATCCCTGGCCCCAATCGACACGTGGAGTGCCTCTAGACCCGGCTTTACTACAGAGGAGCGCCTATTAACCTGTAAGCTGCATTTATAAAAAATGGCTACTCCCCCCCCCGCCCCTCCAGTCTACCCTGGTGCTGGACGGCGAAACCGGGCGAACAGATGAGAGCGAGAGGAGGACCCCCCTCTCCACCAATCCACATCTCGGTTACGCATGCCAGGTCTGCATCCTTCTCCAGGATAAGGTCGTGAATAACATGGGACTTATTGGACATAGGCCTGGCATTCAACAGCAACAGGGATAGAGTGGAAGGCTGGCTGAGCTGACTACCTCGATACTGGGGGTTGGACACAGTCTCAGAACAATGAACAGCAGTCAGACATCTGTTCATCATTCTTCTGACACAAATTCTCAGCAGCCAGTTCTAAATTTCTTTTCAGAGTGTTCATCAGATTGTCTAAATAAGATATTACATTCTCAGGATCAGATTCTTGTATTTTCTCCCAACTTTGTCTAAGTAAGTCAAGAGGTTCTCTCACTTTTCTCCCAAACAGCAACTCAAAAGGACTAAATCCTGTACTGTTTTGGGGTACAGACCTATATGCATATAACAGAAGTTGTAATTTCTGATCCCAGTTGTAAGGATTCTCAGCAGAATAGGCCCTAATCATGTGCATTAGGGTACCATTAAATTTCTCTGTAAGGCCGTTAGTTTGCGGGTGATATGGGGAAGTATTTAGATGTTTGATCCCACATATTTGCCACAGTCTCTGCATGAGCTTTGAGGTAAAGGATGTTCCTAAGTCAGTTACAATTTCCGATGCGAAGCCCATATGGCTCATATAACTCAGCAAGGCATCAGCCACAGTATGAGTCTCAATATTCCTCAGAGGAATAGCCTCTGGGTATCGTGTGGCATGATCAACAATGGTCAGAATAAATCTGTTCCCCCTTTGGGTGACTCTAGGCAATGGTCCTATAATATCCATACCAATGCGTTGGAATGGGGTAGAAATTATTGGTAAAGGGCATAGCTTCGCTTTAGTTTTATCATTGTTATTACCCTGCCTTTGACAAACATCACAACTTTGACAGAAATTTTTAATCTGCTTTCCCATCTCAGGCCAGTAGAAATTTTGTGATATTCTTTGTTTGGTTTTATTAATGCTTAGATGCGCAGCAAATACATCTGAGTGTCCCCTTTCCATTATTTTCTGGCGATATTTCATGGGAACCACTAACTGTTTTTGAAGATTTTCCCCTCCTTTCCTGGGGTTCACCAGAGACTCTCTGTACAATAAGCCCTGTTCAATGCGGAACCTTTCAGGTCTTTCAGGGGTTAACTGTACTTCAGAAACGTTCTCAAAGCAGCGTTTCAGCATGGAATCTGCTTTTTGTTCAGGAGTGAACATATTACTTTGGGGAATATTAAATTGAATTATCTCGGCTGAGTCATTACAATCAGGCATTCCCTTCCTATGACTTTCATTCCCCTCCTCAGCTGTCCCTGCTTTCTCTTGTTGGGAATGTGTTAGAACTAAAACCCTCTTTACATGTTCAGAGAGGTCAGTTCCAATCAAAACTGCTGCTGGCAACTGTGAAGAAATTCCTATTCTCCAATGTCCTTCCCATCCCTGATATCGAATGGGTAATTCAGCTACAGGCAAAATGACAGCTTCTTCTCCAATTCCCTTAACAGACATGTCTTCCCCTTTCAAAATGTATTTCTGGGGGACTATATCAGGGTGACATAGGGTTACTTGTGAGCACGAGTCCTTCAGAGCCATGTATTTATTATCAAAGACATAAATATTGTCTCCAGCCGTTTTAAATAACTCCTGGTCTGTTTTAATTAAAAAGCAATGTCTAACTTCTGCCAAAGGAAGATCAGGTTCACTATTATCAGCCTGTGTAGAGAGCTCAGCTTGTGTTGCCATGGTGACTAACTCCTCCCTTGGTGGATTAACCTGTTCCTGCTGCACACAGTATACGGCCTTAGGCTTACTTAAATTTCCTTTCTGTGGCCCAAATTCTCTATTTTTACCACACTGGGTCAAAATATGGCCCTTTTCACCACACCGAAAACAAGCCCTAAAGTTCAATTGATCATTCCCAGCACCCTTAACTCCTTTTCCCTCCAAATTTTGGTTTCTGGTCTGGTTCTGGTCTGAGGGCTTGCCCACAAAATGGCCCCCGACCTTCTGCTGGTTCTTAAATTGTCCCCTGGGATATTTATTTGCGTCCTCCCAAGCTTTCCTCACAACTTTCCCCTCAGAAAAGCTGGGTTTTCTAATCTGGGAAATAAAATCAGCAACCTCCCCTGCCTCTTGTAAATTTCTGGGTTTCTTGTCCCTGACTAAATACTTCAGTTCTCCAGGTAAGAGAGAATAAAACTGCTCCAGTCCAATGAGGTTTTTAAGATCCTGTACTGTCTGGACTCCCTCCTATACAAGCCATTTGTCCAGATATCTGGTCAAGTTTGCCCCCAACTGAAAGTAAGACTCATCAGGTTTCTTGGTTAGAGCCCTGAATTTCTGTCTCAAATGTTCTGAATTTATGCCATACCAGGCAAAAACTAATTTTTTGTATTCCTCATAATTTTTAATTAATTCAATAGGAATCTCAGCGTAGATCTCAGCCAATTTGAGATCTCAACATTATCATTCTTTCAGATTCCCTCACTTCAAAATCTTCACATGCTCTTTCAAACATCACCAGGAAAGATTCAGGATCATCTCCTTTTCTAAAGACTGGGAATCTTTTCAGGTCTGCCTTTGACAACTGTCTCCCCTCAGAGTTATCTCTGCCATTGTTGTTATTGTTATTATTGGCCTGAGCTGCCAATTCTAGCCTCCTAAGTTCAAATGCCATTCTCTTCTTTTCCAGGGCAATTTTCTCCCTCTCCATCTCTAAGGCCAGTTTTTCTTTCTCCATTTCTAAGGCCATTTGCCTTTCCTCAGCTTTGGCTTTCATTTCTATCTCCACTTTCCACTTTCTGAAATCTATTGAGTCTTCCCTTGAGGTCTCTTTCTCCTGATCTGAGGTAAATCCTTCCTCAAAATCCCCATTTTCATTATCTGACCCAACTGCCATTTCACAAGGCACTTGCTCAGATTTCTTTCCCCTGGTTAAAGGCATTTTCCTTTCTTCAGGCTTATGATTCACCTTTCAAGCCTCAATTTAAAACGTACACTTTTTTCCTGTCAGTGAGTGTCTGTGTTACAATTAGCTTTCCAGCACTCATCTACTGGTAAGCTAGCTACAGTGATTAGGCCTCTGCCTCCAGCTAGGCCTTTCACCACAGACAGAGCTTCTTTCTCTACCTCAGGCAACAAAACAACTTGAATTACCAGCTTCCCCTATCCCAGGTTTAGCTGACTTGAGTCCCCTCAGCTTCTCTGCCCTTGGCTCCGCTTTGTCCCCTCAGAGTTCTCCCTTGAACTCACGACAAGCTAGCCAACCTGTCACAGATTATGCTTTGGGCAACTCACTCCAAAATGGTCTCCACAGAGCCAGTCACTATCTTAGTCCCCAATCTGAGTTTTAGAGCCCCCCTTCTAGACTTTCTCCCCATGAGACAAGTCCTAGGAGGTTACCCACTCGTCCGTTCAGACTCCCTGACTAAAGATCTGCTCTGGGCACCTTTCCAGTCCAAGGCTTTACTGGACCACACTTATATCCCACCACTGCCACCAATTATATGTAGCGGGCCACTCTGAAGCCTCTATCCACTCAGGTCTCCAGGAGTGCTCACTACTCTTCCTCGTCAACTGCTGCCACCAATTATAATCAATATTTAAAAAGGACAAGTGTTTCTTCCAAAACAAAACTTGTTTATTGATATAATAAAATAAAAAGAGTAAATCACAGGTAGATAATCAAGTTGTAAATCACTGTTTCTCATTCATTGAGTCACACAGACTTTTCCTCACTGATTATTTTGGCTCACAGGCCTCCAAACATGCTCATCACTAACTCTCAATCTCTCCTTCTATCAGTCTCTCCATCTAACCCTCTCACACCTCACACACCCCTTTTATATTTCAGCTCCTCCCCCTTCTGCACCACCCTCTGTCCCTTCATTGGCTGATGTTCCACTGCCCAGCTGTGACGGACAGGTGAGAGCAGAGCTGAATGTTACAGCACCTATGTGAAACTCATTGGAGCATTCTAGAGCTCAAAGCAACAAGACTGTTAGGACAGCCCCCACTTCCAGTGAGCATGCACCTGTGCCTAGCAGCTGTTCCTCAGTTCCCTGTGAGTGAATAATGGCATGGCAGAATGAGGTGAGTAAAGGTGGTTTGTGTGAACTGACAGATGGCCACTCAAAGAACCATAGTTACAAGTGAGTAATCTGTTCTTGTTTATCATGGTCTCTGTGTATCACACATGTGGGTGACTGACAACCTCACTTACTGGATGGTGGGATGTTATGCCAACACAGATGAAATGACTGCTCCCCCTGTTTAGCCCTGACATCCAGCCCATGTCTGATGAACATTGATAAGGGATCACAATAATACCAGTCGTCTATATTAGAGACCACAATAATATCACAAGAGCTCCCATTAATATCAACAGTTGTTAATGCTGAGGTGGTAAAGTAAATCCATAAGATTAGCTTTAATAATCAACAAATTTACAGTGCAGCTATTTAGCCACTAAAACTGAACATCTAATTCCAAAAGAGGGAGGCTTTACACCTGGCAAGAGCTGTACCTCTCAAATCTTAAATCAAGCCCAGTATATAGAAGATGTTTTGAAACATAAAATAACTAGAGCAATATCTGCCAACCTCTCAGCAGCATATGATACTGTCCACCATCAATTGCTGCTCAAAAGTATCTACCTGTTCATTAAAGATCATGGATTAACAAAAATAGTCACCTTTCTACTTAAAAAAACAAAGCTTCTTTGTTGAATTTCAAGGAAGGCACAGTCACTGGAGAAATCAAAGGAATGGTCACCCAGAAGTAGGGTTGCCAGATACATTGGTACCAAAAGGAGGACATAGAAAGACAAAAAGGAGGACAAGGAGGACATATTGAATGTTTCATTTGAATCATTCCAGATTAAACCCACAATCAATACAATTTTCTTACAATTGCTGCCAATAAACATCTCTTAGTGAACTGACCAAGAAACAGTCATGTTAAAAAATAAAAATAAATTCGATGGAGGCTTTTTTCAAAATACCAAAGAAAGAGAGGTTACTTACCTGTAAATATGGTTCTTCAAGTGATACTCTGTGAATTCACACATTTGGGTCTTGTCCGCGCTTGCGTGGAATGTTCGGAATCTTCTAGAGCTTTTTATCTGAAAGACAAACAGCATAGATTGCCCCCTACACGCATGCGTGACCTCCCTTTCCCTCCAGTTCCACATATCCGCCATTGCCTTCCTTTTGAGGTCTGTAAAACAGAGGCAGTGACGGACAGTGGGGAGGATGGGAGGGTATGTGTGAATTAACAGAGTATCACTTGAAGAACCATATTTACAGGTAAGTAACCTCTCTTTCTTCAAAGTGAACTCTGTGAATCACACATTTGGGTGACTGACAAGCTAACTTACCGGAAGGTGGGCCGTCACTGTAAAACTGATGTGAGGACAGCCCTCCCGAAGGTTGTTTCCTTCTTAACCCGAAGGTCAAGCCTGTAATGGGTGACGAAGGTCGACACTCTGGACCAAGTCGCCGCCCGACAGATATCCGGTATGTCCACACCACGGAGTAAGGCGGTCGAGGTTGCCATCGATCTAGTAGAATGTCCTCTTATACCCTCCGGGACATCCTTCTTGGCTAGCTGGTATGCCAAAGAGACAGTGGAAACTAACCATCTAGATAAAGCAGGTGACGAGGCTGCACACCCTTTATGTGATCCATAGTAACACAAGAAGAGCTTCTGAGATTTCCTAAATTCGTTAGTCCTAGAGACATAGTAGGACAATGCCCTCTTCACGTCCAAAGAATGGAGCATCCTTTCAATGTCTGAGGAAGGGTCGGGAAACAAAGTTGGTAACGAAATGGGTTGACTTAGATGAAAATCCGAAACAACCTTAGGTAGAAAAGAAACATCCGGAAACAATACGACCTTGTCCTTGTAAAATTGTAGGTAAGGGGAGTCTGAACGCAATGCAGCCAATTCAGATGCTCTCCTGGCAGATGTAATAGCCACCAAGAAGAGAGTCTTTAGAGAAAGAAACTTAAGATCACAGGAAGACATAGGTTCAAAAGGATGCTTCATCAGGGCATTTAGGACTAGAGTCAAGGACCACTGCGGAATCAGTGCTCTCACCAGTGGGCGAGCATTTATAAGTCCTTTAAGGAAAGTCTTAAAAGTTGGGTGGGTAAACAAACGTGATGAGTCAGAACCTGAGGGCTGATGAGCAACTATAGCAGCCGCATAAACCTTTAAAGTTGAAACAGACAAACCAAGGTCAAACAAGTGTCTCAAGTAAACTAACAACGTCCTTAACGAAACAGGAGATACTTGAAGATTATTAGAAGAAGCAAAACAGACAAAATTGTCCCACTTGTATTTATACAAAGACTTAGTTGAGGGTTTCCTAGACTTGTCTAATATTTCCTTGATTTGTGGCAGATCCTCCACGCAGTCAGATGGAGCGATTCTATGTCCGGATGAAGAATCGAACCTGCGTCCCTCGATAGCAAGTCCGGTATCGGTGGAAACTTGAACACGTCTGTGGCTAACTCTCTGAGGGCTGGAAACCACGGTTGGCGTGGCCAGAACGGAGCTACAAGGATAGCTGAGGCCTTGTGTTGGGTTAGCCTGACTATGGACCGCTGAATCAGAGGAATTGGTGGGAACAGGTAAATGAAATGTTTCTTCCATGGAATCATGAACGCATCCCCTAGAGAGGATGGGCCCTTTCCTGCCCGGGAAGCATATGCATGACATTTGTTTTTGTGCGAGGCAAACATGTCGATGTGAGGATAGCCCCATTTGATGCACAACTCCCGGAACATGTCCTCCTTCAGTTCCCACTCGTGGGACTGACCACTCTGACGACTCAAGAGTGTCTGCCAGATAATTCTCAGATGTTGAGATGTGAAGAGCCACTGGGTAAACATGATGGACACAACACCATTCCCAGAGGTGTACAGCTAGATAGAGCAGGGACAGAGATCTCGTCCCGCCTTGTTTGTTGATATAATACAGGGTCGTGGTGTTGTCTGTTACAACTTGTACATCCCGACCCTGTATCATGGGGAGGAAGGCCCTGAAGGCTTTTATCACTGCTATCATCTCGAGATGTTTTATGTGGAGGCCCTTTTGACAAGGTGTCCAAGGAGCATTTACGGTGTGGCCGTTGCAATGAGCCCCCCAACCCGTGGGGCTCGCATCCGTTGTGACTTGAATAGACAATTGTAGAGGTCGGAAAGGCCGGCCCATTAGAAGATGCGGGCGGAAACCCCACCACAACAGTTGCTTTGCTAGCTCTGGGGAGACCCTCAACTGCTTCTTTGGATGTTCGCACAGCGGGTTGAAATGATGAAGGAGCCAAGCTTGTAATGACCTCATTCTCAGCCTGGCATGTGGTAAGGCGGCCGTTGTTGATGCCATGAGGCCTAACAGATGTTCAGCCTGGTGCGCTGACACTAGTGCATGAGGCAGGAAGCTTCTTATAGCCATCTGTAACTTCTGTATACGGTCCGCAGGTAAAAAAGAGTCTTGCTTTTTTTGAGTCCAGGGTGGCTCCTATGTAGGACATTACTTGAGAGGGAGTTAGAGTAGATTTTTCCCAGTTTATGGTGAGACCTAAACTCTGCAGTGCGTGTAGAGTGAAGTCTGTGTCTTGGAGAGCCTTCCGTTTGGATGGTGACACCACGAGCCAATCGTTGATGTAAGGAAATATTTTTACACCTTGCAGACGGAGAAAGGCCGCAACTGGAGCCATACACTTTGTAAAAGTGCGTGGAGCCGTCGCTAAACCGAAGGGTAAGGCCATATACTGGAGAGGAGTATTGTTGATGATAAACCTTAGATATTTTCTGTGATTCTGATGAATTGTAATATGAAAATATGCATCCTTGAGGTCTATGACAGTAAACCAATCTCCTTTTCTCAGCAGGTGAACAATGGACTCCAGCGTGACCATCCGGAACCGTCGAGGCTGTAGGTAAGTATTTAGCTTTCTCAGGTCTAAAATGGGCCGAAGTCCTCCGCCCTTTTTCGGAACTGTGAAATATCTGGAGTAGAACCCCCTCAGGATTTCCTGATGGGGAACCTTTTGTACGGCATTCTTTTGAAGTAGAGCCAGAACCTCCTCTTCTAGGACAGGGTTGGGAGTTGTTACTTTGATGTATCCTAGAGGAGGAAGTTGGAGAAACTCTAGACGGTATCCTAATTGTATGATGCTGAGGACCCATGTGTCCTGTGTAATGAGTTGCCAATTGCGTAGAAACGGGGAGAGTCGAGTCAGGTGGATCCAATGGTCGTCTGGGGCAAAGTCAAAGAAACTGTCTGGATTTCTTAGAAGGTGGACGGAAGGTCTGACATTTGTGTGATGGCTGTTGTTTATATGCAGGTTCTACAGAAGACTGCTGAGAGGATCTATTGCCAGATGCCCTGAATGGGTGAAAGGTCTGAGAACCCTGCTGGTGATATTGTGGCTGAGGGAACTGTCATTGCCACTGCTGCTTTTGGAACCGTGGTTGTTGATGTATAGTATAAGACTTAGCCGTCTTTTTACTTTCATGTATTGACTTTAACGACTCATCAGTCTTTTCATTAAACAAACCCTTCGTGTCAAAGGCTTGTTCTTCAATTTGTTTTCTTACATCTTCCACAATTCCGGAGGCTCTGAGCCAGATATGTCTCCGAAGAGTGATTGCAGAATTAAGGGACTTAGCTGCAACATCAGTAGCATGTCTGGCCGATAGCCTCTGATGCTTTGATAAAGTCATGGCCTCAGCATGTGCATTGAGGCATTCTTGCCTTATATCTGGGGGAGCTACTTGTAGAGCTGGGAGCACTTTGTCCCATAAGTGCTTCTGATATGCCCCCATCATAGCCTGATAGTTGAAAATTTTCAGAAGGAAAGATTGAAAAGAGTAGAGTTTCCTTCCCAAACATCTAATTTTCTCCCCTCTCTATTAGGAGGAGTTACATGTGGTCTACCAGAAGCCTTAGATGCATTGGCATGCACAATGACTGAGTTAGGGGCGGGATGTTTAGATAGGAAGTTTACTTCCTCGCCATGAATTCTATACATATTTTCTGTCCTACGTGAAACAGACACAGGGTTGGAAGGCTGTGAGCAAGCATCCATGATTAGGGCATATAACTTAGCCACATAGGCGAGGCTCAGGGGTTGCGCAGAGTCCCTGTCAATTTCTCCAAATATTGGGTCATCGGTAGGAGGAGGTGGTAACTTCGTTTGCATGTTCAGGGCTTGTGCCATCCTCTCAATCATCTGAGAATATGATGAAAAATCCTCAGTAGGAGATGAAGGATGAGGATTTCCTGTGTCAGATTCAAAGGAATCCGCCTCAATTGGAGATTGTGCCCGCTGAACAGGAAAGTCTTCCTCCTCCTGGTTCGAGGAGAGCTCACAAACCTCCTCCTCCTCTTCCAAAGGAAGAGTGTGAAGAGAAACCTCTGCTAGTGAAGGCTGAGGGTGGGTAATGGTACTCTTAGGTCTCGACGTCGACGGGACAGAAGCGTCCCTAGCTTTCTCAGTAGCCTGGGTAGAATGGGCGGAGCGAGGCTTCCGACGTCGTGGTGGGGAAGGGGAGGACGACGTCGAAGAGGAGGAGAAATAGCGTCGCCTCCTGTGCCTGCAGCAACTAGATAACGAAGACGACGACGTGGAGTCAGTGTCGTCATGACGACGTCGGTGCTTGGCACGACCCCGTTTGGAGTGGGAGTGCTTGGCCTTCACATGCTTATGTCTTTTACGACGTGAATCCACCTCCATGTCGGAGCCACCATTTCGGTCGGTGGATAAGTGCCTCCGTTTCGAGGTCCGCTTGCGGGGAACCTCTCTCTCCTGAGAATGAGAAGGAGACTTAGACGTCTCAATCGCCCGGCCGGCAGAAGCAAGGCCAATAGGGGCAGAACGAGGGCTGGATAAGACAGCCTCTTCAACTCTGATCGGGCTCGGAGAGTGCCCATGTTGAGTGTTACCCTCCAGTAACTGAGAGGGAGGCAAAGACGGAGCCACTTCAGATAGGGAATCCCTATCTCTGGACGAGTCTTCCAAAATAGGAGAAGGAAGTGAGGCTGTAACTGGCGGCAAAGAAGCAATATCCTTAGCCTTGGTCTTCTTAGAGTGGATAGGCTGCTTTTTAGGCTTAGAAGTTTCCTTAGCCACAACCGTTGAAGTGGTAGACTTTTTGGCGGGAAACACAGTTGCCTTTTTTGAAGGCTTAGAAGACTTAGAAGTCCCTGCCACTGGAACGGAGCCTGTAGCTTCAGAACGGGGAGTACTAGAAGGCTCAGAAGCCGACTCCATAGCAGAAGATTGTGTAGAGGAGAGAGATCTTTCCAAAAGATAAAGCTTAAGCCTTTGCTGGGACGCTTTCAAAGCCGCCTTTGTAAACTACTTACAAAAGGTACAAACAGATGTATTATGCTCCTCTCCAAGACAAAATAAACATAAAGAATGCTGGTCATAAAATTGAATTTTCCTGTTACAGCCTTCGCATTGACTAAATGGCCTCGAAACTGACATAAAAGAGCACAAAGGGCTAAATAGCCCAAAATCCCATGACAATGAGGGTTAAGTAGATAATAGGCCTCCTGCTGAGGCGATAATGGGACTTCCCGCTGAGGCGGGAAGCCAGTGATCAGGCAATCAAGCCCTATAATCGTGGGAAAAACCAGAAAACCAAGCCAAAGTCCGAAAGCCAAAAGAGTAGTCAAACAGTCCGAAATCAGGGGG
Source organism: Pogona vitticeps (assembly GCF_051106095.1). NCBI lineage: Eukaryota > Metazoa > Chordata > Lepidosauria > Squamata > Agamidae > Pogona > Pogona vitticeps. The sequence continues at coordinate 27,664,130 of NC_135783.1, read as the reverse complement.
CAATAGAAAGCAGAATAAGAAGTCCAAATACCAGAATCCAATCACTAAAGGGAGCTCAACCGAAAACGTTCCGTTCGCAATGGCGGATGAAAAGGAACTGGAGGGAAAGGGAGGTCACGCATGCGTGTAGGGGGCAATCTATGCTGTTTGTCTTTCAGATAAAAAGCTCTACAAGATTCCGAACATTCCACGCAAGCGCGGACAAGACCCAAATGTGTGATTCACAGAGTTCACTTTGAAGAACATTATTTAAACAGCTAATTGTACAATTATTACCTTTTAATTTTTATTAGTTACACGACACATTTCTCAAAGGAGCCAACTTTTCACAGATCTTCATATGCATAAAACTGTTCACAAGTAACATTCTTCAAATTGTACTTTGTGAAAACGATTCCTTTTACAGAGTCAGCTAAGAGTCTGTTCCTTTCCTTTGTCCATTGAGCATCAAGGAGAACACTCTTTCCACGTTGCCATTGTGTCCAGAAATACAGAAGAATAATTCACAAATTTTAAGTACAATGGTGCCTCGCTTAACGATGTTAATTGGTTCCAAAAAACCATCGCTATGGGAAAACATCGTTAAGCGAAACACCATTTCCCATAGGAATGCATTGAAAACTGGTTAATCCGTTCCAATGGGAACGGATTACCATCCTTAAGCGAAAATCCCCAAAGGAAATATCGCTAAGTGAAACAATGTTTCCCCCATCGGAAAGCTATTGAAATACATTGAAGCTGACTCAATACATTTCAATGGCTTTCTGATGTCCGTTTTCGCTCATTTTTAAGTGTCTTAAAATGTTTGAAACCTGTTTTAAATGCTTGGAATTGGTAGTGCACCTTGTGAAACATGTGCAAACTTAATTTGGCTTTGTTCTGAGTCTTCGTTAATGGATTTAAAAGGGGAGAACAAAAAATCACCAGAACAAAGCCAAACTAAGTGTGCATAGGTTTCACAAGGTGCACTACCGATTCCAAGCATTTAAAACAGGTTTAAAACATTTTAAGACAGTTTTAAATGAGCAAAAACGGACATTGTTAAGTGAAATTCGCCCATAGAGAACATCGTTAAACGATGCAGAAAATTCCTCAAAGAAACCCATCGCAAAGCGAATACATCGTTAAACGAAGCAATCGCTAAGCAAGGCACCACTGTAACTCTGAAAAGGAACTTGTATTTGGGCATCTTTGGAAAAATAAACACTGTTCATGCAAGAGTCTTTCAAAAAACTGTTCATTCTTGTCTTGCACAAATGATTTAAGATTGCAGAAGAGTGGAAGAGTCAAGTCTCTCTGTGTGTGTGTGTGTCTCCCGTCCCCCCCACACACAAACCCTTCCTCAATGTTCAACAATCAGTTGCTTCAGTTCAATGTGTCCATTTCCTCTCATTCAGTATGCCCATTTCCTCTTCAGTTTACTATGTCCATTTCCTCTCATGTCCATTTCCACCCATCCCTCCTCTCTCCCTTGCAGTCACAACCTTTTTCCATGGTTTATAAAAGTAAGTCTCTCTCTCACATACACCCTCCCTCCCTACATTTTCTACAATCTTACTTTTAAACAAGTTCTGTGAAGCCACCAGTCGCTCTCTCGCACCTTTCTTCCCTCCTTAATTGAAGTTTTCTCTCGTGCTCTCAGTCACCTCCGGCGGAAGCAGTCATTGCTTGCCTCGGGCTTTGTTGTACAGCTGTAACCAATCAAGCTAGCTTATCTCCGATCTCTAGCGTAGGTGGAGGAAGAACCCGACGGATTACAATTGGACAGCTGTCAGGGTCGCAACTAACCTTTACCTGACTAAGGTAAAGGCTGCATGTAGATCATTCTTCGCTAACCGGATAAGCGAAGCATCCAACCAGCAGGCGGAGTTATTCCGTATAGTGCGCGACCTATCTGGAACTGGTTCAGGTGATAGGCCTCCCCCCAGTTTTTCCCCTGACCAGTTTGCAGCCTTTTTAAAATCTAAAGTGGAGGCCATCCGCCGGGAGCTCTCTCCGTTTTTAAAAACAGTGAGTCGAGCAGAGATGTCCAGCGCTCCGTCTTACCCAGTGACTTTCGATTCTTTTCAGCCTATAACGCCTGATTCCGTCTCCAGGGTGCTTGACCGCTGCCGAGCCACCACCTCCTCCTTGGACCCTTGCCCTGCCTGGTTAATCAAAGCAGCCAGGCCGATAACAACAGAATGGGCCATAGTAATAATAAATGAGTCTTTCCTTGAGGGTAGATTTCCATCCGCCCTCAAGGAGACACTCATTAGGCCCATAAGAAAGAAACCTAGTTTGGCGGCGGACGAAATTGGCAATTATAGGCCCGTCGCCAATGTTTCTTTCATGAGCAAAGTGGTTGAGAGGGTGGTGGCCGATCAGCTCCAGGCTCACCTGGACGAAACGGATGCCCTGGATCCATTTCAGTCGGGCTTCAGGCCGCGCCATGGTACTGAGACGGCATTGGTCGCCCTGTACGATGACCTGTTGAGGGAGGCCGACAGGGGCAAAATCTCCCTGCTGGTCCTCCTCGACATCTCGGCGGCCTTTGATACCGTCGACCACGGTATCCTCCTGGGGAGGCTCTCTGAGTTGGGAATTGGTGGCTCGGCACTTGCCTGGCTCCGTTCCTTCTTGGGGGACCGTCCCCAGGGAGTTCAGCTTGGGGAGAGCGTCTCGGCCCCGTGGAGTCTCAATTGTGGGGTTCCACAGGGGTCGATTATCTCCCCAATGCTGTTTAACATCTATATGAGGCCGCTGGGTGGGGTCATTAGGGGATGTGGGGCTTCGTGTCATCAATATGCCGATGACACCCAGCTCTACATCTCCTTTTCACCAACTGCAGGTGATGCTGTCCTTTCCCTTCAGCGTTGCCTGGGGGCCGTACTGCAATGGATGCAGGAGAACGGACTGAGGCTGAATCTGGATAAGACAGAAGTTCTGAGGGTGGGTGCCCCCGTGGTAGGTGGCTTGGGTGGCTCTCTCACATTTGGGGGGACCACCTTGGCCGCGAAGAGTGGGGTCCGCAGCCTCGGCATATATTTGGACCCGACGCTCACCATGGAAACTCAGGTGGCGTCGGTAGCCCGCACTGCATTTTTCCATCTTTGGCGGATTGCCCGGCTGCGACCCTATCTCGACATGGGGGCGCTCACTACCTTGGTGCATGCGCTCGTAATCTCAAGATTAGATTACTGTAACGCGCTCCACGTGGGGCTGCCTTTGAAGCTGACACGGAAACTTCAGGTGGTGCAGAATGCGGCGGCCAGGCTCCTTACAGGAGTGAGAAAATATCAACACATCTCTCCAACTCTGGCCGCATTGCATTGGCTGCCCATCTGTTTCCGTGTCAACTTCAAAGTTTTAATGCTTACTTATAAGGCCCTAAACGGTTTAGGACCTCAATATTTGGCGGAACGCCTCCTCCCACCAAGGTCTACCCGGATCACCCGCGCGAGTCAGGAGGTGAGGCTGAGGAGCCTGACGCCGAGAGAGGCCCGGAAGGAGAAGACACGAAACCGGGCCTTGTCGGCGGTGGCTCCTCGCCTCTGGAACAATCTCCCTCCGGCGATTCGCACGGCCCCCACGCTGGGCACCTTTAAAACCCAATTAAAAACATGGCTGTTTATTCAGGCCTTCCCTCCAGCCAACTCTTGATTTTTTTCTTACATTTCCTTTTTATCTTTACTGCTGTTCTTGTTTGATTATTATGTATTTGTCTACGTTTTATTATTTGATTTTATATTTGGAAGCCGCCTAGAGTGGTCCGGTGGGCCAGATAGGCGGGGTATAAAATAAATAAATAAATAAATAAATAAAAGAAGGGAGGAGTTACAAGTGCCTTACAACCAAGGAAGGAGGGAGAGGTGGTTTATATCTTGAGGTTTGGCTGCAGGGGATGGGGGTGAAGATAGAAAAGCCAGACATTTTAAAGCTTTTTAGCTTTGCCTGCTGGACAGAAGGCTTTAGCTTCAAAACGAGGACATGTCCTCGTTTTGCTGGACGTCTGGCAGCCCTACCCAGAAGGTAGCTTCCTGGCACCTTTAAGTTTTAACATTTACACAAATGATCAACCAACATTCCCATACTTCAAGAGTTTTCAGCTACAGTGGTGCCTCGCATGACAACGATAATTCGTTCCACTGAAATCGCTGTTAAGTGAAATCGTCATCATGCGAAAACAGTTCCCCATTGGAATGCACTGAAACCCATTTAATGCATTCCAATGGGGAAAATACCTCGTCCAGTGAAGATCGCCCATAGAGAAGCCATTTTGCTCCGATCAGGTGTTAAAATGGTTGCCCTGCAAAGCATGGGTCCGGAAAACACAGGGCAGCCATTTTGCAAAGCCGACGATCGTTGGAAAAAATCGTTGTCTTGCGAACAAACGGTTCACGAAACACGGACCAAATCGTCATCAAGCGGAAATTGCCCATAGGAATGACTGTTTTGATCGCTAAAGCGATCGCAAAAAGTCATCGCAATGCTGATTCGTCATCCAGTGGGGTCATCTTCTAGCGAGATACCACTGTATGCTGAAAAATGTACCTTGACAATCCAGGAGGAAACCTTTGAGGACATCAAGCATTAGCTAATTTCTGCATTATAAGATCTTTCCTTACATTATAAAAACAACCAGCTGAAACCAAACCCTTTAAAAACACAGGTCTATGCCTTCTACTTAAAGAACAGAGGAAGCTCTGAGTTAGCTGGGCAAAATTTTGGAACACTGCCCTATCTCCAAGTATTTTTTTCATCACCCTGGATCAAACCCGGAACTACAGAAAACATTGTCTAAACTCCAAGCAGAAAATTGCCATCAGAAATAACCTATTTAGGGAACTGTCTAGGTCAGACTTTGGTACACACCCACAAACAATAGCAATGCAAATCTTCACAGCAGAACAAACCAGTTATATATGGGAAAAATCAGTATATGCCAAACATGCTCTTAATGACTCATGCAGAGTTATTACTGGCTGCCTGAAACCTACCATCACCATTATTTGGCTGGCATTGCTCCTCCAGAAGTGTGTCAAAAGGTGCTAGCAAATAACGAATGAAATAATGTAATACAGCACCAAACCGATTCACTTCACCAAACTCATTCATTTATTAGACAATGGCTAAAACCCAATAAATGTTTTCTGCACACATCTCAAGTTCTAAATATTAAACCTGAAGAGCCTAGAGTAAATATGGAAAACAAAAACAACACATCTTGCCATATGGGTGAATTTTGAAGAGTGTCTCCCACCAGGACAAGTCTCTGTCTGGACCATCTGGAAGTCACTTCATAGATTTCAAAGTGAAGTAGGAATATCAAAGAAAGTTCAAGTAAAATGGGGCTATTTGGATACAGGACATATTTTCTGGGATTATGGAAAAATGCAGTCAATGCTGTACTCATGTACATGTAATTCCCCCTGCAGTGTGTACAAAGGAAGATGCACCAAATGGCTGAGGTAGCCTGCTTCTGGTCAAAAATAGTCTGATTATCCTAAAATTTAAATTTGTTTTTAAATTTACCTATCTTTCACATACATCCATAATTTTAAACTGTGCAATGCTCTGATATGAATAAATAAAGAAAGCCTGAACAGAACTAATTTGTTGGCAATCTTCAATCCCTTCATCAGAAAAAAATTAAATGAATAAATAAATAAGACACTTATTTTTTATTACTGCTATGCTGACAACAGACAAACAACCCTAATAAATGGCTGAATGTTTGAAAATGTAATTTTTAAACAAAGGGACTCATTTGATTCTTGAAAAGCAGACATGTTACAGTGAATTTTACTTTTCAGCCATTTCTGATAACTGTGGGTGAAGGAAAAATATTTTTCATCAAGCTGCAAATTGTTATATTTAGTGATGTATTTTCTAATGGTATTCTGATTGTTCCCTCAGAAATGAATCTCCTTAGCAATTTTTTTCTAAACTGAAGTTTATGTTTGTTGACTATATGGACTGACTCAGAACATGAAAGAGACTATAGTCCTACACCTGGAAATAAGATCCACCAAACTCACTGAATGTACAGTACTTCTGAACTAATGTGCATAAGATTGCAATTTTTAAGAAATCCACTCTTCACCTCAGAAATCCCTAATGTTTTAAAACCAAACTCACCATTTCAGATTTTACTTCTTTTATTGGAACTTCTGTTTTGCCAATGCTTTTTTATAAATAGGAAAGAAAATTAATTGGCAACTGTTGTAAATCATGTCGTACCTTCATCTATTGATGCTTCACTACTGTACCCATCATATTCTGCAGAAAGAGGGCTATATTTTTGTCTGGTTTCCCAAATATAGTTTTTCTGTTGTCTGTTATCACCTGCTGGTGGTCTTGAACTTTGCGTTCTGGACAAGGCTTCATGGTATTTACCCAGTGCTTCATCTTCACTTTCAGATGATGAACCATGCTGATCCTTATTTATATATGAGTTATCTATTAATGGGAGAGGAAAGAAAACACTGATAAAAAATGGAAACTTATAACAAGCAGAATGAAGGCACATGCTAATATTTCATTGGTTAACCCTTAGACATTACTACATTTTCAAAAAATATGATTTACCTTTTAACAAAGTTATGCAATAACTTGAATTTCAAAACAAGCACAGCATGAATATATATACCTTGCATTTCTACTCTTACAATACTGGGTGCAAAGCATTTACTGAGAAAATAATTAGGTTTTTTAAAAAACAGAGGTATTTTCCAAAACATATGTTTTTTATCATGGCCCACAGGGATCAGGAAAGTTTTTTCTCTGTGCATGTGATTTTGCTTTTCTTCATTAAATCTCCTTAGACCCTTACAAACTGTTTCTGTCTGTTCCTAGCAAGAAAACTAACAAATTATAAACTCTAAAAACTTGATAAAAGGATTAATTCAATTACTCATATTACTCAACTTGAGGAATGATGTCTTCAAAACAATAAGTTAAATTTATTTACAGCTTCATAAACTAGAGGTTATCTTCACTTTTCTTCACTGTGCTATAACTGGTTAAAAAATTACATTATTCCTTTGACTTTTAGAAAATTATTTTAATTTGTGATACAACACATTGACTATGATTTCTATGTTTTATTGACCATGACAAAGTAGTACACATAGCTTGAAATCTGTTTGATTTCCTGACATTATTTCTTATACATCTATCTACCTTTGCACGTTTTTATGCTGATCCATTAATATAGTGAAAAAACCCAAATATTTCAATTTCAAAAGTCATGTACAAAAACATTCATATTCAATGTAACTGACACAAGGACCCAGCAAAACTAAGGATAACAGAAAGAAAATAACAGAAAATAGATTTAAAATAAGTAGCATCAGTCACAACCGAACATGTTTAATTGGTTCCAAGGGATACAAATAAAATTATTTAAAGCACATTTTAGAGTGTTGTACCACATGGTTATGTAAGAAAAAGATATCTGTGCAACTGGTTTTTCTTCTCCTTTTCCCTTGGATCCTAGGTCAAGGAGCCTTCTTGAACAGTTTGGCCTGCAATGCTATAGAGGAATTCCCTGAAATCAGTTTTAGTAAAGGATGCATTTGCAGAATTTGCATTATTGTATGACATAGTGGTTATACAAGTGGCCTATAATTTACTGGGCAGTATTTTCAAATCAGCAGGAGCTGCAAGGTGGGAAAGAGAACAAAAGATCTTCTTTCTAGATGTACAACCATGGGTACAAACATGAGAAGACAGTATAAGTATAAAAAAGAATTTTACTCAAAAGATTGTTTTATAGATCATTACAAATGAACTCCATAAAACAATTGGAAAAAGAAGTATGTAGTATAAGATCCAGGAAAGGCCAAATGGGTAGACTACTACGTATGACACCTCACCTTTTTCTGGTGTCTTCTCACTACCCACTTCTTTTGAAAAATGGTCTGATTCTTTAGTCTCTTCCCTTGTACTTCTTTTTGAAACAGTAGTTGGAACATTTTCCTTCTGCTTTGTCACAGATTGTCTGTGGCCATTGGAAAGTGTTTTGCATCTTTCTTTTATTCCAGGAGCACCATGTACTTTTTTAGACTTTGACTCTGACAATTTTGGTGTTTGTTCTTCACTTGTTTCCAAATTCCTGGATACAACACCATGCCCTTCATTAGAGTTCCTGAAGTCAGTTCCTGCTGATATTTCTTTGACATTTTTGTGGAACTGCTCCTTAGATAGCTTGAGCACTGCATGTGACTCTTTACTTTGGTCCTTACAAAGGGATTCTTCTTGTCTACGTGTACTAGTCTTTTCTAAAAAGGTAGTATTTTCCAAGTCATCATTTTTTGTGTGTTTTATTGAATTATTCAATTCCTTGAAGACCTTTCCATCACTAAGAAGCGCATTAGGTTCAACAGCGTTTAGATTATGTTGCAGTTTGGCTTTGTTATGATGGAATTCTCTGCCACCATTTGTACTTTGTTTTAAAGAATCAATTTGTCTGTGTTTTAGTTCTGCATTAATCTCTGTTTTGCTCATACGTTTTTCTTTCTCATGACTTAACTGAGTGCTAATTTCTTCTGTACCTATTGTATATTTATCATCTTGTGCCATAGAAGTATCATCTTTTCGAAAGCTATTGATCATGCTTGTTACCTGTTCTGTAACTGAATCAGCTACTGTATAGCTGACATCACCAACAGCACTAGTTATATCATCAACGGCATTATTTAATGTGTCAACCAGAGAAGACACAGAAGGAAGGTTCAGATTTTGTTTAAAATTTTGCTGAAAAGTTTTGAAAAATGCCATGTTTCCAATGTTAATTAGTAAAGCAGTATTTTAAAAGAAGAGATAATGTTTTGTGCCTGTTCAAAGTTCTATCTTGCAAATTTAAGGACAGTGCAGTTTAGTTCTTTTTCTGAAATCTTTTATCATAAAGGTGATAAATAGTACTAAATATTTTCAATGTAAGGCCAAAATATTTATAACATAAATAGATGTTTAAAGTATTATATGGAAAGTGATGGTTTTAATTCTATACCTGCAAAGAAAAAGTTTGAATATATTCAAATAATATACTATAAAAAATATGTTCCTATTCTACAGTTATGTTGTCAATGACATGAAGAAATAAAAGAGATCCATCCAACCATTTCTGAGATTCAGTTGGATTTTGTTTGTAATGGGAAAATGTGATTGTTCTCTTACTCTAATCCATATACAGTATTTATGATGGCTGCCATGTAATTTATTATTTTTAACTGAGAAAGAGAAAACATCTGTTTCTTTCTAATATTTAAAATCGCAGCACCAAAATTAAGTCCACATAATTATATAATTCTGATTAAGCAGTACATGTTGGTTCAAAACAGTATTTTGAACTTTAAACAATATTTACTTATTCAAGGCATGCTTGTATTCCTTTACATAGTATGACAGTAGGCCACTGATGTCTTTGAGAACACACCATAACACTTAATACTTACAAAGTTTGTCCTGTGAATTTTTTCTGGCAGTGTATCGTATACTGAAGTCTGAGAAGCCTCCAACATTTTCAAAACACATCTTCTTGTTAATATACAGAAAAAGAATCAATAACAGGATAATAAATACTCCAACTGCTGACAGAAATCCAACTGCCTCAGGAGATACTAGAAGAAACATAAACAATGAGTAGACTAGAAAGTCAGTACAGTACATTTTATAAAAATCAAACTATCAGTCACAAGCAATCCAAAATTCACAATGGCTGAAATCCTGTTGCTTTGAGTAATAGGTTGTGCTGGCATAGGCTCATTCATTCACTGGTGATTTGGTGAGTCAACTCCTCAGTAAGTTCCATCGATTCAAATGGGCATATGCTAAAGTAAGTTACAGCTAGAGTACAGTCCTCCACCAGTCCTCCAATGGTGCTTCCCCAGCTCCCTACCTGGTAAGTAACTTTTTTAAAAAAAAAATTCCCATAGGAACATATTAATTAAATTTGAATTCATTGCTATGGGAAACGTACCTCGCAAGCCGAAAATATCTTCATCTTGCGGGGCACAAAAAACTCACAAGACGCTTTCGTCTTGCGAGTTTTTTGTTGCCCGAGGCATTCGTTTTGTGAGGTATCACTGTAAAATGTTTTCTACTAGCATTGTTGCCAAGAGGAAAACTACTTTAATTTACGATTCTTCCTGAAAGCACAAAAGTTCTACCTTAACTGGTCACAGCTAGATGCTACTCATCATGAGCAAGATAAGTGCTGAAGAGCATAAGCACCAAAAGTGAACTATAAAGATTGTCCTGAAAGAATCTTAGGAGGAAGGGGAGGCAACCTGTAAATGATACTTTTTTCAAACTCATAGAACACGAAGATGGAGAAGATGAATGACAATGAAGATAGAGTAAAATGGTAAGTTTTGACAAACGTAAGCTCCAGCCAGCATTCCAAGAAGTTTCTTCAACAGCTAAAACAAACTTAAGGAAAGAGGCCAGATACACATGCACACATTGCGGTTGGGACAAGTCTAACAATCTTTTCTTTAAGCTCTAGAAAATTCCAAGGAGCTTCTGCACAGGGACAAGAAACCCATATGTGTGATTTACGAAGACCACAAAGTAGAATAACATGTTTCCTACGAGCATTGTTACTGAAAGTAAAACTGGTTTAATTTATAATTCTTCTAGAAGGGGCAAAAGTTCTGCCCCAGCTAGTCACAGCTCATCATGACCAAGATCAGTGCTGAACAGCATAAGCACCAGATATGGGATATTCATATTCATTTCCCAGGGGAGAAACAAATTTCTCTGCCTCCCTGCAATGCTGACCACTGAGCAGTTAAGTGGGAAGACTCATCATCCGAGTGGTTGGCTGTACAGGGAGGTAGGGAAAACAAATATGAATATCCCATGTCTACTAAGTACCTAAAATGAACTTTAAAGAGGCACATCCCAGTGCCAATTTTCAGTAACTTTTATCATCCTATCCTGCAGTTTATATTATTCAAAGGTCAAACTAGGGTGATTTTAAATATGTAATGCTTCATTTCCTCCACTGTCTGTAATATCACTGCAGATAATTCTCCAAGTTCAAAAATTACTTTGCTAGCAGGACTGACTGAATACAGTGGTGCCTCGCATAACGAGCGCACCGTTTAATGATGAATCCGCATAGCGATGCGGATTTTGCGATCACTAATGTGATTGCATACCGATGTTTTAATAGGGCAAAAATCGCTTTGCGACGATCGGCAAGCATTTCGCTTACCAATCTTCGCATTGCAATGGGGGAACAGCTGTTCGGCGGTTCCAAAATGGCCACCGGAACACCCAAAATGGCCGCCGGAACACCCAAAATGGCTGCGCACAGGATGGGGGAACATCGCAGAATGGTGAGTTTTGGGCCCATTTGGCCCAATGGGCTTTTCTGTTCCGTTTAGCGATGTTTCCCCATAGCGAAGGTTAATCCGGAACGGATTAATCCGGAACGGATTAACCTCGCTATGCGGGGCACCACTGTATTTTTAATTTGATGATTCCTCTATAATACCATTACCTGAATGGGACTGAAGGTGGCTGCATATTTCAGTGTGCTGGAGCATCTAAGGATTAGGGGTTCAGTTCCCCACTGAACCTCACAGGGAAAAAACTAGCATGTGTGGCCTTGAGCTGCATGATCCCACAGCAACACCAAAAGGAAAGGCTACTAAACCACTTCTGAGTATACTTGACAACATGTCATCATTATCATCATCATTAGGACTGTAACAACAACCCGACATGCTATAAGCGGTTACAAACAAGCCTCTTTAGGAAGAACATGAGGCAGAAATTAAGAAGCAGATTTTATTGAAAGGCATTACAGAATATTCTAATTAATTTGTACTTAAAGAACATTAAGACATACTTAGTCCTTAAAGACTGGTTAATAATACATTCTTTAATTGCACAGCCTTGTTGTTTTGTAGTGACAGAAACACCTGTCAGTAGTTAAAAGTATCCGTAATTTCATACAGAGGAGTATATATGGCATAACACACTCTACTACGTCCTATAACTATGTGTGAGGGTTCAAATGGGGTCTCTTCTGGTTTTGACATAGACACCAGAGGCTCATGAATTACAAAATCAAAACTGGGTTTTATTGAAACATTGAACAACAGGTCCTTTGATTCTAACTCTACTCCAACATTGTCTCTCGTGACCAATGGGTCCAACGAGGGCATCCAAACATCCTTGTTAAATGGATTAAACTCAGAGTCATTCCAGGGACCCTTGGTAAAGGGATTATTGTCATCCAAGTCCAAAGAGTCCATTCCTGGGTCTATCAGCGGTACATTCTCCTTGTCTCTCTTCTCGGGATCGAAGGGATCCTCCTCTCTTTGTACAGGAGCCCACGGTCCGACAAGAACCCTCTCCGATGGGCTTCCTCCAGCCTCCATGCTCTCCTCCCTCTCCACAGCTTCCTTCTCCTCTCTCAATCTCCGGTGCCACTCACGCGCCTCTGATTCCCCCCAATATGAGGGTTGTGGAGGCAGTACTCTCCTTCTCCTGCAGTCTGCCTCCTCCCTGGGAACCCGGACCTTTTCACACTTTCCGGTCCAGGGATCTTCCACCTATATTAATTCCCAAACCCCGTGTATATTGTCCCTTGCTCCTTTTATAGCCCCTGTTCCTGCCTCCACGGTGGTTCTGCCCCTTTCTTTTTTCCCCACCATTCCCCTCTCAGTCTGAGTGGCTATGCTGTAGTTATTTTAGCAAACCCCTGTTCTAGTTCCCAGGTGTCCACTTCCCGTTGTACTGTCGCGACGGGTGATGCAAGTGGGTCTGTTTGCACTTCTTGTTCTATCCTAAGGGAGGATGACTCTCCGGGGAGGGCTTCTACCCCCTCGCACCGTGTCTCACACTATGAATGTATAAACATCATTAGTATTACATAAAATACTAAATTTAACATTAAGCTACAGTGGTGCCTCGCTTGACGACGTTAATTCATTCCAGCGAAATCGCTGTAGAGCAAAAATGTCAAACGAAACAAAAAAAAACACCATTGAAACGCACTGAAAACCATTCAATGTGTTCCAATGGGCTGAATACCTGCTTGTCCAGCGAAGATTCTCCATATGGCGGCCATTTTCGGTGCCTGTATAGCGAGGAATCCATCCTAGAAAACAGCGGGGGGGGGGGGCATTCTGAAAGCCGCTGGCCATTTTGAAACCCGACGATCAGCTGTTTGCTGATCGTCGCAAAGCGAAAAATCGGTTCCCAAAATGGAACCAATTAACCTGAAGCAAAATTCTCCCATTTAAACCATCATTTTGTGATCGCTTTTGCAATCGCAAAAACGTCAATGTTAAGTGGATTCGTCGTTAAATTACAGCTTAGCGGGGCACAACTGTAATAGGAGAACACTATTACTATTTGGTATTTTTTAAAAGGCTACACTATCTGTACAGTCCTTTGCAGAAGCACTGTATTTATGGACATTCTTTGAGGCAATTAATACCTTACTAAAGAATGAAACTTTAGCTTCAAATTTGTTAATAATTAATCTAATTTTAACGCCAACTGCACATCTTTAGAAATTATCTGTCTTGCATCAGTTTGCATCTGTGTCCATCTTTAGCCTTTTAAAAATCTTAAATATAACATCTGTCCTGAATGTATGTTAATAGTTTAGCTTAAAAATGAAATTAAATGAAAAAGAAAAATGAAGAAAGAAAATGTAAAATATTCTCTTTCTGTGTGAGGCCACATGCAATAGAGTATATTATGATACATATGCTCCTCTGTATAACATTAAGCATTTCACTTTTTATAAATGAAATACCAAGCAACATACATGATCAGACAGTAATAGTAACCACTGTTCAAATAAAATGCAATATTTTTCACAGTTATGCAGACCATGCATTCCATTCATAATGCATCTAAAGTTAATACCCCATGATATTATTGTTTCCTGAAAAATACTACAACCGATTTAGGACACATTTCATAATGGTTATCTGTTTACAGTGAGAAGGGAATATTCTTGAAATTGGACAACTCCACATACTCAGTTAATACTGTTAAACAATTTATATTGTTCATAATCTTAAGAAATCCAGGGCATATTTTCTGGTTGAATACAGTGAGCAGAGTAGAAGAAATAGCTTGAAAATGAGTACCATAAATGCACTCACTGTCTATGAAAAATCTAACACCAAGCACAGTAGCATTACCAATCAATTTACAATACAATCTATACTAATAAAAACAGTATTTAGAAACATACTACATTTCACTATGTTAAAACTGTATTTTTCAAAATTAAAATAAAACATGACTTTTTAAAAGAGTTGCTCACCAAGTCAGAAAATTAATATATCACTAACACATTTTTTAAAATTTCCTTCCAACACCAATTTCAACTATACTGGAACACTGTCCTTACAGATAGCAAAATTAATAATGATGCTATTAAGTTTTTAAAAATTGCCTTTAACTAACACAAAAGCATTCAGAAGCTTTTTCCTTACTTACATAAACTGCTGACTGTACTACTGCTCAATTGTGTATGCAACCATATATTTCTCGCACTACATGTCAATGACAGTTTAATTATTAATGTTGTCACTGTAATTGTATCTACCTTGTATACAAACTGGACTAGTACACACCTGATCTGAAACCCATGATAACCCTAATGAACATATTCGCATTTCTAAATCAACTCAATAGAAAATGTTATATGATTATAAAGCTAAACTAAAGAGGCATATTCAATAAGTAGAAGAATTAAGTCTACTTTATTAAACCACTGCATTTATCTCCAAAGAATCAAAATTATTAAAATATATATATAGGTGCACTAGGGTAACTGAGTAAGGAAATCGCCTTTTAAGAAGTCTTTAGAGAACAATACTCTGTCTTTATCCATATATCTCTCTGTTAGCCCACTGGATAAGTACAGTTATAATGTTAGCTGAATACACAACTTGTAATTTGTTCTCTAAGCTTAGTGAAGCAGTAACTTTTAAAATAAAAGTTAAAAGAGAACTAGTATCTACCTTACTATTATCTCATACTCCACCCCTAGCGTTTAACAAGGCTGTACGTATATTGTCTCCCTGCTTATTTAACTTATTTGCAGAATACATCTTGCAAAAGGCTAGGCTGGATGAAACCCAAGCTGGAATTAAGACAGCCAGAAGAAATATCAACAACCTCAGATATGCAGATGATACCACTCGCATGGCCGAAAGTGAGGAGGAATTAAAGAACCTCTTAATGAGGGTGAAAGAGGAGAGCGCAAAGAAATTAAAAGACGCCTGCTTCTTGGGAGGAAAGCGATGACAAACCTCAATAGCATCTTAAAAAGCAGAGACATCACCTTGCCAAAAAAAGTCTAAATAGTCAAAGCTATGGTTTTTCCAGTAGGGATGTATGGAAGTGAGAGCTGGACCATTAAGAAGGCTGACTTCCGAAGAATTGATGCTTTTGAATTGTGGTGTTGGAGGAGGCTCTTGAGAGTCCCCTGGACTGCAAGGAGAACAAACCTATCCATTCTAAAGGGAATCAAGCCTGAGTGCTCACTGGAAGGACAGATCCTGAAGCTGAGGCTCATATACTTTGGCCATCTCATGAGAAGAGAAGACTCCCTGGAAAAGACGCTGATGTTGGGAAAGTGTGAAGGCAGGAGAAGGGGATGACAGAGGATGAGATGGTTGGACAGTGTCATCGAAGCAACCAACATGAATTTAACCCAACCCCGGGAGGCAGTGGAAGACAGGAGGGCCTGGTGCACTTTGGTCCATGGGGTCACGAAGAGTCGGACACTACCAAGCAACACAAACAGTATTCAAACCCACCACAAAAATACAACAAATGTTACGGTCAGCAAAGGACAAAAGGGACCCCCTCACCACTGCAGGAGTATACCGGATACTTTGCAGTTGTGGACAGGTATATATTGGAACCACAAAACGCTGCATTCACACCAGAATCAAAGAACATGAGAGACACTGCAGACTAAAACAACCGGAAAAATCAGCAGTAGTTGAACATGCCCTAAAACAAATGACATGAAATTCTATTTCAAAGTACTGAAGTACTGGACAACACCAGCAATCATTATGTTAGACTGCACAGGGAAGCCATTGAAATCCATAAACATCAACAGAACTTCAACAAAAAAGAAGAAGGCCTTAAACTAAACAAGACCTGGCTCCTAATACTGAAAAATACAGCCTGCAAACAGTCAACGAACTCTACCCAGCCACAAGGATCAGGGATCATTGCACAAAAAAGCCCAGCTAACGACACACTAACAGTAACAGATAATCTCTCCCCCTTATCACAACAAAAACACGCTGATCACCCTATCTCCTGAAAATGACAAAGGCTGTTCCCACAGCTATAAATACTCAACTATCCAACAAACAGCAACAGAGCATGGACAGAGTTCCTATTCCAGTCCTCTGAAGATGCTGGCCACAGAGACTGGCGAAATGTCAGGAAGAACAACCTTCAAAACACAGCCAAAGAGCCTGAAAAACCCACAACAAACATAAGTGGAGGATGTTTGACCAAAAATAATATATCAGATCCGTGAGTGCGGTAATGATTCTCCACACGTCTTGAAATTTGCAAAGAAGTGGAAGGTTTTTCCCAAGACTCCTTAATCATATCCAACATAGAAGGGATGAAAGCCAGACTTAATGGGGACGATTTTTCCTAATTAATATCCTCAAAACCAAGATTGTATTTGCGAGGGGATGGTTGTTCAGTGTCCAATTCAAGTGATTTAGCCATGCATAGGATGAGTTGAGCATAGGAGGTGAAATCTTCAGACGGGGACGAGGGCATCAGAATCTGGAGTTGGCAAATTAGATGGTGATTCTCTGACTGATAAAAAGGAAGAAACTTGATTGGAAACTGTCAGTGCCAAAGAGGCACTGGAGATAGATAGACTTGGAGGAGGAGAACGGTGATGATCTTGAAACCTGATGGGTTGGTTGAGGGACCTGATGGTCAGAACGGGATTGGAATTCAGAAACAGACTGGCATGATTTTGGGACTGCTGAAATTTCAAAGTGTCGCCTCGAAGGGATGGTTTCATGCTGAACAACCCTATGGCAAGACGGAGCATGATCCCAATGCTCTTTTTTGGTAGTGTGTTTAGAGGCCAGTCTGGATGTGACATCAGCCTCTGGATGGCCATGACTTGATGAAATGCTCGGTAGTGAGACCGAAGGTTGGGCTCAAGCTGGAAGGTTAGCTTCTCTAGCCTCAGAAAGTGAGCCTTAAACTGGGACATCTCTGGATGAAGATTCCTCCAAAATGGGTGACATGCACCCATGCACTACTGGAGGGAGACATGCACTACTGGAGGCTCACAAAGCTGATGGGGTTTGGAAGCTCGTTTGGATTTCTTTTGCTTAGTTTTATTCTTATCTTTTTCTTAGAGCCAGATTGGGTCTCTGGGGAACTCTCTGAGGAAGAGTTCGACATTGAAGTCGATGTAGACATCGTAGTTGATTTTGGCTTGGTGGAGGACTTCAGTGATGGGGACAAGAGAGCCATGGAGGACTCAGAGCGAGCCTGAGGAACTGGAGTAAGTTCCACAGGTGGGCTAGCAGGCAGACTTGAGGGTGCCAAAGACCTTACCCAAAAATGCGATCTCAGTCATTGTAACCAGAGTTTCAAGGCTGGTTTTGTTAATTTTTTACACAAACGGGCAATTTTGCATTTGATGACAATCGCCCAAACAATACAAGCAACAATAGTGGCCATTGGTGAAATGTATTTTACTGGCACACGTCGTGCAATGCTTGAAAGGCCCTGAGGAGGCCATAAAAAGGGCGGGAATGGAAGGGGAGAAAAGAGAAAGACAAATGAAAATAACTCACAGGGAAACTTCTGCAAAGAAAAAACTTGATTCAGTCTGTAATTCAAAAGAGTAATCGTAAAGGCAGTCCAAGAATCAATATACCGTTAATAGAAATATAATCACTAGCTCAAAGTCAAGAAGTCCGATTTCAGCGGCGGCTAAAAGGAACTGAGGTAACGGATGGACAGAGTATACGCACCACGAGGCAATGTCCTACTAATCACGTCTTTTTAAGGTCTAGAATATTTCAAGAAGTCCTGCACGGGCACAGTAAAACCCATTTGTAAGGATTCACAGAGGCCAGGAAGAAGCAGCAGACATCACCTTACCGACAAAGGTTCGCATAGTCAAAGCTATAGTTTTTCCACTAGTGATGTACAGAAGTGAGAGCTTGATCATAAAGAAGGCGGGCCGCTGAAGAATCAATGCTTTTGAACTGTGGTGCTGGAGGAGACTCTTGAGAGTCCCCTGGACTGTAAGGAGAACAAACCTATCTGTTACATAACAGCACTGATGTTACCTGTCTGTCATGGGTTTGGAGGGAAAGTTCCATCCTATGGGGAGTGGAAGGCGGGACATCAGGAGGAGGGGCTGTACTGTATAAATATGTGATGCCTGTGTGGTGAAGAGTAGATGCTGAGACAGACTGTGAGACACTGGGTTGGGACGAAGCAGCAGCTGGGGAAGAAGAAGCTGTTGTGGGAGTCTGTGTGTCTGACAGGGTACTACTGTGGGTCAGAGTACCACCCTGATAGGTTCAGGGGTCTGTTGGTTAGCCAGAACTGATGGGTTCAGGGTCTGTGCTTTAAGTTAAAGGTTCTAGGTGAACCAAACTGTATGCTTGTGTGTGTGAGAATAAGCCACGTTACTTTATTTTATTCACCTGATTGTTTTATTTACCCTGTTTGTATTTAAAATAAACCTTATTCTTTTGTTGTTTAAAAATCCATCCCTGGTCTGTGTGACTTATTATAGGGAATGGTTGGTGGCAGCTTAGTAACTGTGTGATAGATACCAGTAGGTCTGGGTTTGTCACATTGATTGGTGTCCAGCGTGTGGGATACGACTGGTCCAGTTGTCCAGCGGTCCAGCAAAGCCTTGGCAAGTGTGCCCAGAGCAAGGGGGGTCTAGTCAGGGACAGTCTGAGGCGCGTAGGTAATCTTCTAGGTGTACCTCACGGGGAGGTGCACTAGTGGAAGAACGTGCCAACTGGGGAGACTTAGATTAAGGTGCTCTGAGGCAGCCTAGTTTTGGCGGGAAAACGCTGAGGCAAAACTGCGTAGCAACAGCGAGCTAGCTTGCCAGCTGAGAGGCCCAGCAGAGGGGGGTAGGCTCTGACTCGATACTGTTACAAATTTAGTGCTGAAGAACAGCAGCCTAGGGAGAGCTGGTTCTGAGGCAAAAAGGAAAAAAGTGGTCGTTTTATTTTGAGGCTTGACTTTTTAAAGCAGCCTGTTCTGAGGGGGGTTATGCCCTTGACTCGAAGCCAAGTAGCAGACATGAGTGAAGTGAAAGACCCCCAGATTGACCAAGGTTCTGAGGATGAATTTGGCTCAGTGCAGGGTGACAGCACAGGAGAGCAGGACCCAGAACTCAGGAAAATACTCCTAGCCCAACAGCATGAACTGAGGGTGAGGGAAATGGAGGAAAGGTTAGAGAGAGCGAGAATGGAGAGGGAAGAAAGAATGGAGAGAGAGAGAATGGCGTTTGAATTAAGAAAACTGGAACTGATGAACCAGAACAATAATAATAATAGGGATTCTGAGGGAGGCCAACTGTCTAAGGCTGACCTGAAGAAATTCCCTGTGTACCACAAGGGAGATTGTCCTGAGGTGTTCTTTTCCTTAGTGGAAAGAGCGTTTGTGGACTTCTCAGTGAGGGAAACTGAGAAGATGACCATCATGCGATCTTTAATCAGTGGTAGCCTGGCTGAGGTTTATGCCGAGATGCCTGAGGAATTGATGAAAGATTTTGCAGAGTTTAAAAAACTGGTGTTTGCAAGACATGGGATAAATGCAGAGCAGCTGAGACAAAGATTCAGGTCCCTCACTAAAAAACCAGAACAGACTTTTACCCAAGTGGGGGCCCAATTGGTGAGGCTGCTTGAGAAATGGCTGTCGCAGGAGGGAACAGAGACCTATGAACAGCTTAAAGACTTGATAGCCCTGGAACAGTTCTATTCAGTTCTGCATGGGGAATTGAAATTCCAGGTGAGGGAAAGGAAACCGAAATCTGTGGCAGCAGCCGCAGAGATCGCAGATTTTATCTCCCAAATAAGAAAGCCCTTGGGTGAGGGGAAATCTGTAGGTAAACCCAAAGAAACCTACAGCAAGTACTCTCAGGGACCAGGGAAAAGCCAGCAAGGGGGAGGGGCCCATGGTGAAGGGAAGCCCTCAGGCATGAAACCAAGCCCTCAGAATTTGGAGGGAAAACCGAAACAAGAGGAGAGAGAATCCAAATACACTAGAAAATGCTATTTCTGTCAGGGAAAGGGTCATCTGATCTCAGAGTGTGAGAAATTGAAGCAGCTAAAAGGAATGGTGCCTCAGAATTCTAGTGGGACCAAGCCAAAAGCTGTGTTCTGTGTCCAGAAAGAGCAAAGCTCATTGTCACAGAGGGAGCCTGTTGCCATGACTACTCAGTCTGGAACAGCTACCTCTGCTGATCAGGCTGAGGAAAATGGTCCTCTTATGGAGGTGAAGCGCTGCTTGCTGATAAAAACAGATTCTCAGTTGTTTGAGACAGCAGGGGTGGACGTAGGAATACTTGACCGTCAGTATAGGGGGCTGCGGGACACTTGTTCCCAGGTAACCCTGTGCCATCCAGATATCATCCCTAGGGAGTTTATAATCCCAAATGAGAGCATGAAGGTGGCAGGGATTGAGGGCCAGGTAATCTCTCTGCCAGTAGCAGAGGTACCTGTCAACTTTCAAGGCTGGAGGGGAGTTTGGCGGCTAGCGATTTCATCGACTCTGCCAGCAGCCGTGCTCGTGGGAAATGACCTGGCTGAACATGTGAAACGGGTGCTAGTGATTACACGCTCACAAGCCACCACAGGGACAGTTCAGGGGGGTAATGATGAGCCAGAGACGGAAGCAGAGGGGAGTTCAGAAGCTGTGGTGGAAACCTTAACCACAGACAGCAGATTTGGACAGGAGCAGAAGGCAGACGCCACTCTCCAAAAGTGTTTTGAACAGGTGACTGACGCCCAGCTAACACCTGAAACCCCAGTGAGATTTCTGGAGAAAAAGGGGATTTTATATAGAGAGACCCTGAGGAATATCTCAAAAGGGGGAGATGGGATCAGAAGTCAGCTAGTGGTACCTGAAAAGTATCGCCCCATGATCTTACAAAGGGGGCACTCTGACATGTTTGCTGCACACTTAGGGGTGAAAGGGCCCCTTGATTTGATCAAGCAAGGTTGGGGGCAGATCGCCCAGGGTGACCCACAAGACGTTGTGACTTACATAGACACCTTGATGAATGACCTAAGGAGAAACCTAGAGCTATCAGCAGAGACCCTGCCAGCTCAAAAGGTCAGAAAGAAAGCTTGGGATGACCAGGAAGGCAGGGAGAGGCGCTTTAACCCAGGGGAGGAAGTGCTTTGGCCTAGGCTCTGCAGAGAGAGCAAACTGCAGCTGGGTAGCCCAGAAATAAAATACTTAGGTCACATGGTAGGGGGAGGAATGATAAAACCCCTGGAGGCCAAAATAGAAGCTGTTCGAGATTGGCCTAGACCCACCACCAAGAGAAAAGTCAAATCATTTCTTGGGTTGGTGGGCTACTACAGAAAGTTCATCCCGAGGTTTAGCGAGATTGCGGCTCCGCTGACCGATCTGACGAGGAAGAAGGCTGATGACCGCATCCCGTGGACCAGCGACTGTGAGGCGGCGTTCCAGAGGTTGAAGGAGGCGTTAATCAACTATCCTGTCCTGCGTGCTCCAGACTTCGACCGGGAGTTTATCATCTACACCGATGCGTCTAACAGCGGGGTAGGAGCAGTTCTGTGCCAGGAGGATGAGAATGGTGACCAGCATCCAGTGTCCTACCTGAGTAGGAAACTTCAAAAAGGTGAGAGACATTTGGCAACCGTGGAGAAGGAGTGTTTGGCCATAGTCTACGCGATCCAGAAGGCCAAGCCTTACATCTGGGGAAGACATTTTGTTCTGTGTACTGACCATTCACCATTGCAATGGTTAAAGACAATGAAAACCCACAATAGCAAACTTATGAGGTGGGCTTTGAACTTACAGGACTATGACTTTGAAGTGAAGGTGGTCAGAGGGTCAGTGAACTGTGTTGCTGACGCCTTATCAAGAAGACCTGAAGACTGAAGACGGCGAAAGAACATGGACTATATGTATATAATGAAAACAAAAAGTTAAAATGTACCTGGTTTTGAATTTGGTTGGTATTAATAAAGGTAAATTGATGTACTGTATATGGTAAAATGTTTAAATGCATATTTGCTATGGTTAACTTGGAGTGTAAGTATATGTAAGTATTATATGGTATGTATAAATGTTGTTGTGTATTTTATGCAGGTTGTTTTTTGGGTGAAAAGCACTTTTAGCTTTCCCCCTACAAAACAACTTTTAAAGAGGGGAGGTGTTACATAACAGCACTGATGTTACCTGTCTGTCATGGGTTTGGAGGGAAAGTTCCATCCTATGGGGAGTGGAAGGCGGGACATCAGGAGGAGGGGCTGTACTGTATAAATATGTGATGCCTGTGTGGTGAAGAGTAGATGCTGAGACAGACTGTGAGACACTGGGTTGGGACGAAGCAGCAGCTGGGGAAGAAGAAGCTGTTGTGGGAGTCTGTGTGTCTGACAGGGTACTACTGTGTGTCAGAGTACCACCCTGATAGGTTCAGGGGTCTGTTGGTTAGCCAGAACTGATGGGTTCAGGGTCTGTGCTTTAAGTTAAAGGTTCTAGGTGAACCAAACTGTATGCTTGTGTGTGTGAGAATAAGCCACGTTACTTTATTTTATTCACCTGATTGTTTTATTTACCCTGTTTGTATTTAAAATAAACCTTATTCTTTTGTTGTTTAAAAATCCATCCCTGGTCTGTGTGACTTATTATAGGGAATGGTTGGTGGCAGCTTAGTAACTGTGTGATAGATCCCAGTAGGTCTGGGTTTGTCACACTATCCATTCCGAAGTAAATCAACCCTGAGTGCCTACTGGAAGGACAGAACCTGAAGCTGAGGCTTCAGTACTTTGGCCATCTCATGAGAAGACTCCCTGGAAAAGACCCTGATGTTGGGAAAGAGTGAAGGCAAGAGGAGAAGAGGACGACAGAGGACGAGATGGTTGGACAGTGTCATCGAAGCTACCAACATGAATTTGACCCAGTGGAAGACAGGATGGCCTGACGTGCTCTGATCAGTGAGGTCACAAAGAGTCAGACACGACTTAATGACTAAACAACAACAGTTATCTTAGCTAGTACTAGAATTGTATCACAGAAAAGCACTCAATAACAATGCCAAGTAGGTAGGGAAAGGACATGCTCCTAGAGCTAATGTAATTTTTTACAGGCAAGCTGATAAATTGCACTTTACACAGAACTGAGTTCCACCATTTGCCTAGACTGACAGATATTACCATAGCTTGGAAAAGTTACTTCTTTACACATCCTAAAACTCTTCATCCAACATAGCCATTGAATATGCTGACTGGGGCTTTCTCGGAAGTGTGGCTCAAAAAAGTAACTTGTCCAAACTCTCCCTCTTTCTGAAAAAAAAAAAGTCACAATTTTCCATTTATAAGTGACCCAATGTATAAGTTGACCCCCCCTTTTCTAACCCCAAATTAGAAAATTTGATCCCTGCTTTTCCCTTCCTTTTGCTAAGCCATGGAGTTTAGCAAAAAGAAGGGAAACACAGGGATCAAAGGATTCCCTTTGTCCACCGCTTTTCCTTGCCTTTTGCGAAGACACTGGGCTAAACAAAAGGGAAGGGAAGACTCCCTTTGGGTAAATGCTGCACGATCGCAGCCCTTTGATCCTGAAGTCCTTTCATGGCTGCTTCAGGATTAAAGGGCTGGGATTGTGCAGCCCTTTCATGGCTGCTTTACCCACTTCCTAAGCCCCGTGGGGCTTAGAAAGTGGGTAACACAGCTGTGAAAGGGCTGAACAATTGCAGCCCTTTGATCCTGAAGCAGCCATGAAAGGGTGCTTTACCCGAAGGGAGCCTTCCCTTCCTTCTGGCTAAGCCCACTGGCTTCGTAAAAGGCAGGGAAAAGCGCCTGCCTTCCATGTATAAAACGACCCTCAATTTTTTGTCTAATTATTTAAGAAAAAAGTGTCATTTTATACATGGCAAAATACGGTAATTTTAATTTCCTAAACCAACCAAGCATCAGAAAATAATACCCTATTCTCCCATCTCCAAAGTTGCATTCCACTTAGTCCTTCCTTTATAAAAATACATTCTTTCCCTCCCCTTTAGGCCCTATTTTGCCAGGCAATAGTGATGGGGGCAATAATAGCACATACGGAGAAATGAGAAGTTCCCCTCTTACCCTTACATCCTGGCATTTTATGAACCACACCAAATTAATGCATCCCATGACCTATGAGATAGCAATTTCAGATAGGGATGAGATTTTTAAAATTAAAGAACTTCTATTCCCATACCTCTGCTTGGGGGGACCTATTTCTGAACTAGGGGAAAACAGTTATTTAATTCTGAAAATCCCATTTTCAAACAAAAAGATCTTTAGAATATATAAATGTCAAGAACACCCTTATTCCTATAATTTTTGGTGCTATTGTACTTCATTACAGGTTTCATACACAGTTCATGAATTAACCATTAGATGGCACTATAGGTCAACAGAAATACCAAAAACAAAGTACAGTACTGTACAGTACAACTTTACACCCAAGGAATCTCCATAGAGACAGCCCTGTTAATCTAGTCTCTGTCAGCAAAAATAGCAGTCTTCCTGGCATCTTTAAGATCAACAAGATTTATTTGGCTTAAGGTTTTTACAGGCTATAACTCACTTCTCCAGATAAGATATACCGTATTTCAGTTATTGCTAAACAGTACAGTACCACATATGTTCCCATTGTTGACAGGACAACTATTGGGTGGATTTTGTAAAACATCCTTAAAATCTAAAGGCATGTGCCTTATTTTCACTAATATCAATAAGCCTTTATGTAAATAGGGAACAGGTTCCATTGACAAGCCATGTATGGGATTTCACTGCACAGTGCTTAATTCTGGACTGATGATGCCTATACTTCCCTGCATTTTGATCAGGAGCATATTAGATTTTTAAATGGTGAAGTTACCTTACACCATCATCCTCACTCAGTGCTAACCTGTGTAACAAGGCTATTGTGAGATTATCAATCCTACGTCCAAAATTGTAGTACGTAGTTCTTTTTTAATAAATGGGTTCCTTCATTAGACATCAGTAGAAATCAGCATACTAGTGCAAAGTAACGTAAGCTTAGAATCCATCTGGTGTATTGGGATTTAGTTGTCTACATCATTTTCCAAATCTTGCTTAGCATTCAAAGAATTTAAATAAGCTACCTATAAGTAACAGATCATCACATTTAACACATATTTAGTAGCTGAAATACAGGTGATTGCCCTAGAGTAGAAGTACTAAGTCAACTGCTGAATAATGAGTGAGTCAAGAATTACAGAAATCCTACTCATTCAACGGGTTTGCGATAGCTCATAACCAACTGAATTCAGGCATCTCTGTTTATTAAAATAGTCTAAGAAAAATTAGGGCCAGAACACAATGAATATACTTTATATTCAAATGTTTAGCAGCAGCTGCTAATCACAGTATTCTAGGGAATAGGCATGCCTACATTAAACAGGATCCTTCATACCCAGTTATTTCTAATGTATTAGTCTCATATGTCATAGATGGCATTTAGCCCCATTCATAATCTAGGGTCAAATCGCACAATATGACCAGTGAAGTGCAGGAGAGGTTTGTGTACTTGAGTCATCAGCTGCACTAGCAGCATCTATTTCTAGAAACTCTGTGAGAGAGCTGAAAAAATGATTACTCCTACAATGTCAGACCCATATCCACAGTGTTAGAGCTTTGAGAAATCAGCATGATTTTACATGATTTCTGAAAACAAACATTTCTGTTGTATGATGAGGACTCATGCTACAGGAAAAAGACATCGCTTAAACATGCTAGTTAATCTACAGTAGTTAATTCATTTCTATTCTAGGATCATCCAGAAACTGACACCACAATGTCATCAAAATACAGATGACACTGCCACAAGACAGTGCTTCCCAACTTTGGGTAACCCAGCTGTACTTGAACTGCAACTCCCAGAAGTCTCAGCCAGCACAGATGGTGGTGAAGGCTTCTGGTAACTTCAGCCAAGGAACACCTGGGTTACCAAAGTTTGGGAGCCACTGCCACAAGGCAATGTTGGACTAGATGAGGACCAATAAACTGAAGTCAGATCTTGATAAGATTTAAGCTCTGTTAATAGGCAGTTTCTGGATCCAGGAATTAGGCAGACTGTTTTGAATGTAATACTTCTCCCCCTGAAAGAGCAGTAACATATTGTGCAGAATTCCACAATTGCCTTTGTAACAGGAAGTCAGTAAAGGTAAAGGTTCCCCTTGACAAATTGTCCAGTTGTGTCCGACTTTAGAGGGCGGTGCTCATCCCCGTTTCCAAGCTGTGGAGCCAGTGTTTGTCTGTAGATAGTTTCCATGGTCATGTGGGTAGTGTGACTAGACATGGAACACTGTTACCTCCCCACCGTGGTGGTACCTATTTACCGACTCACATTTTTACATGCTTTCGAACTGTTAGTTAGCAAGAGCTGGGACAAGCGACGGGAGCTCACTCCATTGAGTGAATTCGAACTGCTTATCTTACGACCTTGCAGCCCAGAAGCTTAACGATTTAACCCACAATACCACCACGTCCCTTATAACAGGAAGTACTTATAGGCAATTAAGAATGGTCCAACTGCTTTAGCTATTCTGGATCACAATTACATGGCTGCAGCTATCTGTGTACTGCTAACATCCAAATTAGGATGTGATAATGAGGGTTACATGAAGGTTCCCTTAGATAAATCTGGAACCTGCAGCAGGTACAGAATACTCCAGGGCGTATCCCCTGCTGAAGTCATGCCTGCCTATACTACTGCCTATGTACTAGGTAGAAGAGAGCATTATAAAAACTCTGCACTGCCTAATGCTGAAGCACCAGACCAGGTCAGGGCATTAATATCTGTATACAAAGTTCTAAATGGTTTAGGTATTTGGAGGACTGCCTTCCACATCGTAGGTTTATCCAGAATACAGGTGTCTTGTGAGCAAAAATCACAATGGATCAAGATGTTGTTGGATCAATGCAAACAAGATGGATTATGCCAACAATTAAATGTTTTGTGAAAACAGCAGAAATATTTACACAGTCACGCCACAAAGAAATATAGGCATAAAAGTTATTTGCCAGCCAAGATGTTATAACTATTATCATAATCATCTTAGAACTGCACAGCTGGAACCCTATATTATTAAGATTTTGTAAATTATTTTAGATTATTAAGTCTAGTCCCTGTCAAGGAGGCACAGTGGGAACTGAACGCTAATCTCTGGCTCTGCAATCATATATCTAAATCACTGAACTATCTAGTAGTTCTAACATATATCTGATATATTCCTTCAAGACCTCCACAGTTTTATGAAACTTTTCCCCGCTGCTATATTCTTTTAAATCCAAAATTACATTGTGGGAAGGTAGGTGAAATCATATATATCTTAGGGCTGTACAAAAAAGTGTATGTTCACCAAAAGAACAAAGCATGTCAGCTGAAGAGATTTCAAATTTTTCTTTGCAGGGAGCAGAGGCCTGTGGTTGGGGAAGGAGAGAAGTTTCATTTGTACAAATGCAAGTCTGCTTTTACAGTATTGGATTCCACCCAATTATTTATAACACCATTAAAATCTTAATTTATTATAGTTACATATGTTCAAACATTGTCTAACATATTTAATACTGTACTACACAGTACTAATTTTAGTTGAAATATGTTCTCCCTAGCTTAAAACTAGAACATTAGTAATCTTATTTTGTATACCCGAACCATAAGTTTAAATGTGCACATTGTTTACATTGTCTTTCCCCCCAGAAATGTTACCTATGTCAAAGGTGCTTGTCATGTTCTCTACCATCCTTCACATTCCCATGTGCTCTAACTATAACCAGCAGAAGTTCTACAAGCTAGATGAAAAGGGGAGGGGAAAGAAACTGAATTATTTTTCTTTGCTTCAAAATCTACATTTCAACAAAAAAGTACATAAAAACATTGTGTTAAATGAAGACTGATTCCATGAAGCAACTGACATTTCACAGAAACGTAAGAAAGACTGCATATATACATAATGCATACGTAATTATCTATGGTATAAGTGAGAGGACACACTTCATCCCATTTGGATTACAATCTGTCAGTGATGAAATACGTGTTGCATAGGTACATGATATAGTGGTGACTTAGGAATGGTTAATGGTAGCTCAATTAAACTAAAGCAAAAGGTATTACTATCTTA
Organism: Pogona vitticeps; assembly: GCF_051106095.1. Lineage (NCBI taxonomy): Eukaryota > Metazoa > Chordata > Lepidosauria > Squamata > Agamidae > Pogona > Pogona vitticeps. The sequence goes on along the minus strand of NC_135783.1, from coordinate 27,635,740 downwards.
AAGAAGATGGCTAACATTAGCTACATACAAAACATGAAAATTAGAATGTAATCTTAAAAATATCTATTACAATCTAGTGAGTTCAGATGGACTTATTCCCAGGAATATGGGTACAAGATTGCAGCTTCACAGCCTTAATTTACAGCACAATCTTAACCATGTTTACTCAGAAATAGGTCTTGCTACTCCGTGGAACTTATTCCCATGTGAAGACATGCAGGACTACAGGCAAGCAGTTCAAATTTGTAATACATTTCTATTTAGAAGTGAAACCCACTGACTGCATGGAAGCTATTCCTATGTAAGTGCTTATATGAATGTGACCTAAATAATACCTTTTGGAAATAGTAGATGTTTTTCTGTTAATGTAAAATTTTCTGAATGACTCCTATACTTTTCATTTCCCAAGGTCAATGTTTTGGCTTGGGAAAGGTAGAGTGACAGGAAGTACAAGGGGTATTATCTCCAGTTTAAAGAAGGGCCTATTTGAGGGTGGAACCATTTCTCTCTTAACATGGGTCTGTTTTAGGATGAACATGAGTGCTTGCATATCACAGCAGCCTCATTTCAAATAACAGATTCATCCCTAGTTTCCATTATGTTATGGCTATGTTATTATATATGATACATGTGCACAATAATCTCACAACTGTATGCAAAACAATTAATGTATATAGATACCTATACAACTCTAGCACATAATCATGAAAATATGGAAAAGATGGACCTGCACTCTTTCTTAGCCCTTAAGAGGTGTGTGCGTTCCAGCCTTATGCCAGGTGCACTTATCTCCTACCCTGGATTCTTAGTTCCATGGCTTTAGTCTTCATAAGAACATAATAGATCTACAATTGCTTTGTGATCAAGGACACCTATGAGGAACGCATTGCCATGTGAAGACATTCTGATTATACTGGGCCTTACAGCTGCATCTGACATGATTGAACATCGACTGCTGTTCAACGTCTTCTCTGTAATATCAGACTGAATCAGAATTAATGGGCAACAGTTATAGGGCATCCTTCAAGATTTTGTTCTACGGCCACATTATTCAGCAGCAGACCATTACATGAACACAGCATTCATTATTATCAAGATGCTATATATTCTTAATTCTCACATCTCATAGCTACATACTACAATATATACCCCTCTCACCTCTTTCATGCAAAACTTAAGTCTTTGGCCTGCAAGAATCCTGACTATGGCCTGCTGTGTACATCAGAACAAGACCATATTCAGTTACACTGGGAAGACTGACAGGGATCATATGATGCATGCATAGAAGTATCTTCAAATCACTTTCAGATGTTTAAATCAAGACAACAGATCACAATAATCTTTGATTGTGCTTTCTTCATATAACCATCAGATATTAATGTAGGGGTTTACATTGATATTTTAGGGGTGCAATTTACAAAGACATCTGTCCTTATTTGTCCTGTTCTTGTCTCTGTCACAATTCTGACCTGGCCCTCTTAAATTTCATTTCTATATTTTCCTCCTACATGGGATTCTAACAATGTTACTCTTTCACTTAATTTCTTTATCTCCCATATAAGGCCCTACATATAAGGCTCTAAACGGTTTAGGTCCTCGATACTTGGTGGAACGCCTGCTCCCACCTAGATCTACCCGGATCACCCGCACGAGCCAGGAGGTGAGGCTGAGGAGCCTAACACCAAGGGAGGCCTGGAAGGAAAGGACACGAAATCGGGCCTTCTCGGCGGTGGCTCCTCGCCTCTGGAATAACCTTCCTCTGGCGATAAGTGCAGCCCCTACGCTGGGCACTTTTAAGAGCCAACTAAAAACATGGTTGTACTTTCAGGCCTTCCCTCCTGTCAATATTTAATTTCTTTTTCCTTTCATTTATTATTTGTTTTATTACTGCATGTGTCACAGTCTGTCTGTAAAATCTTTATGGTTTATTGTATACTTTTTTATTGGAAGCCGCTCAGAGTGGTTGAGCGGACCAGAAGGGCGGGATATAAATCAAGTCAAATCAAATCAAATCAAATCAAAAAATCAATCAATCAATCAATCAATCAATCAATCAATATTAGTTTCTTCTGACTACAAAAGTGGCTTGTCCGGTGGGGTAACAGAAAGGACCTCCTCAGTGGTCACATTCAAATTATAGATTCTTTGTCCACTGAAGGTGGGATGGTACCTCTCTTGCTATGTTCCACTTGATAGCTTAAAAAAATATTCTAGCAGGAAATTGTTTTCCCCAGTAGGCACTTTAATATCCAGTGCATGTGTTTATTGTCATGTTATTTTTATGAAATGTTAATATATTTTATAATTGGTTTTAAACATTGTAAACATATGTGTATATATATGTGTGTGTGTGTGTGTGTGTGTGTATATATATATAGAAAAAGTAGAATATAAGCCATTATATAAATATATAATGCAGCAGTAAACTTCCTATAGGTCTCTAAAATAGTAATCGTAACATATATGCTGTATGTTTTTTTACATTTAGCACCAATACAGAGAACTAGGGTTTTATAACTGTATAACTTCTAACTTTATTAAAGTTCTTATGAAAGGGACACTTCAGGAGTCCCTGGCAGGCCATCTACCCTTGTCCTGCACCCCCTGGCAGGCCCAACATAGATTCCAGCTGGTGACTACCAGGAAGGTGCAGAGTCAGTGATGGAGGCTCCAGGTGGGAAAGAGAAACCAGAGAAGACAAGCCACACCTGGGTGAGAGGAGACAGGGGGTGGGCCCAAAGGGTGAGAGCCCCAGTATAAAAGAGGAGGAGGAGGAAGTGTAAAAAGGCCAAGGGGGAACTGAACCCAGTGTTTTGTGCCTTGGGGAAAAATATGTGGTGATGGCCTGAATACCTGGATAGGACTCTGGGTCCAGGTGTGGGTGGCTAAAGGACAAGGATGTTACAGGAGACGCTGATCTTTAGTCCATTGTCAATTTCTATGTCCTCTTCAACGCCATGGAGACTGACCAGCAGGGCACACAGGCCCTATCCCAACCCAAAGAAACACTGGAGAAGAAAACGCCAAAAAGACACCCTGAGCTCAGCCCGCCTCCTTGCCCAAGACAGCAAATGTGGGAGATCCCAAAATCAATGGGCAGTCAGCTGTAGGAGGTAGACTGCCTGGGGCTGTTCCGAAGACCTGGCATCACTTACAGACTGTGATCAGTCTGAACCCAGTGACTAGAACTCAAACTCAGGCAAAGACTGGACTTGGCAAGGCAACCGTGGAGCCAACTCATCCCACCCTCACTCAAGCAATCTGAAAAAAATGTGATGCTGCCAGTGTCCAATCTTTTCTTGTACCCTTTCCCCTTACATTAATAAAATCTAGTTCTAGCAATTCCGGGAGTCTTGACTTTATGGAAGTCATGACCAAGGAGGGCCTCCTCATCACTCTCACCCTGGACAGGATCAATTTTATCTGCTCATTGGCTTTATCTCATGCCAAGACCAAGGAGATATATAGCTAATCAACAGGTTCACACACAATATTCTTACACCAAAGGTAAGAAGACTGCTCTGGAAGCGGAGGTCTTGCCAAATGGGAACAAAATGAACACCAAGTTTGACAAATAAGATGCAACCTAAAAATGACCCTATTTCAACAATACTGTCATTCTAAGCTTCCTAAATCATACCTTATGAAGCCAATAACAAGCGTCAGGGTCAAGGAGTCCTCCCTAACCCTTCCCCTCCTGAATTACAAGTCCCAAAATCCTAAGTTATTCTTCTACTTTATGAATCAACATTTGAGACAGAATTTCCCAGATGTAAAAGGAACTCAGCGTAACACAGGTTGCCATCTTCATGTTGAAGCAAGCACAAGATAAAACAAGAGGACAAATGTGAAAAGAAATGTTAAATTCTACCACTTATTTCCACTTTCATAGCCTGTTACCAACCAAACAAGTCCATTAAGGAATGCAAAAGAGATGGGGCTGAGAATCTGAGGAACATATTGGTAAAAGTACTAAGACTAGCAGTAACATTTTTACCCAGGCCCCTGGATAACTGTGCAGTAAGGGAGTGAAAGTTAACAGTTATATGTTTATAAATATAACAATTATATTTATAAACATATTATGTATGCTTTAATATTGCATTTTTAAAAAATTTATTTGTTTTCTGTTACACTGCAAGCTGCCTTGGTCACAATTTCAGGGAAAAGGTGGATACAAATCAAATAAAGCAAAAAGCTGAGTTAAAAACAATAAGGAAAGTATATAGCTGAATAAACACAGAAGAGGTAGGGCATCCAAAGAATAAAAGGAATGACCACAGCTTCTGCAAAACTAAGTCCTGTCTCACCAAACTCAACATGTGGATTAAAGTGATCTGGCATGTATTTCAATTTTAATCTGCTTTTCACAAATTTTCACCCCAAAAGTTCCTAAATAAATTTATTTGTCACTAGATGACATGACAGGCCTTCTAATGACTTGTCAACAGATTAAAGAAAAGTGGCAGGGAATAAGAACAACAGAACAATTGTCACAATGGAGGGATATAAAAAGTGGCATCTCCCAAGAACCTGAACTGGCAACTAAACTTTAAAAGTGACCTCATGGAGAACAATGAGAGTTATATGATGATCAGTATTCCACACACAACAAAGCAACTTGAACCACATGGAGATCAGTGAACAAACATTAAAAACGTAAGAAGATTTAAGCAAAATCAGACCAAGGTTTATCAAATACAAAACTTTATTCATATTGTGACCACCAGCAGGACCTGAATGCAACTGCATCTCTCTAAAATAGAATGATCAGGGTTGTTTTTTTTTTTGTTTTTTTTTTTTTTTTGGCTTTTTTTGAGCTGAAAATCATCCCAGGCTACTTTAAGAGTGTACTACCAAAAGAAATTCAACTAAGGGCCTAATCACACAGATCATTTGTATCATTTCTTTTTCCTCCTTTTATATATCAATATAGTTGTATGCATAGTCACATGGTATACAGTAAATACCACTCGGCCCAACCACATGGCTATCAGTTCAATAGGTACATTTCTTGCTATTTGTACCAGTTCTGTAGGCTACACGTGCCATCTCATATAAATCAATTCATTTTCCATCCAGTTTCGGGATCCCCACTACCCTAATATTTTCTCTCCTTTTTCATTTTTTAATTTATAGGTACAGTGGTACCTCGACTTATGAACGTCCCTAGTTGCGAACTATTCAAGTTACGAATGGCTCCGTTCACAAAAAGTTGCTTCGACCTGCGAAAGGAGCCTCGACTTACGAACCAAAAAAGAAAAAGGAAAAACACCCTTTCTTGTCCTTTTTTTGACCTAAGTTCACCTTAGGTCAAAAGAAGAAAAATTTTAAAAAAATTCACCCCCTAGTGGTAGAGTACAGATTAACCGGCTTTGCATTACAGTGGGGTCTTGACTTGAGAACTTAATCCGTATTGGAAGGCGGTTCTCAAGTCAAAAAGTTCTCAAGTCAAATCTGCATTTCCCATAGGAATGCATTGAAAACCATTTGATCCGTATCTGCTCTTTTCCGTCCATAGAAACTAATGGGAAGCTGCTATTCCGCCTTCAACCACTAGAGGGGGATATTTTGTTTCTTTTTTTCTTAGGTCAAGAAAGGTTCAGGGAAGGCAGGGAAAATACAGTCCAGGCAGTACAGTACCAGGCAGTCTGAAGACTGTCTCCCAATCCACTCTCTAAACGCTGGGAGGAGTGAGGAAGCAGACAGGCACCCTTTTCACTGGCCAACAGTTAACTGAAAGTTCACATTTTGCACTTTCCCTGCCTCCCACGTGGTTTTTTTTCAGTTCTTAACTCAAATCTAAGTACTTAAGTCAAGTCAATATTTTCCTATGAGAGCGGTTCTTAAGTCAAAATGTTCTTAACTCAAGCCGTTCTTAAGTCAAGACCCCACTGTAGTTCCTATGGGAACTAATGCCTCTACCTACAAACAGCACCTCGATATACGAACGAAAAACAGCAGATACAGATTAAATTGTTTTCAATGCATTCCTATGGAAAAGTTTGCCTCGACTTACGAACTTTTCAACGTACGAACGCTGATATGGATTGAGTTCATTAGTCGAGTGTACCACTGTACATACTGCTGAAGCAATACAGGCCATTTTTCTGTCACTTCCAGCTATTACTTGATGTACTACAGTGATGGTGAACCTATGGCACGCATGCCACAGCTGGCACACGGAGACCTCTCCTTGGGCACGCGAGCAGAGCACTACCCCACCCTACCCCCACTCCCTGCAGCTGAACCTCAAACTGCACAATTGTAAGCCACCTATCCCTGCTACCTTCCTTGGTTGTGGCACTTGAAAATCAGTTCTTTTACAGATTGGAGATAAGGATGCTTTATTGTTTTCTGCTATAGAACAGCCTGGGGCAGTCAATCTGGCTTGTGGCTTGTGAATTACTGTACCACTTCCACCGGACGTGACCACAAGCAGGAGGGAAAGCTCCAATTAAGGTGGGAAGGAAGGTGCGAGAGCGGGACGGGTGGATTCATGAAGCTTGTTTAAATGTAATGAGAGGAAACAGACATACTGAACTGAAGCAACTGATTGTTGAAAATTTTGTGTGTTTGTTTGTGTGTGTGTGTGTGTGTGTGTGTGTGTGTGTGAGAGAGAGAGAGAGAGAGAGAGAGAGAGAGAGAGAGAGAGAGAGAGAGAGAGAGAGGACTCTTTCATAAAACCATGAAAAAATGAACCTTCCAAATGTAATCTCCACTGCATTTAGCTCTGCAGTTTCTGCTGAGAAGAGCAAGTACTTCAAGATTCTGTTTAGACGCTGAATGTACACTGGGCAGAACCGTAATATTTAGAAGAGTCTCGCTAACAGCAAACACCTAGTAAAAGACAACTGACACACCTGGGATTAGATGTCTGAAATGTGTAGCAACTGTGTTTCTCTATTTCTCATCCCCAAAGCAGGCAAATCATAGTTTATTCCCCAAATCTCAATCCCTGTCTCTCTGCTCCTGGTCCTGCTTTGACTGCAACACCAAACAAAATGTCTTACAAAGACTGTGGCTTTCTTTATTGAGTCAATCCATCTCATGTGCATTCTTCCTCTTTTCCTACTGCACTACACTTTTTCCTACATTGTTGCCTTTTCCAGTGAGCTTTTCTTCTCATGATGCCACTGCAGTGGTCATTTGTTTGGTTATTTTAGCTTCTAGTGAGAGTCCACACTTAATTTGCTTTACTTATCTCTTTGACAAATCATGCTATCTGTAAAACTCTTTTCAAACACTACATTTCAAATAAGTAAAATGTGTGTATAAACTTTATGTAGTCTATAAAATGTGTATTAAAAGTCTGCACTCCTATATATAGCTGATTATCTGAGGGTGGTTTACTTTGCAGGAAATAAGTCCAGGATTTCAATGTACTTAATAAGTTTTATAAATAGGGTGCATTTAATTCAGTGTAGCATTCCGCCCTTGACTTTTTTCTAAAAGAGCTGTCAGTTAGAGGAATCAATAAGGAACAGACAAAATGTGTAAATGACATCAGGAGAGAAGAGCTGGTGAAACGGTTGTCTTTGCCTGGAAGAACACAAGGGAGAGATATCTACAATGCATTTTTGTCACAAGACATAACAGCAGAAAAAGTGGCTTCAGTTACTGGTGATGGGGCACCTTGCATGGTGGGGGTAGTATCTGCTTTCATTGTATTATACATCAAGAAGCTCTTTGTGCCAGGGAAGGCATCAAAAATTTAGACAATATCTTCAGAGATGTCACAAAAATTGTAAATTACATCATGGCCCATGCTCTTAATGTTCAACAGTTTCAAGCACTTCTCAATGAAGTTCAGGCACAGTATAATACTTTACTTATGTACAATAATGTCCAGTGTCTGACCAGAGGACAAGTCCTGGAGAGATTTGTAGCCTGCTTGGATGAAATTAGGCTGTTTATGACTGAAAAGCAGCAAAAATATCCACAGCTCACTGATATGGCCTGGCTTACTGACCTCATGTTTTTCACAGATTTTACAGAACACTTCAATGTACTGAACAAAAAACCTGCAAGCTTTAGGGAAAACAACATAAAGGATGTTTTGTGACATCAGGACATTTGAGAGAAAACTGCAGGTTTTTGAGAGAGACCTTGAAAGTGGGCAGGTGAAATGTTTTGCAAATCTAAAAATGCTTTTGGAAAATTCTACAGCATTTATGGACAATTGTACAAGCCATCAGGAAATCTGCAAGGAATTTTCTAGCATTGTAGCAGCTGCAAAGGAGAATTTTAGGAACAGATTTTTACAGTGTTATAAGATGGAGACAACTCTGTATTTTCTTACTTCTCCAGATAAAGCCAAATTTGAAGAACTTGATCTTTCTTGTTTACAGTGGTTAGATTTTGGAAATCTGGAAATGGAGCTATTGGAATTTCAAGAAAACTTTATCCAGAAAAATAAATTCTATGACCTGCATGCAGCACTGGAGAAATAAGTGTGTGAAGGGATGACAAAGGATAGAACAGTTGGTAGTTTTGAAAATGAAATCCTTAAAGTGTAGAATTCTCTGCCAAATAATTTTAAGTCAATGAAAGCACTTGGGATTGCTCTTCTTACTTTGTTGGGGTCATCTTATGCTTGTGAGCAGCTGTTTTCAGCTTTGAATTATATCAAACATGATACCAGAAACAGACTCACAGATGACATGAGTGCTGCATGTGTTGCTCTCAAATTAACAGCGTATGAGCCAAGGTTTGACAAATTATCAGCATGTATACAACATCAAAAATCACGAGTTGTGCAAAAGCATGCCAAGTTGAGTATACCTTATCAAAAAATACAAGCACATAATTATTTTTAAAGTGTATATATATTACCTGGCTTCAGACTATGCGCACAATGTATTACTTTAATATTTTTTTTCCATTTACTGGAGTTAATGGTTATTTTTCAATACAAAGTGTTTGTATACTTGAAAGTTCTGTTATTATGTTTTTCTTTGAAGACAAAAGGTGTTGATTAGTTCAGACAACTGTATGAGTTTTTTTCTAAACTAAAACCTCAGTATTCAGATTTAATTGCAGTGCTGGCACTTCGAAAGAAACAATTTGGTTTTCTGTTGCCATTTGGGTACTCGGGCTCAAAAAGGTTTGCCATCACTGATGTACTATCTGGCAGAATATGTCACTAGATAAATGTAGAGCAGAATTAAAAAGGCATTGATTTGTTGAAACCCTAAGGGAAAAATTAATTATAAGCCACACAAAAAAGGGGACAACAGGTACAATAGGGAAGATATTAGTTAAGTGGTACATTGGTAAATTGTTGTGGAGAAAAAAGAAAAAGTAAGCAATTTATCACTAAGCATTTAAGGAAAAAAAATGTAAGGGCACCAGAGACCATGGCACTCAAAAACCCAACCCTTTCACAAAGTAAATAAATCAACAACACATGTTGAAATGATGAGGACTGAAGTGATACAGGGATCAGATCATTTTTAAAAGAACAATTGGCTGGTAAAATGATGTTGATGTTACCCATGAATCTTGTGAATAGAAATTTATAAAATGATTTAAATAATGGCATAATCAATATAATGTGCTCTTGGCATGTGTGACTACAACCTAACCATGGGAAGTAAGTACTTATCTGAGTTCACTGGGCTACATAATCCTGGTTTATCAGAGACTGTGGCCAAAACCCTCTTGTGTAAAGCTTCACTCACACAATCGGATGACGTCACCAGCTGTAGGCTTTTATTGCTCATTAAACTTAGGGTTAGGGTTTTAACCACCTCCACCTTACCACCTTTTGACCTAGGATTTGGGAGCTTCAGGATTGGGGGCAGGGAGACGTTTATGCCTGAAGATAGCCACTGACAGTCCAGCTGCCAGGCTTGGAAGAAATCATGTGTATCAGGTTTCTTACTATCCAAAGTAATGGACTGATGATGACACCCTTATTCTTCAAAACATTTTGAATACTTTTTAAACTGCTTTATTCTGGATTCTCAACACTAAAACAGGGTATAAGACTAATTAAATATGTTTCCTCACAGCTAGAAGGCCTTTATTAAAAAATGACAAGAGTGGTTGAAATATTTCCAAAATTCTCTGTGTATCCCTCACACTGCTGAAACATAGCTTTCTTCACTTATGAACTTTATTACTTTCAAAGGTACCAACGGGCAAACAATAGCAACAGTATTCTAATGGAACAGGCTGGTCTAAGCTCATATCTGTTGCTGAAGTAAAGACTGTCATCTAACGCCCGTGTACTAAAGTTTGTAAATATGTTCTAGCAGCCTCATCCAAAATGTGGGCTTGTAAACCTTTCTATATTCATTTAAAATACTTATCATTAATAATAAAATGCTTAATAAAGTATATAAATGAATTGTTTACCTTTTCTAATGCAAATTAGTTCATGTACGCCACAGGTTCTTTCTCCACCTGTTCATAAAAAGAGAATTAAAACCAGAAAAACTGGATAAAATATGTTCCATATTTATAACCTTTTTAAAGACAGGCTTATTAATTGTCAGGTGATAATTTTCAATATTTCATAGACCTTAAAAATGCATAAAATGTAGTTATCAATCAGTCTTCTACTCTATTTCATAGAAAACCCGACATCTGAAACATACTGTATAAATAATCCTTCATATTGGAACAACTGAGTAACTATAAATTTCGCTTTCAGTAGTGGGAAGGGTTATTTTTACAGACAGTCTCAAATATTAAACATATAAAATGATATTTCATATTGGAACAACTGAACTTGATACCTAAGCATGTAATTCAAACTTTCAGATGTGGCAGTAATAATATATACCTCATCATTTCCAGTGTTCTAGATTATAGCAAACAACTGTACAATAACAACAATAAGCTGTATTATTAAAATAAGCTGCTTTTAATTTGTTTGTTTAAATTATTTATTTAAAATATTTGTACACTCCTTCCCATTCTAAAAAAATTCTGAGACGTTTATAACAAATTAAGCAACAATAAAACCCTAAGAAACCATAAAACAAGGCTTCAAGCAGTCAACTTAATGCTGGAAGACTAAAGTAACCAATTGTGTGTTTAGCAAACATTGAAAGGAGATGACTGTCATTTCTTACATATGGCCAAGAGGACAGCGTTCTAGGGCATGGTGACCACAATGGAGAAAACATGCTAACGTATTGTTACCAAATGGAACATTTAAGGATGAACACACACCCCTACAAAGACAGCAGTATCTAACCACTATGTTGCTAAAATCCTGTTGAGCAGTGTGTGTGACACAGGAATGTTAGCAGCAGCAGCAAATCTCCATTGATTAGTCTTCCTTTAGTCTCCTTTTGCATTATGTAGAATTAGTCTGCACCCAAAATCATTAAAAGACGATTTAATTCATCATGATTTGTCACAGCTGTTGATGTCCTGCTGCACACATAAGGCTGCACAACAGGATAACCCATATTTTATCTTTTACATAATCTGTTCATAAATTGTTTGAGACTTAATACACCAATAATGATATCTTGTAACCTGGCTTGGTGACAAATGGGCAGGTAGTTTAGTTCTATTACACTAAAGTCCTTAGGTCAACAACAGTTGCTACATATAATTTTGGCCTTCTATTGTATCATAAATGTAAACATAAGCCTGCAAAAACAAATAAGATTATTAAGTTACAACTAGCCTCAAAACTGTGGCTACTATAATATAAAGGCCTTCATTCATATGTAATATTAAACATGGCTAAAGAAAACATAAATACCATTTCAGATAAAGTCTAAAATTGGTGATTTAGTCAATAAAACCTTGGTTCTGCATTGAAAGACCATAATGATGAACATTGTTCTTACACCATGCTGCACCATGAAAAAATAACAGGATAAGATGCTGCAATGCTGAGAACAAAACCAAGCAAACTGTTCCAAACTCTAGGCTTTCTGTTTAATTTAGTACCTAAATTGTATTTCCCCAAGCAAGGCAGACAATTTTTGGCAAGTTGACTGACAAGGCCTCCTGTGAATCCTAAAGAGAGCCACACCTCTTAGGGCTGCCAAATTTGGATAACACTGCATCAAAGTTAGACTTTCGCTTTGAAACTGTATGCAGAGCAGGATTATAGGTCTGATAGTGCTCCCAAAAGCCTCCAAGAAGCACCACTCACCTTGCAAATAAGGTGCACATCCCTTGCACACAGGGAAAGTGTACTTCACTTTTGAAATAAAGTACACACCTCCTGTTTACTCACTCACTGTAAACAAGATCCATATTAACCTTGTTTCAAAAGGAAATAATGGTCTTTTTGCTACCCACTGCTGTGTCAGCCAATTTCACTGCATGGGGAGAGGTTTCTACAAAAGGCAGTTGGGGTGCTTGAGCTTGGCATGCCATATGTTTCCCATCAGTTTTCTAGAATAAAACATGATTTGAGTTCCAATTGCAGTATAACAAATAACAGTGTAGTACCTAAACTGAGTATAATATAAATGTTGATAACATAAATACTGATAAACCTACCTTTCCTGAGTAAGATTTAGAGTATTTTTCAAAATGTTATAGGTGACAGTACATCAGTACTAACAAAGATGTATATTAAACAGTGATGTGTACCCTTTACCATTTGACACTGGGAAAAGTATATTTATCAGAAAATTATATAATGGTGGTAAACAAAAAACTAATTCTATAGTCTTATACCACATCAAAAAGGATACAATTTTCATGATCTGTTTTAGAATGTCTGTCTTCATATTTTGATGCTCAACATTTTATCATCATAATTCTTAATTCAAACATAAATAAATATTTTCAAATTCCAATGCCCAGTAAAACTCTAAATTAAATTTCTTCCCTTAATAGATGGAATTAAGTCATTATGTGTCAATCTGTTATAGATTCTGGACTAAAAATCGGTATGCACACTGAGAAAATATGTTGTTAATAATAATAGTTTCAGCAACATAGGTCTCTAAAATGAAAAGTAGAATTGAGTTTATTAAAATAAGCAAAAGTATGATATAAAAACTATAAAAGGGGTGAACATATATGTCCCGGGAAGAGAATATGGCCTTTGTTTGACTGCATCTCCCATTAGCTCTAGCCACCACTGGCAACAGTATTGAACAATGAGAGTTGCAGCGCAATATCTGAGAGTCTGGATTTTCCTTTTCATTTATTTATTTATTTTATTTAATGTTGCCTTTCTTCCAGAACTGGGACCATCTTTGATCCACCTATCATTGATCTACATTATCCACAGCTCTAAAATACATATTTTATTCTCTTACATTCTAAACTTTTAGTAATAATCCAATGTAGATCACATCCACAGTGCATTTTGAATATTTACAATAATCCCTACACAGAATGTACTTTTTAACATTTACACATTTACACATACTCCAGGAGTTTCAACTATGCATATGATCTTGCCTTGATAGTCCAGGTGGAAACTTCTGAGGCCATCGAGGACCAGTTAGCCTCTGAATTACAAGATATTTCCTTTCCCTTTTGTGTTCTAAAAACGACCAGCTGAAACCAAACACTTTAAAAACACAGGTGCCTTCCACTTAAACAAATGAGAAGCAGGCAAGAAGATCCAAGTTAGCTGGCAAGGCAAGATTTTGGAATATTGTCCTAACTCAAAGTATTTGGGTATAACTCTGGCTCAAACCCTGACCTACAAAAACATTTTGTAAACATCAAACAGAAAGTTGCCACCAGAAGTAACATACTTAGGAAACTAATTGGTTCAGACTGGGGTGCACCCCTCAAAAAAATAAATAAAAACAACAGCTTTGTTCCTGTGCTACTCCACAGCAGAAAATCCTAGTGCCCAGGTATGGGACAACTCAGCACAAGCCAAACAAGTGGAGGTAGCTCTTAATTAAACATGTAGGATTATTACTGATTGGCTGAAACCTACCCCCACTGAAAAAATCTATTATTGGCTGGCACTGTCCATTCAGAAATGCAAGCAAATAATGAATAAAATAAAGTAATACCGCAGCAAGCCCATCCACTTCATGGGCACCAATGTCCTAGATGACAGCTAAAATTAAGGAATAGTTTTCTGCACACATCTCAAGCTCTAACTATTAAACAAGATGGGGCTACACTAAACCTATGAAGAACAAAAACAAAACACCTTGCCTAATGGATGAATGCTGAAGAGTGTCTCCCATCAGGACAAAACTCTACCTAGACCATCTGGAAATCACTTAACAGTCCTCAAAGTAAAGTAGGAAGATCAAAGAATAATAAAGTAAAATGGGCCCACTTGAATACAGGAGAAATGTTCTGTGACTGGAGAAATTCAATCAATGTAGCTCTTATGTGCATGCAAGATATGCTCCAGCACATGTACAATAGAAGATCTAGCAAATGGCTAAGATAATGCTATTGAAGTAACTCACTTCTGGTCAAAAACAGTCCAATTATCTTAACATTTTAATTTGTTTTTAATTTTGTTTGTTGAGGAATTATAAATATTGACAATGCAACCCTAAACTTGTCTGCTGAAAAGTAAGCTTCATCAAATGGCATCCAATCACAATCATCCAAGGTAAGTGAAATGTTTAAGGAGTGATTTTACCAATATCACTCCCTCATGAGTTTCCATGGTGCAGTAGAAGTTTGAACCCAGATCTTCTGAGTCCTAGTCCTCTATTTCATCCAGTACACCACACTGATCTTTCTGAAGAACTTATTCCCAGGTAAATGGGCACTGACACAATTTTACAGAGCAATCCTATACATTTCTGTTAAGCAAGTCCAATAAAATTCAGTAGACAAATTGGGAAGTGGCATCTCTTAAAAACTTGGTTCTAATGAAGTACAGTGGGGTCTTGACTTAAGAACAGCTCGAGTTAAGAACATTTTGACTTAAGAACCACTCTCATAGGAAAATATTGACTTGACTTACATACTTAGATTTGAGTTAAGAACTGAAAAAAAAACACATGGGAGGCAGGGAAAGTGCAAAATGTGAACTTTCAGTTAACTGTTGGCCAGTGAAAAGGGTGCAGGTCTGCTTCCTCACTCCTCCCAGCTTTTAGAGAGTGGATTGGGAGACAGTCTTCAGACTGCCTGGTACTGTACTGCCTGGACTGTATTTTCCCTGCCTTCCCTGAACCTTTCTTGACCTAAGAAAAAAAGAAACAAAATATCCCCCTCTAGTGGTTGAAGGCGGAATAGTAGCTTCCCATTAGTTTCTATGGACGGAAAAGAGCAGATATGGATCAAAGGGTTTTCAATGCATTCCTATGGGAAATGCAGATTTGACCTGAGAACTTTTTGACTTGAGAACCACCTTCCAATACGGATTAAGTTCTCAAGTCAAGACCCCACTGTAATTCAAAAGAAAAGTTGAAGTATCACGAGAACACAGATAGAACAAAATACTAAAAATATGACAAGGGCTTTTTTGCTTATTATCAATACAGAACATAATTATATAAAATTAAGTATTTTAAGATCCATCATATATTCAAACATTTCAACAACTCTCCTTCATTTGTTGGTGTTATGTGCCATTAAGTCACTGTCAGGTGATAGTTACTGTATGAATTAAAGAACTCAAAAAATGTATGTAACTAACAGCACTGCTTAGGTTGTGGCTTCTTTTTTTTTAATTGATCCATCTGGTATAGGTCTACCACTTTTCCTAGCATTACTGTCTTTTCCAGTGAGCCTTGCCTTCTGAGGATACATCCAAAATACAAAGGCCTGAGTCTATTCATTTTAACTTCTAATGAAATTCTTTAATTTTTGATGAAGGAATATAACCAATGGATCTAAAACATACAGAAAATAATATAATGTAATGGCTGGCATTTGAGTTAATTAAGACATCAGCCTGACAGTCTGTTGCTGTAAATGACAGATGAGACCATGGTATTATTAATGTCATGTATTGTTTGACACTTTCCAGGAATATAAAGAAACACATGACGCTAGTCTAGGCAGAATATTACTAGCATTACTCTGTCTCACTTATGCTTTTTTCCAACTGAGTAATTACAACTTAATATATCCTTATACTGTATTAAATTTTCCAATAGCAATCAGCATATCTTCTCATATGTAAAAACTCTTTTTGAAACAATGTAAACTATATGTAACAACTGCTGATGCTAAAAAATATACACTATGTTCTAATCTTGCTACAGATATTGTACAAATTCATTTACTGTACTAAGGTAATTGCAATTACAATGCATAAACCTGATTCAGATTGCAATCTTATGCACTGTTAAATGCAAGCAGCCAATGTCCAACTGAGCATGCATAGGTTTGGGCTGTTACCATAGTATGCAAAAATGTACAGTAAAATAATAAAATATATGCTCATTAGGATGGAAACAGCACCTAAAACAGACAAACTACTGTATAGGTTCATGCAGACTGCTCAAAAAATGGACATTGTAAAAACAGTGGGACCGCATTTTTCCAAATGAACTGAACAAGATATTAATAACATCCTTTTCCTGCTGTTAGCATCTATTCCTTTCTTCTGGTTGCCTGTACTGTAGTATAATACTGCACCAAATACTAACACACTACACAAAAAGCACTCAATACAGGAATACCAATCCCCTGTATTCCTTCTGTATTCTCAGTTGTGAATCATCTGTTTGTTTAGAACTCTCTTTAAAGTCTTCCCAAGAATGGAGCACAAAGTTGTCTCCTTTAGTGAGAGACAAGGTACTGTACCACTCTGGTGAATTCAGACTCTCGTTCAAACAGTGCAGAAAGAACAAGACACCTTAGCAGCACTACACCCAACAGGCGGTATCCTGGAGCAGTCCCTCTAGGAGAGGAGGAGGCAGAAGGGGAAGGAGTGGGAGAGATGCTGAGCACTGCCGTGCATCTTACCACAACGCGCAGAATAAAACCAACTGGGGGGGGGGAGGACGTTATTGAGAAGGAGGGACTTGGGGTAACTGGATTTATTTACTTCGGCCATTTAAAGCCGCGAAATAAAGGTGTGCAACAAGGGGTTGGGGAAAATGAGAAAAAAGCTTTTTTAAAAAAAAAACAAAGTGATGTATTCCCCCCTGCTGTCTGCCCCGCTCCTTCTTCATGGACCTGTAGCCAAAAATATGTGGGCTTCACCTTTCGTGTGGCATGTTTTTGGGGAGGAGGCTCGTTAGAACTCACCAAAAAACAACAACCGAGAAAGTGTGGGGAACCTCGCTGAAGCATCCATTGTCCCAGAGAGCAATACATTGTAATATTTCGCTCACAGTCACCTCTTAAAACGCATACGGAAGGGGAAGACCCACCATACCCTTCTGAACATAGTACAGGGTCCCTGCCCACCATTATCTGTAATTGATGTGTGTGGAAGATGAGTGCTGAGGCGGGTGGGGGGGGGGGAGAGTAACTGCTTCTCGTTTTCCACAGCCGGAGGTGCTTCGACTCCATACGGCGGCAGCAACCGCGAGCCGCCAAGGAAAGGCGCCCCTGGCTCTCCCCCCCTCCCCAGCCCGGCGTCGTCTCTCAAGCTCACTTTGCGAAATGCCCCCCCCCGTCAGGATCCACCGTCCCCTCCGCTTGTTTTTGGTTTGTGGGGGCTCTCTGCCCCGCGCGCGGCGGCGGCGGCGGCTGAGGCACCTTCCCTCTCCCCGCCGCGCTTTGGCTCGCCCCTCCCCCTCGCTCCCCTTGCCCGCTTGCCCAGGTGAAGGGAGGGGGAGGGGAGGGGGTTTATTGAAGAGGAGAGGAGCCCGTTATTGGCCTACTTACCATCAATCGCCATGATCTTCCAGGTGGGCCGTACCAAGTGGAACGCACGTAGGAGGCACCCTGACAAGCCGCGCTGGAAAGGGACGGCGGCGGCGGCCGCGGAGGGAGAGGAAGCGCCGGAGGGTGGAGGTAGGCGGCGGTGGTGGTGGCAGCGGTGGAAGCAAGGTGGAAGGGGAGGGGGGTGTAAAATAGAGTGGAGCGTGCCGGGGCTGGGAAGCTGCGCGTGACTCCTCCTCCCCTCCCTCCCGCCGAGCTCCGCGCGCCCAGATTCGAAAGTGGGGTCGCTTCTCCTCCTCCTCCTCTTCCTTTTTCGCCTTCGCTTTCCTCTTCTGGGGGCGCGCGGCGCGGCCCGGCGGCTGACAGCAGCATTTCCCGGACTAACGGCCATCGCCCGTTGCCTCCTCGCTCGCCACGGCGGTTCCTTGCCCACTTTCCCCTCCTGTCAGTCAAAGGGCCGCCCGGGCGGCGGCGGTGGTGCTGCAGCCGCCCCGCGCGAGCCAGACTCTCTCTCTCTCCCTCTCTGCCTTTCCCTCCTTTTCGTCTGTTTTGGCTTGTCTCGGTCGCGCTTCGCTCCCCGCTTCAGCTGCGGGGCGAGGCAAAGAAAAAGAGCGAAGGCATATTCAAACAAACAAACAAACAAAAAGTCGCTGAAGTAAATTTTTGAAGACGAAGAATCGGCATAAATTTTCCCAATTGTCGGTTCATTCACTTAACAATCAATACTGTACCTGCGTCCTTTTGAATACAGTACTTTATACATGTCCCCAGATCGTACTCTTACCACTGTAACAAAAAGGGGCGGCCAGGCTGAATTTTGTCCTCTAATTATAATCTACCCAGTGCCATCAATTACATGGTCAGGGTTGGACCAAGACCCTGTTGCTACCTGAGACACAACTGCGAATAGCGCTCCTTATCTACCTATGGTGGCACAAAGATGTAACTCCCTCAACCACCTTTCCCTATCTTTGACAGTTAAAATACAATAAAGACCAAATTAAAACATGAGCCATTTGCCGCCCTTTCTGACACCCAGACTTTGCTTCTCAAGCAGTCACTTCACTCTTCTAAGAGTTACATAAGTTGTTTTATTAAATATTAATAAGTCCTGGTACGGAGTTTACACAGAGTTGTGGTAGAATGGTGGGATATAAATCTTCTAGCTAAATTAGGAAAGGATACATGCACATGCAAGATTGCTCTCTGCAAGGCAAAATTAATGTACAGTACTAAGCAGTATGATTGTGCCTTCTTTCTTAGAAACAAAGAGGAATTTGTCAGATCAGGACCAAGCTGGGTCCACACGTTATTCCAGCACTGCTTTAAAAAATCCCAGCAATTGAGAGATAATAATCAGAACTCAGTTACAATCTACATTTGGGCTTGAAACCAATCTCTCTATAGTCTCTTTTCCCACTCTCTGAACAGAAAATGCGAATATAATATGTTCTAGAGGGCTTTCAATAAATCTGACAATTTGAACCAGCACTACACCAACAAAAAAGAGAAAGGAGCAACTCCAGCATTATGTTTGGAGCTGGAGAAAATTGTCAAAACTTTTTCTTTCTCTGAGATGCATTTAACTGGTACTGGTTAGATTTTCTGAAGAAAAATCGTATCAGTCATAAACAATGGAACTAGAAGGTTGCAGAAGTCAAGTGGTGCACATTTGCAGAATTAATTTCTTTTTTAAAATATATTTACCCAGTCTCCTTAAAAAAAGACACAAAGCAGCTTACATCATTAAAATAAAATATTTAAAGCTATCAACAGTAAGTATACAAATACTAGAAAGGGTCAAATACCACATTAGAACACAATAAACAAAAACAACACAAAAAACATTCAAAGTACTAAGGCAGAAATTAGTAGAATTAATAGAATTAGTAGCTTAGGCACATAAAGAGTTAATATTTGGGAGTTACAGTTATTTCTTTGACTTGTTATTCAAACGAGAGACAAACTGTTATCACAGAATCTATTTTTCTGTGTCACACAATTAATTATAATTGGCACTTTATGTTGTTAGGAAAGTTCCAATATTAGGAGTAAAGAGTTAGCTTCAGTTCAAGAAAAGAGTACATTGGCAGACATAATCAAAGAAAATAGGTAGGCAGTGTGCCAGTACAGTACTATGGCAAATCCTGTCTGCCAGTTCCTTTTTTCTCTGGACTGTGTATTCTTTATCCACATCTTGCTGAATTTATATCCATCCTTGTTATGCATTTGCCTGATTTCAGACTTTGGAGGTAAGTTACAAGTAGTGCAATTACTATTACAGTGGACCCTTGACTTACAGACGGCTTGACTTACAGACTTTTTGAGTTACAGACTTCTCTGGCCGCAAAATTTAGGTTTGACTTGCAGACTGAGATTTGACTTACAGACCAGAAAAAAACCAAAATGGAACAAAAATGGCCTGTTACGGGATTAATCGGTTTTCAATGCACTGTAGGTCAATGGAGACTTGACTTACAGACTTTTTGACTTGAGAACCGCCTTCCAATACGGATTAAGTTCTCAAGTCAAGACCCCACTGTACAAGTTAGGTGATAAGTAAAGTCACCAGTATTCCATTAATGTATATGTAACAAGTTACACCAAGCAACATTCAAACATTACTTTGAAAGTGTTTTGGTTTTTTGCATTTTGACAGGAATTTTTCATATGTTATTCCAATTTCTTAATTGGAATTCCTTAATTGGAATTCCTAATTGTCGAAGTATAAGTATTTTTTTTTCTTTCCAGGGCACAGTATTAAAATTGGCCATTAGCTGGAACATGAGAGTACATCACTCTATTTTTTTGGCTTGCTATTGCTAACACAACTCAACTGGTTATTCAAGTTAATAGTGAGCTGTTTGTGTATTTCGTGCAATGAAAATTTATAGCAGCAACCTAGATGTCAATTAGGAAAAGGTAACACAAGTTCATTTGAAAATATAACATTCCAGGTTCTACCTGATTTTCTCTGATACTGTATACCTGATTTCATTTCTGCTAATCTTGGCTTTCAGAACCAATTTATGTGAGTTTATGCACACATATGTTTTAATTGCTCTCTGTCATAAACTCAACCTCTCCACGGATTGCTGTCTTGTCGTGGCGAAGGGGCTTGAGTAATTCAGAGAAGCTATGGACTATGACGGACAGGTCATAGTGGAAAGTTCTGACTAAACGCGATCCACCTGGAGCAGGAACTGGCCAGCCACTCCAGTATCTTTGCCAAGAAAACTCCATGAACAGAAACAAAAGGCTAAAAGATATGACACTGTAGGATGAGCCCCTCAGGTTGGAAGGCATCCAACATGCTACTGAGGAAAAGCGAAAGACAAGTACAAGTAGCTCCACAGCTAATGAAGTAGTTGGGCCAAAGCCGAAAGGACGCTCAGCTGCGGACGTGCGTGGAAGTGAAAGGAAAGCCAAGCCTGATGCTGCAAAGAAAAATACTGCATAGGAACCTGGAATGTAAGATCTATGAACCTTGGGAAGCTGGATGTGGTCAAACAGGAGATGGCAAGTATAAACATTGACATCTTGGGCGTCAGTGAACTAAAATGGACGGGATTGGGCAAATTCAATTCAGACGATTATCATATCTACTATTGTGGGCAAGAATCCAGTAGAAGAAATGGAGTAGCCCTCATAGATGGAGTGCAAGCCTTATATGGATGGAGGCTCGTAACATTGTACATAGACATGATAAACGACAAAAATGGTAGGGACCTAACAGAAGCAAAAGACAACAAGAAGAGGTGGCAAGAATACACAGAGGAATTATACCAGAAAGATCTGGATGTCCTGGACAACCCAGATAATGTGGTTGCTGACCTTGAGCCACGCATCCTGGAGAGTGAAGTCAAGTGGGCCTTAGAAAGCATGGCTAACAAGGTCAGTGGAGGTGATGGCATTCCAGTTGAACTATTTAAAATCTTAAAAGATGATGCTGTTAAGGTGCTACACTGAATATGCCAGCCAGTTTAGAAAACAAAGCAGTGGCCAGAGGATTGGAAATTATCAGTCTTCATCCCAATCCCAAAGAAAGGCAGTGCCAAAGAATGCTCCAACTACCGTACAATTAAACTAATTTCACACGCTAGCAAGGTTATGCTCAAAATTCTATAAGGTAGGCTTCAGCAGTATGTGGACTGAGAACTCCCAGAAGTACAACCTGGATTCCGAAGGGGCAGAGGAACTAGAGACCAAATTGCTAACATGTGCTGTATTATGGAAAAATCCAGAGAGTCCCAGAAAAACATCTACTTCTGCTTCATTGACTACATAAAAGCCTTTGACTGTGTGGACCACAGCAAAGTATGGCAAGTTCTTAAAGAAATGGGAGTGCCTGACCACCTTATCTACCTCCTGAGAAATCTATATGTGGGACAGGAAGCAACAGTTAGAACTGAATATGGAACAATTGATTGGTTCAAAATTGGGAAAGGAGTACAACAAGCCTGTATGTTGTCTCACTGTTTATTTAACTTATATGCATAATACATCATGTGAAAGGCAGGACTCTTCGTGACCCCATGGACCAGAGCACGCCAGGCCCTCCTGTCTTCCACTGCCTCCCGGAGTTGGGTGAAATTCATGTTGGTAGTTTCGATGATACTGTCCAACCATCTCGTCCTCTGTCGTCGCCTTCTCCTCTTGCCTTCACACTTTCCGAACATCAGAGGCTTTTCCAGGGAGTCTTCTCTTCTCATGAGACGGCCGTACAACCATCTTTTCATTCATATGACTGAATGTTCTTTTTTGTTTGTTTGACTATTTTTGTTAGAAACTCGTAATATTTTCTTCAAGCTTTATGCTATACTTAAGCACATAAGAACAGCCTATCTAGTCCCAAACATGTGTTCACATAGTTACCAAACAGTTCCCACTGGAGTGCAACTGCACACTCCATTGCCCCTTGCTCAACAAGTGATATAAAAGGACATACTCCTTCTCATATTCAGATAATATAGCTATTCTGACTATCCAACACTGATTCAAAAAGTAACAACCCCCCCCCAAAAAAACACATGTTCTGTCTAATTTGTATGCCTAGGAAATGTGTCGCAACTCAGCCTTGTTTTTTCCCTTACTGTAATTTGAATTCAATAGGGAAGATTGCCATAAATCGGACTTGAATTAATGGTGCATGATAAATATATGCTGAAGTTATAATCAAAATGAATCAGTGTGACATGGCAAAGAAAACATATTTAGGATGGCAGTTTTAGCAAAATGTTTTAAATTTATATATTTTATAATATAACCTATATTTTTAGTTATTTTTGTTTCAAGGATCTCAACATGTGGATACAGTCCACCCAACTAGAAACATACTTCAACCTTGCTGTGTACACACCTCTTTTCTCCCTGATGCTGCCACTACCAAAGCTGCAGATTATTCCAATCCTAGGCAGAATCAGACATCTTATCTGAGATATCATGGGCCTCGGGTTGGCATGGGATCCTGCTTAATTGCATTTGCAAAGAATACTTCTGACTCAGACTGTCCAAGATGACCAGAAACTAGGACATGGTAAGTACTACAGAAACTCCAGTTTCCCAAAATAAGCTCTAGATTTTTACAGATTTGACAGAAATAAGGTTGCTATCAGTTATTTATGTATTAGCAAGCAAAAATAAAAATAACACCACCACTACTCTTGACCCTTGCCCGGCCTGGCTAATCAAAGCAGCCAGGCCTGTAACAACAGATTGGGCCACAGCAATAATTAGTGGGTCTTTCCCTGAGGGCAGGGTTCCCCCCGCCCTCAAGGAGACACTCATTAGGCCCATAAGAAAGAAACTGAATTTGGCGGCGGACAATATTGGCATTTATAGGGCCGTCACCAATGTTTCTTTCATTAGTAAAGTGGTCGAGAGGGTGGTGGCCGATGAGCTTCAGGCGCATTTGGATGAAACAAATGCCCTGGACCCATTCCAGTCAGGCTTCAGGCCGCGCCATGGTACAGAAACAGCATTGGTCGCCCTGTTAGATGACCTATTGAGGGAGGCCAACAGAGGGAAAATGTCTCTGTTGGTCCTCTTCGATATCTCAGCTGCTTTTGATACCGTCGACCACGGTATCCCCCTGGGAAGGCACTCCCTGGGAGTCAGTGGACTGGCGTTGGACTGGCTCCGATCCTTCTTGGAGAATCGTCCTAAGAGAGTCCAGCTTGGAGAGGGGGACTCGGCCCCGTGGAGCCTCAATTGTGGAGTTCCGCAGGGCTCAACCCTCTCCCCAATGCTGTTCAACATCTATATGAGGCCGCTGGGTGGGGTCATCAGAGAGTGTGGAGCATCATGCCATCAGTATGCTAATGACACTCAGCTCTACATCTCCTTTCCAACCACAGAGGAAGCTGTTCTGTCCCTGCAGCACCGTCTGGGGTCTGTACTGCAATGGATGCAGGAAAATGGGCTGAGGCTGAACCCGGACAAGACCGAGGTGCTGAGGGTGGGTGGACCCACTGTCAGTGGTTTGGGAAACTCCCTCTCTTTTCGGGGGGTGACTCTCAGTGGTAAGAATGAGGTTCGCAGCTTGGGGATACATCTGGACCCGGCGCTCACCATAGAAACTCAGGTGGCGTCAGTGGTCTGCACCGCCTATTTCCATCTTTGGTGGATTGCCTGGTTATGTCCCTTTCTTGACATTGGTGCACTCACCACCTTGGTCCATGCACTCGTAATCTCGAGATTAGATCACTGTAATGCGCTCTACATGGGGCTGCCTTTGAGATTAATGCAGAAACTACAAATGGTGCAGAATGCAGCGGTCAGACTTCTTAGTGGGGTAAGGAAACACCAACATATTACTCCCACTCTGGCCGCATTTCATTGGCTGCCCATTCGATTCCGCATTGATTTCAAAGTTCTAATGATCACATACAAAGCCCTAAATGGTTTAGGACTTTAATACTTGGCGGAATGCCTCCTCCCACCTAGATCTATTTGTATCACCCAATCTAGCCAGGAGGCGTGACTGAGGAGCCTAACGCCGAGGGAGGCCCGGAAAGAAAAAACAAGACATTGGGCCTTCTTGGCAGTGGCTCCCAGGCTTTGGAACACGCTCCCCCCACTGAGATTCGTCTGGCCCCCTCGCTGGGCATTTTCAAAAACCAATTCAAGACCTGGTTATATAGACAGGCCTTCCCTCCAGACTTTACATAACTCTCTCTCTCTTTCTTTATCCTGTTTTGTGTTATGTAGGAAACTGTTACTTTATACGTGTTTGTGAGCTGCCCAGAGTAGACTATGTCTAAATGGGCAGCATATAAGCTCAACAAACAAACAAACAAACTACCATTCCAGTTGTGTTCACTCTGAGAGACTGGTGAGGGGAGGGTAACACACCTACCCATTTCTTATTTCTTGTTCTTGCTGGGAAAATGATCAACTGAAACAATGTAAAACTCTATATTATTGTTTCCTTTACTAATCCTCTGCTAAATAGGTAAGATTATTAGTCTATTAAATAAACATCTCACTAAGATTCTTTCAAAGCTGCCATTTAATGCTCAAAGATTATTCTACCCAGTTCTAAATGAGCACTTTTGAACTTGTTGTTTATTAGTTAAGTTGTGTTCCACTCTTTGTGACCCCATGGACCAGAGCACGCCAGGCCCTCCTGTCTTCCACTGCCTCTCGGAGTTGGGTCAAATTCATGTTGGTAGCTTCGGTAACACAGTCCAACCATCTCGTCCTCTGTCATCCCCTTCTCCTTTTGCCTTCACACTTTCCCAACATCAGGGTCTTTTCCAGGGAGTCTTCTCTTCTCATGATATGGCTAAAGTATTGGAGTCTCAGCTTCAGGATCTGTCCTTCCAGTGAGCAGTCAGGGTTGATTTCCTTCAGAATAGAGAGGTTTATTCTCTTTGCAGTCCAGGGGACTTCTATTTCTTCTTTTTGATTTCTAGAAGGCAAATGTTTGCAGTTGAATTTAGAAATACAGTAGATGTTGATTACTTACTGGAACATCTTCCCTAAGAAAATCAACCCATACCAACTGATCGACACAAGCCATGCTCTTACAGCTTGCCACCCCGAGAGAGGCCAGGAAGACATCTACAAGGAATCAGGCCTTGTTGTCTGTGGCACCATCCCTATGGAAAGGCCTCCCAATAGAGTTGCACCTGGCCCCCTCCTTCTCCACCTTTAAGACAATGCTCAAAACAAGGCTGTTTACAGAAGCCTTTAGGGCCATCCTCGTTTAAGGTTCTGTTACATTTATTATGCCTGTCTTGTCATAGTTTGGTTCAATTTAGCTTGGCTTTTATCTTAGATATGTTGATGATTTTTTGATCAATTTTGATTGTTATTTTATTTTGACAATTTATTTTGTTATTGTTTTGTTATATCTTTGCATTCCCACTGTAAACCACTCTGATTAGTACTTAGCACTAACCAGGTGGTAGACAGGTTTTTGAAATACACATATACCTACCTACCTACATATTCTCAAAGAGTAAATGCAGCTTCCACTTTTGAAAGTGATCAAGTGTTCCTTTTGAAAAGATCTTTGTGCATGCTCGGAAATCCATAAGAGAATTTCTTTGTAGCAAACAAAGCCTCCTACATTCTATAGCTGAAGGAAGAAGGAAAAAAGCTGAAATCAGGACCACTGCAAAATTTAAGTTATATTAATATGCAGTTCCCAAAAGTTCATTTTGTACACTTTGCATTAGAAACTTCTCACAATTGTTGAGCATGGTTCAGAATATGTGGGAGGAAGAATATTAGAGTAGCTCTATAGCAGAGTGATTCTGGCACAACAAAGTAGAGGCTTCCCGTTGGGCCCCATTTCCTTTTCACTTCAACCTTTTATGCAGACACAGAAAAATAAATTTAAAAAAACAACCAGGAAGTGGCATACCGTGGGTGAGTGTCCCACCAAGCACACAGAGAAAAGGAGAAACTTCAGATGTATGCTAAAGGCATTTTATTTTAAATTAACAAAAACACACCAATGTGCTTTTTTCTGGAACAGCAGTGGCCAAAATAGCAATCGAATAATTATTACACCTGCAAAATGTTTGGCACAGAGAGCTTATGCCATGCAAGTTGCCAGGAAACAGTTTTATTCATTCCCAACTTTCTCCCTCCTTTTTCATGTATTTTATTTCAAGCAAGGGCTATTTTTTTTTTAAATTGGTGAAATTAGTAGTAATTAATTTAAAATCACTCAGTATCGTATTTTCATGTTAAATATTATTCTTTGGAAAACTATTACATATTTTCATTCATTAGAAAATTTCTGAGTGGTAGCTGGGTTAGTTTGTTGAAGTAAAATGAAACAGAATCTTGAGACACTTCAAAGACAAACAAGTTTTATTTAGCATTAGCTTCCATAGACTGCACACACTTCTTCAAAATCTGTTTTTCCCAGCCCATCATAGTTTCACTAACCACTATCATATCAATCTCTTAAGCGTATTTTTCAACACTAAAAGATCCCCATGAGAAAGAACTGTGTGTCATGAGTGTCATAAGATGGTGTGTGACTTTCCAGTTCTCCCCTTATGGTCTTACTTTTAAGAAATAGATACCATTGTAAGAGAAGCTGTTCCTGACATCAACAGAACTCAGGGGAGTTTGGAATTGTCAGGGTCACAACATGATTAGATTAGATTTCAGGACCAAAAACAAAGACTAGGGTACAGACCTTTGCAACGTCACAGAGGTGGAACAGGCAAGGGGTTGGAAGGAGGCTGTGGCTGCTTCAGGGCCAAGTGACTGTGGAAACAGGCACAAAGGGAATCTGGGTAGATGGGTATAGAACTATGTTAGAACTTTGCTCATAGGTAATAAGGAAACTCTGACCAAGGGGAAAAGCTAGTCATCTTCTTCTCCTCCTTTTTAAAACATGTTTTTATTCATTCTTTTTAAAAATACTGTATTTTGCAGGCGGACAGGTAGTAGTAGTAGACACCACTGGCTTTGTAGCCTTAAAAGCTAATAATGTATGGTGTTTTTCCAGTGCCTACAATACGGTGGAAAGCTGTGGAACCCTCCCCAGGGGTTGGCCAGTCAGCTTGTTCTAGGCCTGTGCCACCGTTGCAAGTTCTTTTTCTATATGAAGGATAACAAATCATGCCACTGGTGCTCTACTCCCTTTCCTACTCCAAACAATATGGGGGGTTGAAATGTATGCAGCTCTCTCCATATATTCCTGGTTCTTGGTATGCTGATGTGGCACAAAGCTAACACATAAACACTCCCATGCTAAGCTAGTAAACTCTGGTGATACCAGGCATGGTCAAAGGCTTTAAAGCCACCTCTCACATACATTATCTCCCTCTTCTCTAATATTGCCCCCTCACCTGGAGGAAGCATTAATTCTCTGAGACTTCAGCTGGTGACTTGAAACTTGGCACCCCAGAAAAGTTCCTTTCCAATCAAGTTAAGTATTGTCATGAAGCACCTCTAATATCATTCATCATGAATAGGTATGTGTTGGATTTTGGAGG
This sequence comes from Pogona vitticeps, assembly GCF_051106095.1. Classification (NCBI taxonomy): domain Eukaryota; kingdom Metazoa; phylum Chordata; class Lepidosauria; order Squamata; family Agamidae; genus Pogona; species Pogona vitticeps. The sequence continues at coordinate 27,607,568 of NC_135783.1, read as the reverse complement.
AGGACAGCTGAGATGTTCCAGCATGCAACACTAAGGTAGCCAGCTGGTTTCCATGATGCATTGAATGATGTGCCCTTGGAAGTCTCTGAAGCCAACCTATCCTGGTCTGGAAAACTAAACTCTTGACATAATTGTTCCTAATTGTGTCTTACTATACTTTGGATCTAGTTTACACATGAACACAAGATTTGCAGATGAGTCAGAGACAGCTGGTGGACAGGCAGAGGGAAACCCAGAACAAATATATTTAGAGCTCAGTTTATAGCCTATTTTGTCTCAATGATGTCAGCAAAGATGCACTTTTGTCTTCTGTCAGTGTACATGTATGTTGTTGTTGCTGTTTAGTTGTTAAGTTGTGTCCGACTCTTCGTGAACCCAAGGACCAAAGCACGCCAGGCCCTCCTGTCTTTCACTGCCTCCTGGAGTTTGGTCAAATTCATGTTGGTAGCTTCGATGACACTGTCCAGCCATCTTGTCCTCTGTCGTCCCCTTCCCCTCCTGCCTTTCCTAACATCAGGGTCTTTTCCGGGGAGTCTTCTCATGAGATGGCCAAAGTACTGGAGCCTCAGTTCAGGATCTGTCCTTCCAGTGAGCACTCAGGGTTGATTTCCTTCAGAATAGAGAGGTTTGTTCTCTTTGCAAGCCAGGGGACTTTCAAGAGTCTCCCCCAGCACCACAATTCAAAAGCATCAATTCTTCAGCAGTCAGCCGCCTTTATGGTCCGGCTCTCACTTCCATACATCGCTACTGGAAAAACCATAGCTTTGACTATGAAGACCTTTGTCGGCAAGGTGATGTCTCTGCTTTTTAAGGTGCTGTCTAGGTTTGTCATGGCTTTCCTCCCAAGAAGCAGGTGTCTTTTAATTTCATGGCTGTTGTCACCATCTGCAGTGATCATGGAACCCAAGAAAGTAAAATCTGTCACTGCCTCTATATCTTCCTCTTCTATCTGCCAGGAGGTGATGTGACCAGTGGCCATGATCTTAGGTTTTTTGATGTTGAGCTTCAGACCATTTTGTGCACTCTCCTCTTTCACCCTCATTAAAAGGTTCTTTAATTCCTCCTCACTTTCTGCCATCAGAGTGGTATCATCTGCATATCTAAGGTTGATATTTCTTCTGGCAATCTTAATTCTGGATTGGGATTCATGCAGTCCTGCCTTTCACGTGATGTATTCTGCATATAAGTTAAATACAGCCTTGTTGTACTCCTTTCCCAATTTTGAACCAATCAGTTGTTCCATATCCAGTTCTAACTGTTGCTTCCTGTCCCATACGTATATAGATTTCTCAGGAGATAGATAAGGTTGTGAGGCACTCCCATTTCTTTAAGGACTTGCCATAGTTTGCTGTGGTCCACACAAACAAGGGCTTTTGAGTAGTCAATGAAGCAGAAGTAGATGTTTTTCTGAAACTCTCTGGATTTTTCCATAATACAGCGCATGTTAGCAATTTGATCTCTAGTTCTTCTGCCCCTTCAAAATCCTGCTTGTACTTCTGGAAGTTCTCGGTCCATACTGCTGAAGCCAACCTTGTAGGATTTTGAGCATAACCTTGTTAGCGTGTGAAATGAGTGCAATTGTATGGTAGTTGGAGCATTCTTTCGCAATGACCTTCTTTGGGATTGGGATGAATCCTGATCTTTTCCAATCCTCTGGCAACTGCTGAGTTTTCCATACTTGCTGGCATCATCCAAATCTTTCTGGTATAATCCCTCTCTGTATTCTTGCCTCCTCTTCTTAATGTCTTCTGCTTCTGTTAGGTCCCTGCCATTTTTGTCCTTTATTATGTCCATCTTTGCACAAAAGGTTCTTTATTATCGCCAATGTTCTTGAACAGATCTCTGGTTTGTCCCTTTCTATTAATTTCCTCTATTTCTTTGTACTGTTCATTTAAGAAGGCCCTCTTCTCGCTCCTTGCTATTCTTTGGAAGTCTGCATTCGATTTTCTGTAACTTTCCCTATCTCCCTTGCATTTTGCTTCCCTTCTCTGCTATTTGTAAGGCCTCATTGGATAGCCACTTTGCTTTCTTGCATTTCCTTTTCTTTGGGATGATTTTTGTTGCAGCCTCCTGTACAAAGTTAGAGCCTCTATCCATAGTTCTTCAAGCACTCTGTCCACCAAACCTAGTTCCTTGAATCTGTTCTTCACGTCCACTGTGTATTTGGTTTGGATTATACCTGACTAGTCCAGTGGTTTTGTCTACTTTCTTCAGTTTAAGCTTGGATTTTGCTATAAGAAGCTGATGATCAGAGCCACAATCAACTCAGGTCTAGTTTTTGCTGACTGTATAGAGCTTCTCCATCTTTGGCTGCAGCGAAATATGATTTCGGTATTGCCCATCTGGTGATGTCCATATGTAGAGTCGCCTCTTGAGTTTTTGGAAAAGAATGTTTGTGATGACCATCTTGTTGTCGTGACAAAATTCTATTGGCCTTTGCCCTGCTTCGTTTTGAACTCCAAGGCCAAATTTACCTGTTGTTCCTTTTATCTCTTGACCCCCTACTTTAGCATTCCAATCCCCTATAATGAGAAGAACATCTTTCTTTAGTGTCAGTTCTAGAAAGTGTATCTCAGTACAGCTTTTCCCATTCTTTTGTTGACTATGAGGACTACTCCATTTCTTCTATGGGATTCTTGCCCACAATAGTAGATATGGTAATTATCTGAATTGAATTCCCATCCATTTTAGTTCACTGACACCCAGAAAGTCAGTGTTTATTCTTGCCATCTCCTGTTTGACCACATCAAGCTTACCCAAGGTTCATAGATCTTACATTCATAGAATTGGTCAATTTCAGCCTCTTCAGCATCGGTGGTTGGTGCATAAACTTGAGTTACTGTGATGTTAAATAGCTAACTGGATATAGAATTAATAACGATTTAATTAATTAATTAATTAAACTTATATGCCACCCACTCTACCCAAAGATGGGTGGCTTACAATGATGCAATGAAGTTCCCTGAACAGTCTATTCAGAAAGCGGAAGCAGGTATTTTCTCCCCTTGATCTGGACCATTCTAAGTCCAAGCTCTGAGCCACCAAGCCGTTTGTACTTCACGTCTTTAACCTAACTGCTGCCTTGCCGTTCTAGCAGTAGTTGCCCATTCTTTTTACTTGCACATCAATCAGACTTGTATTCTCAGATCTGAGGGTAAATCCAGGGTCCTTGTGCAGGATTCTCTATTCTAGGCTGGTACAAAGCTTATACTTCTTAGGTCAGAGTGTCTATTTGTGCTTTTCTCCTGAACCATGTTATTCTTACATTTGCCCAGAAATATCCTGTAGAATGTTTTACCAGCACTGGTAGCATTTTATTAGGTTCCATACTGGCAGAACTTGAGAGGCCAAATAGGCAACCTGTGATTCTAGTGTGAATGTTCATCTCTGAGCCTAGGGAAAATGGCAAAAATGTGAGCCTAACGTATTGGTAAGCAACTACAATACATCTCAAGAGTATGGCTACCTGAAAATCTCAAGAATGTTTTGCGTGTCTTTTTATGTGCACTAACATTTCTCATTTAAATTCCTTGCTGGTTGGAAAAAATAAAGCTTTGAGATTTTGTGCAGTGTTTGTTGCAATTAAGGCCAAGAGTGATATAAGTACAGAAATATTAGAGATGATTCTGAAAAAACTGGAGAAATTCCGTAGTACTTGTGTAGTGCTGTGACCCATCTCTCCCCTCTGTTACTCTGAGACCTAACAGTAATGAAAACAAGATTAGTTTTGAGGATTTTTGACATAATCTCCCAAGGTTCTGTTATGGTTTCAGGCTAATTTTTATCCTCATATTGCTCTTTCTTTGCAAATATCTTTGGTTGGATTTGCTCCAGTCCTGATACCATTCTGCATGACTGTTCTGCCTTAACAGTCACCATCTGGCTTCTTTACCAGTGATTACACATCGAAGAAATAGTCAGAGTAAAAATATTTCAGCCAGACAGCATCACAGACACAGAAATCTTACCATATGTACAACACAATAATGTATTTTGGGTAGCTTAAGAGTTTTATTTCCATTAACTTAATGGAACTTTTTTTACATACATTGGAAACAGCAGTTGTACACAATATGCATTTTTTAAATTTTAATAAACACTGGAAACCAATTTTGGAATTAATTTTTCTGGAATCATAAAGTAACCTGAAAACATGAAGCAGCTTCAGTGAGGATCTTGAATTGTTTTACCTTGGCAACCCTCCACCTGCAAACATATACATAAGGTCCCCAAAAGAATGGATTTCAATAAATGTAGACAGCTGGTGGAAAAGCTTCACAATAATTAATGCTGACCACATTGCTATCATGTTTTAGTAATGAAAGTGTTTAGTCATGAAAATCTCCTCTATTTGGGAACTGGGGCCATTGAATTTAATTCCATATATTTGTACACAGATTATTCAGATTCTGTGTATATGAATAAATGCACACAGAATAAATATTAATAAATGGATGGGAGACAGAATCACACCCACTCCAGCCTCACATTTCCTTGCTGTCAATGGAACAGAACCGATATATGTAGAAATCTATATGTGTACTGTCTTTTAATATAGCCAAGACCCAGCATGCTTCAGGGTTCCTATGCAAACATCTTAACATAATTACAGTTGCTAGTCCCATTGAATCAATTGACATCAATGTTGATTTTTCATTCAACAGCTCATTAAATTGGTCTACTCTGTTTCGGACTAGGAATCAGATTGAAGCCATTGAATATATGTGCATATATATGTACACAATTTATTCAAATTCTGTGGATATATCAGCTTCATATTTGCATAAATGTTATAGGGAAATCAGTTTTAATATCTATCAAATTTGTGTAAAATAAAATTCAGTTGACATAGTATTTAACCAAACCGTTTTTTATCAGTTACCTTAATATCATAAGGGACGTAGTGGCGCTGCAGGTTAAACCGCAGAAGCCTCTGTGCTGCAGGGTCAGAAGACCAGCAGTCATGAGATCGAATCCACATGGCGGAGTGAGCTCCCGTCGCTTGTCCCAGCTCCTGCCAACCTAGCGGTTCGAAAGCAACTGCTAGGTAGCAGCAAATGCAAGTAGATAAATAGGTACCACCTCGTGAGAAGGTAATGGCATTCCGTGTCTAGTCGTGCTAGCCACATGACCATGGAAAACTGTCTTCGGACAAACACTGACTCTACGGCTTGGAGACGGGGATGAGCACCGCGCCCTGGAGTCGGACACGACTGGACTAATTGTCAAGGGGAACTTTTACCTTTACCTTTAATATCATGTATTTCATTCAGTGAGCTCAAGGTAATGTGGCTGGCCCTCCTCTTGTCACTTTTATGCTCAAAAGAACCTTGTGGAATAAGCCAGGTTGAGAAAGAGAGCAGTACAAGATCATCCAGTGAGTTTCATGGCTCAGGGAGAAACAGAACCTAGTCCAGCTGCACTGCCTTTTTTCATCTGCAGTTGAAGTTTTATTGGGAAAACTGATGCAGCCTAATTTTCCAGGGTCCTAGGCAGAAGTTTTTCTGACTGCATGCCATCTAAACTTTTAAACCACACATTCACATGATTGAACATGGGATCTTCTGCACATGAAGCATGTGCTCTGCCACTGAGACTTTTACTAAATGTTATTCCTAGCATTCGCAGCTTCTCAATTTTTCCATCTGTGCGATAAAGAGACAGAAAGTTGTGTGGATGACTAGAGGGTAGATTTATATGACTATGCAAAATATAAACACAACTCGTATCTGACTGTGGGACTAAATGGTGCTTGATAAATCTTACATAAAGTAAGTCCCTGTACTAGTGAGCCACATAGACACTATTCAGATCTTTTCAAAGCTATGCCTGTGAATATTACAGGCAAGCAAAGTTAGTGAAGAGTCACTTTTTTTAACAATTGTTTCTCCTCTACTGGTGAAAGCCTCTTTTAGTAGTTTTCAGAAATCCTCTTTCTCACTTCAACTCCATTTGCTTTTTTAAAAAAACTCCCTGCTGCAAAGAGCAGAAATGTTATAACCAAAATATATACTGGCATAATTTTAAATCTCATGGATTTCTGGAAATAATTTGTGGCTCCAAAAGGGAACTGGGTGCTATCAAAATGGCAGCTTGGGAGCAGCTGCTACAGTGTTAGTGTTATGCCTTCTGTTCTGTAGCCAGCATTTAAAAAAAAAAACACAGATTGTATTATGATCATGAAAGGGTTTTTTGATCAGACTTATTATCTGTGAGGGAAAACAGACACTCATAATTACCATGTTGCTTCCTGCTTTATGTTAATTTCTTTTGCTTCCACTTTCTACTGTATCTTATCACATGCTCCTTCCACACTAATTTTACTCTTCCCCCATGTCACTTCCTTTGATCTTACGACTTATTGCACATTGTTGTGATGTGTGACATTCCCATGTGGATTTGTTAAGGAGCTCAGCTGACAAAGCAATGTCAGCTACTGCCAGAGCTTTCTTGCCTGTGTGTGTCTCACGGGACACACAACATGCTTATTTTCTTGATGTTAATGCTGGACTAGAGAGAATGTAGGTTGTGATAATGGATGATATTATTAGACTACGTTTCTACCATGTTGTCAGATCATCATAGGATCAGGAAGGTACATAGTTAGTCTGTCAGATTAAACATATAAAAAGGCCAGAAGCTGACATTGGGATCTTGAGCTGTGTGCCCAGAGTTGGTCATGTCATTTTATTGATATGCTATCATAACAGTACATAAAATCAATGCCAACGAAAGAGTGTAGGATTTTTTTTTCTGTCAGCTGCACAGTATAAACCGCACAGTGAGTACACCTGGTCTTTTTCCAGGTCTACTCAAAGTAATCAGTACATTCTGTTCAGCAGACAAAGATTAAAGAGTTTGGGGGGGGGGCTTGCTTCCTCCAAAATCCAAACATTACCTGATATACTCACTTGTCTCAGCTTAAACTTCACAGCCAAACCACAATGTGGTGGTTGTCAGTGGGTGTGGGGCTGTTTCTCTCTCTGTTCTCCTTGCATAAAGTGAGGTGAAAAAAATAAGTGGGAAGGTGGAGAACTATGTATATCACCTTGACAACCAAACTGATAGATGAAAAATCACAAAAGTAACTTTTTTTTTACACTGCAACTTCTAAAATCCCTTGCCAAAGGACATCCAAATTCATAAACTAGAGATTGAAAAGATTACTTACCAGCTTTGATAATAATTCCAGAAGTTGTACTGCTTAAAAGCAACTTTTCCAGTTTCTATGACAAGATTGGGTTACCACAAAGTGTAATTTCCCACTAAGCCAGGACTGGAAGCCCATTGGAAATTACAATCCCATTTCTTTTTAAAGGGGACACTAAAGTACCCTTCCTTATTTTTTTAAATGTTTTTAATTTAATTTTTTATTTTTAACAAGGGGATGACAAAAAGGAAAAGGGGAATTGGGGTTAATAGGGAAGAGGAGAAACAATAACATACTAACGTCCATTCTATACCTATTGCCATATCAAAACTATTTTCTGCCTTCCAGGTTTAAGTTCTCATTTCAATATATGCTCTTCATACGCTGCCTGTTGATTCAGTCCATTTGTAGAATAAGTCCTATCTTTCTGTTGCCTTTTGTAAAGGACAGTCCTTCATCACTTCTGATAAAATGTCCATTTCTGCTGTTTCCCATATCTTCTCTATAAGGTCTTCTTGTTTCGGTACTGTCAGACTTTTCCAATTTTTGGCATAGAGAATTCTGGCTGCAGTAACTATGTATATAACTACTTATTTTCCTTTGTCTTATCTATGTTATCAGGTGTCATACTCAATAAAAACAGTTCTGGGGTTAATGGCACCTTACAAAGCAATATTTGTTGCAACACAGCATGTACTCTTTTCCAATACTGTTTTGCTACTCTACATGACCACCACATGTGATGATAGCTTCCCACTTGTGCTTCACATTTCCAACACACATTTGATACATCTGTATACATCTTTGACAATTTTTCTGGAGTCATATGCCACCTATAAAACATCTTATATATATTTTCCTTAAAATTAACCGATCTTGTGAGCTTTGTATTATTTTGCCATATTTTCAACCATTGATCAATATCAATATTATGCCCTATGTTTTGTGCCCACTTAATCATACATTCTTTAACCATTTCATCTTGCATTTTAATTTCTAACAGATAGTTATACATTTTCTTAACAAATTTATTTTTTGAACCTAATAAAAGCTTATCAAACATCGTTTGTTCTGAGTAGAAACCTTCTATTTTGTCTTTTGTATATCTAGATTCCAGCTGTGCTCTGGACCACCAGTCTATATAGATATTGTGTGTCTCTAGCTCTTCTTTAGACCTTAGTTCACCATCCTTTTTAAATAAATCTTGGTATCTTAAAAGTTTTGCTTTTGTCATGAGATTAGGTTGTGTAAAGGCCTCTATAGGTGACACCCATACAGGTGTTTTGTGATAAATTTGTTGTATAATCTTTCTCCACATTCCCAATAAAGCTCTTCTTATCATATGTAAATTAAAATGCTTTTGCTCTTTATCCTTTTTATACCATAGATAAGCGTGCCAGCCTAATTGTAAATCGTGTCCTTCCAAGTTAAGTAATCTATCATTTTCCAAAGTTATCCATTCTTTTATCCACTCTAAAATACAGAACCCAATCTGAAAGACCAAAGCCAGCCCTCTGTTTAGCATCTTGCATTGCTTTAATTTTAATTCTTGGTTTTTTACCTTGCCATATAAATCTCATGATTATCTTATTAAGTTCTTGGAAAAAGGACTGTTTTAATATGATAGGAATTGTCTGAAATAAGAATAGGATTTTTGGCAAGACACTCATTTTAATCGTCGCAATCCTTCCCAACAACGATAATTGTAATTTATCCCATTTCTCCAAATTGTTCTGTATCTCCTTCATCAATTTCATGTAATTATCTTTAAATAGTGTACTCATCTTCTTTGTAATTTGGATCCCTAAATATCAAATACTCTTTTCCTCTTTGAAGTTCGCCTTCTCTATTAACTTCTGCCATTCTTGTTCTCTTATGTTTTTAGTAAGTATTTTTGTTTTCTTTTGGTTTATTCTCATTCCTGCCATATCACCAAAGTTTTTTAACATTGCCATCTATTGAATGCACTGGATCTTCCAGTATAATGACTAAGTCGTCTGCAAAAGCCTGAAGTTTATAGATTTGGCCTTTTACTTTCAATCCTTTCAATTCCTTTTTATCTCTAATTTGTTCAGTTAATATTTCTAGAGTCAAGATAAATCGTAGTGGAGAGAGTGGACACCCCTGTCTCGTACCTTTCTGTATTTGTATTTCTTTCGACAACTTTCTGTATTTGTATTTCTTTTGACAATTCACCTTTTGTTGGGTATATATTGCTTTAATTAGCTTCATCTATACCCTTCCTGAAGAAAGTGAGGACTATGAACACAGTGGGTGTCTCCTGGGGAGCTGATTCTTCCATTCTGGATGCACCACTGGATTGCTTCTGCCAGGAATGAAGGAGTTCTGTTTAAGAAGCTATGGGTGCAATCAGACAGTTGGAAAGGTGCACATCTGATTACACTGGGAAGGGTAACTTTGCAGGGAGCAATATACCTTAAAGCAACCCTCCATCTTCTGGGGAATCACTCCTGCCTAAAAAGTAATAGCCTTGCTGCTGGACCAAAAAGTTCATTTCGGGCACTTACCAGGAGTGGGCTGGAGCAGATTTCGTATGATTGTCAGTAAATCTATTGCACAAGCAGTCCAAAATTGTATCACACCTTATGTTTGTAATCTTAGAGCTTGCAAAAGTGCTGTGGCATGTGTGGCAACAGTAATTTTGCCATTCAGATGTCACAGAGTGTATGGTAGTAATGACAATGCAGATTTTAAAGCCAAAATCTGAGATAAATTTAAGAGGGAATATAATTACTGTACATGAGAAGCTCCTGAATTCAGAAAAATATACATACTGTGTTACTATATCTGCTTAAGATGCCAAAATTTATACTGCCATGTAAGCTTTTTCATTCTACCATGTTTTGCTTAAGGGGATTCAATCTTATTTGTAGAATTTCTACATTCAAAAACAGGGGGAGGCTTTCTTCACAAGTAGAAGTGCTATACATAGTTAGACCTTCAAATATCTACAATTTCTTACGTTTACTGAGACATGCCAGCACGATCTGTCACACGCTGAACATATGTGGCCCACCAGCTAGCACACTAGTAGGAATTCAGTAGAGACTGACAAAAATAGGAGAATTTTCAAGCACTTGACAAGTTAAAATATGTGACTAGAAAAGGAAGGCTATACTTTGTTTCTTAGTGCATTGCGCTCTTCCATATTAATTGGTAGGTATATTTATGAAAAGGGACAATTATACTGAAGAACATGCCTTTTCCCTCATTTTTCTCACCACCAGCAAGTGTTGTTGCTTGGATATGGAAATAGGAACATATGAGTCAGGCAAGATCTCTCCCTTCCATTGCTCCCATTACGTTCCACACCTCGGAGTGTCAACTCAGTGCTAAAACCCCACTGCCAAAGACATTTGTTTATAAAGCGAGACCTGCTCCTTTATTTAGATAATTCTATTTCCTGTAAAGCTAATTTAGTTGTTGAGGAGTTCCTGGAGTAATTGAGTAGGAAACCAAAGAGCCTCTTTTTCACATGGTAGGCTGAAGAGGTCAGTGGAGCCAATTCACTCTTGGTGGGCAAAGGCGAGTGGGTAGTGGATGCACTATATGCTATGGGGCAGAAAAAAAATGATAGAAATACCTAAAAATGGTAATTATTATGCAAATAGGTTGAAAAATGAAACAGCGAGTACCATAATCGGAAAGTACCATGGTGCAGTAGTTAAACTGCAATAGTGCAGAAGCTTCTGCTCACGTCCTGAATTTGATCCCGATGGATTCAAGTAGCTGACTCAAAGTTGACTCTGCCTTTCATTCTTCTGAAATTGGCAAAATCAGTACCTAGCTTCCTGGGAAGGCAAGCTGTATAATTATGTTGTAAACTGCCCAGAGAGTGCTTTACTACTATAGGGTAGTATATAAATCGAAACAACAACAATAACAACAACATTATTCTACTGAGACGTTCGAGCTTAGCCTTCTCCCTAACAATATTTATTATGTATTTTTCCTGCTGCCTTCCATCTTTCCCAGCATTATTGTCTTTTCCAGAGAATCTTGCCTTCTCATTGTGTGCCCAAAGCTTGATTTGCTTGAGGATAGACTTGTTCATCTTTCTGGCAGTTCAAGATATCTGCAAAGCTCTCCTACAGTACCTTATTTCAAACTAATCAATGTTTTCCTGTCAGCTTTATTATAATTTCCTGTATTTACAGCCCCATCAGTTCACTGACAGATTGGCAAAGGCAGGGCTAGAGGAAGGAAGGATCAGTAGAGGCAGGACCACAGGAAGGCAGGAAAGAAGGGGAGCTGTGGCTGGAATGTGAATCATATTGCATCCACTACAAACAGTGAACTCCCAAATCAATCCACAGCCCCTGTGTGATCACTGACTGCAATTTTAAACACAGTACAGGCTGTGAATCAAATTCAGTTCAACTTTCCAGTGTAGTCATAACCTTGGTTAGATAATTTTTTATTTTATTTTATTTTATTTTATTTTTTTATTAAACTTATATACCTCCCATCTAGAACATGTCTACTCTGGGCAGTTTACATAAAGCATACAAAATAACTAAAGGTAAAATCCAAATTAATGGCAGAGTCCAAGATGGAAAAAGAAAGAGAGGGAAAAAGAAAAGAAATAGGCTAGGTGATGGCTGTAGGGAAGGCCTGTCTGTATAGCCATGTCTTCAGATTGGTCTTGAAGGCCCTCAGTGAGGGGGCCAGGCGGATCTCTGCAGGTGTTCCAAAGCCAAGGGGCCACTGCTGAGAAGGCCTGATTTTTAGTTTTTTCTCACTGGGCCTCTCTTGGCGTTAGGCCCCTCAGCTGCCTGGCCGGACTGGAACGGGTCATACGAGTAGAATAGAAGAAGGCGCTCTGCCAGGTATCAAGGGCCTAAACTGTTGGGCTTTATATATAATAGTTAACACCTTGAAATCGATGCAAAAGCGGATAGGTACCCAGTGTAAGGCAGCGAGGGTGGGGGAAATACGGTGAAATCTTTTCACCCCTGTTAATAACCTGGCCACTGTGTTCTGGACCATCTGAAGCTTCCGCATCAGTCTCAAAGGAATCCCATGTTGAGAGCATTACAGCAGTCTATTCTTGAGACTACGAGTGCATGGACCAGCATGGTGAGCGCCCCCGCGCCTCGATGGGGACACAGCTCAGCGATCTGCCAAAGATGTAAATGGGCAGGCTGAACCGCGAACTCCATGGTAAGCGCCGGGTCAAGATGGACCCCCAGACTGTGAACCAAATTCTTTGTGGTGAGACTCACCCCCCCAAAAAAAGAGAGGGAGTTCCCCAAACCATTGATATCAGGGCCGTCCACCCGCAAGACCTCCGTTTTGTCCGGGTTCAACCTCAGTCCATTCGACTGCATCCATTGTAGGACGGCCTCCAGGCAGCACCCAAGGGACAGAAAGGCATCCACTACAGATGGAAAAAAGGAAATGTAGAGCTGGGTGTCATCAGCATATTGGTGACACAAAGCTCCACATCCCCAGATGACACCCCCCTCCATGGCCTCATGTAGATGTTAAAGAGCATTGGGGAGGTGATCAAACTCTGCGGAACCCCACAATTGAAGGACTATGGAGCCGATACATTCTCCTCAAGCTGCAGTCTCTGGGGACAGCCCTCCAAGAAGGACCAGAGCCAAGTGAGAGCAAGGCCACCCATCCCCAACTGAGAGCCTCCCCAGGAGGATACCGTGGTCGACGGTATCAAAGGTGACTGAGATATCAAGGAGAACGAGCAAGGACATTTTGCCCCTGTCAGCCTCCCCAAGTAGGTCATCCAGCAGGGCGACCAATGCCGTTTCCGTGCTGTGAAGCCCGACTGAAATGGATCCAGGGCGCCAGCTTTGAAAATTCTTTGTCAAAGAGTTTTGGGGATGAAATTCTGCATTCAGTATGGTCTCAAAGGAGTAGGATAATTTTTTCTAAGCAGCATCATAAAATAATCCCTAGAAGAATATCAGAAGGAGGCTACTGAAGGAGTTTACACCTTCCCTCTCTTGCAGGAGAACTGGGATTGTGTGTGTCAGCTTTGAAGTTTTGAAACAAAGCACATCAGACATAGGCTGACAATGCTGAGAGACTTTATAAAAGTGGAGCCCTTCATTGAGACCAGTACACTTGGCATCTGTACAATCTTTCACAGAATCGAAACAAATACAAGAGACTTAATTTCAAAATGCATTTTCAGGGTACAGCTCTCAGAATAATGATCTATTGCACTGACTCAAAAACAGAGGAAATTGCTCTGCTTAGAAGAGTAGCTTGTCTGAACCATGCCAAGAAGCCAATAAAATCTACACTAGAACTTCCAATCAGAAAAACAAAGCCACACAGCCTGATCTGCAGCTTTCCACTTCCTGAAATGTTCTTTCTTCCAGAAAGAACAGAGTGGAACCCTTGTGATGTCAGTGGGGCAAGAGTTTGTGATGTGAATGTGTGGAGAAAGGGCTAGGAGGAGGCAAAACTATGTATAGAAGCACTGAGTCACAATCAAGGTAAAGTCCAGGTAACAAGGTAACCCAGAACCAGGAGGAAAACACTGGTGAACAGAAGGAGAAAGACAGAGAGGTGATGTATCCACAACAGCTCACATTAAAATATAACTGTCTTGAAGGTGCCACAACGTTTTTTGTTGTTGTATTTTTGACTGGATATGCTTGCACAGATTATGAGCATGGTTACATGTAGAAAAACCCTGTATTTGAACTGAGTTTAGCATGTTTGAAATCAATTTTTTAAAGGTGACTACACTACACACGGAAGTGTTTTTTTTTTTTGTTTTATCCAGGAGGCATGTTTTTTGGTTGGAAACCAAGGTGCTTTATTTGGCTGCTAGCAGGTGGTTTATTTTAAACCACTTGTGTAATTGATTTATTTTGAATTATTTTGGCATATGTGAACATCTCCAGAAGTCTATAGTGCCTCTGTAGATACCTTCCCTCATGCTCCCTTTCAACCCAGTGTGTGTGTGTGTGCACGCTCTTGCTCATGTGTGTGTGTGTTTGTCCCTCTTCCACAAACCTAGAAGTCCCAATCCAGTCATTGTCTCTAGTCCATTTCAGTTCTGGTTCCCTTGCTCCCTCTCATTTCCCACGTGTGTGTGTGTGTGTGTGTGTGTGTGTGTGTGTGTGTGTGTGTGTGTGTGTGTGTGTGTGTGTGTGTGTGTGTGTGTGTGTGTGTGTGTGTGTGTGTGTGTGTGTGTGTGTGTGTGTGTTGTGTCTGTCTGTCTGTCTGCCTGTCTGCCTGTCTGTCTGGGAGTGTTTCAGACAGCCGAGAAACCTCTGTTTTATTTTTTTCCTATCTGTCATACAGAGCTAGTGCTATGCTAGATTATAAAATAAAAAAAATAAAATAACATCATAGCAGCAGCAACCAGTGGCTGTGGGAGGCAGCCAGTGCAAGAATGGATGGACATAGGGCAAAGCCTCCAATGCAACAGTTCTAAAAGCCCATGTAGCCCCCTCAAGTTGTATATAACACAATTATACACTGGCCCATGGGGAGACCTTTTCCCCAGTTTAGCCGCTGCTGCTGTACAAGAAGGCTCTTGAGTTCCACTTCCTACCTTGCTGTAAGTGCATGCATCTGCTGTCTCTCTCTCCAGGCCCCTTCCTTTGTTTTGTTATGATGTGACAATGTGACCATATTCTAAAGACAGTCAATGTTACTTCTCTAGAATTGTCTCCATACTAGGAGAACCAGGAAGCTATAACAGTCCCCTTGGATATCAGCTGGTGTGCTGAGGCCGGCAGGCATAGTACATGCAACTCAGCACTTCTCAGAAATCATCAGGCACATGATTATTTCAAATACTCATTTTATTTACTTTTCTTGAAGTACCAAATGCAAGCGGAGGGGCATGGCTTAGAACATCTGGGTTACTTGAAACTTCTTCAGATTTCCTGAAAGAAAGTAATGAGACATATAGGTACTTTTCATTTCCCTTCTTCACAGCAAATAAAGAAAACTGAAGTATGTGATTAAATTTAATCATTTCCCCCCAACACACATGTAATCTTATTAGTCACACTTTCTCTTAACACACATGAAATCTAATTAATGACCTACTTAACTTCCCATTAATACATTTGATGAAACTAATGCAAGTGGTATTATTCGGAGTAAAATATGGAATACAAAGTTTGGTTTGTGATTTCTAAACAGAATATAATGGTGTCTAGTCATTTTGTGGATGGAGTTAAGAGTAAATAACACAGATCATATTTTATTGACTCAGCATAATAAATCAGTATCCTGTGACCTTTTTGACTCCACAGTGCTTGAAGACTGATGGTCTAGAGTTAAATTTTCAGTTATTACTTATATAGCTCCATCTATGTGCACAAATGTTCAAAGCCTGACATAGCTGTAAGTTTGATTCCTGAGAACCAAGGGGGAAAAAGATGGGAAAAACTGATTCTTAGTTTATCCATTATTCGACTATCAAATATTATTCTATGTTGGAGGTGTAGATGGGCTCCCAATCTTTTCCTCATAGTCCTCACAGCATGAGAGATTTGGGTAGAGAGCCCTGTACACAATAACCCTACCTATTTGATTTCTCTCCTGTTTTGTTTTGTTTTTTTAGGTCTGGGAATAATTGGTCCATATGCATGTTACACAAGCATCGTATCTTACAGGAACATGCACAGGAGATGCAAGAGAGAGTGATAAATTTGCCTTTTGTTGAATAGCTCCTTCTTTCGCTGGTAGACTTGCCCCCACACAGAGAAGACAGCCTAAATAAAAGAATTCCTAGAAGGTACCCTTGTTTTTCTGTGCTTTTAAGCTGAGCACAGATGGCATTTGGAATGGTTGCACTTGATGGACACAACAGTCCTATTACACTTTAAAAGAGAACAGCTGGATAGCTCGGTAGTTTGGTGCTGAGCCAGAGGTTGGTCAGTTCCCCACTGTGCCTCCCTGACAGATTCTTAACCTGATGATCCATAAGATTCCTTCCAGTTCTGCAGTTCTAAGATTAACAACTACTGCTGCTGCTGTTACTACTACTACTACTACTACTGCAACCCGTATGTCAAACTTGTAGTCTTTATGCTGCAATGAAACTCTTCATTGGCTATGCTACAGTGGACTAACATGGCCATTCCTTTTCCTCCTTTTGACTTCATTCTACACTAGGGATGATGGGGGTGGGTGGAATTTAGATTTTGTGCGGGTGGGAAGTTTGGTAGTAATGGCAACAAAATGGAAGGGCAAAACACAAAAGAGTACCTTAAAGGTGGCTTGCAATCCACACACCGTTGTCTCCCATCCCAGTTCTATAGAGGCATCTGGAACCTCTTCAAAAGCAGCCGCATGTAGCAAAGGCAATATAGATGAATGACAGTTCTTTGACCCAAATGGGAAAAGTTGGGATGCAGGCGTCGCACTTGCTGCTTAGAGTGAACAACTGCAACAGAACAAATTACTTTGACTAATTATTTTAGCAACAATGCATTTTAACTAGTAATGGATGGATTCTAGAACTGTGACTGGGGCACATTTTGATCTCCAGCAAGAAAATACATCTTCACCTGTCCTGATCCAAAGAATTGTTGATTATAATAATGCCAGTTTTCTGTGGAAGCAACCATATCAGGTTTATCCTGCAAATACTTTGTAGATACCACAAGGCTTGCATCTAATCAGTACAAGTAAAACAAGAGATAGCAGTTGTGACAGAGATCTCTGCACATCGTTTGTAAAACTATGTTTTCATTAACATTAAGCTTGCTGGGATTTGTGCCTTCCTTAACTGTAGCCTTTGCCTTCATTCTCCGTTACATTTTCTTGCTCTAGTATCTGGCACCCTCCCTTTGATTCAGATATTTGTCTGTTCATAAATTTAGTTCCAAGATTTTATGAGATTTCAGTTTGAGTGATGTCTTGAATCAATTTTCTTATAATCATCTAGCTTTTTTATAAGGTAATTTTTCTTTAGTAACAGACTTTACACTGTGGATGTCAGCAGCACACTGATTCTCAGTTAGATCATACAAATAATGTATTATATATAGATATGATAAATGGGTGGGAAAAATAAAATATACCTAAGGCTTTTTTTACCAAAAAAATGAATGACTCATTCCACTATATACTTGCCTCTGTGTGTGTGTGAGGTGGGAGGACAGAGAGGGTGGCTATTGTCTTCAACTCCTCTCTTCCAGTTTTAACGTAAAGAGGCTAAGCTATAGAAGCCCTTTGCCCGCCCAAGTTGTGATAAACCTTGTGCTGTAGGAAGTCAGCTATTCATGGGGTACCAGACCTCAAGGACTACACCTAGCTGGATTTGGAGGGGCTCCCCAGCACCTGAGGGTGTCTGCATGTTTCCCTTTGTTATATGCACAAAGCAACATCCCTATCAACCCATTCTCAATAGGGGCCATATGCCCCCTGGCACATTTGAAGGGAACCACAGACTGGAAACCATTCTTCGCACACCACCTTATAAGGTGTGTTATGCAATTTACACAATCCTGATTCACCCTATCTTTCTTTCATTTTATAGCCGTAGCCTAAAAAAGGTTGAGAATGGCTGCTATATGATAAATCTCTTAGGACACCAGTAATTTTTTGTCTTCAAAAAACATAAGCCAATTGAGGTTTTGCCTGGTTCAAAATTGCCAATTAGCCATAAGGAACCTTGTTGAAATCAAAATACTCTACAATCCCATCATACATTTCCTCCTCCTTGCAGAAATGACAGGAATCTTGGCAGGAATTCCGTCCACAGAATTGTTCCTGGTCACCTCTCTGTTTTCCACTGTCTGGTGTTCCTGTTCCAGCAGCTCAGAATCAACACCCATAGGGTAAGCCTGATATTGATTATGTAGCCCAAAGGAACAAGGTATTCCTATGTCACATTCTTCTGAATGCTTAATTTCTGCATGATTTTTCCTCTTCCCTAGAGTTGTCCTGCCTCTTCCTGTTGTTCTTCCAGAAAAGGCTGTTCTGCACCACTCAGAAATACGTTATAGACCTCCCTGATAAGCTCACGTATGGATACACAGGCTTAAAACTGCTGTACCTTCTCTTGCGATAGTTTTTTACCGTTGATGATTTCTAGCTGTTGAAAACATCCCACCCATGTGAGTTAGGTTCTCAAGAGAAAAGCAGGGCAGCCAGCTTGCATTTGCTGCACATTTAGCTTTCTGCATTCTCTAGGAGGAACTCAAACAAGGCACAGATGTTGTGGGTTGCTGCAGCAGCTCCCTCCCTGCTCATCATGTCTATTTATTCCATGTACATGGTGACACAAGACTCCCACCTTCTCTCCTTCTACAGTACTTTCGTCCTGTTTACCAATGGAAAACATATGTGTCTACTGACTTCACAACCTGACAGGACTCAAGGGAGGTAAAGAGCCAGCAACTACTAGCTTTGCCTCCAACTAAATCAGTGACTCACTTCTCTCTTGATCACACACGAAGCAGAAAACAGAGCAAATAATGAGCCAAAACCAAACAAATAATCAGCTTCAGTAAGTCATAACCCTATAATACAGCCTCTTTAGTCTTTGACTGATCCCATGTAAAAATTCCCATTTACTCAGCCTACCTGGAGAGAGATGGGGACATGGTGACGCTGTGGATTAAACCGCAGAAGCCTCTGTGTGCTGCAGGGTCAGAAGACCAGCAGTCGTAAGATCGAATCCACAGGACGGAGTGAGCTCCCGTCGCTTGTCCCAGCTCCTTGCCAACCTAGCAGTTCGAAAGCATGTAAATGCGAGTAGATAAATAGGTACCACCTCAGTGGGAAGGTAACGGCGTTCTGTGTCTAGTCGTGCTGGCTACGTGACCACGGAAACTATCTTCAGAAAAAATGCTCGCTCTATGGCTTGGAAACGGAGATGAGCACCTCGCCCTAGAGTCGGACACGACTGGACTAAATGTCAAGAACAACCTTTACCTTTTACCTGGGGAGAGAAGCAGCACAGTCTCATACCTCAGGTGCTGTGTTGCTTGAGACATCTGCCTCATTCTGCCTTAAGACTTGATTAGCTGTAGTGTTCTGTGTTGATCAAGATGACTCCACAGGTCCCCTTCTGACTTAATTCCCTAAGAGTTCAAGAGAGCTTTCTTCAGCTTATAACTCCAAGGTTCTTCCAGAGAATTATTGTTCAAAACCATGGAATCCACTGATATGAACTCTTCTGCTCAGCCATTACATCTGTCTTAAAAATGCACCTTACATCAGAGAAGGTGGTCTCACCACCTTCACAGGTGGGTTTGGTAGGGACATGAGAAAGAACAGCTTTCTCTGCTGCTGCTCCCAAACTCTGGAACTCCCTCCCACTGGAGGTCAGGCTGGCCATAACTTTGCTTATCTTCCTTTCTGCTCAGGCAGGCTTTTCCTTAGTAACTGGGTGTCTGAGGTGGGTTTTTAATTTGATTGGTGTGCCTTTTTGCTTGGTAGGGGTTTTTTTGGGTTGATAACTGTTTTAATGTGGTACAGTACAGTGGGGTCTTGACTTGAGAACTTAATCCGTATTGGAAGGCGGTTCTCAAGTCAAAAAGTTCTCAGGTCAAATCTGCATTTCCCATAGGAATGCATTGAAAACCATTTGATCCGTATCTGCTCTTTTCCGTCCATAGAAATTAATGGGAAGCTGCTATTCTGCCTTCGACCACTAGAGGGGGATATTTTGTTTCTTTTTTTCTTAGGTCAAGAAAGGTTCAGGGAAGGCAGGGAAAATACAGTCCAGGCAGTACAGTACCAGGCAGCCTGAAGACTGTCTCCCAATCCACTCTCTAAACGCTGGGAGGAGTGAGGAAGCAGATAGGCACCCTTTTCACTGGCCAACAGTTAACTGAAAGTTCAAATTTTGCACTTTCCCTGCCTCCCATGTGGTTTTTTTCAGTTCTTAACTCAAATCTAAGTATGTAAGTCAAGTCAATATTTTCCTATGAGAGCGGTTCTTAAGTCAAAATGTTCTTAACTCAAGCCGTTCTTAAGTCAAGACCCCACTGTATTTCTTTAATTCTTTTGTAATACTTGTGCACTTATGGTTTTTAGTTTCTAACTATTGCCTTCTACTGATGTAAGCCACCTTGGGTTCTTTTTAGGGAGAAAATTATGGTAAAAATGTTTTCAATCAGTCAGTCAGTCAGTCAGTCAAGTTACCTCTTTCTCAGGAAACTGAACCCAGAAACTTCTCATCAATTTTTCATATCTATATTAAACCCTTTACTTGTATACCTGAGTAATGCTTGTGTGAATGTACCCTGAACATTTGAAATGTCAGACAGATTATAGTCTTGGAGTTTCAATATTCAGAAAACAGTTGTTAGCATTATGAATTCACACAAACTGTTTCCACTTGTTTGCAAAAAAGAAAAAGAAAAAAAGAATGGCATGTGGACTCATCTTTCTTTTGCAAGATATAATGTAAATTATAGACTTCTTTCTTTTCATTTATTCATTTGCTGAAATCCCATTGCCTACCCTAATAAGGCACACTAGAGTATCTCTTTAATTTAGAGTAAGCCTTGATGCTACCATAGTAAATCACAACTAGAAAAGTTCTATTTGAAACAATGCAACTTACAGAGGAGGCGACTCACCATATCTCCACCAATTTAATCTGCCTACTCTAGTGCAACTTAGTACAGTAAACAAGAGGATTTCATCCCATTCATGGATTGTTGCCTTGTTGTGGCGTAGAGGCTTGAGTAATTCAGAGAAGCTATGGGCTATGCCGTGCAGGAACACCCAAGACGGACAGGTCACAGTGGAGAGTTCTCACTAAACATGATCCACCTGGAGCAGGAACTGGAAAGCCACTCCAGTATCTTTGCCAAGAAAACTCCAAGGACAGAAACAACAGGCTAAAATATATGATGCTGGAAGAGGAGCCCTTCAGGTTGGAAGGCGTCCAACATGCTACTGAGGAAGAGTGGGGAACAAGTACAAGTAGCTCCAGAGGTAATGAAGTGGTTGGGCCAAAGCTGAAAGGACGCTCAGGTGTGATTGTGCCTGGAAGTGAAAGGAACCTTGGTAAGCTGGATGTGGTCAAACAGGAGATGGCAAGGATAAACATTGACATCCTTGGCGTCAGTGAACTAAAACGAACGGGAATGGGCGAATTCAATTCAGACGATTATCATATCTACTATTGTGGACGAGAATCCTGTAGAAGGAATGGAGTAGCCCTCATAGTCAACAAAAGAGTGGGAAAAGCTGTACTATTTATTTATTTATTTATTTATTTATTTATTTATTTATTTATTTATTTATTTATTTATTTATTTATTTATTTATTTTATTTATATCCCGCCTATCTAGTCGCGGAGGACTACTCTAGGCGGCTTACAACAGAGATAAAATACTATAAAAATAAAACAACAAATTACAAAACAATTAAAGGTGAAAAGACAATAAGAGAAAAGAAAATCAAAAGTAATCTGGTGAGAAGGCCTGCCGAAACATCCAGGTCTTTAGTAGATTCTTAAAAGTGCCCAGCGAGGGAGCTCCGCGAATACCAGGAGGTAAATTATTCCACAGGCGAGGAGCCACCGCCGAGAAGGCCCTATTTCTTGTTTTCTCTTTTCGGGCCTCCCTCGGCGTTAAGCTCCTCAGCCTCACCTCCTGGCTCGCCCGTGTGACCCGGGTAGAACTTGGTGGGAGAAGGCGTTCCGCCAGGTATCGAGGCCCTAAACCGTTTAGGGCTTTATATGTAAGCGTTAACACTTTGAAGTCGATGCGGAACCTGATGGGCAGCCAATGCAATGCGGCCAGAGTGGGCGAAATATGTTGGAATTTTTTCACTCCACTGAGTAATCTGGCCGCCGCATTCTGCACCGCCTGTAATTTCCGCAGCAACCTCAAAGGAAGCCCCACGTAGAGCGCATTACAGTGGTCTAATCTTGAGATTACGAGCGCGTGTACTAAGATGGTGAGCGCCCCCACTTCCAGGTAGGGCCGCAGCTGGGCTATCCGCCTGAGATGAAAAAAGGCGGTGCGGACCACCGACGCCACCTGTGACTCCATGGAGAGCACCGGGTCCAGATGGATCCCCAAGCTGCGTACCCCGTCCTTTGCAGGGAGAGTCACCCCCCCAAAATAGAGGGAGTTTCCCAAATCCCCGACTGTGGGGGGGCCCACCCTCAGTACTTCCGTCTTGTCCGGGTTCAGCCTAAGCCCGTTCTCCTGCATCCATTCCAGTATAGTCCCCAGGCAGCGCTGGAGGCACAGGACGGCTTCTCCTGCGGTTGGCAAAAAGGAGATGTAGAGCTGCGTGTCGTCTGCATACTGGTGACACGAAGCACCACACCCCCTGATGACCCCACCCAGCGGCCTCATATAGATGTTAAATAGCATTGGGGAGATAATCGACCCCTGTGGAACCCCACAATTGAGGCTCCACGGGGCCGAGACTCTCTCCCCAAGCTGAACTCTCTGGGGGCGATCCTCCAAGAAGGAACGGAGCCAGGACAATGCCAGGCCACCTATTCCCAACTCGGAGAGCCTCCCCAGGAGGATACCGTGGTCAATGGTATCAAAGGCCGCTGAGATGTCGAGGAGGACCAACAGGGACACTTTGCCGCTATCGGCCTCCCTCAATAGGTCATCACACAGGGCGACCAAAGCAGTTTCTGTGCCGTGGCGCGGCCTGAAGCCCGACTGGAATGGATCCAGGGCATCTGTTTCTTCCAGGAGCGCCTGAAGCTGGTCGGCCACCACCCTCTCGACTACCTTGCTAAGGAAGGAAACATTGGCGACGGGCCTGTAGTTGCCAATTTCGTCCGCCGCCAAACTAGGTTTCTTCCTAATGGGCCTAATGAGTGTGTCCTTCAGGGCAGATGGAAATCTGCCCTCAAGGAGAGACCCATTTATTATAGCCGTGGCCCACTCCGTTGTTAACGGCCTGGCTGCTTTGATTAGCCAGGCCGGGCAAGGGTCCAAAGAGGAGGTGGTGGCACGACAGCGGTCAAGCGCCCTGGAGACAGTGTCAGGCGTAACAGGCTGAAAGGTGTCCAAAATCACCGGGCAAGACGGAGCGCTGGACATCTCAGCTCGACTCACTGTGCTCAAAAAAGGAGAGAGGTCCCGGCGGATGGCCTCCACTTTTGATTTAAAAAATGCTGCAAATTGGTCCGGCGAAAAACTAGGGGGAGGCCCATCGCCCGGACCAACTCCGGAGAGGTCGCGTACTATACGGAATAACTCCGCCTGCTGATTGGACGCCTCGCTTATCTGGTTAGCGAGGTATGATCTACTAGCAGCCTTTACCTTAGCAAGATAAAGGTTAGTAGCGACCCTGACAGCTATCCTGTTAAAATCCGTCGGGGCCCTCCTCCATTTGCGCTCTAGCCGTCTCCTGACCCGCTTCCTCGCCCGGAGGTCCCGGTTAAACCAGGGTGCCGGGCGGTCTCTGCGGCGGAGAGGGCGTTTAGGTGCGATCATGTCAACAGCCCTAGTCGTGGCGGCAAACCAGCCATCCACCAGAGCCTCGACAGGAGCGCCAGCCAGGTCAGCCGTAACACCTCTCATGGCATCCTGGAATCCAACCGGATCCAGTAGCCTTCGAGGGCGGACCATAACAATAGATCCCTGCTCCCTGCGGGGGGGGGGGAGAGCCACTTTAATGGTACACTTTATTAGGTGGTGATCCGACCATGACAAGGGTACCGACTCAAGGTCAGTCACCATCGGACCACTCTCACTCCCATTGGTAGAAAAAAACAGGTCAAGTGTATGACCCCCCACGTGAGTGGGGCCGTTGACATGTTGGGACATGTTCAAGAAGGCCATGGTCTCCAGGAACTCAAGAGCTGGACCAGAGGTCTCCGCCCCCGCGCGCACGTTGAAATCCCCCAGTACCAATAGGTTCAGGGAACCCAACAGTGCCGCGGAGACGAAGTCCACCAGCTCCGGTAGGGAGGTGGCTGGGTCGCGGGGAGCACGGTAGCCCAGCAAGATCCCAATACCATCCCTGGCCCCGATAGACACGTGGAGGGCCTCAAGACCCGGCTTTATCACCGAGGAGCGCCTAGTGACCTCCAAGCTGGACTTATGGACAATGGCTACTCCCCCCCGACCCTCCAGTCTACCCTGGTGTTGGACAGCATAACCGGGCGGACAGATGAGAGCTAGAGGGGGACCCCCCTCTCCGCCAATCCAAGTTTCGGTTATGCAAGCCAGGTCTGTATACCTGAGATACTAGCATACCATCTCAAAAATGATAGAATGATTTCAATAAGAATCCAAGGCAAACCTTTCAACATCACAGTAATCCAAGTTTATGCACCAACCACCAATGCTGAAGAGGCTGAAATTGACAAATTCTATGAAGACTCATAACACCTTCTAGTACTGACACCAAAGAAGGATGTTCTTCTCATTATAGGGGACTGGAATACTGAAGTAGAGAGTCAAGAGATAAAAGGAACAGCAGGAAAGTTTGGCCTTGGAGTTCAAAATAAATCAGGGCAAAGGCTAATAGAGTTTTGTCAAGTGAATAAGCTGGTCCTCACAAACACTCTTTTCCAAGAACACAAGAGGCGACTCTACACATGGACATCACCAGATGGGCATTGCCGAAATCAGATTGATTATGTTCTCTGCAGCCAAAGATGGAGAAGCTGTAATACAGTCAGCAAAAACAAGACCTGGAGCTGATTGTGGCTCTGATCATCAGCTTCTCATAGCAAAATTCAAGCTTAAACTGAAGAGAGTAGGCAAAACCACTGGGCTACTCAGGTATAATCTAAACCAAGTCCCAGTGGAAGTGAAGAAGAGATTTAAGGAACTCAATTTGGTGGACAGAGTGCCTGAAGAACTTTGGATAGAGGATCATAACATTGTACAGGAGGCAGCAACAAAAACCATCCCAAAGAAAAGGAAATGCAAGAGGCCTTACAAATAGCAGAGAAGAGAAGGGAAACAAAATGCAAGGGAGATAGGGAAAGTTACAGAAAATTGAATGACTTCCAAATAGCAAGGAGAGAAAAGACGGCCTTCTTAAATTAACAGTGCAAAGAAATAGATGAAAATAATAGAAAGGGAAAAACCTGAGATCTGTTCAAGAACATTGGATATATTAAAGGAACATGATAAAGGACAAAAATGGAGTGGACCTAAAATAAGCAGAAGACGTCAAGAAGAGGTGGCAAGAATACACAGAGGAATTATACCAGAATTATACCTTGAGCCAGACATCCTGGAGAGTGAAGTCAAGCGGGCCTTAGAAAGCATGGCTAACAACAAGGCCAGTGGAGATGATGGCATCCCAGTGGAACTATTTAAAATCTTAAAAGATGGTGCTGTTAAGGTGCTACACTGAATATGCCAGCAAGTTTGGAAAACTCAGCAGTGGCCAGAGGATTGGAAAAGATCAGTCTACATCCCAATCCCAAAGAAGGGCAGTGCCAAAGAATGCTCCAACTACCATACATTTGCACTCATTTCACACGCTAGCAAGGTTATGCTCAAAATCCTACAAGGTAGGCTTCAGCAGTATGGACTGAGAATTCCCAGAAGTACAAGCAGGATTTCGAAGGGGCAGAAGAACTAGAGACCAAATTGCTAACATGCGCTGGATTATGGAGAAATCCAAAGAGTTCCACAAAAACATCTCCTTTATTGACCATGCAAAAACCTTTGACTGTGTGGACCACAGCAAACTATGGCAAGTTCTTAAAGAAACGGGAGTGCCTGACCACCTTATATATCTCCTGAGAAATTTACAGTATATGTGGAACAGGAAGCAACAGTTAGAACTGGATATGGAACAATTGATTGGTTCAAAATTGGGAAAGGATATGACAAGGCTGTATATTGTCTCCCTGCTTATTTATCATATATGCAGAATACATCATGCGACAGGCAGGACTGGATGAATCCCAAGCCGAAATTAAGATTGCCAGAAGAAATATCAAGAACCTCAGATATGCAGATGATACCACTCTGATGGCAGAAAGTGAGGAATTAAAGAACCTCTTAATGAGGGTGAAAGAGGAGAGCGCAAAAAATGGTGTAAAGCTCAACATTTAAAAAAACCCTAAGATCATGGCCACTGGTCCCATCACCTCCTGGCAAATAGAAGGGGAAGATATGGAGGAAGTGACAGATTTCACTTTCTTGGGCTCCATGATCACTGCAGATGGTGACAGCAGCCACAAAATTAAAAGATGTCTGCTTCTTGGGAGGAAAGCAATGAAAACCTCGACAGCGTCTGAAAAATCAGAGACATCACTTTGCTGACAAAGGTCCGCATAGTCAAAGCTATGGTTTTTTCAGTAGGGGTGTATGGAAGTGAGAGCTGGACCATTAAGAAGGCTGACTGCCGAGGAATGTATGCTTTTGAATTGTGGTGCTGGAGGAGGCTCTTGAGAGTCCCCTGGACTGCAAGGAGAACAAACGTATCCATTCTGAAGGAAATCAACCCTGAATGCCCACTGGAAGAACAGATCCTGAACTGAGGCTCCAATACTTTGGCCATCTGATGAGAAGAGAAGACTCCCTGGAAAAGACCCTGATGTTGGGAAAGTGTGAAGGCAAGAGGAGAAGGGGACGACAGAGGACGAGATAGTTGGACAGTGTCATCGAAGCGACCAACAGGAATTTGACCAAACTCTGGGAGGCAGTGGAAGACAGGAGGGCCTGGCATGCTCTGGTCTGTGGGGTCACGAAGAGTCGGACACAACTAAATGACTAAGCAACAACAAACAACAAAACACTGATTAGTTCAGTTCTTCAAAAAACAAAAATAACCCTCTGGTTTATGAATGTGGGAAACTGTGCTTTTGTATCAATGGCTCCCAGCATCAAGAAATGGCCCAACATTGCTGCACAATATCATCATCATGCTGCCAGCAGGAAAAAGGAAGCCGGACTCTACATATCAACGGTCGTCCTGAATGTTGACAAAACCCATATCAGCAGTCAAGATGGCCTACAGGATATTATCCTGTGTGCACTAACATTTCTTCTAGACATTTTGATTACTTTGTAGCTCTCATACCTAGAGAGCTTGCTGAAAAACAGCCCTCACAATTGCTTCATGTTTTGGTAAGAAGTGGTTACCTGATGAAAAAAAGAAACCAGGTTCTGGACTTTCCCCCTGTTTGATGTCTCTGTGAATGATGTGGTCCATCTTGACCGCTGACATGGGTGTGGTCAATATCCAAGAGCAGACTATCTGCTGCAGCTGTGCAAAATTAAATGCTGATCTGAAACCCAGTTTAAGAGTTATAATTTTTTGTTTCGGCAGTCCCATCATTTTTTTGTTTCGGCAGGCCCCTTTTAAAAAATTGTCTTGTAAAATGTTGATTTGTTTTGCCAGTGCAAGATCATTGCTGCACTCTTGTGTAGTAATGATTTATTTTCTGCTGCATTTATAAATGACTTACAATCTAACCAAAATACTTTTTCAACATCTTGCTTTAAAAAGTATATAGTATTACTGAACTCTTAAAATATTAAAACACTGCTAATTATGTCCTTTCCCCGATGACAGGCCTCCTACAAGTAAAATAGAATTACTGTATTAGTGATCACAGGTAATGGTGTATAACATACTGCAGGATAAGCAAGGTGACTGAACTGCTGGTAGAACGGTGTGTGCTATTTAATACCATAATTAGTGCTGCCTCATTAGATATGAAGACAATATAAATAAAATTATAGTACCCCACACTGGAGGTATGCCCTGGACATTAGAGGGAGCTTGAAGGAGGGGCAGAGGGCAAAACATTATACTACTTTGATCTTAAGAACTGCTGGATTGTATGTAAATATACAGGCCATAAGAAACCTCATATATTGACAATGCTAGTCATCAGTATCTATTATCAGTGTCTTGCATTCAGGTGTCAAACTACACATGAATTTAATCATGTTACTTTGACCTTGAGTACAAGGTTCCCCCATTATAAAGTGCCAGCACAGGAAGTCTCAGTCTGGACCAAGATCCTAGCAAATTGGCTTTACACCAGCATTTATGACTTACATTGCACCCTTGCAACTGTAATTTCAATTGGCAAAATCCAAATTATGAAAGTTCCCATGAAAACAAGTGGGACTTTTTTTTTTGTGAGACAAATTGCAGATGCAGAAGGGGGTTGCAGAAGGGAGTAAGGAGTGACTCCACCAACATCATACTCTAGACTAGAGTACAGTACTAATCCAAACTGAATGGTCCATGCTGGCAGTGTATAAAGATAGGGATACACCCAGGTATGGAATGATGCAATTAATACAGCTTTAGAAAAAGAGTTAATAGATTAACAGTGCAAGTCTATATACCTTTACTCAGAAGGAGATTCTGCTATGACCAATGGGTTTTAGTTCCTGGGAAGTGTTACCTGACTTAATAGTAAATTGAAATGCAAGACTGAGATGATTGACAACAAAAAGCTATTCAGATAAGGAGTTGTAGCTCTAATATTTCTTACACACACACACACACACACACACACACACACACACACACACACACACACTTGAGCTTACCTATCCATCTTACCTTTTACAGAGCTTCCTGATTTATTATTTACTGTCTTATGACAAAAACAATCCAGTTGCCAAGAGACGCTGCATAATTCAAATGGGAGAAGCACTGAAAGAAATGTGTGGGAGGTAACTGGGCCACAACAAATATCGCTACTACTTACATCAATATTTTATCAAGACGTGGTCAAAGCTCTGGGAAAAGGAATAAGAAGCAGGTTCTTTTCGACACTTTTCATCACTAATTAATCCCAGACTGGCTTGTTTAATGACATGCCTAAGTTTAAATACAGCATTACGTGCAGTCAGGCCCTCTGCTTGTATTAAATCCTTCTCGGAGTGTTTCATAGCATTATTTGAGGAGCTTATTTATGCAGCAAATTGCATGAAGCCTGGCTACATGCCAGCACATGCAGTGGACACTTCCATTGGCCTCTTGTCCTTCCTACTACTGTAAAACTCATTGTGGTGGTATATCAATATCATTCATGCCAATAGCAGATGTATCCCAATTTGAATGTACCCTCTAACATATGCTTATGAAAAGTCAATAAATAATCAAATGATGTAGGAGGAATGCAAGATTAAAAATTGGAGGGACAGGTTTTCTTAAGTGCTTTCTAGTTTTAGAATTCCCTACTGCTCAGATTTTATGCTTGTCTTCGTTTCCAGGCCATTTGTTATTTAAAGGAACACTGGAAGTTGCCTTAAACCTAGCCAGACCCTTCACCACCTAATTCAGTTTCATCTATACTGACTGACAGTCACTCTCCAGGCAGAGGTTCAGTTTCTCCACCCACACAGTTGGGGATGCCAGGGCTTAAGCCTAGAACCTTCAGCATGCCCAGCACGTGCCCCACCATTGACCCGTGGTGGTTTCCTGTTCTTGGGTGATACAACGAACTAAAAACACAGGTCTGTGCTCTTCAGAAATATTCTACTGCCACTAAGTTTCTTCTAAAAAGGTAAAGGTAAAAGTTCCCTTTGACAATTTGTCCAGTCGTGTCCGGCTCCAGGGGGCGGTGCTCATCTCCGTTTCCAACCCATAGAGCTAGCGTTTGTCCGAAGACAGTCTTCCGTGGTCATGTGGCCAGCGCAACTAGACATGGAACGCTGTTACTTCCACATAATGTTTCTTCTACATAATGTAAAATCAATTTCTAAAAACCTGAACCAGCTCCAATTTATTTCAACAGTGTAATCATGTCCCTAGTTTAACAAGGCACTACTGATTAAATCATTCCAGCGAATGGGTAGATCATAATGTTAGTTGATGTTGGTCTTCTTATCCAGCTGTATGAAAAAAGTCTTTGTTTTTTTTACTTGTATGCATTGTGACTTTGAAAATAGTGGCCAAAATCCTCTTGCTTAGCCTAATAAATCTCACTAAAGTACAGTAGGCTCATTGAATCAGTGGGGATTTATGAGTCACTTTCTCTGTAAGTTCAAGGTTCAAATGGGCCTGCTCTAACTGTGACTTACTTTAGCATAGTAAATTGTAATTAGAGGAAGCCTATTTGAATAGTCTACTCTTGTGTAATTTACTACACTAAGCAACAGGATTTCGGCCACTGTTTGTATGAGCACTTAAGATAGGTTTATGGGTATGAAAAATAGTCTAAGCACATCTTGCAAATAGTTTGAAATCAATCAATATTGAATAACATGACTGATTGATATATATACCATAACTTTCCAGCCAAGACTTGCTTCTGAGACAACTTCCAATGAACACAATGTAGCTGAGGGATCTATCAATCAGTCTATATCCAGCTTGTGAGACTGCAGCACATGTTCAATAAAAATCTTTTCTGTCCATCATTCAGCAGTGTTTTAAAATTGCAAAGAATGTTCATATGCAGCTTTTCCTAGCACAAACATTTTGTATACTGTTTTGCAGTGGCTGTATTTTCCTACACAATCTTCCACAGAATACATTTTTGTGTACTAGTTTCTGTAACATATACATATTTGTTGAGCTGAGAACTGTATTGCAAAATTCAGAGAACTGTAGAATCCAAAAGATAACTGTTCTGATCCAAACAGTTTTCTGGAAAATACAAATTAGGTCAGCATGCTTTAAAATGTGGAGCAAATGAAATTCACCAGCAACCCTAATAGAGTCTAGGTTCTCTGCCTTTCATCCCAGAGCAGGGAGAGAGAAAGTTTAGGCCTCCAGAAACCTTGGACTACTACTCTCTTACAATTCCTACATGTTGGCTATAGCTTCTGGAGGTTGGTTCAGAACTTATAAAGGGTTGTAGTTTCTCCACTTCTGTCCTGCAGTCAAAGGGCAAGAAAGGAATAGGAGCTGGCTGAGATCTTCCAGTAATGTGACCATATGACCACAGATGGTCATGCAGCACAGTGAATGGCCTGGTGGTGATGTATGGGAGCCAGAGTGGTGTAGTGCGTAGTTATGGAGAGACCCAGATTCAGAGCTTCCTTTGAGCTATCAAATTTACTATATGACCTTGGGCTACTGCTTCTCAGCATTGCTTACCTTGTGAGAATAAAAAAGGACATAAACGTAGGGTGATTAATACCTATATGCTGCTAATTCTGATTTATGGCACCAAGTACTCGGAAATAGATTGATGGCATTCTGTAATCATGCAGTTTTTTCCATGGCTGCACAGGTTTCAGGGCTCATAACCTCACCAGGGCATGTGAACTTGGCTTGCTCCTCTCCTGGGAAGCAGGATGGAGATTCAAACTCCCAGCCCCTGGCACATCAGTTCAGCACTCCACCCTACTGAGTTATGCCAGCTCTCAAAGATGGGATATAAAGATAATTAAATAAAACAAGAATAAGTGAATCTGAAGAACAGCAAAGATGACTTTTAAAGCAAAGTTATTAAAAGATCCTTAATATTGAATTTATTTCCCTGTAAGTAAGTTAGGGTGGACACTCAATTCACACTTATGTCCAAGAAACTCTAATCAAACTTGCATCCCATCCACACTGAAGATTTATTCAACTTCCTGTGTGCCGATGATACTCATCTGTTACTGTATCATCATCATCTTAGAAGTGCAGAGCTGGAAGGGACCCTGTGGATCATTGAGTCCAACCCTTGTTAAGGAGGCACAGTGGGGAATCAAACTCCCAACCTCTGGCTAAGTCACTGAACTATCCAGCATTTAAAGTTGCTTATGTTTTTTACTATAGTATTTGTTTGCTTTTTTTTTAGTATTTGTGCACACACTGTTGTGAGTTTTAAGTACAGTCCTTTAATGATGTAAGCTGCCTCGGGACCTTTTTTATCCTGAAAAAAAGTGAGGATAAAAATATTTGAAATAAATAGTGCCAGTCTCAGAAAGCATTATATATGGTGTAAGACAGTAATACTCAACACACAGTCTGATAGGTTTAAGGATCATGTTTGCTCATCTCCAAAAAGTGCAAATCAAGTGATATAAAAATGATTTGTAGCATTT
Source organism: Pogona vitticeps (assembly GCF_051106095.1). Lineage (NCBI taxonomy): Eukaryota > Metazoa > Chordata > Lepidosauria > Squamata > Agamidae > Pogona > Pogona vitticeps. Next base: position 27,575,533 of record NC_135783.1, on the reverse strand, counting down.
CATCATTTGTCACCTTCTTGATCAATCATTGATCTCAGATACTTTGAAACAAAAAAGAAAGGAACTAGAATAATCTCATTTATTTGACTGTAAACAAGCGAGCAGCTTGCAGTCAGACAAAAAAAATGTAGAGACTTCTTGATCAAATGTCTTTCTGCCTCTTGCAGGAAAGCAGAATGGAAATATCACAGAATCAAAGCAAACTGGGTCAGATTTATTTCTGGCACTATTCCAGAAAGATCACCGATAGACTGAACTGCCACTTTGTTAGTGGCAAACAAGCAGTTGCTCTAAGGAAGAAAGCTGTGTACATTATGATAGAGAAAATTTTCTTTGCCTCATTACTTCATTATATTTTTGAGGATTTTAAATTTTTAAGATAATTATATAATGCAATTACACACCAGTGCCAGTACTGAGATTCTGCTGAGTGAAAAATCTTGTCATTGTAAGTAACATGGGAAATATGGAATTTTTGCAAGCGTGGGACATGTTTTCTACCTTGTGTCACTTGTGTCATGGCAATGATTGTGCTGACAGTATGATCCCTATGCCAGTAGAATTTTCCACCCAGCCAAAGCTCAATACTTTTCAAAACTTTTCAAAACCCCTAGGATAATAGCAGATTCTTCTTTAAACAATAATAGCAAGTAAGAGTATAAAAGTGTAATAAAACATTTGCATGCTGGAAGGTTAAATGTCAGCTATCACAGAATGATCTTAATGAGGTACTGGGGAAAAAAACATAGGAGGAGCCAGTCAGGATTTCCTTAGGATGTACATTCCATGATCTTAGTGCAACCACTGAAAAGGCTCTGCACCTGTTACAGAATGGTACCGTTTCACTGATGGAAAGAGGGATATAGCTTTCAGGATAGTTTTCACTTTACTTTTTAGAATTGTAAGTCCTTCATCCTATCATCTTTTTATTTCTTCTGTATACGTCTTCAAGTATACTTATTCCACCTTCTCTTTATTTTCTCCTGGAGAGATATTTTCTCCTGGACAGATAGTTTGCTTCCCTGTTTGTCTTTCAGCACTCCTAATCTTGGTTTAAATTTCTCTTTTGATTTCTTGGATCTTCTGGAAGACTTCTCTTGTTTTTCCTCTTTTCATGTTTTCCTTATTTCTTTGCACTGATTATTGTAATATTTCTCTGACTCTATGTGACAGTCACTGAAAAGCTGCATTCATGATCCTGACGCTACTCTGTCACCTTTTTATGTTTGTTTCTTGCCTGTCATTTACAATTTTAAATATTTCTTCCATTATCCATCTTCCCTTTTCTACTACCGGATTTATTTATTTTTTGTATTCTTCCCTAATAATATCCCTGGTATCAATCCACATGTCTTCTGATTCGTGATGTATTGAGTTTGGTTATGCGAATCTATTCTTAACGTGGACTTTAAATTAATCAGAAATGTTTAAATTATATTTTGGCACTATGATTCCTTTAGTGTTCTTTTTCAGCTTTACCATAATGTTTGGTATTGGATTCACAGAACTCTTTGAGTCATTTTCCTGCTTTGTCTTTCACCCTAGGTCAAATTTTCCAAAAATATTTGGTTCTGCTTTGTTCCTTACTTTTGTGTTCCACTTACCTGATATGTCTTTTTCTCTTTTTTCCTTTTCCTCTTTTTGGATTTTGTTTTTGTTTTGGTGTGTGATCAGTTTCCTCCTGGATATTTGCCAAACTGCTTTCCATTTCATCTTCTTCAGCATCTGCATTTGGAACATAGACTTCAGTAATTATGGGTTTTCCCAGGAGTCTAATTGATAGTGTTCACTCAGACCTTAATAACTTAATATTTGAGGTAGGTTGGTTTTAAGTTATGTAAAGCTTCAAAGAATGTTATTGTATTTTTCTGTGTATAATATGCCCCCATGTATAAGATGCCCCCCTTTCTAACACGAAATTGAGAAATCTAAGCAGAGCTTAGCAAGTGCAGGGGGAAAGCAGGGATCAAAGTGCTGCAGGATTGCTTTGATCCCTGCTTTCTCCTTTCTTGCTAAACCCACTTAGCAAGTGCAGGGGGAAAGCAGGAATCCCTGCTTTCCCCCTCCACTTTCTTGCCAAGAAAGTCCCTGCTTTCTCCCTCCACTTTCTTTGCAAGAAAGTGCTTTTCCTCTCCACTTTCTTTGCAAGAAAGTGCTTTCCCCCTCCCTTTTCTTCGCAAAGGGCTTTGATCCCTTCCCCCCCCTTACCTCTGTGTATAAGATGGCCCTCAATTTTAAATTTAAAGATTTTGGACAAAAGTATCATCTTATACATGGAAAAATATGGTAAGTTAATCCTGAATACAAAGCAAAAGGCAATGGAGTGCAATATGTAGGTCACATGGTCCTTGTTTTAACTGCCATATATTGGAGCAGCTGAGGTTTCCAAACATTTTAGCCAACACCCGATAGAGGACTGTTCACCATGTAGAGCTCTTGAATTTTTTCCCTATCTTGACGTTTCTAGCAAAGAGATAGGGACTGGGAATTGCAGCTTTTGCAACCAGTTGTGATCAGTCCTGCTGAAGGTGGCTTCTGGGAGCAGAAGTCCAAAATATCTGGAAAAGAACTCTCCCATAAGACATGTGGCGTCATGGCTCAATTTGTTTTCTCTAAAATAAAATGAAAAAGACTGTTGTTGCATCTTATAGGCAGACCCTGTTGGCCTCAATTTATCAGGAATGTGAGAAGTTACATTTTTTTAGATTGCAACTCACCAAGGCCCTCAAATAGAGCAATGGCCATGTTGGCCGAGGGATTCTGGGAAGTATGGGCTAAAAATACAACTTTTCCAAAAGCTCTGGAAGTTTCTGTTATTGTAAACTGACATTTTAAACTTCAGAACCATTTACTTAACCCAATATAGTTGAAAAGTAAGAATTTGACTAAATGGCCAAATTGGTAGAATATACCAGATGGGCGGGATATAAATTGAATGAATGAATGAATGAATGAATGAATGAATGAATAAATAAATAAATAAATAAATAAATAAATAAATAAATAAATAAATAAATAAATAAATTGGAGCAGGCTTGAATGAGCTAAATAGGGTCACTTAAAGTTGCTGAAGGTTGCATGTGTGTGGTGCAATCTTCACATTCAGATGCAAGGATCAGGTAGTTTAAAGTCTGGAAACCACAGTGCACCTCAGCAACCCTATTTGGCATGATCAAGATCTTTCACTTTAAAAGGAAAGATTGCTTCTGTTTAAAGGGAAAGATTTCTCTATATTCTTACATGGTTGTCTGGCTGTCCCTTTGGAGAAGCCTCTTAATGATCCACAGAGATGGAAAACTTCTGCTTGGCTCTCCTTGTGAGGAGAAGGGAGACACACTTTTCCAATTCTTTAATGGTTGCTAACTAATGCAGTCCAAAGTGATACTGTACTTTGACATAAATTCTTTAAAAAAAAAACAAAAACAAAGTCTAACTGATGTATTAGCAACAAAGAAAAATAAATGCAAAACAACTTCTCCTCTACCCTCCAAGGGAAAGCCAAGCAGAAGTTCTCTTTTTCTCAATAGTGTTAAGATTCATAAGCGGCTTTGCCAAAGTGCCAGCCAGCCAACCACTCTGGTTCAATTCCAATGGTCACACATGCTGAAACTGAACCCCAACAGAGTGATTCTATCTGCACCTAAAGAATAGTAGCCCCTTACAGTGAGCTGGAAATTATAGAGAACACTCCGGGGCAGAGCTGGTTTGCACTGGCATTTACATCATGTGATTGCCCGGAAAAGGAGTGGACCAGCCTATCCCCAGAGTAGACCAAACAGCAGGACGAATGCCCCAGGTAGACAAATTGAAATTTGTAATTTTATGATTTTATATATTTTTATACTGTTTTGTTTTATTTTGTAAGCCGCCCCGAGTAGACATGGTCTAGAGGGGCGGGGTAAAAATCAAATAAATAAATAAATAAATAAAATAAATAGGCACTGAGTTGATGACCCCAAAATGAAGAGAGTATAATCCAAGAGTAGGCAACTTTGGTGACCTCCAGGGGCCAATTATGTGACCTGAGGATTCACCAGGAGCAACATGGACTGCCATAGATGAAGGAACCCCCCAGAAATGATATCCAATAGAAGCCTGTTCTTATATGTCTCCTTTCTCCCACTTCAGCTAAAGTTAAAGACCATCATTAAAGAGACAAGAATACTGAACAACAGATTTATCCTTAATGATAACTCTTCAGATTTTGCCAGGTTTCTGAAAGAAAAGGTGCAAAAGTCTAGCAAATTTTAACTGTATTATCTTTGATAAAATTATGCAACTCAGGTTCTACTAATTTAGTAATCTATGATACAGAAATAATAAATTTTCATTCAAAAATCTTTTAGCATCCTTTCTCCAAATGATGTTAAAATGTCTGTAACTGAAGTAGAGAGTGACAAATGATTAATTTATTTACCTACTTACTCAAATTTGACTGTAAAGTGCTAGACTTGAGAGAGATCCATTTGGCAAAATTTTAGTTAAACCAATCTGTAAACCTTACACATTTGTGAATACAAGCCACCTGTGCCAAATTAAAAATGGGAGGCAGAGACAGTTGGCAGTATTTTCCTTCTAAATTCTTAAGTGAAAATTGTCCAAAGATACAGAGTCACTCCTTCACCCACATCTATGTCATGCTGATGTCAACCATACAGTCAAATGGAATCCAATGCTTTGGGTCTTTCTTGTCAGAGGGTCTACAATAATGTTGCCTATTTTCAGGTACTCAGAGATTGTGCATTTACACAAAGGAAAAATACACAGAGAGAGTGGAAGCTGGAGACAAGCCATTGATACTTCGGGAGCTGTCTCCTTCCTGCGGCTGGGACTTAACTGCCCTCCAAAGTTGTGGCTCAGTGTGTCTGGCTTCATTCCTCCAGCAAACAGGGAGTAAAGCCAGTTTTCCAGTGAAGTGCTATCTGGAGAACCTCCAGCCAGTGGTTTAGCCAAGGAGCCAGTGACTAGATGGAATGTCACTATGCTGCCTCATGTATATGGCCGCCATCCAAAACCAGTAACTCATCCTTCATTAAAGAGTTGCCATCAGCATGCTTTTTCCAGACAGTCTGTGTTTCAAGGGCTCTGACTGTAAATTTATTATAGGCATATTTGTACTACTTTCAGGGTGAAACTGAATGTCATATCCCAACAAATCGTAGTTAGTTGTCCCACAGTGAAGTGTTTTTGACAACATCTTCCCTTTCAAGAAGGAAAGAAAAATGCAAAGAATGTGTTGTTCAATGTTGACAATGGAAGGTTCAGGATGCCTAAAAGAGATAGACTAATATAACAACTGATATAAGTTGCTTTGTAGACATACAGTGTTTCTTTTTCTTTCTTTCCCTCTCCTTCCCTGAACTTAATCAATCAATCAATCAATCAATCAAAATGAAATTGCTTCAAATACCAAAAAGCCATAATGACAGCAAACTGACCTGATTTCAAGCTCCACAGTTGATCATAAAACCAATTAAAATGTAGCTAAGTTCTTTAATCCTCCACCACCCTCTGAGGCAGTCCATCAGTCCATTCCACTTCTGAATCACTCTTACTGTCAGGAAGTTCTTCCTTTCTTGAAATTTAAATCAATTTTTTTTCAGGTCCTACCCTTTGGAGATACAAGAAGGAAGCTTGCTCCATCCTCCATGTGACAGTCCTTCAAATATTTGAGGATGGCTTAGCAAGTTAGGTATCTGGCTAGGAAGCCAGACTTTGAGAGTTCAATTCTCCGTAGTGCATACCAGAAGATCTAACCTCTGTGGCCTTGGGCAAGCTACACTATCCCAAGGCACCCCGAGAAGAAGGGAATGGTAAATCACTTCTGAGTACTCTCTACCCGGAAAACCCGGAAAAGGGTTGCCATAAGTCAGAATTGACTTGATGACACATAATGATGATGATTATATTGACCCTCACCCCTTTCTTCTCCAAGCTAAACATGCCTAATTATCTCAGTAATGCCTCACAGGTCTTGGTTTCCAGACCTTTCATCATCCTGGGTGACCTGTGGGTACAATCCAGCTTGTAGATATCTTTCTTGAACTATGGTGTGTAGAACTGGACACAATATTCTAGGTAAGGTCTGATTGAAGCAGAGTAAAGAGATACTATTTCTTCCCTTGATCGATACACTACACTTTGATGCAACAGAATATTGCTTGGTGGTTTTTTTTCCTTTCTTTTTTCTTCTTGCTGTTGCATCACTCTTTTGTCTCAGGTTCTGAACTTGTGGTGTAATAAGACTCCTAGATATTTTACAAATGTTCTACCCATCTTTTATTTGTGCATCTAGTTTTCCTGTCTAAATGCAGAACTGTACATTCTTCCTTGTTGAAACTCATTTTGTTTATTTTGGTCCAGTTTTCCAATCTATCAAGGTTTTCTTGAGTGCTATTATGTCTTCTAAAACAGTGGTTCCCAACCTTGGATAACCAGGTACAGTATTCATGGACTGCGTGACTAGCTGTGCTGGCCAGGACTTTGGGGAGTTTTGTCTAAGAACACCTGGGATACCCAAGGTTGGAAGCCATTGTTCTAAAGTATTAGGTACCATTTTCAGTCTGGTGTCATCTGCAGATTTGATGAGCATCTTCTCCACACTCTCATCCAAGTTACTTTTGAAGATGTTGAACAACACTGGACCCAAGATGGAACCCTATGGCACCTTACTTGTTAGTTCTTTCCAGGATTATGAGAAATTAGTTGTGAGCACTCTTTGCGCACAGTGCACCAGACAGCTACAAATCTGCTGAACTGAAGTCTTGTGTGGTCCACTTTTTTATGAATCTGGCTGCTAGCATATAACCTTTAAATAACCTTTGAATTGCAGAGATTGAAGGGATGCAATGGATCCCTGAGTCCAGCCCCTCTCAAGGAAGCACAGTGGGGAACTGAACTCCCAACCTCTGGCTCCACAGCCAGAGACATAAGCTACTGAGATAGCAAGAGGAACCTTGTCAAAACCATTCCTAAAACTGAAATACACTACATTAACAGCACTCTCTTGTCTACCAAGCTGGTAATTTATAAAGAAAAAAAGAAAAGAACAAACAACTAGGCTGGCTCAATTTGTTTTTGAGAAACCCATGCTGAGTGTTTGAAATCACAGCATTTTTTCTTAATGTTCATAGACTTGATTGTTTAATGTTCCAGAAGCCTTCGTGTTATTTATGTTAAACTAGTTGGTAGTTGCCAGGATCTTCTCTCCCCCTGCTTTTTAAAGATGGAGATGACATTTGCTTGCCTACATTCTTCAGGGACCACACCTGTTCTCTAAGAATTCTCAAAGATGATAGACAGTTCGGAAAATGTTCTGCTTTTCCTTAACTGGGCTCATGATTGTGGAAACATTGTTCTATTTTATTACAGACATATAGGATAGATCGACTTTGATTTTTAAGACTTTGCTCCATACATTCGAAAAGAGGACTGTTTCTGAATCCTCCTTAAGTTATGATGTTCTATTGCTGTTCCCAGTGTACATGCGATCAGCTGAATGAACAGATGGGGTTTATGGTTCATTTCAAACTGTTCAATCACTCAAGCAGCAAAAATTGCATTAATTCCCTCACGCAGTTCGAACAAGGGGCAGAAAATTTTATAAAACCACATCATAGGTGGGAGAAATAGATTCTTTGCCATTATCTCTCCTCTCCCAAGATGCTATGAACTCAACAATTTAAAATGTTTAAAAACTACACATGACCATCACAGCAAAGGAAAAATATCTGCTATAGTACTACCAAAAAAAGGGAGGTTCCAAACTATTCTTGAGATACCTGAGTGGTTTCTGTACCAACTAGTCATTATTAGAACTGAAACTTTAAGAAGTGATGCTTTCTTTTGCTTTTCCCCTCTTTTCCCTCACCTTCCTTTTTCCTTTTGTGCCCCATTTTTACATTATAAATTGGAAGGCAGAAACTGTCTTGTTCTTTGTCTGTAGACTTCTCTGGTAATACATTTTTCTGAAGGCCATAAACTACACCCCTAAGAAAAGTAATCAAAACAGGCTTAAACCAGCTGCCATAAAAGGGTGGGAGCAATGGAAGAGATACTTTGGATGTGGGGGAAAAGTGGGGAAGACAACAATTTTTTGGTATTCATATCAATGAGCAGCTCCGCTGGAGTGCATCTCCCCAGCTGCTATCCAGCACCCTTCCTCCAAGCAGAGGAACTTCCTAACAAAAAGAACTTGTGAACCTGTATCTCTGTGTTCTTGTTTTCCTTTTCCTTCCTGGTCCTTCTTACTTTTTTAGTTTGCAGTCATGAGGTCAAGTGACTGAGGTTTGCAGACAGCAGGTAGAGATAAGCTTTGTTCCTTCACCCATAATGCTAGAACCCAGCCTCTTTTGCGCGAAAAGGCATGGCGGGAGACTGAGGACAAATTAAAGGAGGTGGCTCTTAACACGGGTCACAGCTGAACTGTCAAATGCATTGCCACAAATTTTAGCAATGCCTACCAGTTTGTATTGCTTGAAAAGGAGTTAAATCAATCATGGTGACTATGGCTATCAGCTGAAACTGAAAAGATTGAAGTGAGACTGTTGTACTTTGGGTGTGGGAGAAGAGAAGACTCACTGGAAAAGACAATTATATTGGGAAAAGTTGCCTGGAACTGGACAGAGTACTTCATGGATTACTATGTCCAGTTCTGGGCACCATCGTTTATGAAACATATTTGCAATTGGAACCTATCCACAGGTGAGCAAACAAGGTGATAAAGGGTCTGGAAACCAAGGCTTATGAAGAACAGACCAGAGATTTGGATATATTTGGCCTGGGAAGAGAAGACTGAAAGGTGATAGGATAGTTATCTTAAAACATTCGAAGGGCTGTCATGTGGAAGATGATGTGAGCTGATCTTCTGAAGCTCCAGAGAGAGGATAAGGCTTAAACTGAGGAATTCAGATAACAGGAAACGAGATTTCAACTAAAGATTAGAATTTCCTGATAGTAAGAATTGTTTGACTGCAGAACACACGTGGTTGACTCTCTTTAGGTGGAGATTTTAAAATAAAGGCTAGATTACTATATGTTCAGGATGCTTTGGTAGAAAGTTGTAATGTTGTTGAACCTTCATCTAGCTTCTAATTCTACAATTCTATGAATCTATGACTCAAGTTGTCACAGGGCTATTTTTACGTATATACTGTACTTCTAAAGCTCTTTTATATTGCCTTCCAGTTTTTTTGGACCTCTTCCAAGGATTACAAGTGAGAAATTAAAACAGCCATTACAAGAAGCAATGGAGAATAAGAGATTTACATACGACCTGTTTATGCAGAGCTAAATGCCTGTGAAACAATTAAGCTGCTCAACAGAAAACAAGAAGTGAAAGAAATAGGCATGGTTTCCTAGGAGAGCATTCCAGTATAACTGAAATAAGCTCTCTCTTATTTCAAAGACAAAGACCATTTTAGGAGGTATAAAAACATTCTGCCCACATGGCTTTTATATGCTTCTCTATGAACTGGTGTTTGGCACCCAGAGAGTACCGTGCCACCCTCTCTCCTTCCTGCACTGTTATCCTAGATGGTGCTAATTAGATTTAAAAACCTCTAAGGTACTTTGCTTTCTTCCTGTGTGTGGCTATCTTCCATTGCATCCAAGGTGTCATTTTGCTTAATGTTTCATGGGTAATTGTGTGTGTGTGTGTGTGCGTGTGTGTGTATGTGCCTCTCTCTCTCTCTCTCTCTCTCTCTCTCTGTCTCTCTCTCTGTGTGTGTGTGTGTGTGAGAGAGAGAGAGAGAGAGAGAGAGAGAGATCATTCCAAGCATGAGGAATACTTTCCTGGTGGCTTCCTTTAAACATTTCAGTTCAGGATTTCTTTAATTTTCAGTACCTCAGAATGTCAGGCAAAAGCAACAAAAATTAAGAAAGAAGGAAAAAAAATGTTGTGACACCTGAAAGACTAGCTGCAATTGTATTACAATGTGAGCTTTCATGGACAGGTCTGAAGTGTCTAAAGAAGTAGACGTGTCCACAAAAGCTCACATTAACCTCAGAAGTTACATACAGAGCTTTGGTGCTGCAAATCTTTCTATAGGGTATTTGTGCTGGAAAAGGAAATAGTCAATATGGAATGACTTAGCTTCATAGGAAAAGAGTAAGGTTAAACCAACTAAAACAAAGGGCAGTCCTTTTTCAGCTAAAAAAACTCAGTAATGTGAGAAAAGGAAGAGGGGTAAAGGATATTCTTTCTTAATTTTTATATATAGTGTTTGGGTGTGTTGTTATTTTCAAATTCCCTCATTCTTTTGAATCTTAATCCCTCTATATAGCAAAGTACTCCTAAATCTGGATTGTGATCTCACCTGTTTGCAGAGCAAAATAAAATATCGATACAATCAGATAGGGAAATAGCTTGCATTTCCTATGGCTTGTAGCACAGTCTGGAGCAAGCTGATTCCCCAGCAATCCACGATACAGCGGAGATTATGAACCTGCCCAATCTTGATCCATGCCAAAGATGGACCTTTTGCCTCCAATGTCAGGGCTACTCTTTTTTGCAGTTGTAACAATTCATGAATGGATGGAAGAATTGCTTTAAGGGAGATTGCCTCCAGCAAAACAACCCTTTCTGGTGCTATCAGATCCAGTAGTTTGGATGCTCTGATTTCAACCTGCTGATACAAAAGGTCCATCAGTAGAATATTCACCTAGCTCCCAGTCTGAACCTTCCACACCAAAAAGGAATTACTGCTAACAGCCAACATGAAATCCTGGTTTGATTGTTAGACAAGGACTGAGGAGTTGTTATTGCTGTTAAGTCATCTCTGATTTATGGTGACCATATGAATTAGTGACTTCCAAAAGGTCTTACCATCAACAGCAACTGCAGACTGAATTTTGTGGATTCCTTGATTGAGTCAATTCATCTCTTACTTGTTCTTCCTATTTTCTTGTTGTCCTCAACTTGTCTCAGTATCACTATCTTTTTCAGTGAGTTTTGTTTTCCTAATATGCTGAAAGTATAATAACCTCAGTTTAGTCATTTTTGCTTCTAGGGAGAATCCAGGCTTGATTTGATCTAGAACCGTTATTTGTCTGGGTTTTTATGTTTGTTTGTTTTTGGTGGTCCATAGCATTTGTAAAGGACTAGAGAGACCTATATTCAAATCCCCACTTAGTCAAAAAGCTCATTGGTGAACTCAGGGTCAGTCTCCACCATTCAGTTCTAATCGACCTCAGCGGTCACTGTGAGGAGAAAAACACGGAGGGCCATGTGCACTTCCTTGAGTGCCTTGGAAGACAAGTAGGATTAATATTAATAACTAAAAGTCTACAAAGGCTAAGAAGTTTTATTTGGCACATGTGTTAATGAACTGCAGCCCACGTCTTCACATAACAGATTAATCCTCCTCATAAATAACAATTTCAGTCCAGTTCTGTGAACTAGTTTGTGTGACATGGTCAACACCCATTTTCCTTTTATAAAAAGGCCTGTGGAGTGAAAATTAACCCAAATCGTTTGGAAGACTCCTGTAATACTGTGATTAACCAGTTTATGATAGAAGGAGTTTGCAGTTTATGATAGAATGAGTTTACAGCTGCCGATCCATTTCCAGGCACAATTCAAAGTGCTGGTTTTAACCTAAATGGCTTGGGTCCAAGTTATCTCAAGGACCACATCTCCCTCTATGAGCCTGCATGGGTGTTAAAAATATCAGGGGAGGCTTTTCTCTCAGTCCTGCCACCTTCACAGGTGTGTTTGGTGGAGAAATGGGAGAGGGCTTTCTTTGTTGCTGCTCACATTTTGGAACTCCCTCCCACAGGAGGCCAGGAAGACTCTCATCTTTGCTGTCCCTCCTGCAAGCAGATGAAGACCTTTCTCTTCAGGCAAGCTTTTAGAATGGATTGTTGTGCTTTGCTGCTTTGAATGTGTTTTTGGTGTTGCTTTTGTTTACCATGTTTCAGTGTGATATTTGTATACTTACAGTTTCTAGCTTTAAATATTTTATTTTCATTTATGTAAGCCACCTTGGATCCTTTTTAAAGAGAAAGGCAGGGTAAGAATATGATAGATAGATAGATAGATAGATAGATAGATAGATAGATAGATAGATAGATAGATAGATAGATAGATAGATAGATAGATAGATAGATAGATACTCCAAAATTTTTGAATATATATACAGCATTGTTGTTGTTGTTTGTTTAACTTATACCCCACCTTTCTCCCTGTAGTCAGCTTTACATGAATGGTTTAGGAAACACAAACGGTTTAAGAATCACAAATATTAAATGACAGTTACAAAATATTAAAAAACATAAATAATGTATAGTTTAGCATAGATACACTGTGAGAGAAAAGAAACATTAAATGCAGGAATACTGACATAATTATATTATATTATTTATTTATTTATTTATTGGACTTATATACCGCCCCATAGCGCTACAAGCACTCTCCGGGCGGTTTACAATTTTTAATTATACAGGCTACACATTGCCACCCCAGCAAGCTGGGTACTCAAATATTACTAGCACTGGCCATTGCACTCTAAAAATTCAAGCCTGAAAAAAAAATCAGCAAGAATGAGGCAAATTCTTGGCTGATGCTAAAACTATATAAGGCAACTCACTTGGTCTTTAAACTGCCTCATCATTATCTCCCTGTCATTATCCTGTTTAGGCTCCTCAGGAGGCAGCTACTGATCTCTGTTAAGTACATCCTGCAAAGGAGGTGGGGGCTTTAATCTGAATTTAGCTGTCTGCTCCTTCTGTGCCTTTGACCATGATTCAACCTGAGAAGCAAAATAAAGCAACATCTTGTACACTGGCTAGAATGAGACATTTCCCTGGAATTGCCACGTTATTGGTATTTTGTTCCTGCAACAAAGGAATTGGCAACGTACAATTAACCAGCTTAGCAGGAAAATAGCAAAGGAAGAGCAGAATAAATTACTTCCTAGGTTTGTAGGAATACCTTGAACTTCAAAAGATACTGAAAACACAGTCACTATAACTGGTTTAATGAAGTGTAATGTGTGTATAGGCATGGTAATATGCAAACAAGCAGCACTCCTTTTTGCATTTGGGGTAAAGAAACTATGATTCTGCTGATAATTGTTGAAATGCAATTCCTACAGTTCTGATTTGGGAGGATGGGACTTGGGAGAGTTGGGTATGATGTACATCACCTTAGTTTCCCCTCTTATTTTTAAAACCTTTCAAAATAACTCACTTTTCTTGTTCCTCTCATAAGCCTCTGAGTAAGGCAGGTCCAACTGATAGCATTGGGCTATATCCAAAGCAGCCTCCAATTTTTTTGTTTAAGCTAAAAAAGTTCTGCTTCCTGCACTTCTTTCTCCTTTTGTTTACAGTTTCAATTATCAATTGTAACAATCTGTAATTTTTTGTTTCTCATTACATGGTCATTTTATGTTTTCATGGACATGGTCTTTATTGCTCCACAACTATACTTCTCCACTGGTCATTATTCTCAGTGCAAGAAATCCTAATTAGCTTAGCTTATCTAGTTCTTATGTAGACTCATTTCACACGCTAGCAAGGTTATGCTTAAAATCCTACAAGGTAGGCTTAGGCAGTATGTGGACCGAGAACTCCCAGAAGTACAAGCTGGATTTCGAAGGGGCAGATGAACTCAAGACCAAATTGCTAACATGTGCTGGATTATGGAGAAAGCCAGAGAGTTCCAGAAAAAACATCTACTTCTGCTTCATTGACTACGCAAAAACCTTTGACTTTGTGGACCACAGCAAACTATAGCAAGGGCCTGGCGTGCTGTGGTCCATGGGGTCACAAAGAGTTAGACATGACTTAAGGACTAAACAATAACAATCTAGTTCTGACATGATTGTGACATGTGTTTTATGAATGATTACAGTTAATGACACAATTGTCACAGCCTACTCTTATCTCATAACCCTCCAATTTCATTACAGTGGACCCTTGACTTATGGAATTAATAGGTATTGGAACGGTGGCTGCAGGTCGAAAAGTCTGTAGGTTGAGGCTCCATTGACCTACAATGCATTGAAAACCGATTAATCCGTAACCGGATTAATTTTGTTCCATTTTGGGTTTTTTTTTCCAGTCTGTAGGTCGATTCTCTGCCTGCAAGTCGAACCTAAATTTTGCGGCCAGAGAAGTCTGTCACTCGAAAAGTCCGTAAGTGGAGCCATCTGTAAGTCAAGGGTCCACTGTATTTATTGGCCAGTACTACAACACAAATATTTGTAGCTCAGGATAACATTTCATGCATCTAACAAAGCAAACTGAGTGTAGTGTATGAAGGCTTATGACATTTAAAATGTTTTTCTTTATGGTGCCACAACTTCCTGTTTTTTGTTTATTTGAAGAGTTCTCCCTCCCTCCCTCATGTTTAATGCAGGTAATAACTCAAGAGAGAAAACAGAATGCAATTGGCCACGGCTGTCTTGACCTTCTCATGTCCTTGTCAGCAATTAGTTTTACTGGATGATAACCTTGAGAAGATAAGGAGTGGTCACTAATGCCCTAAAGAATAGCCAGCAAGCACCATAGTAATACCCCCTACATCTTTGATGCTGGTAACTGTACAGCCACAGGGCACTGCTTAGGGCAAAAATGGGGAACCAGGTGTTGTAGCTACAGCTTCCATCAACCCTACCAATCATGCATGGCCTGTGGAAGCCGTAGTCTGAAAACATTTGCAGGGCTCAAGGTTTCTTTCCACTGTCTGGTGGAGAGCTAATTGTTTTATTCTTGTGCTTGGTCTGCAAGCTACATCTAGTGCAAAAAGTGGCATCTGCCCTTTTTAGCCTCCAACCATGCAGACGTGTATTCTGTGCTGAAAGACCTGCCCAGGTCAACAGTTAAATATTGAGCCACTGAAGGTGCTAGGTAAAGGTTGCCCTTGACATTTAGTCCAGTCGTGTCCGACTCTAGGACGCGGTGCTCATCTCCGTTTCCAAGCCATACAGCGAGTGTTTTGTCTGAAGAGTTTCCGTGGTCACGTGGCCAGCACGCTAGACACGGAATGCATTTTACCTTCTCACAAAGGTGGCACTATTTACCTACTCGCATTTACATGCTTTCGAACTGCTAGGTTGGCAGGAGCTGGGACAAGTGACAGGAGCTCACTTCGTCCTGTGGATTCAATGTTATGACTGCTGGTCTTCTGACCCTGCAGCACAGAGGCTTCTGTGGTTTAACCCGCAGCGCCACCATGTCTCCCACTGAAGGTGCTACTTTTGGTTTATATGGTCCTCAGCAGCTCAGGACCAGGGTATCTGTGACTGCCTTCTGCCATACAGACCATGTTGGTTGTGATATGGAGGAGGTGCTCTGCTTATTGTTTGGAAGGCTGGCTCATTTGGTTGCACTGCGGAGGAGGACTTTCTCTATTATGTTGGCCTTTATGTAAAACAGTCTTCCACTGAGATTAGGCAAGCTCAGTATCTTGAATGTTTCCATTGCAAATTGAATACTGATCTCTTTATGCTTACAGGCATTTTTGTGATTACTGATATTGTTAATGCCAGTCACACTGCTTTTTAATGAACTGTTTTTAATGGATTTGTACCATTTTATTCTTTTTAGTTGCTGGGAATTTTTTTAACAGAAAGCGGTAAAGGTAAAGATTCCCCTTGACATTTTTAGTCCAGTTGTGTCTGACTCTAGAGGGTGGTGCTCATCCCGCTTTTCAAGCTGTAGAGCCAGCGCTTGTCCGAAGACAAGTTTCCGCTGTCACGTGGCTAGTGTGACTAGGGAATGCCATTTTACCTTCTCACCGAGATGGTACCTATTTATCTACTTGCATTTACATGCTTTCGAACTGCTAGGTTGGCAAGTAGCTGGGACAAAGCGACGGGAGCTCACTCTGTCGCATGGATTCGATCTTACTACTGCTGGTCTTCTGACACTGCAGCACAGGCTTCTGCGGTTTAGCCCACAGAAAGTGGTACACGAACTCATAAACTGAGTAAAATGGTTCAAAATCCCCTTACTTCTAGTTTATAACTTTTACCTCTTATTTCATAAGGGAGTAAGATGTGGTTCACCTTTTGTAATAGGGCAATGCTAGACATTAAACAGTCCCAAAATAATTGGAGGAAAAAGAACTAAGAACTGCTATCCTTTTCACAAACATGAGCAAAGGCATTGGACTAGAACAGCTGTCCTTAAACAGGCATTCTCCAGATGTTTTGAACAACTTCCATAAGGCACAGCCAACAGCAAGGATGAATGGGATTGCAGTTTAAACTAGTTAGAATATATTAACTGGAGTAGAGAGAACTATGAGAAATTATCCTGTACAAAAGATGTCACAGTTTAACCTGCGCTTTGGCATTATTCTCATGATACACAGAAGAAACTCACATGTTTCTACAAACTTTATTTCTATATCAAGTTGTATTAACCTTCATTCCACACATTTCAGAAGAAATACAGGCGGCAAAAACACTGTGCAAGAGGCTAAGGCATTCATTAAAATGTCAGTTTAATCCTTATTTTACTCTGTTTCTCCAGTGACAAAAAGGTGTACGTTTTTGGGAGACTGGAGCATTTGGGCTGCCCGCTCAACACCCACCACAGCAGCCAACTTCTGTGCATCATATTTTGAGTAAAACACTGTGCAGGTCAAGGTAGCTTCTTCTCCCCCACCTGCCAATTTCATCATATTGCAGACCTCACTATAGAAATGTGGATAGGTTGGCAGTTCATAAAAAATGAGGTTCCGGATGCCTCTAATCGAGTACCTGAATGAAAGGAAAGAGATTTATGCAACTACTGCTTTCCAAAAGGATACCATAAAAGTTCTTGGTAAGTCCTGCCAATGTATTTCAACAGCAATAAAGATGGTTTGTGTGATTTAACTGAATCCCCAAATCCTGGATTTTCACCTAGTGAAGACTGCAAATGCTTCCAAACTAGTATAGGAGTAGAGCTGAAACCCAGGAATATGAAAGTAGTTTCTGTATATCACAAGCCATTAAAAGCATGGTATCTGAATGTCTGAAGAGCTCCCCTTGCTTTCCTGTTGATATTCTTTTCTCTTCCAATATCCACTAACAACTTCTCATCTAATCTCCCCCTGCCTGATATCTAACAAGCCAACAGCCTAAAAGCCCAGTCTCCTGTATTAATTCTAGCCACCTTTGTTTGTGCCACTGAACTTAGAGAGTAAGAATACCACCCAATTCTTGGGTGTGTTAGAAGGAACTTTAAATGTATAGTTTAACAGGAATTGGTGCCTACAAATCAAGAATTTCTTTATCTGTCTCTCTATAACTAGTTAGCCAGAAAACAAATGAAAAGGGAACTGAAGCAAAACGTATATGGGTCTTCTCCAAAGCACTGATGCTTTTACCTAGAAATGATTTTGGGCGAGAGCTTAACAAATTAAGTTTTTTGACTACAATGTCCAGAATCTTCATGAGCAGTGTTCCCTCTAAGCTGCACACCTGCATAGCGCTGTATCAGAGCTGCACAGCCAAGTCATGTTGCTGCCTATTTGCTTCTGGTTACGGCCAGAACCTTGTGCACATGGGGCAGGGACCATTCCCAGCAATCTAGAGAATTAGAGGGAACGTTGTTCATAAGGATTCTAGAGTTCACAGTCCAACAGTTACTTTTCCAACCTCCGCTTTTCTGAATTGGAGGGAAAGTGTGTAAAGTTAAAGTCTCAACTGATATGGAGAGCTCTTACTGTTCTCACTGTTCAGACTCATTACTACCCTCCATAGATAGGAGGACATAAAATGTTCGGAAAGAAGAAACAGATCTTGAGCTTCCCCCTCTATGCACAAATATTCCACATAATTTGGTACATATGGATAGGACTTGGGTGAACAAGGAATAAAACTATTTTAAGTTAAGGGGCCCAAAATAATAGAAGTATGACAGCACCAGTATTTTCAGAACCAGCTCCATATCCTTCTTACTAGGGGATTTTAACTGAATCAGCTTGTTCCTGCTTTTTCTTATTTTGCTGACATACTTTTGGAGTGTTTATTGCCCTAATTACTTTTTCACTCCTGCTTCAAGACATATTTATACACTGCTCTGGAATCTGCAAGGAGGAAGGACCATTTGAAAATGTTCTAATAAGTCAAATAAATATTTTCCAACTGTCTAAAACTGGGTCTATGCACTAGCTTTGGCCAGAATCCAATTTATCAATCAAAATGGCCTAATTTGGACCAATTTCTGTGAGGCCCAAATGGAAACTGAATGGCTAGATTTAGTTTTAGGAATAAGTATAGCAAATATACAAAACATGTCAAACCAAGGGTTTAAGTCACTTTAGCCCGCTCCTTTTTTAAAAAAAAGTAAACTGACCTGTACACAGAATCCTGAAAGCAGATATGTGAACTTTGCTCTCCTAGTTAAGATCTATCAAATCTCCAAATTTCAACTACACCAAGGAAACAAACAAACACGAACTTACAGCTGTTTTAGTTTTCCAACTCAAATCAATGGGAGGCTTTACAATCTGATTTGGATACAGGGCATGGATCAAATCAGAGAGGGCACAACCTTCTCTGGATCAAATCGGGTTCCAATCCAGAACCCTCAACTGGCTTCCAAACTGGTTTAGGGAACATGTACAGAGTCCTGGTCTATACCTTTCAGAGAGCCAAACCACTCAATAAGCTCCTTAATCAGTAACTGTCACAGAAACTAATTTGCAGCTTTGGTTCTAGAACTGAAGAGTAAATACAACAAACATTTGTATGTACATTGTAAAGAAGAATCCTGGTTCGTCAAGGGTCAGCAATCAAAGACTTTGATTTGTTCCCTGTGGCATACAAACTCAGGATGCAGCTAGCTTTCTGGCTTATTTCCCTCGCAACAAGCAAGATAATTAAACATAACACACACACTGGATTAATTATCTGCATTGTCAGAGGAGAGATGAGCCAAAGAGCCATTACTCCCTGCTGAGGCTGCAGGTCACCAGGCAATCAACCATGGATTTCAGTTTTTTTAGCTGCTCCTACTGGTGACATGCCAGGACAGTGGCTTGCCTATAATAGGCTGGAATTCCTTTAGTTCCAGTTTGTCGTGATTAGCTGTAAGTGGCCATTCCTTCAAGAGCGTGCATTGTAAAGTGGTCATGCATAATTCAGAAAACTGGAGGATAGTACAGGAAGCTTTCCATAATGTTGGTACAGTAATTTTAATATATTCATTTTTCATTTCTTTGACATAAAAGTGGGTATGACCTCATGTAGCCCTCCTACAATAAGGCCAGACACCAAGAGAATTGCTCGGTGGTTTTGATATCTGGCTGCTAAGTCAGAGGTCGGGATTTCAATTCCCCACCGTGCCTTCCTGAGAAGGGCTGGACACAATGATCCACATGGTCCTTTTCAGATTTGTAGTTCTAATATATCTAATATCTAAGGGACCCAACTTACCTTTTATAAAAGTGGAAACGTTCTGTCAAAATTAGAAATTGTTTATCTCCTTTTAGAAAGAATTGCCTTGCTCGGGAAATGCCGGATTTACTGGTATATTCACACATATGAGTAAAACTGAGCTCTTCCTTCTTGAAATAGTTGCGAAGACGCACATAATCAAAATAGGAAGGAACGTAGATGAGCGTATGTGACATGACTGCATCACGATACTCAGGCAGCACTTTCTCAATGAAAAAATGAAACCTGATTAAGAAAATAAAATAGTTGTTCAGAGAGGCAGCTGGTGACTCTGTTTTAGAAAACAACAACAACACACATATTATGGCACCTCTAGATTAACAAATTTTATTTCAGTATGAGTTTTTGTGGATTACAATCCACTTCTTCAGACGTGGAGAAGATTTCTGTGTGCCAAGATGTGGAATTTTGAGTGTAATGAGTGTTACAATAATTGGGGGGGGGGGGGGAATATAAGGAAAGCAGCCCTGAAACTGGTTTCCAAACTGGAATACTGCATTTTTTAAACTGGATACTGCATTTCTAAAATGAGGTTTGAACACCAGTTTAAAAAGTCACTGCAAATCAATCAGCCAGCTATCCAGCTCAGTCTGGAAGCAAGGTCATTGTACAGGAAGTAACATTGCCTTATGAAAGAATTTCTTTCATGTCTAACAATTGAACATGTTTAAAAATGATAAAATGCCCAAACAAAGGAGCAAATTATTAAAATGGATTTCTAGGGGATCTATAAAGTTCTGTTGAATTCCTAGAGAACTGTTTAGGCATCAGACTTTCTGACCTGACATGTGTGTCTGAAGACATGTGCCGTTATCTATGAAAGCCAAACTGGCAATAAAATGTGCTAGTTGCAAAAATGCCACAATATTTTATCTGTATGTTTGTTTATACATTTTTCAGCCTGTAATTTTTAAGAAGCTACACGCATACGGTATTTCAGAAATCAGTCTTACAGCTATGAAAAACTATAGGCATAGATGCTTAAATAGAAATCGATTCTTGAACTTTGTGAAAAGCTGCAGATATGATTGCCATCAAATATTTTTTCAATTACGAAAAGTTGCAAATAAGAAATGCAAAAGCAAAACTTAAGTTGTATGAGGCAGGACGTGGGTCAGAACAATCTATTTCAGTAATAAATTTTTAGCTATAAAAGTTACAGACAAAAACATATATTTCAACCCAAAAATACAAGAGCTTATAGCCTTGCTTTCAGACTTGGCTGAAGAGCTGGCAGACTGTTTCACTTTTCAACTGCTGTTCAACATTCATCTTCTTAGCACAATATTGTACACATTTTCTGAGTTGCTTTTTTTCACAATTCCCTTAATCACTTCAACACTCTATACATACAAAATTCAAAACTGACATATGTGAGGGTGTGAATGAGTAACAGAGTGAGTGAATAACTGAGTGAGGGAGAGAAGTTCCTGCTTGAGCACAGACATGTGAGCAGGAACCTGACAAAATCTATGTTCAAGTTAGTATTCTGTTCCCACTTGACATTAGCCACACTGAATTACCCCATGGGGTGTGCCCAATTGTTAGGGCTTCCTAGTTTGCTTTTATAGTATTCTTGCAAACTCTAGGGCTTCCCCAAGCCTGTTCCAGTCTTGTACATGGTGTCCTTTTAGCTGTATAAGGATCCTGTGAAGAAGTTTGTTTCTGATTTACGGATACTAGTTTTCTATACCACAGCAGAGGACAGATTAAATATTTAGATTAATATATATTGTCATCAGATTTTGATGGTTTACTTTTTTAAAATATAAGAAAACCCACATTTTCCAGTCTGCTACACTGATATCAGAAAAATTGTAGCTGTCATAGGTGGAGCATAGCACAAAAGGCCACATTACCTTGCATCTATTACAGAAACAGAATTCTCAGCTTCCAGCTTGCGAAAAACATGAGGAAGCTGTACCACAACATGACTGATGGAGCCCGTCAATGGCACGTTCCTTACAGCTACCTGCAAGAAACCATGGCAGAAGTGAAATAAAAATAATGTCAGGCTTGAATATCTGAAATCAATTCTTACCTAAAAATAAAAGGAAAAACAATTGTGTCTTCCTCAGAAAAGCGTTCCAAACGCAAGGTCACTCCAAAGAAGGGCCTGTATTTTTGTAAACAGGTGGCACATTTCGCCTGCTTGTGGTACCTGGAGCGGGCTCTTCTCTGACTATCTCAACATACTCACCTGTCCCCTGTAATTGAAGCAGTGCTTATTGAAGATGGAGTTGATATGCGGATGTTGGAGGGCACCAAACAGCAGGGTCTGGCGATAATACTTTGACCAGTTATTTAAACTGAACATTCGCACCCGTGAGAAATCCACTCCATGAGATTCCAAAGGTAACAGATTAAGGTGATTCATCAGGTGCTGTGAGCATATTAAAAATAAAAGAAAAAAACATTGTCTGAAGTCTAGATGCAACATTAAGAAAAGGAGGGGGAATCATAATAGTGACTGGGAATATTAAATAAAACACTCTGTTCTTTGCAGATTTAAACTTCCACTATTGTTTCTGGGAAGCTTTAGTTCCTTCTCAAGAGTCATTTGTGAAATTCTGCTTCTGCAGCATCCAAGAAACTGGAGCTCTCTCTTCATGGTTGAAAGTTTCCAGAAATCCAATTTGTATTATTACTCCAATCGTGAACAAGTGGGTGTTTTTAGAATGGTTAAAATTAAAATATTTTAGCTAGTTTTATTGTTCCTACAGGAGAAAGAAGAAATATGGAATATTCTCAATATGGAGAAAGGAGGCGTCACAAAGGTCATTTGCTTTTCCAAATTTCTCACATCTATCCAGATCTATTTGAAGCACCCTTAGAGCATCCCATCATCAGCCCAGGTGGCATGTTGCTGCTGCCTCCCATCATCCACTACCTGAGGCAAAAACTTTGTTCTGTCTAATGGTAAAGATGGCACTGTAGATGATGCATCTTACAAACCAAACCAATTAATACTGTGACACATTTAAGACTTACGGATTTTTTTTCAGTATACATTTCTATGGCTTACAATCCTCAGAAGTGGCCTGTAACCCACAAAACCACACAATGAAATATATTCACTAGTCTTAAAGGTGCTACAGTACTTTCATTTTTGATTCTGCCAAAAAACATGGCTACTTCTGTGAACATGGCTGTATCTTATCTGTGAACATGGCCACATTTTATCATGGTTTATATAGAATACCGTAATATGCTAAAAAATCATTACCAAAACATGCTCCCAGTTCTGCATTAGGTAAACATCAGCTTCATCAATTATAAGAACTTCTATTGATGAGAGAAAATCATAATCTCGCTTCTTCTCCCCCTCAGCTCCAATTACAGTCCTCAGGCCGAGGGGAGATGCAATGATGATATCAGAAGAATAAAATGGCGCATAGAGTCGCATACTCTTCTGAAGAACAGCAACACCTGTTCAAATACACACACACACATACACATCATTGTTCAATAGTTAAATAACAGGAACCAGGAAGCAAACAAGTGATTGAAGAACCTATTTTTGTTGGTGGGTTAGTGCCGTAAGAATGACTCAAATGGCTTTTGAGAATGCTCATTTCAACTTGAAGCTGGCCTGCTAGAATCTATGGCCTGAATCTAGCTGCTAGCCCCAGCTAGCGTGAATTCATTGAGTCTAATGCAGAATGGTATCTCAATTCCACTGATTCAGTGGGTCTACTCAAGTTGTGACAACCATGGGGCTGAAATCCTGAAAAGACATCAAGGGGGGGGGATTTAAACCAGTTCAGATAAGAGGCTTTAAATACAAACTTGCAACCCTCGTCAAACTTAACTGGGAGCAAGCCCCTACGAGCATTGAGAAGTCTATTTCTAAGAGAACATATAAAAAACTGCATCATTGTGCATTCACAATCTACAGTTAAACTGACCAAAAAGCATTCCTAGTTCCAAACTACTTTTAAAGGGCATGCATTAGTCTTATTAAATTTACAAGACATACTGGAAATGGACATGGAAAGGGGTAACCTCTGGAGGGGGGGCTGCCTCTGAAAACCCCTCCAAACCTATGGAGGGCTATATCCCACCCTTGAATTTGCTGCCATCACCATAGTAACATTAGCCCTGCAAGGACACTTACTAGTGGCAAAACTGGCTTATCTCAGCAATGGAGAAAAGCCAATTTTTTCTGATGGAACACATGAGTCCTCTTTTTTAAGAAGAATAAATATCATTTCCCTTCGAAACAAGGCATGTAGCCTCATGTTTACAAGTGAAAAAGCAGGCGATGGCAGCAGCTGCTGCTAATTTGAAAGCAGCACCTGGGAGAGCTACTAAGATACCTGAAGGGCCCATATATATAATACTGGCCTCTATTCTAAACCTATTATAGTGCAGGGCTGAAGTGGCAACTGCAGACAAGAAACAACCCATGTTTATCAAGTGCTGTTAAGGGGACTCTTCTTCTTTCAGCCTGGCTCACAGATATGCAAAGAAAGGAAAACTGAAGGGAACCATTCAGCAACTTGCCTTAATTAAGGTGAAGCCTACCAGTGGTAATAATAAGTATTACTTGACATTCTTATTGTGTTCGCTAATACCTTATGTAATATCTTTGGGAATACCGAGCCTGAAGCCTGCCTTCTCACACATACAATCCTAGACACCAGGCCATAGGAGAAATTTGTGTAGAGTACACGGCATTAAACCGTCATGAAATTATAGATTCCTGAAATGGTCTTGGCACTTTCTGCTCAGTCGACATTTAGACTCACTGCACCTCACTGAGGCGTACAAGAACTCAGCTGGAAATCACAGTGTTGTAACTACATGATCACCATTTGGCACATTAACCTTATACAGTGGTGCCTCAACTTATGAATTTAATTGGTTCCAGAACTCCGGTCATAATTCTAAATGGTCGTATATTCACCACATTTCCTATAGGAATGCATTGAAATGCAATTAATCCATTCCGGCTGAAGAAAAAAAAATCATCAAAAACAAAATACTGTAAGACCCTTCGGAAACGCAATTAATCTGTTCCGGCTGAAGGAAAAAAGAAAAGAAAAGCAAACAAACCCTGCAAGACACATCGGAAATGGGGGGGGACCCAAAAAACAAACCCTGCAAGACCTATCGGAAATGGGGAAAAACAAACCCAAAGAGCAAACAAACCTGAAGACCCATCATAGCATAGAAACATAATCCCACCACCCAGCCCAAAACCATACCGCGAAACCCACCCAGAACAGTTTTTTAAAAATAGAAAGCAGCACCTTACGTTACCAGGCAGTCCGAAGCCTTCTCCAATCACACACTCTAACTGCTGGGGTGAAAGAGCTACAAAGAATCAGCCTCTTCGCCACCAACGGTTAGCAATTTGAATTCCCCACCTTTTTCTGGTTGTAACTCAGAGCTCCAGTCGCAAGTAGAAGCAAAATTTTGTGGCCGGAGCTGGTCGTAACTCAAAATGGTCACTATGTCGGGCTGTTCGTAAGTCGAGGCACCACTGTATCTCGGTTACTGAATTTCTCCTTTCTTCAGGTGCTGTTTGATTAACAGCTATAGGTCTCAACATGGCAATCAAATTCAGCTTTAGTTCCCTCATGACTTCTAAGATCATTTCGACAAAATATCCTGGATATATGCAAGATCCACTCCATTACATATAGATCAGTTCCTTTGTGGCCTCCATGGCTTTGGGAGAAATTTCACCATGTTTCTTGCACTCCTCCACCTCAGCAAACTGTTTTGAGCTGAGGAGAAGTTAAAAAACAACAGCAGCTCAAGAATAATTGTTCCTCCCAGCTACTATAAAGTGCAAAGTAACCCTTTCAGTTAAAAATAAATTAAATAAAGTATTTTTCATCAGCTTTCCAATGTCAAGTAGAAAATATATGCACTCCCTCTCTAGACCTCTGTTTGCCCACCCCTCCATCACAGGAATGACAGAATTTGGAGTTGAACAATAAATGGATAATAATAGCTTCTCTGTAGCCGTTCTTAATGACTGCTTTGGTATGTCATTGTACAATGCACAATCAAGTTATAGCAACTTGACATGAGACCATCACATATTCCAAGTTGACCCTGTGATTGCCATCATTCCTGGCGTCTCTTCTTGTATAGAACCTGGGCTGTTAAACAACCAAGCAAGAGGTAGCCAGGAAATGCAGGCCAAACACAGTGGAGGACACTCTGCCCTAGTCTTCTGTGTGATCACAGGGTACAGTATATATATCACCACCTTGCAATGAAGCAACCGGCTGGGTCAGCAGAGCTGCCCAATTCTCTCATCACAGTTTGGACTCATGAAATGACATAACACAATTTGATTTTGGAAGCTCACAAATTTTGTGTGTTAATCATTCCTTTCCTTTGTATCTTCTTCCACTGAAACATACTAAAAGGATAAGGGAGCTAGACACACTCTACCAAACCAAAGTAACTTCTGATGCTCTGGGGATTCCACCCCCCATTGGTGAGAGTCAATGGAATGGAGTTTTCCATGCAGATTTTTTTTAAACAAGGAAAAGCTACTGTCATTTGAAAATTATTAGCAACATAATGAATCAAGAATAGTACTTATCAAATTGGAGTTCTGACACCCACTCTTTAATAGTAAGAACCACAACAAGGTTTTTCCTTAGCAAGTTAACTTGATCCAAAAAATAGCAGGGACTGCTACTTTACAGAAAAAGTTGTAAGCTTAGTTCTAGTAGTGAAAGCAAATTTCTGTGCTGAATGTATTCAAAAGATTCCCTAGTTCACAGTTCTAAACTGGGTCAACCACCTCCATGATGAATGGTTTCATAACTACTACATATAATTTCCCCCCTCTATCTCCAAAAATTGGGTTTTCAAACAAAATTTTGGACATGAGTAGAGACACGGGTACTAAAAGCCCTCACAACATGTCAAAATCAACCCAATTCCCTTTGAGGTCACAAGGGGATTTTGAAGCAATTTTTTAAAATTTTATTTTAAAGACTGGGTGTGGGGGGAGTGTTGGAGGGAATACATGCAGCCCACACATGGAATAAATCTCTGCATTCATCCTTTCTTCCTTTTGTGCACTTAACTCTGGATGGTGGACCTAAACGTTCTAACTGGAAAGACAAAGTCGATCTCACAAGCCTGAAATCTGCTCACTACTGAGGACAACACACAAAGTGACTTCCTTCCTGGTTAGTTTATCTGCAAATTAATTATTCTTACAAAAGGAAGCATCAAATCCTTTTTCCAGTTTCTATTTCTTATGCCAGAATGACTTAATGCACCATGTGGTCACTGCTGGGACATTTGGCATGGTTTCAATTTGGCACGCAGGAAAAAAGTAACAGACAATAACATGCTTTGAACTCTGACACTGTTTAAATACGTAAGCTACTGATCACAGGATTCCATTACCTATCCTGAAGTGGTCATCAATGTTTCCAGCAAAAACGGCTTCATAATCTTCTGGCCGTTTCAGATTTGGAGGCTTCTCATCTGGATCTGAGCCAAACTCTCCCTTAAACCGTTTTTTGTTACTCACATCGATTTTCTTTTTATTTGCTGATTCAAGGAGATTGATTAAAATGTGCACAACACGTAAAGCAGATTCTCGGAACGGCACCACCATCAATACCTATGTAGAGAAACGTAAACACAACCCATTCAATATTTTGTGAGAAAGGGTTCTTTTTAAAATCCACATTGTCAGATACTGGCCACCGATGGCTAACCCCACCTGGTTTCAGTGTCACTAAAAACAAAGTTTAAGAACCTCTAAAGCAGGGTAGGCAATGAGTATCCCTAGAGCCACACATGGTCCCCAAAGGTTGTTTCTGCAGCCTCCTAGCACTCTCCCACTCCCTTCTCCTTCCCACAAAAAGGCCCCTAAAACAGTGAATTGTAGCTAGAGCCTTCCAGGAATGGCAATTCACATTTAATAAGGACAGAATATTCACCTTAATCAATTTAACATCTCAAAATGCCAATTTTCAAACTGGAAATGAAGGCCCCATCATTTCCACTTTCTTCTTTTGTGTTTTCTAGCATTATTTTGGTGGCCTTTGGGAATCCAGGGCAAAGAAGGTGGATCCAAGATCTACCGTAATCCACCATCCCTGCCTCCAAAGATAAATCCTGGAGAAACATTTTTTTCTATTTTGGTGTTCAATGACAGAAATTTTGGACCCAAGTTTAAACAGCAAAACTGGCCCAGCTTTTTACAAATTGAATAAATGCAATAAGAAGGGGGATTTGATAGGTGGCATCACTTGATACCTTAATGCATGACACTTCTAAACTGATGGAATAAATCAGTGGAGATCCTTAGTTTATCATATGACAAGAGAATACAAACAAGGCTGTTCCTTGTAACCACCATATCATGAATGGTTTTGTACCACATTTAGGGACTCATAATGCAATATGAAAGAACTCTGAACTCTACAGTACCACTGCAATAACTATACATTCATTAAAGTACTTTCACCTTTGGTCTTGTGAGTCCTTGATCCCTGAAATTATCATCATCAATGCCAGGTTTCTGATCCCTTCGCTTAGCATTATTGCTAAGCACTTGTGCATTTGCCTTCAAGACATGGTTTAGGGCATGGAGACAGTAGGCATGGCGAACTTCCTCCCCATTTCTTAAAGCAGTCCTCTCTGGGTAAAACAAGTCCTTGTATGAATTCATAATGCAGAAGAGCTCTTTTTGCAATGCAGTGAATGGGTGATCTTTTGTACTGGCTTGCTTTGAAAGGAATGGGTTGTTCACTTTTGGCCAAGTGGATCCTAATGGCTTTTGAAGATGAAGCTGTTTCAGATCCACTTCTTTGTATGGCTTAATCATTCCAAACTTCTCTGATGAAGAAGAAACCACTAGCTGGCCCAGCACTGGCCACTAAAAGGAAGACAAACACAAGTTAAGTGTAGCAGAACAAACCTGCCATAACCCTCAAATCTGTGTGTTTCACTTAAGGCTCAATGCAGGCTCTCAAGTGACTGTTGTTTTTCAGTTTACAGTGGAGACTCTCCACACTGTCTTCTTCCCAGCTGGCTTTGCCAGAGGTTATATGACATTTGTGAGGTTCTCTTACTCATCAAATCACATTTTGCAGTTCAGCTCTGCAGTTTAAAACAGCTATGTTTTTGAACTTTAGTGTTTGAACCACCCTTAAAACAAGGTGTTGTTGTTGTTTTACCTTAAACTTAAGGAAGAATTCTAACTCAAATAACTGAGTATTTTGTGCATTTATTGTTGATCCTAAAAAATGAACCACTTACTAGCAGTTTTGGAATTTTATTTTATCCCTATAGATCAATGTAACCTTATTTTAAAAAAGAAAATGGAACTGAACTTCAATTTATCTTCTCAGAGACTTTGTGAAGATCTTGACTTCTCTTTTTTTTAATGAAGGTGAGCACCACTTATGCATCAACTAGGTTGAATTTATTTTTTTTAACTTATATACATTGACCAGTATTTTGGTCATCAGCTTAATTGGAATTATTTCTTCATCAGTGGCAGACTGCTGCTGATTAAAGTTTTCCTTTTTTATTTCAGGGTGTGTGCAAATTCATTTCATTGTATTCAAGTCACAGGCACCCTAAAACTGAAAAAGTAACTTTTTAATCAACAGCAATCTTCTGCTGACTCCATTGAGAAGGTGCAGCTACACAAGCGGACACTCTCCATTGAATCCAAGTAACAAATTCAAGAAACTGATCCAAATTTGGAAACAGGATGGATTATTACCTTCGTTTGGCTAGCAGATTTTGAGTGTGCAAGTATTTTATCTATTTCTGTTTCATCCAGTTCTTCACTCATATGACATTGAAATGGATCTGTGTCAAGAGATTTAAAACAGTTATGTGAGTGACTTGTATTTTTTTAAAAAATCAGCTATAAAGTGTTTAAAAAGACCTGATTACTCAAAACGAGCAACAGCCACTTGCAGAAACAAACGATTATTAAAACTCTGCCAATAATTTGAAATCTAACACCACATGAAAAACATGTCTTCAAAGATAGGTGACGGGACCCCTCTGCAGCACAAAGAACAGCAACATTAAATGGACAATATTTCTAGAGATTATACCTAGTTTGGAAGGTTCATAGATGAGCACCTTCCAGATGTTATGACTCCCATTATCTCTGTTGGCCATGCTACCTGAGGCTTTTGGAAGTTGTCATCCAAAATATCCCAAGGATGGCACAAGATAGAGTTCAGTAGGTATTAAGTGTCTCTGCCGACTGCTTGACAGTCCTGTTTGAACAGGCTCAAGCAGGCTCTGCAATCAGGAGGCATATCTGGCCTCCAATTAGCTTGTAGCCTCCACTCATCCTCCTTTTTAACCTAGAGTGGTCAAGTAGTCCAGATAGGCGGGGTATAAATCAAATAAATAAATAAAAATAAATAAATTAGTAAACTCTACCTTTTGTAACTTCTGGAGCAGAACTCCCTTCTTTCTGATCTGCACTAGCATCTTCACTCTCTTCTGGAAAATTGGTTTCCAGGCTAAATTCAGATTCATGTTTTGCATCAGTGAATTCTTCAATATCTTCATGTTTTAGGTTAATAGAAGTAGTCGAATCTTCTGGCTCCTCCTGATTATTTTCCTGTGACAGAATTTCTTTACCTATGACAGATCAAAAATGAAAAGGAATAATGAATTAGGTGCCTGTGAGGAGCCACTGAATGGAACTGCATTAACCTCAGTGATTGTAAGTTCTCAAATAATTTATTCATTTTGATTTCAACCCTCAATTTACAGTTCACAGTATGTAAGCAAAAAAGCTTATATACTATAATTTAACAACCTTTTTTTCACAACTGAGATACAGGTTTTACCTTTCAAAGACCCATTCCATATATTTTTAAAAACTGTGATTTGTTTTAATAAAATTTCAGATTTGTTTTACATTACATTAGAAAACAAGTGATAGTTGTAGTTACCAAAGCAGTTTACAAGAGATATTTATGAAAGCACATGGTGGTAAACAATGTCCAGTTCAGCAACTTAATTGTGAAGGTCTGGAGGATTTTTTTTTACCTTCCTCCATTAAGACAACAACCATCACCAGACAGACATTGAATTTTATTGAATAAAGTAACACTGTATTGTGGGTTTTTCTTTCTTCAGTGGCGAATTATATTAAAAGACACTATTAAACAGTTAATAACATTAAACCAAAACAAAATTTAAACCAATTTAAAAACACATGCATAAAGTCCACCAGTTAAAAGCCTCTTCTAAATTAGGTCTGGCAACATAATATTGTTCAGACTTGACAGAAGAACAGCGTTTGCTTTCGCTAATCTGGCACCTGGGCTCTATCTCATCCAGTTGCTTAGAAGCCCTTATAGGTGAGCACAGTTCAAATGTGGGAAGGAGAAACAGTAATGAGCTGACACACTCCTGATTCAGGAAAGAGAGGAATGAACTGGGACGCTCACTGGAGGGACCAATAAAACTGTTCTACCTCCTGCTTTTTGGGCCACTGCTCTCCTCCTCACTCCCTTCTAACATATCCTCAGGAGCTCCACTTACTCCAGCTTCTCTCCTCCATGGTCTCCTGGGTCTGCATTTGGATTGCTCTGCCTGCTCTGACACCAGCCAATTACAAGGCACGTTTCTTGCCCACAGCATTTTTGTTCATGAGGTAAAGGACAAGACATCCTCCTCCTTCCCAATTCACATACAGAAGCCGAGTGGAGTTACAGCTGAATCTAATTTTTCTATTGGAGATGGCATGGTACCTCCCCACCAAGCAATGAGTGCATCAGGCTAACTTAGGGCAGGATACATGGTCCACACAGGTCTGTATTCTAAATATTCATCCCCCACTAGAGGTGGCTGCCTCACTTTGTCTGATTGCAGGGCCTGCCCTATTTGCCCATGACAGAGAAGGCATATGCATGCTGTAAATCTAGTGGGAGGGGGGAAATGGTCAGGTGGAGGTGGTTATCCATTTTATACCACCCCACCCCCAGGAAATCATGAAAACCAGGATTTGAGTACTCTACCTGATTCTGATTCTGGGGCATTTCCTTCGTCCCCCGTTTCTCTTTCCTCCTCATGTTCATCACTGTCCTCTTCTATTTCATCTTCATCACTTTCTTCTTCTGATTCCTCCTCTTCCTCATTGTCTGAATCTGGAATGGTCTTTAACGTGGCCAGTAGCTTATGATACATGGAGACCTGTTCTGAATCATTCTCTGCATCACTTTCTGAGCTTGACTGGTCAGAATTTTCTGACTAGTGAGGGAGAAAGAAAAATATCTCACAACAGACACACTACCAAGCAAACAAGTGACATTATCTTACACAAATCAGAATATGGGGTGCAAGAAGCTTTGTAAACTCCAAACGTCAGATCATAAATTTCTACAGTCCTCCTCAGTATACTCAATGGTGAAGAATCACATGTCATGTTTGGGACTAGAACTACTATCATCCCTGACTGCTGGAGCCTCATGGGATAGTGGTTAAACTGCTGTACTGCAGCCAAAACTCTGCTCACGACCCTGGCTCAATCCCACGTAGGCCAGCTTGAAGTTCACAGCCTTCCATCCTTCCAAGGTTGGTAAACTTATGCACCCAGTTTACTTGGTGGTAGCAATGTGTAGCCTACATAATTAAACTGTAAAACACTCAGAGACTGCTTTAAGTGCTATAGTACAGTGGTCCCCATCCCTGGGCCTCCAGATGTTCTTGGACTGCAACTCCCAGAAGCCTTCACCACCACCTCTGCTGGCCAGGATTTCTGGGAGTTGAAGTCCAAGAACATCTGGAGGCCCAAGGTTGGGGACCACTGCTATAGTATATAAGCAGCAGACATTTGCTTTTGTCATGCTGGACATCTAGAGGGCCACAGCTCTCCATCCCCAATGAAGACAATTAACACAGTCAATTTTTATTTAAAATTGGTATTATTCAAAATGCCACGGGAAACCCCTACATTTACTGATGCACCTCCTCTTCCTTACCAACTGATACAAGAACACTAAATTTTATTCTGACAAAGTTGGTGCATAAATTTTGCCAACTATAACCCAATGACCTTTTCCATGTTCCAAGTATTGTGCCAATGGTTACAGGGACCCCATAATTCCCTTGTTGCACCAGTTTCAGTGGCTGCCTATCCACTTCCAGGCACAAGCCAAAGTACAGGTTTTGCCATATAAAGCCCTAAATGAATTGGGTCTAGCAGTGTTTTCCTACCGAAGTGAAAGCCTTTCTCTCGGTTCCACCACGTTCACATGTGCATTTGGTGGAGACACAGGAAAGTTGTGTCCCCACTAAGTAATGCAATTTCGTGTGCATCAGTACATGCCTACTTTACTTCTTAACATGTGGCAATTTTCCAGTGAGTTTTATGTTTAATGCACTAAACTAGCAAGCACAACTAATAGGATTTTGGCCACTATAGTTGATTTCAATTTTAGTTTATTTTTTAAAAGCCATTTGCTTTGGGTCTCCCTACAGAGAGAAAGACAGAGAGAAATGAAAATAATAATGATAATAATATATAGTAACAATAACAAAACTTACTAGTTTACAAATTTGAGCTGGCTTTTCTTTCCCAGAATCCCTGAAAATAAAATTTTAAATTAACATTTATTAAAGTATCTGATATATAAACTGCTGAGACAAATGCACTACTTAAATCCTAACTCACAAAACAAACACAAAAGCATCAGCAAAAATCTTAGAACTGTAGGACCGGTAAAAAAAATTCTGCACGTTTTGATAACTGAGCTAAGCAAAATTAAAAAAGATTACTGTTCAATATAATCTGTTACAACTTCTGATATTCTGATCAGACCCTGATTCACACAGTTCCCCTCCAAGTTCCTCTCCAAGAAAGAGAGTTTTACAATAGTGAAAGAGTTCCTTGCTGTTTGAATAACAACATTTTGACACCTCCAAGAATGGTACTGGGGAGCAGAAACAACCTCGTACTTATAATCCTAAACTGAGCCGCACCTTCAGGGAAAGTGGAATTGCAGAAAACAGCCTAAGAGATGAGATGAAACAATCTCAACGGAAACTATTATGTAAGGTTCCCAAATGGCTGCAGAAAAGTTTTATTTCAAAGGGGAGGAAATCAGACTGCAGCCCAACCTACTCATATTCCTAAATCAGAAAATCCTGCATCGAATAACATGGAAGAACAGTACTCATGATATATGTCTACCTTGGAGACAGTTTTTACTGAAACAGTTCTACACATGCTTACTCAAATCCAAGTCCTCTGAGACCTAAGGGACTTTTAAGTATTGTGAGGATTCAGCCCCTATATGACCTTGTAAGTGTTGTTTCTGAGCAAACTGGCTTTGTGGTATTTCAAAGCACCACAGAACTGCCCACAATTAGTGAGGAAATACCCTTTGAAAACTGAACATCTTTAGTTCAAATAACTGTTGCAAAATCTAAGTCACTAACCTTGTCAATGTCCCTCAACATATGTAAGCTGGAGAACGCAAAGAAGCAACCAGCTGGAATCCAAAACTTCTAGGGTCATCTGTACAATGCAAATGCCTTGGGGTCGCTGGCTACACAACTACAATTTTGGCTGAAGCAGAAACAACTATTTACCTCAGCAACTGAGGTATATCCTCTGCACTGTCTGAACAGGGATGAGTAACATTTGCTGATGGGACTGACAGATCAAAAGCACCTCATTCCCTGAGATTCGGGCCCAATACCTGAGGCCAGATTTCAGAGCCAAGATGATGGAAAGGAGACACTGTAGGCAAAGTTTGGAGCAACCTTGCCTGCAGTGTCTCTTTTCTATCATCTTGAGGAGAGGAGGAGGACCCCCAGTATCTTTTAACTGCCACGTAAATGGCAAACTGCAGCCAGCAGCTGCAGCACTTGCTGCCCTGCTAGAGCAAAAATCCCACGTCATAGACAAAATTCTAAGCTTTTCCCCCCAGTACCACAGTCATCATAAGATCCATTAGCCTGCCTGGAGAACCAAAGGAGAACAATTGTCCAAGACTTGAGCCAAGGCCCTGAGACCAGGAAACCCTTCTTGTTCAAGGCACATTAATTCAAGAAATAAAGAAGCAAAAGGTACTGCAAAAGGTACCGTGAAAACTGGGCTCTTGGTCATCTCTTGATCACTCAGACAAATAATGCACGGGAAAGGAGACGAAAGCAAACAACAATCGCTGGTCAGTCTACCAAAAGCATTCAAATGACCGATCTGAAAATTTCTGCGGATCAAAATATTGTAGCCTGAACCCCCCTGGAATCCAAACGTTAACCAAAAGAAGCAGTGCCTTCACCCAGGCAAACCATTTTCGGCAAGAAACACACCTACAAACAGACCTTCTCTCCCTCGTCCCCCAAAAGGGCTCGACTCCAGCCTCTATCATCCACAGCCAACGTAGCCTAACATTTATGGATGGCGCCGGGTTGGGGGCCGCTGACCTAAAGGAAATGCTGCGAATCCACGGACACCCTCCCTCGCCAGTAGCATCCGGTTTCAACTCCGAAGCTGTTGCTAGCACCGCTCACCGATCGTAGAAAGGGTGTTCCTCTCCGAAATCTTTGAGATGCTTCTTTTGCTTCTTGCTCAAATTGCTGATCAGCTGCTGCTGTTGTTGTTGCTGTCGGGATTTCCTTTTCCCCATGTTCGTCCCGCTTCCTACTCGGAGTCCCACGTGGATCCCCTCCTGTCGCTTTACGGCCCCGAACTCGCAGTTTTCCTCCGTTTCCCGACAGTGGGCGGGACTTAGTCTGTTGCGGTTCTTTGCTCTTCTTGCAGAAATCCGGAATTCGTAATACGGGAGCAAGATCTGCTTATATTAGAGCATCTTTCCTCCCCTGTTTAACTGTAAAGTCTATATAAGTTGCTTGTTTCTAAATGAAAATATTAAAAGGTCAACAAAAATAATGTATACTTAAGTAATATGATTCTTACACATTTTAAGGGCATACTATTTTGTTTTATTTTACTTTATGAATTTTGTATCACCCTTCCTCCCATGAGGGGAGCTCAATGTTAAAACAAGTAATGCTTATAACAGTAAATTACAGATAGTTCAAAATCTGTTTCAAAATCTGGATTTGAATAAGCAATTCACAGTGTCTCCTTGACAACCATGGACTCGATGATCCATAGGGTCCCTTCCAACTGTACAGTTCTATAATTATGATGATTAAAGGCATTTAGAACTTTAAAAGAGAAAGATAGGCAAAACCCAGCATCAAGTTATTTTCAAGGCTTAATATATTTTCCTTCTCCTTTTCCCCTCCACTCTATTTGGCTGGTTACTGTGTGGGACATAAGTTTTTAAAGAAGACAACAAAAGACAAAAATGTTGAAAGTGAGTCTGTCCTACTTTAGGCACATCATGAGAAGACAAGATTATCTGGAAAAGATAATAAAGGTTGTCTGGGAAAGGCTGAAGGCAACAAGGTAAAAGGAAGGCTAAATAGGAGATGGACTGATTCCTTACAGCCAAAGGCTTCTGTTTATAACAGCTGAGCAGGACTGTTGTGGCCATGATATTTTGGAGTTCTTAAAAAGGTAGATGAGTTGGAGATGACCTAATGGCACCTAACAAGTTTCGTCTGCAGTCCTGCCCTGGCACTTCCCTTGCACAAAGTTGTTGTTGTTTAGTCATTACGTCTTTCCAACTCTTTGTGACCCCATGGACCAGAGCATGCCAGGCCCTCCTGTCTTCCACTGCATCCTGGAATTTGGTCATATTCATGTTTGTCGTTTCAGTGACACTCTCCATCCATCTCATTCTCTGTCGTCCCCTTCTCCTCTTGCCTTCACACTTTCCTAACATCAAGGTCTTTTCCAGGGAGTCTTCTCACCAGATGGCCAAAGTGTTGGAGCCTCAGCTTCAGGATCTGTCCTTCCAGTGAGCACTCAGGCTTGATTTCCTTCAGAATGGATAGGTCTGATCTCTTTGCAGTCCAGGGGACTCTCAAGAGTCTCCTCCAGCACCAAAATTCAGAAACATCAATTCTTCAGCGGTCAGCCTTCTTTATGATCCAGCTCTCACTTTTATACATCACTACTGGAAAAACCATAGCTTTGCCTATGCGGACCTTTGTCGGCAAGGTGAGGTCTCTGCTTTTTAAGATGCTGTCTAGGTTTCCTTTCAAGAAGGAGGCGTCTTTTAATTTTGTGGCTGCTGTCACCATCTGCAGTGATCTTGGAGCCCAAGAAAGTAAACTCTGTCACTGCCTCCATATCTTCCCCTTCTGTTTGCCAGGAGGTGATGGGACTAGTGGCCATGGTCTTAGTTTTTTTGATGTTGAGCTTCACATCATTTTTGGCGCTATCCTCTTGCACCCTCATTAAGAGGATCTTTAATTCCTCCTCACTTTCTGCCATCAGAGTGGTATCATCTGCATATTGGAGGTTGTTGATATTTCTTCTGGCAATCTTAATTCCAGTTTGGGATTCCTCCAGTCCTGCCTTTCGCATGATGTATTCTGCATATAAGTTAAATAAGCAGGGGGACAATATACAGCCCTGTCATACTCCTTTCCCAATTTTGAACCAATCAGTTGTT
This sequence comes from Pogona vitticeps, assembly GCF_051106095.1. Classification (NCBI taxonomy): domain Eukaryota; kingdom Metazoa; phylum Chordata; class Lepidosauria; order Squamata; family Agamidae; genus Pogona; species Pogona vitticeps. The sequence continues at coordinate 27,538,620 of NC_135783.1, read as the reverse complement.
CCATATCCAGTTCTAATGGTTGCTTCCTGTTCCACATATAGATTTCTGAGGAGATAGATCAGGTTGTCAGGCACTCCCATTTCTTTAAGGACTTGCCATAGTTTGCTGTGGCTTTTGCCAAGTCAAAGGCTTTTGCGTGGTCAATGAAGCAGATATTTTTTGGAACTCTCTGGCTTTCTCCATAATCCAGCACATGTTAGCAATTTGGTCTCTAGTTCCTCTGCCCCTTCGAAATCCAGCTTGTACTTCTGGGAGTTCTCGGTCCACATACTGCTGAATTGCACAAAATAGCCAAAGCCTCTCTTAATTGACTCATAACACCAAATCCAGAGCTTGTTAGTTGGTTGCAATTAAACCAAAGAAGAAGAATTATAATTGGACAGACAGTTTAGTCCACTCTTTATCATTTTTTTCCTGCCTTGGCCGTAAAAACAATATGAAAGAAATACTGAAGAGGCCGAATCCGGATTATGTAAATCGCATAAGGAACCTTATAAGGTCGAGTGTGAAAAACTATTTCCAGTCTGTGCCCCCCTTCAAATGTTCTAGCCCCCCTCAATTAAAAATAGCTGGTCTGTCTGTTGATTGACTGACTGGACTTCTAGGCCGCCAATCTGACCAATGGTCACTGTGGGCAGTGTACATCAATAAAAGGAGCCATAGAAAAAGAGCACAAATCATGGTCTAGTAGTCCACAGAAGCTTGTGACTTAATCTGGTTCTTAGTCTTAAATTTAATGGGTTGCAAAACTAGGACGAACCCCCCCTCCCTCCGCTGACCTCAGTGGGATCTAGTCCCAGGCAAAACGTGCTCTCGACCGTAAAGGCCGGTGTAACATAGGTGAGGGCGAGTTTCTACCAAAAACCGGAGGCTGCCGTTCTTGCATACTGTAGAACGGTGGAAAAATCCTTGAATTTAAAGGTGAAATAAAGGATGTGCATGTAATCGATTTTGCCATGAACATTTGGACTTTTAAGTTCTTCATACTGGTGCAGGCCTGATGAAGTGATGTTTTAATCCCCGAAAGCTCGTGTATTGTATGATGATTTTTTTAGTGGCGTATAAAGGTATCGCCGGTTTTTGCCTTTGAACTTAAGGGGTTTTCTTCCCGAGTGAAGCCATTCGGTTTCTAACGGGCTCCCTAGTTGAGCGGGTAGTTTTCCTTCTAGAGCGGATGGAAAAATCCCCTGCTGGACCTGCCGAGGGAAGAACTAACCCCAACCCGGAGGAGGCGAGGCCGACGGCGGGCAAAGGTGAACCCCGCCTCGCCCTTGGAAAGGAGGCGGGTCTCCTCAGCTCACTTTTCTCCCTGCCTCCTTCGCCGGGTTGTGCTTTCGGGCGCCATTTTGGAGAGCGTTTTGTTTGTGGGCTGAGCCCGGGCAGAGCGAAAGTTAGCTTTCTCCTCCCTCTCCGCCGGGACCGTGACGGCGTTTCTGTGGCAGCGCGGGGGGCTTCGTTGGGCAAGGGCTGTCTGAGCGGTAAGTCCTCTTCCCTCACCAGAGGCAGGGCCAATTCCTACTCTTCTTCTCCGGCAGTGGCTAAAACATGTAAGGAATGGCCTCTCTGGACCAGACGAAAGGGTCTGAGGTACCCTTGCCCTGTTTCCCGCCTTGGGGCCGGCTAGAAGCGTCTGTCATTCAAATGCACGAAGGCAATAAATCGCTTTTCCCTAATATTTCATCCCAGGGACAGGTATCTAGATAGGTGCTGCTGCGTTTGAGTGTCGCCAGAGGTGCTTATAAGTGAGGGTTTTATGGTATAAAAGTGCCTTGCCTTATCCACGGGGTTTCACAAAGATCCCGATAACGTCTGGGTAACTTTCCCCCGTTTTCCCACGGGTTCTTCCATTTTTACGTTCACTGCAAAAAAATCTTTAAGGGGAAGTTGCTGCCTGAGACCTTTTGACTTTGCTTAGCCTGGCGAAAACAGAATAAATAATGAAGTCTAGGGGTAGATAAGGAGATGGCCGGGAACAACTAGGTACAGTATCTGTTTCAAATACACTCAGGTCTCCAAGCCTTGGTAAACCGTGTTAAAGGGAAACTAAAGGAATTTGCAGGTGTCTTTCCTGTGTGGCTGGAAGCAGGCAGAAGTAGCCTCCTTCTTCAAACAGGGAGAGAAAAAAGGGGGGCCTAAGATACTCCCAATCAGGGTTGATTTGATTTTCAATTTTTAAAATTAAATTTGATTTTTAAAAAAACATTGATTTTTATCCACCCTGTTGCCAAGATCCCGGAGAGGTTTTAGCACAGGCAGTTGTTCTGAAAGTACTCGGAAAATAATGCTATGATTACTGAGAGCCAGCAGGAGTTTCTCAAAAAGAAGTCAGGTCAGATTGACATTGATTACTTCCTGGGAAGAATTGATGCCTTTGAATTGTGGTGCTAGAGGAGAGTCTTTAGAGTGGTTCCTTAATAGAATGTGTATGCTCTGTTCACATTGAGTATTATATGTTTTATCAATTGCTTTGCACTAATAGGATGGTACATAAATCAAATTAATTAATTAAAGCTAAACCAGGGCTACCAGTGAACATGGACATGCAAGGATAATCCTTGAATTGTGGTGCTAGAGGAGAGTCTTCTGGTGGTTCCTTAATAGAATTAAGGAGACTGCAAGGAGATCAAACCTATTAGTTCTGAAGGAAATCAACGCTGAGTGCTCACTGGAAGGACAGATCCTGAAGCTGAGGCTCCAACACTTTGGCCATCTGGTGAGAAGACTCCCTGGAAAAGACTCTGATGTTGGGAAAGTGTGAAGGCAAGAGGAAAAGGGGATGATAGAGGATGAGATGGTTGGACAGTGTCATTGAAGCTACCAACATGAATTTGACCAAAGTCCGGGAGGCAGTGGAAGACAAGAGGGCCTGGCATGCTCTGGTTCATGGGGTCACGAAGAGTCGGACACAATGTAATGACTAAACAACAACAACTTCCTGGGAGGAAAGGCGGAAGATGTTAAGTAAGCTTTACCTGAAGAAGAGGTGACTGAGAGAGTTATGTGTTTGACATCTTCAAATACAGTACTTTAATGGTTGTTGCATAAATGGTGGTGCCAATTTCTCTTCTTGTTCTGCAGAGGATAGGACCTGCACCAGGAAGTTCAACTTACAAGGGAAAGGGTTTAGGTTAAACATAAGGAAGAGTTTTTTTTTCTGATAGTGAAACATGTTGCCTTGGAAGGTAGCAGACTTCCTTCCCTTCATTGGATGTTTTAAAGTTTAGGCTACATGGCCAACTGTTACAGAGAATGTAGTACCAGACACTACATAAGATTTGAAGCTTCTTGATTCTAAATGTGTTTTGTTTTGGGGGGGAGCTCTTTTATTTTTATTTTTCTTATTCAGGATTGAAAGATGCTGGGAATCTCCATGTTTCTTTTTCCTACTAAATATTTTCTGCATTAGCTTTGTGTGTGTTTTAAAGTTTTCCTCTTGCACTACTTTTTCCTCCCTGCACCTCACTAATTATGTTAGAATTTTGTAAGCTTGCATTCCATGTTCCCTCTAATGTTCAGCCCTGCTAGGCAGGGCTCTGCCTCCTGTGCATGCACAACGATGCCACCTACGTGGGGGTTTGCCATGACCTGAACCAGTGGGGCTGAAAATGATTGCTGTGGGTGCGCAGAGGAGGAGGAGGAGCCCTATGTGGAACCTTGCTTGTATTTAATAGCTAACTGAGAAAAAAAAGTCTGTTAACATTAGAGACGTAACAAGGGTCCCCCCCCCCGGGGCTGGACTGTCCACTCATGTGTCCACCAGCACCAGTGGCTCCGCTCTCCCTTCCATAGAGTCATAGAGTTAGAAGAGACCACCGAGGCCATCCAGTCCAACCCCCTGCCATGCAAGAACAATTGCTCCAGAGCTCCCAATTGGTTTTCCATTCGTCAGCCTTGCAGGGAGACTTGTCATCCCTCCTCCTGCCAGGAGTGACTAGCCGACCAGGAGCTCCAGAGTCATTGAAAGCAGAGCCAACCGGGAGCGCCAGAGGAGAGCTGGCAGCAGACACGTGAGTGGATGGTCTGGCCCCAGGGGGCTGGACCTTCATTACGTCCAGCTGTGTGGGGGTATTTGTATACAAAAATCCCCATCTCTTGTTAACATCTGTTAAAACACCTATTATAATTTTATCATTGTTCTGTTGTTTCATTTTGATTTTATGACAATGCAGTATTGCAAACTATGTTAGCATTTTTGAAATTTGATATAGGAATATTTTTATAACTAAAAGGACTTTATCAGAAAAAGGTAAGTAAATGTGTAATAACAAAGCGTATGAGACACAAGAAAATAAATCTGTTCCAATTGTATATTTCTTTAACAAAAAGCTATTGTCTTTTGTAAAATTCAGGGCTCCGTATCAACCTGCTGATTTTGTTGCTTGAACATTAGTTAACATACTACCCACCTTCCTGACTTATTATATATATTAATCTGTATTGCCATATGTGTGATTTGTGAATAAATCATAAATAAATACATTGAAGGAATGATTAATACTGAAGGGACTAGTTGTGCTTTCCCCACTCCTGATAGAGAAATGCTGTTCCTTGATTCAGTCCTATTGTGTGAGGGGGGTAGGATTATCCTTGCATGTCCATGTTCACTGGTAGCCCTGGTTTAGCTTTAATTAATTAATTTGATTTATATACCACCCTATTAGTGCAAAGCAATTGATAAAACATATTATACCCAATGTGAACAGAGCATACACATTCTATTAAGGAACCACCAGAATTAAGATTTGAGAGGAATTGGTTCATAATTTTGTGGGCTCAAACTTGCTGTTTTGATTTGTTTTGTTTTTAATTTGTTGTAGATGGAACAAGCAGCTGAAGTCGTAATGGACCAGAATGAATTTGTTCCTGAAAATATAGAAAAAACTGAACCTAAAAAAAAGTGAGTCACAATTACTAAGTTGCTGCTGTTGTTAATATAGGATGCTAAGAATTATGTTGTACAGTAATTATTTTCTTAGTGGTATCTTAACTGTTTTTGTAATGGCTCTGTGAGATACTTGGTTCTTTTGGGAGAAGGATGTCTCGGAGATACAATATAGGCGCTTGTGGTTTTTGATTACTAGAACTGATTGCAGCTTTGCGAAGGGAGAAATAAGTACTGTATAAGAAGTTCATTATGTGTGTGGAGTATAGATGGGCACAAACCTGTTTGGATGTTTGTACACGTGGCACCATCCCCAGCCTGCCCAGCTGGATCGCCCATTCACCAGTTGGCACATGGTTCTCTCTTCCTCCTCTTCGGCTGTTGGACCAGTCTCTGGCAGGAGCATAGGCTTCCCTGTCCTGCTTCCTTGGCTGATCGGCCACTCAGATAAGGAGGAAGGACAGGTAGCCCTGTGCTCCTCCCAGGGACTGGTTGAACAGACAGAAAGGTGGAGAGAGTAGTGCATTCTGACTGATGGTCATTCACCTGGAGGCAGGGGAAGGGAATGTGCGGTATCTTTGGTGCCGCATGTACAAACTGATGCAAACCTCAGATCCAAGGTTTGTGCTTGCCTCTAGTGTGGCGAAATCAAGTTCCTCTTCTCCCAGTGCCATTTTCTCAGTCACATTAGCTGAGTGTTTTGAAGTGAAGGAGATTACATCGGGAGAGTTGAGCATGGGTCTTGTGCAGCAAGTATAGTTTGGCTTTGAATAAGAACTGAAAAGTTGATCATAGACCTTTTCCAAAACAGAGACTTGTTTACAGATTCTCTCCAGTGCATGAAGTTTGAGCATCCCAAAGCTGGACTGAACTTGGGCATCCCAAGTACAACTCTGTAAGGCAGGGGTGCCTAAGTTCCTGAAGTCATGTGACAAACATTGTAGTGAGCTGATTATCAAAGGAGGGGAATATAGTAACTGTGCATTGGAATAAAAATGACTGCATTTCGTATGTTCCCTTTCCTTTCCTACAGGGGACCAAGGGGCCGGGGAAGAGGTCGAGGTGGCAGAGGATATACTAGAGGGAAAACACGAGGCAGAGCACTGAATGGCTTTGGGCCTATAAGGTAACTAGCTAAACAAGTCTTTATTGTCTGCTTCACTGAGACCTCAGTTGACCCTTCTGTCCATAACGAAATTAAGTATTCTAAATGTCATGAACATTGATTTTAGGAAGGAAATTTCTAAACTGGTGAAGCTCTAATACATATAAGTGCAGTTCAATACATATTTTTCCTAATTTGTATGCTCAAAGATCTGTACATATGGGTGTGTTTCCTTTTCTGAAAAGAATAGAATAGTTCTTTGTGCAATAGAATCATAGAATAATGAAATTGGAAGGGGCCTATAAGGCCATCGAGTCCAAATTCCTGATCAATGCAGGAATACAAATCAAAGGATATATGTCAGGTGGTTGTCTAAATTTTTCCTGAATGCCTGCAGTGTCAGAGCATTCACCACCTCTTGAGCTATAGGGTTTTTAAATCTGTGAGAAATCGCTAGGTTATTAAACACAACTTCAGAGAACTTTTTAAAAAACTTTTTTCAAAGTGTTCTGGACTGTATTACAATGTTGTTCAAATATTGGTTGGAATTCTGTTGCACTTTTGTGTCCATGAGGCTGGTGATGTCATCAGCCATAGTCTTTTATATTTAAAGGTTTCCTGTCCCCCTTCCTACTCAGTTTCTGAGGCTCCCTAAGGCTCATTTTCAATCTGGGGAAGCCTTTGGGGTCCTTGGGACAGCAAGGGGAAAGCCTTTAATGTCTGAAAAATGCTGGTTTTGAACCTCATGGTAGAACACCCAGTGATGATTTTCTGACATTAAAGCACCCTTCCCCCTTCATCCCAAGGGATCCAAAAGCTTTTTCCAACAGAATTATGGCCAGTAAAGGACATGGTAGTATTTCCTCATTTGAAGCTGTTGGCTTTTTGCAGTGCAAGAATGTTGAGAAAAGTTATCCTAAAATTAGAATGAGAGGATAATAATTACATTAGAAATGAAATGTTGAAAGAGTGAAAGATTCTTAGAACAGATACCTACAGTATTGTTTGGGTTAATGTTTTTTGAAAATATTTTGCCTTGGCTATAGTAACTACTTTTTATTTATTTTCATTTTCATATTTTGAATGCCATTGAATAAATGCACAAGTAAAAATCCTCCTTTTGAATCTTTAATAGCTTTGGTAATTTTTGTGGATATCTGGTACTGTAACTTAATTCCTGATGTAACTTGTCACAAAGTAGGTTTTAATCATAACACCTCTCTGTTAGAATCTGCGGAGATCTTTATAGTGCACATTAGGTCTTAAGATATGGGTTTTTGTAGACGTGGAATGGGAAGAATGCGCCCGTATCCAGATGCAAGAGGCGGAAGAGGAGCTCATGGAGGACCACTTTTCCCACATATTCCACCCATGAGAGGAATGGCAAGAATGCCTTTTCTGCCGCCGCCTCCCCCTCTCCCTCCTCCTCCTCCACGGTTAGTATTGAGAATGCCAATGCAGGTACAGTATATCTTAAAATAGCAACTATATAGTTTGAGTCAGAACAGAACCTATTTTCTGCAAGGTTGTTGTTTTCTTAAATCTTTAATATTGTTATAGTATTAATTGCAGACTTTGGACTCAAACTATCTTAAGTCCCTTTTTGGGAGGAGCAAGACAGGGTATTGATAAAATTAAAGAATTACATAATGATTTCTGTGGAATTAATAGGGCCAGATAGGAATTGATGTTGAAAAGGTGATTCGAGTATATAAACCACATGGATGTAATTGTGCTTCTGTTTTTCAGAAATATGTATTATTGTCATTTTGAAAGATAATTATTTTTGGAAAACATTTGTCTAATTGGACAAATGCTGTGTCCCAAACTTGCCATTCGAAAAATAAATAAATGACCAAGGACAAATATTGTTGTTTTGTTTGCCAAAATTTGCAGAAGTGGTTTTGTGAAAGTGTCACAAAAGTTATGGAGAGTTAGGGAGGCACAATCCTTTTTCTGGGGATTTTCCACTGAGGAGGCAGCCCTGCAGTTTGTATTTTTGGATGGTAAATTACGCAAACAGCCTTGTCCAGTTGAGGTTCAGAGACAAGAGTGCCATATAGGAAAATTTGGGAGTAGTAAATTTTGTCTAAGGTAAATCTTGAACAGATAATGACATTCAAGAACCATGACCCAGGGGGTCATATTTGCACATCAGGTTAAACTAGCTTTTCCCAACCTTTTGCCTTTCATATGCTTCTGAACTATAATTTGCAGAATTCCTCACCATTAGTGGAGTTGACCACTGCTGGTGGAGATTGAACCAGGTGGAAAGGACACCAAATTGGGGAGAGCTGTGCCAAAGTCACAGTTTAGCTCAGGAATGGGCAAAAAACTCACCAGATTATGTTGAACTAAAATTTACATCGGCTTCACCAGCATAGGTTTTGGTCAGGAATTTTAGTAGCTGCAGTGTAGCAACACCTCAGAGACTGCCCTGTTCTGACAAAGTCTTAGCAAGTCTTGAGCTCTTATGTTTCCTTCACGTCACATAGCCAGGAGTGGGTAACCATAGTTTTATGGTTCAGAGGACACAGCAAAATATAGTTACGTGAAAGTGGAAATGAAATACAGTGGTGCCTCGCTTAACGATTGCCTCATTTAGCGATGAATTCGCATAACGATGTGTTTTTTTAGAAAATAATATGCACCGTATAACGATGTTTCCTATGGGCGATTTTCGCTTAGCGAAGTTTGGGACCATGCTTCGCATAACGAATGCGATTTTAGGTCCCCTGCTTCACTTAACGATGTTTCTTTTTTCAATTAAAAAAGTGTCTTAGAAGGGTCAAAAACGGTTCTAAATGCTTGGATTCGTTAGAGGACCCCCTAAGTCATGTGCAAACCTGATTTGGCTTCGATCTGACTTTTCGTTAATTTATGGTTAATTTTTTTTTTCGGCCCATAGGAACCAATGGACCTGTCAAAATCTGACAGCTCCATGCTTTCCTATGGGGGAGAAAACAATTCGGCATAAATTAACGAAAGTTCAGATCAAAGCCAAATCAGGTTTGCACACGACTTAGGGGGTCCTCTAACGAATCCAAGCATTTAGAACAGTTGCTGCATCTTCATTAATTTTTTGTGAATTTTTTCTTCCCCCATAGGAAATAATGGAGCTGTCAGATTTTGACAGCTGTCAAAAGTTGGGGGAAAAAAATTCACCATTAATTAACGAAAAGTCAGATCAAAGCCAAATTAACTTTTGCATCCGTTTTAGAGGGTGCAGAAGCTAATCCAAGCATTTAAAACCATTTTTGACCCTTTTATGACACACTTAAATTTGCAAAAATTGACTTCGCAAAGCCATTGAAATGTATTGAGTCAGCTTCAATACATTCCAATGGAGGAAACATTGTATCGTTTAACGATGTTTCCTATGGGTTTTTTCGCTTAAGGACGGCAATCCGTGCCTATTGGAACGGATTAACCGGTTTCCAATGCATTCCTATGGAAAATGGTGTTTCGCATAACGATGTTTCACATAACGTTTTTTTTGAACCAATTAAAATCGTTATGCGAGGCACCACTGTATTTATTTCTCCCAATTCTGTGTGTGTTCTAATAGTGATAGGACACTAACCTGAACAAAAGGAGTATCACTGAAGACCTCCAACTGAGTGCTTTGTGTTTTGTTTTGTTTTTTTTTGGTAGGGGGCAATCATTAAAACATTTTTTTCCGATATCTCTGTGTGGGATGCTGTGTTTTCCAATTTGTAAAACATTGTAACTTCCCCCAGATCTCACATGTGTGCGCACTCACCCACAAAATGCATGCTATTCTATTCCTACAATAAAACTGGGTAAATTCCTGTTTTCAGTTAACAGAATCTCAAGAGGTTTTTTTCCACTGCTATTGAGTTTCAGTTCTCAAATGGTTTTAAAAATTTCCATAGGACAGTGGTACTTCCACACCCAGTTTGAAATGCAGAAAACATCTCCCTGTAGCAGAGAAGCAATATTAGATGGCTTTGCTAGCTGAGGGATTCTGGGAACTGTAGTTACTTTTCTGAGCTCTGATAAGTGATATACTTCATCTTACACAGTATGATGATCAATGCACCTTTTTATGCAGATATGGAATTCCTCCCCCTCCTCCTCCCCCACCTCCAGAATTAATGGGCTTCAGAGGCAGGCCGCCTCTTCCCCAAGCCAGAGGAATGCTGCCATGGCCGCGAGGCCGATTTCCACCTCCAGGAGGGTAAGGAGATTCATTCACTTTCCTTTCTTAAATGAATTTTACTTATTACATATTATTATAGAATTCTTTAACACTTAAGAAAGATTAAAATAAATGACAGCAATGTAGGCTTTAAAATGGAAAACAAAAACTAGATTTTATTACTAGTGTAAGGTTGTATAATCGGGGAAGCCTTTTGAATATGCATGGTAGACACATCCTAGGATTAGTAGTATGGTATTTTATAAGTGTATCATTTGAAAACTAATTTTGTTCAGAAGGAAGGAGAAAAACAATTCTGATCTTATCCTTTTATACAGCTTTCCCAATGGACCCCGTGCACCAGCCCCTCCGCCACCTGGGCGGGGCCAGAAGTGGCCTGGGCCACCAGGTGGCAGATACTATTAAAGAGGCTTATTCTTTAATTCAGGAACAGGGATGCTTGCTTCTTACCTTAAGACCATTTGCAATGGCTGGACTAAGAACTGCCTGTAAAGCATTAAAGATGGCAAAGGAAACTAATAGAACTCTGACATCCATATTTTTCCAGCAGCCCTTATGCACCAAGTTGTTAAAAGCCATATATTTTTAAACATACCTTAAAGACCTGTGACTCCTTCGACACTTTCAAGCATATCCTTTTCCAAGTCTGGAGTAAGGGGACATTGATGCCTGCACACTCAAGTTTAAAATAATCTCTTAACAACGGTCAAGCTTTTAATTTAATATTCAGACAATATTTATTTAAATTGTGTGCAGCTTTTAAAAGCTTAGAACTCAATTTGTTTTCAGAATATGTGTATTCTTTGAATCTTGTGAACTGTTGTTTCAAATGCAGTTACATTTGATAACAGTAAATGGAGTAACATGCTCCATATTTAGAGGGATGGCTAACTAACCGCTTTAAGGTTTCAGTATATTAAGCGGCTTATTATAAATAAACAGAAATCTGTTCTGTACGATGACTTAAAAGATAATGGCATAAACAAGCACTGAATGTTAATTTAAGATGAGAAAGAAAATTTACAAATGAACAAGTTAATGGACATTGTTTCAATATTTAATGATTCTTCATTACACAGCTTGACCTTGGTGTTTACATTTTTAGTTATATACATTAATGTAATAAGTACAAAATATGTAGCTGAACATTTGACCAATTGTATAATTACAGCTGGTGATGTTATTTACAAAATAAAATGACGGGGTATGTAAAATTTGCAGTGTACATACGGTTTTAAATTATAGATTGTTGTACATTACATAGTGACTTTAGATTTCATTTTCTTCTTGTGCACTGGAAAAATGTACAGTGAAAATATTACATTGCTTGTGGAAATGACATAAAATGTAAAATTTTGAGAGCGCTGTTTAATGTCAAGGAAGATCACAGTCTGTAAGTTAATTTAATTTTAATACCTTTTGTTTTATTTTGTGCTGAGGGCTGAATTAAAACCTTTTTTTACCAGTCTGGTGCAGTTGGGACTTTTTAACAAGAGTAGTCCCTATACTGGGTCCAAAGTCTGCAAGCAAAATAAAATAAAATGAAGACAAGCAATAAATTGAGGTAAAGCATGTATAGATATATATGTTCAGCTCCTGCATCTGGCTTCCAGTTAATTGAAAGCTGACCAAAATGCATTCAGTTCAGCCTTGGTAAAAAAAAAAAAAAAAAAACAGACTTTTTTTTCTTGTATTTGTTTGGAACCTTGGCATCTTCAGTTTATACAGAAAATGAATATTTAACATTCATACATTATTTTTGAGAAGTGAGCAGTTTCTACTGTGTTTAAAACGATAGTGGAATGGATTATTCCACACTAATCCTCTATAGTTAAATTCTTTTTTCCAAATCAGTGGTTTGCTTTTCTGCTAGCTTAAATTGTAGCATTTACTGCTTTTTATACAAATATCTAAACTGGTTAATACTTCATTCATCTAATGGTACCCAATGGTAAAAGAATGATGCTATTGTTATCTTCTGAAGGGTAACATAGTCACCCTTTGAGGCCAGTGGGAGATGACATGCAGACCTTTGGGAGAGCTTTCATCAAGGCCTTATTTGAGGTGAGAGAGTATTTACAAAATTTTTTCCACTCCCTTTCTTTTTCCTTAAGCAAAGTATATATATTCATTTGACTTCTATTCATGTTCAGAGTTCTTGCACACACACACATATACACATTAAACGTATTTACCTTTGCCTAGGGTGAGAAAAGCATTCATCTGATTACATTAAATAGGTTCAGTTCTAGAAGTTGGGCTGCCAAGCACAGTGGTTTTAGGTTAAAAATACACGCGTCTATAAATTCATAAGACTGGGCTTTACACAGATCTCTGTCAAAAGGTTGGCCAAAAATATCACTTCATGGAAGAATGTGTAAATTGGACTTGGTCTGCTGGTGAAATGCATGCCAAGTGACAACACAAAACTCTGCAAAGAGTCGTTTTCATATTGCATGCATTGGGGTCAACATCTCGTTATTTATATAGCTCATAACAGTCTGGTTTGAATCCAGCAGTGCCCTTTGTAGGAAGGAAAGCATTACCCCTTGTACAAGACGGACCTGCCAAATTCTACGGATTTCTCCATTCTGCTTTAGTCATCTATGTATATATATCATGCTTTTTCCACATAGTTCACAAGAGATTAAACTATAACAATGACTCTTCAAAAACACTGAAACAATTCTAAAGAGGCACTGCATCGGTAGATAAGTGAATAATAATACTGTATAGCAAAAAAATAATCTTGTTGACTGAAATACAAATAAACTGACGTTTGCCAGCAACTTAAACTAAACAAATGACAGACATAAAAATCAAGATATACTGACAAGATATATTAGACAAGACCTAATAACCCTCAAGAATGTTAGTGCCTGGTTTGTCTGTTGGTTTCCCATGCCCCAGTACCATGTCATTCAAGAATGGCTGTTATGTGGTGGCACAGTTATTGTTGTGGAAGAGATGCCTTTATACTGAGTCACAATATTAATATTTCTAGCCCAGTATTAATTATCGGTGGCAGTTTTCTAAGGTCTGTGGGAGAAGGTTCTTCCCTAAGCCTGTTTCCTGAGATACCTTTGAAATTGTCTTTCAGCATGCACATGTATTTGAACTATGGCCATTCCCAATTAAGGACATCATGATTTCCCCCCCTTAGACTTACCTTATCTTGCTGTTCCCATTAATTTTGAAAGTGCAACAAGGAAAATGGTAGTGTCTCATAGTCATATACTACCTTGTACAAGATTGTTGGGTCAGAATACTGCTAGCCCATTGCAACAATAACAGGCCTGCTGTGCATCTGATAACAGGAGGGTAATACTGAATTTCGCCTGCTGTTGAGAAAACCAACCCAAATTTAAGAGGATACAAACATAAGCTCTGTTCATAATAAATTTACACACAGTTTGTTTTAATATTATTAAGCTTGGAGAAGTTACTGTAAGACATTTAAATAAAGCAGCAAACTGACCAACATGTTTATACTTGTTTTTTAATTGTTATGGTGAACAGTCAATTTGAAAGCTGTGTACAACATATAAATGACTGCATGCAATCTGTATTAATTAGCCTTTCTAGAGTTAAGGCTGCAGCAATTACTAAATTATGTGCAAGCAAATTGCTTTGAAGGATGGTTTCATATGTATAGTTAACGTAGCACATCCTATATTCAGTTCCCTTTATTCACCATCACCACTCTTTTCAGAGCTGTGAGCATGGAATTGCTTTTTTTTTTTTTTTTTTTTTTTTTTTTTTTTTTTTTTGGCATTTTATTGGAAACATTCATTACAGTTTGACAGGCACTTTAATGAAATCCTGATCAGCCAGTAGAACAGTGCCTGCTGCTGTTTGGCTGCAGTTGCATTTCTGAGATACTTTGTTTCATAAGGTGCAGATATACAGTACCAGCTTTTCAGGAAGATAAATTCAAGGTTCTCTCCTTTTTTGAAGTTATTTTATATGCTCTAAATCAGGGGTGCCCAACCTTTCACCTTCCCTGGGCCACATTAGAAGATGAAAATTTGGTTTGGGCCGCACATACATTTGGTTTGGGCTGCATGGGAGGGCAGCCCTAGCCGTCCTCCGCAACCCCGCTCCAAGCGCGCTTACCGGCAGCTGCGATCTCAGACAGCAGAGGCTGCCAGCTTTGACTCCGGCGGCTTTATGGGGCCAGGAGGGGGTCCACCTATTGACGGGGACGGCGCAATGCAGTCACGCAGCCCCCCTCTCCCCTCCCCTCCCACTCCTTCCTTCCTTCCCTCTCATCTCCTCTATTGTTGTGACCTGCCCTGGCCACATTCCGGCCGCAAGCACCGGCAGTGTAACTTGAAACTTTGGAATTTCTTTAAAAATAAAAAATTGCACTGGGCCGCATTACGAGCTGACCTGGGCCGCATGCGGCCCTTGGGCCGCAGGTTGGACAAGCCTGCTCTAAATCGTAAGCTGAGAACTTTAAAATGAGTACACCACAATTAGTGCTCCTAATGTCTGAATAAATTTGGTACAGTAATTTTGTAGTACAGTGATGCCTCGCTTGATGATTACCTCATTGTACGACAAATCTGCTGTACGATTAGTTTTTTGTGATCGCTATTGCAATAGCAAAACGATGTTTCAATGGGTTTTTTCGTTTGACGACGATTGGTTCCCTGCTTTGAGAACCGATTTTTCGCTTTACGATGATCAAAAACAGCTGATTGTCGGGTTTTCAAAATGGCTCCCCGCTGTGTTCAGGACGGATTGCTTGCATTACAGGCACCGGAAAACAGCCGCCCTATGGAGGATCTTCGCTGAACAGTGAGGTATTTCGCCCATTGGAACGCATTAACCGGTTTTTAATGCATTTCAATGGGCTTTTTACTTTCGCTTGACGACATTTCGTTCTACAGCGATTTTGCTGGAACGGATTATCGGCATCAAGCGGGGCACCACTGTACAAGTTGGCAGAATGGAAGGCTGGTCTTAGCATTGCTAGCATATTGATCGCTGCAGAGTGAAGATGCCATTGTTGCCTTGGGGAGTTTTATGCAAATAACTCTGCTCTCTTAACTGAAGTCCTAGTGGGAACCATTCCTTAGCAGGTTATGGTCATAAGCTGAAAATACAGTGCTGCCTAGGTAGTAGTAGGCTGAACCATTGTTCAGTTAACACCATAATACTCCCATCATAGACAAAACAAAAATTAGTAATAATTGCAAAAACAGCTGATATTGTTTAGAATAGTGCATCAGAGAGACAGAAAACTTGCAAAACAATAAGTTGATTTGTGTAACAAAATATATTCCTTGATTGTCATCAATTATTATACAGTACAGACAAGTCTAGGTGCCACCATGGAGAGTACATTTTAGATAGTCATACTTGTTTTCATTATATCTCAGGATTTTGAAGGCATGATTTTTCATACAAAATGTATGTTTCAGATACATTGTTTCTGCATAAATAGGTAGACAGCTGGCTGGGCAAATACAGTGCTTGTTCAGCAGGGACTTTACATCAGCACTAAATATTCCATTGGCCAAACTAAGGATGGCAGCAGTTTTGCTCTAAGGAAGCAACCCACACAAGGATCAAGCTGTAGTGGTACTGATATTTGCGGAAAGTCCTTTGGGGGCTGACCTATTTCATGCTGTGCCAACAGTTGCATTGCTTTCAAACTTAGGCCTATGTTTATGTGTCCCCAAGGAATTGCATGTAAATGTAACTTGATTATGAAAATCTAAATGCTTTAAATGTAGATCTAGCTGTCTAGCTACTCTTTATAATTTTGGGGACATAAATCTTCCAGATTTTAAATTGAATACTAGCTTCTTCTATAAAGCTAAGATAGTCTTAAGACTAATAGGCAGAAGCATTTCCAGATGATTTTTGAAAGTGCTCACTCTTAAATTCAAGCATTTCAATTATAATTAGGGGCTTTTTTTGCAAGGACTGCAGTGTCAGGCAGATGTTATCTATTTAGTCAGATCGATCCTTTCGTTGTTTACACATGAGTTTTATTTATAGAGATTGACTGTAAAGTTATGGTGTGGTCAGTGTACAGTTACAAGCAGGAAAGTGCATTGTTCTATCACATACAATGGTCCGTTAAGTGTATAATTTAAAATAGTAGCTATTTAGATTCTTCCAAAAGCTTACAAGCAATGTTTGTTTTCGGCACTTAGAAGACAATCATTATTGTGGCTGCTCGGTTCAACATACAGTACCTTGACAGGTCTTCCATCTTTATTGTGCTGGCACAATTGTGCTGGCACAGCTCTTAGTAATTTAGTTGTTAGCCGCTCAGAGTGGTATAAATATACCAGATGGGCGGGATATACAATAAATAAATAAATAAATAAATAAATAAATAAATAAATAAATAAGAGCTATTTCCTAGTGGGCGTCTTCTTTAGTCAATAAGCAGATTTAAGGTGAGTTTCTAGATGTAAAAATTACATGAACATTAAGATGAAGTAATTAACTCTTCAAAGTAATCCAGTGATGAATTTATGGGGAGAAAACAAATTTAAGGAATACCTTTTCTGTTGCAGTATCATTTCAGGATCAGCTTGTTTTAATGAAAAGCTTTGTATCATTAAATAAAATGCTAATAAAGTATTCATCAATTGTGACTTTGTGTGTTGGTGGTATTTTCAGTGGCATTAACATGTATGGGATATATAGAAATCATTCTTCTGTGGTGCTTATTTTATGGAAGGGGGAAATGTCTCAGCTAAATAGGCTATTGTTTTCCTGGATTCATTTATCCTACCAGTCACAGATGTCACTGCACAAGGAACTGTTAACACTTCTACATGCTTCCAGGTCAACAAGGCATATGACAGAACTGTAACACTGTGCCCTAATTCAGTCTTCTTAACCAGCTCATTGTGAATTTTATACTGCACTTTAAGGGAGCATCTATAAAAACTATGCACGATCAGTATTGATTCCTGCACTAAGCAGGGGGTTGGATTCAATAGTCTTATAGGCCCTGTGTAATTCAAGTATTTTGATATGATTTTATGATATGTAGGTGTGTTCTGCCAGTGTGAGATATTTGCAGAAACTTTGCAAGGTCACCTAGTATATAGCCATCAGTATAAGTGAGTGACCATGGTGTAGTAGAATAGTCAATCCCTCGAGAAGTGAAACTCACCTGTTAAAAGGCAGTTTCCTTCAATGTGTTTTCTTCTTGGTAAAGCACATGAGTAGACCTCAATATGAAAAAATATTTAGACATTTATATCTTCGCTGCAGGCTGATGTATACTCTCTATATCAAACACTTTTTCATTGTGTTTTACCACAGTAAAAATACTTTTTCCTTGGTTTTTCTGTAACCTAGTTACTATATACCTAGTTGCTAAGAGACAGTTCCCCTTTTGAAGATAATGTCCTAGGCTGGAAGCAAAGATGCAGCCCACTGTTGTCAAACACATTGTTCAGGATTCTTTCATTTCTGATACATCAGTAAATGACATAATGTATACATCTGTAGTTAAATATCTTTCAAGTGAGTCTGACCATCTCTGCTCATTAAGCTTAACTTTAGGCATGCAACCTAAATTCCTGTTCCAGAAAAGCAGGCAGCTAGTGGGCTCTGATGAACAAAATGCTGGATTTGGATCTTTGAGATCAAGGCCTTTACAGAGCAATCTTGTATTCCACTTCTAGGGAGTAAGTCCCACTGAAATCTTCTGTTACAAATGTAGAATTGCACCATTAGAAACTGAAGTTGATTCACTTCTCTGCCTATAAAATGGGAATAAGTAGCAGACTTACTGTACAGACTTGCTGTAAAGCGAGGATGGAGCATGGAATAAAACAGATTAATGTGCTGAATGATTAATAGTGTTCATGAGAGAAACAGATCGGGTTGTGCCCTGATGAAAAATATTTACGTAGGCTTTTGATCTTTATACATCCTGTGGTTATTAGTAAGCACTGTGTGGGAGATTAGCATCTCTTCAGGACTGTCCTAATTAAGACAGGCACCTTGGCACAGCTTGGTCTTGCACTTCCTCTTCAGTGAAAAAAAAATCTGAACATCTTGGGGCAGGGGGAAATCAGCTTAAGATTACTGTGGCAGCAGACTGGCCATTTCACAGTGCCAAGTTCTCAGCCCCAATTCTTTAACAGTTGCTGACATTCTTGATGCTTGCATTCCTTTTGAGAAATTTGATCCCGAGGAAAAAATACAGAGAAGTGATAAATTCTACAGAAATCTCCTCTATGTGACAGAGAAGCTCTTAGTTTTAAGCAGCATGGCATTTTGTATCTCAGGATGACTACTTCACTTATATTGCTATAATCAGAAAGCTTTGGTTCATTCTCCAAAGCCAAATAAATGGGCTAGAATGTGAGTACCTAACTACATGTTACTCATTCAGCACTTTAGCATTTATCTATGTACAAAGGCAGGTAAAAGCCCCAAACACTGATTTCTGTGTGTGAATTAAGATTGTTCATGCCCATTTTCCCCAGAGCATATCACCAGCTATCCTCTGGGAAAGATCCAGATGATCTTTTTTATGCTTACTGACATGCATTTTACACATTCAGCACCAACAAAATAAGTGGGTGCTAGAATAAACCAAGCTTGGCCTCTCATTGGAGTCAAATGATTAAACTGAGGCTGTTATACTTTGGTCATATTGAGATAAGACAAGAATGTTAAGAGGTGAAGACAGTAGGAAAAGTGAATAATGTAGACTAATATCCTGTTGGCAAAATTCACAATCATAAGCAACTGTGCAAGCAGTTCCAGTGTTAGACATTGGATCTAGATAAGTTTCTGCACATGGTATTGTACAATGGATTTCAACGGCTCGAAATCCATTGTACAATACCATGTACAATGCAATTACACAATTGCATTGCTCAACACTACATTCTTTCCTAATTTGACCTCCTGTTATGCATGTATATGGTTGGACTGCATGACTGCAAAATACTAGCCCTAACATGAGATAGACAAGCTCAGTAAGGGAAGCCACAGCCCTGAATAAGGCTGTTAATGCTCTCTTGGAAGTTATTAATGCATAGAACTACTGTAAATCAGAAATGACTTGATGGCCTATAACGTGCAAGACTTTATGTAGATTTTTAATTTGAAAGGTGTGATAAAGACCTATTTTAAAAATGCAATGGAAAACGTGTTAATTTTGCAGATTTTGAAGGAAAATTGGTCGTTGCTTAAATGTGCTAATGAACGGTGTCACCAATACTAAAATTGCTTTCACCTTTCTGCACTCAAATTAGCTAATCTCTTTCTAGAATTACATATGGAACTCACTGAAGTAAAGGGCAGCTGTGTGGTCAAAACAAAATCCAAATGCAAAAACAGGCGATACCTTTATAGACCACTAAAAAATCATCACACAATAAACAGAGCTCTTGTGGATTAAACACCACTTTATCAGGACTGCACCAGTGTGATAACTCAGAGAGACTTTTAAAGTTACATATGGGATTTCTACTAGAAAGGAAATATTTTGTTAACACTTTTTCTCTGGAACTCATTGATTTCACTGGCTGAGATCCTGAAGCTTAGCATAGTACATTGCAACCAGATAGGGCCTGCTGAATAATTAGGGATTTGGCGAGTCAACTCCATCAGTTCTTTTGATTCAAATGTGCATTGCAACTTACTACACAAAGCAACAGGATTTTAGTCAATGAGTGAAACAGATATAAATTGCCATAAAGCTATTGAAAGAAATATTTTTAAATACTAGAAAGGGCATGAACTTCAGTGATCACAAGCAACAACACTGGCAGAATTATTTATAAAATATTTTTTTCAGTACACTCGTTTAAACTGTCTGATCAAACTGATACCACAATGGTGTATGATATTAATTTTGTCACAAATCAGATCAAAATTAGTGTACTTCTCACACCTGAGGACAATGTTACATTTCATTTGTACTTCATATTAAAGCATCAGAAAATTCTACAAGTCAGGCACTTGTGACTTAGTTGCTGTTTCTTCAACTTGAGGCAGAGTGTCCCAAATGGGTTTCTGAATATGCTCGGGAAGTTGTTCTAACCTTGTCTAAAAACAAAGAAAAATGGTAATAGCATTTTATATTGGGACAATTCAGAGGCTCTTCAGCAATTCTACTTAATCTGTATTTATATAAATCATATTCCTATAGTCCAGCACATGTATGAGAATATAAGCCACCAAATGGAGCAAATGGTGATGTATGTTATTAATAACTGAGAAAACAGGTATAACTTTGTACTACAGTACAAAGCTAGAAAATAAAAATACCTTTTTGACTTCCATGGCAACCCCTTCAGGTAGGTTTCGTTGAATGTATTCCAAGTAGACATTGGCAGTGCTGCCAGTTAGGTGCTTTAACTAAAACAAAAACAGTGTTTTAATTTCCTGATTAACAAATAGAGATAGGTGCTAACGAAGGATGATATATCTCATGTAGAAGTAGTAATTGCCTTACCCTTCTTTTCATTACTATATACAGCTGGGCTAGAGAAGCTGTGGTCTCTAGGTGTCAGAGAGCAATTCCTATCCTCTGGCACCATGACTTGGGGAGGAACAGTGGTTGTTCCATATCTAGAGGACCAGATGCTCCCTGGCCCTGATGTAAGTAGTGTTTATTTTTTTGAACATACAGCTCTTCACTCACCTCCACATATCGATAGTGCGTCCTTATTTCATATTGAACTCTGTGCTTCTTATAAATGTGCACTGATTTCAGAAGTGTGAATCGCTCCATCTTTTTTGGAGGTTCTTCTCTAAAAGACAGTGGTTTTCATGAAATCATTTGTCATCTTAGTATCCCTTTCTTTCTGAAATTCCTTGCATTTGTGTTCTGCCTTTCCACTAACAAAACAGCACTCAAGAAGACTGAGAAGTATTCAGTCAAATTAAAGTCTTTGGTGTGTTTTATCAGTAATGAAGCTGTCCTGCAGGAAGGTTTGAGGAGATGGATGAGACTGAAATCTGCCTCCACCTGGAACCACTTATCAAACTACACACCTGAATCTCAAGAGATCTACATAATTTAAAATTTGAAAACAAATCCTCTTGAAAGTAGGCAAGGGAAAAATCTCTACATAACAATCAGCAGCAAAACTAGTGCTAATACCAGAATCTTGTTAAAACTATCTACTGCAATCCTTTGCATTCTTACTGAGAAATTTATGAAGCTGAGTAAAATATGCTTTTAAGTGATTATGAATAAACCAGTAACTAAGATGGACCTCTATCTTGGGAACACTAAACCACAATTCAGTACAGAGTTACACATTTGCACTTTGAGCCCATAAATTTCCATGTTAGAAGCTTGCAAAATTTATAAACCATGAACAAATTTTCCAGAAGACTTTGTTTCAGTCTTCTGTTTTACAGGGAGCTCACAATGGGGAAAATCTGGACATAAATTCTGTTTCATTTACCATAGAGAGGTAGAATTTTTCTAGAGTGCTTCATGTATTACCAGTTTAGTTTTGGAATGTTATGCTGGCTGGATAGTCAGATAGATAGAGGTTGGGAGTTTGCTTCCCTACTGTGCTTAATGTGAGTAGAGCCAGATTATGTGGCCTTGGGCAAGCTGCAGAGTCCCAGGACTCCCTCAGAAGAAGGGAAAGGTAAATACTTCTGAATATTCTTTACTGGGAAAATCCTGAGAAGGGCTGCAATAAGTCAGAATTCACTTAAGAGCACATCATCATCATTTGAAATATTAGAATTAGGAGCGTAAAACGAAGTACTCCCACTAAGCTTATTTAGTAAGCAATCTTCAAACAAATCAGTTAGGTTGTATATTAAGTTACTGAAAATGTCAACAGCACTTACACTTTTTCAACAGAAAGGCCAAGTTCTTTAGCAGCAAGCACCATGAAATATTCATAACTATCTAGCACAGGTTTGTCATGACCTTTAACCAAAACAGCCAGTCTCTTGTACAGTGTGTCTGGTTCATCTGAAATAGATACCTAGATGTGAACGTAATGAAAAATAAAGAACTCAGCATTTGGATTCTAAAAGCAAAACTTCCATAACATGTCATTCATTTAGATCTAAGTCTAAATCGTTTAGAAAGGTAATTATGAACATTATTGTATCCCAGCATTGTCTAAATGCATCCCAACATACATATCCGGTTACAGTACTGTTATTTTCATATTAACTGGATATATACAAAACATTCAGAATTTCTCAGACATACCAAATCCTTGTTCTTGTTCTGCTGAATATCAGTGTGGGCTCCTGAAAGCTGAAACCACATTAACTGATTGTTTCTGTAAAAATAAAAATGGGAGAGATATTTTAATAATACATAAAATTAAGGCTGAAATCCTGTATGTGGATGGGAGTTAGCAAACTTACTGAAGGAGGTTATGTTGCTTTAGTGGAACTCTGCTTGTTACAAGTAAATTTTCTCGCCCCTAGGAAAAAAATAAGAATTAAGAAGTTGGTATGCTATCACTGTAATGCTGATACATAATTGGTCAGAAACCATGAGTTTCAAGTGAGAAAATCATGCCCATAGGCTCATAACTAATAAACAGAATGTTACAACAGGACAGCTGGAAAGTTGTAGGAAATTTTACAAACAGCACACATTTGCTAACTGCACCTTCACTTGATTCTGCAGTCTCTGTGTATTCTGTTCACATTCATTTACACTCACTTGGATCTAATCATCATCATCATAACCTAACTGCAGAGCTGGAAGGGACCCTATGGATCATCAAGTCCAGCCCCTGAAAAAGAGGCCCAGTGGGGAATCAAACTCTCAACCTAAACCACTGAGCTATCCAGCAGTTCTACATAGCCCATAGTCCCACAGCAATTTAAGCCATTTTATGGTCTTCAGGTTCAAATGAGCTACTACTGATCCAAGCAAACCAAACAAATAACCTCATCATGAGCACAAGATTTACTTGCAGCAGTGGAAGCTGTGAAGCAGGGGGTATGTAGTTATTTGGTTCTGTATATCCTTGGTGGTAGGATCAGGGAGAAACCCATTTTAAAAGAGATTCTAAGGTTGTGATGTATACACCGATCCTTAAGAAGCTACCAGTAGTGATATGATTTAATTCTAGCAGTACTCCTATTCTTTAAATAATGGTAAAAAAGGGCCATTATTAGTAAACTGGCTAATCCAATCATAAACCTACGAATGCCTGGGCTAGTTATTAGCGGTACACTCCATCCTTAGACCCGCCTGAGTAGAGTTCTCTCTTGTTTGCCCCCACTTCACAACCCTGCGTTGAATATAATGAGAAACGATGTTTTGGCATAAGGTCACCTTGGGAACTTCATGGTCGGCATGGAATACACATGATGTTTAGGACCGCTTTACCATCCTTAACCATTTTAAACAGCAAATGGGTTAACGCTCCTTATTATTTGTTTGGGGGGAGCACGTAAGCCCACAGGAAAAATTATTTTAAAATATTAATGGCTCAGCTCTTTGATGTATTTTTCAACAGAAACAATGCCACGACAACAAGAAAGGCAAAATAAAGAGAAATAACTCGGGCTGTTTTCTGTATCGTCTTCGAGAATCGGTTCTGAACAGTAGCCCCAAGAACTAAAACCACCATGTCGTAAGCAGCCGTGGTATTTTAAACAGTTAAATTACCGTTAGGCTGTCGCTTATTCTCGACCAACCGATCCTAATTCTAATAACCCTACAATTACCTGCCATAACCGGCGCAAAAACCACATTCCCCTCTGCATCGCCATCTTGAAACGCCTACCACCATTACTTCCGGTCGCCATGACATGATAGAATTTAATTTCCGCTAGGGCCCGAGCGGCGCCGCTTGCCTCTGACCGCTCTACAGTATCAATCTATGGTTTAACCGCGCGCAAATCTAAGGAGGTGAAACAGTTCTCTTGCTTTTGGGACAGTATTTCGATGTATTTTTGCCAACATGATTATAATCAGAGATTTAAAGTGGTGGAACCTCGTACAAGACAGTACTGTTAGAAGCTGAAGGGACCGAGAAGGGAATCTGCAGTAGAAAGAAAGGCAGGCCTTTCAGACTCGGCCCTTCCTCTGTGGGAGAAAATGTTGTTTCACAAGGATTTATGTTTCAGTAACTCGATGGCAATTTCCTGCTTCAGGAAGCTAAAAATCCATTTTTACATCAGGTTGCAGAATAAGTGAGGCTGAAAGCTAATGAGCATTTGGGACGGTTAAAAGAAAGTAACTTCCCCAAAGCAAAGTGCGCTGCTTATATACTGCCCCTTAGCGTTTAAAAAGCGTTCGAGTCTAGGTAATTTACAGTTTAATTATGCAGGCTACACATTGCCCCAGCAAACTGGTTTACCGCCCTCGGAAAGAAAGATGGAAGACTGAGTGAACCTCGACTTGGCTACCTGAGCCCTTTGGGATCACACTCGGGTCGTGAGCAGTCTTGTCAGGCATTATCCCATCAAAACCATCAAATTATCCTCATGAGATTACAGTAGGATAGGGCTGACACTGTGAGAGAATGACTCACAACATCCTTGTGAAACAGCTCTGTGTTTGATAAGAGCACTGTGGTAGGGTGGCCAGATGACCTCTCTTAGGGAGGATGATGCTCCATTTGAAGAGCTGACAGAGGACTGGCCTTTTGGAGGTGCCCTCTGTTTGCAGGGCTTTCCACTTGAAATCTGATTTAAGAGACCAATAAAACCTCAGAAATAGACTACATTTTGAGCCCCGCAGACTCTTTGTCAGGCTGGGCTTTGCAGAGCTGACAGGTCAGTGCAGATAAGATTACAAAATATTTGACATTAATTAAGTTTAGGCTATTTATTTTATTTTATTTTTATAGGGCCCACCTGGCTGCCAAAGGCTACTCTGGATGGTTTACAAAAACAGTAATGTGTGTGTGTTTAGTCGTTTAGTCGTGTCCGACTCTTCGTGACCCCATGGACCAGAGCACGCCAGGCCCTCCTGTCTTCTACTGCCTCCCGGAGTTGTGTCAGGTTCATGTTGGTTGCTTCGCAGACACTGTCCAGCCATCTCATCCTCGGTCGTCCCCTTCTCCTCTTGCCATCACACTTTCCCAACATCAGGGTCTTTTCCAGGGAGTCTTTTCTTCTCATTAGATGGCCAAAGTACTGGAGCCTCAGCTTCAGGATCTGTCCTTCCAGTGAGCACTCAGGGTTGATTTCCTTTAGAACTGATAAGTTTGTTCTCCTTGCAGTCCAGGGGATTCTCAAGAGCCTCCTCCAGCACCACAATTCAAAGGCATCAATTCTTTGGCGGTCTGCTTTCTTTATGGTCCAGCTCTCACTTCCATACATCACGACAGGAAAAAACAGTAATAAAACAAACAAAAAAACCCTATAACGACCAAACAAAATGTAATAGCTACTAAAACAAGTTATACTAAGAAATAACATAATAGATATTATAAATACAGTACTGAATTTACAAAGATATTTGAATGTATTACTGTATTTATATTTATTTAAACATGCACACTCTGCTCTATATCAGGCCAATTTTTGACATTTTTTGTAACATTGATGTTGTACATTAAAGAGATAGTGGTCCACATTGGATGCTGATTATAGTAGTATTGGGGATATAGTTTTGGACTAGGACCACAAACCTTCAGCAGTCTGCCCACCAGCTTGCAAAATTCACCTTTCCACAGTGAATCCACTTTTCTCTTGCTGCATCTTATTTTTATTAGGACACTTGTCTCTTTTCACTGTGAGGTGTACTATGTTTTAGACACTGAAAGCTCCTTTAGATATATGGAAAAATGTGTTTTTTGGTGTGACAGTAAGAGTCCAGGCCCAAATATTTCTGTTCTCTAGGCACCAAGTGTAGAAATGAAAGAGTAACATAAACATTCATTTATCTCACTTCTTTTGAAACATCCAGTCACCTAACTAGGAAAAAAGCAGTAACAAACAAAAAGGTAGCAATAATTAAAAAGAATTCTAAAAAATCAAATTAATAACCTCCAATAATAACCAGAATAAAAGCATTCCAAAAGCCAGCTATGAAACAGCAATCACAGCAAGACTGGGTTGAATACAGAACACAAGAACTATGTTCAGATGGTTTAATCCTGAAGGCATGAATTTCAGGCAACAACATGCACCTTCTTTGCATCATTCCTCATGTTGGGCAAATAACAAACCAGGGAGCTGCAGTTAACAATAAAAGCACAGCATCTACACAGTTGGCTTCCAAACCATAGCTTGATGCCAGTTGTATTAGGCTCTTGAATCTTGGTTTGTTTGGAAGTCACGAAACATAGATTCCTGTTTAAGTAAAATGGCAAATTGTTCTTAACTTCAATTTGTTCAGTATCTCCCACAAACCAACTACAGTACAATAAAAGATTGCATCTGGGTACATGCAACTAGGATATGATTGTGTGAACTGTGCTGACATAGCACACTTTACAAAAACATGGCTGCTTACAGCAGAACTATTTGGGAATGGCTGCATATTCTTAGCAGTTGCCAGTTGGCTTTGTAACCACATTTTCTAAGGTATTTACTATCATTCAAGAATCAAAGTGAACCTCTGTTTATAGACCATGAAAGCAACATGTAACCATGCAAGAGGATGTGCAGTGGATTGATTTAGTCACATGCTTTTATTCATTCCTAAACATACTGTATTCAGCTTCTTATAAATTAATAGAAACTGACCTCCTGAATAGAATGGTTATTACTTTAGATACTCTTAGCTTTTAAAAAATGGCTGTACACATTTTAAACAGATTAATTTATTTAAAAGAAAAATTTCATTTTATGAACAAAACAAATTAACAAAGCATATCTTATCAAAAGTATAAAATACTGTCCTTTTTGGCAAAACTGTCAATAGATTCCCTTTGATTTCGCAAATATAATTATCAATACAAGTTGAAATAGTCTATAAAAAGTGCTTGGTTAATGTACCAAATGGGATGCATGCCCCAAAATTTCCCCGCTCTCGCAAGAAGGAAAAAAAATCACCACCATGACATATATTAGAAATCAAAGCATTTTAGTGCAAACCTGAATAAATTACATCCTGAAGGTAAAGCACATGCAATTCAGGTGCAATTAAGCCAAAACAGGCACAGTTTTATTTCAAAAGAAATAAACTGACATTAATCCGCCATCTTTTTTTCACACTACACTACAACACTTAAATTATTTACAACTTTTCTATAACAAGGCAAAAACAGTAAAGATCTCTGAAAATAACATTTTCCCATTAAAATATATTCTCTTTTGTTATGTACAATTTTTAATCTAAGTCATTCAGTATACCACAATAAACATGAACCATGTCAAAATGGAGAAAATGTCACAAGTTTTCCTGGCAAATGTATCAGATACTGTATTTTAACGATATTTATCATTGCAAGATTTGAGAAATACAAGATTTACCTACAAAAGTTATATCAATGTTATTCCAGGGGTTGTTCTGACATTCTCTTTGGTGTTTCTCCTTTAAAGCTAAAAGCTTATCGTGACATGATTTTCCAGCATGTAAATGTGTATGTAGGGATGGTTCATTTATTACAATAAGATCTTGTAATTAACGTGCTATTCTGCTATATTGTCAGCTAATATCTGAATATAGATGTGGTGACTGATGCATTGTACCCTTACCCTGTCAAAAGTGTGTTATTTCATCAGCAATCATACAATGATGGTTCTTCTATCAATGTAAATGATTATCAGCTCTGCATTTATAAATTAACCAGTAGACTCTGCTTTTTCGCTTTAGACAATTATCTTAGGGCAGGCAAGTGGACACCAAGTGTTATTGGGCTGCAATCCCAGCCAGTACGTTTCTCCTTTGAACAATGCTGGGGTTAGGAGAGCTGGATCCCCATGTGGTTCAAAATCCATGTATAACCTTTATGCTCCCCCCAAACATAACAGTTCACACACACACACACACACACACACACACACACATACAGAACAGTTCTCTTTATTAGGGTTCTCTTCCATAATATTGACAATCCTTTCCATACAGTACTGTGTCTAATGAGATTTAAAGGTTCTTATGGCCACTTGATCTAGAGACTGAATTAGAGATGTTGCATTTGGGGAGCAAGTAGGTCACTTTGATGCCTTCTGTTTTGAACTTACAGCATTCTGGGTGGTCAGGGGCACAGTATTTACTGAATATTTATTTATTTATTTATTTATTTATTTATTTATTTATTTATTTATTTATTTATTTATTTATTTATTTATTTATTTATTTATTTATTTATTTATTTATTTATTTATTTATTTATTTATTGGGGAAAACAAACATGTATAGCCGAAACCGTGCTGTTCAGAACCATGCGATTCAAGGGGTAAGTGTACAGCCAATGATGAAGGATGACAGGAGTGGCTTTCCAACATCTGGACGGGACCAGCGTGGGGAACACTGTCCTAAACTTTCATGCTGTCTTAGATTACCAAGTGATTTGTGGAAGGCCTGCTTGTGCAGCTGCAGATCTTTCTCACTGTGTACTCAAATAAAAACTACAAATCATTCTGGCACAATCCACGGCAAGAATTAGGCACTGGTCCTCCCTACTTTCTATTTTTTGGGGTGTCAGAGAATGGCATACATGAGGTCTAATAGAAGTCTTTCAATTGTCAGAAATACTTGATTACCTTAGATTGTCCAGTTAGTTTCAAAGATATGCTCAGATGGATCTCAGCTGTGTGGATCTTCTGTGTACTGTTGTTTTGGGTGATGTCTCAGCTGCTAACTCAGAATTTATGTGGGGAGTTTAAAAACATCTTTGTTCAGTCTGATCATAAACTGTACAGAAGGACTAAGTTGCACCATAGACTAGAAAATTATTTAGCAGATTAATTTCAGATTTGCTATACATTAAAGCTGCTAAGATTTCAGTTCCTGTCCTTTGCTGTCAAGCAAGTAACATTTCTCTAACAAGCAGATGACTATTTCCTACATTTTCTAGAAAAAAATCTGAAAGGTTGACTTTGTTTTTGATTTTTTTTCTTTTGTGCTAATTTTCTTCCACGCATCTGATATTAGAAGATTATTACAAATTGCACTCTTCAGTGAAAAGCAGGCATAGGCTAAACTATAGTTCTCAACCTTGGATAACCCAGGTGTTCTTAGATGGTAACTCCCAGGAGCCTTCATCCTAGCTAGCTGTGTTGGCCAGGGTTTCTGGGAGTTGCAGTCCAAGAACACCTAGGTTACCCAAGATTGGGCATAACTGGTGTAAACGATTGAGAATTCTCAGAAATAGATTCCAACTATTTCAGCAGGGTCAAGTGACAACTATTTCAGCAGGGTCAAGTGACAATGCCGGCTGAGAAATTCTAGGAGCTGTAGTCCGGAAAGCAAAACATTCCCATCACTACAGCAATTGCAAGTTAAAAGCTTCCCTTCTTTAGTCTCTGCCTTTCCTGCCAGCTGAGGCATATAAGAGATCAATTGATCAGGCAAAAAACCCTACCCATCAACAGTTGGCAGTTATCTTTTGGAATTGTATCATGATGGCAAAAGATGCTGCTAGGTCCTTCCAATTTGAGAACTAATGGGATGAATGAAGTCTTCAGTATTCCCACCAGTCACTATGTGGTTATTTTTGAGACGGTGAGCATACCCTTCAGTCATGTTCTGACAGGCCCAATTCAGATTATCTTCAGATAAAGTAATGGCCAGGCTGACAACACCCTTGGAGATTCAGTTGCATGAAAAACTGACAATGGACCACAGCTTTCACATACTGTATTTTCAACAACAACAACAAAATCACCACTGAAAAGTCTTGATTATGACTGGGAATGCTCTGGAGCAGAGTGTATTCTTTGCCACTACCATCACAAAGAAATTTAAGAGGTGTTCCATGTGGAGACAATTTCAGTTGCCTATCTTGGCCTTAAGATCTTGAGGGGTTAATCTTCATCTGGTTTTGCAGCAGTTAAAGATCACATCTCACCACTGTCAGCCATGGATGGTGCAACATTTGCTCCTGAGTAGCAATTTCAGACTGTGACCACATACAGTTGACTTAATAGAAATGTCTTTATTTCACAAAAACGATCAACTTCCCTAGGACTATTATTTGGATCTTAGAAAAGTATTAACAATTGTGCGAACAAAGGATTAAGGGACTTTATATATTTACATAATTTTCACACAATTTCTTTGTTTCTGAAGCACTGGGATACACAGAACTTTGCTTTGAGAGTACCTACCTCTGGAAAGGAAAGAGCTGCAGGTTGCCTGTCAGAGCTATTGCAAAGTGGATCATGCTGATTTATGGGATCATGCTCAAACACATAAAGGGAAAGAAGGAGAATGTCTGAATCCCTGTTTATTTAAGGTAAGCAGAAACAATTGTTAATCATGTTTCCAGCAGAACATAAGAGGTGTTATTTTATTGAACTATAGCTCAGTGCTGTCTGAGAATTTTTAGTAGCCATAGCTCCAAATGTTATACTTCCATGGTCTGGGTTTATCCCCCTGCTCATGGAAGCTGATAATCAAGACTACCATCATTTCACCTGAGTAAGATATAGCTTTTATTTTTCAGCCTCACAGATGGTTAGAAGGGAAAACAAAATGGAAATGTTTTGCCATCTCATTGTTATTAAAATCTGACAAGCATTTACTGTCCTTTTACAAAAAATGGCTTAAAATACATCCTACTGTGGCTCTCTACAATTCTCTAGGTTTACTGAGGTTTATAGTTTTTGGAAGCAAACCGACGGGCCCGTTAAAGAATCTCTGTGGGTTTAACGAATTCAGCATTAAAAGTATATTTATACTAAGATAACTGACCACTAAACAACACTTGTACAAATGTCAGCATTTAAAGGTCTCTGGGCTCCCAACAGCATTCCACACATATTGGAACTAACTTAGTTTCTGCTCCTCAATGCACGTACGTAAACAGAGAAGCATCACCTTCTGGATGTGCGCATCAGTCTTCACACACATGCAGACTATACTGGGCCACTGGAACACCGAAATCACATGAAATAACATTTATAATCAGAGACAAACTGAAGAACATGGCTTAAAATTATTTCCCCAGAACTTGGAAGAATCATGTGTGAGAATGTATGCATGTATTATAGTTCTACCTAGAATGGACATCTCTCCCTCCCGCTTTCTTTCTGTGAAAAAAAAAATCTTAATGTATACCCCCTCCTGAAAGTGAAACTACACAATTAAAATAAAGCCCACTACGTTTTTTCACAAGGTGATGTATATTTACAAATCAGAAGATTTTTGTGCATTGTAATAAGAAATGTCTATACACTCTTAAGATTGTTCCAACACAAAGGGGTGGAGACTCATCTCAGCCACTCTGTTACAGAGATGTAAAAATAGTTATCTTTTTTTTCTAGTCTCACATTCAAAATACTTTGATTGCACTGACCCCTTTCCCTTGAAAGCTCTCAAGTGCATCATATGGAACCCCTTACAAAGAAAAAAAAGGTTGTCTTATAAAAGTAAAAAAAGTATATTTATTCTTCGAGGGTTAATCTAGTTGTTTCATGGTTGCTCAAGTGTATTTCAGATCCAAATGAAGCACAGCAGGACGTACAACTCTAATTTGAGTTTACATATGGCATCACACTGTATTCTAACAGTGAAAATATAAAGGTGCCTCAAAACTGTTCATCCTGGCACAGAACCTTTGGTACACTGGAAAAGAATTGGCCTCAGTTGCCTGGACTTTTTTCCCCCAGGACAATCCTCCCTGGGGTCACCCGTCTTTTCCATTATTCAGCTTGTTTATTGTAGCAGCTGTTGTCTACTAATTAACTTGCCTGTTTGTGTTTGTTTGTTTGTTTATTATTCGATGTATACTCCGCCCCTCTAGACAGAGTCTACTTTTTTTTTTAAAGTATTCTTGTTGTTGCACATGTTCAGAAGCCAGAATGAAAAGGCATACAATTAAACACATTGTAAGAAAAATATGAACAACTTTCAGTTACGTAGAGTTGGGGACGGAAGAAAACCCTGAGGAGTTTTAGATGAGAACATCTAAAAGGAATTAGAATGACAACGTGAACTTTTCAGAAAGTAATACTTTCCAAGGTATTAGACTAAAGGGAAAATAAATGAACTGTTTCCACATTTTGAAGCCAAGTTCAATTACTATTAATTTAAAAAAATAGTAACAAACTCAGTTTTTTGTTTTCTGTTTTTTCTGGTCCTGGCCGGAAAGCATTCCTGCTACTCAAACAATATTCAAAAATAAAAGGGAAAGAGATATCAGTCGTCCTAGCAGAGGAAACCAATTCCAACCGTGATCCATCTATAACTGTATGCAACAGGCACCTCTCTTCTACAACTCAGCATCATCCTGAAGTAATTCTGTGTCTTCTTCACCCAATAAGAGGCCAGGGTCTATGACATCAGTACTGTCTATGACCTCTCCCAGTTCCTGAACAACATCATTGCTGAGATCATCTGCCTGCTCAACTTGCTTGATCAAGTCCAGATGATCCAAAGGAATCAAACCATGTCCTGTTGGCCCTGTAGTCCTTGCAATCGTGGCTGCCATTTCAGCTGCAACGGCAGCTTTTTGGGCTTTCTGCCTTTGTTGCTCTTCCTGCTGCCGGTGTGTTTTCATGTGTGCATTACGACTTTTGATTTTGAAAAACATCCTAATAAGAAAAGAAGGAAACAGTCAAGGGGTGTGTAAAGAGAGAGGACAACAGCCTTCAGGAACAACTTTCTTAGATCTTGGGAGTATTCAATGTCCACATAGATATCCTGTGAATGTCAGCTGAATACAGACCAGATGTTCTATACAGTGGTGCCACGCTTGACGACGATAATCCGTTCCGTTAAAACCACTGTTAAGTGATATCGTCATCAAGCAAAAGAAAAAAACCCATTGAAATGCATTGAAAACCGGTTCAATGCGTTCCAATGGGTGAAATACCTCATCGTCCAGCGAAGATCCTCCATAGGGGAAGCCATTTTCGGTCGCTGTCTTCCGGAAATAGGTCCGGAAAATAGCAGGCGGCCATTTTGAAACCTGTCAATCAGCTGTTCTTGATTGTCATAATGTGAAGAATCAGATACCAAAGCAGGGTCATAAAACGGATTTTCTCCATTCAATCATCGTTTTGCGATCGCAATAACAATCGCAAAAACCTCATCGTGAAGCAATTTTGTCGTGGAGCGGGGTAATTGTCAAGCGGGGCACCACTGTATATTTTCAGACACTCATTATAAGATGTATCAAACATTCCTGTTTTCAGACACTCATCAATGAGCTCTATCTCCAAATCTACTCTGTCAGCACCATTATGGGTCCCAACGTTGTCACCCACACATCAGGGGCTCATCTACTTATTTCTCTTCCAATGTGATGTGTGCCACCTTCTGCCTGCAGTGTTCCTGTACATTTAAAATAAAGGAGGAAAGAACACTCTCCAAGCAAGAGAACAAATGCATAAAACCTGACATTAGAAATGCAACACGAAACTCAGTGTCAGTATATTTTAAACTCAAAGGACTATATAAAGAAAGTACTCTTCTCTGAAGTCTTGTGTATAGGCAAAGAATTTTTGGCAAAATCCTGGCACAAGGACAACCAACTCTTTCCTGAAAGCAAAAGTCTTGCAACAATTTTTTAAGACAGCTTAACCATTGTCCACTAGCTGACAGACAATTAACATTACTGTCTGTTGGCAGAATATTTTTGAATCAACATTTTGATGGTACATTATCCATGTTTGCATTCTGTTTCACCGTCTTCACCCCCACAACCATGCACACTGCATATATCTAAACATGTGATCCAAATACTGTACATGTCTGAGGAATTAGATTGTAATCAATTAAAGCTCACAGTTAAATCTGTAGGCGGTTGCACAAGTTACACCTGTACAAGAGTGATAACATCACTGGTGGGGTGGGGAAAAGACTCAGTAATTATGTTATACAATAGGATTTGGGCTTGTTAGTCTTAGAGGTACCACACCTTTTTTCACACATGCTACAATAGAATCAGACAATTATCTCTGTGTAATTCTCATTAAAAGGAGACCTGTGAGAAATATACTGTTGTTAATCCTTGGCCTATTTTATTCTTTCATTAGGAAGTTGAAACTAGGAATGTTCATTTTTTATTTTTATTACCCTTCCTGGGAATCCCACTTGAAGGATCCAGACCTTATAGACACCTGTGTTCACCTGGAGAGAAGGCCCAGCTGGCAGTCTTAATATCTTAGATAGGCCTAACTTCCTGTTTGAAAAGAAACCTGCCCTGATGATTGTTGGGAACTTGGAAAAATGTTGGACTGCAATTCTTTTGGACTACAGCTCCCAGAATTCCCTATCACAATAGTCAATATCTCCTGGACAATTGCCGAGTAGGGAATGTTCCAAGCTTCCTCAGTCCCTCAGAACAAGATGAGGATTTAGTGTGGCTCATATCACTTGTGTGCCATCTAGAAAATGGATGCCACTTTATAAATTTTGCTGCTGATTATGCAGTGGAGTTACCAATGAGCAACACCCTTCTTATCTTAGTGGAAAAACTATCTTCCCCTGAAGTTTTTAGTAAGAAATAGCACATTTCTGCATATACCATAGATATAGATTTACTCACTTGCCACATTCTTTACAGGGGAAAACGGTAGGCGGGTCAGTCTCACCACTTGTGGTACTATGAGCTGGGGAGGTTTTGACAGAAGAGTAGTCATTCTGGGAATTCAGTTTTTGCTTCATTCCCGAGCGGGCTTTTACCACAGCGTTGGCACCACTATGAATCCGAACATGGCCATTCAGGGCTTGTCTGGAGCTGAACATCTGGAAGAATAAGGAGATGATAACAAAGGATCAATTTATTGATTTCCTTAGAAGAGAAGACGAGTAAACCACTTCTGAATACTTTATATCAAAAAACCTTTAAAAAGGTTGCTCTAAGTCAGAATGTAGTTGATGGTGTCTTGTTAATTGGCAGGATAGCTGAGTAAGTTAGGTATCTGGCTGAGAAGCCACATGCTGGGAATTCAAGCTCCCTCTGTGTCTCCTGGGAAGAGAGTCAACCTGGGTAGCCTAGGGCAAGCTGCACCATCCCAGGGTACCCCTAGATGAAGGGAATGGTAAACTACCTCTGAGGACGATATAATTATAAAACCCTGGAAAGGATTGCTGCAAATTGGAATTGACTTGACAGCACCTAATTACTTCTTCATGGATTGCTGCCTTGTCATGGCGAAGGGGCTTGAGTAACTCAGAGAAGCTATGGGCTATGCCGTGCAGGGACACCCAAGACGGACAGGACATAGTGGAGAGTTCCGACTAAACGCAATCCACCTGGAGTAGGAAATGGCAAGCCACTCCAGTATCTTTGCCAAGAACGCCCCATGATCAGAAACAAAAGACTAAAAGATATGACGCTGGAAGATGGGCCCCTCAGGTCGGAAGGCGTCCAACATGCTACTGAGGAAGAGCGGAGGACAAGTACAAGTAGCTCCAGAGCTAATGAAGTGGTTGGGCCAAAGCCGAAAGGACGCTCAGCTGTGGACGTGCCTGGAAGTGAAAGGAAAATCCAATGCTGCAAAGAAAAATACTGCATAGGAACCTGGAATGTAAGATCTATGAACGTTGGGAAGCTGGAGGTGGTCAAACAGGAGATGGCAAGAATAAACATCGACATCCTGGGCATCAGTGAACTAAAATGGACAGGAATGGGCGAATTCAGCTCAGATGATTATCATATCTACTATTGTGGACAAGAATCCCGTAGAAGGAATGGAGTAGCCCTCATAGTCAACAAAAGAGTGGGAAAAGCTGTAATGGGATACAATCTCAAAAATGATAGAATGATGTCAATACGAATCCAAGGCAGACCATTCAACATCACAATAATCCAAGTTTATGCACCAACCAGCATTGCTGAGGAGACTGAAATTGAACAATTCTATGAAGATTTACAACACCTTCTAGAACTGACACCAAAGAAAGATGTTCTTCTCATTCTAGGGGACTGGAATGCTAAAGTAGGGAGCCA
This sequence comes from Pogona vitticeps, assembly GCF_051106095.1. NCBI lineage: Eukaryota > Metazoa > Chordata > Lepidosauria > Squamata > Agamidae > Pogona > Pogona vitticeps. The sequence continues at coordinate 27,502,483 of NC_135783.1, read as the reverse complement.
AGAGATAAAAGGAACAACAGGGAAGTTTGGCCTTGGAGTTCAGAACGAAGCAGGACAAAGGCTAATAGAGTTTTGTCAAGAGAATAAGCTGGTCATCACAAACACTCTTTTCCAACAACACAAGAGGCGACTCTATACATGGAAATCACCAGATGGGCAATATCGAAATCAGATTGATTATATTCTCTGCAGCCAAAGATGGAGAAGCTCTATACAGTCAGCAAAAACAAGACCTGGAGCTGACTGCGGTTCTGATCATCAGCTTCTCATAGCAAAATTCAAGCTTAGACTGAAGAGATTAGGAAAAACCACTGGGCCACTCAGGTATGATCTAAACCAAATCCCTTATGAATACACAGTGGAAGTAAAGAACAGATTTAAGGAACTAGATTTGGTGGACAGAGTGCCTGAAGAACTTTGGATAGAGGCTCGTAACATTGTCCAGGAGGCAGCAACGAAAACCATCCCAAAGAAAAGGAAATGCAAGAAAGCAAAGTGGCTGTCCAACGAGGCCTTAGAAATAGCAGAGAGGAGAAGGGAAGCAAAATGCAAGGGAGATAGGGAAAGTTACAGAAACTTGAATTCAGACTTCCAAAGAATAGCAAGGAGAGACAAGAGGGCCTTCTTAAATGAACAATGCAAAGAAATAGAGGAAGATAACAGAAAAGGAAAGACCAGAGATCTGTTCAGGAAAATTGGACATATTAGAGGAACATTTTGCGCAAAGATGAACATGATAAAAGACAAAAATGGGAGGGACCTAACAGAAGCAGAAGACGTCAAGAAGAGGTGGCAAGAATACACAGAGGAATTATATCAGAAAGATTTGGATATCCCGGACAACCCAGACAATGTAGTTGCTGACCTTGAGCCAGACATCCTGGAGAGCGAAGTCAAGTGGGCCTTAGAAAGCCTGGCTAACAACAAGGCCAGTGGAGGTGATGGCATTCCAGTTGAACTATTTAAAATCTTGAAAGATGATGCTGTTAAGGTGCTACATTCAATATGCCAGCAAGTTTGGAAAACTCAACAGTGGCCAGAGGATTGGAAAAGATCAGTCTACATCCCAATCCCAAAGAAAGGCAGTGCCAAAGAATGCTCCAACTACCGTACAATTGCACTCATTTCACACGCTAGCAAGGTTATGCTCAAAATCCTACAAGGTAGGCTTCAGCAGTATGTGGACCGAGAACTCCCAGAAGTACAAGCTGGATTCCGAAGAGGCAGAGGAACTCGAGACCAAATTGCTAACTTGCGCTGGATTATGGAGAAAGCCAGAGAGTTCCAGAAAAATATCTACTTCTGCTTCATTGACTATGCGAAAGCCTTTGACTGTGTGGACCACAGTAAACTATGGCAAGTTCTTAAAGAAATGGGAGTGCCTGACCACTTTATCTGTCTCCTGAGAAACCTATATGTGGGACAGGAAGCAATAGTTAGAACTGGTCATGGAACAACTGAGTGGTTCAAAATTGGGAAAGGAGTACGGCAAGGCTGTATATTGTCCCCCAGCTTATTTAACTTATATGCAGAATACATCATGCGGAAGGCTGGACTGGAAGAAACCCAAGCCGGAATTAAGATTGCCGGAAGGAATATCAACAACCTCCGATATGCAGATGATACCACTCTGATGGCAGAAAGTGAGGAGGAATTAAAGAACCTTGTAATGAGAGTGAAAGAGGAGAGTGCAAAAAACTGTCTGAAACTCAACATCAAAAAAACTAAGATCATGGCCACTGGTCCCATCACGTCCTGGCAAATAGAAGGGGAAGATATGGAGGCAGTGTCAAATTTTATCTTCCTGGGCTCCATGATCACTGCAGATGGAGACAGCAGCCCTGAAATTAAAAGACACCTTCTTCTTGGGAGGAAAGCGATGACAAATCTTGACAGCATCTTGAAAAGCAGAGACATCACCTTGCCAACAAAAGTCCGAATAGTCAAAGCTATGGTTTTTCCTGTTGTGATGTATGGAAGTGAGAGCTGGACCATAAAGAAAGCAGACCGCCGAAGAATTGATGCCTTTGAATTGTGGTGCTGGAGGAGGCTCTTGAGAATCCCCTGGACTGCAAGGAGAACAAACCTATCCATTCTGAAGGAAATCAATCCTGAGTGCTCACTGGAAGGACAGATCCTGAAGCTGAGGCTCCAGTACTTTGGCCATCTAATGAGAAGAAAAGACTCCCTGGAAAAGACCTTAATGTTGGGAAAGTGTGATGGCAAGAGGAGAAGGGGACGACCGAGGATGAGATGGCTGGACAGTGTCTGCGAAGCAACCAACATGAACCTGACACAACTCCGGGAGGCAGTAGAAGACAGGAGGGCCTGGCGTGCTCTGGTCCATGGGGTCACGAAGAGTCGGACACGACTAAACGACTAAACACACACACACACACACACAATTACTATTTACAAACTTAAATTGGCTTAAGCAGTCATTGTTTCTCCTCAGGACTCTGCTCTGAAAGTTATAATGGGGAAGCAGAGGATAATAAATAATACATCTCTAAATAAACAAATCCTCAAATTTCTGGGAACAATAGTTCTATAAAAAATTCCTCGTTATTAATCATTAATTTATATTGTTGAACTGCTTATCTATTGATTGCTTTAACACTTTTATTTTTACCATGTCAGCATACAAGCTACTTTTCTCCACTGTCCGTGAAAATAACTCAATGTCCACAGAAGGGAAAGGGGGAGTTTCAATGAAAATCTTAGTCAAGCCTCTCCGTGCAACCTAACCAAATCGATCACAGTTTCTGAGATTTCACAAAGCACTGCGTCTTTGAATTCCTTATGGATTGGGACACACTTCCTGAAAAACTGTAGGCTGTGAAGTTTCAGCAATGCAGGATTAGTATCTGTATTAGTATCATGAAGCCACAAAATCTATATAGCCCTGCTGTGTCCACACACCCACACGCTTCTTTCTTTAAGGACTTAAATCATTATCAAACAATTATCAAATAAACGTACTGCCCCACAATCTGGCATTTCACAGGAAAAAGTGACAGGAAGCATGATGCTCTGCAAGGAAGGCAGGTTAATGGGTGCAGCAACCGGAGGAGGGTCTGGGGAATGTGGGTTTTCCGTTTCCTCTTCTTTGACTGATTTTCTGTCTTCTACTGCTAGCTCTTCTTCCTCCAACTCATCCTCTTCTCCACTAGTCTGAAAGGCAAAAGCATTTTCATAGAAAGTGAAACAACCAATTAAAAAGTTCTGAGTTTTTTTCACCAGAAAGTAAGTCATGGGAGATTGATAGAAGTTGGATGTTGCTTCCAGAGTGAGGCTGGTAAAATGGGTTTTAGCTATGAGACCACCATAAACATCCTTCAGCTCTGATCCATTTATCTGCCTTGGAGATGAGAGGCAGACTCCCAAATCTTACACTCAGAATGTTACTGGCTTCAGATCAATATTCCTACCTTTATCTAAAAGTGCTGTTCCCTCTCTCCCCGTCCATGCTTCCTTTTATCTGACAGGGAATGAGTTTCCAATTTTGCTCCTTAACAGAATTTGTTTTTCAGAACTTGCTCCAGAAAAGAAAGCTATATATTTATACTCAATGTGGGGAGGATGCTTTCAGCCCCTTCCTGTTGCTCTCAAAATTGTTCAGGTTTCCCTTTATTCTTATACTTGCATCCCAGCGCGGAAATTGATAACAGATGAATTGCATGAGAAAAATCAGAAACAACTGCCTTGTACCAAGTTAGACTCTTTGTACATCTAGCTTCTTTTATTCTACCTAGATTGACAGTGGTTCCCAGGACAGGTATCCCTCAGACCACCCCGTTATGCATCCCTTAACAGTGGAGATGCCAGGAATTAAACCTGGGGCTTCTTCCATGTTAAGTGAATGCCTAAGCACTGACCAATGGAGATACCAAACACATCAAGAGCAAAAAATATATGCAAGTTTCTGTGTATGTAGACATACAGAAATACTTTTATGGTAGAGCCTTGAGTACTCAAAAGTTGCATCACTGAAGGGAAAAAGCAATGTTCGCACGTGCAAAATTTTAATTTTGTGTTTCCTGTTTTGTAACAGAACATTCAGAAATGTTAAAAATAAACAAATATCTGAAAAATGGAATTTCATTTATGAAATAATACTTTGACAACAATAAAGAGGAGGAGAAAGAGAGGAGTCAGAAGCTTACTAGATGTTCGTCTTTTACTTCTGCCAGGCGTGTTCTGTGTTTTCGTCCTAAATGCATGATTTTCTTCCAAGTATAGTAGTATTCCACACACTGTGCCACAGTTTTAGACTTTACCTATAATTAAAAATAATGCTGCAATATATAATGTCTTGTGTCCTTAAACTAATAATATCCATCTGCCCAAAAATAAATCTGATACCTTGGTTAATATGGTGCATTTTGTTGCAACTCAATAGGTTGAGTGAGCTGAGCACTGAATATTGCTGAAGTATCCTTTCATACTTACAGTGCCCAGGCACACACACATAAAGACACACAAACTCTGTCATTTGTATTCTGCCAGTATTCCATGAAGCATTGATGGGTATAACTGGCAATCATTTATTTACAACAACCATACCTATCAATTAGGTTATGCTGTGTGTGGGGGGGGGGAGGGTTGAGAGAGAGAGAGAGAGAGAGTGACAGAGTTTTTTCAGCCAAGACTTTCTGTCGACCCAAGCAAGTAGTCTGCGATCAATACAAAAGACCAAGTAAAAGTTAAAACTAAATGCTTGGGGTATCCCAGAATGTGTGAAATTCTGCTTTAAACCATGCATTCCTGATTTAGTTCAAGTGCTGAGTTAGCAGCAATTGTTGAACCCTCAGAGCAAAATATCTGATTGAAAGAACAGCAAATCCCATCTTACCATTTTCTGCACCAAAATGAAATCTTTGCCATATGTGGACAGGGCTTTGTTGAACAGTTTCTTTTCTGCCGGCGTCCACCGATCAGAACCTGTAGTAAATCGACAAGAACAAACCATCAGTGTTTTTACTATTACATCAACTGACTGATTCCCTCTTCTCAAGGCTCAACTTGAATGAACCTGCCAGTGATTACAGTTCACATGCAGAGTCAGAACATAATCTTTACCAACCTGCTTGAAACTTACCAGCATAATGATAATTTGCCAGAGGATGTGATTTTGCTCTTGTTGGTTTCAACAGAAGAAGCATCTCCAATGCAGCCTACATGATAAAGAAGGACAAAGCAAACCATGCAGAATTATTATACCATCTAGTCTTACTTATTATATGTAGTTTTCGTAATAGGAACATTTATCTAAAGACACCACAGGCAACCAGTGGAGGCGGGCCAGAACCAGAGTGATGTGGTGAAATTTACTTGCACCCACCCACCAGTGTGGCTGCCACATTCTGGACCTGCTGAAGCCTCCAGATTAGGTTCGAGGGGAGTCCCATGTAGAGAGCACTGCAGTAGTTGATATGGGAGATGACCAGGGCCTGCACCAAAGTCCTGAGGGAGCCCTTGTCTAGGTAGAGGCGAAGTTGGGCAATTAGCCTAAGCTGGTTAAAGGCAGATCTGGACACAGCTGCAATCTGGGACTCCCAAGAAAGAGCTGGATCCAGAAGAACACCCAAATTACGCACTTGGTCCCTAAACTGGAGGGAAGTACAATCAATCCAGCATAGGGACCATTCCCCCTAATTTGTCAGAGGTCTCCCCATGGGTGCAGAATCTCTGTTTTGCCTGGGCTCAGTTTGAGGCTGTTAGCTCTGCTCTTTTCCAGTACTGCAACCAGACAACGGTCAAGTGTCTGGGCAGCATCCACTGCAGAGGCAGTAAAGGAGAGAGAGAGTTGTGTGTTTTCAGACTACAATCTTAAATACACTTTCTTGAGAGTGTTTACAGTTTTGATACCCCCCCACACACACACCTCCCCAAAAGAAAAGAAGACAAGGAAGAAGAACTTGAGAAATAATGTGGTACAGTGATAAACAGAGGCTAGGGAAATCCAGGTTCTCTTTCTCACTTAGCCACAATATCTATTGTAACTTTGTGCCAGTCATTGTCTCTCAGCCTGACTCATCTCAGAGGAAGTCCTTGTATGTTGCCTTGAGCTCAAAGGAAATTTGGGATATAAATGCAAATAATAAATAATAAACCATCTTCAAAAATACTAGAAGCAACAAAGGGTTTAACAAAGGAGGAAAGGGATGAATGCCCAACACTGCTGGACATGTAGTGTGAAATTACATTCACGCAATTAGCCGCCCAGAGACCTTTGGGTAGAGTGGGCGGCATATAAATTAAATAAATAATAATAATAAATAATAATAATAATAATAATTCACAAAAACTTTAAGTCTTCTCGTGAGATTTGTTGTTGATTTGAACACATTAATATATAGAAACAAACTTTTCTTACCATAACATTGCCTTTAGCTTCAAAGAGAGAATGCAAACCATATTCTAGATTAGTTCCTCCACCAGTTAATACACTTGAACAACACATATTTAAGAGGTTGGTCACTGTAAAAAGAAAATCCAAAATAATATTGTGAGATGTTTCTTTGTCCAGAATTAAGAGCACAGAAATTTAAAAAACGATACCACAAAGCCAGCAAAAATTGTGTGTCTGTGTCTGTCTGTCTGTCTGTCTGTCTGTCTACCTATCTAAGTAAACATACTTAGCAAGAAGTATTTTAAACAGAAGAGATTGGGAGAGAACAGTATTGTAAGGCAGGAGTGCTGGAAAAAATTATCAAGATGAGGAACATTGAGGTGTTAATTCCCACATGTACTGAATTAGATTAGGATCCATTTACTGAAGTAATTAGTTTGATCTTACACATACAAGTCAAATGACACTGCATAAACTCTGTAAGAACAAATTGATGCAGAACAATGTATATAAACCTCCCAAACCAGTAGGATAGCATGTGGATTCCAGCATCTATTTGAAATAACCACAAACCATTATTTCAGCAAACCTGAACTACTTTATAATCTAATTAGTAATGGTCTTTTCCCCCTTCATGGATTGCTACCTTGTCGTGGAGAAGGGGCTTGAGTAATTCAGAGAAGCTATGGGCTATGCCATGCAGGGACACTCAAGATGGACAGGTCATAGTGGAGAGTTCTGACTAAACACAATCCACCTGGAGCAGAAATTAGCAATGCCACTCCAGTATCTTTGCCAAGAAAACCCCATGAACAGAAACAAAAGGCTAAAAGGTATCTTTTAGTATATGAGCCCCTCAGGTTGGAAGGCGTCCAACATACTACTGAGGAAGAGCAGAGGACAAGTACAAGTAGCTCCAGAGCTAATGAAGTAGTTGGGCCAAAGCCGAAAGGACCCTTAGCTGCAGATGCACCTGAAAGTGAAAAGAAAGTCCGACACTGCAAAGAAAAATACTGCATAGGAACCTGGAATGTAAGATCTATAAACCTTGGTAATCTGGATGTGGTCAAACAGGAGATGGCAAGAATAAACATTGTCATCCTGGGCGTCAGGATACTAAAATGGACTGGAATGGGCGAATTCAATTCAGACGATTATCATATCTACTACTGTGGACAAAAATCCATAGAAGAAATGGAGTAGACCTCATAGTCAAGCTGTACTGGGATATAATCTCAAAAATGATAGAATGATTTCCATACGAAATCTAGTACTGACACCAAAGAAAGATGTTCTTCTCATTCTAGGGGACTGGAATGCTGAAGTAGAGAATCAAAAGATAAAAGGAACAACAGGTAAGTTTGGCCTTGGAATTCAAAACAAAGCAGGGCAAAAGTTAATAGAGTTTTGTCAAGAGAACAAGCTGGTCATCACAAGCACTCTTTTCCAAAAACACAAGAGGCGACTCTACACATGGACATCACCAGATGGGCATTGCCGAAATCAGATCGATTATGTTCTCTGCAGCCAAAGATGGAGAAGCTCTAATACAGTCAGCAAAAACAAGACCTGGAGCTGATTGTGGCTCTGATCATCTGCTTCTTATAGCAAGATTCAAGCTTAAACTGAAGAGAGTAGGAAAAACCACTGAGCTAGTCAGGTATAATCTAAACCAAATCCCTTATGAATATACAGTGGAAGTGAATAACAGATTTTAAGGAACTAGATTGGGTGGACAAAGTGCCTGAAGCACTATGGATGGAGGCTCATAACATTGTACAGGAGGCAGCAACAAAAACCATCCCAAAGAAAAGGAAATGCAAGAAAGCAAAGTGGCTGTCCGACGAGGCCTTAGAAATAGCAGAGAAGAGAAGGGAAACAAAATGCAAGGGAGATAGGGAAAGTTACAGAAAATTGAAAGCAGAGTTCCAAATAGCAAAGAGAGAAAAGACGGCCTTCTTAAATGAACAGTGCAAAGAAATAGATGAAAATAATAGAAAGGGAAAAACCTGAGATCTGTTCAAGAACATTGGAGATATTAAAGGAACATTTCATGCAAAGATGGACATAATAAAGGACAAAAATGGGAGGGATCTAACATAAGCACAAGATGTCAAGAAGAGGTGGCAAGAATACACAGAGGAATTATACCAGAAAGATCTGGATGTCCTGGACAACACAGATAATGTGGTTGCTGACCTTGAGCCAGACATCCTGAACTCAAGCGGGCCTTAGAAAGCATGGCTAACAACAAGGCCAGTGGAGGTGATGGCACTCCAGTTGACCTATTTAAAATCTTAAAAGATGATGCTGGTACGGTGCTACACTGAATATGCCAGCAAGTTTGGAAAATTCAGCAGTGGCAGAGGATTGGAAAAGATCAGTCTTCATCCCAATCCCAAAGAAGGGCAGTGCCAAAGAATGCTTCAACTACTGTACAATTGCACTCATTTCACACACTAGCAAGGTTATGCTCAAAATCCTACAAGGTAGGCTTCAGCAGTATGTGGACTGAGAACTCCCAGAAATACAAGCTGGATTTTGAAGGGGCAGAGGAACTAGAGACCAAATTGCTAACATGTGCTGGATTATGGAGAAAGTCGGAGAGTTCCAGAAAAACATCTACTTCTGCTTCATTGACTATGCAAAAGCCTCTGATTGTGTGGACCACAGCAAACTATGGAAAGTTCTTAAAGAAATGGGAGTGCTTGACCATCTTATATATCTCCTGAGAAATCTATATGTGGGATAGGAAGCAACAGTTAGAACTGGATATGGAACAATCGATTGGTTCAAAATTGGGAAAGGAGTACGACAAGGTTGTATATTGTCCCTCTGCTTATTTAACTTATATACAGAATACATCATGCGAAAAGGCAGGACTGGAAGAATCCCAAACCGGAATTAAGATTGCCGGGAGAAATATCAACAACCTCCGATATGCAGATGATACCACTCTGATGGCAGAAAGTGAGGAGGAATTAAAGAACCTCTTAATGAGGGTGAAAAAAGGAGAGCGCCAAAAATGGTCTGAAGCTCAACATTAAAAAAACTAAGATCATGGCCACTGGTCCCATCACCTCCTGGCAAATAGAAGGGGAAAATATTGAGGCAGTGACAGATGTTACTTTGTTGGGCTCCATGATCACTGCAGATGGTGACAGCAGCCACGAAATTAAAAGACGCCTGCTTCTTGGGAGGAAAGCGATGACAAACCTAGACAGCATCTTAAAATGCAGAGACATCACCTTGCCGACAAAGTTCTGCAACATCAAAGCTATAGTTTTTCCAGTAGCGATATATGGAAGTGAGAGCTGGACAGTGAAGAAGGCTGAAGGCTGAAGAACTGATGCTTTTGAATTGTGGTGCTGAAGGAGACTCTTGAGAGTCCCCTGGACTGCAAGGAGAACAAACCTATCCATTTTGAAGGAAATCAAACCTGAGTGCTCACTGGAAGGACAGATCCTGAAGCTGAGGCTCCAATACTTTGGCCATCTCATGAGAAGAGAATGCTCCCTGTTGGGAAAGTGTGAGGGCAGGAGGAGAAGGGGACGACAGAGGACGAGATGGTTGGACATTGTCATCAAAGCTACCAACATGAATTTGATCAAACTCCAGGAGGCAGTGGAAGACAGGAGGGCCTGGCGTGCTCTGGTCCATGGGGTCACGAAGAGTTGGACATGACTTAATGACTAAACAACAACAAATGGTCTTTTTGTGTGTTTTTGCAATTATTTTTCCCCACTACTACATTCTTGTGTTCAAAAAGAAAACCTACTCAACTCCAAGATCTGTTCCAAACTGTTACCATTCTGACATAGCAGGCATTCCGAAAGCACTCTTATATCTCACTGTGGACAATATACCTTGCCATCGTATACTGTCTCATTTGTATTCCATGTGTGATCAGATGGCAGGCTGATAATGTACAAAGTAACAGTGGTATGTGTGAATGAAAGACAGGAACCTCAGTGTACCTCTTTCTTGAAAAGCGTCATCTTCCCGTTCCGGCAACGGTTTCCAAACTAACGTTGCCCTGTGCTCCTCTTTCCTTACTGATGTTCTCTTTTTCAGTTCAGGGATGTCAGCCTGGAATCCTGATCCAATATTGATACGCCTGAAATCAGTTTTTTAAAAAAAGTAAGTTATTTAATGTAAGTTATTTAAAGATGCAGACCCAATGTGCCATCTGCAATCTGAGTGGGCAACTGAAGTCTTAAGAAGAAAACAGGCTAAAAGAAATAACTGCTTATACCATATAGGAAGCATCAAGGTAGAGAGGGGAAGGCAAAAATACTGGAAACTTTTAACAGAAGGCATAAAATGATAGGAGAGAGAGAAACCTCCCCATATTCTAGTACTGTTTTGGGGCCGTTGTCATTGTATTTTTGGTATTTACTTGCTTACTTTTCTTGGTTTTGAGAAAGAGGCTGTGGTATGTATGTATGCTTTATTTTGCTATTTTTTCTTGTGTGTGTAAGGGGATGCTTTCTCTGATTGTTTTTTAAAACTTGTTATTTGGTTAATTTTCTGTGTATTTATTCTGTTAAAAGCATATATATTCAAGGAGCAATAATCAGGTGAACTAGACTGCCCAGCAAACAAAACCTGTACACAAGGTAACAAGTCTTACGGTTCTATGTCAATAGTCTGCTCTCCTGGCCCCGGAGTCACAGGAATGTTGCCACCATCCACACTGTCTGAAAGACAAACATGACTATGATGTTCTAGAGAAAAGGAGACAATTCTTCCACTCAAATACGTGTTTGTTCACTTACTTGTACAATCTGTGTTTCTACTGCTCCAGGAAAACTTTTAAGAAAATAAATCCAAATTGGGATAAATAGGGGGTAAGCCACTCCTGTGGCACTACTAAGGTATACACTTTGTACACAGTCAGTCTTAAGTTAAACTTTTAGAATTTCCAGTTGATAAGATCAAAGAGATGTCCTAGACAGGCACCCTCCCAATGTGCTTTACCATCCCCACTCATACCACCAGTGGTCAAGGTGATAGGAACTACAGCCAACAAATGTTTCATGGTGCAGTGCTCAAACTGCTGTACTGCAGCCAAAACTGTGCTCCTGACCCAGAATTCAATCCCAGGTAGCCAGCTCAAGGTTCACTCAGCCTCCCATCCTTCTGAGGTCACTAAAATGAAGTACCCCGCTTGTGGAGTGGGGGCAATGTGTAGCCTGCATAATTCACTTTTAAACTGCCCAGAGAGCACTGTAACTGCTATAGGGTGGTATATAAGCTGCACAATTTGCTTGTTGCTTTTTATGCATTCAATGCTTTAGGAAATATTTGCTGAAATCCAGTAGTACAGTAATTCACAACTAGAGTAGGCCCACTGAATCAGTGGGGATTTATTGAGTCAACTCCTCTGTAAGGCCCAATGACTGAATGGACCTACTCTAGATGCAACTTACTATGGGATTTCAGCCAGTGAATAGCATGATCTTGGCTCCTGAGATTATTTTGTAAGAACATCTCAATTTAAACTCTTAAAGAGCTTATTCAAGGCCATGGCAAGCAAATTTTCCACATCTGCAGTGATGAAATAAGGGGTGGGAGAGAGTTGTTGAGATAATGCATAACAATGCTGAAAATTGTTCTGGCTTGATCAACTCCTAGCTTCCACTTATTTCACTACAAACAGATGGGAGTTTTGCAAACAGAATAATGCAAATTTGTCTGCTTGAGTGGAATCTGTTATGAATGCATTATCTCTTTCTCTGCCTATCCACTGTTTCCTGGTTCAATAGATAACATTTATATGTGTGGGGCTGTGAAAGAAAGGAGGGAGTTGAATTCTTTAGAATTATTTATTCTTCACATTTGTGGAATATAAAAAGGTTCTGAGTTTGGACTCAGAAAAAAGTGGAGGAGGAAGGGGAAAATAGATAAGAAGAAGCAAGCACGCTTGTTCAAGAACAATCAACAATGTGAGGACACAGAATATTGTTCTGCATACACTCTTCATCCAAACAGACTTTATTACAAGCTTTTATTAAGGTTGTCCTAATTGCATACCTCCCCCATCGGCCATCCCCCTACAAACTTATGCCGTCCTATGTACAAATTCTGGACCACCAACTCTCTGGTTTTGCACTGTCACCCATAAGTATGAAGAGACACATAACATGCCAATTCATGCCCTCAAACCCAGCACTGTCGCATTCCCCATCAAATATGTGCTCTATTTCTGTGCTGTTTTGTGGCACAAACATTAACTCACTGGTCCCCTCACAGTCCACATGGGTGACAGTGACAAAGCACAGCAGCCTGTGTTGAACATACTATCAGAAATGTCACATCATGTATCTTTGTTGACTGATGAAACTATATCAGGCTTCAGGTGTCTGCGTGTTGGAGGGGTATTTTAAAATATTTGAAGTCTTCCTTCTGTGTTTTTTCTAAGTCCCCTGTGTTCAAGACCAGTGTGTTAAGGCTAGATTTCTTTGCCTCATATGTTGTATTTGTATATGAACATTAAGTGTCAAGAGCCATTTAAACATTCCATCCATGTACCCCCAGCCAGAAGTGGTGTAGTCAAGGAACAGGCACATCCAGGTTATCACAATTCAAGAAATTTAACTACTGTTTGGATAAGCACAAACAGAAAAACATTGAAGGTCAAAAAAGGTTCAGCACATTTTTAGAAGATGTGCTCTCTCAAGTGGCGACAGATGTCTTTTTGCCCTAGTGTATTGAATTTCCTCACCTATATATCTTGCATTTAGCTTTGTTTTGTGGCTGGTCATTGAAAAGAAAATGTGGGTTACATTTGGAAGTCAAGATGTTAAGGCACACTTCCCTGAGGAAATCCCTTTGTAGGAGGGAAAATGGGTTAATCTGAGGCCATAACATCTAGTTGGACCCTGAGAAGCAGATAACAGACCACCATGTTTCTCAAGCTAGGTGAACACTATAACTCTACATAAGTGAGGAAAATTGTCAGTCTGGATGTATTTGTATTATATAATATACTTACTAGATCGACAGAGGAGTACCCGAGGAGTGGGCGTCAAAGGAGTGAGAGGCAGCTGGGGGTGTGATGTACCATGAGAAGATGTGATAACACTGCTGAAGAGGCCAGATCCTTGACGTACTGGGCTTAGCATAGGAGGGGGTGTGTAGGGAGGAGGATTGTGAATTCTGTCAAGCAGATGGTCGGCTAAGATGCGAGGAGAACGAAGCTGACTTTGGTACAGCGTAGCACCTGAGTGAGACACACTGAGGGTGAAGGATGGAGGTGGTATGAAGAGTGGTTCAGGTCTGTGACGGGATTTTTTCTTGTCTTGTAAAGGTCTGATGCCTTCTTCGGAGTTGGTGATGCTCGGATGGCGTTTTTTGTTTGGTTCCTGCACAGAAGTTTACTCAAATCAGATATTTTAGCCACAATGAAGCTAGTTTAATGACATCCCTATATCCCCAACTAATGACTCTGAGATCCTGCATTTTGCTGCAGTTTTGGCCAACAGGGCAGTACCATTGTGTATACTTAGAGCTGGCAGCTAAGAAAGTTTGCTAAAAACCTGAATTCCTTCCATGGGTGGTCAAATTGCAACCTTTCTAATGGTTGAGAAAATTGTCCATTAAAATATAGTCAGCACTGACAAAGCTAAGCCAGGGAACTTACAGAGGACCACCTGCTGCATATACCTATATTTTTTATTAAATCAACAGCACATCCAAAAAAACAGACAACTAAATTAAACCTGTTGCCATTTAATCCCTTGACATAGCTTTGTAGCTCACTTTACCAAAGATACTTACCAGACCATGTCTTTTTTAAAATCACTTATCCATGACATGCTTTATTTGCATGCAAGGCATCATCAGTTGCAATTATGTTTTTTATAAATCAAAACATTTCCAATTTCTCTCCCAAAGGTCTTGAAGCTCCCATGGAAACTCTTCATTTTTAGGAACCCATTATGGAAGTCTTTAATTATGAAAAATTTCCAGCATCGGTGAGCTCATCCTGGTGGCAGAGATTTTAAGTGATTAAAGGCTTCCCCTCTCCCATCCCACAACTTCTACAGGATCCTGACAATGAAAAGGATTACTCTGGAGCCTTAAGAGCTTTAGAAGAGATGTCAGAAATGCTTAATTTCCAAAAAATTGCCATAGCTAATGATGCCATCAACTACAGAAGTGGTGACTTATGTAACAGGATTTCAGCCACTGACTTCATTGGCACTACTGCATTCATCAATGATTGGAATGTCATTTTTAAAAATAATTTGGTACGTAACCTCTTGGAAAGACACCTCCCAAGTCACTTATTACCATTAATGCACACACAGCCTTTAAAACATATTTTCCATTGCATGACTTCTTACTTTTCAGTTCCTTGTTGGCCTTCCCTCTGCGTTTTGGAAACAATCCATGTTTAAAAGAAGGGAAATGGCCTAAATTGGGGTGAAGAGAATCCACTCAAAATGCCCCCCAAATTCTTCAATCTCCAAAAAGTAACAATAAAAGATATCATTACTCTCTCATGTAACATAGAACAGTATTTCCTATCATTGCATTGTTTGCCAAAGGAACATTTCTGTAATATCATTATTACAAAAAAATTAACATCACCAGATAACATTGTTACATGCAATTTGTTACTTCCCAGTACTGTAATTATTTCCCATTTATTTTTATAGGCTGTTATTGCTTTGCTTTTGTTACTGCTTAAATGTTATGTTCATTTTACTAATATCTTAAAAATAAATATTTTGTTGAAAATGCGTTATAGACAGAAAATAAAACAAAAACCAATTAATGATCCTCTGAGACAGAAGTATTCAAAATCCAGAAAACAAGGGTGAATAATAACTAAATGAAATATAACCTAGAAGATCTATGACCAGGATCTTCTGTCATTTTAAAAAGGGTTGGTAGCAGCCGTTATAATGGTGGACATTGTGTGTGCATGATTGGTATTGTAGTGCTAGGAAACTTCCCCCCAACTTCTTTTCCCAGAAAAACTTCCCTTACCATTTCTGCTACAGATCAAAGCAGACAGATACATATATCTTGTTTGTTTTTTCCTTACAAGCACACAGCGACTCAAATAGAAAGACACAAAACACCTTGGCTGATCAAACCAGTGGTTCATCTTGCCCTGCATTCTATTCCCACAGTACCATGTTTCCCCGAAAACAAGACAGGGCCTTATATTAATTTTTGCTCCAAAAAGCGCACTAGGGCTTATTTTCAGGGGATGTTTTATTTTTTTTACGTACAAGAATCTACATTTATTCAAATACAGTCATGTCATCTTCTTCTGGTTCCTGCACAATGGTGGAGACTTGGGATTCACTTAACTGGGGCTTATTTTGGGGATAGGGCTTATATTACGAGCATCCTGAAAAATTATACTAGGGCTTATTTTCAGGTTAGGCCTTATTTTCAGGGAAACAGGGTAAATGATTAGCTAATTGTGGGATGCCCATATGCAGTGTGGGTGGATGGTTGTGTACACCTATGCACATGTACAATTTTAAGTGGGAAAATGATGGAGTGGAGGAACTTCATTAGTACTGTGTCAATCCAAATTGTGCCCCCTTACGCAGTGGCTGATATTCTTAAAAATACAGTAGACTTGTTAAAGATTCAGTATACTCCAGAAGTTGACAAAAAAGGGTAGATTCAAAATTAAATCTTTGTCTCCCCTGCCAAAACTCCACGCTTATCATTGCATACCTCTAATAAGGGAAGAAGAATCCAGCTTCACAAATAGCAAATGACGTCAACCATAAAAACAAACTTCTCACATTCACACTGCTTGTAGCTTAACATTACTAGCATATGCTCCAAATGTTCCACATTTTTGAAATGAGAAACACTATAAATCCACACATTAAGTTGGTTTTCCCACCTTCTGTGCAATGTGTGTATGTGTGAATATACATGAAGGACTCATTTGGAATGATTTTTCCACAGAGCTTGGAAGTAATGCATTAAAAGTCACAACATTACCTGGACCACATCACTTTGGAGGCAGGGGTAACATTATTATTTCTGAAATACAGTGTTAACAATGCTGCATTTTTCAGTGTAACAATTAACACTTATTCATGGCTGCTAAAACAATGAGACTCCTTGGCAAAGTGCCATTTTGGTGAGAGCGGGGGTGAGTTACCCTTATGGATTTCCTACAACACTCCAGAGCTGTAGGGCACGGTGGCTACTTTCAACTGCCTGCCACTTGTGTCATGGAGTCCAGTTTAAATGGGATCCCTTACCAAGGCCCTGGGACCTCAGGAACTGCTTGAGGACATGAGGCGTAGATGCTGGTCTTGTCTGTTATATTGCATAGATTATATCATTAAGACTTCCGTGAGCTACACTATATCCATAGACCACAAAAAAAATCACGTGGCTTGGTATTGGTTTATAAGGAAAAAGAGGAAGCTGATTTCAGTAACCAATCACAGCCCTTTGCAACTATTTATCTAGAGGAAACTATAGTAGACAAAAGACAGCGTCATCCCTTCCCAAGAAGAAAACAAAACTGTTTTTATGCAACAAAACTAACACAAACAAGCACAAAGAACATAAATAGGCAATAAATCCCCTTGTTGTAGAACACTGGAGAACCCACAAAAAAAGAAAGAAAAATAAGGATGCTAGATCTAAATGGACCCTGGGATTATTGGCAGAGCTCAGAAAAGTTACTTCTTGCTTCCTCAAAGGCAACTGTTCTGAGCTCATGATTGCACAGTACTCTGAACTGGGATGTATATTAAGATCTTGTGAAAAAAACAAACACAAAGGGATTTATTAGGCACCCATGGCACAGTTAGCAGCAAGAGAACACTCACAGAAGATGCGCAGGGGCTGACTGCCTTAGGGGAGGCTGGCGGAGAGTAAGTCATCCTCACAAGAACAGGCATCTCATCATCTGAGACAGGCTTATCTTTGGCTGTGGCACTGCCGTCAGGAGCCTGCTTGCTGGACTCAGGTGACGGAAGCTTTACAGGGACAGAAACAGGCATGATGATGGGCAGGAAGCTCTCCAAATCAGAAGACAGCTGCTCTGGCGGCGGCTGTGGCGGCTGTTGTTGTTGGTGCTGCTGCTGCTGCTGCGGTAGGTTCTCCCCTTCCTCCTGTACAGATAATCAAAGGCTTTCAGCCTCAAGCTGCAGATGGTTCTCAACTAGAATGTTGAAGGCCAGTGTTTGTTTAAATGGTTACTGTTTGGGGCCACCAAAATCCTCCAAATAGCCTGACCACCAGCCAGGATGTCTGGCAGATTCTGGGAGTTGTAGTCCAAAATGGTACATCTCCCTGTTGAGATTTTGATATGAAAATGCAGTAAATATTAATGTTATATAGTTAAATGTAAAATGGCTGATTTTACCTGAGTCACTGTGCTGATTGCATTCAGGTGTGGATATCAAGAATTAAGACTTAATGTTGTACAGCTGTGTACATGATGAAACTTTGTGTAACAGAAAGTGAAGTAATGTATTTTCTGATTGGTCACAGAACTCTATATAAGTCATGTGTAAAATGAATGTCTTTATCTGTTGTAAGTCAGATCACATTTTCTTATGCTGTGTGTTGCTTCATGTCATGTTATGCTGCCAGAGGAATGTCTATTCTCTATGTATATGTGTAAATAGACAAAGTTGTTGGTTTTACTCTCTCAGTGTCATAGTGTCATAAGTATCTCTGCTAACCAATATCTCCTTACTCTGCTGATGTTATGAGAATACACGTTATAATCAACATTCTCAACATGCTCTGCTAAAGGCAGCATAAACAACATGAAGTCTTGAGGCATTTGAAAGATTAATTGAGTTACTGTTTCATTAGTCCTTGTAGATCAAAGTCCACTTCTTCAAAGATACTTAGTGTCAAACTAGATGAGACACTTGGCTTGCATTTAGAAGTGGTGCTCCCCTAACAGCTAAAAGAGATCAGTTTGTCCTAATACAAGAGTTTCTCACATCTTTAACTTGCATTCTATGATGTTTTCTTTTGCAGCTGGCCACAAGGGCTTAATTTGAAGTTTGAAGAAAATCCATATCTGCTGGAAAAAATGTGTTGATACAATAGACAACACAATTCTCTTTATTCTTTCCTGCAACAGACCAATAACACCTGCTTGTCCAGTAAACATAATATGAATCAGCACTGCACTCATGGCTAGAGTTGCCGAAGACAAACAGAAAGTTGAACTAGGTTGAAAACCAAGAAAAAAACACGCAAGAGGCCATTGTGTTGAGAAAAGGTTTTGCTCTAATTTCAAATGAACAAATACTAAAGGTGTAGTTAATGTTGAGGAACCACTTTTGCCTGGAGGCTAGCCAAAACTTGTGCCTAAGCATAGATCCTATGTGTACAAGACATCACAATTAATGGATAACTGACACACTTGGAAAGGAAAGCTGGAGAAAGACATTATTTCTAGAACAATAGCAAGATTAGTTTCAGTACAGGTGCATTAAAGAAAAAAGGCAAAGCAAAGCAAGCAGCAAAGTTTAGCCCTCAACCCCCAAAAGACTAACAGTCAAGTAACAAGGAAAATGATAAAAATGATATTGTTACGTACCTGTCTGAAAACAGGAGGTGTCCGTAGCCCTCCATGGGACCTCATGTGACCATTGAGGGCTGGTAAACTCTTAAATTCCTTCAAGCATACAGAGCATGTTAGCTTGCTCTTTGATTCAGGTCTCTCAGTATAAGTTTCTTTATCAGGACCACTGCTGTTGTCAGGGAGAGGGACAAAAGATATTTTCTTAAGAATGTTCCCAAGTATATTATAGTTGCTGTTGCTTTGCATATAATTCTCTCATAAAACACCAGACTCAGAACTGGAGTGCATGGAGGTAATGTATGCAAATTCAGTCAAAAGCTATGTTAATTCAATCATTTTCTCACCACTCAGATCAGTGGGGCAGGTTTTAAAGTACATGAATTTAAAATTAGGATTTAAATGTGTTGCTAAATTTCTGTCAAAGTCTAAATAGAGTATATGATGTTCAAATGCTCAAATATAGAAGACTCTGTTATATGGGTAGTATGTATATGGATGGAACTGTGAAGAGGGTACAGTTTTGAGTCTTGATTATACCTTTGTTCAGGAGAAACTGATTGCAACCTGTCATCAGGCAGCTGGATCTGTTAGAAACAGAAGAGATATTCAAATATGTCAGTAGTATCTTGGATAAATTTCTCTGTACAGCATATGCACGCGCACGCACACACACAAAATACATACAGTACATGATTCCTTCTCTCTATGGCATTCACACCATCACCCTCTTTAATTTATTTTATTTTCAGGTTTCCCTGAAAAGCAGTGTTTTGAGCTGTCTTCTAAACATTAGCAAGGAGGGGACTGGATACTGCTCCATCAGGAGCTGGTTCCACAGAGTCGGTGCCATGATAAAGGCAGTCTGACGTCTCATAGAAGACTTCTGAGCCTCCTTCGGAATGGTTACCCAGAAGAGCATTGCCTGGGAGGATCTGGTGGGTTCGGCAGATGACATTAGGGAGAGACGTTCTGACAAGCAGTGTGGTTCCATACCACTGAGGGCTTCATACATGGGCATCAAACCTTTGAACCTGATTCAGGACTCAATGGGTAACCAGTGTGTCAAGAAGTAGCAGAATCGCATTTTCTAGCTATGCTTCTCCACACTGAAACACATGCTGACTAAGCCCTCCTCTAAACTGGGCTACTGAATATTGGGTTCCAATACAAAGGCTCTGCACCTGTATTCAGATGTACATGCATAGAATTCCTCAGGATTCCACATTGTATAAAACAAATCTCATGTGTATTCTACTCATATCTGGCAGAGGTCATAGTTGGTATATGTAATTCCATGGCACTGTCTCCCTGCTTCCTCCTTAAGGCAGGAGGTTGTGTTTTTCTGAATTATCCTCTTCTCAAGCATCACAACAAGAAACAGAACCTAGACATGCAGATAAAGACTGCATCTTCACAGGAATATGAGTGTGTGGGGCTAGGGTGGGAAGAGATGCCATTTCCAAACTCTTCTAGCATTTTCCAACCAAAATGATATTAGACATGACTGGGTGCAACTCAGATTACACTCTGTCAAGTCAGGGCATCTCATAGCATCTCTACAATGTACAGTGGACCCTAGACTTACGGAATTAATCCGTATTGGAATGGTGGCTGCAAGTCCAAAAGTCTGTAGGTCGAGGCTCCATTGACCTACAATGCATTGAAAACCGATTAATCCGTAACCAGCCGTTTTGTTCCATTTTTTCCAGTCTGTAGGTCTATTCTCCAGCTGCAAGTTGAACCTAAATATTACGGCCAGAGAAGTCTGTAACTCGAAAAGTCTATAAGTGGAGCTGTCTGTAAGTCGAGGGTCCACTGTATATGACTTTCCTCAAATCAACTAACCTGCTGCTGTTACGTGCTATACCAGCGCTCACCATGGAGGCCCAGGTGGCGTCAATGGTCCGCTCCGCCTATTTCCATCTGTGGCGGATTGCCCAGCTGCGTCCCTATCTTGATGTTGGGGCGCTCACCACTCTGGTCCACAAACTCGTAATCTCGAGATTAGACCACTGCAATGCACTCTACATGGGGCTACCTTTGGGGTTGTTGCGGAAACTTCAAATGGTGCAAAATGCGGTGGCCAGACTTCTCATTGGGATGAGAAAATACCAGCACATCTCTCCCATCCAGGCCGCCTTGCATTGGCTTCCCATTCGTTTCCACATCCACTTCAAAGTGTTAATGATGACATATAAAGCCCTAAACGGTTTAGGACCTCGATACATGGCGGAGCACCTTTTCCCACCTAGATCTACCCGAGTCACTTGTTTCAGCCAGGAAAGACGGCTGAGGGGCCTAACGCCGAGAGAGGCCCGGAAAGAAAAAACAAGAAACCGGGCCTTCCTGGCAGTGGTCCCTCAACTATGGAACACCTAGCCGCCAGAAATTACCCTGGCACCCTCACTGGGTGTTTTTAAGAGTCATTTAAAGACCTGACTCTTCAGGCAGGCCTTCCCTCCAGTCAACACCTGATTTTCTTTTTTCTTTAGCTTTTTTTTCCCATCTTGATCTTCTAATTTGCTGATATAATTATGTCACTGATTTACATATACTTTGATGATTTTTTAATTGTATTTTATAATGTTTTATTCTTCTTTGTAAGCCGCCCCGAGTAGACTTTGTCTAGAAGGGCAGGGTATAAATCGAATAATAAATAAATAAATAAAATATAATGTTGGAAAAGTAATTCATTGTGTTATTTGTTCCACTGACTGTTACTTTTTTGTTAGCTCCTATTTTTGTTAACATGCACCAAGGGAGAGAACTAGAATTGATAAAAGAATGGCATCAAATTGAAAAGGTCATGCCAAAATACCTATGAAACGCCCTTCAAAAATAACATTTGAAGAAACTTACCTAACATAACTAAGTATATCACTAAAGGAACTTCAATCTTACAAGTTATGTTATTTTTGAAATGCAACTTCATTACACTTTAATATATAATGTGCACCGAGATTTCAGAAAGCAGACAGTGGATCAAGACCCACTGTTAACAGGGGCTGTTGTAATTTCCTTGATTACATGTTACATTTCACATATTATCTCATATGAGTTCAAGAGAGGGAATTTCGCACTACCCGAAAACATCTGCAGATATGTTTCAAGCTGGAGCAAAGCTACATAGTGATATAATTTGTGCACATAGTGTGGGCCGCTACAACACAGTGGCTGAAATTATGTTGCTCCATGTAGTAACTCACAAGTTGAGTAGTCCTATGGAATCAATTGAACTTATGGTGATGACTCGTCAAATCCCCATTGATTCAACAGGCCACAACTACTCTAGCTTTGAATTACTATGCTAAGTAATAGGATTTCAGCCAAAGTGTCCACCTAGGTACATTAAAATAATAAATGTAGGGTTCAGATGGGCAAGAACCCTCTGCTGCAGACAACCCCACTACTACTTTAATAAGTAACATCCAACAGACTGTCATGTCAATAGACAAATTTCACTGCATCTTTTGCTGAATACTTCTTTCTCAGAACCCTTACCAGAACAGTCTAGAAACTCTGGCTGAGGGCCACACCACGGCTTACCCCCAAACCCTGATCTCAGAAAGTAAACAGCACAGAAAGTGTTCACATACCTGAGGCCACACTGTACTGGGGGACAATTCCTGGGACCCTCTGTCATTCATGATACCACTTGCAGGAGATATAAGAGGCTGGTGAGGGAGGCTACCATCAACTGAGTTTATGCCTGCTTGTGTTTGACCTTCAGGCCCCTCTGCTCCAGGGAGTCCAAACTGAGATTCCATCAGAGCCCGTGCTTTGTCATCATTCTGGAAGTGGTCTGATTGCCTGGTATCTCCTGTTGGCTGCATGGGTTGCAATAAGCTTTGTGGATACATCTGTCTGAACGACTGCTGTTGATCCTGATAGAAGTACTGAGGAACTGCTCCCAGCTGAATAAGCTGCACAGAATGTCCTCGATCATGGGAGTATGGGTGAGTTTCCTGGAGAGGCTTCTGCTCAGGATCTCTGTGATAAGGAGGAAGTTGCATCTGCATTTGTTGCTGCTGCTGCTGCTGTAACTGTTGCATCATAGGCTGTACTGGATAATACTGAGCTCTTTGCACTGTGCATTGTCTTTGCTGCTGCTGTTGCTGCATTTCGTGCATCAGGAGCCTGTGCTGACTTTGGTGAGGGGGATGCTCCTGTAGATAATATTGATCCTGCTGCAGCTGCTGGGGCAGCAAGTGCTGAGAATGCATTTGCTGCAAGTGGGCCTGTCCTTGACTCATTGCAGGGTGCATTTGCAAATGGGCTAGATGTTGCTGGTTGTCATAATAGAGAGGTTGTTGGTGCTGCATCAAGTGCATGTGCTGCTTTGGTTGGGTGTTTGCGAATCCCTGGTGGACTTGTGGTGGCACCTGCTGGTATCTTTGCACTGGTTGAGACTCCAGAGCCGGCTTTTGAGACAGCAGTTGTCGAAGGGCACTGTCATTGGCATTCTCCATTGCCAAAGGCTGGGACTGAATGATCTGAGAGACATTGTTGACTTGGATTCGTAAATTCTGGTTAGCAAATACTTGGGCAAAGGAGTCTAACTTATGCAAAGCTCCACTTGTTATTTTCTGCAACCTGACCTCATTAGATTGGGGGGAGAGATGTTCATATCCATCTGTCGGTTCTCCTTGACTAGGTGGGCTCCACATGACATTCTGATTGTTCCTTATGGGCAGGTGGTTCCCAGATCCCAAATGGGTCCAACTTGCCTGCCTAGGAGAATCCATCAACCCAATGGATTTGGACACAATGCTATCGTGAGGGAATGAAGGGGACAGGGAAGAATCCTGAGATGTGTCAATGGCGTCCGTTCCATAGTTGTGGTTTAAAGGTGCAAGAGAATTCAGGTGCTGCTGCTGATAATACATGCTTTCACCATCATTTTGGTTCATTTTGTACATCTGCTGATCTCCCATTTTTAGCACTTCTTCTCTCATCAACAACCATTTAAAAGAAAAAAACTAATCCCTGAGAACTCTTCAGGATGCAAAATGGAAGCTGTTTTATTCTTTTGGCTGGTCTGCTTGTGCTACAAAATTGAATTCTTCATCAATGGCCATTCCACTTTCAATCTTGGGATGTTTTATAAAATGCCTTAAGTCTTTGACTTCAAAGAAAACACGACGCATGGCTGGCTCCAGATACCTGAAAAAGAAAAGAGAAATGATGTAACTGTTTCTGGGCTAGGTGTCCTTCTCACCTTCCTTTGGACAAGGCTGTTTCTAGCAGGGTTACAATAATGCAAAATCGAAAAATCATGTTTACAAAGGATACCATATGGTGAACTAGACTGGTCATAGTGTGTAACAGGACAAGTACATACCTTCCCCCCCCCCCCGCAAAAGAACATCAATACTACTCCACACAGAGGGAGTTTACAGAAGAGAAGTGACTGAGGATGTATTTTTCATGTAGAGCTGGCAAGAGAAGGGCTTAATAAAAATAGAACATTTTAAAATGCCAGATTAGGGGCTGGACAATTCTGGAGGGACTGTGGGTCAAAACTTTGCCCTCAGCACTTGTCACCCTTGCCCAGGCCTGGAAATAACCAAAAACTGGGAGGCGGAAGGGGGGGAATGGAGATGCATCCATGGCTGATGTTTCAGAGCTTCAGCTCGAAGGTTCTCGTTTCCCATTTTGACTGGAGAGTGAGGGGTTTGGGGGCTACAAACCCATGCGCATGTGCGTACATACATGTATACATATGTACACACATACACACACACACACAATCTCGGTCCGTGGAAGCCTCAGGAGTAAACAAGAGAAAAATTCTGTTCATTTTCCTCAGTATTGATGGGAGGGGCATTAGGGACCTCAAAGGGGGCCTGAGAGGCCTCAGCAGTACAGGGTAGACCCCATTCTCTCTTCCCCGCCGCCATTTTAAATGATTAGGGAGCATTTACATGAAAAATAGTCTCTACCAATATGAATCTTCCAAAGACTTGAGAGGCCCAGTTTGTATATAGATTTAGACGTGAAAGCAAGGAAACAGGGAACTTCAGTTTAACTACAGATCTTGAAGCTTCCACATCTAGCTAGAAAGATTTTTGCTCCACACCACACACCCCACTACTTCAGTTCTGCTTTCTCCAGCCTGTCCATAATATTTTAGTGATCCAATAAAAGGATTATCCACCTTAGTTTCTGAAGATCAAACATGGCCTACATGAGCAAGTTTCTTCTTTGTAAGGCAAAATTGTTCCTGCATTAAAAATATTCTTGTTGGCAGGGAAGAAAATAACAGAGAGCCTATCTTTCCTCAGGATGGAGGTCTACATTTTAAACTGCTACAAAAAGTCTGATAGTGTTGATGTTTGATAGATTGTTTTGTTGCTCTTATAATTTTAGATACCAGTGTCTTATTTTAACCACGTAACCCTGTTTATAGCAAACGGCTTTAGGAAAATATTTTGTAATGCTTAAAATAAAGCAAAAACAAATAAAATTAACCTTCTTCAAAATAAGGTTTCTATTTATCCCAGAGGGTAAGAGGGCAATCCTTTATTCTCAAAATTCCACTGCAAATCACTCTCCCTGCTCGAGGTTTCAAATATCTGAGACTCTCTTAACATTTATTGCACTGCCTATCTCTGAACATGAGTATATGTTTTCCATGTTCAGAGATAGGCAGTGCAATAAATGTTAAGAGAGTCTCAGATATTTTCACAGCTATTTGTCTGAGACATCATCAGCCATTTTAAAAAGCTAGTGTTACATTTTATGCCCCCAATTGACCAATTAAAAACAAAAGCAAGCTAATTTACCAAATATAGATTGACTATCTAGCAAATAGCCAGGTTAATCCAAGCACACTTCTGTTAAAATAAAAAGAAAACCTTTTCTCCTTAAGGATGTACTTCAGATGCAAATCACCCTCTATGAGTTCTGGTGTATTTTCTGACCTCACAAGAATTGCAATGGACTGAGTATTAGGATAAAGTTAAAGTTAAATCTGTGGTTAAGTTTTTATTATTATTATTATTATTATTATTATTATTATTATTATTATTATTATTATTATTATTATTATTATTATTATTATTATTACAATATTACTTTAATATATAAACCGCCTCCTTAATGCCAAAGCACTATTCTGGGCAGTTTACAAACAGTTAAAATAGAACTACAGCAAAACAAAACACTAGAAACTAAAATATTAAACCCATAATAAAACAAAATCTAAAAACTAGAAAACCCAATGGTGCAGTCAATTCTCAGCCTGAAGCTGAAACATGAGGCAGGAGGTTCAACCTGGATCAGCGTGAAAGACCTCCCTGAAGAGCAGTGCTTTTAGCTGCTCCCTAAATGAGTAGGTTATGGAATCAACTCTCTTCTGAGAGTTGGTTCCATAACCTTGATGTCACCACTGAGAAGGTCCTAACCCCAAAAGAAGATTTTGGGCCTCTCTCGGGGTGGCCTGGGAGTATCTGGGTCGGACAGATGACATAGGAGAAAGATGCTCCGACAGGTAATGTGGTCCCTGTTACATACAGCACTGATGTTACCTGTCTGTCATGGGTTTGGAGGGAAAGTTCCATCCTATGGGGAGTGGAAGGCGGGACATCAGGAGGAGGGGCTGTACGGTATATATATGTGGAGCTTGTGTGAAGAGAAGCCAGAAGCTGGAGGGAGAAGCTGGGAAAAGAAGCTGGGAAGAAGAAGCTGGTGTGGGAGTCTGTGTGTCAGACAGGGTACTACTGTGTGTCAGTCAGTACCTACCTGATAGGTTCAGGTGTCTTTATGGGTAGCCAGAACTGATAGGTTCAGGGTCTGTGCTTTATTTAAAGGTGTTCTGTGTGAACCAAACGGGTGTATGTATGATTGAGACTAAGCCACGTTACTGTATCTTATTCACTTGATCATTTTATTTTCCCTGTGTGTTATTTAAATAAACCTTATTCCTTTGTTTGTTTAAAAATCCATTCCTGGTCTGTGTGACTCCTTACAGGGAATGGTTGGTGGCAGCTTAGTTAAACTGTGGCATATCCCAGTAGGTCTGGGGTTGTCACAGTCCCAAACTGTGGACAGCTTTACATGTGAATGTTAAAACCTTGAACCTGATCCAGGACACAACAGGTAACCAGTGAAGGCTAGCCAGAACTGGGGTGATGCGGTCAAATTTGTCCCACACCAACCACCAGTCTGTCCACCACGTACTGGACCCACTGTAGTCTCCAGATCAGGCCCAAAGGCAGCCACACAAAGAGAGGGTTGCAGCAATAGATCTGGGAGATGACCAGTGCCTGCACCAACATTCTAAGGGAGCCCTCATCTAGGTAGGGAAGTTTAAATGTATACATGGGGTAGAAAGTAATAGATAACCCATCACTAGAAAATGGAACTCCTTAACTGTTGAAAGCATATGAATACAGAGCAGGAGCTTTATTCATCTCACAAAATGTGAAAATTAGTTTTCCTTGTTTTGCAATAAGTATGAG
Source organism: Pogona vitticeps (assembly GCF_051106095.1). Taxonomy (NCBI): domain Eukaryota; kingdom Metazoa; phylum Chordata; class Lepidosauria; order Squamata; family Agamidae; genus Pogona; species Pogona vitticeps. The sequence continues at coordinate 27,475,116 of NC_135783.1, read as the reverse complement.
TTTCTCTGAGGTCTGTTTTCCCAAATACTAAAGTCTGCCAAAACCACATCTCTCCCCTACAAACATACTTTTAACTCTAATCACAGGCTATAATATTTGTTTCTGGCATTGCATTTCCTAAATCTAATGAGAATTCCAATGACCACCCACTCCTGTAAGAGGCCAATATACTAAATAATCAGAATACATTATTTCTGCTTCTAACCATCATGGTTTGCTAATTATATAATTAATAAAAGCACGTAAGTTTTTTTAAAATTTTGTTTTATTCCCATCCATTACATTGGTTGAGACAAAAAAGTAGCTAATGGCAAAAAAGTAATAGATTTGCTATCACAGCTTTTTCCGCAGGTAAAGGTAAAAGGTAAAGGTTCCCCTTGAAAATTTGTCCAGTGTAGATTCTGCAAGAAAATATAGCTCTTGGATCCTATCCTGGTACATGAAGGTTACATTTGATTAGCTGTACCTTGATATGAGCAAGGTTTTTTTAATTAAAAAAAAACTGGTGTACCTATTTGTGCATGCAACATATCAGTTTAGATATTTCCTTACCTAATAAAAGCTCAATAAAATATATTTGAGAATGCTGATTGAAAAATTACAATACTAATGCTGGATTATACTGGTAGTCTGAGAAATGTGGAAGGGGGAATCCTGTTTTTATTATCTTCTCCACTCATTACACTTTTGAAAGTAATACTCATTATCTCAAGAGAACCATTACCAAAAGCCAAATGAACAGATTTTTTAAAATCAATCCACAAAAGTCCCTACAATTATACCCTGAGAATTAGAACTTTTAAAAATAAATGCCATTATTGTAGTAGTGGAGAACTATATTAATTTTAACTAATTAAGTATGTTCAGCTTAGTGCAAAAGACATTTTTAAAGCCATAATTACTGTCAAAGAAATAAAGTGATCCTCTTCCACATATATCTGGTTATCTTTTGGATAAGTTACTTCATGAATTCCCCCCCCCCCCCCAATATACTTCAAATAATTCTCACTGCTGGGAGAAACGCATTAAGAGACATTTATGGTACTACTTCAAAATGCTGATGTACATCAAATAACAATCCAACAATTTAGAGAAAATATCAAGGTTACTCTATAAAATATTTAACCATAACCCAATGAGAAACACAGCTGGAAAAGTGATAGGCAACAAAAAATGTTGACAGGATTACAGTGCTTACAGAAAAGGTGAAAGGCAAGAGAAAAGATGACTCTGGAGAAATGGCCAGAGCTTTATAAAATTATGTCCAGAATCGAGCAAGTGTGATATACTGATAGAGTAGTACTGAAGAACTGGGTTCAAATCTCCACATTGGTCACTAGGTGGTTTTAGGCAAGTCACATTCATCTCAGCCTGAGCTAACTCAAAAAGTTGTTGTAATGATAAACTGGGGAGGAAGAGAGTCACATATGCCACCTTGAGCTCAATGGAGAAAAGCCGGCGTATGTATGTATGTATGTATGTATGTATGTATGTATGTACGTACGTACGTACGTACGTACGTACGTACGTACGTACGCACGCACGCACGCACGCACGTACGCACGCACATATGTATGTATAAAAAATTAACAACTAACTCTTAAAATACACATAGATGTCAAATCACTGATCCATATAGGTCAGCACTGTCTCCACTGATCGACAATGGTTCCCAAGGATTCCTAGTAGTCATTTTCTTCAGCTGTGGTGGGAAACTGGCAGGGACTGGAGCAGTGATATATGGGCCTTTACTGAGCTTAATAAAACCCAAGGTTATCAAACAAAACTACTGAGTACCCTGTTTCCCCTAAAATAAGACCTAACCTGAAAATAAGCCCTAGTGTGATTTTTCAGGATACTGGTAATATAAGACCTACCCCCCAAAAAAAGCTCCAGTTAAGTGAAACCCTGCCCTCCACAACTGTGCAGCAACCAGAAGAAGATGACATGACTGTGTTTGAATAAACGTAGATTGTTGTAGATGAAAAAAATAAAACATCCCCTGGAAATAAGCCCTAATGCATTTTTGGAGAAAAAATTAATATAAGACCCTGTCTTATTTTCGGGGAAACAGGGTAGTAGATTTAGGTTCAGTGCTTAGAGAAGTTTCTTTCTTTCTTTCTTTTTGACTACAACTTCCAGAACGGCATGCTGCCTAGAAGATTCTGAGACATGCAGTGCAAAAAGGTAATTTCTCCAACCTCTGGTCCAGACAAACAAATGCTCAATGTAATCTGAAGCTCTAGGACATGACTATGGTGGCCATCTTAGATGATTTTAAAGCATGACAGAACAAAATTATGAAGGGTAGAGCCACAGAAAGCTGTTCTTCAGGAAAGATAAGTGTGACCTCAAGGTGTGCATTACCAGTCACGGTAGGTCAAAGTGGGACAGGGTTTCAGTTTCCATCCCTAACATGTGGGGTTCTTGGGAGTGTGTGGCTACGACATGCCACTTCCAGTACATGCAGCAGAACCTTTCTCACAGCTTAAAAAATAAGCCCACCACATCTGGAAATACATCTCTAAATGCAAAAATTTAAGACAGGGTGGCTTTTAACATACTTTGTTAACTGACCTCCATTTAGCTAACACAAATGTATCTGAACTATTCATGGATTTGATCCTCTGCCATTCTTGGCAAAACTTAATGTTACAAAGGCAATGTAGAGCCAGTTCCAACTTTTCCAATACATTTCCAGTTTCCCATCTTCCCTTCTGTACATGGAATTCAATGACCCTTCACTAGAACATCATGATGTTGTGTGTTTCCTCACCACTGCCAACAACAGCTGAAGGAGTGAAGCAGGGCTGGCAAAACCTATCCTGCAATGTAATCACAACACACAGCAAAGAATAAACCAGGTCCAACATTAAATGGTCTCTACATTTCACACACAGTATTTTCTCAAAGCAAAGAACAGTTGTTGGAAGGGCTGCTTCTGGTTGTCACAATGGCAGCAAGTGTAGGAGAGTTTAATCCTTTTTTCCAGTCTCCAAGAAAATCAACCGTTCTTTCTTTGTACTGGGAGAAAGTTGCCCAAGCCTACTATTATTTATTTATTATGTATTTATTTTATTTATATCCCGCCTATCTGGTTGGGTCAGGACCACTCTAGGCAGCTAGTATTCACCAGTAGGTGAAATTAATAATATAAATATTAATATTAAAAATTCATAGTAAGTTGCAACTGGTATACACATATACTGCCGTTTCAGAAGGCATTTATTAGAATGCTACAGGGAAGGGATTAACACTTCCTGTCCATTACTGCTATGAATCCTTGTAAACACCTACACACACTGTAGCTGCTTTTTGCACTTTTAGATCTCTTCACATTAACATCAGAAACACATCTAATATCATAGCTGCTTTCCCCTATGTTGTACTTGCCTATATCATATAATCATAGAAAAGTGAAGTTGCAAGGGGCCTACAAGGCTATCAAGTCCAACCCCCTGCTCAGTGCAGGAATACAATCACAGCACATCTGCCAGTTGATTATTCAAGTTTCTCTTGGATGCCTCCAGTGTTGAAGCACTCACCACCTCTCAAGGCAATTGGTTCCACCGTGGTATTGCTCTAACAGTTCCGAGGTTTTCCCTGATATTTAACCAAAATCTGGCTTCCTTTTACTTGAGCCCATTGTTGCGTGTCCTGCACTCTGGGATGATCAAGAACAGATCTTGTCCCTCTTCTGTATGACAGCCTTTCAAATATTTGAAAAGTGCTACCATATCACCCCCGTCTTATTTTCTCAAGGCTAAACATGCCCAATTCTTTCAGTCTTTCCTCATAAGGCTTGGTTTCCAGCCTTCTGAACATCTTTGTCACCCTCCTCTGAACATGTTCCAATTTGTCACCATCTTTCTTGAAGTATAATACGCAAGGGGAGGCCTAACCAGTGCTGAATAGAGAGGGACTAGCACCTCGCGGGATTTGGAAACTATACTTCAATTAATGCAGCCTGCAATAGCATTACCCCCTTTTTTTTTTTAAATCACAAAGACAAAAGGAGCTTGCTGTTTGCTACAGCAGCCCTTTATTCCGGCAGCCCTTTATCACAAGCGAACCTAACTTCTGTCACCCAATTCAAAGTGCTATCCCATTGCCCCATCTGTAAACCACAGTAAACTTTCAGCAGAACACAATTACGTGTGAGAGGAAGACAGCTGTGGAAAAACTCTTACATATGTACACATATTACAACCTTGATCTACAGTTATTTTCTATTATTCATCCAGATGAACCAGAAAATTCAGCCACCCTAGATACACTGCACGTCGGTGGGTGCTCTGAATAGCTTCCATACATAGGAGCATTTACATACACACATACACTTGTACAGAGTGAGATGCTTTAGACTTTAGGGAAACAACGTGATGCCTTGCTTTATTTCCTCCTATTGTTCTACAGCTCATCAAAAGGGTTCTCAAAAATTCAAAAGCTTACTCATGAGTGTATCATATTTTATTTGCTCCTCCTAAAAGCATCACCAAATGGTGGCTTTAAGGGGTTTCTGCCCCCTTCAGTGGTCCAGCCCAGGCAAACACACTTCTTCCTTAAATGGCATTGGTTTTAGCAGCATGGTTGATTATACACCTATTTTTTTAAAAAAACAATATTCAATAAATACTGCTATTAGCCTCCAGGAAGTGCCCTCATAAACGTGGGCTTGGAGTTACTTAGGCTCCTGTCATTGGCAGTATGACAGCTCCCAATCTGATGGCAATGGCCCAGCTGGTATGGTGGCTCCATGTGGCAGGTGGAGAGGCTGCTGGGACATCTGTGTGTTAATCAACCACTTAAGCTTTGCAGTTACGTTGGGGGGGGGGCATAAGGGCTATACACAGATTTTGAACTACATAGGGGCCCAGTGTTCCTAACTCCAGTATTTTTGAAAGAAGTGTATGATGCTTACTAGGAAATTCATACTGAATATTTTGGGATTTGATTTCTGAGAAAACAAAAACAGGATTCCACAAAATACTGTTCTTTGGGTATGATCCAGCAACATAGTTTTATGTCATCTTATTCCCCTGTTATTTCTAAACATAAGACAACAGTCTCCTTAAACTGCTGGCACACTTCATTGCCAAGTTAGAAATCAATAAAACAAAAGGATCCAGTGAAATAATACTTATTCTCAGAAATCACAGGGCTGATTCCTCTCCTCTTTGCAATTAAATATGCCAAAGTCATTTTTTTCCCTTTGTTCATGTTTCATTCTGGCTAAACTCCTGCTGTGTATTAAATCACAACTAGAGTAAGCCCACTGAATCAATGAACTTACAGAAGAGTTAACTCGCTGAATTCAACGTGCCAATTCTAATTTGATTTACTATGCTAAGCAATAGGCTTTCAGCCAATGTGTTCACATGCTCCCAGATTTATCTGAAACATACGATTCAATTAAGATTGTGATTTTTAACAGGATTATTTGAACTGGTGGACTAAGGTAAATGTTATGTTGACCTTTGAACAGGAGGAACTGTTTTCTGTGTGTGTTTTAAGTTTTATGTTGTAAGTTATTCATAATATACACTCAGAAATAAATCTTGCTAATGTCAGCAGGCCTCATTCCCAAATATAGTTATATTTCTCTTTATTCTGACAAAAATGCATGAGCACCATGGCAAAGAACTGTTCTGCTTCACAAGCTGATCGATAGGGTGCTTCCAGCTCTGAAGTTCTAAGATTATTATTATTATTATTCACAATAGCATCAGATTCAGAACACTGGTGTAGAACTGCCTGCCTCAGCCTCTCTTTCTTTATCTATAATTAGCTAGCTTTTATAATAACTAAAGCATGACTGGCAATCTGGATTTGTATGATAAAATACATCCTGAAACTACAAAAAGTAATGTATTGTACCTTATTTTGGTTCTGCTGCTGCTCAGAATTTTTTTAAAATAACCTGATTTTTTAATTTTATCACAAACTAAGAAACCAATTCTGCTATCACCAGAAAACTGAGAAGATATCACAACTCCTTTGTACACCACCATTACATTGTAGAAAAGGTTAACATTAAAATATGCAGAGGCCCTAAAGTCTTTTTAAAACACTCTATCCCACCTAATATCCTTTTTAGGCAAAAGGCCAATTATAGATAGATAGATAGATAGATGATAGATAGATAGATAGATAGATAGATAGATAGATAGATAGATAGATAGATAGATAGACAGACAGACAGACAGACAGACAGACAGACAAGAAAGAAAGAAAGAAAGAAAGAAAGAAAGAAAGAAAGAAAGAAAGAAAGAAAGAAAGAAAGAAAGAAAGAAAGAAAGAAAGAAAGAAAGAAAGAAAGAAAGAAAAAGAAATTCAGTGTTTAAAAGCCCCTTAGCATTGCTTTAAAAAGAAGAAAAAGAAAACACACAGAGACACCCGACCTGAAAGGACAGTGAATCTGAAAATAATGAAGTTACATATTTAGATATATACTAACATACTGGTGAGATATTAGTATCAAAAACTAACAACATACAGTGGTACCTTACGAACTTAATCCATACTGGAACGGCGTTCGTACATCGAAAAGTTTGTACATCAAGGCAAACTTTTTCATAGGAATGCATTGAAAACCATTTAATCTGTCCAGGCAGTTTTTGTTCGTATGTTGAGGCGCTGTTCGTAAGTAGAGGCAAATCCAGTTAATGCAAATCCAGTTAATCCATACTCTACCACTAGAGGGGAGGATTTATTTTTTTCCCCTTCTTTTGACCTAAAATGAACTTAGGTCAAAAAAAGGGCAGGAAAGATTTTTTTCGTTTGTAAGTCGAGGCTCCATTCGCAAGTCGAAGCAACATTTCGCAAACAGAGCCGTTCGTAACTCAAATCGTTCGCAAGTGGAGACGCTCGTAAGTCGAGGTACCACTCTATTTAAAACATCTGGTAAAGTATCTAATTTCTCTACTTCCTTTCTTTTTCACAAACCATTATATAAAATGTTAAATCCAGAAATTGACTTCTATTCAGTGGCTTAATGATGTGACCCTCCCAACTGTACCTTACATAGCTTCTGTATAACCCCACCACTGAAGCTGGACAATCAGGGTCTGCAATTTCACAGCTATGATCACATGTCATCTACCATAAGCTTGTTCTGAAACTGACGGCACATCTAGACATCATTTAAGTTAATGGAGGCAGGCTCCATCCAGGAAAAAAGTGTCACTCTAGGGAGGTTTGGAACCACCACTGAAAAAACAGCTTGACCAACTTTCCAATCTGTGTCCATACATAGCAGCAGTGAATGCAAAATTGTCATGTCCATCTTTGTATGTACACTGTGTACCACCTATGTTCATCCTTGCTTAGCCTTTCTCAGTCTAGTACTCTCCAGATATGTTGGATTACAACTCCCATCATCTAACCATAAGAGTGAAGGAATCTTAGACCCCTCAAATGGGACATGCTTTGTAGTGCATTTATTAATCAGCCAAACAACATGAACCAGACATCACGGCTAGGAATGATGAGAGGTGCACTTAACAATGTCTGGTGGGCACTGGATTGAAAAAGGCTATTCTACCACTAAGTACTCTTGCAGTGGGTTATTCAGCGTTGTCTGGGAATGTTGTAATCTTTTATTAAACAAAGATTCTCTGTAAAGTCAGGGAACAGACCTTGATATTAAGAAAAACAGAAAACAAAACATTGCTTTGTTTAATACAGATGTCTAGACTAGTTTAAACATTGTTAAGAAACATTTGCTGTATCACAAACACAGGCAATATCACTTTAAACATTCTAACATTTCTTGAATTTACACAAATGCAGTTTCCTACTCTAAAAAACATGTGTTAACTTTTTAACATTCAATAGTATCAGTTTTCCTGAATTTTTAAAATATTTGTTTTAAAGAATTTCTACCTAGCTTTTCACCAAAATATTACAGAACTAACATAAAAATATAGGGGCAAATGTGACACAAGTTTGGATCAATCAAACAAAGTAGACTGAATTAGTGGGAACAACACATTGGCATGCATGTAAATTCCACTGACTCTACCAGGTCTACTCTAGCTGGGACTAACAACTGGTTTTAAGCCATTAACAATGTATTTAAAAAAACCAAAGTGCTAAGAGGTTGAAATAAATAAAATCCTACCAAGACCTTACAAAGAGAGGAGAATAAAACAAATACACACATACTCACAAACAACACCAAAAAAATTTACTGGCCAAAATTTTGTTGGAGATTATTGTGTCCACATCTAGCATGGCAGAAGCAGTCATGGATATTTGAGGAGGTGAAAGTGAAATTACTGTATTAATATATGTGTAATGTGCCCCAAATTCCTGATCTCTATTTAGGCTCTCAGAGATGCTCTGGAAGTTGTTTATGCAGCCAATTTGTGCTGTCTCCCCTTCAATTTCGCTTTGTAAATTCATTTTTTTCCTACAATACCCACTTGGAGAGCCATACCAAAATGTCCTGAGAGGTTGAAATGTTATGCTATGGGTACATTACCAAATAGCCATAGCAGCTTCAGCAATTAAGTCCTGCATAATCCTCCACAAGATTCTGACTACTCTACCTTGGAGCTAAATCCAATGCTAGCTGCAGCCAGAGTAGATCAATTGAAATATGTATTTTTAGACACAAGTTTGTATCGTTCCTTGCAGTAAACTGCTTAGTGTTCAGCACTAATTCAAGTCTATAAATGACTGAAACGAACAAACAAACAAACAAATGTCACATGCATCACTGATTATAATGAACCTACTCTTTTTGTTGTTGTTTGGTCGTTAAGTCTTGTCTGACTCTTCGTGACCCCATGGACCAGAGCACACCAGGCCCTCCTGTCTTCCACTGCCAAACCTACTCTAGTTGAGGCTAACGCTGGATTAGCCATTTGGGAAAAAGGTAGTCTACATTTGGTCTCAGAACAACAAAAGGACTGATATTTCTCAGGTCAAATGAAGTGACTTTAGTGGGGGTGGGGGGCTTTAGTAGCTAAGAAAAGTATTTTTTTTCTTTTGTAAATAACATATCATCCTAATCTAACAGTGCAGAAGCAATCATGGGTACAGAGCCCCTAAGGAGGACATTTGAAGCAGATCTTAACTTTAACAGCCTCATGGCGCAGTGTTTAAACTGCTGTACTGCAGCCAAAATTGTGCTCACGACCAAGGGTTCTATCCCAGGAAGCCGTCTCAAGGCAGCCCTCTGTCCTTCCAAGGTTGGTAAAACGAGTACCCAGCTCACTGGTGGTGCAGGAGGGGCAATGCGTAACCTGCATAATTAACTTGTATACCACCCTGAGAGTGCTTTAAGCACAATGGGGTGGCATATAAGCAGCATGCTTTGCTCTGGTTCAACTTTATCGTCAATTCAACACAAGAAGCCAACCTTAGTCTCTAGCTGTCCAGACATTTTAAAAAATGCAAAAAACTGGCCCTGACCTGCCCATCTTTGCACTATGACCTCCCTTTTGTTTTGGATAATAATTAGACACTACAGTGGTGCCTTGCTTAACGATGTTAATTAGTTCCAGCAAAATCGCTGTAGAGCGAAAACGTCGTAAAGCGAAATAAAAAAGCCCATTGAAATGCACTGAAAACTGTTCAATGCGTTCCAATGAGCTGAAAACTCACAGTCCAGCAAAGATCCTCCATAGAGGCGGCCATTTCTGGGTGCCTGTAAAGCGAAAAATGGGTCCTAAACACAGCGGGGAGCCATTTTGTATACCCGGCGGCCATTTTGAAACCGATGATCAGCTGTTTTTGAACGTCGTAAAGTGAAAATCAGTTCCTGAAGCAGGGAACCGATCATCGCAAAGCGGAAAAACCCCATTCAAACCATCATTTTGCGATCACAAAAGCGATAGCAAAAACATTGTCATCAAGCGGATTTGTCGTTAAACGGGGTAATCGTAAAGTGGAGCACGACTGTATACCCACAAACTGTATTAGACATAACAATTTTTCTTTTTATGTTGCAAATCATGTTGATACAACAGAAAGCACAGCAACAACTTTTTAAAACAATAACACTATAGCTGCAATCCTGTTGCTCTGGCTTCCACCTTGTAAGGCTGGTGATGTCATCAGCAGTAACACATTTTCAAAAATTATAAATCTCTGATTCCCACCTGAAGATTCTTAGGCTCCCTTGGGATGTCCTTTGTCATGGGGAAGCCATTGGGGTACAAGGGAGAAGTCATTAATTTATGAAAATCACTGATGTTGGCAAATTTTTACCATTGCTGGTGAGTTTTTAAAAATTAATGACTTTCCCTATCTTGCCACTCCCATAAGCTTCTTCATAAGGAAAGAGATCTCAAAATAACCTTGACACTTTTGGAGTAGGTGGGTGGGTGGGTGGGATCTGACATTTGTAATTTCCGAAAAATTTATATGGTTGATGATAGCATCAGCTTTACGTAACATAGCTCCATGAACAGGATTCCAGCCATTGGCTAGCTCATAACATTTAAAGGAAACACTAAGATAGCCAAGCAAGACTATGATAATGCAAAAAACCAGCATTTATTTACCTTCATTGATTTAGCATTGGTACTTTCTCTATTTTACCCAATCCTGAGAGACGAACAGCTCATTGTGGCAGGAAGAAAACCTTTAAAATGGCTAATACAGCAAATGAAACTGACCATCTAAATTGAGGTAGATAGGTGAGGACCTATTTTGATTTTTACTTGATCCTCAGAATCTACCAGCTGAAGCCTGGTGCAAAAGATATTTTCTTAGACCTAAAGGCAAAGTTGCACAACAGGATTTTGGCCTATATACAGTTAGAAAATCAATTAGGGAAACAGATCTATTATACTATTACACATTAGTAACGAATGCTAATACATGGCAAACAAGATTACTGTATTAAGCATTGCTCTCTCCTTTTTTCTTTTTCTTTTTTTTTCCAAAAATGGAGTAGTGTTAATTCCTCTTGGCTGAATACATTCTAGATTATACAGGTCTTTATACCTTATCATTTTGAAACTGAAGTGAGTCAGATCTACAAAAAATTAATTCTCTCTTCCTTTTACAGAAGAGCACTCACTGTACCATGATGATTTTGTACACGTTTTCTACATTAACTCTTTATCCTCACTTTTTTTGTTGCAGGCAATACTGGTTTAGAAGTGGTCTGACTCTATACATGGCAGTTTCATGGGTTCATAAATAGATGTATTTTACATCCACATGTGCTCTTCCATTCATATTAAAACTCAAGTAGAAAACATCATATAAGAAGATGGTCTAGGAAATAAATGCTAACTGTACACTTTGGATGGCATTGTACATGTGCCCTCTTTTCTCTCGACTGACAAAATGCAATGCTTACGTCTTAGCAACAGTATGCCAGTTAGATCCCTGGAGATCCACTTAGAACTGATTAGAAGTCATTGTCTGCCTTTTACAATGAGTCCAAAGTGTTACACTGCTACTCAATGCTTCTTGTTTATTTAAATGGCAGCTTTAAAAAAAAAAAAATCTTAAGATGTTCAATAAAGACAGCCTCTCTTTTGATTTAAAGCAAAAACTGTGTATATATTTATTTAAAATATTTTGCCCTGTCTTTTTCCTAAGAAAGTATTCAAGGTGTCTTGCAACATTAAAGCTACAAACAATGGAATATTCAAATATGAAACAAATTAATATTTTATTAAGAATATTAGGCAAAGTGTTTGTGGCATTCAGCTCTGCTCTCACCTGTCCGTCATAGCTGGGCAGGGGAACCTCAGCCAATGAGAGGACGGAGGGTGGTGCAGAAGTGGGAGGAGCTGGGTTATATAAGGTGTGTGGGGAGTTTTGGAGGAGAGTTTGAGAGATGAGTGATTAAAGAGCGTTATAGATACAGTGGGTTCTTGACTTAAGAACGGCTCGAGTTAAGAACATTTTGACTTAAGAACCGCTCTCATAGGAAAATATTGACTTGACTTACATACTTAGATTTGAGTTAAGAACTGAAAAAAAAACCACGTGGGAGGCAGGGAAAGTGCAAAATTTGAACTTTCAGTTAACTGTTGGCCAGTGAAAAGGGTGCCTGTCTGCTTCCTCACTCCTCCCAGCGTTTAGAGAGTGGATTGGGAGACAGTCTTCGGACTGCCTGGTACTGTACTGCCTGGACTGTATTTTCCCTGCCTTCCCTGAACCTTTCTTGACCTAAGAAAAAAAAGAAACAAAATATCCCCCTCTAGTGGTCGAAGGCAGAATAGCAGCTTCCCATTAGTTTCTATGGACGGAAAAGAGCAGATACGGATCAAATGGTTTTCAGTGCATTCCTATGGGAAATGCAGATTTGACTTGGGAACTTTTTGACTTGAGAACCGCCTTCCAATACAGATTAAGTTCTCAAGTCAAGACCCCACTGTAGAGTGAGAAAGTGCCTGTCAGTGAGGGAAAGTCTGTGTGAGCTAGTGTCTGAGAAACAGTGATTGAATAATTGATTTATACCTGTGATTTACTCCTTTTATTTTGTGTAATCAATAAACCTTTTATTTGTTTTGAAAGAAACCCTTGTCCTTTTGATTTAAAGGATAGGTTGGTGGCAGCAAGTTTTGGTGACATGTAGTGAGCACTCTTATAGGCCTGGATGGGTAGAGGCTTGAGAGCGGCCTGCTACAGTGTTACTAAAAGAGATTTACAGTGGACCCTCGACTTACAGACGGCTCGACTTACAGACTTTTCGAGTTACAGACTTCTCTGGCTGCAAAATTTAGATTCGACTTGCAGCCAGAGAATCGACTTACAGACCAGAAAAAAAAAACCAAAATGGAATAAAAATAGAATAAAAACCACTGGTTATGGGATTAATCGGTTTTCAGTGCATTGTGGGTCAATGGAGATTCGACTTACAGACTTTTCGACTTGCAGCCACCATTCCAATACGGATTGATTCCTTAAGTAGAGGGTCCACTGTAAAAACAACACAATACACCATTTCATGAAAAAACCTCTCCTAGACAGTCTGTCACTAAGGAAAAGCCTATCTGAGGAGAAAGGTCTGCCTGCTCACAGAAGAACAGCATCTATGAGGCAAGCCTGGCTTCCTATAAGAAGGGTTTCCAGAGTCTGGGAGCAGGGGCAGAGAAGGCCCTCTTCCATGTCCCCACCAAGGGCACCTCTAAAGATGGTGGGACAAAGGCTATCCCTGACGATCTTAAAACCCAGGCAGGCTTGTAGAGAGAGATACTGTACGGTCTTTGACATAACTTGGACCCAAGCTGCTTAGGGCTTTATAGCACTTTGAATTATGGTTGTAGCTATATAGTCAAAAACAAGGAAATCCAGAGTACAGATTAAACACATTCAAGACACATACATGTTGGAGCACCCTTCTGCAAACACATGAGGTGACCTCAACTATTTGATTCTTCAAGTAGGAAAAACCTCCATTAATTAAGGATTAAAGACTTTTGGCAAGACGGCAAAAATCCTGTTCTTTTTTTTTTTCTGCCATAAAGTAGCACCGCTGTAGAAGTCACAGTGACATCTTGTTAATTATCCCCAATTAACTGCTATGATGTCTGTCACTATGTTATCATACATATGAGTTAAAAAAAAACTATGAGTTTTGGCCATAACAACTTGGTGCCCCAAATACAGATAAACTGGACTGAGGTCATAAAAATTGACTGAGATTTAAGCCTGTGTTGCAGATCTACTGTTTGAAGATGTTGACACTAATAGAGCCTTTGATTCATTTTAGCTCTTCCTCATTACTAGTGATTTGCCATGAGGGATGTAGGGAAGCTAATGGGATGATACTGTTGTGTTTACCTGGCGTGGAAATTAAGGTAAAAGAAGGATGGCTCCATGTGCCCCATGTTTTGGAGGAGGAGGAGGATACGTCCGTGGTCTGAACTTCTATGGTTTGGGATAATTTCAATCACACCTTTCTGCTTTATACTCAATTTGGGGGGAAGGGGAACTCAAGTGTAAACCAAAAAAGTATGGAGAATACTCTGAGACAGGCTACCTGTGACAACATACATTTCACTCACCTATCACTGCTAAGCATCACTGACAGATCTGACTTTTTCCTTTAGTCCCTTTCTAAGCAGTGTAAACTAGTGGTTCTCAAACAATGGTAGTACATGTATCCAGGTGAGAGACACAGGGTTCTAATAACAATAACTAAAAATGTCTTCTCCCTTAATTCAATGCCCACCTGTAAGCATAATGCTATCAGTAACTTCAGACATTCAGTGTTTCTTTTTATTAAACAAACATCCAACCTAAACAACATAAACCTAACACCACAATAAAATACAATTACATAATATGCCAGTGCTACCTTCACCCTCAGGGCAAGCATTAATAATACTTTTAAAATTCATTCAAATCATTTTCTATTTAGAATGTCATTGTTTCTTCCCTCGGCATATACCCCTTCCCTCTCCGAAATACTGTACATATTCCAAGAATACACTCCATTATTTTCTTAAAATCATTATTTTTGATAGGCCTCTTCTTATTTTCGTATCACATGTCAATTTATCATTAATTGCCATATACCATAGTTCTCTATACCATTCCTCTAAATTAAGTTGGTTATCATTTTTCCAGTTTCTTGCAAAAATTAACCTTGCTGCCATAACCATTACAATTCAATCCTTATTTTCTTTCAACAATTGATCTTTCTTAACCATGTTCCATAAAGTCAGTGTTTCTCTTAATCTTCCATTCTTTTTCCCACCAAGTTAACATATGATAAAATGTAGTAACAGAATACTAGAAATATATGACTATTCTTCTTAGAAGAAGTGGGCTTTTTGTTCTGTCAGTGTTGGACTCAGGTTCTTTGAGAGTGACTGATGGGATGTATGGCAAGAAGAGTGGAAAACTACTGGTGTAAACTACTGTCTTAATTATTCTATGTACAATCTTCAGCCAGGCCTCCTCATTACTGTGTCACTGTTCTTTGTGGTTTTTTGCGTGTTTCCTATTTAAGAAAATGATTACAGCAGTTCCTCACTAGTTGCAGTTTCTTCAATCTGAAAAAAAAAATTCTGGTGACAACTTCCTCATGGAGGTAGTATTCTATATTGGTAAACAGTGTGCTTCCTTTTTCATGGTAAAATCAGCCTAATGATTTCGATAAATCATTTTCCAATGCAGTACTCGCAAAAAGTACATTATTCATAGAGTTCTTAGTAGTCTAAACATTCTAATTTTTAAATTATTGCAGCTGGTTGCTATTACACCCAGTTCACAGGTGAGAAACTGAGACTGACTTGCTGAAGAATGATCCAGAGACATGTCTAAGCAGAACACAGTGGTTTGCAATGCCGTTCAGAATACTGGCCCATACATTAGAACAGGCTTGGGAGCAGCCACTTAACTGCTCAACCCTAGAAGGCAAGAACTGCCTCAGCTATCTAGGCAGGGAAGCTTTACAAAAACTGGTTCTTCAAGGCCATCAATGACTCACATAACTAGCTTGTTTGCCCCGTAGAGTTGTTATCAACTCCTCAATATCAAGTTCCATATATTTCATTGGCTTTTATTAAAAAATGAATGGATCGGACTCACTGAAAGTTTTTCTTATGCCTCAAATGAAGATTCCAGAATTTCTTCCTCTGTATTATTCAATCCGTTCATTTATGTAACTTTTTTTCTGCTATTGCTGTTGTTGTGTGCCATCAATTCTGACTTATGGTGACCGTTTTCAGATTTGTCTAGGTAGAGAGTGCTCAGAAGTGGTTTACATTCCCTTCTACAGCTGCATTCAAAATGAGTTCACAATAGATAAAGACACAAACAATGGAAGTAAACTGTTGTGGTGGTTATTGTTTCAAATTATATATTGCCCCATAGTGCTAGAGCATTCTCTCGGCGGTTTACAACATAATTATGCAAGGAACACTTTGCCTCCCAGCGAGTTAGGTACTCATTTTATCAGTGTTTGGAGGATGGAAGGTTGACTCATCTGGACTGCTTATCTAAACTCATAGGGATCAAGCCCAAGTCATGAGCAAAGGCAGTATTGCAGTTTAACCACTGCACCACAGGGCTCAAAATGGGTAACAGTTCAATCCTATAAGAGCATGAGAACATACACTTTCTTGAAAAACAGCTCCCAGAAGCCCCAAGCCAAATTGGCTAGACTGACTGGGGATTCTGGGAGTTTTGATAATGTAATTTTTCCAAGCTGCGACCCCCTGTACATGTCTATTCAGAATTAAGTTTCAAGGGGCAGAATCCTATTGCCTTATGTGACTGTGTAAGGGCAAATGCGCAAGCAACCCTATCTCTGTTACTATTCATTTATCACACTCCCGTGCATCTATTAGTTGAATAAACAGTCACACATTTGGTTGCATGTCCAGCTTTATAATAGACAGGAAATGAGGAGGAAAAGCCACTGTGTAACTGTCCCAATTCACATAATTGCATCCAACAGGATTTGAGCCATAGAGTTTAGCGGAATTTATTCTCAGACAAGTGACTACATATCTGAGCCTATATGCTCAAACCAGATACCAGGATTCAGGCCTGGTAAACAAGGTTCTACACTTTCAGGAGGCCACTAAATCACAATATCCTTATGCCTGTGTAACCAATACCTGATTTAACAAGCTAAACCCATCCCACAAACTACCTCACCAAGAGAGCTGAAAATGTTTCCTAGCTTTTTGAGTTTGCAGGCCCTAAACTTTATATGAGCGGTCCATTTCAATTTTCCTACATATCTGCCGTCTTCTCATAGAGATCTAGTCTCTATGGTAATCATTACGGTCTCTTAGGGGAGGAACATATATTCACTGGATTAAAGTAGTAAGATTATTATTTATTTATTTATTTATTGGACTTATATACCGCCCCATAGCGCTACAAGCACTCTCCGGGCGGTTTACAATTTTAATTATAAAGGCTACACATTGCCCCCCCAGCAAGCTGGGTACTCATTTTACCGACCTCGGAAGGATGGAAGGCTGAGTCAACCTTGAGCCGGCTACCTGGGATTTGAACCCCAGGTCGTGAGCACAGTTTTAGCTGCAGTACAGCGTTTTAACCACTGCGCCACGAGGCGTAAGTTGCTATTTTTGTATGAGATTTTGTATTATGGCCTACTTCAACCCCATAAAGGAAGAAAGAAAGGATGCATCAGCATGACCAAAATCATAACCAACTGTGGCGCCACCACACATGAAACGCCTTAGCAAACACAGCTGTGCCCAAATGGAGAAGCAGCCACCCTTATAAGCAGCTCTACATTAGCCAGCATATACAGTGGGGTCTCGACTTACAAACTTAATCCATATTGGAAGGCAATTTGTAAGTCAAAAAGTTTGTAGGTCGAATCTGCATTTCCCATAGGAATGCATTGAAAACCATTTAATCCGCATCTGCTCTTTTCCATCCATAGAAACTAATGGGAAGCTGCTATTCTGCCTTCTACCACTAGAAGGGGGATATTTTTTCTTTTTTTCCCTTAGGTCAAGAAAAGTTCAGGAAAGGAGTGGGGGAGGCAAGGAACAGTTTGCAAAGCACTTTTGAAACCTTTTTTTTCAACGAAGCCAATTTTAAAGCATGTTTTAAAGCATGTTGTGCTGATTTTTTCAGCAAAAAGACACACAGGCAGGAGTCTGGAACTCATACCTCAGCCTTTTTAGATGCTGAGCAAGCCTCTGGAAGCCTCTTCAGAGCCAGCTGATCAGCTGTTAGGCGGGGAGAGGAGGGGGCAGGAGCAGAGAAGAGCACAAAATGGCTGCCAGGCTCCCTGCTGGGTGTCGGCTTTTAGCTGTTTCCTGCTCTTTTTCCTGCTGTTTGGGGGCTACCAAGGCCTGGTAAGTGACTTTCTTTTATTTATTTTTTAGTTTCTGACCCTTGTTTCCCCTCCAGAAGCCTCTAAGGGGAGGGAGGGGGCACTTTTTTCCTGTTCATAACTCATATGTCAAGTCCAGAGGTTGCTATTCTAAGGTGATATGAACAGATGACATAATTTCAGACTTGAGACAGAGGCAACTGCTGAGAATGTTGCCCATGTAAAAAAACATAAAATGCACAAGAATGCATATCCGAAAGACATTTGAATGCAACTCATTCCCTGTGTTGTATTTCACAAGCCAGTGTTCACATGAAGCACCTAGTGTGCCTATCTCCAACGCTTCTGATACGAGATTGCCATGTGCTTTTACTCCCGGCCAAAAAGGCACTACGTATATGCGTCAACACAAGGCAAGGGCGAATACAAGAGGGGATCGGCAACCGTTTCTCTACTGCAGGTCTGAGCGTTGGTTTTCAGATTTGCTGGCTGCACAAGGGTTGCCCATTCAAACAGGCCAAATAGGCTAATTTGCATATTTACTTGCATATTTTTCCCTTAGAGGCACCATAAGACCTTCTGAGCAATTTTCCCCCTCCAAAAAATTAATTAAAAAGTGGGGCTGGGAGGGAAAGCACGCATACAAGTTACTTTTTGCCCACTGCTGGCTTACAGAGATACTGTACAGAATGGTGACAGCACAAGTTTGGAGTCTCCGCTTTGCAACATTATTTCAATTCTGGTATTAAAACATCTGGTCAGGACAATTTTTCTGTTTCTTTCCCAAACCCCCCCCCCAAAAGCTCTACAAAGTTCAGCCTAGAGAAAATTCCTGCTGTCTTGTCCGTTTTTAATATTTTTGTGGTTCCATAAACTTTTGGTTTTAGATTTGTACAAGGAGTACACCATGTTTTTTTTTTTCTTTTTCTATTTTGTTAAAAAATTCCATTCTCCCCCTGCTTTCTGAATTGGGTTCATTCCATTCTTCCTTGGGTGGCAACTATTTATGGTTCTAATGGTAACTAATATGGTTTTTCCACCTGACTAATCTGGCTACCCGTCAGGAAGGAATCCTGGAGCTGAGAAGCAGAAAAAGACAGAATGTTTTCCACACGGATGGACTTCATTGAGTGCTTAGACTTTTGATCAGAGCTCATGTCTGCCAAGCAATGCCACTATCCTCAGAAATAAATGATGTGGCACTAAGGTAGGATGGCAAGCTGGCAGGGATCTATCTTTGGCAAGACTCACAACTGGGAAAATAGATTTTTTAAAAAATTAGAACTCCCAGAAGCGCCCAATCAGCAAGACCACTGGGGGCCCTCTGGTGTGGACAATGTGACCTGATAGGTGTGTTCATTACCATACACCTTTTAGATGCAGTCGTGCCCCGCTGGATGATTACCCTGCTCTACGACGAATCCGCTTTACGTTGATGTTTTGCTATCGCTTCTGCAATCGCAAAACGATGTTTTAAATGTTTTTTTCACTGTGCGATGATCCATTCCCTGCTTCGGGAACCGATTTTCGCTTTACAACGATCAGCAAACAGCTGATCGTCGGGTTTCAAAATGGCCACCGGCTGAAGAAAATGGCCCCCTGCTGATTTCTAGGACGGATTCCTCGCTTTACAGGCACAGAAAATGGCCGCCGTATGGAGGATCTTCGATGGACGAGCAGGTATTCAACCCACTGGAACGCACTGAACGGTTTTCAATGTGTTTCAATGGGTTTTAAAATTTCGTTTGACGACGATTTCGCTGGAACGAATTAACGACGTCAAGCAAGGCACCACTGTATCTGATAAAGATCATATTATTGTCCCATATATATGTCCTTAAGATAAGTTCTCCCTACGTTACTTTCATAACACTGGCCTTGACAAAGGGTTCTGTGATCTTGAAAGCTTGCACATTTTTGTGACTTTTTGGTTGGCCTAATAAAGCTATTGCTCCAGTCTTGATTTTTGAGATCAATTTATGGCAATGTGTTTTTGCTCATTCTTTCTCTTTTTAACCATGTTAAAATAATGATGATGATGTGCTGTAAAGTTGATTCCAACTTATAGTGACTCTAGGGTTTTCCAGGTACTGTAGACAGAAGTGGTTTACCATTCTCTTCTGGGGCTTCCCTGGGACTGTGCAGCTTGCTCAAGGCTACACAGGCTGACTCTTCCCCTGGGGCATAGAGTAGGGAATCAAACTCCCAAACTATGGCTCTGCCAGAGACCTAACTCACTGAGCTATCCAGCCAGCTAATCTAGTTGCTGCTTTTCATGTGCTTTTCATTACACTTAGTTTAGTTTCCCATGTTTAATTTTGGTTACTCTTTGACCCACTTGTTTGAAATACTATTACATGAGCATCGATAGTACATGGGTGAAATGTCAAGACATACTTTTTTTAAATAAATAAATTTAGTAATCAGTTGGACCTGGGATATACTTCACTACAGAAAAGATAGCGTAAAAACTAATTAACTTAATACAGTACAGTGGGGTCTCGACTTACGAACTTAATCCGTATTGGAAGGCAGTTCTCAGGTCGAAAAGTTCATAAGTCGAATCTTCATTTCCCATAGGAATGCATTGAAAACCATTTAATCCGTATCTGCTCTTTTCGTCCATAGAAACTAATGGGAAGTTGCTATTCCACGTTCTGCCACTAGAGGGGGATATTTTTTTCCTTTTTTCCTTTTAACCTAAGATGACTTAGCTTTAAAAAAAGGGGGGAAAAAGAGTTCGTAACTCGAATCTAAGTTCGCAAGTCGAGTCCATATATTCCTATGAGAGCGGTTCGTAAGTCGAAACGTTCGTATGTCAAGCCGTTCGTAAGTCGAGACCCCACTGTATTACTTAATCAGTCACTTGTACGAAGGACAGTTACAACTCACTCAAATCCCAATTTTCCAGTGGATCGGTTCGTAAGTATGACTGAGTATGCATCAAACCCATTCATGGAAGTCTATTCATATTTAGATAAATGCTTAAAAACTTAAGCAACAAACCCACTGAGAAAGTTTGCCATTAAAAGAGAAGGGAGAGCCTATAATATCTGAAAACAAATTAGTTGCGGAAACACATGCCTTGGAAATTAAAAATGTAAATGTATTCCTAATGTTGCAAGCACCAGAACAATGAGAAAGCAGATTACACCTGTGTACAAACCAACCCCAGCAAATGACTAGGAATGCAATGAGGTCTCAGTCTTAAAAGCTATGAAAACATGTACAGTAACATATGCTAACAACAGTATAGTTAGTATAAGAGAACCTATTTTCTGGTGAACAAATAGTAGATGGTCAAAGTGCACAGTTTTACAACTTCATGTGTCAGTCTCATGTCTCATTAAAGGAATATAAATAATATACTGTTCACAAGGGTAAGTGATCTACAACATGCTATGTACAGCCCCTAGAAGGCCATGTATTAAAGAAAACATTTTCTATCAACCTCAAGTATTGTACTGTATTTTGCAAAACAATGGGGTAATATGCGTAAATTGTGACCTGCTGAATTAAATGCTACTCACCTGTCCTGTTATCTGTCGCCTTCCAGGTTATGGTTTTGACAATTCATAAAGGGACTTACTTATTATTATTTAGTTATTTAAACTATCTATATACCTGCCATTTCCCTCATGAAGACCAAAGTTAGCTTCCAATAATAAATATGGTAACATTAATCTTTTTTTTAAGCAGCTCTGTATAAAGAAATATCTACTTTAGGCAACCAGTCACTAAAAGAAAGGATCCCTGCAGACAAAGATCTTTGCCTGCTTGTGGAAGGACAGCAAAAGCTATCACTGTTTAGAAAAATCAGTTTTTTCTTATCAACTCACAGTATCCCCCCATGTGTGTGCTTGTTCTTGTGTAGTGGTAAATTTGGAAGTGGAGGTGGTTATTCTGACAATCCCCACAGCCAACCCCTCTTGCATAAGAAGAGAGCTGCTGGACTGGCTCATGTCAACAAATGAGCGGCAGGGCTTTTAAGTTCAGGGCTCTTAATTGTCCATTTAAGACCAAACCAGTCCCCCATACTTTGAATTACAATCAAGATAGCCTGCAACAATATAACATTCTTGGGAAAATCTATATCCCTCCATAGCAGGAGTGGGGATTCAGAGACCATAGGATGAAATCTGGCCCTCTGAGGTCTCCCTGACAGGCCTCTCCCCTAACATGATGATTTGGCAGGTTCCCCACATTTTTACAGCCTTCAAAAAAAATGTTTCCTAAAACTTAGTTAATGGCTGTGAGAACTTTATATAAAATACGTATATTTCATCTATGCCTCCACCACTGGAGCAGACGAGAACTTGGCAGAAAGTAAATCTGGCTCTCTAGCTCTGAGAGATACTCCTTTGTTATACCAGAGGGTATTTATAGCGGTCCTCTAAGCATGCTGCCTTCCACATATAGCATTTACTATATACTTGCCTTTTTTGTTCACACCACTTCATAGAGTATTTCCATTCTTATCTGTCTGTTCCTTCTGTCTTTTCCCCTCAGATCACACACACACACACAACCCCAATTTTTCTGAAAGAAAAGAATGGGACAAGAGTGTTATTTCTATAGGGGGGTTAGGCTGGGGAGAAGGTGTTTAGTGATGCTGGTCTGAGGTAATTGGGACTCGTGTAAGCAGTACTGCCCCCATCTGGCATCCTTTCCCCCAGATCCTACCTTGGGAAAAGATGTGGAGGTGGAAGCTTGTGGTTTGGCTGATTAACTAGAGTTCTTTAGCTTGCCAGCTAAGGCCAGCCAAAAGTAGAAGACACCTGCTTCGCACAATTTGTCTTCATTAAAAGGCATGGAGTAAGGTACTAGGTAGGAGGGATTACATGTGGAACATCTGCTATAGTTTGGCACACCCTTGTTAAATTTACGAGTGGCATCTATTTAATCTGCATGCACCTTGTTTTGCCAACTTCTTTAAAATACTGTACATTGTTATACACTTCTCCCTTGAATAGCATGGATCTGGATTTGGTTATACAGTGGCTTTTTTCAATCAATCAATCAATCAATCAATCAATCAGTCAGTCAGTCAGTCAGTCAGTCAGTCAGTCAGTCAGTATTGTGCTGTTATTAGTTTTCAAGAAGTAGCCTGAGAAAGATGGGTCTCAGGCTTACCTAGGGCCCTTTTGTTGGCAGTGGGGCATCCCCCAGTCTAATGGTAGTGGCCCAGCTGGCCCTGTCTCTACTCATGACAGCTCCACATAGTGGCCTGGGAGTTTGCTGGGGCATGCTGAGAGGCTGATTTGAGTAAGGGGAGGTGTGTGTGAATCAACTGTTTGTGCTTTGTAGCTACATTTTGAGGGGCATAAGAGTTATACAAGGATTTTGAACTACCCAACGCCCCTTGTCCCAGTGTTGTTGAAGAGAAAAGTGTAACTGCAAAATTGTGCCTCCATAAAAAGTGCTCCATCACAAATGTCAAAAGTCATTTGAAAAAAAACCCGACAAGGGACAAAGTAAAAATGATGCACTTAGCATAACGGTTCCTTCCATATTCCAAATGGCTCTCTTTTATCCAAGTGAGAACAGGCTAGAACAAGCAGGAAAATACAGATGATAGCACCCTATCTCATAGCAAAACCAGAGTTACAGCTAATGCATAATTAGAAAAAGGAATTATTTAACTTTTGAGGGCAGAGCATGAGCTTCTCCCCATCTCATTTAATTTACAAATTAGCTTACTTTGCTCTTCAGGACTTTAAGCATGAACTCCAACTTCTCAAATATGAAAGACTGCCTAAATCTTCCCAGCACACTTGCTTCTGCCCATATTTACTGCCTTGTATTGTGTTCCAGCAAGGGACTCTCACTGCCTCCCATATGAGCTAATTCTGGAAAAATTATTGGATTACAATGCACAAAATCTTCCAGTTGCCTTGGCCACTGGTCATGATAGCTGGAGGATTCTGGGTGCTGTGGATCAAAGATGTAATTTCTCCAAATTCTGTCCTTGAGCAGTTGTTAAGTGCTTATGCTTCTGATCCCACCTCACAATAACTAATCCAAGTTGAAAAGAAAATGAATCTCTGGACTATCAGATTGCTTAACAGGGTTTGGATTAGATTTTGTTGCTGATTACTCTCTCTCAGGAGCTCTCTACTTCCCTCTTTCTTACTTTCTTTTTAAAAAGAAACACAGGGTAAAAATATTTTAAATAAATAAATAATATAATGACAAGACAACATGTGACAAAATCCTCTTGCGTATCTATGTAAACAGCACAACATTTTGAGGCAAACTGCCTGGAATTAAGAAATAATTATAGAAATTATTAGTTGCAAGCAGAGTCAAACAACTCAGAAGGAAAAAGAACAGGTTACTTACCTGTAAACATGGTTCTTTAAGTGGATTCTCTATGAATACACACAGATGGGTTAAACAGCGCCTGCGCTGGTTCCTCTCGGAATTTTCCAGAGCTATGAGGGAAAAGATACAATGTTTGAGTTGCCCTGCACTGCGCAAGTGCAGCCCGCCAAAAATCCCCAGTTCCATGTGCCCGCACATAGAGAGAGTTGGAACTCAGTCAGCAGTGACGGACACGTGGGGAGGTTGGGCGGGTCGTGTGTATTCATAGAGAATCCACTTAAAGAACCATGTTTACAGGTAAGTAACCTGTTCTTCTTTAACGTGGTTCTCTATGAATCCACACAGATGGGTGACTACCAAGCTACTTACAGGATGGTGGGCCGTCACTGCAGCAGTGATGTAAGGATAGCCCTCCCGAATCTGGTCTCATTCTTGGCCCTGAGGTCCAGTCTGTAGTGTTTGATGAATGTTGATACACTGGACCAGGTAGCTGCTCTACATATATCGGGGATGTCTACCCCACGCAGCAGGGCTGTGGATGTGGCAACAGCTCGTGTAGAATGAGCACGCAGGTTTTCAGGGAGAGGTTTGTGCTGCAACTCATAGGCCAACGAAATGGTGGAAACCAACCATCTGGACAGGGTCGACGTCGAAGCAGCGGTCCCTTTACGTTGGCCATAATAACACAAGAACAGTCTCTGGACTTTCCTGAAGTCCTTGGTCCTTGAGATGTAAAAGGATAATGCACGACGAACGTCCAGACAGTGGAGCGTTCGTTCAACATCTGAAGAGGGTTCAGTGAAAAGAGTAGGTAACAACAGAGGTTGGTTGACATGAAAGTCCGACACCACCTTGGGGAGGAAAGAAACATCTGGGTATAACACCACCTTGTCCTTGAAAAATTGGAGGTAGGGAGCATCAGCCCGAAGAGCCGCCAATTCACTAGCCCTACGGGCAGAAGTGATTGCCACAAGGAACAAAGTTTTGAGGGATAAAAACTTTAAGTCACAGGTTGCCATAGGCTCGAAGGGGGGACGAACCAGTGAGTGCAGTACTGTTTGTAAAGCCCACTGAGGTAATGGTCGTCGCACAGGGGGTCTCATGTTGGTCAGACCTCTGAAGAAAGCTTTCACCGTTGGATGGGAGAACCATCTGGAGGATTGAGACCCCTTGGGTTGGAAAGTAACAATGGCTGAGGTGTACACCTTTAAGGTAGACTTGGTTAGACCAAGATCAAACAGGTGTCTGAGATACAGTAGCAATGTAGATAAGGAGACAGGAGATGCTTGTAAGCCCCGCTCTGTAGTAAATTTGAGAAAGCCTTGCCACTTGTGTTGATAGAGGCGGATGGTAGAAGGCTTTCTTGCTTTGTCTAGAACTTCCACTATGGATGGGATATCCTCCACGCTGTCAATTGGAGGGAGTCCAGGTCGGGGTGGAAGATCGACCCCGAGTCCTGAGTTATTAGGTGTGGGACGAGGGGAAGCTTCACCTTGTCGATTGCTGTCTGCAGAAGTAGAGAGAACCAAGGTTGTCTGGGCCACCAAGGTGCAATCAAGATTGCTTCTGCTTGCAGCTGGAGGGCTCTGACTACTGACCTCTGAACCAATGGTATGGGAGGAAACATATAAAGAAGGCCTGTGTGCCATGGGATCATGAAAGCATCCCCCAACGATCCCGGGCCGCGTCCTGCCCTGGACGCGTAGCGGGGACACTTCTTGTTGGAGTCCTTGGCGAACATATCGACTGTTGGAGTTCCCCACCTGTGGCAGAGTTCTTGAAATACATGTGAGTCCAGCTCCCATTCGTGATTTTGAGTGGAGCGGCGACTGAGCTCGTCTGCAACGAAGTTGTCCGTGGTGGCTATGTGGATGGCTACCGGGTAGATGTGCTCCTGGTAGCACCACTCCCAGAGATGTATTGACAGGAACAAGAGGGACTTTGACCTTGTTCCCCCCTGCTTGTTCACGTAGAACATCGCTGTGGTGTTGTCCGTGACGAGCTGGATCGCCCTGCCTCTCACAAGAGGTAGGAAGGACCTCAGAGCCTTTATGATGGCTAACAGCTCCAGGTGGTTTATGTGCAGTTCTGTCTCCCGAGGGGACCACAGAGCGTTGATCTGATGACCCTCGCAGTGGGCTCCCCAGCCTTGTGGACTCGCGTCTGTAGTGACTTGAGTTGACAGATGAACAGGGTGGAAAGGACGGCCGATTAACAGGTGAGGACGGAAAGTCCACCATTGCAGCTGCTGTGCCAACTCCGGGGTGACAGTAAGGAGCTTGTTGTGACTGTCGAGGAGTGGATTGAAGAGGGACAGCAGCCAAATTTGAAGTGAACGCATCTTGAGGCGAGCATGGGACAAGGTTGCTGTTGTAGAAGCCATGAGGCCTAGCAGATGTTGTGCAAGGCTTGCTTTTACTCTTGCTCGTGGCTTGAACTTTTTTATGGCTCTTCTTAGCTTTTGGATGCGTTCTGGGGGCATGAACATCCGGGCGTGTACTGAGTTCAGCCTCGCTCCGATGTAGTCCACTACCTGAGAGGGATTCAATTTGGACTTTTCGTGATTGACAGAAAGGCCCAGTGATTGTAATGTCTGGAGAACATACTGGGTGTCCTTTAAGGCCTGGTGTCTGGATGTCGAGACAATCAGCCAGTCGTCGATGTAAGGAAACACCTGGATCCCCTGAAGGCGCAGGTATGCTGCCACCGGAGCCATGCACTTGGTGAAAGTCCTGGGCGCTGTGGAAAGGCCGAAGGGCAAGGCCACAAACTGATAAATGATGTTGTCGAAGAGGAGACGCAGATATTTCCTGTGGTTTTTGTGTATGGTGACATGGAAATATGCGTCTTTCAGATCCAGGACCACAAACCAGTCTCCTTGCCTCAGAAGATGAATGATGGACTCTAAGGTCACCATCTTGAACTTGCGTACCTTGAGAAACTTGTTGAGGCTTCTCAGGTCGAGGATGGGACGAAGACCCCCGTCCTTCTTCGGAACCAGAAAGTATCGGGAGTAAAAACCGTCGAGGACATCCTCTGACGGCACCTTCTGGATAGCTCCCTTCTGAAGAAGAGTCAGGATTTCCTCCTCTAGGGTCGGATCGAATGATGTAGGGTTGACCTGTCCTAGAGGAGGCAACCTGGTAAACTCCAGGCGGTAACCGGAGGTGATAATGTTGAGGACCCAGATGTCGTTGGTAATGAGGGTCCAGTTGTGAAGGTAAGGAGAAAGGCGGGTGGTGTGGGAGGACGGCAGTAGAACAGTCGGGGAGTCAAAGGTACTGTTTTTGTTTCCTTGCAGACGTCTTGAAGGACTGCTTTCTACGAGGTGGCTGTGGTCTGAAAGCTACAGAGGAAGAGGATGAGGCCTGAGGAGGACGCTGAGAAGAGGTGCCTCCATAAGAACGGTAAGTGCTGGTGGATGGCTGTTGATAGGAAGGGGAAGTGTACTTAGGGCGCCACTGTGGTTTGAACTGTTTAGTTTGAGGTTGCACTGAGTAGGACTTGGCTGTCTTTTTACTCTTGTGCAAACTTTCCAGGTTTTCATCGGTGTTTTGGCTGAAAAGACCAGAAGCATCGAAGGGGAGGTTTTCTACCCTGGTTTTAATGTCCTCCACAATGTTAGCTGAACGCAGCCAAGCATGCCTCCTCAAGGTGATGAGGGAGGCAAAGTTCTTAGAAGTGGCTTCCGCGACATGGCGGGCGGCAAGTCGTTGATATTTGGACACTGTAAGGGCCTCAGCGTGTGTATCCAAACAGAGTTGTCGTATATCTTCCGGCGCAGTTTGAAGGGCCGGGAGAACCCTAGACCAAAGTTGTTTTTGGTAGGCCCCCATAGCAACCAGATAATTGACAGCACGTAAGGTGAAAGTTGTCATAGAATACATGCGACGTGCCAGGATCTCAAGCTTCCTTCCCTCTTTATTGGTTGGTGTAGGGTGGCCTTTCGCTGGAGTCTTAGTAGAGCTAGACTCCACTATCAAGGAATTAGGAGCAGGATGCATGAGAAGAAAAGATGTATTTTCTCCGTGTATTCTGTACAGATTTTCAGTCCTTTTGGAGATAGTGGTAGCATTGGCAGGATGCTCCCAGAATTCCTTAATGAGATCCATCAGTTCTGGGATGAAGGACAGACTAACTGGATGTGTCCTCTCCGCTTCAATGTCTCCAAAGATCAAATTCTCTTCCCTTCTTGGAGACTGTTCGACAGCTAGCTTTAGAGCTTGGGCCATACGAGCAACCATCTGAGTGTAGGAGGAAAAATCTTCCGACGGAGAAGATGGTTTAAGGTTAGCTGCCTCTGGAGGTAAAGGCTCCCCCGGAATAGGGACGTCTAAGGAGACCTCAGACTCGTTGTCGTCTTCGACGTCGGAGGAATCTTCCTTGGCATGGTCTTCCTCGGAAGGATAGGAAGAAGGAGGGGGAGGTATTCCCGAGCCCGAGGGTGCCGTTTTCGGGCACGGAGGAATCCCATCCTGAGGTTGCAGTGGTGCATCAGGAGGGACGACAGGAGCGTCTTTCGGCGCCGATGGTTTCTTGGAGCCCTTATCCACAGGTCTCTTCGGGAGAGGGCTTCGACGTGGAGACCGGGAGCGAGAGGACGAGGAATAGGAGTACTTGGTTCTCTTTCTCCTATGTCTCCTTTCTCTCGAGGTCGAAGAGGACTCGGTGGACGAATCTCTTCTTCGCCGTCTCCGGTGGGACCTCTTCCGACCCCGACTGTAATCTGAGTCGGACAGTGAGGAGTCCCTTCGGCGTCGGTGGCCTCGACGGTGCTTGTGTCGACGGCGGGGCTTCTTCGGCAGCGGTTCGTCGTCGGCGGAGTGAGAAGCTGGGCGCCGAGGGACTGGTTCTTCGATCGGTTGGGTAGGTCGACCCCGTGGAGGGCGAGGAGATACCGAACGCCCCGACTCCGACAGGAGTGAAGGGGATCGGGTGGTTCGCCCGGTAAGTATCGGGCTGAGCGGTATGCTCTCGGCGCCGGCAACGAGCTTGTCGAGCTGGCTAACCGTAGGCGACTTGCCCAGATCCACCGGTGGCGGTTGGCGAGGTGGAATGGGGGCGCCCAAGTCGGAGACCGAATCCCGGTCCCGAGAAGACTCCTCGAGGAATGGAGAAGGCACTGACGCCGAAACAGGTGGTACGACCAGGGTAATTTCCTTGGTCTTTGCCTTAGCCTTCGGCGCAGGCTTGGATGATCCTTTCTTCGTCGGTGCCGAGGATGAAGAAGAGGGTACCTCGGAGGAAGACTTTTTGCCGGCAGGCAATTTCTTAGATTTTCCTTTGGAAGACTTCTTGGAGACCTCCTTAGATGTCGATGGAGGGGAAGAGGAGACCAAGGTCACCTCTGAACGAACAGTGGAGACCGACTGGACAGATTCCATGTCTGAAGGTTGCGAAGCTGACAGAGTGCGATTCCACAGAAAATACTTGAGGCGTTGCTGACGAGATTTTAAGGTCGCCTTGGTGAATTCCTTGCAATGCTTGCAAGTGGCGGGCGAATGGGTCTCGCCCAGACAGAAAAGGCAGAGGGAATGATGGTCCTGGAAGGGGAGCTTCCCGGAGCAAGCAGAACAGCGGCGGAAAGGTCCCTTTTTCGCTGACATAAGCCAAGCGGTGAAAGAACGGTAGAGAAAGTCAGTAATTGAAGAAATCCTGCTGGCGCGTGGCGCCTCAGCAGGAGGTAATAGGCCTCAATCAGGATCAAGCGGGAAGCGAAAGTACTTGCAATAAGCACGCCAGAGGCAAGGGAAGGTCAGCCGGTCCGAATTCAGGGCAACGGAGATGCGGATAGACGATAGGCAAGCCAGGTCAAGTCCAAAAAATCCGAAAATAGCGAAAGGAGAGTAAAATCTCAAGAGCTCTAACCGAGAGGTTCCAACTCCGCGGGCGGATAAATGGAACTGGGGATTTTTGGCGGGCTGCACTTGCGCAGTGCAGGGCAACTCAAACATTGTATCTTTTCCCTCATAGCTCTGGAAAATTCCGAGAGGAACCAGCGCAGGCGCTGTTTAACCCATCTGTGTGGATTCATAGAGAACCACGTTAAAGAACAGGCAATTTGCCACCAAAAATTGCACCATTTATGTTACTCCAGCGTAACTAGGGAAGATGATTTGGGCCAAAAGGTAACAGCTCAAGGAGTTGAAATCAATTTTAATTCATTTTAATTGAGGAGGATAATAGAAAAACAAAAACAATAGCTGTGGAACCTTAAAGACTTAATCAATTTATATCTTGTGAGTTTCCATGGGTACAATTTACTTCTTCAAACACTGAAGTGGACCTACAAATGTATTCAATTTGTTAGTCTTAAAGATACCACAATACTTTTGTTTTGTTTTGTTTTTGGTGTTGCAGAAATAGACTAACATGTCCATCCCTTTTCAAACAGCATAATGGGCGAGGTTTCCTTTTTTGAAAACTTCCTTGTCAGGAAATAAACAGCCCTTGTAACTTAAATTTTGAAGTGCTAAGGTCATTTATTTCATGCTTGTAGATTGTTTACATACTCAGTTGAAGAAAACATCCTCCGTTTATAAACAGTCAGGAGATTGCACTAAACAATAAGCAGCTTGTATATAAATGTCCAGGAAAAAATGCTTGAATGTATAGCTGATAAATGCCAAATCAAGAGTCAATCATGGGGCTTAAGAAAGTAATTGTGAGCACAGAAGAAATCAACGCTGCAACCTACTATTGGGATAAAAAGTAAAAATCTTACAGATATGATGGCAAAATATTAATAGTAGTCTTTTTTAAATTTAGTGGCTTAGATCGGCTGTATAGTTGATAAATGGGTATAACTTGAGAAAGTCCATAGGACAAAAGTTTTCTCTCCTGAACTCCAAAACCTCTTGACCTCCTCCTTCAAAGGCTCTTTGGAAGATCAGGGGTGCTTTCTTAAACAATTTCAATCAAAATGGAATGAAAACTAATTCTATACGTCCTTCTATCACTTCTTTCAGGTTACCATATACAGACACATAGAAAGTTTGGCTTGGTGTTTCTTGGACTGAACAAGCACAGACTAACATGCTCAACACATGTTGTCAACTTTCTGCTAGATACCATGTAAATTAATCTATCTTACTAGCAGTATATCGAAGACATTGGTGTGCCTCAGAAGTCTGCTTGAGCTTATAGAGAAAAGGTGGCCCCAGGAAAAAGTCTATGATTTTGTGTTGATGTGACTTAGGGCACTGGTTCTCAACCTTGGGTTACTCAGGAGTTTTGGACTGCAACTCCCAGAAGCCTTCACCACCAGCTTTCCTGACTGGGGTTTCTGGGAGTTGCAGTTGAAAAGCATCCGAGTAACAAAGGTTAAGAACCACTGACTTAGGGCAGTGGTTCTTAACGTGGGCGATAATGCCCCCCAGGGGGCGATTTCATTTTTCAGGGGGGCGGTAGAACGAAAAGGGGCGGCGTGGGGGCGCTGGAGCAGAAGGGGGACGGTAGGAGGGCATAGGAGCAAGCCAAACTTGTGAAGATGGCTGCAGCCTTTTTACAGTGTGCATGAATATATATTTTCCTCCAATCTTAATTTAGTTTCAGAGGTTTCGTCTTGAAATTTTTAGTTCCTGCATTGCGGTTTGTTTTATGCCCTTTTTATATTTCTTTTTGCATCTTAAAATTCACTTGCAACTAAATCATAAAATGTTACTCTTTGGGGGCATTTCATTTTCTCGCAATTGAATTTTAAATAAATAAATAAATAAATAAATAAATAAATAAATAAATAAATAAATAAATAAATAAATAAATAAATAAATAAATAAGAAAGAAAGAAAGAAAGAAAGAAAGAAAGAAAGAAAGAAAGAAAGAAAGAAAGAAAGAAAGAAAGAAAGAAAGATATCATCACCGCGGGGAGGGGGGTGATGATAACTTCCTCAATGGCTCAAGGGGGCGTGTCTTTCAAAAAGGTTAAGAACCACTGACTTAGGGTACAATTATTTACTTATCTATTTATTTTATTAGATTTATACCCCGCCCATCTAGACCAAAGGTCTACAAGAGAATCGAAGGACTTGTTGGCTCATTTCTCCCAAATATCTTCTACCTAGACCACTCGATCATTAGATTGTTGAGTGTGGCTACCCTGAAAGAAGCCCAGAAAATGATGACAAGGAACTGAGCCTTCTCGGTAGTGTCCATAAAACTGTGGAACCTGTTGCCTCTTGATGTATGCCAGGCTCCTTGTCTTCTGTCTTTAAGGAAGCAGGTCAGAACAGTGCTATTCAAGAGGCATTCAGGAACATCTTCCCCATGTAATAGATTTCCTGACCCATACTGAGTTAGCTGTTGGAATCTGGGGTGGGGTGGGGTGTTTCCTTGTATTACACTTATGTCTGGTTTTGTTATTGTCACTGTTATTTATAATTTTCAGCTTATGTTGTGGGCATAACACCCAGGGTAGTGGCTTACCGCTAGACGGGTAGTATATAAATACAACAAATAAATAAACAAAAGTTCGGCATTGTTAAGCCCCATTGATTTCAACCAAACAAATGTCAGCACAACTTAACCATATATCTCACTGGAAACAATTCCAAGCTGACACCAACACAACAGGTTGCTTATATTAGGTTCTCTGTGCTGTACCTGAGGTGTGAAAATATGACTACATTATCTATACACAATTCAGAGACACCCGTGAAAGAGCTGAGGTGTATGCTCAACAACAGACTGGGTGTGTTGCGTAATGTGTGACACAGTACTAAGCTACATGTGTTACAGCTCACCCCACCCCCCACAACTAGGGTGAGAGAAAAGTAAAATACTAACAAGCACAATGAACAGGAGTGGAATTTATTCCAGAGGTAGGCAAAATGTAGGCTTCTAAGCTACCACACCCACCATCCTTAGCCACTATAACCTATGGCAAAGGATGGTCAGAATGGCACACCAACGGCTTCTAGAAGGTCACATCCCTGCATAAGCCATCTTAGTCCATAAACTACTAGAAAGACGGATCATATTGACTATGAGATAATCTTACATAAACAGTTTCAGAATAAACAGAAGGGAAGGGGATTAAAACTCAAAAACACAAGTCCAGTATTTCGTCTGAAATGATTAAGTGCCTTCATTCTTATTTTAGCCACACAACTTTAGATTTGCCAAATTCTTAATTAGGATATGGCAATATTTATTCAATGCAGAATAAATCTTTTCTTACACGTTGCTCAAATTGCCTAATAATTTAATAGGCTATAAATTTAACCAGGTCCTCATAAAAGAAAAAAAAATGGATGCAAGCATTTGGCTTAAGGCCTATTTTCCATCTTTCTTGAATTTTAGAAATATGCATGTTTTTCATATGAAAAATGTGGATGCTATACATTTAGATGTAAAATATATTAATTCAGTTTTTTAAAAAACACAAAGCATAAATACAACCACAATGCATGTCATTATGATGTGCTGAGAGAAGGGTGACCAACAACACAGTATACAATTTCTTAATTCCTGTCTATTTATCACTGTGATTTAAACAATGACATTTATACCACTGTAAACCTTGGAAGGCACTCAGTGTGGTGTAGTGAACAGAGTGATGGACTAAGACTCTGGAGAACATGGTTCAAATCCCAACTAGGCCATGGAAACTCACTGGGGGGAGTGAAACTGGTAAAACCACTCCTTAAATATGTCACTAGCATGTTTCCCCGAAAATAAGACAGGGTCTTATACTAATTTTTGCTCCAAAAAACGCATTAAGGCTTATTTTCAGGGGACTTTTTTTTAAATTACAGCAATCTAAATTTATTCAAATACAGTCATGTCATCATCTAGCTGCTGCACAATGGTGGAGGGGGGTTTCACTTAACTGGGTCTTATTTCTGGGGTAGGGCTTATATTAGGAGTATCCTGAAAAATCATGCTAGGCCTTATTTTCAGGTTAAGTCTTGTTTGTGGGGCATTAGGATTGCTATAAGTTAGTTCCAAATTGACAGCACATAGCTGACTAAAACATGGACAGAATTCTATTCAGGGTTTATTGACCAGATTCCCTCTGATGTTTGTGTGACCTGCTGCGACTAATTGATGAAATGATGGGCCTGTCTTGATCACATAGCTGATCATACAGCCAACTGCACAAACATGCTGTGTCCTGGTACCTCATCAATAAGCCATGATGTTACAGAAATCTTATGTAAATAGCAAGAGCAATTACATATACTTTGATGATTTATTTGATTGTATTTTATAATGTTTTATTCTTCTTTGTAAGCCGCCCCGAGTAGACTCTGTCTAGAGGGGCGGGGTAGAAATTGAATAATTAATAGATAGATAGATAGATAGATAGATAGATAGATAGATAGACAGACAGACAGACAGACAGACAGACAGACAGACAGACAGACAGACAGACAGACAGACAGGATTTGAGCCACTATTTATTACATTTCTCTCTTAGCTTACCATTCAAAAAAAATACTGCATATGATGACTAGCATCATCAATAAAGGCAAGTTAAAGCAACAAAACTTTCAAAATTATCATTAACAACAAAAATAAAACCCATCAAGCCAATTGTAACAGTTGGAAGAGAACAATTAAAAAAATGTATCCTCATACCTTTCCTAAATGCTCTCTGTGTGTGTGTGTGTGTGTGTGTGTGTGTGTGTGTGTGTGTGTGTGTGTGTGTGTGTGTGTGTGTGTGTGTGTGTGTGTGTGCGTGCGCTCACACAAACCTATTTTTTTATTTCACAGTTCTGAGTTAAGTCAGCCATGTGCAAATACATTTTTCTCTGTAAAATCTATACAGCAACCACCACCTTTAAACAACTTGACTTTCAAAGAGAACTATTTTGGGCTCCCTTAACTTCTAACTGCATTAAAAATAGGATGACGCTCTGATCTTATTTCTTCTCCTCAGTAAGATGTCTTCAAGCCTTGAGCAGAACTTATTACAGCCTCTGTTTCCAGTCATACACGGACAATAAGCTCTCGCTTTCTGCAATTTCAAATCAAATCATACACTGACTCAGCAGCCTGTATCTTGCTTTAATTCCATAAAAATTACTCTTGAAACAGTAATCCCGTGTCTGTTGTTTTACATCAAGCACAGAGAAGGGGGGTATATTTTCAGGAACAGGGTTTGCGGCTCAAAGATGTGGGTTATCTAGATACTCTGCATATAATAATAAGCTTGTACTGGATAAATACCAAGCTCTCCATCTTTATGATAGGTGCTATGTACAAAAAAATGGAGGATTGTACACAGCAATCCTGGATACACAGTACATTCCCGACAACTGAGGGTTAGGTCATACTCCAAGGCAAACATATATTTTCTTCCCTTACGGAGTTATCCTTCAAGGCACACAACTGTTTCACAGCTATTTATGCTTGACACAAGCGCTCAACTGAAGCTGCATTACAACTCAGCTGACAAAATACAAAAATACAAAAAAAACATGCTGAGTGTGTATCAGATAGGGAAATAGCTTGCATTTTGGACTACATGTAACACTATCTGGTGCAAACTACTGTATTTCCCAGTGATCACAACATATGTGAGATTACAAACCAGCTCAATCTTGATCACGTCCAAGCAGAGCCATTTTGGTTCAGCAACACAGCTACTCTTTGGGGGGACTGGGATGAAACAATTCCTCCACTGATGGAAAGGTTGCTTTAAGGAAGCTTGCTCCCAGCAAAGTGACCCTTTGATCAGATGCAATCCTGTCACACCATTTCTACTTAAGGTCTCTCAGCTTCTAATGACATGTTAACTTCATTGTCTAGTTTAGTCCAAAGACACATTATATGAGGGCCAGGCCACCCACCGATAAGATGGTGGAAGGGCTTTGCCCATACAGTACTGCTCCGAACATGAAGAGAACACACCTGACGATAATGAAAACATTTGCTTTATTCTAAAACAGTGGCTCTCAAATTTTGGCCTGTCAGATATTTTGGCCTTCAGGTCCTGAAAATCCCAACCAGCATGGCTAAAACATCTGGAGGACCAAAGGTAAGTTCTAAAAGCCAACATACTTTGGACTTGTTTTAAATAAGGATCTTCTTCAGAGGCTATCAGAACAGTTATAATAATAATAATAATAATAATAATAATAATAATAATAATAATAATAATAATAATAATAATAATAATAATAATAATAATAATAATAATAATAATAATAATAATAACAACAACAACAACAA
This sequence comes from Pogona vitticeps, assembly GCF_051106095.1. Lineage (NCBI taxonomy): Eukaryota > Metazoa > Chordata > Lepidosauria > Squamata > Agamidae > Pogona > Pogona vitticeps. Next base: position 27,438,866 of record NC_135783.1, on the reverse strand, counting down.
CAACAACATATTATTATTATTATTATTATTATTATTATTATTATTATTATTATTATTATTATTATTATTATTATTATTATTATTAAATTTACAGTGGTGCCTCGCTTAGCGATCGCTCCGTTGAGCAATGAAATCACTTAGCGATGGGGTTTTGGCCATCGCCAGAGCGATCATTTAGCGATGGCCCCTATGGGGAAAAATCGCTTTGCGATGATCGCAGGAAAGTGATCACTGCAAAAAAAATCATTTTTGGCCAGCTGATTGGCGGTTTCAAAATGGCCGCCGGAAAAAAAATGGCCGCCCGCTGTGTTGCGTCGCTTTAGAGGCACCGAAAATGGCTGCCACAATGGAGGATCTTCGCATAAGGTTAGTTTTAAAGCCCATAGGAACGCATTAAACAAGTTTTAATGCGTTTCTATGGGCTTTTAAAAATCGCTTAGCAACGTTTTTTCCAGAATGGATTAATGTCGCTAAGCGAGGCACCACTGTATTGTCATTGTAAGTATATACATAGTATACCCATACAACGGAATTCATACACGCACCCAGAGAGCAGACCCACATGGACACACATAAAAATTCCCCAAACACTCTCCACCCATTAAAAATCCCCCACTAAGAATACAAACATCTGCACCGCAGGCTAAGGAACACTGTTCAACTAACTATTCACTACTGGTGGTCTTTAAGATCATTATTAAGTTCAATTATAGCTCTAGGATAAAAACTACAGTATTCAGAAAATGTGTGGTCCGAGTCTTAATTGTTCTATATCTTCTGCCAGACGGCAACAGTTCAAGAAAGTTGGAAGCAGGATGAGAAGAGTCTCTCAGGAAATAAGTACACTAACTTTATAAACCAAATTATAATTATATTATCTTCATTTTATATATACATTTAATTGTCTTTGCATTTTCTGGTTCTAGAGTTCCTGAAGAAGACCCCCAAATGAAACAGGGCCAAAATGCATTAATTTTAGGATAAAACCAAACATTTAATAGTTTCTTAAAGCATGTTTTTTCTTTTCTCTGGGTTTCTGGGTTATGCTCACCAGCTGTTTTAACAGTCTCTGCATGTCTGATTCTGCTTACAGGCTTAAAACACAGAAGGAAAGGTTGATGAAGAGGGAAAAGGAAAACAAGCAGAATGAACAGAATTACTCAAAGGTTACACTTCTGAGAAACACCAAAGAACATAAAAACAGTCTTGTGGTGCCTTTAGAACTAATAGTGAGCTTTCAATGTCAGCCTTCACAGAATACAATCTCCTTCAAAACTTGGAGTCCAATAGGTGCTAGCACATTATGTCAATTGGGTCAATACCCTATGTAAGGCTCAGATTAAATGTAAGGCTCTAGCCCACTTCTGCCTGCTTCTTCATTAGAGGTGAAGAGAACCCCACCACCATGTTCTCCTCCTGGGTGAATACTTGCTTGCCTGCATATTATAAACTTTTGTCCTTTATTCTGCCTGACAACCCTTGCTTTGCTTACTTGCATTGTGCCTTCCACCCCACCAACTACAACGGATACCACCTGGCACTGTTAAGGCCATAGGTTTCTATAATTTTGAGGGTGAGGTGAGTGAAATAGGATATGGAAAATTACCACTGGCCACAATCTTGTTGGTTATTTACACTGATGTGAGTGCAATGGTGCAAATCAGTGGCTCTTTGCCAGTAATTAATGAGTTGCCACTTGGAATCCTTACTGCACCCCACTCATGTGACTTGATGTACGAAGAGAGCCACAAGCAGTGACCCATTAACTAGTGGTAATTTTCTACTGTAATTATTGCTGTTGCACTTACATTGGTGTGAAAAACCAACAGGATTCTGGCTGATGTATTGTTAACACTAATTAAGACTGCCATTATGCTTCTCATGGAATTGGATGGATGTCAACATCCTGGGGAAGAAACTAAACCCTACACTTGGGAACACTATTGCAGCAAACTCAAATAATGAAAGAACAAGTAGAGAATACGAACAACAATTCAGAATGACGAGAGAATACTACAGTTCTTATAATGACTAGGAAGAATAGAGCTGTATGTGTTCATATGTCAAATAAACAACAACAATATTCGTACACTGATTTAAAAAAGAAATAATGAAGAAAGTCTCAGATGATAGTCTTCTTTCTGTAAGTTCTATTGTGTATGATGAAGTATCAAAATGTGCAATTTCCTGTCTGGAATACATAAATGAAAAATCCAAGAAAAGCTGTATCACATGAATGATCTGGTCATATGTTTTGCTTCTTAGTAAACATAAAAATGGCAAACACCAATTTTCAGATTATACAGTTCAGCTCCACAGACTGTAATTATATTTTTTCATTGTCCTTCTTCTCTTTTAAAAGCATGAATCTGCCACAAACCAAAAGATCAATAGTTTCTACAGCTAATTTTATTTTTCTATTTCAAAAAGAAGACAAAACAGAACAAAACCAATTCCAGCATATAAGACTTAGAAGCGTGCACAATTCATTTTCAGCTTTGTGTAGACTCAACTGCTTCACTGTGGAAGTGGAACAGGATGTCTAGGCATTGTGTTTTCACAAAATTGTCCTCACAGAGACTGTGATCAGATCATAAATTTAAATCGGAGTAGATAAAAATCACTAACTTTTAAAAATCAAATTGATTTAAATAACAATTTCAACTAAAGAATTTGATTTTGTTAAAAATGTAAATAATCAAAAATCTATTTGTTTGAATTAAATTTAAATTTAAATCCAATCCATCCTACGTCAAATATTCCCTTCCCTGCTTCTCTACTTCCATTGTTGGGATTTGTCCTATGGTGGAGGAGGGCACTAAACTATGAGACCGTGAAATCTTTTTAAAGGATTAAAGCTGCATTTCTACATACAAACACTAGCCTACAGGTAAGGTCTCTTGAATTCAAAGGGAATTATATCAGAATAATCACGCCTATGATCGCTTTATTACTGGACGACTGAGCAAGAAATGAGATTTTTTAATCTGGGCCCACTCATAATTTTCCCCTCAAGACTAACTTCTATATACTAATGTTTTATCATCAATATTTTGTGTTTGATGTATTTAATTTATTAGTATGGTACACAGAGAACTATTGTAATTGCAGTGGTTCCCAATCTTGGGTAAACCAGGTGTTCTAGGACTGCAACTCCCAGAAACCCCAACCAGCACTGCTGGTGGTCAAAGCTTCTGGGAACTGAAGTCCAAGAACACCTGGCTTACCAGGTAGAACAAAAATGTAATTAATAGATAAACAATAAGAGGACATTTGCCTGTCTCTTTTAATAGTATGTTAATAGTATTTTAATAGTATGTTACTGGGATGTGGTGGCACTGCGGGCTAAACCGCAGAAGCCTGTGTTGCAGGGTCAGAAGACCAAGCAGCCGCAAGATCGAATCCACGTGATGGAGTGAGCTCCCGTCGCTTGTCCCAGCTCCCGCCAGCCTAGCGGTTCGAAAGCATGCAAATGCAAGTAGATAAATAGGGACCACTTCGGTGGGAAGGTAACAGCGTTCTGTGTTTAAGTCGCACTGGCCATGTGACCACGGAAGATTGTCTTCGGACAAATGCTGGCTCTATGGCTTGGAAACGGGGATGAGCACCGCCCCCCAGAGTCGAACGACTGGACAAAAATTGTCAAGGGGAACCTTTACCTTTACCTTTACTAGTATGTTACTGTTAAAACCTTGAACAAAATGAGGGGAAGAAGAATATCCTAACTAAATGTCTAATATCATAGGGAGGGGAGAAAAAGACAACTATCTGGGGTTTGAGCTTTTGATTGATTCCTTGAAATTTTTTTTAAGAAGAACTGAGAACATGTTCAGGTAGGTGGCCATATAACTCACTATTTGGATTGCTTTGGTGCTCTTGGCTCAAATCAAATGATGGTGTGCATACAAGTTTCAACTTAAGAGTGATCCATCACACCGCTTTTAAGAGCTGTCTCAATGCTTTTTGTCATAGCACTAGGGCTACAGCTTTTTTGGTGCAGTTTAGAGTGCTTCTAATTAACCTCTTCGGTAGCCCATACGGATGGTTAATTTATGCCAAAACAGAGTTGTAGGTTGTGTTATCTGAGGTGACAACCTTGTGACGTAATTGGTGGTTCGTGGCATTGAAACAGATAACTCTCTATTTTCATCTACTCTACCATTTAAAAAAATGAATGATGCCATAGAAAAGGTAGGAGAGAGGTGGGAAAGGGAGTGTCATTAATTGAAAAAATGCTGATCAGCATGAACAGAAGGATCACTCAAGTGAGAGATAAAGTATATTGCACTAAAGGTAAGTATGAACCAGACCTCTCCAACTTCCCCCATGTGAACATGCCCTGACTCATCCATATATGCATTTACCTGGACCAAAATCCACTTGAAGGGAAATCCCTGCATGGAAGGGAAATTGCACAGCAGTCTTTCGCCTTGCAGGCTCCTCTTGCACAACTGATCACATGAACTATCTAGCAAACGAAGGAGCACAAATGAGAGCCTGCTGTTTGGTGGGGTGGGGAGGGACACTTCATCACCTTTATGGGATCAAGTACATAAACAGAATTGTGGCCTTGGTCTTCATTTCTTGGGTTTCAACTCCTAAATGGGTCATTTTTGCAAGGTGAAATGAATTAAACTAGTGATGCCAGTATTGTTTTCTTTCTCTGTTTCAGTCCAAAATTTTTATTTTTATACATTAGACAAGGGGAAAATAGAAACGGTTTGAAGTCCAAAGGAGGAAAAAAAAATTATAGAAAAAAAGGTGCATTCACTCTCAGAAACTGGGACTGAAGGAGACTCTCCAATCTACAAGGGATGCAGAGTATTCCATTTGAATATTCCACATGCCTCCTATGAATGACCTTGTATGCATTTATACACTTGGGAATCCTGCATTCATTATTAATTTCAATATTATCCTACACTGCAAAATCAGATGAAAAATAATGACTGGGCCCTCTGGTGAATTTCATGGTGGTAGAACCTTTGATTCTAGCAGTGTCAAAACTTTTGTCATGCTTTGAATGCAGTGCCAAGTGTGTTAGAAATAAACTAGTGAAGCACACAGAACCTCCACTGATGCCACAGATAAGTCAGGATGGAGGCACTCAAATAGGTAAAGGTGAAGGTTCCCCTTGACATTTAGTCCAGTCCTGTCCGACTCTAGGGGGCGGTGCTTATCCCTGTTTCCAAGCCGCAGAGTCGGTGTTTGTCCTTAAGACAGTTTCCGTGGTCCCATGCCTAACGCGACTAGACACGGAACGCCGTTATATTCCCACCATGGTGGTACCTATTTATCTACTCGCATTTTGAGCTGCTAGGTTGGAAGGGACGTGGTGGCGCTGCAGGCTAAACCGCAGAAGCCTGTGCTGCAGGGTCAAAAGACCAAGCAGTCATAAGATCGAATCCACGCGACGGAGCCTCGTGGCGCAGTGGTTAAAACGCTGTACTGCAGCTAAAACTGTGCTCACGACCTGGGGTTCAAATCCCAGGTAGCCGGCTCAAGGTTGACTCAGCCTTCCATCCTTCCGAGGTCGGTAAAATGAGTACCCAGCTTGCTGGGGGGGCAATGTGTAGCCTGTATAATTAAAAATTGTAAACCGCCCGGAGAGTGCTTGTAGCGCTATGGGGCGGTATATAAGTCCAATAAATAAATAAATAAATAAATAAATAAATAATAATAATTGTCCCAGCTCCCGCCAACCTAGCGGTTCGAAAGCATGTACTGTAAATGCGAGTAGATCAATAGGAACCACTTCGGTGGGAAGGTAACAGGGTTCCGTGTCTAAGTCGCACTGGCCATGTGACCACGGAAGATTGTCTTCGGACAAACGCTGGCTCTATGGCTTGGAAACGGGGATGAGCACCGCCCCCTAGAGTCGAACACGACTGGACAAAAATTGTCAAGGGGAACCTTTACCTTTACCTAGGTTGGGAGGAGCTGGGATAAGCAACGGGAGCTCACTACGTCACGTGGATTCAATCTTACGACTGCTGGTCTTCCAACCCTGCAGCACAGAGGCTTCTGGGGTTTAATCCGCAGCAGCACCACATCCCTAGGCACTCACATACACAACATTTAAAAAAACCTGTATTTTCCAAGATCCCCACAGTTTTCATATTGCAGATATGGTCCTATATATCTGGTTTAAGTGCAATCTAAGCTACATGGGTATTATTTATAGAGTGTTGGATCTAAGTTTAGGCATATGTTACTGTCTAAAGCAGACCTGGGCAAAGTACGGCCCAAGGGCCACATACAGCCCCTGAGCCGCTCCTGTCCGGCCTGCGGACAGTTTTGAACCTCAAACCATTTATGGCTTTTTGTCTAAAGTTGATCAGTTGCTTATCTTTAACATGCCGCAAAAAACCTCTTTAGTATTTGTGAATATTAACAAGTTTAAAATAAAAACAATCATAACATCACTGTTTCATTTTATTTTTAAGTAAAGCTGGTTTGGCCCCCGAACACAGTTCAGATTTTTCATGTGCCCCCCTATAGAAATTAATTGCCCACCCCTGGCCTAAAGGAAGAGGACTTCCCCATATTCCTTCCCTATAAGCAACTCTTCCCTAGCTACCTGCAAATGCTACGCAAGTGTTGTGTACCCTGTTGAATGTGTTGGGCTAAGACTGAGGTGAGCAGAGTCCTTTTGCCAGAAGACAGCAAGTGCTGAATCAATCCATGAAGTTTCGGAGTTTGATTTTTAAAAAATGAACAAACTATGTCTGGCATTAGACTGAAACCAGACTGTACCAAGTGCACTACATGAACTCTGATCACAGTATGCTTCTCAGAAAGATAACCGAGCTGTCAAGCTGAAAAGTGCTTCGGCGTGCCTACAAATCTAGGTTGCCACAAACACACTAAAGAGAGACCACATACAACAAAATGGTTTCTTGGGATTAATCATGAAACAAAAAGTCTTTCACCTTCCAAGTGCTGATGCAAATCTAGATCACTACAAGTGGTGATTCAAGTCATTATCACTTTCACAGCCCCACTGTTGTCGCTCACATTTTTCACTTTACAGGGCTTGGAACAATCTTTATGCATTTCCCACAGATATATGTCTATCTATAAATGCATTTTTGGAGTTTCTAATATTTTAAAAATAAAATAACTGTGGTAATTGGCCAACTACATCTATGCACCTTTCAGTCCATTTTACATCATGGTGAGAATATGGGATTGGACAGTGACCGAAACAGGCACTGAAAATGGCCGCCGTATGGAGGATCTTCGCTGGACTGTGAGTTTTTACCCCATTAGAACGCATTGAGGGGTTTTCAATGCATTTCAATGGGCTTTTAAATTTCGCTTTACGATGTTTTCACTTAACAGCGATTTTCCTGGAATGGATTATCGTTGTTAAGCGAGGCAACACTGTAATAGGTTGTGTTCACCCACCCTATACTTTAATTTCTACTTCCACCAACCAAGTCACTCTCCCACAAGCCAAGCCCACTATCATATACAACCGTGAGGGAAAGAGTTTTCCAACTCTGATAAAAATAAAAAGTTTTTGTTCCCACAAAAGGCTTGTGCCTTGATTGTTTCACCAAACACAATGCACAAGCTATATGTTGTATCGCGGATACCAGTTGATTACATCGACATTGTTTATTGTTAATCACAGAGGTCCAGGTAATGTGTCATTTTCAAAAGAACCAGACAGAATTTTTTATTGTTACAAAAAATGAAAGTTCAGTGTTGTTGATTCTCAACAAAACAACCTTCCTTTCTATTTTCTACCGCCTTCCCAAACTCTCTCTCAACTCCCAAAACTCGAAATTCAAATCCTTCCCCCCCATCTCCTCCTCCTGCAGAGATTCTTATATCTTGTGACTCCGCCTGTCCAGCACTCCCATTGGTCCAAGCAGATATCATACAGTATTACTATTCATGACCTGGACGGATGCTACAGTTATTGTTTGTGGAGGGGGGGTTATTACCCCAGTGTGTATACCTTTATGTTTACTCCAAACCAGCCAGATTCCTTCAGAGGTTTCTACTATCCTCTTCTGTTTTTACAACCCTGAATAAACAGGACAGGAGTCTAATCATTTATAAAGTAACTACAATGTACACAAAATCACTAGTAAACTGATCACTTATTCACAGTGCATTTGATTTAACTCAAATCAATTTAAATCATGATTTAAATACAAAAATAGAATTTTTGAGAATTTAAATCAAAAACATTTTTTAATTTAAATCATGATTTATTTTCTTTTTAAAAAATCATTAGTTTTATCCACCCTGCTCGTAATGATTTTCCATGAGGATACATTTTAGCACTTCTCTCTGCACCCAAAGAAGAATCATAGTACAGTAATGTTCTCCTTTACAACTTCACAGAATACAGTACAGAGCACCATTTATGAAACATCCAGATTCAACGAGGCAGAGTAGGCATCATTTTGGAACCTGGCTGAAGAGATCTGTGGTGCAATCCAGTCCCAATGGTGGCTATCTGACCACAATTTTTTTACTATTAAAGGTGACCCCCCACCCACCCAATATCCAAGGCTCCCAAAGTCTTCTCCAGAGATAAAGGGAGCTCTGGGTTACCTCAGAAACCAAAGATTTTCTATTTGTTTAAATAAAATATTTTTGAAGTCTGATCCATGCTATGACAATGTAAAGTTGTGGAACAGAATTTTGCCCAGTGTGTTTATGTAAATTGTTTTAAAAAGTTTTGTAAATATAGTCCAGCAGTTCTTGGGCCCCCACATGTATAGGGTTCCACAAACTTCTGTATAGAATATAGATCAATCTTTCTGTCTCCACAAAGGAGATAATCAACAGCTTAGTCTAGAAAACACCATAACATTCTTTCCAGTTCTCATATCCATATCTCCAAAGAACAGGATATGGATAGGAGAAACAAGGATTAACCTGTTCAGTGCCTTCACATATACCTATTTCAGTGAACGTCCGTAATCATTTATTTCCTAGCATAACTGCAAAGCAAATCTGAAAGATTTTTTTTAACTCAGTTTTTAAAAATGCACAGTACGGGCCTTCTAAAGACAAGTTGTGTAAAATATGCATATTAGGGATAAAGCAAAGAAGTGTGCACTTTTAGGGGATCATGTGATTAATTAAAGTATTTCCAAGTAGCAATTTATGATTTAAAACCATAATTTCAATCAGTTTGATTTAAATCAAATCATCTGTACCAGAAGGTTAAATGCACGTGTTAGTATGTTACCAGTTATTGGACAGGACACATATATGAATTAAATAGATTTTTTTAAAACAGGGAAGATTAGATTCCCACGCACACTACTCCTCTGAAATGCAAGTTCCATAAAACCGTGAGTAGTAAGCTGTTTACGCAGAAGAGGGCAAAATACGTACCGACGAGTTAATTTTTAATTTGAAAATCCCACATGCTGTTCCCAGTATTTCTTAATCAGATGTTGTGTAGCAACTGGACGAAAATAGGCACTTACTCCCTTCCCTCTTTTCCCAGCTAATCTGCAAGGGGGCATGTCTGATAGTCCCAGCACTGTTTTATTTTTCTGCATCATCAAATGTTGAACTTAAGCAGAAGCACAGCCAGCTTGGACTTTTCTTCTATCCTCCGCAGCCTACGTGCCTCAAAGTATTTCCAATTTTGACTCACTGTGGAAACAGCATTTACAGTAAGTCACTTCCCAGTATATATAATCATGTGTCTCAACTGAGCTCTGCATCTGTTGAATAAAGGTTTACAGTAAGTGACGACCAATATTTATAACACACAGTGTGGATGTTATAGAGACTTATATGAAAGGTCTAAGTTGTTTCCACAAAATTTTAATATGCTATGAAGAAGCCCAACTCTGAATCAATGCCATTCTACATCATAGACAAACTGAGAACACAGTTAAATGTTGAAAAAAATCCAACCCATTTTTGAATCTGGTTTAGTATGTTTGAAATTGATTTTAAAAATTCTGACAACATAATACAGTACACGGGGAAGCATGGGGGTGGGGTCGCCTGGGAATCTCTTTTTTTGTTGGAAAGCAAGGCATTCTACTCAAGAGGGGCATTCATTTTAAATCACTCGTGAAATCAATCAATCAATCAATCAATCAATCAATCAATCAATCTATTTATTTATTTATTTGATTTATACCCAGCCTATCTGGGCGAGTCGTCCACTCTAGGCAGCTATTTTTAATTTTTAATTGTTTCAGCATATTTACACAGCACATTGCTTTCTATAGGGTTTGTCAAGTAATGGCTTTGGGGTTCTACGGAAACAGAAAGACTGAATGGAAGAAAGCACTCTCTCTGCAAGCCTAGAAGCTGCCAATATTATCAATGTCTCTGGTCAATTTTTCTTTGCCACTCACTCCTGTGCCTTCCCTCTCACTAACCCAAATTCAATTGCTCCCTCTCCTTCGCCAACCCCATATGTGTATGCAGGTATGTGTGTGTGTCCATGCATGTGTCGAGCTGTAGAGAAACCTTGCACTCTGATCCGTTTTATTTTTTTCTATCTGTAATATTGATCAAGCACTGCCCCACTTTGAAAGAAATTTTAAAAATGAGAAATAATACCACAGCAGCAGTACCAAGTGGCCGTGAGAGGCGGACAAAGAACAAAGCCTGAAATACAACAATCCTAAGAGCCCATGTAGCCGTACAACACGGTTTAAAAACAGATTAACAGTTTTCCCAAGAGGAAAACCAACCCCCAAAACCACGTGACTACCATGTGCCTTTGAACTGACTTCAAAACTCTTAATTCATCCGATTCATTTTCATAGTGTGCAACTGTGTCCTGGGTCTTTTATGTAATAATGGGTCAGAATCTTGCAAAAAAGAAAAAGAAAGTTCTGAAAATATCTCTTCTACTAGAACGTTTTTCTGAATTTATTCAACTGAAAAGCAAGACAAAGAAACTATTTTTGTCTTCTTTTTAATGATACTGATGAGATGTTTCACAGACACTTTTTCAGTGCATAGCCTCTTTTTTTGGCACACTGTACGACTGGACAAAAATTGTCAAGGGGAACCTTTACCTTTACCTTTAAAAAGGCAGAGAAACATGACAAACTTGTGAATGTAAATATATGTATCATAACACTCTCTCACCAAGGTACCAGGATGTGATATGCTGGAAAAACTAAATGAGAAACGGAAGAGGAAAAGTGTAAAAAGGTCAGAATATTGTAGCATTTATTCTCCCAGCCCAACACATCGCTTTTTTTCAGACACCATTTCAAGGCTTGTGATCCACAAAACTCATGCTAAAATGAATCTGTTCGTTTTTAAAGTGCTACAATATTTTCCCTCAATCTTTTTTCACTCTTTACTTTTAACCCACTTTCAGAGATAGGCTATGGATCGGTTATTGCCACAACGGAACAGGAGCATAATGGACGGAGGGCTCCAAAATGCTCACATAGGACTCCTCATAAGGTCTATACATATTTGGATCCAACAGCGCTAAACACCAGGTGCCCCATTCCACTAGTATTTCTACTGCTAAAGAAAGGCCAGACCATTTCATATACTTGTCATATAAAGCTAAGTTTTGAAAGAGTTGCTTAAGAATCTTCAAGCACCAGTGTGCTAAAGCCTTAGTTTACAACTGCTCTAAGACAGTTAACAGTAAATTAGTAACCATTAAAGCATGTAGACACAGATTTGCATTTCACAGTGCCTAAAATAAATTACATGTGTTCTTTTGTTTGGTTTTTCATTTCTCATGTCTTAAAGGATTAGAACTAGAAAGACCCCCCTCCCCCCCAAAGAAGACAGAAATTTAATTTGACATGCAACAGAAGTTACTATGGTTAAGTAAGGCATGAAGCTTACCACCGACAATAGTTCTTTGCAAATTACAATGTTCCGGCATGCATAATTACAAAGTCAGTGTTATTTCTTCTCCAGATAAAGAAACCACAGTTGTAATTTTCTTACATAATGCTTGATCTAGAATACGAAGACAGTCCTCAAGCTCTTTAAACCCAAATTTCTACCAATCTGGGTCACAACTAGGAATGGACAGAGTTCCAGTTTGGTCCAGTTCTTATTTTTCCAATGCTAAGTCTGCTACGTCCCAGTTCTTCTCTGACTTACAAATGTCTTTTTTAGATATTTGTTAGCCAGTGAAAACTGGGAGAGAATGAGCAGAGCATTGAAAAAAATAATACAAATATCTTTTTTAGATATTTAGTACACATATTTGTATGCATTGAAAAAATCTGTATTCATCTTTTTTAAATACATGCATTTTCCGTACTAAAAAAAAACCCACAATTTTCATGCTTTCTAAACTTTTTTTCTTTGCAAACAGTACTATGAGATTTCAAGAGCCAGTTACATTCCAGTTTGTGCTTTACATTTGGAAACTGTGGATTTGGTAAATTCACATCAAAATGTAAACAAAAGAAATCCGTCACATGTCCTGAACTTCAGTTTGTATCTTTATCTATCCACCACGGCCACAGTGAGGAAGTCTTATTCTGAAGGACACTGCCAGGAGGCAACCTCAGCTTGTGTCCAACACAAGCATTTTCTCCCCCACACGCCTATCTCTTCTGATTTAGAAACGCGTCATAAATCTAGAAGTGGAGCAAAATATATCTCAAGGAAGACATAGCAACTAGTGCCACGGCACTATTTTGGATCACACAGGCAGCACCCACTGTGATTCAGCTATTCACAGGTATGCCATTTCTGACAGTAGAAAGTTATCTCTTTCTGGCTTGTGTCCAACACAACAAACTGAAATGTCTGATGCTAAACAAATACACACACCCTGTCTAAGCTTAAAGATAGTCTTTCCCTGCCTCCGAGTCATAGGAACAATCGCCATGTGCATAATTTTGCAAACAGTGATTTGAATCTGCAATTCTGAAATTAGGAACAACTCTGTGAACATGGAATAGTCTTTACCAACTCCTCGAGAAATGCCTAAACAAGAAAACATTTTGCTTTTACTTTATTAAACAGAAATATCAGAGACTATTCACTGTGCATATCGTTAAAGTTCAGGTAAGCAATACAAAATATATCTAGTGGACAATCTCACTTTCTGATACATTCTCAGCAGCTTTGTTCCCGCTAATTTCCTGGAGAGCTGCTTCAGAGAGCTGCTAGAAAATTAAATGTCTGCTCAGTTGTAAAGATTGGACACAGAAAGCAAAAGGCTTAATTAGCACACTAGCACCACAAGCATTCTTTGAAAAAATAAAGTTCCTAAAACAAAAACAAATGAAAAAAAAACTTAATGAAACCATAAGCAGAAACAGTTACAGGACTTAACGTGTTGTGAACTGCCCAGAGAACGCATGCACTATACAGCAGCATACAAGTGGAAATAATAAATAAATAAACAGCAATACGGCTGCTTGACAAAAATATTCACATGAGAATAATAATAAATGTTTTATTATGGTCATTGACCAGCAAAAGTAAGGTACATTATTTAAATTAGGAGACATAAAATCAATCTAAAAACATTAAAAACACTAAAACACTAAAAACAACTATATACATATATATAAAACTACATTCATACATCTTACTAAATATCATGAGAATTAGCATACACAGAATTTGGCACATGCTAAGTTTATTGTGTATGGCAAAGCGTCATTTTTCCAGTAACAAAGCACGACAACTCAAGTGGTAGGAAAATGTGATATCACACAACAAAGTTGCTGCCCAGCTGGTTTGCTCAGTCCCCTGCAACAGATACCACAGTATTTATATCACAGGAAAAACAACTATCTGCAAAGATACACTTTCTTTGTCCATTTTACTCTAAGAACCAATTCTAAAACTTTGATGTTTCTTTTGTCCGAAATGCACATTCCTTTGTGTTTTCACTAATTTATTCACAACTGATTCTATTATTTACTAGCATCTCTCCAGAAACAGCAGCATGATGGAGGTCTTAGTATAACCAAGCACTAATGATTCTAGAGGGAGAACTTTAATGAAATACTGTTTCACACATTACAGTCGCAAACATACCTTGTGAGGCTCACTTAGGGCTGGGCTGGAGTGTGCTGGAATGGGCTAAATAGGGTTGCTGAGAGGCTCAGTATGCCATCTGTTGCAGTCCCCACATCGAAATGGCCTACGGACCTCAAGGAACCCTATTTCATCTGCAGCAATCAATTGCCAATTCGCCAGCATCTCTTCTTTAAGAAGAAACCAGCTTCAGGATAGTGACAAATTAAACACTTCCTCAGCTCTGTGAAGGGATCAAGAAAGTGAAAGGAACTTTTAAACATGTGTACTAGAGCACTTTAAAAACAGCATTAAGTATGTGTATTATAAGTTAGGTATGCCCATTAGAATACATACCAAATACAAAGCAAAAATACACATACCTAACTTGTAATACACATAGCTAATACTGTTTTTAAAGTGATGTAGTGCATATTTGCTGCTCTGATACACATTTAACATTCTTTCTCAGCCCATCCACAGAGCTGAGGAGTATTTAATTTGTCAATATTATGAAGTGGCTCTCTTCAATATATCAGTAAATTTAAAAAGGAAGGCTCCCTTTGGTTCATTTCCAGCTATCACACGCAATGGAAATGGACCAAAAGAGAGGAATCCTACCTGCCCCAAAAAAGCAGAAGCCCCTGACAGGGGCCAGAAAGGTGAAGACAGGACCACTCTGAGAATAGGTTGGTTCACTACAGCAAGTACGTTGTCTAACTGCGGTCTTTAGGAGCAAACCAGCCTGTCTCTGCAGTGGACCAAGGAGTGGGCTAAATGCCCATGTAGTCACCCTCACAGTGGAAGCACATATAGTGATCATGATTCCTGAGCCATAGTTCCCACATTAAGCCACAGCATTATATTTTAATATTTCTGCTTTGTTAATTACTTCAATAACTACATAAATATGTAATAATAACTATATGTTGTATAATACATCAAACATTAAATTAGATGTGGAAATTAAAAAAAGAGTCCCAAGATAAAAATCAATGTTTTTTCTCAAGACATCACTTGCATTAATAATAATAATTATGTGACACCAAGTCAATTCTGACTTATAGTAGCCCTTTTCCAGGGTTTTCCAGATAGAGAATACTCAAATGTTGTTTACCACCCCTTCTTGTGGGGCCATCCTCGGGCTGTACACATTGCCTGAAGCCACATAGGCTGGCTCTAAGCGCAGGAGTCATAGTGAGGAATCGAATTGCCAACCGATGGCTCTGCAACCTATTTTTAAAACCACAACATAAGGTTATTATCTCTTCAAGAGCCCAGCACATTACTCTGTGAATATACAGACACAAAAATCAAACAAAATAACAGTAATCTTAAAATGAGAAGGGAAACTTCACACTGTACAGTATCTTTAATAGCAACAGCACGTACACAGATAACAGACTTCTCCAATGTTTTAGAAAAAAAATAGTTCAACATTTCTCCTCTTAAAAAAAACATGATCAAGCAAGAAGGATCTCTCTAAGGAAAGAATTCCAAAGTGGTAGCACTGCAATAGAAAAAGGGTATTCTCAGTGTATGAGCATAACAGAAATGCAGACCAATCTCTCTCTGTCCAAAGCATCTAAGCTTTCAAAGAAATGTACATTAAAATAGGAGAAAAGGAGTAGAACAGAAAAAATAGCAAGAAGCGAACATTTCTCGTGTATCATATGGGTTAGCCCCAGACAGGGAAAACCAGACCCATTTTTGGTCTAAAGCTTGAGTATGAAGTTGTTTGATAATGATTTGTGGGAAGGCAAAACGTATCTCTCTGAAGGCCTCTCCCAATGGCATATTAATTGTGCAGCTGTTACTCAAACAATTGTCACCACAGCAAGTGGGAAAAATGCATCCACACCTTCCCATTTAGTACTCAAATCATTACATGTTCCCACTGAGATATTACAATTTCTCCGAAAATGAAATTCCTATCCCAGTGCCAGTTAAAATGCTAATTCCAAAGCTTTCTGCCATTAGGATGATGGCCTAGTCAGTCACCTAAAGCACTTGACAATAAAGTGTCAAAAATGACAGTGTGAGCTGTAACACTTTGTTTTCTGAACTAAAGAAGGCTTAACAGTGATCCTTTTGCAAAATAACACAACAGGTAAGGCTATATTTTTCATAAGATAAGTCCTGTTTATTTGTTACTTTCCCTCCCCTTTAATTTTTAAACATGAAATGTATTTGGAAGAAAGCATTTCAAGGAACTCCCTTCTCGCTTTTTCAGTCCATTTTTTTTACTTTTAAAAATTGCAAAATGAAAATTATTTCAAAACTGCTTCCCCATCCCAAATTTTAGGCTTTTCTTCTTTTTTCCCCAAACAGATGTTTTTCAAAAAGAACTAAAAAGTAACTAGTAAGTTTCTGAATTCTTTTTTTAAAAGTAACCTTCCCAAATTACTGCCTATCTATTGGCAAGTCCCTTGCTAAGGGGTGATAATGATGATGAATACTGTAATTTACCCTTCTCACAACTGCAACACTTCATAGTTGTTCTAACTTTACATGAGGTCCCGCAAGCTTTAAACACAATGCCTACAATCAATCTGTTGTAGCAGTTGAGGTGTTCGGACTAGAACTGGTGAGACAGAGGTTGATATATCCTCAGTCATGGAGCTCACAGAAAGACCTTGAGTCACTCACAATCTCTCAGCCTAATTCAACCCACACAATTGTTCTGAGGAGGGCATGGGGATGGGAGAGACGCCTAGAGACTTTGCCTTGACCTGTGAACTCCTTGGAGGAAAACTGAGATATACAGCAAATAAATACTAAACTATTCCCTTCCTCATCCCAGTAACAAATAATTTGACTCTACAGCTGCTCCAGTTACATAGCACAGATGCAGATACCTCCCCACCCTTACACTTACACTTACACACATACACACACGTAAAATCCGTCTGTACGCAGGTGAAGATCCTTCCCTTTATGCAAGCTTTCCCTGACTGAATGGCTGTTTTTAAATGGATTCTTCTACCTTACTCCATTGAATGTGTTTTGATGTTGCTTATTTTTTTGGTATTGTATTCACTGATCTTTTTAGTACACTGTATATTCATTGTTACATACTGTCTTTTAATTGTTGTAAGCTATCTTGGGTCCTTTTTTAGGAGAAAGGCAGGTTAAAATATTTTAAACAAACAGTTCTCCCATAGCAGAATGAGAACTCCATTTTATATGGGGAACTGAGTATTATACCACTGGCAGCTGATCGGAGCTTAAAGTAGTACTGTATGAAGAACAACATGGTGTGTATTCATAAATGATACGTTTAAGATTGCAACCTGTGCACCCTTACCAAGGAATAAGCAATTTTGAATTCAGTATTAATTACTTTTGAGTAAGCATGCTTTACCTGTTCATGTTTGTAGCATCTCAACCTATACTTGATTCTTCAACAGTAATGTTTAATAAAAGGAATGTACTAGTTCAAAGGAACATAATTAGCAAATTGCGGGGGGGGGGGGGAGAACTCTTTCATTTACGACCAGGCTGTTTACAATATGAACATGCGTCTGCCTCTGTGTTTCTTTAATAATGCAACCGCCCAAACAGTACAAGCCACAACTTGAATTTATGTAACCAGATTTCAAGCCTTGGGCCACAACTGGCTATGTAAAGGTACAGAGAAAAATAATGTATTTATTTTCGTATTTTAATTAGTATGAATACTACTGTTTATGTTTTGTGAGCCACTTTGAAAACTAAATAAGTTGACAGTCTACATGATTAGCTAAATAGATATACATACTTTTTCAAGTTAGATTTTCATTAAGAGGGCTTTGAGACTGTCCGTTGAGTTGGAAGAAAACTGAGTCAATCATTTTTGAAACCCTCTCTGCTCAAAAAACACCCACGGTAGTTAGCTGCTACTTTTATACTTACAGATATGCTTGCATCTGAACAATGCCAAGTCAGCACTTACAAAACCTAGTGCAGAACACAGTCTACCACAAACAGATGTTAATAGCAAACAGTATTATTTGACTTACGAGCTCTTGGAGACAGGGTGTTTGATTTTGTGAAATGTACCTGACACCCATAAAATTCCATTCCCCCCCCCCAATTATCCTGATGCCACCACAATTCTTGTTTGTTTATAATACCAATATGCCACTTTTCTCCTAAAAGAATCCAAGGTGGCTTACAGTATTGAAAGAAACAATATTAAAAGCTAAAACCATAAAATTGTTACAATATTAAAAAAGAACAAATATATTAAAACTTGTAAATAAAAGCAGTATTAAAAAAATCATTACAAACCACAGAAATACAATAGTCCCTTTAAGAAAAACTCTTTTTAACCCCTCATTAAAGAAGGCCTGAAAAGAAAGGTTTGCTGAAGGACAGCAAAAGCAGGGTCAACCTCACCTTCTGTGGAAGGACGTTCCAGAGTCTGGGACTAGCCTGACTTCCCGTGTCCCCATCAAACTCACCTGTGAAGGCAGTGAGACTGAGATACAGTGGTGCCTCACTTAATGATTGCCTTGTTAAACGACAAAACCGCTATATGATGACTGTTTTGCGATCGCTTTTGCTTTGGGAACCAATTTTTGGCTAGACAATGTTTTTAAAAACAGCTGATCGGCAGCTTCAAAATGGCCACCCACTGTATAAAATGGCTCCCGCTGTGTTTATGGACGGATCCCTCGCTTTACAGGCACTGAAAATGGCCACCCCCATGGAGGATCTTCACTGGACGGTGAGTTTTCAGCCCACTGGAACGCATTGAGTGGGTTTTCAATGTGTTTCAATGGGATTTTTATTTCGCTTAACAAGGATTTCGCTCTACTGCGATTTCGCTGGAATGGATTATCCTCGTTAAGCGAGGCACCACTGTACAGGCATCTCCTGATGATCTTAATATCCCGACAGGCTCATAAAGGGAGATAAGAGTCTTTTAGAAACTTGGACCCAAGCCATTTCAGGCTTTACAGGTTAAAATCAGCACTCTGAATTAAGTCTGGAAGTGGACTGGCAGTCAGTGGAGCTGCTGTAACAAGGGAGTTATGTGATCCCTATAACCAACCCCAGTTAACAATCTGGCTGCAACATTTTGGACCCACTGAAGTTCCTGAACACTTTCCGTGGGCAGGTTCACATAGAGCATGTTACAATAATCCAACTAAGGATACAATTAAGGCATGTGTTGCTATGGCCCAATCAGACATTGCCAGGAATAAGCGTAGCTCACAAACTAGTTTTAACTGTGCAGACACTGCTGGCCACTGCTAAAACCTGGCCATTCAGTCTCAGGGACAAATCCAGGAGCACACCTAAGCTGCACACCTGCATTTTCAGGGGAAGTGTAACACTATCCAACACAGACTGAATCCCTATTCCCTGATCTGCCTTTCACATGGCCAGAAGCAACGCTGTCTTGTCCAAATTAAGTCTCTGTTTATTCACCCTTACACAGTGGTCTAGAATTGAAACAGTTTCCTCAGATTTATGTGGGAAGGAGAGATAGAGTTAGATGTCATCCTCATAGTGGTGAGAGCAAGCCCCAAGACTCTGTACAACCTCTCCCAGTGGTTTCATGGCATGGGGGACAAAACAGAACCCAGAGAGACACCATGTAGGCCAAAAGCCAAAGTTTCAGGCAGGAGTCCTCCAACACCACCTTCTGAGTTCTCACTTCCAGGAAGGACTGGAGCCACTGTAAAAAGGTGCCTCCAAGTGGCATTGAAAGGAAGCGAGGCCCAAATGATGCTATGATCTATGGCAGTGGTCCCCAACCTTTTTCCCCACTGCGGCCCGTTGGGGGGGAGGTGGCACGCTTGCAGAGGACTTGTGTGCATGCATGTCGTGGCACTCACGGGGGCCGCTCGCATGCATGCGCACTACTCACTTGCAGCGGATGGAGCGCGCTTGTGTGCAGCGGCGCTCGTGGGGGCGCTGGCGTGCTGTGCGCTCGAAGGGGCCAGAGGGTGCTTGCATGCACAGGGGCAGGAGATCTGTGTCTGTGGCCCAGTCCTGCCCAGGCCACAGACCACCGCCAGGTCGCAAACTGAGGTTTTGGGACCCCTGGTCTATGGTATCAACTGAGAGATCCAGAAGAACAAAAAGGGGTATAGCTCTCCCTTTCCAGTTCCTGGCACAGATCATCCACAGATCATCAACCAAAGCAGTCTCCATTCCATAACCAGGCCTGAAGCCAGACTGAAATAAATCTAGAAAATCCCTGAAGCTGAGAAGCCATAACCTACTCCAGCACCTTGCCCAAGAATAGAACATCAGAGACTGGCCATTAATTATGCAATCCCGTGGGATCCTCCCTAAGGTCCTTTACCTCCTCTGACTTGAGCTAATATTCCTTCAACCTTATATTTCTATTCTTAGGGTTGCTTCTCCTTCCCCCTCACACCTCTCCTCTCATCCTTCCATATTCTCGTCTCTCTGTCTTGCCTTTGTTATCTAGAGACAAAAGGGCCACCATTGCTCCTGACACTTCCAACTTAGTCGGTCGGAACTAGGACGACTCTCTCCTCTCCTACCCCAAGTATATTTCTGTATTAAATACAGTACAAGCTTTCTTATTTTCTTAGAAATAAGTGCAGATGTGATTCCTTTACAATGGGTGGAAATGTGCTGAGTAAATACTCTTCTCAAAGGGCTGAATCCATAAACTAATGTTGCTTCAGTGCCACTGTGTGTGTCCTCTTAACAAAATGCTGTTATCATCTTCCTTTCTAATGAGAAGCTTGGTTGGGACAGAACCAACCAAATGTAAAAAGAGAGATGTGCGATTCCATTCACTAGCACACCTTCTAATGAGGTCACTGGAGCCACAAGATGGAATAGGAAGGGCAAGAATATTGTTATCATATAACCCAATATGGTTCTTGCACTATTCACAGCTAAACACACAAACAGAGATCTATTTGTCAAATAAGGCAGATCTCTTGGTAAGTATGATTAGTATAGAGCCAAATGTGTTCTACAGAATCCTCTTCAGACATTCATGTGTCCAACCGGCCTCCAGAGGTTGGTGACATTGGGGCGCAGAACTTATGTGCATGCCCATGTTCATTTATATACCACCTCATTACTGCAAGCAGTACATTAACACAAAGTTAAAACTCACAAAAGCATAATACACAATAATATAAAACATGATACCAAAAAAATATGACAGCAATGCAAGAGGCAATAATTAAACCACAGATATGAACGACCCTGTAAAAAAATCTGAAATTGATTAAAACCAATTTAAAAGGCAGCTTTAAATAATTTGGTCTTTACCATCCTTAGAAACTCAAGGTGGGAAAAGGCCTGTCAGCATTTTATTCCAGATACTAGAGGTCACATTTGAAAAGGCACAATTCCTCATATTCATCTTTTTGGCCTCTCTCAGCTTTTAACAACGTGGATAGGGAGGACTGGGTAGGATGGATAGGTGATTTCTGGGAGAGACATTTGACATGTATGGGGGTCCTAAAACATTCAAGGCTTTATAACCAGCGTTCTTGAATTAAGCAAGGAAACTGACAGGAAGCCAATGAAGGTACACCAAGACTAGGTGTCATCAGAATACTGGTGACAGCAAACTCCAAATCTCAGTATGACTTCTCCCAGTGGCTTCATATAAATGTTAAAGAGCACTGATGAGGCAGTACAGGCAACGATCGTGGCATTGGAGAGTGGGATCTTGTTTGTGTGAAGCACACACTGCTTAAACGGCTCTGGAGGGGCCATAAAAGAAGCAGGAAAAAGGGAAAGGGAAGGGGAGAAGGGAAAGGAAGTTGGAAAGAGGCAAAAACTCGAGATAGTATAAAAGGAAGATAAACTCACAAGGGAACGTCAAAAGAAAGAATTGGCCATAAGGCACAATAGAAGATGATTTTCAAAATCGAAAGTACAGCAATAGCTTGTCGAAAGGTCTGGCCTGAGCGGTGGCTAAAAGGAGCTAAGGAGGTCTTTGACGGACGGAGCATGCGCTCCATGAGGGAACGTCCCACTAATTACATATCTTTAAACTCTAGAAGTTTCTGAGAGGTCCTGCACAGCCACAGTATAACCCAATTGTGTGCATTCACAGAGACTATGAAGAAGAACATAGTGATCTAGTTCAAAACAATGGAAACACTCCCATTGAAAGATAAATACAGACCATGGGACCGCTGGAAAAAATGTATCGGTACAACATGGGGATGAAAAGAATCAACATAACTCGGGTTCTTTTCTCACATGTGACTGAGCCCTTTGTTTCATCCTACAACAAAAGCCCACCTCTCATTGTACATATCTTTCAACCAATTAAAAAAATCTAAATTAAAAAGAACAATTTATCAGATCAGAAAATGCCAATGCTGCAAAGCTAGTAAGAACCATCAGCAGCAAGCTATTTGTGGTACAGTTAAAATAGCCAAATTAATTTATCAAATTCTCCCCAAAATTTTGCTAAAATTCATAAAGAGCAAACTTTAACAACCTATTTTTAGGAGATAGTTTCCAAATTCAAGTTCCATTTATGTCCACCAGCAATATCTGTAATGTGTAAGTAGAACTTATAAAACCATCCTGAGATTATTTCACGATTGCCTTTGCACAATAACCCTGAGATCCATCCACTGGAACACAATACAAGTGACACACAGTTAGAATTAAAGACTTCTAAGCTTAATGTTTTCTTTTAAGTGCCAGAACAAAAGAGATCTCACAACTTCCTCCACATTAATAGCTCAATCCTGAGCTACTCCATACTTTCTACATTCAGTAATATGAGTTAGACACAGGTTGGTAGTATTAAACAACTAGAAGTCAGTAACTTGCCAGTCTACTTGTAACTTCAAGTTACTCAGAGCTCTACCAATAGTGTCTTCCATATCAGCAAGGCGCATTCTGAGTAGACAATAACTTCTATATACAATTGAGACTCAACCTCGTTAAAGCAATTGACTAGGAACTGCTATTAAATAAACGAAGAGTTTTCATTTTCATAATTGCTTGCACTTGCACCTCAGGACGTGTGCAAAGCACCTTTCTCTCTGAGAAAACAACACAAAACTTTACTTAAAGACATCCAAACAAAATTGATTCTATGCAATCAATTCTATGTTTTTCTTTCTGGGAACAGATTTTTGAAACATGCTGATTCAAATTTAACTTGTGGTCTGTTAAGACTCCAAGGTCCTTTTCGTATTTACTGCTGTCGATCAAAGTTTCACTACATTCAGTCCCAGCTAGTAATTCAATGAAAGACCACCTAACAGTTGGCATTTGCTGTATAGGGCTAGACTTAAAAAATAACAATTTGATTCACTACAAGACAGCTTCCTATGTTTGTAGCTCTGTGGCTCTATATTTAAGCATTCCTCTGTACTTTGCTGCAGCTTTCACAAAATGTGGTCTCATCTGGACACAGTACCTCAGGTAAGGTCTAGCCTTGCAGTTGGAAAAAAAAGTACAGTATGTACTGTGATCCCACCCATCCATCTTAATTCCTTGACATGAATTTGAATTGCAAAACTGAAATGCACACAATGGCTGAAATCTAGTAGTAAGTTGCTACTAGAGTAAGCTCACTGAATCAGTGAAATCTGATGAGTCAACTCCTCTGTAAGTTCTACTGATTCAACTGACCTACTCTAGTTGCAACTTTATACTGATTTCAGCCATTCTCTCAAAATAGCAAGTCCTTTATTCCTTGTTATTTTAATCCAAAATATATTTTATGAGTGATGTCAAGTTCCATTATTATTATCGTTAATATAATTATCATTATTATACTATTTCTGTTACTATTTGCAACCAATATATTTGTAATTTCTCTTACTAATAACAGAGAAGTTGTTAAGATTTAAAACCTGAACAACACTGTTGTTTTCATCCAAATAATAATTGTACATAGTAAAATAAATAACAAGTCCAATTTTTGTTCGGAAGTCTTTCTTCAGACTAGAAAATCCAGACCTGTATATAACAGTTCTTACTGCACCTAAGACAAGACTTCAGATTGGCAGGGATCAATATAGTTGTGTTTCTCATACAGAATGGGACAGGATGAGAGGCCATTGCTCATCTATGCTACTCAGTTTCTGGTACTCAAGGTAATTTCTGGATTTGAAATTCTTTCATTTTTAACCAGTGTTGCATAAGGCTCTGACTGATGTGTCTTGGTGATCTAGGTTTTTTAAAGGTAGATTCCATAGGTAATATCCAGAAGCAGCTATCATGTTCTCAAGACTCACAAAGAGAGTATGGCTTAATAAGAAGCTGACGGCATACACCAAGATCCAGGTCTATAGAGCCTGTGTCCTGAGTACAGTCCTGTACTGCAGTGAGTCCTGGACCCTTCATGCACGGCAGGAGAGAAAGCTGAACACGTTCCATATGTGTTGCCTCCGACGGATTTTTGGCATCACCTGGCAGGACAAAGTTCCAAATAGAGTAGTCCTAGATCGAGCTGGAATTTTTAGCATGTATTCATTACTGAAACAGCAACATCTACGTTGGCTCGGGCATGTTGTAAGAATGGCTGATGGTCGGATTCCAAATGATATTCTGTATGGAGAATTAGTGCAGGGAAATCGTCCCAGAGGGAGACCACAGCTGCGATACAAGGATATCTGCAAGTGGGATCTGAAGGCCTTGGAAATGGATCTCAACAGATGGGAAACCCTGACATCTGAGCGTTCAGCCTGGAGGCAGGCGGTGCATCACGGCCTCTCCCAATTTGAAGAGACCCCTGCCAAGCAGGCCAAGGCAAAGTGGCAGTCACGAAAGCAGCAAAGTCAGGGAGCTAGACAGGGTACAGATTGTATTTGTCCTCAGTGTGGAAGGGATTGTCACTCAAATTGGCCTTCTCAGCCACACTAGACGCTGTTCCAAGTCCTCCATGCAGAGCACGATGCCATAGTCTCTCGAGACTGAAGGATGCCTATGATCCAGTAGTAAGTCACAACTAGGTAGGCCCTCTGAATACATGGAACTTATATAAATGTTGACTACCAAATCCCCACTGATCACTTATCACTGGATTTCAGCCAATACGTCTAAAATCTTTTCACATGTCCTTTAAAGTGGCCACTCTCAAAGAAGACCACACCGCCCTTGAAGGGGAGCCTTGGAACGTTTAAAGGGAGCCACAGACTGGAAACAATTTTTCACATACCACCTTATAAGGTTCCTTAACGTACAATATATACAATCCTGATTCAGCTTATATTTCTTTCATATTGTGTTTATGGCCATGGCCAAAAAAAGGTTGAGAATGGCCGCTTTAGAGTAATATATGATCTAGCTAGATTCTTATTTATGTGGGTTGTAAGTATTATTATAACCATTGTTGCACAAGAAGCTAAGAGACAGCATCTACCAAGGGCTCTAGAGGAAGTTCAAGGGTGAAGTAACAGGACAAAAGGAGAGAGCAATAAAACGTACCTTTTTTGGACTACAATCTTCTAAATACTTTAACTAGGGCAGCCAGTAGCAAAAAAGATTTGGAGAAAAGCAATCCAAACGAATAACTTTTCCAAATTCTTCTACGAACAGCCTGCTCACCGTTCATTCTTAGGACGACATCAGATCTTGCCTTCCTGATTTATTACACGAACACGTTACTTCCATCCTATGTGGTGCTGCTGCCATATGAGGTCTCTGTCCCTGTATTGCGGGATGATGGAGGGGGGCAGGTCATTTGAGCACGTAGGTTGGCAGGAAATCACCAAATTTCTCACAATATGCTGTTGGCACATGACGGTTAACACAAGGAACAACTGAAATAGTTTCCCAGGCTGGGATTACAAAACTCACATCAATTCTGAATCTGCTAATTAAATAGATGAGCACCTTTAGGCCACTTATTTTGTACCTTTAAACATCTATAGTATACAGTCAACCCTCAACTTGCAAACTTAATCCGTTCCGGAAGGAAGTTTGTAAGTCGAAAAGTTTGTAAGTCGAATCAGCATTTCCCATAGGAATGCACTGAAAACCAATTAATCCATTCTAGCTGTTTTTTGTTCTTAGGTCGAGGGGCAGTTTGTAACTCAAATCATTAGTTCCCATAGGAACTAATGCAAAGCCGGTTAATGCGTTCCTACCACTGGGGCAGATTTTTTTTCTTTCTTTTTCCTTTTAACTTAAGATGGCTTAGGTTAAAAAAAAGGAAAGAAAAGAGGGAGGGAAGGAGGGAACAGACACCTTTTCAACAGAACACCTTAAAAAGCACCTTTTCAGCCAAGACAAGCACCTTTGGGGAAAACCAAGCACCTTTCAGACAACAGATCATGTTGAAAAGCACCTTTTCAATCAAGACAAGCCAAGACGCATTTTCCCCCCATTCGTAACTCGAATCTGAGTTTGTAAGTCAAGTCAATATTTTCCTATGAGAGCAGTTTATAAGTCGAAATGTTTGTAACTAGGGCTGTTCGTAAGTCGAGGGTTGATTGTGTAGCAGCTTTGAAAGAATGACAAAGGAAAGTTCACACTGAAGGTCCTTCTAAGCTAGGGCATATGAAAATACTTTTAAGACAATCACTGAAACGTGATCCAGTGGTGTGACCTCCAACGGTGATTTTCAGATATTGCTTCCCCGCTGCCCATCCCAAAGGCTCCCAAAGACTTCACCGAGGAGCCCTAGGGAGCCTTGGAACCCAAATGGAGTCAAGGGATCGGAAGTTTTACATTAAATTAAAATACAGTATAGATGAATGGCACCAGGTGATGACACTGGCACAATCTGCATAGCACAACTGCATCAACTGGAGTTCAACTGGTAAGTCCCAGAATCTCTCAGCCCACATGACAAGTAGATAAGGAATGACAGTTCAAAAAAACTATTTCTGGGAGTTGTAGTCTAAGACATTTTTCCAAGCTTTGATACACCAGCATCACTGTGGCCCAACAGTGGCCTCCAGAAAGCTTACAAACAGGAGATGACTGCTTTGTTCTGCTGCTGCTGCTCCCAGGGAAAATGGCACAGTAGTGCCTCGCTTGACGAGGATAATCCGTTCCAGCAAAATTGCTGTAGAATGAAATTGTCGTCAAGCGAAAGTAAAAAACCCATTGAAATGCACTGAAAACCGGTTCAATGCGTTCCAATGGGCAAAATACTTCAGCGTCCAGTGAAGATCCTCCATAGGGCGGCCATTTTCCACTGCCTGTATAGCGAGAAATCCGTCCTAAAACACAGCGTGAAGCCATTTTGAAAACCCGACAATCAGCTGTTTTGATCGTCATTAAGCGAAAAATCGGTTCCCGAAGCAGGGAACCGATCGCCGTTAAACCAAAAAAAACCCTCATACTCATCGTTAAGCGATTTCCTCGTCTAACGAAGTAATCGTCAAGTGGGGCACCACTGTACTGTGAAGCACACCACCATGAATCCTAGATTTCTTACAGGGAGCATTTTAATGAATTAACAATTTTTACTACTCTTTTATCAGCTAGCAAGTCAGGTAGTGTTATTACAACAGAGATGACCCAGGGAAGCATCTCCACCAATGGTAGACTGAAACACAAGATGCTGCCGAGATACAACAGAAGATACAAGTCTCCAGTTTTTCCTCCAAAAGTCCTCAAAAGTTTATACTTGCCTCCTGCAGAACTTGCTACTTGAGTAAGGATGCCAGGCCAGACAGGTACACAAACACCTCAACTCTGCACTAACATCTGCAGCCATTCAGAATTACTCCACCAACAGTCAATACTCTTTATAGTAAACATTACAAACCACACCTTTAAAAAGTAGCAGCTTGGCTACAAGTCTGGAAACCTGGACCACAGTGCCCTTAAACTAATTTCCGAAACTTGGATCAAATAGACAAGGGCTGTCCCGATATAACCACTGACAGACTTTGTTAGAAAGCTGAAAGTACAAAAATTTTAACCACAGCCCTGGGGTGATCAGAGAAAGCTCACTCAATCAATTATGTCTAACTGTGAGACAGAAGGCCAGAGGGATGCCCCACTTGCTGGAGAGCCATCCCTCCCCCACAGCAAGAATAAGTAGGAGAGTCCCCAGCCAGCACCTGAACCTACAACAGAAGCTCAGCAAGGGACAGAAATAGGGGAGTTGACTGAGAACTTGCAGGGTGTGACAATGAAAGAGGTCCAGGAGGAAAAGGCAGCAAAAGGGAGGGAAAAGAGGGTGGAGCTTGAGGCAGGAACAGGAGAGGTGAAAAAGGAAAGAGAGCCAGTTGCCAGCAGGCTGGGAATGGGTGTGGATGGAGGAACCCTGGACAGGATGATGGGAGAGGCTGAGAGTGCCTAAAGAGGAGGCGGATTAAGAAGAAGGGAGATTCCCCCCGGACCCTCTTATTGGGGAAAAGCCAAGGTGAGAGAGTAGAGGAGGAGGTTGAGAGAAGAGAAAGAAAGAGTAGAGAGAGAAAGGAGAGAGAGGCTACAATGGAGAATAAGAGAGATGAGGAAGAAGTACTACAGGAAGGACCCTGGGAGGATCAAGACACCACCCCCCCAGAGGCGAGCCCTGTGGAATGGCGATCGGGATGACGAGACCGTGCCCTTGCTGGAAGATTCGATGGGGCAGACAGTGAGAGACTGGATCCCTGCTGATTTACCAGGACAATGGAACAATAGTTATGGCAACCCGTTCCTGTTAGAAGATTGGAGACGTCTTCCGGACCCGTTGGCGGAAGGAGAAGAGACTCATAATCATGTCACAGACATTTGTTCATTGTTAAATGCACCAATAAATCTTTCGCCTGTTTTGAAGCAACAAAACTCTACTGATTTCTTTGGACCGAAAGAGGAGCCTAAAGTCAAACCCTCACATATTGGCGCCCAGCGCAGGGGGCCTTTGACATTGGGAGGCCCTACAGAAGACTAGCTCTGCAAAGTAACAGAAGGACAAGAAATTCTGATAAAACAAGTAGAAGATCAACAGCAATTACTGATTAACCAATTAACACAAACATGCCTGGCTACACCGTTACTGTCAGGGACGACGCAACAGAAAATGCTGATAGTAAGGCAACCGCCCATAAAAATACAAAAGATGGGACCACACGATGACCCAGCGCGTTCCTCAACACGTTTGAAAGATTAGCAGCAACAGCACAATGGCCAAAAGAGCACTGGGCATTGATCCTCACACCATATTTGACGGGACTACACAAGAAATAATGGACACACTAAACCCAACAGAAAGTCAAAACAGCGATTTTAAACACATTGAACTTGAATGAAGAAGCATACCGGAGGTGGTTTAGGGATCTACGACAATGACCAGGTATCCATCCCAGAACCCTAGCACAGAAAATGAGGGTCAACGCCACGAGGTGGGTGCAACCCACAGGAAAGATAGCTGATCAAGTATTAGAGATTGTGATTATGGAACAACTTATATTTATGTTAGGATCAGGTCCCAGAAACTGGGTGATGAAAAACCCACCAACCTAGAAGTTGCTATAACCCTGTTGGAAGACTATTTAGGAGAGGAAGAACCGTGGTTTAACAGAGGAATGACACTATGGGAACGCCTCTCCCCAAGGTTGCTAAGCTGTTATCTGTTGTAGTGAAGAGCACATTCTGCTAGTGGATGCAGCTGCTTCTGACGAGGGTGGTGGTGGCTGCCCATTCTTCCTCTTTCCCATAGAGTCATGGAGCATAACTTCAAAGCCTTTCTTCAGCCAATCCTAATTGGCATTATGCAACCAGTGCCCTATCTGTATACCATCAACAATCTGTAAGCTTGTTAAGGTTAATAAAAAGGATCCCTCCTTGGGGCGTCGCCCAGGACAGGCAGGAAGACTCTGCTGGCGGACATCTCTGTGTGTCGATGCTCTTCATTAACTTCTCTCTCTAAAGTTGATTGCTTTCTTAATTATTTGTGATCACCCACTTTCTTCTTCCATGATCACTACATGACGCAGTTAGAAAAACCCAAAGGCAAAGACAAGATGGCCAACACACCAGGGAGCAAGAATGAGAGAGGACCGAACCCCCAAGGGTACTGGAAAACCTGACCGGACCAGACAGAATTCATCAACCTGACGGGTAGCAGTCCCACAATCATGGAGGAACCAAGTCAGGTACAACAACCCGCCACCTGGGCTACACTGAAAGAACATATGGTCTCATGTTATGGTTGCGGGCAGTTTGGGCACATTAAGAAATACTGTCCAACGGAAGAATGTGTGTAGGCAAACATATATGCCCTCACGGCTAAGGTTGGTACAGACGATCATCCGGGCTGGGTAGTAAAAGCAAACGTGGAGTATGGAAAGGGGCGCTCATTGATACCGGGTGTAGCAAGACCTTTATAAGAGACCTGCAGGGGGAGAATCTAACTGAACATATGTTTATCAAATGTGTCCATGGGGATGTCAAACCTTATGGAGTGATAGTAGGCCAAATTGAGATAGGTGACCAGATGAGAGAGATGGAAGTCAGGGTGATACCCAGGTTGGGGAGATAAATGCTATTAAGAAGAGACTGGCCAGGAGTAGAAGAACTAACCCAAACAATAGTTGAGGAGTACAATGGGGAAGCGGAAAATTGTATGTTAGAAGAAGAAATGTCCAGGGATAAACTGAGAAACTGGCAGCAAGATGATATCAGACTGAAAATGATCCAGCTAAAGGCGGTTCCGGAGGGAACTACACAAGAGGGAGAAGTAAAAATTGAAATGAGGGATGGAGTGCTGTACTGTGTAAGCAAAACAGACCTTGGGGAAGAAACCCAGCTAGTAATACCTGAGAGACTTAAAGGACTGATGTTAGACTGGCCCATTATGTGCCACTAGCAGGACACTTGGCAGTATAAAAAACATTGGTGAGAGTGCGGCAGAGGTTCTTTTGGCCACTCATGGCCAAGGAAATACAGTAGAGGACTATTGCCAGTCTTGTCCTGAGTGCCAAATCACGCAACCGAAGCCTCAACCTGGGGGGGGGGGAGTTAATACCGATGGGTGTGGATGGAGGACCTCTGGCCAGGATGCTGGGAGAGGCTGACAGTGCCTAAAGAGGAGGCGGATTACTGAAGAAGGTAGATTCGCCCCAAACCCTCTTATTGGGGAGAAGCCGAGGCAAGAGAGTGGAGGAGGAGGAGGTTGAGAGAAGAGGAGAGAGAGAAAGGAGAGAGACAGGAGAATAAGAGAAATAAGGAAGAAGAACTACAGAGAGGACTGGGAGGATGGAGACCTCAAGAGACAAACCCTGTGGAACGGCAATCGGGATGACGAGATCGTGCCCTTGCTGGAAGGTTCGACAGGGCAGACCGCGAGAGACTGGGTCCCTGCTGATTTACCGGGACCATGGAACAATAGTTATGGCAACCCATTCCTGTTTGAAGATTGGAGACCCCTTCCAGGGGCTTGTTTATTGTTAAATGCACCAATAAATCTTTCACCTGTTTTGATGCAACAAAATCTACTGATTTCTTTGGACCGCAAGAGGAGCCTAAAGTCGAACCCTCACACTAAGCCAATTAAAACAAACATTTATAGTGAGTACATTTGAAAACAAAATATCTGAAAGAAAAAGTCTCACTTTTAATTGGCTGGACTCTGGCCGAACACCTCCAGTGTGCAAGGAAACAACAAACAGCTCTTCCAGCATGGAAGCCCAGTGTTGTATTTTAGTGTCTGTACTAAAAAATAATTAACTGGTTTTATTTTATTTTATGCCGAACAAATTAATCAGGGACCATTTTTCCCCAGCAACCGTAAAGTCTATGATCAAATAGCTAGGCAAAGTTTCAGCATCCGTAAATACCTGCTGCCCTGAATCCTGCAGGAGCCAAATTTACACACGTACAACAGATTCACTCCCTAAAACACGTAAAACGATCCGGAGTCAGGCTCTTACTTAATCGAGGCATCCAATGCGAATATTAACATGGCACATCTCCCACGTCAGCTTTTATTTAAAATGAAAGGGGGAGGGGGGAGCTCGATCGTATTATTTCCTCGATTTTTAGGGACAGAGTCTGACTCATCTCCCTGTGTGTGTGTGTGTGTGTGTGTGTGTGTGTGTGTGTGTGTGTGTGTGTGTGTGTGTGTGTGTGTGTGTGTGTGTGTGTGTGTGTGTGTGTGTGTGTGTGTGCGGGTGTGTGCGGGTGTGCTGCGCTGCATCCATCTTACTTTAAGTGTCTCTTCGCTTTTGCCTTCGAATAAGCAGCACCCGCAGACGCCATGAGGAAACAGCATGGGCGGACGGGCTTAGGGAGTGGCCAAGATGCAAATCTCTCGCTTTCCAATTTCCCACCGACTCCAGGCAGGGATGGCAGCGTGTCCTCGAGTGTCAGATCCACGCGTATGGAAACTTAAAACTTGCCAAACCCGAACGCTCCCTCGGAGCTGCAGGCAGGCACGCGTGCACTATATTTAACATCTCAATCTCCCCTCCCCTCCCCTCCCCCCCAGTGCGTGTGCGTTTTAAGTGTTGCAACGTAAGGCGTTTGCCTGGGTTCGATTTCCATCTGAACACCCCGTTAACGCCTCGCACCTTCAAAGCAGACACCCAGCAGCCGAGATAATTTTAAACAGTTATGCATATATATATTTTTGAACAGTTATGCATATAGTTAATATATATATGAAAACCCCAATAATCGGCAAGCGCTCTGCTCTTTTCCCGCTGAGATATGTCGCAGCAGGAGGGAGGAGGCAGGGAGGGCCTCGCCTACTCAGTCCATACCGAAAGTGAGTGAACTGCAAACTTAGAAAAAAAAGTTGTGCCTGCAGCTTCATGCAAGAATGGAAGTAGTGAAACGTTTGCCTACCTGGTGCAGGACGGGAACAAGTGCATGCAAGATCCAAGAAAAGTGTAAAGTCTACCCCCCCCTTTTTTTTTACACCAAGGGGGCAACTTCGAATTTAATTTATCACAGTCCTGCTATTTACTCGCGTCCTACTTTGCATGCAAGAATCACTCATCCTGTAAACAAAGATCGCTCCGCCAGGAAACATACGCACCCCGCCTCATCCTTTCTGTAAACCCCCCCCCCCTCTGTGCACTGTACCCTACTCTCAGAGACTGGACGGAGGTGGGGGAGACGCAGGCGAAGAGGCGGGCAATCCAATCCTAAACCACGCCAGGAAAGGCTGGAGGTGGCTGGACTTACCTTGCGCAGGAAATCCCATGCATGCCTCCGACAAGGGGGCTCCACACCCCCAACCCCCCGGTGCAAAACCTCCGGGTCAGGAAAACGCTGTCAAATTGTTTTTTCGTGCAGATTGGGGGGTGGGGGGAGAGAAAAGCAGAAGCAAAAAGGGGAGGAGGCTGGAAGAGAAAAATCGGATCCCTCCGCCGCCGAAATGGGTCTGGTCCTGAATTTGCAAACCAGGAAGTAAGGTGTCAGCAGCAGCAGTAGTTACACCAGCAGGAGAAGCAGCCAGAGAGCCTCTGTCACTGGGGGTCTCCTGGATTCCTTTAGATCGACTGGGAGATCCCTGAAGATAACCTAGGGGGAACGTGGATCGCCCCGTTTGTGTTCTTATTTTTTTTCCCTTATCCCCCAAAGCTGCAGATTTGCTACACGTCACGGAACACACACACACACCACCGGCAAATACCTCTCCGATCTGCTGGCAACTGCTTTGGAGGCGGCCAAGGAGCGACTGCATTCGCTTCGGGGCAAGGCGAACCCTGGGCTGGCCGCGCTTCTGAACTGGGCATGCGGGGCGAGCAGCGCGTGCCTGGGTGGCCTTTCCTACCTGGGCGCCTCGTCCCTCGGGTTTAACGAAGTGGGACGGGGGGGGGGGGCAAGGTCGGTGACATTTCTGCAAAGGAGTGTGGATAAGGCGCGGAGGGGGGGGGCTGCGGCCGTGCCCTTAAACCATCCCGCAGGAAGACCCCACACGGAGCCCGATCCTGTGCATGTCTTACACGGGGGTGGGGGGGAAGCCTGCCCGCTTTCGCCCTCCCGAACCCTTGCATTCTTGAAGACGGAGGGGAAGGAGTCTCCAGGCAGCCATCCTGCACACCTTTATTTGAGAGTCAATCCGGAGCCAGGCTTGACTTCCAGATAAACGTGCAGGAGAAGATCGGGGGTATATAGGAGGGCCTCCCCTGGGTAAAGAGTTCAGGGCTTGGCCTTTTGACTTGCCTCCCTCGCAGGGAGAGAGACGGGCGAGCCGTAAAAAGGGCGCCGCTTCGTAGGAGGAGGGTGTGGGCTAATCATGGCACACCGCACGTCTTTCTACCACGCCATGACTGCAAAAAAAACGTGGGGAGGAAGAGGGGGCGGCGGCGGCGGCGGGGGAACTCCTCCCGGGGAGCGCCCCCAGCTGGCTTTTGATTGGCCCCGGGGCTCCGACGGGAGCGCGCGCGCTGTACTGTCTCGCGCGCGCCCCCATTCGCCCGCTTTCGTTGGAAAAGAAACTTGCAATGGGGCGTCGCGCACGCGCGCGCGGGAGGAGGGGGGTGACGGCGTTCTCGCCCTTTGAAAGGGAAACCCCAGCAATTCGAAATCCCGTGGCGGGATTTGCGGGTCAAAGAAGCCGAGCCCTCCCCTCTGGGGGGGGCGGGGGGGGAAAAAGGCTTGGTATCGTCTATCGGGAAGGAAGACTGACTTTAGCCGACAGTGCTTGCCGATTTCGCCGAGGTTGCTGGCTCGCCTCCCCGGGCCGCCCGTAATAGGTTGTCCTCCAGGGCGAAATTGCAAGCGCCGGGGTCTTTTTTGGTGTGTGTGGGGGGGGGGGGCGGCGGCGAAGCCTTTGCCGGTGAGGGGGGGGCATCCACAAGGCTTGGGGAAAGTTTCCCTTTGAGTGTGTTACTGTTCCTCGGAGGCACAGGAGCCTCACAGGAAGGCTAAAGTTGGCGCTCGGTTGTGCTGCGGAAGCGCTGCAAAGTGGCTTTTGCGAGTCTAGAACCTGCTGCACACGACTAGTGGGGACATGGTTCTGTTTCCAATGTATATATTTATTACTAAATAATGTTTTTTGGGGGGGAAGGCGGCATAGAAATACATTATTTTTAATAAATCAATAGGTGGTTTCACAATAGCATTGCTTCAAATAGGGGACTTCACAACCACCTTGCAAATGAGGTGGTATGAGTTACTAGCTTGGAGTGTTTTTCTTATCTTTCCTGCCACAGCCCACGGCCCTTATCTCTTAGATGGGGAATGAGTGGCCTTCCAGACGTTGGATTCCACCCATCCTCACTATGCTTGGTAAAGCTGATGGGATTTGTACTCCCCAAATCTTTAGTAGATTATGTGTTTTCCATTCGTGTTCCATACCTTATTTATTGATTGATTATTGATTTATTAGATTTATACCCCGCCTATCTGGACTACCAGTCCACTTTAGGCGGCTTCCAATACAAAACCGGACAATAAAACAGGCAAGTACATGCTAATACCTTGCTTGACTTCTGTGCAAGGTGAGAGCAGAGCTCACCTCCTTTGCTAGTCTGTTAACTAACCTGTGTGAAATTCTGCTGTCACATCTGGAAAGCCCACATCAAAAACCCTCTTCGCACTTCCATGTAAAATGCGTTGAAAGGGAGTCTGCACATGCCAGTGGAAGGCTTCTATGCATAACCTTGGTGCTTAAACTGTTTTCATCCCTCTTGCATTCAGGCAAGCACCTCAGTAGCACTTTGTGTTTTTCTAATTTAAACTGTTAGAATGGACTCCAGTTTTCTGAAGTTTCACAGAATTTCAGTGGTAACTTCTCCAGATTATGTAGGGATTATTGGCAGAGTGTTGAAATTTAATGGCTTTTAAAAATATGCAGTGGTTAAAATTCAGGCCCTACAGACCAGAATTAGCTTAAAGTCTCCCCTCAGTAGACCACCCTGTATTGCTTAGTTCTCCTCAGTTAGCACTTACTGTCCAAATAACTCATTCAGAGACACTACCCTGTTTCCCTTAAAATAAGACCTAACCTGAAAATAAGGCCTAGTGTGATTTTTCAGGATGATCATAATATAAACCCTACCCCCAAAATAAGCCCCAGTTTAGTGAAAGCCACCATTGTGCAGCAACCAGAAGAAGATGACATGACTATACTTGAATAAATGTAGATTGTTGTACATGAGAAAAATAAAAAACTCTGAAAATAAGCCCTAATGCATTTTTGGAGCAAAAAAAATACTGTAATATAAGACCCTATCTTATTTTCAGGGAAACACAGTAGATAAGAAACAAAATTAAAATGTTCCATTTACTCACAGTTCTGCAGATATCAAAATAAACAGCGTTCTGTAGAAAAACAGTGACTGGTTTGACTGGTTACATTAGCTGATTCAGTACATTTGTGACTGACTCACTACATGACTTGCTGACTGACTATGTTGCTCTGTCCGCAGACTGAATGAAAAGACAGAACTTTTTTTGGGCGGGGGGAAGGCGGCATAGAAATATTTTAAATAAATCAATAGCCTGCAGACAGTTGAGTAGACATCTGCTTCTCTCAGGCTGGACATACAGTAGGACCCCTGTATCCGCTGGACCAGTATCCACAGTTTCACTTATCCGTGGTCTGAAATTTTGAAAATGATTAAAAGAAAAGGGGGTAAAATAGAAATAAGTATTTTCACAATATATTTACCCAAACTGTCCACTGTAGGGAGCCTGAGACCATACTAAGTATTGTTATTGTTGAAGAATACACAGCATGGTCTCTGGCTTCCTTGGTTGGCCAGTTCTGGTGATACAGGTGAAAATACATATTCCTGGATTCTGCTCTTTTGCCATACTAGTTACTAGTATTTATCCATTCCGGATAAATCCTCGCTATCCGGAAACGTCGCTTTACGGGGCAGAAAACCCCATAGGGTTTTATGCGTTCCTATGGGGGATAAACTCACAATTTTAGCTGTTTAATGTGTTCCTATGGGGGATAAACTCACCGTTAAGCGAAGATTCCCCATCCGGCCGCCATTTTCGCCGCTTCAGTAAGTGAGGAATCGGTGCGAAAACGCTGCGGGCGGCCATTTTCTTCATCCAGTGGCCATTTTGGAACTGCCAATCAGCTGTTCTGCAAACATCGCAATGCGAAGATCGGTAAGCGAAACGCTTACCGATTATCGCAATGCGATGTTTTGCCTATTAAAACATCGCAATGCAATCGCAAAAGCGATCCCACAATCGGCATGGCTGTGCGGATTCGTCATTAAATGGTGCGCTGGTTATGCGAGGCACCACTGTAGTATTCACTATTATCCACAGTTTTCAGCATCCATGGGGGCTTGTAAACAATGCCCCACAGATATTGGGTTCGAACTGTGCTTTCTGATTCAGAAACTGTGTTTTCGAGTTCCAAAATCACTTGTATCAACAGTTCTACGTACATAGTATGTCATGCATTCCCATAAAGATTGCTTACTTACCAAAATGCTGAAATCAAGTCACGGCCAGCTGAACTCACACACCTGCTGAAACAAAAAGGGGAATGCACTATAAAATTATGCAGAAGATGAATAAAGTGGATAGAGGGAAGCTCTTTTCCCTCTCACGCAATACCAGAACCAGGGGACATCGATTCCAATCGAGTGTTGGGAGAGTGAAAACAGACGAAAGTATTTCTTGACCCGACGTGCTGTTAGTCTGTGGAACTACTTACCACAGAATGTAGTGATGACATCTGGCCTAGATGCCTTTAAAAGGGGATTGGACAGATTCCTGGAGGAAACGTCCATCGCAGGTTACAAGTCATGATGGGGATGTATAATCTCTGGGCTTAAAAGGAAGGTACTTCCAAAAACCAACTGCAGTGGACGGTATCAGGAGACATGTATCTAGTTGTCTCGTGTCCTGCCAGAGGCATCTGGTGGGGCCACTGTGAGATATAGGGAGCTTGACTAGATGGGCCCTTGGCCTGATCCAGCAGGGCTCTTCTTATACGTTCTTATGTTCTTAAAGAGCTCAAATTCCCAAAGCTTCCCAATATAACATCAATAATATAAGCGTATTCAGTAAAAGATTAATCATGTTGTACTTCCTGTCATTGCAAAATGTGATACATGTGATTGTGGAATTCATAGAATCAAAGTATTATAAAATAATTGAGATGGAAGGAGCATAGAAAGCCATGGTGTCCAACCCCCTGCTCAATGCAGTAATCCAAGTCAAAGCAGATCTGACACACGGTTGTCCAGTTTTCCCTTGAATGCCTCCAATGTGGGTGCACTCACCACCTGCCAAGGTCACTGGTTCCAATGTCATGCTGCTCTAACAGTTAAGATGTTTTTCTCTATCTTCAGCCTAAATCTGGCTTCCTGTAATTTGGGCCCATTATCATGTGTCCTGCAGTCTGGGGTGAGTGAGAACAGATCCTGCCCCACTTCAGTACAACTGCCTTTCAAGTATTTGAAAAGTGCTATCATATCTGCCCTCAGTCCCCTTTTTCTCAAGGGAAAACATTTGCAGCTCTTTCAACATTTCCTCAGAGGGCTTGGTTTCCTGTCCCCTGATCATCCTCAGGTGAGTAGAAACCATCATCCTGGACATGACTACAACAGAACTCTTCCAAATGTTGAAAGAGAAAACACCTTGCAGCCTGGTGGGAGAGGAGTGAGCAGAGTGGAAATCTGAATTAGCCCCAGGATAGACCTGCAAGGGGGGGGGGGGAAGTGAGGTGGGAGAGAAAAGAAAGAGAAGAGAGAAAGAGAAAGGGTAATTGTTGGGAATCCGGAAGAAGGGAAAACGAATCACGACCGCTGAGCAGAGGGGAAGACTGGGTCACTGGATTGGTCCATGGGAGGACCAGCCAAGAACAGGTATGCCTCGGTAGATGAGAAGGAAGACGCAGCAGGAAGCACGAGAGATTTCAGGGCTCCTAAATCATGCAAGGATGAGCACCGGTGCTAGTTTTGAATTAAAATGATATACACAGGGAACAACTACTACTACAACAACAAAAGGGAGCAGAATAGAATACAACTGATCAAGGAGGAAAGTAAATACAATTCTAAATATTTTAAAGGTGACAAATGTGTGGGGGAGTAGGCATGGAGCCATTGGAAGCGTTGCAGGTGTGCTCCTGTTCTCCCCTCAATTTTAGCCTTCCAGTGGACAAGCTGTGAATCCCTAGATAACTCTTTGTGACTCTTAGTATATCATGAGTAAGTTTGGAAAGTATGGAAAAAACTGCCAATTATTAAGACTCTGGGCAATAAATTAATACAGCAAGTGGCTGTGGTTTGCATGCCTGTATTTTCATGGTAGCTGATGTTGCAGGCAGGTGGCCCAACTGGCTTATTCCTGGGCCCTATATTTTAGGAAAATTCACATTGACCCATTTGGTGGAAGAACTTGCTTTGTAGCTAGACATTTACAAACCTAAACATGTAAGTTTAGGTTTGCAAGCAGTAAGCAGTTAGTTCCATTCAAATGAGCTGAATGGAACTTACTGGTGGGTGCAATTTAAGGACTAAACAACGACAAAAAAGCAGACACAGGACTGCCTTCACCCCCACGCCAACACCCACATAGTGTGCTTCTGGATTAGGCCTTTAGTACCACTGCAAACATCAGTCATGGACATGCAAATCTTAGCACAGGACAGGCTTTTGCCCTTCAAAGCATGAATATAGGAAGCTTCTCGGTGTGTCTAGTAAGCTCGCGGCAAATTCAGTGCCTTAGGCCCCAATGAAAACGAAAGAACACAACTGTGTCTCTCTCAAGCTGAAAGAAATAAAGGATTGCATTCATAGACACCTGAACCACTAGGCGCTCAGAGGCAGCCACTGCCTTCAATCAGCAGATTTTGCTGTATTTGTGTATTTTTGCCATATACGTATCCGTGGCATGGATTCACATGAATTATACTGAACGCTCATTTCCAAATCATTGCCATCTCCATTTCCTTGGTTGTGGCACTGGCGTGAGAGGTTGGACTGTAAGCTTCATTGAAGTGGTATATTTTTTCTCCAGTTGTATTCCTCAAGGAACTCTCCATGGAGTGCTCATGGTGATGATGAGGCTTGCCAGGTCTCAGAATGAGCTGCTGTTCCAGGAAATGGCTGGGCTCCCCTGAATCTCCAGGCCAGGCAGACAAATGTCAGGAGCAGTGGCAGAAGGGAAGGATCCAGTCTCTGTTGTTATGGGGTGGTCATAGTGTTTGGGTACCCAACTCCAAAACTCTCAGAATTGCACAAGGGCACACTGGCTTCCTTAGTCTGTCCAGCACAACACATAATATACTTGCTTAGGAGCTCAGGCAGGGAACCCAAAATACCCAGCTCACTCCCTCACACATGCACGGTGAAATAATATGTCTCCAATTCCTGTGACAGCACAAGGCCCCACACCAGGACTTCACCAAGACCCACCCCAGGCATTGGGCCCCAGATATTAGGGGATGAGGAAGATAATCCTGTGACAGCCCCTGACAAACAAGACAACACTTCAAAACCATTCAGGAAAAATACTTTTATTGTTTTTGGAAAAGAGGCTAAACTGGTATATCCTCAGCGGAGACGACAGCCTGGTTCAGCTCCAGCAGGAATCCTGCCTTCTGGTCCCTCGCATCTCCTTGGGGAAGAGGAAGCCTCGGGCTGTGCAAGAGAAAGAAAAAACAGCTAAGTGGGGAGCTCCTCCACGGCCGTTAACCGGCTTCAACCCAGGCGTATCCACCCACCATGGATGGATACGCCTCGCAACTTCATCTCAAAGTTCCGCCTGCCAACCGATTCACACATACACACACACACACCAGCCACCCACTGACACACACCTTCACTCCACCATCCATTCACACACACGCCCGGGCTTCCATCCACTGATATCCGCACAGCTTCCGTCAGCTGGTTTCAGGAGGCTAACGTCCACCGTCCACCGGCTTCATCCACCAACCTCTGCCGGCCTCCGCCTGGTGGCCTCAGCCACCTTTCCGCAGGCAGATCCCACTAGCTTCTGTCTGCTGACGTCCACCG
Source organism: Pogona vitticeps (assembly GCF_051106095.1). Lineage (NCBI taxonomy): Eukaryota > Metazoa > Chordata > Lepidosauria > Squamata > Agamidae > Pogona > Pogona vitticeps. The sequence goes on along the minus strand of NC_135783.1, from coordinate 27,398,094 downwards.
ACTTCTCCCCGGTCCATCGTGGACATCAGCCAGCTTCAAGCCCTCTTAGCAAGTTCAGAAGTGGCCTTGGGCAGAAGGGCTGGGTCCCCTGCAGCTCTGCTGCTGCTGTCTCTGCCCGACTGCCCTCCGGCCACTGCCTCCTGCCCTGCCCAGCAAGCCCCTTTTATATGCCACCAGAGAGGTGGAGCTCTGTGAGGTGACAAAGACCCAGGAGACTGGGGTTGGTTGGCAGCAGCTGCACCCTCAGGATTGGCTGAGTCCTGAAGATTATGTCAACAATCCCTCTGATCATGTGATTCACCCACAAACCTTGCATATTGCATGATATATATATATATTTTAATTTATTAATGGCCTTGTCACCAATCCCTCTGATTGTTAAATCTCCCCATGTTGGTCTTCTGACAGGATTCTAGGCTGGTGCCCCAAAACTTTATCTTCCATCGTTTGCACCATAAAGAACCTACCTAAGCCCTGAGTTAGGAAAAAAAATACAGAAATAAATAAATACATAAATACATAAATAAATAAATAAGGATGGGCACAGTCACACAATGCAGCCTTTGATCTTTTTTTTTATCGTTGTTGCCTCTTTTTGGACATTTTTTTCTGGCCCTTGCCATGAAAAAGATATTATAAGGAACCCGTTAGGAAATAACCTAAGTGTTTGAAACATATGCAGTGGTGCCTCACTTAGCGATGTTAATCCGTGCAGCAAAAATCGCTGCTATGCGATTTCATTACTAAGTGATTTTAAAAAGCCCATAGAAACACATTAAAATGCGTTTAATGTGTTCCTATGGGCTTAAAAACTCACCTTATGCGAAAATCCTCCATTGCGGCGGCCATTTTCAATACCTCTAAAGCGAGTCAAAACAGCGGGCAGCCATTTTGTTTACCCGGTGGCCATTTTGGAACCACCGATCAGCTGTGCGAAAATGGGGGCTTTGCCATGATCCCTTCCCCGCGATCATCGCAAAGCCCCCGCCGATCAGCTGTGCGAAAATGGGGATGATCATCGCAAAGCGAATTTTCCCCATAGGAGCCATCGCAAAGCGATCGCTCTTGCGATGGCGAAAAGTCCATCGCAAAGCGATTTCGTCGTAAAACGGAGCGATCACTATGCGAGCCACCACTGTACCTGTATTTTAATACCATCCCTGCACTATCAAAGATGCAACTGTGTTTCAAAGATGGTTGTGTCTGGTTTCGTATGTCTTTAAAATCCACATAATTTTGATCAGAAATAACATACCTTTTTGATCTACTCAAAATGCACTATAAAACAGTTAATCATTTTTGTGCGTATTCTACTAAGGTAATAGTTGCCTAATATTTCTTTTAAAAATACGTATTTAAATCCATGGTTTCATATTCTTTCCTTCTAGTGGCCCAAATAAGCCAGGTAAAGAGGTCAGTAGGTGTTGGCAGGTATTTTTCTTGAGATTCAAGACAGTTGTCCTTGAGTAGATGAGCATTTATTTATGCAATATATATTATCGAGCAAGAACATTTGTTACTGGAAGACCAGACAAAGTTCTACCTTAACCAGGGTCTGCGTTTGAACTGATTCACCTGCACCCATTTCAGCAAGAGCTCTAATACTCTTTCGATGCACTGTCTTATATGTTATTCCCACCGGAGAATCGAGACCGAAATTGTGTGGTAACGCTCCCAGCCTTTGGAACTCCCTCCCACTGGAAGGTAGACTTGCCCCATCTTTGCTGTCCTTTCTCTCTTCTCTTTCCTTTCTCTCCCACCTCACTTTTCCCCCTTGCAGGTCTTTTCCTGGGGATAATTCAGATTTTCACTCTCTTCACTTGTCTCCCACCAGGCGACAAGGTCTTTTCTCTCTTTCAACATTTGGAAGAGTTCTGTTGTAGTCATGTCCAGGATGATGCTTTCTACTCACCTGAGGATGATCAGAGGACTGGAAACCAAGCCCTATGAGGAAATGCTGAAAATGTTTAACCTTGGGAAAAAGGGGACTGAAGGCAGATATGATAGCACTTTTCAAATACTTGAAAGGCAGTTGTACTGAGGAGGGGCAGGATCTGTTCTCACTCACCCCAGACTGCAGGATACATGATAATGGGCCCAAATTACAGGAAGCCGAATTTAGGCTGAAGATAGAGAAAAACATCTTAACTGTTAGAGCAGTACGACATTGGAACCAGTGACCTTGGCAGGTGGTGAGTGCACCCACGTTGGAGGCATTGAAGAGAAAATTGGTCAACTGTGTGTCAGATCTGCTTGGACTTGGATTACTGCATTGAGCAGGGGGTTGGACCCCATGGCTTTCTACGCTCCTTCCATCTCAATTATTTTATGATACTTTGATTCTATGAATCCCAGAATCATATGTATCACATTTTGCAATGACAGGAAGTACAACATGATTAATGTTTTATTCCAGAGGTGTTAACACTGAATACATTTATATAGTATTATCAATATTGTTTTGGGAAGCTTTGGGAATTTCAGCTCCTTAAGAACATAAGAACGTATAAGAAGAGCCCTGCTGGATCAGGCCAAGGGCCCATCTACTCCAGCTCCCTATATCTCACAGTGGCCCCACCAGATGCCTCTGGCAGCACACGAGACGACTACATACCTGTCTCCTGATTCCCCCCTCCCTGCAGTTGGTTTTTGGAAGTACCTTCCTTTTATGCCTGGAGATTAACAACCCCCATCATGGCTTGTAACCTGCAATGGACTTTTCTACTTTTTGTCTATTTTCACTCTCCCAACACTCAATTGGAATGGATGTCTCCTGGTTCTGGTATTGCGTGAGAGGGAAAAGAGCTTCCCTCTATCCACTTTATTCATCTATTTATAGTGTATTCCCCCTTCTTGTGTCACCAGGTGTGTGAGTTCACCTGGCTGTGACTTGATTTCAGCATTTTGATAAGGAAGGAATCTGTACGGGTATGCATGACACACTATTTTATGTACAACTGTTGACACGGGAAGTGATTTCGGAACTGGAAAACACAGTTTCTGAATCAGAAAGCACAGTTGGAACCCCATATCTGTGGGGCATTGTTTATAAGCCTCCCACGGATGCTGAAAACTGTGGATAATAGTGAACACTATAATAATTAGTATGGTAAAAAAGCAAAATCCAGGAATATGCTTTTTCACCTGTGTCACCATAACCAAAGGCCACCCAAGGCCAGTGATGGCACCAGCAATGGGAGCAACTTAGTTCAGAGGCAGCAGCAAGTCTGGCATGCAGGATGTTGCAGGTTCAGTCCCTGACAGCCATGCTTCAAAAGGTCCTGGAAAAAGGAGTTTAAAACAACAAATAACTCCACTGAAAACAGTAAACAAAAGCAATACAGTGGGGTCTTGACTTGAGAACTTAATCCGTATTGGAAGGCGGTTCTCAAGTCAAAAAGTCTGTAGGTCAAGTCTCCATTGACCTACAGTGCATTGAAAACCAATTAATCCCGTAACAGGCCGTTTTTGTTCCATTTTGTTTTTTTTTCTGGTCTGTAAATCAATTCTCAGGCTGCAAGTCAAACCTAAATTTTGCGGCCCGAGAAGTCTGTAACTCAAAAAGTCTGTAAGTCAAGCCATCTGTAAGTCAAGGGTCCACTGTACTAAAAACACAATCAAAGCAATAAGACACAACAGTCCGTTCAAAATCCTAACCCAGGCAGACAGTCCATAAGGGAAAGCTTGTTTAAATGGGAAGGTCTTCGGCACCTTGTGAAAGGACAACAAAGATGGGGCAAGTCTACCTTCCAGTGGGAGGGAGTTCCAAAGGCTGGGAGCATCTTTGAAACACAGTTGCATCTTTCATAGTCCAGGGATGGTGTTAAAATACAGATATGTCTTTCAAACACTTAGGTTTTTTCCTGATGGGGTCCTTATAATATCTTTTTCATGGCAAGGGCCAGAAAAAAATGTCCAAAAAGAGGCAACAACGATAAAAAAAAGATCAAAGGCTGCATTGTGTGACAGTGCCCATCCTTATTTATTTATTTATTTATTTATTTATTTATTTATTTATTTATTTATTTATTTATTTATTTATTTATTTATTTATTTATTTTTCCTAACTCAGGGCTTAGGTAGGTTCTTTATGGTGCAAACGATGGAAGATAAAGTTTTGGGGCACCAGCATAGAATCCTGTCGGAAGGCCAACATGGGGAGATTTAACAATCAGAGGGATTGGTGACAGGGCCATTAATAAATTAAAAATATATATCATGCAATATGCAAGCTTTTGTGGGTGAATCACATGATCAGAGGGATTGTTGACATAATCTTCAGGACTCAGCCAATCCTGAGGGTGCAGCTGCTGCCAACCAACCCCAGTCTCCTGGGTCTTTGTCACCTCACAGAGTCCCACCTCTCTGCTAGCAGATAAAAGGGGCTTGCTGGGCAGGGCAGGAGGCAGTGGCCGGAGGGCAGTCGGGCAGAGAGAGCAGCAGCAGAGCTGCAGGGGACCCAGCCCTTCTGCCCAAGGCCACTTCTGAACTTGCTAAGAGGGCTTGAAGCCGGCTGATGTCCACGATGGACTGGGGAGAAGTCGGTGGACGTCAGCAGACAGAAGCTAGTGGGATCTGCCTGCGGAAGATGGCTGAGGCCACCAGGCGGAGGCCGACAGAGGTTGGCAGATGAGACAGTGGATGTTAGCCTCCTGAAACCAGCTGACGGAAGCTGTGCGGATATCAGTGGATGGAAGCCCGGGCGTGTGTGTGAATGGATGGTGGAGTGAAGGTGTGTGTCAGTGGGTGGCTGGTTGTGTGTGTGTGTGAATGGGCTGGCAGGTGGAACTTTGAGATGAAGTTGCGAGAGTTGAAGCCCGTTAACTGCCGTGGAGTTGCTCCCCACTTAGCTGTTTTTTCTCTTTCTCTTGCAGGGCCCGAGGCTTCCTCTTCCCCAGGAGGATGCGAAGGACCAGAAGGCAGGCGTCCTCCTGGAGCTGAACTAGGCTGTTGTCTCCGCTGAGGATATACAAGTTTAGCCTCTTTTCCAAAACCAATAAAAGTATTTTTCCGCAATGAAGTGTTGTCTTGTTTGTCAGGGGCAGTCACGGGATTATCTTCCCCATCCCCTCATTATATCTGGGGCCCAATGCCTGGGGTGGATCTTGGTGAAGTCCAGGTGTGGGCCTTGTGCTGTCACAGGAATTGGGAACAAACTATTTCTCCATGGATGTTTGAAGGAGGTAGCCTAGGCAGTGTGGGTTCCCTGTCTGAGTTCTTAAATATAAATATGTATATTATGTGCTGGACAGACCCAGGAAGCCAGTGAGCCCTGGTGCCATTCGGAGAGGGTTGGAGTTGGGTACCCAAACACTATGGCTACCCCGTAAGAACAAATGAGACTCGTTCCTTCCCTTCCACCACTGTTCCTGACATTTGTCTGTCTGGCCTGGAGATTCAGGGGAGCCCAGGCATTTCCTGGAAGAGCAGCTCATTCTCTGAGACCTGGCAAGTCCGATCTTCACTATCAACACCATGAGCACTCCACGGACAGCGCCTTGCAGCACTTCATGGACAGTTCCTTCCGAAGTATAAGTGGAGAGAAAATATGTCACTTCAAAGAAGCTTACAGTCCAACCTCTCACACCAGTGCCACAACCGAGGAAATAGAGATGGGCAATGATTTGGAGATGAGTGTACATTAAAATTCATGTGAATCCATGCCACAGGTATATGGCAAAAATACACAGGTACAGCAAAATCTGCTGCTTGAGGACAGTGGCTGCCTCTGAGCGCCTAATGGCTCAGGTGTCTATGAATGCAAGCCTTGATTTCTTTTGGTTTGAGAGAGAGCCACACTTGTGTTCTTTCATTTTCATTAGAGCCTAAGGCACTGAATTTGCTGCCAGACTCCTAGACACACCGAGAAGCTTCGTGCATTCTTGCTCCGATGGGCAAAAGCTTGACCTGTGCTAAGATTTGCATGTGGTGTTATCATTCGCAAGACCTCTTTCTAGGGTACCATTCATAACTATTATACTGAGAATACATCTTTCCATGACTGTTGTTTGCAGTGGTACTAAAGGCCTGAACCATTTTGCAATGACAGGAAATACAACATTATTAATGTTTCATTCCAGTGGTGTTAACACTGAATACGCTTGCATTATTAATATTATATTGGGAAGCTTTGGGAATTTCAGCTCTATAAGAACATAAGAACATATAAGAAGAGCCCTGCTGAATCAGGCCAAAGGCCCATCTAGTCCCACTCTTTGTATCTCACAGTGGCCCCACCAGATGCCTCTGGCAGCACATGAGACAACTAGATATCTGTCTCTTGATACTGTCCTCTGCAGTTGGTATTTGGAGGTGTGGCGTTCGCCCTTGTGGCCCCTGCTTCTCTTTCCCTCACAAAGGCTCAGGTCGCGTTTTCCTCTCACTGCCACCAGCCAATTACCTCAATCCACAATATAAATGATGTTTGTCTGAACACTTGTGAACAGAAACAGAACTCTTTTTTTATTTGATTTATATCCCGCCCATCTGGTATATTTATACCAGTTTATTGAAGTGAAGCAGATTGAATAATAACAGAAGTTTCTCAGATACACATTATACATGAGCAAATAATCAACAGTCTTCTCAGTACATAATTCTTTTCTCTTGCTATATCATTACCACCTTCTCTACCTAATTTCCTAACCAACTCTATATCTCAGTATCGGTACCCTCTCACTCTCTCTGACTAAGCAGCCCTTATCTGACTCCCCCTTCTCATGACAAACCTCATGCAGCTGCTGACTCCGCCCTCTCCGGTCCTCTCATAGGTTTGTGCAAATCCGCTCATTTATATGAATAGTATGAGTTACATGGTCGATCATCACAGGAGATACTTTCCTTTTAAGCCTGGATATTATGCATCCCCATCGTGGCTTGTAACCTGCAATTGACTTTTCCTCTAGAAATCCATCCAATCCCCTTCTAAAGGCATCTAGGCCAGATGCCATCACTACATCTTGTGGCATGGATTTCCACAGACTAACAACATGCTAGGTTAAGAAATATTTTGTTTTGTCTATTCTCACTCTCCCAACACTCAATTGGAGTGGATGTCCCCTGCTTCTGGCATTATATGAAAGGGAAAGATCTTCCCTTTATCCCCTTTATCTATCCCTTTTATAATTTTATACATCTTAATCTTGTTCCCCCCCACCCCACAGTCATCTTTTCTCTAGTCTAGACTAAAGAGCCCCAAATGCTGTAGCCTTTTCTCTTAAGAGAGGTGCCCCAGCCCAGTTATTATTTTAGTCGCTCTCATTGGCACCTTTTCCATTTCCACTATGTCTTTTTTGAGGTGTGGCAACCAGAACTGTACGTAAAACTCCAGGTGTGGCCTTACCATCATTTTGTACAACGGTGTTATAATGTTGGCTGTTTTATTTTCAATCCCCTTTTAAATGATACCTAGCATAGAATTGCCCCTTCACATATTGCGGCCTTGTCATGGTGAAGGGGCTTGAGTAATTCAGAGAAGCTATGGGCTATGCCGTGCAGAATGTCTGGAGATTCTTTCTTTCTAAGACAGACAGGTCAGAGTAGAGAGTTCTGACTATACACGATCCACCTGGAACAGGAACTGGCAAGCCACTCCAGTATCTTTGCCAAGAAAACTCCATGGACGGAAACAAAAGTCTAAAAGATACAGTATGACGCTGGAAGATGAGCCTCTCACTTAAGAAGGTGTCCAACATGCTACTGAGGAAGTAAAAGGAAAGTCCGATGCTGCAAAGAAAAATACCACATAGGAACCTGGAACGTAAGCTCTATGAATCTTGGTAAGCTGGATGTGGTCAAACAGGAGATGGTAAGAATCAACATTGACATCCTGGGCGTCAGTGAACTAAAATGGACGGGAATGGGCAGATTCAATTTAGATGATTATCATATCTACTATTGTGGGCAAAAATCCCATAGAAAAAATGAAGTAGCCCTCATAGTCAACAAAAGAGTGGGAAAAGCTGTACTGGGATACGATCTCAAAAATGATAGAAAGATTTCAATACGAATCCAAGGCAGACCTTTCAACATCACAGTAACCCAAGTTTATGCACCAACCGCCTATGTTGAAGAGGCTGTAATTGACCAATTCTATGAAGATGTACAATACCTTTTAGCACTGACACCAAAGAAAGATGTACTTGTCATTATAGGGGATTGGAATGCTAAAGTAGGGAGTCAAGCGATAAAGGGAACAACCTTTATCTCTTGGCCTTGGAGTTCAAAATGAAGCAGGGCAAAGGCTAATAGTTTTGTCAAGAGAACAAGCTGGTCATCACAAGCACTCTTTTCCAACAACACAAGAGGCGACTCTACACATGGACATCACCAGATGGGCAAAAGCGAAATCAGACTGAATATAGTATCTGCAGCCAAAGATGGAGACACTCTATACAGTCTGCAAAAACAAGACCTGGAGCTGATTGTGGCTCTGATCAGCTTCTTATACCAAAGCTCAAACTTCAACTGAAGAAAGTAGGAAAAACCACTGGGATAGTCAGGTATAATAGAAACCAAATCCCTTATGAATACGCAGTGGAAGTGAATAACAGATTTAAAGAACTAGATTTGGTGGACAGAGTGCCTGAAGAACTATGGATGGAGGCTCGTAACTTTGTACAGGAGACAGCAACAAAAACCATCCCAAAGAAAAGGAAATGCAAGAAAGCAAAGTGGCTGCCCAACAAGCCCTTACAAATAGCAGAGAAGAGAGGGAAAACAAAATGCAGGGGAGATAGGGAAAGTTACTTCCAAAGAATAGCAAGGAGAGACAAGAGGGCCTTCTTATATGAGCAGTGCAAAGAAATAGAGGAAAATAATAGAAAGGGAAAAACCAGAGATCTGTTCAGGAAAAATGGAGATATTAGAGGAACATTTTGTGCAAAGATGGACATGATAAAGGACAAAAATGGGAGGGACCTAACAGAAGCAGAAGACATCAAAAAGAGGTGGCAAGAATACACAGAGGAATTATACCAGAAAGATTTGGATATCCCGGACAACTCAGATAGTGTGGTTGCTGACCTTGAGCCAGAGATCCTGGAGAGTGAAGTCAAGTGGGCCTTAGAAAGCATGGCTAAAAACAAGGCCAGTGGATGTGATGGCATTCCAGTTGAAGTATTTAAAATCTTAAAAGATGACGCTGTTAAGGTGCTCCATTCAATATGCCAGCAAGTTTGGAAAACTCAGCAGTGGCCAGAGGACTGGAAAAGATCAGTCTACATCCCAATCCCAAAGAAGGGCAGTGCCAAAGAATGCTCCAACTACTGTACAATTGCACTCATTTCCCACGCTAGCAAGGTTATGCTCAAAATCCTACAAGGTAGGCTTCAGCAGTATGTGGACTGAGAACTCCCACAAGTACAAGCTGGATTTCGAAGGGGCCGAGGAACTAGAGACCAAATTGCTAACATGTGCAGGATTATGGAGAAAGCCAGAGAGTTCCAGAAAAACATCTACTTCTGCTTCATTGACTACGCAAAAGCCTTTGACTGTGTGGACCACAGCAAACTACGGCAAGTTCCTAAAGAAATTTGAGTCCCTGACCACCTTATCTATCTATATGTGGGACAGGAAGCAACAGTTTGAACTGGATATGGAACAACTGATTGGTTCAAAATTGGGAAAGGAGTACAACAAGGCTGTATATTGTCTCCCTGCTTATTCAACTTATATGCAGAATACATCATGTGAAAGGCTGGACTGGAAGAATCCCAAGCCGGAATTAAGATTGCTGGAAGAAATCAACAACCTCAGATATGCAGATGATACTACTCTGATGACAGAAAGTGAGGAGAAATTAAAGAACCTCTTAATGAGGGTGAAAGAGGAGAGTGTAAAAAATCGTCTGACATGCAACATCAAGAAAACTAAGATCATGGTCATGGCACCACCACCAACTGGCAATGCTAACGCTGAAAGGGGGGGAAAGGAATCCCGTTTGAGGCGTGTCCCAGCTTCCCTGGATGCCACGCGACATTACAAGGCTGTTCATGAGAACAGCCAGGGGGCGTGGGGAAAACAGAGGGCATTTAAGGGCATGCACCCTATTGTCTTCCTCCTTCCATGCTTATCTGGCAGGAGGGAAGGTAGCCCGCTGCTCCTAGCTCGGCCATCGGGCACCATATGTGCAGCACACTTGGTCTCATGTGGTTATTCCGGGGTAAGAGGGCAAATAGATAGGGAATATATGGAGGCAGTGGTAGATTTTACTATATTGGGCTTGATGATCTCTACAGGAGCCACAAAATTAAAAGACACCTGCTGCTTGGGAGGAAAGCGATGACAAACCTAGACAGCATCTTAAAAAGCAGAGACATCACCTTGCCGACAAAGGTCCGTATTGTCAAAGCTATACTTTTTCCAGTAGCAATGTATGGAAGTGAGAGCTGGACCACAATGAAGACTGACCGCCGAAGAACTCATGCTTTTGAACTGTGATGCTGGAGGAGACTCTTGAGAGTCCCCTGAACTGCAAGGAGAACAAACCTATCCATTCTGAAGAAAATCAACCCTGAGTGCTCACTGGAAGGACAGATCCTGAAGCTGAGGCTCCAATACTTTGGCCATCTCATGAGAAGAGAAGAATCCCTGGAAAAGACCTTGATGTTAGAAAAGTGTGAGAAGAGAGGGGGACGACCGAGGATGAGATGGTTGGACAGTGTCACTGAAGCTACCAACATGAATTTAACCCAACTCTGGGAAGCAGTGGAAGACAGAAGGGCCTGGCATGCTCTGGTCCATGGGGTCATGAAGAGTTGGACACAACATAATGACTAAAGAAGAAGAAGAAGAAGAAGAAGAAGAAGAAGAAGAAGAAGAAGAAGAAGAAGAAGAAGAAGAAGAAGAAGAAGAAGAAGAAGAAGCATGGCATTGGCCTTCTTCACCCACCACACACTGGTTGGACACTTTCATTGAGCTGTCCACCAGCACACCAAGATCTCTTTCCTGATCTGTCATGCACAGTTCAGAACCAATCAGGTGATAAAGTTTTGATATTTTTTTGCCTCAATGTGCATTGCTTTACATTTTCTTCTATTGAAACACATTTGCCATTTTGCCAACCCTTCTCCCAGTTTGGAGAGATCTCCAAGAGGGATTACTGCCCAGTAATTAATAGGGGTACCCATTGGGGTGGGGGAGAATGGAGGCCTGCAGATGCTCCTGTTTCATCCTTCCTTCCTTCCTTTGCACCAACTCCATTGGAGAAAGATGTCCAGGATTATCTTCAGTAGCTAATCAGAGAAAACAATCATCTCAACACCATGCTGCACAGTTTCGGTGAAGAAGATGAAGACACATGCAATCAGCATAGATTCAGCCTGTGTTTGCAAGAACCAACTGAAGGTATAGCTGTCTTTTTCCACTGTGGAAAGGGAGAATTAAATTGGTTTAATCCTCCCTTGGCGAGGATTAAATAGGTGATGGTTCTTCTACCACTTTTCACTTCATCTTAATCTAGTCCAGCTTTCTGTATGGTGTGTTCTGCATATTGAATGAACAGATAGATAAAATAGAGCCTTGTCTGACACCATTCTGGAAACCATCTGTTTTTTCGTATTCTGTCATCTTGTTCTCAAAATAGATTATAAATCAAGACAATCAAATGCTGAGGCATACCCATTTTTTCAGAACTATCAGAGATACTCATGATTCACATGTTCAAAAGCTTTGCTGTACTCTATAAAACACAGACTGATCTCTGAAATTCTTTGGTGTGCTCCAGGAGCCAGTGGAGATTTGCAATATGATCTCAAGTGTCTTTTCCTTTTCAGAATCCAGCTTGAACATCAGGCATTTCTCAGTCCATATAAGGTAAAAAAAATTGCTGCAGCATCTTGAGCATCACTTTACTTCATGGGAAATTAGAGCAATCTTCCTATAGTCTCAGCCCTTGCAAGATCCTTTGGTTTCTTGTCCATACAGACTAGCATTTAGCTATGATAGAAGTACTCTAGAAATATTTAAAGTAGAAAAAGTGTGTTTACTTACAGTTATCATTTGTGAGTTAGATTAGATTAGGCATCATTCAGTCTTGATAGACTGGTAATGTGCTCTGTATGGCCTTGAAACAGTGTCTAGTGTGGCTGAGAAGGCAAATTTGAGAGTGACAATCCTTTCCACACTGAAGACAAATACAATCTGTCCCCTGACCAGCTCCCTGATTTTGCTGGTTTTGGGACTGCCTCTTTGCCTCGGCCTGCTGGACAAGGGTCTCATCAAATTTGGAGAGCCCATGATGCACCGCCTGCCTCCAGGCTGAACGCTCAGAAGTCAAGGTTTCCCATCTGCTGAAGTCCATTCCTAAGGCCTTCAGATTCCACTTGCATGTATCACAACTGTGGTCTCCCTCTGGGGCAATTTCCCTGCACTAATTCTTCATACAGGAGAACTTTTTGAAATCTGACGATCAGTCATTCTTACAACATGCCCAAGCCAATGTAGATGTCGCTGTTTCAGTAATGTATGCATGCTAAAAATTCCAGCTTGTTCTAGGACTACTGTATTTGGAACTTTGTCCTGCCAGGTGATACCAAAAATGCATCAGAGACAACGCATATGGATCATGTTCAGCTTCCTCTCCTGCTGTGCACAAAGGGTCCAGGACTCACTGCAGTATAGGAGTGTGCTCAGGACACAAGCTCTATAGACCTGGATCTTGGTATATGCCATCAGCTTCTTATTAAGCCACACTCCCTTAGTGAGTCTAGAGAACATGGTAGCTGCTTTGCCAATGCGTTTATCGAACTCGAAATCTAGGGAGAGAATGTCAGAGATTATTGAGCCAAGATACACAAAGTCATGAACAACTTCCAATTCTTGCGTGGAGATGGTAATAGAGGGAGGTGAATCCACAGCCTGGCCCATGACTTGTATTTTCTTCAGGCTGATTGTTAGTCCAAAGTCTTGGCAGGCCTTGCTAAAACAATTCATGAGTTGTTGGAGGTCTTCAGCAGAGTGGGCAACAATGGCTGCATCATTGGCGAAGAGGAAGTCCCACATGCATTTCAGTTGGACTTTGGTCTTTGCTCCCAATCTAGAGAGATTAAAGAGCTTTCCATCTGATATAGTCTGGAGATAGACACCTTCTGTTGCAGTTCCAAAGGCATGCTTCAGCAGAATAAAAAAAGAGGAAAATTGAGTCTCTACCACATGGAGGAGCCTCCCATGTTTGTTGCTTGGTTGGAGGAAGAAGAGTATCAACAACAAAAACAATGAAAGCAAGCAAGCAAACAAATGGGGGGGGGTCTTGCCTCAAATGTCAAAGGCAGGAAAAATAACTTTACCAATCAAATTAGTGGCAAAGGACAATCACATTGGGCTATAAAAGCCCCCTCCCACTGATACCCAATGTTAGTTTATGCAAGATTGCTATTATCCTGACAAATCAAAAATTATAGAACAGGTAGTGCTGTGAGATGAGACTCTCAGGTTGCAGGGTACTCACTCAGCTCCTGGGGAAGAATGAAGTATAAGTACAAGTAATATTTACTGAATAGTATTAGTCAGACTTCTTGGAAAGCCTATCAGTATAACCATTGTTCAAGCTTATGCTCCAAGAATGCTGAAGAAGGAGAAATAGAAAGCTTTTATGCAAGTATCTACGAGGCTTTCTGTCATGGTGTACACATATGTGTGTGAGAGAGAGAGAATGAGAGAGAGAGAGACAGCAGTATGTGACAAGTGCTATTGGTGGCCACAGCTCATCTTCCCCTTCTCCTTGCCATACCTATTCTAAGTCCCTATTCTCTTTCTGTCTTGACAATGTGAGACTCCTGGATGGACAAGCTCCATGGAATTCCTCATCTGCAGTGCAAGAGCAAGACAAGGAGAGCATCGCAGTTTCAGTGATTTATGGAAAATATCTTCACAAAACTAGTGTTCTTTTTTTTTTTTTTTTTGAAGGTGCACACACAGAGGAAGACAAGATGGACTACCTGCTTGGTTTTTTTTTTTAATGCAACCACTCTTTCTGATACTTCAGGGTCTTAATTCATGAAACAAAGCAGTAACTCCCATAGTTTTGCACAAGTTGCACAAGATACAAAATGTACATAAAATGTCAAATGGAAAGCACCAGGAAATTTTCACCCTCTGGAAGAAGAAAAAAATGCAATTCCTGATCCTTGCCTGTGAGGAAGAGACAAGAAAGGAGTTACATCCCTACTGTAAAAAACATAGGTTGTTGACAAAGGACATTTAGAAATTTGGGGAAATCTGGAAGTTTGTGTACAAATGTCTGAGGAAGTCTGAGTCAAGGTAAAAAGAGGCAGGTGAGTGAAGATAATATATTTTTGGAAAGGAAGAATGGAGATATTCCTATTAAACACCAATGTTTACTTATTGTTCATTTTAAAGGTTACATTTAAATCTCAGCCCTTCCTCCATGGATTTCAAGAAGTACACATGGCTTTGCACTTTATGCTTCCACAACCTTGTGAGGTAGGTCAGGCCAAGAGAGAAAGTAAGGGTTCAGGTTTACCCAAAGAGCTTCATGGCTCAATAAGATCTGGATCTGTCAAATCCCCACCCACCCAATAACCTCTAAACTTCACTGGCTCATTATGTGACTCAAATGCTTCTGATTGCTGAGTAGTTGATCTGGTGGGACCCTGACATGAGTGATTTGATGGATTAGGCTAGTTATGACCTATTTGATTCTTTAAATACTGTCTCAGTTTTGCAGTTTGCTCCCAAAACTAATTAGGCAGACCAGGATGAAAACAAGAGAAATAACCCCCCAATGAAGGACTCAGCTATCATGGTCTTTGAGGAGCTACTGCACTCTTCCCTTCTCTTGCCTGACAAGGCGTTCTGAGGAACCTGGAAGCTGTCTTCCTTTTGAACCACTTGAGAGATAGTACAAAATCCATAGGGAGAAATATCTTTAGGACCAACTATAATTCCACAGTACCTTACCTTGTCACCAAGGCTACTGAAGAGTTCTAGAGAACCTGGGGAATAAACAAGGAAACATTAGTCCATATGTTGGCGGTAGTAAATATATTCATGATAACTTACCAATGTTGTCTAATAATTGCTTTCATGTATCAGGATTAACTAATCTGAGATAAAAACCACAACCTTCTCTGAAGTCATTTCAGACTTACATATGTTGACCCTTTCCAGGGGTTTAGTTGGACTGATACAGCCATTGTTTCAGTATTGATTTTGAAGCTTGCTGTGTTTTTGCTTATTCTCTCTCTTTCTGTCTTGTTCCAGTATTGATTTAAGAAGTTGGCTATATTTTTCCTTACTTTCTCTCACTCCTTTTTAACTTGGTTAAAATATAATAATAATAATAATAATAATAATAATAATAATAATAATAATAATAATAATAATAATAATAATAATAATAATAATAATAATAATAATAATAACAATAATAACAATAATAATAACAACAACAACAACAACAACAACAACAACAACAACAATAACAATAATAATAATAATAATAATAATAATAATAATAATAATAATAATAATAATAATAATAATAATAATAATAATAATAATAATAATAATAATAATAATAATAATAATAATATGCCATCAAGTTGATTGTGACTTATGGTGACCCTTTCCAGGTAGAGAACTCAGAAGAGATCTATCACTCCCTTCTTCTGGGTGTATCCTGGGACCGTGCAGCTTGCCCAAGGCCACTCGGGCTGGTTCTTCTAGGAGGCACACAGGAAAATTGAACTCCCAACCTCTGGCTCTAGAGTCAGAAACCTACCTCCTCCTCCTCCTCCTCCTCCTCCTCCTCCTCCTCCTCCTTCTTCTTGTTTTGTGCTGTGAAGTCTCCTCAGACTTACGGCAACCCTATAAGTGAGTGATCTCCAAAATGTTCTGTTTTCAACAGTCCCGCTCAGCTCTTGTAAACTCATGGCTGTGGTTCTTTTAGGGACCCAACCTATCTCAGATTTGGTTTTCCTCTATTCTTGCTACCTTCCGCCATTCTCGGCATTATCTTTTCCAGAGAATCTTGCCTTCTCATGACGCAGGAAGCCTCACTTTCAACATTTTGCCTCCAGATATAGTTTGGGCTTGATTTGATCCAGGACGCACTTGTTCATCTTTCTGTCAGTCCAGGATGTCTGCAAAGCTCTCCTCCAGCACCATATTTCAAACAAATCATTTTTTTTCCTGCCAGCTTTCTTAACTGTAAGGCTTTCACACCTTTACATGGTGATTGGGACTACAAGAGTATGGACGATCTTAGTCTTCATCTCCCATGGCATGTCCTTACATTTGGTTATGTTTTCTAGTTCCTTTATTGCTATCCTTCCGGTTCTCAATCTTCTTCTGATTTCTTGGTGGAAGTCTCTGTTTGGACTGATGATTGAACCAAGGTATACAAATCTTTCACTATTTCAATTGCTTCATTGTCAACATTAAAATTCTGTCGTTCTGTAGTCATTATTTTTTTTCATGTTCAACTGCATCCCTCCTTTAGCACCCACTTTCTTCTTATACTTTCACCATAAACTGTTTCAAGTCACTGATGCTTTCTGTCAGTAAGATGGTGTCATTGGCATATCTTAAATATTTGGTGGTTATTCCACCAATTTTCACTCCTCGTTCTTCTGAATGTAGTCTATGTGACTAAGCCAAGATGAAATAAAGGAAATATAGTTAATAAATTGTTGCCGCTGATGTTTCAATAGAAAGAACTATTTGTGTAATTTTTTTTTCGTTAAAAAACATTTTACCATATTTTTGTTTTTATTTTTAATTTCAAATTATGGATTTAAATTCAGGAGTAGAACTGGATGGTAAAGCAGAGGTAAGCTGTGAGAGCTTCTCAAAAATCAAAAATCAAAAATCAAAAAACAATTAGCAGTTGTGTGTTAAATACACACAATTTTTATCTCTGGTTTGGCCTCCAACTTGTGTGAATGAAAGAACTAGAATTATAAAATGTAAGAAAGCATGAGTGTGGTTGTGAAGGATAGTATATAGAAACATCATTGTGTCTTGTGGTGTTGGAAGTGTTAACAAACACAATGCATCAGACATTTGCAACTGTTCTTAAAATCTTAAAAATGCACAGTCATCCTGCCCAAGAATACCCTGTCACTCTTTTCTTAAAAAGCAGCCAAAAATGCTTCTGCCTTGGTTCCAGTTTTATGTACAAGCTAGCCCAGGATCAAGACAAGAAGCTCCAATTATGGAGAGTGCGGGTGAGGCTGCAACAACAAAGATATGGTGGATGGGGAAAAGATTTAGATGAAAATATCCAAATATGCATCAAATGGGCAAATGCATCAGTTCTGATGTAATTCTTTGCAGTTTCCTCCCACAGGGGAAGTGGTTGCAAAAATAGGGTATGGTGTTTGAAGACAGATGTATATTTCAGTGTATTTTTGTAGAGTTTCTCTATTGTTAGCACATTTACTCAGAAAACCTCTCCCTCTATTTCTGTACTTCTTAATGTCAGCAGCCTTGGGTGACAGTGTGGGAACATCCAGTAACAAGACTGTTTCATATGGAGACTGCACCATTTTAATCCTATATTCACATGGAAACAATGCTTGGAGTGTTTGATTTGAAGGTTACTGATAGTTTCTGCTGAAACAATTGTTTCATTACATTGGAAATTTATTGAAGATCATTGTGAACCCTCTTACCTGTAACTTATACAGTGGTGCTTCGCTAGACAGTTACCCCGCATGACAGTTTTTTCGCTAGACATTGACTTTTTGCGATTGCTATAGCGATTCACAAAACAATGATTCCTATGGGGGAATTTCGCTGGACAATGTTTGGTCCCTGCTTCGCAAACCGATTTTCACTAGACAACGATTTTGACAGCTCCCTCCGCGCTCAAAAAACGGGTGTTTTCGGGACCTAAGCTTCGCAAGACAGCTATTTAAACAGCTGATCGACGGTTTGCAAAGCGGCTTTCCTATGGCCGATCTTCACTAGACAACGACGATTCTTCCCCATTGGAACGCATTAAACAGGTTTCAATGCATTCCAATAGGGAAATGCTTTTTGCTAGACAATGATTTAGCTAAACAGCAATTTCAGTGGAACGGATTATCATTGCCTAGCGAGGCACCAATGTACTGTATATCAGAAATCAGGAATTAGATTATGGCACTGAGGTTTAGATCCCATCCAACTACCAAGTAATGCTCATACCTTGGCATCAATTGCTTCTTTCATCCAATGCACTGCCTAAAGTATAAATGTTAAAAATATTTTCAGTTGCTACCAAAAAGAGGAAAGAGGGAGCTGGCCTAGCCTCATGGGTGAGGACGTTCCACAACTTGAGGGCAGCCACTAAGAAGGCCTACTCTCAAGTCCCTGTCAAACATACTGTACAGCACCTGTAAATGAGATTGTACCAAGAGAAGGGCCTGCTTGGATGGTCTTAACACCTAAGGAGGGTTATATAGGGAAATATGGTCTGTCAAGTACCCTGGACCAAAGCCTTAGAGGGCTTTATAGGTCATAACTAGCCCAATCAATCCCAGGATGCATTGTCATGTGTAATCTGATACCTGCACACATACAAATGACTCATTCAGTCCATCTTGCAACTGAATTTAACTGCAAATTAAAGACTGGACCAACTGGTCAAAATTTTAAACTTTCCTCTTACTTTCCACTTTTCTGTGCCATTTCTGTACCATGTAGCCTGATGAAGATTTCGGAAGACTCTGAATGTTTGCACTGCCTTTGGTGACTTTTCCATATTATCTCAGTGAATTTCGTAACAATACATGATGCACTTTAGGGTTTTAAATCTTGAGTTAAGTCTTGGTGGTCTGCGGCAGCACAATATATTTAAAGGGTCTGTGATGAAGAAAAGGTTAAGAATCGCTGTTGTAAATGACTGGGTACAATTCAAATTACATTCAACAAGATGCATATTTTTGAATGGGGAAGGGTAGAAAGAAAACCTCCTCAGGCTTCCTAGAATGTCCTTTACAGTCTCCAGCTTGTGGTGACCTACCATCCTCCCTTCTCATACCTTTCTTTTGTCCCTGCCAGGAAGATATGTCTTTCCTTTGTTCTCTAGAGATGAAAGTGGCATCTATCTCCAACTTAGTGTGTAGTCAGATGGTGCTTTATCTCACAGTTTCTACCACTTAGGAAATGGGCTAGTTGGCCCCGTTTTCTGGTGACCACATGACATACAGGCAGTTGTGAACCAGCCCTACCCTTATTCCTGCCTTCCTGTACATTTACTTAGCAGGGGTAGGATTGCTCCATGTTAGTTTGGTTTCTGGCATGAGTGATTGCCAGTATTGAACCCAAGAGGCACTGGTAGGTGTTTTCCCCAACAATTCAATGCTATGTCATTTGGGTAGCAAGCCATTTAAGTGATATGTCATTTACCATTAAATTGGGGGGGGGGGAACTCCTATCTTTTCCTCTCTCCCTGTAGAGATGGTGACAGGAGATGATGTGGAAAGTGATCTTTTTCCCTCACTCCTTTTTTTCTTTACAATCCAGTCCCGTTTCACTTTGGTGGCAAACCAATGAATTGATATGTCACTTATAAACAAACAAACAAATAAGCAAGCAAGTAAAGTCAGATTTGCCCTGCTACCCACAGCCAAGGCAGAAGAAGAGGTAGGAGAATCTACCCCTTCTTTCTTTTTCTTTACAGTCCAGTCCTGTTTTGCTTCAGTGGCAAACCAGTACAGTGCTATGTCACTTAGCAATAAATGAAAACAAAAATTTCAGCTTTTCCCCTTCTCCCTGCAGAACGGGAGACAGGATACAGGGGTATGGAGGCTGAGAAGGAGAAATGGGCTAAATAGGGTTGCTTTGAGGTGTGCTATGAGCTCCTACGTATGCTAAAATCAGCTGATCAGTGCATGTGGATGCAAGGATTGTTCTAAATTTCAGGCTGCATTTTCCAGGGACCCTGTTTAGCACAGTCCTTCCCAGACTGACTTCACTGTCTAGTCATACTTTCCAGTAGCAGTAGGACTTCTGTCACTTTTCCTGTCACAAGCAATACTTCTCCACTAGACTTCTTTTCTTTTCTTTTTTTAGAAGGAAGTGCGGACATAATTCATTTTAAAAGGCAGAAGTGCAATCATTCTGAAATTCAAAGGGCTGAAACCAAAAGTTGCTTTTGAGTGGCGACATGCTTATTCTCCTACAATACACACAGAAGGGGAGGCCTTTTCTGTGGCTGCTCTCAAATGGCTGTTACCATTGTTATTGTGGTTCTTTTGCCCACAAAAGCAGACAACCAAGTTAGTGTTATTCATGTGTTATTCACCCATAGCAGCACATTGAACCCTGAGAAAATGTGACTTTAGCCCCAGAGAAATGCTCTTTTCAGGAACTGAAATAGATTCTTTGCAATAAGATGCTGCTGTAAGTTAAGGTGGTTTAAAATGATGTAAAATGATATATATACTGTGCTTACATATATACCAAATTTTTCCATGTATAAGACACCCCCCCACTTTTCTAATCCAAATTTAAGAAATCTAAGTGGGGCTTAGCAAGTGTAGGGGGAAAGGGATAAAAGCGCTGCAGAATTGCTTTGATCCCTGCTTTCCCCTCCACTTGTTTTGTTCTCTCCTCAGCTTACTTCCATGTATAGAACAACCCTCAATTTTTAGTCTAAAGGTTTTAGACAAAAATATAGTCTTATACACGGAAAAATACAGTATATGTAAAATCCCACATGGGGGAGCTCAGCATGCCATTTTTGAATGTTTATAGGATTGAGCTGCACACATTTTTCTGGAAAAAACATGTTTTTTTCCAGAAAATGTGTGCTGCTCAATCATATAAATGTTCAAAAATAGCATGCTGAACTCCTCCATGTGGGATTTTGCTTTATACCTTTCCATCAAAAAAGCATTTGAAAACTTCAGTTGGAACATGTAGCAACTAAACCACTACAGGTTTCATGACATCATCGTTTTAATTTGCAAACCTATGCACTGGTAACCAGTTGTTTACTAAACTCATACAGGGCATTGATCTTAATAAGCAATAACAATTTTTAAAAGGCATATAAAGGCAGCATTGATGTAGAGTAATTAATGGAGTGTTCTTGCTGACTTGGTAGACTAGTCCCGCTTTGTTCTCAGTGTGGTTATTTATCTTATTATTGTCAACTTGTAGTTGCTTTATTAACAGATGCTGGTTACGAGCCATCTAAAGGAAAGGCAGGATTTTAACAAATCAATAAATATATACCCTACTGATTGCAGTGGGCTTTGTTTCTACTCCAGTGTGCATAGAAACTCTACTTCAGCCTTTTCTGGATGGGAAAAACTCATAGAAAAAAGATAAATGTTCCCACATGCCTGCTATTTCCACCTGTATATAAGACAAATAAAGTCTTCTGTCAGTACAAGTTCAGTTTGTCTTGCATAAATAAATAATTTACGCAAATAATGTAAGAGAACATAACCTTGACTATGCAGGGCTTATGTATAACTGGTGTATATTTGGAAATTTGTACACTGCTGCTCCCTGCAGGATAAATTGCCCTATAGGACTTACCCAGTTTCATCTGTGTAATTTGAAAATACATTTATTTTGCTTTGAGATATTTAATCTGTATACTTCTCTAGAAATAAGTTGCATTGAGCACAATAGGACTTAATCCTCAATAAATATAGGCCAGTTATAGCTATATACTACAAAATCACTAGAAATAGGTTATACTTAGCATACTAATTACTAAACACTTGAAGTAACAGGAAATGCTAACAATGGATGAATAAAAATTATGTGGCGAAAATTTAGATGTACACAATTTTATATGAATATTGGAAGAAGTATTATAAACATCAAAAGAAAAGGCGAGGCATTCTAAATGTTGCTTAAACTGGAGATACAAGACAATGTGTTCTTGTACATTCTATTTTTCATTATCAAATTGTATCATGTATTTGACCTTCAGTGTATTATTTTTAAGCTTTGCAATACTGCACTTAAAAAAAATCCTTCCAGAAGGAAACATTGTATTGGAAGCAGCACACACGCTGCTTTATAAGCTAGAGAAAATTCATGGAACACAATCCAGTCATTATTATTGTTGTTAATTTAAACAGAGGTTGCAGTTCAGTGTAGCCAAGATGTCCATGTTT
Source organism: Pogona vitticeps (assembly GCF_051106095.1). Lineage (NCBI taxonomy): Eukaryota > Metazoa > Chordata > Lepidosauria > Squamata > Agamidae > Pogona > Pogona vitticeps. The sequence goes on along the minus strand of NC_135783.1, from coordinate 27,376,006 downwards.
AATGAGATGGGGGCCTTTGATATCAAGGAGGTGGTGAGCCTATAAATAAACATATTTCTCATTCTGTTTCATGCAGAATATAAAACACCATTTTGTATTCGTGGCAACCTACCTATATGAGGCAGGGCCATAACATCTGGTCCAATTTAGAATTTCTTCTTGAACTGCAAATTTTATGCAGTCTTTCCCTGATGAACAGTTCTGGGGAACCCAAAAGCCTGACTTATTTGTAACTTTTGAATGATCCAATAAAAGCACAGCAGGGCTCCTGTATCCATGGGATAATTATCCATGGTTTCACTTATCCGCAGTATGATAATATTAAAAATATTAAAAGAAAAATCTAGAAGCACGTATTTTCACAATGTATTTACCAGAACTATCTCCTAGAGGTAGCCAGAAACCATGCTATGTAATCTTGTTGAAGAATACATTGCATAGTCTCTGGCTCTCTTTAGTGGCCAGTTCTGAAAATACATGGTGAAAATGCATTTTTTCTGGAGTTTTACTTTGTTGTGTTTAGCATTAGTTATCACTTGTAGTTTTCAGCATCTGTGGGGGGCAGGCTTGGAATCAATCCCGCATGTATATGGGGGTCGTACTGTATTGTCTAAGCCAAAACCTTCTGTTTAATTGAGTGTATCTTATATCCAAGAACTGAGGAAATATGGGAAAAAAACACATACTGTACATCAGAAATCTAAGCCAAAACCTTCTGTTTAATTGAGTGTATCTTATATCCAAGAACTGAGGAAATATGGGAAAAAAACACATACTGTACATCAGAAATCCAAAAAACTTCCTGATTTCAAACATGATTCCTAAGGCGTATTGAAGTCAGCATTTTTAATAGCAAGCCATTTCCTTTTCCTAAAATCTGCTTTATGCATATTGGGTCGCACTCCAGTTTATACACAATATATTCCTCTGGCTGAAGCATGCAGTTGGCTGTGGCCCTGGAAGCATTCCTGGCAAGGCAGCCGCAAAGACCAAGCCAAAGCTTCTCTTCCCTCTTCGCCGGCCAACTTGGCATCTGGGCCGGTTTAGTTCAAAGTGGGGACACGTCACCTCGCTGAAGGGCAGCGACGCCTTCGCCTCAGCCAAACGACTACAGCTCCCAGGGTGCTTCGCGCCATCGTGAAACGGAATCTCTTCCGCCCGAGGAGGAGGGGGGAAGGCAAAGAAAGGGCGGTTACTCAGGCTTGGGGCCGTCTTGGGTAGAGACGCGGAGCGGAAGTGGGCTTTCCTGGCAGAGAGGCCGGCTGGGCCCGGTTCCGGGTACCACTTAGTCGGTGACAGAGGAGGAGGAGGAGGAGGAGAAAGCGGGGAGGGAGAGGAAGAGGAGGTGGAAAAGATGGCGTCGGACTTGGAGACGGAGATCCAGGCTATAGAAAGGAGCTTATTGGAATGCTCCGCGGAGGAGACCGCCTTGGTGAGGCCCGCCGCCGTCCGCGACCGCCGCGCGTCGAGTTTCGAGGGTTGGGGAAGAGACGGGAGGATTAACGGGCGGCGTTTGGTGGTGGAAAAGCAAAGGACTGGAAGAGGAATACCCTGGAGAGCGGGGCTGTGGGGTCAATAAGGGAGGGAGGGAAGGTGGGAAAAGCCTTTTGCGGGGGGCGGGTATTGTCGGGGGGGGTCTGGTCTGAGTAGAGAGGGACATGCCTGGGCGTTGTTGGGGCAGAAACTCCTCGGGGTCGGAGGAGAGTCAGGAGGGCTGCAGTTCAAAGCAGGCGGCAAGTAGGCTGGAGGAAAGGCTAAGTAAGGTGTATAAGATGGGAAGGGGGGTCTCCAGCGGAGAGGAACCGGGGAGTTGAGGAGACACGTGAACAAAAGAGTGTGTAGAGGGGAGAGGGTTAGAGCGGTGGCTTTGGGGTCGCCCCTGAGAGGCAAAGCCTCCCTGGTTTGGGGACCGAGTGGGGCAGTTTGTGATCCAGTTTGGAAGGCACTCTTGGATGGCGGTGTACTTCTTGGCTCAGAAAAGGGAGAATGGTTTATGAAGAGCAAAGAGGTGTGAGGGGGGGAGAGAAGAGAGAGACTTGAATAAGTCGATAAAATAGGTTGTTGCCCAGAGTAAGTCGTAACATGATCGACTGTTGTCGTAGATTCTTGAAAAGCGCTGCTCTGACTTGCCTGCCTGTTTCCAGGCAGTGGCGGTTCCAAAAGACACCAGGAACTGTCAAGAAGATGCGGGTTAGAGAAAAGTAGTTCGTCACAGTGAACGTGGGTAGGACTCAAGAGAGTAGAAACAGGGCACCTTTTCAATGGTACTGATTGCATACTAGCCAGATAATGGGTTTTGTTTTAGAGACTGCCTCACTCGCTGGGGCTGACTTAGTTTGAAGGCCACCTGTATTTCATCAGCATATTTGCATGTGTATTCCACGTCACATCATGTCTATTCAAAATCTGGCAGGAATCAGTTCTCAAAATAAATGTTGGTGGTTTTGTTCTCGTTTGGTTTGAATGTATTTGCATTTATTTCATTTTATAAACTTTTGGTATGAACAGGAGCTTGAATGTTTGAGGATTTCACATTTCTCTTGTTTTGCCACTTTTAAAATCAGTTTAGGAAATGCCAGAAGCCATTTTCACACCTAAAGCTCTCCATGACATATGGCTGTGTCTTTGTGTAAGCATTTGGGAGAACTGTTGAGTTTATGATTCAGCAGTTTTGTGCTCAGATTCTCCTTTTCATTCTTGAGATAGCCTTTTCAGTTTTCTTTTATTCAGATCTTTGTGTTGGCTTTTATAGTTCTCAAGCTGGCCAGCTGACCCATTTTTACTCCTGTGACCCCCTCTGAGCACCAAGTTTGTAAGAAGTTCATAGTATATCCTTTTAGGAAATGATTTTGACATGAGTTTGAAGGATAATCTTGTTGCCAGATCACTGATCAAAATTATGTTATAGTCTTTAAAAAAACAAACAAACCTTGAGTATTCCTTCTATACAATGGTAGGGGATACCTTTATTAGACCATAATGCCCAGCCTGATGAAAGACTTAAAAGCTAGCCTGTTTCTCAGATTTTAGTGATCTAATAAAGGTAGTGCCCATTCTTATTTTCAAAATGCTTTTATGACATATGTTCAGTCTGATAAAATGTTGTACCTCTAGAAGGGTGGAGAGTGTATAGACTGTTATGAATGTACATAATATTCCAGATGTTGTTTTGATAATAATTTGATTTTTTTCAGAAGTATGACATAAATTATATATCATAAACATGTTGTCTCTAACAATGAAAAAGTCTGGCCATTTTCAGAGTTGACATCTTGCGATCTGAAACATTTTTATAGTCTTGCTATTGTGCTATATTATCTGTGTCAGACAGAATATAAAAAAATTAAACAGTTATATAAGTACATACAGTTTAATATCAATTACACATAAAGTTTGGGCCATAGTCATAGGAGAAAGGTGGCACATTAAATAACCTATATTCTTCAGCTGTATAAATTTTAATACTTGAAGGAATATGTGCCAACTGCCAAACTGCCCTTTTTCTTGCAGTGAACAAAGTTTGATTACTTTCTTTTAATCTTGTATCTTTTCAGAAGAAAGAAAATGTATCTTGTACAATGGAATGTCTACTTGTAATTGGTACTTGTTGTAGGTAGTCACTAAGCAAGCCTAATATGAATGTGGTGTTCTGGTATTCACATTTTATGTGTATGCTTGTTGAATTTTGTAAAAAATTGCCTGCCTCTTCAAAATAACTTGTTTATACAGTTAAATGTTCAAGTAACATGCTACACATGCAATTAAAATCTAGAAAGATTACAGTGACAACACGGAGTTTATTTTTTTAGAGTAAACATCATGTTCCATCTGTAAGCATGATTCTTTGAATGTATTACAGTATGTTCCTAATTTAGGGACATAGTGCTTTACTGCAATGTATATTAAAAATGCAATTCTATTAATATTTGTTCACAAGTAAATTTCACTGAATTAATAGGATGTGTATATAGAATTTCATTCTTAAAAACTGAACTACCCATCAGTTTCGTGTTGTATTCTTTAGTAATTCACTTTTCTTTGTAACACTTGTTTTTTTTTTAAAGAGGACTTGGGATTTGGACAAAAAATATCTTGGCACTCTCAGTGATACATTTGTTCTGTAGAAATGTATTTTGTAAAGTATTTCTGCTTCAAAATATTTTGGTGTGTTTCTAAAGAGGGTGAACAGTATTTGGAAACACATTCTAATTTTCATGACATACTCAAAGTTTTCTTTTGAAAAGGCATTAAAGAGAACATTGCACTAAAACCTCATCTCAAAATTAATTTTAAGTGAATGGAAGTTTTAAGGTTTTTAGTTGATTCCTGTAGCGGTTGAAAGTTCAACAAAAGTGTGGATTTGTTTGCAAATATTGCAGTTAACTATTCTATATGGTGTCAGTAATTCTTTTGATATACATGTAATGACTTCAACAGGCACATTACTTTATATCTGTGTTTTTTATGCTAACTTTAAGAGTAGGCTGTCCCACATCACTATCAGCCCACTTAGAATGAATTACATTTTAAAATGTAGTCCTTTAAGTAATAGTGAAAAAGTGGGATATAACTCTCACAACTGTCACAACTATGATGTGTTGTGTTGACTTGGTCTGACTAAAGTAGATCCATTGAATCAGTGAAGTGTATAAGTGCTGACCTGCATTTTTCATAAAATTTTTGCAGAGTTGGGGCTAACATCTGGATGTAGGGCTCTTTGAATGATACAATTCAGTACTATGTTTATTTTTGACCAAAGTGAGACAGGTTTTAAAATTATTTTAAATTCAACAAAATATCAGATTCTTAAGATGCAACTTAATGTTTCCATCAGTTGGGTGTAACTTGCCTTACTACACCAGAGGGTAAAAGAATGATACAGTAACTGCCAGTCTTTCCCTGCTCTGTCATGTTAGTCTAAAACTGCTGGAGAGCTCAGTGGCTTAGGCATTCGGCTGTGGAGCCAGAGGTTGGCAGTTTGATTCCCCACTGTGCCTCTTTGACAGGGGCTGGACTGAGTGATCCATTGGGTACTTTCTAGCTCTGCAGTTTTAAGATGATGATGATTAACTCAGCCTTATCCACTTAGTATTAAAGATAGCTATCTTAACTTCATTGTGATTCTTTCAAACTTGTTTGCACAGAGTCCCCTCCCTCATCCTTCCTTGTTCCTAGAAGTCAGGAACTGTGCTTTTACAAGCCTGACCTGCAATGTAAGTTTTGTAGAGTGAATGTTAGTGGGGCAGATGGAGAAGAAGAGAAAGGAAACAGATGCAATTCCAGCAGGTGGTGGGTAACTGCTGTTGTGAATTATTTGAGCAATGATTTCTGGTGCTGGTTGACATTGAGACAGTATTTGTTTACAAGTGTTCATTTAAAATGCTGATTGTATTAAAAACATGAATGCTACCTTGTTTCCCTGAAAATAAGACCTAACCTGAAAATAAGCCCTAGTATGATTTTTCATTTGACCCAACTCTGGGAGGCAGTGGAAGACAGGAGGGCCTGGTATGCTCGGGTCCATGGGGTCACAAAGAGTCGGACACGACTAAATGACTAAACAACAACAATGATTTTTCAGGATGCCTGTAATATAAATCCTACCCCAAAATTAATCCCTAGTTAAGTGAAACCCCGCCTTCCACCATTGTGCAGCATTGTGCAGCAACCAGAAGATGACATGACTGTATTTGAAGAAATGTAGATTTTTGTACATAAAAAAAATCCCTTAAAAGTAAGCCCTACTGCATTTTTGGAGCAAAAATTAATATAAGACCCTGTCTTATTTTCGGGGAAACATGATAGATTAAGTTTTTGAGATGCTAGATTGAGTTATGTATTAGATTTGAAGATCACATTGTTCTGTGGATACTCTGCATATAATCTTTGGAAATGCCGAAGTATTGTACAAAAACAAAAGATTGTCATCTCTTCTATGCTCCAGAGGTAATAGAATTGTTGGTGCTTAGAAGGAAAAACAGCTGGGCTAGCTGGACCTTTTCTTGATCCAGCAAGGTAGTTCTTATGTTCTCTTTATTAAGTTTTTACAATAATTTATTAGTTTTTGCTCTTAAACGTATCTGAGCAAAGCTCAAAGAACCCTTTACATTGTTTTCTGGTGGTGTTACTGGCACTACTTTTTGGCGAATAGGATCCTTTAATCTCCTCCTTCCTCCCTTGTTCTTGTTAAACACAGTTGTGCAGTGCCATTTAACCTTTTTTTCCCTCTCAACGGCACAACTACTGCACAAATGCCAAACATTGCAACTGGGGTTATGTGAGGCTAGGCATACTGAAGTATATTCACTATGTGTTCCTGGCAAGCTTTGAAAGCCCACTTGCTTATTCTTTATTTTTAATTGTTATAGTTTTTTAAAAAAAAGAAAAGCAGTGATCTGACAGGCTTTCAAGCTGTGTCTTTCTAAAGGCATCCTTTACCCTAGTTGACACCTCCTGGCTCACTCTTCCGCATCAACCCCCCAGCAGACTTGAAAGTAACAGTGTCTAAATTCTATTGAAGGAATCCTTCAAAAAAGGAAAACTTAATTTGGTTTGTACTCACTTCAGAATGTAGTTTTGCTCAAGACAGGATCTATTATCCAGAATTACTGGGCAAAATTCTGTTGATGTAGTTCCACCAGTGTAAACTGGATTATGGTGCCAGAAAGAATTAATTTAAATTGATTCAAAGTTTCCGATCCCCTGTCTTTCATCTTTAAAGGCTCACTGCATCTCTCTCTTTTGGGAGCGTCATAAATGTTGTGTTTGTGTGTGTGTGTGCTTTTAATAGTCAAAAATAATTGCTTGTTTGCTGCTGGTGCAAATGATGATCTAGTAGCAGTTTTTTTACTAATGAAACCTCCCTTCCCCTCCCCCATCCCCAGTCTCCCAAAGTCTTCCCGGAGGCAAAAGAGAGCCTAGGGACCTTATGAAGCAGAAATTGGGGGGGGGGGGGGAATAGGAGGCTTTAAGTATTTCTGGCACCCTGATCTGAGTTTACACTGGCAGAACTGCACCAGCAGGATTTTGCCCAGTAATTGACAAAGGATTCTGGGTTTATTTGTGTATGTTAGTAAATGTCCCTTTCTTTGGAAGTTTTTTTTGTTTTTATTTTAATTTTTTCAAAACCTACCCCTTTGAGGAGGACTGGTGCAAAGATTCTTACAAGTTGTTGTACTTACCTGGTTTGCTTTTGGACTTGCATATTTTGAATTGCATTTCTGGATTCAAAATGCCATGTGTGATGGAGGAATGCTGTTAAAAGGGGGGGGAGTTAATATACACAAATATACTTGAATATGCTAAAATATAATTGGGTAAACTCATAATAGCAGACATTAAAATCAATTGTAAGTTTGTAAATGTTGTACTATACAGAACAATATATGATTGCTCTGCTGCATTCTTGAAGATTTTTTTTAATTAAACAATTTTGTAATCCTTTATTTTAGTTTTGTTATCATTTTTTAAAATTTTCATTTTTGTCTTAAAGAAATGGCTGCAGTCATCTGATCTACCTAAGGAAATATACAAGCACCTGGCCTACTATGTACCAAGGATATATTGTAAGGGTCCTAATCCAGTTCCACATAGAGAAGATATGCTTGCACAACTTGTCTTGCTTGGCCCGTTAGAATGGTACTTGTGTGGTGAAGATCCTGCATTTGGCTTCCAAAAACTTGAGCAGTCAAACAAACCTTCCCATCTTTGTGGCCGAGTTTTTAAAGTTGGAGAACCTACATATTCTTGCAGGTAACTATCAGTCACTGTTATTATTAATATTTGTTATTTTTATTTATATAAAACAATGTGTAGGCCATAATTAAAGGTAGCCATGATAAAAGAAACAGTAATCTGAAGACTAAATTCTGATAATTACCACTAAACCCACCAACCCTACTTTGGAACTGCCAGGTACCATAATGGTCAAATGATAAGACATAATCCAAGTCAGTTTATAGCAGCCATATATATTTAATGTTGGGGTACTTCTGGATTTTCTGTCCAAAATGATTAAGTGGTAAATATCCATTGGTAATGGGTTTTAATTTTGGAGTGTATAACTATTGCTGTAAAAATTGTAAAATCTAAAAAGACAATTAAAAATGTTTAATTTCTCTCTTTATTTAGCACAAAGCTATCCGAATCTTAAATGCTCCCCCCCCTTTTTACAACACTCTTAAGTTTTGATCTAGGAACTATGTATGTATTTTCCACTTCTTTTATGTGTAACAAGGAGTTAACATCACTAAAGGTAAAAAACATGCCCAGATTAGTTCAGGTTTCTGATTGAGAAAGTGCCAAAGTATTAAAAAATCTTCCTGTGAAGTCCTACAAGCTATGTGCAAGGATTTTGTTGAACTTGATATTAGTTTTCAACCAAGGCAGATTAAGGAAAAGGCTTATATTAAGTCATTTCTAAGGTATTTTCTGACCTCGTGGGAATCCTAGTATAATGAGCGTTAGAAAAATCAAGGTTAGGGATAGGGGTTAGAATTAGGGTTAGCAGGTTTTGTACTGTTTTGTCATCTTGTACAGTATTTGTATTTCCTGAACCCACTGAGAATTTGAATATCTCCGTCACCCCTGGAACATTTACCCAACCTATGATAGCCACAATATGCTGCTTCCACTTCTCAGCATCATAGTTTACAGTAAAGTGTGTGGACACTTTGCCCCCACTTGAACAAATCCTGTAGCCTGAAATGGTAAATTACAGTAGAGTAGACACACTGAATCAATGAGGATTTGGTGAGTCATTCCTCCATACGTTTCACAGATTCAAATGGATCTACTCCAAATGCAAATTACTTCAGCATAATAGTTCACCATTAGAGTAGGTACACTTTAATCAGTGGAACTTATAGAGGAGTTGACTCACTAACTCCGATAGCTCAGTGGTTTAGGTATCGGCTACAGAGCCAGAGGTTGGGAGTTTGGTCCCTCACTATGCCTCCTTGATGGGATAGACTTGATAATCTAAAGGGTTCCTTCCAGCTCTTCAGTTCTGTTATACTCTAGTGTGATTTACTACACTAAATATGACTTTGACCATCATGTTACATTCATCAGGACTAAAATGTACCCCTGGTGGAACACTATATATTGTATACTACCTAGTTAGGTGTTCCCCGTTGTTTAAAAAAACTGTACATGGGAAATAGTTGAAACTTGAGAATTTTGTTTACAATATTGATTTGATGTATAAAGCCCTAAACGGCTTGGGCCCTGGATACCTGAAGGACCACCTCCTTCCATATGAACCTACCCGGCAATGAAGATCTAGTCAGGGGGCCCTCCTGAAAGAGCCATCCCTCAAGAGGTAAGATGGATGGCTTGTAGACAAAGGGCCTTTTTGGCAGCCACTCCCCCCCCCCGACTGTGGAACGCCATCCTGAGGGAGATTTGTCTGGTGCTGACGTTGATGATGTTTCATGCCAGGTCAAAACCTTTCTGTTCCAGAAGGTTTGTAATTGAAATAATATAAACTGTGGGTCCTGATGGCAATTTTAGAGCATTGTATTTTTAATTGCAATTTAATTGTTCTTATCTCTTTATCAAATTCAAATTGTTGTAAGCCACCCAGAGACCTGGGCAGCAAATAAGTGAAAGAAAGAAAGAGAAACAAACATCTTCTGTTGTTAAATGGCTGCATTATAGGTCTAGTGCTGTGTGAATTCTAAAATAAAATGGAATTGCAGTACTAAAATGTCCCCTCTGCCTGGATGAAGGTTAAAATACTAGTGAGTGAGTTCTATGACTTATGACTTCATTTTTACACTAATTCTTGGCTCAAAATGGAAAAGATAGTATCCCGGATTATGTGTAGTTTACATTATAGGTTTTCTGTTAACAGTTAACATTTTGTATGTTTACCCCTTTATCTTTACATATTTTCTGTTCTTTTTCCTTCTGCAGGGATTGTGCAGTTGATCCAACTTGTGTGTTATGCATGGAATGCTTTCTGGGAAGTGTTCACAGGGAACATAGATACAGGGTAAGAAGACATAGTACCGTATGTATGACATCAATAACGTCTTGTTTTAGAATCTGCTACAATGTGGCCAGAACAAATTATGTTGTAGTAAATTCCATTTCAGTTCGTGGAACTGTTGTTTTCTTTCTCTTTTCTCCACTTAACCACAGTATTATTCTTTGTATAAACAGAGGTGTTCCACTTGTCGAGGAAATCCTGATGGTTTGTTGTGCATCATTAGTTTGATTAAAAGTAAATATGGGGGCTTTAGCTTTCTCAACATTATTGCAAAGTTGGGTAGCCAAGTGTTGTTTTTATCACCCAGATGTGATGTCCAATGCAACAATTATCTGGATTTCCTATTATGGAACTTAAGCTATCATTTATTACAAGATGCCTATACAGTCTTGTACTGGTGGTGAGGGAAGTAAGACACAGCCTCCAGGTCTAATTTTCTAGATTGATTGCATGAACAATTAAACTAATCCCAGAGTCCCTGATGTAGAAAAATGAGACATAAAGAAGAGTTATCTATCTTTCACTGTCTGTGGTACAACATGAGTTTCTTCCTTTTGTTTTCTGCCATTTCCCAAATTATTTATTGACTTTTGGGTGCAGAGTACATCCATTTGATGTTTTTATTTGACAGGCATACTTTTCTGTTCTTATTCATTTTGAAATAATATTTTAGATGACAACTTCTGGTGGTGGAGGTTTCTGTGATTGTGGCGATGCTGAAGCTTGGAAAGAAGGTCCTTATTGCCAAAAGCATGAACATAACATTTCAGAAACTGAAGAGGAGGAGGTAATATATACCTTTTAGAAACTTAGTGCTGAGAGAACTGGGTTGATTGAAGAAAACTGTGAGAATCTGTTACAAGACCATATTGTCCAGGCCTCCCCATACCATTATATCACAAGAGCTTGTTGCCTCCTGTGTGGGCAGAATTTGCTGCTGAAGTGAGAGGGACCATATCAAGATGGAAACAAAGGAAACTTTAGAGTCCTACAGGATTCTTGGTCAGATGTAGATGTTCTAAAAATTGGGTGCCTTCTTCCTCGGTCTCCCCAATTTTTATAAAACCTATCCCATAGAAGAATTTGGTTGAGACTCAACAATACACCTGGTTTCTAACCTTTCCACGATCCAATTAAGGTGTTCCCAAACCAGGCCTTAGTTTTTATATCTCAATCCCACGGCTGCTTTGATTTTTTTTTGCGCCATACCAACATTATTTCAGCTGAGAATGGGAAGGGTAATCTGAGCTCAGATCTGCCCTCTTCATTTCTGCCACCCAGGATGCCCTCTGAGCATCCATAGGGTTTTATCCTTAGTTACAGAAAGAAGACATGTTTCAAAGGCCTTGCCATGAGTTTTGGAGCTATAAACAGACTGAATTAATCAGAATGAACAGTAGTTTGGGCGCCCTAGGCAAAAGAAAAGAAAAATATTTTTTAAAAAGTTAATTTCCCTTTATTCTCTTGTTTTATTTTAATATGCTTTCATTTAATGTTATCTCTGTGTGTCTTATTTATGTATCTTCTGCTCCTTGTTTAATGACAATTAATGTGAAAAATGGCAAAAAGGAAGAAATTGCTAGATAATGTATAGGAATTTGGACGAACAAACTGTTAATTAAAAACCCATGGGGGTAATTAGGACTTTCTAAAACTAACTCTTAGGTCTCACCACAACTCAAACAAAACGGGTTATTTTTCAAGGCAATAGAAACAATGTGGTAATATTTTTCTCTCTGTCTTATTCTAGGATCCACTTGTGCACTTGTCAGAAGAAATGATAGCAAAAGTTTATAATATTTTTGCTATCATGTTTCAATATGCTGTAGATATATTAACATGGGAAAAAGAAAATGAACTGCCACCAGGTTTAGAAACAGGGTAAGTAAAAGTGTTGTCTGAGTTTTTAGGACTTACATTTAATACTAATATAATCACATTGTAACTCTCATCATGACATAATGTGCAATCCAAAGGTCATTTGTTAGTCGTACTGAAAACCATGTTACAAGCATTTATATGTTAACCTATCAATTTCAGTATGACCTAGATGTGACTGGTTATTTCTGCATTAAGAGCATAAGAGGCTGCTTTATAGTGAGTCAGATGCTCACAGCCTTAGTCATCTTGTCCAATATTGTTGGCCATGACTGTCAGAGGCTCTGCAGGGTTTCAAGATGGAGTTTTTCCAACCCTACCAGGAAATGCTGGGATGATACCTTGGACTTTCTGTGTGCAAAGCTTCTGCTCGGTCACAGAGCTGTGCCTTGGAGTTGTACTTGCTGGGCATTTTAATCCTAAGCAAAATTAGCAGTATATTCAATGGGCCATAACGTGGCTAGACAAAACATGGCTAAGATTATTCTTAAATGTTTAGGCTGTCTGAAGGATCATATTTTCCCATATGAGTCTCCCTGGGTTTTAAAATCTTTGCAGGGAGGTTTTTTTTTCTGAATTCTACCATCTTTGCAGGCTTCCCTTGCCTGGTGATAAAGCAAGAAGCAGTCTTTTGGGTGGCTGCTCATAGGCATTAATTTACATTACTTTTAATTCAGTGGTTATTTCAATATAATATTGATCAAAATCCTGTTTCTTAGTATAGTAAATCACACTAGAATAACCGTACTTAATCAATGGGAATTTTGGTGCGTCAACTCCTTAAATTCCATTGATTCAAATAGGCCTATTCTAACTGCAACTTACTTTAGCTTACTAAATTGCAGTTAAGGGTAGGCCCATTTGAATCAATGGAACATACAGCATAGTTGGTGAACTAAATCCCCATTGATACAGTAGGCCTACTCTAGTGCACCTTATTATACTAAGCAACAGAATTTTAGCCTGTATGTTTGATTTTTTTCAATGTTGAGTTTCCTGACCAGCCTCCCATTGCTTATGCTTTGGGACATAAGTCAAACAGTGTATATAACTGTGGTGAATTGTTGCTAACAAAGAGTCAAACTTGTATTTCTTGTCACACACCAGTTGTTTGACTTGGTACATGACTACTGTGTTTCCTCAAAAATAAAACAGGGTCTTATATTAATTTTTGCTCTAAAAAGCATTAAGGCTTATTTTCAGGGGATGTTTTATTTTATTCATGTACAACAATCTTTTGTTTAGTCGTTAAGTCATGTCCCTTCATGACTCCATGGACCAGAGCACGCCAGGCCCTACTGTCTTCCACAGCCTCCCGGAGTTGGATCAAATTCACGTTGGTAGCTTCCATAACACTGTCTATCCATCTCATCCTCTGTTGTCCCCTTCTCCTCTTGCCTTCACTCTTTCCCAACATCAGGAGCTTTTCCAGGGAGTCTTCTCTCCTCATGAGATGGCCAAAGTATTGAAGCCTCAGCTTCAGGATCTGTCCTTCCCATGAGCACTCAGGGTTGATTTCCTTCAGACTGGATAGGTTTGTTCTCCTTGCAGTCCAGGGGACTCTCAAGAGTCTCCTCCAGCACCACAATTCAAAAGCATCAATTCTTTGGCGGTCAGCCTTCTTTATGGTCCAGCTCTCACTTCCATACACTGCTACTGAAAAAAAGCCATAGCTTTGACTATGCGGACCTTTGTCGGCAAACATTGACTTCTTAACTATCAGCAGCTCATGCTAATAATTAACGCTGTTTGACTTGCGCTGTTGGGTATAAGTAGTAAGAATCTGGCTGTTGTATTTTTAGTGGTCTTTGTCCCTCAGTGTTTCGCAATCTGTCTTGTATCCCTTTATTGGGGAAAAGGAAAGTTGTAAAGAAAATAAATGAACAAATGTTAATAAAAAGATGATGGAAACGGAAATATGTTTCCAAATATAATGCATGCCAAGAAAATGTATTCACATGGCACTTGTTGTCCATGTTCCTATTGTCCAATTCAGTATATTTCTCTATACATATTCTAAAATATAGCAGTAAAGTGATATTTATGATATCTTGATTGATAACATTTCTAACTTTTAATGTTGTCATTACAGCAAAAAGAGTGATACGTACTACTGTATGCTTTTTAATGATGAAGTTCACACATATGAACAGGTTATTTACACTCTTCAGAAAGCAGTCAATTGTACACAAAAGGAGGCCATTGGTTTTGCAACTACTGTAGACAGAGATGTAAGTAAATGTTTAGACTTCTCTTAAAATGGTGCATGTAAATGATAAATTTTAAGAAGATTTAGTCCTCGTATAGGTTCTTCCTCCCTTCTTGATGGCTGAAAGAAATGATATAGGAAGGATAGAGTTGTATACACACCAGGTGGATAAACATCAATGATATTTTTAAAATAAAAATTAGTTTAAATCACAGTTTAAATGATGATTTAAATAAAAATTGATTTTTTAAATTTAAATTGGGATTTAAATCAATCAAATCCACCCTAGAGGCATTTTGCAGAGCTTTAAAACATAGTTAATTGCCTGCTGTCTCCTGATCTAATTGTCCTTCTTAACTTTCTTCCAAGAATGTACTTGTCAACATGCAATTTCTTCTTTACCTCCCCTGCCTTTCCAAATAATGCTGTGAACGTTGGGGTGCTTTTTGTTGGACATCTTCCCAGCCTCAAATTCTTTGGTAGTATGTTTGCAAGCTATCATCACTGTATCTCTGAGAAAGGAAAGCTTTTTATTTAAGTACATGATCCCTTTTATGCTGTTCACCAGAGCTTTTGTTTTAGTTAGCCCCTGTTCAAGGGCAAAAGGAGACAAATTGTCAGTGTAATAGCCCTAGCTTGAAACAAGGGACATTTTCAAAAGCAAATTGATCACTCTGAAATTCTTGGTCAGGTTGAGATGATGAAGAACATGTAGCTAGTACTGAAACCAAGAATAAAGTGGCTTGTGGTATGTGTGGTTTCAGGAGGAAATACACCAATACAGGACTTGAAAAGATCAGGGAAATTCTTATGTTTCAGAGGAATCAGACAGTATAACAAAGACGAATGTGTTTTTTATCAAGAAACTCTTCTTCAGGGGCTTTTTCCACAGAAGAACTGTTTAAGAACCTTGCATGCAGATATTTGTTTTAGTCAGATATGATTGTAGACTAAAAAGCTCCTCTGATTTGACTAAGGAAATGTCCCTTAATTGATTCTGATGTATTTTTGTGTACTTTTTTTGAAGTTGACTCTTCTTGATCTGCTGTAATGAGCAGGAACCTTTTCATTTCTTCTCCCCCAAGAGAAGAAATGAATGATCTCTTTATGGCCCTTCCCATTTCACTTCACTTAGCGCAGAGATAACGTGCTATCTCTATATTTAGCCAAGGCAAAGAGATAGTTCCGAAACCAGCAAAATCAGGGAGCTGGACAGGGGACAGACTGTATTTGTTTTCAGTGTGGAAGGGATGGTCACTCTCGAATTGGCCTTCTCAGCCACACTAGATGTTGTTCCAAGACCTCTATTCAGAGCCCGTTACCATAGTCTCTCGAGACTGAAGGATGCCTACAAGCCACTTAGATTACATGGAGTGACATGATGACTTCATAGGGTACAGTTTTCTCATGAAATCCCTGAAGAGTTCTATAATTTTGTGCACTTGCTGCAAGTGATACTTGCTGTATTTATAGTATATGTGATTAAAATAATAAAATATGTGCAAAACCCATTATAAATATAACATTCCTCTGTTCAGCTGACTTGGATGTGGTAAATTAAAGTTTAGGATATGTATTAACACAGGTTTTGCTGTAATTAGTACCATAACTTGTATATTTAGTATATGTCAATGCTTATAGTTAATATAGACTAGTACAGCATTGTAGAGTTCAAGATTCAGTGATGCAGATGACTGAGGCTGTAATCGTGCAGAATTATATTAAAGTAAAGCCCTTGAACTTAGTGGGGCTTGGTTTTGACTAGACATATGTAGACTACAGTTAGCTACCCATTATTCAATGTGCCGTTAAAATGCAGTAGTTTAAGTTTTAGTTATATTTATAATAAACATTTATATGGCTATATAACCTTAACAGGGACGCAGGTCAGTTCGCTATGGAGATTTTCAGTACTGTGATCAAGCCAAATCAGTGATTGTGGTAAGTTGTTATTGCTTCTTTTCTCTTAGTTCTGTCAGAAATTGTTACCTATGTAGCATATCTCTGTTACTGTGCTAGAAATATAAAAATGTATTTCTAATGAGGTGGTCAGACACCTCTGTGTCTTATTAGTCTTCTTCACTTTCTGAGTATTCCATCCTTTGAAACTTTAAAAATGCTACATTCTGCTATCAAATAATGACCAGTGAGTAGTGGCAACTTGACTCCTTAATGTATTGTGTCATCATCATCGGACTGAAGGATGCCTATGATGATGATGATGATTTCTGGGAGTTGCAGTTCTCACAAGTAATTTTTTCAAGGCTTGGTTGTATGTATGGCTGCTTTTAAAGATAGTTTAAAAACTGAATTTAATTCAGTACCCAGCTGCTGAACTACTGTACTTCATTTAACCAGAATAAAATGGCTAAACGTCAGGGTGTAACTGAAAGATCTGTGGCAGCTCACAGTCTATTTCCAAGCACAATTCAGTTTGCTGTTCTGTTTTCAAAGCCTTGTATGGGTTGGACTGGAGTACATGAAGGATTGCTCCCTTCATATCAGCCTGCTTGCTCGCACATTAAGGAGGTTCTTCTCAAGATATCCTCTATTTGAAACAGGGCTGGTGATGATGTAAGAGACATAAGACAGGATTTTCTCAGTTGTGGTCTCTAGCTGTGACATGTTTAGTGGTGAATAAAAGGTTAGCAGCTTTGACAGCTTTTGCCCACTTTCATGATGGAGAGTGGAAGACTGAAATTTCCTGTAGTCAGAAGAGAAATCTTAGATGCAGGATTCCTATTTGTAGATAAGTTACTCCCCTGTGCAGATGCATCCATTTGTAAGTCCAGATATATACAGAAATACAGCAAGCGTCTTGCTATGTTCATGTTCCTCTCTTGAAGCTATACATACCATTGCTTTTTGTCAAATATTCCTGAGGTTGTTAACCCTCATGTTGCAAAGACAGTTGTGGTTTTATAACTGCAACATGAAAATGTGCAGGTGTCATTATATTTTAGAGAATATTTGTTTGTGAGCTTATAAGAACTCACAAACTCTGTTTTCCTAAGGTTCAATGTGGGTCTCAATTGTCCGAGATGAAAAGTGTGTTGTTTTACAAAAACATACTAATAACTTCTCTCCTCTTTCTTATTCTCTTTTTTTTCTGAAGAGAAATACCAGTCGCCAGACTAAGCCACTGAAAGTTCAAGTTATGCATTCATCTATTGTTGCCCATCAGAGTTTTGGTTTGAAACTTCTGACTTGGCTGGGTAACATTATTGGATACTCAGGTATGACCATTTAAAATATAATATAAAATAAGGGAAAATCCCTTGATGGAAAGAAAAAAAATCCTTCTAGAGAAGAGTGATAGAGTGACATGTACAACACATTTTTTCTTATGCAGTTAAATTCAAAAAGTCCATAGATCTGGTGGTACTTGTGAACATGTAATCAGATTGATTTTGAGTTATGAGTCATGGTTATACATAGCATGAGAGCCAAACTATGTGTGATGTAGGGGAGATCTATATTTGGCTATCTAAACAAAATCTTATTTTCCAGAAGCAATTGTGGAAATGAACAGTTAACTATTTCTGTTCCCACTACCAGCTAGCCCTGTCATCATGCTTAACTGTGGAAAGAAAACTAGAGTCACAATCACTCAATAGTAGTCTGTGACTGTCTCTGTTTCTGTTTGGTTTGAATCAGATTAGTTCAGGGCAAAAATTAGGACCCTTTCTCTCTATACTACCTTGCAGCTCCTGTCTAAATTGGATGCTCCTGCAGCGGCCTTAAAGAAACAAGCCATAAAACACATAGAAAAAGATGTTGGAAGAACTATTAAGGGATATCTTCTATCACATGTGATGTTACATTCTTATCTTAACAAAAACCCCAATAGTATTGTACATTGCAACAATTGATCTGCCACTTGATCTGCCGTCTAAACTGAGAATGGCAAACTTGTGAACCTCTCCAGGTCCTATGAGTACCAAACTGAATGAGAAGGCGTGGCAATAGTAGTCTAACAAGATTTTGGAGGACTGTTAATTCTCTGTCTCTGTTTTAAATGTAAAACTTCCTTAAATACCATTCATTTCTTCATTCTTTTGGGAATTTGAAGGAATCTTACATTTTAAGTAACGTTACTATGCTTTGATCAACCTGCTGTGGAAAGTGATATTCATGTGAATAGGAAATTCAAAGTTAATAGAAATGTCTTGTATTTAGTTCTAATTTATTAAATGTATGAGTCACTTCTCACACTCTAAAGAAGTCTTAAAGTTTAGGAAAGGATCAAAACAAAGAGGCTAATACTTCCTTGCCTTTTTACGCCAGCATAACATTTGGAAGCAGATTGCTCAAGTGAAGAAATCACCATGGACATTATCTGCTGCTTAGTGCATCACATGATTCAGTTACAGTAGATAATGTCTAGAGAGATTTCTTCACTTGAAGCAATTTGCCTTCAAATGTTCATACCATTGCCAGAGGATTTTGGTCAAAGGACAATAATCATTAAAATAATAAAAATTACAGAAATCTTAGCCCTTCTGCAGAAGATACCTAAATGGAATAGTAAAATAAAATAAAAATCTTCATTAACGTGGGAATAAACAACAAAATAACTACCAAACCCAAGTCATTGTACATTTTATATAATGATGATTAAATATTGTAGATACAATTGAACTGGACACTCATGCATGGAATTTGATTATTAATGCAAAATTCTTTTGTCTCTGTGTTACTTTTTGTTTTTGATCAGATGGTCTTCGAAGAATACTGTGTCAGGTTGGCTTACAGGAAGGACCAGAAGGAGAAAACTCTTCTCTTGTGGATAAACTAATGCTGTCTGATTCAAAACTTTGGAAAGGTATGTTATTTCCAATTTTTCTTGTTTCAAAAGAAAACTGGAGACAACAAGCTCCAGCTGAGAACCCCTTTTCTGTACAAGCTGAGCTATTTGCATTAATCAGACAGAAAGAAGCTGTTTGATATAGGAAGGGAACACAGACTTTGGGTGTCCATGAAGGGAATTCCCAGGTGTTGCCTCTATTAGCTCCTGTTTTACTGCAGATTGCAAGAGGGTAAAATGAGATATACTGTTCAGGTGATCATAAGGAACAAATTAAGGATGGGAACAGCTCTTTTCAAACAAGCAAAATCAAGCCGAGATTGTAATTCTCAAGCCGCTTGATAGGTAGTAAACCATATTGCAGGGCTTCCGTTAGAATATGCCTGCAGTAAGATTCTGACCTCCTCCTGGAGATCAAATAACTGGTTTTACCTATCTGAAAGGCTGTTACATTCCCCCCCCCCCAGAAGTAGTCCACAGGCTTTAAAACTATTCAAGAGTCGTTACTGTGATGGAAACTTACCAAATAACATTCTTGTATCTTTTTTTTTAATTAAAAAAAACAGGAGCTAGAAGCGTGTACCATCAGTTATTCATGAGCAGCCTGCTTATGGATTTGAAGTACAAGAAACTTTTTGCTGTCCGGTTTGCAAGAGTGAGTATCTTTTTACAGCTGTTAAAAGTACTTGACAGTGCAAATGGGAACACTGTGAATGGAATAAACAATTGTGACACTAAACAATGATGATTTGACATAAGGGCTCGTGATAGTGTTGCTGCATGTGTGGTGTCTTGTTTGTATATAAGCACTTGGTGCACACTGAAATATGCCACAGCTTTGGATTAGAACTATAGGAATATACATTCTTGTGTGATTTGGGTCACGTATAATGTAATTCCTGTTGCATGTTCTTGGTAGTTGTTAGTCCAGAGCAGACCCGTTGCAGTAGTTACATGAGTTCAATTGATTTTAATGGGGTCTCCTCCAGTTAGAAATAACAATTAGAATTCGGCCATTATGATTTAAAAACCATTTAATAGTTTAAATCCCATACTAATGGAGGATAGGTAGCCTAATAGATTCCCCCCCTTACCTTGTAGCATTCTCTGTTATCCTAAAGCAGATGTGAACAAAATGCAACCTGCAGGCCGTACGCAGCCTGCCAAAGGTTTTGATTTGGCCCCCAGAATCTCTAGGCCCCCATGTTCTCCCCCTAAAAATGCATTAAGAGTGCCTTTTCTTTTTTCTTTTACTAAAGAATTCCTTGCGCCATCTAGGAAGCATGAGAGGCAATTTTGCCATGCTTTGGGGGCCATAGCATCTCTAGCAATCCCCAGATATTTGTTGATTTTTAAAAATGGCCAGTACAGGCTCTGAGGAGGGGTTTCCTTTTTATGATTATTTTAAAAAGCTATTTCTTAAAGAGAAATGTTTTGCAGGTAGCAGGATGTGAAGGGCAGATGTGGCATTTCAAGCTGTAAGGGTGGGTGGATATGAAATTGCTCATCCCTGCATTAAAGAGTTGCCTGGTCTTCCAGAGCAGGTTTTAAGCACGCAGAAGGAGGAGGGGTGCAGGGAGAAATGGAGAGTAGACAGAAGCAGATCTGTCAACAGTGTCTCAGCATTGGATATGGCCCTGACTTTTAAATAAGAAGTTGTAACCTGCCACCCTCCAGATGTTGTTAACCTCCTGACTGTTGGCTGAGACAGATGGGAATCTCTCAGGCAACATCTGTAGAAGAGCAAGTTCCCTACCCTCATTTAATAGCTACAGTTACATTACTTTATCCCCTGGTAAAGTTTATGTTGAAACTAATATTGTTCTGTGAGGTGCAAATCAGTGTCTTGTTTGCTTCCCCCCCCCCCAATAACCATGGGTGTAATGTTAAAAATAAAAAAAAGTTTCTTACATGTTGCACTGCTTCCCAAAGAGGATCTCTAAATATTGGCTAAATAGAACAGTATTTCCTATAGCAACTGATGCTTGTGATATTCATAATTAGCTTGCTTTTTTCCTTTTACACAAGTAATTCTTGTTGCTCTAACTATGACTTATTCTTGGCCTGTTAAATTGTGATGGTATAGCACGTTTGCTTTTCACTCCTTCTGCATTAATGCAGTTTGAGCACAAAATTTCCCTACCACAAACAAATCTGGACATAACAACCAGTCAGTACGGATTAGAGGTGAATTTCCCCTTGTTGTTTAGAATTATCGGCAGTTGCAGAGAGATTTTATGGAGGATGATCACGAGCGGCCAGTGTCGGTTACTGCTCTCTCTGTTCAACTCTTCACTGTACCTACTTTGGTGAGTAGTGCTGCCTTTTTTTTAAAACTGATAGCTGGTACCCTTTGCCTCTTTTGCCTCCTTTTTAATAGAATTATGAGCGATTGCAGAATGATTTTGTGAAAGATGACCACGACAAAGAGTACTCAATTGCTGAACTCTCAGTACAGATATTCACAGTGCCTTCGCTTGTAAGTACTGAAGTGTTGAATGAACCCGTTTGCTCTGACTCCTGTTCAGATTTAACATATGATTGTTTTATATGTTGCCACCAGAGTTTGCGGAGTCTTACAGAATTTTGTAGCTAAACCCCCCCCCCCCAGATCCCTGCCCCTAAAGGGATTAGAATCTAATAGAGTACAGGCAGTGGAGAAAACCAGCAGGAGGCAGAGGGAGATTAATATTACTTCTACTGTACTGAGTAACTAAAATCACTCCTGTTAACATTGTAGCTGTGGTACAACAGATTCATAGATGACTATCTGTCCCAAGAAGCAGACATAACTTTTTGTCACTTGTAAAATTGTAAACATTGTGCCTGCATTTCAGCCACATTTGTATATAGTTTCTGTTTTGTTTCCTTTCAGACAAAAATGGCTGCTATAAAATTGTCTCATTAATGGATTTTGTTCTTTGGGCAGTTTTTTCTCCTAGCCTAACCATTGAGTCTAAAAA
The DNA here is from genome assembly GCF_051106095.1 of Pogona vitticeps. Taxonomy (NCBI): domain Eukaryota; kingdom Metazoa; phylum Chordata; class Lepidosauria; order Squamata; family Agamidae; genus Pogona; species Pogona vitticeps. The sequence goes on along the minus strand of NC_135783.1, from coordinate 27,354,155 downwards.
TTCCCCTTGTCATAAGAAAGAGACTAGAATTTGCAGTAGGTACAGGATATACGAGGCCTGCAAATCTAACTCAAATGCAACTCTAACCTTAGGCTAATCTTCAGTATGTTGAAATTCTCATGGGGTCAATAAATATCCAAGAATTCACATAATACGAGTTTTTTTTTTAAAAAAAAATCCTAATGAATAAAGATTAAAGTTAACAGTTGTTCTTGCTTCAGTAATGTGCACATTGTTTATACATCTTAGTTGAGATGGAAATAAGTTACTTTTCTACTATGTTGGATATTGTTTTCCTCATAATTAGAATCTGACGTTGAAATTATAGATATAGCGTAAGTGAGTTGACGTCTTTTATATTTGTGTCAGCAATATGTAAAGCCCTGTCAGTCATCAAAACTAAAACCCCTGGATATCGCCATGAATTTATGTTATATTAAGTCAGTCTTCCAGAGATCTTGGAAGTAACACACATCACATTTTCAGGGGGTGACTACATTTATAAATAGTATGGGAATTGCTCTGGGATTGGGATGATTAGATTTGTATTTTTTTCGTTGATTATACAACATATAAATAAAAGCAAATCAGCCCAAATTCCCCCCACATCAGAATTCTTTTCCTTCACTGCTGGGGCTTCTACTTTTCTTGTGACAAATGCATTCAGATTAATTTAGGTGGTGTGATCACTTGTGTTGATGCACAAGAGTATATGCATATATGCAGGGTGCTGTTGGTTGGGTAGGGAAGCAGCAGCAAAAGAACACTTGTGGGGGGGCAGTTCCCCTCAGATGCCTTTAGAGATAACCAAGGAGACTTCAGATCTTTGCTAGTAATGCTGTTTCTTTTCTTTTTTTAAGGCTTTGTGCCTGCACTACGATAAAGATGCACTAGGACACGTCAGCAACAAAAGAGAGACAAAGAGAGGATGAAATAACTAACCAGTGCTTCTGTGCAGTTTGTTAAGACAGCTATGCTGTAACTGTGCCTCCTGCAAATCTGGATGGCTGTAGCAGAAGCTGCCATAACAAGCTTCACACAAGGGCTGATTGCCAGTTTCCTCCTTTTTCTCTACTGACTTCTGTGTAGTTGGCTAAAGTGTGTTTGCCAGGAAAACGCAATTTCCTGGGTGGAAATTCATAGTGGATCAATTAGTATTTTTTCTGCCTTGTAGTCACACCCCCAGGTAGTTTCCTGTTCAGGAATTTGCTTTTCATGCCTTTTGCTGCAGAAATGGGATATAGTCTGCTTTCTTAGTCTCTTTATTTTTCTAAGTTGTGGAAATAAAAAAAGTAAATATATTTTTGCCATAGGCTCGAATGTTAATAATAGAAGAAAACCTCATGACAACTATCATTTCAACATTCATGGACCATTTACGTCATCGAGATGTGCAGGGACGGTTTCAGTTTGAACGGTACACTGCCCTCCAGGCTTTCAAATTCCGACGAGTACAAAGCCTGATTCAGGATTTAAAGTAAGGAGTTTTTAATCTAATCTGTCAGAATACTTATACATAGGTAAGAAAAAAAATCAGGTTACAAACATATTTTTGCTCTCTCTAGGTATGTGTTGATAAGCAAGCCGCTTGACTGGACAGATGATTTGAGACAAAAATTTCTAGAAGGATTTGATGTTTTCTTGGAGTTGTTAAAGTGTATGCAGGTAGGTGATTTTCCTTCCCCCTTCCCTCCCTTCCTCCCTCCCTCCCTTCCATCCTTCCTTTATTTTTCCGTGTAAAAAGACACTTTTTCCTAAAATAGAGGAAAAATTGAGGATTGTTTTATACATGGAAATAAGGGGGGAGCACTTTCCCCCACCACTTTTTGCAAAGAAAGTGGAAGGGGAAAGTAAAAAGTGGTGGGGGAAAAGCAGCTTTTTGCAAAGAAAGTGGAGGGGAAAAGCACTTTTTTGCAAGAAAATGGAGGTCCCTGTCTTCCCCCTCCATTTTCTTGCAAAGAAAGAAATGTTGGGTTAGAGACGAGGGGGGGATCTTACACATGGGGGCATCTTATACACGGAAAAATACGGTACTTACTTTGTACACTGCCCATCTAGACTTGGGCCACTCTGGGTGGCTCACAACATAATCAAACATAAAACATCCCTAGATATATAAAATATAAACCTATTATACTTACTGTAGGACAACAAATATGACGGTATGAGGTCCTCTTTATATTTCTATTACATTTCCAGTATCTTGCAAAATGTTAGTATTTAATTTTGTTGCTGCAAGCGAATGAAGAGCAGGAATACTGTATTTTTGTTGATTTAATTCTTTCTCACCCAACCTATAATTGGCAAATCTCAAGTCAGGTATAATCAGTAAAACCACAGTAAAAGAATTTAACAAAGTTTGAATACTTTAAAATGCAAGGTTTTAAGACTTTAAAACAATGTGACAATTAACAGTTTAATAATGGAGTGGTTAATTGTCACTGTTCTGTTTCTGCAGAACTAATGCTTTTTGCAGCCCTCTCCCTGTAGAGCAGTGGTAGAACATCCTGCTGGCGGCTGGAGTTAACAGAGTTTTCAAGGGGTACATGCACTCTTTCTTTTGTTCTCTTTTCTGTGACCGTATCTCTCTTACACCCCACCTATAAGTAGCTCACCATGCTTTTCTTCTGTCTCAAGGGTATGGATCCTATAACCCGTCAAGTAGGGCAGCATATTGAAATGGAACCAGAATGGGAAGCAGCATTCACATTGCAAATGAAACTGACACATGTAATCTCAATGATGCAGGACTGGTGTGCTTTAGATGTAAGTTGTATTTCATTCAAATGTATTCAAATTTTCATTGAAGAACTAGATTTTATTTTGCTTAGGATGAATATATCATTAAAGCTCATATGTTTGTAAGTGGGACCTCAAATGCCATGCTTTTTAAAAAATGTAGCATTGGTGCAAACTTTGTTGACTTTGTTAAACAAAGCAACTTAAAGTTTGGACTGGTATAGTGTCTGTTGAAGAACCTTGACTCCTATTTAAATGCCTGTATGAATGCCTCTTATGTAAATAAGTTTGAATGTATGTAGGAAAAATACTATTACCAGGTTATGTTCCCTCTGCTGGTGGAAGTGTCTTTGATTCAGTGAATGAAATTGAAGGAGAGATTTTATTTGCATTTTATTTTCATTTTTTACAACCACAGGCCAGCCATTTAAAAGCAAAAGAGAAAACTTGAATTAAAAGGCAGATAGCAGTGCTCTTTAACAAAGTCTGTTAGATTCAAGGATGGTTTCAAGACCTAATTTTATCTATGCAGTGCTCCTAGTATGACTGATGGAATGATTTTCCAGTTACTTTATTGTTGTACATGCAGTTGCACAGAATCTTGCAGCCTTGGCTCTAACTTTGCCAGATCAGAAAGGAGGAGGTAGAAATAATACTTATCAGATCTGCCTGGTAATTTTTTTTAAATATGGGGAAATATATGTGTTCCGGATATCTTCATAAAGTAGACAATACAATGAAACATTATTAATTGTTTCTGCCACCTCCGATTGGCAAGGACAAAGTTGGTGTGAATAAGAGGTGCACAAATATTTTCCTTCTATTTATCTGTATGACATTAGAGTGGGTTAGAGTAAAAAACTCTGTGGTACTACTTGAATTCTAAATTATGAGGGCAGTCTGCTGGAACAAAGGTTTTACAGTTATTCCTAGCCGTTAGATAATGCTCGGTTTGAGTGACATCCCCAATCTCTTATTTAACAATTTCATGGCACAGCAAGTTTGATGGATTGATACTGTAAGTGAATATTTTCTCCTCAAAGCCTGTCACTTAGCCTGAGAGATGGTTATGTATTAGAATTAGAAGACTTAACTCGGTGGGGTTGAGATTTCATTTAAGCCAGAAGATTTCTTTAAGCCATTTGAAACCAGATTTTATTTGCTAATTTCTTTTCCTTCTGTAGTCGTCTGCAACCTGTGTGCTCCAGAGGGCTAGGGGCCCTTTGGAACAGCACAGAGGTGCTTGGAGGTGTTGCTGAAGAAGGGGAATCATCTCCCCCTTCCTTATATGGAAGCTTTCTCTGGATTGCAGAACTTGCTGTCTTTGAGGGACACTGAGTCCAACCCACTGCTTATTGTAAGGATCCAAATCAAAGTAGATCTGACAGATAGTTTTCCCATTTTCTCTTGAATACCTCCAGCATTGGAGTGCTTATATTCCATTAAATCCACAATTTTCAAGGTCCTGCTTTAACAAATAAATGATGTTTTTCCACAAGCAAAACTCCTCTTTCACTCATAGTTTTTTTTCAACTTTGTGATAGACATGTAAGAAGAGAAGGAGAAAAATAGTAGCAATCTGAAATCCAGATATATTCTCTCTTTCCTGTTCTGTATCAGTTGCCACCAACTACTTTGAAATGTGGGCCAATATCCTGTTGACACTGGGCATAATTTCATGCTCCACCGCAGATCATTCCCACAGTCTCTAGCATGGTGTTGCACAAGCATGAGGTTGACTTGTTGAAACAAATAGGATTTAGGCTTGTGCCAGGAAGTACAAGGTATCTCCTTGTCCAAAAGAGCCCAGCTACTTGCACAGTGGCTGGCTGCACAGATGGAATGCACACAGAAGATGTTTCAGCTCGTTTGCTTTATGGAGTGTGTGCAGTTCACAACTGCACACACTCCATTTAATTTAGTTCTGCAGTCTCTTCATACATTATGACATAGAACTAGATTACATAGGAATTGTGTTTCTATAATTACAAGCATTTTTGATCTTTACAGGAAAAAGTGCTCATTGAGGCCTATAAGAAATGTCTGACTGCACTGATGCAATGCCACAGTGGTTTTACTGATGGAGAGCAGCCTATTGATCTCAACATGTGTGGACACTCAGTCGAGACTATCCGATACTGTGTTTCTCAGGAAAAAGTTAGCATTCATCTCCCTGTTTCTCGTTTACTTGCAGGTAACAATGAAATTGCTTCATGGTGCACAGGAAGTTTTTTAAAAAGCCATTCATACAAGCACAAAGTGTTCAGAGATTAGATTTTTTTAGATATTTACATGTGCTGCATGAAACTGTTTTATAGATTGTATATATTGCTAAAACTGTCTACCCAGAGTAACTATGGTGATACCTATTTTCTTTGGAAATGGATGTATTTCAGTATGTGCAAGGTAATGATGTATGTATGAATGAGGATATCTCACAGCCTTTAGTCCATGCAAAAAAAAAAGTCAGTTATGTGTTTTATGCTAAAAGGTGCTTGTCAAACTCTTATGTTTTGTATTCACAGGCAAGCTGTTAAAAAGTGGCTTGTTGTGACCTATCAGGCTGCATACATGGTTTCTCTACTGCATATGATTTCAGAACTGAGATATTTGTGGGCCTAGAAACAACTTAATTTTCTCCAGTTTATTTTGTTTTATTATTCTTGAGTGTTGTTAGCCGCCCAGAGTAGACTTTGGTCAAGATGGGCGGGATATAAATAAATAAATAAATAAATAAATAAATAAATAAATAAATAAATAAATAAATGCACTCCAAGCACAAATAAGTGCTGGAGTACATCTAAAAACTAGGTTGCATTCCATCTAAGCTGGTGGTCATACCTGCTTACCCTGAGGTCACATAAAGAATACACAGGAATTTGATGAATTCAGTTCAGTCCACTTTACTGAAACAGAAGTACTTCTTGCATATAGGAATATTGCAGTGACATGTTTAGTGGAGCACTTAGGCATTTATGTCTAATATGCTCTTACGTGGTAGGAGGATTTTGTCTCAGTTCTATGTAGACCTGTAAGAATTGGGTGCCACACCCAGACTCAGAGTTTGGAAAATATGCTTTCTAGTAACCTCATGATTTTCCCAGAATTGAGTACTTCATATGAGGCATACAAGAGGATAACTGTTAATGCAAAAATTATTCTTTATGTTAATGTAGGTTTACATGTGCTTCTGAGCAGAACTGAAGTGGCATACAAGTTTCCAGAACAGCTGCCAATGGTGAGTGGTATGCCAATATTGCTTAATGCGTGCCTACAATTGGATTGTTGTTTTAAAAATGTAACAACTTTGGGTGCAAAAAATGTTGATGGTGATAAGAAATAAATGAATGAAACAATAGCAAAGGAAAAGTGTCCTTAGATCTGGTTAATGTTGTAATTTAGATGTCAGGGAGTTTTCTCATTTGTCTACAACACTTTAATACAGTATATGTTTTTCCTGCAAGATAAAAAAAGTGAGATGTTGCTAATATCTCTCTTCTGATTTCCTAAATGCTTTCACATTTTACTCCTACAGCAGCAAAGCATCATAGGATAGATAGGTTTATTGATGCCAAGGGCTTAATTTTATTCCTGTTTAACTGAAGGGTTGTTGTTGAGTCTTGGCTCCTTATTCATGTTAAGGAAGTATAGAAGTCTTTACTATTAGTATTAAAGCATATTAATGAATGGTAGTAACCGTCAAAACGAGGCTGCCTCAGGGAGATGTTGTTTTAGCCACTCATCATATAGATGTGTTCAAAGACATTGGTGTCAGACTGTTTTTGAAGTTGACCAGCATTTAGCACATTCCTGAGGATTTCATATGGCAAGTACAGCCGTTGGGAAGTTAAGGTTCTCACCTTGCTGCAGATGGTCATGCTGAACAGCAGACTCTTCCTTGCCACCAAGATGGCACCAATAAAACGGGAGGGGCATGGCGCCCCGGGTCTTTTATGGATAGCAGCCTGAGCACTGGAGAGATGCCTGGATGTCATTTAGTTATTCAGAGTTGTGAAGGTAGCACTCCATTGTGGGTAAGGAAATTACGGTCACTAGCAGGCATCTAGAGGGTGCTATAGGCAAAGGATGTTAGGAGGAGAAAAACAGGATGGCACTTTTCACTTGCTATTTTTTCAAGAATAGAACAGGATTTCTTACTATCATTAAAAATATTTTAAGGAGCTAGCAAAGAATCCTTCAAATCAGAAGCCATCTTTATGTTTTATCTACTTGATGCAGAGTGAACTCAGTCCACCTATGCTAATAGAACATCCCCTACGGTGTCTTGTTCTATGTGCCCAAGTGCATGCTGGAATGTGGAGAAGAAACGGCTTCTCGCTTGTCAACCAAGTAAGTATGAGAATTCCTGTTTTCCCCTTGTCATGTAAATGAGAGAGTCATAGGGCAGATTGAAATGATGACTTAATTGTGCTAGCCTGGGTACCTAGATAGATAATCTCCATATTTACATAGCTGTGTTGTGCTTTTTCTGGATCCCCAATGTATTTGTTAGGAACTGAGAGTCACTGAATTAAAAATGTTTATTATTTCAACCTGTTGTGTCAATGAATGAGAGACACAAAGTTCTGTTTTTGGGAGCACACTGAAGGCCAGCACATAAATGTATAAATTAAATTTAAAAAAAAAAAATTGCACTGCTTATGTATTGCCCCATAGCACTTAGAGCACTCTCTGGGTGGTTTACAATTCAATTATGCAGGGTACACATATTCTGTTCTATAGAATAGAACAGTAAATGGTTTTAAATGTATTCTTCAAAGAGACAGAATAAAGGATAAATTTGAGTATTAATAGAAACACCCTTCTATTGAATAGGCTTCTAGTGACAGGCTTCACAACTTATTAATAAATGAGTTGTCAGGGCAGCAAGCTACATCTTTTCATGGCATTAAGTTCTATTTTTAGACCACTTGTGAAGTTAAAAAAAAGCTTTTGTATTCTGATCAACTTAAATAATGTGGTAAGAATACACCATTACAATAAGAGTAATAATATATAATATATAATATTCTTATATAATATATAATATTCTTGGAATAGTTCTGCACCTTGTTTCATGTGTTGAATTCCCTGTTTGTCAAATCTTTTTTCTTTTCCTCCACAGATATACTACTATCATAATGTGAAATGCAGAAAAGAAATGTTTGACAAAGACATAGTAATGCTTCAGGTAAAATTATTTAATACTATTTGTGGATATTTATGTGTCTAAACCCTTTCCTCTTAGTTGTGCAACTATATAAAAATACCTTTTTATACTGAGATGTCACTAATCACTTGCTTTTAAAGGAGCAGGGTTCTTTTTTACCCAAACTTACATTTCCTTTTATTTCTTGAAGTTTTTGTAAAATATTTTATTATTTAGTTTCCGAATATTCCCTACATTGTATTGTTCTGTACATGCAGTTTCCTTACCTAATCCTGTGATGAATTCAGATTTCTTCAAGTTTTTCTGTCACTTGGCCTCTTGTATACTTCTACAATGAAAATGACTCTGCATGCACATTTTGAGAAAACTTCTCACTTTATTGTCAACTTTCTAAGGTAGCTGAAAAATTAAAACTCAGTACTGTAAGAAAAAACTCATATGGTTTTGAATTCTAAAAGAAAGCAGCATTTTTTAAATTATAAAACTTTTAAGATTTCATAGTAAGAATAAAAATTCATAGTAAGAATAAAAAGTCCATAATGGGAATTCTGTTATTCCCTAGATGAAGCCTAAAGAACACTTGTGTTTACCAATTACAGCATAGCGTTTCTCTGTTTATTCAGAAAACATGCTATACTGTATATCCCATGTTTCCTGTACAAACATAATTTTTATTTTTAATAATTATATTAATAGTTTGCCTTGTTTCCAGGTTGTCCATATAATAAATACATTCATTTTTTCTTTAGACAGGTGCATCCATGATGGATCCGAACCATTTCCTCATGATAATGCTGAGTCGCTTCGAACTTTATCAGATATTTAGTACTCCTGATTATGGCAAAAGATTCAGCTCTGAAAATTCCAATAAGGTATGTTATATAGACTGTTTAAAGTTCAGTTTCATACTCGTAAAATGTAGGGTGCAATATGTCATGCCTTCAACTAAGACTGCATTAAGAATTCTTTAAAAACATTTAGAGTATATATTGGGTTTTTTTTTCCCTTTCAGGATGTGGTTCAGCAAAACAATACACTCATTGAAGAAATATTGTACCTGATTATAATTATCGTTGGTAAGTTGGCTCCCCACCTCCAGTTACTGTGTTACAGGACAGATTGGGGTTGGCTGTCCTTTCATTATGAGGTTGGCTTCATTGCTCTATCTATAGGCAGTGCCTATACTGGGTTTTTTTCTCAGAGTGAAAGGAAGAGGAAGTACAAGTGATTGCTCTGCCCCCTTTTTCCATGGTACAGTACAGCTCCTCTGGTGAGATGTGGGGACTGCTCACATCTCTTGCCATGCAAAAGTGTGAATTCCCCTCCAGATGTTATACCAGAAGTATGGTCACTCATGCCTTCTTTCTTCATTCTGTATACAATGTATAATATAGCTTTGTATGTGTTTACCCAGGAAGGTAAATAAATAAAATAAAATAAATAAATAAATAAAGGTTAAAAACCTAGTAAATGAAAAATGAATATCAGGAATTGATCAGAGCTTGCTATAATTCTTGGTTCTGTGCCTTGGTTTGGCAGGTGAGAGATTTATTCCTGGTGTTGGCCAGGTGAATGCTACAGATGAAATCAAAAGAGAAATTGTCCATCAGTTGAGCATCAGACCCATGGCTCACAGTGAATTAGTAAAAGCATTGCCGGAAGATGTGAGTGTTATTAGAAATGTATTTAGTACTGCTTCTGTAAATTGGTATTAACAGCTTTGGGAAGTGTAGTGACCCATATTGAAGGCACAGGGGGGAGGGAAAATACTGTATTTTGAAGGTTAGCAATAGGAAACATTTCTTTTATATTGGACATTACTTTTTCCCAGATGATGTACTTTTAGGTAACTTAGACTGCTTCTCCTCCATTTAATGTTCCCTGGAAAGTAATCAGTATTTTGAATTCACTTAGCAAAATACAGTGAATTTTCTTAACATTTGGGGATTGTTTGAATCCAAATAAAGTAGTCGACTTTAGTCATAAGGAACAGGAGATTTCAGTATTGCTTATTAATTTCAGATAGATATCAACGATAGTATAGATATGTGAATCTTTTAAGCCAACTATTAGGTGAAGTAATGAATAACTCATATGCTCATGAATTATAACATATTTTTTTGTTCTTTTCTGAATTGTGTAGGAGAACAAAGAGACTGGAATGGAAACTGTCATCGAATCAGTGGCCTGTTTCAAGTAATGTGCTTCTTGCAATCATCTGTTTTTAAATGTAGGAAATAATGCCATTGTTTGGCCTGGATAAGTATTGCTTAGGGCAATATGTAACTGCACTCTTCAAACAGTAAATTATATTGTACTGTAAATTAGCATCTTTCACCATATATGTAGTCAAACTGTGACAAATAATGCTGGAATCTGAAAATATAACACATCTGTTTTCATTATTTGGGAAAATACTCTTCACCAAAAATTTTTAAGAAATGAAACAAAACATTTGTGTTTTACTGTGTTTCCAGATACTGTATGTGAAGGAAAAAATTATATGTGGGAAAAAAGGTCTAATGATCCATGTTAGCTCATAGAAACAAAAATAAGCATAGTACATTAAAAGCTAAGCAATATATAAGTGATACAGGTTTTTGTAGATTAGAATCCTAATTAAATACCACATTGTAGGGACGTGGTGGCGCTGTGGGCTAAACCGCAGAAGCCTTTGCTGCAGGTTCAGAAGACCAAGCAGTCGTAAGATCGAATCCATGTGACGGAGTGAGCGCCCGTCATTTGTCCCAGCTCCCGCCAATCTAGCGGTTCAAAAGCATGCAAATGCGAGTAAATCAATAGGGACCACCTTGGTGGGAAGGTAACAGCGTTCCGTGTCTAAGTCGCACTGGCCGTGTGACCATGGAATATTGTCTTCAGACAAAACGCTGGCTCTATGGCTTGGAAATGGGGATGAGCACCGCCCCCTAGAGTTGAACACAACTGGACAAAAATTGTCAAGGGGAACCTTTACCTTTACTAAATACCACATGCATCCAATGAAGTAGACTGTAGCTCTTAGCTTACTCCTCAGATGAGAAAACTGGAGTATCTTTGCTCTGTTTCCATCCCAGCAACAGTAATCTTAGAAAGCAAGGCCATACTCTGGTTTTGTTCAGGTGAGGAAGAGAAAACGGTAATGACCATGCATGCTACCAGCTGATGACTCCCAAGGAAATGTTGTTGAAAACTAAAAGAGGTTATCTATTCTTGGCTGATGGCATAGTAGATTTGTTCTTGTATAGGGGTGCAATACACATTTGTTACATGGAAAGTATGTCTGAAGAGGCCTCAGTTTTCAAATGGTTTGCAGTTTCACACTTGTGGAAACTCTTTACAAGCAGTGTTCGGTTATTAGTAGTGCATTCTAATTTTCACTCGTATTATTTCAGGAAACCAGGATTAACAGGCAGAGGATTGTATGAGTTGAAACCCGAATGTGCTAAAGAGTTCAACCTGTATTTTTATCATTTTTCAAGGGCTGAACAATCCAAGGTAACTATGGAAGATATTTTCAAAGAGGTAGCTATGTTAGTATTCAAAGCTTACAATAAAAATAAAGGCACTTTGAAGACTAACAGATTTATTTTAAGTTTGAGATTTTTGTGGATTACAATCCACTTCTTGAGACATGTGGAGCAAAACAGACCACTCTAGGCCAAGCTATTTTTCTCATCTTATTTGGTTCTCAGCTCTCCATCATGTTCTCTGTGGATATAAATCTGTAGCCTAACTTTTGTGCTTCATGTTTCTGGCAGAGTAGCTGATAGTACTTAGAACAACAAATTCTAGGGGTGTGTGTGATGTGGGATGCAGAGAAAAGGAAATAAATTTAGCACATTGATTTAAGCAAATCTTTCTGATACTTAGTTTCAGGACATTCGTTCTTATTGGTTTCATAACTCAGAAAATTAAACTTAGTTCCTTTTTTTAATGAAGTCAACTTTGGGACTTGAAGCAAAACTGTGAATATACTGTTTAACTGGAAATGGGAAATATCCATGGAACATTTCAGGTTCCTCATGATTCATTTGACAGTGATTATATTGTTTCACCTGTAGTTTGGTGTTTGTATTGAGCCGTACCATTGTGCTGTTTACTAGAAGCATTGTGGAAATAGACCAAATATACTTGCATTAAGAATCTCACTAGTTCTTAGCCCTGGTGGCAAGGCCATGCATTCAGGACAGCGAAAACATAAAAATCAGCAGTAAATTGTGAGCTGGTTGAAAGGCAAACACAAGGGGAAAAACTGCTGATAAATCCATCATAATAAACTACTCATGTAGTGTGGGGTTTGAGGGGGAAAAAGTGAAGGGTAATATTCAATTAACTGTACAATAATCACATTGTTGTCTTTAATGTACATTAATGCCTCTTTTGTTTTTAAATAAGGCTGAGGAAGCCCAAAGAAAACTAAGGCGACAGAATCGGGAAGATACAGGTACCGATTTAGATAATTTATATAGGTGTCTCTGTAGCTTTACCCCCACCTCTTAAAACTCTGTACAGTATATGTCTTCAAGTATTATATTGTAACCCTGCTTTTGCACTTCGTTACTAACCTTCCTCAGTAATCATTTGAGACCATTGCTATTTTTTCATGCTGTTATCTACATATCTTATGTTGTTGGAATTTCTTCCCCTAATTTTCATTCCTCCTTCCTCTGAATCTAATCCAGCTTTCACTATATGTTCTATATGTAAATAGAATGGGTAAAGAGATAGAATATATCTGTATTTGATGCATTTTCCACTCTGTTTCTCCATATTTTATCCTAATAGTAGCCTCTTGCCCAGATTACAGGTGATCCATCAGAAGTATCATGTTGTGGCACACCTATGTTTTAAAAGCAATCCATAGTTTTTCATTATTTATATTATCAATGGCTTTAAGTGTTTCTTGTACCTTAATAACATTTTCAAATTATATGAGGTATTTAAGGGGCGATTTTACCAGTGAGTTTCCATTGCTAAGCAGGGATTTGAACCCAGATATCCTGAATCCTAGTCCAGCACTCTTTAATACACCATACAGTGCTCTATTAGCCAACATATTGCAATATGATTTCTAGTGTCTCTTACTTTTCTAAATTTAGCTGACATTTCTCACTTCATATGTGGTAAAAATCTTTGTGGCACAAATCTTGTACAAGATCCCATTACATATATTGGTAATTACTGAAATCCTTTTTTGGGGAATGTGGTTTACATTATTATGTTTCTACTGCTGACATGGCAGGCTGCTTGCAAAAGTTGGCAACAGCTCATCTTTGCATTTGTTGTAGTTGTGACGTAGTATTTTTGTCTTGAAGAGTTACACTGTGTGTATTCCTTGGATGAATGTAACAATACTTCTCTACAATTTTCTACATTTTTCTTGGCATGTACTATTAAGATTCCTTTACAAATGCATTTGTATTCTTCTAAAGATGTTTACCTTTGTAGATACAGATAATAAATTATGTAAAATATAATATAGGAGAAGTTGATACTTGAAGTTTAAAAAAACACCAATGTGGTGTGACTTCTGCTTCTTCATGACTAGATCCTTTGCTGTTCTGGTGACTGAAATAATATGAAATGACCATGTTAGTTCCTCCGATCCCTATGGAAGTAGAGACGTAGTAAGAGATCTTTCCAAGGGTTTTCTTCCTTCAACATTTCACTCATCAAACATTTCTAGAATAGCATATTAGCTTCTGGGAGTTCTAAAAACTGAAGAGTTCCAGTACCATAGCAGCAGGACTTAAATTGTAGTCTTCTGTTTTCTTACTTGGGAGTAAGCATTTTTAAAGTCAGTGATGATGGCTCCTGAAATGTATAAGATAAGCAGTTTAAGAAAATGCATGTATTGATGTTTCTCCATCTAGACAGGTTGTTAAATACTGTACATATTCTGTGAAGAATGCTGTATCATAGCTATCATGTATTCCTTTTGGTTTCAGCACTTCCACCTCCTGTTCTACCTTCATTCTGCCCTCTTTTTGAAAGCCTGATCAATATTCTCCAATGTGATGTCATGTTGTGCATTATGAGGACAATATTGCAGTGGGCAGTAGAGCATAATGGCTATGCCTGGTCAGAGTCCATGCTTCAAAGGGTATGTTAATGCTTAGATTCCAGGTGTTGCTAATTCACTTGTGAATTTTAGAAAATTGTGGTGAATTCTTTTTAGAAACACAACCTCTACGTCTGATTATTTTTCCTTAGGTTCTGCATTTGACTGGAATGGCACTACAGGAAGAAAAACAACACATTGAAAATGCTGATGAAGATAATGTGGTGACATTTACCTTCAGTCAGAAGATCTCAAGTAGGTTACTCGCTTGACTTTTCTCTTAATAACATTTGCTAAGAGTAGTTGACTCTGTACAGTATCAATTTAGTGGTCTTCTGAAAGCATAGCTTTTTTGAAAGGTATTTGCTAAAGTTGATGTAAGATTGAACTTCAGTCCATAATGGAGGAAATAAATTTCCTTACAAAATATTGTAAATTCAGTCTCAAACTAAAGCAAAGTAGTATTATCTAAGTAAAATTGTCATATTTTTCTGTGTGCTGTCATCCTGTTAATTAGTGTAACAAAAGGCATAACATTCAGCTTGTTCCTAGCCAGGACTTAAGAAATCTTGCTGCAGTTTTCAAGAGTACACACACACATTGGCTCAGTCCATGCTCGTAATTCCCAGCAGGGACTATATAATTGCCAGCTAATAAAGGAGTGAATGTTATGCCTTTTGTGATGCTGTTAGCATGTTTGAATTAACTTGGTACAGTGGGGTCTTGACTTAAGAATGGCTTGAGTTAAGAACATTTTGACTTAAGAACCACTCTCATAGGAAAACATTGACTTGACTTACATATTTAGATTTGAGTTAAGAACTGAAAAAAAACACGTGGGAGGCAGGGAAAGTGCAAAAAGTGAACTTTCAGTTAACTGTTGGCCAGTGAAAAGGGTGCCTGTCTGCTTCCTCACTCCTCCCAGCGTTTAGAGAGTGGATTGGGAGACAGTCTTCAGACTGCCTGGTACTGTACTGCCTGGACTGTATTTTCCCTGCCTTCCCTGAACCTTTCTTGACCTAAGAAAAAAAAAGAAACAAAATATCCCCCTCTAGTGGTTGAAGGCAGAATAGCAGCTTCCCATTAGTTTCTATGGACAGAAAAGAGCAGATACGGATCAAATGGTTTTCAATGCATTCCTATGGGAAATGCAGATTTGACCTGAGAACTTTTTGACTTGAGAACCGCCTTCCAATACGGATTAAGTTCTCAAGTCAAGACCCCACTGTACTGATTAGGCACCAAGGGTAATATATGTACAAACACTTAAAACTGCAATTCAATACTGTGTGTTTTGCTGTACAAACAAATATAATTGTTGCTTTTCTGTCACTGTTCCACATACTGTTGGGTTTTTAACATATATGTGTAACATGCTGTATGTATGCATTGGACAGCTATGGTTAAAAGATGGGGTGTGCAGATTTCTGTTTCTGGACTACAGCTCCCAGAATCCCTCAGGAAGCATTGCCTGAAGAATTCTGGGAGTTATACTACAACCACCACCTCCTCCCAAAAGATCTGCACACTTAACAAGTACATTCATGATCAGGCAGTTAAACCAACATTGTCTGTGGAAGATCCGCATTTTCCTGTATCTGGGTTATCCTCACAGTTCAAATGTTACATTCCTAAGATAGGAATACTGCTTATACAAACAAAAAGTATTTCATAAGTAAGTATTCTTTGGGTTGTTGTTATGATACAAAGAAGTGAGAAAAATATATTCAGATCAACATTTTAATTGTATATAGTGAATTGTTTTCCTTATCCATGTTTGATTCAGGGCCCGGTGAGGCACCACGCAATTCTCCAAGTATATTAGCCATGCTAGAAACTTTGCAAAATGCACCCCATCTAGAAGTGCACAAGGACATGATCAGATGGGTATTGAAGGTAAATCATCCTCAGTTATTTCCACATCTTTATGGCTGATATGGAATATTTTTCAATATTTGATGGCATTTTTTTTTCTTTTTCTTGTCTAGACTTTTAATGCTGTAAAGAAGGTCCGGGAGCGATCTTCTACAAGTCCTGTATCAGAGACTGAGGGAAATATTATGGAAGAGGTAAAAGTAAGGACATTTTTTTAAAAAATAATGATTTGAGAATAGATGTGGATCACAAAGAAATCATGCCTCATTTGAAAGATTCTAGTGTCTAGCTAATATGGCCTTTCCCCAACTAGTATACAGAATTTGGGGCAGATGTTCACAGTCTGTGCCTGATACATGTGTTAGAGTTTCTTTGTTTAAAAGTATGTTGCATTTCCCAAATGAGAAGGAAGGTTGTGATTATACAAACCATGATGTATAACATAAGTATTTAAATTTTATGTTATTGTATCAAAATTGTTTTTCACATTCTAGCCCTCTCTATCAACGGTGCATAATCTGTGAGGACTTAAGTGCCACCCCATTGTGTCCTGACCCCCTCCCCCAACGTCCACCACCTAAATCTGCAACTGGTTTTGCCACCAGTGGAGATTTTCCATTCTCTTCCCTTGTGATTCTTATACAGATTGCTTTGTGATTATTGCTGATAACAGTGGCATGACTGGTGTATGTATGAATGCAAACAGGTGTGCATTTGCACAGCAGCTGATCCTTAAAGCATATCATATGGGCTTTGGTGACTGAAAAGATGTTCTCTTTAGCTTACTGACCTTGCCATCTATTTTAATGGATTGATTATGATGAATATTTTGTAAGGAATTAAGAATCTCACTCATAATCAAACTCAGCAAAAAGAAGAGGGAAATTAAATATGTAATGAAAGGTCACTGTTTGTTTTGAAGGCAAGACTTCTGTTCATTGGGTTAATTTTGACCACAGAGAGTACATACATCTATGTGCCTAGTAAACAGGGTTTGACTTACTATAATTTCCTGATAAGCCCTGTGTTCAGTTCACCTAGTAAACAGGGTTTGACTTACTATAATTTCCTGATAACCCCTGTGTTCAATTCACCTCAGGATTTTCCAATTAATAATCTTGCATCATATATATGTTATTAGTCCTACATAATTTTTTATTTTCTGTCGTGTTGTGATCAATGTGCTCATGAAAATGTGTCAGTGAAGCTAGACATTTATTGAACAAAGCAGTCTTGTGTCATGTTCTCTCCCTTTTTCCCATAAAGTAAAATTTGGCATACTTCTCTTTGTTGAGAAGTCGCTATTTTATTTCCTCATCCTTGTCAGTAACAGTCAATGATACGCAGTAGAGATACACAAATGCACAGAATATTGATATCATGACATGGTTCTTTATGAAAAAATGGCACTCAGCTGTCATATTGGATGGCAATCCACATCTAGTGCATATTTCTTCTTAAATCATCCAGATGTAGCTTTTTAGTGGCTCTGGTTTGTTTTTTGTTTAGATCTGCTGAATATGCAATAAAGGCTGAGTACACAAATCTGATGTTTTTGATCAGGCAATACTTCAAAAAGAATTTATGAAGTCACTGTATTTCTGAAATGCATGCATGTTTTTGGGGTGAGATGGCTCTTAAAAGAGGGAGAGTGCCAAGTACATTATTGTATATTGCTTGACGTATTTTGTCTGTTTAATGTACGTGGTAATTATGCAATCTATACTTAATTGAAGATACAGATTATGATTAGTTATTTATGTTTGCTAATGTACCAATTTTGTAGAGCACACGAGACAAAGAAAAGGCTGAGAGAAAGCGAAAAGCTGAAATTGCCAGATTGCGAAGAGAGAAAATAATGGCTCAGATGTCTGAAATGCAGCGACACTTCATTGATGAAAACAAAGAACTTTTCCAACAGACGTTAGATGAATTTGAAACTACTACCTCGAGGGTACATGATAATAGGTAAAAAGAAAGTGACAAGAAGCTTGAGAAGCTAACAAGTCTCTTGGTCTTTTTAACAGGAAACCTTCAAATTTCAAAGCATCATATTTCACTTTGATTGGTACAAAAGCATTTTCCACAAAAACTTGTTACTCCTGTCTTAGGTTTCATCTCAATTACACTTTGTTATTTAATTTTATTCAAAATATTTTTACCCTGCCTTTTTCCTTAAAAGCTACTGCAGCCAAAGCTGTTGCCATCATTAAAAGACAGTATTTAAAGCTAAAAAGAGTAAATCTACAAATACCAAAAAGGATCAAACAAAAATACCCCACTAAAAAAACAGTAAACAAAAGCAGCACCAAAATCACATTCACAGCAGTAAAGCACACCGATCCATTTAAAAAACCCACTCAGCCAGTCAGTCACTAAGGGAAAGCTTGCCTTAAGAAAAAGGACTTCCTGCTTGTGGAAGTACAATAAAGATGGGACCTGCCTGACTTCCTGTGGGAGGGAGTTCCAAATTCTAGGAGCAATGACAGAGAAGGCCGTCTTCCGCGTCCCCACCAAACACATCCATGAAGGTGGTGGAACCAAGAGAAAGGCCTGTCCTGATGATATTAACACCTGAGCAGGCTCATAAAGGGAGACACGCAGTCCTTGAGATAGTTTGGATCCAAGTTGTTTAGGGCTTTACAGATTAGCACATTGAACTGTGTCTGCAAATGGTTTGGCAACCAGTGGAGCTGCTGTTACAGGAGCCTCGTGGCGCAGTGGTTAAATCGCTGTACTGCAGCTAAAACTGTGCTCACGACCTGGGGTTCAAATCCCAGGTAGCCGGCTCAAGATTGACTCAGCCTTCCATCCTTCCGAGGTCGGTAAAATGAGTACCCAGCTCGCTGGGGGGGCAATGTGTAGCCTGCATAATTAAATTGTAAACCGCCCAGAGAGTGCTTGAAGCACTATGGGGCGGTATATAAGCAGCACGCTTTGCTTTAGAATGCTTTTTACAGGGGGGTTGTGTGATCCCTGTAACCAGCAATCTGGGTGCCACATTTTGGATCTGCTGAAATTTCTGGACACTTTTCAGAGGTAGCCCCACATGGGGAACATTACAGTAATCGAGCCAGGATGTAACTGAGGCAAGTGTTAGGGTGGCCAGGTCAGTCTTCCAGAAACGAGTGCAGCGGGTGCACTAGTTTTAACTGTGCAAGAGCACTCCTGGCCACTTCTAAAACCTGGGCATCCAGGCTCAGGGACAAATCAAAGAGCATCCCCAAGCAGCACATCTGTGTTTTCAGAGGGAGTGTATCCCCATCCACTACAGGCTTTAATGTAGCACTTTAAACACCACTTTAATGTGAGGGTGAGCAATGTCAGCCTTCCAGGTATTTATTATACTGTAACTCATCTATTCAGAGGAGTTCTGAGAGAAAATGGTAGTTGCAGTCCAATAACATTTCTGATCTCACAGTTTGCCCACTTTGCTTTAGTGAATGGAAATGTTAAGGCCTTTAGACCAGTGGTTCTTAACCTTAGGTTACTCAAGTGTTTTTGGACTGCAACTCCCAGAATACTTCAGCACCAGCTGTGCTGGCTCAGGTTTCTGGGAGTTGCAGTTCAAAAACACCTGAGTAACCCAAGGTTAAGAACCACTGCTTTAGACCAAGGAGAGGTTCTTCCTGTTGAAAGAATGACAGAAGGCAGTTTTCAGTGACACCCCAGCCCCATCTAGTACAACTCCTAATGCCTGAGATCATAACGGGGAGAGATTCAGGCAGGAAAAGGAAAAGTGGCAAAAAATTGCATCCCTCACCCCGTTCTGCTGTGTTTTCAGCCCAAAGAACCTATGTGTCCATGTACTTTTGGATCCGAAATGACTGCAACAAGAATTTGGATAATCCAACCTCTTGTGGCCACAGTATATCATGGTATAGAGCTTTTCAGATATCATTTTAGACTCCTCTAGACATGCATGTGTAGTACATGCTGATTTATTAGCCAGATTAAAATGTTGGACTTCACAGCCTATTTATATGATATTGCCTCACTTTGGAAAAACTTACTAATATCATTTGATTCTAGTCCTTCAGTTTCAGATACCAAGCTTATAGCCTTGGGCCCTGAACAAACTAAAGTGACTGAGATGAGACAAGTGGTTACATGTATCTTGTGTCAAGAAGAGCAGGAGGTTAAAATGGACAACCAAGCCATGGTCCTGGCAGCATTTGTTCAGAGATCAACAGTCTTGTCAAAAAATAGAAATAAAGTGATTCCGGATCCTGGTAAGTAGAGGTGAAGTGGTAATATTATATCTCCTTGTTTGTATTTTATGTGAAATATAGGTTGGTCGCCTAGATTTCAAATCTACCAGATTCTGTTCTGAAATAATAATTAGGGAGATACTGTCCAATGGTATATTCAAGCAAATGATCATGTTGCTAATTTAGCACACCGGCCTGAAATCTTGATTTTCCTAGCAGCTGAAGCTGGCGTATGTATATTTATTACGGGCATCTATTCTTGATAAATAAGTTTTTGCATAAATATTTGATTAGTCTGAAATATTTCTTCTTGAGGTAATGTTTGTATCTCCTGTGACTGACATTTGTCTCTCACTATCCCTTAAAATTTTGTGTGCTTGCTTTTGTATACAGATAAATACGATCCATTATTCATGCACCCAGACCTGTCATGTGGTACGCACACTGGTAGCTGTGGACATATTATGCATGCCCACTGCTGGCAGAGGTAATTGTCTTTTTCAACATTAATAGATGCTAGATATATGGTGTCTGGAAAGTAAGAATATATGCTGCTATTAGTGTCTTATGCCCTTGGAAAGACAATTCTGCTTTTGTCCACCCTGCATACTTCTTGCCACTGCATTATACACTGATACTTGTATGAACCTGTTGGCTCCTTTTAGTGTAAATCTGCAGACTATCAGATTAGCAATCAAATGGGCAGCAATACTGGCTGTGACTGTGCAGCACCAATGTAGTGCTACGCAGCCTCACACCCATGCATCTTAGAGGGAACATTGGTGATGAGCATGTGCGGCCTTCCTCCCTTCCTGACCACCCACCCACCCTGTCTTTCTCCCTACAGGAGACATCAACAATTAAAAATACACAAAATCATAGTTAAAATCACAGGAAATTATACTGAAAAACAATTAAAGGTCTATCAGTATTACAATTGCCATTAAAAACATTTTTAAAATCATTTTTAAAACAGTGAAAAATCTCTCAATTCAATAAATACAGCATTTTGAAAACTCACACTTATTGCTTACAAGCCTGCCTGCCTGCAAAGGAAGGTCCGTGCCTGACAATAGAAGGACAAGAGGGAGAGGGCCCCAGAAGATCTTGAAAGCCAAGAAGGTTCATATGGGGTGATTGCAGTCCTTCAGATAGCCTTAAGTCATGTAGGGCTTTATAAGTTACAACCAGCACTTTGAATTGGGCCCAGAAACAGCTGACAGACAATGAAGCTGTTGTAGTAAGGGACTTACATGCCCCCGGAACCAGTACAAGTCAGCAGTCTACTGCAACACCAGCTGAAGTTGCTGAACAGTCTTCAAAGGTAGCCCCATGTACAGTGCATTGCTGTAATCGAAACAGGATTTGATTAAGAGTTATGTCATTGTGGCCAGATTGGAAATGTGAAGGGCCACCAGCTTTTAACTTTGCAAATGCACTTTTGGCCACCATTGAGACCCATCCAGATTCAGGTTATGAGTTGATGAAAGTAGCAGGGTGAAATTCAGTGCAGTCTTACATAACTAGTTTTGTCAAATTAATTTAACACCTTTTGTTGCTTCCTAAAGATACTTTGATGCAGTGCAAGCAAAAGAGCAAAGACGACAACAGAGATTGCGAGTCCACACAAGTTACGACGTAGAAAATGGTGAATTTCTTTGCCCTCTTTGTGAATGTCTAAGCAACACTGTCATTCCTCTGCTTCCTCCACCAAGGAGTTTATTTAACAGGTTAGTTGCTCTTTGTAAATACCTTAATTAGGAAAAAACCCACAAGTTTTGTCTTCGAGCCATTCATTTGTTTAAGCAACACAGCTAGAGTCTAGCAGACCAAAATAGTATGCATTTAGCGGAATAGGTGCCAGGTTGGTAACACTGAAAATGTGGAAAGTCTGAATGTTATTGTCATTGACCAGAATCCTGTTGGTGATTTCTGTGTGAGTAAGCAAAATCGCCCAAGTCACAGTGGTGAATTGCCACTAATTAACACAATGCCAGGCATATTTCATCGTGCAAGCTGGAATGCAAATGGAACCTTGTTAATTGGCAGCAAATACTCCAATTTATAATCCTTTATTTTGTATTTAATATACATTGTTGTAACTGACAAGCTGTTGGACCCTGAATGTAGTTATATTAGTCTGTATCAAAGGGAAGAAACAACAAGCTAGTAGCATCTTAAATGTAAACGTCTGTGATTTGGTCCATTCAGTTTAACACACAGTGTTATCTGGAACTGATAGTTAGGTAATGTGTGTTTACATGCCGGTATAGAGATCTTCCTGTTTGCCTTCAATCTTACGTACATCATTCAGCTTCTTGGAATGATTCCATGTTCTAATACTTTCTCTCTCTACTTTCTCAATGCCACACACAGTTATGTAGCTCTCTACCGCGTCCCATTCTGCGTTTCCTTACTCTTGGTTTTTCTAGTTAAATGCTGCAAACATTACTTTGACACGATTGTGTAAATCTCCTCCCTTTAAAACTTTACTTTAAAATTACACTTTATAGTTTGCATCCAAGATGTCATGATGGCTAGCAACTGGAATGGCTCTTAAAAGGGGATTGTATACATTCATAGAGAAGAAGATCATCAGTGGGTTATAGTCATGTTGGTTTATATATATCCTTCTGTATGGAACTGCTGTGGCCTCTACACAACAGTTGCTGGGGAGCATGGACATGAAGATGCTTCTGTGCTTATATCTTCCCCGTGAACTTTCCATAAGGCATCTGATTTGTCTCAGTGGAGCAGGCAGGACGAGATAAGCCTTGGTCTGATCCAGTGGGGCTGTAGCCCATAAAATAAAGCTTGACATTTCTGAGCCAAGTTCAGATGTGCACAGAGTAAGTAGTGACTACACACAATAGAAATGATCAGTGAGAACACAATCTTCCAAGCTATGTTGCACCATTTTAAACACATTTTCTTTAGAAAAATGAAGTGTTTCAGGTTTGAAGTTTGCTAATATAAATACTAATTCAGAAATTTTTTGGTGGTGGTCCATTATGTGAATTGTCAAACTCTTATCTTGCTGGTTGGCTTTAAAATCTGCCTCCCACTAACAGAAAGGTCCTCACCATCCATGGAAACCTCCTGATCCAGCGAAGCTGTTTGTAGAATGTGGGAGAAGTGTTTATTGCTGACACACCTCCATTGAAAATCTGTTCTGGAGGGAGGAGGGGCTTTAGGAGGGGTGCTGTAAGTGGCCAGAAGAGAGAGCCTCCCCTGCCCCATCAGCAACACATTCTGAATGAATCCCCACTGGCAAGTAAAAACCAGGGTGGCATCTCGGGGTAGTTAAAAGGATTTCTTTGAACAAAATATTTTGACTTATGGTTAAGAGAATCAATTACATTTATCACAAAATAAAGAGTATTACTTTAGTATTAGAGCTGGGATTTCATTTGTAAAGGTTGCTTGTTTTTAAGATGCTTGTTTTGCCCTTAGAAAATAAAGCTGCTAAAGACTAGCAAACCAAAGTCACACATGGCAGAATTTTAGCACTGATAGGTAAACATCAGTAATCATCTGCTTAACAGGTCAGAGAGCTGCATTAAGAGATTTGCTGTACCAGAGTAGGATCCACCACACTCAAACTATGTCACAGAGATTAGGGCTGCTGTTAGGAGTGGATTAACAGTTATACCTCAAGTCTCTGGGAATCCGTGATGTCAGTTTCTAGCATGTTGTAGACATGACATTATTATATCAAGATTTCCTCTCTTTGCTAGAGTGTGACAATGCCATTTAAACACATAAAGGGAAAAATCAGTCAGGAGTACACTGGATGGGTGTAAAAGAAGGAGGCCATGGCAGGCATGGTGCTTGCCCACATAATGAAAAGAAGAACAGGTTTGGGAAGGTGGGGGAATAAGAGAGGCTGCTGATAAAAGAAGATGGCAGGAGCATGGGGCAAATGGGTAAAAGCAGTTTCTTGCCTGAGGCATGCTAAAAGCAGTTGGCTGTTTAAGGGAGAGAGTTCAATGCCAAGTGATGGTAATTCTGATGCTGTTTGACATTTATAGATTGCTTTCAAGAGGCCATTGGAGGCCAAGCCGGGTTATTGTAAATTCTTTAAATGGTTTTAAGCATATTTCTATGCTGTTTTAGTAATGGTACACTTGGTGGCTTTGATATCTGTAGATATAGGGCAGGATTGAAATACAGTATGTAAATAAAGTTACAACACTTACCATACATATTGATTTAATTCTTGCAACCCTTCAAGGTAGGTCACTGTGATTTCAGCACTGGGAAGAGAATGGGTGCTGAAGTTCAGAATTGCTTGCCTAAGTTTACCTCAGGATCAGTCATGACTAGGAGTCTTCCTAATTTGAGATCTCATTCTCCTGGCTGGTAGGCTGCAGCAGCTTTCATGGACACTTGGTCTGTTTGAGCTTAGCTGTTTTAGTAGTCCTGTAAGTTAGCATCCTTTATTAGCATCATGTGCTTTGTTTGCACGTTGGCAAGCAAGATACATTCCTGTATGTTGCCATAGACAGCAGTTTTTCATTCCAAGCTCATGTTTACCGTGTTTTAATTGATTACGCAATACATTGGCAAGAACTGATCTGTGAATTCTCACTAATGAGTTGTTCTGCACCTATTCAGACATCCTCAGAATCTTCCAGAACCTAGAAAACTGTTAGCCCCATCCTAACACTTAGCGCATGCTCCTCCACACAAGGCTTAATTCCCACTTCCATTGTGACCATCACATTTGAAATCAACATTCCTGATCCAGCACATAGGCACTATATTAAACTCAAGAACTGTGACAGTTTGCTACAAAACAGAATACATAACATCAAGCATCTTGTGAGAAAGTTTTGGTCACATGCCCTAGTGACAGCACACACGGCTCTGAAGCTAGTTGGATACTTGGCCTCGGTCACAGCCGTCATTTCCCATCCACAGCTAAAAATGAACGCCGTGCAGACATGATTCCTATAAAGTTTCCACAGCATCACAGACAGCAAAAGAAGCTCCAAGTAACCCCAGAGCCAGCAGATTAGTTTCTTTGACAGTCAGACACAGAAAACCTTTCAAGGGGTCAACCCTGCAAAGAGATGCAACCTTCAGTTCTCATAGCAGACACAAGCCTCACAGGAATGTGTGTGCACTGCAAGGGTGGGTAAACTCATGCCCTGTGGTCCCAAGATGAGAAAAAACTACATATAGACATGCTAGAGATGCTAGCAATGAGAAAAGCTCTCAAGGACTTTGATTCTTCAAGGAAAGGTGGTGAGCTAACCACAGACAAATCTACAACAATATTTTACATAAATAAGCAAGGAAGTATACTTTCAGTAGCTCCCCTGTAACTTTCTGCCTGCTGTAGGAATGGTGCATTCAAAAACACATTTACCCCATTTTTGTCCAGATCACAGATTTGGTGAGCCAACAAACTGCTAGATGTGTGATTGGAAACTATTCCCTCAAGAATTCCAGAGCATATGCAGTCATTGCGGCCATCCACAGATAGACTTATTTGCAATTGCATAAAACACACAGTGCCAGAGATACTGTTCCTGGGCTGGCTGAGGAATTAAATTTCTGGGAGATGAGTGTGAAGCTATGTCAGAAGAAAGAGAACGGCATAGTCCTGTCACTGTAATTCCCATTACAGCCATGGTTCACAGCTCTTCTCTGCATGGCGAACAACATTTACCATCTACTACTCATGGAGCCATATCTGATATCTCTGTACAGTGGGACAATTCATCATCCAGACCTCAACAAAATAAAACAGTGTGGAAGATTCATCTATCATAAAAAGAGTCTTGCTCAAGCCGCAAAATTATCCACAAGGAGAGTTACAAATATAAAGCTTGCCTTCTTTGCAACAACATTGAGAGAAGATTGCAAGATTGCTGTTTGAACCCATGGATACCTCTGATCTTCACATATCAACATGAAGACAATATTTCTGGCCACTGTCATGTCCACCAGTTGGCGAATGAGCTGGGTGCATTGCATTGTGACCCCCTCCCTTTTTTTTCTCTTGTAGTTCTTTAGGATAATATGGTCTTTACAACAGTTATATTTCTTCTCCCTAAAATTGTAACAGATTTTCACATTAACCAACCTCTGGTGTTGCTAGCCTTCTTTCTGTCCCCTACTACAGATTTGGAAAGATCATTGTGTACACTAGATGTCTATAAAGCTGTGGCTTTCTACATGCTGAAGACAAAGACTTTTCAGAAAACTAGCAAGTTGTTTGTCTTTTACTAAGGAAGACAACAGGGTGTTCATGTATCTTCTCAGAGGATTCTTGCCATCACTCTCATACCAGTTAGCAAGGAAACCTTTCCTCAATTTCTTAAAGGGACATTCCGTTACACCTCTTGTTGCCTCAACTGCCTTCATAAAATGAGTGCAGATGACAGAAAAGCGTGCACTGGGTATTAGGGTGGGGCTAACAGCTTTCTAGGCTCTGGAAGACTGGTGACATCTGTTCATGTGTACAACAATTGGTGTGAATTCACAGATGATCACTCGAAGAACTACAATTACAATTAACCTGTCCTTTTCGTATAACTTGCAACCTCGAATTTCACCAAATTTATGAAGTACATTTTGATTGCATGTCTGCACACCAGACTGTTCAACCAAGAATGGCCTTGTCAGTTTAGTGAACATCAGTAGGATTCTGGCCATTATTAATCAAGATGGTTTGTGAGACTGTTTTATCCTTGAGACAAAACAATTAATTATTTGTTTGTTGACAGGTTAGAATTTTCAAGTCAACCAAATCTAGCTCACTGGATCAGAACAGTAACTCAGCAAATTAAAGCACTGCATATCCTTCGAAACCAGGAAACTGCTGGTAAGTGCAAAATTGTTTTTGTTAATATTGTCACATTTCTGAAGAGCAGTGATGAAAACTATTTTGGTTTTGTTTTTTGGGTTTTGTTTTTTGTTCTTTAGATATGCATGGTCTTTTTTCTTTGGGGGTATTTGACTTGACTTGAGAGTTTACCTTTTTGTATAATCAAGACAGTTTTCAGTTCTTTCAGTGCAGGGCATTGAACATTAAGACGAACTTGCAGTTAAAACAATATATTGTTTCACTTACTTCTCAGGTAACTCCTCCTGTAGCAACTCAGAAAAAATGGATGAGCTACAGCTTCCTGAAGGGTTTAGACCAGATTTTCAACCAAAGTGTGTATTTTATTTTATTTTATTAATTATTAAATAATATGATAATGTTACAGCCAATGTATGGCGTTTAGGAAATTGATTTAATGAAGTCTGGCAGTTTGTTCAGCCACCACCATGTAAGAAATATCTTGTGAGTGAAATGATTGCAGCTAGTGACATTGTTTTGTCATGTCTATTTGTAATTTCTATATGGTATTTGAAACCATTAAAGAGGCCAAATGAGACCTTTTACAGTAGTGCCTCGACTTAACGAAATTAATCCGTATTGAAATGGTGGCCACATCTCAAAAATTTCGTAAGCCAAATCACCATTTTCCATATGAATGCACTGAAAACCATTTAATCTGTTCTGGCTGTTTTTCATTCTTATGCAGAGGTGCCGTTCTTAAGTCAAAGCATTAGTTCCCATAGGAACTAATGCAAAGCCGGTTAACCTGCACTCTACCACTAGGGGTAGAATTTTTCTTCTTTTGACTTAAGATGGACTTAGGTCAAAAAAGGGCAGGGAAGCGGGGGAGGGAACGCCTTCTAAACAGAACACCTTTAAAAATAAGCACCTTTTAAAGAAAACCAAGCACCTTTTAGCTTTAAAAAAGGGCAGGAAAGGAAGCAGGGGGTAGGGAACCTGCTTAAAAACAAGCACCTTTTAAACCAAGCCAATTTTAAAAGAGAGAGGTCACAGTACACAAACCCTAGAAGACACAGAATCCAGCAAGCATTGTTCCAGCTCAGAGCTCCTAATCACAAAAAGAGAGTCTAAACTGCATTTTACAGCCTGCCTGCATCAACAGCCAGCACAGCCCCTCAGAATATTTTCTGATTTTAAGAAAAAAAGACTGTGGAGTCTAAACTGCATTTTACTGCCTGCCTGCATCAACAACCAGCAACCATTATTACATTATCCCCAAAGAAAAAAAGACGAGTGAGGTAGCAGACAAACAGCCTCTTCGCTGGCCAACAAGCCAACTGAAAGTTCAAATTTCGCGTTTTCCCCGCCTCTCCCACATTTTTTTTTGTAACTCAAAGCTCCGGCCACAAGTTAAAGCAATATTTTGCGGCCGGACCTTTTCGTATCTCGAATTTTTCGCGACTAGAGACGTTCATAAGTCGAAGCATCACTATATTGTGTTAATCTACCTGAATTCCTTTACACTTCTTAAAGCCCTTAGCTTTGCCTGAATTCTGATACAGTACTTTACATATCCTTTAGATGTACTGCTATTAATTCAAATGCCTGGGGTAAATGGCCAACATCCTATTGCTTATTATAATAGAGTGCACTAGAGTATTCCCATTAAATCAGATTGAGTTATCATGCTAAAGTAAGTCACATTTGAAGTAGGCCTGTGAATCAATAGAATTTATGGGGGAGTTGTCTCACTAAATCCCCATTGGTTCAGTGGGCCTACTCTCATGCAATCTACTATGCTAAGCGACACGATTTTGGCGACTATCAAAAAATTAATGAATTAGTTATTGTTCAAGTGTATAGCAGATAGTCCCCAAAATAAGTAAGAGGTAGATTTCAAAGATACATTTTAAAATCTTCCTAAACAAATTAAAAGGGTACATTAGCCCAAACTGAGATTGATTCCTTGGCCAGTATATTCTTGGCTTTTTAGATCATTTAACTGTGAACTGTCAGTGCTTAGTTTCTGAACAAATTGTTTTTAAATCCTGTACATAATAGTGACTGTGTTTTACTTATCTAAGGAGTCCATATTCTGAAAGCATTAAAGAAATGCTGAAAACATTTGGCACTGCAACATATAAAGTGGGTCTGAAAGTTCATCCCAACGAAGAAGATCCTCGTGTACCTATCATGTGCTGGGGCAGTTGTGCATACACAATACAAACAATAGGTAACCGCATGTCAGTTAACATATTTTGCTCAGGAGAGGGGGAATCACTTGAAATCTTTTGGTCTCATACAGTAACTGTTGTTTTTTTCTCTTCTGCAGAACGAATTTTAGCTGATGAAGACAAACCATTATTTGGTCACTTGTCTTGTAGACAGGTACGATGTAACAACCAACATTGTCTGAACCCCGGAAGCATAGGCACATCTGCTGAAGTCATAACTGTAACTTTTACTTTGAGCCCTATGTGATGCTAGAGAACAGCAAAGTGACCGTTTTATGGCACTGTTTACTCAAGGTTACATGAGAGACCTCTCACATTATCTGTTCACATTTATGACCTCCAGAATTTCTGTTTGACAAAGGGATTTCCTACAGCATTTGGCTTTCTTTAAAACATTAAGAAATCAGATTTGTGTTTTTTTGTTTTGTTTTTTAAAAAATGCATTTCTGTAATGATAATCTGTGTTCTGCTTTAGGATGACTGCCTTACTTCGTTAACTAGATTTGCTGCAGCCCACTGGACAGTTTCTTCACTTCCAATAGTACAGGGTCACTTTTGTATGCTTTTATCATGTAAGTTCAAGTTTGTGATAATTATTCTCAATTACAGAATTGTGAGGGAGGGACCATGGTGGATGTGTGCTTATGCATTTTAAAGTAACCTTTTGGGTCTCCTCTCAGGTTTTTATTTAGTGCAGTGTCGCAGACAGAATAATGCTTCTGCGAACAAAATGTACTGTTTGCAAAAGTTGCATTATCTGTTTTAAGAGAGTACAATAGTGGGCTTATAAGACTGGGGTTAGCCCTTTAAGAACACAATGGGTATGTGTGCCTTAATTATATTTTTCAGTTGAGCATGTGGTAGCTGTTATCATCACAATGTTTGCCCTAGAGAATTAAAGTTGATTGTAGGCTATTGTTACAATGTAGTTGTATCTGAGAAGACCAAACAAGAAGACCTTATTTTGATATATGCCTTCCATGAGGTTGCCAGTACTGGGTAGGATTTATGTGGTTAACAGAATGTAATAAATTCACGAAGGCTTTCACGGCCGGGATCTAATGGTTGTTCTGGGTTTTTCGGGCTCTTTGGCCGTGTTCTGAAGGTTGTTCTTCCTGACGTTTCACCAGTCTCTGTGGCCGGCATTTTCAGAGGACAGCAACCTGTGCTCTGGTGTAGTTGGCTTGGGAGTGCCAGTATTTATGATATGTATGAATGTAACTTTTTAATGAAACTAAAATAGATTTTTGGCATCCACAGTAATTTGGAAATTAACCATCATTTGCAAAATAAGACAGGAGGATTCATGTACAAGGATTCATGTTCTTAAAATAGCAATAGGTGATAGAGTAGAGAAATCCGCTCTTCTGTTTCATAAAACTGCAGTTCTCTGGTCCATGTGCTAAAGGAACATGGGATTATAGAAAGTGATTATTTATTGCACACTGTGCCCAGTATGCTTTCTTTAGAAGAATGAGCTTTTAATTAGTCCTATCTCAACTTGTTGATCTTAAGATACTTTGGACTCCAACTCCCATCAGCCCTAATCAGCAGGACTAATTATTAGGAATGGTAGGGGTTGTTGTCCAACCAGCAGAAGGTATCACATAGAAGACAGCTCCCGTTACATAAAACATTTTAATGAAAGCTGCACTCCAAAGGCTTAAATAGTTCTTTACCTATCACACATTCTGGTAAGGTTTCCTTGAATGGCCATTGCTTAGAATTCAAATAATTACCCTGTGAAAGATAGTGATGACAGTGGAGGTAAAACTGAGAACTTTCTTATGCAAAACATTATACTTTGCTGCTGAACTATGGAACTTTGCAATTAATTTCATGGTAACTGTGGTCCATATTTGAACATGTTTATCCTTCAAAGGCATACTAAAGTTTATTTTATTTTTTGTTTATTTTAAATATTTTTACCCCACCTTTCTCCTTAAAAAGAACCTAAGGTGGCTTACATCCTTGAAATACAATATTTAATGCTGTAAAGAGTTTAGATGTCTTAGATAATTTACATGATAAGCTTGTGAACATTTCAGAAATTAAACATAAAATATTAATTTTCCCCCTATCAGTAACCATTGTTTTGTGTTAAATATACAGCATTGGTGCCTAATGAAAAAAATGGGAATTCTGCATGCATTCTTGATATCGACATGTTTCATCTACTGGTAAGTACCTAAGCACTTACAACAATACTGCAGTGGCATATGCCATACTTAAGTTTTAGAAAAAAAAGTATAACAATACTAGAAATATGCTTAGCAAGTGATTTTTTTAAATGTCATTCCCCAGTCCTGAGTTTGAGGATTACAAGGGTAGCGTGAGTGCAGAATCATAAGTGTGTGAGATTTCGTTTCTTTGTTTTTGTCTAATGAAGTACCGTGTTTCCCCAAAAATAAGACAGGGTCTTATATTTATTTTTGATCTAAAAACGCATTAGGGCTTATTTTCAGGGGATGTTTTTTTTTTCATGTATAACAATCTACATTTATT
Organism: Pogona vitticeps; assembly: GCF_051106095.1. Classification (NCBI taxonomy): domain Eukaryota; kingdom Metazoa; phylum Chordata; class Lepidosauria; order Squamata; family Agamidae; genus Pogona; species Pogona vitticeps. The sequence continues at coordinate 27,322,561 of NC_135783.1, read as the reverse complement.
CAAATACAATCATGTCATCTTCGTTTGGTTGCTACACAGTGGTGGAGGGCGGGGTTTCACTTAACTGGGGCTTATTTTTGGGGTAGGGCTTATATTACGAGCATCCTGAAAAATCATGCTAGGGCTTATTTTCGGGAAAACAGGGTATCTGGTCCCTTATATTCAATGTTGACCCCATCTGTTGCTTTATGCAAGGTATTGGGAATGGCAACATTGCAGCATTTGGCCAAATGTGGGTGGAAACGGAGTTGATTAAAAAAAAAGTAATTGTTATTTTGTGTACCTGTTTCCCCCCCCCCCATCTGCAGGTGTGTCTGGTGCTCTCTTTCCCTGCTCTGCACTGTCAGGACTTTTCAGGAGTTAGCCTTGGTACTGGCGATCTTCATATCTTCCATCTTGTCACTATGGCACATATTGTACAAATAATGCTTACTTCATCTACAGGTAATGTATTTCTTATGTAGATATGTGAGTACAGGTAAGGTGGGAAGGGAAGGAAAGGTGAAGAGTATGGTCAGAATTGTGTGTTAGATTATTTAAGAGGCAAAACAATGCAATATGTCACTGTGCTGTTTTATCTTTTAAATAATGAAACATGCCTTTTTTTTTACTTTAAGCAAAAAAAAGTTGATTTACCAGTTGAAGAAAATGCTGCATGAATCCTCTATTCTGTCCTTGAGATTGATGTAATAAGCAGTGTTCTGGGGGGAAATAGAAATCATGGTCCAGTCTGTTTCTTGTAGATACTATGGATGAATGCAGCTCACTTCCATTTACAGTTTTTTTGTACCCAGGAAGGAAATTGAGACCAAGATTCAGTAAAATGCTGGTGGATTGAAAAAACCATGCCGATATACATAGTTATGTGGGATCATTGGACTAGATCATTAGAAAGTATGGGATTGGACTGTTGTGGTGTCCAAAGAACTGGCTGACAGCCACTGGTGCTCTGCAGACAATCAGTGACTATCTTAGCTTAGAGAAACTCACCCGAGGAGCCATCAGATGCCTCCTTGTGTGAGGTTTGCAAAGGCACAACTGCTTGCACCTCTGAGTGTCATGTGAATATCCTGCCATTATGTAAGACGTGTAATTGACGTTGTGGTTTGTGAAGCAAAAGACATGGAACCAGTAAAACGTTTCACTGATAACATTGTATTCAACAGGGGTAAGCTATCAAGCTGCACAGATTTCTTGAGTTTTATGCTCCAAAATGGGATTCAGTACAGCTAGGTTTAGATTTCTTATTGCTTGGTTTTTCAGAAGAAAATGGCATGGACCAAGAAAATCATACTGGTGAAGAAGAAGCAGTACTTGCTTTGCATAAATGCCTAGGCCAGTATGCAGGAAGGTAAGCCAGTAAATTGTCTCTGGTCTAGCCATTCCATGCATCAGTCTCCTTCAATTCTTTTCTCTGAGATAAATGTATAGAGTAACGGATTGTTTAATGGCCAAAGGCAGGGCCAAAACTAAGATATTTTCTTGCCATGAATTCACAGGAGGAGGATCAAAAGCTATTTACAAGCACAATAATATTTAATTTTTAAATAAAGGAACTCTGGTCACAGCAGAAGCTCTGGTCAAGGCAAATAAACAAGAAATTTAGGCCCTTGAGATAAAGATGCGATGCACAGGGAATAAAAAGAAATTTAAGGCATGCCATGTAAAAAAGAATTTGAAGAAAAATATGAGGAATGTTACATGCAAGCAAAACATTTCTACATTCTTTTCTTTTAAAAAATGTAGAAAAACAAACATAAAATGATTTAAATGATTTTCTATTCAAATCTCACAGAATACATAAGTAGCTGCAATTAGTCCTTTATAAACCCTATAAACTTCCATCAGGGAATGGAAGCATTTCGTCATTGTGTTATCTTGAATCTTTTTGATGTGAAAGCAGTGTTGTAGTTCATTCAATCAGCCTGTCTGTCCTATGAGTTTCTTAAAGTGGTAAATTTTGCCTTGCTATGGCCTGGGCCTTAAAAAGGCAAGTAAAATCCTCCTCAGAGTCAAAATCAGTGCTTTGACTTTGATGAGGAACAGTAAAGGATGTTTTTTCATACCAGATCACCTGTTTAATAGAATGAAATAAATTAAAAGATTTAGGGTGTACAGCAGAGGGTTTTAAAATGAAATTTTACTTTGGTTCTCTCTCTCTCTCTCTCTCTCTCTTTCTCTCTTTTCGAAAAAAATCATCTGGATTTATTTTGTAGTGCCTTGACAGAAATTTCCTCTGGATGGCATCTGTGGAGAAGTATAAAAGCTGGGATCATGCCCTTTTTGAGGTGCTCTGCAATGTTTTTCCACTATTTAAATGGAGTTCCAGTACCACCAGAATTACAAGGTAAAAATTAGATCATGTAATCACATCTGCTTAGATCCTAATCAAAGCCCCTTTTGCCAACAGGGAAGCTGTCTCTTCTAGCCAGAGACATCCACTAAAGTGGGAGAGAGTGGAAAAACTTTGCTTGTTCCTCTTCCTCTTAAATGCTCCCATTTTACTCACTCATCATTTTCCCGAAAATGGTCCCTAAAATTCCTGGGCATACGAGGAATTTGAGGTGGCACTATTCCTCTAGCATTTTCCCCTTTTAAAACCTTGAGAATAATGTCAAGCTTTGTATGTAGCGTCTCATTGCATTTTGTGTGGCTCATTTATCGATAGGTCACAGACACTTAACATTTTAACAGGGGTGGATATAAAAAGTTTACACACCCCTGTTAAAATGTCAAGTGTCTGTGATGTAAAAAAGCAAGACAAAGATAAATCATTTCAGAACTTTTTCCACCTTTAATGAGACCTATGAACTGTACAACTCAGTTGAACAGCAAACTGAAATCTTTTAGGTGGAGGGTAGTGTAAATAAAAAACTGAAATAATACGGTTGCATCTGTGTGCACACCCTCTTGTAACTGGGGATGTAGCTGTCTTCAGCAGTAAACAGTCACATTTAAACTCATGTTAAGTATGAGTCAGTATACCCCTGCCAACATTTAAAGTGCCTCTGAGGAATCCCAAATAAAGATCAGCTATGCTAGTAGGTCTTTCCTGACATTTTCGTAGTCACATCCTACAGCAGAAGCCGTGGTCCACAGAGAGTTTCCAAAGCAGCAGAAAGCTGAACATAAGGAGGAACTTCATCTTTCAGCATAACAAGAACCCAAAGCACACATCCAAATTAACAAAGAAGAAGATTAACATTTTGGAATGGCCCAGCCAGAGCCCAGACCTGAATCAGATTGAACATCTGTGGAGTGATTTGAAGAGGGCTGTGCACAGGAGATGCCTTTGCAATCTGACAGATTTGGAGTGTTTTTGCAAAGAAGAGTGGGCAAATATTGCCAAGTCAAGATGTGCCATAATGATAGACTCATACCCAAAAAGGCTGAGTGCTGTAGTAAAATCAAAAGAAGTGCTTCAACAAAGTCTTAGTTTAAGGGTGTGCACACAGATGCAATCATTATTTCAGTTTTTTAGTTTTACTTCCCTCCACCTAAAAGATTTGTTTGCTGTTCAACTTAGTTGTACAGTTCATAGGTCTCATTAAAGCTGAAAAAAGTTCTGAAATTATTTATCTTTGTCTCATTTTTTACATTACAGACACTTGATATTTTAATAGGGGTGTGTAAACTTTTTATATCCATTGTAGATGTTTAAATATTAATTATTGCTAATCATGTTTCATTTTTTTCCCTAACTTTGCAGTCAGCGGGGCAAACCAGTTTGAACACTTATGCAATTATCTCTCCTTGCCAAACAATCTCATTTGCCTTTTTCAAGACAACAGCAAAATTGCAAACACATTAGTAGAAAGGTAGGAACTATATTATTTTCCTTTAAATATATGTGCTATGTATTACAGTGGACCCTTGACTTACAGACGGCTTGACTTACAGACTTTTTGAGTTACAGACTTCTCTGGCCGCAAAATTTAGGTTTGACTTGCAGACTGAGATTTGACTTACAGACCAGAAAAAAATCAAAATGGAACAAAAACGGCCTGTTACGGGATTAATCGGTTTTCAATGCACTGTAGGTCAATGGAGACTTGACTTACAGACTTTTTGACTTGAGAACCGCCTTCCAATACGGATTAAGTTCTCAAGTCAAGACCCCACTGTAGTTGCCATCTCCTAGTTCAGGAAACAATTCGATGGAGCAGCTGAACTCTGGATTCAAGCCATTTAATCATGTAGTTCTTTGTCAGTTACCTGAAATCTAATGCTTCCTCTATTCCTTCTGTTTCAGCTGGTGTAATAATGATGAAGTAAAACGATACCTGCAAGGTCAGAGACAAGCCATAAGGTAAATGAGAATTCCCCCACTGGTGGTATTGGTTGTTTTCCCTTGAATGTTCCCAAAGGACATTAAATGTTAGAGCATCAGTGATGCTAAATAGGTTTAGACCTGAACAGGAGCCTGGAACACCTGTGGAAATTTAGTCTGAGAGAAGGATATGCATGTAGTAATATTTTCTGCTAACAAAAAAACAAGTAAATTTTGTCCAAAAGATGCCTGCATTACAATCTGATAAGAATTTCACCTTCCGTAGTTTTTTAGGTGGTCCTGTGGGATTATGGCTAAATCATGCCATGCAGTCCTCAAGGTTTTGATGTATAAAAGTTTAATGTTAGATGAATTAAGAGTGAATTCCTTTCACCATAATGGAGCAAATTGCTTATCGAACTTGACTTTACATATAGATTTGAAATGTTTTATATCTAATTGTTTCATCTTAGCTATCCACGAGAATCTAACAAACTGATAGACCTTCCTGATGATTACAGTTGCCTCATCAATCAAGCATCGAATTTTTCGTAAGCCTTTTATGCAATTCACTATTTTTTTTATTATTAACAAGCATAATTCTAAGAGCAGGAAATCCTATTTTGGCCAGATACAAAATTCACAAGTCTTGGCACCATCAGTTGAAAAGATACTGAGCAGCAGGACTTAGCTATGTGCCAGAGACCTCGGAGAGCTACTTGATCATCCTGGTTTAGGTGGGCCAATTGCTTGGCTCACCAAGAGGCAGCTTCTAAACTATGAAAATTAGAATTTTAGAGTACAGTTCCCAGAACCCTCCCTTTCCTAGCATGACCATTTCTATCCTGAGCACCTTATTGTGTTTAAACTTGGAAAATTCATAGATGCTTAGGTTTTCAACTCCATGCTACTTTCTTCATCAATCAGTATTATTTACATGTTAAGACATACTAAAATTTTCTAAAAACATCTCTATATAATCTTGGACCAAAAGTTCCCATATGCCAAGCAATAAAGGGTTTATATATTTTATCTGGAAAATTTGTTTACTAATCACATGATACTTGTCCTAGTATTAGCATCTGAATAATGGTAAATACTCCAATGTGTTAACCGCATTTTCTTTCTCTTACAAAGGTGTCCAAAATCAGGTGGTGATAAAAGCAGAGCACCAACATTGTGCCTTGTATGTGGTACTTTGTTGTGTTCTCAGAGTTACTGTTGTCAAACAGAATTGGAAGGAGAAGATGTAGGAGCTTGTACTGCACATACTTACTCCTGTGGCTCTGGAGTGGGAATCTTTCTCAGGCAAGCACATGGTTGTATTTAATTAACTTATGCAAGAGGAAAACAAATTACCCAATTCCCCAATTTCGTGGTGTGGAACTGGCTTAGCTCTTTAGTTTGTTCTCTGTTCAAACTCCAGCCTCCACAAGCTGGGGCAAATTAACAGAGTTATATGTCAATGTACATTGCACACTCTTTGACCAGGATGCTGTCTTTTGCATGTTCTTTTCAGAGTACGGGAATGTCAGGTGCTGTTCCTAGCTGGGAAAACAAAGGGCTGCTTCTACGCTCCTCCCTACCTTGATGACTATGGAGAGACAGATCAAGGCCTCAGGTTGTTTCTCAGCATTTGGCTTTTAATCCTAAGTGAGATGTGTTGAGCCATTTTTGTTGTCTGTACCAATTTGGGTGGTCGCTGTTCATTGTAGCTTGTGTGTGCCAAACACATAGAGCTTAGAAAAGGCCCTTTTTTGGTCCATGTTCTTCAGATTGGCCTAGTCATTCTGGCCTTTGGAAGTTGTAGACCAAAAAAATGCACTATTCCAGTGTCTGCAAAGTTCATGTAGGATTTTAAGTTTTAGATCTGAAAGAACTACAAGGGTTGGAAGCCACCAAGAGTCTTGAAACACGTAAAAACCAGCCAGATGGTTTTGATGAATGATGTCCTGTTTTGGTGCCAAACTGGCACACTAAAGCCTGAGTGTGTGAATCTCTGTTAAATCATTTCAGCTCTTACAGTTTTTTGGGAGCATCATGGAAACACTCTGTGATATTTGGCACTGAAGACCTGTGACTTTAGGGTTAGAATCGGGGGAGGCATAGCTTGTGGGCAACACATTAGAACAAGAAGAGAAGTCACAATCTCTGCCTTTTGCACCTGAGCAGGTGATGACATTTCTAACATTTTATAGTCCACATCTCAGGTTTCCAAAATGTTGCTTCTGTTGGAGCAACTTGTGGCTCTCCAGACTTACTATACATAAATGATTGGAGTAGTATATGTTGCCTCACCACTGATTTAAATAATCCTTACAATCTCCGTGTTAGATGGATCAGTATACAGATGTTTAGGGGGAGGCAGTAGTTGATTACATAACAATGTACACAACACACATTTTGAATGGAAAGCTATTAGTTTGCATTTTTTTAACTTTCTGTCTAAGAAAATAGTTATTTAAATTGCTTACATTGCACATGTGCAAAAATTTGAACATTGGAACTCTGATATTCTCTTTTATGTTATTAATCACCATTTTACTTACTTGTCCCTAGGCGTGGGAATCCTTTGCATCTCTGCGGAGAGCGATTCAAAAAGATTCAAAAACTCTGGCAACAGCACAGTATCACAGAAGAAATAGGACATGCACAAGAAGCAAATCAAACTTTAGTAGGCATTGACTGGCAGCATTTATAATTTATTTTCTGAGGACTGGAACTTCATTATCTTTTTTTTTAAAATCTTGAAAAAATGGTCAAAGAAGTGGAAAATTAGGAAAAAAAGGATTGAAACAATAAAGAGAAGATTCTAGTTTTTTAATTCACTTTTTCCATGTTTGTTTTGTTCATTTCCTGGTTACTATAACCATCTAAACACTACTTTGCATTGCAGGTTTAATCAATAGTATTCTTTGGTTCCTTCAAACACAATTTTTAGTTTTTATAACTTGGACTAGTGAAATTTAAATTTCTGGTACAAAAGTGGCAATCTCCCTGGTATCTGGCTGATTTTTTTTTTTAACAATTAAAAGGGGAGGAAAATCTCTGCCAAATGGCCGTTAAACCAAGCACAATGTTGAGGTGGTTTGTTTGCCCTCTGGTAGTAAATCTGAGCCAATTAATTTCCTTTTTAGTCCTTAAAATGTTCTTTACATGAATTGAATTAAATGAAATAAGGGTGCAAAAATGTAGCAATGGATCCATCTAAAATAGGGCATAAGAACATTCATTGTATCTAAAATGGTTTTGTAATCTGCAGCCTTGAAAGGGCTCATTTGCTTTTGTATTCTTGTTATGTGGAAGGATATTTAATAAGGAAAATTAATACTTAAAGATATTTCTGAAGCCTTGCACTCTTTAAATATATTGTGTGGATTGTGATAATGAAATACCGGGCAAAATAACTTTGTTTTCAATGCTGTGATTGGTAGACTTCAGTGTTAAAAAGGTTGACATTTTTCTAGAATGAGATACTAAGTTTGCAAATCATCTGTCAAAGATGTCATCTTATTTCAAGACAACTTTGAGGAAGAGAATGAAGATTTTTAAAACATGTTTGTTTACTTCCAGCTTTCAATATTCAGGATACACTTGCCTTTTTACAGATTTGAAGATAACACAAAATACTAAGTAGAACACATGGACTGTTCTTCCCCTTTCCGCCTAAGTTTGCAGACTTCTAATTGCAGTTTTCTCATTCTTTAATTTCCTTCTGCAATACCACCAACTACATGAATTTGCACTTGGCTGGCATTCTGTAAAGAAGTTTGTCTATAGTATATTTTATATGTATATTGAAATAACTGCACAGATTTTGCACATGAGTGCATGAAGGCAGTAAATTTTCTAAATATACACGAGGCCTCCAAGAGAACAATATAAAATAGCATAATATACTTTCTGAAGAGTGCTTGCATATTCCATCCCTTTCCAGTATCATCCTTTCTTTAATGACATGTTACTATGGTGTCTCTTTCACAAAGTTATAATTATCTGCAATTTTAACAAGTTCTGGTACATTTTATTTTTTGGATTTAATACTTGGTGCAGAGAAGCCATCCCATGAACATCCACTATATTTACAATTGCTGTACGTTATATTTTTTACCACCTTATTGCATCAGCTAGTGACAGCGTATTTTCTATGGGCTCAGAATAGTTGCAGTTCATATCTTGAGATACAAATACAAAACTTAGACCAGCTTGGTTGCCACTTCTTGGGGCAATTTTCGGCAGACCATGTCTGTCTGATCAGAGTCTTCCTACATATATTAGCAATTTCTGAGCCACTCTTTTGCTACAAGTGTTGGTAACTACCAAGAAAATACCTGTTCTTTATTTTCCCTTCTTTGAATAGATTGTAGATAAGAATATTTGCCATGCATGTTATGCTTAACGTACTAGTTCTGCTCTAACGGTATTTCTTTGGGATTTTGCAAAATTTACTTTAAGAAGCATAGAGTAAAAATGAATTAGATTCCAGTTTTCTCTTCCTCTCCTGTTAGATGCACAGGTATTTCAATAACAGCGAAATAGGATCTGCTGCTATGAAAATTACAGATTTCTGTATAAAGTAAATATTGAAAGAATAAGCTATTTTCCCCTCAGGTACGGTAGTCTGAGTTGGAGATCTTATATGTTGGTGGAATTATGATTGTAAGACATTGGAAAGTGATTAATTTATCCTGTTTTTCTGTAACGTTGCTCATCCTTCAACAACCCATTTTCTTCTCTGATTCCCCCGCCTTTGCATGTATTTATGTTCATTGTAGAAATGTTTATATAACAAGCTTTCAGTATCAGGGAGTTCATACCTGTAACAAATTGGCTATAAATTTTCATATCTGTGGACAACTTGTAAAAATTGAAGTGTATCATATGTATAAAAGTATAAGAATAAAAGCTTTAGGTGTTGACATTCAACTGATGGTTAAGCCTGGCTTGCTTTTTAAAGGAGAAAATCCTGCTGGAAACTGGATGAGCTCACATCATCAACATCTAGAGTTTCCAGCTCAAAGTTTTATTTTCACCACTTCAGGGCCCCAAATCAACCTGGACCAAAGGACAGATGTCAACATACAGTTGCATTATTGGTATACAATAGGGCATATTGAGCAAAATACTGTTGTATAACTTTGCGCTTCCGCAACCTAGATTGGATGCCAACAGTATTTAATTTAAAGTAATTAAAGGCATCTTGGCTCCCTCTTTTAAGATTCTGAGGCCTTTGCCTAGCACTAGCGGAAGCTTTTGGAAACCTAGGGGGGCGGGGCTAGGAAAAAAATCACCACCACCAGGATGGGGATTGCTGCAAGTGATCTGGTGATCATTTTTTAAAAAAAAACTATTAAAGGCTCCTTCATCCTCCATCCCAAAGCTCCCAAGGGCATATCCAAAGCCCTAGGGAGACTCAGAAACTAAAAGGTTGGGACAAGAACTTTTAATTGCTTTAAATTAAAGGCTTCCAGCACCCAATCTGAGTTATGCCAAGCAAAGTTACACCAATAGGATTTTGCCAGTACAAAGCATAGAAAAAAATGTCCATGTATTGCTAGACCAGAGGTTTAGAGAAACAATGTTCAAGATCCTCTTAGGTCCAGTTTTAAGCTCCAAATTGTGTTAACTTGTGTGTGATTATTCTGACTGCCTGTTGCGTATCAGTTGCTCATCTGGGCACAAAAAACACTTGTACATTTTCCCTTTTGCACACATTATTTCACAATAGGATTTCAGTCACTAGGTATAGAATCATGAACTTAAATTGCTAACCTTACATGATGGATTATGATTCTGTTAATGTTCATCTCCTAAATGCAATAGTTATTCATGTGTGACTAGTGACATTATGTATGAATAAACCAGCCATCATAAATAGGGTTCCCATGTTATCAAATGTTAGCACCATAGAAATTGCTTTTCAGTAAGGGGGAATTACACATCTAGTTCAAAGTTATCAGGTGGTATATATATACATGTATGAACTGTGCCACTAGTTTGGGTTCAGATTTTAAGTTGGCTCCAGGTGAGTCCTCTTGAAATCAGCATAAAATTTTACATGTGGTTTAGTTTCTATAAAGTCAGTGGGAGTGCAATGTAAATAATTTAATCTGGATTTATTGTGTTCTATACAGTGATGATTGCCCATTCTTCTTGGGTCTGTCAGAATAGGAACAAAAGATTGTATCTCTGTAAGGGGAAAAAAAGGTCTCTGCATTTCTTAATTTGTTGCCTTGTGGAAAATAAACTGATCCAGGCATTTATCTCCCAGTAGGGTGCTATTAGTGATGTTCTATTTCTCTGGCCTTATCTCTTAATTAACCTCTAATGCTCCTCTTTTAAAGAGCATTTTAAAAATCTCATGTGATCTTTTAAGCTCGATGTCAGCTTGAATACAAGGAAAGTTAACAGCAAACATTGTTGCATTTTGCTGATACTGGAATGTGGTTTTTTACAAATTCTGTTTCATTATTGCAGTTTGTGCCAATTACCGGTTCACTAGAGGTTACTGTAAGCATGAGGAGCCTGATATAGCCTTCCCCTGCTAAGCAATCCATGCACAGAGAAGCAAGCATTGTCCGGTATTAGGTGTTCAGGATAGAGCAATGCATGAAGGTTAATCTTGTAAATTGTATTAAGGTTACTTAGGAATAATTAGCACCGAAGAACCTGCATATATTTTTCCCTTCTTCATATGTCTCACCAAGCATTCTGTGCCTTTGGAGAGGACTAAGGGGGAAATCTTCAATTATTTGAGATAATGAATAAATTTCTCTAAAGTTAAATAGAAGTGATACAATGCCAGAGCATTACGGTAAATTCAGTGGTCTTTGAAATATATACAAAAGACTGCAATCAGCCGAGTGGTCATTGCTTCAAGCCAGTGTCCTTTTATAAGCTGGGATAACTGAATGATTAAATGTGGTTAAGAGTCCCAACTGCCTTATTCGTAGACATTTGTTTCACATAGCATTGAGGATATAAAGTTGCTTATTCTGAAGCATCAAAACTGTGGCATCTTAAAGCATGTATTAGCCCTTCAGGAAAGGGATCTGAGACCTGTGTCATAGGGTAGGTGCATAACCCATGGCTTTACAAACTGAGTACAGTATAGCTCTGTTAATGGTCAATCAGTCACACTAGCTAAATGGCTGTAGTCCTCATTTTTTCTTTCTTTAAATCAAACATGATTTGGAGGGTTCTTTAACAAGAAGATTGTATCTGACAGTTTTTTCAAATCAGTGTAGCACTCTCTTCTATAAAGTAGGATATATGACCAGTTGAAATATATCGGGGGGGGGATATATATATATGTTTGTTATTGTAAAACCATTTAATGTAATAAAACTTTAATGGCTTCCAGGAAGGAGTCTATTACTTTCAGTCCTGGTTTGTAGGCTTCCAAAGGTATGCGATTAATTCCTGTTTGAAGCAAAATACTGCAATGGACTTTCACTTGTGAAACAGAGACTTGGTGGAACTGGAGGAGGGAAAGCTTGTCTGCATAGCTGCTTCCTTCTCCTAATGCTTCAAACACCACCTACTGATGGTTGCAGCACCTTTCAGATACAGTTTTATTCAGTGCTGAGCGGGGGGCGGGGGGAAGTTCAATCAGCATAATATGCTAATAATTCATTATGGATGAAGAACTTTTGAGTGCTTTGACAGAGACAGGGTACATGCAATCTCCACACATGGTTTAGTTACATCCCATCTGGATTACTGTAACACACTCTATGTGGGGCTGCCTTTGAAGATGGTTCAGGAACTGGTGCAAAACTGACTGGAGCCAGCTACAGGGTGTGTATAAAGCACATGTTACAAGAACTGCACTGGCTACCAGTCTCTTTCCATGCCCAATTCAAAGTTCTGGTCATTACCTATCAAGCCCTAAACACCTTGGGTCCAGGGTACCTAAAGGACCGTATCCCCCTATATGCCCCTTCTCGGCGCTTAAGATCATATATTGTTTATTTTTTAATATTCAACTTACTGTTTTTTTAATTGTGTGAATTTTAATGTTGTGAGCTGCTTTGGGTCCCTTGTTGGGGGAAATGCTCCATATTCTTCTTCTTATTGTTGTTGTTGTTATTAAGTAATAATATTAAGAAGAAGAAGAAATTTTAATGTGGAATATGTATTTATAAATGCATGTATTGTATTCATGTACTACAATGCTGTTAGAGCAGTACAGCAGTGGAACCATTTACCTTGGAAGGTGGCGAGCACTCCAACGCTGGAGACATTCAAGAGAAAATTGGACAACCACCTGTCAAATTTGCTTTCATTTGGATTCCTGCATTGAACAGGGGAGTGGACTCAATGGCCGTATAGGCCTCTTCCAACTGAATTATTCTATGATTCTTTCTGAAGCCTTTCTTTCCTGCATCATGGAACTCAATGCTGTAGGACTCCCAAGCAGGTACTGGTCAAACCCAGACTTATTTTCTAAGTTTCAAGTTGCTGCAGCATGTCTTTCTAGAATCTAGATCATGACCATGGATTAGCCCTCTTCAACCTCCTGCTGTAGTTCTATCAAGAGTACACTATGTAGCAAATGTTGAATTCTTCACCATGTTATTTGTGAAACTGCTCTCAGAGTCTGGTAAAAAGAAAAGTAGAAGACATGGTTCCAAGCTTTAACAGACAGTTACAAACTCTTCCAGTCCAAGAAGAATTTATGTGAGCAAAAGCCCTATAACAACTACAGGGCCACCAGTGGTGGAAATAATGAAGGAGAAAAACAATGTATTAAACATAATATATTTCAACATTTTCTGAACAAGTAGTCTTAAAATACATCTTTGTAAACCTCTACATTCACATCAGCAAAATAGCACCTACATATTTAAATGGCATTTACAAGTCTCACAATCTCATTTGACAGGACAAACATTACAAATTGCATAATATACAGCTGTCATGCCAACAGACTGGAATATTTTACATAATAGTTGTGTCTCTTCTGGTCGCTTGTCTAAGACCCATTTCCCCATCTTTCTCAATGAGTAACCTTCACCAGTAGTTTGTGCCTCTATCAAGGGGATGGAGTAGCCAAATCTAATGGAAGTCCCCCCCCAAAATTTTTTGCCTTACTTGTTCCATGGGAAGCAATACAACCCAGTGCTAGAAAATTCAACTTGAAAGGAATGAAAAAAATAATTCCTTCAGAATTACCCAATTGCTCCTCATAATCCTGTACAGAAAATAGCTAGGCTTCCTGAGTCTCACAACTCAAACATATTTCAACAGCCTCTGCCCATTGAACCTTAATGAAGGTATCTTTGAAATCAGCAAAGATGACAAGATTTTGCAGGGAACTGAAGTATTTTAATATGGCAATAAATGTAATAATATAGAGCAGAGTATAATGAAGTCTTGCCAAACACATTTCTGAAATCACCAAGGTCAAATTCTTACCCACTTGCTTACCTCTGAAAGTCAGGCTTGTGTTTATCAAACTCAGCCAATTGTACACAAAGTTTTTTTGTGCATGTTTGTACTTACTAATACTGTTTAATAACTTGTGCCATTCACAGACGATATACTTCTTGCTCTTCCAAAATCTGGTCTCAAATGCTGGATAGTTGTGGAATAAAGAAATGGATCGTTCATTTATACGTAGAGGTCTATACCAATGTGATAAACATTTTCTCTGTAGATTCGTATCAGTGAAAGATTTGAAAACTGAGAAGACAAAACATTTCACAAACTGGGCGGGATTGTTCAGCTCAGAAACAGTATTTGTAGGATTTGGTAGATTACAGAATATTTTAGTCCTGCTCTTAATGTCTGACTAGTTGTCAGTTCCTGATATGTTTTTCCTCTTAAACATTTGCCCCTTTCTTTCTGTAACTGCTGCTAAAATTCTTGTCCTTACTCAAGCTGTTATTTACTAAGGCTGCTACTTTAACATACTCATGGTTAGTATTTTCTCTAAGCTGAGTCTTACTGAACTTCATTGTGATAATGTCACTCTTTTGGTTAAACCTCTGGCCTGCTCCTTATCCCTTTTCATAACGGCTCCAGGGCTACAGCCTTTATATCAAAGCTCTCAGGCTATGGCCATTTGTCCATATCTAGAAAACAAGTTGGACAAGACCTTGCGCCTCTCTCTTTCCTCACTAGGAATTTTGCATTAAATTACTAAACCATACCCAGCGGCATAATGGTATGTTTGGAAGTGCACATGCTCATTGTGAGAGTCCCCGTAGCCATACCCTCCCTATAAGGAGAGTACAAAAATGTATATAATTGGACCACTGTGTATCAAGAATTGAAGAGCAGATGTTTTGTAAAGTTAATGGCTCTGAATTGCCTAGTCAAGACCAAACCACTCTCAAATATCTGGCATTACAACAGGTATAATTTACAATATACTGTTGCTAGGAAAATCCATCTGTCTTTTAGCTACTATGAGGATTTCAACTAAGTTCAGTGGCTAAGGGAAGCCTGAGGGTAGTGGTGGATGATGTAATAGTCCCTGCTACTTGGAAAGTCTCAGGGCTTTGATCTTGTGAGCCCTTGCTTCACCTTGGTGACAGAGTGCACACAAGATCCTGGCTTTTAGGGTCTACCTTTTCAGATCAAAGAAACCCAGCTAGCCATGTTCAGGAAGAGTCTGGATAGCTGCCACCAGTGAAAGTAGATCAGCAATACTGGAGAAGGGCTGGGTTGATCAGTGATCCCTAACAGAACCAGTTCATCATAAGGCCGCTTCACGTCTTCCTGTGCAACCCATTCCTCAAAGTCCTTTCTCTTAAGCATTTTGCCAATGCCTCCTCAAGCATCTCTAACCTGTGTTTTTATTGCTAAACACACACTCCTGCTGAGATTAGTAAGACTTTTCTAGAAGGATAGCTACTCACAGTGTCTAGGAATATGCTGGAACTAGTTAACTGTTTAAGAGGAGACTTTTGCTTTCTCTTGAGAAAGGCTTGCCCAGCAAAAACATGTATATACATATAAATAAATATAAAATATAATCTCCATATAGATTAAAGATAAAAATCTCTTTACATACAAGTTATTTCCCATGTATCATTCCTGCTTATAAAATTAAAAGGTATTTGCTATGATCACCCATTTCAGAGGAATTTACAACCACGTTGGGTAACATTTGGATTAAAAATGCATTTAATCAACATTTTCTGTAAGCTGCAAAGAAGAATTGAATGTGGATCTTTTATTATGGAATAGTTTACACATATCACAATGTGGTAAAATTAAAAATCCAGATGTTGATTTGAGACAATTTCTCCCTTTGGCAACTAAGCATTTCAAACTGGTTGCCATGATTACCCTACAACCAATACTTAGTTTACATATCAGATTTGTTATTTGGTAAACCAAGATAATTTCCCTTGAGATACAGAAAGAGATATCATGGTTATTAAGTACTGCAGCATCTAAGTAGCCACTGGCAACTTAGATTATAGCTTATCTTGCTGTTTTAAATCAGGGGCTCTTCTTTCCATAAAAGCGCAAATTTGTATTCAGTGCATAAATATTTAGCACAATATTTCATTATTTTTGTACATCATGTGAATATAGTAGAAGTCAGTTTTCCAACGGCAAATTATGCGCTTTTGTCCAAATGGAGTTTAAAAGCTATCTACTTTTTAATGTATCCTTCCACTTCTTTGACATCTGGTGTTTTTCCCCCTACCAAGGTACAGGTAATGGCCATTAACTATTTTTTAAAGTTTTTTTTATTTTTCCAAGTCTACTTTTAAATTTAAGTTCAAAAACAATACAGTTCCATATTTAAGTGGAACAGTTCAATAATGATGAGAGAGAAAAATGTAAGGTAGTGCCAATCAATTTTTCTCACCATATTCCTCACGAAATATTACCTGAAATGAGAATATAATGTCCTTAACACATTGGTTCCTCTGCTTCAAAGATATCATGCTATAGCCCTTTCCCCATAGACATTAGTGACTGTCTTTTCTGTCTATTGTAAGGATGTTTGCACTGTCCCAAATATACACTATACTGTGAAGGTTCTATGTACAAAAACTGGTGCTTGGTGTATACAAATGTATAACCGTGGTTGCTTGTGAACTTTTAAAAGTGAATATTCACAAATTTCAGTCTTTGGTAACTGTTGTGTTCACTCAGCTGACGGTTGAGACAGCTTGGATTTTTGCACCTTCTCCGTCCGCTCCTTCGGCACTTGCGTCCACTTGATTCTGTTTACCAAGGTTTTTCAAATTTTCCAGGGTGGTTTTAAAAGTTTCTTTCAGGTTCTTCTCCAAGACCCACCCTTCACTCTCGCATTCAGGATCTTCTGGATTCGTGATGCTCTCCAGAGAGGTATGCAATAGCCGCAACCCAATCATAACCGCTATCTAGATAAGATACAGAACAAAGGGTAGGTCAATTTGCCTGAAAGCTTGGACCACAGCCTTCCTTTCCATACAGAACTGTAGACATACTTAAGTGTGCAAGGCTCATGGGTAAGCAGAGAGTCGCTGCAAGAATCAGGCCCCAAGCCATGAAGGAGCTTAAAGGCAAAAACAAATACTTTCCACTGGGTCCAGAAACAAGCTGGCTGCCAGTGCTGTTGCTTCTGGACTCATTGAATTAATGATTTATGCTGATTGACAGGTGATCAAGAGCCAAAATTTTGCACTAGTTTCAGAGCGAGTATGAATTACAATCAGAGACTGGAAAATTACATTTCCAGACTCTTGATAGGAACTGCTTTCTCTCGAAGAAGCTGACATCAATGCCACTTCTGAGAGGATGTTTTGGAACCTTTGACATGGTACCTCCTTCCAGACAAGAGGCAAGATCTAGATGTGCTGATTCTTTTGGTGGAGGGTTAGCCTAACCATCCAGGACCATCTTGAATAGAGACATTGCAGTAAAGTCTTTGGCTGAACTCAGCCTTGACTTTCTCAGTTTATCTAAGAACATATTTTGCCTATATCAACTTAATATGTGCTATGTAGCAATGGAGATGATGGTGTTTGGCAGAAGAGATATTCTTCGGCATGGCAGAGAAACTGTTCCATCACAAACACCAAAACACAATGCAGGTTTAACCAGTACCAGCAGGATTACCAGCAGAAGCTGAAAGTGTCTTTTCTCTTCTACTTTATCTGGGCTGAAACTGATTTCCTTTAAATGACTGACCCTACAAGACTGCAGGCTCTGTTTTGGAACTTGCTTTAAAAAAGACAGCCTGGTATCTACATCTGGCTCATGATCTTGGAGACTTTCCAGTTAGTTCCACCTCTGTCACCTCTAGTGCTTAGCCTGTTGAAAAGTCTTGCGGGGCCTGAAACCTAGCACTTGTTTGAGAGATTTTAGTGGTCTATTAAAGGTATCATCCACCCTTGTTTTTGAATTGCATATAACAACCACATAGCTTTTTACTTCTTTTTAAAATACACTGTGCTATTATTACCAATGAGCCCAAAAATACCCCCCTGGCTCTCTGTAGTGGTCAATTTTGATATTGCACCTTGGAGATATCTTTAAAAATATGAAAAACAAAAATAAAGCATACTGCCTTTGCTACTTAAGATTGATAAGATAATGGCACAAAAACTGAAAAAGTCTCCTAAACAATGACTTTTACTTCAGAATATCATGTTTGAAAGTGATTAGGTATTACTTCTCACACCTCAGTAATTCAGCATTAATCTTTATTTCAAAAATAACTTTGCAACTACTAGTAGCACATTCACCCAAAAGTAACTCATGACATGTAACTATATTACTCATAGCTAGTTACTTTAAAGCTCCGATGCAGCCATATAACAGGCAGAACATGTATTGTGAGACGTTCCTTTGAGAATTGCTGAGCTCTGTAGTAACCATTTAACGTCTAAAACGCTAATATACAAGTTATAGTTTAATGTGCTGACAATAAGTAATTTTAATTATTTAGTTATTAATAACGTAGCAGCCAAGGTCGTATAGTGGTCTGAAGTATTAGAGCATGCCTTGGGATTCTCTGATCCAAGTTTCCCTTACTATACTTGGCTCTTTCTCAACCTGAAAAGAGCATAACTTTTGAGAGGGAGGACCACAATTCTTGGCAATTGAAGAAATGGAACAAGAGTTCAAAAGGAGTTGCGGAAGCCAATGAAGAGACATAAAGCTATTCAGCTATTTAACAGTAAACTCCTAGGCAGGTTAACTAAGACACAGGACTGGCTGGATTCAGTGGGCCTTACTCCTTTGCTTAGGACTGAAGTTCTATTGCCTGAGGTCTAATTGATTATGACATTAGTCAGTATGTTGTTTGCATATGATATTGGTTATGGAAAAACGTATTTATTTAGAAATTATTCATAGTTTTCTGAAAACAGACATAGCCTCTTCTGGCCTTCCTAGTACAATTACTATCTGAATCACCTTCAGGTTTCCCAGTTCAAGCTATGGGAGAATTAAGACCCGAGGTTACGTCTAAGGTCAACTATTCTGTCCTGTAGAAGAGTATTGTCCTTATGTATCATTTCCAAGTTATCTGCTTAGTATTCCAAATCATTTGCTGATCCTCTATGACACAGCTAATGATATTATAAAATCTCACATCTCATTATGGCAAATTATGAGATTCACAAAATCTCATTATGGCAATTTGTAAAATATTCGTCTTTTTGATGAAACTGAACGTGTAACAGATCCTTAAAGCAGAAAGAAAATGTTGCAGTCTTTAAATGTAGTTCATAATTTGACCTTTATCAATTGAAAAGTAGAACATTTCCATTAAACGGCAATAAAACTGACCTAAATCCAATCGCTACTCTAATTAAAGTAGACCTGTTGTATCACTTGCTGAATGGTGAGGCAACACTTATGTAAAATCCACCAATTAAATGTGTCTACTCTGATTGGAACTATCTATTGGATTCTGCCACCTCTCTTCAGGACGCAAACATAATAGCCATGGAGTACAAGGCCATATGACCGGATTTGAACGCAGCATGAAAGGGAAGCCTGATGACACATTTTAAATGGCTGCTTGCCATTCAAGATCGGCCATTTTAAGTTCACAGTCAAAATCATTTAATTTATTTCTTTTGATAGATAATTGATCATACATTGTTATATTTTATATGTATCCCTGTCCTGTGTTTTTAATGTTTTTTTATTTAAAAAGTCTTATAAGTGAATATTACTACGGGCCTTCTATATACTGCAATGCTCTGACGGAAATAGATAAATAGTTCACAGTCGATTGGATTTCCTGAGAGAGCCATGCCCCTCTTGCACGTCCTGACTGGCCTCTATCTGTCTCCTCTAATTACATCTTCTGACCCTAAAGCTCCTAGCTTTAAACTTCAGACACAAATGGGACCTGCGCTAGATTGCAGCAATGTCCCTCCAGAGAAATGCTCCTCCGGAGAGTGCTCCTTGTGGGAAAGTTATGCTTCCAGTGCTGGGGTGGGAAGATAGTTTCAGGAGCTGGGAAGGAATGAAATGCACTTTCCCCACAACTCCCGATCTTTCCTGGCTGTCCTAGTCTTCCTCAATAAAGGACTGACAGTTCTGAACCTGATGACAATGGCACAGTATTGGAGAACATTGAAGGCAAAAGGCTTCCTTTTCTCCTCTCTCTCCTTTTTCCAGGTTCATTTCAGCTAAACTGGGTGGGAGATCCTGGGAACTGTACCCCCAAAACAGAACAACTTTTCTAAGCGCTCCTCTGTTTCCCTTATTCCCATCCCACCAGGGTTGTCGCATTACCTATTTAGCTGGTTCCCCTCAAGATTTTAAAGGTGTTACCCAATGCTCCTTTGGACCACTATCTGGCCTGAATTCTTCACTCAGGGTTGTGACCTATTATTTGTGAGAAGCAACCCTTTCTGTTTGGTTAGCCAATGAATAAAGCTATCAACATTTTCACAGACCTTTATGAAGAAGTAAATGTTGCAACGTTCAGGACATGCTGTTCGTTTACTAAGAATCTCTTTGCAGAGGCACCTGCACTATTTTTACACAAAAAATTGCATAGAAACCAGTTAACTCATAGCCAGGAATGCTGGCTGGGCAATTATGGGAATTGTTGCTCAAAAAAGAAGCTTTTCAAAGCTGTGACATTGTACATCTTATTGTATTAATTTTGTTAGCAGGGGGATAGACTTGATGACTTAGGGAGTCCCTTTCAGCTCTACAGTTCTATTGGTCTATGAATCCATGACTCCATGTTGTTGTTTAGTCGTTAAGTCGTGTCCGACCCTTTGTGACCCCAGAGCACACCAGGCCCTCCTGGTCTATGAATCCATGACTCCATAGCTCTCCAGAAACATTCACTTCCAGTTTTCGAAAAAGGAGCCATGTTAATCTGTGCAAGCAAATCAGGCAAACAAACATCAAAAAACCAGAAATGTTGTGGTATCCCCCACACCAATATTCATAGAGTTCAGTCATCATAAAGAAATAACATTGTCCAGGTTTGGCAACTTCTGAAAACTGGTTTGTCAATAAATATTTCAGAACCTATGCAATTTGCCTTCTCCTAATTTTATGCTCTATGGTCAGACCTTTATTCTGGTTAAAATGTGATTCAGATACTCTAAAGTTAATGGTAACATGTTGAAGTAATTAAAATAAATATTTTGTTTGTTTTCTGAGACCCTACTCCACTCTCAGAAGTTGGTGGAGGGAGCTAACCGAGGAAAGATTTTTGTTTTCATTTTGATTTGATGTGCCATTAAGTTGGAAACAACTTACAGTGACCCAAACAGGGCTTTTAGAGTAAGAGAGATACATATTTACGGCGGTTTTACCAGTTCCACTCCCCCCAGGGAATTCCTATGGTTGAGCAGGGATTTGAACCCAAGCTCCTAAATCCTAGCCCATCACTCTTTCCACTACACCATTTGGTAGTCATTTAGAATGTAGGTAATACATATCTGAAACGTATTCAACATTGCATCACCATTATTATATTCTTGTTCTAAATCATAATTATTTTACTGTATTCCAATTCGACTAGTACAGCGTTTTTTTTGTTGCTGTTTACATTTAATTAATTAATTTTTAATAATTATGATTAATTAATTAATTATAATAAATTAATAATTATAATTATAATTATAATTAATTAATTAATTTAAAATATGTTTATCTTGCCTTTCTCCTTCTCTGTTTGCTTTCTTCTGTTGGCATTATTGTGCATTTCAGGTAAGGATTTGGGTGGATAACTCAGTGAAATGAAGAACAGGGCTGGGGAGATCAATTTCCCACTGTCCCTTGTAAGAGAAGAGGCAGCCTGTGCAGCCTTGGGTTCCATAGGTAAATGACTTATAACTATACCTAAAAAACCTTGGAAAATGACTGCCATAAGTTGGCATGGACTTGATGACACATTATTATTATGATGATGAATGGATTTTTATTTGCATTTGTTCTGTGCATCTGAACTGCCCTGAAAGCTTACTAACTGGAAAAGTGGTTTAGAAACAATTTTACTGTGTTAATAAAGGAAGAACGGGGCTGGGGAGATCAATTCCCTCTGTCCAAATAGTACACAAACCAGTTAAACTTTTGAGGGAGGTTTCCTTGAATAGAAACCACTATTTATTAGTGTGCACTTCGTAGAGTGGTTATTTACATCTTGTCGAATAGCAGTTTCATGGGCACAGCTACTGGAGAGGACTGAGGTAGAGGATCCTGATCTAAAGATAATATGATAGGCAATCCTCAAGGACAAAGGTTGTTTTTGGATGGTGCATCTGATAATGACAGATTATTCTATTCAATTGATCAGGGCACAAAAGAGCATCTTACTGCAAGTGTTGCTTCTCCATTGAATTTGTTGGATGGAACATTATGGAGAAATATTCTGCATCAGATTTCTTCTGGCATAAAAGACTTCTTCAGCCTTCAGATTCCTAGATATTGCTGGACTCCTAAATTTCCCATTGGCTGGAAAATCTGGGAGTCTATCTCCAGCAAAATCTATGGATCAAAAGCTGAGAATACTATATTCCCCAGCTGATCTCTTTTCCTGTTTACAAATATAAATATAAACACATAGAAACACATAGAAAAATATAAACACATATAAATGTGTTTATATTTTTCTGGCTGTAGTTCAAACAGGATTGAAGAGTCTTCTGCTTTTAAGAATCCTCCAGTGTATGAATGTGGGATATTGTGTTTCTATATCGACAATTCAAACACCAAGAACTGGCTCGATATTGCTCCACAATATCATGCCTGCATTGTCAGCAGGAAAAAGAATGCAAAACTTTACATAGCAAAGGGAAGCCTGAATTTTGATGACAGCTATGTCAGCAGTCAAAATGATGTACGTGATACTCTCTTGTGCTCACTATCATTTCTTCTAGGCATTTTGATACCTAGAGAACTAATTGAAAAACAGTATTGACAGTTGCTTTGTGTTTGGGTGAGAAGTGGTTAACTGATGACAAAAAGAGTTAGGTTCTGGGATTTTCCCTTGCTTGGTGTCTCTTTCTAAATGGTAGTGAGCACAAAGGGTATCCTGTAGACCACTGGTTCTTAACCTTGGGTTACTCAGGAGTTTTGGACTGCAACTCCCAGAAGCCTTCACCACAAACTGTGCTGGCTGGGGTTTCTGGGAGTTGCAGTTCAAAAACATCCGAGTAACAAAGGTTAAGAACCACTGCTGTAGACCATCTTGATTGCTGACATGGATATCGTCAACATTCAAGTTTATAAAGTCTAGTATCTTTCTTAGTGCTGACACTGTAGATATGATATTGTGCAGCGATACAGAACTACTTCCTGGCATTTTGAATCACCAATATAGAAGCACAGTATTCCACATTCATAAACTAGAGATTTGTTGAAGAATTGGATTTCCTGGCTTTTTAAAGTGGAAGTTTAAGCGTATCTAAACTATACACAAATTTCAACAGCATTTTCCCTCATGTAGATTACTCAGCACCAGGGGATCCCAGAAGATGATCACATGATCTGTAATATGGTTATTGGGGGAGGTTAAAACCAAGAACAGCTGGGATGTTGTTGCAATCCCTCTGTGCCAAAACATTTTGAAGAGATGTTTTGGACTTAATGAAATGATGAAGCAAAAATGTGAGTGCAACATATACATCAGAGAAACATACACACCCTTTAATCTCTCAGGTAAACTAATGTTGCCATGCCTGGAGAATGCAGACTTGAAAGCTATCATTTAATGTCCAAACTCTTGCTTTACAAACTTGTTTTCTGAAAGATGTCCCCTTGTCTTTTACTTATTTATTTATATTTAAAATACTTATATGCTGCCTTTCTCCTAAAGATCCAAGGCTGTTTACAGTATTAAAACAAAAGTTCAAGTAAAACAAAACAATACAATAATTCCTTTTTAAAATCCCCTTGGTCAACCAATCATTTAAAGGAAAGCCTGCCTGAAAAGGTCTTTGTGTGCTTGCAGAGGGGCAGCAAAGATGGGGCCAGCCTGGCCTCTCATGGGAGGGAATTGAAGAGTCTGAGAGCAGCAACAGAGAAGGCCCCCTCTTGCCTCCCTACCAAATGTGCCTGTGAGGATGGTGGATTTGACAGAAAGGCCTCTCCTGATGATCATAATACCCAGGTAAGATCATAAAGGGAGATGCTGTCTTTTAGATAACTTGTACCCAAGCTGTTTATGGCTCTATGGGTTAAAACCAGCACTTTGAATTGTGTCCGGAACCGGATCAACAGTCAGTATAGCAGTGTAGAGGACTTATATGTTCCTTGTAAACACCCCCAGTTTACAATCTGACTGCACCATTTTGCACCGATGGGAGTTTCCAAACACTTTCGAAAGGCAACCCCATGTAGAGCGTGTTCCAATAATCCAGACAGGATGTAATTAAGGCATGTGTCTGTGTCACCACAGCCAGATCAGACCTCTCAAGTAATAGGCACAGCTGGTGCTAGTGCTAACTGTTAGCTAGTGCTAACTGTGAAAAGGCACTCCTGGCCACTGACGAAACCTGGGCATCCAGGTTCAGAGATGAATCCAGGGGCATCCCCCAAGCTGTGCACCTGTGTTTTCAGAGGGAGTGTAACCCACTGGCTGAATTCTTATTCCTTGATCTGCCTTTTGGCTGACCAGAAGCAGCTCTGTCTTGTCTGGATTATCTTCTGAATTTATTTTAAAGTATCTGTCGGGGAGCTGGAAATTAGCAAAGTTTGCCACTTGAAAGTAAGGTCAAAATCATCCACACTACATTAAAAAAAAGACAGTGAAGAAAGATGGGGGAGGGAGATTAACTCATTTGAAATGTGGTGTTGGAGGTGAGCCTTACAGATAACACTGACCACCAAAAAAGCAAGTAAATTGGTGCT
This sequence comes from Pogona vitticeps, assembly GCF_051106095.1. Classification (NCBI taxonomy): domain Eukaryota; kingdom Metazoa; phylum Chordata; class Lepidosauria; order Squamata; family Agamidae; genus Pogona; species Pogona vitticeps. Next base: position 27,298,002 of record NC_135783.1, on the reverse strand, counting down.
GAATCAAGTCAACTCTGAACTCTTGGTAGAGCAAAAAGGAGTAGATTGAAGCCATCCTATTTTGCACATATAATTAAAATACAGAACGGACTCAAAAAGATATTACTGCTGGGATCAGTGGAACAGGCAGTAGAAAAATAGGAAGACCAAACATGATATGGGTTGACTCAGTAAAGGAATAGCTGTTACTTTGCAAAACCTGAGCAGGAGAGAACAACCTAACCTGAGATACTGTGGATCTGAGAAAAGCTGTTAATGACAGGGCATTTGGGAGGCCATTTACTCACACCTGAGAAGTGACTTGATGTCACATAACACCTTTGGAGTTTTTTTAAAGTACCAAGCAATGGGTGGAATGGAGACTTATCAGGAGACTGTGACAGGATATAGGCCCCAAAGCTTTGCTAACATCGTAAGACAATCACCGCTTAAATGAGTGAACTTATGGATATTTGTTCTTTACTCTTTACTATATTTTTAAAAAACATATTTTCAATATCTGTATTTTCTTTTCTTTTTTTATTGTTTTGGGTCTCCATTTTTACAACCAGACACAAAATCTCCTTGCAAGCATGATTCTCATAAGCCTGTTTGGCCAGGAAGATATTTAAAAGTTTGCTAAGAGTCAGCTAATTGGGTCCTGATTGACAGTTTCAAAAGTTCATATTGCCCCAGACCTGCAGTTGATTTCTCGTTTGAAAATGTATGTGAGACTGTTTGGTCTGAGAAATAATGAGATAATGCTTATTGAAAATGCATGGCAAAATATCCTCCTTTCTGGAGGACTGTCACTCCATAAATTTCTTTAAAACAAACCCATCTTTTCAGTCTGTTTCTATGGCTTTTCTCTCTAAATATCTCTCTCTGCCTACCAATGTACACAATGCTTCATTTTGCAAAGTTCCTGCTGGCTAGCCTGTACCATACATGTCCAATCTTACAACAAAGTATCTGTTTTTCCCTTTTGAAAAAACTTTTTTGCAGATCAGTATTTCAGCCCCTTGAATTTGGATTCTTTCTGAATAAAAAAAAAAATCCAGGGTATCCACAAATCTCTCCTCCAACACCAAATTTCAAACAAATCATTTCCCCCCGTCAGCTTCCTTTACTGTTCAGCTTTCACACTCATACGTGTTGATCAGAAATATAAGACTTTGAATGATCTTGGTCTTGGTCTCCAGTGGCACATCCTTATACTTGGGTCATGCACGTTCATAAGTAATAAATATCAAGAAATGCCTTTTATAGTCTTAATTATGGTCACATAATAAAATAAACAGAATAAGATGAGCAAGTAATCAAACCTCACATAATTAAGAGATATCAAAAATCCTTAAGTATGTCTACCAAATTAATATCCATTTGCCTTTTGTCAATGGGATTTTTAATGATCTGACGAGGTATCAACACAACAGAGAGGAAAGGAAAAAATGCGATTCTGTCCTCCTTTTAAGTAAAGTGATGGAATAAATGTCCTCGACAATAAGTCTGTACTGCAAACACAATTCAGAGAACTTAGACACGGACTGTTTTTTTATCTGTTGGTTGAAATCCTGTTACTTAGCATAGTAGGTCACACAACAGTAGAGACAGTGGAGAATCTGAAGAGTCAATTCTTCCATAAATTCCGCTGATTCAATTGGGCCTGCTCTAGTTGCAACTTCCAAGCTAAGCAAGATGATGTCAGCCAGTGCTTCCCCCTTAAGTTTTAATACTGATTTTAATGTTCTGTTCTAACAGATATTATTTATATGTTTGAATTCTACTTTTGATATTTTTATCAGTGTTTGTTACGTGTGCTTTGAAAACTTGTTTTCAAATGCAAAAGTGAGTTCTAAAAGTTTGGAAAAATGTGAATTATCCTAAAATGTTTGTCTAGGGCAGCAGATATTTTAAATACAAAACACCTCAATCCTGTGCATGTTTAACTGGAAATAAATCCCCCACTGAAAGTGGTAATATTATCTTCTGAATAAATGCACACAGCATAAACTCTTGAAGGGGCATGCTTTCCCCACAAAAAAGCCATATAAACTCCTTTTATGGAGGCATGCTCTAAAATATAGGGGCTTTCATGGTTCTTATCAGTTCATACAGAGTTTGGATTAGCAAATGCAATAAATCCTGATACATGAAGAGCTGACGGTTAAGATGTCAGGTCATCAGCCTTCCCACTCCTAATGGGTCAATGGGTGGGTCCTTGTGATACCATAGGATAGATTGTTGTGATGTCACACAGGTAAAGCAGGTAAGGGTTGGGAAAGAAGTCAAAACTGCTTTGGAGCCAGCTAAGTATAAGAAAGAGCAATATAGGTCAAAGGGCCCAGCTAATATGGAAATTAGCATCTAGGACGAGCAACTAACCAATCAATCCACCAATCAACCAACCTTTTTCTGGCAGCCAGGAGGGTAGCAAAGGATACTCCACAGCTGCTGCCATTCTCACTAAGGCTTACATCCTCAGTGGTCTTACCTATAGCAGTGGTCCTCAACCTTGCACCTCCAGATGTTCTTGGACTACAACTCCCAGAAGCCTTCACCACCACCTCTGTTGGCCAGGATTTCTGGGAGTTGAAGTCCAAGAACATCTGGAGGCCCAAGGTTGAGGACCACTGACCTACAGCACAAATAAAACTGCAACTCGTTCACATGACCCTGTACTGCTTCATTCAGAGTTCATACAGCCAAAAAAATTCATGAGTCAAGTGTTTGCATCAACCAGGTATTTCCCACTCTATTCCCTTATCTCTTGGCTTTTGATGTACCAATATTTATACAAGTGTCACACAAGCACCTTCACACTGAGATAGTGACTCCTGGGCATGAGTAGGAAGTGAGCAAAGATGAATACCCAGGCACATTAAAGCCACCTCTCACACAAGAATCAAACCTTTTCCTCCACCTTGTCTCTCCACTGGATATCAAAACCTGAAGAACTATCTACTAATAGTATAGTCAGAACCTGAAGAACTAGCTATTGAAACTGAGGGCCAAATTACATATTATAGATACTCTCTCATTACAGCTGACATACCATCAGCATTTTAGAGGTATGACTCACAGCTTTGTGTCTAAGATATCAAACTTGCAATCAAAGTCAAAACACCTGTTCATCTCCCAAACATCAATCACAAAATAAAGCAAACTACTTTTTCAATTACATGAGGTGAGAAAATGTCCTGCTGTGACATTCAGAAACCTTCAGCAGTTATTCCCTCTTCTAATGATGGGTTGGGTGCAACCTATAGTTTGGTCTTCAGTCTTGCTTTTGTTTTGACTTTGGCAGCTACTGCATTGTAATCCAAAATAACGCTTTGCCTCAGACTTGATGCCTTGTTCTATATTCAATGACAGGAAGAGATTCTTTGAGGCATAAAAAGCCCAAGGAGGCATAAAAAGCCCAAGGAAGAAGGTGTAGGAACTCATATAGGAGAAGTTACTCTCATAAAGTACTAACTCAGCTATGCCTTTTCACTACTTTGCAGGTATGCCTCAACTGCTCTTTGAGAATACCTGAACCGTGATATTCTGAGTTAGGTTGAATTCAGATGTGTTTGTTAATCCTGCACAAGCAGTTTTAAGAATAGAGTTCAAGGATTCACACTGATTCAGTGATAATTCCCAGCTCAACCAAAATGCACCATCAGGAATTTATAGGGCTGTTTTATGGTAAACATTGATTGCATTAATAACGGAAACAAAATTTTTAGAGTATATATTTTTAATTGCATTTCAATTATTTTGCCTTTTTTTGTATTTTAAATGTTGTAAGCAGCCCAGAGACCTTTGGGTAGTGTGGGCAGCATATAAGTTAAATAAATAAAAATAAATAAATAAAATGTGATCTTCCATACAGTTCAACACCATTTTCCCCAGCAGACTACTCTATAGGTCTACTGTGACACTGCATTCAATGGAGTTTACTCGTAGCTATTCAATACAGGATGTCAGCGTCACAATTTCCATTGGTAACATTACGGTTGGTCGTGGTTTCAGATGCTCAAATGTGTATACATTTAGAAGCAAAATATGGCCACCCAAAAATTAAGTACACTTCTCCCTTGAATTGCATGGGTCTGAACAGCACAGTTTTGATTTTTTTTGAATAAATACATACACACACACATATACAAACATACTGTATCCTTGGCCACCCAGAACCCCATGAGTTCAACACTGAAGGTATTAAAATGGTATACTTGTCCCCAAACACAACATATTTAATACAGCCTCTAGATCCGGGCTCATAAGGACTTTTAAGGCTCATTACACATGGCATTGTATGGAAGGTTTGTCAATATTATGGAAGAGTAGGTCATTCCTAGATAGGTAGGTAAATCTCCAGAAGTACATTTCTTTATAAATTTAAGGAACAAAATGAGAGAGATTGAGAGATTGAAGGCCAGCAACAACCTGTGAGTTTCAAGGCCACAGATAATTTGGTGGGGAGGGGGGGAAAAAGCAAAAGCAATGACACAGAAGGGAGAGCAGAGAGAATGGGTCTGTCTCAGCTTCATATCCTGGAGATAGGGATTAAGGTTAAAAGTATGCACATCGTGGTATTAAAATGCTCCCCTGCCTCTGTTACTCCCCAGAAAATCCTGTCACACTTGTTACATGCCAAAGAATTGCCCAGTTTAAGACTAGCTGCAGGTCCCACACTTGGCCCTACTTAGCATTTCATAGTATAACTGGGGAAAGTATTTTCTTGGTGGAGATACCCCATTCCCTTTCCTCTTCTTAAATATCTCCTTATCCCATGAAAAAAAAACAACCCAAAGTTCCTCTTGCAAGAACTACAGCTCCCAGTTTCTTTATCTGGGCAATCTGGGGAATTGCAGTCCAAGAAAGTAACTTTTTCAAGTTCTGGCTGGAGCTTTGAACAGGAACATTCATGTTGTGGGAGGTGAATCTACACTGCAGCAACCTTTTACTTATTTCAAGATGGTTCTGACAATGGGGGAGGATGAGTCACATCAGTGTATTACCTCGAAAAGCCAGACAAAGAGAACGAATACTCCCATAGAACTCATCATGCCACTGTAGTAGTTAAGCAGAGCCTCTCGGCAGCCGCGGTTCCACAGGTTGAGCTCTTCCGTCTGAAAGTCATAGCTGTAGTGAGCTGAGTTATTTGAGACCTGGTACTGGATACATGGTCGTGGGGAACTCGGGTTGCAGCAACTGAAGGGGACACCATCCACCAGGTATCTGCCATCCACGTTGCTTTTAATACGACTGCAAGCAAGCAAAGCACAGTGAGTTACAAACATCAAGATTTCTCATTTTACATACAGTATATGAATGTAAAAGCTGTTGTGCCAAACAAGCAATCTCCATAGTCTATCTAAAAGTTCCCTTCCCAGCGCCTCAATAAAAATATTTCATTTTAACTTGTAAAACATCCATTCTGCTACTCCGAATGGATTACGTAATTCAGAATAGAACCCTGGTTTCCTCCTGCCAACCTAGCAGTTTGAAGGCATGTGAAAATGTGAGTAGATAAATAGGTACCATCTTGGTGGGAAGGTAACAGTGTTCCATGTCTAGTCGCGCTGGCCACGTGACCACGGAAAATGTCTTCGGACAAACGCTGGCTCTATGGCTTGGAGACAAGGATGAGCACCATGCCCTAGAGTCAGACACGACTGGACTAAATGTCAAGGGGAACCTTCCTTTTGATGAATACAAGAATACTCAGTCATACTTATGTGTCCCCAGTAAACATGGAATGAAAAGCAGAGAAAATCACATTCTTGAACCACCCTGACTGTTGAAATGCTAAAGAGGAACTCATTTGTATTAAGCAGAGCTGCAACCTTTAGTCAAGAGATGAGAAATGTGTCTGTACTCCAGATGTTGCTCCTCTGACTGCAAGTTTCTTTTTTCTAACCAGAATAGACAACAGGAACGGAGACTGGGCAGTCCAACAGCATTCAAAAGACTACACAGCCCCCTTCTCTTATTTAACCAGTTTGATCATACACAGTATTTTAAAAATTCAACTGACTGAAGAATGTCCCTAATTATCATGTTGGACATTGTTGTTTAGTCATTAAGTCATGTCCGACTCTTTGTGACCCCATGGACCAGAGCATGCCAGGCCCTCCTGTCCTCCACTGCTTCCTGGAGTTTGGTCAATTTTATTTTGGTATGTTGGACGTTACCATTTTTTAAAAGGTGCATGTAGTTTAAAAAACTGAAAAAAGAAGAAGGACCATCTCAGTTGATGCTAGATTAAATTAAACCTAATCTCTGTCTAGAAGCAGATGGATGCTATCATATTTTGGACAGAAGACAAAACTCATTAGAAAATATAATAATGCTGAAAAATATTGAAGGCAGCAGAAAAAGAGGCCAAATATGAGATAGATTGATTCAATAAAGGAAGCCACGGCCATGAGCTTACAAGACCTGACCAGGACTGTTAATGATAGGACATTTTGAAGATAATTGATAGGATCACCGTAAACCAAAAGTGACTTGCTTGCATGTCACAATAAAAGCAGACAACCATATGTTTCCAGTCTTGGGTCCCCAGATGTTCTTGGATTAAAACTCTCAGAAGCCTTCACCACTAGCTGTGTTGGCCAGGATTTCTGCAAGTTGTAGTCCAAGAACATCTGCGGATCCAAGATTGGGAACCACTGACTAAGAGGAACCATCGACCACCATCATTTCACATTTAGAGAGAAGGCGCTCTCTAAAATGCTGTTGCCCTGCTTGTCACTTCGGACAGACCTATCTCGTAAAACCAAAGAATATTTATTGCTTCAAAGCATTTTTTAATTGCATAAATATATATCAATGAAAACAAGACGCTTGCAATCAGAAAAGTGCTGGTGATTTTCCCACCCTTCTTCACGCCCCCACAAAAGCCTCTCCTTGGTTTAAGGTTATCCTCCTGAACCAAGTGAGTTGTTGGGGAGGGGGGCGCTGCTGAGGGGGGGTTTACTGAAAACTGAGTAGAGAACCTGCACAGAAGGAAGTGAGATTAATCCTAGGCAAATATAGCATTGAACTGCATTGCACGTTGTGGGAGCTACGCAGTGAACTCCATTGGGGGTATTTCTGTGTTGCCATGTACAGAATTATTTATTTATTTATTTATTCATTACATTTCTAACCTGCCCATCTAGTCATTTTGACTACTCTGGGCGGCATACATCAGACACAACAAAACCAATTAAAATAATATCAGCATCCAAAAATAAAATAAAATAGAATAGCAGTTTATAGGAAAAATGGTGGGGCTTGGCTGACTCATGCCACTTGGATTACCATAATGTGCTCCAAAGGGGGCTGCCTTTGAAAAGTATTCTGAAGCTTCAAGCTGGCCTGAAATGGTACAGTCAAACTGCTGAGCAGGCCTTGTTAGTTACAGGGAGCATATAACTCTCCAGTTAAAACAGCTCCACTGGCTGCCTGTCCATTTCTAGACCCAGTTCAAAATGCTCTATCAGTTTTGAAGTGCTGTATGACTTGGGTCCAGATTTTCGGAAGCACTGGTTCTCTCTACAACGAACCTCCCCAGTTTTTAAGATCTTTGGGAGAGGCCCGTTTTAGTCTGGCTGCCTGTTTGGTACTGATGCAAGAGAGGGTATGTTCTTAGATAGTGGAACACCCTTGGAGGCCAGGCCAGCCCAGCCCCCTTCCACTCCTTCTTCTAATGACAGGCAAAGCCTTTTTTTTTTTACAGCAGATATTCAACAATGGAATTGGACAGAAAGGAGTTTTAATACGGAATATTGTATATTTTACTGTTTTCTTTTGTGTGTGTTTTAAAGATTTTTACACTGTTCTCAGTGTTACTACAAACAGAATCTTGTTTCTTCCTTCTACTTACACAGCAGTGGTTAGAGCATTTCTAATTTGTACAAGGAAGTATCTATGAATGATTCCTTGTGCAAGATCCGAAGTTGGCCAAGGGTTTGTGCAAAATATGACTGCATGGGCAGAAAATAGAAGAAGGATTTTGTCATATGGGTTTCATTGTTTTTAATATTTTAACTTCTTATGCATTAGTTTTATCTGTTTTTATAATCATTTGTGAGTCATCTTGTGTCCCTATATTGGGAGAAATGTGGTAGAGAAGTAAAATTAACAGACTGAATAAAATGGCCCAATTGAAGTGAGTGCAGCAGAGTGCAAGTAAGTGACAGTAATCAGTATCTGATCCAAGAGAGTGAGTTATGAGGCTGCTTAACAAATTTGGCATTTACCACAGTTTTGGGTAAACTGTGAAAAGATTTAAAGGGGCTTTGCTTTATAATAAAAATTCCAAATCCGCTGCTGGAATACCATTCCTGATGGTACCTAATGGTTCAAACTGACATAATAAATTTCACAGCTGTATCAACATGGCCAGTAATGATCACAAAAGCTTTCAAAGGCTTTCTCCATTGTTCAAAATATGAAGTACCGCTTGTTGAAACAACATCCACTGTTGTAGAGTTTAGTCAACATCACATTAATTACTGATGACAGAAATTCAGCCTTTAAATTTGAAACAACTTTAACTATGTGTACATAAGGTGAGTTTAATAGCTGAACAGGTTACTGGTCTCCCCTGTGAAATGGAATCATTAAACATGAAACATAAAACAATTTTATACTAGTTTGATTGTTTTTCTCCCAAAGAATGATGGGATATTTTAAATGGGTAACAGTGCTGAGAATTCTCTGTCCCGGTTTGCCAGCTCTCATCACAGACCATTTTTACTATTTAATTAGGCATCCTTCAGTCTCGAAAGACTATGGTAACGTGCTCTGTATGGAGGACTTGGAACAGCGTCTGGTGTGGCTGAGGAGGCCAATTCAAGAGTGAATTTTTACTATAGGCATTATTAAATTAATGTCCCACAAATCATGCTCAGGACAGCTAACAATAAAATAAAATGCAAGATAAAATGCACATGTGAAATAAGCGGCATCCACTACCTAAAACTTTTATAAGCAAATGCCGTCAACTTCTATGTCAAATACTTTTCTGAATAAAAACATATTTGACTATTAACAGCAAGATGCCTGGGTGTGATGATCAAGAAGCCCTCTTCTGTATTCTCACCAAACATATCTCCTTTTATGGTGAAGGAAGGAGAAGTACCGCTTCCAAGAACCATAAAATGTGCTACCTGTTAGCTATCAGTATCGGTCAACCAAACAGGCAGACAAGAAATATACAACAAAGCCCAGTGAAAAAAGGAGAGAGAAAAGTCTCAAGATGTTAAGAGGGGGGGAAATTGGTTGGTGATGTATAAAGCCCTTAGTGCCAGGATCCGACCATACTTTCTTCCCCACATGTGCCCAATCAACTCTTGAGATCCTCAACAAAAGACTTATTGGTTATTGTACAAGGGGGAGGAGGGAGTGAAACGGTGTGTCGTGAGGCCTTTTTAAATGTCCCCTAGAGGTGGTATAGCTCAGGAGACAGTTGTGCCTGACTGCAGAATCAAAGGCTGTGAGTTCAAATCCCGCATATGCATACTGGCAGAGAGGAAAAGGCAAGATTACCCAGAGTGTGTTTGGCTGATGCGGTTCATTGCTCCGCCACATGTGCAAGCATTAGGCGACCTGCACAGTCTCAGAGTACCACCAGAATAAGGGACTGATATACCACTTATGAATAGGTTTTATCTATAATACCCTGAGAGGACCACCAGACTTTTAAGCAACTTGACAACACATTATTATTATTACTAATAGTAATATTATTATTACCTTTCAGTACTCCCCAGAAAAAAAGCAGTTTCTGCTAAAATTTGGTGTCAAACCACTACACCTAAACAGGCCCGAGGCAGCTGTTGTGCTGAGCTGTAAACGTCTCCTGACAATATACTTGTTTATCAGTCCTTTACCCAACTCTGGGTAACTACCCTATTTTTGTATTATTGTTGGAATACTTTGAACATTTATCCTTTTACTGATTGTTTTGAAACTGTTTTATAGCTTGTTGGATGTAAATTTAAACAATAACCCACTACTATAAGCAACGTTAAAAACACGATGAATGGAGGCATACATATGTACTTCAATATATACAAAAGCTCTTCCTGACACAATTATTTCCAACCCATGTGCAGAACAGATTAATTCTTAATTGCATGCTACTAAATTAGCTGGTCTGCTGTCACTGTATTCTTTTACTGTATTGTAACATGGCATGGGGACCCATATCTGGGATTCCACATTTTACAGCAGGTGAAACTCGCTCAGAACTATATATAAGATTATTTAGAGGTCAAAATTCTTCTCCACCCTCAGGATATCTTTAAGCAAATTCCCACTGGTTTTTTTAAAATTAAACAGATGGCTGCAGCAGCCTATATTAACAACAACACAGACAGCACTTGGAAAAGGTGCTTGCTTAGACTAAAATTCCCAGAATCCCGAAGGAAAGGATTCTGGGAGCTTTAGTCTCAAAATTAATTTTTCCAACCATTGAATTTCACATAAGAGATACCCTGTTTCCCCGAAAATAAGACCTAACCTGAAAATAAGCCCTAGTACAATTTTTCAGAATACTCAAAATAAAAGCCCTACCCCAAAAATAATAGTTAACTGAAACCCTGCCCTCCACTATTGTGCAGGAACCAGAAGATGACATGACTGTACAAGGGGGTGCTAATAAGTATTGAGCCTTACCCAGAAAAATTTGAGCTAGGAAGCTATAAATTGCAGGTTTGTCTATATTCAATGGTGCAAAAATCAGCTACCTATGATTTTAACTTAACTTTCATTTTCCAGTCCAAAGTGAACATGGCAGCACCTCCAGAAAAGTTCAATGTGGAAAAGCATAGGACAATAATCAAGCTCCTGCTTCTCCAAGGGAAAGGTGCAAAGCAAATCCATGATGAAATGTCACAAACTATGGGCGACAGTGGCCCTTCATATGCAACAGTTAAATGTTGGGTTGTCCATTTTTAAACTGGACATTTCAACGTTGAAAGTGAGAAACCCAGTGGAAGGCCTGTTTCTGTCTCTGTGCCTGCAAATGTGAAAGCCATCCATGACATGATCATGGAGGACCACCAGATATCAGCCAAAAGTATTGCTATATATCTGAGAATATCACGTGAGAGAGTTGGTGCCATTATCCACAACGACTTGGAAATGAGAAAGCTGGCAGCAAAGTGGATCCCCAAACTTTTGACACCCGTACAAAAGAGGAAACATGGAGTCATTGGTGGGTGTTTTGGAACATTTTGCAAGAAATGAGTCAGATTTCCTGGGCAAACTGGTAACGAGACATCGATCTACTGTTATGATCCTGTGACAAAGGAACAGTCTAAGGAATAAAGGCACAGTGGTTCCCCCAGGCCAAAGAAGTTCCAAGTGCAAAGGTCGATGCAGAAGCAAATAGCAACAGTTTTTTGGGATAAGAAGGGAGTTCTGCTGGTGGACTACCTCCAACGGGGTTGAACCATCAATGTAAAATATTATTGTGCTTTATTGACGAAGTTGAGGCAAAACATCAAGGAAAAACATTGAGGAAAGCTCTCCAAAGGTGTCATCCTGTTACATGACGCCTTGTCACACACTGCAAGTGAAACAATGACAAAACTGTCCTCCTTAGGTTTTCAAGTGATGCCCCATCCACCCTATTCTCCCGACCTGGCTCCTTCTAATTATTATCTGTTCTCCACACTCAAAAAACACATAAAGGGACAATGATTTGTTGTTCTGGAGGCAACTAATGCTGCAAATGAGTGGTTATACCAGCAGTCAGAAGAATTTTATTTGCAGGGACTTAAGAAGCTGCAGGACAGATGTCGCAGGTGCATTGACTTCCTGGGGGAATATGTAGAATAGTGTGGCAGTTAAAGCTTCCTAGCTCAGTTTTTTTTCTGGGAAAAGCTCGATATTTATCAGCACCCCCTCATATTTGAATAAATGTAGATTGTTGTACATGAAAAAAAAAATACAACATCCCTTGAAAATAAGCCATAATACGTTTTTTGGAGCAAAAATTAATAGAAGACCCTGTCTTATTTTCAGGGAAAAACGGTATGTAGAGTCTTCAATCATGCATTACTTGGTCTTTATTAGAAAGACAATGACATGTCCCTCCCTATTTTAATCGTAAAGTCTTAGAGAAGATTGGCTTGTGGTCTAATTATATCTCAGTCTATTTACAGTCCCCAAACCATTGTATGCTCGCAGCCTAAATAAGCTGTCCCCAATCGGGTATCCTCTAGACCAGCGGTTCCCAACTTTTTTGGGACCACAGCCAGCTGAGCCTCTGAGGAAGGCAGGACACACACACACCCCGCGTGTGGGGTGCTCTCAGACACATGTGCACACATTCTCAGGCACATGCGCGAAGTGGTGGGGGAGCGCGCACATGTCTGCCAGCACCAGCGTGAGCACTCCCCCACTCCTTCACGCATGCAGAGGACTGACTGCATGCCCTTGCGCGTGCCTGCTCACCCCTTCATGCGGGCGCATGCGTGAAGGGTTGGGGAACACTCACACTGGTGCACATGCGCAAAGCAGCTGTGGGGAGGGGAGTGCATGTGGGGGGGCGGGAGGTCTGTCTCCGTGGCCCAGTCCAGCTCAGGCTATGGACCAGCACTGGGCCGCAGACCGGGGGTTGCCAACCTCTGCTCTAGATGAGCTGTGTGACAATTCCTACCACTTCAGCACATCCACAACTGTCATGGGCTGGAAGGTGGCCCATATGGAGGGAACCAGGCTGGGGAAGACAGACCTCCATGCAGAAAAACAAAAAAATCTCCCATTAATTTCAGTATGATGGACTCTGTTGAGCTTGTAAGACTATAGGCTCTCACCTTCTGTGCTTCTTGATTATCATGAATACCACACAATGTTGATGTTCACATCACAGATAGAGCTGGATAACAATATCAACCTCCAAAGTAGCAGAGATGTTTTTAAAAGGCACTCAGATTTTATGATTGCTAAGAGGGCTTTAAATAAGACTTCTATTGAATAAGACTCCCCTCCTTCTGAGGGGCTGCAGAGCTCAGAATAACAATAAATTCGTGTGAGTCACTTGACTAGTAACAAGACATTCAGTATTTTTAACTACACCCACGCATAAGCACAGCATAATCTTGTTTTCCCCTCTCATGCACTGCCCTTCTGCTGTGGATGGATTAAGATCATGGATCTGGAGATAATGCTACCAGTGTGAACATCTTATTGTTTTCTTAAGTAATTATTTATATCAAAGGGTGCTTCTTAAACATAAACTATCCCTATACATTCTACAAATAAACATCTGGCTAACATCGGAGCTCAATATATAATTGCATATACTGTACATAAATTTCATTATCATAATGGGCTACTTCAAGCAGGCTGCAGAATTCTAACCCAACCAACACCACAAGTGAAAACCAAATTTAAGAACCTCTAAAGAAAATTGCCAAACCTAGGTGGTAGTTTTCTTATTGTTTTGAGATTACTTTCAATATGGCAGGTGGTAGTCAAGAGGAGATAAATAATTACCATATGTTCATCTGAATTTCAATTTTTACATTATCATTTTTTTTACAGTATGGCCAAAACCCTACTGTGAAATACAACACACAGGAAGACAATCGCATAAGTGGTTTTCACATGTTGATGTCTGTCTGGATACACAACCAATTTTGCAACCCAAGCTTGTTTGACAGATCAGTGGTAAGATGGTGCATATCACTTTTATGATTGCTGGTTTATTTTTCACAGTTCCAACAGGACTCTGGTGTATATTATTAGAACATGCAAACTATAAGCAACTATAAGCCCAAAATTCTAGTACATAGTTAGGCCTGTGGAAGATAAACAGCATAACATGCAGCTGCTTCTCCCTGGCAATACACAAGTCTCTGCTTGGATTTTCAGGCACATGCAAATCCACCAGTTTGGAAAATCTAAGCAGGGATTTGTTAATTAGCAATGGGAAGTCTCTGTACGTTATGCTTTCCGCCTTCCACAGGTATAACTACGCAACAGGATTTTGGCCTTACAATATTTATCTAAAAATATTTGCCATCGATTTTGAGGGAATATTAATATATTTGAAAGATAGGGTTTCAATGTATGGTGTTAACCCCTACCACTCTATATATATTTAGAGCCCTTTTAAAAAAGGTTATACAGTACTTACATCCTATTGAAACTAGTGAGTTTTAAGTTAGTAGCAATAGGATCAATGTCCTATTGATGATATGTATCCTATAGTACAGGCCTATATATATCCACTGAGAAGTAATTACTGATGCATTTAGTGACACTCTCAGGTAACTGGTATAGGATTGAAGCCTTGGTATCAATGGCGTTCTAGAGTTCTCTTCTACAAAATGTATTTTCAGTGAGCGTTTGAAAAACTACCTCTGCCTATTTGAATGCCTTCTTACTGTCACGAATGACAAAGTTCCCATATTTTCCACCAATAAGCATTTATGGGAACCATTACCTTAAACAATAGTTCAATTTAACAACACTTTTGGGTAGATGCAATGTGAAAAGTTATACACTTATGCCTAAAACTTAGAGATAGGAGGGCTTTAATTTCTGGTGATTCACTGAGTGTAGTTGGACAACTATCTTAATCTGTTTCCAGCTTTTCTCAATATAAAATAGGGACAATTCTAATTGCCTGATTGAAAGGAGTTGCTTTTTCTGGTAGTTTACTGTAATATTACTGTGTTTTTCCGAAAATAAGACAGGGTCTTATATTATTTTTTGCTACAATAATGCAGTAGGGCTTATTTTCAGGGAATGTTTTATTTTTTTCATATACAACAATCTACATGTATTCAAATACAGTCATGTCATCTTCTGGTTGCTGCACAATGGTGGAGGGCAGGGTTTCACTTAAGTGGGGCTTATTTTTGGGGTAGGGCTTATATTACAAGCATCCTGAAAAATCATAAAAAAAAGGAAAAGGTTCCCCTTGACAATTTTTGTCCAGTCGTGTTCGACTCTAGGGGGCGGTGCTCATCCCCGTTTCCAAGCCATAGAGCCAGCGTTTTGTCAGAAGACAATCTTCCGTGGTCACATGGACAGTGCGACTTAGACACGGAATGCTGTTACCTTCCCACCGAGGTGGTCCCTATTGATCTACTTGCATTTGCATGCTTTCGAACCGCTAGGTTGGCGGGAGCTGGGACAAGTGACGGGCACTCACTCCATCGTGTGGATTCGATCTTATGACTGCTTGGTCTTCTGACCCTGCAGCACAGGCTTCTGCTGTTTACTAGGGCTTATTTTCAGGTTAGGGCTTATTTTCAGGGGAATATGGTATAACAGCATAAACACCGAGACAGAGAGCAGTTGTTAGAGCCAGATATTTTAAATTTTAATACTTCATGAAATAGGTGTGGAGACCCCTTGTTTTAATTCACTTAAAGTCCAAACTATGAGTTGGACAAAGCATACTAAAAGCTGAGGATAGATACCCAGGGTGGTGTAGTGGATAGAGTGATGGATTAGCACTCAGGAGACCTCGGGTTGAATCTCTACTCAGCCATGCAAACTCACTGAGGTGTGAAACTGATAAAACCATTCCTTTAATATTTCACTTACCTTGAAAGTCCTATTAGGATCGCTATAAGTCTGTTCTGACTTGACAGCACATAACAACAACAAAGGCCAGTCATGCCTAGTTCAGATCTATATTGGGAGTGTTCTCTCCGTCCCCCTCCTCCAAGTTTGCCCTGATGGCTAGTTGCCTTTCCAGAGGTGATATTTACTGGAAAGATATGCTGTAGATGTGACATTAGTCTATTTACATTAAAAATGTGCTCCACTTTTACTTTTCTTTCAACCAGGTAAAGAATCTCTTAGCCCTTCCTTAATTTCTACTTGATATACCTTTTTTGGAAAAAAAAATCACAAGATTTGCAAGTGATTTGTTGTAACTTAAAAAAAATCCATAAAATAATCATATTAGACTGCAAGACCCTTAAGGCTAAAATACAGCCATGTTGTCACGGAGTGGCACTAAAACAATGCTGTAACGATTGTGCAACAAACAAAATGCTAGAACAATTTATCTTCCTAGTTTTATGAAGGCAAATGGAACAGGAGCACCAAGTACATATACATTTTGCAGAGCCATATTAATTCTGTCAATCCAACCAGCCAAGAATAACTACAGAGTAGCTTAATAGAGTTTGAGAATAATATCAGAGCACAATGCAGCAGGCAGTTGTTCTCTATAACCTCTCTTAGAATTAATGGCAACTGTGAAATATTTTATTTTATTTCTGTTACCTAAATCCAGTGTTCATACCACCTACAGCAGAGCCATGTAAAGTTATGGAGCCCATCAAAAAGAGCTACTAAAATCCTTTTGATTTCAGTGGGTCTTCTTTAGCTAAGCCTTGTGCTGGATTTAACACAATGAGGTTTGTGCTAGCGAGCTTTTGGTCAGAATATACCCTTCACTTTCAATTTAGAGAAATCAGGCATGCTGGCCACATTAACAGAACTACATGAATGGATGAACCAAAAGCTAGCAAGTTGTGGTGGTAAGGGAATATTTTAAAAAATTGTTCTTCATTATTATAGCTGTATTGCCATAATAAGAATCCATGATAAATGTAGCTGACAAAGATTCATGATTCAATCGGCCAGTGAAGTAACCACTTTGGGAGCTTGAAATGCCACTACCCTTAGTCTGAGTGACAGATTATTCTAAAGCAGAACCCCAGAATTGTTACTGTGCTCCTACAATCAGAATTACACCTAAATCTCAATTTAAAATCTCAACTACCCTAGAAAATAAATATGTATAAATATTTTTAGATGAATTTCTCTAACAGAAGAAATTAGTAACTCTAAGGTGTAATTAAGAGTTTTGTTTATATACAACTACAAAAGAGGCACTATTGCATATAATGCTGGTAAGGACTGGTAGCAGAAGTTCAGATGCAAATAAGAGAAATTAAGTTCCATAACTACTTACTCTTTCACTTCCTTGGAGCTAAAATCCAAGTATCTATTGCTGATCCACTGAATCTCAAACCAGTCTCGAAAACCAGTGTTTCCACAGCATTTGAACTCAATCTGGAGCAGATCAATGGTCTTCTTCATGAAGCATCTTCCTGGAGTATCTGTATCACGATAGAACTTCATACCATTTCTTAGCCCCTGTTCTAGTGTACTTTCCAGAGAACCTCTCATCAGAAAACAAACAAGAACAACAAAAAAAATGAAGATGATAAAAAAGATGCACAATGCTAAGTAAATTTTCAGGAGTGGCTTCCACTTTGTAAATTTAGCAGGATCCAGAGAATCGTAGCATATCTTTCCTGCAAGAGCATTGAATGCACAAGCTAGTACACCCACCAATATCAAGGAATTGGGCACAAAGTGACTTTCAGAATTGTCCATCACGTCACTTCTCTTTCTGAGCTCAATTTTCAAGAACAAACCCATTGAGAAAACAACGATCCCTGCAAACACTGAAAACCAGTTCATGAGCCACAGTCCTTGTGCTAGTTTTACTCTTTTCTTCTGGTTGAACTTGACTTTCATCACTGCCATCTTAGCAAAGTTTGATGCACCAAGACTACACAGAAATTAATCCTTTTTTCCAGGAGGGAACCAGCTTTTAGGAAGATCTGCCACCATTCAGGCCTGGAAGATTCTTAATGGTGTAGCTTCAGCTGAGCTGTCCTTTGAACTTTCCATCTTGCTGAATCTGAAGATATTCGGATAGAATTAACAAATTTCACACAATTAAAAAAACAAATAATTGGCAAATAGTTTATGCAGCTATTTCGGGTGGTCCCTTCTACGCAAAGGAGTCACAGCTTCAAAGTTGCAAATGATTAAAGCTGGATCTACAATACGTCATTCCAATACTAATCAGTGTAATCCAATTTAGAGCTATCTCTGCCAGCAGATGAGCATTGGGAATAATCCCTCTTTTTACTATTTAATGGATTTGCACTTTCACGTGATGCGTTGCAGTGCATTACAAATGAAAACCAAGGTATAAAAACATGTCCCATTCATCGATTCTTTAAGAGATGAAACTGAAGACTGGGTAAAAGTTGTATCATACACATACCTGTACCTTGATTTACAAAATGCTCCAAGCCAGTAAGACCTTGCTGCAGTTTATCTTGTGTCAATCACCTTGAATGACATCCTTTGGCTTATGTGTTTTGGAAGGGTGGAATTAAGGTCACAATTTCAGTGAACTGAAATCTTAAGTTTCAGGAAAGCCAGTAAACAAAATATACCATTCTTCTGGAACTACACCAAAGCATCTCAGAAACTCTTGCAAATATGAAAAAACAAAAACTCAAAACTCAAAAATATTGGTTTGAGCTCAAAATGCTGGTTTGAGCTAATTGTGGTGAGCCAAGAGTAGACCAAGACTCATTTGATGATATAAGAAAACCTTTAGCACAACACCAAGATTTTGTATCACCAATCAAGGAATCTCTGCTCCACTGTGATTTTTTTATAGAACTGCATAATCTCCTTACAGTGTTCTGATAATGATATAGAGCCTCAGAGTATGGAATGGCAGTAGCTGTAAATTCTTTTGTACTGTTCACTTTGTTGTATGGGGCTGCTCTTTAAATAATTACTGCAAATAAAATAAACCTAACAAAGATGTTAAATTTTAAATTAAATAACAACATACAAATGTGTTCCAAATTGGATGCTTAAAATAGTTCCATGCACAAACAAGGCACCAGATCAAGTCCCTCAAAGAAAGTCCTAATAATAACTCTTTGATATCTCCAGGCAACTCTGTTTTTTACAGCCTTACCTTCATAAAGCATTCAAGATTGTTCCAAAGCCAGAATCTTCAACACCCTCAACCAAGGCAACAAGGACCTGATTCCTGCTCCAAGGGACCAGAAATTATTTTCTTCTCCATCCCTACCTGTTTCTTAAATGAAACTTTATGACTACAGTCCTAAGTATTTTCCCACTTACTGGGCTGGACCAAATAGCACATAAGGATTAAACCTGCATTTTATAAGCAAATATAGTAAACAGGGAACAAACTATCACTGATGTTGTTTCTGTTTTCCATCCTTTAATATTAAGGATATTCTTACCCCACTTTCAAATGTGTCCATGGCAATGATTTGTAAATATTTGTATAATCTTTCATCATTATGTGTTCACCTTCTTGTAATTATTTTACAAGAGGAAATACTTTTGGAAAGTTAAAGACTAACACTAGTGGTTCCACACATTTTTGAAAATCATGCAGTACACCCGAGTATACCTTAACATACTTTAAATTCAAAAGAATGAAAGCACAATGTTCTAAACTGTGAGAAAGAGAAAACCCAAACCTTCATAAAGTGAATTATGTAAGAAACTGATTTCCTTTTGCACCTCACATCCCCAAGATTATGAAAATTGTAAAATGTAGATTAGCATCTCAGCACCACCTAGTGGTTAACAATGAAATTACAAGGAGTGCAAGGTTTTCTAGGTACAGTGGTGCCTCGCAAGACAATGTTCATTCGTTCCGCGAAAAACGTCGTCTTGTAAAAACATCATCTTGCGAAACGCGGTTCCCCATTGGAATGCATTGAAATATAATTAATGCCTTCCAATGGGGAAAAATCGTCTTGCGAAAATTGTCCATAGAAAACATCGTCTTGCGAAGTGCAACAGCAATCGCAAAAACCAATCGTCTTGCGGATTGTCCCGCGAGGCAATCGTCTTGCCGGGCACCATTGTATAGATTACCTAGAAGTGGTTCATCACTACCTTCATTTGGGCAGCCCCAAATATGCAGACTTGCCCAAGTCTCAGATCCTGAGAGGCACAGTGGAGAACAAAACTCCCAACCTCTGGCTTGATACCCAACTCACTGAGCTATCCAGCCAGCTCAGTTCTATCATTAATAACCATTAATACACCATATATTGGTTTTTATAGGCAGTCAGCATGGATGTTCAAAAGATATTTCTGGGACAGAGTATGGTTTCCCAATTGTTGCTTTGTCGCAGTAACTTCCAAAATGCAAGACATGAGTTAGAGTAGAAATCTTCTTGGATTACAAAACAACCCATATTGATAAGTTTCCAATTATAAGTATTGAAAAACATTAAAACAAACCAGACATGAGATTAACCTTCTTGGATCAATCTCTTTAAAAAAACCTACAGTGACTTATGTATTTTCTGGCTTCTATGGAAATTCCAAATGGTAAGCAGCAAGGACCATTTTTGTGTCCCAACAGAGTATGTGAGCTGAAACAAAAATGTCAAAAATAGTAGCTTTGTTGGGAATTTTTCTCTTTTCTTTGTAAAAGAAAACCATGCATGGCAAATGATGTATTTTGGGTCATTGTTTGTAACAGTTCATGAGACAATGCGTCAAGATACCTACGTCTGTAGGTCTAGTTCTATGTGGAGTCTTCAATAAAACATGACTCTTGGATGACTAAATGTACTGTGCTGGTGATGAATTGTTAATGAACAATATTCATCACCACTGGTAGAAACTTTGTTTCTAGTTCCTGGACATAAGTTGATTTTTTTAAGGGCTAGAAATTTCTCTGTCTAGGGAAGGAATGCTAGGGAAATTAGAGAAAACTATGAAGAGGGAAGGAGTATCTCCACTATACTTTTTAAAATGGCAGTTCCTATTTCAGCATATTTATTATCTGAATCTGCATTTTCTTTGGTAATTTCTGCTTTTAGAGTCTGGTCTAGGACCATGTATATTTTCTAATACAATCTGACCTCACAGTAAATGTTGTGACTAATACAAATATGCAAAACACATGAAAAGAGCATACTAAATGAGACCAAATGTCTGTGTAATCCGGCACTCTGTTCACACAGTGAATAGCAACCTATCAGAAAGCCACTAAGTTATTTTTAAAAATCAAACAAAAAATCAGCAGAGACGGTTGGTATAGAAACTTAAAAGTATAATGTAAACCTCATTGTTGCTATTTACTCCATAAAGGAAGATAGCTCAGCTACATCCACAAACTGCCACTCCCTTTTTTCTGTAGTTGCTGGTCACTTTCAGAAATCCATCTGGACACCTTCCTTGTGGAGCTTGTTACCATCTTCTTTGCAATGTTAACAGTCTTCTACTCTAAACAGACATTAAAAGGAAAATTTCTCAGAATTTTTGTGTGGTTGCTATGGAGACCTTGCTTTGGCAGAGCTGTCCCTTCTATGTAACTCTTTAGAGGCCAAAGAGCTTGACAGGTGCTGTTATAGCAGCAATCTATGCAACTACAAAGGAGTTTTTTTTAATTCACATTAATACGTGGGCCATTTCTTCCTTTCCAGTCTGAGTTCTGCATTCCTAGTCCCATCATTATTGTGATAGAAGTATGTGAAAGTTAAGAGGCACAGAATAAACGAGAAGCTGTTTTAAATATAAAATTCACAAAAAAATCTTAGATATTACTGATCTTAACCCACAGTAGTTATTAGTTTTCCTTTTTACTGGACTCAAATAATGCTGGAACAGAAATAAAAAACTGAAATGTATTTTTATTTCATGAGGGACAAGAATCTGTCTTTATTTTAACAGTTCAGGAAATTCTGAAGTATGCTAGTATAAATATTAAAATAAAAAAGAATGACCTTGCTTACAGTGATCAGAAATAAACAATTTTACATAGTGTTCTTAGGGAGTCAAACAATAACAAAGAAAGTTGTTACATCTAAGGAAGAATATACTTTCGTCAAAAACAAAGCAAACAGTAAAAACTTTGAAATGTTGAGACCACTGTACATTGTACAAAAAGAGAAGTGCTTTTGCAACCCATCACTGGGAAAACAAGTTCTTAGATAATGAGAAACAGAAGACAAAATCCAACCAAAGTTAAACACTTTACATCCCGCTAATTTCAGAGAAGGAATTAACCCTATGCTTAACTATATCCAGTTTCCACTGAAGTACTTAACTAAGCAGAACCATTACAGATACAGAACAAATGAATGCTATGTTGTGCATTGGATCCAGGACCAGAATATTTGTAAGTTCTAGCACAAGGTGTCTAAAGCTGACATAAACATCATACTCTCACATAATGTTTGCAGGATTCTATTTCAAATAGATTTTATACAATAAGATGTTGGTAACAGGGCAAGGGAGCTAGAGCAGAAACATGTGAAGCAGAAGTGGAGTTTTTCCGAAGAGCAAAAATCAGATAATCAGTTGAAGGCAAAAAGGTTGTCAGTACCTATGCATGTACTATTTCCAAATTGTTACCCATTATATACTGTACACTGTTTAAAAAAATAAATAGGCTATAATGGTTCCTGTATAAGCTTGTCCAGTAAACAGTAGTCACTAATAACATTTCTCCGTTTTAAACATCTCACATCAGTCTGTTTTCCAGTATGATCCTCCTTTTTAGCACCAGTTCCACTTTCATAAACAGGTTAAACAAGTTAAGCATTTGTCACCCAAATTTCTCATTTCTACTGTCCACATATAACATTTTTTTTCAGAGACACTGAGCACCTTTAAATTAACAACATTTTATCTGAAGGCGGCAATCAACAGTGGAGAAACAGTGGTGTGGCCATATAGAAGAGAATTAAAAGGGAACAAAAACAGGAGTTAGTATATACACTATCAGCTAAAGCAGGATGAATAGCTATTAAGATGAAGGGGGTGACAATATTTTGGTAATCTCATCAGGCTGCTTTAACAGATAGGGAGTACCAATAAGGTGCATGACTCTGGCCTTTCAAACCCTAGCATTACTTTCATCTCCTGGCACCAGCTTTGTTGCCAGCACAGATGGGTCGCCCCCCCCCATGCCACCCTTTAGGCATAATCGGCAGGGAAATCAAACACCCGTTCAGTTCCAGTCCCTGGCCCTCTCGTTTTCGGGAATCACACTCCAGTTCGGGGAGGCCTCATCTCTGGCCAGCCAATTGAAGTCATCCACTTGGTTCCAGTTGTTCCGGCTTCTATCCAGCCTGGACGTCTCGAAATCGGCGTCGATGCCTGCATAGGTCCAGGTGTAGGGGGCGAAGCGGATGTTGCTGCAGTCCTCCAACATGGCCCGGCTGGTCACCTGCACGTAGAAGCTGGTGTCGGTGGTGCGGTTGGTGCGGAGCTGCTGGCAAGCGAGGGCCAGCACGCAGCCGCGGCAGCCGTCCACCCGCGCCGAGGTCGACACGGGCCCGCAGAGCACCGTGCAGTCCCGGCAGTGGCGCACCAGCAGCGTGTTGGGGTTGCCCCTCAGCCGCACCCGGCAGCGGCGGAGGCCGGAGAGCACCACGTCGCGCTGCAGCAGCTCGGCCGGGCCCAGCTCCAGCTCTTGTCCCTCGGCTCCGCTGAAGCCGCAGCCGGGCTCCACCGCTGAGGAGGAGGAGGAGGAGGCCGCTGCTTCCCCGGAGTCTTGTGGGGAGTCCTCCTGAGGCGGCGGCGGCGGCGGCGGCGGCTGCTGGAGGGGCGGCGCGGCCTCTTTCTTGAGGGCAGTTTTGAAAGCGAAGCGCTTCTTGGGCTGCAGCTGGAGGCGCCGCTCGGAAAGCGCGCCCTGGAGCCGGTGGAGCGTCGCCTGCGCCTGGCGGACCTCGTACGGGGCCAAGAAGCGCACCGAGTCCGTCAGCAGCCGTTGCAGCTCCTGCAGCCGTTCCGCCGCCTCCGCCACCGCCTCGGCGTCCCGGTCCGGCCCAAGCAAGCTCTCCACGGCGTCTCGCTCTCGGGCGAAGGCGGCGGTGAAGTAGTCGCTCTGCTCCTCTTGCACCGTCTGCGCGTCCCGCTCCCGGCGCCGCCGCTCGGCCTCGTCTCGGCGCTCCGCGTCCCGCTGCTGGAGCCTCTCGGGGACCACGGGCGCAAACCCACCCGTGAGGGGCGCTCGCCCATTCTCCGCCGGCACCGTAGCCTCAGAAAGCGCGTCCATCTTTCTTCGCCCGGCGCGGCCTCTCCCACCTCGCTCTAAGAAGAACGCTGATTGGCCTCTTCCTCCGGCTTCGCCTCTGAGCGGGGAAGGAACCTTGATGAGAGCATGGGCGTGGTCTTCTTGCTTTCTTAAAGGGGCCACGGCTAAATACTGTACTCTGAGGCAGGCGAGGCAGATGTAATTAATCCACTGATAGAGAAAGGCGGAAATGTTATATACATGCGTGGGTGTGGTCGAGGCGGAATGAAGGGCGCTTTGAGCGGAAGGAAAGGATGTTATTGGTTCGGCTGCCAAATAAGGCTTTCAGTGCCAATGGTGTGTCAGTTGCTGCCGCCAGAAATAAATGATAGAAGAGCAGTTGCAGTGCATTGATCAGAGCTTGGAAAAGGGTTGGGTTTTTTTTAATCGAAAATTTCACAGTGGTGGCCTTTGGCCATGCTGAGCAGGAAATCTGGCACCTGCAGTCCGAAAAGTAACTTTTCCAAGCTCCGATATTCATCTATTGCAGCATGAACAAGCAGCTTGAAAGATTACAGAGTTGACTGTTTGGACTAAGCCTTTCACCGGTATAAGTAATTTATAGATACATTTCTGCCCTAAAGATTATTTTAAAATGCAAAACTGATATCCTCACATATAAGGAGTCTATTGGAAATTACTTATTTTAAGGCAGTTTTAAAGATATTTTGACAAATCCCCATCTAACCACCAGATTTTGCATCTTTCTCCTCCCACTCTTAAGTGGCAAGAGTTTGGTTAATCTTCTGTATTTCTGTAAATCTTTGTAAAATCTGAGCCACTGATTATTTTTTCGCATATGGGCTCCTGGTAAGTCTAAGGCAATGGCATAATAACATGGTTGACAAGAAACTACTGCTAGGATGGAATATGAAGAAACAATGGTTTTCCATAGTTAAAAGACACCCTTGTCTGACACTTTTGACTACAGGAAGCCATTCTACAGATAACACCATATTGAAAGCAGCAATGGCTTAAAATGACTTCTGATGAAAGTGAAAGGAAAAAGTGCCAAAGCAGGGCTGTAGTTGAATACTAAGACAAAAATAATGACTACAGAACCTATAACTCATTGGCAATGAAGGAAAAGAAATAGTTAAAGATACTGTATATATTGGTTAAGTCATCAAACCAAATAGAGACTGTAGGCAAGAAATCAGACAGACTTGGGAGGGCATTTATGAAGGAACTAGAAAGGATTATAGGCTATAAGGATGTTTCACTAGAGACCCAGGCTAAGATCATCAATATGATTTTAGTTCCAGTTACTATGTATGGATATGAAAGCTGCACAGTGAAGAAAGCTGATAGAACATCCCTCACCCCCAATTGCTTCAGATTATGGTGCTGGAAGAAAGCTTTGTGGAGTGCCAGAAAGACAAAGAAGTGGGTCCTAAATCAAATAAATACCATTTTTTTTCAAAGCAATAATGATGAAACTGAGGCTATTGTACACTGAGCACATAAGGAGAGAAGTATGACATGTCCCTACGTGTCCGTAGATTATTTCACTAGCCTGAGGCCCACGACACGTTCACTCCTCTACGCTGCCACCAGTTGATCTCCGTCAACAATGTTTAATTAGAAAGACTGAGGTCCATGCTGAGTGTAAAGTTGAACCAAACAGTTTATTGGTTACAAATCACATAAACAGGTTCTTCAAAGTCTTAAAATATTCAGTAGTTTTGTAATAACTTTTTTTACTCTTAACTCTCTTAACTCTTTGTAAGTTCCACACTCTTAACTGCCTCCCTTAACTCCTAACTCTAACACATACTCTAACTCCCCACTTCAGATTCTCATCTCTGACTCAAACTGACTAGCTAACTCCTCTGCCTCACCCCTCCCTTCTGTTTTCTCTGGCTCCGCCTCCCAACAGCCCATTGGTGTATACAAATAACCTCATACATGAGCCAAAGCAGGGTGATTGTCACAAGAAGACTCACTGAAAAAGACAGTAATGCTAGGAAAAGCTGAAGGCAGGAGGAAAAGAGGAAGATCAACTATTGGATGGATGGAATCCATAAAGAAAGCCACAGCTTTAAGTTTACAAGAGCTGAGCAGGAGTATTAATGACAGGACATTTGAAGATCATTCATTCATAGGGTTGCCATAAGTCAGAAGTGACTTAATGGCATGTAACACACACTCTGACAACTCTATGCTGCCATGACAGGTCAGTCCATGATGGAAGATTCCTGTGTCCTAAATATATATTTGCAAAACAGGTTCTATTTTTTAAGATAAGAATTTACACATGGTTGTTGTGGGGTTTTTTGGGCTCTTTGGATGTGTTCTGAACATGGCCAAAGAGCCCAAAAAACCCACAACAACTATTAGATCCCAGCCGTGAAAGCCTTTTTCTCCAGGTTTGTAAGAGTATGCATCACAGTTGTGATGACTCAGCTATGGAATATTCTACAGTACTTGCTGTTTTCTTTATTGAGTTGGTGACCAGAATACTGTTGCTGATTTCTTTTTGCCTAATGGAAATAATGTGAATCTTAAGTGCCCTTAATTAATGAGTTGGTGGTTGCATTCCTGTGGTCATGTCTGACTGCATGACTGGGTCTGCAATAAGGAATGGAAACATCACCTTGTTAATTAGCAGCAATTTGCCAGCAAAATTTAAGTGAGTTCCCTTACACAAGTGTTAATTGTCAACAGAATTCTGGCCTACATGTTCTTGGAGTTCCTACTCTAATTAGAATTTTTAATGCTTTATTTACAATTGTACACTGTGCTCTGATACTCATATGGATGATGTGTTATTTCTAAGTGTTTTAGTAAATAATAATAAATGATATTTTGAACTACAGTGGTGCCCCGCTTGACGATTACCCCGGTAGATGATGAAATCGTTTGACGATGACGTTTTTGCGATCACTATAGCGATTGCTAAACGATGATTCAAATGGTTTTTTTCACTTCACAACGATTTTAAAACAGCTGATTGGCAGCTCTCAAAATGGCTCCCTGCTGTTTTGCTAACCTCATTTCACAAGACAGGGAGCAGAAAATGGCTCCCCTATGGAGGATCTTCGCTGCACGATCAGGTATTTCCCCCATTGGAACGCATTGACTGGTTTTCAATGCATTTCAATGGGTTTCGCTATACTGTACAGTGATTTTGCTGGAACACATTATCGTCGTCAAGCGGGGCACCACTGTACATTGTTACAGATACCACTGTGTCAGCAGTTTATATGCAGTTGACAGAAAAAAATCAATGGGCATGCCCATGCAAATTAAAGCAAGTGTCAGTGGTACCAAGAATATGCCTAAATCCATTGAAGTATGGATAAATATGTGCAGCATACCATAGCCCAGAGCTTTCTGGACCATAACTTTCAGAGCTCCCAGTCAGCACAGCGATTGATCATGCTGCCTTGAAATTTTGTGGAACTGCAGTTTAAAAAGTAAGTTTTCCAAACTGTATTATAGGCAGATGATTGAAACCAGTTGAAAAGAATAGCTGATGAAAATGTAGTTTTAAAAACATCTTTTTACTGTGATTTTAAACCATAATACCTGTATCTCAGGCCAAGATCAATGTTCTATTTCAAGTGGATCTTCCTGCTTGTGCCAGACTTGGGAATCCTTCTGTTACATACAGCACTGATGTTACCTGTCTGTCATGGGTTTGGAGGGAAAGTTCCATCCTATGGGGAGTGGAAGGCGGGACATCAGGAGGAGGGGCTGTACTGTATATATATGTGAAGCCTGTGTGGAGAAGAAGAAGCAGGAGGAGAAGCTGGGAAGAAGAAGCTGGAGTGGGAGTCTGTGTGTCAGACAGGGTACTACTGTGTGTCAGTCAGTACCAACCTGATAGGTTCAGGTGTCTGTATGGTTAGCCAGAACTGATAGGTTCAGGGTCTGTGCTTCAAGTTGAGTGTTCTGTGTGAACCAAACTGTGTGTATGTATGATTGAGACTAAGCCACGTTACTGTATCTTATTCACTTGATCATTTTATTTTCCCTGTGTGTTATTTAAATAAACCTTGTTCTTTTATTTGTTAAAAATCCATTCCTGGTCTGTGTGACTCCTTACAGGGAATGGTTGGTGGCAGCTTAGTGAAACTGTGATATATCCCAGTAGGTCTGGAGTTTGTTACACCTTCTTCCCTCTTACAAACTTTCTGCATCCTAAAAACTGATTTTAGAAGGCTGGAAAATTCTCTGGAGCAGGATTTAACTCCCACAAAGGGTACTTCAGCAGGAGGGAAAGAGGAAGAATATCTCAGTGTTGAATGCAGAAATACACGAATGTTTACTGAAAGACACCATTGGGTTTAATGTTTAATACACATATACATTGCTTAATGTTTAATGGAAACAAATCCATATATATATTTTGGTATTACAAAATCTTAGGTGCTATCCACTAACTGTGGGGGAATGTGAAGTGCTTGACATGTTTTACTAAACCAAAGACACAACAAAACACAACTTTTCTTTGCTGTAGTGGTTCACATGTGTAGATATATGGTATATTTTTATGCTCACAGTGAGGGGTAACTGCCTGGATTTAACAGAATTCTTGCAAGCTGTAATTTTCTGTCTACGGATAGTCTCTATTTGGCTTTTATGTCAAATAT
The DNA here is from genome assembly GCF_051106095.1 of Pogona vitticeps. Lineage (NCBI taxonomy): Eukaryota > Metazoa > Chordata > Lepidosauria > Squamata > Agamidae > Pogona > Pogona vitticeps. The sequence goes on along the minus strand of NC_135783.1, from coordinate 27,269,559 downwards.
AAAATTATAGCATTAGAGATTAGGGAGTTTTCCAGCCCTACATGCAGTAATACCAGTCTTTACAATTCCTCGGAGAAAAGAGTTGTAAAGGAAGGGCACCTAGCTTCTATCTTGATAGCTTACTTTGCAATGCTTCTCCAAAGCTTAACTATGATGGGTCCTGCAAGTGAAAGAGCAGTTCGGCTAGACATTGCTACAACTGCTAAACCATATAAAATTGATGATGTCTAGTAAGTGCATTCTGCTCTGCAACAGAATTGCAGTCATCTCAGGAGCAAAAATTATAGGGGCATAATAACTAAATGATTTAAATTTCCTTCTTGTAATTGATTTCTGGCGCACAGGAAGTAATAGCTTGTTTTGAATAGGATATAGAAGGGCAATGTAGTTTTTAGTGCATTACAGCACTTAGCTGGCTCAGTGCTCACAAGTTAATGGATTCCTGTTTTTGGTTTTTAAGAGAGCATGAAAAGACTGCGATTCCTATCAGCAGTGTCTCTTATGGTTGTGCTAGTGCGGATGGAAACATATATAAAACCTTATAAAGCTCTGGAAAACCCACTTACGCAGAAAGAAGCAGAATGTTTTGCTTTCATATGCAGGCTGTTATGCTGGGCAGGAAGGATATATGCTAGTACTCCTTTTTCTCTTAACATTTAAAATCCTTTAAAAATATTTGTATGACTTAACTTCTTAGCTTTCAAATATTGTCTTTTTAATTATGTAAGCTGCCTTGAGTCCCTATTTAGGAGAAATGCAGGGTAAAATATTTTCAATCAATCAATCAGAAAATACACTTTTTTATTTCATTTGCACCCACTCACTGGGTTTTTATTGAGTGATTTACCAGAACCCAAGATCCCCTTTCTGATCAAGTCATTGCCATCAGCATATATGTACCAATATACATCACTTTACACTCGCTCATACTGCATCATTCCTTTGCCATTTTAGGGCCCATTTTTGTAGTTTGAAAGGATATTTACAATCACTTTTTGTTCTCAGCATCCTCAATAATGGACACTTAACTATTTATCCGTAACTTCAGACCAGTGAAGAGTAGGCACCACATATCCTTGATGGACCCCACTGCTCATATCCATCCATAGTGACAACTGACCATTTATTCCTACCTATTGCATGTTGTTGTTTGACCAGTTCTTTGACTACAAGGGAACTCTTAGGAAATTGCGAACCAGTCTGATCCTGTTCTGTGCTCAATCTGGCTATTTTTTGGTCCAGCAATGGGCTGCTTTTTTTTTCTGGATTTGGGCTAGCGTGAAGGGGACTGGATTGCATATGCATGTAAGTGTCACTTTAAAGATCACACAAAGCAAAGTGACCCTTTCCAGTGTGATCCAACATGATCCAGCTTCCCTTTTTGATCATACCCTAAATTTGATAATATCGTCACCCTTGTTTCCAGTTGGATCAACCACACCTATGTATCACACTAGACCCTAAACAATATCATTTAGGACCAAGTCGAGGGTCACAAGCAATATGAGAGAGGAGCTGCTGCTGTTGCTGCATGCAAGCTTTCTGGTTTAACTATCCTATCGCTGGGCTCTGAGGGCTCCTCAGTGCCAGGCACTGTTGATGAGCTATGCAGGGAAAATGGCCTGTGAATTCCATGGACAACCCACAAAGAGGTCCTCAGAGCCTGTCAGTTGGAAAACAGCTGAGTGTGTATATGGAAAATAGTATGCTCAACCTTGTTCTCCAGAGATCATTTCCACAGCTTAGACAGGGAAGCATTTTCAGCAGAGCCAAAAGTTAGGGCTGAAGCACCTGAAGTGGAACAGGGGTAGGAAGAACTGAAGGAGACAGAGATGGGGCAAGAAAGAAGTTGCAGAGATGGGGAAAAAGCCCTGAGATCTTTGGAGATGCAGTGTTCAAGTGGCAGGAGAGTTTGAGCCTCTCTGATTGATTCTACAATTATCTTAGGATACAGTATTGAGGATCCGGAGTAGGAGGGTCTTTTTGCACCAATGTTCTGCTTACAGGCTTCCCAATGGCATAACAATACAAATGGAATGCTGGACTGCATAAGTCTTTGGTTTGATACAGATTTGATCTTCTAATGCTCTTTTGGCTGTCGGGTCATCTTTAGTCTTGATGGGTTGGGAAATGTTTATACCTATAAATAAACCAATCTTGTTTCAGATAGTTTCCATCTAAGAAGCCTTCAAGAGTCTGCCTTAGTCTCAAGTCTTTCATGACAAGTACTTTAGTTCACAGAAAAGTGTTTAAATCAAAAGACCAGGTCACAGTCAAATATGTATTGTGATTTAATTATCGCTCCATACTCTTCCCTCAAATTGCTCATGATTTATTCTTTTCCTACCACATAGCACAAGACTCCCATCCTAGTCATAATCAATTTATCTGTATGCAGTATCATATTTTCCACAAAGCACTGAGCTTAAAGTGATTCCCAAAAACAAATAATAATAATCTTAGTACTGCAGAGCTGGAAGGGACCCTATGGATCACTGAGTCCAGCTGCTGTAAAGGAGGCACAGTGGGGAATTGAAGTCCCAACATCTGGCTCCACAGCCAAATACCTAAACCACTGAGCTATTCAGCAATTCAACACAATTTAAATTATTAAAATTGTGATACAGTATAACATTAACCCATCATAACACATGATAATGGGTTGAAGTACCCTGATATGTTCTGTACCTGAACAAAGGACATACATATTAGGTTTTATTTTCTTTGTACCCTTTAGGAGACAATCCAATCTGCTCCACTGGTCAATATGTGACAACGGCCAGAATCCTATTGGTATTCGTGTAAGCTTTGTATAAGTTAATTCATGAGGTGCCAGGTTGTGTCTCAGTCATATGCTTGATTGGATACCCAATTGTGCAACTGAGAAGTACCCCAGCATCTTGTCGATTAGCGGCAATTAGCTGCAAGTTATGCAATTCTCACATGAACACCAACAGAATTCTAGCCATCATCTGTGCTCTCCATCTCTCTCCTTAAAAAAAATCTTATGACAAGGGGTCATAAATGGTTATGAGCCAGACAATTCCATCAGATTTGGTTGGGGACATGGTAGGGAGGGGTACAAATAATCTAAAAAGTTGAACAGTTCAAAAAGCTGGGCTGATTACAAAGGTCTAATGAGTTAAGGAACCTGGTAGAGGAAGGGCACCCTATGGTGCCTCACGGGTCACCCTATGGCACTCAGGGCAGCAAGGAGTGCTTGGTATTTGCACAACTACACAAGAAAGTGAAAAAAAAGTAAAGGGGAGAAACATCAACAAGGAAGACACAAGCTAACAACCTAATTGTATGGCTTATCCACTCACAGCAAAGTCCTTCTACAATCAAACCCTTAATACGAAATAATACAGTATTTCACTACATTTAGTAAATTTATCTGAGGGAAAGAACAAAGAACAGGAACAAAAATGCTCTCTAGACAGCAACACAAGTCTTCCTCTTTGCCATATGGCTCCATAAAGCGACTGAGGAAATGGATGCAAGGAGACATACATACTGTGTGGTAACCTCAGTCTGAGACACCGCCCCCCAGTGCCTCAAGATTTGGAGCTCAGGGACATTTTGGGTTTTATTGAGGGAGTTTGGCTGTAACCTGCCTTCTTCTATAGTGTCTGCAGCTCAGTCTAGTGTATTATTTTTGATTTCCCTTTTCCTTAGTTCAAAGCAATGAGCATATTTTTAGCAACATGAAGGCCGAATGGGATATGAATAATCCCTGCGGTGTTCCTCCACCCCATAACAGCCATGGAATTGCACGTAAATCCTTAATTTGGTCTGGTTTTGCACACTTGTCCAAAGATAGTACACAGTACCTTATACATATAATACATTTTAAATTTAAAATTAATGTAGAAATTTCAAAACTTAAAAAGGAACATCATATCTTGGTCTATTAATAGCTACTATGGAGAAAGTCCCACATCTGTCTACCCTAAATGCTGCCCATAATTACCTGACTACTGCTGGTTTTCCAGTGAAGTTCACACACTGGAGGAAATGTGGTGTCAGTTTCTGACACAGTTTAGAACTAAAAGGGAAAATTAGTAGTACTTTGCTGTACACATACATACAAATTTGTGTTCTTAGAAATATGAACTTGAACACAAATGAAATGTGCAAGTTTCTTTGAAGAAGAACATACGCAAAACCCCTTAGTTCTCTTCAGAACACCAGAACCTATACAGGCAGAAGATGTGAGCCTGTCCATAAAAGCTCACATTAAAATATAGCAGTAAGTCTTTAAGGTGCTACGTTTTTGTCTTATTTTATTTTGCCCAACATGGTAGTACAGACTGACAGGGCTATCTTTTCTGAAATGATATCCATGCTATGTTGATGTACTGCTGGGCAAGATTTTCCCAGTTGTTCTTCTCTCAGCCTTAGTATTTTCCACCAGAAAGCAGATGGAGGAATAGAAAAGAAACACCAACTGGATATTCCCCCCCCCCCCACTATATGGAAGAAAACGATGGGTTGAAGACCTGCATCTGTTCATAGGTGGTGCAAAAATACAAGGTTAAAATGTAGCCATACATTCGTCTTCCTTCACATAGGTGAGCAGGAAATGTGGGTAATTGTCTCTGCTTCAATTATGAAGCTGCCTAGAGTGGTCTTAACCGACCAGATAGACGGGATATTAAATAAATAAATAAATAAATAGTTTGTATCCCTACACATCCATAATTTGATTTAAATGTATTCAAAAACTGCTTTTTTGTCTTCTGTACATAGAGAATAGGAAGATAACTTGAAAACACTGTGTGTGACATGTGTCCTTTTAGAAATTTCCTCTAGCAAGATGATCCATAAAAGAATAGTAAAGTCTGTATTTTTTTCTTAATTTAGTGGTATACCTACAAAACTCATTTTTCCATTGTTTTTAAAATAAGTATTGCCAAATTTTAAAAAAGGTTTTAAATGTATTCCATTCATCAAAAGTGCATAAAAATATTTTACACACTGTTTTCAAGTGCATTAACAATAACTTTGTAACATTAAATGAATGATGTAAAGTTTTTTTTTCAAAAGTAAGGGTAATCTTTAGTTGTTTCCCAAAGCATTTAGCAGACTTTGTTGTGAAATAGGGAAAAATCACTATTGGTTATAATGACAATTTTTGTACAAATAAGACAAAGCTGAGGTCCATGGAACAATGTTAAGAATTCTAGAATATTTAAAATTCTGATGAATTATTTGTGAGGAACATAAGACAACACCGTGGCTCCTATTTTGGCCGGAAACGTCCACATTTCCTTTGGTGTAGCCCTGCCATCCCATTTTGAAAGTTACGTGTCCAAGTATGGCAACAACGCTGAGAGAGCCATCCTTCACAGTATGAAAAGTTAGCGGGAGCTGCGCGTGGCCAGGATTTCAAAAACGAAAATTTAAAAACCGTCAGCATGCATTTCCTTTCCCCGCAGTTGAGAACCTTCTCAACTTCCTCCCTACACGTCACTTCGGTGGGAGGACAAACGGGGCGCTCCCCACCCCCCCAAAAAAAAGATAGCCGGGCTGAACTTCGCGTTTTCTTTCTCGCCAAAGTATACACCACCGTGTCCGAAAAACGGTTCGGCAACAAGCGCGCCCACATCCTATGAGAAACAAAGGCCACTCAAGTTGTTGCGCGGCTAATTAAAAAAAAAAAAAGCGGAAAGTTGTGTTTTGTTTCTCCGGGACCTGGTCAGCCGCAGCCCAGACCTTCGAAGCACACAACCCGACTCTGATGACAAGAGTTGTGAGGGGATTCTTGTTTTTAAACATTACACACACACCGAAAACCCGGTCTTATAGGGGAGCTCCCGGCCACGGTGCAAAAGCAGGCAGCTCGCTCAAGTTCTCCAGCGCCGTTCCTCATAATGCATGTGAATGTGGTGGCGGTGCTTCTCGCCGCCTGTGCCTCGTCTCCCTGTCGCTGGGTACGACTCCCGCACTGTGTGCTTGTTGTACTCGCTCGCTCTCTCTTCCTTTCTCTCGCTCTCCCCCTCTCTTTCCCCCCTCCCTTTCTCGCTCTCTCGCTCTCTCTCTCTTACACTGCCAGCCCCTGATGTGATGGCGAAGAAACCCCGTTGACAAGGCACTGCTTTTTCATGACGGTGAGTTTCCCTTTGAGTGTATTATAATTTTGTGATAAAAATTTCAAGGAAAAAAAAAACACACAACCTCCTTCCTCCCTTCCTTCGGGGAGGGAAAAGAGAGGGGGGAAATCTATCTCCAGACAGACAGAGAAGAAAGAGGAGCAAATTAACAACCAGGAGTTGCCAAAACCAGGATATTAGGTTTCAGCCCAGAGAGCTATTGGCTCTGGGGCGATGTATATAAATATATATCTAGAGAGAGAGAGAGAAAGGGAGAGGAGCGAGAGAGAGAGAGACAGGGGACACAGGGAGGAAGAAGAAGAGGGCGATTTTGCGCGGGTGGTGGTTGGTGGGCAGATGTTAATTCAGATGGAAATGAAATATTTATTTCTTTTGCAGTGACAGGCGGCGGTGGCGGCTAGAGAGGGCACTTCCAAAAATGTGTTTCTTGAAGGGGGAGAGACGAGGGAGGGAGTGAGAGAGAGAGAGAGAGAGAGAGGGAGGACAGATAAGGTTTCAGGTCTAGCCTGATAGCTGCAAGAGAGGGGGAGAGAGAGGATTGGGGTGGGTTTTCCTCTCCCCCCCTCTTGCTGATGCCATGCAAATTTAGGAGAGGAGGGAAAAAATCTCTTTTAATGACTCATTGATTGAGCCGGTTTAAAATTAGTTGTTGTCTTGTTGGGAGGGTTGGTTTTTTTTTTTTTGGACACCCCCTTGATGGCCATCGAGAGGGCGAGAAAGAAGTGTGTGCGTTTGTGTATGTGTGAGTGGTATGACAGAGAGAGAGTGTGTGTGTGTATGAGTGCGAGAGAGAGAGTGAGGAAGAGGGGGGATCGACTGTGTGTGTGTGTGTGTGTGAGGGAGAAAGAAAAATAATCTTTTCAAATCTCCTCCCTCTTTTCCCCCCTCGTTTCTTTGCTTTTCTCTAAAGCTCTCTGGTCTGTGAAGCACTTTTTCTTCCTCCTCCTCAGGAAAATGGAGACGCTTCGTCTTCTCTCTCCTGGGCGAGAGGCTGCCAAGGATTTTTCTTTTCTTTTGCCTCCCTGGTCGGATTTGGTTTCATCTCTCAGCTCTTCTCATCTTGTAATAATTTTTGCTGTATTTCTGCCACGGGCTCTGCTTTTCGCTGGTGATTTTTTTCCCCCAATTAATTTTGCTGGTCTGGGTTTTTCCTTTTGTTATTTATTCTTTTTTGGGGGCTGCGGTTTATCCTGTACTTTTGTCTATGCGTCAGTGTTAACACGGAATGGAAATGGCGATTGTTTCGTTAGATGTAATTCTGGGTCGGTAGGATTAAAAATGCATTTCGAAGTATTCGGCTGTAATTTGTATTTTAAAAATGGAAGAATAATAAATGTCCTAATCCTGTAATAACATTTTCGTTTTTGCCTCTTGATGAATGTGCATCTTTTATTTTTTCCTCGAATTAGCCTGCCAAAAAACCCCATTTTTTGGTAATTGATTTTCAGTTATGCGGGGGGGGGGGAGGAAGGATTATATAAAGAATTGATTGAAAATCCGTGAAAGGTTGGATCGTTTTGAGGTGGGTACTTGATTCTTCCCCCGCTCCTTTTTTCCCTGTTTAAATCGAGGTGGGGATTTGTTCAGGGGTGGAAAATAAACTTCAGATATAACCGTCTGAATAGTGTTCTTAAAACGGAAACACAGAGTGGATACATTCGTGAAATATAAGCTATTGCCGGTAAAAGGAGGGGAAACTGGCTGATAAGGCCTTCGGGTTTTCTGGCCCTTTTTTTGCAAAAATTGTACGCATTTGCACTATTGTTTTTTAACTTATTGTGCCTTGCCGAACCCGATTAAGAAAAAAAAATCCTTTTCCCTTCCGTGTGTCGGCTTTTAAAAACCGGGCATCTGCTTTTTGTCTCCCACTGGCGGGACTGGGAGAAGAGAAGATGGCGCTGTCTGGCTGCCAGCCAGGAGCTTGTTGCGCAGTTTCTTTCTATTCGCTTTTAATAGCTTCGCAGCCGCCATTTTGAGATGTTGATATTTTCTCCTAGGCTGGGGCGTCACCCCTTTTTGGAAATTTTATTCACTTCCTCAAAACGGATCCAAAAATATATACCTTCCTAAGCCAGTTCAAAGATAAAACGGATATGAAAATCCCCCTTCCCCCTTTTTAAGAGCTACGGTAATATTGAAGGTTTCAACCTAGAATATGCTATTTGGAAGGGTAATCTTACAGCATTTGACAAGATCGCTTGCCCGGAGCTTATAAACTAATTAAATCGTAAGCCTGGCTCGCTGTAAAATTGCATGGGTGGGCTTTGCCTGAAAACAGCTGTTTCTTCAGTCTTCGTCTCCTGGTTATGGGAATAAACGAAGGATTACCCCCATAAAATGAGTTGTTCCCTGTTCTAAACGACCTTAAACTCATAGTCTGATCAGACATGCTGTCAAATTGGCTTCACTTTCTTGAGGGGGGGGGGGCTTGTAACTGAAACAGAACAAAAACTACATATACAGAAATAAATTCATATAGTGCAAGTCAGATCTTAAATTTAGATATACTGTACATAATTTGTCAGGTAACAAAATGGAGGACTGTTGTGTGAAATTTTTACGCTCTACTGTATTTAGATCTTGCTGCTAAGAAAAGGGAAGTGTGCAAAATGTGTCCTCTTTGATACAAAAGTATTCCTTCTAATATCCAAAAAGGAACTCAACGTGTGTTTTCGGATGGAACAGGCATTCCTGAATTTTGTCATTCCCAGTGGTGGCACTTGTGAACACTGTGTTGGGTTTGAAAAACAAGTGATGATGGGTTTAAAACAATCTATTGAAGTAGATTAAGAAGAGTAGAAGAGGTCTGAACAAATTATCTACAAAAGAGTAGCTGATATTAACTATCTGAAGACTAAGTCCACAGGTCAATTGTACACTGACTTCAGTGATAGACTCTGTCCCATTTTAATCACAGTTACTGTACCTGGAAAACTGTTTTAGAAAGAGCTTCTGTAGTATAAGGGCACAATATTATTTTCTTAACATTCATATTATATAATGTAGCAGGTATGTGTTCTAAGTTTTGTTGAACGATACTGTTATTTATAAAACAGTCTCAGCTTTTGTCCAAATAATTTTTTAAAAAATGGTAGGTAGGCAAATCACATTTAAACTTTTACATGTTATGCTGAGTCAGATAAAATGGAGACTTCATCCAGTTCATTCTCATGCAGGAGAATTAATCTGGAAGTTAGGAATGGAATTCAGCACATCAGCTTTCAAATTCATATGAAAAACCAAACGTGTTACCATGTGGGGAAAGGAATTCCTCAAAGCAGAAGTTAGGCCCAATTTTGTTTAGTATCCATAGTTCAAAAATGTGAGGTGCACTACATGCTTGTTCATGCTGTTAATGGTTGGAATTGGCTCTGTAAATATTTTTAGTGCAATAGAAATGTGCTGAAGTACAACACTGGTATATCTCAGATCAAAATCAAAAACTACTATCATATAATCCTGAAGAGCCTACTGTACATTAAATTGTAGAGTAAAAAGCACATCTCTTTGTGTTACAGCAGAGTATAGGAAGGAAGAAGATTCAAGATTTAATGGGAAGGCCATTCTGTAGGCGTTGTTTTGCACTCCCAAGTTCTAGCAAAAGTTGGCCAGTTTAATAGTAAAACATGTCTTTTTACTATACCTAATTTTACCTTATGAGAAGGTCAGAACATATGCAGACCTGATCCTGGGGTATGCAGTCTCCTGCTTTGTTGGAAGAACTAGTTGCATGGACTCCTACCATATACTGTAATCATCTTTGGCTTTTTCCTTCTGCCATTTTGATTGAACTGAAAGAAAAAGAATAATTTCAAGCAATCAATTAAATTAAATAAACCGTGATTTAAATTTTAAAAATCAGATTTTTAAAATGATTTTAATTAAAAATCGCTTTTTAAAATTTAAATCATGACTGAAAGAAATTGTTTTTATTTATCCTGGCTTGAAGTAAGTCATTGGGGAGTTCTTGAATTTCAATTCATTACAAACAGTTTTGTTGAAATATTACATAATGTGAAAAATTATGTGAAATCTCGAGATGTTAAAAACAATGGTTTAGGCAGGGATTCTGAAATCAGATTTATCTAGGTACGAGCTTTAATAAACACTGTAGCAGTTATTTTTGTTGAAGAGCTAGAATCTAATTCAGAATTAGTTTGCAAATCATGTAAATTATTCTGGCATTCTGCAGATCATATATTCTGGCCTGTGACAAAGGCCTGTCAACTCCACTTCAGTTGGTAAATTCAGTTGGTAAAGTACAGATTGTACATTTCCTGTCATGTCACAAATTGCTGTTTTCCATGCATAACAACCAGGTAGATACACAGAAATATTTTGTCTGACCTACAACAGTGTGACCCAGGACAACTGTCTACCTGTTTTGTCACCATGACCTTTCCAGGTGGGATTCATCTGGTCTCATAATTTCATCTGTTTGCAAGCATAGTGCAAATTCAGTGGAGTCTTAACTTACATCCTTGGAAAGAGGGCCAACTGTTAGAAGCATGTACATACTATTTCCTTCTTATTTTGCATCTTAAAAATTTGCATCTTATTTTGCAACTGTTTTAATGATCCGCCCTCAAAGGTTATTGGATCCTATAGGATTTCAGGATACCATGAGAGGGATTCCAGCTGATTTGACTGGTGCTCCTGTCGAGGCTCTGGTTGATAGCTGGCTGGCTGCTGCCACTAGGGCTGTTGACACGATAGCACCTAAACGTCCTCTCTGGCGCAGAGATCACCCTTTAATCTGATTTAATCCAGAGCTGCGATCAATGAAGTGAAATAGGAGAAGAATATGAAGGCGGAACCCAAAGGAAAATAAATAGCTGCCAGGATCGCGACTAACCTCTACCAATCTAAGGTGAAGACTGCTAGTTGATCTTACTTTGCTGTTCAAATAAGCAAAGCCTCCAAACCAGCAGGTGGAACTTTTCCGTATAGTCCGCAATCTATCCTGAGTTGTTCATAGTGACTGGCCTCCCACTAGTATCTCACCTGGCCAATTAAATCAAAAGAGGAGGCCATCCGCCGGGATCTTACTCCCTATTTGAAAACAGTGGATTGAGCAGAGATGTCCAGCGCTCCGTCTTGCCCCATGAGACTTAACCACTTTCAGCCTGTGATGTCAGACATGGTGGACAGAGTGCTTGACTGCTGTCACACCACTACCTTCTCCCTTGGCCCTTGCCTGGCCTGGCTAATCAAAGCAGTCAGGCCTATGACATTTGAATGGGCTACGGCAGTAATTAATGGGTCTCTCCCCATTGAGGAGACACTCATCAGGCCCATTAGGAAGAAACTGACCTTGGTGGTGGATGATATTGGTAATTATAGACCCATCACCAATGTTTCTTTCCTCAGCAAGGTAGTCAGGGTGGTGGCTGATCAGCTGCAGGCTCTTCTGGGAGAAACCAATGTTCTGGATCTATTCCAGTCGGGCTTCAGGCCACGACACGGCACAGAAATGGCATTGGTCACCCTGTTTGATGACCTACTGAGGGGAGCTGACAGGTGCAAAATGTCTCTGCTGGTCGTCCTTGATATCTCAGCCGGCTTTGATACTGTCGACCATGGTATTCTCCTGGGGAGGATCTCCCAGTTGGGAATTGGTGGTCTGGCTCTTGCCTGGCTCCATTCCTTCTTGGAGGACCATCCCCAGAGAGTGCAGATTGGAGAGAGTTTCTCGACCTTGTGGAGCCTCAATTGCAGGGCTTGATTATCTGATCTCAATGCTATTTAACAACTATATGAGGCCGCTGGGAGGAGATCAGGAGACCGTGGGGCTTTGTGTCATCAGTATGCTAATGATACTCAGCTCTACATCTCCTTTTTTCCAACAACAGTGGATGCTGTTTCATCCCTTGAGCGCTGTCTGGGGGCTGTTCAGCAATGGATGCAGGTGAATGGACTGAGGCTGAACCCGGGCAAGATGGACGTACTTCGGGTGGGTGTCCCAGACATCAATGGTCTGAAAAACTCCCTCTCCTTGGGAGGGGGGAGTGACTCTTACCTCTAAGAGTGAGGTTCGCAGTTTGGGTGTACATCTGGACCCAGCACTCACCACAGGTGTCGCCAGTGGTCCATTCTGCACATTTCCACCTTCGGTGGATTGCCCAGCTGCATCCCTATCTTGATGTGGGAGCGCTCACCACTTTGGTCCATGCACTCGTAGTCTCAAGATTAGACTACTGTAATGCGCTCTACGTGGGGCTGCATTTGAGACTGAGGCAGAAACTTCAGATGGTACCAAATGCAGCGGCCAGACTTCTTACTGGGGTGAAAATGTGCCATCATATTTTCCCCACTTTGGCCGCCTTGCATTGGCTGCTGATTCGTTTCCACTTTGATTTCAAAGTTCTTACGATTACATATAAAGCCCTCGATATCTGGCAGAGTGCCTTCTCCCATCCAGTTCTGCCAGAGCCACTCATTCCAGCCAGGCTGGGTGGCTGAGGGGCGTAACGCCAAGGGATGTCCGGAAGGAAAGAACGAGGAACCAGGCCTTCTCGGCAGTGGCCCCTCACCTTTGGAACAACTTGCCTGTGGAAATCCACCTGGCTCCCTCTCTGGGTGTTTTCAGGAATAAACTTAAAACCTGGCTATTTGGGCAGGCTTTTCCTCCTTGGATCTATTTTTATTCTTTTTAAATTTGTAAACCACCCAGAGTAGACTTTTGGTCTAGATAAGCGGGATAGAAATCCAATAAATAAATAAATAAATAAATAAATAAACCATGAATTTTCATAGAATTTATAGATAGTTGCATGCAGTTATAGTTAAAATAGACAACATTATTTTTCATAATCTTCCAAGTAACTGCTGAATCACCCATTCCACCCCAGTGTTTCTACCTCTTGTAACAGATTGGGAAACTACAATCTGATGGTTATAGAAGTGTGCTAAGGAAACCTATTATACATTTTTCTCTTCCACTTTGTCGTCTGACCTTAGGCCAGGAGACTAAAGAGCTGTCAGACATGCCATCACTGCCATTCCAGGAGATTATGAAGCCACAAAACAGCACTGTGGGGTTAGTTTAATGTGACAGCTCCTTAAGGGCTAGCAGTTTAAATGTTATGCCTCTGGTCTTCCAGGTGATGGGGCATTTTTTAATTTTTCTCCGTAAACATGCCAATGTCAGCTTGTAAGGATGGCAACACCAATTTCAGTAGAAAAAACCCCTAATCATTCCCTACATGAGCACACTGCTAGTGTGCAGAGGAATTCTCACAAGGCACTTGGAAGTACTGCTGGTTTTCTTATCTTGGCATGTGAACTTGGGTGCATATACAGGTGTCGCAGCAGATGAATTTATGTAGTACAAGGTCTGATGAAACCTTTGGGTCCCTATGCAGCTGCCTTCCTTCACACAGTCAAGGAATGAAGCTTTAGTTACAGCTAGAATAACTTGGCTGAGAAAACGCATGTTTAATCAGATGGATATGGGAGGTGAATTTCATTTCTCACAACAGTCTGGAATGCTGATTGTTTGCATCTGTGTAAATTAATGGAGAGAAGCAAGGTATTGTTAAATTCAGCTATGTCTTGCCGTGATTTCTGCACACCCAGGTGGCTTTGTGTAGCCACAAAGTTTTAGAATGCGGGTGCATCCTTATAACATTGCTATAGTGGTGCTGATTTGCTAAAGGGCACATGAAAACTGGAATAACTAGAATGGTAGATGCTTCTTGAATATATGATACTCTGGCCAATGGATCAGTGTGGCTGGAGTTAAAATACCATTAATCTTGCTTTTATCTCTGTGCCTTACCTTGTTGTTGTTGTTTAGTCGTTTAGTTGTGTCCGACTCTTCGTGACCCCATGGACCAGAGCACGCCAGGTCCTCCTGTCTTCCACAGCCTCCCGGATTTGGGTCAAATTCATGTTGGTAGCTTCAATGACACTGTCTATCCATCTCGTCCTCTGTCGTCCCCTTCTCCTCTTGTCTTCACACTTTCCTAACATCAGGGTCTTTTCCAGGAAGTCTTCTCATGAGATGGCCAAAGTATTGGAGCTTCAGCTTCAGGATCTGTCCTTCCAGTGAGGACTCAGGGTTGATTTTGTTTAGAATAGCTAGGTTTGTTCTTGCAATCCAGGGGACTTTCAAAAGCCTCCTCCAGCACCACCATTCAAAAGCATCAATTCTTCGGAGGTCAGCTTTCTTTATGGTCCAGCTCTCACTTCCGTACATCACTGCAGGAAAAGCCATAGCTTTGGCTGTTCGGAGTTTGTTGGCAAGGTGATGTCTCTGCTTTTTAAGATGCTGTCAAGGTTTGTCATCGCTTTCCTCCCAAGAAGCAGGCATCTTTTAATTTTGTGGCTGCTGTCACCATCTGCATGGAGCCCAAGAAAGTAAAATCTGTCAGTTCCTCCATATCTTTCCCTTCTCTTTGCCAGGAGGTGATGGGACCAGTGGTCATGGTCTTAGTTGTTTTTATGTTGAATTTCAGACCATTTTTTGCACTCTCCTCTTTAACCCTCATTACAAAGTTCTTTAATTCGTCCTCACTTTCTGCCATCAGAGTGGTATCGTCTGCATATCGGAGGTTGTTGATATTTCTTCCGGCAATCTTAATTCCGGTTTGGGATTCCTCCAGTCCAGCCTTTCGCATGATGTATTCTGCATATAAGTTAAATAAGCTGGGGGACAATATACAGCCTTGTCGTACTCCTTTCCCAATTTTGAACCAATCAGTTGTTCCATATCCAGTTCTAACTGTTGCTTCCTGTCCCACGTATAGGTTTCTCAGGAGATGGATAAGGCGATCAGGCACTCCCATTTGTTTAAGAACCTGCCATAGTTTGCTGTGGTCCACACAGTCAAAGGCTTTCGCACAGTCCATGAAGCAGAAGTAGATGTTTTTCTGGAACTCTGGCTTTCTCCATAATCCAGCACATGTTAGCAATTTTGTCTCTAGTTCCTCTGCCCCTTCAAAATCCAGCTTGTACTTGCCCCATTTCAAGGCATGTAACCATAAAACTATTGCATAATTCAAAATACATCATTTCCTGAATCCCTTGGAATCTTTAAAATGGTGTACCATGTGACTACAGGCAACAACAACAAAAAATTGGTGTACTTCTGAGGGCTACCACACTGATTTTTGTGTACACCATGTAGCTTATCTATTTTAAAGTCACAGCAACCCAAAAATATTTGCCAAAGTTGGTTAAAATCTACACGTCTTTAAGAGAAACTATTTGGGTTGCCTCTGAGAGTCCCCAAAATGTTCATTTGTATATGCCATGGGTCAGTCCATCTCAAATATAACCTCCAAATGTGATTAAAATTTGTTCAGTTATTTTCATATAATACAGGCAGAAATGGATAGGTAGACACTTACAATTATTTATATAGATTGGTGTGTTCCAGGAAAAGAAAGGAAGAAAACAGAGAGGAGAGAATTGATCACACAAGGAACCACTAAGTTTTATCTTTTAAAAAACTTAACAAATCACTAAAAGTATTTCTTCATTGGAGAAAGCTCCCACTATTAATTTTTTTCAGCCATGCAACTTTTAAAGATAAAAGTGTTCCACGGAAATACATAATTTCTCTTTATGTATTTTATAAAGCTGTCTAAGGACTGGAGGAACTGTGAGCTTGTAGGTAAGAAAGTAGTACTGTATTGCCATTTCCCCCAATTCTTCGCTTGGGCCTTTAAGACATAAACGTTTAAGCATACAGTAAGCTTAAGTCTGAAAACTTCTTATCTGTGACCACAGTGCCAATGAGTTTTATTTCCATGCCCTTGTCTAAGAAGGGCTCTTTACATTAAAGAGTAGCATTGAAAGGAAAATCAGTTAGGTGTCATCTTCCCCATCTGAACAATGCTATGATGGTAAAAAACATACTTGGGATAATTTTTAATTTTTTTCAAGTCCAAGAGTGCTTCTGATCCAGAGGGGTGGATGGAAAACTCATTGTGCAAACTGTCAAGAGACATTGTGCAGCTATTAGTTTTTTTCCTGACAAATTGAATCCCAAGAAGCACTGAAGAAATCAGTTGCATAAAGTGATTTGAGCTAACCAGTCATCTGCTGTGGAGGAAAAGAAGCAAGAAAAATGAGGGCCAAAATAGTTTTAACTTTGTCTACTAGGTTTCAGGAGAAGCTGAGTTAGATAATTATCTGCAACGGGAGTTGGGATGCCTGTCATGGGCTGCCCACTGTTTTTGTAGACTGTCCTTGAAATTATCACAGCATGAACCATTGTTGCTAGGCATTTCTTACCCAGATAGGGGTGCAACTGGGCAATCGACCGAAGTTGATAGAAAGCACTCTCGGCCACCCCAGATATTTGATCTTCCATAGAGAGCGCTGGGTCGAAGAGCACAGTGGTGCCTTGACTTACGAACTTAATCCATCCCAGAAGATGTTTGTAAGTTAGAAAGTTTGTAGGTCAAAGCAGCATTTCCCATAGGAATGCATTATGTCAAGGCACGGTTTGTAAGTCAAAAGCGGTTAATCCGTCCACTACTACTAGGGGGAGAATTTTTCTTCTTTTAACCTAAAAGAAGGTTCAAATAAGAATTTTTCTTCTTTTAACCTAAGATGAAGGGCAAGAAAGGAAGGAGGGGGGGAATAAACACCTTTTAAACAGAACACCTTTAAAACCAAGCAGCTTTAAACCAAACCAAGCACTTTTAAACCAATTTTTTTCATTTTACAGTTACAGTACCAGGCATTCCAAAGTCCATTTCCCGCTTTCCCACATTTTTGTTTGTTTGTAAGTCCAAGCTCCATTTGCAAGTCAGAGCAAAATTTTGTGAACGGAGCCGTTTGTAACTCAAAATGTTTCTAGGTCAAGGCATTCGTAAGTCAAGGCACCACTGTACTCCCAAGCTGTGGGCCACTCCTTTAGTGGGAGAGGAACCCCATTGAAGCCATGCAAATTTTCCTCTAACCAATCCGATGGTCCTTCTAGCAGTAGAATCTCTATCTTACCTGGATTTAGTTTTTGTTTATTGGCTCTTGTTGTTTGTTATTAAAATTAGGCTGCACTCAGAACCTATACAGCATCCCCAGCAGATGAAGAGATGGAGAGATGAAACAGAATGTCAGCAGCATATTGGTGGTAGTGAAGCCCAAATCTCCATAGGGTTTCTCCCAATAGGTTCATGTAGATGTTAATAACCATTGGAGAGACTGTCATCCCCTATGGGACTGAGTAACAGATGTCCCAAAGGGTGGAGACAACATCTCTAAAACTGAACTACCTGGGGCCAGCCGTCAAGAATACTCTGGGACCACTGAAAAACAGAGTCCCCAATCTCTAAACTCAGTAGCTGTCCTGGAAGGATACAGTGTTTAACAGTACAGTATTAAAGGCCTCAGAAGGGCCAGTAGGGACCAGCCTGTCTCCTTTGACGTTGCAAAGGTTTGTCCCTTGTGATATCAAAAGACCTGCCTACTGGCCTCAGGAGAGTTTTGTTCTGAAATCTCCGGTAACGAAAAGCTGCTGACCTGGCAACCCCAGCTGTAAGGAAGATGTTATAATCCCAAACCCACCACATTATGATTTTGTTTTGTCTACTAATACCTTTGAATGTGATTTGCAGATTACATGTAAAAGTATGTATGCCTGTATACAAGGTATAACTATATACATTGCCCAAAGGCATTACAGTACTTAATTCTTACCTCAAAGCAGCATACAACCGTGTGTGTCCTATTACAAAAACATGTTACTTCTGGTCCATGTTATTTGACAGGGGGTATTTGTATTTTCTAGTATTCTGATAATAAATTGCATACAACTTTTCATTCTTTTTTCAGAAAAGAAATGTATTGAAATGTTAACTCATATATTTTACCTATAGGACCGAAAAATAGTATTGCAACCATGTCTGATGTTATGAATCTGTGCATTGTACTAAAACATGTAATTTCCACAACGTAAGAGAAGTACAAAAAATTATGAATAGTGATGTAGCATACATTGAGAATGCAAGTTATGAACTGTTAATCCGTCAGCCTCAGCAACAAACTCACAGGTGGCTTTTGGCAAGTCATTATCATTCAGCCTCAATTTCCCGTTTGTAGTATGTGTGGTGTAGTGGATACAGTGATGGATTAGGAGTCTGGAGACAAGGGTTCGAATTCCCGCTTGACCATGGAAACTCATTAGGAGATGGAACTGGTAAAACCACTCCTTAAATATTTCACTTACATTGAAAGCCCTATTAGAGTGACTATAAATCTGTTCCAGCTTGACAGCACAGAACACACACAAACAATATGAGGAAATAATACAGGCCTTTCATAAATTACAGTGAAACTAAAAATATCTCATATCCTAATAAGTGTTCAGGAGCAGCTTTCACAATTCAGTTTACCATAATTCATGTAAATATATTCATAGTAAAGAAGCATGTTCTATCACTTACTTTTTCTTCATGGTCTCTTTGACAAAACATGTTGCATTAATTACTTCAGGTACAAAACCAGTGTCCCGTTTTAATTGTCTTTTTCTAGAAGGAAACTGAAACCTGCTTTATGATACAATATGAGTGCTTTCATTTTTCCTTAGTTGTCATGGATGATGACGATGATGAGTCCTGTCTCTTTGATCTTATTGGGTAAGTTTTTAAAACTTTGGAATAATCCCTTTGCAAGAGGAAAGCTTGATAGGTAATAATATAGAAACATTACACAAGGGCTGGATCTTTGTTGGAGTAAAGAAGGGGAGAGTGGTCTCCCCCCCCCAGTTCCAACAGTCTCCGCTGCTACCTTCTGCACAATGCAGTGATAATTAGATGTCAACATGAATTTATCAAGAACATGTCCTGCAAGACTAATCTTTCCTCATTTTTGATAGGGTAACCTCTCAGGGAATGCTGTAGACCAGGGATCAGGGAACGTTTTTACCTCCCCCCCCCATTTTTTTTATATACGCCGATATTACCCCCTTGATTCGAAAGGAAGGAAATCATACATTATTTGAATTCGAAATCTAATTGAATCTATTCAAAATTACTTTGAAAGCTTCAACTTGCTTGAAAACTTCAGGTTTTGGAGAAATGATATTGCTTCATCTTGGATATGAGAGCATCAATATTGGGGCTCTGCTCATCGTCATTACCCCCAGGATTTTCATTTTTACCCCATTTGGGGTAATTTACCCCTGTTCCCTGACCACTGCTGTAGACAGTGGGAATGCTGTAGACATAATTTATACTGACTTCAATAAAGCTTTTCACAAAGTGCCCAATGATAGTCTGATTAGCAAGCCAACTAGGCATGGGCTAGATAGAATAACGATCAGATTCATACACAGTTTGTTACAGAACCCTAGTCAGAGAGTGCTTATTAATGACTTCCAAACTGAAAGGAGATAATGAGTGGAGTACCATAAGGCTTAATCTTAGGCCCAGTGCTCTTTAACATTTTTATTAATCATTTGGATGAGGGCGCATGAGGAGTGCTGTTAAATTTGCCGAAGACACAACATTGGATGGGATAGCTAATACCCTGGAATACAGAAACAAAATTCAAAACGATCTTGATAGACTGGAACACTAGGCTGAAAATAAAAGAATGAAATTTTACAGGGATAAGTGAGAGCACAGTTACAAGATGGGGGATACTTGGCTTAGCTTTCTACATGTGAGAAAGATACTGGAATTGTTATGGATCACAAACTGTAAAAAAGGCAAGTGCTATTTTAACTGCCTAAATCTAAGTATAGTCTCCACATCCCATGAAGTACGAATTCCCTTATATTCAGAACTGGTTAAGTCTCATTTTGAGTACTGTGTCTAGTTCTGGACATTGAAATTTAAGAAGGATGTTTGCAAACAAATTCAGAGGAAGTCAGCAAGAATGATCAGGAGACTAGAAACCAAACCCTATGTGGAAAGACTGAATGAACTGAGCATATTTAGCCTTGAGAAAAGAACACTGAGGTGAGGCATGATAGCACTTTTAAAAATACTTGAATGGTAGTCATAGAGTGAAGGGGCAAGATCTGTTCTTGACCATCCCAGAGTGCAGGACCCATAATAATGAGCTCAAGTTACAGGAAGCCAGATTTAGTTTGAATGCTAGGAAAACCTCTGAACTGTTAGAGCAGTCTGACAATGAAAACAGTTACCTTGAGGTGTTGAGTGCTCCAGCCCTGGAGGCATTCAAGAGAAAATTAGACAACCATCTGTCAAATATATCTTGGATTCCTTGAGCAGGGCGTTGACCTTATTGGCCCCTTACAACTCCATTATTCTATGATTTTTCTGAAGAACCAACAGACCTTCAGACCAGCTTTTAAAGGGCACAGTGGAGAGGCAGAGAAAAGTAAATTTCATTATGGACAGGGACCAGTACAAAACAGTATCTCTCAGCACATAGATCCCAGTATGAAAAACCTTTAGCAAAGCAGCTGCTCACAATCTAGTCCCTGTCAGTAATCTGGGAGTGATAATCAGAAAAAACTGAAAAGCACAGTTCTTCTGATGTACCTGTTTTGAGTAAAAAGGAGCAATATAATGGAAAGTACCCGAGTGTTTCTACTTCCCCTGTTTACAAGGATACTTGCATTCCTCATATGGAACCCCACAGTCTCTCCCTTCAAAAGGTGCAGAAGATAGGACATTAAATTAGACAGAGAAAATGCTTTTCTAAAGTTGTGAATTTATAAATTCATCTGATAAGTAGCTGGTACAAACATATTATCCCCAAGGTAATAGTGTTTTGTAACCAGGCTTAAATGATGTTGTAATTCTCTATGCTTATCTCTGTACCATTGTGTAATAGTCATTTTAGCCATTCAACACTTGAGGGATATTAAACTGTTAAATAGGTTGTTAGGCTTTCAGCCTAACCTTTTCCTTTTTTACTGAAAAGTGTCTATTAAAATTAGTAATGAGGAAAAAACTGGTTTAGGCAATAATTTATTGTTTATTTACAGGCACAGATCTCCATAGAAACTGAGCACATCTCATGGTGCAGGCTGCATTAATGACACAGGGCTGAACAATTTCAAAGGGTCTAAAACTACTGTGGGTCCAAAGTTGTGACCCATAAAAAAATTTGAGCTACAACATTAGGTACAAATACTTGAATAGCTGAGAGACTTTACTGTCCTCTTGTATAAAAAAAATTAAACAAGGCTATAACAACTCTTCCAAGCATTATCAGAGGAGTGAAAAACAGCTCCCAGATACGTATAGCTTGCTGCTGGCTCAGTAGAGTCCCTCTTAATCTGACATTTGTATTTGATACTCCTTCAGGTAAAGACCAAGTTTGTTTCCTTAGGCTCCCAATGATGAAAGGGATTACTCAGGGACCTTGGTACATTCAGAAGTCAGAAATGTTTCATTTCTGAAAAATCACCACTGCAGTTGATGTCACTGGGCTTATGCAGCATAAGTTAACAGAAGCAGGACTTTGGCCACTGTGTGTGTAGTATGGTACCTCTTTTAAAGCTTGATTTGACCCAGAATCTGTTTATTCAGCAGTCCAAGGTATCCATAAAACTATCCTCAAACACCACATTTGGTTGAACCAATTAGAAACAGTGATTTCAGATTTACTTCATAGTCTGTTTAATGGAATAAGATCAAATACTGGCTTCAGATTAATAAAACTTATGTAAGAGGCACTGCGAACTGGGAAGGCATACAATCATGTGAAAAAGAAAGTACACCCTCTTTGAACCCTATGGTTTTATATATTTCAGGACATAATAAAAATCATGATGTCCTTGTTGTTTAATCGTTTAGTCGTGTTCAACTCTTCGTGACCCCATGGAGCAGAGCATGCCAGGCCCTCCTCTCTTCCACTGCCTCCTGGAGTTGTGTCAAATTCATGTCCTTTCCAGGTCTGAAAATTATGTAAATACAACCTCAGATGAACAACATGGCATATCACACCGTGGTATGATTTATTTTACAAAAATAAAGCCAAAGTGGAGAAGCCAATGTGTGAAAAATACACGTTATATTGTAATTTTGTTAGATTGTTGTTTTATGTGTTGGAAGCCGCCTAGAGTGATCGTTCGACTAGATAGGCGGGATATACTCTACATGCAATAAATAAATAAATAAATACATAAATACATAAATACATAAATAAAAATCAAGTACACTCTTATTGTTTCCATAGGAATTAAGGGAGTAAGTACAGTGGGGTCTTGACTTGAGAACTTAATCCGTATTGGAAGGTGGTTCTCAAGTCAAAAAGTTCTCAGGTCAAATCTGCATTTCCCATAGGAATGCATTGAAAACCATTTGATCCGTATCTGCTCTTTTCCGTCCATAGAAACTAATGGGAAGCTGCTATTCCGCCTTCGACCACTAGAGGGGGATATTTTGTTTCTTTTTTTTCTTAGGTCAAGAAAGGTTCAGGGAAGGCAGGGAAAATACAGTCCAGGCAGGACAGTACCAGGCAGTCCGAAGACTGTCTCCCAATCCACTCTCTAAACGCTGGGAGGAGTGAGGAAGCAGACAGGCACCCTTTTCACTGGCCAACAGTTAACTGAAAGTTCACATTTTGCACTCTCCCTGCCTCCCACGTGTTTTTTTTTCAGTTCTTAACTCAAATCTAAGTATGTAAGTCAAGTCAATATTTTCCTATGAGAGTGGTTCTTAAGTCAAAATGTTCTTAACTCAAGCCGTTCTTAAGTCAAGACCCCACTGTAGCAGCCATGTGCTGCTAACCAAATACCCTTGAATAATCAACAAGTATGTCCACCACTATGACAGCCAAGGGTTTAGCAGTTTGCTGGTCTGGAGGATTCAGATGAGTGTTAACACAAATTCACCCCAAGATCAGATTGTACAATGCTCAAAGAAATTGAGTGTTGGGAGGGTGAGAATAGATAAAAGAAAAAACTTCTTCCCTCAGTGTGTTTTAGTCTGTGGAACTCCTTGCCACAGAATATGGTGATGGCATCTGGCCTAGATGCCTTTAAAAGGGGATTGGACAGATTTCTGGAGGAAAAGTCCATCACAAGTTACAAGCCATGATATGGGGATGCATAATCTCCAGGCTTAAAAGGAAGGTACTTCAAAATGCCAGATGTAGGGGAGGAGTATCAGGAGACAGGTATCTAGTTGTCTTGTTTGCTCCCAGAGGCATCTGGTGGGGCCACTGTGAGATACAGGAAGCTGGACTAGATGGGCCCTTGGCCCGGATCCACCATACTCTTCTTATGTTCTTCTGTTATGTAACCTCAATAAACTGAAGCAATATCATATGGAAGAGTGGGCCAGAATTCCTCCACAATGATGTGAGAGACTGATACACAGAAAATGATTCCTTCAGGTTATTGTGCTAAAGGTGATTCTACAAACCATTGTGCTTAGTTTTTCACATGTAGCTTCTCCATCATGCCACCATGTAATGTGTCATTTGTTGTTGTTCATTTGAAGTTCTATTTAAATAATTTTCAGACCTAAGGACCAGATTCTGACCACCACCCATTATGGTGTGGGTCCCCAGCCCCCTTTACTACCAAGTGCTAGGTCCTGTTCCTTTCTGTCACTTTTCTTTTCACTCTCTCAATCACCTTTAGAGCATAGCCACTAGCATCCATTTCTAGGTTGTATCAAGCTGGTCTTTTTTCTTGGTCTACCGCCAGGGACTGTCCCTGCCTAAAATTGGCTAACAAGGTTATTTTTATTATGGCCTGATAAAAACCATAGAATCTAAAGAGGGCATTCTTTCTTTTTCACATGATAGTATTTATCTATTAGAAGCTGTAGGGCATGTTTCTGATTTACACTTGATCATCCTGGTTTGAATCCTACCTGCTTGTTTTTTGGGCACTTTCCCCCATTCTAACCATTCCAATAATTTCTCAAAGCATGGAGAAACAGGAATCAGTGAAAAATGCTGTTCCATCTTCTTCCTCCAGTATAACTAGAAATCACTGATCACAAGTCCAGAGCCAGCCCATTGGCCAGAATTTTGGCAGTGGTTTATGCATGTGTATGTGGAATCATATAAGTCATGGTGTCAAACTGTGGCTAGGTAACAGGGTGCCAATCATGTTCCTGAGTTTGTGTCTGGTTGTGGAACTGGGAACTGGGCACAAAACAATAATGTATACCTTGTTAATTAGTGGAAATTTACTGTTACAGCTTACATGATTTCATTCCCGAATGCATAAATTGCCAGTCATGAAATTAGTAACAATGGGAAACATGGTTATATTGCCCCATGTATTTCCTGGGGCAAGACATGTTTGATAGGCTCTTTTCTATGTAGAAGATTTTGAGCTTCCAAAACTGGTTAAGTTAGACTCCCACCCTCTCAGGTTTCCAACAGAACCTTTCTGTGTATTCTGACAAATAGGTCTCAGATGACGAGACAGAGGGAAAGAAAAACAATATTATGGACAACAATGATCCTTAGTATCTATAATTATAATATGCTATATGGAATAGTCAGATTTTTTAAATGGTGAAAAAGAAACAGGAGCTAAATTAGAAATAACCATTTTTGATGTCTTGAAAAATGTCCTTTGTGAAGGGGGCTATATGAGAAAACTTCAGATACTGTGTTAACAAATATAACTTGCGTTGTAGGCAGTAAGCAAAAAGCATCTCGTTTTAAAAAAATAACTTTATTTCCATTCATTTCAATAATAAATGCCTTTTAATTTCCATTGATTAAAATATAACATCAGAATCCTCTGTGCTGGTCAGATGAGATATCTGTCACACATTAGATCCTTTATCAGAGACACACACACATACAAAAACCCAGGCGCTTGTGCTGCATACAGCGATTTATAGAATATAGTTTTGATTATAATAAGGTGACATTTCTTTTAAACAGCATAATAATGGCAGTTATATTATATATCTTTATGTAAGATATGCAGATATACATTTACACTACTGATAGTGGTTTCCTGGAAGTAAGCCAGGGTTTTTCTTCTGTTCCAGTAGTCTAAATCAGGTACTTGAGGATCATAGTATCAGTGCTCAGGTGGTATAATTCAGAGGGACTTTTTGCTATTTGTGTCACCTGATAGTTCGAGAACATTTAATTTTAGAATACTGTTGTGTAACAATTGTGAGCTTCTAAGACTGGTTGATTTCACTTTTTTGTTTTGTTTTTTTCTTAGAGACGCACAGGCACTGAATTATTTCTTACATGGAGCAGGCAGTAAATCTGTAAGTTATATTTTGATGTGTTATATAGTTTTAGCTTTAGTAACTGTAATACTGTTAGCTTAATCTTATTTCTCTATATTTGTGCTGTAGCAGAACAATGAAGACTTGACTAATGCAGGGTATTCTGCAGCCAACTCAAATTCCATTTTCGCCAATACTAGTGTAAGTATGCAGGAAAAAAGTGGAATTATATTGTGTTCTTGAAATTCTGTAATGGTTTGTGTATGCTCTGTGTAACTATATATATAACATACAGGATTTGATCATCTTATAGCACTGCTTCTTAACCTTGGGTTACTCAGGAGTTTTGGACTGCAACTCCCAGAAGCTTTCACCACCAACTGTGCTGGCTGGGGTTACTGGGAGTTGCAGTTCAAAGACATCCGAGTAACAAAGGTTAAGAACCACTGTCTTATAGCATCTGGTTCTGGTGTTTACGTCTCAATAACTTCTTGTTAAAATTGGCCATTATTCTAATTAACTTCCATTAAATGGAGGATCTGGCCATTTGCTAATGTAGCAATGTGAGCTGGCACCATTTACACTGCCATTGCTGTTGGCAAATGGAAGGTGGATTTTCTTCATGAAGGCCACCACTACAGAGCTTCTACAAGGAGTGTAGTCACATGATTCTACACCAATGAAACTTCTACTCAACAGATGCTTGTTATAATACTGGCCAGTGTTTGCAGGAGGATAATTTTCTTAAAATTTCTGGGCTTGATTTAGCTTCATTTCTTATATTTGGCAGGCAATGCAAAGATACTCCAAGTGCACACACAGATCCTGGAGATGTCCTGAGGTACCGGATGTAGATGCTGTAACTCTGCTGCACACACACATGTTCACAACAATTTCCAAAGAAGTAGCCCTAGCAGTATGTCTGAGCATGTTGGTGGAAGAAAAGGAAGATAAAATCCCCAAATGCTGTAGAACATGAAGATGTAACAATTTCATTTCATTGTGAGCTTTTTTATTCATCAAGGTCCTTTTCTCATGTACTGGTATGCAAATGACTGATAAATTTATACATATCTCCCTGGTTAGGTGAAGATATAGGTAATAAACAAAATGACAGTGGTTCATTCACAGAGGAATGGGACTGTCAAGTTATTAATTACAGATCCTGGCTACTATAATAACTGTAGGCCAGGTGCATATGACTGTCACAAGAATGCTAGGTGATATGTCTGGCCCAGAGACATCCTCAGAATAAATGTAGATATACCAGTAATGTATTTGCATTCCAGTGTCTACGGAAGTGGACTTTGAACCATGGAAGCTTACATGGATTAAAATGTAGACTTTAATGTGCTGTAGTGCTTTGGGGGCTCTTCTTTTGCCAACATGTTCACAACAGACCATTGATACTGAGCACTCATGCTTAGGGTTGTGATGGAAAACTGTCTTCCACACTCAGGTGTACAACTTCCTTGTGTTGAAACCAATGAACAAGGATGGAGTTGCATAGGGTGTGGAAGAGATGGGAGGAGGTCTTGCTTCCAGGGTTCCTGCTAGGTTTATCATGCAAAAAGAAGAGGAGATGATCAAATGTCGATCCATGGATTTTGTTGGATGACAACTGCCATGGTTCCTAACCAGCATGGATACTATGGGAATTGTAGTCCAGCAGTATCCATGAATCCAGTATCCATGGCCAGTGGTAAGGAATTATGAAAATTGTAGGCCAACAAGTCATGGTCCTGAGAAACACTGAGCTACAGTAGGGATCTGGAATGTGTAGTTGAGGAGGTCCATCCAGCTCCTTTGGCCAGTTTTTTTCCAGGGATACCCCAAAGTCTCCAAATAGATTTTTTTTCTGAAGTAGTCTTTTTAAACCCTGTGTGTGTGTGTGTGTGTGTGTGTGTGTGTGTGTGTGTGTGTGTGTGTGTGTGTGTGTGTGTGTGTGTGTGTGTGTGTGTGTGTGTGTGTGTGTGTGTGTGTGTGTGTGTGTGTGAGAGAGAGAGAGAGAGAGAGAGAGAGAGAGAGAGAGAGAGAGAGAGAGAGAGAGAAAGAAAGAAAGAAAGAAAGAAAGAAAGAAAGAAAGAAAGAAAGAAAGAAAGAAACAGTGACTATTTAATCTTAGTCAGTTTTTCCATTAAGGACCTTGACCATTCATTTCAAAAACTGAAACTAGTTGCACCCCATCCAGTATTTCCTGATATATTTTTCTTCTAAAATTGCTATTTTTTGTTATTTCTGAGTTTTGTTTGCAGTGGGAAGTGGGGGGCCAAAGTCTGTTCCCCAAACCCTCATCTCAGGCCTAGAGTTATTGCAGTTGGTGCACTTGGATCTGCAACATCTACTTTCAGTATACACAGAGCATATCACTCTTTCTTTTCCCACATAGCTTTGCACATTGGATCTGGAGGGTTAGTTACCTGATAAGGACTTTGTTGAGTTTTCACTTTTCAGAACCTCTCATGGTTCAGTTTGTCTAGTAAGCTATACTATGTATAAGAGTTGGATTATGTTTAATAATATACGAATTTGCAATTTAGTATAGATTAAATTACAAAACCCAGGATTTTATTGCTTTCCTACTGTAAGCAAAATATCTTTCAAAATATATCATTTAAATTAAGATAAGTGTTTTACTGACATCTCATTTCTATTCTTTGTTCCAAAAGTTGCTGTTACTGTTGTACTATATTGTACTGTATAGCCATCCTGTTTCTTCTTGAAATGGTAAAACCAGATATGTTAGCATATGTATTTTTAAGGCACACAACAAATGTATACATATGGTTTAAAACAAGTGGGAGTGATTTATATAATATTTTTTTCCTTTCAGAGCTCAGATGCTAAGTCATCAATCAAAGGTGTGGGGAGTCAGCTTGGAGAGGGGCCTAGTGATGGACTACAGTTGCCAAGCAGCCTTCAGTTTCTTGATGATGAACTTGAATCTTCTCCATTGCCTGATCTCAGTGAAGATCAGCCTTTTGATATCCTCCAGAAATCTCTGCAGGAAGCTAATATTACTGAACAGACTTTGGCAGAAGAAGCTTATCTGGATGCCAACATAGGCTCCAATCAACAGTTTGCACAAACTCATCTTCATCCTTCCTCATCAGCATCTTTTACTCAGGCTTCTAATGTTTCTAATTACTCAGGTCAGACGCTGCAACCTATAGGAGTTACTCAAGTGGTACAGCAACAAGTTGGAGCATCTTTCGCAAGCAATACAGTTGGTGTGCAACATGGCTTTATGCAACATGTGGGAATCAGTGTTCCCAGTCAGCATTTGTCAAACAGTAATCAAATTGGTGGTTCCGGACAGATACAGCTAATTGGTTCATTTAGTAATCAGCCTTCTATGATGACCATAAATAATCTTGAAGGATCTCATATTATATTGAAGGGTGGTGGGCAGCAAGCACCTGCAAACATGAGTGGTGGACTTCTGGTTCATAGACAAACTCCTAATGGTAACTCAATGTTTGGCAACTCAAATTCAAGCCCAGTAGCACAACCTGTAACTGTTCCATTTAATAGTACAAATTTTCAGACATCTTTGCCTGTGCATAACATCATTATACAGAGGGGTCTTGCTCCAAATTCTAACAAAGTTCCCATCAATATTCAACCAAAACCTATTCAGATGGGCCAGCAAACCACTTACAATGTGAATAGCTTGGGAATACAGCAGCATCATGTGCAACAAGGGATTCCTTTTGCTTCATCAAACTCGCCTCAAAATTCAGTAGTTGGTCCACATATGTCTGTTAATATTGTTAGTCAACAAAACCCAAGAAAATCAGTCACTCCCCAGGCTGTAAGTAATGCTGGTGGTAGCATTGTTATCCATTCTCCCATGGGACAGCCTCATACACCACAGAATCAGTTCCTTATACCCACAAGTCTGTCAGTAAATCCTAATTCGGTTCACCATGTGCAGACTATCAATGGACAGCTTCTTCAGAATCAGCCTTCACAGCTTGTGTCCAGCCAAGTATCTACTGATCATGTTATGCTGAACAGGAACTCTACAAACATGCTTAGAACTAACCAACCATATTCAGGACAGATGCTGAATAATCAGAATGCTGTGCAGTTAGTTTCTGGTCAAACATTTGCAGCTCCTGGAAATCAAGTTATAGTAAACCATGGGACTTCTCAAATTGTTGGTAGCCAGGTTCCGTTGCAGCAGGCATCTCCTGCTGTGTTGCATTTGTCTCCTAGCCAAGGAAACATTTCCCAAGGTAGAACGGGCTTTACCACAATGTCTCCTGGACAGGCATCTGGTTCAAATATGTCATCAAACAATCGGTTTACTGTTGTGAGTTCTGCCACCTCACATCCCAGCATTGGCCCATCAGCCCATTCTGTTGCTTCCAGTGGGAATTTTGCTGGAGATCAAGTTGTTCAGCAAAATAGAATGCAGTTGGCAGTCAGCGCATCACATCGTCTTCCAGTTTCTTCTTCCAAACCTGTCAACACCTTTAGTCACACATCAGTAACCCAACCACAGTTTTCCTTTGGCCAGGTATGAACTGATGCATGCTCAAAATCTTAATGTAATTTAAAGAAAAATATGTTACAGTGTTGGTTTGGGTACAACTGTAAAATACACAGTAGTGTTTTGAAATGATTTTATTAATTTACAGATGCCTAGATATTCAGAAATCTTCAAAATCTATTATCAATGTATCAATTTCCCTTGGCTGGAATGGTTATTCGTATGAATTCATTTGCTAAAAGCAGAGAGTTTCCAGAATTTTCAGCAGTGGCTGAGCTGTTCATTTTAAAATATTGACATCAGTTAAACTGTGATAGCTGTTCCATAGTTTAGTGTGGTAAGACTGAACTGCAGTGAGCAGTTTATGCCTACTGCCCTCCTCTTGTGCAGCTAGAAGAAGTTTGGGAAACCTTTGCTGCCATTTTTATGTTGAACAAAATTTGCTCTATTTACCAAACTGATTAAACTCAACTGTGATTAATGAGAATAAGTACTGTAACTTCAAACTCCTTAACTGCCCATAGTTAAGATTAAGCATTGTATAAAGTCTGGACAGCTATACTGCGTTTAATTTAAAGTGGAAGCAAAGTGTTCCTATATTCTGCGTCCATAGCTGCACTGGAGAGGAGACTAGCATATTTGCTCCAAAGCTCCCTACAGCTTATTCTCATCAACCTACACTGTGGTTTAGTGAAGAATGGGGAACAAGGCTCTCTATATTACTGGACTGCAATTTCCATTAGCCTAGCCTAGCTTATCATAACCAGAGGTGAGAAATTGCAGTAGGTGGACTTGCACTCCAGCTAGATATGGAGGGTCATTTGTGTGATTTCTGAAATGCCTTTTATAATGAAGCTGTGTAAAACATCTATGGGTAAAACTTTAATATCATCCAGATCATTCTCAAGTGAGAGAGAAGTGTTTCTATTTTATGCATGTTTGTACTACCTGCTTTAAAAATACAGAACAATTTAAGATGGATGTTGGATAGAACTGATTGAAAGTCAGATCTGTGAGGAAGAGAGATATGGTTTATTAAAAGAAAACCTTCTGTTCTTACAGTGGATATAAAAAGTTTACACACCTGTGTTAAAATGTCAAGTGTCTGTGATGTAAAAAAATGAGACAAAGATAAATAATTTCAGAACTTTTTCCACCTTTAATGAGAACTATGAACTGTACAACTGAGTTGAACAATAAACTGAAATCTTTTAGGTGGAGGGAAGTAAAAATAAAAAACTGAAATAATATGGTTGCATCTGCGTGCATACCCTTAAACTAATACTTTGTCGAAGCACCTTTTGATTTTTTTAGAGCACTCAGCCTTTTGGGGTATGAGTCTATCAGTATGGCACACATTGACTTGGCAATATTTGCCCACTCTTCTTTGCAAAAACGTTCCAAATCTGTCAGATTGCAAGGGCGTCTCCTGTGCACAGCCCTCTTCAAATCACCCCACAGATATTCAATTGGATTCAGGTCTGGGCTCTGGCTGGGCCGTTCCAAAATGTTAATCTTCTTCTGGTGAAGCCATTCCTTTGTTAATTTGGATGTGTGCTTTGGGTTGCTGTCATGCTAAAAGATAAAGTTCCTCCTCAGGTTCAGCTTTCTAGCAGAAGCCTGAAGGTTTGTGCCAATATTGACTGGTATTCGGAACTGTTCATAATTCCCTCTACCTTGACTAAGGTCTCTGTCCCAGCTGAAAAAAAATAGTCCCAAAGCATGATGCTGCCACCACCATGCTTCATTTTGCCCACATGTTTTTGGGAGACTCCAACTGTGTTTTTGCAAAATTTAGCCGGGCTTAGATGTTTTTCTTCGTAAGAAAAGGCTTCTATCTTGCCACTCTACCCCATAGTCCAGACATATGAAGAGTACGGGAGATTGTTGTCACACAGCCAGTACTTGCCAGGTATTCCTGCAGTTCCTTTAATGTTGTTTTAGGCCTCTTGGCAGCCTCCCTGACCAATTTTCTTCTAGTCTTTTCATCAATTTTGCAGGATCGTCCAGTTCTTGGGAATGTCACTGTTGTGCCATATTTTCTCCACTTGATGGTGACTTTCTTCACTGTTCCATGGTATATCTAATGCCTTGGAAATTCTTTTGTACCCTTCTGACTTTTTAACAATGAGATCCCTCTGCTGCTTTGGAAGCTCTTTGCAGACCATGGCTTCTGCTGTAGGATGTGACTATGAAAATGTCAGGAAAGACCTACTAGCACAGCTGATATTTATTTGGGATTCCTCAGAGGCACTTTAAATGATGGCAGGGATGTACTGACTCCTACTTAACGTGAGTTTGAATGTGATTGTTTACTGCTGAAGACAGCTACATCCCCAGTTACAAGAGGTTGTGCACACAGATGCAACCATATTATTTCAGTTTTTTATTTTTACTTCCCTCCACCTAAAAGATTTCAGTTTGTTGTTCAACTGAGTTGTACAGTTCATAGGTCTCATTAAAGGTGGAAAAAGTTCAGAAATTATTTATCTTTGTCTCATTTTTTAACATCACAGACACTTGACGTTTTAACAGGGGTGTGTAAACCTTTTATATCCATTGTAGATATAATCTGAAAAATATCTTGGTGGAAGTCTATGGTGCTGCCCAGAGTGGTTCAGATCTAGTCATCTCAATTTAATATGCATTATACATGCATTTTTCTGTCCCTCTTCACTTCTAATTTTGTATATCGAAACTGAAGACTTACAGGATGCATTAAACAAGTTTCCTTAACATCACAAGTGGGGAGGCTGGTTTAATTTTGGATAATAAGCCAAGACATGAAACTTAGGATATACAGTGGTGCCTCGCTTAACGAGCGCACCGTATAACGACAAAATCGCACAGCGATCCGTTTTTTTGGATCGCTAATGTGATCGCTCAGCGAGCTTTAGATAGGGAGAAATTCGCTTTGCGAAGATCGGTAAGCGTTTCGCTTACTGATCTTCGCAAAACGAAGCTCCGACGATCAGCTGTTTGGCGGACAAAATGGCCGCCGAAAGCCCCAAAATGGCCACGCACAGCGTTTTCGCGCCCTCCCCTTGCTTAACGAGGGTGCGAAAATGGCTGCCGGTGATAGGAAACCTCGCTGAACGGTGAGTAAAGGAGCCTTTTGGCTTTCCCTGTCCCGTTCAGCGATGTTTCGCTATAGCGAAGGTTAATCCAGAACGGATTAACCTCGCTATGCGAGGCACCACTGTAACTAGTTTCTTATTCTGATTTCTCATTCAGGATGTTAGGTATGAGCATAATGCTGAGATTGATATGTCTGAATTGTCCCACATAGTACAGATGAATATAGGAATTCACATATTTTAAGAGTGTTTGGTAGTTTCACACATTGTCATTGTTTCAACTTATATATTGCCCCACAGTCCTGAAGTACTCTCTGGCCAGTTTACAACATAATTATGCAAACAACGCATTGCCCCCCCCAGCAAGCTAGGTACTCATTTTACTGATCTCAGAAGGATGGCAGGCTTAGTCAACCTTGAGCCAGCTACCTGAATCCATTGGAGCAACTGAGGTAGTGAGCAAAGATGTAACTGCAGTTTAACCACTGCACCTTGGGGCTCATTAACTGCAGTATGTCTTTTACAGCAGCGGTCCCCAACCTTTTTGGGGCTGCAGACTGGCTGGGGGGAGCTATCTCCATGCGCGGGGGGGGACAGGGCACCCCCACGCTGTGCAGTGGGCGTGTTGCACCCACCGCGAGCGTGACACACCCCGGTGAGCACAACATGCCCACCGTGGGTGTGATGCGTCCACCGTGAGAGCGTGACACACCCACTGCATGCGTGGGGGTGTGTGGAGATCCGTAGCCGTGGCCCAGTTCTGGCAAGCCCACGGACCGGCAGCAGGCCGTGGACCAGGGGTTGATGACCCCTGTTCTACAGCCTTCAGACACCAGTGATTTGCCTGCTTAAATCAGACTCTATACTTACTGAGTGCAAAGAGCATTCAGTGCAGTAGGAAGTCCGGTTCATTTTTAAGGAACCAAGACAACATGGAGAATTGAATCCTTGATGCCCCTATAACCAAATCACCATGAATACTATGTCTTCATTCATTTACCAGAGCAGAACCTTAGAAAGGAAGTTATTAAAATCCTAATTATTGTTCACTGTGGATATGTAGCAGTTCAGTCTTACACATTTTTACTTGACAGTAAGCCCTACTGTATTAAGTAGTCTTGTTTCCAATCAAGTGTGGTATGTTTAATTAACGTGTGACATAATAGCGTTGCTACAGATGGGCTGAGTGTTTGTGTGGAAACCTATCCAGTGAATGAATGGAGATACTCCATGTACATGCTGATTTTATTAGTAGGATAAGCTAATATAATCAGATCTATAGAGAAATGTTTATATGTTTTGTATATAGAATGTTTTAATTATAGTTTAATTATATGTATGGTGTTTTTGTGTGATATCTTTACAGGGTCAAAAAAAAGTTTCAAACTTGGCATCTTCAATTTCATCATCAAAATCACAGGATAGCCTGAGACAACCTCAGCTAACAAGTATTTTAGGTAATATATTGCTTGTCGTCGTCTAGTCGTTTAGTCGTGTCTGACTCTTCGTGACCCCATGGACCAGAGCACGCCAGGCCCTCCTATCTTTCTTGCCTCCCGTAGTTGTGTCAAATTCATCTTGGTTGCTTCAATGACACTGTCCAACCATCTCATCCTCTGTCGTCCCCTTCTCCTTTTGCCTTCACACTTTCCCAACATCAGGGTCTTTTCCAAGGAGTCTTCTCATGAGATGGCCAAAGTACTGGAGCCTCAGCTTCAGGATCTGTCCTTCCAGTGAGCACTCTGGTTTGATTTCCTTTAGAATTGATAGGTTTGTTCTCCTTTCAGTCCAGGGGACTCTCAAGAGCCTCCTCCAGCACCAAAATTCAAAGGCATCAATTCTTCGGCGGTCAGCTTTCTTTATGGTCCAGCTCTCACTTCCATACATCACTACAGGAAAAACCATTGCTTTGACTATTTGGACTTTTGTTGACAAGGTGATGTCTCTGCTTTTTAAGATGCTGTCAAGGTTTGTCATCGCTTTCCTTCCAAGAAGCAGGAGTCTTTTAATTTTGTGGCTGCTGTCTCCATCTGCAGTGATCATGGAGCCCAAGAAAGTAAAATCTATCACTGCCTCCATGTCTTCCCCTTCTATTTCCCAGGAGGTGATGAGACCAGTGGCCATGATCTTAGTTTTTTTGATGTTGACTTTCAGACTGTTTTTTGTGCTCTCCTCTTTCACCCTCATTACAAGGTTCTTTTAATTCCTCCTCACTTTCTGCCATCAGAGTGGTATCATCTGCATATCGGAGGTTGTTGATATTTCTTCTGGCAATCTTAATTCCAGCTTGGCATTCCTCCAGTCCAGCCTTCCGCATGATGTATTCTGCATATAAATTAAATAAGCCGGTGGACAATATACAGCCTTGTCGTACTCCTTTGCCAAATTTTGAACCAATCAGTTGTTCCATATCCAGTTCTAACTGTTGCTTCCTGTCCCACATATAGGTTTCTCAGTAGATAGATAAGGCGGTCAGGCACTCCCATTTCTTTAAGGACTTGCCATAGTTTGCTGTGGTCCACACAGTCAAAGGCTTTTGCATAGTCAATGAAGCAGAAGTAGATATTTTTCTAGAACTCTCTGGCTTTCTCCATAATCCAGCGCAGGTTAGCAATTTTGTCTCTAGTTCCGCTGCCCCTTTGGAATCCAGCTTGTACTTCTGGGAGTTCTCGGTCCACATACTGCTGAAGCCTACCTTGGAGGATTTTGAGCATAACCTTGCCAGCGTGTGAAATGAGTGCAATTGTACGGTATTTGGAGCATTCTTTGGCACTGCCCTTCTTTAGGATTGGGATGTAGACTGATCTTTTCCAGTCTTCTGGCCACTGTTGAGTTTTCCAAACTTGCTGGCATATTGAATGTAGCACCTTAACAGCATCATCTTTTAAGATTTTAAATAGTTCCACTGGGATGCCATCACCTCCACTGGGCTTGTTGTTAGCCAGGCTTTCTAAGGCCCACTTGACTTCACTCTCCAGCTCAAGGTCAGCAACTACATTGTCTGGGTTGTCCGGGATATCCAAGTCTTTCTGGTATAATTCCTCTGTGTATTCTTGCCACCTCTTCTTGATGTCTTCTGCTTCTGTTAGGTCCCTCCCATTTTTTCCTTTATCATGTCCATCTTTGCACAAAATGTTCCTCTAATATCTCCAATTTTCCTGAACAGATCTCTGGTCTTTCCTTTTCTGTTATTTTCCTCTATTTCTTTGCACTGTTCATTTATGAAGGCCCTCTTGTCTCTCCTTGCTATTCTTTGGAAATCTGCATTCAATTTTCTGTAACTTTCCATATCTCCCTTGCATTTTGCTTCCCTTCTCCTCTCTGCTATTTCTAAGGCCTCGTTGGACAGCCACTTTGCTTTCTTGCATTTCCTTTTCTTTGGGATGGTTTTTGTTGCTGCCTCCTGTACAATGTTACGAGCCTCTATCCAAAGTTCTTCACTCTGTCCACCAGATCTAGTTCCTTAAATCTGTTCTTTACTTCCACTATGTATTCATAAGGGATTTGGTTTAGATTATACCTGACTAGCCCAGTGGTTTTTCCTACTCTCTTCAGTTTAAGCTTGAATTTTGCTATGAGAAGCTGATGATCAGAGCCGCAGTCAGCTCCAGGTCTTGTTTTTGCTGACTGTATAGAGCTTCTCCATCTTTGGCTGCAGAGAATATAATCAATCTGATTTTGATATTGCTCATATGGTGATTTCCATGTATAGAGTTGCCTCTTGTGTTGTTGGAAAAGAGTGTTTGTGATGACCAGCTTGTTCTCTTGACAAAACTCTATGAGCCTTTGCCCTGCTTCGTTCTGAACTCCAAGGCCAAACTTCCCTGTTGTTCCTTTTATCTCTTGGCTCCCTACTTTGGCATTCCAGTCCCCTAGAATGAGAAGAACATCTTTCTTTGGTGCCAGTTCTAGAAGGTGTTGTAAATCTTCATAAAATTGTTCAATTTCAGTCTCCTCAGCAATGGTGGTTGGTACATAAACTTGGATTATTGTGATGTTGAAAGATCTGCCTTGGATTCGTATTGACATCATTCTATCATTTTTGAGATTATATCCCATTCCAGCTTTTCTCACTCTTTTGTTGACTATGAAGGCTACTCCATTCCTTCTACGGGCTTCTTGCCCACAATAGTAGATATGATAATCATCTGAGTTGAATTCACCCATTCCTGTCCATTTTAGTTCACTGATGCCCAGGATGTCGATGTTTATTCTTGCCATATCCTGTTTGACCACCCCCAGCTTCCCAAGGTTCATAGATCTTACATTCCAGGTTCCTATGCAGTATTTTTCTTTGCAGCATCGGACTTTCCTTTCACTTCCAGGCACGTCCACAGCTGAGCGTCCTTTTGGCTTTGGCCCAACCACTTCATTAGCTCTGGAGCTACTTGTACTTGTCCTCTGCTCTTCCTCAGTAGCATGTTGGAAGCTTTTCGACCTGAGGGGCCCATCTTCCAGCGTCATATCTTTTAGCCTTTTGTTTCTGATCATGGGGCATTCTTGGCAAAGATACTGGAGTGGCATTGCCAGTTCCTACTGCAGGTGGATTGCGTTTAGTGGGAACTCTCCACTATGACCCGTCTGTCTTGGGTGTCCCTGCACAGCATAGCCCATAGCTCCTATGAGTTACTCAAGCCCCTTCGCCACAACAAGGCAGCAATCCATGAAGGAGAATATATTGCTAGGTTAGATCTAATTTTATAGCTTTCCCAAACTTCTCAAGTATGAAATTAATTTTTCCTAAATGGCCAGCAAGGGCATGATGCTGATATGTCTTAAATATAGTTGAGCATGCAGGCGGATCTTTATGGCATTTAGATACGCATGTCAATACTGTTTTTCTGTGCAAGGGACAGGCATGCTTGTCAGTTGCAGCAAAAACTACAAAGAGTCTTGAGGTACTTTAAACACTAACTTATTTTATCGGGCATTGGCTTTTGTGGACTGCAGCCCATCAGATGAATAGTCTGTCTTAAGGTGCCACAACAGTTGGTTGGGTATTTACAGAGTTAGCTTACTGTTAGTAGGGTGAAAATTTAGACAAGCCCTTGATGTATTGCTGAGTTCTTCAATGTGGTCTCTGTGATTCCCACTAATTCCTCGGATTCACACCTGCACAGAGTACTGTACTATGTGAAAGAGCTAAGCTGTAAAGCAAGAAACCTGTCACCACCCTTCCCATCATGCATGTATAAGCATTCCTCAGCTTGATCCCCCAAGTTCCTTTTTATCTCTGCTACATGTTTCAGAGCTTCTCTTTCCTCATTCCTCATACTGAAGTATTTGCCTATAGAGTTTCCTCTTACTTTTTTTCTACCCGTTTCTCCTCAGCTTTTTGATTGGTTGTATCATTTATACACGGTTTGCGGGTTTCTTCTTTGATCCCTCATTTCTGGGCCTTGTCCACTCCTGTGGCCTTAGAGCCCTTTTTAAAGACATGTTGGGACTGATGAGGAAAGAGCAGGCCCACAGATGGGCATTTCTCGCTGTTGGTTTTGTTTAGGAGAGACTCATTACTTGCAGTCTTGCTCAGTCTGTCATGGGATTACAATACAGAGCTTGAAGAAGTACCGGTTTAAACTCTGGTGACATGTTTGAGACAAATAGCTTAAAGCAGCAAATCAGGTAGCTGAAAATCACTCTCCATACCTCTTCTGTATCTATTTGTAAGAAACCTTTTGTTAAACTGGCATTTTTTCAAAATCACAGAGTCAGACCTCCATGACAGAATTTTGTGTGGATTTTGTTGATTCCCACATGACTTTCAGAAGAGATGGTATGAGTTTTACAGAATACCTTTTGTGTATTCATATGTATGAAAATGTAGTGCCAGCAGGTTACTACAGGGATGGATAATTCCTGGAAATGTTTGGGATGTTTATGTGACAGTAATTTATGGAAGCATATGTATGTGCAGCCTTCCAAGTTGTAGCCTTAAGACATGGCTGGCATCTTGGGAATGTGTCTAATAGGAACCTGAGAGCCAAGAGCGGGTGAGACTGCTGGTTCATGTTTACTACACAGTTTTAGACATACAGAAAAGAGTTATATTGACCTGTAGTAGATGTGCAAAGAGCTGGCTAGATAGATCAGTGGTTTAGGTATGTCTGTGCAGTCAGAGATTGCGTGTTTGCTTCCCCACTGTGCCTCCCGTGAGAAGAGCCAGCCTGTGTGACCTTGGACATTGATGATGATTTTTATTAGACAGTCAGAGATCTGCCATGTATTATAGCCTATCAAGTGGTAAGAGATGTAGCACAACATTTCTTCTCTTAGGATCAAACTGAATCAAGAGAGTAGAGTCTGTATTTCCCCTGCCTCAAACAATTTACCCAACATTTCTTCTGAGGACGTATCCCCAGTTTTGTAGATTCATACTCTGCACATTGTATTGCCAGATGGAATTACTGGGTTTGGCCATCAATGGTATGTTTCCATAGGCAGTACAAGCAGTTGGTCGCCAATGCTTCTGGGAGGCCAATGTGCCATCTCAACCTTGGACTGCAATTTCTCTTGCAGTGCGAAGGTTGAATCTCCTGCTCTGAAATCAGACCTCTTTCTTCATCCTCAGAGAGGCAGAGTGAATCTGTCATATCCTCTCTAGGACAACAGGATTGTACCATTATTTGTACTTAAATTCTGTTGAATGTGGACTTGCCTCTTACACGTTGCAGAAATATTCTTAGGATTATACCATTAATTTATAAATTGTTATACATTTAATACCAATGTAGTTGTGAATGCTTTTGTTATTACTGCTGCGTGTGTACTATAATAACATGCAAAGTTATAGATCAAGCAAGGCTTTTAAAATACATTCAGTTGTATGTTTAGGCAGAAGATTCCAAACATGGCTTAAGGTTTGCTTAAACTTGTTAAAGAAACTTAATAATTCATGTGTTCATAGGACAAGATACAGGGGCCAAGGTTATGCAGCAGCCTGTAGGAACTGCACTGCCACACCAGGAGAAGCAAGTAGGATCATCTCTTACACCACCAAAAGTGCAGGTAGGAGGATATTTCCCCTAATTTTTCTTAAATTTAGATTTTGGTGAAAATGTATTAGCCTTTGTTGTTTGTACTAGTGTTTTCATTAAAAATAATCTTTTTAAAAATTGTGAGAAGGCATGCAGATGGCGTATTTAAAATTCTTCATCAGTTTACTAAGTTAAAACTAAACAATAATTTATACCAAAGGTGTTTTCTAGCAAACTCTGATAATTACTTCTTATTGTTTTTATAACATGTCTGTTCTTGCTTCTGAAATGACATGATGGTAATAGTATTATAGTGTGCTTGCTATGTGATAGAATGTTAGCATATCTGTTAGCATTTACCATCCTGATCTTTAGATATATGCACTAGGTGTGAATCAAGCTATAGAGTGAGAAGCAGTATGATGTAGCAGATATAGTGCTGAACGAGGACTTAGAAAACTGAGGTTCAGCCAGAGACATGGTAAAGTCCTCCTTGAACATGTCATGTACCTCAAAAACTCTATTCAAGTCTGCATAGATCAGAGGCTACTTTATAGCACACAACAATAATGCGTGCACCACCATCCTTTGTTTACCTCTAGATGTATTTCACTGAAAGTTTCCATTGAAAAGCATGCACAGAATTACTGCTCTGGTAAATTAAGCCTGTATATTTAACAATATGTAGCCATGCTCTTTGGGTTTTTTGCCGTGTCTCAGAATAAAATGTTAAGTTTGTACTATTGCAGCCTACAGAAAGTACTTTCAGTT
Organism: Pogona vitticeps; assembly: GCF_051106095.1. Taxonomy (NCBI): domain Eukaryota; kingdom Metazoa; phylum Chordata; class Lepidosauria; order Squamata; family Agamidae; genus Pogona; species Pogona vitticeps. Next base: position 27,229,029 of record NC_135783.1, on the reverse strand, counting down.
GTATTGTTCCTGTTTATGTGCACTAGACTGTAGTTTGTTTTTATAAAGGAAAGTAATGCTGGTGTAATAAAAATGTGTTTTGCACACCTAGGTGGATGATCGTCACACAATAGGACAAAAGAGACCAGCTGCTAAACAGTTAACAAAAGGAGCCTTGTGAGTCTTTGCCCATTTTTATTCATAGTGTTTCTTTAGGCATTTGTTTTTCTTCAGGTACCATCAATTTTTATCAGTTATAATCACTGACAATACTAATTTTCCCACTAGCATTCTACAGCAGTTACAGAAAGACCAGGCACATGCTGTAACTCCTGATAAAAGTCAGTTCAGATCTTTAAATGAAGCAGTCCAGAGACTCCTCTCATATCATGTGTGCCAAGGATCACTGCCAACAGAAGATGACTTAAGGAAAGGTAAGTTCTGATTTCCAAACTCTTGCAAAAAAATAAAGATAAAAATCCTGTTCTTGTGTGTTTACATAGAAATCAAACCAATGAAGTGTTGAGAGTGGTGCTGGATAATTGCAAGAAGGAGAACTGAAGCAAATGGAAAAACAAGGGAGAAATGAGTAAAATACTTTTGTTATAAAAGCCTACTATCTAAATATATTTTCTGTGCATTTTCAGTGGATAATGAATTTGAATCAGTAGCCACACAACTTCTGAAAAGGACCCAGGCTATGCTAAATAAGTACAGATGTCTGCTCTTGGAAGATGCGATGGTAAGATGAGTAAATGCATGTGTTTACTGTTGTCATGCCAAACTAAATGGTTCGCTTTCCTGTGAAAGATCTTCTTTAAAAAATAGTATGAAGTGTTTGTGTGAAACAAGGTGGAATTGGATGAGCTGGATTCAGATCATGAAATATATTTGTATAAATTTTAAGTCTTCTGTTGCAGGTTGCAAGCATTGGGGTACAATTATGGTAGGGAATTGGGGCAATTTCACTGGGAGGAAAAGAGTCAAGTCTGCCTTTCCCCATGCTATAACTCTGATCCAGCTCACCTTCCCCTTACACCAGCTACTTGTTCAAGAAAAATAATGTATTACAGGGCTAATCACATGTCAAAGAGCACATATAATGTGGTTGTCTGTGCATATATGTATGCAGAGACAGAGTAGACTTTTGGTCTAGATGAGCTGGTATAAATCTAAATAAATAAATAAATAAAATGTGTAGATTTATTTGTTTGTGCGTTTTACTTCACAGTGGTTAGTTTTCACAATTTGTTCCAATGCAACAGCGTGGCTTTCATCTAACCCCATGAACCATATCTTCCAACTTGTTCCCTACTTCAAAATTTTTTAATATAGCATTAAGAGTCCCGCAAAGAGGTACCGCCTCATGCCAGTCTCATCTATTAACTATTGTCTTTCCCAGCAATCATTCTGGGAGTTTTATTCTGGTAGTGATAGTTGTACAATTCAGAGAGCATGAGGGTGCAGAGATGCCAGTCTCTCTTCTTGAGACATACCTGTTCAGAAGCATTCTCCTGCCGACTTTTATAGGCAACTGCATGGGAATAGGAAGGTCTGAGTCGGCATATTTGCATGGTAATTCAGTACTCCTCTGTGGGCTTCTTTGAGGCTTGCCTGACAAGAGGAGTGCAATGAGAGCATATCTTTCAGGTACATTTACCTTGTTAACTCTTTTTCGTTGTTACGCATGGCGGATTATCTCAGAAGGCAGGAGAGATTGAAAATGTGTCAATTCCTGTTTATTTCCCTTATTTATATCTGGCCTTTCCATTGCACACAATGCTCAAGATGTCTGGAGTTTAGGCTGATTTTTCCTATAACATTTAATAAGTAAGGTAAAGAGAAGAAGTAAATTTTGTAATAGTCTTGAAAACAGGTTTGCTTCTTTAATTTTTTTCAGACCGAGCTACTGCCCATGCAAAGATGGTTAGGGCAGAAGCTTGGAGAAGAGTATGTGCAGCAATGAATAATTCACTAAAGCTGCTATGCAGATACAAAAGCTGCAATGCTGTGCAATGAGACTTTGGAGTAAGTCCCATTGACAATACATACGTAACTGTTGCCTTCCCCCACTTATGATGATAGGGCTTCTCTCTGCTGGTGTTTGAATACTTACACACCTTCCTAGCTCGATCCATCCAATGTATCTGTGCATTAGAGTTACTTTCTGAGTGCTTAAAAGCAGTATTATTTATCAAGTGCCTAAATCCCAGTGGGCAATTCATTTATGGGGAAGTCCTAAGCATTCTGGTTTAGAAATAAGAAATTATGCTAGAAATAGAGTTAACCACTGAAGAATATTGTTTAGATGCCTTGAGTCCCAGTTTTGGAAGAATGTGGGATTTCAGTCAGTTAGATAAGCAAATCTTGACTTGTAAATCTGACCACAGTTTTCAGACTCCTGCTTCTTGTGATATGTTTCAAATTACTATTAGTCTCTTAAACTAACACTTTGCAACCTTTTCTAATTTCACAGCCATCCTTGTCTGGCTTCTTTAAAGAACTAATCTCCCCTCCCGCCACTATTTAACTTAAGTGATATTTTTCAGTATTGATAGTATTCCATGTATCACAATAGGTAAAACTGAATGTTTTAAATAACTTTTTTCCCCAGAGGATAAATCCTTCTGCAGAAATGGTAATGATTGACAGGATGTTTAACCAGGAAGAAAGACAAGCTCTGTCCCGAGATAAACGTCTTGCAATAGTTGACCCTGGTAAGAAACAAAATGGGATATATGTACAGATAATGACTGGTAATTGCATTATTCTAAGAAGATTTATTATATTCCTAAGAAGTGAATGCCTATTGGTCCATTATACAAATGTAATATTTTCAAATTTTCAGTTCATTATTTCTATTCCACATTTCCTACTTTTGCCTTACAACATCCCTGTGAGATAGATCATGCTGAGAGTGTGTGACTAACCCAAGGTCACCCAGTGAGCTTCATAGATGAATAGGGATTTCAACCCACCTGTTCAAAAATCTATACCAACATTTTAACCACTGTAACACACTGGCTCAAAATTTCGAAAACATAGTAAAATATTTGTTTCTGGATAAAAGAAAATTCCAGACTTCAGAAAATATTCATTGCGTCACAATTTTATAACTGTCCTAATTTCATAATTATGAAGCCTACATTTTATTTATTATTTATTTTATATAAACTCCGTTGAACATAGTGGTACTTGTTTCTAAGCATGTGTGTCTAGAATTGTATTGTTACTTAACAGTTAACTTATAGAAGAGTAGTATGGCTGAATAACTCAGTGGATTCGATATCTAGCTGTGGAGGCAGAGCTGTGTGGCCTTGGGTAAGCTGTGCAGTCCCAGGATGTCCCCAGAAGAGAGTGTTAAACCATTTCTAAGTATTCTCTACCTGGAAAACCCTAAAAAGGTTGCCATAAGCCAGAATTGATTTAATAGCCCATGAATATTATTTTTATGAAGGTAAGAAGTATTTTTTCATTCTTTTGCATTCAGGCAAAAGATTTATAAATAGAAGTATAACCTGCCATAAAAAAATCCTAAACAAACAGAAGTCCTGTTTACTCTACTCTTTTCTGTTCCCTGTCACTTCAGACCTCCAACAGTCAGCAGCATTTGTCTACTGAGCATCAATTAAGTGACATCAAGCTCTTTCAGGGTTTGTTTGCTTTGTGCCTCCTTAGGCTCCACCCCTTTTGTGCTTCCACCAACAGCAGAATTCCCTTTAGCCCATTTTGCAAAAAAGGACAAATAAAATAAACATTAAAAACTATATTTGTACATACATACTAATTGCAAACATACCTGGCCTTCATCCCCAGCCAAAACCTCCTAGGGAAATGGGCCCAGTGGCTGGGCACACCCTAATTCAAAGCAGTAAGCCCTTCTCCTTGGGCCATGTGATGAGGGAGGACAAAAGAAGGCCCACAAAACAGACTCCTCAGTAAAATGCCCATGTAAACATACCTGGCCTTCATCCCCAGCCAAAACCTAGGGAAATGGGCCCAGAGTCCGGGCACACCACAAAACTAAACTAATTGCATTATTTCATTGTTCTTCAATAATGACTTGACACCTACTAATGGATTATAACCTGAATAGTACTATTACTCTACAGATAAATGGTAGAAAATTATCAAGTGAGTTCTGAAAATGCATGTTTGTATTCTGGTATTCTCCTACAAAAGATGAATGCTGCTGCTCTATTCCTTTTGTTTTACTATTCTTAATATGCCATAATTCAGCATTAAATCGCCTGTTTTCAAATTTCAGATGGTTTTCTGGCAGACTTTTGTTGTCCCTCTACGCAGTTTGACAAGATTGACGATGGAACACAGCCTGGCAAAAGTGATCATCAGTCGAGCAAACATTTAACTTCTCAGAACCAGACTGCTAATACCCAAATCAGAGACGGATCAATTTCAAGCACAGCAGAGTCTTTTAATCACAACAAAGTTCATGTAGTGCCTAACAATATTGTGAGTCCACAGCAAGGAAACATTTCTGTTAAAAAACCAGAAAATCTCACAAAAGCTTTAAAGTTTGAGAAAGCAAGCTGCTCTCCTGAATGCCAACTTATGCCTGCTTCTGAACAAAAAATAGCTGGTAAAGACCCTGACAAGGTTAATGAAAACTCTTTAAACTCTGATGATCATTCATTGAAAACCTTACGAAGTACAGATCATGGTACACAAAATAAAATTTGTCAGAATAGAGTTGATTCTCACTCAGAAGCAACATATAATCATTCATTGCAAGACAAAACTCTTCGGAGTTCTCCAAAGAATGAGGATTTGCATCCAGACAACTTGAAAGACTCTGGGAAACCTCAAAAGGATTTGTTGCTTAATAAGAGTTTAGAGACTACGTTCAAAAATATACTGGAACTGAAAAAGACTGGGAGACAGCCACAAGGCGAGGCAGCTGGCAGTGGGTCTTTAGAATTAGAATATCCACACTTTTCACTTATTGCTTCACAGGAAAACTGCCTGGAGAAATTTATTCCAGACCACAGTGAAAGTGTTGTAGAAACTGACTCTCTTCTAGAAGCCGCTGTAAATAGTATCTTAGAGTGTTAATAGTGCAGTACCATGGGCATATTTCTCTTACGAGCAAATGTGAATGACACCACAAGTACAGCCTGACATACATCGAAGGGTACCCTTTCTAAACTAGGTTCTGTTCTGTGTTTGGAAGCAATACTCATTGTGGTTACAGTGAGATATTCAGTTATGTACATCCCTAAGAGAAAGCTGTTTGGTAGGGCCTGTGCATTGGCTAAAATTTGGTTTCGTAATATGAGAATGCATCTTAATGAGCCACAGGTTGTGTAGCTGCAAGGAGGAGATTAGAAACTTTTGCTTCTGTTAGATTAATCATTGTTTAGCATGTCATTGGAACCATAAACTGGGGTCAATTTTAATTATAGTAAGTTGGAACAAACCAACTCCACCAAAAATATAGCTCGATCTTAGCTTGTTTCCATTAACAAACTTAACAGTAGGTTGTCCTGATTTAGAAAACAGCAGGCTGTGGTTAGTCAAACATTGAAGTGGAAACTGCCAGACTTACTGTGGTGTATGGTTTGATATTGGGTCTGAACCAGCCCTACGTGATACTGTTTGTGCTAATTGTTTCAATATGACAGCTTAATGAAACTGCAGTTTACTAGGCCCTAAATAACAAGGTAATATACTGACAATCACAGTCCAGTAATAAGTGTGATAAATAAATGTCAACAATTCGCATTTAATCAAAAAAAGCCCCTGGCCTTCACCCACCTCCCATCACTTGATTTTAAGATTTGATGTTTGTGATAAACTACATAGTACCGCTGTTCAGAAATGCCTGTCTCTCAGGTTTGGAAGAGAGAGAAATTTCTTGAAGGAGAGACATTGTCATCAGAGTGTTTACAGGGCTTTATAACTTCAAGTGCTTTTCTATTGCTCAGTGAGCAGAAACATATATATTATCAAGACTTTTGTCTGTGGAAGATATTGTACGCAGCTAGACTAAATGCATGCTACACAAAGAAGGCAAAAGATGCAAAATAGTAAAGGAGGAGGCTATGAGCCATGAAATTCTACCCACACACAGAAATTCTTCAAGAAAATATTCTGCATTCTATAATCGGATATAGTCAAAATCTTTCTGAGGTGGTGTAATTTTTTTCTAGACCAAGTATCAAGCACTTTTATTTGAAAATTGTGTTGTTATTAGTAGTAGTTTATACTTTTAAGGAGATGCTGGCCTTAATCTAAATAATTTAAAGACCCATGTGTTTTTTGTCTGTTTCTGCTGTTCAAGAATGTTAAGTCATCTGCAGTGGCAGTCATAATTACCAAAATATGTGCAAACCAAAGTTAATCCACTGCCCCATTAAAGGCATCTAATTCATGATTTAGAGCCAAAGGAATCACATGCATGGTTTCCATCTGGCTGGTGGTCATATTGAACAAAATAATCATTTTATCTTTTAATCTCTAGCATTCTCTTCCTATGTTACCATGTTTGTTTTTGTTTTTCAGCTCTGTTGGGTACATTGGTTTTGAGCCATTAGTATAAGGGATGTAGTATCTATTTGGGCCCGTGGTTTGTATGGCAGTTTCTCTTTAGTTTCCTTTACAGCCACATTCAAAAACTTCCAAGTTGATGCTATCATAGCCTAGTGACCTAATAGTGGCTCTTGTATACACATAGACACTTCCTAATATTGATTAAGAATGAGGAACTCCCTTGTGCATTCATCTGTGGAGCTCCATCACACAGCAGCCGTGACAAACTGTGGTTGTCAGTCAGATTGCCAGTATGCCCGGGGGGTGGGGGGAAGAATCAGCTTGTGCTTTTTAAATAACAGTATGCTACTAATGTAAGAGCCATTGCTCTCTTCCAGTCATCACAAGACCCCACCACCATCCCTTCTTGAGACAGCATAGGGAATAATAAAATATATCCAAATTTAATAGAAAAATCGTATCATTTAAAGCTCATCCCACCATTGCCAGAAACAGATGTGTGGAAGGCTCTCTTTCGTTTTTATTGTCAGTTTTAAAAGTGTTTCAGTTGTAAAATTACAGATTTGTAGAACCCTACATTCTGTAATGATTGTCACTTGAAAGATTTTAAATCTTGACTGGCATTGCTACTTTGGTGAATCTTTATACGCATGGAGTCTGGTACTTGTTTTCTTATCAGTGATATAAGGTTGTGCAGCCATTGCTTTTCCCTCAAGACCTGTAAAGGAATAATTAATTGAACTGTAACCATAATGAGATGTCTATGAAAACCATTTGTTAAACAGTCACATAAATCAAGTGAACTTGGATCTGATCGAAACATGACAAAACTCGACACACATCCATAAACCCTCCTTCTTTTGGTTTTATCTGGGAGTGTAAATTTTCCTTCAACTGTACAGAATATTCTGAATTTAAATACCAAAACAAAGCCTTTATGTTTGGGATATGTGAAAATTTATGTTTCAATAAAGTTCTAGCCAGGGCATCTGAAATGCACTTCGTCAATGTGGACTGAATCATAACTTATGTGTATCTCAGCATTTTATGCTGGGAGCCCTCTGAACAATGTTCAGCTAAATTAACCTGGGGTAGCTAATGTATTTTATTTATTAAAATGAACTTGGTTTTAGAGCTCTGAATATTTTAATTGGTAATGCAGTAAAAATATTTTTGTTCGTTGTACAAAGAAGTGTGATTTTGTTACGCAGCCCATGGTCCTGAATCCAGTGAAGGCCATTTATTTGTGCTTAACTGCTTTGTAGGATTGGTCTCTTGACTTCCTGGATGTCTTTCCATATTGTTCAAGGTGAAAACAAAATTTTAGCTGGCAACTATGAAAAATATCTGATTCATCAAGGTCAGCGTAATTGATCTGTTAAATTTGGGAGGCCTTACAGACTGACTTTAATGAAAGAGGATGTGTCACTTTTTGTCAGTGTGGTATGGACTTTATTTGCTTAAATACTTTCATTTGTATAGTATGTCTCACTTGAAATTGCTTTGTATACATTTTGTAAAAATATTTATAAAATGTTTTGTAAAAAAAGTATAAGAAATTGCAGTTTATTTTGTTATGTTGGATAAATACTGTTAAAAGACAAACGTTGGTAAAATATATTGTTAACCCATGGATAGGAAATGTTTAGCTGGAGACTACAGATTGAAACAACCATTGCAATACAGCCAAAGATTTGGGAAAAAACATGTTATCTGTGATTGTCTTGTTTTAACCAAGATAAATAGGTGCCACTGCAGATTATTTTTTTATTACACATACAATCTACTTCCAACATGGAACTAAGGGCAACTATTTAATGTCCTTATGTGGTCCTCCATTTTACCTCTGACAAATCTTAAGATCTCAGCAGCTTTATTCATAAGCTTTCAGACTATGTCATGGGATCATATTTCCTCCAGGACTTCACAGATGGAATAGAGAATTGGTTGTCTTTTCACACCAAAGGTTAAAATTTAATCCTTACGCTCTGTTCAACTGCAGGGGTGATAATTGTGGGCTTTGTATGACTCCGAAGGCCATTCTTACAGCCTTTGGAACCCCTAGAATTGTTCCTGATTTTTAGAATAACGAGTACCCCACCCAGGAAGATTGTGCCTCCAGGGGGCACTGTCCTCCTTGAAAACAAGGTTTGCCCTCCTGTGCCTTGTTTACCAGTCTTCTTCCACCCTCCCCAAACAAGTCCATTTCGGAACTGGTGGCCAGTTTCAGTTTTGGTTTCATTTGAACTGTATGGTGCATTCTATGGGGTCCTGGGATCAGACAAACGGCTCTTAGCTCTCCGAAACTTGCTCACCCTTGCTTTACTCCAGTCTATTTATGCTATATTCAGTTATTCTACAATAGCATGCCCTTTGCTTTCAAAAGCTTGCTCTCAATGCCACAGATCAAGAAAAACAAATTTTGTTGCACCCTGATCTGTTAATTGTTTTCAGAAAAGAGTGAGACGTAGGTATAAACAGTGAATTCATCACTCTAATCAATAGACAGTAATCTCCATGGTTGGCATATGTGAAATGACAGGCAGTGCTCTGCCAGAGACTTTATTACTGAGCAGCAACACTTTCCAATATCTCCCCAAAGCCTTTAAACATCATTACTGCCTTTATGTTTTTCAAAAAGGGCTTATTGTGTATCAATTCTTAACAGTGTCAGTTGCTTTGGATGCCTATTGTTTGACAGAAAGGTGGCATATAAAAATTCATAGTAGCATTATATCTACCTACCTAACTGAAACAATGTCCTGCCTCCTATTCTCACACTATTCAAGGAAGGGGGCTGAAATCTGAAGAAAGCTCTAGTAATGCACACAATTTTATTAAGGCCTTTCTTCAAAGCAGAACAGTGGCCATTGTTTATAAGAGGATAGGTAATAGAAAATGGGAATGCTTGGAGTGTATGTATGCATTATATTGTGTTACTGCAGAATGAAATATTGTTATGTGCTGTCAAGTTAGAATTGACATATATGGTGACCCTAATAGGTTTTCAAGGTAAGTGAGGTATTTAAGGAGAGGTTTTACCAAACCAAAGTCTCTTGAATCCTAGTTCATTACTCTATGCACTACACCACACTAGTGAACTATTTGTAAGGTTGTATTATGAAATAAAATATTTCATAGATCAAATTTGTATTATGTATACAGTATTTAATATTGTAGGAGGTTTTGGTACTGTCATATTTTTAACCTCAAATAGCTCATTAATTGTTACAGTGATCAACTTGCCTCTTGTAGATGAGGAAAATGTTTCTTTCATCAATAGACTGGAAGGGAGGGGGAAATCAATAAATATCAGACCATACATGGTGTTTTTACATTGGTAGGAAGATACTAGGAGCCTTTCTCTGCCAGTATATTAACACAGAATGGTGGAGGAGAGGAACAAAAGTGCATACCGTATTTTTCACACCATAAGACACACTTTCCCCCCACAAAACGGGGGTGGAAAGTCTGTGCGTCTTATGGAGCGAAGAAAACAGATTATATTTTCCTGTTCTCCTAAAAAATTGGTGCGTCTTATGGAAAGGTGCGTCTTATGGAGCAAAAATACGGTAATTCTTTATTCATTTCCCACAATATCACCAGGGAAGCATAGGCAAGGGCAAAATGCATAGGTAAGGGCAAAATGAATCAAAATCATTTTGATTTAGCAGGAGGTGTTTCTCTACATCAGGAATGGGCAACCAGGGTGTGTGTCCCACTTCCAGTTTTGAAAAATAAGGCTGGGGGCTGACTGTGAAGGCTATGATCTATTTAAGTTATGAATCACTACTTGCTGACATCAGGAGTAGCAATTGACATTTTCTGTTCTTGAGTAAAAGGGGGTGGATGAGAGATGAGAAGTCACCACGGTGTACTTACAGGGTACATTTCACTTATCTCTGCTCTACACTCTCTGCCAGATACACAGCACCCCTATGATTCTTGCTTTTCCCAGTTCCACTTATACCTGGGTTGATGTTTTCTAACAAACCCACATGATAAACTGTCTTTCTGCACAGCATCTATTTTGGAGGGGAGAGTATTGTAAACTTCAGTAACACACAAATTCACAGATACCGTTCTGGTGGGAACTAAGTATTTCAATGCCTAGCAATACAATCTAGATTCATGTTGAGTGAGAAACTTGTAACAGATCAAGTGAGAGTCTTTATGAGCAACGATAGGATGCCTTCTGATCACTGCTTCCTCACTATCTCCCCACAAATCCCAATAGTATAAGATGGAAGAAAGAGATACCATAGGAAGACTATTGTTCGTGGTGGGGAGTTTGTGTTTCTGCTTCCAGCTGACAACAATTGTTGGCCCATTTGGATTCTGCACGTCGGATTTTGAAGTAACAATATTCAGCATGGGTATCAACACAGATCCATATGAAGGGCATCATCCTGTGTACCTAGTCTTTTCAAAATTCCTCAGAATTAAACCACCCACTCCTTGCCTTATGGCAGTGAGACATCGTCTAGAGCCTGCATTAAAATATTTGTTTTAAAAGCAAGTCTTTAAGAAAACGGAACAAATCAGTATGAGTTTCTCAGAGCTTAGAAATAATACATTGTAATAGTGAGTGACTTGCCATGATTTTGTTTTTTATTTTGCCCCAATCATTACAGCATTAGCAGAATTTATGCAAGAAACTTTTTAGAGCTATAATCTCCAGAATCCCCCAACTAGTCTGGTTACTGCCCGTGCTGTCTAGGAGATGTGGGTAGATTAAGTCCAAAAAGTAACTTTCCCAAGTTACATTATTGTTGCAATGTGCTGGGGGACAAATTCATACATTTTATCATGAACCTTAACTATTTTTAAGTATTTTTATAGTTACAGAGGGAGTGCGTTTCCTGTAGGGGTTTGCAGTATAATATTCTCTTTTTAGAAGTAATTAACTATGGCTGAAATTCTGTTCACAGTGTGAGCCCAAGTGTAACTTTCTGTCTATTTCTCCTGGGAAACAAAGTGCTGCTGCCATGATTCTTGGGGAAGCATGTGCACACTGGTTTGGTGCATGCACTGCCTGAGAATCTCAGCAGCGACACTTCATTTACCAGGGATGAATGGCTGGAAAGTTATGCTTGGGCTTAACACTATGAACAGGATTTTAGTCTGCATTATCTAGCCCTGAACAATGAAGAAGCAACAAGTTACTTTGACAAATGGCCTTGGAATGGGAATGGGAGCTATTTACTCTTTTAAACTCTCCTAGCATTGGTGTTTGCATTTTGATACATTCCCATTAGACCGGGAAGTTAGAAAATTAATGGGATAAAGGGGTTAATATTCTATGCAGTGCTAAGCCTTGATAGTTGAGGATGGTGTTATCTGTCTGTCTGTCTGTCTGTCTGTCTGTCTGTCTGTCTGTCTGTCTGTCTCCTTCTAGTGGCCGGTTCTGGTAATACATGTGCAAATGATCCTGTGGATATGGGGGTCCTACTGTATAATGAATACAAAAATTACAATAAAATACAATAAACTTGGTCACCAGCTAAAACTATCTTTAAATAAAAATACACAAATTAAAACCATTTGAATATCTCAGGACAATATTGACACTGGTAGAAGGCAGCTTTATATAGTCTGGTCTTAATTAGCTTCCTAAAAACAGAGAGGGATAATGCTTGGCGAACCTCAGTAGGAGGTTCCAGAGGAAAGGGGCCACGAGCAAGAAAGCTTAATTCCTTGTGTGTATTTTTTGTAGTCTTTCTTGAGTGTTACAATTCTTAAGATCAAGAATTGTGAGTGGCATGTGGGATGAGTCAAGTAGGCATCCTTCAGTCTCGAGAGACTATGGTAACGTGCTCTGAATGGAGGACTTGGAATAGCATCTAGTGTGGCTGAGAAAGCCAATACAAGAGTGACAATCCCTTCCACACTGAAGAAAAATCAATCTTTCCCCTGTCCAACTCCATGATTTTGCTGGATTTGGGACTGCCTCTTTGCCTCAGCCTGCTGAACAAGTGCCTCTTCAAATTGGGAGAGGCCATGCTGCACTGCCTGACTCCAGGCTGAACGCTCAGATGTCAAATTTTCCCATTTGTTGAGGTCCATTCCTAAGGCCTTCAGATCCCGCTTAAGATATCCTTGTATTGCAGCTGTGGTCTTCCTCTGGGGCGATTTCCCTGCACTAATTCTCTATACAGGGGATCTTTTGGAATCCGACCATCAGCCATTCTCACGACATGCCAAAGCCAATATAGATGTCACTGTTTCAGTAATGTACACATGCTAAAAATTCCAGCTCGTTCCAAGACTACTCTATTTGGAACTTTGTCCTGCCAAGTGATGCCAAAAATGCATTGGAGACAATGCATATAGAATCCGTTCAACTTCCTCTCCTGCCGTGCACAGAGGGTCCAGGACTCACTGCAGTACAGGAGTGTGCTCAGGACACAGGCTCTATAGACCTGGATCTTGGTATGTGCCATCAGCTTCTTATTAAGCCATACTCTCTTTGTGAGTCTAGAGAACATGGTAGCTGCTTTGCCAGTGCGTTTATCCAGCTCAACATCTAGAGAAAGAGTGTCAGAGATTGTTGAGCCAAGGTACATGAAATCATGAACAACCTCCGGTTCTTGTGTAGAGGTGGTAATAGAAGGAGGTTAGTCCACACCCTGGCCCATGACTTGTGTTTTCTTCAGGCTGATTGGCAGGCCTTGCTAAAACAATTCATAAGTTGTTGGAGGTCTTTGGCAGAATGGGCATCATCAGCAAAGAGGAAATCCCGCATGCACTTTAGCTGGACTTTGGTCTTCACTCTCAATCTAGGGAGTTTAAAGAGCTTTCCATCTGATCTAGTTCAGAGATAGGCACCTTCTGTTGTGGTTCCAAAAGCATGCTTCAGCATGACAGCAAAAAAGCTCAAACAGGGTTGGCACGAGGACACAGCCCTGTTTCACTCCACTTAAATGTCAAAGGGATCTGATGTTGAGCCACCAAAACCTACAGTGGCCTTCATTTCTTCATGAAAGGACCTGATGATTTTAAGGAGCCAAGGTGGACATCCAATCTTGGGAAGTATTTTAAAAAGGCCATCCCTGCTAACCAAATCAAAGATCAATGAAGGCCACAAAGAGTGACTGCCATTGTTCCCTACATTTCTCCTGCAACTGTCTGAGGGAAAATGGCATGTCGATGGTGGATCTCGAAATCCACACTGTGATTCTGGATAGACTCTGTCTGCAAGCACCTGGAGCCTCTTCAGCACGACACGGGCAAGCAGCTTCCCTATAATGCTAAGAAGAGAGATGCCATGGTAGTTATTGCAGTTGCCTGTGTTGCCTTTGTTCTTATACAATGTGACAATGTTTGGATTCTTCATGTCCTGTGGTACTCCATCTTACCAGCAAAGAGAAAAGATTTCATACAGCTTAGTGGTGATGATTTCTTTACAGCATTTCAGCACTTCAACAGGATTGTTATCCTTCCCAGATGCCTTGCCAGAGGTGAGGGAATCCAAGGCCGCTTTTATTTCTGCTAAAGTTGGTTCTCTGTCCAACTCTTCCAAGACAGGCAGGCACTTGATGTTATTTAATGCTTCTTCAGTTACTGCATTCCCTCTAGAATATAGCTCAGAGTAGTGCTCCACCCAGCATTCCACCTGCTGTGCTCGGTCCTGGATGATCACGCCTATAGCCGACCTCAAAGAAGCAGATTTCTTCTGTATTGGACCTAAAGTCTGCTTGATACCATCATACATTCCCTTGATGTTACTTGTGTCTGCTGCTATCTGTATCTGAGAGCAGAGCTGAAGCCAATAATCATTAGAACATCTCCTGGCAGTCTACTGGTACTTTGCTATGAGCACTTCAAAGAACCTGCAAGTTGTACTCACTAGGACAAGCTTTGTATGCTGCTAGCACTCTCCTCTTTTCCTCGATGGCTGGCATCAACTCCCCTGAATGGGCTTCAAACCAGTCTGCCGTCTTTTTGGTCTTACTGCCAAATGTGGACAAGGCGGTGTTATAAACAGTATTCTTGAAATGTTCCCATCATTCAGCATCAGCTGGGCCTGGAAGGGTTTCCTCAAGCGCTTGGGCAAATTCCTCCATTTTTCTCTGATTGCGATTCTTGCTGATGTCAATACATGGTCTTCCTTTCCTTTTTGTGTGATACAATCTCTTTATTCGCAGTTTTACTCTGCTAAACACCAGGGAGTGATCAGTATCACAATCAGCACCCTGATAACTGCATGTGATCATAATACTAGGAAGGCTAGAGCGTCTAGTGAGGATCTGATCAAGCTGATGCCAATGCTTCGATCTTGGATGTCTCCAATAGACTCTGTGTTGAAGCTTCATATTAAAGAACTTGTTGTTGACACCAAGATCATAATAACAGCAAAACTCCAGCAAGTGTTGGCAACTTTTGTTCATCTTCCCAATGCAAAAATAGCCTAGATAAGTGGACCAAGAATTATGATCACACCAACTCCTGCGTTAAAATCTTTGAGAATGAACAGTGGCTGTCTCTCGGGGATTTTTTGATAGTAGTTGCCAGATCATCATATAATTTGTCTTTGATTTCTGTTGTAGACGACAGTGTTGGTGCATATGCACTAATGAGGGTGACCGGTCCTGCTGATGAGTGGAACTTCAGAGACAGGGTTCATTCATTCCCCACAGTAGGTGGAACAATGGAACTCAGGACAATATTTCTGACCGCAAAGCCAACACCATATTCCCTGGTCTCATTCAATGGTTCTTTAACGTGGTTCTCTATGAATCCACACTGATGGGTTAAACAGCGCCTGCGCTGGTTCCTCTCGGAATTTTCCAGAGCTATGAGGGAAAAGATACAATGTTTGAGTTGCCCTGCACTGCGCAAGTGCAGCCCGCCAAAAATCCCCAGTTCCATTTATCCGCCCGCGGAGTTGGAACCTCTCGGTTAGAGCTCCTGAGATTTGTCTCTCTTTTCGCTAATTTTGGATTTTTCGGACTTGACCTGGCTTGTCTCTCGTCTCTCCGTATCTCTGTTGCCCTGAATTTGGACCGGCTGACCTTCCTTTGCCTCTGGCGTGCTCTTTCGACCTACTTTCGCTTCCCGTTTGATCCTGAGTGAGGCCTATTACCTCCTGCTGAGGCGCCACGCGCCAGCAGGATTCTTTCACTTATTGACTCTCTCTACCGCTTGTTTACGGCTTAGCTTATGTCAGCGAAAAAGGGACCTTTTCGCCGCTGTTCTGCTTGCTCCGGAAAACTCCCCTTTCAGGACCATCATTCTCTCTGTCTCTTCTGCCTCGGCGAGACCCATTCGCCCACCTCTTGCAAACATTGCAAGGAATTCACCAAGGCGACCCTAAAATCTCGTCAGCAACGCCTCAAGTATTTTCTCTGGAACCGCACTCTCTCAGCTTCACAACCGTCAGATATGGAATCTGTTCAGTCGGTCTCCACTGTTCGTTCCTCGGTGACTTTGGTCTCCTCTTCCCCTCCTTCGACATCTAAGGAGGTGTCCACGAAGGTTTCCAAAGGAAAATCCAAGAAATTGCCTACAGGAAAAAAGTCTTCCTCTGATGTTCCTTCTTCTTCAACCTCGGCACCAACGAAGAAGGGTCCATCCAAGGCTGCGTCGAAGACTAAGGCGAAGACCAAGGAGATTACCCTGGTCGTCCCACCGGTTTCGGCATCGGTGCCTTCTCCATTTCTTGAGGAGTCTTCTCGGGACCGAGATTCGGTCTCCGACTTAGGCGCCCCCATTCCACCTCGCCAACCGCCTCCGGTGGATTTGGGGAAATCGCCTACGGTTAGCCAGCTCGACAAGCTCGTTGCCAGCGCCGAAAGCATACCGCTCAGCCCGATACTTACCGGGCGCACCACCCGATCTCCTTCACTCCTCTCGGAGTCGGGTCGGTCGGTATCTTCTCCCCCTCCACGGGGTCGACCTACCAAACCAGTCGAAGATCCAGTCCCTCGGCGCCCAGCT
The DNA here is from genome assembly GCF_051106095.1 of Pogona vitticeps. Lineage (NCBI taxonomy): Eukaryota > Metazoa > Chordata > Lepidosauria > Squamata > Agamidae > Pogona > Pogona vitticeps. The sequence goes on along the minus strand of NC_135783.1, from coordinate 27,212,601 downwards.
TCACACTCTGCCGACGACGAACCATCGCCGAAAAAGCCCCGTCATCGACGCAGGCACCGTCGAGGCCACCGACGCCGAAGGGACTCCTCACCGTCCGACTCAGAAGAGGTCCCACCGGAGACGGCGAAGAAGAGATTCTTCTACTGAGTCCTCTTCCACCTCGAGAGATAGGAGACATAGGAGAAAGAGATCTAAGTACTCCTACTCGTCATCCTCTCGGTCACATTCTCCGCGTCGAACCCCGTCCCCGAATAGACCTTCGGAAACGGGCTCCGGTAAGCCTACGGCGCCGAAGGATGCCCCGACTGCACCGCCTATCGTGCCACCTTGGCGACCTGCAGAGGAGTGTCCTCCGGCCCCGAAAAAGACGCCTTCGGGGCCGAAAGTACCTCGTCCTCCCTCCTCCCCATACCATTCAGAGGAGGAGCATCCCGGAGAGGAATCTTCCGGTGCGGACGACGACACCGAGTCGGAGGTGTCCTTAGAAGTTCCAATCCCTGGGGAACCTTTGCCTCCAGAGGCAGCTAACTTAAAACCATCCTCTCCTTCGGAAGATTTTTCTTCCTACACTCAAATGGTTGGCCGTATGGCTCAGGCTTTGAAACTTGCAATTGAGCAGTCCCCGAGAAGAGAAGAGAATCTCATCTTCGGGGATATCGAGGCCGAACGAACACATCCAGTCAGTTTGTCTTTCATACCTGAACTGATGGATCTTATTAAAGAATTCTGGGAGCACCCTGCCAATGCTACCTCGATTTCGAAAAGAACCGAGAATCTCTATAGGATCCATGGTGACAATACCTCTTTCCTAGTCATGCATCCCGCACCCAACTCCTTAATAGTGGAGTCTAGCTCTTCTAAGACTCCTACAAAAGGTCATCCTACCCCAACGAACAAGGAGGGAAGGAAGCTCGAGATTTTGGCACGTCGCATGTACTCTATGACCACGTTTACTTTACGTGCAGTGAATTATCTGGTGGCTATGGGCGCGTACCAGAAACAACTTTGGTCTAGGGTTCTTCCAGCCCTTCAAATGGCTCCAGACGACATTAGACAGCTCTGTCTGGATACTCATGCGGAAGCTCTCACACTATCCAAATATCAACGACTAGCCGCCCGCCATGTAGCAGAGGCCACGTCCAAGAATTTTGCTTCCCTTATCACTTTGAGAAGGCATGCTTGGCTGCGCTCAGCCAACATTGTTGAGGACATTAAGACTAGAGTAGAAAATCTGCCTTTTGATGCCACAGGCCTCTTCAGCCAGAATACTGATGAGAACCTGGAAAACTTACATAAAAGTAAGAAAACGGCAAAGTCATATTCTGTCCAACCTCCACCTAGACAATCCAAACCTCAGTGGCGTCCAAAGTACACCACCCAGTCTTACCAACAGCCTTCCACCAGTACTTACCGTCCTTATGGGGGCAATTCTTCCCAACGCCCGCCTCAGGCTTCTTCCTCTTCATCTACTGCTTTCAGACCCCAACCGTCCCGTAAGAGGCAGTCTTTCAAAGCACCTGGAAGAAAACAGAAACAGTACCTTTGACTCCCTGACTATTCCACTAACAACCTCCCACACCACCCGCCTCTCTCCTTACCTTCACAACTGGACTCTCATCACCAACGACATCTGGGTTCTCAACATTATCACCTCCGGTTACCGCCTGGAGTTTATAAGGTTGCCTCCTCTAGGACAGGTCAACCCTACATCATTCGATCCGATCCTAGAGGAGGAAATCCTGACTCTCCTTCAGAAAGGGGCTATCCAGAAGGTGTCATCAGAGGATGTCCTCGACGGTTTTTACTCCCGATACTTTCTGGTACCAAAGAAGGACGGGGGACTTCGTCCCATCCTCGATCTGAGAAGCCTCAACAAGTTTCTCAAACCACGCAAGTTCAAGATGGTGACTTTAGAGTCCATTCTCCATCTTCTGAGGCAAGGAGACTGGTTTGTGGTCCTGGATCTAAAAGACGCATATTTCCATGTCACCATACACAAGAGCCACAGGAAATATCTGCGTCTACTCTTCAACAACACCATTTTTCAGTTTGTGGCCTTACCCTTCGGCCTTTCCACAGCGCCCAGGACTTTCACCAAGTGCATGGCTCCCGTGGCAGCATACCTGCGCCTTCAAGGGATCCAGGTGTTTCCCTACATCGACGACTGGCTGATTGTCTCGACCTCGAAACATCAGGCCTTAAAGGACACTCAGTATGTTCTCCAGACGTTACAATCACTAGGTCTTACCGTAAATCACGAAAAGTCCAAGCTGAATCCATCTCAAGTGGTGGACTACATCGGAGCGAGGCTAGACTCAGTGCACGCTCGGATGTTCATGCCCCCAGAACGCATCCGAAAGTTGCACAAAGCCATAAAGAAATTCAGGCCAAGGGCAAGAGTAAAAGCAAGCCTTGCGCAACATCTGCTAGGCCTCATGGCTTCTACGACGGCGACCTTGTCCCATGCTCGCCTCAAGATGCGTTCACTTCAAATCTGGCTGCTGTCCCTCTTCAATCCACTCCTCGACAGTCCAAACAAGCTTCTTACTGTCACCCCGGAGCTGGCACAGCAGCTTCAATGGTGGACTTTCCCACCTCACCTCTTGGTGGGACGTCCCTTCCGTCCTCTTCATTTGACAACTCAAGTCACTACGGACGCGAGTCCACTCGGATGGGGCGCCCATTGCCAGGGTCATCAGATCAACGCTCTGTGGTCCCCTCAGGAAAAGAGCTTCCACATCAACCATCTGGAACTGCTAGCCATCATAAAGGCTTTGAAGTCCTTCCTACCTCTAGTGAGAGGCAGGGCGATTCAGCTCGTCACGGACAACACCACAGCGATGTTTTACGTGAACAAGCAGGGGGGAACAAGATCAAAGTCCCTTCTGTTCCTGTCAATACATCTCTGGGAGTGGTGCTACCAGGAGCACATCTACCCGGTAGCCATCCACATAGCCACCACGGACAACATCGTTGCAGACGAGCTCAGTCGCCGTTCCACTCAAAATCACGAATGGGAACTGGACTCAGAAATCTTTCAGGAACTCTGCCACAGGTGGGGAACTCCGACAATCGACATGTTTGCCAAGCACTCCAACAAGAAATGTCTCCGCTACGCATCCAGGGCAGGACGGGGCCCAGGATCATTGGGAGATGCTTTCATGATCCCTTGGCACAAGGGCCTTCTCTACCTGTTTCCTCCCATTCCATTGGTTCAGAGGTCAGTAGTCAGAGCCCTCCAGTTGCAAGCAGAAGCAATCTTGATTGCACCTTGGTGGCCCAGACAACCTTGGTTCTCTCTACTTCTGCAGACAGCAATCGACAAGGTCAAGCTTCCTCTCATTCCTCACCTAATAACTCAGGACTCGGGGTCGATCTTCCATCCCGACCTCGACTCCCTCCAATTGACAGCGTGGAGGATATCCCGTCAATAATGGAAGTTCTTGACAAGGCAAGAAAGCCTTCTACCATCCGCCTCTATCAACACAAGTGGCAAGGCTTTCTCAAATTTACTACAGAGCGGGGTTTACAAGCATCTCCCGTCTCTTTATCTACATTGCTACTGTATCTCAGACACCTGTTTGATCTTGGTTTAACCAAGTCTACCTTAAAGGTATACACCTCAGCCATTGTAACTTTCCAACCCAAGGGATCTCAATCCTCCAGATGGTTTTCCCATCCAACGGTGAAAGCTTTCTTCAGGGGTCTGACCAACATGAGACCCCCTGTGAGACGGCCATTACCTCAGTGGTCTTTACAGACAGTACTGCACTCACTGGTTCGTCCCCCCTTTGAGCCTATGGCTACCTGTGACTTGAAGTTTTTATCCCTGAAAACTTTGTTCCTTGTGGCAATCACTTCTGCCCGTAGGGCTAGTGAATTGGCGGCTCTCCGGGCTGATTCCCCTTACCTCCAATTTTTCAAGGACAAGGTAGTGTTATACCCAGATGTTTCTTTCCTTCCCAAGGTGGTGTCAGACTTTCATGTCAACCAACCTCTGTTGCTGCCTACTCTTTTTTCCGAACCCTCTTCAGATGTTGAGCGTACGCTCCACTGTTTGGACGTTCGTCGTGCGTTATCCTTTTATATCTCAAGGACCAAGGACTTCAGGAAGGTCCAGAGACTGTTCTTGTGTTATTATGGCCAACGTAAAGGGACTGCTGCTTCGACGTCGACCCTGTCCAGATGGTTGGTTTCCACCATTTCGTTGGCATATGAATTGCAGCACAAACCTCTCCCTGAAAACCTGCGTGCTCATTCTACACGAGCTGTTGCTACATCCACGGCCCTGCTGCGTGGGGTAGACATCCCCGACATATGTAGAGCAGCTACCTGGTCCAGTGTCTCGACATTCATCAAACACTACAGACTGGACCTCAGGGCCAAGAATGAGACCAGATTCGGGAGGGCTATCCTTACATCACTGCTGCAGTGACGGCCCACCATCCTGTAAGTAGCTTGGTAGTCACCCATCAGTGTGGATTCATAGAGAACCACGTTAAAGAAGAACAGGTTACTTACCTGTAAACATGGTTCTTTAAGTGGATTCTCTATGAATACACACGACCCGCCCAACCTCCCCACGTGTCCGTCACTGCTGCTTGAGTTCCAACTCTCTCTATGTGCGGGCACATGGAACTGGGGATTTTTGGCGGGCTGCACTTGCGCAGTGCAGGGCAACTCAAACATTGTATCTTTTCCCTCATAGCTCTGGAAAATTCCGAGAGGAACCAGCGCAGGCGCTGTTTAACCCATCAGTGTGTATTCATAGAGAATCCACTTAAAGAACCATGTTTACAGGTAAGTAACCTGTTCTTTTCCTTGCCAGAAGAAATAGAATTTTTTTCTGTGACAGATCCTGAGTCTGGGAATCTCATCTCTTGCAGGGCAACAATGTCCATTTGCAGTCTACTGAGCTCCATGTCGATGACAGCTGTCTTGCGCACACTGTCTATTTCCTGCAGGTCGTCAGAAAAGCCAGGGGTCATTGTACGAACATTCCAGGTGCCCAACTTTAGGGCAGAAGTTTTCTTATGATTATTGCATGGTGCAGAGTTATTGATCTGCTTGCCGGCTTTTACCCTAAACCCCCCACACCCAGTGAGGTTAACAGACCTTGGTGAGGCAGCAACTTACTGGCTGGGGGTGCCCAGCTTAAGGCAGGTGGTAGCTACCTAGTGAGGTGCAATGACCTCTCCCACTGTCGGAAGTAGCCCCTGACATCACTCTCTAAGCCAATCGAGCAAGGACTTATAACTGGTAATTGCTATTTCCCATGTTATTTCGATGCTGTATGTGAAGCTGGAGTGTCGTCTCCAGGGCACAAAGCCTGGGTAAAATAATATAGAGTTACCCAAGCAGCAAATCCCTCCTCTCCATGTTTCTGAAATAGTCCAATGGAAAGGCAAGAGCCAATACAACTGGTTCCAGCAATGTCACAGGAGTTGCCAGAATGTCACAAACTCCCTCGGGGACTCTGGCTCTGGATTTTGCCTCAAGGTTAACTCCTGAAGCCTTTTCCATCAGTGGATACAGCCACAAGGCAGCAGAGGTTTGAAATCAGAGTTTTCCTTCTCCTAGATGGGCTGCCTTCCAGGGCTGACGAGCTCCACTTATCCAGGTGCATAGATTACTGTGCTTTTGGGGCACAGAAACGAGTATAAAAGGGGTGGAAAAGGAAAGGGGGTATAAATCAGCTTAGACCAAAACCAGAATCCTCCAAACAGCAGAATTTCCATTTTATCTGGATTCAGTTTTGGTTTGTTGGCCATTATCCAGTCCATTATCGAAGCCAGGTGGCATTCAAGGATCTGCACAGCATCACCTGCAGATGAAGAGAAGGAAGGATAGAGCTGCGCATTGATGGCAACAAACCTCAGTTCTTTGTAGGACTTCTCCCACCAACTTCATATAGATATTAAAAAGCTTTAGGGTGATGGTCAATCCCTGAGACATCCCATAAAGGAGATCTGAAAGAGTAAAGAACACTTTCACCAGTTGTACCATCTGGCATTGGCCCCTTCGGTGGTCCCCAAGTCTCAAACTTGATACGGTGGTCACGGAAAGATTCAGGAGGATCAACAAAGTCACAAAAAGATCCAGGATAGCCTGTCTGCCTCCCGCAGGAGATCGTTTTGCAGATCAGCTGATGCCATTTCAGTTCTATGGCGTGGCCTGAACCCCAATTGAAACTGATCTAGAGGACTATCAGTTTCCTCCGAGAACAGCAGCAGCTGTTCAGCTGCCAGCCTCTCAATCAATTTGCCCAAGAACTAAATGTTGGCAGTGGGCCTATAGTTTTTTGATCATCTGTTCCTTTCTAATTTGGGAGGATCAAAGTTTAGAGATGTTTCCCCTTTTTCTACATAAAGGTTATGTCTGTGACAACGACAGTGTGTGAACCCTGTTAGTTTCACCTTGTTCATCATAGCTCAAGTCACCCACTGACAGATCACCTTTGCTAATATCCATTGACGGATCAGATAATAATTCTTGGGGCAAATATATGTGTGTATGTACAGTACGTATCTCTGCATCTGTATGTGTTTCTCTCTCCATCTTCTACTAAACTTTGCTTTTACAGAGGTGGAAGTATACAATAATTTGCACTGGGTAACCAATTTTCATTTAGCATTGCTCCATTGCCATCTCCTGGTCACTTGCAGGTAGTACAAAATAATTCTCTTTTAAAAAATGTATATGAGATTTTAAAAGAGAGATTAATCATAATCATTATTATATGTAGAGTTTCAAGTCCAGCTCCTGTCAAGGATGTACAATGGGAAATTGAACTTCCAACTTATGACCCTGCAGCCAGATGCCTAAACCACTATCCAACAGTTCATATACAACAATATCAGAAAAAATAATAATAATCAGGTTGCTTCTTGACAGAGTTGTATTTGTGTTTTCCTCTAGAAATGCCTCCCACCTTCAGTCATTTTAACAAGATGAAGCCCAAGTCAAATCATATGCATTCTGTTTTTTTCTCTTTGTTGCACTATCCCTTGTTGTTTCCAGGCCTTGTTTCTAACATTTTCTAAAAGTTATAGTTGCAGAACTAACATGTCAGCCATGACTGGAAAATAATTTCTAAGGCTTTCAGCACCTTCTTGGCCATTAATTAAACATTATTTGTTTTCGATGGTTACCCATGTTATTGCTTCTTAATGAACACAAGGGCAGAAAGGTTAGTGATTCATACCATGTTTATTGCTTTATGTAGCCCTTTAGTTTCTGTTTGTATGTTACACGCTGTAAAGTTGGAATTGACTTATAGTGACTCTAATAGGGCTTTCAAGGCAAGTGAGATATTTAAGGAATGGTTTTACCACTCTCCCTTGAGTTTCCTTGGCCAAGTGAGATTTGAACTGAGGTTTCCTGAGTCCTAGGATGTCAGTCTGTTCACTACACCACATTGGATACTACTTCTGCCTTACCAGAGGTTTTAATTTGATCAACCAGCCTCAGGAATAATGGTTGCCATTTTGTCAGCAGCCCCTTTCTGTGATATTTAAGGGCCAAATCATAGGACTAGGGAGAAAGCTCTTGCACAGATGACCACTTGAAGAACCACAGCTATAAGTGAGCAAGGCAACTTGGGGCAACCCCAAATTTAGTGGATATCACCTTCCCTGGCCAGTGACCTGGTTCTACTGGCCATAGGAAATGTGGTGGAACACCATGGTCTTTGGAATGGACTTTTCTTTCACCTGTACAGCCAGTAGACCAGGCTGCCAGGCGATGGGGGGAGGAAGGGTGGTTGATGTGTCAGGCCTTGCTGAAGCTGTTGAGGGCAAGTCTACCCAACCCCCAGTAGACCAGGAGAAGAGGAGGAGGAGACAGAGGTGGAGAAAGCATCCAGACAGAGGTCTGGTCTAGCTTGATTGTGGGAGTAGTAAGAATACCTAGCCCTCATCAAAATTAATTTTGACAGGTGCGCCACCTCTGCGAGGTGGGACAAAGGGTCAAGAATTGACCCAGGGCCCTCCTCCTGGGTGGGCAGGACTTTAGGATGATGTAGGGGGTTGGTGAGGCCACCGTAGGCCTATAGGAGGGATTGATATATGCAGGGGTCACCCTTGACCATTGCACAGCCTCAGGATTGGTGCCCAAAGTGATGTGTCACCCCCACGGCCCTGTGTAGACCAATGGGAAGAGATTGGAGGGGTTTGGCTAGAAAAGGGGTGGTTGTAGGGCATGCCTTGGGGTGGCCTTAGGCCCCCTGGAGCTGAAACTCCACAGCGGTTGCTGGAATGCCACAGTGGTTGTTTTGGGTGACTTCTGCGCATGCCTGCAGCTCTTTGGGGAAAATAGGAAGTTCTTTGTTAAATTAAATTAAAGACATCCATTGCTGGATGATGACACAATCAATCACCAACCCCCCTACACTTACAGTAGGTCCATTAAGAAGCAATAAGATGTCTAAACCGAAACAAAGACATTAGCTGGCTTGTGCAGCCCAAATCTACACCAACAGAATATCTGCCAATGAGTTAGTATTGGAGCTAGGATTTGGGGCATGATTATTAGAAAGATTTAAGGCACCGTCCTCTATTTCTTGGTTCCACAGAGCATCCCAGTCTCCCCCTGAAGGCCCAATCTGCTCACAACTGGAAAATGTCACTTCTCTTCTTTTAAGAAGAAGAAGAAGAAAAAGAATTGTTTGTATCTTTTCATGTGGCATGTTTTAAAATATCTACATCAGAAATCTAGTTGTGTATGGATTCTGCAGAAAACGAAGACAAGCATGTCTCATCTAAATGTGTGCGAGTTAAAAGCATTTCAAAGATAAGGATCAGGTAAATGAGGGAAAGATGGGGGAATGGTCAAAAAGCCCAGGGAATGAACTATAATTTTGCTTGAAAATCGTACCTTTATTTTTGAAGTTCAGAGATGGATGTAGCTCTTTGTATAGCCAGAGTGGCATTACTCCCTCATAAAGTAGAGCCATACTCAAGTAATATTGGTTTTGTCCCCATCCTTCTTGAGCTCTTGAGATTACTTCACAACGAAGTTGCTAGTTACTTCAAAGCACTTATCCCCCCCCCCCCCCCGCCCCAGTTTTCCTACTGCCATGGAGGTTAACTTATTTTCCAGTGGAGCTCACAGCAAAACTCCCTGGTCTTCTTTTCATTCAGTGGAAAAATGCAATTCTGCAACAAATTCCAGCAACTCTAGAGCTGGGTATCCTTGCAGGATCACAGGTCCCTTGGAAAAACATTCTAGGTTCCTTTATCTCTCATTGGTCAGAAATGTACAGAAGCAGCTTTCCTATTGGGCCACAGTATCAGCTAGCAGAACCCAATGGAAAGGCTAGGCTAGGACACTGTTGTCCTTCATTCTTGCAGAATGAGGAAGATCAAACTAATTCAGACATCGGCCTAGTTGTGTGGCTTACACAGCTTCATCACTTAACACAAGGGAATAGTTGGAAGTAGAGACAGGCATGAATTAAAAAATGAATTGCAAAATTCCTCAAAAATCACTAATTCATCAATTTATATTCATCCGAAGCAATGCCCCAGATGAATATGGATCAATGAATGTTTAATGATTTTTGATTTGTTGATTTATTGGACTATAAAATGAACCCCCTCCCCCCAAAGCTTTCCCCAACTCTCCTCTATAATCCCCGGAGCTTGGTGAAGATTGACTTTTGCCCAAGCCAGGCACTTTTCCAAAACTCAGCCTTTACCAGACTTGGAGGAGTTGTAAAGGAGAGTCAGGGGAAACTTCTCTATAATTTTGGTGTCTCTAGGTGCTGGGGTGGGGCATTTTATTGGGTTTTAAAAGAAAAATTAATCAAATCAATTCATTGATTCATCAGAAAAAAATCATAAGTTTATTATTCATGTTTCATTGACCTTGATGAATCACAAATTGAAATGAATTGTCTTTCCCCCCGATTCATCCCCATCTCTAATTGGAAGGCTGCTATGTTGTCTCATCTTGACTATGGGTCAGGCTGACATACTACATGCCCTCAGTTGTATTGCCAATACACTGAGTTAAATGTCTGTGTAATGTGCTGTCAATTCAGAACTGACTTACAGCAACCTTAATAAGGCTTTCAAGATAAGTAGAATATTTAAGAAATGATTTTATCATTTCAACTCTGCCCATGAGTTTCTATGACTGAGCAAGGAATCAAACCCAGTACTCCTGAGTCCTAGACCCCATCCACTACACCAGTGGTCCCCAACCTTGGGCCTCCAGATGTTCTTGGACTTCAACTCCCAGAAATCCTGGCCAGCAGAGGTGGTGGTGAAGGCTTCTGGGAGTTGTAGTCCAAGAACATCTGGAGGCCCAAGGTTGGGGACCACTGCACTACACCACTATGCTAGTTGTATTCCTATTGCTTTATACCACAATAAAGTCATTCATTCATTCATTCATTCATTCATTCATTCATTCATTCATTCATTCATTCATTCATTCATTCATTCATTCATTCATTCACTACACCACATTTATTATCTCACTGAGTAAATGGGTGATGTTTATATTAATCTTCTTCTACCTTTTGTAACAACAACAGCAACAAGAAAGGCTCCAAGTTAATCCAAACCCTATCTTAATTAGCTTAGAATATACTTCTAAGAGAAGGGGACAACAGAGGACCAGATGGTTGGACAGTGTCATCGAAGCTATCAGCATGAATTTGACCCAACTCCGGGAAGCAGTGGAAGACAGGAGGGCCTGGGGTGCTCTGGTCCACGATGGGGTCACGAAGAGTCGGACACGATTTAATGACTAAACAACAAATACTTCATTAGTAGGAATGAAGTCATCATCATCATTGAATTGCAAAGCTGGAAGGGATCCTGTGGATCATTGTCCTGGCCTTTTAAAAGAAGAATATTGTTACCCATTAAAAATTGATGTAGCTTTATTGGAGAAGATTTCAATTTTGCCACTAGAGGGGGATATGAGTTTTTGTTTAATAAACTATATTTCCCACTAAACTTCGCCTGGTTTGAATTTTCACAGAACCAAGAGACTGTCTTGTACTGTGTATTTAGAAAGGTTCTAGAGACTTCCGTGTCACTTAACTCCTTTGAGGATTAGTTTTATACAGGACACATTTGATTATCCTTATTTTTGAAAACACAGTTGGCAATATAATGGAGAAAAAGGGTGTCTAAGACGATGCTTGAGAGGCATGGTTTTGCAATAAAAATCTCACTGATATTGATTGATCCCCCCACATAGGATTTTAAATCATATTCCCATGACATGAAAAATTAACAGACTGTAATTTTGGCAGGCATTCCAGTTGTGGCCTTGGATGTGTTTTTGGCTATAACTCTTATAAGCCTTAGCCAGTGTAGCCAATGGTGGAAGATTATGGGATTTACTTTCTTGGGCTCCATGATCATTGCAGATGGAGACAGCAGCCCCGAAATTAAAAGATGCCTGCTTCTTGGGAGGAAAGCGATGACAAACCTTGACAGCATCTTAAAAAGTAGAGACATCACCTTGCTAACAAAAGTCTGAATAGTCAAAGCAATGGTTTTTCCTGTAGTGACGTATGGAAGTGAGAGCTGGACCATAAAGAAACCTGACCCCCGAAGAATTGAACTGTGGTGCTGGAGGAGGATCTTGAGAGTCTCCTGGACTGCAAGGAGAACAAACCTATCAATTCTAAAGGAAATCAACCCTAAGTGCTCATTGGAAGGACAGATCCTGAAGCTGAGGCTCCAATACTTTGGCCATCTCATGAGAAGAGAAGACTCCTTGGAAAAGACCTTGATGTTGGGAAAGTGTGAAGGCAAGAGGAGAAGGGGATGACAGAGGATGAGATGGTTGGACAGTGTCATTGAAGCAACCAATATGAATTTGACCCAACTCCGGGAGGCAGTGGAAGATAGGAGGGCCTGGCGTGCTCTGGTCCATGGGGTCATGAAGAGTCGGACACGACTGAACGACTAAACGAAGAAAATAAAAATTTGGAGGGCCACTGTTTCCACTTTGAGTATTAATGGATTCAGTGTATTGTTGTAAAGGCTTGAAAGATAAACACCCATTGTTCACACTGTGGTTTGATGGTCTCCTCAGCTCATCTATACTGTACAGTATTTGAATTTATTGTTGATGTTTGCATCTACTTCGAGCATCTAGCAGAGTACTGTAGTTCCATATCCATTGGAATACGTCTGTATCCAGCACCAGTGGAATTGGGATTTTCCTCCCATTTTCTTCCCATTATAGCTTTTCATGGTGCTCCTAGTTCCTCAGAGCAAATCGTTTGGATCCACTGGAGGTTGTAGATGGGTGGAGATTGTCAAGTCTGGTTATTTCTACTGGATCTTGTCCCTAAAACTTTTTAAAGATGTACAGACTGCTTATATTTGCTCATATGTTTAATTTGTAATTCTTAGATGTGTTTTCTTGCTATTATTTTTTACTGCTTTTGTTTTTAATTTTTGAATTGTTTTCTTACCTTCCCCCTCCTCTCGTTTAATGAATTATCAAAATAAGAATTAAAACAAAAACTGTGCCATGACTTTTGGCTGGTCTCCTTAGGCATGTTGCACAACAGCTAGACAATCTGGAGAGTTAGATTGGGAGACACTGGTCTCAGAATGACCAATCAATCACTAGGTAGATAGATAGAAAATACACTATGATCCTTAATCCCCCAAAGACTTTGGCAAACAAGCATGTTTTAACCACCTGCACAGTTATGAAGCTTTCCATGTGTCCAAGAAAGTACATTGTAACTCACAAAAGTTCAAGCTTAGGTAGGCAGAATGAGGCAACATGGCAGCCCAGCTATGTAGCGGAGGGTTCTGTTCACATTATGGACAACCAGTTACTAGTGGGAAACCTACCAACAAGACAAGAGCATAACAGCACATGAGATATGGGAATTCACATAATATGTAGCTACTGACACAGGTGCCTGCTACCTTGATAACCGGGAATGGAGATTGTGCCTCATCGTATCTGGATGTTTGGAAACAAATATGTTGCTCAGAGATCCCCGGAGGATGAGGGACCTAAAGATATCACAGATATATCAGAAAGCCAATAATGAACTTTACACAGCGCACACAGCCTGAGTTTATTCAGATGTCTGTTTAATCAGACATGCATCCCAATGTAGGGGTGGGCAACTTCATGGAATGGAGAAAGGATAAAAAATCAAAATCAAAATCAAAACTATGGGCTTATCTACATTTATGTTTGCCCCCAATAAGCTCTGTTCCAAATGGATTTGATTTAAAATCATATAACTATTTGAAATGCGGTTTGCATTTCCAGCTGGAAGATGGCCAGCAACAGCAGTCCCTGTGTGGTATTGTGCGTTAGGGTCTCTTCCCCCACCAAAAAGCATAGAGACAGGTTGGTAATAAATAATAAACCGGGTGTATCCCACGGCTCATTCTGGTTGGGATATGCTTCTCTCCCAACCTTTTCTCCCTCAAGCCCTCCCCTTTATACACCCCCTCTCTCACACACATACACACAAGGTGCAATTTGCAGCAACAAGGGTGTGCATATGCAGAAATGAATAAAATTAACTGAGTTTCATATGTGTACTACTTTAATCAACCCCCTAGCAGAGCAGTATTTTAGCTTGTGTTCCACCTATAAAACATGCTTCCCTGGCAATGTAATCCTGACTTGTGTTTGCGTAATGGAGACACTCATTTAAATGTCAATTTATTTCAATGTAAATGTGTTTCAAAAACCAGTTCTTTTATCAGCGCAATCATGATCAAAGACAAAGCATAAGTGTCCAGAAGCCTACTTCCAGTTTTGAAAATTTTGAGGTTTTTAAAAAATGTTAAATATTGTGTTGTATGTGGGGTTAATCATTGTTCCCGGAAGCCTGTAGAAGTGAATATTTTGTATTGTTGGGGAAAACATTTTTTTTTTTGTATTTGGGAGAGAGTTTGATAGAACTTGGAATTACAAAAATAGCTGGGGGAGACTACAAGCAGTTCTAAACTCAGTGATTAAACCGCTATACTGCAGCTAAAACTGTGCTCATGACCTGGGGTTCAAATCCCAGGTAGCCGGCTCAAGGTTGACTCAGCCTTCTATCCTTCCAAGGTCGGTAAAATGAGTACCCAGCTCGCTGGGGGGCAATGTGTAGCCTGCATAATTAAATTGTAAACCACCCAGAGAGTGCTTGAAGGGCTATGGGGCAGTATATAAGCAGCACGCTTTTGCTTTGCAGTGGGAGTGAAGGGTTTGGAAAAGTTCCTTTTTTGGACTAAAGCTCCTAATATCATCCAGACAGCTAGTATAAGAGTCATCCTGCAATCCCTAATGATGTCTGAGAGATTCTTGAAGTGGTCGTCTTATCTAGGATCTTCTCTGAATTCTGAAATTAGCTCCTTATGCTACTTCACCAATGACATTATAATCGCTTCTACAGGTGTCTGAGAATCAGGCTATCAGCCACAAAGAAGAAATCCCCCCACTCTCATTTCTGAATCTCCCAAGTGTTAGATACTGTAGGTTGCAATGAGAACTGGAAATGCGGCATACAAAATAGCATTGAATATATTTTCAGCACATCTAGTTTCCCTGTGTCCATATCTAAGCAGCCCGCCAGTAACAGTATACATGCAAATAAAAAGTAGACTTCAATTATCTGTTGCTAATTATCACTCAAATTTGATTTGCAAACACTTCAAAAGGTTCCCATATCTTTCCATTTAGTTATTTGTTTCAGTCTGATGGGCCTTTAATTCAAACCAAATGGTGGGTCAATTGCCAGCCAACAAGGAAAGGAATTTGTTTATCCACAGTCATATCTCTTTTCTTACAAGTATCTGTGGTTGGTTATTCTTGAAGCCCCTGGGGAGGCAAATTTATGTCCTCGTTTGAATCACCATCACTCTGTGGGTCAGTTGCTAAAAAGGAATAAACAGCTTTGCAGATTAGAATGTTTTGGACTTTTAGACACACTTACAGGAAGAAAAAGTGGAAAGAAAAATAGTATTGGGGAAGGAAAAAGACAAGTCTATATATAGATCTCCCCGCAACTCCCAAATTCAGGGTGTTTTTTTAAAAGCCAAAGGTTTTCAGGCCAAGTGGAGTAAAATAAAAATCATCCCCAATCCTTCTTGTCAAGAGGGCTTGAGACAGAATAAGGCTAGGAATGGGGGTACGTTCTCCCCCAACTACAGTCACTAATTCCACTTAGAGTCTGCACAGTAATATCTTGAATTATCAGGGATGACACCTACTCTGTTCCCCCCAAAATAAGACCTAACCTGAAAATAAGCCCTAGTATGATTTTTCAGGATGCTCGTATTTTTCAGGATGCTTATACCCCCAAAGTAAGCCCCAGTTAAGTGAAACCCCGCCCTCCACCATTGTGTAGCAACCAGAAGATGACATGGCTGTATTTGAATAAATGTAGTTTGTTATACATGAAAAAAAAATCCCCTGAAAATAAGCCCTAATGCATTTTTGGAGCAAAAATTAATATAAGACCCTGTCTTATTTTCAAGGAAACATGGTACTTGTTGTTGTTTAGTCATTAAGTCGTGTCCGACTGTTCATGACCCCATGGACCAGAGCACGCCAGGCCCTCCTGTCTTCCACTGCCTCCCGGAGTTGGGTCAAATTCATGTTGGTAGCTTTGATGACACTGTCCATCCATCTTGTCCTCTGTCATCTCCTTCTCCTCTTGCCTTCACACTTTCCCAACATCAGGATCTTTTCCAGGGAGTCTTCTCTTCTCATGAGATGGCCAAAGTACTACAAACTGCAATAGCAGGGCCCCTAGTGGTTCCTATTTATCTAAGTCTCCCATAGATAAATATCTGCTTTGTCAGATCAATGATTGTTAGGACAACGAAGATGCCATTTTGAAAAACATGTTTTACAAGCACACTCTTACTCCCATTTACCTTCTAATAATAATACTGTAACTGCATGCCTTCAAGTCAAATCTGACTGATGGTGACTCTTTTTCAGGTTTTCCGGGTAGAGAATACTCAGAAATGGTTTACCATTCCCGTCTTCTGGGGGCATCCTGGGACAGCGCAGCTTGCCCAAAGCCACACAGGCTGGTTTTCTGGAACACACAGCAGGAACCAAACGCCTAACCTCTGGCTCCACAGCTGGATACCTAACTCACTGAGCTATTCAACCAACTCACTTTGGTTCCACCATACCTTTACTTAACAAGATAATAAATTTTGCAGAATGTCTTCAAAGTTCTTTTTCAAGAATCATATTTGAATTTGCCCTGGGATTTAGACAAAGTTTTTCTTGTCTGTATTGATACCATTTTTTTCCTGTCTCTTTTGCCAGTCCTTTTAAAAATCCTTCTCCAAATCTCTGATTAATTTTTTTAAAAAATACTTCTTTGTTCAGAAGATGGTGTTTGGGTCATACAGTGCTTCCCTTTCTAGTCCAAGGCTGTTTCCCCCTCCCAAAATGGATGCTAGCACAGACCCTACCTGGCTCTCTATGAGCTCCTTGGAGGAAAAGCAGGATAAGAAAGTAAAAATGAAAAGAGCAACCTAATTATGATCCTGACCTTCCTTGCAAATGGTTGTGATAGTCATGACTCATGAACATTTGCTTCAAGAGCCAGTGTATGCCCGACAGTGGTAGAGAAAATAAACGCAAGGGTTCGACAAACAGCAAGGAACTCAGAAGTGATACCAGGAATATGTATACACATACATGTGATCACATTTCTAGCTGTGAAATATTGTAGGGAAATGTTTTAATTGTGAAATGTTTTAGCGTAGTAGGGAGATGATGGATAAAACCACGGGGGAAGCCTACTCTAATGAGCTATAGTATTTCCTGTTTCACAGTTTTCTCTGCCTTTATAAACCTTAGCTGGCTGGTTAGTTCACTGGTTTAGGTATCGTGCTGCAGAACCAGAGTCTGGGAGTTTGATTCCCCACTGTGCCTCCTGCAAGTGGGGCCATACTGTGTGGTCTTGGCCAAGCTCCACAGTTCCAGGAGAAGGGTATGGTAAACCACTTCTGAGCACTGTCCAACTTGAAAACTCCCAAAAGGTTTGTCATAGTCAGAATCAACTTAGTGGCACATGATTATTTAATAGATCTTAGCAGCCTTCCTGGGGAGCTCTGGACTACAATATCTATCCCATGCAACCAGAGGAAGAGTACCTGACTGGAGAAGTCTGTATCACAGTGACAGACACAAAAACAGGGGACAGGGTGGACGCTTGAATGCAGTCCTTAATTTGCAAGGATTTTTTTCTCACTGAGAACACAAGGATCTAATTGTATGCTCACACATGACAAAAAGTAGTGATTAATATGTACAGTCCATTCCATTCCTTTTTTGAAGTAATAGGGCAGCCTCTGTGGTCACAAGACAAATAATAGCTCAGCAACACAGAATGCATGATTCTGGGAAATGGATTTATTCATGTCCATTCTTACTCTTCCCTCTATTTTTGAACAGTAAGGCCAAGGACAAGAAATGAGGGCTCTTCGTGTGGTGTTCTTAAAATCTGGCCATAGTATTTTGCATAAATAGAAGTCCTTGGTGTCTATTTTGAAGTTTTCTTAAATACTATTTTTTAAGATGAGGAACAAAACTAAACTTGACAGTACTGCCAGCCACAGAATGCTCTTAGAAAATGCACTCTGCCCCAGTTCCTTGGGAACCAGGACATGGCAAACCACTAAAATGTTGGCTAACCTCAAGCAAATCGTTTGCAAAATGCACAGTGTTTGTAATGAACCTGGTCTTTTCACATCTGAATATTATCCAATAACACATGTACTGTATAATTTACGGCCAGGAATACAATTTTTCTGAATATGCCTTTCATTTAGAATCACTACTGCATTGTCTAATACACAACTATAAATGTTTGTGAAGCTGACGCAATTATTTACAGAAACAAATTAGAAAGCTGTGCAGGACTTGTTTATCACATCTAGTCCATTCTCTTGAGCAGTGAGACACTCCACGTTACAGGTTATCCAGGCCTGTCTCTCTTCGGAAAAATGTAATCGTATATTAGTTGGTGTTTTGCCATGTCTGTGGTTATGTACAAATCAGCAATTTGTGTATAGTTAGAGTTAGTTAGGCGCTGTCAAGTTGGACCTGACATAGCAACGCTAAATAGGGTTTTTAAGATAAGTGAGATAGTTAAGGAGTTGTTTTACCAGTTCCACCACCACCCCGTGAGTTTCCATGGCCATGTAGGGATTTGAACCCTGGTCTCTAAAGTCTCCCACAATTAACCAGACAGCATGGTCCATGATAAAGAGTTATGAAGGTGCTTGAGGAGAAAGATTGCCTACTTTTCTTCTAACACAAAGCTAAAGTCCATTACTTCCACATCAGATCTCTGGGAAGGAATCCAGAATCCTAAGATGTCCACAGAATACACACTCAGCCCTGTCTATTTCTTCCTGTCTTTGACTAAAACTGCAGCCTACTGTTCCTATCAGAGGTCCAAAATATACATTACAGATAATTTGTCATTGGAAGAGATAATTCCTCAGTTTCGGAAAGCATATGATTGCCACAGCACAATTTTTTCTCCAGTGTCTTTCAAATGAGCTTGGTTTGTTGTTCAACTAATGTTCAGGAACAAAGCACAGTTTTGTTCACAAGTCTGCCTGAATCATGTGTCTCTGGAACATTAACATGTTTTTTGCTCTGATGATGAGCTATCTGTCACTTACAGGTTCATCCAGAAATAGTTTGCTCTTTGTATTTCCATAGCCCTTTCCTGAGCATGTTTGCTGATTATTCCCTCTTGTTTCTCAGGACTCTCATATGGCTATAGTCTTGGAAGTGCTCACCCTTTACAAAGAGTGATAGGATGAACATTGACGTTGCACAGTTTAATTGCTCCGGCTAAAGAACGAACAAATTTGCTGGGGGAGGCTCTTGAGAGTCCCCTGGACTGCAAGGAGAACAAACCTATCCATTCTGAAGGAAATGTGCTCACTGGAAGGACAGACCCTGAAGCTGAGGCTCCAATACTTTGGCCATCTCATGAGAAGAGAAGACTCCCTGGAAAAGACCCTGATGTTGGGAAAGTGTGAAGGCAAGAGGGGAAGGGGATGATAGAGGATGAGATGGTTGGACAGTGTCATCGAAGCCACCAACATGAATTTGACCCAACTCCGGGAGGCAGTGGAAGACAGGGAGCCTGACGTGCTCTGGTCCATGGGGTCACGAAGAGTCGGACACGACTAAACGACTAAACAACAACAAAAGAACAAACATAACAAGTTCCCTTCTGGATCAGCCCACAGGCCTACCTAGTCCAGCATCCTGCTTCCAGCAAGAGCTGGTTGTCAACCAGAGGCCTACAAGAAATCCACAAGCAGAATTCACATTTTGAGACAGGGCTGCTCATGGAAGTGAGTGAGTCTTTCTTCAAAAGAAATAGATGAATAGTGGTTTCAGGACAGCTTAAACAGAATACATTTCAAGCAAAACCTGAAATTAGTTTAGTTAGGCATCCTTCAGTCTCGAAAGACTATGGTAACGTGCTCTGTATGGAGGACTTGGAACAGCATCTAGTGTGGTTGAGGAGGCCAATTCGAGAGTGACAATCCCTTCCACACTGAAGACAAATCCAATCTGTCCCCTGTCCAGCTCCCTGGTTTTGCTGTTTTTGTGACTTCTTCTTTGCCTCAGCCTGCTGGGCAAGGGTCTCTTCAAATTGGGAGAGGCCATGATGCAGTGCCTGCCTCCTGAAGAGGCACATAATTAATATACAGAATCTCTTGTTAAAGGGTCAAGTGGTGGTCATGGAATGAGAGACATTTATGGAGGATTTACCTTATCTGTGGCAGGAGTAAGACATGCTGAGGCCCTAAACTTTGCCATGTTTAGGATGCCCTATTGTATTAATTAGACATGGGTGCTTTGTATTCATATCCAGGGGTGTCATGGCAGTCCATTCCAACCCCCCAGAACCAGCCTGGTCCACTCACTGGACTCCATGCAGCGTGCACGTTCATTAGCATCGTCGTCATGCCAATCGTGGAAGTAGTCCCTGCAGGGCTTCCCCGCCTCTCCCCACAGCCGACTCCCTGCAGCCTTCATTGTTCACACCGTACAAATCATGAAAGTAGTCTGGCCGGGGCTTCCCCACCTCTCTGCACTGCTGACCACTTAGCAGCTGAGCAGCGGGAAGACCCATCATCCCATTTCCTCACTGAAGTGGTCAGCAGTACAGGCAGTCAGGGAAACCCAGGCTGGGCGACTTCCACAATTGGCACAGTGCAAACCATGATGGCTGCATGCACTGGGCCACAAGTGGTAAGTGGACCAGCTGATTCTGGGTTGCATGAAAGGGCCCAGTCACCTGTGGTGGCGGTAGTCATATTCGTCTCCCCGAGGAGATGAATACAAATATCTTATCTCTAATCATCCTGAATTTCACAGGGTGATGTCGAAGGATTCTTGAGAACAAAATGTGGGGAATGTATGATGCCCTAGGGTGGTGAGTCCCAACCTTTTTCACACCAGAGACTGGTTTAGGTGAAGACCATTCTCCCAAGGACCGGGGTGGGTGGGTGTCCGTGTGTTCGTGCGTGCATGGGTGTGTGTACGTGCATGTGTCTGCGTGCATGCGGGGTGGGTAAGTGAGCATCTGTGCATGCATGTGGGGCTGAGCAGGTTGCATGCATGCATGCATGTGTGCATGCGTGTGGATGGGAATGCACACACGTACATATGTACAGACACACATACATGCATGTTCTTTCAGTCCTCAAAAATCCATCTTGGCAGCCTGGTCCTTCCAAGGCTACAGACTGGTACTGGTCCGCTGTCCGGGGGTTGGGGATCCCTGCCCTAGGGTATAAGTACAATAAAATACATAAAAGTATCTGGGTGGAGAGTCTGCTATTTCATTTCCCCTTGGTTGCCATTAGTGGTGACATTTCTCTGTACAGTTACTGTGGAGTTCTCTGTCTTGAGGTATAATTATCTCCTACAGGTTGTAAAATGGCAACCTAGCCAAATATCAGCCCTGGATGAGGGGAAAATGGCAACTACTGCAGGTCGAAATGCTTCTGAGAGTTAGCTTTGAGGCCCCATAATGATAGCTGGCTGTTCCTGACATTTGCCATTAACAAGACCATTTTGTCAGCAGAGAAACAGCGCTTCAGCTAACCATGCCTTTGACACCTTGTGGCTGGATTAATGTAATGGCTTATATAAGAGCCAATGTCCCGAAAACCTCAAGAAATTAGATCTGGTGCAAAACACAGCCTCCTGCTTGTTAAATGGATGTACATGCAAAGAATATTTTGCAAAAGTACCGAGGGATCTGCTGTGACTGCCAGTTGGGTTTCTGGATGGAATTCAATGTGTTAGAAACTTGGTTGTAAGCTATAGAGCCCTAAAGGGCTGGAAACCTGCTTATTTGAGAAATTACTTCTTGCTGCCAAAAGTGCTACAACAGCAGAAATGAGCTCAGCCTCCTCACCTCTACCCCCATGTAAGTTCCTCCAGCTGCAGTCCTCACCACTTGCTTGCTCATTCACTCACTTGGTGCAAAGCCCTTGTTGGGCGATCAGTTTCAGGACTGGAGCGGATATCTGGAAAGGTGTCAAGGTATGCAAGCCCCCTGAGGTGTCAGGCATAGCTGTGCTACACATTTGCAGCAGTTAGATACCAGTTGAATTGCCATGGCTTCCTTCACGGAGTTTTGCGGACTGTCATTTTTCATGGAATGTCCACTGCTGAAGAGTCTGTTCGTGCCTCCCACAGAACTACCTTTCCTAGAATTCCCTTGGGACAGGGAAGGACTAACAAACCAGTTTATTCAGTCATGCATCCAGGGTGGGATTTCTTAAACCGTTTTGAACACTGACCTCTTTTCTAAACCCTTCTCCAATGCAATACAAAAATCCCTGCTCCTCCGTGAGCATGAAAGGATGCTTGAAGACGGTGATGTTATATGCTTGGAAGATCAATGTGAAGCCTTCCAGATGTTGGGGAACTGCAGTTTCCATCAGTCCTAGCCATCAAAACCAATGGTAGTGAGCAATGCATAGCGCTGTAGTCTGGCAATAATAGGGAGAGCCCATGCTTTGACCGCTTCTTTATGCTGTCAGCCTGCTGCTGACCCAAGGATCTGTGATGTGGGATATAGTTCATAATACAGGCATTGAAGCAAGAAATGGAAATGTGTGTGGCCCTCCGGATGCTTATTGCTGGATTGTCATTCCCATCATCTGCTGCAAGCTGTGCTGGCTAAGGCTGATGGGGGTTGGAGTCCAAATAATCTGTAGGGACACAAGTAGTGAATTGCTTCATACAGTGGCCGATTATCCATCATTCATTTAGACAACCACCTGGCAGATATCCTTTGATTTGTATTCCTGCACTGAGCAGGGGTTTGTACTTGATGGCCTTATAGACCCCTTCCAACTTCATGATTCTGTGATTCTATGATTCTGTCAGTTTGGGCCAATATTGTCTACACTGATTGGTGGCAGCTTTCCAATAGCTCTGGTCACAGATCTTAAAAGTTTGTTGTTATGTGCTGTCAACGTGCTTCCCACATATGAATCAGTCATCTCCAAAATGTCCTCAACAGCCCTGCTCAGCTCTTGTAGTCCCAAGCCTGTGGTTCCTTCAGGGAGTCGGTATTTGATCTTCCTCTTTTCCTGCTGTGTTCCACCTTTCCCAGCTTTATTGTCTTTTCCAGAGAATCCTGCCTTTTCATGATGTTTCCAAAGTAGGATAGCCTCAGTTTCAACATTTTTGCCTCCAGAGATAGTTTGAACAGTGGCTCATACTGTGTCTTGTGCTGCTGCCTTGTGCTTCTTTGTTCTGGATGAGATGATGAGGTGGATAGGTTAGAGTATTTTGAACCCTACACCAGCAGCATCCTGTGTGTGCTGCGCTGGCTGTTGCTTCATCGTACTCCTTGTGTGGTAGTGCCGACAAGTGACATGGATGGGACATCATTTAACTGTTCAACAAAATAAATCCTGACAAATTTGGTGCAGAACCAGGAAGAAATGGTGATACAAATGCTTCTTCTTGAATAGCGCCAATTTACAGTTCATCTCTCTAAAAAAGCAAGAGCAGGTAATACCTTTATTAGACTACTAAAAATATCAAGCAGACAGCAAACAGCTAGCTTTTGATGATAATTCATTTTCCTCAGGCTGTGCACCGAGGTCTTATTGATGGTTCAGAAAAATTATAGAAAGGAAAGCAAAGCCTGCTGCTTGCATGCCACCCCACAACACTTAAAACACTCTCTGGATGGTTTACAATTTACAATTTAATTGTGTAGGCTACACATTGCACACACACACCCCACAAGCTGGGTACTCAATTTATCAACCTCAAAAGGATGGAAGGCTGTGTGAATCTCGCACTGGCTACCTGTGATTGAGGCAGAGTCATGAGCAGAATTTTGGGCGCAGTGTTGCAGTTTAACTGCTGTGTCTCAAGGCTCCTGAAGTTAAAGTCCCAAAGTTTCATGACAGTTATTTGTGGCAGGCAAGCCTCTTAAGGTGAGTTCAGAAGCAGTCTGCAAACGACTTGTGGGGTGGTAGTGGTTTCAGACAGCCCCCAGGCAGCATTTGTTTGGAATTGACTCCAAAGAGTTGCCAAGTAATCTGCTTCCATGTTGCCACTCCCCACATCACCTTCTTTTGAAACTCAAGGTGTTTTTTGTCTGGGGAAAAAAAAGCAATCCAGCACCAGGATAAGCCAATTTTAGCCACATCAAAGCCAGGAAGATCAATTATCATTGAATGCTAGCTTTGTTTGAGGTTTGTTTGATTTTTTTGGTGGTCTAATAAAGGTATCACATACTTTAAAAAGAAGTGATAGAAGATTCAAACTTGAAATGTGCCCACTTGGTATTGGTGGGTCTCTGCCATGGATTTTTTGACAGCAAACCAAAATGCGATTTGTGGCTCCTTAAAAATCAATAGATTGTGATCGGAGCATTCGTGAGCTAGAATCCATTCGCCAGATAAATACTGCATTTTCTCATTTGACAGATATATCCACGATCATGGATACAGCAGAAAAGAAACGTAGCCAAGACACCAGAAGACCATGAAATCTAAGAGTTATCTTATTTGATGGTTTTGTTTCACCTCTGCACATAAAACTGGCAAGCTGAGCTGACACAGCATTTTATGCCCCATTAAAAAGAGACATGCTGAATTACTATTGAGTTCTACAAGCATGACAGATGTAAACTTGAGTGCTGAATTTAGCCTTTGGCTCTCAGTGAAAATAATTTCTAAAGCAGAGATTCCGCCATCCGTAATCCCTTTCAGTTCCCAAGTAACATGGCTTTTCTGCTTGCTTTAAATTGGAAAATGTCCACTCTTCATAGAGTGGTAAACAACTACTGTGTATTCCTGGATCCAGAAACTGCTAATTGTTTTCGACTTTGGTTCTCAGACTCCCCCAGCCGGTATGGCCAGTGGGAAATTCGGGACCTTGTTATCTGGTCACAGTTTTCAGTGAAGCTGGCAAAATGATGTTGGATCAGAAATAAAAACGAATGATTGAAAGTTACTTTGCATTCCTGATGAAAATTACAAGAATTTTAGATCCAGCCTGAACATCACATATAATAAGTTTATAATGCAGAAGGGTATGCATGTAAATTATAGCTGGGGGTCAATCAAGATGCAATTATAATAGAGGGAAAGACAGTCCCTGAGCTACTATAAGAGGTTTCTAGCAGCTGCTGTTCATTATTCATTCAACTCTTATCTTCTGGCTTTGAAATTAATAAACCCTGGCCTTTTAACAAGGTGTCACCTTTATGTTATAAGGGGAGACATTTATTAACAACCTTATTTGTTTAATAAAATCCACTGACAATACAGAGAACAGTTTAAGAGTACAGGTGCACTGTTTATTTCAAAGAATAATTCTGCAGCATAAGTAACTGGGGCATTCCTATAAAGTAGCTCTCATTTGATCCCTGAGAAAATCATATTTTAAAAATAAATAATATATGTGAGACCTTAACTGGATAATTAATGGTTTCTCTTTATGCAAATCCAGTGGTGAATCAAGTAACCCAATCTGGAGGCAAAAGGTAGCATGTGCAAGCCAACATCTTAATGGGCTCACTTTTATGCAGGTAAACCTGCATTTTGTAAACATATTGGGAGAAAGCCAAAGGATTTATAAAACGAGATTCTCAGAAATTTCAGAAGAGTTCAATAGTTCATTTGGTTGGAGGAATTTCAGAAGGAGCTTAAGAAAGAGCTTAGTAATGCTAGAACTTGTTACATGGAGTGTACCAGCATTAATTTTCCATTACGAGTGTTAAGAAATGAATGTTGGTGCCATAAATAGCATACTGGATTTCTTGAATCATATTATAAAGGAGTGGATGGCAGAGGTACAAATTCCTTAGTTTCATTATAGATTTTATCCTTGCGGGATTATGCTGATATACTTGGTGGGTCTCTGAGACCGAGCAAGCTGTGGGACATCACAGCTCTTTGATCTTTTATCTTTGTTGAAAATCAGTACTGTATTATGACTGCTAATATGTGCTTATCCTTTAAGAAGCATGTGCTCCAAATGTTCCTGCTTGTAGGGAACAAATTTTCTAGTCTTTGTTCTCAGTAAGTCTGTGCATTTGATGTATTTGGTATTTTGGTTTCTTCTTTTGCGAAAGTCATGACAAAATTTTGTTACTGAAAGTTCCTCAAATTACCTTTCTGGGAGACAGCTTTTCCCACCTGGTTGTCCACCAGATGTTCTGGATTTCAACGTCCAGCAGCACCAGCCAGCATCAGAAATGCTCAAGAATTTTGGGTATTGTGGTCTAAATCATCTGGAGGCCTCCAATTTAAAGAAGACAGGTATAGACAGCTATGTCTGTCCATGTAGGTGTTATTGGACTGCAGTTCTCACTGGTTATGTAGTGCATCCCTGATTTCCTTTACCATTAATGTTTACGGGACAGTGGTTGCCTCCCAGCTCTCACACTATTTATAATTTTGTGAATTCCCCCCTTGACATCTTTTCTTTGGAGCCGAAAAATCTAAAGCAAACAATAGCATAACGAGCCACAATTTATTGATATTTCTGCCGATAATGAACATCAGCAATGCTTTCCACCCGCTCCTTCTCTATTTGACTGTCTGTTCACCCATGGGTATTTTAAACGACCTTTAAATGTTCTACTAATGGCATTTGTCTAAACAAACATTGGGGGAGCCATAAAAAATGGACATGTTTCCTCAGCTCTCTTGGCCTTGTCAGGGAGCTTATCTCCCATTTTACCTAAGCCCGACCTTTCATGTTCATATGTTCTAAAGGCACTAAACAAAACCAGCTATCTAATTTTCTTATAGCTGGAAGGTAAGGTTAAAACATCAAGCAGCCTCCGTATGGTTGACATTACAGTGCCATAACTGATAAGCAAATATTTTCATTCTAAATGCAGAGTGCGCTCCTAGATGTATGCAACAGCTTTTCGGTCCCTGTTCTGTGTCTACTAGAGAAGACCGGGTCTTGTTAAATACAACATGTGTAGCCCTTGGTGTTTATATTGTTAAATCTGTCCGCATTGATTGGTTCTGCCTGGCATTTGTATCAAAGCAGAGGGCTAAAGAAAGGTCACCTCCGTCACCCCTTCATTTCAGTTTTTTTTTTTTGCTTGGAGCCTCACTGTTTATAATTAAGAACCTCCTTTTTACTTGGGAGGGTTGGGTTGGGGATGGAAAATAAAACTGCAGTGCTCTGACTTTTTGTGGCTTTTTCAAAATGCTTTTTCCTCCTTGTTACTCTTAGCCTCCAACACCTTTCTGGCATTTTATTGTCAAGAGATGAAGCAAAGGGTTCTTTGCTAATTCCCTTCTTCTATGGACGCCCTCCCTTTGGCTTATCCAATGGTGGCAGTGGCAGGAAAGGCAGGGCTGGTCCAAAATGTTTGACCGCCAGAGATAAAATGTAAAATCACACCCCTCCCATTCCACATACATGCTGTATGTTTACTAGGATTTTAGATATTGGTTTGTTGGACATTATATCAAACAAGGGATTTCCTCTCCCATAGTCTAAGGATGGCGATCTTCAGAGGTCAGTGCGGTGCAAGGGAAGCACAAGGACATCCTGGACCTTGGAATGCTCTTATGACCATCACCCCTCAAAGTTTTACTTCCAGAAATTGGCTATTTTAAAAATAAACAAACAAACAAACATCTTGTGCCTTATAGTCACCATTTTTTTAAAAAAATGGTACTATGGGGGCCCCTCATTGCATGACAATATTGTTCCCTGTCATCAGTGATTTTTTTAAAAAATGTACTCTTTTTCTCAAAAATAAGTTAGACTAGTGGTAGTGGAAGTAGATAATTATTATTCCTCCATTCCCTAAATCTCTTTTGTTCCCTGCACTTCAGTTTTTATTTTCTCATAGGCTGTGTGGCTTGCTTTTAGTATAGCCTATTTCCCTCTCCTTGTCCCTGTAGCTGTGTACGTTTGCGTGTGCTGCTTGTATATATTTTATTTCAAACGACACCCCAAACTATCTGTTTAAAGGACCCAGCCTTCATTTCCTCTGGAACCTTATGAAAAAAAAATATATGTATATCAAGGGTGAGTCAGAGTTGTGGTGACAGATCTTGTCAACATAGTGAGAGAGAAAGCTGCTGTTGATGGTCACACATGGAAGCCAGATCCAACAAATACACATGGGGAATGTAGAAAAAGCAGAGTTTGTTCATTAACTTTCCCGTCAAGAATGTGCTGGCCAGATAAGTTTTCCGGTCTCACTTAATGTACCATCCCATGTCTGGTGGGGAAGGAATCCCCCTATTAGTAATACTCAACTGCAGTTCAGTTTGGATTCCAATAATGTTTCAGATCTTACCATGAAATCTTAATATTTTGGAACATTATAAATCTTTGCCATATCACAAGCTGCAGCACGAGGTGCTCGCAAGCAGACACACAAAAGAAGGTCAGATCTTTTGGCTGGCATAAGATAGAGATAGGGGTATGAAGATAATTCCCAGCTTCCCAGAGTTAGCTTAATAACACAACTCAAAAATCACCACTGAGAGAAAACAAATAGGCCATTGTATGTCTCGGGCGAAGATAAGCTCGCCGACAGCTCCTGTTCTCCAAGATCTGAGAGAATATAAGTTATAGATAACCTAAAAAAAATACTCCAGAAAACAGTTGGGGTGATTATAGAAGAGAATAGACTGAACATCTGTGAACTTGGAAATACATGTTTTATCAGGCTGGTGGTCGATTGAAGAAGATGAGATCATGAAAATGTTGAAACTTGGTCGGTGCAAACTCTTCTCTCCCAGGGTGGTGATAATTAAAGCACTCTTGTATGCTAGTAGAATTACACAGGGCCAACCCATGGCATTTTGCTGCCTGGGGCAAAGTTGCAATTGCTGCTGCCCCACTCACCTAAGTCAATATCAGAATAATCCTGGTGGTAAAAATAAGGTAACAAAGGAAGTAATTATGTATTTACTAACTTTTCATAAGGACACCCTGATTTTGCAGCCTGAGATTGTTTCCTAAAGTTGGCCCTGGAAATAAATAAGAAGTCACTGGACAGACAGCTGTTTCCATTTTTTTATGCAGAGTCACTAGTCCTCTTCAGATATAAAGTAGTAGATAATGAATATATATGTGAGAAACATGGATGGGAGGGCGACCAATATGCTGTTCAGTATATGCTTCCTGTATCTGTGGATCCCGCATTTCACCAGTACTGCCTCATGCCATTTGTTTATCCACTCATCTGGCTGTTCTTCTAGCCATTCACCATATGTTACAGACTGCCCATCATCTGGAAGCTGAAATTTATTATCTTCCAAAGACATGATTTTGGTAAGCTTTTGTGATCAAGCAATTGCACTCAGAAACAAAGTCCATGTTTAGGTGGATAAGACCAGCCACAAAACAAAGCAAACTAACTTCCAATTCTGGCAATCACACACCCTTCAGCATTTGAGGTATTTTCTAACTTAGTGATGGGTTATCTCACTAATGTATCATTTGGGCCACAAGTCTTGGGTTTATCTGGTTGCAGGATCTGAGTCTGAGTAGCTGCTTGCTATTTCAACCACCCATAACACCCTGGCACAATGTTACTTACCATCAACCATTCTGTGGCATTATGGGAAATTCATGATAAGCTGCCAGATAAAATCACGGCCAAGAGACTATGCCGACGGGTTGCTGAGTTTACTCAGAGTGGGCTTGGTGCACAGGTCTCCCTAAACGTGGGATGTATGCAATTGTTAAAATGTGTGAAAAGAGCATACTGTTACATACACAGCAGCTCTGTCACATGTAGGTAAACACATGTGGTTTAAAGACAGAGCTTAGGAAAAGTGTATTTGTTTGGGTGGAAGTCTTACAGTTTCCAACTCTGGATTGACCATCCTGGCTGGGTGGATAATTAAAAAAAAGTAACTTTTTATGTGGTGTTTTATGTGGTGTTGGAGGAGGCTCTTGAGAGTCCCCTGGACTGCAAGGAGAACAAACCTATCCATTCTAAAGAAAATCAACCCTGAGTGCTGACTGGAAGGACAGATCCTGAAGCTGAGGCTTCAGTACTTTGGCCATCTCATGAGAAGAGAGGACTCCTTGGAAAAGACCTTGATGTTAGGAAAGTGTGAAGGCAAGAGGAGAAGGGGACGACAGAGGATGAGATGGTTGGACAATGTCATCGAAGCTACCAGAATGAATTTGACACAACTTCGGGAGGCAGTGGAAGATAGGAGGGCCTGGCGTGCTCTGGTCCATGGGGTCACGAAGAGTCGGACACGACTAAACGAAACTTTCCCATGCTTTGGTTGTGGGTTTTTCGGGCTCTTTGGCCATGTTCTGAAGGTTGTTCTTCCTAATGTTTTGCCAGTCTCTGTGGCCGGCATCTTCAGAGGACAGCACTGTCCTCTGAAGATGCTGGCCACAGAGACTGGCGAAACGTTTTGAAGAACAACCTTCAGAACATGGCCAAAGAGCCCGAAAAACCCACAACAACCATTAGATCCTGGCCGCAAAAGCCTTCCGAATACATTTCCCATGCTTTGATTGAGCTTATCCTTGTGGTTGCTGTCACCCAAGGTTTCATTGTCCCTTCATAAATGGTGCAGCTAATACTGCAGAGAAATGCAACATAAAGCACTAAAAGGCAAGAAAAGGAACTTATAGGATACCAATTTTGTTTGGGGACTTAAAGCCACATTAGTATCATTCCAGAACTGTAAAATTAGCCTAGTACATCCCCTAACATGCTTGCTAGCTTAATGATCCAGCTTTCAGAAATATCAGGAAATCAAAACAACCCAAACCTTTTGTTTGCTAAACATCTTGAGAAATTACATCTTTTGATGTTTGCTGCCAGCTGAAAAAGTATTACTTTTGTTAGCCTGTTCTGAGAATGATCAATTAAGTCATTACTCTGTAATAATAATCAGTCCCATCTGAGATCACTGAAATGTGCAGAGGGAAATTGGATCAAAGGGGTCAAACTAGAAGCCCACACCAACCAGTTCTTCCCTTGCTTTGCTTGGGTATTTCAACCCTTGAATTTAGCAGAAAGCATGATTTCCTGCTACAGTACTGTGTTTCCATCTGCGTATAAAGCTTTGAAGCAATAGAACGAAAAGGCTGAGAATCCCATACATTGTGGTTGTTACACTTTTTCCTATGACCATAAGCATCTGTCTTGACTTTATGTATGCTATTTTCAACACTGAGAAGTCATATTGCAAAAATAATAAATAGCAATAAATGGCTGAAAAATAAGCAAGGGAGTTACTAGATGAGTATTTGTCCCACTGTTTGTGTAGCATTTCTCATGGTTCCTTTTGATATTTATTCTGTCAACTACATGGCATTAGTGCTGATCACAAATAGATCCAATCTTTTGGCATGAATATGTGGTATAGTTTGTCCAGCCTGCAGGCCCTGTGCTTTTTCCATAGCATTTCCAGCCACATTATTTTAATTTGCCTTTGGCTTGTTGGGACGACCTACATCAGCTGTTGTTGGGAGCATCCTGGTTACATCATTAACAGTGCACAGAGTGGCGCATGGTGTGGGAGTGAATCCTATTCCTTTTCCCCTGCTTTCTGATTGCAACGATAAAGACTACAACTGCAATGCACTTTGTAAGTTATATATTTTTTAAAAAATATTTTTTTTCTCCAAGTGTAGTGCTAAAATCAGTGCTACTGTACTAAATTGTTACATCATTTATTCAAATGTTTACCATGTCACATCAGTTCAGCACTGTCCCACCCTGTTAACCATTACAAAAAGAGAAGGGATCTGAAAACCAGCAAAAAGGTATGGATAATAGGGTGGTGATCCACGCACCTTCCCAGGATAATTAAACATTTCTCTGTGAACTGCGGCAGCAATTTAAATACCAGAGTGCAGTACTGTATATGAAAGTTTGCATTAATCTGGGCTAAACATCTGTGGGCAATCCCTAAATAAGGGGGCAACTACATTCAGAAATAATGTGAGAAATGTTCTGAGACTGGGATGTTCAGTTGGTATTATAGACTTCATGGTGTACATGTCAATGCAAAACATTTTGCAGTTTCCCCCTCTAATCCAATTTTGTTTGCTCCACTGCTGAAGCTTCTAGTTCTTTGGAATGGAATGCATTTGCATCAGGCATTGATCCGGGTGGATTTGTAGCCATTCTAGTTGAAATCATTCCATCCATTTACAGTAGCAGTGAGAAAGGCAGGAAAACTGGCTGCCGTTTGAATTCCGTTCCACAAATCTGGTTCTTGAATCTACTTGTTTTACTCTTCTCTTCCCTTCCTGTTCCATTTCTTTTTCTTCTTTTCTTTTAAAGGCTTGGGGCATTAGGACCAGGGCAGCTAGGTGACCAAAGGGGAAAAAATGGGTGAGGAATCTGCAGAGAGAGAAGTTATCAGGAACTTTTGGTAAGGTAGCTCTGCTGTAACCATGCCTCCTGCAGATGTGGATGGCCAGAAGAGAGCTATCTTAACAAGCTGAAAACAAGGCTGAGAGGCCATTTTTTCCCACTCTCAGTCAACCACACACTTCAGTCAACCACACTCCTGTGTGGTTGACTGAAGGAAATTAACCCAGGGAAACCTGACTTCTCAGGTATGACTTCAGAGTAGATGCATTTTCATTCTTCTTGCTGTGTAGTCAAACCCTAAGAAAATAAGTAAATAAATGTATGAATAACCTCTGAATTGAGTTGCTTATGCAGATCTCGGCTGTGAAATGCATTAATGAAGTAGGTATTGAAAAAGGACAGAAAGAAGGAAGGGATGTTCAGTACAGGAAAACCCCACAAATACCTTCCATTGGCCAAAATATTTTTAAAAACCCACACATTTCATTCCCATGTTTTCATCAGACCAGGGATTGGCAGCCTCTGAAGACCAGACTCCCAACCTACAAGGGGTCACATTGCTGTATCTGAAAATTAGCAGTCATTGCTGAAAATCGGTGGCCTCTGAGATTGTTATCATCACCTCCACTACCAAAATTCAGCCACAAATGAGGAGGTATTCTATGGTACAAGAGAACACAATAGAAATTGTGGATGGAAATTCAGCAAAAATAAAATGTACTTTTTTTGTATTAGAATTTGAAGGTTTCTCAAGTAACTAAGGCATTATGTCTCATAATTCATTAAAGCGAAGAGTTATTTCTAAAGGCTGTAAGTATAATGCTCTCTGGTTTTATGGGATTTTGGAGCTATAACAGTAACTAATATATATATTTTAAATTTAAGTTTCTAGGCTCCTGGGCAGACAAGCTTGTCTCTTCCATTGGCGAAGAAGGAGCAGCTACAGCGAACCTAGCTTCCTTTCTAAAGTATTCACACTCTCCCCTTTCTTTTCAATGTATGAGTGAGGATCAAACTAGTCAAAGTGTCTAGAACATTTTTAGAAGAATGTTGTGAAAGACATCTGTCCAGGTGTGTGATTTCCTCACTTCTGCATTTAGCAGAAGTGATCCTGGTAGTATCTTAGTTATGTGGTGTTGACCTCTTCCATTAGCCTGAGACTTGAGTTGCTATGGTACCCTATATCCTTTGGCACTGGTGTAAGACATTTTTGGTACCTGAGGCAGAGCAGCAAAGGGCATCCCCACACTCATCCAAATCAAGGTATGCTGTACCTCAATCCTGTACTGCTAATTTGGCTCATGAAGAAGAAAATCCAACAAATGCTTCTCCTCATCCCTGGCATTAAATGAACTATAATGGCAAATTATTTAACTGACAATTCGTTGTTCTTTCATGACACTCAAAATCTGCTGCCTGAGAAGGTCTCCTCACACTCCCTCATGGGAGGTCTGGCCTTGACCACCTTTTTAGAGGAAAGACCAGATGTCCTACAGCTTTCGATCTCCTGTTCAAATCTGAATGACTTTCAAAGAAATTCAAAGCTACTGAAAAGAAGCTGGAAAGTCAACCAGCTAATAATGCTTTTGCATAATGAAACTTCATAGTCATTTTATTTCAACGGTAGACTTAAATACTAAGTAGATCGAAAAAGCTATACAAACAATCTAACCTTATTTCCGCTCTTAGCTCTTGTTTAAGCATTTTATAGAAGCTGCAGAGTTTTGGCACTAAAAAAACTCCATTTAAAAACACACACACACACACTAGGATCCAAACCTGGGTGGTTTAGATTTCTGTGTGCTCCCCGTGCCTCGCAGCAACATCTGCTAGCAGTTAATTTGCAAAATGGGAGAATGTCACCGCAAAAAAGTAGACTTTATTTTAAAATAAACACTAGAAAAATATTACTCCGGCAAAAATATATGTGCATCAGAAAGTAGAGGTGGGTGGTAACAGCCCACAAACCGGATGGCCTTTATAACAGTTCAAAGGAGTCAGCGTCTCATAGCAGACCACCGTTCTGCCCCCATAAAAGACGGCTGCAGTCAGCAAGCTCTGAACCAGGGCTTCTTCTCCCCTCACGTGTATTAGCTTTCTTTTAAGAAATATTCGGATCACCTGCTTGTTTTAATGGGCAGCCATAGCAAAGAAAAACATACCACAAAGTCAATTTTTCCCTGAAGTGCTTGTCAGCAGGATAAGGTTGGTTTTTTCCTTTACTGATGGCCAGAGAAGCCTGGCCCAAACAACATGCCAGGAATGAAGAGCGTGAAAGAAGCATTCGAAAAACAAGACTTACAGCCTACAGAAGAATGGCTCTATTAGCCAGCAGAAGTGATATGGTAGATAAAATGATGAATGGGTGTCTGAAAATCCCATCCTCTGTTATTTCATGAGTCATACCTAGAGATGGGGCTATCTGCATACGAATACGAATATCCCCCCACAGGTGCAGATAACGAAGGTCCGTCCCCCTGGGGCCAGACCGACCACTCACATGTCTGCTGCTGCCGTGGGCTCCGCGCCCCCTTCCTGTCGCTCTGGAGCTCGCAACGGGTTGGCCATTCTTCAACCTGGCAGAGAGACTCATCATCCCGCCTTCTGCCAGGAGTGGCTAATCCACCGCGAGCTCCAGAGCCATAGGAAGGGAGCGAGGAGCCTGCGCCAGCAGTGGAGTGGTGAGTGGTCAGTCTGGCCCCGGGGGGGGGTTGGACCCTTATTATCTGCCCCTGTGGGGGGGATATCCATATATGAATACGAATACTCCCATCTCTAGTCATAGCAGTTGCCTTTTTCTCTGTGTCTGAATGCATTTACCCTAGCAAGGTGCATTTCAAACCATACAGACAGTACCACACAATAAGGAGCATCCACTGATATCTGCTCTGGGCCCTAATTTTGTTTTTCTCCCAGCACACCGATTGGTGTAGATTGCCTGAATCTCCAGGCCTCCATTTTAATTTTATATGTTGCCACTACAAGAGGCTGCAGCACTCCCATTCCCCAAATCTGGCTAACCTAATATTTTACAATTTTTAAAATCACTCAATATATTTTAATCAGTTTTATAGGTTAATGGTTTTTTAAATGTATAGCATAGTGTTTTTAATTCTATTCTTTTTAATACTATGAGCTGCCTTGAGTCCTCTGTTTGGGAGAAAGGCAGCCTATACTGTAAACAAACAAACAAACAAACAAACAAACAAACAAACAAACAAACAAACAATCTGCATATAATTTGATTATTACACAAATTGGCACATTATGCAAACTAACCTTATTTTTTTCACATTTTACATGTTATGCAAATCAAGCACATGAATAACTGTCTTGTTTTTCTACCACTGTGCTAACAGACTTAGCATCATTGATGAAGTAAGCATTGATCCAGTGCCGTGGGTGAGCAGTGTAGCAATATTTAGAGTGTTCTCAACTTTTTAAAAACATCAATGCAACTGCAGCTAAACATGATTCAAATACCAGTTCTTTTACCTGATGACAAAACACTACATTTCTATGAGGATATTTTTATTGGCTCACTATTGATGATGATATAAAGCACTACAGATACAGGAAAATGCCATAAGAAGTTGGTTTGCAGCAAAAATGCAGAGGAAAGTAAGGGCAAAACACAGGAAATGCATAGGAAAAAATATTTAATTGGAGACATAGATTAAATATTTGTTATAACTAGAACATGCTCTAGTTTATATTTCTGTCTCCTGGCCACTATCCTATTGCATAGCTATGCCAGTGCAGGGGGAATTGTGTCATCAACAGTGGCAGATTGCTGCTAGTTAGAGAGTTTGTGATTTGACTTCATGTCACGCACAACTTGTGTGCCATGAAATGAAGTAGCACACAGCATTTTTGTCAGCTCTACAGTAATTTTTTCTATGTAATATTGTTTGAGCATTATATTTCAGGGTGCAGGGGGAAAATGTAAATGGTAGATTACATCCATCCAGTGCTGATCAGAGCACTGCTGTTGCCACTGGTAACCGTAAAGCCCACTGGGGCCCACCAACATAGGAAGGACTAAATCAAATGACACTATATCACTATTGATTGGTTTAAAAATGGCTTATAAGCCTTGAAATTTCTGAAGTGGGCTAAAATTCAAGGCTTATGCCAAAACAACAACAACATTTGTGAGTGAAGAATGGTTTATAGATTATTTTAAAACCATGGGTTAAGAGATTGGGATTGCTCTTCAGGTGCTATCTTGTGCTTGTCCAAATGTCTGAACCTGACTACCAGAGGACTAAGTGACAATGATTGTGGCTAGTGTGCAGAGATGGAGAAAATTACTTTGGGGGTCTAAATCCAATTGCTAGTCCTGACTAGAGTAGATGAGTTGCATCAGTGGGAAACTGATAAATCAAAACCTCTGTAAGTTTGCTTGATTTAGTGGGTTCAGGCTAGTTCAGGCCGATACTAGATTTATACCTAGGACTACCACACTCAGAATACCAATTGCCAGAAAAACACATCAACCATTATGCAGGCTGGAGCATTCTGGGAGATGAAATTTTAAAAAAAGGTAAGGTAAGATAAGGTGAAGTCCCCAATTTTTGTTTCCGTTGCAAGATTCTTCCAAGTCTATATGATGACCAGATGGTCATAAATATAAGATAAAATTCACAGTGTCCTTCATGCTATGGGACTGGATAAGGACTGGATAAGAATGTCCTGTTGTACTAGCAGCATGTCATCTGGAAGATCAACACATACCCTTGTCTACAGGGAGCAGCTTGCTGTTTGAAAGACCATATGAGAACAGTCAAGTATATTTAAAGGGTGTTCCAGTTCCAATTTAAAGACAAAGGAACCTGAACAAGAATTTAGAGTTGGTCACCTGGCCATAGGCTTCACCACTATAGTGAGATAATATTTCTATTAAATGGTAGTCATTCTTTCTACATGTGCAGCCATCTGCACATATAAAGCAGCATGTGTACATTTTATACAAATCTGTTTCCTCTTTAGATGATGCACAGACCTGCTCCAAGATACTTGGCTGCCTGAGGCAAAGGAAGATGCTTCTCTCTCAATCCCACATGAAAAAGTTGACTGAAATGTCAGCTTCAACACTGACAGCAGGATCAGGTCCTCCCACAGTACCTAAAGGCAGCTGGCTACTTTAGAGAGTTCAGGACAGCTTGCATAGAGAGGAATAACCATGGGTTTCAGGAGGAATGTCTTTCTCCCCAAGTCCTTTCCAGCTGAGACAGTTTCCTCCCTCCTTCTCATGGGCCAGGACTGGTGATACATGTTGCCAGCCTAGTAATACACACTGTTTAGGAACAGAATTGTCCTGAATGAGGAAATACAGTACTTATATCAAGTTCTCAGTGAATCAAACAGTTGGGTTAAGAGCAAGCAGAGACCCATGTGTCTTCTATAGCAAAGGTATGATAATGCTTCCCAGGTTTTCTGCGGTTTATGTTTTTGATGGATATCAAGGGTTCTTGTCCTATCTATGCCAGCACCTTGAAGAATCCTATTCTGTAGTTTATAAAGCTAATCCAATCCAGTTTCTTCCTTTTGCAGAAGGAAAACTAAATGAGAGAGAGAGAGGGAAAGAAAGAGAGAGAGAGAGAGAGAAAGAGAAAATTGACGTATGAGACCACCCATTGAGTATTGCTCTCAGTGCCACATTTTAAGTTATTTGACCACAACAATCTCTATTTAGTGTTTTAAAATATGGTATAATATCTTGTATAACTTCATTGTTGACACTTTATCATGGCAGCCAAATGGAACAATCTGGGGTTTAAAACAAATGCAAGGAGGAACTAGTAAAAATTTAAGGTAGCATACTTGTGCGATTCTGATGAGGATTTGGCAGAAGCAGGAGAGATGTAGATCTTTGTTAAAAAACAGTTGGATTTTTGCCACTGGCCCCAGTGGAGCCAGAATTATGCGCCAAGAATACAAAGTCTGTTTCCAGATTCTCAGTCGCAAGGTTTCAGATTGGTCTTCTAGTGTAAGTCAAGCAGGACCCAAAGATGTCAGTGGATGGAGATCTCTTTTACAAATGCTTGCTCAGCTTGGTTAATATCAGTGCCATAATCCTTTTGGCCTAGTTTTTAAGGAAAGGAATGAATATGCCTCATTGCTGGATAATAGCATAATGGGGAAAAATGCCATAATACAAAATGGAAAAAAAAAACGTAGAAAAGATTTTGGTTGGAATCTATAAGGAAATAGGAAGAGCTACGCCGGGCCGGGCCAAACATCTAGTCCCACAGTGTGGTTCTGAGAGGGACCCACCAGATGCTTCCAGGAAGCTTACAAGTAGTGGCAAAACTCTCTGAG
This sequence comes from Pogona vitticeps, assembly GCF_051106095.1. Classification (NCBI taxonomy): domain Eukaryota; kingdom Metazoa; phylum Chordata; class Lepidosauria; order Squamata; family Agamidae; genus Pogona; species Pogona vitticeps. Next base: position 27,174,446 of record NC_135783.1, on the reverse strand, counting down.
ACATTTTGATGAGGCAAAGTACAGAATGGTCACTTTCTGTCCTTCACAGAGGTGTCTGCTGAACTGGAGATTGACCTTTATCAATACCTCCAGTAGAATCGAGTCTTATTTATACCTGAAAGTGTGCGTGTTTTTGTGAATGGCAAGGGGGTCTCAAGCCAAATAGGACTGCCCCGATGCTCACCAACATCTGCCTCCTGAGGCAGTTGACTCACCTGGATTCATGCTAGAGCTGGTCCTGCCACAAGCTGTGGTCCCTGTTCTTTTTAATCCAATACCAGCTTGGTGCAGTGCTAAGCACAGAGGGTGCGTTTGAAAATCATCGTAATAAAGGTGCTTTCATGGGGCCCTGTATGTGAAAGATTTCACTATCAGTTTTATTCAGGATTTTCTAATGAGTCTTTTCCCTGAAACTTATTGATAGAAATACATTATGTACATACAGGTGGAAAAAGCTTGGAAAGATTAGTTGATTTTACTTGGAGTACTATTTCTTGGCAGGAAAGCATATTAAATCAAGTGCAGACATATATTGAAACGCAAATACAAATGTACAAGTTCCTGTCATCTCCTACCGGATCTTTTTAATGGCAGATTTCAGGGAGGGAATCTGGGACCCTCTGCATATAAACAATGCCATAGAGCTATGTTCTCCCCTATCAATAATATTTCTTTTTAAAATTAACTCAGTTTATTTGGTTTCAAACAGCATTAATAATACATATATAAAAGAGGAAAAGGGAAAAATATAAAACAAAAACCAAAGACTAAAAAGAAAAGAAAAAGAAAAAGAAAATAAAAATAAAATACTTGAGGTACAGAATTAACCAGACACTATATTTGCTATTATTACATTCTTTTTTCTTTTCTTCTTTATCGATCTGTTTATCATCAGTATATATATCATTACCCATATATATCAGCTTTCTTTATCTCTCTTATGAGTCATTTTACATATTCTATATTTTATGTATTTGCCTGGAGCCACACATAAAATAACTCCCATTTCTCATTTTGTGTCTGTTTTGTGTTTTGTTCTAATACATCTGAGAATTTATCTATTTCTACTACGTTCATTATTTTCCCATCATTTCTTCTTTTGTTGGAATCTCAAAGTTTTTCCAATATTTGGCATAGAGAATTCTGGCTCCTGTTAGTATGATAATTACTCAATAGCTATTTAATTTATCTATAACATTTAGCATAATATTAAGTAAAACTAATTCTGGTTTAAGTGGAATTTCATATTTCATTATTTCTTGTAATATGATCTTTCCCATTTTTCCAGTATGCTTGTGCTTTTTTACACGTCCACCACATATATTAAAATGAGTCTTCATTGATCTTACATTTCCAATACCTATTTGGTAAATTCTTGTTCATTTTTGCTAATACCTGTACTGTATAGTTGCACTTACATAGCATCTATAGAACATTTTATAAATATTTTCTTCAAAGTTAATTGATTTAGTAAGTTTTATATTACATTTCCATATTGATCCCCATTGTTCCATAGTGATATTATGCCCTATATTTTGAGCCCACTTTATTATACAGTCTTTACTGTCTCCTCTTGTGTTTCATATGCTAAAAAGTTGTATATAGTTTTAATGTTTTTCTTTAATTTCTAAAAGTATTCTTTCAAAAGGTGTTGAATCAGGATAAAATCCCTCTTTCTTGTCTTTTACAAATTTTGAGTTGAGTTGACAATGTGTCCACCTGTCCATCTCTATGCCTTGTGTTGTACGTTCTTCTTTTGTCTTTAATGGTCCATCTTTCTTTATTCAACTTTTAAATCTTACTAATTTATATCTTACTATCTTACTATCAATAATATTTCTGAGGCTCCAGTTACAATGCAATACAATACAATGCAATCTGTAGCCTGTATAATTAAATTGTAAACCGCCCGGAGAGTGCTTGTAGCGCTATGGGGCAGTATATATAAAAAACCCACAACACACACAATACAATTTCTTTTGCACTATTATACTTGATATTCTCTTCCTTTTACCAGAGTAATGTAGTTATTTACAGCAATGTACTTATTTTACTTGGGGAAGAAAAAAGATTCCTTTAAAAACATATTTTTGTCTTGCCTTTAGAATTTAAGATACCATTTTGTCATGGGTGATTAATAAATACCCAGTATTGGCTGGTCTTTAGAAGGGGGGGAATCACTAGATGGCACTGTCGCTACACTGACATGCTGTTCACATGCCTGGTTAGAGTTGGAAAGGTCCAGACAGGTGTGCACAGGGAAAGGCCCTCCTTCAGGTATTGTCTCCAGACTGTTTAGATCAGTAGTTCCCAACTTTGGTTCCTCAGATGTTCTTGGACTACAACTCCCAGAAATCCTGGCCAGCACAGATAGTGGGGAAGGATTCTGGGGATTTTACTCCAAGAACATCTGGGGACCAAAGGCTGGGAACCATTGCATTTTGTATTGAGAATTTGTTAGTGTTTTAGCAGCGGAAATCACGGTTTTAGCAGAGTACCGGTAATTTGCAGTCCAGGCAGTCCAGAAATAATGTACGCACAGTCCAGCAGCATTTCCTTCAGCAACGTGTATTTACAGCATTCTGGCAGCATAACGTGTAGAAGTGATCTTCAAGCAGGAAGATACAACTGACTGTACAATTCACACTTATATACACATACAGAACCAATCAGATTACTTGTTGCATCATCCCTGAGTTGCATCAGCACTGCTGAGTCATCCTGACTCAGTTTTAACACACCTGATCATTATGGCTTCTCATTAATACACTCCATTCTGCTCAGGCCTGTAATTTTCCTTGACAGAATTGAAATGAATTCATTTAGAATGAATGCAGTCATTTAGAACCAATGTCATTTGGGGATTATTTATAGTAGCCAATTACAATTTAATGATCTTCCTATGAGATACTGGAATTTGCACGTTGGTTGGGGACTTAGAATTCTTTGCTGTAGTTCAGGGAAGTGCACAAGCAGAGAATTCTATGTCCCTCACCAAACTAAAAATCCCAGCATCCCACAATTGTCTTTCTTTATTCATATCAGAGTCCTTCACGATTTTAAATTATGGATGTATATGAACTATAGGTAAAATTGAAACACATTAAAATATTAAGATACAGTAATTAGACTATTTTTAACTAGAAGCAGGCTACTTTAATAATATTATCTGGGCCATTTGCTAGATCTTCTATTGTACATGTGGTGGGGCATAAACTGCATGCACATAAATGCTGTATTGATTTACTTTCTCCATAGTCACAGAAAATTTGTCCAAGTAGTCCCATCTTAGGGTTATTTTCTGATCTTCCTACTTCACTTCGAAATTAAGAGACTTCCAGATAGTCCAGCTGTCCTGGTGGGGGGACATAGAAGGAGCTTCCCCAATGAGTGGAAAATCAGTGTGAGTACACTTGGGTGTCCCCTGGGCAAAAGCATGCAGCTGGCCAATCCTTCACTTCCAAAAGCATTGCATTCAATAGGACGGAGTTATGGCAGCCAAAATGGAATTGAACTGCTATAACAGTGAAGTGTAGATAGCACCAGAAAGGTATTAACAGTAACAATATAGTATAAATACATACAGTAAAGTGTTTCTGTCAGCAGTCCAGCTGCTGCATATTGCAATTGCTGCAGCCTTTGTATTGTCTTCAAGGATAGCCCTATATACAGTGCATTGCAGTAGTCTAACTGGGATGCAATGATTTATGTGGCCAGACTATCCCTTAAGGAACTGGCCATTTAAAGATTGGCAAATGGCCATCTTGCCTCTATTTAAATACTTTTAAAGAGGGTGCACTCACGACTACCATTCCGTTAACACCTCTTATCATTGCAAAATTTCTGAATTGTGCAAAAAAAGGATAAAAAAGGAAAGACCACTTTTCAAAGCCAGCCTTTTATATATATTTATATACAGAATCGCTTTTGAACTGGATTAATGAAGGCTCAGCTCATTTGTTGGTTATTATCTGCTGAACTGATACAAAATCATTTTTCTTTGGTATTTTATGCTACTGAAACAACAGAGTTTTGGTTTATATTCTGCCACCACAATAAGTCTTTGATCCACATCTTAGTAAAACAACATTCATGTTCTCAGTAATACAGCATTGGTAATTTGAGTTTTCTTTTGGAAATTATATTTCATGTGGGGCCGGGGGAGAGAGTATATGGGTCTTTGGGAGAATAGAAAGACTATTTGTGAAAGAAAAGGGTATTTGTTTCTTTAAAAGTTAGACGTAGAGTATACCTCAATCCAGCATGTTAATGTATGATCAAAACCTAATGCTGACAGTTTAAAACACCTGCAATTGACCTCAGGTTGGCCTTTCCTCCCCCTTGACTTATTTAATCATCTGCCTTGTCTCCAGAACTGACTGTAGAAATGAAAATTTGAAGGTTTCACTGAAAAGCTCCTATCATTAGCTACTAAGACTCCTGCATGACAGTCTGCCCATCATGTAATATGCACATGGATGACAGCCACTTACCTTTTCTATATCATGTCAGAAACTTCAAATTGCCCATAAACGAGGAAGAAAGTCATTATTTAATCAATCAAAATTGTGTCAATTACCTGAAATTTGTCTCCAGTATAAACAAATGGAATGTCTTTTCACAGGGCACTCTGAGAAAACACGGCTAAATTACTTGCAGATCGAGCTGTCCAAAACAACATAGGAAGTGAACCAGCAGGACGATACATTAAAAATAATTGCAGAGATTATGCTGAATCACTCCTTTGTGCAATGTGCACACACCTTTCTTTCTATAAAGAAAGAAAAATCATGGTACCACTTCTTAAGGCAGTGACTGTTGAGTGAATGAGTCCATACTGAGTGGGAATGTGTGTTTAGTTATTACTAGTTATCTATTTATTGTTTACACTCTGTCCTGCTTTTCCTCCAGTTAGCTCAAGATAGTATCCATGACTATCTTCTTCCAACTTTATTCTGAAAACTGCCTGGTGATATAGTTCCAGAGCTTGGAAGTTTCATGTTCGAAGTAACATAGATATGTGTAGCTAGTTACCTTTTGGTAGTAAGTGTGTATAAAGTTGCATTTCAAAAGTAATGTAATCATGATATTTATAATGTGTCATCAATTCAATTCTGACTTATAGTGACTTTTTTCAGGGTTTTCCAGGTAAAGAATACTCAGAAGTAGTTTACCATTCCTTTCTTCTGAGGGCATCTTGGGACTGTGCTGCTTGTCCAAGGCTACACAGGCTGGTTCTACTTGCAGTGGCGAATCAAATTTCCAGCTTCTTGCTCTGCAGGCAGATATCTAATCCATCGAGCTATCCAGACACATAAGTAGTGTAATAATTACTTTATTGGCATAATGAGTAACATTTCTTGGTTATTTTTGAAAGTTACTTTTAAAGGCATTTCAAATAAATATCTTCAAAAGTAAATGACATGAATTTTCCGAGATAAGATTTTACTATCAATGTAATTTTCTTTAAAAAAAAGAGGCAGTATCTTTTTGAGGAGCTCTGCCACTGTAACAGGAGTGACATTCCTGGCAGTGGCAGACTACCAGTAATTAATCAGTTCTTTTTTTAAATTTCCAGATGTGTGTGACTTAATGTCATTGCTCCCAGGGCATCCTGCTTGGACCATGGATTATCTTTGGATATTTGTGAAAAGTAATAGTAGTAGCTAGGATTATAATAGTAAAGCAAGAAATGGAACGTATAAACATTGTCATGCTTGGTGTCAGTGAACTAAAGCAGACTGGAATGGGATATTTTCAGTTAAATAACTACCAACTGTTCTTCTCTTCATGAGAATGTGGAATATGATAAGATGACTAGAGAATTCATTGCCAATTTATGAACAGCAGCCAGATTAATAATAGCTAGGAACTGGAAATCAAAGTCTGAATTTCGAATGGAAGAATAGCATAATGGAGTACAGAACATTGCTATAAATGATAAGTTAACTTGTAACTTAAAGGTTAAAAAAGGAGAGATGGAAAGGAATAATTTCTATGATATATGGGGCAGATTTCTTGAATATGTGCTAACAATAGGAAAAGGGAAAGCTCCAAATCAAGAATCAATGCAGTTCTGGAGAAGAGGACAATAAAGGAAGAAGAATAAAGAAAGAAGAGGATTACTGCAAGAGGTCCTGGCTATGGGGAACACAGTCGATTTGTATTTTGGTTTATGTATTTTATGTATATGTTTATGTTGTAGTTTAAGAAAAATAAAAATAGAATTAAAACATATAATAAAAAAAGGAAATGGGGTGGCTCTTACACTGAGACAAGATGTAGCACAGGCAGTTTGGGGCTATAATGCAAGGTCTGACTGAATAATATCAATCAGACTCCATAGAAAACGTATCAACATAACCATAGTTCAACTCTATGCTCCAACTACAATACTGAAGAAGATAAAACTGAAAGCTTTTATGGAAATGTTGAAAAGAAAATTGATCACTCACCAAAACAAGACATGTTTCTAAACAGAGGTGACTAGAACCGATAAGTAGGGAACAAAGCAGAACCAACTGTTGTTGTAAAATTTGGACAGAAATGAAGCAGGAGAATGACTCACAGAGTTCTGTAAAGCCAGCAATCTGTTTATTGTAAATGCATGTTTCAAACCAGATGACTGTACACATGGATATCACCAGATAGTCAATATAGAAACCAAATAGGCCATATAATTGGAAACAGGAGATGGAACAGCTGCATCCTTTCTATCAAAACAAGACCAGAAGCAAACTGTGGTATTGATAATGAACTGTTGATATCTAACATTAGAGTAAAGCTAAAAAAGAACACTAAAAGAATTCTAGTGCCAAAATATAATTTTAACAACATTCCTAATGAACTTAAAGTCCACATAAGGAACAGATTTGCACTACTAGACTTAATTGACCATGAGCCAGAACTGTGGATTGAAACCAGGGATATTATTAGGGAAAAATACCAAAAGTCGATTCCTGTAGTAAAAAGAAAAAGAAAAAAACTAGATGGAGGATGGAAGAAACACTTAAAAATGTAAAGGACAGGTGAGAAGCAAAAGTAAAAAAGGTGACAGAAATAGGGTTAAAATCCTGAATGGAGTTTTTCAGTGTCTTTTCCATAGAGGCAAAGAGAGCTACTACAACAACCATGCATAGAAATAGAGGAAAATAACAAGGGGGGAAAAACCAAGATATCTCTTCCAGAAGATCCAAGAAATCAAAGGGAAACTTAAACTTAGTTTAGGAATGATGAATGGGGAAGCACACTATCGGACCAGAAGAAAATAAAGAGAAGGTGGAAACAGAAAAATTGCACCACAGAATTTTTAGAAGATCAGGCTATGCTTTATAGACTACAGCAAAGTCTTTTACTGTGTGGATCATGAGAAATTATGGGTTATTCTGAAAGAAATTGGTGTGCTTCAGCACTTGATAGTCCTGATGCACAACCTGTTTTATGGACAAGAAGCTACAATTAAGACAGAATACTGGGGGGGGGGGAGAATGGTTTCCTATAGAAAGCGGTGTCAGACAAAGCTGCATTTTATTCCCTTATCTGTTCAACCTAAACACAGAATATTTAATACAGAAAGTTGAAGGAGATTCAGATGGAGTGAAAACTGGTCAAAGAAACTTCAATAATTTAAGGTATGCAGATGACACCATCTTACTGGCAGAAAGCTGCAATGACTTAAAATGGCTTTTAGTGAAAGTGAAAGAAGAAAGTACCAAAGCAAGTAACAACCATATTAGTGAAAAGTACAGGGAAAGTGGGAAAGTGTGAAGGCAAGAGGAGAAAGGGACGACAGAGGACGAGATGGCTGGACAGTGTCATCGAAGCCACCAGAATGAATTTGACCCAACTCCAGGAGGCAGTGGAAGACAGGAGGGCCTGGCGTGCTCTGGTCCATGGGGTCATGAAGAGTCGGACACAACTTAACGACTAAACAACAACAACAACAACTGGGACTAAGACCGGTACAAGGACTACCTCCTCCTCCATTATTCTGTTGTAGAGGTTTTTTCTTGGCCTTTACACTGCTATCTGATTTCCAAAGGAAATTTACCCATCAGATGGGACTACTTCTGTTGCAGCATGTCTGTTTTCTTCCCTGGAACCAGGTGATTTAATAAACAAAAGCTCAAGCATCAAAGATTTTTCTTACCCTCTTTAGTTGAGGGAATCTAGTTTCCATGCAGAGCAGATAAAGGTACTGAAAGAAGCTGTGATTTATCTAAGACTGATTGTTTTATCCCATAAAGTCAGAGCCAATTTATCCCAATCCGCTTTTCAAGGCAAGTGAGATTTTTAAGGATGGCTTTACCAGTTCTGCCCCCTTCTGCCCAGTGAGTTTCCATGCCTGAAGTGGGATTTGAACTAGGCTGTCTGAGGGCTAGTCCATTCCTCTATCCACTGCAATACATAAAACCTGTTTCACATATAAAAAAAGAGATACAACAGGTACAAAGGCAGAATAACAACACAGGGCTACTTCCATAGCTTAACTAAAAAAAACAGTGCAGATATCTTTTGAGTATCTGACACAGAACTAAAATAGACATGTTACATTCCTTGATGCAACCAGCTCAGTAAGGTCCATGACTATGAGGCATTTCCTGGTTCCTTTCAGTTTGCCATCATGGTTCCATCTGGGATCCTGCAGCTGTTTGCAGCTTCACTCACTCCAGAGGCAGAACAAAGACCTGGGCTGTTAGCTTAAAGATGCTAGAAAAAAATTATTTTATTTATTTATTTATTCAATTTTTACCCCGCCCCTTTAGACAGCGTCTACTCGGGACGGCTTACATAGGTTAAAACACATCAAAATAACATATATAAAAATACAATTCTTACAATTAATTCTAAACAACACATTTCCAAGATCGCAAGACTCAAGAAGAGGGGGGCGGGAATCACTTAATTGACTGGAGGGAAGACCTGTTTGAATAACCAAGTTTTTAACTGGCTTTTGAAAATGCCCAGTGAGGGTGCCAGCCGAATTTCAGTAGGGAGAGTGTTCCACAGCCGAGGGGCCACCGCCGAGAAGGCCCAGTTTCTTGTTTTTTCCTTCCGGGCCTCCCTCGGTTTCATGCCCCACAGCCGTCCCTGCTGCCTGTGTCAGGTGATTCGGGTAGATCTGAGTGGGAGAAGACGATCTGCCAAGGCCCTCCTCTCCATGGCAAAAAAGAGAAAAAAGAGAACTAAGTAAGAGAAAAGGAAAAAAAATGCACTAAGATAATGCAATAATACAATAAAACAATAATAACAAATTAACATATGATATCTAACAGTAAACATTAATGTCTAAAAATAAACACAAAAGTAAAGATATAATAAATTAAATTAAATTAAGCTAGATTACCCCTCATGAAAATAAAAATAGAGTGAAATAAAATAAAATTAAAATAAACAAATAGAAATTAAATACGAAAATTTCTCCCCCCCACTCACAGTCCTGTTTCGTTGTGTTATGTCTGAAGATCACTATCTGTCCAGATGTAATTGGTGCGACCGTGAGGACAGTTTTTAAAATAGAGGCAAGCTTCAACATTTAGGGAGGAAAGCAGCAGTAGTAGGAAAGTTCCTGATGAAAGTGGCGCTACGGCTGCTATTTTCCGTAGCATACACAAGTTTGGAAAGACCTCCCTGGTCACAGCAGGAGACAGGGCAGGAGGAACAGGTTCCAATGAGGCTTGCAGCATGGCGGGGGGGGGGCAGCCTGCAGGACCCCACAACAGACCCCCATGGCAAGCTTCTCGATGCCAAACTCCCTGTCGAAGGCTCCAGATTACTACAGGAGTCTGCAAGGTCTCTCCAAACCTTGCAGACTCCTGCAAAGAGCACAGAGTGCTGTCCTCTGAAGATGCCGGCCACAGAGACTGGCGAAATGTTAGGAAGAACAACCTTCAGAACACGGCCAAAGAGCCCAAAAAACCCACAACAACCATTCTCTCCAAACCACCAGTCTCTTCTACATCCTCCCAAGCTTCTGGGATCCACGTCTTTGCCTAATATGTATAAGTCATGATCTTTATCAGCATTATCATCAAAAGCAGCAGCAGTGACATCACTAACTGGCTTAGTGAGCATCTAAGGCTATCCTGGGAAGAAAACAGCCTGCACCTTAAGGACAAAATGACATGTAGTTTGTGATGCTATGTAATGGGCAGGTTGAGTCCTCTGGCCTGCCATTATGACAGCTGAATTCTCCCTACATCCTCTTTATGACTGAAGGAAAACTGGTCAAGGTGTATGAGATGACCTTTCCTATGGCATACCCACAGATGTGGAATTTGCTTCTACAAATGGCCCAACTGAATTGCACTCTGGCTCATTTCCACTATTTTGTTAACAAATTTTCTCTTAAATTGGCTGCTCAGAAATTTGTAATGAGAATTGTATTCAGTGGATGCTTCTGTTAAGATTCTGGTTGCTATCCAATCACATCCATTAGTGAACAGAATGGCATCTGTCAGCTACATGGGTTTCCCCTTGCCCTTCAACCCTTTGTGCCACCCCCAACTTGCTCCCAAACCACTGATTCAGTAGTTCAGTGTGGTTCGTTTCCTGACCAAACAGCTGATCAGTGGCATTCTGCCCCTGTCACTAGGCACCCATTCAGTAGCAGTGCCTCACCCAACCTTCTCTGGGCACTGCTGCCAAGTGGGTGCCTGCTGGAGGAGGTGGGATGCCAAACTGTTTGGCAAGGAAATGAACTGCACTGCACCATCAAATCAGTGGTTCAAGCCCATCTCTAATAGCAACTGTATTATCAATTTCTGAGTGCAATTCTATTTTTGAGGCTCATAGAACAACTGAGTCGGAAGGGGCCTATAAGGCCATGGAGTCTAATCCCCTGCTCAATGCAGGAATCCATGTCAAACAGATCTGACAGATAATGGTCCAATTTTCTCTTGGATGCCTCCAGGGTTAGAGCAATCCTTGCCTCCTGTGGTAAAGACTTAGAACGTTAATAGAATTTGTTAAGGAAACACAGCTTCTGGGATTGCTGTCTGAAATTAGAACTTGTCATGATGAAATTTGCTTAGAAGAAAATCTGTTCACTTAATTCTTATTAGAAAAATTGTCTTTTTTAGACTGCACATGCAAAGAGTTCATAAATGTAGCACTACATAACAAGGATAATCCTTGCTTTCTCCAGCTGAATGTAATATCATCAATGGCTACTGGACACGCTGGCAATGTACTGTATTGCCTCCCATATTGGAGGTTACATGCCTTTCAATACCAGTTGCTGAGAAGGCTGAGTCTATTCTTATGTTTATATCGTGCTTGTGGGGTTCCCATTGGAGCATCTAGTTGGCTAGCAACGCAAGAGAATGCTGGTCTAATGGGTTTTTAATATGAGCGATAATGTCTCTTCTTATGCTGTTACTGTGGATGGAATTGGAGATGCTTGTGGAATTTCAACCTTGTGAATTCTGATGTAAATAGTCTTCCTCTGCACATTTGAGAGTAAGGTGTATATTGAAATGTTAACAATCTTCTAGATTTTAGATGTCTTCAAATTCTACAATACTCTGATTGGCCCAGAAGATGTCTCCATAAATGTTTAACATGTATTTTAAGATAAAACACATTGGAAGCATAACAGAAAGACATTTATAAATGTATTTTTGTGAGAGTCATGGTCAGAAATACGTATTATTATACAGTATCTGTTTCCAGATATGTTCACATTATTTATCTAAATTTATATATACAGATTTTCCTACAGAATGTTCCCAGGCTCTGGAATGAACATACATGAAATTGACATAGGTTTAAAACAGACTAATCTATCCCTGGACAGAACAAAAAGTGACAATACGAGGTATAATTCAAGGCATGTTTGATAGTTTCTGTTGTTGTTGTTTCAACTTATAAACCACCCCATAATACTAAAGCACTCTCTGGATATTTTTCAGCATAAATATGCAAACAACACTTTATATCATTTTTTTAAAAGGGGTCTCTGACAAATACAGCACTCATTTCACAATTATTAAATGCACTTTAAAAAAACAATAGAACTATTTTCTCCTTGCTTTGCATTTAGACCCCCCTCTGTGTACAGATTTAGACTTAAGAACACACACACACACACACACACACACACACACACACACACACACACACACACACACACACACACACACACACACACACACACACACACACACACACACACACACACACACACACACACACACACACACACAAAGAGAGAGAGAGAGAGAGAGAGAGAGAGAGAGAGAGAGATTTTGGCCTGCCTTGATAGACTGTAAACAGAGCTGGGATTACAGCTAGCTGAAATCTTGGTGAAAAAATATGATAAATTTCAGTTAAGGATTCAGTGAGGAATTGCTCAGGAAAGCAAACTTTAGTTGTGGACAATTTCTCAGGGAAGAATTCCAGTACATCAAAGCCTTTCACTTAGTGCTTAGATTGGTTTGAATTTCATCTCAGAGTGAAAAATTGATCAGTGGAGATGTAGGAGGGAGATTCAGCAGAGATCAAGGCTGGGTTGAGCCAATGTAATGAATGAATCCTGGGAAAAGCTACACTAATCCATCACAGAGAAGTCTATTTGTAGAAGTACTGCCCCTAATATTTTCAGTGGTTTGGGAATCTTTCTCAATGGGAACTGTTTACCAAACTTCAACAAATATATATATTTAAAAGTCAGAAAGAACCATCTGCTTGTCTAGCTGTAGCCTTTCTTCCCTCTCAGTGCTGCTGTCCTAGAGGAAAAAAGTGAAATGAAACAGTAGATTTGTTGGTCAAGGGGCTGAACAGAATTGTTGACAAGTTCCTTTCTCTGTGGGCAACACACCTCTGTGCCTGGGTCTCTCACCCAAAAGGCCCTCTCGTTTGGTTGAAACCTTTTCTCCAACATTTAAGATTTCTGTTGAACAGAGAGATGCTTAGATGAGTGTGGAGGTTCAATCTTTTCAGTACTATTCCTCCATTTTTAGTGGTACAGAACGAGGTGGACTGGACACCTTTAATTTTTCTGAAGTGTAGATTGGCTCCTAGAAAGGCCCTCCGTTCACTCTTAGAACTTTGGGAATGGAAGGAAAGAGCACACGATTCGCCCTTCCTTTACTGGGTCCTGCTTTTTCAATGGCAATCTCTCTTCATGTTTGGAAACACAAATGGACTGTGAAATGAATGGAAAGGTGGCAAGCGAGATGAATATCCTCACCAACAGCAAAGGGAGGGGACAATGGAATTTCTGTTTCTGCTTTTAGAGGAACACCTGCAAATTTAATGAATCTCTCCTCTCTCCCTGTCCCCCCTCCCATTTCTTTCAAGATCTAGGAATGAGAAACGTGCAAATCTGCCTGGTGAAAAGTTCACAAGGGAGGGTGTTGTTGGCAGCTGTAGGGAATGTTAATGCATTCTTCCTTCTCTCACGGGGAAGTAAGGAGGAGGTCTGCCAAACCTATGATGGATCCTTTAGATCTCTTTGCACAGCAGAGTTTTCCCAATTTAAGCTCACCGACCCTCGAGGCCTCATGTCAAAGTCAACCTATTTCTGCATGCAAAGGACTGGACAGGTCTCCCTCTGAGCCTGTCACCACCACTCTTCCACTTGCTCCTTGGGGATGCAAATGAATGACATGAAACATTTTCCTCACCCCATGGATGTGGTCAATTGACTTTTGATGTCATTTATCTCTTCCAGAGCTTGGGAAAGTTACTTTCTTTTTCATGATACCTCTCTTCAGTTTCCCATACTACACCGGTAGTGGGTGTGCTGGATGTACAATTCTGAGAGTTATACTGTAATTCAAAACAGTAACTTTTGCAAGCTCTGATCCCTTTTCCAGACAAGATGAACCTGAAGACATGATTGGGACTCAAGATCTTAAATGACTAATAGGAATGTTTATTGTGGGTTTTCTGGGCTGTTTGGACATGTTCTTAAGAACATGGCCAAACAGCCCGGAAAACCCACAACAACCATCGGATCCTGGCCATGAAAGCCTTCGAGAATATATTGTTTTTGTTTACCTCTTCACCTCATGAGTTTAGTTGTTAATGTGCTTCTGATCTTGTAAGGAGATCCCAGTCAGACAAAGGGCATAGAATCTCAATAATCTTCTAGATGAACCTGTTTGGAGGTTCCACTCCACAGATTATGTGCTTTCTGTGCAATATGTATTTTGATTGTCCAATTTAAAATTTTGCCTCTTGAAACAATTTCCTCTGACATAATGGATTTTGTCATGTTGCTTTCTTAATGCAAGTGCTTTTATGAGTATTTCCCGTTAATATACACTTTTTATGTGTGTTTTTACATTGCCAAACCATAGTGCAAAATTCAGAGAAGACCGCATTTCAAAGGATGAAGAATTCCAGTTTAGGTATTGCTTTCAAAGTGTGAAATCAGGCAGGTTTCCATTAGGTTTAATGGTTGGGGGGGGGGACACACAACACCCTGCCATTTGTGATCAGAATTATGATGGCTATAGCTTCACAAATCCAAGAAGTGAGAAACAAAGGTCAGTACCTGAAGAGACATGCACTGTGATAGGGACATTTGTGTGGAGAGAGTGTGCTACCGTTTCCATACTGAAGCACATTTGATTCTGGTTCTCTACAGCTTTTCTTTTTTACTTGCCCCAAATTTTTCCACATGGTATTGCATGTAATATTCAAAGATAGATCTTTCAAATGTGCACATTTTTGTATGCATGATGCTCTTGTGTGCTAAAGAGGGTGTGGGCTAGACATGCATGGCTGGGGGCAGGGAGGCAAGGAGATTGCTTGCCCCTTCTGGAATCCTAATATTATTTAATATTTGAATGTAGTCAGAAAGTGTTGCAGCCATGCATCCTAGGTACACAAATTATGGAGCTGTGCTCCTCTCCTTGGAAAAATTCGTGGACACTTTTGAGCCCTGAGGACCATTAGTTAAAGCCTCCAATATGTAGTTCTACTCTTGCCAAACCATTCCTAAAATGCTCTGAGCTGTAGTATAAATATCTTCCTATTCCCTTAGTAAAACCTTCTATCTCTCATGTACCTCTGTTGTCAGAACCAAACCAGAGGTGATCAGCTGATTCCTTTATATTCCCCTGTTGAATGCTCTTTGGGAAAAAAGGCTGTACTATGCTCCTCCTCCTCTTCTTCCCAAAGCACAGAGCGTTCTCTCATTCTCTCTGTGTGTACACATACGTGTAGGTGGGTCTCTGTCATGCCAGTGAGGCAATCGGTCTGCTCTGGGTTTTAATGTGGACCTAAAGGTTCTATCCAAGCTGTTGAACTCCATCCACCTTGAATAGTTCTTATCAGGGATATTAGCAAGTCTGTGGGTCCAAGTTCCAAGTCCGAGTCTGAATCTTTGGTACCCAGAGTTCCCAGCTCTGAGTCCATATCAAAAACAAGCTCCCCCTCCAGAAAAAAGGAAGGGAGTGGGTGGGTTCTGAGTCACAAATTAAGACCAAACCGCTGGGGAGAAAACACACACACACACACACACATACACACACACACACACACACACACCTGAACTGCGTCTGAGTCAAGTCACTGATGTGACTTAAGTCTGACTTGACAGCGAATCCTGTGACTCAAGTCGCCATCCCTGGTTCTTATGAAGTTTGGATGAAAACCTGGAGTGGATTCATCACCCTACCAACACTTTGCTGCTGTGCTGAGTGTCTTAAGATCATCTGACTAGCTCTGTGCCTCTCTCAACCTGCTCCCTATTTTTTTTCCTTCTGCACCAGGTCTCTGTCGTGCTGACAGCATCCTGTATCACGAAGCCTTCCGTCATTTGTAGTTCCTATGGCAGGAGGAAAATGCACTGAGCTGGCTTAGTGCAAATGTCTGTCTCTGAGAGGTCCTTCATCAGAGCCAGACATTGTGGTACAAGTATCTCAAGAAATGATAGCTAAGTGGTTTAGGTCTCTGATTGCAGAGCCAGAGGTTGGGGCTTTGTGATTCTGTACTGTGCATCTTTGATGCACTGGACTTGATGATCCCTAGGGTCCCTCCCAGCTCTGCAGTTCTAAGGTTTTTCTAAGATTCTTATTTTTCCGAGTCCCAGAGAGCAGGACATTTGAAGTTTCAGTGAATGAGAAGAGCTGAATGCCAGATGCTCCTCTGGTCTGGAGTTGTACAAGGGTCTTTTTGGTTGAGGGGCAGGTTGGGATGGAGTGGGGCAATGATTCATAAATTCTGTTATTTTGCTGCCTGAGAGGCATTTTACTCTAATGGTAGGTCTGGCCCTGGAAATGTTGTAGACACTTAACTGGAGCAAGGGCCATTGAACGTCTTGGACTTTTGAGCAGGCATTGCAAATGATTTCAATGTCTTCAGCCTATTATGAAAATGTATTTTGTGTCCAATAAATACATTTTATTGGGTCTTTGGAGCCAAACAAATGCCAGTTTCCATGGAGCCTTTTTGGCCTGCCCTGAAGTTTGTTGAAAGACCTCTTGAGATTTTTCTTGGGAATCTGATTATTTTTACTAGTGGAACTGACTATCAAATGTTACTGAAATTAATATAAAAGAGAGAGAAACACTGCCTTGTATGTCCAATATTAACCAAAAAGGAAGGGTGGGTGGTAGGGGAAGAAAAGCATAATAAACTAAGAAAGGAAGAAGGAGTTGGGAACGACCTCTTTTGACCTTTACCGTCAAGACAAGGGGAATGAGCTTCTTAATGTCCAAGTTTTGTTAAATTTAATCCGTGCAATGTCTGCTGTATTGTCTCGTGGGGATTTGAGGGCTGACTTGCATGTTATGTTCTCACATTTAAAATGTTCCCTCAGCTTCACTGTGGGCTGTGGGGAATACTCACTCTGCCAGTTCTGCTGCCTTTCGAACTTAATGAAGGGGCCAAAGTTCACCAGTTTCATTAATTTATTCAGGAAGAAGGTAAAGTAAAAGTAAACCATGTATTTGTTTTCATTAAATGACTCCGCTGCCCTCAATTGGCTTTCTGCCCCCCATCCTCACCCCACCCGGCACTCTCTTTTGTGCTACTAGAAACAAGAGTGAAAAAGGAATTTAGGTGGCTATGTTGAAGAAAGTTATTTCACAAAGTAGAGATGTGCCACATTCCAAGTTTGCATAAACTCAGATTTACTAGCCAGATGAACAAAAATAGGGAGGACAGAGTTATAGGTATTGCTGATGGATTGTTTCATCTGTTGATATGTTGACAAAAAAGCTTTTCAGGTGTTCTAGAAAGTGTTAATATGAAAGTTTGAACAGGGAAGAGTAATAGTACTTCTCCCTCATCTGTTGATGACTCCACAGGGAGAAGAACTAGGGCAGTTCTTTCCTTCACTCCTACTATAAATTCCAGAATTCTCCATTCTGGAAATCCCACCTGATCTACAGAAACCTAAATATGGGTCGCCTGAGAGAAGCTGAACACTTTGTGGCCTAGGATAGGCCTAGCTCTGCGTAGCTTCTTGTTCAAAAAGGAAGTTCCCAGCAAGCAATGGGAGAAGCTTCTTTTTCCAACAGGAAACTAGGGCTGAGCTCACCATGTCCTCAGCCATAAGGTCTTCCAGCCCAGCCTTCCTCCAAGTAAGAAATCTAGGTATCTAGCTAGCAGGTGGAACGTTCATGATGGAGAATTCTGGGGTTTAGCATAAAAACCAAACATACACAAAATGAGTGCACATGGCTCAGGAGGGATATTTGAAGAACTATTCTGCTACATCTAGATCTTTCTATGCTATTTGAGATCTTTTTAAAATTCTGGATCATGCGGAGATGCTGTGTGTTCAGCAGATTTTTGTTTTCTTCATACTGTCCTTGTTCATGGAGAGAACATGAGTCAGGCCAGGGATTGGAACTAAACATGGGTATGAACTGTGGTGTGACGGTTTGTCCCGGCGCCCACACAGATATTCCATGAGTGCCACATGCTTCCCTTCTACCTCCTCTGGGTGATCGCCAACTCACTGGCAGCAGCTCACGCTTCCCTCCTCTGCCTCCTCCAGCAGCTGCTCACTCAGATGAAAAGATGGGGCAGGGAAACCCTTGGTGTTGCCTTTGAGTGGGTGATCACCTAGAGGAGGCAGATGGAAGCTTTGGAAAGTGTATGTGGGGTTAATTTGTTAATCTCTTTGCTGAGGGGCATACTTGCATCAAAATCCTGTTGTGGAACAGAAAATGGGTTAATCATAGGAAATTTATACTGTCCATAGTTTGCTTCTAAGCTAAGCCATAGTTGAAGGGGTGTTGCATCTTTTTATTGATGTGTTTATGCTTTTAACCTGTTTTTTATGCCCTAATGGTAGATCTCTGTATTTGAAGCTTACTTTTGTTAGCCAACCTGAATACTATTTTTTGACAAAAAGGTAGGTCAGAAATATAATAAAGAAATAAAGACTTACATGGCCATTAGTCTAGCTGAACTCAGTGCACCCTACGTCTGCTGCTGTAGGGCAGATAATCTTAACTGGTCATACAAAGAATCACAGAATCACGAATAATGGAGTTGGAAGGGGACTATAAGGCCATTGATTCCACCCCCCTTCTCCATGCAGGAATCCAAATCAAAGTAGATGTGAGAGATGGCTTCCTCTTGAACACCTCCCATGTTGGAGTTCTCACAAACCCAATCCCAAATCATTACCATTGGGATGGTAGAGATCAGAGACTGGTGGCATCAGAACAGAGATAGTGCTGTTAGCTTACATTATTTCTGGCAATGTACCTGAATATTGCTTCTTCAACCAACATCTGCCTTTGCTTCGTCCAGGGCCACCTGGTAATAGCAGGATTTTGAAATGATTTCTTTTTTGCCATTAGTTCTTTTTCCTAGTTATCAAGGCATAACTACCGGTACATTAATAATAGTAATACATCCCATCAAGTCAATTCTGAGTTATGGAGATCCTTCCTAGGATTTTCTAGATACGGAGTTGTATTTCTCCATTCCCTTACAAATGAGGTATAAGTGATTATGACGTGGACAGGACTGTGTTTTGTATCATGAACTTGTAGGATTCAGATGTTTTTTTAATAACTAAAAGCATCTGTCTGTCTGTCTGTCTGTCTGTCTGTCTGTCTAGCTAGTTAGCTAGCTAGCTATTTCTATGTTCTTTCCTATCTTTCCAAAAGAAAATAATACTGAAGGTGGCTTGTAAATATCATTAAAAAGCAAACACAAGTTAAACTAGTTGAAAATGCATCAGACAATAAGACGGTTAAACTTGCAGCAATCAAAGTTACTACGTACAGTCATCATTTTAAAAAATTACATTGTGTGATCAACGTTTCTGCTACTTTTGAGAAAGAGCTGCTTCGAATGGCAACTATTAGGGAAATAAGATGGGGTGTTTGCTGTGCATTGGACTAGAGTACACAGAGAGAATGTATTGCTGGCTCTTTGATCCTCTGAAGGATGTCCATGTTCACATGGCATAACAACACCCATGAGGTTCAAGGAGGAAGAGGGTTTTTTCATGCTGGCAAATCTTCTAGTCACAAAATAAAACAGATTATTTTATTCTATACAGTATTTGGTTTTCTGTCTCTTGGTGTAGAGGAAAGAGCAATATCTGTGTAAGCAACCAGAGAGTGTTCCTTCATTCTTCAGTGATTGGATTCCCACCTTCTATTTACTTTTGCATATCAGGCTTCGAGGGTGTGTATGTGCATGTGCTTGTCTGTTTCAATTCCAGTTACACAAAGATGCAGTATGATGCATGAATTTCAGAAGACTTTAGCAGAAAACCCCCACAAGGGATGACAGTGTGGTTAGGAGAGCTATCTGGTTTCCCCTCCCCTCCTGATAAAAATTACTTCCAGCCTTGGGACAATAACTATAACCAATTACTTAAAAAAAAACAAAACAGTAAGTTTCCAACCTCTGAGTAATGGCACGGCAGGTGGGGTGGGGGGGCCTTCCTGACAGCCCTGAGTGATTTATACCATCTGCCCTGCCTCATCACCTACCACTGTTATGACTGTATCTTGTGGCTTCTTCTTTACGATGAAGCAATTTGCTTTGTGGTGATTCATCTGTCTTGTCATCCTTTCCCTCTCAAAGAGAGATCTACAGCTTCTCAGCATATTCGTTTAAAGGAGTTCTGCTCTCATTCTAAAAACACATTGCCGGTCCATTCGTCATTGGCTGAGTTTCCCTTCTGCTGTTCCGTGCCAACCAATTTAAGATGGATTTGGCTTCATCTTGGTTGACGGTTATGAGCCAGGGAAAGCGATTTCTTGAAACTACACTGCGGGTCATTTTACTGTTTTTGCATTGTTTGCATAAACAGGGTTTGTTTGGTTATCACTCGATGGGATTCTTTCTGTTTTCCTGCCACTGGAAGGAGATGAGACATGGAGGCCACGAGCTGCGTCCAAAACCAACAATACCATTTCAGATAGCGATGGGAAAGCCGACATATTTGTCTCACAAGGTTCTGATTTAGATTAAAACCCGAAACGTTCTCATCTCCCCAGCTACTTGGCCTGGAATATGTGTCAAAGTTTCCAAGGAAATGAGTTATATCAGTGTGACCAGATAGCTCCCCTGCAAGCATTTGTGTCAGAGGATAATATGATTTTTGCTTATTTTAATGTATATCTTCCAGGCAGGTGCTTGCTCACGAAAGCAGTGCATGTCCCTTTCCCACGTGGGGAACATTTCCTTTTATTCTGTCTTAAATACTTGGAAGAGATTTCGTGGCAACAATAGGTCACACTGGAACTATGATTCAGAGTAGTGGCATGCTCACTAAATGGGCAGGGGATAAATTTATATAAATAAAATAAAATCAATAAATTAATTCTGAATTATGTGAATGGACCTCAGGCTCAGGCTCTTGTTTTCCCCTCCTCTCCTTATACAGAGACAACAAAGCTTATATACCACCCCATAGTGTTCAAAGTTCTTTCTGGGTGGTTTACAATTAAATTATGTAGGCTCCATGTTGCCACTCCACTCCTAATGATTTGGGTACTCAGTTTACTAGTCTTGGAAGAATAAAAGGCTGAGTCAACCTTGAACCGGCTACATGAGCCCAGGAAAAAACTCAGGTTGTGAGCAGAGTCTTCACTGCAGTACTGCAGTTTAACCACTGTACCACAATAAAGGCAAATCCTTCCTTTGCTACATGCTCGCTACCTGTTTTCCTTGCTCTTTGGTGAGGTTCGGACCAAGGCATCTTGCAGCCTGAGGTTACAGGTGAAATTTTTTTATTTTTTGGGGGGTGTAGCTCCCAGAAGACTCCAGCCAGCATGGCCACTGTAGTCCAGAAAAGAAACATTTCTCACAGATGTCTGAATGGTGTCTCCTGCATTTCATATACGGAAAGAGTCAAGCAGGTAGTTAAATATTTCTGCAGCAAATGTGATCGAGCAGCACCTTCTCTGGCACCTGGGAAGAGCATTAAAATTTAAGGCCCACAGTGTGTCTTAGCCAACATACAGCTCTGTTTTCCTTTACATCTTGGACCCAGGACCCGCTTTCCAGCATCTGCTATGTGAAGTGTCAGGATTTATTTAAATTTATTTATTTTGTAATTTGAATACCGAGTGTAATGGCCTAGTACGGAGTTTATGGCTGTTGGGGAGGATTACTCAGTTCATAGCCAACTATTAGGTCCCAAAATGAAATGTGCTGTTTGATTAATTCAGGAAGTTCATTTAGGATAGAGAAGGATGATGAGGAATCATTAAAACCATCACAGAAGTATGTAGGTGTGACTTCCATATATGGAGATGATCACTTTCTTAAGAATGGAGAGCAAAAAAAGTTGTTTTGTTTATTCATTGTTTTTAAAGATTATTATATATTTAATTTCTTGTATGTTCGTTGGTTTGCTTTTTCATAGTTTGTGAGTCTCCTGGGGTCCTTGCACTGGTAGAAAGACAGCATAAAGATGGAATGAATGAATGAATGATGAACGAATGAACGAACAAACAAACAAACAAACAAACAAACAGAAATGGAAGAGCAGGAAAAAAAATAACATAAGAGTAGCAATCTGAACATAGATCTCAAAAAGACAAGGGGGGCATAGCTGCATATTACCACCCACTCCCAGATTAAATTATTTGCTATATGCACTGGTGCTTTATTCCAGCATGGGGAAACTGTAGCGCAGCATAATGTGAGGGCTGGCACCATGTATGACACATTTTTAATGAATAGTATACAGATATTTGTTTCTTAAGTGCAGTTTTCCTCTCTGGTCTAATTAGCCATAGAGCAGATCTGGAGGGCAGTGCAGGGATTATTGCTGTTCATGTCTAACCCTGTCAAGGTCTTCCCACCGCTTCACTGCTGGTAGCCTCCTGCTTCAGCTAATAAACATGAAATGTCAATGGGATCTCAGGGAGCGATTTGCCATGGCTTGGCTTTGAGTCAGCTGTGACCTTTCCAAGCAAGACCAGTTTCTTCCAGACAGCAGGGTTGTTCTCCAGGATGGTGGAGTGTGAGGGCTTTCTTCTTCAGACGCTTTCCAGGCTCTGTCACTGCTAGACATTCTAGTCTTTGGCTGCATACATATTCTTTACTTTATTCCGCTGGCATGTCAGTGGTGTTAGCGTAGCTGTTCACAAATGGTCACACCTATGTGTTCTCAGTGGAAGTTAATGAAGGCAGAAGGCCTTGTGTAAAGGTTACTGTTGATGTCATGTCAGTAATGTTGAGTGTCAGGCGTTTGGCTTAGTGCAGCCAAAGGACTTAAATGCTTGATTTTGAGATTTCTTCTCCATTTCAGCTAAAGATCAATGTATACAAAAGCGATGTTCAAAATGGCTTTTCCATGTTGGAATGAGGGACTTTGTAGACTACAAAAGGGGCTGCAGTTAAGTTCTGAGAGCTGGTGCTCAGGGTGTTTGTGTTAGTCATCATCATCATCATCATCTTAGAACTGGAGAGCTGGAAGGAACCCTATGGATCATCATGTCTAGCCCTTGTCAAGGAGACTCAATGGGGAACCAGAACTCCTAACCTATGATTCCCGAATCACTGAGTTATCCAGCAATTTTATACTGAGTCAAAGCCAAAAGCACAATATTCAGTTATGTCACAAATGTCATACATACACAATGGCTGGGATCCTGCATAGTAAGCTACATTAAAGTATGCCTATTGCATCAGTGGGGATACAGTGAATCATCTCCTCCATATGTTCTGTTGAGTCATTGGGTTATTTATATATTAAATCTTATGCAATTCATATGCTATGCAAAATTTCAGCCATTATGGTGCAGGAGAGGAAAGGATGCAGAATTAGTGTTTATTGTTTTTGTTTTAAATAAGGTAACCAAGTGTTTATCATAATAGGCACTGCTACTGTTAAATCTATTTTTATTCATATAGTTTTCATTCTCTGTAGATTTTTGGGGAAGAGGTGGACTTTTGTTATATTTCATTTTAACAATTCATGGTTCAGTTTGTTTTTACTTTCTTTTGTGATGTTTTATGCTGATTGTAAGCTACCTAAAGCAGTGCCTATTAGTGGAAAGGTGAATGCAAAATGTGCATTGTTGCCATTGAAAGTACTCAACAGCACCACCCAAGCAGAAGACAGAATCTTAAAAAATACTTTAGTTTGTGAGGTCTACTTGTAGCAAGGAATTTTTTAATGTTTCTGACCACCAGCTGATGTCCATCTTCTTAATAATGAGGAAATATTGCATTTTTCATTAACAAAACATGAGAGCATGAATTTTGGGAAAACAAGATCTCACATTTGGAGCACATGAAGTAAAATACCGTAACACAAAAAATATAGTCCGAAGCTGTGTCAGAAACACCCTTAAGTGGCAACACCCACTGGACTCCACTGAATGTCTCAAGTTGCTAGACCAGCTGATTTCATGAATCTAGGCCACAAGTCCTTGTGGTATCATAGGACTATGTTCCTATGAAGTCACAAAGGTGAGGTGGGCAAGGAATGGCAAGGAGCTTGGAACTGCTTCTGATCCACATAATTGTGTAGGAATAGGCTCAGGGGGGATCTGGTAAATGGGCCCAGCCATCTGGATGAAACCTGGCTGGACAGGCAATGCAGAACAAGGGGGAAAGCATATCTGTATATTTGGGCAAGAAGCAAAATGCTCCGAGAAGCTGCAGTGGTTACCAACATGATTACTGGAATTCACATTTCATGCAACCCTACCTATGCCACACATGATACGTGGTCATTCCCCCCCCCCCCCAGACTCTATACTTGTTCTGGACTTGTGGAAGGTTTTCACCTGCTTGTGGGGAGCAGGTACAAATTTGCCAGGGCTTCTGCAATAAGAAGGCTCAAAAATTGTGATGCTGGTGCTCCACTACCTGCCTAACTTTAGGCACATGCACCCAATGACTCTCTCCCTAGTGCCCTCCTCTCACTCTTGCCATTTTTGGTGTTGCATTTTATAGCTCCTCAAAGCAGTTCCTTCCAGGAAAGTGCCCGTTTTGTGGGATTTTTGGCTTTTTGGATCGTTCTCTAGTGGCGATGTTTCACAAATGCAACAGAGACACAAACAGCTTCAACTGAGCCAGTGAGTCCTGGTGCTAGGTGGTGATGGATGGAGTTATATGCCCAGACTTTAAAACTATCTCACATACAAACATCAAACTCTGTGCCTCGAGACAACCCACTATGAAAATTTCATATGCCACTCGGCAGACAAAGTCACTCAGATCCACCCTGACTTAGATGCTGTAATTCACACAGATCCTGTTGATGTAACATTGACCTCTGCATGTCCTTTAAGAATGGATATGTTTCAGTTTGTGTTGTCTGAGGATGTAGATAGGATCTTTGCAGAGGTTAAAGCTACCATATGTGTGCTGGACCCTTGCCCTTCCTGAGTTATAAAAGCAGCCACAAGGGGACTGGCTGAGTGGGTTAGGAGAGCAGTGAATGCCTCCTTGCAACAAGGCAGGGTACCAGCATGCCTAATGGAGGCAGTAGAAAGACCTTTATTATTATTATTTTTTTAAACACGTCCTTAAATTCCATTGTATGGTAAAATTATTGGCTCGTATCTAGTATCCCATTTTTAGGCAAGATTTTGGAGCATGTGGTGGCATCTCACTTCTAGAGGCTTCTGGATGAAGCATTTAGGTCCATTTCAGTCTGGCTTCAGGCTTGGTTGCAGAACAGAGACAGCTTGGGTTGCCTTGGTACATAGATGAGCTAAGCTGGGAACTAGACTGGGGCAGTGTATCCCTCTTGGTTCTACTGGACCTCTCAGCAGCTTTCAGTACCATCAGCTATGGTATCCTTTGGGGACATCTTCCTGGAATAGGTTTGGGAGGTATTGTCCTACAGTGGTTCCAATCCTTCCTGAATGTCCAAACTCAGAAGGTGATGTTGGGGAAATCCCAGTTGGTACCCTGGCTGTTGACCTATGGTGCACCCCAGGTTCAGTCTTGTCTGCCATGCTATTCAACATCTACATGATGTGAGCAGTTGCCCACAGTTTTGTGGTTTGGTGCCATCAGGATGCTGCTGACCCTCAACTATCTCTCCTTTCCATCTGATTTCCAGGAACCTGTTCTGTGCCTAGAGGCAGTAATGGACTCGATGAAGGCTAACAAACTGAAACTTAATCCTGGTCAGTCAAAGATGCTCAGCTTGTACTTGCATTCCACCTGAAAAGTCAGGTTTGTTGTTTGAGTATGTTCCTGGATTCAACCCTGAACTTGGATGAACAGGTCTCATCAGTGGCCAGTAGTGCATTTGCACAGTTAAAAGCTGATGCACCAGCTGTGCCTATTCCTTGATGTGTCCAATCTGTCCACAGAGACACATGCCTTAGGTACCTCTCATTTGAATTACTGCAAAATGTTCCATATGGGGCTGGCGGCCTATCAAGATTGTTCAGAAACTTCAGCTGGCTCAAAATGCTGCAGCCGGACTGCTGACCTGTGGTGGTTACAGGGAGCATATAACTTCCTTATTGCGACAGCTTCTCCAGCTGCCTGTCGGTTTCTGGGCCCAGTTCAAAGTGCTGGTTATGAAGAATGAATAGGAAGCATTGCTTATGTATATGGCTTGGGTCCAGGCTATTTAAAGGATTGTATCACTCCATATGAGCCTTCTTAACTTTTAATATCTGGGGAGGCATTTCTTTTGGTTCCCCCACCTTTCAAGGCATGTTTGTTGAGGACTTGAGACAGAGCCTTCTCAGTGGTTGCTCCCAGGTTCATTTTTGCCCCAAGAAGTCAGCTTGTCTCCCCTCTCTTGTCCCTCCGTCACCAAACAAATATCTTTCTTTTCAAGTAGGCTTTTAAGAATGTTTGTGTGTGTGTGTGCTCCTCACAAATGCTATATTAATACATTTAGATATCTTTAAATGTTTTTAAAATGGTTTTTAATATTAGTTTTAATACTAATAAATATTTAATTGTTTTTAATGTAGTTTTATGATATTTTAAAACTGTCCATTATCAATTAGCTTTAATTGTTGTAAGCCACCTTAGGTGCTCTATGGGGAGAAATAGTTGCTTGATCTGCAGTTTATTTTTATGTCTCCAGAGAAGCATAAGGATTCCTGGCAACTCTAGCTGGTGGGTACCCTGAGACTTGGCAAACTTACTTCTGAGGAAACATGAATGCAATTCTAACAGTTCCCAATTTATCCCCCAAGATGGTTTGATGTGTTTTCCCCCCTTCCTGTTCACTGCTGTTTCAGATTTTGTGTCCCTGAGTTTTTTGTTTTTGTGAGAAATTGAAATATAGGTATAATGCAAAAACCTCACTCTCCCTGTGTCTAAAATATTTTTTTTCTTTCAAAACCTCATTCTTGGCTCCAGGTTATAATCCTAATATGGATCTATATGCTTTTGTGAATATTTCCAGCAACCCAACGTAAGAAAACACGTATAACTTTGTTAACTTTCTTTGAAAAGAATGTGAATCTGCGCACGCAGACACACACACACATGCACACATGCGCGCGCGCGCACACACACACACACTCACACGTTAGTTGGTTGGGGAGGTGCTTGTAAGCCATAGTGACCTGCATACATATTCAAATGTAGTTTGTTATCATTACTCAGCATAACTCCTTTTGACATAACTTGGCTTGAATGGAATATTTTAAAAGGCCTCAGGATAGGGCAACTGCCAACCCATTATTTTGTAGTAGTTGACAGTCAATTAACTTTTGGCTCTTGTGCTGTTGCTTAAAGGCCATCTGTGGTTTTCTTTCTTGGCCCCAGCCTATGATGGGGTGTCTCATAACATATTCTCCCCATCCCCTTTTTTCTTATATATTCAAAAGTTTCACCATTTGTTTAGTCAGAAGCTCTGAGTCTCTAACCAAAATCCTGAGCCTGCAACAAGAAGGCTCACAAATTGTGATGCTGGTGCTCCACTCACTGTCTCAATCAGACTTGAACCCTGAGTCCAAGACAGAGATTGGTGAGCTACCCTGCTACAAGGGCCCGTTTCTTTTATTCATATTAATTTCTATTATTAATAATATATTTTATTCTGTTATTTCCTTTCCCCTAGAGAACTCTCTCTAAGCAAAGGGAAGCCCATGCTGTTGACTGGCAGGATGTCGCTTCTGGACAAGTCAGAGTTGCTTGGTGTAAATCTTAGAACAGAAGTGTTCTGTGTTCACATCAGTAATCTTCAGACAGCTCTGCACAAATGAAGGGATGGTTCAGTCTTGGGCCTGTTGGTCATATCTCTATCTTCTCTCCCTCAGATTCAAAGAATACATGTACCAGGGGAGTGCAGACCATGTCCCTCCCCATCAACGTCCCCTTACTCAGTAGTTATGATCAGTGGTACTCAGGGCTCCTTATCCCTGGATAAGATGAAGGGACATCTGTGCAGGCTGAGGCAAGAGTTAATATCTGTATGAGTATATCTTGTGTATTGCCAGACTCCCTTCATATTACTGTCTATCCTGCCTGGCAGATGGGCTGCCTCTGTTCAAGATGGGTCATTCATAAAGATAAGAGTGAATGCAGACATTCAGTCGTTCTTCACTTTCCAATAATCACTGTGTTTTATCGTTCTTGTAAGCGATTCTATTCTCCCTGAGGAAAGCCTGAAAACTTTTTTCAAGCAATTTCCAATCTTTTGCAACGCTGACAGGAAGATCTTCTGGGAAACAGAATCCAAAAACTCACCTCCTTCAAACTTTTAGTGATATTTTAGGCAATTAAAAGCTAAAATTATATTGTTGAAAATTATATTTGTCAGACATGTAAGAATATATACCTCTGTATTTTATGGCAAAGAAACTTAGATAGATAAAAATGTATTTTTGAAGAAAAATGGTAGGTGAAAAAAATCTTATTAAAGAATCCATCTGTTTCTGATTCATATTCAGAAAAAAATTCTCCATGTGTTCTTATTTTAGATTTGTATGTATGTTTTTATCCTCGTGTCAACTATTAGGTAAATAGAGGCACTGAGAATCCATTTTCCAGTGAAGTTTGGTTAGGAATATTTGTATACATTGTGTGGGAGATAATTTGACAGCTAATTGGATCTTTGTAAAGAGTCAACTCCCTGCAGAACTTCTAATTCAAAATACCTGCTTCTTGTGTACTGTTCTTTGCCATATGCCAGTATTTGTTTTGGATATGAAGTTACATTACCCTTCAAAGAGCATTTTTGACATGCTTTGCCACAGCTTTGTCTAATGCAAAACAGTGTCGCATAATAGGCTTCACCATAACAAACACAACTGGAACAAGGACTTAACTTTAAACCGAAACCAAATGTGTTTTCTCTTATCTTCCATATCCTATTTCTGAACTTAGTAGGTTGGGTGTGGACATCATATTACGGAACTTACTGTGGGGTTTCAGACACGTTACTTGGGGATGCAATAATATTCGTGCCATATAGATTTGGTAGGAAATAGTATTGTGTCAAAAATCCTACCACCACTATCGTTTTAGGATGGTGGTGGCCTGGTTTTAGGCTTCTATAATCTCTTTTGCTTTTTTACTAGAAGCCCCAGGTCTACCAATAGGGACATAACGGAAGACTTTAGGAAAGCAGGCAGAGATCTGAGGAACAAACTCCTGCTGAGCCCAAACTTCCCACAAGAATTTACTTAATTTCCCTACCAAGCTTTCCTGATCTGAGGTTAGGTGAATGGGTGGGGATACTTTTTATTGTCACTACTGCTACGTAGTTGGTGAGCAGGAGATCCTTGCCTATCTTCCTCTCCATCAAATCACCTAGAGATCTCCAAGTGGATCCTAATCTTCTTTGTTCTCAAGGAGCTTCAACACTTCTAGTTAAAAGCCCTATCCATGAACCCATGGGGGTTTGCAATGTATCATTCAACCCTTTCCAACCATCTGAGGCCATATTTGCTAGGTGGTCTCCTACAGTGGTCTTTACTGGGAGCAGATGATGGAAACATTGCTTTTCAACTTGACAGCTCCCGGGAACCCACATTCACCACAGGCACGGTCAACTGTGGTCATGCTGGTTGTTGGATTCTGGTCACATTTCTAGTTTTTGACAGAGAGAACCATTTAATCTCATGTTGTGGTATTTTGTCACAGAAAGGTGTTCCTCCACCTCCCAAGAATGGTGTCTGCAGTTTGCGCAGATATTATTCTTTAAACTGATATGCTGGCCTGGTCTGTTTATGTTTTGCATGATGACATAACATGAACATGATTTTCCTTCTGGGTATAAGAAGCAGCACACATGGATCTAATTAAGGACATGTGGATATAATAGATGCTTTGTTTGGGTCTCTGGTGCAGATATCTGCCGCTCATCAAAGACCAATATTAGTGGTGCAGAACTGGAATGTCTAAGGGCACTTTTGTAACACCAACCTTGAGGCTGTTCCAGGGCAGAATTCATGTTCTGTGTGAATCCAATAGCTTAGTTGTGATCAAGTGGCAGAGGAGTCCAGATGATTGCTTGACTTTTGTTTAATCAGTCACATTTCTCATTCCATTGCCACCATTGCTAGCTAAAGTAAGCAGAGACAATAGACGTCTGCAATGTTGATGGTAGACAATTTGTGATACATAGGAGCTCACCATCTCGTGTTGAATATCAGTATGTATACAACATTCTTGGACTTCCTTGGCAGAAGAAACTCCATATTTCACACACTGGAGGACTTGCTCTGTTTCATTTAAAACTAGTGGTATTATATCCCTGCCTTCTGTTTAGTAAGCACATATTTTAAAACCAAAATTTATCCTTAGTGTGTGTGATCCTACACACAAACACAGACATATATACTAAATATAAATTGGAAGCCACTTCCCTACAGCTTGATGCCCTTTAACTGTGTTGTGCATGCACATATTGCAACCTTGTCTATGGAGCTGAAAGATGAGGATTTTCTCCCACAGTTTTTGTTCTCAGAAGTCTGCATTGTGACTGATCAAGTATTGACCTTTCCTTCCTTCCTTCCTTCCTTCCTTCCTTCCTTCCTTCCTTCCTTCCTTCCTTCCTTCCTTCCTTCCTTCCTTCCTTCCTTCCTTCCTTCCTTCCTTCCTTCCTTCCTTCCCACATGTTGTTGTCAAGGCAGTGAATGACAATAAAATATAGATTTATATATATATATATAAAACAAAAGTAACCTACTAACAGCGCTGTTATCCCTTCCTAAGGATTACTGTTCCGAAGTTCTGAAGAAAAATCTAATGGCTGAGTTGCCATTTTAGTCAGCAAAAGGGTTTAGGGCTTGGCTATGCAGCTCATTTATGGATTGCTGCCTTGTTGTGGCGAAGGGGCTTGAGTAATTCAGAGAAGCTATGGGCTATGCTGTGCAGGGACACCCAAGACGGACAGGTCATAGTGGAGAGTTCCGACTAAACGCAATCCACCTGGAGTAGGAACTGGCAATGCCACTCCAGTATCTTTGCCAAGAACACCCCATGATCAGAAACAAAAGGCTAAAAGATATGACGCTGGAAGATGGGGCCCTCAGGTCGGAAGGCGTCCAACATGCTACTGAGGAAGAGCGGAGGACAAGTACAAGTAGCTCCAGAGCTAATGAAGTGGTTTGTCCAAAGCCGAAAGGATGCTCAGCTGTGGATGTGCCTGGAAGTGAAAGGAAAGTCCAATGCTCCAAAGAAAAATACTGCGTAGGAACCTGGAATGTAAGATCTATGAACCTTAGGAAGCTGGATGTGGTCAGACAAGAGATGGCAAAAATAAACATCAACATCCTGGGCATCAGTGAATTAAAATGGACAGGAATGGGCGAATTCAGCTCAGATGATTACCATATCTACTATTGTGGGCAAGAATCCCGTAGAAGGAATGGAGTAGCCCTCATAGTCAACAAAAGAGTGGGAAAAGCTGTAATGGGATACAATCTCAAAAATGATAGAATGATGTCAATACGAATCCAAGGCAGACCTTTCAACATCGCAATAATCCAAGTTTATGCACCAACCACCAATGCTGAGGAGACTGAAATTGACCAATTATATGAAGACTTACAACACCTTCTAGAACTGACACCAAAGAAAGATGTTCTTCTCATTCTAGGGGATTGGAATGTTAAAGTAGGGAGTCAAGAGATAAAAGGAACAACAGGAAAGTTTGGCCTTGGAGTTCAAAACGAAGCAGGGCAAAGGCTTATAGAGTTTTGTGAAGAGAACAAACTGGTCATCACAAACACTCTTTTCCAATAACACAAGAGGCGACTCTACACGTGGAAATCACCAGATGGGCAATACCAAAATCAGATTGATTATATTCTCTGCAGCCAAAGATGGAGAAGCTCTATACAGTCAGGAAAAACAAGACCTGGAGCTGACTGCGGCTTTGATCATCAGCTTCTCATAGCAAAATTCAAGCTTAAACTTAAGAGAGTAGGAAAAACCACTGGGCTAGTCAGGTATAATCTAAACCAAATCCCTTATGAATACACAGTGGAAGTGAAGAACAGATTTAAGGAACTTAATTTGGTGGACAGAGTGCCTGAAGAACTTTGGATAGAGGCTCGTAACATTGTATAGGAGGCAGCAACAAAAACCATCCCAAAGTAAAGGAAATGCAAGAAAGCAAAGTGGCTGTCCAACGAGGCCTTAGAAATAGCAGAGAGGAGAAGGGAAACAAAATGCAAGGGAGATAGGGAAAGTTACAGAAAATTGAATGCAGACTTCCAAAGAATAGCAAGGAGTGACAAGAGGGCCTTCTTAAATGAACAATGCAAAGAAATAGAGGAAAATAATAGAAAAGAAAAAAACAGAGATCTGTTCAGGAAAATTGGAGATATTAAAGGCACATTTTGTGCGAAGATGAACATGATAAAGGACAAAAATGGGAGAGACCTCACAGAAGCAGAAGGCATCAAGAAGAGGTGGCAAGAATACACAGAGGAACTATACAAGAAAGATTTGGATATCCCGGACAAACCAGATAGTGTGGTTGCTGACCTTGAACCAGACATCCTGGAGAGTGAAGTCAAGTGGGCCTTAGAAAGCTTGTCTAACAACGCCAGTGGAGGTGATGGCATCCCAGTGGAACTATTTAAAATCTTAAAAGATGATGCTGTTAAGGTGCTACATTCAATATGCCAGCAAGTTTGAAAAACTCAGCAGTAGCCAGAGGACTGGAAAAGATCTGTCTACATACCAATCCCCAAGAAGGGCAGTGCCAAAGAATGCTCCAACTACCGTACAATTGCACTCATTTCACACGCTAGCAAGGTTATGCTCAAAATCCTCCAAGGTAGGCTTCAGCAGTATGTGGACCGAGAACTACCAGAAGTACAAGCTGGATTCCGAAGAGGCAGAGGAACTCGAGACCAAATTGCTAACTTGCGCTGGATTATGGAGAAAGCCAGAGAGTTCCAGAAAATATCTACTTCTGCTTCATTGGCTATTTATTTTATTTATTTATTTATTTATTGGACTTATATACCGCCCCATAGCGCTACAAGCACTCTCTGGGCGGTTTACAATTTTTAAAATTATACAGGCTACTCATTGCCCCCCCCCCAGCAAGCTGGGTACTCATTTTACCGACCTCGGAAGGATGGAAGGCTGAGTCAACCTTGAGCCGGCTACCTGGGATTTGAACCCCAGGTCGTGAGCACAGTTTTAGCTGCAGTACAGCGTTTTAACCACTGCGCCACGAGGCTCTTTTTTCTATGCAAAAGCCTTTGACTGTGTGGACCACAGCAAACTGTGGCAAGTTCCTAAAGAAATGGGAGTGCCTGACCACCTTATCTGTCTCCTGAGAAACCTATATGTGGGACAGGAAGCAACAGTTAGAACTGGATACGGAAGAACTGATTGGTTCAAAATTGGGAAAGGAGTACGACAAGACTGTATATTGTCCCCCTGCTTATTTAACTTATATGCAGAATACATCATGCGAAAGGCCGGACTGGAGGAATCCCAAACTGGAATTAAGATTGCCGGAAGAAATATCAACAACCTCAGATATGCAGATGATACCACTCTGATGGCAGAAAGTGAGGAGGAATTAAGGAACCTTGCAATGAGGGTGAAAGAGGAGAGCTCAATAAATGGTCTGAAGCTCAACATCAAAAAAAACGAAGATCATGGCCACTGGTCCCATCACGTCCTGGCAAATAGAAGGGAAAGATATGGAGGTAGTGACAGATTTCACTTTCTTGGGCTCCATGATCACTGCAGATGGTGACAGCAGCCCCGAAATTAAAAGACACCTTCTTCTTGGGAGGAAAGCGATGACAGACCTCGACAGCATCTTAAAAAGCAGAGACATCACCTTGCCAACAAAAGTCCGAATAGTCAAAGCTATCGTTTTTCCTGTCGTGATGTATGGAAGTGAGAGCTGGACCATAAAGAAGGCTGACCGCCGAAGAATGGATGCTTTTGAATTGTGGTGCTGGAGGAGACTCTTGAGAGTCCCCTGGACTGCAAGGAGAACAAACCTATCTATTCTAAAGGAAATCAAACAGCAGACTATATGCTCATGTAGTCACCCTCCTAGTTCACTGATTAGATATGTATCTAATAAAATGAGTTCTGATACAATAGATATAGAACTGAAATTCTGCCTGCCCCGGCAGGTAGTGTATTTCAAATATTTACTAGCAACAACTGAAATATTGTTCTGAGACACCGCTTTTCCTTTTATTTGATTTCTGGGTGGTGACATTTTGTTAATGATGCCTTCCTGTGCACAACTTCTTTGGGGCACAGTAACAGCCAGAAGGCTTGGATGGTGCATCATGGGAGATGTGGTATTCTGACAAAGAAAATAACAATCCCCAAAGAACTGGGAGTTAGCTCCTATACATATAACATATGGTGGTCCCTCTGATTTTGTGATATATTTTGCCGCAGTACTAACAAGAGCAATAAAATGAAAATGGCAGAGCTAACCAAGATATTTAGCCTTGATTGAAGACAGTGGAACACATCTGAGTAGAAACATTTTTATTCCATGAAATGACTTCATTTGGAATTTCCTGTGGGATAGCAATATTGCATTTTTGAGTAACTTTCTTCTATAGGGAGCGTCAGATGCCAATATGGTAAAGCTATTACATTTTTGTAAGTAATCTCTGATTTGGAATCCATTGGAAATCCAGAGACTGCTACAGGGGGAGAAAAAGCTCTTCAGGCAATATTAGTCTTAGGACATTTCATCCCATAATTTCATGCATAGACCAGATGTCACCATTTTTATGATTAGATCCAGCAGTGGCCACAACTGACAGGAATTAGTTTAAAATGGGCTTCAAGTTGATGGGGAAAATAAGAGTTCTAAATTTCTGATTACATTATAAATAGGCTGGGAATCTGTGCTCTATCGGTGTTCTTTTCCACAAGTACAATTGTGCTTTTGTTTCTTTGGGCCCCTCTATGCTATGAGGCGTGAGAAAGACTTTTCCTTCTTTTGCTTGTTCATCACCCCCACTGTGCAGAAAATATTTAATGCTGATCTGTATGCATAGATGTATATCTGAGTACAGCCACTAGACATCTCCATTCTGTGAATAAGGATAGATGCAGGACATAAATGGCAGGGTAGTGTACATGTGGGACCTTGGTTCATACACACAAACATAATTTTTTTTGTCTCGCACAATTGTAGATTCAAATCATCCATAGATGCATGGGAACTGGCCCTTAAAGTAGCATAAGGCTATCCATTGGCTGCTGGTATGACAGCATGGCAAGCCCTACAGTTAGACAGAGTGAAGAGGCAACTCCACATAGCAGATTAGGGCTCATTAAAAACAATCAGAAGACTGAGACTTGGAAAGGCAGCTAAAAAGGCATTAGAAAAGACCCTTGAGTGTAAGAATATGTCGCTGGAAACCAAGACCAGTATTCCTAGTTACTACTGATGTGAGAGTTAGATAATGTAGAAAGGCAACACACACACACACACACACACACACACACACACACACACACACACAGAGAGAGAGAGAGAGAGAGAGAGAGAGAGAGAGAGAGAGAGAGAGAGAGAGAGAGAGAGGAAGAGGGAGAGAGGGAGAGAGAGAGAGAGAGATTGACTCAGCAAAGTAAACCATGGTCACCCTTGCCCCATCTTTTCCAGGTGTTATCTCCATGTTTACTGTTGATTTTCAAGTTCCATGTCTTCTTCTTCTTCTTCTTCTTCTTCTTCTTCTTCTTCTTCTTCTTCTTCTTCTTCTTCTTCTTCTTCTTCTTCTTCTTCTTCCTCCTCCTCCTCCTCCTTCCTCCTCCTCCTCCTCCTCCTTCTTCCTTCTTCTTCTTCTTCCTTCTTCTTCTTCTTCTTCTTCTTCTTCCTCCTCCTCCTCCTCCTTCCTTCCTCCTCCTCCTTCTTCTTCCTTCTTCTTCTTCTTCCTCCTCCTCCTCCTCCTTCTTCCTCCTTCTTCTTCCTTCTTCTTCTTCTTCTTCTTCTTCTTCTTCTTCTTCCTTCTTCCTCCTCCTCCTCCTCCTTCCTCCTCCTCCTCCTCCTCCTTCTTCTTCCTCCTCCTCCTCCCCTCCTCCTCCTTCTTCTTCTTCCTCCTCCTCCTCCTCCTCCTTCTTCCTCCTCCTCCTCCTTCTTCTTCCTCCTCCTCCTCCTCCTCCTTCTTCCTCCTCCTTCTTCTTCCTTCTTCTTCTTCTTCTTCTTCTTCTTCTTCTTCTTCTTCTTCTTCTTCTTCTTCTTCTTCTTCTTCTTCTTCTTCTTCTTCTTCTTCTTCCTCCTCCTCCTCCTCCTTCTTCCTTCTTCTTCTTCCTCGTCCTCCTCGTCCTCCTCCTCCTCGTCCTCCTCCTCCTCCTCCTTCTTCTTCTTCCTCCTCCTCCTCCTCCTCCTCCTTCCTCCTCCTCCTCCTCCTCCTCCTCCTCCTCCTCCTCCTTCTTTTTCTTCTTGCTCTTTCTCTTCAAACTGCCCAACAATGCCTTTGAACAAAGCAGGATGGCCACCCTAGCCACATTTGACCAAGCTAAATAAAGTCCCCTCATCCCTGGTAGGCACTCAGCAAACTGTTTTTTTTTTAAGCTGACAGACTGGTTCTGAAGAAACAAGGCGGGGCTGGGCCGGCCAAGTACCTAGCAAGCCACCAATTGAGTCACAATTGATGGTGGCCTGTTTTAAATTAGGAAAAGTTCTTGCCTTCAGAATGCCTGTGGTATAAAATGCTGATGTGGCATCAGCACATATCTTTCTTCTCTGGCAGTTACAAACCTGGCAGTGTCCATAGCTGAAGCCTGCGCATGTCACCCTTCACAGCCCAGTGGCTGCATCTGGTGTTTGTCATTTCACTTTCCCAAAGTAGCGCAGACTGATGCCACATCAGGCATGGGGCATTGTGGGAAACAGAAACGGTGGTGTTGATTTAGACTGCTGCCGCCACCGCCACCGCCACCGGGTAGGCCTGCCAGCTTCTGCCAGGGCTTGTCCATGTTGAAGGAAGCCACCCGTGGGCACCTGGCCAAGCTGTTCCTCAAACCTGAAGCAGCCCTGGCAAACAGAAGAATGAATGCAAAGTTGTGACAGGAATTATGTAGCCACAAATGTTTTTTTCTAATTCCTATTCTCATATATTTTTTTTACTACAGCTTGGAGAAGTTACTTTTTAAATATAACTACTGTTCCTAGAATCCACCAGCCATGCTATAATCTAATAAAGTAAATTCTCAAAACGGCTTTTTACCCATCTGTTTTCCTCACTGAAGCACCAGAAATCAAGAACAGTAAAAACATTGGGCCACATATTCTTTCTTATTTTCTCTCTTTCTGTTTTGAACTGCTCAGTTGCTGGCAGAGACATCCCCCAGGCATTTGTATTTATTTGATTCGACACATTGTGATGCACACAAACTGCCTCACAGCAGAATTATTTTCCATGCTGGCGCTGAAAAACTCCTACAGCGGACGGGGCAGACGGGGTGCCAATGACCAGCATGTTGTCCGACTTATAAAGCTCTCATTCTTTTTGCCTGACCATCTGTGGGTAGAAAAGGACCGTTATTACACAGCAGGAGTGTTGTTGAGTTTGGCTTTGGCTTCTTCTTTCCCCCTCCGTTCCATCTTGGACCAGGAGAGAGAGAGAGAGAGAGAGAGAGAGAGAGAGAGAGAGAGAGAGAGAGAGAGAGAGAGAGAGTGCGGGCACGCGTGTGTGGAGAGAGAAGAAACCCCATTGAGAATTTTGTTGGGAAGCAGAGGTGGTGGACATGGCCAAACTCTGAAAGCTTATATATATATTTAAATGACTGACTGATGGGAAGAGTACAGTAAAGCCAGTGAATAATTTTACTGTCCTGCCTGAGTATCTTGGGAATGTGCCATGTAAAACAATAATATCTTCCAAGTGAACAGGAAAGGGACAGAGGGGAGGGTGGTGGGGGAGATAAAGAATAGTGGCAGCGGGAGGGGGAGGACAGAATGAATGTTTAGATATTTGCATCTACTTCCTGCCAGATTTGGGATATGACAATTTTAAAAAAAAGAATCCACACATTTCTTTCATTAAATATTTGACGAGTTCAAGCTCAGAATATAAAAAGCAGTACTGATCTCTGGCTGGCTGGGTGGACATTTCAGTGGTTTGGGTACCCAGCTGAAGAACGAGAGTTTGGGAGTTTGATTCCCCGCTGTGCCTCCTATAAGTAGAGCCAGCCTGTGTGGCCTCGGGCAAGCTGCACAATCCCAGGGCACCTCCAGAAGAAGGGAATGGTACACAACTTCTGAGTATTTGCCTAGAAAACCCCGAAAAGGGTTGCTATAAGTCATAATTGACTTGATGGAACACCACCACCACTATCATCATCACCATAATTGTTGTTGTTGTTGTTGTTGTTGTTGTTGTTGTTGTCTTACAGGAACTCTGATAGACAGCATTTGTGACCCATCTCATTGACTGCATGTTTTACATACATACATACATACATACATACATACATACATACATACATACATACATACATACATACATACATACATACATACATACATACATACATACATACATACATACATACATACATACATACATACATACATACATATAAAACTGTATTGGCCTGATTTAAGCTGCATGAGGAACATTGGCCTCAAAGGGAAAGAAGCAAAGCCATTCAAAATAGGCTGAACTCTGAGGCACAGGTGACAGTAGAGTTCGTTCAGACATGTACATTTCTTGGCAGAATTTATGTGGAAGGAACTGTTAGCAGGAACAGGCAGTCTGGATTCTAGCACAACCAGTGTACATATTATTTTGGTATTTGCTCCTTGTTTATTTCGTCCCAGCAAAAATGACTAAACGGAGGCTGAAATGAGGAAAGATAAGTAAGTGAGTCTTAGGTGAAATCAAGTCTGAAATTTCTCTGGAAGCAAAAATATCAAAACTGAACTTGTTGCACTTCAGGCATATCACGAGAAGACTTGTTCAAAGGACATGATGCTAGGAAGATTCAAAAGCAGCAGGAAAAGAGGAAGACTGATGTGAGATACTGTAAATTGACACAATAAAGGAAGCCACAGGTTTGAGCTGTAAGACTTGAGTTGGACTGTTAATGAGAGGAGCTTTTGGAGCTCATTAATTCATAAGGTCATTGTGATACATAATAATAGCAGCCACCTTGCATGTGCTCTTTTAGAGACAAATGAAACTACCATCCCTTCACTTTTTCCTCACAAAAACCCTGTGATGTAGGTGAAGATGAGGACGTGACCAAACAAGTTTCTGAGTGTTTTAGAAGATTTAGATATAATTTAGTAATAAATACATGGAAAGCATAAAGTTTTCCAGCTTGTCCAATGGTTTGAATTGGAATAAACTCAAGGATGTTTATATGAACTGAAAATGAACTTTGAACCTTCTGAGGTTTAGCCATCATGATTAGCAACCAATCCAGCATAAGTGGAAGCCAACAACAGGCTGCGCATTGCTTCTTCCTAGAGACAAACAAGCTGGTCCATCCATGCATTTTTCTCTCTCTCTTATTCTCTCTCATTCTTTCTAGTGGAGGATGATTTCATCACTGAAACAATCTTTCCATAGTGTTGAGTATTAAATTATCACACTGAGTGCTGAAAATATACCAGCTGTACCCAGCTGTATGATGGGTGTGCCAATATGTTCGAAATGACGGCATTTATTATTCATTTGCAGAAGTCACTCCACCTTCTTATAACCCCCTTGTTTTTTCTTTCTTCCCTCTCTACCTTCTTGTTTAAGTGATTTTATTTCCCTTCCAGCTCTGCAGTTCCAAGATATTTTTATTATTATTTCTGTCTATTATTTCAATCGGGTTTCAGGCAAGGCTTTGGCACGGAGACTGCCTTGGTTGCCCTGTATGATGACCTTTGCAGGGAGAGAGACGGGGGAGTGTGACCCTGTTGTTACTCCTGGACCTCTCAGCAGCTTTTGACACCATTGACCATAGTGTTCTTCTGGATAGGCTGGTTGGGAGTTAGGGGCACTGCTTTACGGTTGTTCCGCTCCTTCCTGGCTGACCATGTCCAGAGGGTGGTGCTGGGGGACATTTGCTCTGCCCCATGGCGTTTATGTCATGGGGTTCCTCAGGGCTCAATACTGTCCCCCATGCTGGTTAACATCTACATGAAACCGCTAGGAGAGGTCATCAGCAGGTTTGGGCTGAGGAATCAGCAATACGTTGACGATACTCAGCTCTACCTCTCATTTTCCACCAATCCAGGTGAGGCGGTTTCTGTGCTGAACTCATGTCTGGACCTGATAATGGACTGGATGAGGGTTAATAAATTGAAACTCAATCCAGACAAGACGGAAGTGCTGTTAGTGGGTGCTTCGCCGGACAGGTTGGAGGGCCGTTTCCCTGCCCTGAATGGGGTTACACTCCCCCTAAGGGACAGGGTCCGCAGCTTGGGGGTGCTCCTGGACCCCAGTCTAACACTGGAAGCCCAGGTGGACTCCCAGAGGCGCCTTCCTGCAGCTGCAGAAATTATACCAGCTACGGCCCTACCTGGACGAGCGGAGTCTCATGACAGTTACACACGCACTGGTAACATCTCGCATAGATTACTGCAATGCGCTCTACATGGGGCTGCCTTTGAAGACGGTCCGGCGACTGCAGCTGGTCCAGAATCGAGCTGCGCGACTGGTGAGTGGTGGAGCCACTAGGGAACATATAAAGCCGATTCTGTTTAAGTTACATTGGCTACCAGTTGCTGCCCGAGCCCAATTCAAAGTGCTTGTTTTGATGTATAAAGCCCTAAGCGGTTTGGGCCCTGGATACCTGAAGGACCGCCTCCTTCCATATGAACCTACCCGGCAGTTAAGATCTAACCAGGGGGCCCTTTTGAAAGAGCCGTCCCTTAAGGAGATAAGAGGGATGGCTTGTAGACAAAGGGCCTTCTCGGCAGCTGCCCCCAGACTATGGAATGCCCTCCCGAATGAGATTAGTATGACGCCGACGCTGATGACATTTAGGTGCCAGTTCAAAACCTTCCTGTTCCAGAAGGCTTTTAACTGAAATAATATCAGCTGTGGGCCTGATGGCAATTTTTAGAATATATATTTTAATTGCATTTTAATTATTTTGCCCTTTTATTTTGCCTTTTTATTGTATTTTAAATGCTGTAGGCCGCCCAGAGAACTTCGGGTAGTGTGGGCGGCATATAAGACAGACAGACAGACAGACAGACAGACAGACAGACAGACAGACAGACAGACAGATAGATAGATAGATAGATAGATAGATAGATAGATAGATAGATAGATAGATAGATAGATAGATAGATAGATAGATAGATAGATAGATATAAATAAATTCATGTTGGTAGCTTCGATGACACTGTCCAACCATCTCATCCTTTGTCGTCCCCTTCTCCTCTTGCCCTCACACTTTCCCAACATCAGGGTCTTTTCCAGGGAGTCTTCTCTTCTCATGAGATGGCCAAAGTATTGGAGCCTCAGCTTCAGGATCTGTCCTTCCAGTGAGCACTCAGGCTTGATTTCCTTTAGAATGGATAGGTTTACCTGATTGCATTGTTCTGTGCACTGCCAGGCAGTTGAGTTTGGGCACCGTTTAAATTTCTCACTATGCCCTGGTGTGTAGCTACTTTGTCATTGTTTATGTGGATCCACGTATGTATGTATGTATGTATGTATGTATGTATGTATGTATGTATGTATGTATGTATGTATGTATGTATGTATGTATGTATGTATGTATGTATGTATGTATGAATGAATGAATGAATGAATGAATGAATGAATGAATGAAAAAGGTGGCCTGATGTACTGTCCTCCTTTATGAATAAAAGTCAAGTCATTTCCCAGCAATAGCCCCTAATAAACATTCTGTGTTTTTATGATTTTCATGTTCATGCGACTATTTTGGATGGGTCCTCTCATGAATTTTGTTTTCAACTGTCTCTAAGAGGTTTTAGTGTTTACTGCTGAATCAGCCTTGAATCTAAGTTGCTTCATAGTTTGCTTACTTTGGAACAGTTGTGTTACGGGATTGTTAAATGAAGATTGTGTTACATCCAATGACTTTAGGAGCATTTCAGTCTAAACTTCAATTACAGTGACATAATCTTCAAGGATGAAAATTGCTTCATCATGGAACAATAAACTCTAGACAGTAAACCTGTATAGTTATTAGTAGAAATAAAAATACTAAGCACATTTTTAAAAGATCATAAACAGTCTCACACTTGACTAGAACAGGAATGATACATCAGTGTTCTTTTTAGCCATACAGATCCTTGTGTTCACATGTACTGAGAGAAGATCCAGTTCTCCTTTCTCACCCCCCCCACTCTTTTATTTCTTTTACTGTTTTTTCTCTAGCATCTCATTCTCTGGTACAGTTTAGTATAGTATGTCAGTATATCATTTCCTAATACATTCCAGTATATATAGTGTAGTTCATATTCTGCTACCAAACACCTGTTCAGATTCATTTTATAACACTCATGTATTCAAATTATAAGAAGTAACCACCTCGGTTGAGCTGTTTTGTGTTCCAATAATTAATAAAAGGGGTCCAGTTTTCTCACTGAAAAGTTCAAACTGAATTCATCTGTCTAATGCATTAGTAATTATATTCATAAGCGTGTTCATTCTTGTATTCTTTTTCTATTGCACAATTTATAGCATCAGAACTGACTGCCAGAAATTTGCTGACAGAAATTGTCCTATGATCAGCATATATTTCACTATAACTGAATAAACACAAGTTATCTAGTTTACAATCCTACAAATACAGTAGTAGTAATTGTTTACTAGGTACAGCCATAGGCTAATATTATCTGAAAAAGCACTAAATTGTAGCTTTGTTCAGTTACCGACAATATTCAAAATCTAAAAGACAGAAAATTTTCAGTATGAGTGAGCCTGGGTTCAAGAATACAGTCAATCTAGAATGCAAGTTGACAACCTTTTCCTCAAAAATATAAAGGATTGAATCCTTACAGCTGTGAAGAACAACATCCCAGCAACCATTTTCTGCTCCTCTGGAATTTTTCGTTTTGGTTCAGTTTGAGTGAGAAGAAAACCAGCTGTGGGGGGTGGGTGCTCAGTGACTACAGCCTATGACATCATCAGCACTTTCCTCATCTTTACCTCTGGATCACTTTAGCATCAATTTCTAAAAGACGCATAGGTTTTAAAAATAAGATGGAGAACAACATATAAAAGCATAAATGTTTCTGCCATTTAGCAAAGTTTCTTTTCTGATGTTAGAAGCCAGAAGGAGGCAGGTACTTATTTATTGGACAAAATGATATTGAAGTTTACTGTAGCTAATTCATGAGGTGCTTCAGTGCATTCTGTTTTTGTGCTCGGTCAGACGTACAATTAAGCAACCAAGAAGCACCCCAGTTCCTTGTCAATTAGCTGCAATTCAGTCTGGCAAGTTAAACAAACCTTACAAAACACCAATAGGATTCCATTCTATTCAGTTATTATTTTTAAAATCTTTGTTCTTTAATTTTTGCTTTTGTTTAACTTTAAGCAGCGTACATAGCCCTTCCTAATTTATCCTCCCCACAACCCTATAAGGTAGACTAGTGTAGGCTAAACTTACTGTTGGGATGAGGCTAGAGGGAGTTCTTCCCATACCACGTTTGGTAGAAGGATTCAAGAAAAACTTAATCAGATTGTGATGCAATTACAGGAGAAGCTTATAACCGTGCAAGCCCAGACTGTCTTTTTCACTGTGCAGAAACCTGCCTTTCTCTGTGGTTACTTTTTCCACTTCTGCTGTCCTGCTTTCCCCTCAAATGAGCACTTGTTGTCTCCCCACTCCAAACCATTGTTCATTTCCCCCCCAAAATTATGCTTGCCAAAGCTAGTGCTGTATTATTATTATTATTATTATTATTATTATTATTATTATTATTATTATTATTATTATTATTATTATTGTTGTTGTTGTTGTTGTTGTTGTTGTTGTTGTTGTTGTTGTTGTTGTTGTTGTTGTTGTTAGTGTTAGTGTTAGTGTTAGTGTTAGTGTTAGTATTAGCATTATTGGTAGTATTGGTAGTATTGGTAGTACAGTATTAATATTATTAGTATTATTAGGAGTAGGAGTAGCAGCAGCAGCAGTATGCCACCTCTTTAATGCTGATGTACTACTCTGTACCAGATGTGCTGTGTTACTTTGGAGGGAAATGAATGAATGAGTGAGTGAGTAAATGAGTGAGTGAATAATTAACTAACTAACTAACTAACTAACTAACGAACGAACAAATGAACGAACAAACGAATGAACGAATGAAAGAAAGAAAGAACGAAC
This sequence comes from Pogona vitticeps, assembly GCF_051106095.1. Taxonomy (NCBI): domain Eukaryota; kingdom Metazoa; phylum Chordata; class Lepidosauria; order Squamata; family Agamidae; genus Pogona; species Pogona vitticeps. Next base: position 27,130,358 of record NC_135783.1, on the reverse strand, counting down.
GAACGAACGAACGAAAGAAAGAAAGAAAGAAAGAAAGAAAGAAAGGAAGAAAGGAAGAAAGGTGGGTGAAGAAAGCAGCCCTAGCGGAAATTACCTATTTCAGTAAAGATGTCTGTTTTCACAGCTTTCTGCTTCTGCCCCTGTGGACTTCTGCAACATGATGACTGGTCTGGACAGCTATAGCAATTTCACCTGCAGAAATCAGTGAAGACCCATCTTGAAAAACTTTGAAACAGATAAGGTTTCCCTTTGGGCACTTGCACCCTATACCAGCATTTTCATTATAAGCCATTTGTGAGGAGTTGCATTAAGTTACATAGGTAACTGTTAAAGTAAGCGTTCAATATTATTGTTCCTTTTCAGTTTGTCATTGTCTAATTAGATACAATTCATTGATAGTAGCTGGCTTGGAGGCTTAGGAAGGGCAGCTGATCTGGCAGAATGTTTCCTGTGCATCAACTCATTGACTCTGTGGGTTCAGCCTGAGGCAGTAAAGCCCCTATAGCAGGGGTGCGCAATTAATTTCTAGGGGGGGGGCACATGAAAAATCTCAACTGTGTTTGGGGGCCAAACCAACTTTACTTAAAAATAAAATGAAACAGTGATATTTTGATTGTTTTTATTTTATTTTATTTTATTTTATTTTAAACTTCTTAATCTTCACAAATACTAATGAGGTTTTTTGCGGTATGTTAAAAATAAGCAACTGATCAACTTTAGACAAAAAGCTATAAATGGTTTTGATGTTCAAAACTGTCTGCGGGCTGGACAGGAGCGGCTCACGGGCCGTATGTGGCCCTTGGGCCACACTTTGCCGAGGTCTGCCCTATAGCTATGGGATATTGCTGGTGAGAATAAGACAATATGAAAAACATGGAACTCTTTGCGGATTCACTAATACTGTTCCCAGGTGCCATTCCAAAGGAAATTTGTTTTCATAAGGGTATAGAATTGGGACCCTGCGCTGTTAATAGAACCAATTAGTTGCAATGCTGCTGGGGTCAAAAAACGGCTGGAATTTACTAAACTCCTAAAAATTGCAATAAACAGAAATAACCAAGATCCTTTTAGATTTCTCTGATTTGCTAACATGCTTGTCATGTGAAATAGGTATCCATGAAGATAATAATTGTCTCATTGGAGCAAATTAATGTGGAATATGATGTGGAATATAATATGTAATATGATCTGTGTCAGAATTTCATATCTGTAATTGTAACCAGGATCACACGTGCATATCAGGGTATATGTATTTCTTGTCAGTAAAGAAAGAATAAAAGTTTTTTTTACCTCTAACATTCCAGAACAGTTATATATATTCTGAACTCTTTGCCTGGTCAAAAGCAATCTGGAATAAATGAGGACAGTGAGGATGTCTGGATGAAATGATCCCATGGAGACATATTAAAGTCAGTACAGAGGTTGAACTATGATCTTTCAGACCTCGATCCCTGTATCCTGAGCTGTATTTCTACAGCTGAATCATTTGAAATATGAACATGGTGTGCCTGGCCTTCATTTAAGCTGTCACAGGGAATAGCTACCAGAAGGATGGAAGAATCTCGGGAGTCATTTTAAGGTGTGAGTCAAAATGTAAAATTTCTCCCCTTCCCCCCAAACCCCTGGGAATTTCTTTGAGATGGACAATCAGCCTGCGTCCAGCCCGTGTCTGTTTCTCATACATTTGGTCGTAAGTCTGTTCTGTCCAATTTCCACATCAGTCTCTGTTTAAAATCCCCCCAAAATAAATGCCAGTTCGTATTTATTTATTTTTATGTGCCATTCCTCCTTGTGTGCAATGTGTATGTGTGTGTGTGTGTGTGTGTGTGTGTGCAAACTTCTATTTTATTTATTTAATTTATTTATTAGATTTCTATCCCGCCCTTTTAGACAAAGCCTACTCTGCGCGGGTTTTAGTATACAATTAAACATTGTATACTAAAACAGTTAAAAACTGTTAAAAAAAAGAAGGAAAAAACTTCCCTCTATATACACTTTTAAAAACAGATGGTCCCCTGATAGACACCTTTTTGAATGTGTATTTTGGCCCAAGAACTGCACTCTACATGTCAGAGAAGTGTGGAGGTGAACCATTGTGATGTTCAAATAGGCATGTTAATAATTTTCTTCCTCTTGTTCCTTTCTTACCTCTGCTGCCTAACAAAGTTCAACTTCACTGTGGCTGTTCTTGACCATGGAAGTAGCTCCTGTATTGTCCAAATCATTCTCTGAGGGTTCTTCAGCCAACAGGTCCTTCTTGTCACATTTATTATATCTTGAATGAATGTGTATAAGAATCGGTACACTTCCTGCTAAGTGACTGACGTTCCTTGTCTTTCTTCAGAATCCATATTATTTTTTAATGTATATGCAGGGGTCTACTGCATGCCCTACTATGCTCTCCTGCCACTTGTGCAAGACACTCTCTTGTGAGTGCAGAGGTCCCAGTACTTTCAACAGGATACTCTCCAGTTTACAAGGTTGCAATCTAGATATTGTATGCAGCACTACAACTGGTGGGTGTGACTCTACACATTTCCTCAACAGGCTTGCCTCCTATATATTTTGTGATATTTTTTGGGGGGTCTGTATTTATTCTTTTCATGTTTCCATGCAATAGATATACAAAAACATACTGCCCCTGGTATTGTGGGTGATATATATAAGCATCTTGACTAGTAGCTATTGCGTTGTAACTTTCATGATCAAATCTTTTTAGTATGTCTTGTTCATTTGTCTATTATTCTTACTGCATTCTTCTCACAGCATTTAGACACAGCAATTCCCTCATGGCACTCGCTTTGTGAAGCAATGATGGAGGACTGTATTTGGGTGATGACCACTAAGTCCATTCTTTTTATCTGGCTTCTACATTGGTACATATAATTCTTTGGGATTAATAGGGTGTCGCCATTGTTTCCCTTATGAATATCTTTCTTTGAGAGATCATCTGGAAAACATCATGCTTCTTCTTTCTCTCTCATTGAGCTTGTCTTGTGGTGAAATCTGCTCTGTGTGATATGTGTATGTATTGCCAATACAGGCACTCATTCATGACTTTGGGTGCAAAACATTTTGCTTAAAATATAACCTCTAATGTGTAGAGTTTGCTGGTCACTACAGTAGTATAAGTCTACGGATATGGATCTGGAATCAATAAATGTTCAGGTCAAATTCAATTTCATTTAATTTTCACTTCTACCTAAAGTGAAAACCCCACATGGTTTTACACGGAAAGTAATAAAGCATAAAGGCTCATTTTAGCTCTTTCAATATTTTACATGATCTACAAACAGAGTTAACTAACATTGTGAAGACCACTATAGTATTGCCTTCTTCCCATTTTCCTTCTAGTGCCTGGAAGATTTTGTAGGAAGATCAGACAAAATATCGTAAATCAAAAGAAACAAAGCAGATTCTTAAAAGCGTATTAGTAGGAATTCTGTTATTTGGTGTTTACTGTCCAGCTGAGTTTTTAAAGATCTGTGGGAAAAGAAGGAAAAAATTTAACTTTGTAATGTTTTCAGGGGGGTAGAACAGACTGCAGACTGGTGTTTAATTATAAAAGCCTTCATACTGGGAAAGCATTTACAAGCAGCATCTTAGGTCCCTTTAATACTGCTGAAGCATTGTTTTCCCATCATTTGCTGGATGTGGAATCCACAGGGACATTTCACTTAATGTGCTTCTCCATGCCTAAGATCTTCCCATAATATCTACATATTTATATGGGAGTCCTGTTCAGGAAAAGTCCTCCTCATTGTTAATGAAATATTCCCGCTTCTTGTTAATTGTTGCTGGGATTAGTGTTGAATTACCCCTCAAATTACATTTCTGTTGCAATGTTCCTTACTTTTTGATATGTGCTACGAACGTGGGTGAAACCTGAATTAAGAACTGACTTATATGCCTAGCACTAGGAAGAAATAAACCACCAGGGGTAGAAGGAATGGCAGCAGAACTATTTCAAACTACAGAGACTCTGTCAAAATCCTAACAAGAATATGCCAACAAATATAGAAAACCAACAGCCCTCAGAGAGAACACGTTAAATTTACATTCCAATTCCCAAGAAAAGAAATGTGAAGGAGTACGGTAACTATTGGAACATTGCTTTAATTTGCCCTGAGAGACCTGATCTAGCCTCTGTGACATATGCCGTAGTTATTTCCCAGCCGGATCACTGTAACATGCTCTATTTGGGGCTGCCAATGGAAGGTGTCGGGAAATTTCAGCGGGCCCAAAATTCAGAAGCCAGATTACTGACTGGGGTTGGTTACAGGGATCATGTAAACCCAATGTGACAGCAGCTCACTGTTTCTGGGCACAATTCAAAGTGCTGGTTTTAACCTATAAAGCCCTATATGACCTGGGTTCAAGCTATCTCAAAGACTATATCTCTCATTATGAGCTGACTCAGGTGTTAAGATCATTAGGAGAAGACTTTCTCTCAGTCCTGCCACCTTCATAGGTGTGTCTGATCATGACAGAGGAGAGGGCCTTCTGTTTTGCTGCTCCTAGACTTTGGAACTCCCACCCACAGGAGGCCAGACTGGCCCCATCTTTGCTGTCCTTCTGCAAGTAGGCAAAGACCTTTCTCTTCAGGCAAGCCTTCCTTCAGTAACTTGCTACCTGTGTGTGATTTTTAGATGGATTGTTATGCATTACTGCTTTGACAGGATTTTTAGTACTACTTGTGTTTTCTATTTTTGTGTTTTCCATTTCTCAAAGTGACATTTGTTTTTTGTATACATTATTCTTAGCTTTAATATTGCCTTTTAATGATGTAAGATGACTCTTTATATTAATTGTTCATAGTTTTAAATATTGTCTTTTAATGTTGTTAACCACCATTGTATACTCACTGTTTTCAACTTTAAATATTGTATATCAGTGTTGTAAGCCGCTTTGGACCTTTTCAAGGAGGAAGCCGGAGTAAAAATATTTGAAAATAAAAAATAAGTAAAATTTAGGTAAGTGATGCTCAAGGAGTTGCAATAAAGGCCTTTACCTTATATGGAATGATAAATAAAACTGAATATTGTGTAGATTCTTTACCATCTAGAAACCCCAGTTTCTGATCTTCAGATGTGACATGGGGGTGCTGTAGAAATTTAATGGTGATAGGATTCTGGGCATACTTTGAGTACTTCTCTACCACTATTTCACACGTCATTTCACAAGCTATTTCACATGTCATTTCACATGCTAGCAAGGTTATGCTCAAAATCCTACAAGGTAGGCTTCAGCAGTATGTGGACTGAGAACTCCCAGAAGTACAAGCTGGATTTCGAAGGGGCAGAGGAACTAGAGACCAAATTGCTAACATGCGCTGGATTATGGAGAAAGCCAGAGAGTTCCAGAAAAAGATCTACTTCTGCTTCATTGACTATGTAAAAGCCTTTGACTGTGTGGACCATAGCAAACTATGGCAAGTCCTTAAAGAAATGGGAAAGGAGTATGACAAGGCTGTATATTGTCCATGGCTTATTAACTTATATGCAGAATACATCATGCGAAAGGCTGGACTGGAGGAATCCCAAACCGGAATTAAGATTGCCAGAAGAAATATCAACAACCTCCGATATGCAGACGATAGCACTCTGATGGCAGAAAGTGAGGAGGAATTAAAGAACCTTGTAATGAGGGTGAAAGAGGAGAGCTCAAAAAACGGTCTGAAGCTCAACATCAAAATAACTAAGATCATGGCCACTGGTCCCATCACCTCCTGGGAAATAGAAGGGGGAGATATGGAGGCAGTGACAGATTTTACTTTCTTGGGCTCCATGATCACTGCAGATGGAGACAGCAGCCACGAAATTAAAAGATGCCTGCTTCTTGGGAGGAAAGTGATGACAAACCTTGACAGCATCTTAAAAAGCAGAGACATCACCTGGCCAACAAAAGTCAAATAGTCAAAGCTATGGTTTTCCCTGTAGTGATGTACGGAAGTGAGAACTGGACCATAAAGAAAGCTGACCACCGAAGAACTGAGGTTTTTGAATTGTGGTGCTGGAGGAGGCTCTTGAGAGTCCCCTGGAATGCAAGGAGATTAAACCTATCCATTCTAAAGGAAATCAAGCCTGAGTGCTCACTGGAAGAACAGATCCTGAACCTGAGGCTCCAGTACTTTGTCCATCTCATGAGAAGAGAAAACTCCCTGGAAAAGATGCTGATGTTAGGAAAGTGTGAAGGCAGGAGGACAAGGGGACAACAGAGGATGAGATGTTTGGACAGTGTCATCCAAGCGACCAACATGAATTTGACCAAACTCCAGGAGGCAGTGGAAGACAGGAGGGCCTGGCGTGCTCTGGTCCATGGGTCACAAAGAGTCAGGCATGACTAAATGACTGAACAACTGCCACAATGGTTATGTCCCATAATTCCAGCAGTGAAGAGAGGCCCTGTGACTTTGTCTTCACTTGTCCTCATTTCACATTTAGCCCATCTGTAAAAATGATCTCCCTAGCTTCCAGGAAACATTTTGAAGAGATAGCATATAATAGAAAGCAGGTGGATTCCTCATGAGTTATGGGTCAATGATAAAATGCTGAAAGGCTCTAGTTTTCTGTAAAGCTGAGTGTGTGTGTACAAGGCCAAAAAGGAAAAAAACAACAACCCTACAACTTATCTCCAACTAGAGGAGGGAGCAATCTTAGAAAAGACATAGGGCTTGAATAAAGCTCAAAATTTTAAACGTGTTAGTTGTTATAGTTGCACGAGAGTGCATCTGTGATATTGGTAGGACAGCAAAGCAAAATTCTATAAGACAATTCTTAAAATGGGGGCAGCCCAAGCAAAAAATTATAATTTTGAAATTGGGCTTCTGATCCTGCTGTCAGCCCACTGCTACCATCTGACCTGAGAACAAGAAAAAACGCTGGAAGTAATAAGCTGGGGGAAATTGCTCCCCCAGTTCCTCCCTCGTTTTATATGTGTGAATGATAGCTCTGCCTCAACAAGTTCAATCAATAGAAGAGGGGAAATGAATCTGTGGCCCTGGAGATGTGATATTCTAATCGGCATCATCCCCAGCCAGCACAGATGTAGTAAGGGATGATGACATTTGTAGTTCTATACCATTTGTGGGACAATATTCTGCCTTCAGCTTTAGGGGAAAAGTCCTGTAAGTCCTCCTTGAGCAGTACCACTTTGTAGATGGTGTTATAGGTTGCAGTGGTGTGACTGAATGTTTCTTGCTCATCTATCAGGTAATGGAAAGGTTGATCTCAGTTCCCGATAATCCATTGTTTGAAGGGAAGAAATAAGACATGAGTTAGATACCCAGTGATTGTGATTTGCCTAATATAATTTGTATATGAGGTACACATGAAGGCCAAACATAAAATCCCAAAATATGAAAGATTAACTCTAGGGATTAAAATCTTCTCCCCCCCCGGCACTCCCACTACCATATAATAAAGTAGACAATGCAAGAATCTTCCTCCTCACTGCAAAATACATGAATTGGAGGGAGGGGATCAGTTTCAGAGGGCAAAATTTAAAATTGAGGTAGCTGGCACCTCGTTGCATGGATTAGCAACATTTATAGGATGAATTATTTGCTGAACCATGTCCTATTCCTTCCTCCTCTGCGTATGTGTGTAGGCCTAACTGCAGCAGCGAAAGAGTTGCTAACGTATCCAGAAAACATTTAATGAAACTTATTGACAAATATTGCTGGCATCTGTATTATTTATTTTGTTTCATAAAGATAGATTAATGAGAAACAGATGTCAGAAACAGAGACTCTGAACCTTTGCTATTGTACACAAAGATGTTATACTGATGGATATCAGAATCACCTCGTAGGAGGTAAATAGGAAATTAAATGTCTGAAGACTGATAAAATGTCATGGGTGACCAAAATGTTAATGTTTCCTATCCAGTCACTCTTTTTCTGCCATAAAAATGGGACGATGGAGATGTTGAATATAAGATTGATGATTATGTTTTTTAAAAAAAGAAATCCAGTTCATAGCACTCGAATATGAAAATATGAGGTGCGTGGGACGTATGTTAAAGAGAAAACAACGTTAATATAGTTTTGCTGTCCCCTTTATGCTTTCCAAATTGCTCAAGGCTAGGAACAATTATCCTCAGGTTTTGAGGAAAGCATTATCAACTTCCTTTTTAGGAGAAAAGCTCAGAAAAATTACTTTTGGGGGGATGCAACTCGCCAGATTCTCCAAGCAGTTATAAATATTTTCTAACCTCATAGCTACTTCCTATATCTGGACAAGGTTGTGACTATAACACAGTTACACAGTCCACAGACAAGCAATTTTAGTCAGAAAGTATGGGTGAAGAATCATCTTGTTAACTGCGTCATCTCTTCCCCTGCAACCCATCCCCTCTGGCCCAGACTCATATTCGCTTACTAGGAACTACAACTGCCAGATGTCCCCAGCTAGCATGGCCACAGGAGAAATCCTGCGAGATGCCGTTTCCCAAAAGTAACTTGCCCAAGGTCTTGAAGAGAGTAACTGGATACTGTGCAAGATAGCGGGAGACTGACCATTGTGTCAGAACCCTAATGGGTTTCTGGGCTTTTTTTGGAATTCTTATGATGAGAGAAAACTACTGGTGCCCTAGTAGGTTGTATAGGTAGTATACAGTATAGGAAAAGTAAACATGGCAGATATGTTTACCTGTTGGGGAACATATAGTTCCAGGTGGGGAAGATAGTTCCAGGTGGGTATGGTCCTTTGAGGCCTGACACCATCTGGTCTTTCAGAATGAGACCCAGTGAGATACACCAGAGACTTTGCCCAATTGGATACCCTGCTATATCATCATCAACAACGACAACGATATCGCAATTCCAAGGAATGCCAGAATTGAAAATAAAGAATTGGAAAAATTAACAAAATATATAGATCTGGCAATCTAAACATCTTGCTTATGGCTAAAATATACTTCAGTGGTCCCTGTAGCCATTGGGGCTTTGGGAACAATATCATGAAATTTCATACTATTATAAGCAGTTGCAGAACTCAGAAACAACACCATCAGAGCTACATATTTTTTTTTGCAATATTAGGAACAGCATATTGTATGAATATTTAACATATATTTAGGGTTTTGGTTAAAATTTGTATCTGTTATATAATACCAGTTAATGTTTTTATAATTTTGATTGACTGAGCCTGGTATTTTTAAATATAAAAATAATAGTCTTAGAACTGCAGAGCTGGAAGGGATCCAATGAAACATTGAGTCCTCCTGTCAAGGAGGCACAGTCGGGATTTGAACTCCCAGCCTCTGGCTCCACCTAAACTACTAAGCTATCCAGTAGTTCAACTATTACCTGACTTCTTAAAGGGGAATATGAAATGCTGAAAAAAGGTCTCTGCTAATATTCATGTGTGTGTAGGTTCAGTGGACTACGCAATGTGGACAAAAAATTTGCATCTACAGTCTGTGGCAACTTGTTAGGTATACGAGACTCAAAATCATTTAGCCCTGTATCACTGCCTTGCGATAAAAATCATCAATGAAATTTGACAAGAGAGTGATGAACCACTCCTATAAAACCATGAATGCGTTCCCCGCATTCCGAGTTAAGGCAACTAGCTCTGTGGTATCATGCAGTGGTTGCATCCATTGTTCACTCTGGGTTCCTGGATTGGCCCGAATCACATGTTGAAGAAATCCTTTGAAATTAAAAGAAAGAAAGAGGATGCCAAGTGGCTGAGCTGAGGGAATAATAACTACAAACAGGTGTGGAAAATTCCATGAAAAAGTACAAGCTTTGGTGGGGGGATGTTGTGAATAAAAGGGGCTACAAACGTTACTGTTGATGATAACATTTACACCACAAACAGACCATCACAACCACCAAGCGTGATACCAGTATCTATTTAGGCCATATTGTCAAAGCAGTGAGAGATCTAGGGAAAAAAGAATGCTTTTGGGGTGGGGAGGTGGGAGGCAAAATGATTTCAGATGTCGTCGTGTATATGCATTATAAGAAGCATGGGTCAGGGAGGCCTGTAACTTTTTAGGAGTCATTTGGTCATTTATTGTATTTTAGCACCCCCCCCAAGTGGTTTTTACCAATTAACAAATTAAAATTAGATGAATTGGGGAAAAAAACACCCATATAAAATAGCTATAAAACAATGATAATGAAACAGATCAGGTTCAACCAGCGGTAGCACAAAAGAGTAACCCAAAATAAAAACCACAAGCTGTGATTTCAAAAAAGTGGAACATTCTCATAGCACTGAAACCAGAGATTAAGTAGGTCTATACTTGGTGCCAAAATATTTATACTGTAGGTGCCAGGGAAGCTTCTCTGGCAAAGCTGGATGAAAATATGTTGGGGCTGTGAGGTATGTGAAGTCGAAGAGGTCTGTTAACATTCCAAAAACAAAAACAAAAAAGCACAAAACCAAGAAACTTGGCTTCTTGGGCTTTTGTGTGTGTGTGTGTGTGTGTGTGTGTGTGTGTGTGTGTGTGTGTGTGTGTGTGCGTGCGTGCGTGCGTGCGTGCTGTATTTAGACACATTTTATAAGCTGAGGTACTAAACTGTGCATCACTTTGTTTGTAACTCAAACACTGCTTTCTGAGGAAGTACAGTGGTGCCTCGCATAGCGAGGTTAATCCGTTCTGGATTAACCTTCGCTATAGCGAAACATCGCTAAACGAAATAAAAAAGCCATAGAAACGCATTGAACTTCGTTCAATGCGTTCCTATGGCTTGAAAACTCATCGTTAAGCGATGTTTCTTCATAGCGCCGCCATTTTCGCGCCCTCGGTAAGCGAGGGCAGGGCGCGAAAATGCGGCGCGGACCTTCCGGCGGCCATTTTGGAATGGCCGATCAGCTGTTCTCCCCGGCTTCATTGCGCGAAAATCGCTAAGCGAATCGCTTAGCGATCATCGCACAGCGAAAAAACCCAATAGGGGCCATCGCTGAGCGAATGCTCCAGCGATGGCCCAGAGTGCCTCGTTAAGCGATTTCATCGCTCAGCGAGGCACTCGTTAAGCGAGGCACCACTGTAGACTACAGGTAGGGCTCCAGCAGTAAACAAGCCATCTTGTAGCTAAATCTGTCATCTGCTTGATTTCCCACTTATGTATTTAGTGCTACTTCTAAGGCAAACGGTTATAAACTCTTCTTTTTGTAAAAAAAGGGGTGCCAGCAGGTGTCTCTCCTCAATAGACAAGTGAAGAATTAAATCCAGCCCACGCTTGCCAAAACGCAGGTTCATTGGAAGTCACCATCTCGCCATCTCCAAGATCGTGTGGAATTATAATGTGGGAGGTAAGAGCTGGGAGTCAGTAACTCGGCCAACAGAGCAGTGAGGTCAGGCTTATCCTCAAACCAGGAAATGAGTGAATTTGGGGGGAATTATTTTTTCTACTGATCTTTGTTATAGAAACCTCAGGCCGAGCTCACTCCAGGGATGAGCTGAATTGAAATTGTGTTTATGGTTGGGAAAAACCAGAGGAAAAGATTTATTTTCCTTTTACGTTTCAGAGAAACATGAAGCTCTCGTGTGGACTTGGGAGCACCCGAGCACCCCCTCCCTGCACACATTCTCTTTGTGGATTTTGCTATGCCGAGTGTTTATTTTGTCATAGACCTGCAGCTCCTAAATCTGTGCTGTTAACTAGAATGAAATAAATTTGCAGAGTGCCTTCACTCTTTGTACCCTCATTTAAACTTGAAATGAAAAGCTCTGAGCCTACACAGCAAGTGTTTGCTTGTTGATTTGTTTTACATGGCCTCTGCTTCATCCTCCCTGTGGGCTGTTGTGTTGTATGTGTGTGTTGAAAAGTTCATGAGCCTGACGGTTTGATTTGACTTGTGAAGTAAATTTCTTCTTTCTAGTATGCAGAAGGATAGCCACTTGTCATGCTGTTGGAATAGATTGTTGTAAGGATGAACACCCCCCACTGCAACCCCCCCCCCAATTGCAACATTTATTTATACTGTTGGATAGTTCTGAGTTGGGAGTTCAATTCCCCACTGTGCTTCCCAGACAGGGGTGGACTTGATGACCACAGGGTCCCTTCTAGCTCTGCACTTCTAAGATTATTATTTTTACTCAACAATCTTTACAACATTCACTTCCAAGAGGATGAAACAATTGGCTATCCTTCATCCAAAAAGAAGAAATCTACTCCTCAGGTCAAATCAAAGAGCCAAGATAATCAGCTTTTCAAAAACTGAAAAAGGCAAAAACACAACCACACACAACACAGCAGCCCAAAGGGAGGCTGAAGCAGAGGCCGTGAATTCTACACAGCCCTGACCTGACCTTTATGAAAGGGCTGTACCTGTATGTCTGACTGAACTTCATCCGCTCCATGTTTTAGTTCTGTGTACTAGGGGGCTTCTTGTGTGGTCCTTTGATAATCACAAGAGATGTGAAACTGTTTGAAAACTGTGCTGGACGTGGAGTGGTGTGTGTGTGCGCGCGTGTGTGTGTGCATGCGTGTGTGTGTGTGCGCATGCACATGCACACTTTATTTATATATTTCAGCTTAAGCTCAGTTCAAACTTCATTCCAAATACGTAAATAAATAGGCCCCAACACCTATAGGCAGTGTTGTATAAATAACGTCTTCCCTTACTGCTGTTCAAGGGCATTGGTTTCAAGGACCACACAGAAAGTGACAACAGTAGCTCTGAAGTATGAAACAGAGATGCAAGACTGATGATCTTGAGACTTGGGGCTTGTTCTTCCATTAGTGACACTGAGGCAGTCACCAGAAGTGGCAGATGCTACTTAGTATGGAGGGGGCAGCAGGCATATTCTGTTGCTTATTTTCCTTTGTGAAGAGCCAAGGCTACTGTATGAGTTCAAGGCAATTTTAGATCCTGTGTCCTATTTTTCAGCTTAGACCTCTCCCCCAGCATCTGCAAACTAGCCTGCTTTCTTGTGGTAAGGTGAAAGATGCTGTTCCAGCACCAGCTCAAGAAAGATTCAACTACCAACCAAGGTGGAATAGAGTCACCATCTCGTTCTTTACCTTAACCACTGGAGGCTTCTGACCCTGAGTTCATGGAACAGTGGATTTGGTCCAGGATTTATCTTAAATTGTACAGGAGCCATCCAAAATGAGGAACATGTTTGGGGAATAGAGTTCAGCCCCTTAAACAATCCTCTAAAGTTTGGACTAAAATCCACCACCCCATAAAATTCAAGCCACCAGCCTCAGGTGGTGACATGTCTCAGCCCAACCCTTTTAAGACCCACATTCAAAAGCTGTGGCGACTCATCCTCAATTGGACTGAAGTCAAATTGTTGCTTAATCCAGCCCCCCCCCTCCAAAATTCATACAGTGGACCCTCTATTTACGAAATTAATCCGTACTGGAACGGTGGCTGCAGGTCGAAAAGTCTGTAGGTCGAGTCTCCATTGACCTACAATGCATTGAAAACCGATTAATCCCGTAACCCGCCATTTTCATTCCATTTTCGTTCCATTTTGTTTTTTTTCTGGTCTGTAGGTCGATTCTCAGGCTGCAAGTCGAACCTAAATTTTGCAGCCAGACAAGTCTGTAACTCGAAAAGTCTGTAAGTCGAGCCGTCTGTAAGTCGAGGGTCCACTGTACATCTATAAGAAGGTAGCTAGTAGGTCCAACCCCGAAACAACTCAAGATTACCTTCAGGTTGTTCACTGAGCAGCTTGCCCAGTGAAATCTGATTGGTGTTACAAATATTCAGCTCATCCGCTATTTTTGAAAGAAAAACGAAGTAATTCAGGGCTTGCTGCTTTGACAATTTGCTGCCTGAGAAAGTGCAGGAACTGGGATTTCTCCCCTGCTCAAGTCCAGACGCAGACAAATTATTTTGATATATGAAGCATGCAAGCCCACAAGCTTCTCTCTATCCTTGATAGTAAATGTAGGGTGGTAGCAAGCTGAATAATAAACTATTTGCTGCCCATAATTTAGAATGCTTCTTGATGTCATAAATCTGATGCAGAGGCAACTGAAATCTGTCTAATGGCGGGGCTCCTGAAATAACCCCAGTGGAGACTTTTGAATATATGAAGTGATTGTCCTGAGGATGGAGCTTCCGCTGAATGTACATGTTTGTTTCTCCTTTGTGGTTTCTCACCCTTTACGTTTACCAGGGACTCGGGTGCTGTTCCAGGATAGGCCCAGTCATAAGTCAACTTTAGAGATGTGAAGAATTCTCGCAAAATTACTCGTTCTTATAATACCAGCTGTCTCACCACATTAAAAGTCAGTGTAACAAAGTAGCATTTACAATAAATTTTTCTCATAAGTGTAAGAACTCTTGTTGATATCGCCAGAAAATATTGTGCTGCCTTCTAAGATGAGGAGAAAATGAGGAGGTGGTTGTCCCAGGGACGTGATTGTGGATGTTATGAAAGGGCAGAAAATTACTATTACATTTATTATGATTGCTTTTAATTGTCTGGAGGAGGGAGAGGTGTCAGGATCTTGTGCTTCAGGTGCCAAAATAACCTCGCTGCCTTTAGACACCACGTTACCTGGACAGAGTTTGAATGGTCATCTGTCAGAGATGCTTTGGCTATGGATTCCTGCATTGGCAAGATGTTGGATTAAATGTTCTTTGGGATCTCTGTTAGTCTGTGCTAGGATATCAGGCAAAACAAAATAAAAATAAATAAGGCACCTTAAAGTGTTGTGACACCTTAAAGACTAACTGCAATTATGTCTGATGAAGTGGACTTGTCCACAAACGCTCACATTAAAATACACCAGTTAGTCTTTAAGGCTCCACACAATTCTGTATTCTTGGATTCTACAAGGAAATGTCATTTGCTGTTCTGAGTCAGGAACAAAATGCTATGGTCTATCTTGTTCTGATACTGGTATTCCTTCCATTATACTGCTGCTAATAGTAATTACTTGCCATCAAGTCCATTCTGACTTACGGCACACATTTTCAAGGCTTTCTAGGTACAGAGTACTCAAAAGTGGTTCACTGTTGCCTTCTTCTGGGGGTTCCCTGGGACTGTGCAGCTTGCCCAAGGCTATACAGGCTGGCTTTTCTCCAGGAAGGCTCATAGGGAATCAAACTCTGAAACTGTGGCTCTGCAGCCAGATACAAAACTCCTTGAATTATCCAGCCAGCACCTTATTGGCCAAGAAATCATCAACCAAAGGTTACCGTATTTTTCGCACCATAAGACGCACTTTCCCCCACAAAACAGGGGGGTGGAAAGTCTGTGCGTCTTACGGAGCGAAGAAAACAGATTATATTTTCCTGTTTTCTTCTCCTAAAAAATTGGTGTGTCTTATGGAAAGGTGCGTCTTATGGAGCGAAAAATACGGTATGTTCCAAGAAG
Organism: Pogona vitticeps; assembly: GCF_051106095.1. Taxonomy (NCBI): domain Eukaryota; kingdom Metazoa; phylum Chordata; class Lepidosauria; order Squamata; family Agamidae; genus Pogona; species Pogona vitticeps. The sequence goes on along the minus strand of NC_135783.1, from coordinate 27,115,058 downwards.
AGCTCTCTGTGTTAAGGCAGGATTCTAACAAAGTACAGTAAGGACATTAACTGATTAGCTAGCATGTTGATATCATTCCCACACACAGTTTTCCTGTTTGAGCTTCGTTGTGGCAGATAGCATGATTTTTGCAGCAACAACACATGCTTTTGAACTGTCCCTATAATGCAAATTTTTTTTGTGTGTGTTAGCGAACAGATATACATACATAAAATTACACTGAAGAAAATGTTTTGACAAAACCCAAGAAGCTTCCTCCCCACACCCACACCCATTCATATAGGTTTTTTGACTGTATAAATTTAATAAGGCATGCTTGTTTCATCACATACTTTAAAAAAATCCATATTTAAAAATCCCATATAAGCTTGATCTACAAATTACCACATATGGCAGCAGCCTCTGTTTCTCACCTTCGCAGCAAACAACTTTGGAGCTTTGAAAATGGTTGGATAGCTCAGTGATTTAGGTACCTGATTGTGGAACCATAGATTGGGGTTTCAATTCCCTGCTCTGCCTCCTTGACAGGGCCTGGACTTGAGGATCCATAGGGTCCCTTCCAGCTCTGCAATTCTAACATGATGATATTGATGATTGTAATGGGGGTTTTTGTATACAAATATCCCCACATAGCTGGACTTAACGATGGTCTCACCCCTGGGGCTGGACCATCCACTCATGCATCCTGCTGCTTTGCGACGGCCCTGTTCATCCTTCCAAGCATGCCCAGAGTGCCATTCTCTTCCCTCCTGGCTGGCCCCTTGGCAGCCATGCAGGGAGACTCATCCTCCCTCTCCATGCCTGGAGTGGCCAGCTGAGCAGGAAGAGAGCGATGCTCTGGGCATATTCTTATAGGAATACAAATACCCCCATGTCTAATTGTAATACATTGACATCAACAGTTCAGTCCTGGTTTAGCTATTTCTTGGCAAGGCAAACAAAACAAAAAGATGGTTGTTGTGGGTTTTCCAGGTTGTTTGGCCATGTTCTTAAGATTTTTCTTCCTAACGTTTTGCCAGTCTCTGTGGCCAGCATCTTCAGCGGACAGAAGTCAGAACTCTGTCTATGCTCTGGTGCAGTTTGCTGGGCAGTTGAGTATTTATAGCTGTGGGGTCAGCTTTTGTCCTTTTCATGAGCCTGTCCTCTGAAGACACCAGCCACAGAGACTGGGGAAACATTTGGAAAAAAAAAACCTTAAGAACACAGCCAAACAGCCCAGAAGACCCACAACAACCATCAGATCCTGGCCATGAAAGCCTTCAAGAATACATAAAACAAAAATAATCGCCTAGAATTTCAGAAAGAAAGGTAACAAGTAGAGCTATACATGGTCAATGAAAGTCCTGATACAGCGCTTTGGGTTGGGGTCCAGTTTGAAGTGGCATGATATGGGGCCCCTCCAATCTCCTCTGGGTCCGGGATCTGGTCCAATATTTGGATATCCTAATCTCTAGAGCAGCCAGTGGTTTGAATGAGGATATTTTAATACCTACAACTTTGGAGTGGTCACGTATTGCCATAAAACATGGCAAGATAGGAGCCTAGAAAGTGCTTCTACTGACTATTTATTTTGCAGAAATTCACAGTTGAAATTTGTGCTGATGGCCTTTTTCAATCAGTAATTTTTTCTATCTATTCCTGGCAATGTTTCTATCTATTGTTATAGGGGAGTGAAACCAAGAGCCTACCTGTGGTCTGTATTATTCTTAGGATGCTCTTTTAGCATGGTAAAGGTAAAGGTAAAGGTTCCCCTTGACAATTTTTGTACAGTTGTGTTCGACTCTAGGGGGCGGAGCTCATCCCCATTTCCAAGGCATAGAGCCAGCGTTTTGTCCTAAGACAATCTTCCGTGGTCACATGGCCAGTGCGACTTAGACACGGAACGCTGTTACCTTCCCACTGAGGTGGTCCCTATTTATCTACTTGCATTTGCATGCTTTCGAACCGCTAGGTTGGCGGGAGCTGGGACAAGCGACGGGCGCTCACTTCGTCGCGTGGATTCGATCTTACGACTACTTGGTCTTCTGACCCTGCAGCACAGGCTTCTGCGGTTTAGCCCACAGCGCCACCACGTCCCTGGTAGCATGAGTCATGCCCAAGGAAGTTATCCATCTATCATTAGTTTTTTAAAGTCTTTCATGACTGTTCCAGAAATAGCTTTAAGTTCAATTTCTGGATGAAATTTATATCTTTGAAATTATTTTAAGATTGCTTTTTATCAGTTTTTTTAAAAAGTTCTAATAATATCCTTGTGACACAGGGGCATGCTTGCAATAAACAGCTTTTTGTAGTTATTGGTTTGGAATTTAACTGGCCATAAAAGCTGTTTATTGCTTTGTACACTGCCCTGCCATGAACAATATCCTTTACCTATGCTGTGCTTTGAGTAAGTGCACCAAAGAGAGTTTTAACTTAAGCCAAGGGTGAGGGAGGTGATTGTACCCTACATTTCCACAAGACTGATTGATTGATGTAACATATGAACCATTTCTCCCTTAGACTCAGGGTTTCTGACTCAGTATGTAATCCTTCCAAAGCTCTTACTATAAGAAAAATTCAGGAGATGAAACTCCAGGACCCTGTGCACCTATTTATTTGCACTGTTGTTACTTATGGCAGTGCTGAAAAAAGTAAACATTGTTTAATGTGCCACTTGTTAATTTTCCATTAATGTCATTTAGGTTTCTGAGAAAAAAACACTTAACATTGATAAAGGTTTGGTGGTCTAAAACTTGAAAAATATATCTCTAAATGGCTCTAAAAGAAATTTGGAGCACCCTTTAAAAGTAAATTTTGAAAGTAGATGTTCTTAATGTCATAAAAGTAATTCCAATTCTATTTGTTGTACTACTTTTGAAATGTAGCTTCTTTACACCCTCATTACTCAAAAGTAACTAGTTTTAGATAACAACATAACTTGCAACTCATTACTTCCAAAGTTTATGTTAGGATATATTATTTCATGACTAGCAAATATAGCAAATATGCTCAACCAATGTTGCAATGGAAGTGCAAATGGAAGAACAATGGAAACAGCAAGCAAGGAATCAGAAGACAACTGAGACTTAACATGGCAGCTATGAAGAGTACGTAACTGAGTGTCAGGATGTGTCACAGGATACATAATCCTTCAACTAGCATCAGTTAATATACAATCTATCCTCTTATTTGATTTGTGTCCTGGATGGTATCTGTGGAAATGTCATGTTTCTAAGTTCTTTCAGATTTGATAACAGGACTACAAACCCCAGAATCCTCCAGGCCACATGGCCAATCAGGATATAATCTATGCAGCTTTTTAACTGGAGATGTCTCTAGTATCCAGACAAAACTTATCATTTTACTATGAGGACAATAACTCCCAGAATACTCCACCTGTCATGGCCAATCTCCAGTGACTTGATTTGGGAAATAGGTACTAAGTGTGTAAATTTTAAAAATATATTTCTAGTGCTACCATTTCAGGAAGAGGTCTACAAACCAGATTAACCCAGGCAAATTCTTCAGATTTGAAGTCCCAGAATCACAGAGAAGGCAGGACCCATCAAGCTATAAGCTATCCATTTTTTAAAGTCTGGAAATCAATATTGGTTTAAAATGCCTCATTTCAGGCTCTTATTACTTTGGTAAGAGGAGCAGAATTCCCAGAATTCCCCATGGCCAGTCAACATTTAAACAACCCAGCTCCTTTAGGAAGGACATCAGTAGTACTCATGCAAAAGTTCATGTCTTGAAGTCTCACAATTTTAGAACTCTTGTGAGGTGAGTGGATCACAGCTCCCAGAACATATTTGGACTATATTACCCAGAATCCCCCAGAGAGCTTGGAAATTGAAATGAAACTTACCTGGCAAGGGAAACCAATAATCCCTGCGATTTTTTTTTTGCTCCTTTGCTTATAAGACTACAAGCTCACATGACTAATAGTTATTTAATTTGTGACCTCAATACACAACTGTGGCAAATTGTATGTTTCTCACCTGTACATTTTCTGAGATCCTACTAGACAAATAATCACACACATAAACTTCTTGCTATGCTTAGAAGATTGAAATATTAAGTAATATTGAAATATTGAGTAACACTAATCCTTCCTCACCCAAACACTTGCCCTCATACATAAATGCAAGCCTTCTGTTTATGAATGTGGCTGAAAGGAAACTTTTGAGGAGTGGAGGGTGCACTGGCCTAGGCCTTTTAACATTTCTGTTACTCTTCTGACATGGGGAATGCTGCTATGTGTGCAGAGTCTCCCAATTATTGGGAACCTGGAAGAATCAAGCTTCCTGACTGCATGGATACTTCTTCTCTTTAGTCTACTGCTCTCCATACAGGGAGAGGGGCATGTAGGGTTTCCATTCTCTGAGATTTTAGAGCCAAAACGTACAGGTAGATGCTTATGATGCCATAGCGGTAACTTTTCAGCCCGGTTGCAAAATGGTCCATGTGGGTGAGGGAGTGACAAACAAAACAGAGATTCAAAACTAATGTGTGAATTCCAGTTAGCAGCAGCAAGAATTTAAAAGCACTGAAGGCCATGAAAAAGACAGGGGGCTTCTGAGCATGACAAAATGGCATCTCCTGAAGCCAAGAGGATGAACGCCCAAATCTAGAACTGCCAGGTTGGCAACATAGTCTAGAGGGGCGAGGTAAAAATCTAATAAACAAACAAACAAACAAACATACATCCCATTCCATCTGATTTCAGGTCCACAGCCTGACACCTGGAGAATGGACCCCATAATCTGAGCCAGAGGGCCAAATCTTGGTAACCTAAAGATGAGGGAGAGGGGGAAGGACTAGCTTTCTCCTCTTCCACTTGCATTTACTTTCAATCACATGCTACACAATAGGTCTATAAGGTCTTTAGTTTGAAAGTCTTTGCTTAGAAAATAATCACAATATGTAGTTGTTTAGTAAAGAAATGTGGGCCTAAATAGCTCTAAATGGATCATTCCAGACCCTTTTTAAAAAATGCCCCACACTGATATTAAGAGTTCCGATCCTTCCTTATAGTGATCTGCAATCTGATCTGATGTTTGTAGACAAATGGACAAACGGCTGCTTCACTGGCGAGATCCTTTCGTCTCGCGGGGGTCTCTTTGCTGCACCCTCTGGAGTAACGCAAGACAGCTGGCCATAGCGAGCGCTCCCGGAGGGTGGGGATGGGAATGGGTTTGTTTTAAGAAAGCTCCGCCCCCAGTTCGGCCTCTTTCAAGGCTCTCAGCCCACCTACCCTCCCTATTTTCAGTGTGAGTTTACTGGTTGCCATTCAGGGTGGATAGGAATTTTTGACCCACTACCTGATTGGCCGGTAGTTGTGGGGATTTTTCGACTATCTCACACTGATTGAGATGAGGCCGTTTATGATTGTTGTTATCAGGTTTGGTCACGCTGGTGGGTAGTGGGGAAGAAAGGTGGATCGGTGAGTCCAAGTAAGAGCACAGTAATCGCTCACCTGACATTCTGAGCTCCCAGCGCTGCGGATCATGAGATTACAGTGTGCGGCGGGGGGGGGGAGAGGATGCACTGGGGCCTCTCACGGACCAAGGGCCACCAAATGTATGGGGGCTTGAAGTCCGGGTGAGATCAGTGCCAAGCCGGCCAGGGTTGTGCTGTCTAGGGGACCGTGCAGACTTGGGGCAGAAGACTTACTTGTATTGGCAAAGGGTCCAGTGAGACCCAGTTATTCCTTTGCGCACTACAGCAGCCCCCTCTTCTTTGTTATAGTTTAATAAAGCATGGCCCTGGTTTAACCCAACTATTTTGTCTTGCATCATTATTCCGGATGGGGTGGAAAAGAGGATGACACAAGCTCTCACACCACTTGCAGAGGCAAAAGAAGTGTTCACCCCTAACAGCCACCTACAACATGGAGGGGAGGGGAGGATGAGAGGCAGGAAGCTAGTGGTGGCTGGCTGAGGCAGGTGGCAGCTCTATCACCCTCTCCAGAGTTCCACCACCAGAGACATCTGCCTCTCTTTAATGAAAGGCTACTCGTAGGTGAGCCCTAGACATGTATTTGGAGATATTAGGCATTGACTGCAGAAGGCATACCAATGGAAGCAGTGTGGTTTCTGTTGTGTTTAGACAAATCAGAGTGAATAAAAATCTATAGTTAAAAGCCTTCATTTTAAAACAGATTTTTAAAAATCATTCAAGGTATATCTGTTCCATTTTTGAGCAGATTCTGCTATAAGTCGTCCTTTAAAAAACAACACAATCTATTTTAAAGTGAACTCTGAACTTAATACAAACTCATAATCTCTTACAATTAAACCAATGACCCTTCTATGAACTTACAGTAGTCTGCTTTGGGTTGTAATGAGATGCAGTTATTATGGAGCACAAATGTTTGTGGTGGTTAGGGCCTTGATGTTTAAAGCTTATATTATTGATCTTTGAAATTTTTAGTTAGAGTACCCTCTGGGCTTTTAACAAAGCATGGGAAAAATTGTTCTACTTCATATTGTCTTTGGTTTGAACTTTCTAAGACTCCAGTCCTTTTGGTTCCCAGAAAGAAAAAAGTATGCAAATCCATCCAAAAGAAAGCAAAAATGAAATTCACCCCATCACTGCTCATCAGATTCAATATTATTTATGACTGTTTCCCAGCATGGACAGAACTGAGTTGTATCTACTTGTCATACAACATGAGTTGCATCTCAGAATAAATGAAATGGTATAACTAATTCAGCATTAACTTGATAATGGAAGGATTTAAACACAAAGTTCCATGTACTGTATTAAGTACTGAAAGCATTAACCTTAATAGATCATTAAGTTTGATTCCTCCCAAATCTACAGTATTTTTTTCCTTCAAAATCTGAAGCTCCTATCCCAAAATGAAATAATTTGTGAATACTGGTAAATTCTTATTTTAATGGACAAAGATGAAGTTCCTACACCTGGAAGATTGGTTTGAAATCAGTAGCTGAATATATATTGAAATATTTTGCTTAATATAGTAAGTCTCACTAGAGCAGCCTCACTGAATCAATGGGGGTTGATTCAAATAGCTGCATTCTAGATATAGTTTAGTTTACTGTAATAAGTCACAATTAGAGTAGGCCCATTTGAATCAACAACATTTATGAGAAGTTGACCCACCAAATTCCCTCTAATTCAATGGCTCTAGTTTAATGTGACTTAGAAAGTTAAGCAACAGGACTTCAACCAGGATCTTTATGGCTTGAGCAATAAATTAGTATGCATTTTTTTTATTTCAAAACATATTTATAAAGAAAGGGAATTTTAAAAAAATTTAATCCAAGATTTAAATTACTCTCCTCCAATATTTAATACCTTCTTGATTTAATCCACCCTTTTGATAAATCCGCCTCTCTTATGAAGGCTTCAGCATGCATGCTATACTTCCAGCCAATACTTGTATTGCGTACATGTTTGGATCATGAAACATTAAAATTATCTGGTCTCTGTTAGCCTTAAAACCTCATGGCTTGATTACTGTAATTTTCTTGTTCCCAGCAGTACAGAGGCACTCAGTGGTTCCTTTCCCATTTTTGACTTGATGGATTCTCCGAATGAGATATTTTCTGCTAGGATGTCATCTCCCTATGCACAGTGAAGTTTATGTGCACTGAGCACAAGACCAAACAATGTGTTTTCCCATACACTGCATCAGCAATCCGTTGCGCTCTTCCTTGCCACCTGATGCTACCATTGATGCACTGCTTGCAATGATGCTGCAATCCATCACCACCTGGCCTTGTATCCCTGGAGGTCCGGCAACACACGCTCTTGAACACCCTGGTGACCCACTAGATGTTCCTGACCCACTATCTGGAAACTCCTGCTTGTGGGAACAGGGACGATCTGGTTCTAGTAAGCCACATAACTCAGCTCTGCTGTTAATCAGTCCTAATTCATATTGTCAGGTCCAGCACTTTTGGCTCATTTATAAGACATTCTTGTTTAAGATGCAGCAGCATCTGGTGTAGGATAGATCCTGAGTTGTTGCAGTAATTTAAGCCTTTTCATTGGTCTCCCTGGTATAACTGAGAAAAAGAACTTGAAATTTAATGAAGCTATTATTAAAACTGGAATAAAGTGAAATAAAGGAAGTATTCATATCCTTGCTTACTGCTCGATAGGAGCCTTCTATGTAGATGAACTTAGACGTTCGTATTTTGTAAGTTAATGATACTTTTCACAGCACTGAAGAAATAAACTGCATGTAGATCCAGATGGTAAAGAATTTTTAGACACCCCTTTTAAAAAGAAAGGTAAATAAACATTACTATTTTTTTCTGAATGGCTATTCCTTTTAATGGCACCCCAAGAGTTCATCCAAGAGTCTTCATCTCACGTGGGAGCCTAATACCAAGCATTTTGGCACAGCCTTCTTTGGCTTGCTACAAAGAGCTAATTCTTCCAATTATTGAAATAAATGCTGCCGATGCATATGGATTGACAAATTATTTTAAAAGGGTGGCTCAGTTATACAGATGGCAAATCCTGATAGGATGGGAATGTTTTAAAAGGTGAAAGAGACCCCTGACAGAAATAAGAGACTAGTGAGAGTTGAGTTTGACCTTTAGAACAAGACATTTCCACCCCAACATTCCATTTTTTTCCACTAACTCTCTAGTTTTTTCTGCTCTGTATTCCACCCTCTCCTTAATTCTAGTTTGACATCTAGAATGTATAACATTCAATCCAGGACCGAAGCTTGTGTAGTTCTTCCCAGCTTTCTCTTTGCATTTTTTGCATCTTATCTCCTGTCTCTGTTATGTATGCCCATGAGTGTAGTGATGAAACATTACCAACATGGTTGTGTAGTCAGGGAGGCAACTTATGCATATAGGAGCTACAATTTAAAGAAAAATACAGTACACCCCACCACAAAAGGGAACAGGCTGTGACTGAATGACTTGTGTGCCAACTTACTCTGTCCAGGTACTAATAATTTGGACTATGTCAACATCCTTGTGTGATTTCGGACCAGCCTGCTCCTATCTCAGCCTCACCAACATTGCGAGAGACGTTATGGATTCATACATTAAGAGGTTGGACGTGATGGCCTTATAGGCTCCTTTCAACTCAATTATTCTATGATTCTAAGGATAAAGCAGGGAGCAGGAAAGCCTGCTCTGAGGAAAGATGGAGCATGAAAGAACCAAACAGACAAGGCAGTGATTGTCATATACAATAACTCAGGGTAAAGCTTGCCCACCATTGGAAGGATTCCTTCCATCCACCCCCACCATAACGTCTCTTGAACAAGACCTGCTGGGCATGAAAGAGACTGCCAATATGTTAACAAGCCCGACAGGAAGCAATGTTTGGCATGTCGTCTGTTCTGTACAAGTCTTATTACTATAACGGAAGATACTTCCTTGTGTTCTTTCCTTGATGTCTCTCTGAGGGATATTCAGGAGCCATTTAAGTGCATTTCCTTTCCTGATAAGTGCTCTACTTCTGTTTCCAAGCAATGCAGTCAGTCCTGATGAAGGGTGCACATATGAATGTCTGATTTGTGATTAGGCTCCAGCTTAATCCAAGTGCTCCAGTTCCATCAGAAATGGGTTTTGTTTCAGGCTGCAGCATGGATCAACACTCTTCTTCCTCCAAAGGTACTGAAATGAGAGAACTCTTAACATTTGTGCTTCTCATCGTGCTTTGGAAATGGCAGTGAAACTAAACTCAAAACCAAGAGAACATAGGAACGTTTCAGTGTTGCAGGACTGAACATCATTTGTTGTTAATGTTTTAACCTGGGATTAGTCTACAGTGGTGCCTCGCTTGATGACGTTAATTTGTTCCAGTGAAATCGCTGTAGAGCTAAAACGTTGTCAAACGAAATAAAAAAACCCCATTGAAACGCATTGAAAACTGTTCAATGCGTTCCAATGGGCTGAATACCTGCTTGTCCAACGAAGATCCTCCATACGGCGGCCATTTTCTGGTGCTTGTTAAGCAAAAAATCAGTCCTAAAAACAGCGGGGGGCCATTTTCTTCAGCCAGCGGCCATTTTGAAACCCAATGATCAGCTGTTTGCTGATCATCGTAAAGTGAAAATCGGTCCCCGAAGCAGGGAACTGATCATTGTGAAATGAAAAACCCACATTTAAACCATCGTTTTGCGATCGCAAAAACTTCAACGTTAAGCAGATTCGTTGTAGAGCGGGGTAATCATCCAGCGGGGCACGACTGTATTTCCAAATGGTTCGAAATCCTACTTCATTAGGTTAGGTTCTACACTTTGATTAGCATAATGAAATGTAACTCTCTTAACTTTAGAGGCACTCTCAGCAAGTGAACGTCTACCAAAAAATATAGATCATTAATAATTTTTGTCAAGCAACCATTTCTTTTATATTTGAGCAGAGTTGGGGTACATGCTATCTTCCAGATGTTGCGAAACTGTAACTCCCAGCACTTTTCACCACTGGCTATTATCTTTGACTGACCCAGTTAGCATACTTAAGTCCATTCAAAACAGATGGGGGCTTAAGTGAACTACTGAGTACACATACATATCTGTTGATTGTGTCTGTTATACAGAACATGATTAATTGTACTTTAAGGAGATGTCTATAATAAGAGGGTCTTGAAAATAAATATGACAATCAGTTGAGTATAGATTCTAAAAGTTAGCAGGGTTAGATACAATGATTTTCACAGCTTGCTGATGGATTTAACAAACCCGAAACAGGTAAGAGACTAGACGCTGCTGGATCTCTGATACTTGATTAGAAAACCATTTTTGTGCAGCTTCCAGAGAAACTATCAATTGCTGCTGAAGTATTTCCTTTCAGAGCAATTACATGGCATCATGGAGAAATCTGAGTGATGGAAAACTGGATTATATACGTAGGATATCACTTTGGTAGGTCTGAATTTACTATATTCTGAAATACAGATCTCTGAAACTACTTCTTTCTTGCTAAAGTACTCTGCAAACATTTATTTTAGGGGATATGAAAATAAAAGCAAAGAGGGAACCAAACCAAACTGCTTAAGTCTGGAATAATTGTGTCTCGACCCAGGCACTTCATAACAGGTACAAGGCCACCATAGGTAGTGCAGATTTTGTTGCCTCATGCAAACCCCGGGCCAGCCAGGCCACTAACCAGGTGTGGTATTCACCCTCGTGCCCCTTGCTTGACCGTCAAGACTCAGAGCACTCAAAGGCAAACAATCCCCTCTTTTATACTGCTGCCACCAGGTGATCACTAAATCACCATTACTTCAGGAAGATGAAGATTCAGGTCCACACTTCAAGGTCTTTTGAATAGAACTTTTGTTTATTGATTACAGACATTGATAGTGATTCATGAATATCTTCCATAGGTAAATTTATTATTAGCAACAATCTTCTATTCGATAATACACTCCTAACTCTAATCACCTCTCAGATTTCCCCAAACTCCACACTCTATGTCCTTCTCCACTTTCCCACACTACTCATACTCTCTCTCTGACTGACTCTCTCTTAGGCCCCGCCTTTCATCACACCTCTCTCGGCTCTGCCTCTCAGCAACATGAATATGCATGAACAATTAACATAACAAACACGAACCATTGACATAATAAAGGGGAACACTACACCAGGCGCTGTGTGTCTCTGGGGTTCTTCTTCAACAGCGGTGCCCTAATCTGGGCAGGACTCAGCTGGCCTGGCCTGGTCAGGACATCCCTCTGTGGAGTGGTTGGCTCCTTGGGTAGCCGGGATTCGGCTGGCTGTGCTCCTGTTCAGATTGGTGCACTGCCACCAAAGAAGGACTCCAGCAATGCGCAGAGTCTGATTAGTGGCCTGTCCAGCTTGGGGAGGTGGTGGAACAGAATTCACACCACCTGTGGTGCCACACATTGTATCTAATACAAATACGAAGCACCTGTGTCTAGTTGTGGCCTAAGCAATCACAGTTGTAACTACACTATGCTCCAGATGGAATCAGAATCATAAATTAATAATTTAGTCCAGTTGTTCCCACCCTCAGATCCCCAGATGTTCTTGGACTACCACTGTCAGAAATCCTGGCCAGCACAGCTAGTGATGAAGGCTTCTGTGAATTTTAGTCCAAAAATATTTGATAACCCAAGGTTGGGGACCACTGACTTAGTGTGTAGGCTAAATTGTATCCCAATGTCTCTGGTATAGAGTTTGCCATATTTCTGTATATCTCTATCCCCATTCAAAAATGAATGTTTGCAATATAGGATGATTGGGTGTGGAGGAGTAGATGCTGAATGACTGGCAGTCCTATGTCTAACAAGATAACAGAGTGATATCTCAGTCTGTACCACCAGAGACAGAATCCTAAACCGACACTTCTGACCCACATCTTCACGTAGAGTAGTGACTTCTAACAACAGAAGCTGACAAGCAGGTCTGACCATGACACTGTCCACAGCTCGGTGGCACTTTATCTGGTAAAGGACTGTACAGGGTTGAAAGCTAATTCTAGCCATTTTCCAGTAAACTATGATGGGAAAGGACTGCAGGGACTGGTTTGCATGGAGATGATGGTGATACCAGTACTAGATGAAATCAGCTAGAAAAAAAAATCCATGGAAATCTGCCTCTGAGGTTGTTTTTATAATAATATGCCATATGTCTGCAAGTGTGCAACTGAATCCAGCTCTGAATACACTTCTGGGATATGGGCAGGAATGTTTTCCATCAAGAAGCACAAAAAAGGAGGAAAGGAAATAGATTGGAGAAAAACTCATAGGAGTTATGCTGTTCTTACCAACCAGGCACAAAAAAATAATATGGAAAAGGTTTATGATATCAGCTCAGTTAGTAGACCGATTCTTTCCCTAGTTTTTCCTCCTTATTTAATATGGGGGAGGGGGGGAATCCAGCATCTGAAATCAACATACAAAACTCCCTTATATGATGCCAGACCATTTTTAATCATTGCAGTCTAGTATTGCTAACACTGGCTGGCAATAGCTCTCTATGATCTTAGGTAGGAGTTTCTTTCTGTACGCAGCTGGAGATACCAAGGATTGAACCTGGCTGGCACCTTCTGCTTTACAAAGCAGGTCCTTCATATGCAATCTGCATTTGCTGCAAGACAGCAAAAACTTACACAGTTTGATTGAATGAATCCATCTTATTTGTAATTATGGTTCTCATCATCATCACCTTCTTAGAATTGCAAAGCTGGAAGGGACTCTATAGATCAGGGAGACACATTGGGGAATTGAAGTCCCAACCTCTGGCTCCGCAGCCAGATAACTAAACCACTGAGGTATCTAGCATAAATGTATTGGTTTAATATAGGCTGCTGGTACATCTCCCCCACCCCGCCACTCTCTTTCTCTCCCCCACTATCTCTCTTGAAAGAAACACAGTTCAAAATAATGCAAATTCACATTGACTAGTGAGAACGCCTAAAATATATTAGACCTCATGTATCTCAAAATTACTTCCTAAATTATTTGCACAAAATTTGAAAATCAAACTCAATGTATAATATTAATTGATAAGAAGATAAAGAATGAAAGGTTTCCTTTCTATCATCCTACAACTGGCTCTTTTTAAAGGTATGGCTTGATGAACAAAGCCCCTATTATTATTGTCAGGACAAGTAATTAAATGCCAAAGGACTTTACAGAGACAGCATAGAGTCAACCATTCAAGCCCATTGACATTTTTTGTAAAATAGCCCCCCTCCACACACACAATTAAGTCAGCCCCTTATTAAAACTCAGCAGCTTAATTAAATCTTCATAAGCTTCCAGGAGGAAAATGGCATTAACTTGCCAGTCATGCAGCCATGATAATTCCAAACACTGTCACTATTATTAGCTTCTTCAAGGTTAGATGGAATGCTTGATCAAAAGAATTTTGTCTAAGTAGATTTGAGGGTATAATAAGGGCAAATCAATCCCCTCAGGACAGCATTCACATGGGCGCTCAATCTGTGCAGAAGTAACTACTGTATACTGAATGCTACTTCATGTTGAGTACCTCTGTGTGGTGTCATCTGCTCTGTGGCTCTTGTAAGAAAACAGTTAAGCACCACAGGAGAGTTTTACACGGAATCTATATTATAGGCACTACAAATTCTCTGCAACTGCACAGATCATTTCTATGTTAATCTCCAATAGCATATTCTGGGTAGCAGAATATGCTGCCAAATTCCATGTGCATCTGTACAGGCAATATAACATGAAAAAACATATATTGTGATACTAGTATCACCATAATATGGGAACCACACCTTATATTTGTTGTTGCAGAATTTCTAGTAGTTTTGTTTTCTGTGACAACCCTGAGAATCTCATCGCCAGTAAAGTAGATCCACTGAAAGTTTTCACAATAAATGAAGTTCCATTTATTTGATTGTACTTAGTAGAACTTAGTAGAACTGGTACCACACCACTGACATCTAAGTCCAACATGGTAAACAGGACAGACATCGTATCACATACAAGTCTGCCCTCTATGATTTAGGAATGGGGTGAGGACTCAGGAGAAACAGGCATCATTACTTACCTGAACCATTCATTCAGTCTGATGGTAGAGCTGGCACTGTCCACTGTGTTGTGGATGGGAAAAGTCTGGAAAAGAGCATTTTAAACTCAAACCTCAAAGTTATCTTGCAGACCAGAAAGGTCAAAGCTCATGAGCGGAATTTAATCTTATAAGAGAAAGCAGCATTTTAGCAGAGAAAAACTGGAAGAAGAAGAAACTGAGGGCCGTGTAAGGGAAAGCACAGTGGATGTTGGAATTCCCAGTAGTAAGCATGAATATGTATCTGTGCTTGCCTAATGCAAGATTTATTTACAATAAATGTGCCCAGATTAAATTAGACCTCATTTCTATTATTTGCTTTATGTTACCATGCCTTGCCTCTTGGCTGTTAACTTTGATTTCATTTCAGATATCCATTTTTTTGTCCCCAGTTTCTAGCTGATGAAGGATCAGTGCCATATGTCAAATATTAAACCCATAGTAGCTCTAGACCCCGGATCGTTATTGGTATGCAATTACTTTAAGTGCTGGCTGTTACCATGAAAAACCTGGGCTGGAATGCAATTATTGCGAGAGCATGTGGTATATACTTTTTCATTGATTAGACTGTCCTTTCTGATTACGTTCCTCAGAGTATCTAATTTTTTAGGTCTAATTGCTGCCTTACATCTTTCCTGGGATGCTTTTATTGTAACACATCTGCTTTCAGATCCACTTCTAATGTTCCTTCTTCTTCTTTTGAGGGGCAGGGAGAATCCATAAACGAAGAAAACATTCAGGTTGCTAAGAAATATATCCAATCATTCTATGGTCTGAGGTGGCTTCCATGTAAGAAACTTCTTCTTTAGGAACTCTCAGATTATATAATGTACACGCAGCATCCTTTTGTTAGCTGGGGATGATAGGAAAAGGCAGTAGGATGTTTGGAAGCTCATTAATACACTGTTCAAGCAACAGTTGAATATTTATTTATATATTTTTTTCTCCTCAGTAACTCTTTGAGGTAGGTTCCTGCCTAACGTGTTGGGGCCGATGGGGCCGATGTAGGAAACAAATACTGGATGAAAGAATGGATTATGCATGCTTGAACCTGAATAAGATACCAGGTGTGGTGTAGTGGATAGAGGGGTGGACTAGGACTCTGGACACAGGTTTGAATCCCTGCTCATCCATGGGGTATGTGGCATTGGTAAAAACAATCCTTAAATATAACATTTACCTTCAAAGCCCTGTTAGGGTCACTATAAGCCTCTTGTGACTTTATTGCACATAACAACAAGCCGAATAAATAACTTTTTCAAGCTCTGCTAAGTACTTCATCCTAAAGAGATAGACAATGGTGACTACATAGTCTGGCTTACTATAGCCTTCAAAAGAGAACCCCTGTTTGAATGTAATAGGCTGATTCATTCCCTCCCTCCTGGTGTACCCGGGCATCTGCCTGAGAACAAGGAGAACATCTTGCTGAGTGACAGCTCCAGCTCCTGTTCTTATTACTGAGTGATTTCCGTCTGTTTCTTTACAGTGTAATGAAGACTCTCAGAGTTTGGCACAGTGGGTGGGGGAAGGAGCAGGTCCACGTTTAGAGAACACTGAAGTTAATTACTGTACTTTTAAAGGGAATGGCCTTTGTGTGGAGCATGGCAACTTGGCTGGGAATCAGCAAAGGCTGCTATTTCTTGCAATCCTGCTGATGAAGGTTTTCTTAAAAGGTTTCAAGGTACAGGGGTTCTTCTTAAAGTGCCTTGGGGCTCTGGTAGTTCCTCTCTCTCTCCTGCCCCCCCACTTAGAGTAGTAGGTACTACAACCCAGGTACAGTAGTTTGTTTTATTTCAATATTGGTGGATGTGAATCAAATCTTTGAACATTTTGTTGTGTATCTGCCCAGTGCATGGGGAAAATTCCCACATTAGACCACAACTCCCCTCAATCAGCAAAGCCTCTGGCATCAATTTCTGGGTATACATATCAGAGCAAAGTGGGAGAAAACATTTATTTTATTTTATTCTAGCTCTTTTTAGCCTTTTCTGTTGTCAATCTGCTTATGCTTTTCTGTGTCCAAGGGTTTGCTTATGTAATGATCAGGAGATGGAAGTGGTGGAGCCTGTACTTCAGTGGTTCCTAACCTTGGGCCCCTGGATGTTCTTGGACTGCAACTCCCTGAAGTCTTCACCACTGTCAGTGTTGGCAAGGGCTTGTGAGAGTTTCAGTTCAAGAACATCCAGGGGCACAAGGTTGAGAACCATTGCTGTAATTCTGTTCTCCAGCCGCTATGCTGGAGTTCCTTAGTCAATTAATGATTATTGATTGTTGCCTAACTGTCTGCTGTATCAGTCTCCACTGTCTCAACTCAGGCTAGATGACACCTAGCCTGGGTGTGGAGTTATGGAGGAGGGAGCAGGGTGGGATGTATGAACATTATTTAAATGAAAGATTGCCTCACTGTGTGTTTTTCTTTGTGAGTACGAATATCCACTTTTGCTCTGTCTCTGTCTGACCTGGCTCCTACCACCATTAGCTGCTGCACCTTTTGCACTACCTTCCAGAAAGGGTAGCAATCACAACCATGTCCTACCAAACAATGGTTGCAGTCCAGTTCCGATAAACCCACTGAATCAATGGCTGGATTTGCCTTTATGCAAAAACTAGTTTGTCCCAGTTTGTAACGGCAGCAGCACCTGCCTTCTCCACCTCCTCACCAGGCCCAGCTGGCTGGCTTTTTACAACTTCTCAGCTAATCTCCCAGTCACTAGCAAGAGCACAGATTTTTTTGACCTATCCTTTTATCTGAGTGGGAGATCAGCCAAGAAGGTGGGGCAGAGAAGCCTGAGCTGTTGCCAGAACTGGAAGATCAGTTGAAGAGGTGAAGGCTGCGTGCGCTTGGTGAGTGGCTGACTGAGTCAGAGGAGGTGGCGGAGGGGAGGTGCTGCTTCCTTTACAAACTGGGATGAATGGAGATGAACCAGTTTGTGCTCATCTCTGTTTCTGACTTATTGTTATCATTAGCCAAGCCTTAGGTAAATGGATCTGCTTTTGCTGGGGTTAGCCACTGGATTTAGGCCAGTATTTATTTTGTGTCTCTGAAGGGGTATGTATGGTGGACTGTAATATATAGAGAGATTTTTCAGTTCTGTCTGTCTTTTTAGAAAGCTTGCCCTCCGATCCAGGAGCAGAAGGCGAGAGCACAAAATGAAGGCTGATTTGGTATTAGTTCACTCTTCACATTAGGAAAAAGTAAATGCTTTTTTGCGGTTTTCCCTACAGAGGTGTCTTTATTCATCTGACATGCCTTTAATAACTAATTCTAGTTGTCTGGTTGCCAAGATAGATTTCCTACAGGCAAACTTAAAAGTGATTTTGTCCTTTTTGCATGCATGGCTTCAAATGATCCCAGAACAGCAAACATTAAACTTCCCTTCGAAGCCCAGGATTTTCTGAAGTGTGTTGTAACATAACATAAATGGATAAGAATACGGCTGGGGGAAGGGGGAAGAAGACATGAATTAAACATGTCTATGGGATACAAGTGTCACAAAATATGCTTGATGAGATCTGGACGAGGAGAATCATTGGCAAAAGCAGGCTTTTGATGCAAGTATGATTTTCTGGACCAGGAATATGAAGATGTAAATCAAATGTACACCAGAGTGCACATCCAAATATCAATGCCTTCTGTCCATGCTATTTTGCCTTTAATGGGACACACATAGAAATATGCAGCATCTCCAAACACCTGTTTGTAGAACTGTCCTACTTATCAAAGCATAACCAGAATGTAGCTCCTTGCCATGGATTTCAAGCAGAAATAGGAAATTTAGGAGAAAAGGATTAACTGCTTAGATGACTACTAGCGAGGCCTGGAATCTGATCCAGTTAAGTTTATGTTGATGGGAGCAAATTTTCAATAGATTGATATTAAATTGCCCTTTATGTTAGGTCAGTATAATAAAACCTTATTGGAAAAAGTAGCCAAATTCTACCCATTATGTTACTCCTTATCCTCATCTCATCTCTGCTTTGAGGTGGCTATTTTTGGGCATTTAAGCCTTTCTGCTCCCATCCTGCTATTTGCAAAGGCTTTCTTGGGACCAGAGGGATTCTAATGAAGGTTATAGAACCTAGGTGGTGGTGAGGAAAGTACTGTATAGGAAACTTTTTATTAACAAAATATGGTTATGATGTCATCAGGCTGTGTGGGGTGATTCTGCTTTATCAGTCATAAGGGACTGTGCTCGAAATGAATTTGATTTTCACTTCTTCCATAAGAATGCAATTTAAAAAGTGAAGGAACATCACCCCTTTAATCACTCAGATATGAGCACAATAATTCTAAAGGGTTTCCTATTCCCAAGCAGGAGAAAGGCTACATTTCGGGGGGGGGGGGAAGGGATTAAAATCTCCCAAATCCTATAAGGTAGTTCTAGAAAAAAGTTCAGGATCTCCCTGGAAACTCTGGAGAGCCATTGGTGCCAGTTCAGAGTTGACCATCTTGGCCTCTATGATCAGGCTCAGTACAAGGCAGCTTCCTGTACAGTATTGGTATCCTTGATTTTCCTTCTGGTTTATGATCTTGTTACAGTAGTTAGAGAGGATTGTGTCATATATAGGTACATTTTATGGATTTTGATAACTGCCATTTTCTGTGCAAATAGTGATTCACAAAGATGCAGCTGGACATGGTTTTTAATGAGCTGGTAAACTTACATGAGTCAACATATAGACAAGAGTTTGCATGTCTGAAATTTCCTCCATATGAAGCAAGAAGCTTCATCCTGGCATCTAGTTCTTATCATATACATAGGAGTTTGGAGCCAAAATCCAGTTGCTGGTCCCAACTAAAATAGACTGAGGTTGCAATCAGATGGATGCAAATGCACACACCAGAAAGGGTTGCTTTAATAGAGGGGTCTCAAACATGCGGCCCGGAGCCATTTGCGGCCTGCCGGATGATAGTTTGTGGCCCCCGCCTTGCCTGTCCCCTCTGAAGCGCCCACATGTCCTCTGCTGTCAAGAGTCAAAAATTTCTCGCCTCGCTCTCCGGCTCTCTCCCAAGACAGTGTCTCTTGCACCCTCCATCCGGAACTGCAGCCTGCCAGCCAGCAGGCAGGCAGACAGGTGGGCTGGCTGGCAGGCTGCAGTTCTGGATGGAGGGTGCAAGAGGCGCCGTCTTGGGGGAGAGCTGGCGAGCGAGGGGCGCTGCTGGCTCTTTTCCCTGAGCACCCAAGCCACCGCCTAGCGATGCCTGAGAGCGGAGCTTGCTCCCGGCCCATCCTCAAAGAGCGCCTCCAACAGAGCCGCCAACAGCAGCCGCCGCTGCTGCCGCCTCTTCCAGGGAAGTGGCTCTCTGGCTCTCGTTATCTCTTGGCACCCCCAGCACCAGCCCATACAGCGGCTGCCTCAGCACCCAGCGGTGCTTCCTCCTCATCCTCCTCTTCGTCCTGTTTCAGCCGCCTCATCTCTGGAGGCTGCCTGGGCTCGCCTCGCGAAGTTTGCTCCCCTGTCGTGGTGGGGGTAGCTGCTGCTGCTGAGTGCGCCTTTTTTGAGGGGGGCCCTCAAAGGAAGGTTGCCAGACCTCCATGTGGGTGTGTTTGTGTGCGTGCGTGCGCACCTGTGTGGGGGCGCCCCGTTCTGTTTAATTTTGCAGGTACCAATGGGGGCTTTTCTCCTTTGGTAAGGCGAACTCTGTGAGTTTTTTTTTTTAATCTGATGCGGCCCAGCCTCACCCAGACTCTGTCTCCAGCGGCCCCCAGGTAAATTGAGTTTGAGACCCCTGCTTTAATAGGAGTGATCTCCCTTAAAGGGACCTTTCTATCTGCTGAAGAATCGTTCCAGCCTGGGCCCAAAAGTAGAAGCCCAACGTCTGAAGCAAAAAGTTCCAGCTCTGGGGCGGATTGGAACATCAGGTGATCGCTGGGGAATAGATTTAACTGGAGTGCTCTACGAGCAGTCCAGATGGTTGGTTTCCCTGTGTGATCACTGATCACACACTGAGTGGATCAGCTGAATAGCATCAACATGCATGTAAAATATACTGGTGCAAGAGATCTACTCCAATCAGAAGTAGGAATTAGATTTGGTCCTTTTTGTTTTTCTTTATATGGGGGAACATTCAGTAACACGATCCATTCTGAAGGTGTACAGGGTAGTGTGACAACCCCAGACCTACTGGGATATATCACCCTTTAACTAAGCTGCCACCAACCATTCCCTATAAGGAGTCACACAGACCAGGAATGGATTTTAACAAATAAAAGAACAAGGTTTATTTAAATAACAAACAGGGTAAATAAAAAGATCAAGCAAATAAGGTACTGTAACGTGGCAAAGTCCCAAACACATACATATAACAGTTTGGTTCACACAGAACACTCTAAAGTAAAGCACAGACCCTGAACCTATCAGTTCTGGCTACCTATAAAGAAAACCTGAACCTATCAGGTAGGTACTGACTGACACACAGTTGTACCCTGTCTGACACACAGACTCCCACTCCAGCTTCTTCTCCTCCACACAAGCTCCACAAATATATACAGTACAGCTCCTCCCCCTGATGTCCCGCCTTCCACTCCCCATAGGATGGAACTTTCCCTCCAAACCCATGACAGACAGGTACCATCAGTGCTGTATGTAACTCCAATCAGAAGTAGGAATTAGATTTGGTCCTTTTTGTTGTTCTTTATATGGGGGAACATTCAGTAACACAATCCATTCTGAAGGTGTACAGGGTAGGTACAGCTGTCACAGAGAAAAGGTGGCAGTGCTGGACTACACCATTTCAAGGGAGTAAAAGTTATCCTCATCCTTTCCAATTTTCAGGACAGAATGTGAAGGCAATGAAGCACGAGTAACAGAGCAGCTACCTTTAATTTGCTGTGGTGGTTGTTGTTGGCAGGAAGGGGCAGCATTAAAAAGTTAGAAGAAACGGTGCAATTGCTGTGAACTAGTGTAAAATTAGGTTTGTAATGAGTAATGGTTCCTAGTTACTTTTTTATTTGAATGCATTTTGTA
This sequence comes from Pogona vitticeps, assembly GCF_051106095.1. Taxonomy (NCBI): domain Eukaryota; kingdom Metazoa; phylum Chordata; class Lepidosauria; order Squamata; family Agamidae; genus Pogona; species Pogona vitticeps. The sequence goes on along the minus strand of NC_135783.1, from coordinate 27,093,595 downwards.
CAGGATTTTTCAAATCATTTTTAAAGCATTCTTGTCCCTCAGCAGCAGTGGTTAAAGTCTCACACAGCCACTCCCCTTGAAGTAGCCCCTCACCACTCCCATTTATCTTGCCTGAAACAGCAAAGAGCTGAGGTGATATACCTCTGCTTGGACTGTGCCACTTTGAATTGTAGGTGGGGGGAGTGCCCGACTGAAGACTTTCCTTTGTGATTAGGAGGGAATCTCTAAACATAAAAAACTAGCAGTGCGGGGAGAATATTATGCAAGATACCTTTAGTCCACCATTTAATTTTCTGCCTGCATAGTGCTTTCAACATGGAGAAACAGCCAAATATACAGTTGTGCTCCTTCAAGAACAGGCCTCAGATATATCCCTTTAATGAGAGATGTCATTGGGAATCTATACAGGTGAGATGAGCTGAATTTGTGGCATGAAGTTGGGAAGTCCTTGATCTGAATGAGACCAATTTACCTGAGTTTGTAGGAAAAGGTTTTCTTTCAAAAAAAAAAAAATCAAAATAAATAATGCATATATTAAAGCATTATTATTTTACACAGGGTCTGCCTAGTTTAGAAGCCTGTCCGTGGACTTAGTACAAACAGCTCTTTGCAAAATGGGGAATTTCATTCTTAGTGACTAGCAAAGCTGCCTCTTATTTACACTGGCCATTTCCTTGCCACATGGTGAAGGATTTTTATTGCAGGAAAACTGTCAATGGTTACATTTGAAACAGCTTCTATAATTTAAGTCATAACTTCATAGCAACAGTGGAAAGAAAGCAAAGCCAGTGATCAGTCAAGAGTTAACCTGTTTGGTGCCCATCTCTTGAATGAAACGGACAGTTTAAACGTAGGAGAAGAGCTTTAAAATGTGATGAAAACGTGTGTGTGTGTGTAATCTACCCATGTGCATAGTTGGCTGGGTGGATGGGTGAGAGTTATGAAGGGTGGGAAAACGTTTTTTCTTAATACCCTGTTTCCCCGAAAATAAGACCTAGCCTGAAAATAAGCCCTAGTATGATTTTTCTGATGTTGGTAAAAGTGTGAGGGCAAGAGGAGAAGGTGACGACAGAGGACGAAATGGTTGGACAGTGTCATCGAAGCAACCAACATGATTTGACCCAACTCCAGAAGGCAGTGGAAGACAGGAGGGCCTGGTGTGCTCTGGTCCATGGGGTCACAAAGACCCAGACATGACTTAACGACTAAACAACAACAATGATTTTTCAGGATGCTCATAATATAAGCCCTACTCCAAAAATAAGCCCCAGTTAAGTGAACCCCTGCCTTCCACCATTGTGCAGCATTGCACAACAACCAGAAGAAGAAGATGACATGACTGTAAAATAAAACATCCCATGAAAATAAGCCCTAATGTGTTTTTGGAGCAAAAATTAATATGAGACTCTGTCTTATTTTTGGGGAAACATGGTAAGCAAGTTTTCATTTCATGGTGACCTGATTCACACACCATGAAATTTATACCCGTTTCATTTTCTACTTCAGATGGAGTCTGGACTCTGCCAAACAGCGGTGCTGAAATGTATTTGGTTGTTATGGAGCCATCAACATTACATCATTTATTCGCGGCATCTTATGTGGCGCATATGTCTCTGTTTGACCTTTACAGTTAGGATATTTGAGCTCAGCCCCAATCAAATGGCGAATTATAAAATAGGGTGTTACTCTCAAAGCCTCCGTACACAGGAAACAGACCTGCGCTCTCTTACATCAACTGCTGGAACTTGCTATCCCATTTAACAGAGTCATAATTAAATCAGGTGACATGTGCTAGAGGCCACATTTTAAATGCGGTTGTCACAACAACTCAAACCCACTTGGCCTTTGCAGTGTTTCTCACACAGGCAGCTTTATAAATGAGCACAGCTGTAGAGGCATTTTCCTGGCAAAAGCAATGTGAAAATTGCCACATGAATGAACAAAAGTGCACTGGAGAGAGATCTGGGTGTGCATTAGATGTAGGTTGAGTGTCTCTCAGTCTATCCACATAGATGTGAAACCAAAAGCCTGCCATCAGTAAAGCAGGTTAGGAGCAAATTACATTGTTTGAAGATTTTTAAACACTAAAAATGAAAAACAATGGGAACATCCTAGAGAAACGACCTAATTGTCTATCTATCTATCTATCTATCTATCTATCTATCTATCTATCTATCTATCTATCTATCTATCTATCTATCTATCTATCTATCTATCTATCTATCTATCTATCTATCTATCTATCTATCTATCTATCTATCTATCTATCTATCTAAATGCTGATTTTATTCACAGGAACAGTGAGGAATCACGCTCCCAGTCTCTGGCTGTGATACTTAATCCTCTGGGCTATCCAGCCAGCTAGGTCTATTCTAAAAGTGACTAAAACTGGATCTAACCCTCTGCCTGAAATTCTGTTGCCAGAATTTATGCTGCATAAGGCTGATAATATCCTGTTCTCCACATCCCGAAGGTTCCAAGGATCCCTAGGGATCCCTTTCATCATGGGAAAGTGCCAGGGACCATGGGACTGGTGGGGAGATCTTTAATTTCTGAAAATTGTTGCTCCCAGCATCCCAGTGGCTGTGATTTTTCAGAAATTAAAGACCTCTCCCAACCTCTAGGGAGGTTTGGGACCTGGGGGGGGGGGCGCAATCCGAAATTTAAAAATTTTTAAAAAATCGCTATGGTGATGACATCATCAGCTTTACACAGTGCAATTTCTGGCAACAGGATTTCAGCCATGGTCTAGGAATCCTACAGCCTTAATAAGCTTTCTTAAATCATAAGTAAAGCCCAGTTCAGGGCAAAAGTTGGGAAATAACTGGTGCCTGTGTCTTTGATGCTAATACTAGAGGTGTCTCCCAGCATTGCTAGATTCTTACAACAACATTTGAACAGCAAAGACAAGGCAGCAATTTTATATAGGCTGTCAGGAATTGTTTGTCCTTACTTTTGGGGTTGTCATGTGACCCTTCTTTTAAGAAGTCCAGGGTGGTATATTTTTTTATTTTTATAGCAGTCCTAGTTGGACAAGAGATTGATGGCCAACCCAAGATTACCGACTAACCTTTGTAGCTGATTAGGAATTTGAATCCGGGTTTTCCAGTCTGTAACTCCATTTAGATATGAAATTAGTAAATAATAACATCCTCCCGGTAATTAGCTGGGGGATACTGGGAGTTGTCCAAGCTGTGCTAGGTCATGACCATGGGAGAGGAATTCCATTTGTTCATTCCTGCATGGCTTGGCATTCAGTAGTGGACAGGGAGGGAAGCCGCCCCCCGCTCCTTTTTTTGCAGCCTTTGGCCTTTTTCCAAAATCCTCCAGGTCATTGTCCTAACAGCCCTAATTTCAGTATCTGCTCTCATCACTCTTTAAAGCAGTAGTAGATGCCAGTGGAGGACCCGAGGCACCACCCTCCCGATTTTCCAAATCCAGATGTTCTGGGTGCTTCCAAAGTGTGCAGTTCTCACATATCCTTACAAAGGTTTCTGGGCACAATTTTCTATTTTGCAGGGAGAAAAAAAAGTCAGGGAGCAACTGTAGAAACTCTAGGGGTTCTGGGTTCTTGGCAAGCTGCATGTGGCCTTAGGACCATACAGTCCTCACTCCTGTTGCCACAGAGCGTCTTGCAGTCTTCGGACTACAGTATTTCCAAAAATCTTCCAAGTCATAAGTCACATGTGGCAGCCCATTTGCTGGAACAAAAGACGGGGGGGGGGGAGAGAGGTGTGGCAAAGGAGAGAAAAGGATGACAAAAATATATTGGGAAAATAGCTTGCATAGTTTTGACTATGCACCATTCACTACTGGCTTCAGCACCCCCCCAAGAGGGATGCAACTGTAACACTTTAAAGTTATATGAGGCTATTTGCTTACTTAGATATCTGTTGACGAAACTTACAAACACAATCTCACAAATGAGGCTTTTCTTATTCACAGTTAAATAACTGACAACATGAGAAATTATATCAACAACGAAATGCTACAGTTTTTGCACCAAAGGCCTAAGTGACAGCACCAATACAGAAGCTGCTTATAGAATTGCAAAGTTCAATTGTCCCTTTGAATCCAAATTCAGATAGAAATTCAAGACATCTTTCCCAACTGGGTTGAGTGTCCAGTACATAGAAGAATCAGCTCCACATGAGGAATCTTCAAAACCCTAAAATAAAAGTATCGATTCAATTCTATCCCATTCATGAATTCACTACATGGATTCACCCCTCCAACACAAACATATAGGAATTATACCTAGAATAAGTTGGGAAGAGCCTCAACAGTTTAAATGACCACAGTGGCTCTGGCCTCTTCAGCTCTCTTGCTCTTTATGATTCAAATCTCTTACTCACAGCCCCACTCTCTCATATTCCCACCGCTTTGGGATGAACCAACATTTCATTGGGGATACACAGCCTTGGACAGATTATGCCTAAAATGTGATTCTCAGCAAGACAAGAAGGCTGCCTGCTTTTGTTTTAAAGCAGCCTTCAGCCTAAGCAGTAGTTGCTAGGACAGAAGAACTAACTGCCAACTTCAGTAAATCTTCCCTTATTCTGTACAAATTTCTTTAAAAAATGTAGTGCAGCTGCTTATAGGCTGGATCTTGTTTATGAGCTAATATACTATATGTTTGGCTTTCTTATAGTTGATTCCATACAAGCACTTGGCATGTAGAGCAGGCCGTGTCATGTCTTATTCATAGCATGTTTTTAAAATTCTGGAGGATCATAAAGGTGACCTTTATTGCTTATATTGAACTGGCTCTTCCAGCATTTTTTTTGTGGAACAAAATCTTGGCTGTGTTATACTGTGACAAATAGGATTTTGAGTGGCAGGTCCTTGTGTGATCAAATCAAAGAGTCCCGGGGCCACACAAACATCAAGAGCGCTGTTATTGCTCAGCCATATTCCTGTGAAGTGGATTGAGGTTAGGGGAAACTTTCAAGATACTGTAGTCACGTTGGAAGCATTGCCTGGTTTTATTGCCCAGTTAACTGAAATGTTTAATTTCTATTAATTGTACTCCTGATAGCCAAACCAGCAGCTGTTTTCAGGCTTTTCCAAATGATGTGTTTTGCAGGCTTTTTCTGTTTCACGTTGCAGGAAGCATAAGCAATGTGGTGTCATGAGAAAATATATACAAAGCTGATAAATTCTGAAAGGATTTGACCTTTAATCAACTGTAATATTTTCAGCCCAGCACAGCCTTTTTTTAAAAGGCCTGCAGCCTTGGCTGTTTCTCTCCCATTTATCACAATTATGGGCAGGCCTGTCTGATGCAATGCGTAAAGTCCTGGGCATTGACATTCAATATTTTATCATTAATTTTAAAAAAGAAACATTCCAGGTCCCCTCCACCGCACTCCACCCGCTTTGTCGCTCTGATATTTTCCAGCACAGTACTCAGGAGAATCAGGAGGGCAGTTTTGATTTATGCCTTCATTGGCAGATACTGTTAATTAGCATTCACGGTTAGTGGAATTCAGGAATGGTTAATTTTCCCAGCAATAGGCTTGGTTACCCAAGCAAGCAGTAGAAGCTCTTAATTGTTTTCTAAACTGTGTTAACATGGAAAACCACATAAATGAGACTTTCACAGATTGTGAGGGCCTGATGCATTTTCAGTAGCACAGGCAGAGGGAGAGTGTCTTGACCTTCCTGCTTCTGATGGCTTTTCCTAGAGCTGGAACAATTTGCCTTTGTGAAAGCTGAACAATTTTCTGTTTAGCTTAATCCGTTTGTTAATTTCCACTCGAATAAACCCAATGAATCAATGGGACTTTATAAAGGTTGACTTAACAAGTCCCATGGGGTCAACTGTCTGTCCTAGAGAAAGCTAACAGCTGGACGTAGCCTTGAATTAAAAATTGTGGAATCCTTCGGTTAGCATAGACACTGACTATACTCAGTGGAAGAAACAGGTAGCTGTCATCCAAAAAAAGAATGTTTCCAAATCCTCGTCCCATCTTTATTTGTGGAGTATTGGCCATGTATAGGACTTTCCACCCGATATGCTCCTTAAGTCCACGGAGGAGTTTGACACCAGTGTTTTTAGTTGCTCTTTCCACTTGTACTTATTTTAAAATGTATATGCTGCCTTTCTACATAATCACCATCATTAGATGATTCCATACATGAAATTTCATACAGTGTTATAGGTAGAGAATACTCAGAAGTGGTTTACCGTTCCCTTCTTCTGGAGAATATCCAGTGTGGTGTAGTGGATAAAGTGATGGGCTAGGAGGCCTGGGTTCAAATCCCTCTCAGACCAAAGGAGCCTTCAATGTTCTCATTACAGTGTCCAAGTTCATTGGCAATGAGAAGCCTGCCAGCAAGATATGAACACATTTCTTGTTCACATGCAAACAAAATTTATTTTAAGATGGTTTTTAGAGGTTGGATGGTAATCTCTTACATACGTTCTACCTATGAATATGTGGGATCATCAGTGGGATGTGGGATCATCAGTGGGTTGGACTAGATACTTTGTGCGATACTTTGTAACACTTCCATAATTGTATGATGCATGTGTGTCCCACAGTGTTTTAAAAGAGGTGTCCTGCTATTTTGTGTGTGAAAGGGGCAAGGATGTTTTTTTTAAAACAACAGTTCTGGTTTTCTACAGTGTGTCTGCCCATAAATCCTCCCACCTGAAAAGAATTGAGTAGGGATGGATGGATAACATGAGCCTTCAATGGATAAAAGCAGAGGTTGAGAAAATTACATTTTTGGAGTGTAACACCCAAAATCCCCAGATAGCATGGGAGTTGTACTCCAAAACTGGATTCTGGGAGGTGTTGTCCAAGGACTAAATCAAACTGTTAGTACTAGTTAGAATACACTAGTTCCCTTTATTGTTAAATAGAGGGAACTTGCTAAGTCAGTATTTATATGAGCCCAGTTGATTCAATGGGTTTATCTAGTTGAAACTAAGAATTGGATTTAGCCTAGAGAGGGACACAAATTGCTTTGCACCAGATCATCACCCCCAACCTTCTTGTCTGAATGGGCAACTGCCAGGGGAGGCAGAAGAAGAGGGAAGCAGACACTCCTGTCGGGACTGGACAAACACCTGAGGAGGAGGAGGAGGAGAAGAGCAGTTCATGCCGGCTGATGAGCGTGGGAGCCAGTGGAGGTGGGTGGGGGAAGGGAACATGTGGCACCTGTCGTGCTGAGCTGATGATGCATGACAACGCAGCACAAAAGCGATTCATGCCTATCTCTAATTTAGCCCCTTAGAAAAGAAACTTTTCCAAGGTCTGGATGAAATTGCCTTCAAAGAATAACCAGGGATTATTCTTTGTCAGGGATTTCAGTTTTTCTTCTAAAATGGGCTTTGTTGATGAAGGCATGGTATTCATGGAAGGCCTGTGTGAATCCTTTAAAGGAGTGTTTGGAAATTAAGTTTCTCTTCAAGATCTGTATTCTCCTTTAGTCTTGACCTTCCCACTACCTCTTCATTCACTACCTCACATGGAGAATGGCATGAGACAGCTGTGCTTATAAGCATGGATACTGTTTATGTTGGTCAGAGCACGTTTTATCTGCTCTGACTATTGCTTTTTATCTTAAATCCCCTTGAGGTTGTTCCTTGATTTTCTCAGCATCTTGATTCCTTTCCTTGACTATTTAATAACAAATGAGTATTAATCCAGGTGTTAAGTTCATCTATATTCTTATCTACCCCACTCATTCTTTCATTTTCCCAAGGAGAATCCTCTAGAGCAGTGGTCCCCAACCTTGGGCCTCCACATGTTCTTGGACTTCAACTCCCAGAAATCCTGGCCAGCAGAGGTGGTGGTGAAGGCTTCTGGGAGTTGTAGTCCAAGAACATCTGGAGGCCCAAGGTTGGGGACCACTGCTCTAGAGGATTTTGTTATTTAACCTCTATATGAAACCACTGGGAGAGATTGTCTGGAATTTTGGGGTTTGGTGTCATCAGTATGATATGACATCCAACTCTATTTCTCCTTTCCATCTGTTTCGGCTCTAGATCAGTGGCTGGTGTCAGTAACGGACTGCAATGAGGGTGAATGAACTGAAACTTAATCCAGACAAGACAAAAGTGTGCCTGATCAGTCAGGAGGCAGATCAAAAAATAGGGATGCAGCCTGTTTGGATGGGGTTACACTCTCTCTGAAAACACAGTTGCATAACTTGAGGGATGCTCCTGAGTTCATCTATGAGCCTGAATGCCCAGGTTTTGGCAGTAGAAGCAGTGCTTTTCCGCAGTTAATAATCGTGTGCTAGCTGCAGCCGTTCCTAGATACAGCTCAGCTGGATTACTGTAACACTCTCTGTGTGAGAATGCCTTTGGAAAATGCTCAGAAACTTCAGCAGGTCCAAAACACAGCAGCCAGATTATTAACTGAGGCTGGTTATAGTAGCTACCCCTCAATTTTACCAATCAGTTTTAGGTGCATGTGTGGCTCTCCAATGCCCAGGGAGAGGTATGTACACCTTATGGGGTCTTTTTTGGCCCCTGTTGCTATATATCACATATATTGTAGATATAACCCTATGTATTGTGAGCTTATATTTTATCATGCTGTAAACTGCCCAGAAGAGTGTGCTGCACTAATGGGGCAGTAAACAAACAAACAAAACAAACAATCCTGCTGGCCACATGTAGCCCTTCAATAGCATTTTGGTGCTTTTATTTTATCATTATATTCGCCATAGCCCAACCATTCCTTCCTCCATGAGGGAATTCTGCCTCTAGAAACCTTCAAGGGGTGTGATTCTGTTCTAAAACAAAACATCTCATGCTGACCGTTTTCCAACAAAAACTCACAAAACAGCAAAAATATCTGGGTGAAAAAAGATCAAGTTGATATTTTCAAAACATTGGTCACATCACATTAACAAATAAAGAATAACTGGGTTGTGTTTGAGAATAGTGAGAAGTGAATGTTGTTGTCAGATGCCATTAATCCACCTCCATCTAATGGTGACGGTAATACATTTTCAAGGTGAGATATTAAAAGAGTAGTTTATCACTGTCACCCCTCAGTAAGTTTCCCTGGCTAAGTGGGGCTTTAAATGCTATGTCTCTTAAATGTTTGTCCAGCACTCTATCCACAACACCAGACTTGCTCTCCAGAAGCAAATGACATATATCATTATAAATAACATTTTATGGAATTATATTTCTAATGCATAATCTCCTCACTTATCCACCTGACTGCTGCTATCGAAAGAGTTGAGGAGAAGTGCAGTGAGAGTGGGAATGTTTTCTTATAAAGTTCCCGGTGGTACCAGCATCCTGAGAAAAGTTTGGAAATATCTCTGTGTTTGGGCAGTAGAACGTTTGTTGTGTCAACTCAAGTTGAAATCTTGGAAAGTTTGGAAAACCGACCTGTTTCAAAGATAGCTCCCAGAAACCTTTCAGCCAGCATGGGTCACCACTGGGTCACTCTTGAGGGTGTTGCAGTAAATGAAATGAAATAAAATAAAATTCCAAGGTCTGATATGAACCAAATGGGTTCTTGAGGCCCCACCACAAGAGTGCAAAGCAGGCAGAAATGTTCGCTGGAACTTATGTTGGCACAATACAGTTGTTTTGAACCAGTGGTTTCTCAAGTAAAGAACAGGAAAAAAAAAACATGTTTTCCAGAAAGGCTTAAACAAAAGGAAGTCAAAACAAACACCAGCATGTCTTCTTCTAAGGGTAGTAGGGCAATGGAAAGGGAGCAGGCGGGGGACGTTCACAGAGGTACAGATCTATAGATGACAGGCTCATTTACTGAGGGATCTGAGAGCTAAGCAAATGAGTGGGAAAAAATGAAATCACACTAAAATAATTTCCTTACATTCCTGTGCCATAAGTTTGTCCAGCTGTCATTTGAAATGTAGATTGCTTGGTCCACTTCATGTAAAATGTGAGGTTAATAAAAGTTGGACCCAGGATTCAAGAGGATGCAGCAGGAGAGCTTCTTCCCCATGTTGGAGAGGACCAAGTCCTCAAGATACTCTGGCTGGATGTCTTGTGCAACTTGGCCGGCAGATGAGAGGCCCACCTCTGCTTGTGGGTACATCTATGTTGGCCCCCTCAACTACAGATCAAGAGAAGCAGGTAAAATAGGAAGGAAGACAGTGGGATGAATAAGGTAATGTTTTCTATACTTGTCTTTCTTTTGATGTTATGCCAAGGTTAATTTCCACACTGAGGCAGAACAAGGCCTGTGATAATCAGCAGCCATACTTGACAGGTGTGCAAAATGCTGAATCATGCAGTCTAGGATGATGCAATGTCCTCACTGATTGGCTTTATGTAAATATGCATGTGTATAACTGTGTGGACATGTGGAGAAGATGTGTGGATCTCTTGTAATGAATGCCATGCTGTCATGCTGCTGGTTTGTACTGCCGAAGTTCTCTATATACTGCAAATACACTTGGTGCTTTGTCTGTGTGAATCAACTGGGCTGCCTGGATTGGGACAAAAACTTTGTTAACTTACACCAACATGTTAAGTTTATCCTTCTTTTTCCAGAGCCCCGAGATTGCTTTTCTGACTTTTCACTGGAAAAAGAAGGATAAACATAAGAGCAAAAGAAAGGAAAGACAAGTATAAAAAATGTCTAAACTAGGCAGAGCACAGGTAAGTTACTTTTTAGGCCACAACTGCCAGAATGCTTCAGCTAGCATGAACATGCAGGCTGGAGGATTCTGGGAAGCGAGATCCCCAAAAGGAACTTTTCTAAGCTCAAGGTCTATCTGAGGAAGCCGAGATCTTGAAACCTTATTTCACAAGGCCCAGAACTTTACAAGACTTCGTTAATTAAGGGGAAAGGAGACCTAATCAGAATCTTTATTAGAATTATATTCTGAATTGTTTTATCTCTCTTCCTCCTTTTTTCTCCCCCTCTTTTATTTTTTTGGCTGTAAGGAATGATTTTGCCCTTGTTAAAATTCAGAACTTTTCCTATGTTTTCATTATGTCCCTGAAGCTGAACTTGGGATGTGATAGGGCTGGAAAAATACCAATCTGACAAGTTAAATACACAACCAGGTTTTCAATCCTCCTTAGTAATGAGAGCTGGACACTTTAAAGGCACCCCCTCCCTGGGGCTCCCTTTCTTTTCCATGCTTCTATCCATTCAAAAATGCATTTTTGAAAAATAACAATAATAAACACCAGAACAGTGGGGCTACTTTTTGGCTATTTAATATAGTAATTATTTTCTATGGGGAAAGCATATGTCTAAGATGTAAAAAAATGGAGGTATGTCGTTGTAGGAGAGAAAACATTTGTGTTTGTGCAACATTTAGAGAGGGGGGGGCAGTTAATCTTTGAAGGCCTTTTAACCCCCTGGAGGAAGGACCTTCTAATAAGCAGTGTCGTTTATACATTGGCTTTTTGGTGCTCTTTCCTGCCACATCTTTGCTTTTCCTTTCTCAAAGAGATTAAAGCCCCTCGTTGAAGTGTCTCCTGCTTTCCCCATGTGGTTGATATAAATTCTACATCAAACAGAAGAGAGGAAGGGAAGGTATGAGCTGTCAGCATAAAATGAAGGAGATGGCTGACAGCTACAGAAAAGAACAGCTCTCATTAATCGAGAGGGTGCTGGGAGAAGCGGAATTAAAATAAAGCAAAAGTAGGGAATGAGGATGGTTGTTTTGCTCTCCGGTTGCAAAGTTTTGTGAGTGGCAATGTAAGGCCAACATTAATAAGCACATGAGCAAAACTCTCTCAGCAAAATAGGTTACAGGCTGATGCAGTGTAGCAGGAAAGCATGTAATGGTTATGGAAATGCAGAATTCTGCATATCTGGTGTATCAGGGGAGCACAGTCAAGGGTTGGATGGATGAAAATGTGAACCTCTATTCTGTCAAAAAACTTTTACAAACACACACACACACTCCCTGCCGCCAGTCTCAGATAGTTTTGCTTTTAAATTTCCTCATGGGCTTGAAAATTTCGCAAGGACACCCGGAAGGCCCAAATGGCTTATCTGAAAAGATTCAGATACAATTGTGTGGAGAAATTCTGAGGTATGAATACTTCAGGAGGGTGGTTTCATAGTGCCACTTCAAAGCATCTTTACTCCACAAAGAAATGTGTAAGGCCGCTGTTTTGTTCTGTCTTCTAGTATGCAGCCACTAGATCAAAGGTGATTGCCCTACCTACAGGAAACACTGGAATAACCAGCACACACACAATGCCCATGTAGGACATGGATATTCATCTAGATATAGCTGTGCAGTCCCTTCTCTCCCTTTCTATTTGTTTAAAAATTTTAAAATAAGGTTTGTGGAAAAATATATATGCATTTTACTGCACTTTGCTCTTAATATGGACTTCTAAATATGCAGGTTTGTCCAATTTGTGAATTTTTGCAAGGAGTTCCGTTTGATCTAATATTGTGCTGCTGTTTCAACTCCATTTCCCCTAATGCACAGATTTTTGTACTTTTTCCTAATATATGCTTTGTTATACAATATTGCTTTTATTTAGAGGACTGCATCATAACATAAAGTGTGAATAACAACAGATAATTGCATTTTATATGTATATTGATTCAGAAAGGGCTAACTTAGTAAGATTTTTTTAAAAAATAAGAACTCCCCCATCCCTACTTTCAACTCAGTGGAGTTATATGATCTTAATAGCTTGCACTAATTGTCAGATACTTCTTTTTACACCAACTCAAGCTGCCATGCATTCTTCAAGGGCAGCCCATAGAGAGTGCATTGCGATAGCCAAGGCAAAATTTTATGAAAGCATGGATAATTATTGCCAAGTCAGGTTTATTCAGGAAATGTAGCTGATGCACTTAGTAGAGTTCTACCAAAGCAACATCTCCCACCTCTGTCCCATGGGAGTACAGTAGTACCTCAACTTAAGAACGTCCCTAGTTGCGAACATTTCAACTTATGAACGGTTCTGTTCGCAAAAATTGGCATTGACTTGCGAATGGAGCCTTGGTCTATGAAGGAAAAAAGGCAGGGGAAAAGGGCGGGAAATTCAAATTTCCCACCCCTTTCCCCTGCCTTTTAGCCTTTTTTCTTCCCTCGGAACGCATTGATTGGTTTTCAGTGCATTCCTATGGGAAATGGTGTTTTGACTTAAGAACTTTTGACTTAAGAACACAGTCCCAATAGGGATTAAGTTCTTAAATCGAGGTACCACTGTATAGAGAAGTAGGCTTCCATCCTACGAACCTGTACATCTCTTAGACTATGGACTTGACCGTTGGGGGAACATGCAACCCCTTCCAGAACAGACTGAATCACAGTCCCTGAGCTAACCTTCTAATGCCCAGCAGCACCTCCCTCTTAGCAGGATTTAATTTCAGCTTTTGCCCTCATTCATATCCTTTCTGAGTTCAGGCAGTGTTCAATAGTATTGACTGTTTCCCTGGTGTTAAGCAACAAGGAGCAACAGAGCTGGGTGATGGCATCAGCCCATAGCAAAAACATTCACACCATGGTTCTGAGAGTCTGATTGCAGAATATGGTTTTTCTTGGTGCAGTATACATAACATACATGGCAATGGAGATCTGTCTGCAGAGATTAAGCATTATGGTTCCCATATATAAATTGCTGGTCAAATGTTTTTTCTGAACAAGACAACTGCTTTCCCTTATATATGGCCACACAGTGTGCCATTTCTTAGCTTGAAATGTGGCTTTAACAGTTGTCTTATGTTGTAAAATCACATGGTGGGGTATTACTGTGATTATGGGATTTTAGAGAGAAAACCCTATTTTCTTTAAAAGAAACAGATTTAACAGGCACGAGAAGGGCACCTGTTAGTTATTTCCTCAATCAAGGGGAAAAGATTCTCGTTTCTTTTGAAAACTCCCTTTTTGGGCTGCAACATTCCTTCAGGAAATGGGATTACTTTAAATTTGGAAATGGTAACTGGCTGTTTAAAACTCATGCAGTCCCTAAATAAATTCTTATACTTGTTCAGCATGGCTCAAAACCTGTTGACGGATCATGTAATCTCTTTTGTTCAAAGTCACCAATGCAGATGAGGACCAGAATCCAACAGCTAGTTCTTGCTAGAGCAGACATATTGGCTGAAATCCTGTTGCTTAGCATAGTAAGTTGCACTCAAGTAGACCCAATGAATCAGTAGGGATTTGGTAAATCAAGGGCCATTGATTCAAATGTGTCTACTCTAGTTGTTACTATGTTAATGTAAGTCACAACTAGAGTAGATCTCTTTGAATCAACAGCACTTTACAAAGGAATTGACTTACCAAATTCCCATTTATTCTATGGCCTACTCTGGTGCAACTTATTATACCAAGCAACAGGATTTCAGGAATTCAATAAATGGGATTTACATAGATATTGGCAGAAATCCTGTTGGCATGGCTCCACACATGCAAGGTTGGTGATCTCATCGGCTACAACCTTTTAGCTTTAATTAAAAATCCTATTTGCTCCCACTGCCACCAGGTTCCAAGGCTCTCTGGGGATTCTTTTAACCTGGGGAAGCATTTGAGGGCTTTGGGATGGAGCAGATTAAATTGTAAACCGCCCGGAGAGTACTTGTAGCGCTATGGGGCGGTATATAAGTCCTATATATATATATATAGGACTTATATACCGCCCCATAGCGCTACAAGTACTCTCCGGGCGGTTTACAATTTAATCTGCTCCATCCCAAAGCCCTCAAATGCTTCCCCAGGTTAAAAGAATCCCCAGAGAGCCTTGGAACCTGGTGGCAGTGGGAGCAAATAGGATTTTTATTGGACTTATATACCGCCCCATAGCGCTACAAGTACTCTCCGAGCGGTTTACAGTTTAATTATACAGGCTACACATTGCCCCCCCAGCAAGCTGGGTACTCATTTTACCGACCTCGGAAGGATAGAAGGCTGAGTCAACCTTGAGCCGGCTACCTGGGATTTGAACCCCAGGTCGTGAGCACAGTTTTAGCTGCAGTACAGCGTTTTAACCACTAGTACTAATATAAAAAGTCCTGAACAGTTTGGAATCCCTCTACCTGTCAGAACGTTTTCTTCCAAGCTCTGCTGCTCATCTTACTTGGTCCTTTCAAGCTTCACACCTGTGGGTGTTGACACCAAGAGACATTGGTAAGACATTAACAAGGAATAGGAAGAGGGCTTTCTTGGCAGTGACACGCTCCCTTTGGGATGCCCTTCTTTAGGAAATATACCAGACATCCTCCCTTCAGACCTTAATAAGCTCCTAACAGAATGTTTTAGAGAAGTGTTTTGGGAGAAAGGAGGAAAGAAGAAAAAGAAAGAATTAGAATGCCTTATTGTCAATTTACCACTGCCTGTTCTCCTGCTTAGCACTCCTAGTTATTTACAGTATTTGCTTGTGGTTAGTTGATTTTACAATATATTTGTCTGGTGTATTGTTGTAAATTTCTCCAAGTAGCTGGTTTGCTAGAGGTGTGGTAAAAAAAAATCCAATCAAAGAAAGAAAAAAAGAATCCAGAGGCTCTCAAAGGATTCCCCAGGTTGAAAGGGATTTCTAGGAGCCTCAGAGCTGGACTCAGGAG
Organism: Pogona vitticeps; assembly: GCF_051106095.1. Lineage (NCBI taxonomy): Eukaryota > Metazoa > Chordata > Lepidosauria > Squamata > Agamidae > Pogona > Pogona vitticeps. Next base: position 27,078,098 of record NC_135783.1, on the reverse strand, counting down.
GTTGTTGGAAACTTTTAGCTTCAATTAAGACTGGATTTCGGCCATGGACTCACTACCAAGCAATTGGATCAGAATACCTACTGTAATTAGGACTAGCATATTTGTTTTTTTCCCCCTTTGTTCTATAAACTGCCTTTATCTCAATAAGGGGATTGAAAACGGCTCACAATATCAAAAAGAAGAGAATTAAAAACATAATAAGTGAAAGATTAAAAAACAATGGAACTTTATGCTAATTAAAATACAACTGAATAATTAAAAGCAATTAAACATTCAAAACTATCTTAACTCTAAGAAGGCATTCAGGGATTCCAAACATGGTTGTTAAAAGCCTGCCTGAAGAAACAGGTCTTCAACTCTTGGCAAAAGGATGAAAGGGAGGAGACCGGCTTGATCATCCGATGGAGAGCATTCCAGAACCTGGGGGCTGCCATGAAGAAAGCCCTCTGCTCTGTCCCCATCAGATGTGCCTGCGCTGGCAATGGGATCGAGAGGAGGTCCTCCTCTGTTGATCTTAACTGCTGAGAAGACTCAGATGGGGAGACTCAGAAGGCTCAGGTGGGTCCTTCAGGTAGCCTGGACCTAAGCAGTCTATGACCGTATAGGTAATGACCAACACTTTGAATCGGGCCTCATAAGAGATTGGTAGCCAAGTGAAGTTGTTGCAGCAAGGGTATTATATGCACCCTATAACTAGCCTCAGTCAGTAGTCTACGAGAGTTGAGCTGGACCAGAAAACTGGATAGTGTACTGGAGAAAATTTATTCACCCTCAGAGGAAGGTGCCCAACATGGTAAAGGGTCTGAAAAGAAAGCCCTATGAGCAGTTGCTTTCAAAGATCTCAGAGATCCCCAAGGTGTATGTGCCCCTATTGAATATAATTATTAAATATTGTTTGGCAGCCTTGTGCTTTTTCTGGCTCCAGTACTTCAGAATATATGTTCAGTAATTAACTTTATATTGGACTAAGTGGATGAACTAGAGTTAATTCCCATATAATGAAATCCTTTGTAGACCTTACTTTGCCCTTGAACTTAGGCCAGAATTTCAATCCTCCATTCCTACTACCAACATTTGTTCTGCAAAAAGACTCCTCTTGGGCTTTGCTCCCACCCCCACCCCCCCTTTTTAATGTGCAGTTTGTGATTGCTTTGTTATTTTAAAAAATGTATATGCTGTTGGCTCGTGATCAGAAATGTTTCTCCGAAAAGTGAAGTCTGATTAATTGAATGTATATAGTGCTGAAGACGTGATGGGATACGAGCCAGCTTGACTTAATTACAATAGCTCTTGCTAAGCCAGAAAAAGAAAAGACCAGTAATAGCTCTTTAGTGGAATATGGGCAGTCAAACTCACTTGTTTGCATTAATGTCAATATGTGTGTGTGTGTGTGTGTGTGTGTGTGTGTGTGTGTGTGTGTGTTTGTGTGTGTGTGTGTGTGTGTGTGTGTGTGTGTGTGTGTGTAGTTGCATTGAGGAGCATAGCGGCCAGCCCTTCCATTAGATAGAGTGAGGCAGCTGCCACCATCAACAGATTTTGGTCATTGCCAAACTGAGATTGCAATTAAATAAGAAAATATATGCAGCCTGGATCCAGAGAAAAATACTGATTGACCGAAACTTAATCAGGTGCACAAAAAAAAAAAAAAAATATGAGATTGCTTAGAATTTAAATACTTAAGTCCAGCGCTTGATAGATTATGTTTGCAGCCTGGTGCCATCCTCTGCAAGTATGCAAGTGTTACGTGTGTAATACATTTTTTTTTTTTACAAATCATATTCTCCTGTTGAGAAAAGGTAGATTCCCAATTTTCACTGGTGTGCTCTTTTAATATCTAATTTAATTAAAACCCATAACAAAGTATTAAGGGTTGTGGTTTATGGTGCTTTGTATGAGGGCTCTGAAACAGCCCTGTTTCATTGGTACTTTGCCATTTATCAACACAGCTGAAGAGGAGCAAATAGCACCACTTCTCCTTCATCACTTTGCTCACACCAGCAGGGACAAGGCTGAAGAATACAGGTTCCTGCTCTACCCTGGAAGCATGAACCCTGGAAAAATCAGGGTTCTTGTTGGAGTTTTGTTTACAAACTTGCATGAGGTCTATAGTCTGAGTGACTGGGAGGGGCTTTTCTTGACCGAGGTGACTATCCGATAGTAACCAATCATTCCTTTCATCCCCACTTCTCCATTGAGTGTTCTTTTTCTGTCTTTTTCCTCGGTTGGAAACAGTTAGTAGTTTATTTGCTGTTGATCTGTTCAGTTGGTTGCCAAATATATGTGCAGTAAAGAAAGTGGCATGCACAAGCAACTGTTTTTTTTTTTAAATCTTACAAATGTCTCAGAGTGAGTTATTGAGACTTCAAGTGCTAGTTTAAGGGGCGGACTCTGGGGAACTTGTAGCTGCTCTCTTTTGTGAGTTTCTGTACTACTACATAGCAAAAAAGGAATTTTATCAGAAATGCAAAACTCTGTAGCTGTTCTTACTCATGAATAGAGCCCTCCCATGGCCAAGAACATCTTTTCTTCAGATGCATCCCTGTTCCCATGGGGAAGGGGGGGGTTAGAGGCTCCTCCTTCGACCACGTTGATGATGCCAGATAAGGTAACAACTGAACAGGGCTCATAGTACTTCCCCATTCATTCTTATGGAGATTCCATCAGTTTTGGAAGGCCAACTCAGAGAGCTTAGAAAGGTTTACTCTGGACTACAGCTCCCAGAATTTTCCTAGCTGGTGTTACCTGCAGTCTGGCTAGTTGTGTGATTCCAGGATATGTCTTGCAAAATGCAGCTTTTCCAATCATTGCCTCCTCATATGTTTTGTGTTTCTCTCAAATGTCCAAGCTTGTCTCTCGCACATCCCTGGGAACTCCTAACGTGGGCAGTGATCCAGCCCAATGATATCAGAAACCCTTGCTTGGAGAGTTCAAGCTTTCAGGAGAGAAAAGTAAGCATGTTCATTTTAGCAAATGAGCGGAACATTGTTTGAAATGTTAAAGACACTTTGGAGGGAAAAACAGTCAAATCTGTTTTTTTTAATATCGTTGTGGTGTTTTTTTTTTACAATGTAGAATTGTAGAGGCTTCCTGATCGTGCATATAATATAGCTTAAGCTGCATAGGCTTATGTGTCTGTAGCATTTTGAAACAACAGCCCTGTTAGCATACCTGGGCTGTACATGTGAATATTTCCATTTTAAATGCCTGCTGATGTTTCCAGCTTGCCAATCTCTCAGTACTCCAGTATTCCCTAAACGTGAGAGAACTGGCTCCATTAGGAAGGAAAGGAGGGAGGCTGAGAGCACCACTTCAGCCAGAATGTGATGACAGGATATTGTTAGTAAATAATCCTGTTATTGTTGTGATTTTGCATACTATGCACCTGGGTTTGAATGAAAGGAGGGGCATCATGTACTGCTCTGTCTCATGCAGCCATTTGTTGTGGGTCAACTCTGGCTTCTGCTTTAAGAAGAAATTGAGATCAGAGCTTGGAAGGAACTAATTGCAAGGAACATCAGTCCCTCTAGCCAGTTTCCTTTGAGAAATGAGTGGTTTAACAAAAAGCTACCAAGACAGTTCAGGTGTAACTGTAAGAAGTTACTCTCGTATTACTTTTAAAGGGCATTTCAAAACATAAATATTTTGACAGGAATTTCCCAGGTTTTCTGTTATCAAGGAGTCTCGTGGCAAGTGGTTAAACTGCAGTAGTACTGCAGTGAAGACTCTGTTTATGAACCTGAGTTTGATCCTGAACTCAAGATGACTCAGCTTTTCATCCTTTTGAGGTCAGTAAATTGAGTACCCAGCTTGCTAGGGGGGCAATTTTTAGCTTGCATAATTAAATGTTAAACTGCCTAGAAAGTTCTTTAGGTTCTGTGGGGTTGTATGTAAGCAGCACACTTTGTTTAGCTTTTAAACCTTAATGCTATGGGGAAGATATTACTGTATTTGGTTTTGCCTTTTGTATTGTTATAAATGTTGATTGGGGAGCTCAATGAGCTAAGTAAGAGGTTGGGAGTTTGATTCCTACCTGTGCCTTTGGGTGTGATCACAAATAAAACAGATTCCCTTTTGGATTGCTTGTGGGGGCATTCAGTGCAAAAGTGGATCTACTATGAAACTAATGAAGCTTAATTTTCAGGGCCTCTAATCCCAGAGGGGAAAGAATTTTGGTCCACATTTTTTAAAAATGTATGGTGATCTGTCATGGAACAACCCAATTGAATAAGATAACAATGGTTACCCAGAACTCGTTGTTGGCTGTGAATGGGCTCCAATGTTCAAGCTTCGGGGACCCAACAATGTAGGTCCGCCACTGGACCAGCGCAATGTGATTGGATATGTGGTTTTCCTGCTGTTTGATCACATCCTCTGTGGAGAGGAGTGAGCCTTTGTGGCCTTGGGCAAGCTGCACACTCCCAGAAGTGCCCCCACTTCTGAATAGAGATGGGCATGAAACGAACCCATACATCAAGCCATTTTGTGGTTTGTTTTGGGACACTTTGGAGAAACACGCCTGCCCAGAATGAAACAATATGCTGAACTATTATCTGTGTTGGCAATTCGTATGCTTCATGATTTGTGTGATTCGAGATTTCTGGGAGTGTTAGAATAGCCCCGGTCAAACTTGCAGCGAGTCTTCAGATGACTCGGCTCTCCACTCCCTTCCAGTTTGGTGAAGACTGGAGTTGTTGGCCCCCAAAGCGAGTCCCCCCCCCCCCAGGAAAGCACTCTTTAGCCAGCTGCTAAACAACTAATTCCTTTTAAAATGGAACATCCTGACCACTGGTGAGAAATAAGGAGGAGTTTTTACCTCAGTTTCCAACATTATTTGGTGGGCCTTGGGTTTCTTGTATGGGACCAGGGAACAGATGGCCTGTTTGGCTTGCAGCAGGATCCTTTGGGCTCTCTGGGACCAGCAGTCAACCTCATGGAACCAAAGGAATGGGCTTACTTCAAGGGAGATGATGATGGCTGCCCACTCATTTTGCCAGCAGGCAAAACTCTTTTTGTTCAGCTAGGTTTTCAACAATTCGTTTGCTGCTGAGAAATGCTCTCTTAACAGGTTGGTGGTGTACTTTTTTGCTGATGTTGATTTAGACTGTTTTTAATTCGGTTATAATGATATTATTACATGTTTAACTGAATTTTTACATGACAAGGTATTGTGTTTTTCTCCAAATCTCCTGTTAACTGTCTTGTAAGTTGCGCAAAGTCCCAGTTTTCTGATATGACTCAAATGTATACAGAGAGAAAGACAGAGGAGACGGTTTTCACAGACTGGCCTGATCCATTAAGCATTGCAGGAATGAGCAACTTGGTGAAGTCACAAGGCCAAGTTGGGATGTTCAGACGGTAACATCTGGTGGAGTCCAGGATGCAGTTTTGTAGCACAGGGTTTGCTCTAAAACGTGTTGTTCCACTCCTAAATCATGGCACCATTTAAGCATAAATAGATTGCCACGCATCCCTCCCTTCCCTGTAAAGATATTCACTCTGTGGAAAAATAAATAAAAGCTCTTTTCAACACACCCATCCCTCGGAGCACCTCTCTGAAAGACAGACCTTTGCCATTTTCCCAGTTATCAAAGTTATTTGTGCTAAGTTGACAGCCCCCAGTGAGTCTCCTAGTAAATCAGTAGACCTACATCTGTTTCTTATATCACAAATGCAGGTGCCTCAGCACATCTGTGTTCATTATACCTTGATGTAGTTTTGCTTACCTTTCCCTGAACTTTGAGAACAGCTTCCAGAAGTCTCCTGCAAATGCCTCTTTAAACAGAATCACCGAAGTTAACCCATAGGCCAAAAGAACATATAATAACTGGATACTCCATCGAATTCTCAAGACATCATTCATGTGACCCTCCTATAGATCCATTTAGATCAAGATCACAATATGCCCCTTTAATTATAGAGCTGACCATCAAAGGTCATTGAAAAGTTTGTGAGTGTATGCCCCCCCCCAGAGAGAGAGAGAGAGAGAGAGAGAGAGAGAGAGAGAGAGAGAGAGAGTTGATGGAGCTTCTAAACACTGTTTCTTTTATTGGTTATTTTAGAAGAAAAGACCAAATATCTTTACCAATCAGACAGGTTGCTACTGCAATAAGAACTAAAAGTATGCCAAATTTAAGAAGGCCACAGCATTACTAAGAAAGTACGTATTCTTTTTTATTCTGGATGTTCCTCTTAAAATTTTTTTGTTTGTGTGTTATTTCTACTTAGAGGTTCCTAAATAACGTGATGCCTTAGACTATAATTTACTGTGTCTGTACAAGGCGGCACCCGAGGTTTTCAAAAAGCAGAATTTTCCACAGCACAAATGCCCTGTCAGGCCCTACTGTTCTGAAAAGCCGGATACATATCTTCAGGCTGTTAGTTGCCCTACTAAAACAACAAGGTGGGTAGGGGGGTGCAGTAGAATTGAAAGAAGAGGGAGTCTCTCTGTTTCCCACCCACTGCAGAGGAGGAAAAAAAAATCACCACCCATGTGGTCTTCTACTGCCGGACTTCAGAATGTGGCACTGATAGGAACTGGGCAATGCCCAGCTGTAGTCCTTGAGCAGAGACTCCGGAATCACCATGAAGCCAACAATTTCCATCTTCAACATGTTGCTTGAGCCAGCACTGCCCAGCTGTTGTGGATGGTGTACCTTAACTTTCCCAGCCCAGTCTAATTGGCTTTCCTCCGAACATCCAGGTGACGCTCCTCCTTCGTTTCTCCATCTGACCATGACTGCATGCTGTTATACTGGGAGAAAAGAGTGTTCTGTAAGCTTTGGTAAGTGACTCCTGCTATAAAAGACACCATTGGGAAGAGTGTGGGATATGGGGCAAGAGAGATGAAGGGGTGGTGGTGAATCCAGCCTGCACTTCCAAAGGGGATCAATGCACGTATCACAGTAAACCAGATGATACAGATATACTTCAGTGGGAACTTGCTGTGCAATGAAGTAATGAAGGTCTCGAATGTGTAGTTAATTCAAGATGCATGCTATTGTCTCAATGGGGCTCTCTTGTTATATGCTGCAGTTTTCACAAACAATTAATCCTTTGTAAGTCTCTTTGTGCAAAGTTTCACATGCCATTGTTTTTGTCTGAATCTTGGGGACTGCTTATTTGACGTCAGCAAACAAGAAGAACTGCAAAGCTGAACAAAATATGTGAAAATCAGCAAGATGGTAGGTCTTGGAGAGCTATGAAAATAACCTCAGCTTTAGCAAGGACAATTAGCGTGAAAGCTACCTGGAAAATAATATGTTAACTAGCTTTCCAGTCCAGGGCGAATAACGACAATGAGCTCAATTTATTCTTTTGCATTTAATCTTTAGAAATGCTGAGTTTCAAAGCAACAAAATGTGACTGAGTTTGCATATGCACTGAATGGAGATTCTCTTGCTGCAGGCGCGTTAGCTTCGTGGAGGAAAGAAACAACCCAGCGGTTGGAAGTGTTGCTATTTCTAGTGGCCTTGCTGGCAGGTACTGTATAGTTCAAAAAAGCAACATTCCCAAGCTTTAAAATAACTATGTTGCCGTTCCCTCCTTTCCACAGATTGATTAGGCACGTCCCAGAGTGTGTGAGGGACAGTTCAATCTACAAATTGGGAAGAGTGCCAGAGGCGTCTCGCTATAATGTCAACTAAAAAAGAAGGAAAGAAAAAAAAAAGACACAACCACGTTTGGATCACCTCAGGGTGTTACAGTCACAGTCGTATTCGAATGTGAGAGGAGGCTAAGGATACGAGTTGGTGTAACTCATTTTGCACAGTCACATGGCTGAAGATGATAGATTTTACCAGCTGTTATATGTAAAATGAACCGGACTGGGAGAGGCTTGCAGAACACTTTCTCCTGCTAGGTCTTTCTCATCTTAAAATCTGAGTTCCAAAAACCTTAGGATCCTGCATGTGTATCCATATATAAGCGGGAAAGGGAGAGAAGGAGGCGGGAGGAAGAGGGAGTCTCTTTTAGAGGGTCCTCTAGCCTTCATAAACAATTTTTAAATGGGATTAGGAGCCAGTGGAGTGGATAGAGTGTTTTGCAAGGACTAAGAATACTAAAGGAGATATGAAAACATTTTTCAAATAATTGAATGGTAGCCGTACAGAGGTGAGACAGAATCTGTTCTCAGTCATCCCAGAGTGCAAGACAGAAAATAATGGGCTCAAGCTACAGGAAGCCAGATTTAGGCCAAATATCAGGAAAAGTATCTGAACTGTTAGAGCAGTATGAAAATTGAACCCGTTACCTCAGGAGATAGTGAGTGCTCCAACACTGGAGGCATTCAAGAGAAAATTGGACCATCATCTGTCAGATCTGCTTTGATTTGGCTTCCTGTATTGAGCAGGGGGTTGGACTCGATGGCCTTATAAGGCCCCTTCCAACTCAATTATTATTCTAGTCTATGGTAAAAAGTAAAGGCTCCCGTTGACATTTGGTCCAGTCATGTCTGACTCTAGGGCGCGGTGCTCATCCCCGTTTCCAAGGTGTAGAGCCTGCATTTCTCACGTGGTCAGTGCAACTAGACATGGAATGCCATTTTACCTTCCCACCGACGTGGTACCTATTTATCTACTCACATTTTTTTACATACTTTCAAACTGCTAGGTTGGCAGGAGCTGGGACAAGCGACAGGAGCTCACTCTGTTGCGTTGATTCCATCTCACTATTGCTGGTCTTCTGACCTTGTAGTACAGAGGCTTCTGCAGTTTAACCCACAGCAGCACCATCACGTCTTATTCTAGTCTATGACCTGAGTTCAAATCCTTGCTCACCCATAGAAACTCACAGGGAGATAGAACTGGTAAAACCACTTCTTAAAATGCCTTGGAAACCCTGCTGGGATCATCACAAATTGGAATTGTCTTGATGATACATAGCACTTACAAAGGAACCAAAGGGAGGTCTTGTGGCATGAGGACCATGGCTTAGTGGTAGGTACCTTCTTCGCATGCAGAAAGTTCAAGGTACACGCCCTAGCTGCATTACCTAGAGCTGGAAAAACCGAGGAAGAGATGGCAAGTGAATGTTGTAATACTGGGATAGATGAGCCAGTCATCTGACAGCATTGAACACCTTGCGATGTAGTACAAAACGTATGTGTGGAACCCTTCTATGCATCACGGTGGCAGAAAATGTGTGAAGAGAAATCAAAATTCGAAAATAGTCTGAACATGAACATCTGCTGGCGCAAGCATGAGCTATAGCTTCCTAAGAGATGCATCTGTCTCTGTACATTATTACTAGTTATTTATGCCTCTTCATCCATTAGGCACTTTCATTTAATTACTAGATATCAATCAGTGCAAGTCAAAACGTGATGTTCTGTTTTGGTTTTATGATTTTTCACATTAAAAAAAAATAGCCATAAAGAGAGAAATAACACTACCCACTGGAATCTTGTCTTTGAACACATTCTTAAAGATATAATTAAAAACACCAAGTGCTTATTTCAAAGCCATAAGTGATGGGTTTGGCATCATGCCTACTGCAGGAAGGCTAATTACACTATAAATTAAATGGACTTTTTTTTGTTATCCCCCCACCCCAACATTATGACCTTTAATAAAATTGTTTTTACAACCAGCTGTCAATAAATCACCCAAGAAAGCTAGTGAGAAGTGGGTCCTTTACTTCTGTGAATTTCATTAGCTCCAGTTTATTTGCTTTTTAGTGAGCTATGATGTTTTTAAAAATCTTAAATTAAAAGCTCCAGACCATAAAAACTAATTCTGAAATGTTACCATTTCAGTCCCTGAAAATGAGCCTCTCTAATTGCAGGAATTATTCAAGATTGTATACCGATCAGAGGCTATTAAAAAGAAATAGTCCATGGGAAAGGGGCACACTCAGCTACAGTAGTTCCAGGAAAGCTTTTTCGGATATACAGCTTAATGAGAGCAAAATGTTACTGGAGAGGCAAGACTAATGTGGAAATAATGTGTGTATTTAATTGTAACCATTATTTCAGGCTTACATGTGCCTTCTTTTTATTGACGATTCCGTTGGCTGCTTCATACACGATCCTGGTGATAACTGTTTGGGTCTTCTTGGATCAGAATTCAGAGAGGTTACTTTTTGGACTACAATGTCCAGTTGTCGCCAACGGCAACAGCCTCAATGGCTTGAATGGTCCCTCTCCTTTCATCTTTTAGCCTGCTCGAGTGTTAAGAAGATCATTGAGAGAGGCCTTCCTCTTGGTCCTGCCACCGTCACAGGTTCTTTTGGTGGGGACACAGGAGAGAGCCTTCTCTGTTGCTGCTCCGAGTCTCTGGGCTTCCCTCCTACAGAAAGCTAGACTGGCCCAACCTTCACTGCCCTTCCGCAAGCAGGTGAAGACTTTCCTCTTCAGGCAAGCGTTGGCTGAGTGAATGGCTGCTGAGTGGGTTTTTTTTTTTAATGGATTGTAGCACCTTGCTTGTGTTTTTTGGAATTGGATTTATTGATCTCTTTAGTACTGTATACTTACTGTTATTAGCTTAAATACTGTCCTTTAATTGTTGTAAACCACCTTCAGTCCTTCTAAGGAGAAAGGCAAGTTAAAAATAGTTTAAATAAATCAATAAAATAAAAAATAAATATTGCATAATACTGCGTTCGTTCGTTCGTTCGTTCGTTCGTTCGTTCGTTCCTTCCTTCCTTCCATCCTTCCTTCCTTCCTTCCTTCCTTCCTTCCTTCCTTCCTTCCTTCCTTCCTTCCTTCCCAATTATGAGTGAAATCTAGCATCCTGCTAGCAGACATCTGTCTTTGCTAATAAACATAGGTCACCGTGCATTCTTGAAGCCCCTGCTCCTCTTTGGAATAATTAGCATCTTCCCTGAACCAGCTGTGTTGATACTGATTTTAGAAGCTATCATTTTAAGTTACCCTGCACATCACATCAGAACATCCACTCACTATGGACATATTATGGAATCCACTTAGAGTACTATGGGTTTGCAGCAGTATCAGACCTTAACAGCTATATTTTCACTAGAAGCCAGCTCTTTTTTTAAAAAAATCACATTATATTAATTTTAACATATAGACTTGGCTCCAGGCATCATTATTCACAGGTATCATTTTCAGGTATCATTTTCAGTCACCAGTTATGATGACCAGTTATGGTGACAGGTGCTCAGTGAGAAAAGGAGACCAAGTAGCACCGTGGTCTCAAACCTTTTTTCTTTCTTTTTTGGACATGCATCAATCATTTGAGATTCACCAACCAGTCATTTCTCTTATCTCGGTATTATTCATAGTTCTAATTTTCTTGTGCCTTGTGTTTATGATCAGTGAACCCGTAATTATTTTACCCATGTCGCTGGTGCATGATGGGTGTGCATACTTAAAATTATTACTGCTTTATATAATGTCATATAACCATATATGAAATAACATTGCAATTGCTTTGTCAACATTTTCCAAATGAACAAAACTAATGCCATAGAGCAGCACTTGTATAGTAGCTGAAATCCAGTAATAAGTTGTAGTTAGAATAGGCTCATTAAAGCAATGTAACTTACAGAGAAGGTGACTCGTTAAATCTGTCCGCCCCCTGGTCCCTGATTCAGTAGGCCTTCTATAGTTGTGACTTACAGTACTACTGGATTTCTGCCACTATGTCATAAAAGCACAGTGAGACTTTATTCCCATTGTTGTTGTTTAGTCATTTAGTCGTGTCCAACTCTTCGTGAGAACCAGAGCATGCTAGGCCCTCCTTTCTTCCATGCCTCCCGGAGCTGGGTCAAAATCATGTTGGTAGCCTTATTGCCATCAGGACACCTCAAATAGAACTATCCCTCCCTTGAACCTCTGTGAGCCCCAGATAGCCATGGAATTCTCACAGTGCACTTGGGTGCTTACCTTGCCAATCAAGGCACAAGCAGACTGGGGAGAGCATGAAGGTAGTCAGGGCTGTTCCAAAGACTCCTTGTTTTTAGCCTCCCTGAATTCTGTCAGGGATATCTGTCTAGATATATTCTGGGAATCAGAGTCCTAACAACCCAAAAGCCCCATCCTTAATAGTCATCCTAATTAGCAGGCACTGCTCACTCCGACCTTTGTGAATTTATTCATTTCTTTTTCAAAGCTATCACTACAACCTGAGGGAATAAATGCCACAATTTAATTATGCGCTATCTGAAGGACCTCCTTTTATTCATTCTAGATGTGCCACCAGCCAACTTCACTGGATGGCCTTGAATTCTAGTATTATGACAGAGGGGGAAAATTTCTCCCTATCTCCTTCCTCCACACCATATACTGTACAATATTTATGCACACACGCAAAAATGGTGGCTGTGTCATCCAATAATGTAACATTGGGCTGTCACTGGGTCTCCTATAGCTAAGAGGCCTCTCAGGCAACATGTGAATTGTCTGGTTCTGTGCCAGTTACACCCCATTGGTTATTTGGCAGCTCAATAATTCATGATACTGAATTGTAAGTTGAAAAGGATTGTGGAAAATGGAAATAACACAAGCATCAAGGAAAAGTTATGATTCTTAAATACAGAACTCTTACTTACCAGCACACCACTCCTTCCCCAAAGGGGAATATTTTAACCTTTTCTGGGGTATATTTTAGAAACACGGATGTTGGAGACATTTTTATACAATCTCCTTTATTTCCTTTCAAGACTATTTTCATTTCTGTTATTACATTGGCTTTGGTATCAGACAGGCTCCTATATGAGCTGTACTCATATGTCATAATGACATAATGCACAGTAAAAGCTCGATATTAAAACAAAACCTCTTAACATTTATATGGTGGGTGAAATAAATCAATCTTAAATTATTTCTAAATGCTGAGAAAGGGTAGTGCAGCATTGAATGTAACTATTGATAAATAGGGGTGCAAGTGGGAGCAGAAACTCCAAACAAATTCATTTGGGTTACTTAGCTCCTATGGAGAAATGTGTATAAATCTTGATCTGGAGCCCCCCACCCCAAACCATCAGTGAATGAATACTGGCCACATAATTAATTAATTTATTTTATTGGACTTCTACCCCACCCATCTAGACCAAAGGTCTACTCTGGATATACTTCAGTTTCATAGACCAGGCTTGGAAAAATACTGTATATAATATTATACTTTGATAAGTATATTATTATATACCGTATTTTTCCATGTATTAAATAAAATTATAGTATTATAAATTATAAGATATCATAAGTAATATATAATATCAGGAAGAATAGAATAGTGGCCAAATAAGTTATACACACTTCAATTTATATACCAGGCTTATATATACCATATTTTTCCATGTATAAGATGACCCAAAGTATAAGACAACCCCCCTTTTTCTAACCCGAAATTATAAAAAGCAGGGATCAAAGGGTTCCCTTTTTGATAAGTCCCGTGCCTTGGCAAAAGGCAAGGAAAGCGGCTGTCAAAGTGACTACCACTTTTCGTCGCCTTTTGAGAAAGCAGGGAGTTTAGCAAAAACAAAGGAGAGCCGTTGCTCCCCGTCCTTTTTGCTAACCTCCACGCCTTCTCAAAAGGTGAGGGTGCACTGGAGCCATTGACAGCTCCCCTTCTTTTTTGCAAAACCCTTAAAGCCTAGTCTATGAAAAATGCATGGTCAGATAGTAGGAGGTCTGCTAATGTGCATCTCAACTATCAGAGATACCCTTTAACTCCCTTAAAGAATGAACCTGTCTGGAGTTTAAACCATGTTTACAGTCCTTAGTCTTTATTCTTTGGACAAGCTTCCAAAACTATGGTGGCAGTGAAGTCCAAAACATATTAGATCACTCATCCTAGATCCTTAATGATCATTGTGTGGATGGGAAATGTTCTAGCTCATCTGAAGAAATCAAGTCAGTGCCCATTCTAATATAATCATATTTTCTGCAGGACTCAAATGGGAGGAATTGAGTGATTCTTTCAAAGGGAACTATTAAGAAAGCTTCACTGCTTAATAGAGATGGGCATGAATGACAATGTATGGTTTGGGCACACAGCTATTCCATGGGCACCCCAGCTTTCTAGCTTATTGTACAACTGTAAGTATCCAGGATGGCTCAGAGCGGACTAAGACAATACCTAGGCCACCTCAGCTGTTATTTAGGACTACTCTCACCATAGCCTAACTCTGTGCTAGCATTGCAGCTGTGTCCCTGTGTGGAGGAGCTTGGGTTTTGATTAGGATTTTCTTATTTGCCCCATCAACCCTGAGTGCTCACTGGAATGACAGATCCTCAAGCTGAGGCTCCAATACTTTGGCCATCTCATGAGAAGAGAAGACTCCCTGGAAAAGACCCTGATGTTGGGAAAGTGTGAAGGCAAGAAGAGAAGGGGACGACAGAGGATGAAATGGTTGGACAGTGTCACCAAAGCTACCACCATGAATTTGACTAAACTCTGGGAGGCAGTGGAAGACAGGAGGGCCTGGCGTGCTCTGGTCCATGGGGTCACGAAGAGTCGGACACGACTTAACGACTAAACAACAACAATTTGCCCTCACCTATTTTTGAGGGGGACTGTTCTTCCAGCAAATCTTAGAGACCAGAGAAATGATCTGATGGCAAATCTCTGAAATTATCCTGCAGAAAAAGGCTTGTGCTTGATCATCACCCTCTCAAGGTGGTGCTTCTTGGAGTTGGCATTACACAGTCTGTTCATTTTGAATAAAGCAGTAAAGAGTTACCTTCCAAAAACAATATGCAGCCACACTGAGAACTAACTAGTTTCCTGCCACTGTGGCAGTATAACTGTAATTAATTACTTTTTAGAAGTAAGTTTCCAAACTCCAGTTCAAACTGCCTAGAATAGATCCCACCTCAGTGTGGCAAAAAGTGCCAGAGACGGGATACTGGTATCAGATGTTGGAAGGAAAATTCTGTGAATACAAAACCATTCTGCAGCCTTCAAACTATTCCAAAGCATGAATTTCTGGCAGTACTTAAAGTAGTGAATCATTGCTCTGTTCTTACAACTATGATCCTTCCTTTTGGGTTGAATTGTCAGAGAAAATGAAAGCCCGTTAATCTTTACCTTTAAAATAATAGTAGCAACAATAAATAATAATGACAAAATAACAATGTTTGGAATAATACAAGCCATCCCAGCAATGTATCATCCTTTACTTTAATATATATTTGTTAAGCTGTATGAAACTTCTAGCTTTATGCAAGCATCTTGGCAGGCACCGGCTGTATTTGATTCTTTTATGTCAAGAGATAGCCCATATTTGGTGGTCTTTTCTAAAACCAACTTTGATCTGTGTCATCTTATTCAATTTTCTGCTCAGATCTGAAATGTAGTTGGTCTTCTTGGCCTAAAAAGCCGTAAAATACTGAGGAGGGCTGGAATGAAATAGACTTTTATGGCATGGAAGGAAAACATAAATATTAGCATTTGCAGGGTTTAGTTAAGCAACTTTGATTTACAATTCTTTTTAAAATAATACCTTTTAAAATATGTGAAATCTCTAAAAGATGAATTAAGTGAGCATTTGATTTAGCATTTGAAAGGGCTCTCTGATTTACCCCAAATGAAAACCTCAAATTCTTCTTTGTCTACTCCAAAACCACTTCTTCAGTTTCTAAGCAACTCTGCTGTCATCAGTTTCCAGGATTCTGTGGTAACACCATCTATAATTTCTTTGGTATTCTTTACTAATATACATTAATCATTACTAACTCATTTGGTATTAAGGTGGGTGTCACAGTGGTTTCCATCAGTTAATAAAACCGCTCACACGTAGAACTGCCTAAAATTAAATGAACAGCAGTGCAGCCAAAGGAAGACATTCTAAACTTTTCCAGACAACGGTCTTGTCCTGATGGATGTGTAACACTCTTTTTTTCATTTGACAGCTTTTTTTTGGGGGGGGAGACTTGTCATTCCCCCTCCCCCTTCCACCAACACAAAAAGCAAAGCTCCCAAACTCAGCATGCAGGAAATTGTCCCAGTGGTTCTGTTGGCTGATTTTATCCTCCAAGGGAGTCTCACCCATTGGCATTGTCAATTCAGCGGAGGGTCCATCTTTATCTGGAGCAGCAACAGCTACTCCAGATGCTAAAGTGCCAAGACAAAGGCCCAGTTGGTGGGAAAGGAGAAGGCCTGCTGATTAGGAAGTTTTTTTCCCCCTAAGGAAACAGAAGAACAGGCTGGCAGTGGGAAAAGAGGGGGATGATGATTAAACAAGCTGGTTTGTAGAAGAGAAATTGAGGGCTACCCTGCACTTCAGTCCTTGAAGGTATTCCTTAAGCAGTGGCATTCTGATTGGCTCCTGGAAGCAGTCTACTATTTGATTAAACATTTCCTAGGTGATTTCACAGACAATGGGTGAAAGAAAGAAAAAAAAATGAAAGATGGGAAATGAAAGGTGGGAATTCTGCTCTCTATTGTGCATTCCAGAAGAACTCATACATACACAAAAGAACTCATACATAACAACAAAAATACAAAAAAAATACAAGTAATAGTGCTTATTATAAACTAAATTCTAATGTGCACCCCATACCCACGGGACTCTATTTACTATAATAATTTTTTTTTCTTACAGATTACCTCTCCAAAATTGTATTGAGTATTCTTTAGAGGTTTTCCCCCTTCCTTTCACTAACACAAATTCCACAAATTTACCCCAAATATCATAGAAATTGTTACAACATATTTCCCCTCTTTTTATTTTAAGTTCCATAGTCAATTTATCATTTAATGCAGTGTCCCATACTTCACAATACCAGTCTTCAATTTTAATATCATTCTTCTTCTTCTTCTTCTTCTTCTTCTTCTTCTTCTTCTTCTTCTTCTTCTTCTTCTTCTTCTTCTTCTTCTTCTTCTTCTTCTTCTTCTTCTTCTTCTCCTCCTCCTCCTCCTCCTCCCACTAGTAGTGGCCCAAGACATTTTGCAGCCTGGGACAAAAAACAAGATGGTGCATTCCTCCTGTCTTATATGTATAGAAGCCAACCATACTGACAGTTGAATCTGACTTCAAAACTAGCAGTAGGCTAGCTATCCTTTACTATACCTGAAGATGATAGGCTAGGTCATGAGGTGTCAGACAGGCCATGTTGCTTGTTTCATTCGAATCTTCCTCATTCTGTCCATCTTCCTGCTCTGTGTGGCTGTAATATGAATGATTACCCCTTTCTGCGTTTTCCTGGAAAAGTATAAAATATATCCAGCAGTCTCCTCAGATTAAAGGAATATGTGAACCTTGGGATTAATCTTAAAATGAGACAGATGATTATTTCACTTCAGTAATTTAAATCAATTATGCCTTATTAGAACAGGAACAGAAGAGTAGATTAGAAGACCTTCCCTCACTATCTGTTTGTACTTAACTGTGGTTGGATGTTTTTTTTTCGAAACAGCTTCTTCTAATCTCTTTCCTTTGTGATGTTTTAATGGGAGCCAATTGGCTCTGCTGGAGTGGAAATACGCCACAATCATTGGTTCATTACATTAAGATCCTGGATATATTGTTTCCTCCTCCATACCAGTGCATCATGATTTTATGTGAAATTGGTTCGGCGCACAGTGTAACTAATTAGATTTGTCTGGAAACAGTCACCACATCTTACACAAATGTTTACAACAAATATATATGAGCTTACTGATGCTATCAGTCTTCATGGATGTGTGCAATGATTCAAATTCTGCCCCCGCATGTTTTGTTTTTAAAGGAAATATTTTTTTTTTGAAATGCAATGTTAATTGTAATTTGAGGGGACACAATCTTTGCTACTAAATTACATGGTCTTTTGGAACATGTCAAAGGCAGACCAAAGAGAGATGTGTAAACTGGAACTGTTGTTCCGAGAAGGGGAACAGAATTTTTTAGGCTTGCTAATGCTGTCTTGCTATCAGTCTTCAGGGATGTGGGCTATGATTCAAATTCTGCCCCTACATGTTACAGGCTACAGGCATATCATGATCTCTCTCAGAGCCGGGATGGTGTGGTGGTTTAGTGTTTCTTTCTTTCTCTCTTTGGCTTTTATACTGCCTGATTCGTGCAATGCACTGTTCAAACAATAATAATGATAATAAATATAAAAATAAAGCAGATCAGTGTCAGCATCACAAGAGAAGCAAGCTGAGGCGTCAACCCATGACTGAACAGGCAGAGCTGATGGTATGTTGCACTAGATCTTGGGAGATCCAGGTTCGAGTTCAGTTTGGGGGTGCACGTGATTCCACCTTATTGATACAAGTTGCGTGCACCTGGAAATTTAAAAAATGAAGCATTTAATCAGTGGAGCTTCCCGACAGGATTTTGGCCATTTAATATAATATAATACATATAATAAATGCCCAGTGTGGTGTAGTGGATAGAATGGAAGACTCTGGAGACCTGGGTTCAAATCTTTACTTGGCCATGGAAACTCACTGGCAAAATAGAACCGATAAAACCACTTCTTAAATATCTCAGTTTCCTTGAAAACCCTAAGTCGGTTCCAACCTGACAGCACATAACAACAATAAATCGTAAAAGAAAGTTGATTTTTTTCCCCAAACTGACCTTAGTCCAGCTTAACCTCCAACTGACTTTTGGACAGTCAAAATGAAGTATGTGATAGGAATCTAAGATTCCTAAATGTAGTAATTTGAAGCTGGAGTCACTGGGTCTATAGTATTGCAAGGTTGCCTCAGGTAAGCAGGTGGGCTTCTACATTTTATGGCATATGGTTCAGACAAAAGTTGCTGCACATTTTATGACCTATGAAACATGTCACCTTGTACCTTAATATTTGAAAAATATGAATTTGTGGGTTATCGTGGTTTTTGTTTTATTTTATTCATACCTTTTGTTTCTGAGGGGAAAGAAGACCCAAAGCTGCTGAAAAGGCACTTAGGTTGGTCTACATCTCTATTTCTTTAGATTATCTAATGCCGGCTTCTCTAATTTAGCACGCTACAATGTGCTGAACTACAACACCCATTATCCACAACTAGACATGGGCTATTCATATTCATCTCCGTGGGGATACAAATACAAGTTGTGGCACCATGGGTGTCATGGAGACCCATTCCCTCCCTCCCAGAACTGGCTGGTCCACTCACCATTTGCCACGTGGTGCTTATCTCTGTTGTCTCTGGGCCATTCATGAAAGGAGCCTGGCTGGCTCTTCCCCACCTCCCCGCGCAACTGACCACTTTGGTGCAGATGCAGGACAATGAGTCTCCCCACTCAGCCAATGGGTGGTTGGTTGTGCAGAGAGGTGGGGCAGAATTGGCGCAATGATGATGACTAAGCCGAGCACTGTGTGGCAAACGGTGAGACGACCAGCTGTTTCTGGAGGGAGGGAATAGGCCTCTGTGGCACCTATGCTGCTGCACTTTCTGAAGGTCTGTCCATGAACAAATGGAGTAGGCATCCTTCAGTCTTGAGGGACTATGGTAACGTGCTCTGAATAGAGGTCTTGGAACAGCACCTAGTGTGGCCGAGAAGGCCAATCTGAGAGTGACAATCCCATCCACGCTGAAGACAAATACAATCTGTTCCCTGTCCAGCTCCCTGATTTGGCTGGTTTTGGGACTGCCTCTTTGCCTCGGCCTGCTGAACAAGGGTCTCTTCAAATTGGAAGAGGCCATGAAGCACCGCCTGCCTGCAGGCTGAACGCTCAGATGTCAAGGTTTCCCATCTGTTGAAGTCCATTCCTAAGGCTTTCAGATCCCTCTTGCAAATGTCCTTGTATCACAGCTGTGGTCTCCCCCGGGGTGCTTTCCCTGCACTAATTCTCCATACAGGAGATCTTTTGGAATCCGAATCAGAACAAATAATTACTGGCATTCAGATGTATTCAGCAACTGAGTTCCTTTTCTAAATTTTGAAAAAAAGACGATTAACCACATTAAACTATCTTCTATTTGCATTGTAACAATAACCTTCTGGATACTTTTAAAGTTTCTCTCCGATGGCCACTGGGCACATTGCCAGCAGCCATTGGGAGCAGCTTCATTTTCCAACGGGAAACTGAGCTTGGCCTGTTCTGGGCCATGAGGCCTCCCATCCCAGGCTTCTTCAGTTTGGCAGGCAGAACTCCCAGAATGGAGAATTCTGGGATTTAGAGGCTAAACAAAATTGGAAGTACATTCCTAGTGGTCACAGCGAAGTGCCAGTTTGTGTGCTATGTCATGCTGTTGTGAGTGTTGCCGTTAAAACAAGGTGGATGAAAAGAGAAGATATTTTGTCCCACAGGCCTACAGCTTGTAGTGTTCAGCTGATTTTGTGTGTGTTTGGGGGAGGTAACTGAATGTAAACATTCCAATTACTTTCAAAAAAATGGAAAAGTGTTGTTTCCAGTACCTACTCCTAAATGATTATAAATATAGCAGCAACTCCTTTGGAGGCCTTAAAACTATAAAGTAAGTAATGATTAAAAAAACCACATGTCTTCAAGGCTGTGACTGGAAGAGGAACCAGAAGCTGAGTTGGTACAAAACTTTGCAGTTAGCTTGTTAAGTCATGCACAGTATAGAGAATGCATCCCACAAACACCGAAGGATCTGCAGGGATTACCAATTGCTCTAATTCATTTGTTACATTGATATTTTTATTTGTTATCTTTCCTCTTGTGAGCTACAGGAATCACTCATTAGGGTGCTTTTATTATGTGAATACACAACATTTGAGGCATGGCTATTTAATAACTAATATATCATCTGGAGAAAACATACTCTTACTAGGTCTTGGCCAGACTCAGGTTGCTGATTGGGAGTCCACACTTCCTGATAAGGGCAGCTGGCAATCCAAGTTTCTGGGGTATTGTGATAACAAGCTTTAATTAGCACTTCATGGTAATTATCCAAAGCACTGAATATATGGGGGAAGGGAGTAGATGTCAACACTACCAGAACCTATGAATCCTGGAGTGGATTCACAGCACCCCTGAACCTGGAGTCACCAGCTGCCACTGGTTCCTCATTACATGGAAGGAGCACAGGTCCTTCTTTTAGCATCATCCCAACCTGAATACATTTGATCTGGTCTGATCATACAAGGTAAGCAGGGTCAGGCCTAGTTAGTGCTTGGATGGGGGAGTACCAAAGAATATCACGGTCTTATAATGGGTAAAGTTGAATTGGCTTCAATTGAATGATTCCATTTCAAACAGCAAATTATATTAAGAACATGAATGTTGCAAAGAATAAAATCGCAACACAGAAATATGAGTTTTTGTGGATTAATATACATTCAAAACTGATTAAAGTCCCTTTTGGGGATTTTTCTAATTGTTAGGGTGGATTTGATATCCATCAGCGTACAGGAAACCTGCACATCTAGAATCTTGCTGAGTACTTGTAAAGGCTCACGTAACTTGACATATGTATCACTCTCCAAAATAAATATAGCAATTATTTATTTAGTTTCCATTAGTTTTTCAGATACCGTTCATTCCCAGGCAGAGATATTATGCCTTATGTTTCTTTATTTTTTGAGTTAATGGTGTGATATTTCTACATTAACAACCTTCCTTTAACAGGAAAAGAATAGTAATACAGGAAAAAGTTCTCCATTGTTTGTTTAATTCTGCATTTAATTTTTACATCAAAGAAGTTCAGCAAGCCACAGACAGTGTGATTCACAGTTCTAGCATTTGTGCCTTATGTCTCCAGGCTGAAGGCTGCTATGCCAAGGAAATCTCCATGCTCCTCCCCTACATTGATACTCATATTTGCTTGTAAAAATATGAAAATTATTAAATCAGGAATAAATAAATAAAAAGAGATGGCCTTGGAAAAATGAAAGGGCATCTACAAAGACTGAGAGTAACTGCTTTCCAGTGTTGTTTTTGAGATCAGATCCAACCAAAATGCAATATATTTTAATGAACATGCATATTTTGTAATCATCTGCAAGTTAAAAGCAAGAATATGGCAATAAAAGTCTTCAAACAATCTTCCACATCCTTTGATTTATTGTCTAGTGAAAATTTTAATGGTGGAAGTTCAAAACATGTTTGAATGTGAGTGCTTCAGGGATTTTTATAGCTGAAATATTTCATATACTTTTTTTCATAATTTCAAATAAAGATCTAAAATCAGCAGTAACCTGGAAGTTGCCTTTCTTTCCTGAATTGTCCTACAATTCATTTATAAATCCTCACGGAACAGCTGATGATGCTTTATGACTCAGTAGGTATGGAACACTTTAGGTCTGAGTGCCATGTTGGCCCTATTCAGTTTGGCGCTGAACACATTGTTTTCCCATAATCTTTACAAAACTAGAGTTCTTACAACTTGATGGGATTGCAGCCAAAGGAGGAAAAAAAAATCTAAGCACATACTATTCATCTTCACAACAGCAATGTTTCAGAAGCAAATTGTACAGACTTTACTGAATGAATAGTTTTTACCTTCATTGTATACACACACCTGCATATTTAACATGTCAGTGTTTTTTCTGGCTTTGTACACATTTATCATGCAGCAGCTTTCTTAATATGATCGCCTTGAGATTTGTTGGATTTCAACTCCCATCTTCCCCACACAGCACAGCCTGGAACATGCTGGCTATGGATGATGGGAGATGTCATCTAGCGCTTTTCCCCCCGTTTGAAGCTAAGCAAACATACACCACAAAGACAACAGGACAGGCTGATTGATCAGAAAGAAGGCACAAAAGTCTAGTGGTGCCGTTTTTGCTAGTTTCTATACAACACAGCAATTGTTATGGTTCTTGTCCAGTACTGTGCACTTTATAGAAATGTGCAAAAACCAGTTGCAAAGCTACACAAATTTTCTCCGAGACTAATCTCACCACACCTGAATTTTGCCATCTCACAGTTGCTTGTTCGGAAGAGCACATGCTTGAAAATATCCCAGTCAGCCTCTAAGGGTAGATCAAGTCAGATTTTATACCCCTGTTTCATCCCTTCTCCCGCTCCCGTGTTGATTCTGCACAGAAGCAGAACACCTGGATAAGACTTGTAAGATGTTCACATACTTTGGAATCTTGTTTGTAGATAAGCTGAACAATGTCTGTGAGATGTAGTTGTGTGTTTAATGGAATGTACTGAAGAGAGACTTTAAGCAGCTGCAGTTTTTTGGCAGATGTTCATGACCCTTTCCCAATGATTATTTGGAAATAAGTGTCTTGTCTATCCCATTAGCTCTCTCACTATTTTCTTCCCCCCCCCTGCAAGAACAGGCAAGTTAAGAATTGCATCATGGGGCTCCAAATGACTGCAGTCTTTCAAGCCAGCTAACTCTTTCACTGTGGATGGTGTCCAGTGGTATTGCAGAGGCAGGACTCAGTATTGATCCACCCAGGACATTTTGATTAGTAGGTCCTGCCAATGTCAACTGCCACACTCTCCCACTTTCTTGAGCCCTCAAAACCTACCCGCAATGCTCATGGCAACAGATAGGGAAGGAGTGTTTTTTCTTAGCCATTGTATGTTACCAGCTAGTCCTCTTGCGATATAAAGTAATTTTGGAGGGTGGCTTGGCATTGAAAGTGCATTTAAGACCTTTAGATTTATATAAAACCTGCTCCTGGTGGAAATGAAAATTGTTAGAATGTTGATTTTGACTTTGAGAAAAGAAGGGGCAACAAATTCTTGGAAATTCTTGAGCTGATGGTTTTATGCTGTTTGGAGACAAGCGCTCTTCTCCTTTTCATATACAGTATGACCCCCTTATCCACAGGATCAGTATCCACCGATCCACTTATCCATGGTCTGACAATATTAAAAATACTAAAAGAAAAATCATAGAAATATATATTTCTAAAGATGAAGGTATCAGAACTGGCTGCTAGAGGGAACCTGAGACCCTGGAATGTATAACATTTGCTATTTAAATAGCAGTCATTATAATCTCACTTTTCGGCATCGGCAGGGAGCTTGGAACCGATACCCCACAGCATGGGGGTCCTACTGTAATCTCAGGCCTCTCCAACCACAAAGTCTAGCAAACTAATCACCACATTGCCCATTGAAAATACACTTGTCTCTGACTGTTGTCTAATCCCAATACATTTATATTCCCAAACAGAAAATAAATGAAAGGTACCTTTCTGTTTTTTAAAAAAATCATAGTTGAAGCAATACCCCCCCCCCAAAAAGGCAAGGCCATCCAGCCCACAGACAGATCCTCCCCATCTTCATTCACAGCATGGCTACATTGATGCATCTATCTTGTACCTTAACTTCCACTCCACGTAATAATCCAGCACAATCCCACCAGCCACTCTGCACCCTATATAGCACACCACTAGTGGTGTGGAGGAGCTGAACTGAAACACATAGTTTCATAGTGTCAGCATCTAAAAACAGCGGATTTGCATTGGAGCCATACCATCAATAATCAAATCTTAATTAGTCTAGTGACTTTAATTAGTCTAGTGACTGTAGTCCATTTGATCTAAACTGAAGGGAGTGAATATGCTTGTGGGTCCATAATATACTTACATGTTGCCCACCCTTGAGGTTAGACTCTTGTACAAAAGCATGGTTGGTTCCACCACATCTAGCTGGCCTGTAACTATTTATATTTGATACACTGTAATTTCAAGCTCCATGGGATATATATGTTCCTGACTGCAGGATGTTTGGAGATAAAAGACATATTTTTTTCCTATAAAAGTATATCAATTAAATTGTGAAGGATCTTGAAACAGATGTTTTATGCAAAGTATGGAAGCAGTGTGTCATTCATTTCTTGTCAGATGCATCTCTTAAGAGAGAAAATTAATGAGCTGTATTAAGTTTTATTACATTACCCTCTGATGTGGGAAACCTTTGCTCCTGAAACAGTCCCACGCATTGTTCAACTGACTGAGACATGCCTGCTGCAGTATTATTCAGAATGTTTCAGAGATGAAAGTGTGGTAAGATATTTAGGTTTTACGGGATGGGAATTTCAAAGTAGAGATGGTTACACACAAGGGCCTACGGCTGACTGAATAAAAACATTAAGAAAAGAATAAGCAAAAATGCTGTACAGTCCATATACAATGACATTGTTGATTGTACCAAGTTTGGATTTATTACTGGGTATGTTATAAACTCACACATTTTTCTGAGAATACATGTGTATTGGGGAATTTTGAGCCTTGGCAGTGCTACATCTTGGCAGATTGGTCCCAGTGACTCACATTCATATGAGCAATTTCTTTTTTTTTAGTTTTCATTTTGTTTTATTTGTAATCTTTTATTAATTAAAAAAGTTTTTAAAGCGTCTTTAAAGGTTTTTTTAATTTTATTAATACAAAATAAACCTACTACCACACAAAAAAACTATAAAAAACAATAAAAAACAATACACAATAATAAAATACAATTACACATGTGATCCCATCACCTTCAGGACTAGCATTACACTTCATTCAATCCATTTTCACTCCAAAATTTCATTGTTTCTTCCCTCGGTGTATGCCCCTTCCCTCTCCAAAATACATATTCCAAAAATTCATTCTATATTTTCTTAAAATCATTATTTTTCAATTGGCCTCTTTTTATTTTCATATCACATGTCAGTTTATCATTAATTGCCATGTCCCATAATTCTCTATATCATTTCTCCAAGTTAAATTGATTATCATTTCTCCATTTTCTTGCAAAAATTAACCTTGCAGCCATAATCATTATTACTATTAAATCCTTATTTTCTTTCAACAATTTATCCTTCTTAATCACATTCAATAAGGCCATTAACGGAGACATTTGAATATTCAATCCAATTATTTCAGATATTTCTTTAAAGATTAAATTCCATTCTTTCTTTCTTGTTTCAGATAACCACCACATACGTAAATATGCCCCCTTCTCTTTTCTACACCTCCAACATAATGTTGACACACTTTTATCCATTATATTCATTTTGGCTGGCCATATGAGCAATTTCTTATGACGGCCTTTTTGAATATAAAGGTAAAGGTAAAGGTTCCCCTTGACAATTTTTGTCCAGTTGTGTTCGACTCTAGGGGGCGGTGCTCATCCCCGTTTCCAAGCCATAGAGCCAGCGTTTGTCCGAAGACAATCTTTCACGCTATTACCTTCCCACCGAAGTGGTCCCTATTTATCTACTTGCATTTGCATGCTTTCGAACCGCCAGGTTGGCGGGAGCTGGGACAAGCGACGGGAGCTGACTGATCGTGTGGATTCGATCTTACAACTGCTTGGTCTTTTGACCCTGCAGCACAGGCTTCTGCAGTTTAGCCCGCAGTGCCACCACGTCCACGCCACCATGTTTTTGAATATACAAGAATAAAAATTCACACAACAGTGTCCTTAGGAATGAGCAAATAATACTCTGAGATAATTGAAGAAGGACTCAACTTGTATATGGCAACAAGTTTTCTAGGCTTGCCGCAAGCAGGCAACCCTATATGAAACCATTTTCAGAAAATTAACTATTTTCTCACATACACAAGAAGATCCCTCCACCATCTCAGGATGAGGTGCCTCCTCTGCTTAGTCCAAAAGCCACCAGACCAGCATACCATGCAACAGATTGCTTGGGATCTCAGTAGCTCCTCTGAGCAAGGGCTTTCTTTCTTTCTCACTCACTTACTGAAGAAGTATCTTCCTCCTTTGCTGCTGCAACCCAAAATAAAGATTAGGCTCCATGGGTCTCTCCATGGTAGATTCGGCATGGCTCTAATATGACTGTCCCATGCTCCGCCCCCGGCATTCCTTCCCAGTCTTTCATCCGCTTGCCATTTATGGCAGTCTCATGGGACCCAATGGGGCAGCAAACTATGGGTCAGTTTGTGAGCCACCAAGGCTGCGTCTCTTTTGGTGCCCTGGGCACCAAAATGGCTAATAATGGCTCTGGTTAGGAGGAGGGTAGGCAAAGATGGGCCTCTAGCAAAGACCCCGGGGGTCCTGTGGTTCAAACGGATCTGCATACTGAGGATTGCTAGGGCATAACTCTCTGTAGAGTTCTTCAGGCATAATTTCATGCCATGACAGATTCAGTTGGATTTCAGGCAGAGAGACAGAGAAAGACAAGGGTTTGGGCTCGACAAGAAGGTTTCTTGTGAGCCAAATTATGCTGGCTGAGGGATTTTGGAGACTGCATTCAAGCAAGTAACTTTTACAACCTCTGGCTTGGAGCCACTGTGCTAAGTCTTGCCTGTATGGAACAGTTCCTCAACGTCATCAGCCTGTGCGGCTATATGAAACAGATATAAAAGCGGGTTGGGATGTTGTAATAGCCAGTCCAAGATATGCAGCCCTGATGGCTCACAAATTGACCCATAGTTTTCTTTTACTCATAAAGGAAGCCATGAAACAAGATATTTGTCCTGCTTTTTGACTATTTAAAAGTCACCATGGGTAATTTTCTGCAAGAAAGAAAGAAAGAAAGAAAGAAAGAAAGAAAGAAAGAAAGAAAGAAAGAAAGAAAGAAAGAAAGAAAGAAAGAAAGAAGTTGTTTGTAGCTAACTTATCAGTGGCTTTTAGCACCAGCTTAATATCCTCTTGTAAAGGTCAATGATTAATTTTGAGTCATGGCTGAACTTTAAAAAACTAACAAATGCATAAATATATAAACAATCAAATAACACAAAGAAAGCAAAATGTTTTATTTGTGGGGAAGCCTGAACTAATAGTGAATGTGTTATTTAACCAGAATGAAAGGTGTAGAGGCCTAGTGAGAGATTTAAACCCAGATAAATTATGAACCAAACAGCAAAGAATCCAGTGCGGTATCTGTTTCTTGTTTGATGAGCACTCACTGCCACAACTAATAAAGAATATGTTGTCTACACATAAAGCAGAAATGTCAAGTCTTTTTTTTAATAGTCAATGATCCTCAGTCAGCTACGTCAGAGTAGCATCACTGTCACCAATGGGATTACTCTGAGGTAACACATAAGAGAGTGTGACCCTAGTGATTCAGATTATTTTGGAGCCATATGTACTATCTTTCCCCAGATTCTCACACCGCACATAGCTGTTTTTTGAATCCTCCCAGGCTTTCATTGGATTTGCTGTCATGTCATGTCAGAGACGAGTTCCATAGAAACAGGGAGATAGGACAAAAGGCAAGGGTCAGGGGCTCTGGAGTGATAAATGATGGAGTAAAAGTAATCACAGATATTCAGAGGAAGTGTTAAGTCTCCCACCCACCTAATGCTTTTAAAGACCGATATTTGTAATTGCTCAAAATACTTTTAGCAGCTTAACTAATGTCATATCTAATTAATGTATCTATCCAACTAACAAGAGTTCTCTAGGCAACATACAAAAAAATCCAGGGTAAAAAGAGTTTAAAATCATAAAATCTGCATAAAAGTAGTAAAAACATGAAAAATGATTACATTAGACATCTAAAGATGGCCACAAGGAGCAAAAAAGACAAAGCCTACCAAAATCCTGCAGAGTTAAACAACCATGTTAAAATGCAACAAGAGATTAAGATGATAGCATTTTTAAGGTATCTGGAAAGAACTGGTGCCAAAACAACGTGAAAGTGTATGCCTAGGCAAAATTCCCAAGGGTAGCTTTCCATAAACAAAAATGTTATTGATGGTAAATACAAATGTTTAGAGAAAAGTACATTTCCAGATTAGATTGTGTAACATATAATTACAGGCAACAGTATGATCTCCTTTACAGTACTGTCTCTATCTTGGAAATTAGAACCACAAAAACAGTGTTTACATTCCAATGACACCTTTCTGCCTTCTCTGTGTTTTTGACCTTCAGATATCATTCACCACATGAAAGAGCACAGTTTCTAGACACAGGATCAACACCTTGTCTCTTCATTGCTGAGGAGGCTCTTGGGGCCAGGTAGGACATCTCAGCTTCTGAAGATGCCTGTAGATGGGCCACTATTGATGATCAGAGGGTGATGTCCATGTCCAAAAGCATGTTTTTGTGTGTGGAACCAGTTCACGTGATTCAGTTGAAATACCCAGATGCAAGTGGAGTGAAGACCCTGCTCATGACCCAGTTTTAGTCCTGGACTCAGGTAGGCGACTCGAGGTTCATTCAACCTTCCATTCTTCCAAGGTTGGTGAATTGAGAGCCCTGGTCACTGGGGGTTGGGTTGGAGGAGTATGTAACCTGGACGATTAATTTGTAAACCAGCCAGTGAGTGCTTCAAGCACTTATGGGCCAGTATAAAAGCAGCACACTTATCTTCTAGCTTTTTGCAGGTTAATTAGTGAGTAAAATAGCTGACCAAATAAGTTAAAAAGGGAAAAATAACACCAGGACTTCCTGCATCCTGGTGTTTAAAGATGTTACTCTCCCAGAAGATGAGACAGATGAGTTCAAATAATGAGAAATGGACTGCATTTCTCATTATTTTAGCTTGCAATGGAAGCTTATGACAAGTACGACTTTCTAAAGAGTTGCAAGACTCCTTTTTGGCTTTGTGAGCAATTAGTCCAGCAAGCAATGCTCTGCATTATCGTTATGGCTGCCGTCGTCACTGCCATTGTCATCACCATTGCCATCACCACCACCATCATTTACATGTCTTTGCTTGCGTTATAATAAGGTGTATGTTTGTGTTGTGATAAAATTGAGGGCGACTGGAAAGCTCCCCAGGAATCTCCAAGCATTTCAGTGGTGCATGAATTTCTTCCCTTCAGTGAAGAAGTGAACCCTGTGGATTATTTTACATGGCCTCCCTTTACTATGCCTATGCTGGTGAGGGGAATTCTGGGAATGTTATTAAAAGGGGGGGGGGAACTTTCCCAAGCTCTGTTAGATATAGCACTAAAGCCATGAACATGGCTTTCTCTTTACTTTGCCTTCCTTACAAGCAGAAAAAAAATGCTATGTAAATTTTCTCAGGGCTGAAAAGGTTGTGAGAATCTTTTCCCTGAAATCTGAACTTCTCCGTTGTTTGGGGTCTGCGGCTAATTCTTTCTTACTCACGTACAAATGATACTGCCTCAGCATTCTGGAAGCTAATGCTGGCTTAGAATGGGTGTCAGTAGAAGTAAGGGGGAGAAACGCCCCTCAGCTTTCCCATTATCAATGGAATGGGAAAGAGTTTAGTACAAAAATCCTCCAAAGACAAGTCGTGGTGTCAGCTGTCTGTATGCAGAGCATCTCTCTGGATGAGGGCTCCACTTCACTGCCACTGAATATAAGTCATGCGGTCTGGTGCTTTAGATTACTGGGTTAATACAACACATCCTCAACAGCTGAGACCCCTCTCCGTTGCTTATTCTGTAGGCCGGAGCTGCTTTGCCACGAGAGCTCTGTGGATTATGGGCTCCAAACAGATGTCTGAGACACCCTAGATTTATTTGCTCTAAATGGGAACTTGCTCTTGTCAGCTAAATCAAACTTTTATCAGACAGTTTTACTGGGGGCTATTAAAATCCAGGGTGTCTTGCTGAACAGTAAACACCTTGTTGGTATTAGGAGGGATTATATAAACAAAAGGCATGCATGCATGCACACACACAATAGAGTCTGATGCTTTAGGGCTGTCAGAATGATATAATTTTGGAGGTAGAATTGAGCTTCCTCTGAGGAGAACGCTTGCCTAAAGGCAAATCTTAAAAAATAGCAAAGGAATGGTTTTCGCCCTGTAGCGGGCCACTCTAACGTCACTGCCACCTCAGGCCTCTCAGAGTGCCCACTACAACTCTTCACTCTGCTGCCACCAAATAGAATAACCACTTAAGGAGGACAAATGTTTCTTTTAAAAACAAAACTGGTTTATTGGTTCACAAAATTAAAATATGTAAATCACAGGAAGATAATCACGATGTAAATCACTGTTTCTTATTCAATCAAACACAGACTTTCCCTCACTGACTACTTTGGCTCACAGGCCTTCAAACAAGCTCTCTCTGTTCCTTATCTAGTCCTTATCTAATCCTTATCTGTCCACACACCCTTATATAATTCAGCTCCTCCCACTTCAGCACCACCCTCCGTCCCCTCATTGGCTGATGATCCACTACCCAGCTGTGATGGACAGGTGAGGTCAGGGCTGCCTGTTACACGCCCCATCTATCAATTCCTCCCTCCACATCAGGGAAGCTGATGCTTTTCTTGATGGTTTGTGGTGCTATAGGCTGTGAGCCCTGCTGGCCTTGCCTGGGTCAACAGGTGGTCTCTCCTTCTTTCCCTGATCTATGGTCTTGACACAGGATGGTTTGAATAAAGGAGGGTTTATTAAAAACTTGGACAGGGTTCTCAACAAAGTCTTGAGTGGGTGTTTTGGGGAAAGGATCAACCACGGGGCTAGTTGGCTTCACTAGCCTCATCCCAGTCTTGTCCTGCTCCACCCCCTGACAGCCCTGGAGTGTGGACATCTCTGTCCTCTTTTACGGATGAGTGTCACGAGGTGCCAAAGCAGGAGGTCTGGAGGAGTGAAGCTGGATGTGTGCGCTCACTTTGACACACACCCCCTAGGTGCGGGCCTAGGGCTGCTGCTGCTGTTGGAGCCGTCTCTGGTGCTCTTTTTGCCACTTCCTCATCCAGTGTTGCAGCTGTATTGGGGTTCATTCTCCTGTGCCTACCCAGGCTGGGGGTGCTGTCTTTGCCTCTGTCTGACCCAGTAACCTGGGCAGTGGGGAAGTCTAAGGTATTGGTGTTTCTTCCCCTTTGCCTTTGAGCACTCCTAGGTCAACCAGAGCCTTGGTCCAAGGGTTCTCCTTTGTTACATAGCCCCATTCACCCTTCCGCTCTGGGGCCTCCTCTGTATT
Source organism: Pogona vitticeps (assembly GCF_051106095.1). Lineage (NCBI taxonomy): Eukaryota > Metazoa > Chordata > Lepidosauria > Squamata > Agamidae > Pogona > Pogona vitticeps. The sequence goes on along the minus strand of NC_135783.1, from coordinate 27,046,514 downwards.
ATACATCTCCTCGAGCTCATTCTAGGCATCACCACATGATCTTTCTTCCCAGTCCAAGAGATCCTCCATCAGGCTTGCCTTCTCCAACTGTGCTTCCCTCAACCTCTCCAGGGTCCCTTTTATATTCCTGATGTCCAACCCTTTCTCCTCCAGGGGGCCTTCTTATCTCCCCCTGCCTCCTTCACTGGTTTGCTGGCCTACTCCACCTTCCTCTGACACCTCTGCCTCAGTTTGAGTCTGTAGGTCCTCCTCAGCCCTCCCCTCCTCAACCTCTGTACTATCCTTGGATGTACCACTCATCTCAGGGACCGGGCTGGGGTACACCAGGGACTCCCATTTCAGTGACCCTCTCACATAGGTCCATAGATCCTAAATTATAGTGGTTGGGGATTATAGGCCCTGTAGTCCAAAACATTAAGACAAAAGCATCTTGTCTACTTCTGAGCTAAATGCACATGTGTTGTAGCTGTTATGTACCATCAAGTTGTTTCTGATGTCTGCTGAATTTATGAATGAGCAATTTACAAAATGTCCTGTCCTCGAAAGCTCTGCTCAGCTCTTGTAAACTCAAACCTGTGGCTTCCTTCAATCTATCTCATGTTTGGTCTTCCCATTTTCCTGCTGCCTTCCACTTTTCCCATCATTATTGTCTTTTCCAGAGAATCCTGCTTTCTCATGATGTGCCCTAAGTAGGACAGCCTCAGTTTCAATATTTTTGCCTCCAGAGATAGTACAGGCTTGATTTGTTATAGGACCTACTTGTTTGTTTTTCTGGCAGTTCCAGGTATCTGCAAAGCTCTCCCCCAGAACCACATTTCAAGTAAATCCTTTTTTCCTGTCAGCTTTCTTTAATATCCAGTTTTTACACCCATTCATGATGATTGGAAATACAATAGTGTGTATGAGCTTGGCCTTGGTCTCCAGTGACATATCCTTACACTTGATAATCTCATCTAATTCCTTCAGTGCTGCCCTTCTTAGTCTAGTCTTCTGATTTCTTGGCTGCAGTCTCCATTAGGATTGATGGTTGAACCGAGGTATACAAAATCTCTAACAATTGTATCTTAAATTATTGATTTTCCTTCCACCAATTTTCACTCCTCCTTCATCTGAATCTAGTCTGAGTTTCCGCATGATATGTTCTGTGTATAGATTAAACAGATAAGGGGATAAAATGCACCCTTGAAGCAGAGCAAATGTCAGATTAATTCAGTCTGTCATGCAATAGCTGTTTCCTATAGGAGAAGGGCGTAACTAAATTCTGCTAAGCACTAGGTAGTGCAATCCTATACATGACTACTCAAGTGTCTGTCCCACTGAGTTCACTGGTGTTTGGTGCCAGTAAGTGCAAATCAGATCCCTACCTTAGCTTGTCAGTAGTAATGGTTACATTCCTAAGCTTTTAGGCACTCACAGATTTTATTTTGGAGTGTCAGAAATTCAAATTCAAATGCCAACTTTCAATCAGATATTGGATGTTCAGAGAAACATATATAAAGGAAGTGCACTGGTATAAAGATAGTGTAACTTACAACCTATGCACGAACACTTTTCAAAGTAAAATATAAGCTGTAGTGCTTGGATTTGCTGCTATGTTGTCAAGTTGCTTCTGACTTATGGCGATCCTATGAATTAGTGGCTTTCAAAGGGTTCTATCATAACCCACCCAGCTCAGCATTTGTAAACTCCAGGCTGTGGCTTCCTTTAATGAGTCAATATTTAGTCTTTAGTGTGGATTTCGAGGTCATAGATCCACCACTGAAATGGTATTCTCCCTCAGACAGTTGCAGGAGAAATGTACGGAACAGCAACAGCCACTCTTTGTGGCCTTCATAGATCTCACAATGGTCTTTGACTTGGTTAGCAAGGCCTGTCTTTTTAAAATACTTCCCAAGATTGGATGTCCACCTTGACTCCTTAACATCATCAGGTCCTTTCATGAGGAAATGAAGGGCACTGTAGTTTTTGATGGCTCAACATCAGATCCCTTTGACATCTGGAGCAGAGTGAAACAGGGCTGTGTCCTCGCGCTGACCCTGTTTGGGATCTTTTTGCTGTCATGCTGAAGCAGGCCTTTGGAACTGCAACAGAAGGTGTCTATCTCTGAACTAGATCAAATGGAAAGCTCTTTAATCTCTCTAGATTGAGAGTGAAGACCAAAGTCCAGCTGAAATGCATGTGGGACTTCCTCTTTGCCGATGATGCAGATATTGTTGCCCACTCTGCTGAAGACCTCATGAATAATTTTAGCAAAGCCTGCTAAGACTTTGGATTAACAATCAGCCTGAAGAAAACACAAGTCATGGGCCAGGACGTGGACTCACCTCCATTACCATGTCCACACAAGAATTGGAGGTTGTTCATGACTTTGTGTACTTTGGCTCAATGATCTCTGACACTCTCTCCCTAGATATCGAGCTGGATAAACGCATTGGCAAAGCAGCTACCATGTTCTCTAGAATCACAAAGAGAGTATGGCTTAATAAGAAGCTGATGGCATATACCAAGATACAGGTCTACAGAGCCTGTGTCCTGAGCACACTCCTGTACTGCAATGAGTCCTGGACCCTTTGTGCATGAGAGGAGAGGAAGCTGAACACGTTCCATACACGTTGTTTCCGATGCATTTGTTATCACCTGGCAGGACAAAGTTCCAAATAGAGTAGTCCTAGAATGAGCTGGAATTTTTAGCATGTATACATTACTGAAACAGCAATGTCTACATTGGCTTGGGCATGTCGTGAGAATGGCTGATGGTCGGATAACAAAAGATCTCCTGTAGGGAGAATTAGTGCAGGGAAATTACCCCAGAGGGAGATCCACAAGGATATCTACAAGTGGGATCTGAAGGCCTTAGGAATGGACCTCGACAGATGGGAAACCTTGACATCTGAGTGTTCAGCCTGGAGGCAGGTGGTGCATCATGGCCTTTCCCATTTTGAAGAGACCCTTGACCAACAGGCTGAGGCAAAGAGGCAGTTTCGAAACCAGCCAAATCAGGGAGCTGAACAGGGAACATATTGTATTTGTCTACAGTGTGGAAGAGATTGTCGCTCTCGAATTGGCCTTCTCAGCCACACTAGATACTGTTCTAAGTCCTTCATGCAGATCACGTTACCATAGTCTCTGGAGACTGAAGGATGCCTAATCTAAATTTAGTCTTCTTCTTTCTTATTACTTTCAGCTTGCCTCAGATTTATTGTCTTTTTTCAGTGAGTCTCATTTTCTGATGTGCCCAAAGTACTATAGCTCCAGTTTAGTCATGTTTGCTTCTAAGGAGAGTTCAGGCTTAATTTGATTTGAACCCACTTATTTAATAAACTAATGGGTTGCAGTGGAACAAGTTATGTTTGCAAGAGAATGGGCCATAAAATCAGACTTTCTGTTTAAAAAATGCCCTCATGTGTACCCAACATGTCCCTCTCTGTGCCACATTTCTTCAAAACACCTAATTAGCTTTACTTATATTTTTTGAGACATTTCTGCATTATGGTTTCTTAAAAATGAATTACAGTATTTTGAATGCATGTGTTTGTTTTTCAAGCATGTGGGTCTATGCATTTTAAGTGGTTTCAAAGTTTTAAGCTGCAGTCCCATGCAGTGTTACTTGGGGTTCACTCTAATTGAACTCAGTGGGATTTACTGCTGAGTAAACTGCACGGGATTTACAGTTAGTGATGTATTCTGTCACACATGAAATCTTTGCAGAAAATTTGAATGTGGCCTTGGGGCTTAATTCTATTATAATATTTTCTTCCGTGGAAAAAATACCCCTAAAAGTATTGACCACAGCAATTTTACACAGGAATACTAAATCATGGTTTGTTTTTGTGGAAAAGAACCCCTGCAATTTTTGAAGGATCCTCTTCTATGCCAGTAAGGGTGTTCTAGTATGGAGTTATTACAATCTAAAGACAAGCCCACACATAGCCATGTGAATAGATTCTTGCTGTAATTGTAAATGGTTGGACTGAATAATACATGAGCATGCACGCAAGGGATGGTATGCAATTAACCAGAGCATGGAAAAGATATAAAAGTCCCAGAATGCTTTGGCTTGTGAGGGGATTCTGGGAGATGTTGTTCAAAAAACTTCTTCAAGCTCTTACTAATGGAACTCCTTCAATAGAATGTGGAGGAGGAGATTATTCCTTGTTCTACTGCATGCCACACATGCTCTGGGAGTTTATGGGATTCTCTGAAGTGGGTTGGTGGCAGAGAGGCCTGCAAAGCAGATGAGAGGAAAGGAAAGTCTATTGTTGGGGTAAAAATATGCTTGCCTGGTGTTGGATTGTGCCCTGTGTGGAAGCAGTCCACTAAAAGCTTGTGTCCCGCATGAACAGAGGCCCATACTCACAGCTTACCACATCAACATGTGTGAGCAAGTCCATGATGACATGTTCCTCTGTATCAAAAGAGAAATCCTACAGCACTATGGACAACTTTTTGACTGCCCCCCTCCCCACTTGATCTATGAGCTACCACTGCTTGGTGTAGAAGACTAGATGCCATGGGGGAAAGCTGTCTTTCAAACTTCAGTGTACAACGATGGCCAATGTAGTTTGGTCATCAGAACTAGGAAAATTTAATTTTTTAAAATGAGACCCACTGGTGACCATGTTGGTTGTGGCATTCTGTGAGATTTAATTGAAATATAATGTCCAATTCTGTTTTTCCTCTGTAGAAGTCAGGCAAAAACAAAACAAAAATTAAAAAATAAAGAAGACAAAAATGTGGCACCTTAAAGACTAACTGCCTCAGTATATTTTACTGAGAGCTTTCATGGACAAGTTCACTTCTTCAGGCATGAAAGTTCATATTAAAATATACGTAGCAGTTCATCTTTAAGGATCCACAACATTTCATTTTCTTTATTTTTTCATTTTTGTTTTGTTTTTGCCTGAAATGCTAGCACAGACTAAATATGGCTACCCCCTCTGCAGAAGTATTGCTGTGGTTGTTTTTAAGGGGGCATCAAGCTACATCTGAAAGTGGAAATAGTACAGTTTTATCCACTCAGTCAGGGAATTACCATATTTTTCCATGTATAAGACTATACATTTGTCTAAAATCTTTAGACTAAAAATTGAGGGTTCTCTTATACATGGAAGTGAGCTGAGGAGAGAACAAAAACAAGTGGAGGGGAAAGCAGGGATCAAAGCACATTTGATGCAGCACATTTATCCCATTCCCCCTACACTTGCTAAGCCCCACTTAGATTTCTTATTTATTTATTTATTTATTTATTTATTTATTTATTTATTTATTTATTTATTTATTTATTTATTCATTCATTCATTTATTTATTTATGTATTTATTTATTTATGTATTTATTTATTTATTTACTTACTTACTTACTTACTTACTTACTTATTTATTTATTTATTTATTTATTTATTTATTTATTTATTTATTTATTTATTTATTTATTTATTGAACTTATATGCCACCCACTCTACTCAAATGTCTCTGGGCGGCTTACAACAATTAAAATTCAATTAAAATATAATAAAAGATAAAATGATTAAAATACAGTTAAGATAAATACTCTAAAAATTAGATTAGAAAAGTGGGTGGCGTCTTATGCATGGGGGCATCTTATACACAGAAAAATATGGTAAACCTAGTGATTTTATAGAGCACTAAAGGTCCAGATATATATCACATTCCACCAAATCGAATCACATGGGACTGAACAAATTTTCCTCTAAGAGCAATAACTTCTGTGACCATCCCAAGCCATGGTAAATTTTCTCTCTTAATGGGCAAAATATGAGATGGTTTAGGGGTTTAAGAACTATTCTCACTTACTTGAGAACTCAACTTCCCAGTTCAGTCTGATGGAACAGAAAAGGAATAGGTTTGCTATCTTTTTCAGGGTGGTTGGTGTACAGAACGATGACCAGACAGCTGCTTTCAAGCAGGAATTTTGAGAGAGATAACTGTTTCATGAACAGATTGGATGTCTCTCAGTCTAAATGAGCTTCTTCCACTATGGTAGAGCACATGGTTTGCATGAAATAGGACTTCTTCAATCTCTGTCTCCCTCAGATTAGGGATGCTTGAGGATTTCCTTTGGTCTGATAACTGACCTGGTTTGCACTCACAGTGTAACGTCCAAATTGGAATGCTGTTCTCTCTCCAACCTTCTCTAATGCAGTCTTTCAGTTCTACAGAGTACCAAAATGAATATCCTATGACTAAATATGTATTAAAATTGCCTTTTTAAGTTGTGTGCATATTTTACAATATATTTTCAGAATGGCATGCTAAAGTGTACATCAAATGCATCCACATTTTTGTGCAACTTTTTCCGAAGCAGGCAAATTGTTGGAGAAACAGAGCTGAAAACATTCATGCTTGAATGCAAATGAAAATGACAAGGACTGGGATAGTCTGATCTCTCTCTCTCTTTCCTAGGAAAGATTCCTGCCTGAGTTCTCCTGGGTGCGCTAATCCATCCCCATTGCAGGCAATATTGAGCTTGATAGACCAGTGATGTCTGTATAGAACTGCTTCTCACATCCTTAAGCTTTATAGAAGGAAGAGCATGAATTTGGAGGGTTTGTTTAAGCATTCAGGCTAAGTGTAAGCATTTCAATGCCTGTGCCTGGATCATATGTACCTTCTTCCAATGCTTTGCCCATATAATCTTTAGAAAAATCAATGTGTTCATGACAATTATTGCACTGTGTAAGGAAAGTCTATCACACTGAAGACTCTCTAGACAGTATCTCAACCATGTCCTACTTGGGGCATATAATAAGGCAGGATTCTCTGGAAAAGACAATAATGTTGGGAAACGTGGAAGGTAGCAGGAAAAGAGGAAAACCAAATACAAGATGGACTAACACCCTAAAGGAAGCTACAGGCTTGAGTTTAGAAGAGCTGAGCAGGCCAATTAAGTACAGGACATTTGGGAGATCACTCATTCATAGGGAAATCATAAATCAGAAGTGACTTAATGGCACACAGCAACAACAAGTACCTGTGAAATATTATGGAATATTTGATACCATTGGCATCCCCAGGATCCAGGAAGAAGGTATGCTTAAGTGCCTTACCTTTCCAGAATGAATTTAGCAACCTAGAATATTTTATCATGTCTTGATGGTCCTAAATAGCACCAAAACAGCAGATTAAAACAGGTATATTTAACATATTTTACCCCATCTTTCTCCTTAAAAAGGACCCAAGGCAGCTAACATCATTACAGCTAACATCATTAAAAGACCATTCTTAAAGCTAACCATACAAGTACAAATACAACAAGCATTAAATAACTATCACACAAAAACAAAAAACAAAACAAAACATAAGCAACATGAAACACACTCAAAGTCGTAAGGTACAATAATCCATTTAAAACCCCACTCAGGCAGTCAGTCACTCAGGGAAAGCTTGCTTGAAGAAAAAAGTCTTTGCCTCCTTGTGGAGGACAGTAAAGATGGGGCCAGCCTGGCCTACTGTGGAAGGGAGTTCCAAAGCTTGGGAGCAGCAACAGAGAAGGCCCTCTGCTGTGTCTCCACCAAGTGCACCTGTGAAGGTGGCTGGACCAAGCGAAAGGCATCTTCAGTTAACCTTAACACTCGAGCAAGCTTGTAAAGGGAGATACGGTCCTTGAGATAGCTTGGGCCCAAGCCATGTAGGGCTTTATAGATTAGAACCAGTACTTTGGATTCAGCCCAGAAATGGATCAGGAGCCAATGGAGCTGCTTTAACAGTGTGTGTTATGTGATCCCTGTGGCCAGCCCCAGTTATCAATCTTGTTGCATTTTGGACCTGCTGAAGTTTCCTCATACTTTCCATAGGCAGCCCCATGTAGAGTGTATTACAGCAATCCAGCTGGGATGTAACCAAGGCATGTGTCACTGTGGCTAGATCAGAAATGGGCTTCAGCTGGTGCTCTAGTTTTAAATGTTCAAAGGCACTCCTTGCCATTGCTGAAACCTCGGCATCCAGAGACCAATCCAGGAGCACACCTCTATTTCCAGATGGGGTGTAACTCCATCAAGGACCGGCTGTATCTCTATTCCTTGATCTACTTTGGACTGACCAAGAGCACCTCTGTCTTGTCTGGATTAAGTTTCAGTTTATTCACCCTCATCGAGTTCATTATTGACATTAGACACTGATCTAGAGCTAAAACAGTTCCCTCAAATTCAGATGGCAAGGAGAGATAGAGTTGGGTGTCATCCACATACCAATAACACTGAACCCTAATCAGGTGCCTTCCAGAGTGTTTTGGTATGGTTATTTTTACCATTTGTTTGTTGGAAATCAATAAAACCTATTTTGGAAGGAAAATCTAAAAAGTACGTAAGCTTGGTTTAGTCTGTTTTTTTGCATACTGAAGAAGGGTATAAAGTCACTGGCAATCCATTGATGCATGGTGAGCCATTTTTTGGCTCTGTATTTGTAATTCCTTCCCCACTATTCCTTAAATGTATGCCTTTTTAAAAGTATAGTATAAACTTTACCAAACAACCTTTAATTGAATCACTTGTAATTATAACTTTACCGACTTGTTAACTTTCTAAGCGAATAGATGGTTTTCAGTCAGTACAAACAAGGATTGAATTAGGGCCAATCTACTTGTTTAGGAAGTCAACAAAACAGGAAGACATGCAATTAATTTGTCCGACTGTTCCCATCTTGTTTGAATGATCCTGTGGTTAAAAACTAATGCAAAGTAACAGGCGGAATTATAGCATTTTCTTCCTGCTTCTAGCACCAGGCACTCAGTTGGGCTCAACTGAAGAAAACAGTGGTTCAGTCATCAGACCTGCCCCTTCCAGTTCCTTCCACTCCTTTGTTTGCCCCTTCCTCCTCTTCCATGGGCTGGAGAAATTTGGAAACTGCTCCGCATCTGGGTGCCTGAAAGCGGAGGCAATTGCATTGTTCTGGTTCAAGCACTTCATGATGGAACATGATGGTCCTTTCCCTCAAGAGGCGGATAAACCAATTGAACGAATGGGTCTTTGCAACCATGTTCACTGAACAAATACATAAGTACACCAAATCTTTTGGAGAGGGTCATGTTTTATCTGACATGGAGCTGTCAAACATGAGAAACCTGCTTTAAAAAAAGAAGAAGCAGTAGTCCTAATTCAGCACTACATACAGTGGACCCTCTACTTACAGAGTTAATCCATATTGGAACGGTGGCTGTAGGTCGAAAAGTCTGTAGGTCGAGTCTCCATTGACCTACAATGCATTGAAAACCAATTAATCCGTAACCGGCCGTTTTTGTTCCGTTTTTGTTCCATTTTGGATTTTTTCTGGTCTGTAGGTCGATTCTTCGGCTGCAAGTCGAACCTAAATTTTGCAGCCAGAGAAGTCTGTAACTCGAAAAGTCTGTAAGTCGAGCCGTCTGTAAGTCAAGGGTCCACTGTACAAAACTAGTCGCACATGGGTTCAATCCCTGCCTTCTAGGAAGTAAAGCTCTCTGTCTGAGTGGATAGATCTGCCAGTTATGCTTTCTTTCAAAATTTTGTTATCTTGAGTTCTCTCTATTTATGAAAAACATTTAAGTTCTTAAAAAAAAAAAAAAACTGAACAAAATTCTCACACATCCTTATTTCAAGGTCCTTCCGGCACCACAAATACACACTTCCCATAATGTTCGTGTTTCTTCCTTCAGAAGCAGGACTCAACAAATAGCTGGAAAAATGCCTGTACTCAAAGGAATCCTCAGCAGATCATAAATTTGTTCACATTAAACACAAACATCCGAAAGGCAAAAGACTATGGAACGGGCTTGACTTTCCACACTTTGTTCTGTTCAATGCCAGGGCTGTGCTTTCCCCACTGACCTAAATGGAAAGCAGGCTTCTTCCATTAACAACACACCATAACTGCACTCTTGTGGCAAATGCGTATCACAGAGCTGAGTTCTGGGAAGGAACTGCTGCATCATTTAGCATTCCTCTTCTTTTATTGTGCCTGGGCTTAAGAACAAGACTGTACAAACAGAGGAGTTCATACACAAATCGATCAAAAGTGTGTGCGATACCTACTTGCTTTGGAAAAATGGTGGCAAAATTATTTAATTTCACTAAAAGATTTGTTAGCAGAATGTGTGGGTTTTTTTAAAAGCATGAGTGAGGAGTCTATCTCTCTCTCTCTCTCTCGAAATCCAGGGTTAAAATCATACAAAAACGTGTATCGGTTAATACAAGGAGAGAGAAATGTTAGTCCTCTAGAAGTTTTGATCAAAAACTCCCATCAGTCTCCTCAGGTGTAGCCAATGATAAGGCGTTATGGGAGATGCAGTCCAAAACATCTTGAGAGATAAATGGTCTCATTCCACTTTGTGATGTTCTCTTGGAGATTTATTCCAACATCCCATAAACATAGCATAAATGCTATCTAACTGTGGTTTCAAATCAGTTCTGACTTATAGTGGCCCTTTCCAGCGTTTTCTAGGTAGAGAAGACACAGAAATGGTTTACCATTCCCTTCTGGAGGCATCCTTGACTGTTCATCTTGCCCATGGCTACATAAGTTGTTCCTCTTCTTTGAGGCATAGTGGAGAATCGAACTCCCAATGTATGGTTCCTCAGCGAGATACCTAAGCCACTATCTACTTGGAGTGCCTGGACCTATAGATACTTCATTGATCCCTGATAATTCACTCTCATAAATGTCATCTGTTTTACACAGGCATACTATCTCTGTTTTTTTCAATGGCCAGAATCCTACTAATGATTTATTCTTGTGTAGTTAAAATCTTAATGATATTCCTCTCAGCTTCCTTGCACACTCAAACCACCTTGCCACATAAAAGCTTGCATCCAACAGAGGAGTGAAAACTGGTGGAAGAAACATCAATAATTCAAAATAAGCAGATGAAACCACAAGACTGGCAGGAAGCAGCATGGCTTGCAATGACTCCTGATGAAGGTGAGAAAAGAAAATGTAAAAGTATTCTGAAAGGCTTTCACAACCAGGATCCTAAGGTTGTTGTAGGTTTTTTCGGGCTGTTTGGCTGTGTTCTGGAGCTTTTCCTTGTGAATATTTCTCCAGTCTCTGTGGCCAGCATCTTCAGAGGACAGGAGTTAAAACTCTGTCTATGTTCTGGTATAGTGTGTGGGATACTTGAGTATTTGTAGCTGTGGGATCAGCTTTTTGTCCTTTTCAGAAGATTGGGTGATTATGGTGATCAGGGTGTTTTTTTGTTATGGGTGTATTGTGGTGATAAGGGGGGAGATGATCTGTCTTTGTGATTGATGGGTGTTGTTAGCTAGTCTTTTGTGTGCAGTGATCACTGGTCCTTGTGGCTGGGTAGAGTTTGTTGACCTTTCCCCAGGCTGTATTTTTCACATTAAACACAAAGTTGGGAACCAGGCTTTGTTGTGTTTTAGACTTTCTTCTTTTTTTGTTGAAGCTGTGCTGATGTTTGTGGATTTCAATGGCTTTCTTGTGTAGTCTAACATAATGATTGCTGGTGTTGTCCAGTACTTCTGTGTTTTGAAATACAATTACATGTCCAGCTTGTTTCAGGGCATGTTCAGCTACTGCAGACTAAAACAACCAGAAAAATCAGAAAACAACAATCACGACTACAGAAGAACTACATAACTTTAATGGTGATGACAAAGGTGAAATTGTTAAAGATTTACTATACCTTGGTTCAGTCTTAAATCCAAATGGAGATAGCAGTTGAGAAATCAGAAGAAGACTTGACTTTGAAAAGCAGCTATGAACAAATTAGAAAAGATCATCAAGAATAAGAATGTGTTACTGGAAACCAAGACCAAGATCATTGCTGCGTTCCTGTTACAGTGTACAGATGTGACAATAGGCAGTGAAGAAATCCAGCAGGAAAAAAACAAATCAGTTTGTTTTTTCCTGTTGGCTTCAGCCGCCTAGAGTGGTCGTAATTGACCAGATAGGCAGGATATAAATAGAATAAATAAATAAAATAAAATATATTATTATTATTATTATTATTATTTATTTAATTTATATGCCGCCCACTCTACCCAAAGGTCTCTGGGCGGCTTACAACAATTAAAATTCAATGGAATAAAATAAAATGATTAAAATACAATTAAAATACAATTAAAATACAATTAAAATTGCCATCATTAAGACCCACAGTTAATGTTATTTCAATTAAAAGCCTTCTGGAACAGGAAGGTTTTGACCTGGCGCCGAAATATCATCAGTGTCGGCGCCAGGCGAATTTCAGTTGGGAGGGCGTTCCATAGTCTGGGGGCAGCTGCCGAGAAGGCCCTTTGTCTACAAGCCATCCCTCTTACCTCCTTGAGGGATGGCTCTTTCAAAAGGGCCCCCTGGCTAGATCTTAACAGCCGGGTAGGCTCATATGGAAGGAGTGCTGGAGGAGACCTTTGCAGATATCATGCACTGCCAGAAAGATAAGATGGTGCAAGATCAAATGAAGCCAGAACTCTCCCTAGAAGCAAAAACAATGAAACTGAGGCTATTGTACTGAGAAGACAAGACTCAATGGAAAATACAATTATGCTGGAAATAATGCTGTGGATCACATTCAGCCCTTGACTAAAGTGTGTTTATGTACATTTTTTCCAATGGCCATTCACATTTTAAAAAATTCACATTGCTTTGTGTGAATTGTATTTCTCTGTAAAACACTGTATGCCTCACAAATAAAATACATTCCTGAGGGGAGATGTGCTTCTTAGAATGAGTCTCAGGAGGTACATAAATGCCAATTAAGACTGTTTAATCCAATAGCATTGTTTTCCATCTCTGCTTTGGGCGTATGGTATATGGTGGACGCTAGTAACTTCAGTTGTGTGTATGTGCATATGGGTGTGTGTGTGAATCAATTCCAGCTTTTACTCTGAACTTTATAGGAATTACAGAAAGTGCTAGACCCTATTGCCAAAGTAGACTCGGAACCTTGTAAAAGTCAAACTAAAACCTGGAGCTAATTCAACAACCCCATTGGCCTTATAGGCCCCTTCCAAATCCATTTATTCACAATTCTGATTCTATGAAATCACCAGTCTCCACTGATATGATCCAATGTCCGATCTGAGATAGTCTTCAGAATGAAGATGTATATCAGATTTGCCCATCTTTAGAAAGAGTCCCCACACTGTCAGAAAAAAAAATCAACCTCATAGCTTCTTGATTTCACAGCTTTTTTGATTTCAGAGAGAGAGAGAGAGAGAGAGAGAGAGACAGAGAGAGAGACATATACACACACAGAGAAAAAACCACTCACTCTCTGCACAATTTCTCTGCACAATTTTTCTTCTGAGAAAACTTGTGTGCGATCTCATGGGACTTGCTCAGAAGTTTCGTGATAATTTGATCTGGAAGGAATTCCAAGCTGTGGAGAATTATTACAACTTCTTTGCAGAATGGCATCATTCCAGTGCAGAATTCAAACTCTGCAAGATTTGGCAGTTTGCTGTAAAAAAAAAATGGGGAAAAATAAAATAAAGGGGGGAAAAGAAACCAGGGTCTTATTTTTCAGGAAGCTGGTTAAATTTTGCTGGTGCGGGGTGGAAGTCTTACCATGGCAAGACTCAGGATGTACTTAAGAGAAATAAATGTTTTCAGTACTCAACACATCGCAGCCATGAGAGTCAGTGGTATAGAAAGTGACGGAGTAAGGGGGTGGGGGAGTCTTTGAATCTTTAAACAAAGTTAAAAAGAGCACCACCTCACCCTTTGTGTAAAGGGAAATGTTTTGAGAATGAACCAAGACCTGCTGCTATTGCTGCCGTTGTTTTTTTTCAGAACTTCATGACATGTTATTGTCCATTATTAGCCTAAAGTATCCCACGCTGCCTTTGAGCTGTGATGTGGCCAGCTGAAGCTCATTAGAAAGAAGATGTGGGGAAAGAAATCTCAAGATGCTGTAAACAGAAGAGTGTGAGGAGAGGCATGAGCCCAACACCATTTGTACGGCTGTTTCTGCTCGCCGTTGACAGAAAAGAGGGGAGGAAGATTAAGCAGGGGAAAATGCCATAAGGAAACATGAGTACAAACCAGTCCTCACGCTTCAAGCAAGTTTGGACCTAGATCTAAAATACACATCTTGAGTTGAGCATTGTAAAATGGTTCATCGAGAGAAGTTGAGATCCCAATCCCATCTGCATTTTGAGGAATTACGAATGCTGCTGTCTGAGTTGCCAGATTTCATTCAGTGATGACATACTATGCAGATAATTTAAGAAGACAGACAGCACATTCAGCATCAGGTTATAGATAAAAACGCACATTCACAGTCAGGTAAAATGCCCATCTTTGAATGTGGTGACTCAAATTACTGCTGTGGTAGCTGAACTGAATGAAACTTACTGTGTGGCATTAAGAAATATGCCTCAGTGCCAATGTGCACCACGTCTGGTTTGTAGAGACTTTCACATGTGTTCTATGAATCACAGCAATTAGGATGACATTTGTCACTTCATGAACAACTTAATGTAGTGAATTTATGATTTGGCTTGGATACAATCTCATGTTTTGGAGCCATCAAGTGGATCAGCAGTATATAGGATAGCTAACACACTGTGTGTGTGTGTGGCTGAACATAGAGGAATGTTGCATGCTGACAAAGAGTTTGGCACTGTCATCAATATATTGCCTTAAGAGGGCCAGCCCAAGGCATTTTACAATGTAAGGAAAACATGGTGCCCCATTCCATTTTATAGGAGGCATCTGGACTTGCAGTTGACTAGAAATAGGTTGTGTTGCCTTACCTGAAGTTCCCCTTACACAAGCTAAGATGGTGGCAGGAATGTTGATGTCTCAAAAGTAGGCCCTTACAATATCGCAGAGTGATTGTCCTTGTACCACAGCTCTGTGTGTGTGTGTGTGTGTGTGTGTGTGTGTGTGTGTGCGCGTGTGTGCATGTATGCCCATCAAAGAGCTGAGACGAGACAATGTGGATTTCTTACACTTCTCCCTAAACAAACATGTGCAACAGATGCAATGGCAGCAGAGGAGAATTATTCCGAGGAAGGAAGGAAGGAAGGAAGGAAGGAAGGAAGGAAGGAAGGAAGGAAGGAAGGAAGGAAGGAAGGAAGGAAGGAAGGAAGGAAGGAAGGAAGGAAGGAAGGAAGGAAGGAAGGAAGGAAGAGAACAACCCATCCTCAAACCCCAAGACCTCAGGAAGATCTGTCCTTCGCAAGTGATCTCAGGTGGGATTACTTGGTGGTATTTTGACTAGAGCTTAGAAACATGACCTAACATGACCAGTGTATTGATATGAGTTGTTACTTCAACATTTTATAATACAGTAAGTGTTAACATTTGTGCATGGGCGTTCTGCAGGTGACCCTAAGTGGAGCTAAAATATTACTACATATATGCTACTTTAAAAATTGTTTTTTGTTTTGTTTGAAATCTGCTAAAAACTAGGATTAGCGCACGCACACACACACACACACACAGAGAGAGAGAGAGAGAGAGAGAGAGAGAGAGAGAGACTTTCTGACACACATACATATTTAGGAAGCAACAAGTAATCTTCATTGCCTCATACCTCACAATGCATAAAATGTGGGAACCGATTGTTGTTAATCTGTCCCCCAAATGGATTTGGGGCAACATTATTGGTTTAATGCATTACTTCTAAAGTCTGGTTCTGAATAGAACTGGTTGTCTAAGAGTTGCCTTTCTGTTTCCCCACAATGTCTTTCATGTAAAGTTGCTCCATGGCTTCCTGAATGGAAACAAAACAGTAACTGACATCTTGCCCGGAATACACTGTCTAATTCTGTCTGCTAAGCAGGGAGGAGCGTGGTTAGTACTTGGGTGGGAGAATATCAGGACTCGGAGGTCTCCAGATAGGGCTGGGAAAGGATCCTGCCAGAAAGCTTTGACAGTCATTGCAGCCGTTTAGAGTTCTCTCTACAGGGCTGTGACAGACCAGTGCTTTCACTCAATAAAGGACAGGTGCTTGTTTAAAATGGATTCCAGCATAGGAGTTAGCACTGGGATCCACTTGGGCACCAGTACTCTGGAGGCCAGAGAACATGATAAATCCCTGCCCAAAGATCCTTATGATATATTACTGATAATAAAGGAACCAAAAGGGAGAAAGGTAAGTGTAAGCAGGAGAAGAACAGTTTTCAGTTCAGTAACATATACATGTAACATATCGTATAGCATTCAGTTGTGATGATCCAGGCAATATATATTCTGGGCCACGGAATTATGATACTTTCCCACATCGTTAGAATGAATGAATTTCTCAGATCTGGCTTCCAACATAATCTTCTGCAATTATTGGCCCGCAGAAACGTGTGCTAGTGCAAAGACATTGACACCACTTATTTATGGCGCATCAGCAGTCTCAAAGGAATGTTTATCCACCAGGATGGCATGTTTCGGACCTCTTTTGTTGCAGAAACAAAAGTTTCTGGAGAGTTAGCTAAGTCTCTCTCTGCAGAACCAGAGGCTGGGAGTTCAGTTCCCCACTGCACATTCCAGAAGAGCTAGCTTGTGTGGCCTTGGGCAAGCTGCACAGTACCCAGAATGTTCCCAGAAGAAGGGAAAGGTATTCTTTGCCTGGAGGACCCTGAAAAGGACTGTCATAAATCAGAATTGACTTGCCGGTACATAATGATGATCATAATTACTTGTTGCAGAGTCTATGTCTATGTAGATCTAGAGAACAGCACAGGCATTCTATAGCACTTTCACCCAAACCAGGGGTCTCAAACTCAATTTACCTGGGGGCAGCTGGAGGCAGAGACTGGGTGAGGCTGGGCTGCATCCGATTTTCTGCCAAGTGGAGCAAGAGCCGGAGGAAGCCACCCAAGAGTTTCCTTAGCCCGGCTGGGGCTCTGAGGAGGAGGGGTGTGCGAGCCCTCTTCGCTGGCCATGACCCCCTCTGGCTCCTTCTTCACTACCAGCAGCAGCAGCAGCAGGACCACGAAGAAGTGGAGAAGAAAGGGAGCGCCTAGTGGGGAGGGACGGCACAACATAAACATTATTTTAAAAACCTCACAGAATAGCCTTGCCAAAGGAGAACAGCTCCCATTGGTACCTGCAAAATTAAACAGAACGGGCGGGCCCCCCACTGGTGTGCGTGCGTGCAATCTTCCCGCCGGACGATAGTTTGTGGTCCCCGCCTTGCCTGCCCCCCTGAAGCACACACGTCTGGCAATCTTCCTCTGAAGGCCCCCCTCAAAAAAGGCACACTCAGGAGGAGCAGCTACCCCCACCACGGCAGAGGAGCAAACTTTGCGAGGTGAACCCAGGCAGCCTCCAGAGCCGAGGTGGCTGAAGCAGGATGAATGAGGCGGCTGCTGGCCGGGCTGGTGCTGGGGGTGCTGAGAGAGAAAGCCGCTTCCCTGGAAGAGGCAGTTGGCAGCTTGGAGGCGCTCTTCAAGGATGGGACGGGAGCGAGCTCCGCTCTCAGGCATCACTCAGCTGCAGCTTGGGGAAAAGGGCCGGCAGCACGCCTCGCTTGCCAGCTCTTTCCCAACACAGCACCTATTGCACCCTCCATCCAGAACTGCAGCCAGCAGATAGGCGGGCTGGCTGGCAGGCTGCAGTTCCGGATGGAGGGTGCAAGAGGCACTGTCTTGAGAGAGAGCCGGCAAGCAAGGTGAGTATTTTTTTGACTCTTGACAGCAGAGGACATGTGGGTGGTTCGGGGGGGCAGGCAAGGCGGGGATCACAAACTATCGTCCGGCGGGCTGCAAATGGCCCCTGGGCCGCATGTTTGAGACCCCTTACATAAACAGTTGAAACACTGTCCCAAAGTTTTAGCAACATGCCCTGTAGAAGTTCATTAAAAACAGACAAAAAGTAGCTGATACTAAATTTTCTCCTTACACTTCTATTTCTTTTTTTGCCCTTGAGGTATTTCCTCTGTGTTAGCTATGAATGATATTGGAACAGAAAAGGTCCCATGACATCTTTTGGGTGAACCATGATGCTGAGAAGCAGATGTTACATGTTATGTTTGTAAAGAGGTTGATCTAATCTGGGTAGGGGAAAGGATACAAGCCTCTGTGGATTGAGGAGATGTACAAATGTACATTAAACCCTACCTTAACACTAACTACAACCCTAACCCTAAGCATCAGGACATTGGTATCCCAATAAATACACTTAATACAAGTTATTATTTTTTGATCCTGACACATGAAAGTTAGAGTAAAGAACTCAAACTAGCTTCCCTGTCTGGTTTTCTGGAGGAAGCGCATTTGCCACTTAATAACATATGGTATATTGCTTTTATTGAGAGGTTTGGCCTGTTTTGGCAGGTAAACAGACCCCACAATTTGGGGGAGTTTGGCTGGGAGAAACAGGAAAACACACAGAGCCAACAACCGTTAATTTAGTTTCATACACAGGGATTTGTTTTGAGTGTGTTGTACAGAACATCCCTACATATTCTGCTGAGTTTCTGAGGAACTTATTAAATCCTGTAAAACCGAGTAGCTAAGCTTTAGTATACTTTACAATTTTGATATCTTGTTTTACTGGTTTCCTCTTCTTGCTTGTAGCCAAGAGTTAGGATACACATCATCATGCCTTTGGGCCTTGTTTTCAAACAGTACGTGGAATATTTTGGACAAGAAGTGTCTTCCTCCTGGACTAGTGTCAAGGAAAAAACTGAATCCATTATTGGCTGTGAGACTGATCCAAAGCCAGCCGAAGTCAGGAAACAATTTCCAGTAGCGCTGGTGACTTTGAAAGAGAAGGTACGTAGGGCCTTGATTTATTTTCCATTTTAATAAATGTACCCACTTTGTTTCCAAAGAGAAGTTCATATTGGCTAACAGAAATATATGTGTGTTTGGGTGCCACCAAGTTGGAGCTGACTTAATGCAACTCTAATAGGCCTTTGTGGGACGTGGTGGCGCTGTGGGTTAAACCACAGAAGCCTCTGTGCTGCAAGTCAGAAGACTAGCAGTTGTAAGATCGAATCCAAGTGATGGAGTGAGCTCCCATCGCTTGTCCCAGCTCCTGCCAACCTAGCAGTTTGAAAGCATGTAAAACTGTGAGTAGATAAATAGGGACCACCACGGTGGGAAGGTATTGCCGTTCCATGTCTAGTCACACTGGCGATGTGACCACAGAAACTGTCTACGGACAAACACTGGCTCTACGGCTTGGAGACGAGGATGAGCACCGCGCCCTAGAGTCGGACACAACTAGACTAAATGTCAAGGGGAACCTTTACCTTTTTAATAGGCCTTTACTGGTAAGTGAGATATTTAAGGAGTGGTTTCACCAGTTTCATATCCACAGCGAGTTTCCATAACCAAGTTGGAATTTCAACCCAGGTTTCCCGAGTCCTAGTCCATCACTCTGTCCATTGCACCACAGTGGGTATTCAACAGAAATACAGACAATGATAAACTAAGATCAATATGACAAGCCAAGCAGCACAAACAATTCAGATATTTGAACAACTATCTCACCCATTCAGGTAGGATAGCCACAGATTCTAACCCCAAGGAGTTGGAGTAAAAATGACCTTTTCAAGGTCTCAAAGAGGCCTATATTTCTGTTTAAAACCTAAACAAAATTATAACAATTCAGTTAAAAAGCATAATACAACATTCAGAAACAATAAATAAGGGATCCACAACTTAACAGCCCTCAGCCACCCATTCACTCTTCCCTGTAGCCCAGTGGATGAGAGAGATACTGTTGGGTTGTGGTTAAAGTGCTAGATTGCAGCATGAAAGATATAGGTCTGTGATACCACATGGCCACATGATAGTTTCTTGTGTCCTACCTCACACGGTTGTTGTGGGGAAGAGAAAAACTGTGGCAGAGAGGATCGGATACATAGTTGTCATTAAGAAGAGGAAAGACATGAATGCCATCTTAAACACACTGGAGGACATGTAAGATGAAAATGTCACAAACAAATAAAATAGACCAGCAAGCTCAGTCAGGGTTGGTGAGGAGTATAAGCATGAGAGGTGAGAATACCTCCCAACCTGCATTGATCGAATGTATTTCAAAGGGATATCCAAGACAGCAGGGGATGGCTTTGGGTGAGTGGGGCTCTGTTTAGTTTTCTCACAAAACTCCAAAGTGAGGCAACATTTGCAGCTTTGTGGGCAATTGAAATGGCAAGTAGACTTAGCTGCCAGCTTTTCAGATTCCAAGTATACTGAGGTGGGTGGTAGCAACAGACTTTACCAAGATGCTGAAGTCATAGCAGCTGCTTAAGCATGTTGGGGGCTGAGGCCACTTCTGCTTTGAGCAGTCCTGGAAAGGAACATTTCTGGATCCAAAATCTATCCCACCCACCCCCCCACTGTTGTAGCTGGAGCAAATGTTTGAAACATGGAACAATCTAAAAATGAAGTTTATATCCTTGGAGATCAAAGAGGATGTAAGGATAATCTTCCAAGTATTGTGATGTATTTGTTTACATTGTCTGCATGTGTATATTTTGGAACGGAGCTAGAGATTTGTGTGTTACTTTTCTGTAATAAGTAAAGAAAAATTTCAGATGAACTCTATCCGCTTTGTTCATAACCTTGCATTTAAGAAGAAGAAGAAGAAGAAGAAGAGGAAGAAGAAGAAGAAGAAGAAGAAGAAGAAGAAGAAGAAGAAGAAATCCCTCCTAACAACCTTAGTATATAAAGCCCTTAACGGTTTCAGATCTCTGTATCTGTCACAGCATCTCTCCCTCATAACATCAGCCCATGCCACCCGCTTTTCACAGGCTTCGATCCACACTGAAAGGGACTAAGAAGACAGTCATCAGGAATCATGCCTTCTTGTTTGTGACTCCCACCTTATGGAATGGGCTCCCTGAGGAAGTTCATCAGGCCTCCTGCCTCCCATCATTTAAGAGGATGCTCAATACTCTAATGTTTTGGGAAGCTTTTAAAGGCATCCTTTCTTAAATTATTTATATAGGCGCTCCTGTAGTCCGTTACCACTTGGGATTTATTTAGTTCTTGTATTTGTGTTCTTAAAACTGTTTTTTTTAAATATATATATATATATATATATATATATATATATATATATATATATATATATATATATATATATATATATATATATATATATATATATATATATATATATATATATATATATATATATATATATATATATAAATCATCAAGTCCAGTCAAGGAGGCACAGTGGGGAACTGAACTCCCAACCTCTCGCTCCACAGCCAGATACCTAAATCACTGATCCATTTAGCAGTTGATGTTTGGGTTATTGTTTTTATTGTTTTACTTACAGCAGTATTGGGCACTAAGTCAGCAGTATAGAAATATTTTTGTTGTTGTTTAGTTGTTAAGTTGCATCCGACTCTTCGTGACCACATGGACAGGCCCTCCTGTCCTCCACTGCCTCCCGGAGTTGGGTCAAATTCATGTTGGTAGCTTCGATGACACTGTCCAACCATCTCGTCCTCTGTTGTCCCTTTCTCCTCTTTCCTCCACACTTCCCCAAATATAGAAATATAACAACAAACAAATAAACAAATAAACCACCTATGCATTAATTTTACAATGTCTTGGAGGTATCTGCATGCAGGGAGTGGCACTGCACTTAATAAAAATCTGGATCTGAAATATCCGAAACATGGATAATATTGTTACATACTCTGAGGAAGAAAGCTCGAGGACTCTTCTATTCAAAACCTACTCAGATAGTTTATAAGCACAGGAATTGCCTCCAGATCTCCCATGAAGATCTGTCTTCCCAGCTTGACACTAAGCCCAGATTCATATGAATTCTGGTTTAGACATTACTGAAGGCTTCTCTCCCCTTTGCCTTTCTTCTTTCTTTTCACTTCTTTCAAATCTGAAACTGAGCATGTGGCATAAAGTGCTGTTAAGTATTGTTACGATACACTGAGGTGAGGTAATTCATGTTGTTTTCTGCAGTGTAGGCAAGTTCTCTGGGTGATTAAGAATGGCTGAAACAGGAAGCTTCCCACTGTGCTGTGAAGCTGATTACGAAGGGTCAGGCCTGCACTCGCCATGACATCATAAAACATGACGGGGATCTGATTTATTTAAGAACTGTCATGCCAGTTCTGCTCTTTGGGGGAAGGAAAATGGAAGAAGAAGAAAAGTTTATGATTTCTAGAGTAGTCACTGCCA
Source organism: Pogona vitticeps (assembly GCF_051106095.1). Taxonomy (NCBI): domain Eukaryota; kingdom Metazoa; phylum Chordata; class Lepidosauria; order Squamata; family Agamidae; genus Pogona; species Pogona vitticeps. The sequence goes on along the minus strand of NC_135783.1, from coordinate 27,024,452 downwards.
CATAATCAAAAGGGAGGTAATGTCATAGCCAGAAAAAAAAGTGATAAGACACAGATTGCTATAATATTTTTAATCTGTAGGGGACTGGTGGCGTTGTGGGCTAAACCACAGAAGCCTGTGCTGCAGGGTCAGAAGACCAGCAGTCGCAAGATCGAATCCACACAACGGAGTGAGCGCCTGTCGCTTTGTCCCAGCTCCTCGCTAACCTAGCAGTTCGAAAGCATGCAAATGCGAGTAGATAAATAGGTACCACCTTGGTGGGAAGGTAAAACAGCGTTCCCTAATCATGCTGGCCATGTGGCAATGGAAATTGTCTTCGGACAAGCGCTGGCTCTACGGCTTGAAAATGGGATGAGCACCGCCCCCTAGAGTTGGACATGACTGGACTGGTCAAGGGGGAACCTTTACCTTATAATCTGGAACATCTAGTACATATAAATCATGTACTATAAGCTGAATGAGCTATGGATCGTTGTGCCCCTCTGGGGTACGCTTCTTACAGAGATTCATCAAGTGCCATCTCTTTTAGGAAACTAATTAAGACCAAATTAGCCTTCTATGACTGTGAATATTGTTCTCAGATGTTCAAATGAGTTTTAGTAATTTGTGCATTTTCCCTTAACGGTAGTGACAAGGTTTATTGTATTTTATTGGGTTTTTTTGTATTTATTACATGGTGGTTTTAGTGTATATTGTAAACCACCCAGAGAGTGGGGTGATATAAAAATCCAAATAATAAATATATTTTAAAAATCAAGCAAAATAAAAGGGTATGATACAATATTTGATTATCATGATGTGGAACCTATACTCTGAACAAGAGTTTATTTTTAGAACAGAATATGAAGACGCAGAATGGTTTCCCATAGGCAGAGATGTCAGACAAGGGTGTATTTTATCTGCCTGTCTGTTCAATCTGTATGTGGATCATATCATATGAAAGGCTGCATTGGGTTCAGATGAAAGAGGAGTGTAAATTGGTAAGTGAAACATCGATAATTTAATTTAATCAATCCAAATGGAGACTACAGCCAAGAAATCAGAAGCTTACTGGTGGGTGGGGGAAGCAACGTATAGCCTGCACAATAAAATTGTAAACCATCCGCAGAATGCTTTAAGCACAGATCATGAGAAGGCAACATTTTCTGGAAAATACAACAATGCTGAGAAAGGCTGAAAGCAGCAGGAAATGAGGAAAATCAAGTATGAGATGGATTGAATCCCTAAAGGAAGCCATAGGCTTGAATTGACCAGACGTGAGCAGGGCTGTTAAGGCCAGGACGTTTTGGAGATTGTTCATTCATAAGATCACCATGGGTCAGGGTGACTTGATGGCACTGTAGGTAAGAACAACAATGCAGAATAAGCTGTGACCTAGTGATCTGTGTGCCTGTCACCACTATCCTGGAGACAAAGGTGACACATGGACATCCTGGCTGAGATGCCATCATTTCCTCTACACCCTTTTCCTCTGCTGCTAACTAGGAAGAAGTAGGGTGTGGCTATCTGCTTAAGCTTTTTTTTTAGTTCTAACTGAGGCATTGTTTATGAGGAAAGACAGATGAGATGATTTCCAAAGAAATCATGGCAGAAACAGTTTGCCTGCTCATCCCTCCCACTTCTTTTAGCCCCAGAAGGACATATGAGAGCTAGCGACAGAATAATAATAATAATAATAATAATAATAATAATAATAATAATAATAATAATAATAATAATAATAATAATAATAATAATAATAATAATAATAATAATAATAATTATTATAATTATAATTATAATTATAATTATAATTATAATTATAATTATAATAATTATAATAAAAACAAGCTCTACTCCTAGCTAGTTGCCATGCTGCCCTATATATATATGGTTCTGTGCAGCCCAACCCCACATGGAAATGCATCAACCATCCCTTGATGGAGGCAGCAATGGCATCATACTCTTCTCTGTGTGCTGCAGCTGAATGAGGAAAAGGTGTAAAGATGCTACTGCCTGTAAGAGAGGATGAGGCAATGACTTCCTCCCTGGAGCTCAGTAAGGTGGAGGCGTTGGAGAGCTGTCTTCAGCAGCAACCCTCCAAGTGGAGAAAGCTCTTCTGAAGCTGCAGTGGCAGCATGAGGCAGCTGCACATTTGCTATTCCAGTGCTTAGTCGCCAGAGGAAACCAGTTTGCTTAACAACAAGGCTAGCTCGGTTGTTTGGGTGTAAATTGTTGATAGGCAACCTGAAAAGTTCAGCTCTCCCTTCTTTGGATTCTTCACATTTAAAGTGGACTCTGACTGAACAATTCCTCAAGCAAAGGACTGCCTTCTGTAAATATATGGTCACCCTGGTGACTATGAAGAAATTATCAGCAGGCGACGGTGACCTTTGGATAACTCTTAATGACCACTATTAAATTCTTTAACTGCCCCACCAAACTGTTATAAAAAAAAAACCCCTTAACAACAAACCAGGTTTTCAGATCATTGGGGAGACCTTGTTAAATAAAAAAACTGAGGCTGCAGTGTTTTAAAATTTTTAATGTGTTCTTAGAATTCTTTAATCTACTAGTTTTACTATATGTTTAATTATTTTTAGTATTGTAATAATTTATTATTCTTAGGCTTTTAACACTGCTTTAATACTCTGCTTGGGAAAGGCAGGATTTAAATATTTTAAATAAACCAATCAATCACTAATGAGATCATCACTATGTTGCATCTATTGTGTTTCTGTTTTATTTTTTACATGTCCCTCATCCCCATGTTGGTATAACTATATCTGTCTACTAAGGCTACAGTCTATGCCGCTGAAGAAATGGACTATGGTCTGCAAAACTCATGTCAAATAAAACACCTATTTCACCGGAAGGCAAACCAAGGCTTCTGTCCTAAATCACTCCAGGACAAAAGTAATACTGATATATATTTTCCAAGCACAACATTTCTAGGTATTGTTGGGAAATAAGAGTATGAAAAGTTCCACCCTGCCTTCCAGCCAGTCATCTGTTCTAGACAATTATCTTGTTTGTCAGGAAATCCTCCCCCACAAGACAACACATACACAAAATTCCCCCCACCCCAAATTTCCTGAATATTTTTCTATCAGATCTTTAATCATATTACAGACAGGAAATGAATATCCCCATCACTTTAAACGAAGAGAAAAATTCCCATTTGATTCAGGCTGGAACTTGAGTGAGAGAAAGTATTTGTACAAAGATGATGTAAAGCTCAGATTTCTGATAGAGGTCATCACAATATTCCTTTTAGCTGGCTTTAAAAACACATCCTCAGTTTGAGTAACATCGAAGTGTTTTAAAGAAAAGGGGAAGGAAAATATTTTCTTCACTTGCTGGATTTAATGCAAGAAATTGCCTTTTTAAAATTAGTATATTCACCATGATTTTGCTTGATGAAATTATGAATGTTGAGGTTGCTTGGCTCTGTGTTCACTTGACAGGGAACAGGCCTCTATCTGAAGGCCTGTCTTGATCATGCCCTATGAATCCTAAGAAGGAAGAGACGTTGCCTTGAAGTTTTTGAAATATGTAGCAATCTAGCATTCTTAGGTAGGAAAACCTAAGTTGTTTGTTTACTAGTTTGTTGAGCAAACTAATCAACAGCTCCCTTTCCACCCTGTGACTTGGGTGCTTAACCTTTTTTTTTTACTCTGAAGCAGCTGTTTCAGTTAGTGCCAATTTAACAGCTGTTATGTAGAGTTCTCGCCTTGGTCATGATTTTAACCAGCTAAACAATGCTGGGCAACTATACAAAACTCAGCAGACGTTTTCTATCTCCAAACAACTCTTACATAGAAAACTGAGTGAGCACACAAGTCACCTGGTCGCAATCTCCTACATGCTTGGATTCTTGCACATTTTTTTTCCTCCAGTTTTGAATCAGTGCACTTAAATTTTCATATGCAGGTGTTAGGTAAATCTTGTAGTAATACATTTCCTTGTTTTAGTGTTGCATAAATAGCTGCCTTCTTTACAGGGGAATTACCCATTGTTCAGTAGTGCAGCAGGTGTTCTGAATATATAGTGTCTGATGTTCAAGTTCCACAACACCTTCATCTGAAAACGATCTTAGCAAAACCTGGAAAAACCTCTTTACAGCCTGCACAGAACATAGCTTGGGAAAGTTACAGTGGGGTCTTGACTTAAGAACTACTTGAGTTAAGAACATTTTGACTTAAGAACCGCTCTCATAGGAAAATATTGACTTGACTTAAGTACTTAGATTTGAGTTAAGAACTGAAAAAAAACCACGTGGGAGGCAGGGAAAGTGCAAAATTTGAACTTTCTGTTAACTGTTGGCCAGTGAAAAGGGTGCCTGTCTGCTTCCTCACTCCTCCCAGCGTTTAGAGAGTGGATTGGGAGACAGTCTTCGGACTGCCTGGTACTGTACTGCCTGGACTGTATTTTCCCTGCCTTCCCTGAACCTTTCTTGACCTAAGAAAAAAAGAAACAAAATATCCCCCTCTAGTGGTCGAAGGCAGAATAGCAGCTTCCCATTAGTTTCTATGGACGGAAAAGAGCAGATACGGATCAAATGGTTTTCAATGCATTCCTGTGGGAAATGCAGATTTGACCTGAGAACTTTTTGACTTGAGAACCGCCTTCCAATACGGATTAAGTTCTCAAGTCAAGACCCCACTGTACCATTTTGGGCTACAATGTCTTCTGGCCATGCTGGCTGGTGATTTCTCAGAGTAATCGGCCAGAAAATGTTTCCAAGCTCGATAGGTCAAACTTTAATGGATGAGTTTCAATTGTTGAGACCTGAGGATGTGGACAGGGTGCTTGGATCTGTCCGTTCTACCACCACTCCGCTTGACCCTTGCCCATTTATTTATTTATTTATTTATTTATTTATTTATTTATTTATTTATTTATATACCGCCTATCTGGTCGATAGACCACTCTAGGCGGCTTACAACGAGGGATGCAACAATAATTGGAAGATCTGCCAGGGGGGTTCGCACCTGGGTCCAGGAGGCTGTGAACGCCTCTTTGAGAGAGGGAGTGGTCCCTACTGCCTTGAAAGAGGCGGTCATTCGACCACTCCTTAAAAAGCCTAACCTGGACCCAAGGCTGGTGGTAAACTACCAACTGTGACAAACCCAGACCTACTGGGATCTATCACACAGTTACTAAGCTGCCACCAACCATTCCCTATAATAAGTCACACAGACCAGGGATGGATTTTTAAACAATAAAAGAATAAGGTTTATTTTAAATACAAACAGGGTAAATAAAACAATCAGGTGAATAAAATAAAGTAACGTGGCTTATTCTCACACACACAAGCATACAGTTTGGTTCACCTAGAACCTTTAACTTAAAGCACAGACCCTGAACCCATCAGTTCTGGCTAACCAACAGACCCCTGAACCTTTCAGGCTGGTACTCTGACACACAGTAGTACCCTGTCAGACACCCAGACTCCCACAACAGCTTCTTCTTCCCAGCTGCTGCTTCGTCACAACCCAGTGTCTCACAGTTTGTCTCAGCATCACCTCTTCACCACACAGGCATCACATATTTATACAGTACAGCCCCTCCTCCTGATGTCCCGCCTTCCACTCCCCATAGGATGGAACTTTCCCTCCAAACCCATGACAGACAGGTAACATCAGTGCTGTTATGTAACACCTCCCCTCTTTATAAGTTGTTTTGTAGGGGGAAAGCTAAAAGTGCTTTTCACCAAAAAAACAACCTGTATAAAATACACAAAACAGTTATACATACCATATTATACTCACTTATACTTACACTCTAAGTTAACCATAGCAATTATGCATTTAAACATTTACCATCTACATTACATCAATTTACCTTTATTAATACAAACCAATTTAAAACCAGGTACATTTTAACTTTTTGTTTTCATTATATACATATAGTCCATGTTCTTTCGCCGTCTTCAGTCTTCAGGTCTTCTTGATAAGGCGTCAGCAACACAGTTCACTGACCCTCTGACCACCTTCACTTCAAAGTCATAGTCCTGTAAGTTCAAAGCCCACCTCATAAGTTTGCTATTGTGGGTTTTCATCGTCTTTAACCATTGCAATGGTGAATGGTCAGTACACAGAATAAAATGTCTTCCCCAGATGTAAGGCTTGGCCTTCTGGATCGCGTAGACTATGGCCAAACACTCCTTCTCCACGGTTGCCAAATGTCTCTCACCTTTTTGAAGTTTCCTACTCAGGTAGGACACTGGATGCTGGTCACCATTCTCATCCTCTTGGCACAGAACTGCTCCTACCCCGCTGTTAGACGCATCGGTGTAGATGATGAACTCCCGGTCGAAGTCTGGAGCACGCAGGACTGGATAGTTGATTAGCGCCTCCTTCAACCTCTGGAACGCCGCCTCACAGTCGCTGGTCCACGGGATGCGGTCATCAGCCGTCTTCCTCGTCAGATCGGTCAGCGGAGCCGCAATCTCGCTAAACCTCGGGATGAACTTTCTGTAGTAGCCCACCAACCCAAGAAATGATTTGACTTTTTTCTTGGTGTTGGGTCTAGGCCAATCACGAACAGCTTCTATTTTGGCCTCCAGGGGTTTTATCATTCCTCCCCCTACCATGTGACCCAAGTATTTTCTTTCTGGGATACCCAGCTGCAGTTTGCTCTCTCTGCAGAGCCTAGGCCAAAGCACTTCCTCCCCTGGGTTAAAGCGCCTCTCCCTGCCTTCCTGGTCATCCCAAGCTTTCTTTCTGACCTTTTGAGCTGGCAGGGTCTCTGCTGCTAGCTCTAGGTTTCTCCTTAGGTCATTCATCAAGGTGTCTATGTAAGTCACAACGTCTTGTGGGTCACCCTGGGCGATCTGCCCCCAACCCTGCTTGATCAAATCAAGGGGCCCCTTCACCCCTTTCCCAAATAAAAGTTCAAATGGACTGAACCCGGTACTGGCTTGTGGCACTGATCGATAAGCAACCAAAAGGGATTGCAGCTTCTGGTCCCAATTGTTTGGATTCTCTGCCAAGAAAGCCCTAATCATGCGCATTAGAGTCCCATTGAACTTCTCAGTTAACCCATTGCTTTCAGGATGATAAGCAGTGGTTTCCTTGTGCTTAATTCCACAGATCTGCCATAAGCGTTTCATGAGCTTTGATGTGAACGATGCGCCCAAATCTGTGATTATCTCTGAGGCAAATCCCATCCTGGACATATACCCCACCAAAGCATCGGCCACTGTGTTAGTTTCAATGTTAGTCAGGGGTATGGCTTCAGGATACCTTGTGGCATGGTCCACAATTGTTAGGATGAACCTGTTCCCCCTCTTTGTGGCCTTGGGCAAAGGTCCCACAATATCCACCCCTATGCATTTAAACGGAGTGTCAATCACAGGCAAAGGGCACAACTTTGCTTTGGTCCTATCGCGGTTATTCCCCTGCCTTTGACACACATCGCATTGTTTACAGAACTCCCTGATCTGCTTCCCTATGTCAGGCCAGTAGAAATTCTGTGTGATTCTCTGCTGTGTTTTGTTGACCCCTAAGTGTGCAGCAAACATGTCAGAGTGCCCCCTTTGTAAGATCATGGGGCGATACTTTTCAGGTACCACCAGCTGACTTCTGATCCCATCTCCCCCTTTTGAGATATTCCTCAGGGTTTCTCTATATAAAATCCCCTTTTTCTCCAGAAATCTCACTGGGGTCTCAGGTGTTAGCTGGGCGTCAGTCACCTGTTCAAAACACTTTTGGAGAGTGGCGTCTGCCTTTTGCTCCTGTCCAAATCTGCTGTCTGTGGTTAAGGTTTCCACCACAGCTTCTGAACTTCCCCCACCTGCTTCCGTCTCTGGCTCATCATTACCCCCCTGAACTGTCCCTGTGGTGGCTTGTGAGCGTGTAATCACTAGCACCCGTTTCACATGTTCAGCCAGGTCATTTCCCACGAGCACGGCTGCTGGCAGAGTCGATGAAATCGCTATCCGCCAATCTCCCCTCCAGCCTTGAAAGTTGACAGGTACCTCTGCTACTGGCAGAGAGATTATCTGCCCCTCAATCCCTGCTACCTTTATGCTCTCATTTGGGATTATAAACTCCCTAGGGATGATATCTGGATGGCATAGGGTTACCTGGGAACAAGTGTCCCGCAGCCCCCTATACTGACGGTCAAGTATTCCTACGTCCACCCCGGCTGTCTCAAACAACTGAGAATCTGTTTTTACCAGCAAGCAGCGCTTTACCTCCCCAAGAGGACCATTTTCCTCAGCCTGATCAGCAGAGGTAGCTGTTCCAGACTGAGTAGTCATGGCAACAGGCTCCCTCTGTGACAATGAGCTTTGCTCTTTCTGGACACAGAACACAGCTTTTGGCTTGGTCCCACTAGAATTCTGAGGCACCATTCCTTTTAGCTGCTTTAATTTCTCACACTCTGAGATTAGATGACCCTTTCCCTGACAGAAATAGCATTTTCTGGTATATTTTGATTCTCTCTCATCTTGTTTTGGTTTTCCCTCCAAAATCTGAGGTCTTGGTTTCATGTCTGAGGGCTTCCCTTCACCATGGGCCCCTCCCCCTTGCTGGCTTTTCCCTGGTCCCTGAGAGTACTTGCTGTAGGTTTCTTTGGGTTTACCTACAGATTTCCCCTCACCCAAGGGCTTTCTTATTTGGGAGATAAAATCTGCGATCTCTGCGGCTGCTGCCACAGATTTCGGTTTCCTTTCCCTCACCTGGAATTTCAATTCCCCCTGCAGGACTGAATAGAACTGTTCCAGGGCTATCAAGTCTTTAAGCTGCTCATAGGTCTCTATTCCCTCCTGCGATAGCCATTTCTCAAGCAGCCTCACCAATTGGGCCCCCACTTGGGTAAAAGTCTGTTCTGGCTTCTTGGTAAGGGACCTGAATCTTTGTCTCAGCTGCTCTGCATTTATCCCATGTCTTGCAAACACCAGTTTTTTAAACTCTGCAAAATCTTTCATCAATTCCTCAGGCATCTCGGCATAAACCTCAGCCAGGCTACCACTGATTAAAGACCGCATGATGGTCATCTTCTCAGTTTCCCTCACTGAGAAGTCCACAAACGCTCTTTCCACTAAGGAAAAGAACACCTCAGGACAATCTCCCTTGTGGTACACAGGGAATTTCTTCAGGTCAGCCTTAGACAGTTGGCCTCCCTCAGAATCCCTATTATTATTATTGTTCTGGTTCATCATTTCCAGTTTTCTTAACTCATACGCCATCCTTTCTTTTTCCAGAGCAATTTTCTCTCTCTCCATTCTTTCTTCCCTCTCCATTCTCTCTCTCTCTCGCTCTAATTCAAATGCCATTTTCTCTCTCTCTAATCTTTCCTCCATTTCCCTCACCCTCAGTTCATGCTGTTGGGCTAGGATCAATTTTCTAAGTTCTGGGTTCTGCTCTCCTGTGCTGTCACCTTGCACTGAGCCAAATTCATCCTCAGAACCTTGGTCAATCTGGGGGTCTTTCACTTCACTCATGTCTGCTACTTGGCTTCGAGTCAAGGGCATACCCCCCCTCAGAACAGGCTGCTTTAAAAAGTCAAGCCTCAAAATAAAACGACCACTTTTTTTCCTTCTTGCCTCAGAACCAGCTCTCCCTAGAGACTGCTGCTGTTCTTCAGCACTACTTGCAACAGTATCGAGTCAGAGCCTACCCCCCTCTGCTGGGCCTCTCAGCTGGCAAGCTAGCTCACTGTTGCTACGCAGATTTGCCTCAGCGTTTTCCCGCCAAAATCAGGCTGCCTCAGAGCACCTTAATCTAAGTCTCCCCAGTTGGCACGTTCTTCCACTAGCGCACCTCCCCGTGAGGTACACCTAGAAGATTACCTACGCGCCTCAGACTGTCCCTGACTAGACCCCCCTTGCTCTGGGCACACTTGCCAAGGCTTTGCTGGACCGCTGGACAACTGGACCAGTCGTATCCCACACGCTGGACACCAATCAATGTGACAAACCCAGACCTACTGGGATCTATCACACAGTTACTAAGCTGCCACCAACCATTCCCTATAATAAGTCACACAGACCAGGGATGGATTTTTAAACAATAAAAGAATAAGGTTTATTTTAAATACAAACAGGGTAAATAAAACAATCAGGTGAATAAAATAAAGTAACGTGGCTTATTCTCACACACACAAGCATACAGTTTGGTTCACCTAGAACCTTTAACTTAAAGCACAGACCCTGAACCCATCAGTTCTGGCTAACCAACAGACCCCTGAACCTTTCAGGCTGGTACTCTGACACACAGTAGTACCCTGTCAGACACCCAGACTCCCACAACAGCTTCTTCTTCCCAGCTGCTGCTTCGTCACAACCCAGTGTCTCACAGTTTGTCTCAGCATCACCTCTTCACCACACAGGCATCACATATTTATACAGTACAGCCCCTCCTCCTGATGTCCCGCCTTCCACTCCCCATAGGATGGAACTTTCCCTCCAAACCCATGACAGACAGGTAACATCAGTGCTGTTATGTAACACCAACCAGTGGCAAACCTCCCTTGTTTGGGCAAAGTGTTGGAGTGGGTTGTGGCCGGGCAACTCCAGGCGCTGCTGGATGAAACGGATTTTCTGGATCCATTTCAATCAGGTTTCAGGCCGGGTTTTGGTACAGAGACTGCCTTGGTCGCCCTGTACGATGACCTTTGCCGGAAGAGAGACAGGGGGAGTGTGACCCTGTTGATACTCCTGAACCTCTCAGCAGCTTTCGACACCATCAACCATGGTGTCCTTCTGGATAGGCTGGTTGTGTTGGGAGTTGGGGGCACTGTTTTACGGTGGTTCTGCTCCTTCCTGGCTGACCGTGTCCAGAGGGTGGTGCTGGGGGACAGTTGCTCTGCCCCATGGCATTTATGTCACGGGGTTCCTCAGGGCTCGATACTGTCCCCCATGCTGTTTAACATCTACATGAAACCGCTCGGAGAGGTCATCAGGAGGTTTGGGCTGAGGAGTCAGCAATATGCTGACGACACTCAGCTCTACCTCTCGTTTTCCACCAATCCAGGTGAGGCAGGTTCTGTGCTGAACTCGTGTCTGGACCTGATAATGGACTGGATGAGGGTTAATAAATTGAAACTCAGTCCAGACAAGACAGAAGTGCTGTTAGTGGGTGCTTCGCCAGACAGGTTGGAGGGCCATTTCCCTGCCCTGAATGGGGTTACACTCCCCCTAAGGGACAGGGTCCGCAGCCTGGGGGTGCTCCTGGACCCCAGTCTAACTTTGGAAGCCCAGGTGGACTCGGTGGCCAGGGGTGCCTTCCTTCAGCTGCAGAAATTATACCAGATACAGCCCTACCTGGACAAGCGGAGTCTCATGACAGTTACACATGCACTGGTAGCATCTCGTATAGATTATTGCAATGCGCTCTATGTGGGGCTGCCTTTGAAGACGGCCCGGCGACTGCAACTGGTCCAGAATCGAGCTGCGCGGCTGGTGAGTGGTGGGGCCGCTAGAGAGCACATCAAGCCGATTCTGTTTAATTTACATTGGTTACCAGTTGCTGCCCGGGCCCAATTCAAAGTGCTTGTTTTGACATATAAAGCCCTAAACGGCTTGGGCCCTGGATACTTGAAGGACCGCCTCCTTCAAGTATCCTACCCGGCCATTAAGATCTAGCCAGGGGGCCCTTTTGAAAGAGCTGTCCCTGAAGGAGGTAAGAGGGATAGCTTGTAGACAAAGGGCCTTCTCAGCAGCTGCCCCCAGACTATGGAACACCCTCCCGACTGAAATTTGTCTGGCGCCGACACTGATGATATTTTGGCGCCAGGTCAAAACCTTCCTGTTCCAGAAGGCTTTTAATTGAAATAACATCAACTGTGGGTCTTGATGATGGCAATTTTAATTGTATTTTAATCGTATTTTAATGGTATTTTAATCATTTTATATTTATTGTATTGAATTTTAATTTTTGTAAGCCGCCCAGAGACCTTTGGGTAGAGTGGGCAGCATATTAAATAAATAAATAAATAAATAAATAAATAAATAAATAAATAAATAAATAAATAAATAAATAAATAAATAGTTTTGGACTAGGTGGGATGATACTACAGGCCAGAAATTCACTTGTTCCATTCTTTCAACAGTCTTCTGCTTTGCTTTGCACAGCATTCATAATTTAACAAGACAAATTTCTAAACTAACGGTGTAATGGAACAGGCAGAGTTTGCTGCAGTTTTTCCATTTCTGCATCTCCCGACTCCACTGGTTGTATATATTTGCACTGATAGAATTTTAGTAAATAGGATAAAATGGGAAAGTCAAGATCAATATTTGTTGTGTTTAAGAAAAGCAACAAGTGTTGCAACCTATTTCAAGTTTAAGAGGCTTCATAGCATTATTGAAAAATGTGAGTGATTTGAAAATTTACTTGAAAATTGAAACACAGTAGATTTCTCTCCAGTGTAAGCTCACCCTAAAATCTGAAATCCTATGCCACTGGTTTCCTAACTTGTGGCCTGTTGCTCAGGGTGCTTGGAGAAACTGAAGTAGAGGCACAAAACTGTGAGATTTCCATATAGAATAAAATAGTATTTGCAACTGAAACAGAACTTTATTTTAATTTCTCATCATGAAGTTAATTTAAAATATTTTACTAGGTTTTTGAGATTATTTTTAAATTAAAAATTAAAAATTCAATCTGAATAGTCAAAGCTATGGTTTTCCCTGTAGTGACGTGTGGAAGTGAGAGCTGGACCATAAAGAAAGCTGACCGCCGAAGAACTGAACTGTGGTGCTGGAGGAGGCTCTTGAGAGTCCCCTGGACTGCAAGGAGAACAAACCTATCCATTCTAAAGGAAATCAACCCTGAGTGCTCACTGGAAGGACAGATCCTGAAGCTGAGGCTCCAATACTTTGGCCATCTGATGAGAAGAGAAGAATCCTTGGAAAAGACGCTGATGTTGGGAAAGTGTGAAGGCAAGAGGAGAAGGGGACGACAGAGGACGAGATGGTTGGACAGTGTCACTGAAGCGACCAACATGAATTTAACCCAACTCCGGAAGACAGGAGGGCCTGGTGCGCTCTGGTCTATGGGGTCACAAAGAGTCGGACACGACTAAACGACTAAACAACAAAAAAAGAAGGGGGAGAGAGGCAAAGATAAGGTGATTCTGGTTACATGCCACCAAGTTGCCTCCAACTCATGGCAGCCTTATGAATCAGCAATCTCCAGAATGCCCTGCCCTCAACTGCCCTACTGAGCTCTTGTGGACTCTGTTTTGTCACTTTTGCCTACAGAAATTGTTCAAGTTTGATTTGACCTAGCATCCACTTGTTTGTCTTTCTGGCAGTCCATGGTATCCTCAAAGCTCTCTTCCGGCACCACATTTCAAAAGAAACAATTTTCTCCCCTGTCAGCATTCTTTACTGAGAGGGTTTATAAAAAATAAAAAGGGGGGATAACTGCCCCAAACAGAGAACCAGAGGGCTCAGTTGTAGTTTTCTTAGCTTGTGTGTAAAACATGTCGCTGCACCCATCCTCTAGTTAAAAGTTGTTCAGTTTAGCACTTTAAACTAAAAAAAAAAATGATTGATGGAGCCGTGGCCATTACCTCCACTGGTTTTCCAGAAGATTGGCTCCATTTAAATTTCTGTTTACATGTGGAGCTGAGCAAAAGGACTGCTAAGTGAAGCTCCTAGCAGGGAGGTGGCAGTAATTTACACACATCTGTCTTTTAGGAGGTTTTCTATATGGAAAGGATTGATGGTGAGGATGTGAAGCAGCTATAAATGCTTCTTAAAATAGAGCTATAAGGCAAAAAACGAAAAACCCACATCCCCCCCCCCCAATCTATGCATCAGTCTTGGCTAAGTTCTACAGTATTTAAGATACTCAAGCTGCTGTGTTCCCCATTTCCCTGGTTGTGGTGGCCTCTGGTTATTTTTAGAATTGTGGGCATGGTAGGACACATTTGAAAATCACTCTCCTGCTTTTGTGTACCGCTGAGAAGTTCTGTTAGCAATTTAGTAGGTTTATTCAAATCTATAAAAACTAATTAGCTCCCTATCTTTCACATCTGGAATGATATACATATCCAAGGTTTTATTTTTTTTTTTAATTTTTAAATGGATAGTATGTGCTGAGGTCGTGGCGAACACTCAAAAACGTCTCCTTCTCAGTGTTTTTACAAATCTTGTCATGTTATGGCTCTTTGCCAAGATGCCCCCCCCACCCATATGAAAACGAGACCCTCTGCTCTTGTTTTTCCTGGGGGCTTCTTTAGTTTTTGTACCTCTTCTTTTGCACAAAGAACTGGCAAATTCTGCTCAATGCCCTATCCAACGAATCTTGTGCAAGAAATTTGCCACTTTGTTCAGGAATTGTAATAATTCTGCACAGCCTGGTGTTTCCCCCCGCATAAAAAAAAGAGAGAGAGCCTCAAAATATCTGAGAAACAAGATTTTTTAGAGAAAATATTCCTAACAATATTATTACTTACACAATTTCTATCACAGTCATGTGGTTTTCTTTTTGTGACAAGATATGTACATATGTATACTAAGGACGTAATACTGTTATATTGGCTTTATTTATTTATGAACACATAAGCAGGGTGTAAATGAAGACACACTGTTCTTGAAGAGGTCACAAACTCTTCACCTCCTTTATATCCACAGACAAGCTGTCTCAAGACATTTGGCTATCTGAGGCAAAGGTCAAGGTGGCTATGCCAAGTATAGAAACAGTATGATTTAGCAGTTGAGACCTCAGTGCTGACAATGGGGCTGACAAAGTTGTCAGTCATGCTGCAGGCACTAGACAGATCTTAAGGGGTGCAGGACAGAGTATCACTTGGCACCTACAGCACTGTCTTCTAAAACTGGCGGCGGTTTAAAGGGTTCAGGAGAACCAGTTGGAAATAGGGATGTCACTGCTATCACTCTTCCAAAACTGTTATCAACTAGTATCTGTTGCCCAAGGCAGTTGCTTTACTCTGCCTAATGGTAGAGCCAGGGCTGAATACAAAGAGAGATGCTGAACTTCCCAGAAGACTTACATCCAGTCTCCAGCATGCACCACTAACTTCAGATGCAGAACACAGATGACTGTAATGGGCAACTTTGCCTAAGGGCTAACATCTCAGGTGGGGATCAAGAGGCCAATCTCCTGACACTTATCTGTCATCAACCAATCATTCTGTGCTACTAACCTAACAAAAGAATAGACTGTTTTAAAGCAGTAACCATATTTAAATCGAGAGTGAGGAAAATTGCATTGTGGCTGTGGGTCTACATCAGTGGTTCTTAACCTTTTTGAAAGAAACACCCCCTTGAGTCATTGAGGAAGTTATCATTGCCCCCTCCCCACAGTGATATCTTATTTGTTTCTTTGTTTATTCATTCATTCATTCATTCATTCATTCATTCATTCATTCATTCAAGACACTTAAATCCAATGACCCCTGAAAAAATTCAATTGCAAGAAAATGAAATGCCCGAAAAAAACAGTAACATTTAATGATTTAGTTACAAGTGAATTTTAAGATGTAAAAAGAAATATAAAAAGGGCTTAAAAACAAACCGCAATGCAGGAGCTAAACATTTCAAGACGAAAACTCTGAAATTAAATTAAGATTCGAGGAAAATACATATTCATGCACACTATAAAAAGGGTGAAAAAGACACAAAGAAAAATTTTACAGAAGGAAAGCAACAAAAATCAGAGCGACAAATTATATACAGTGGTGCCCCTCTTGATGATTACCCCACTCCACGACGAATCTGCTTTACGATGAGTTTTTTGCGATTGCAATAGCGATCGCAAAACAATGTTTAAATGGGGGAAATCCACTTTAGGACGATTGGTTCCCTGCTTCGGGAACCAATTTTTCGCTTAATGATGGTTTTGAAACAGCTGATCGGTGGGTCACAAAATGGCTCCCCACTGTGCAAAATGGCTCCCCGCTGTGTTTAGGACTGATTTCTCGCTTTACAGGCACTGGAAAACGGCCGCCCTATGGAGGATCTTCGCTGGACAATGAGGTATTTTCCCCATTAGAACGCATTAACCAGTTTTTAATGCATTCTAATGGTTTTTTTACTTTCACTTGACGATGATTTCATTGTACAGCGATTTTGCTGGAACGGATTATCATCGTCAAGCGAGGCACCACTGTATATATATATATCTCTACACAAAAAGTTTACACGAAGAGCACAAAAAAATTGAAATCATAAAACTGAGAAATCAAAATATAATATCGAACCGGAGTGCACGTTAAAAAGTACAGTACAATACAAAGAGAAACACAAAATGTTTTACAGAGCACAACAAGAATTCAAAAACGAAGCAAATATCGTCACACTGTATAAGAACAAAGGAGACAGGGGCGACTGCAATAACTATCCTGGCATCTCTCTTCTCAGCGTTGCTTGCCCGTGTTGTGCTGAAGAGACTCCAGGTCCTTGCAGACAGAGTCTATCCAGAATCACAGTGTGGATTTCGAACTAATAGATCCACCACTGACATGGTATTCTCCCTCAGACAGTTGCAGGAGAAATGTAGGGAGCAACAACAGCCACTCTTTGTGGCCTTCATAGATCTCACAAAGGCCTTTGATTTGGTTAGCAGGGAGGGCCTTTTTAAAATACTTCCCAGAATTGGATGTCCACCTCGACTCCTTAACATCATCAGGTCCTTTCATGGGGGAATGACGGGCACTGTAGTTTTTGATGGCTCAACATCAGATCCCCTTGACATCGGATTCCAAAATATCTCCTGTATGGAGAATTAGTGCAGCGAAATCACCCCAGAGGGAGACCCCAGCTGTGATACAAGGATATCTGCAAGTGGGATCTGAAGGCCTTAGGAATGGGCCTCAACAGATTGGAAACCTTGACATCTACGTGTTCAGCCTGGAGGCAGGTGTTGCATCACAGCCTCTCCCAATTTGAAGTGACTCTTGTCCAGCAGGCCGAGGCAAAGAGGCAGTTGCGAAAGCAGCAAAATCAGGGAGCTGGACAGGGGACAGACTGTATTTGTCTTTAGTGTGGAGGGGATGGTCACTCTCGAATTTGCCTTCTCAGCCACACGATATGCTGTTCCAAGTCTTCCATACAGAGCACGTTACCATAGTCTCTCGAGACTGAAGGATGCCTAATCAATCAGTCACCCATGGGCGAAACACAAAACAAGACATGAAAATGAAAAAAGGGTGCTGAGGTTTTTATCCAGTGGAAGTCACTCCACTGATAGAAGGCACTGTCCCCTTTCAGAAGAGGGAAGGAGACAGTTTTCAGTGATGCCCCTCCCTCTTGCAGACCACTTCAGATCTGCTGTTAAGTGTGAGTTGGGTATCTGAGCTTGGTGTGGTGGCAATGGAGAATGAGGGCAGCACAGGAGAAAGAAAATTAAGGTAGGGAAGCAGCCTAATTTCTCCTTCCACCAGCAAGATGATCCTTACTGGACACAAGCCTGTGTATTCCAAAGCTTGAAAATGCAGCTTGATAAAGGCTTCACTTTATCTTCCACAAACTACCTCTGATACTAAAGGGTGGCAATTAAAAACAATATGTCTCCATGGCTTCTGGCCACATCATGATGAAAACATAGCCAGGACTATGTATTAATGGCCCATTCTAGTTTCACCAAAAGACTTAGTCTTCATACTGACCAATAATATGTCAGCAGGCATATCATTGCCATTGCTGGCAATAATATGCTAGCAATTGGTTTTGTCACTTCAGCTACAAGTCCTAACATAATTTTAAGAATCGGAGAATCTTAGAATAATAGAGTATTTGTTTGAAAGGAAAGGAATATTGATTTTGCTGCTGTCTGACCCTAAATTCAACATAGCAACCCACTTGGGTCTCAAAATAATTTTTTTTGAAAAAGCAGAGCAATGTTAGAGAGAAATTCTGTACATAATAGACTTTATATTAAGGAAATAGAGAAGCAAATTAGGGTTGTATATTGCCTTGTAGCAGTTTTAAATTCATTTTTGTTAAAATTCAAGGAGCAATGTTAGAATAATGCAAAAGTCTGTTGGCTAAAGCAATCTTCTACACACGAAACTTGTTTAATGTAACATTTTCACATTATATCTTTTCAGAAGATTTTGAGAAGAATTTTCAAGTTTTATGCCAATCACTTCACAGTCCTAAGGGTTTTACAGTAGTCAGAAAGTAATGAGTAACTAACACTCTTTGCAACATTTACTCACACAAATTACTTTGGGGGAGGAGGGTTACAACAACATCCATAACAAATTACCTTAAAAACAACTTTCCAAGTACCCAACAGAACAATAAACAACTGAACTGCTGAATAGTTCAATGAGAGATGGCACACCACCTCAAACTGACCCGTTTCTTTCCACACTTCCGTTGCAATGGGTGGGAAGGTAGGCCAAGGGCAGGGGATTATGGGAGTTGTAGTCTAAACCTTTTGGAGCGCCCCCGCCACCCCCTTCTTGAAGCAAACTGTTATACTCAAGCCACTGACATGCTGCCCTTTTCGCTTTCACTGAACGAATCCTCAGGGTTCAGGGAGAAAGAGGAGCGGCTGACTTTCCGTAGTGTGTTTGCTTGTCTCTCTATGACAGCCCCGTGGATTTTGCCCTCAGTGCTCTCAGTTCAATTTGAGAGCTTTCTCTCCCAGAGGATTTACACATAGAGGCACATCACACCCATGTACACAGAAGACAGGGGAAGATCTCACGTTTGACGCCCCTCAAAGCCATTTAAAGTTGGCCAGGTGAACTTTCTTCCCCCCTGAGAGCCAGCCAGCTACAACAGGACAACAAGAAAAGCCGGAAAAGCTGCCGAATTTCCACCCGCCCAGGATGACCTGAGCCAGCCCTGTCCCTAGAAATCTTGCCACGCCACCCCAAACCGACCCGTTTCTCTCCGCACTTCTCTTGCAACAGGCAGGAAGGTGGGCGGGAAGCAGGATGGACAAACGGGGCTTGTGTCTCCCTCCCCACCCAGGGGCAAGGCAGCGCTTCACCAGGTGAGGATGGAGACCTGAGAGACCCTTTCCTTCCACCCAATTTGCACTTGATGCTCCCCTAAGGGAGAAAGGCGAGACGTGGCAGGCAGAAAGAGCTGGATTGTCTGGCGGTGGCGGCACTGGATGCACTGCCAGCACCGCGGCTGCACCTGCCTTCACAGGTTTGGTTTGGTCCCCCTTCTCTTCCACCGCCTCCACACCACAGCCCCCACACCACCCCTTTTTGTTCTACCACCCCCCTGAAAAATGAAATCGCCCCCTGGGGGGCATTATCGCCCACATTAAGAACCACTGGTCTACATGACCTCAGTCAACTTGATGGTGTCTGCATTCCATCAGTGAGTGTGGCCACAATAAAAATGGATGTTGTTATGAATGTGATCCCTACGTTTATGATAAAAAACAAAAAACAAAAAGACTTTTGCACCAAAACATTATTCCAATTCAAGATTCCATCCACACTGCAATGTTCTATAATTGGCAGACAGGGCAAGACGCAATAAATAATATCCATAAGCTGGAGAGTTAGTGATGCTTAAGTGAAGGCTGCAGAGAGTCTGGAGCTATGGACTGAGAATTGTTAAGTATAAACAGGCTAGGTTTTCCATACCTACTTAGAGTGTGTTTTTGGCTTGTTCACATGGTAAAATCACAAAACCTGTCAACAGCATTGTAATTATTGCCCCATTTTGCAGTGAGTGAATGTATATATGTGTGTGGTGCTGAGGGCCAAACTAAATGTCTCCTGGGAGATCTATAATCACAGGAATATGCAGAACTTAGAATAGCTACTTTTTGCAGTGGTGCCTTGCTTAATGAGGTTAATTCGTTCCAGCGAAATCGCTGTAGAGCGAAAACATCGTAAAGCGAAAATAAAAAACCCTTTGAATCACATTAAAACCCAGTTAATGCGTTCCAATGGGCTAAAAAATCACAGTCCAGCAAAGATCCTCCATACGGCGGCCATTTTCAGTGCCTGTCTAGCGAGGAATCCGTCCTAGAAAACAGCGGGGGGGGGCATTTTCTTCAGCTGGCTGCCATTTTGGAACCCGACAATCAGCTGTTTGCTGATCGTCGTAATGCAAAAAATCGGTTCCCGAAGCAGGGAACCGATCATCACACAGTGGATTTTGCCCATAGGAAGCATTGTTTTGTGATCGCTTTTGCGATCGCAAAAAGGCATCGTTAAGCAGATTCGTCGTTATATGGGGCAATTGTAAAGCGAGGCACGACTGTATTTTTTTTTTTGGAACACAGTTTCCAGAATCTCCCTAGTAGCATGACCAGTATGAATTGCAGTGCAAACAGATCAGGGATTACGTCAAATAATCTGTTGAGCTCAGTGTTTGTCTGTTCCAGCTGTTGGAGTTTTTGTAACCTCACATGCTACCTCCCAGCTGTGGCTGGGAGAGACCTTGCCAGGCTGGAGTGACTGTCAATCTGTTTTTGTAACTATTGTTCCTTCGCTACTTCTGAATTCAGTTGTAAATAAAGCAAATGGCTTTTATTCTTTCTCCAACTAATATCTCAGAGTGTGCTATTGAGACTATAAGTGCCAGTTAATGAAAAAAGGGGGTGGACTAATTTGGGGAATTTGAAGCTATTCTGCTCTGTGAATCCCTTTTGCTGTGCAGCTAGAAGAATCTAGCTAACCAAAAATTCAAACTTTACAACACCAACTGCTAAAAGGCCCATCATCTCCTACCTACTTTAACTTGGGGTGAGTCAACTATGGGTGCAACTCCATGGACATTTGCCACGCTCTTTGATCCACTCAGAGTACAAACTGGTTTACACCTTTCCAAGTTATCACACAACATAAATGTCAGTGCAAACCAGCCCGTCTCCAAAACATCCTTAATTTCACCTTTTTGGTTTCCTGTCATGTAGTGCATGTAGGATCATATGATTCTGGTTTGTTTCCAGCTAGTACAATCACTTGGATCAAACCAAAAGTGGATAGCTTGCTGTCAATTTCCCATCCATTTTTGATTTCCCAATATTGTTAAGCGGCTTAAAAAGACAGCGTAGCCACTTCATGATATTGGGAAATGAAAACTGTTTCTGCTTCTCTGTGAAGAGGAACAGGAGGGACACAAAGGCTTAAAAACACACACACCCTATTAGGGCAGCACTGTATCTTTTATGAAAAAATGGAGACACAAGTGGGGGGCTTGTCAGTGATTTCTTCCAAGCTTTGGAATATGCTGTCTTTAGAAGCCAGGTTGGCCCCCTCTCTTTTGTCTTTCTGTTTTCAGGCAAAGACCTTCTTCTTCAGGCAGGTTAATAATAATAATAATAATAATAATAATAATAATAATAATAATAATAATAATAATAATAATAATAATAATAATAATAATAATAATAATAATAATAATAATAATAATAATAATAATAATAATAATAATAATCTTAGAACTGCTGAGCTGAAAGGAGCCCTTTCGATAATGGAGTCCAGCCCCTGTCAAGTGGAGAGTTGAACTTTCAACTGGAGGTGGGCACAAAGTGGAAATTTGTTTCAATTTGTAATTCATTAAGGTCAACAATTCACAAATAACAAATTTAAGATATGTTTTTTTCTCATGAGTCAAATTGATGCATTAATTATTTTATTTTAAATCTTATAAAACAGCCCCCAGGCATCTAGAGACACTAAAATTATAGACAAGCTTCTACCATCTCTCCTCTACAATCCCGCCAAGTTTGGTGAAGATTGGGTTTCAGGTGTCCAGGTTATACACCCACAAAGAGGCCCCTCCCAGGAAAGTACCTGCCAGACACCTAGAGTCAGTAAAACAAAGAAGTTGCTTCCTATGACTCTCCTTTACAATCCCTCCAAGTTTGATGAAGATTGGGTTTCCCCAGGCCAGCTGCTAAATGGAAATTTCCTGGAGGGGGGGGGCCACTTTGTGTGTGTATATAACTTGGATGTCTGAAACCCAGTCTTCACAAAACTTGGAGGGATTCTACATGAGAGTCAGTAGAGACTTCTTGGTGCTGCAAAATGTAAAGTTTTTGGTCCTCTTGAACTCTTGAGACTGATTGTGCTAATCGGATGTTAAAGCAGTCAATTCTATAACCCACCAAGGACGAGATACGGCAAAATCCCCTCTTTTGGATGGTGTTTTCCGCTCCAAACCTTTGGCTATTTGAAATCAGAAGCTCAAAAATACAACCGGGGCTCCCTGCTTCTTTCCAGCCTGGTTAATGGTGTGTGCAAGTCAAGCCTGTTTATTTAAATAACATTAGATAGTTCCATGTCCATCATTCAAAAAAGAGCTTTTTCTAATAACTTTCTGCTCCCCTCCCCCGTTGACCTTTTTTGCTCTAATAAATTGAAAAGTCTGTTACTCTTTGCATACCAGAAACTAAAGTTAAGAAAGCCGCTTTTGCTGACCTGGCTCAGCTCTCAGCTGCACTGCCCCCCTCCTGGGAAGCACAAAGTTATTTGCTGACACACAGTTGGACGTGAAGGTTACAGTCAGCACTGACCTACAGTGCTGGCTCCAAGGTCTCTGGGAGCTTCTAGCAAAGGCCCCTCCTCCTCCCTCAAGAGTCCACCAAAGAAGCAAGGGATGCAAACAACAAAGAATTATCTCACACAAAGACACTGACAGGCCCAAGGGTCTGAAGTGAACTACATACCCTGTGAGCTGTCCATCTTCCTCTGGTTATTTGCAATGTGGTAGGAGATGATGGGGATGACCGCTTGGACTGTATGCCACTTCAGTGTCATTGCAATCCATCTCAAGGTTTTCTTGGGCAGTCAAGCATAATCCTGGTCGCTGTACGTGAAATGTAGATGAAATACACATTTGAGAAGGAGAAGTCTGGGGACAAAATATCACTCAGGGTTCTTCCAGATAAGACATTTGTATCTCTTTAGCTTTCTTTTAAAAGACAGTTAAAAACTTGGCTGTTTAGGCAGGCCTTCCCTCCAGTCAGCTAAGTCTTTTTATTTCTTCTTTCCTTATCCTACCCCATCTTGGTAATCCTTTCTTAAATTGTCTTAATTAATATAGCAATTGTATTTTTATGATTCTATATATTTTAGTTGTATTGGCTCTTGCCTTTCCATTGGATCATTTCAGCAATGTGGAGAGGGGGGATCTGCTGCTTGGGTAACAGCCTATCCTCCATATTACCTTACCCGGGCTTCATGCTCTGGAGAGGACACTCCTCGATTCAGAGCATGTTACCATAGTCTCTTGAGACTGAAGGATGCCTATGATATATTTTATATTGGTTTATTTTATGTTGTAAGCCGCCCCGAGTAGACTTGGTTTAGAGGGGCGGGGTATAAATGTAATAAATAAATAAATAAATAAATAAATAAATAAACAAACAAACAAACAAACAAACAAACAAACAAATAAATAAATAAATAAATAAATAAATAAATTTTGTTTTTCTGTCATTTGCTGACAGAAGTTAATGGGAGCTGCATCCTGATAGTGGGTGATCTGGGGCTGTTTCTTGGCTTCATCGTTGACCTGTGCTGCAGCTGTGCCTGCCAGTAACTAGCAAGCATCCCCTGTTCAGTAAAGTTTATCTGTGCTTCTTTGTGAAAAACGTGAAAATAAACTGAGGAACTCAGAGAGAGAGAGAGAGAGAGAGAGAGAGAGAGAGAGACTATAAGAAAAGAAGAGCATTGTTTGGACTTCAGGAAAAAAATCTCATACAGTCAGAACAAATGGTGGTACAAATTCTCTGCTTGGAAATGCTCCCAATGGCAAACATTTTGTGTGCCACTGGGAGCATTTCCCTATCTTGATGTTAGGGTGCTCACCACTTTGGTCCATGCACTTGTAATCTCGAAATTAGACCACAGTAATGCGCTCTACATGGGGCTACCTTTGAGATTGAGGTGGAAGCTTCAAATGGTGCAGAATGCGGCAGCCAGACTTCTCAGTGGGGTGAGAAAACATCAACATATCTCTCCCACTCTGGCCGCATTGCATTGGCTGCCCGTTCGTTTCCGCGTTGATTTCAAAGTCTTAATGATTACATATAAAGCCCTAAAGGGTTTAGGATCTCAATATCTGGTGGAAGGCCTCCTCCCACCTAGATCTACCCATATCACCCAATCTAGCCAGGAGGTGCGGCTGAGGAGCCTAACGCCGAGGGAGGCCCGGAAAGAAAAAACAAGAAACCGGGCCTTCTTGGCAGTGGCTCCCCATCTTTGGAATAATCTCCCCTCCAAGATTCATCTGGCCCCTTTGCTGGGTACTTTCAAAAGCCAACTTAAAACCTGGCTATTTAGGCAGGCCTTCCCTCCGGGCACCACTTGATCTATTTTTTTTCTTTTTCTCCCATTTTGAATGATTCTTTATTGTTGTAAATTGTTGTTATATTTTAATTGTTTTGGTCCACTTGTTGTGAGCTGCCCAGAGTAGTAAAAGACTAAATGGGTGGGATATAGACAGACAGACAGACAGACAGACAGACAGACAGACAGACAGACAGATAGATAGATAGATAGATAGATAGATAGATAGATAGATAGATAGATAGATAGATAGATAGATAGATAGATAGATAGATAGATAGATAGATAGATAGATAGATAGATAAAGGATCCATAGTTAAATCCAAAGTATGGAGAAGTAAGGTTGGGTAGAGGAAGTGACAACGGAGGGCAGCCACCCACTGTCAAAGGTGAATCAAAGAATGACTGAACAAAGCTACAGACAATTGGGCTTCTTCCACCAAGAAGGTGAATATAGCAAGGCCTAAAGCATTGTTTGGACTTCAGGAAAAAGTGGCTATGAACCAAGTGGCAAGGAAATAATAAACCAAGGAAGCACTGTTGGTGTGATTTCCAGGAATGGGAGATTTCTTTTTCTGTAGGAGGGTTTACTTCCCTAGTGCATGTACTATGTGAGTGTAATGAAGAAAAATGGTGGCACATGAATCAAAATGAAATAAGGGTCACAGAATATAACTCACTATAAAATTTCCGTACCTTTTAAGCCAAAGCTGTCTAAAACCTGCTTGGGAGAATGATGTTTGTAAGACACTTTACCACAAAAGATTGCTATCTCTATTTTGTAGCAACATCAGGTCTTTCAGCGGTAGCATAATACATGGAATAAATGATACCACATGATATGCTGTCTGAGTGAATGTTTCTTGGCTTATGATGTGGCGTTCTCCAGAGGTGCTGCTGTTCCCATAAGAGAAGCACACACCTGGCTCAGGAAGTAATTTTCAGAGGAAGTCAAAGGTGGGTCTGTTTTTCCACAGTCTTTCTGAAAGAAAGAGAGAGTGTACTGTATTGCTTCCTCCAGAGTGGGGAGGGAGCAGGGGGAGACACTCGCCAAGCTGTGAAGACCAGCTTCCATTTTCAAACAGAATGAAGAGAACCGAATTGCTTTTAGAAAGACTGCTTGCTTTTAAATAATCTAAGTGCTAAGGAAAACTGGAACTGGTTTAAAAAGCCAATGAAATGGGGATTTTAAACTCTTTTTGCCTGAAGAAAACATACCCAGTTTGTTCTGACTTGAGAAAAATCTGAGGCAGAATTGGGATAGAACAGGTTCTGTTCTGAAAAAATGACAACCAGACTGGAATCACCTGTCACTAAATTGAGAAGGTGGATTTAGATCAGGGGGCACAGTGTTGGCAAACATTGTAAGAACTAGAGATGAGCACAGGTCCTGACCCCTTCCCCCATATGATCTACGTGAAGACTTAATTCATTTTGAACCTGATCTGATCCAGCAAAATCTAGGAAGCTTCTGATCCAGGCCTGGATCACAAGTGATATTCAGATTTCCACATATCCAGAATTCCAACTGATTTGTTTGGGGACACATAAATGGTTATAATTCTGGGTGGGCTCTATGACTAGTCTTTCTTTACAGCTCTCTAAGACTAATTGTTGTTGTTTTTGCTTAAATGGATGGATATGGGTATCGTGGAAGTACAATGTATGACAACGAGTGCATTTTCTGACCACTACCACTCCTGCAAAAGCCCACTGTTTCTCAGTGATTCTCATCAAGATGTCCTATTAGAACTTTGCAAGGACCGATCAAGATTTACATTCTCAGCTACAGCCAAGCCAGTGTACCACTGAGATCCATTTTTCCAAAGGATCTGGGATCCTTAATTGGGTAAGGATGCCAGAAAAAGTTTTAAGTCATTGCCTTTATAAGATTTACTGTGAAACAGTGGGCTTCTTGAATGGTTTTTGTACATTTTTGTAAAAAATTCCTATTTGTGAAAATTGTAGTAACTATTGCCTTGTATGAACTAGAAGACTATCAGAACTGGATAGTCTTGTCTCCCCAGTTGTTCTTTTTGTGCTTGGTGTGTATGTGTTCATGTGTGTGTGCATGCATGGGAACTTTACAGTGGCAAAAGATCCCAGACAGAGGAGAGGCAGGATCTGTTCTAGATCATTCCAGAGTGCAGGACACCCAACAATGGACTCAAGTTAAAGGAAGCCAGATTTCAGTCGAATATCAGGAAAAATGTCCTAACTGTTAGAGCAGCATGACAGTGGAACCAGTTACCTCGGGAGTTGGTGAGCGCTGCAACACTGGAGACATTCAAGAAAAACTTAGATAATCACCTGGCAGATATGCTGTGGTTGTATTCCTGCATTGAGCAGGGGGTTGGACTTGCTGGCCTTGTAGGCCCCTTCCAACTTCACGTTTCTATGATTCTATGATCCCAATTTTGCATAGAAACAGGAGTTTACTGAGAAGTATATTTTGCACAAATTTGAAATACCAGGATAAAACAACAACAATGCTCGTAAATCTCAGTGGCATGTCAGAGCCGAGATCTCTCAAAGGGGTTGAACAATTCTTGAGGTACAAGCTCATAAGTAGCCTATTTGGCTTTCTTCTCTCAGTTTGTTTGGAATGTAATGACTTGTGATTACATGAAATCAGCTGCCATTTTACAGAAGGAAATTGAAGCTGTCTCTTTGATTAATTTTGCAGTATGCTTCTTGGAAAGTAGATGATAAATGAAGCAATTAGTCACCAGTCAGTGCCTTCAATTAGAATGCCATAAAAATGATGAAGGAAAGATAGTGGTGGTGGTAAAAATATGTTATAACCTCCACTGATTTGCTTTCATATTGCCTGTTAATTGCAGATGATTTGCTTGTTTGTTCATTATCTTTTTATAAGTGACTATCCAGTGATCTAATTACTGTATTCTCAAAGGCTAATTACTTTCCATGTAATCGCAAAAGAAGACCTGGCCATTGTGAACTCATTTCTTTCTCATCTGCTGCAATACAGCAAATGTTTTGTTATTTTGATTGTCCAGAGTAAATAAAAATAAATGGTGGTGAGACACTGGGATCTTCTCAGTCATGGGTGGAGTCTATTTTTCAGAAGACCCTTTTTCAGAAGGGTGAGACTCACCCTCCACATCTCATGCTGTTTTTAAGTGGCAATAATAATAATGTTGTGCCATAAAATTGATTCCACCTTATATGGATCCGCCTAGTGTTTTTAAAGGTATAAATTAGTCAGGGGTGGTCTTCCTATCCGGGAAGCACATAGGAGATCATACTCCCTGAGCCTGGCTCCTCAACCAGGTGCCCCAACCCACTAAACCAGTGGTTCTTAACCTGGGCGATAATGCCCCCCAGGGGGCGATTTCATTTTTCAGGGGGGCGGTAGAATGAAAAGGGGCGGCGTGGGGGCGCTGGAGCAGAAGGGGGGGCGGTAGGGGGCGCTGGAGCAAGCCAAACCTGTGAAGATGGCTGCAGCCTTTTTACAATGTGGATGAATATATATTTTCCTCCTATCTTAATTTAGTTTCAGAGTTTTTGTCTTGAAATTTTTAGTTCCTGCATTTTATGGCCCTTTTATATTTCTTTTTGAGTCTCAAAATTCGCTTGCAACTAAATCATTAAATGTTACTTTTTGGGGGGCATTTCATTTTCTTGGAATTGAATTTTGTTTTCAGGGGTCATTGGATTTAAATGTCTTAAATAAATAAATAAATAAATAAATAAATAAATAAATAAATAAATAAATAAATAAATAGACAGACAGACAGACAGACAGACAGACAGACAGACAGACAGACAAACAAACAAACAAATAAATAAATAAATAAATAAATAAATAAATAAATAAATAAATAAATAAATAAATAAATAAATAAATAAATGAGATATAATAAGAAATAAGAGGGGGCAATGATAACTTCCTCAATGGCTCAAGGGGGCGTTTCTTTCAAAAAGGTTAAGAACCACTGCACTAAACTATATCACCCCTCGGTGGGAACTCCACGTGCAAGGGGTGGAACCTCCACACAGAGCTCCGGAGAATGAGAGGGAACGTTGATACCGCCTCATTCAAAGTCACCCAGAGTTGCCCACAAAATTCTGGGCATGATCCCAATAATTTCATGTTACTATTGGAAGTTTTCTATCAGCAGAATGGGGAGGGGAAATAGTTGAGGAGGTGTTTCCTGGCCTTTCTCCCCTGTAGCATGCCCCTCCCATGTAATTTAGAAAAGTTCCCCAGATCTCTGTAGAAAAAATATGTGGGGAGCACCTGGAGCTGCAGGAAGCAGAGGGAACTGCTGAAATTGGTTGTTATGTGCCATCGCGTTGCAGCTGACCTATTGTGACCCTAATGGGGCTTTCAAGGCATGTGCAGTATTTAAGAAACAGTTTTACCAATTCCTCTCCACCGATGAGTTTCCATGGCTAAGCTGGGATTCAAACCCAGGTCCCCTGTGTCCTAATCCACCACTCTACCCACTTCGGGTATCTATGCTGAAACTGGAGCTCAGATGAATGTCAAAAGCATCTCTATTGGCCTGATATGTTCTCAGTATTCATTCTGCCATTGCAGTTCACGCAGGCGTGAGAAATTATACATTGCAAATAATCCATTAATAGAGCTGAAATCACATTACTGTTCAAGAAAGATGCTTCAAGCAGTCTTTTAAGTCTGAGAACTCCATCATATGGAGGAAAAATGGGCTCACATCCTTGAGACCAGTTACAAAAAAAACAACCTAATATGCAAATTACAGAAGGTGAATAATGTTCCTCTTGTGATAGTCATATTCAGACTGAACTGAAGGAATCCTATTTTCTAATAGCAGGTTATTTGTAACATATACCATATTTTCCGTGTATAAGACACCCCCATGTATAAGACCCCCCATGTTTCTAATCCAAAATTAAGAAATCTAAGTGGGGATTAGCAAGTATAGGGGAAAGGGATCAAAGCGCTGCAGGATCGCTTTGATCCCTGCTTTCCCCTCCACTTGTTTTTGTTCTCAACTTACTTCTGTGTATAAGATGACCCTCAATTTTTAGTCTAAAGGTTTTAGACAAAAGTATAGTCTTATACACAGAAAAATATGGTAGTTAGCTCTCTGTCACTGTCTGCCCAGAGGGGGAAAGAATTAATCTTTAGGACTACAACTCCCAGAATTCCCCAGATACCACGGCCACCAGCAGAGGTCTCAGGAGGTGTTAGTGCAAAAAGTAACTTTTCTCAGTTCTGTGTCAGCCAGTCCCTATTCTTGTACCCCTTTAGCACTGAACAGTGGTGGAATCAAAATGTGCATGAGTGTGTGTGTGTGTGTGTGTGTGTGTGTGTGTATTTGTGCATACATGCGTGCATGCGTACATTCATGTGTGGAAGAGAGAGAGCACAAATGAGCATATATGTATAAATAATCTCTCTCTCTTTTAAACCACAAAGAAATATTTGCAGGAACAAACCATTCTGGCAGAACTTAAACATTCCAGTGGTGCTACTGCAAACACAGGGAAAAAAGTGATGAAATGCAGTTAAAGTAAATGGCACCGTTTCAAAGAGCCCTCTCTTCTTTTTATTATTATTATTTTAATTTGCATAGGGGGAACTGTGTACTGAGGCTTGGCTGACTTGCTTAAATTCTTCACTGATGGGCTTTTCTGCTTAGTGCAGAAAAATAACCAAGAACATATTGCAAGCCTGGTTAGATGTGCATATTCTTGATACATACAATCAGCCCTCAAAATTCTGACTTAGATCATTAAGCAGCCAGCACAAAATGTTTTGCACTTTCTCCTTTTTTGCTTCTGATCTGTATCGGATTTAATTTATTGAAAACAGAAATAAGAAAAATTAGTGGTTCGATCAAATCTCCCAGAATGCCAGAGCCAACATGGCATTGGGCATAGTCGCTGCAGGAATCTGGAAGTTGCTACTTAAAAACAAAATATTATCTTCTGTTTTCTGACACCCTCGCTCCACCAGAGTGTATAACAGACCTACAGCACTGGAGTTTAAGTGAGATAAAGTGGGCAAAAAGGTAAGAACTGTATCAGAGAAACATAGATTTAAAACTCACATTCAAGAATTATTTTTACTACCGTAGCAGGTTGTGGGCCAGCCAATTTGAAGAGATACTTATCCAGCAGGCCGAGGCAAAGAGTCAGTCCTGAAAGCAGCCAAATCAGGGAGCTGGACAGGTGAGAGATTGTATTTGTCTTCAGTGTGGAAGGGATTACCACTCTCAAATTGGCCTTCTCAGTCACACTAGACACTGTTCCAAGACCTCTATTCAGAGCACGTTACCATAGTCTCTCGAGACGTAAGGATGCCTAGTAGTGTGGGCCAACCTCTGCTTCTTGGCATAATGTGCCTTAAAGGTTTGTTGTAAAGATCTTAGAAGTGCAGAGCTGAAAGGGACCCTATGGATCATTAAGTCCAGCCCCTGTCAAGGAGCCACAGCAGAGAATCAAACTCCCAACCTCTGGCCCCATAGCCAGATGCCTAAACTACTGTGCTATCAAGCAATTCTATAAACACAATGAGGAACCAAATAGAGATGGGCAAGAACCAAGAATTTGGTGGTTTGTGCCAGTTTGGTACATAGCTGAACAAGTGTTTCATGGTTCGACACCCAGCCCCCTCCAGGAGTGTCCCAGTTTTTCTGCCCTGTCTCTTCTGGGTGCTGTCTCTTAGTGGGCAACTGCCGGACTGCAGGTACTGAACTGCAGAACACCTAGTTGGCCATCAGCCGAATCTGCACGAACTTCCAAACTCTTCGTTCATGCCCACCTCTGAGTGCAAATGTTTGAGCTCCAAAACTTTTATCCCTAGATCAGCCTGTTTTGACACTAAGATTCTTGTTTCACTGAAGACTGTTTTTCCATATAAGCACCAAAAAAAAAAAAAAAAAAAAGTATTGTAAGGCAAGTACTGTATATTGTATTGTAAGGCAAGTATTGTATATAGCTTTGAGAAACGTGAACATAAATAATTAGCTCTGTAAAGAGAGGAGCAAGGATCTTTTCAGTCAAATTGCTGGGCAACCAGTTATTGTGTGGGTGCTCCACATTTTCGCTCTCTCAAGTGAGGTGGTATCCATGAGTTCCTTGTGCAAAGAGCAGTTGGCATGTTACAGCTGCCCAGTTTCTACTCGTACAACACTAAGGTGAAAACCTGGCATTATTTTACTAGGTGGAGTGTTGTGCTCCACGTCTGCTCCACAGGATAGTGCTCTTACTTTTTAGAGTTATTTTTTTAAAAAAACTAGCTAGAATAGCTTTTAACTATTGCAGTGGAGCAGAACTCTAAGAGTAGCAAATTATTCTTGATCATTTCTTTCCAAGGGCTATGCTCCAGTGTATCGACTGTGGCACCCTCAACATCTGCACCTCTGTCGTGGATGCCACTGCATTCCCTCAGTTATTCAGTGTTTAGTCCTTCCTCAGACTTCTTTTTCTGTTTGTCTGCTCTCTAGAGGGATTCTACTAGGCAAATTGCCATCTGGTCCTCCGTGCAATACTTTTCCTGAGCTTTGCCTGGCATACTTTCCACCTCCCCTCTCTTGGCTAATACAATGCCTGCTGTATTCTTTCCTGCTGACAGCCATGTCAAGGACCTCCCCTCAGTCAGCAAGGTCTCAGTATGTAAGAGCTCTTGTGGACAAAATGTGTTTCAGCTATACAGGCTTGGAAAAGGGAATCTTTTCAATGTGACTCCCAGATTCCCCCAACCAGCATAGTTACAGGAAGTTCTAGGGGCCATACTGGAAGTTCTGGGGGGGGGGGTCTGGGAATTCTAGTGCAAAACACACAGATTCTGGTAGTGATACACATGCACTTCCTGTCATTTGAGAAACCATAATTTGTGCATGTTGATAAGCTTTCAGTATTGTACCAGGGAGTCTCAGTACGTTCAAATTAATTAAATGATTTCCAAGAAGAGCTGCTCATACTGCTTCACACAGTGTATTCCCTTGGCAAATCAAAGGAAGTGACTATGTTGCATAAAATCCCTGACATTAAAAAAAGATGACTCTATCCATGATTCATGGCTTTTTTAAAAGTGATAATAATAGCAGAAACACACATGTGAATTTTTCGCTGTATCCCTCTCTCTATATGTATTAAACTGAGTATCATATGAAGCAGATAACTCAGTTTGATAGAGGTATACCTAAGCAATCAATAAAACCCAGCCCTAGGAGATCTTGCCAGCAGCAGTTACATTCTTCTAAGAGCAGATCTGTGTATGTGGCAGACACCTGTCTGGATTAAAATGTCTTTTTTTCAGGGATGGACAATAAAGAGGAAGGCAACCTAGCTGCCTTGCAGAATCTAGAATTGGCCCCTGACAAAAACCTTCACATAGCTCTGTGGCACAGTGGTTAAACTGCAGTACTGCAATATGGAGTGGTATAAAAGTGGAAATAACAACAATAGTGAAGAAATTCAGGATCTTGCTAGATAATAGTGGCCCTGACAGTCTCTAATGTATGGTGTCATGTGGACCCATGAATGGGGACTGTGTGTGTCTGATACTGCATCCATAGTATCAAAGGCGGCTATATATCAGTTGACCAACAACATAAGAAGGGTACCGATGCTCTAGTGTTGCACCCATGGACATCCCATAGGTCTCTGGTTGCCCCCCCCCAGTGTACTAAATCCAATTTTAGTCCCAACTAGAGTAGACCCATTGAAATGAGTGGGGCTCAGATTAGTGGTAACAAGTTCTATCCATTTCAAGGATCTGCTCTTGTTTAAAGAGAAAACAGGATTTGGCCTGTGTAAAATGGCACACCAGATCTTGCCCTGACCTCTAGCGAGCCTGTTTAGCTGGCTCTGTCCTCCTCCAATCACCATGTGTACACAAGCCCAGAGTTACTGCTTCTCTTGACTTCTGCGACTATAGACCAATTTATCTCACAAGCAACAGTTTTGGAGGAGGGCAAATATTATATTTAAAAGGAACATGTTGCATTACTTATAATTTCTTGGCAGCGGGGCTGCTGTTATCCTTATTGTAGCTTAGATCATGCAAGTAATTAGTTGTGTTGTACATTATTAGCGGATTCTGTTATCTTTATCTACAGGCCACAAAATTATAGGGAAGTGTTATTTCTGGAGCCAATTTTGTTACAGTGCAGCGATTAAATACATCACAGGGTTGAGCCTGGGTTATTCTCATTTAGAGGCATTCCTAAGCTTTATGCTCTTTGTTCATCCCCATCAATCAGGAAGCACCATCACTACTGGGAGTGTTCTAGTCCCAGTGAGAGTCCTCCATATAGCTTAGAGAGTTGGTGTTCGCTACAGCCCTGCCAGGAGACATTCTGCTGTGGGAACTCCTGGATATGAATGTGCCACCTTCCAGCCTGAGTGGGCCAAAATTCATTGGAGAGGGAGGAGTACTGAGTGTTTTTTTTAACACAAATTTTCTTTTTTATTGTAAACAACAACATAAAATACATAAACCAAAATTGTGTTCCCCACCACCCTAGTGGGGACCTCTTGCAGTAGTCTTCTTCTTCCATTGTCATTCTTCTTCTTCTTCCTTTACTGTCCTCTTCTCCAGAACTGCATAGAGCCCTGATTTGGAACTTTCCCTTTTCCTTTTGTTAGCACATATTAAATAAATCTGCCCCATATTTTGTAAAAATTATTATTTTTATCTCTCCTTTCTTGACCTTTAAATTACAAGTTAATTTATCATTTATAGCAATATTCCATATTTCATTATATCATTCTTCCATTTGAAATTCAAGTTTTGATTTCCAATTCCTGGCCGTATTAATTTGGCCGTTGTTAATAAATTGGTACTCAACTCTCTAGTCATCATATCATATTCCACATTTACAAATATTGATAACAAAGCTATGGTTGCCAGATGGTGTGGGATATAAACTCAAATAATAAATAAATAAATCTCAGGATTAAATTTTATATCCCTTTCATATATATCAGTTAATTCCTTAAAGATTAATTTCCAAAATCTTTGTACTTTTTCACATTCCCACCACATATGAAAGTATGTACCAATTTCCTTCTCACATTTCCAACAGATATTCAGATAATTAGAGTTAATTCTATTGGTGTCAAATACCATCTTAAACTTAGTTTAAAAAACTTTTCTTTTATTCTCACCGACATAAATCGTAAAACCCCCATTTTCCATATCTTCATCCATTCTTCGTCATTCATTCTTTTTCCTCAATCTTGTTCCCACACTAGCTTCAATTCTTCATTCTCTTCTTCTAAATGTAGCAAGAGTCTATAAATTTTACTTATTACACCATTCACTGACTCATTTACCTGAATATCTTCATATGATAATAGAAATTGTTCATACTTTGTACATTCTTTACCTTTGTTATGCTTCTTTACTCATTCATTAATCCATCTTTCTAATTGTGTATAATTCAACCATGATATAGTCTTATTTTGAAAAATTTGTTCCATTTGACCTTTCAATCTCACTGTATCCAACCAATTTTTAAATCTACTCACTTTTTTTCTTTCAATAATTCTAAATAGACTTTCATATTGGCAGAAAAATTCTCTATTTCAGTCACTAATCTTAATGGACAGTTAGATGAACATAGACTTTTTATACTTGTACCACACATTTTAAAAAGGGGTTATTGATTTCACTTATTTTATATTTTTAAATTATTCGAAACAGATATTTTTCAATATCAACCTGTATTTCTGATTATTCCATTTCCCTCCAAATTAACCTTTCTGGGTTATATATAATTTCCCCAATAAACCTCAGTTGATTAGCCATATACGTAGTAATTTTTAAGATTTGGTATACCTAGACCTCCTTTTTATTATCTTATACCAATACCTTTTATTTATTCTGGCTTTCTTCCATTCATTAAAAAATATATTAACCAGTCCTTGCCAAAATTTAAAATAATCTTCTGTTAATTGTATTGGTAATATCCTAAATAAAAAATTAATCTTTGGTAAAATATTTATTTTCATCAACGCAATCCTTCCAAACCAAGAAAGTTTTAAACTGGAATATTCTTGCAGTTTAGTTTTAATATCCCTTTTAAATTTATTATAATTATGATCTTTTATTTTCTGAGTATCCTTTACTAAATCTATACTTAAATATTTAACAGATTTATATATCCTAAAATCATATTTATCACCAAACATTTCTTGTTCTAATTTATTATGATTAGGTAAAAGGTAAAGGTTCCCCTTGACAATTTTTGTCCAGTCATGTTTGACTCTAGGGGGCGGTGCTCATCCCGGTTTCCAAGCCATAGAGCCAGCGTTTGTCCAAAGACAATCTTCCGTGGTCACATGGCCAGTGCAACTTAGACACGGAACATTTGCATGCTTTTGAACCGTTAGGTTGGCGGGAGCTGGGAGAAGCGACGGGCGTTCACTCCGTCACGTGGATTCGATCTTACAGCTGAAGATCTACAGACCTTACAGCACAGAGGCTTCTGCAGTTTAACCTGCAGCGCCACCATGTCCCTGTAAATATCTTTGCAACTTGAGTTAATAATGAGATAGGCCTATACGAGCTTGGATCGGTCAGATCTTTATTGGGTTTTGGGATAAGAGTTGCTAGTGAATATTTCCAAGATTCTGGTATTTTCTCTCCTTTATTGATTTTTTAGGTATACTTCTACCAAACTGTGGCTTTAGACCTATATTTTATCATGGTTAACAACACCTCTCACTTTAGAACTATTTCTCCTTAGCTCTCCTTCCAATATACCATTATAGAGTATTTTCAACTTGGGGATCAGTATTAATTTAAAAGATTTATAATATTCTGCTCACATTCCATTAAAGCCTGGAGTTTTCCCGTTTTAGTTTGTTGATAACCTCTGCAATCTCTTCATTCTTTATCTCTTTTTCTAATTCTCTTTTATCATTCTCTAATAGTTTACTCATTAAATTTTCTTTAATATAACTTTCTATATCTTCTTTTGGTATATTATTTCCTTTATATAAATATTGATAAAATTCTTGTAATATTACTAATTTTTCTTTCATCAGGCTGCAGTTCTTTCCTGTTTTATCTTTAATCACTCCAATTGTATTTTTTAATCTTTTAGTTTGAGATAGTCTAGCTAAAAGCTTTGAATTTTTTTTATTATACTCAAAAAGATTCTTCTTCAAGTATATCAGATCCCTCTGAACCTTTTCTAACTCTATGCTGTCTAACTCTTTCCTTTTAGCTTGAATTTCTAGTAGTTTCTTATTATCTCTATCTATAATATTGTAGGGAATATTGTTTTTAAGGGGCCTAATGGTTGGCCTCAGCTGGCAGCTGACTGGCCCAGGATGTTTTGCTGCTAGAGGCCGAACATCAAGTGATGCCCCTCTGCAATTTAAGAGACTCAATACTAGGCATGTTTATTTTTCAGATCTCATTGACTCTGTCCCCGAGAAGACTGTAGGAATTTCCCCAGCTAGACTGGAAGTGGCTGGTGGGGCTATATTTTATAGGTCCTGTAAGGCATGATGGTGGTCTCTTTGCTTATTATGCTCCATACAGGGTGCCTTTCAGGAATCTACTGGATCCATAATGCCTTGGAATTCCCAGAGAGCTTAGCCTTCCTTAGCCACTTCTGCTGTCTTCATCATGTCCAAGAGAAGCCATTGCTTCTGAGGCAAATATGATTTCTGACCCCCCCCCCCAAAAGATATTTGACAAAAATGACACCTGAAAGGTCTGGGTATTTTTGGCTGAGGGAATTCCTGCAGACTTCTGGGGGCTGTAGTCTATGAATTCCAAAATTCCCTATTCATGACTTAAAGCCCTCTTATTTTCAGAGAGGTCGCTGTGTTGGTCCATTAAATTTATAACATACGTATGTTTCATGTACAACAAAACCAAAACCAAAATAAAAACCAAAGGTTGGAAATGTTCCCTTTTTGAGCTTTAGCTTCCAGAATATGGACTGGAAGCTGCAATCCCTAAAAAGAGAATGTTTCTTAGATCTGATACAAACAGAGGTTTTATGGCATTTCAAAGACTAACACATTTATTTCAATGTGAATTTTTGTAGATTACAATCAGTCCAGAAAAGTTTACATTAAAATGAATCTGTTAGTATTTAAAAAGGCACCTGAATTATTATATGGTGTGATGTGCATTGGGATTTGGAAATATTTGGAATTCATCTAATAATGCTATATTCTGATAGTTCTGAATATATCTGAATCAGGACTTGATAGCTTGAAATAACTGTCATAATAAATTCTAATATTTTGAGTCCTATTTACTCCTATAAATTACAAAACAAAACACTAGGTTTCTGTTTCCTAGAGGAATAAGTGGAAGTGAAAATTATTTCTCAGTCATATTTTATTTCCTTAGAAATGAAATTTAAAGACAATCTGGCACCAAGATAGTGGAAGCAGAGAACTCAGTGCCCCCTGATTGGGGTTGCCATGGGTCTCCCAAGGGAGAGGGGCTGGACTGAGAGCAAAGCCTGTAAATGATCTCTGTTTGCACCAGTGAAATCTAGAAACAAGCACAGATACCAGAAGGTTTTTCCCCCACATTGATGCTACCCAATTGAAATGTGGGCATAGCTGCTTATACTGTAAATCCCCTAAGCATTTGTTTTTAGTGCTCTAGTGCAAGCCTGCACTGCAGCAGTTTTCTCTGTGTCTTTTTCTGAATCCTCAACTTACATGTATGTTCTCTACAGTTCACTGTATATTGCTTAGATTTAGGATTTGTAGATTCATAGATTATAGATTATTTATAGATTATAAATCAACAGAGAAATATTACGTGAGGTTTAGGGCCCTTTGCAGGATACCAGGTAGGGGGATAAGATTTTGTTCGACATAGGTGTATTAAGTTAATAGATTGTGTTAGTGTGGTGGGGAGATTGAGTGGAGGAGGGAGTTTTTCATCGGCTTGTGCACTATGTACCATTACAAAGGGGTGTGAAGACACTACTGCTCTTCATGAGGCAGTAAACTATATTGTGCCCATCCTGTTTCTATTTGTTTATGCCCTTTAACATGCTTTCCTACCACATACTGTAATTCATTTTCTTTATCCCTAGCCTTTCCCATTCCTTCTTTTAAACCTTTGCCAACTGCAGGGTGGTGAACACCATAGTTGCCCAGGAGTTGAGTCCTGCCTCACCCACTTCTGTCTTACTTCTAGTAAACCTAACATTGTCTTATTTCTGGTAAACCTAACAAGTAGGCAAGTCATGGAGGAGAGGGAACTGCTTCATGGCTGCTTTCCAGATATGGAGATGTAATCATACACTATACATTTTTGTACTTCAAATGATCAAAGATTACAAGACATTGCATTAAAAGATATCTGGCAATATTACAGGAGATCAGCTTTCCAAAAAGGAGCTGTTTTTTTTTCTCCCTTTCTTTAAACTGTTCATTCCTTAGCATGGCATGTCTAAGAATACAAGAAAAGTTAAATTAGGGCGTTCCTGGCGACAGTTAGTGAGAGTAATGAGATTAGATTAAAGAAAAATACATTTTAATATGACTATCAGGAAACATTCCACAGTGGTGAGATGTGACAGATTGCATAGTGTTAACATACGGAAAGCAGTGGAAGACTTTGTTATATGAGCGTCAAAAAAACGAACCTGAGGGAGTATTTGACTCAAAAGACTTTCTGTGAGGGAAGGGTTGCCTCCTGCCCAGAGGCACTCCCAGGGTCAATTCACACATTATGTTTCATATATATTTCTCAAAATGAGGTGAATGAGGAAACATGTGTCTTTAAAACATGTTTCTTGTAGGCCAGGTCTGTCCCAAACAGACTGACGGCTTGGGTGTAAGAGTAGTAGTCCTATTATAAAGAATTACATTGTCTCCTATCTATATGGCCCTCATCCTAGTCATTATTTCTTGATCACTCTTAAGCTTAAGTCACCAAAAGTCATCAAGTTTTTGTGGGGTTAGAGCTTAAGATATTTTTGAATGATAGCTCCTAGAATCAACCAGCCAACTGAGGAATTCTGAGAGCTGTAATTCAAGTTAACTTTTCTGAGCTCTGCTGGAAC
Source organism: Pogona vitticeps (assembly GCF_051106095.1). Taxonomy (NCBI): domain Eukaryota; kingdom Metazoa; phylum Chordata; class Lepidosauria; order Squamata; family Agamidae; genus Pogona; species Pogona vitticeps. The sequence goes on along the minus strand of NC_135783.1, from coordinate 26,985,249 downwards.
CTTATCTATGATAAATCCCTTATTCTGAAGGCTTGTGTGTTTCAAAATAATTCAGTATTTTCAGGGTGCGTCGTTGTTGTTTAGTCGTTTAGTAGTGTCCGACTCTTCGTGACCCCATGGACCAGAAGACGCCAGGCCCTCCTATCTTCCACTGCCTCCCGGAGTTGCAGTTAGATATAAATGGGAACAAGAACAAGTGTGGTTGTCTGTTGTCAAGTAAGCCCTGCTTTCGCCATCCCACATTCTCTAACAGCATGTTGATTTTTTTTTTGTTTCTCTTCTGCCCAACATGGCTCCAAAACAATGGACAATGAAAAAGACAAAGGCATTTTTTCAAGAACAATTTCAAGTCTTTATAACCTCACAAAACATTATACCATATTTTTCTGTGTATAAAATGAATTTTTTTCCTGAAATCCTTAGAGGAAAAATTGAGGGCCACTTTATACATGGAAGGAGGCAGAGGCGAAGGAGTCTGTGCTGGGGCTCACTCCCAGGTCACGTTGCCACCCTGTCCCCTGCCCTAAGGAATTCTGTGTGTGGTGCTAGATGAGGTGATCCAGCGGTGGCAGCAGTCAATGGGCAGCTGCAAGAGGTGGAGGTGGAGGCAGCTGCGCTCAGCTGCCTTGTGTGGTTACCCATTGACTGCTGCTGCCACCGGTGGATCATCTCATCCAGCGCCACTCATGGGCTCCCTTTGGGCAGGGGACAAGGTGGCTACATGAGCTGGAGGTGAGCCCCTGGCACTGGTGCTGGACAAGGCAATCGGGCAGCAGCACTCAATGGGCAGCCTTGAGGGGCGACCCAGCACAGCTGCTCCTCTGCCTCTACCTCCTGCAGCCGCAGCTGCCTGATCGCCTCCTTCAGCTCACATCAATGGGCAGACGCGAGAGGGGGCCAAGTGTGGCTGCCCTCCACCTCCGCCTCTCACGGCTGCCCATTGATGCTACTGCCACCGGATCACCTCGTTCAGTGCCACCCGTGGCTCCCTTTGGGCAGAGGACAAGGCAGTGATGTCAGCTGGAGGTGAGCCCCAGCACTGGTGCTGGAGGAGGGCGATTGGATGGTGGCACAGGAATCGGAGCTGCTCATTGACTGCTCCTCCACCTTGGGTCAAAATTGGGGGTCGTCTCATATCATGGGGGTGGTATACATGGAAAAATATGGTCGTTTTAGTGGCCTGCTGGAAGCTGAAGGAAGAAGGAACAGAGTTTTGAAACATTTCTTTTTTTGAACTGCAGCTGTGATAATTGGGGGATTCTGGGAGTTGTAGTCAAAAAAGGAAGCTCTTGGAAGAAGCCAATGTTATTTCCCTTGAGGGGCTTCCACAATCTCAGTGCTGCTACAGAGAGAGCACTTTCTTGTGTGCTCGTCACTGATTAGGCCTCTTGGGGTGGTGAGGCATGTAACAGGCCTCCACTGAAAATCTCAAACTGGCTCTTCCAGGAAATGGTATTTCAAATAATCCTGCGGTTTGATTTCCTGAAATTTTTTTCAACATCCTGAAATGGCCTTCCTGGGCAAGGGACTGTGGGAATTTCTTGAACTTGAAACAACATTTCTAATGAAACAAGCACAGGATTGAATTAACAACAACAACAACAACAACAACAACAAATAACAACAACAAATAACAACAACAAATAACAACAACAAATAACAATAACAATAACAATAACAATAACAATAACAATAACAATAACAATAACAATAACAATAATAATAATAATAATAATAATAATAATAATAATAATAATAATAATAATAATAATAATAATAATAATAATAATAATAATAATAATAATAATAATAATGTGCCATCAAATCAGTTCTGAGTTATGGAGCCCTTTCTTTGGGGTTTTTGAGGTATAGAATACACAAAAGTGGTTTTCCAGTCCCTTCTTCTGGGGCCACTCTAGAACTGTGCAATCTTCCCTGCTCACAGAAGGCACAGTGGGGAATTGAACTCCCAACCTCTGGCTCCATGGCCAGATACCTAAAACAATGAGCTATCGAGCCAGCATAGGATTTGAAACAGTGCCACCTTCCACATATGAGTTTTTTAAAAAATCCTACTGTGAGACTTGCTGTCTTCAAAGGTTTAGGATGAATACGAATCTCCCTGTCCCAGCTGCACTTAATGTGGGTCCCGCCCCCAAGACTGGCCTGTCCACTCATGTGTCCTAGCACTGTGAAGGTCCCGCTCTTCCCGCCAATTGCGGGAGTAGCTTCACCATCTCCCTGCTTGGCTGGCCACTCCAGGCAGGAGGCGGGAGGACGAGTTTTCCCAGATAGCTGCTGAGTGGCCAGCCAAGCAAGGAGATGGCGCAGCTACTGCCACAATTGGTGGGAAGTACAGGACTTTCACAAAACTGGGACACGTGACTGGATGGGCTGGTCCTGGGGGCCAGACCTGCATCAGGTGTAGCTGGGATGAATATATTCGTATTCGTTTGCAAATATGAATATCCCCATCTCTGTCAAGGACTGCAGCCTTAAAGGCTTATCCAGACTGTGATATTGTACCTGTTCATGCTGGGGTTGCCCTGGGTTGTTTTGGTATTTTTGTCATTGCAGATTTGAATAGATTAGCTTGGTATTTGTGTCCACAAATGGGGAGAGATTTTGTTGCTGGATGTATTGGGTCCTCTTGATAAGGCCTATCCACCCAAATCTGAAATGGTTCCCCAACATCTTATTCTCAACATAGATTGTCCTCTTCTGCTTGTCTTCTTTGCCCTTTTCTCACCTGCTTCCCTCTTTCTTCACGGTTTTCTTTCTTTTACCTGTCTGTTATCAAACCTTCACATTTTCCTGAAATGCTTTTAATTTATTTTTATTTTTATTTTTATTTTTATTTTAATTTATTTTTATTTTATTTTATTTTATTTTAATTTATTTTTATTTTTATTTTATTTTTATTTTTATTTTTATTTTTCCTTTTTGCCCTATGTTGCATAAAAAATTAAAAAGCTGAAAGCAAGCACAGCATATCTTCTCTGCCCTCTCACAGCCTACTTCACTCTCTTCTCCCTTTCTTATGATGTTCCAGGTTTTTGCAGCACTAGTTTCTATTTACTATTTTTTAAATTTTATTTTTTTGCTCTGTAGCTAAGGGGGAAAATAGATAACATTTTTTTTAAAAAAAGCAGAAGGCAGGAACAGCCTATTTCACTCTCCCCTCCCCTCCCCTTTTTTAATCTGCTCACCATTCTCAAACTGTTATTCTCCCCCCTCAAGGTTTTTAAATGTTTAGTTTAAAATGATAACATTAAAAATGTTAAAAGGGAAGCTCACAAGCAGATAATATCACAAGAAAACTAAAGAAGAGCAACAGACAAGGAGAGGCAGCAACTGACCAGTAGAAAAATGCTCACAAAAAATGTCATCAAAGGACACACATCCAGAAAGTGCATGGATCGGCACACATCAATGCAGCTGGGAGCTCCACACAAGCAGATCGGGAGTTGCCTAGTTAAGTTTTAGTGTAAAACAGCCACACCAGAGTCCACAATTATGAGAGAAACCTTTTGAATAGGGTGAATAAGGTGCTCAGGGCTTTTATCTTGGCATCTGTATTCCGTTTTTATTTTATTAGTGAGAGAAATCAGCTAAACACTGCAAAGGCACTAGTTCTTGACTGCTTCTGCAGAGATTCCAGGGTTGTGCCTCTTGACATTTAAAATAAGTTATGATGTTCAGCCAGAAACTTTGGCGCTTGTAGTCTGGCTCAAATAAAACCTCCAGCCTGCACTTTATATTTGAAACACTGACACTCAAGTGTGCGCTATTAGTCCCACAGCTTGTGCCCTCAGAAAGGAGGAAGCATGTTTGATTTTTCCAAACCAGCACTGAAACTTATTACGTTATTTGTGTAATAACAACATTCTCATGGATCCACAAGACAGACATAGAGGCCAAAAGGGGGTGATCCACATCTCCTCAGGATTTCCCTGACAAACTTCTGGGATGGGTAAAGAAATGATGCCCGATTTACTTCTCATGCCCCATGAATAATGGTGTTTATGAGACGAAATGAGCTTCAGCAACACAACCCATCCACCCTTAAAAAGGACACACTGTGACTCTGGTGGGCTTTGGATTCTTCGGTCTCTGGCACCAGAGGTCTCCTCACCTAACAATATACAGTAGTTGTTCCCTTCAAGTCCCCTGTTCTCCTCTGTCCATCTTTCCATAAGAAAGATTGTTTATATTTCATTTTAGCTAGGGTCCTAGATGCTTTTATGCCCAGAGGACAAAGTACATGGGTTGTTTTTTCATTTCCTCAAAGTTTCAGAAATAGGGTTTAGTAAGCGGGGTGCCTAGTGGCTGAGAAATAACACAGGGCATTTAATGAAAGCTTCCCCAGCTGCCTGTCATAGTTCACAAATGGCATTTGGAGAAAAGGCCACCCAGCCTCTGCTCGCAAAGGAAAGCTTGGTGTGTGTAAACTTCCCAAGGGGGGGTTGTCACTGGCTCAGCGGGTGACTGCCCTGTGTAACAAAGCAGAGGGGGAGAGAAGACGTACCAATAAATCACGTGTCAAAAACAGAGCACCTACAAGTTACTTTTTGGACAACAAATCCCAATATCCCCCAGCCAGTATGGTTGGAGGATTTACAGTGTAGTTCTGCAGGGGAGGGAACACTTCAATGAGCTTTGCTCAAAAGAGGCAGACTTTCCTATGGTGGCTTTTCTCCCTTCAGTCGTTGTCAAACTGAATTATTTTCTGTAACATATAAGCCATTGTGAGGGATTCTGTATTCACTTTTTATTTTATTTTATTTGTTGGAGAACAAAGGATATTGGGTGTTTTTTAAAACCCTTTTTGCTGTCCTCAGTCTCTCAGCCTAATCAAACTTGCATGTTTTTTGTGAGGATAAGTGAAAAGGAGGAGACCCAGATTAATACAGATTAATTCCGTAAGTCAAGGGTCCACTGTATACAGTATCAATAAATAATCAATCTTACTATGCTAATAATTTGGCATTGTTAAACTCCAGCATGTATTATTAACAATAATGTGCCATCATGGTGATTCTGACTTATGGCAACCCTTGCCAAGGTTTTTCTAGGTATAGAATACATACAGTAGGTTATTATTCCCTTCTTCTGGGGGCACCCTGAAACTAGTGCAGCTTGCCCCAGGCTATGTAAGCTGGTTTTAATTCCTGGAGGCACAGTGTGAAACTAAACCCTCAACTTTACTACATGAATATCACTGGTACTTTTATTTTTTACACACAAAGACACAGCTGTGTTCCTCATTAAGAGCTTCACAAACAGCAATGGCTTTTACTAATAAAGCAATATAGATTGGATTATAATTAGTCTGAGTAATTGGTCTATCAGTTAAAGTGACTAAGTTGTCCAGTAGATTGTTATCTGACAATATATCTGACTGACTTCAATGGGATATACTTACAGTATTAGTAGATATGATTTCTCTGAAAATAAAGTTTCAGTAATATTATTTCACTGAAAATTTTGGCTGGTTATATTAATAAGCTAATCAATTTAACTCAGTATTGGGTCAGTCAATTGGGTTATGAGCACAGTTGTGTTTGAGTGTCTGCGTAAACTATACAGTGGGGACTTGACTTGAGAACTTAATCCGTATTGGAAGGCGGTTCTCAAGTCAAAAAGTCTGTAAGTCAAGTCTCCATTGACCTACAGTGCATTGAAAACCGATTAATCCCGTAACAGGCCGTTTTTGTTCCATTTTGGTTTTTTTCTGGTCTGTAAGTCAAATCTCAGTCTGCAAGTCAAACCTAATTTTTACGGCCAGAGAAGTCTGTAACTCAAAAAGTCTGTAAGTCAAGCCGTCTGTAAGTCAAGGGTTCACTGTAAATAGAAATGAAAATAATGTTTAAAAGGTTTGAAACTAGGAGCAGGTAATCTCTATTTACTGAACTGGAAGATGTTTTATATTTTCTTCAAAGAAAAATCTATATTGGAATATGCACTTATATGTGCAAATGAGCAATTAGTCAGTTAACTGGATCAAATGACTTTTCTATTATTTAGCATTTCTGCAAATTGTAATTTGGAGTGCTTTACATTAAAAGTGCAATAAAAGTAGAATTAAATTGCATTTAAAGCATACAGCTGTTGCTGAGCCTTGATCATCTCGAGATATTGTTTATCTTTTGCTCTGCAAGTTTTGTTCACCAAATATAAATTTACCTCCGCCACTGATATCATCTTGTCCTTTGTTTCCTGTTGGTCTCCTTTGACTCCCATTAACCAACTGGAGCACATAAGCAATCTTTGAAGATGTGGTTGTATCAAGTCACTACATTCCCACACCTCCGACTATTTTTCATCTTCTACAGCTCGTCCTGCACAGCCTGTGTATTGTCTGGTACCATCTGTTTAGCATTTGAAACTAGAACTGCCTGAGATTTGCTTCTGACACCCCGTTAGCACCATGTTATGCTACACCATAAGCGTTCGTCATACCGTTTCTTCCCACTTCATTTCTTTTCTCGCTTTATCAAGCAAGAAGTATCAGATCACAAGGTTAGGCAACTGTGACACTGTGATGGTAATGCTGCGTTGTATGGTATCTCAAGAAACAGCATACTAGTCCCTATCCAAACCCAAGAGGATGGTTGCATTCATCTCATCTCTGTTTACCTCTGCTGAAACAAAGCTACTCTGTGGAGTATACAGGAATGCAGCTGCATAGCTGATTAATTAACAGGCTATTCAAAAATCTTATGAGACTTGCCCAGTTAACAGAGACATGGTTGAACTTTGCAATTGAAGCTTTAATCTGTTCTGTACTCTTGGTCACTGACTAAAGTTTTCTTCAAGCATTTGACAGATGAGACATGTATTTGTTTCCGAAATGGGAAGGCACGAGGTCAACTCCAAATGTTGCCATTGAGAGTGTGAAACAGCAAGAACAATCTAAAATGGAGGTTTATGTTTCTGCTCAAGTCACCAGCAAATGTAGGCTTTTGCTTTTTTGGGGGGGGGGGTGGGTCTACAACTCCCAGAATCCTCCACCCAGCATGGCTACTAACCATCCCGGCAGGGGGAGTTTGGTAGTTCAGAAAAGTAATGTTTTCATAACCTTGCTTGAGGGTTTGACAGAAGGGTCTGTAGTTCAGAGCTAGAAGGCCTGTGTTGCATCTTTAAGGGACCACAACCAACTCCTGGCATCTCCAGTTGCCTTGTGGGAAGAAGGTCAGGTCGGATGTGGGAAACACCTTTACCTCCCACCCTGGAAAGCCACTTCAGGCTATCATGACTGGTGAACATGGATCCTGCAGAAGTTATTCATAAGCTAGAAGCAGCAAAAATTCTTTGGTGGCTGTCAGAATAGCTGCTACTTGGCTATTATGAACTGAATAATATTGTTCTGGGCCTTCTAAGAAATTCCGTACATGTTTCCTCAATGACAACCTTCAGAGTTCAATGATCCTCACTCACTAGTGCCACACAGGATAGCTAAGTAACATTAGCCAAAATGATGTTGTGCAATTGCATCACATAAATATCCACACAAAGAGAATTATGCAAGAGAGATGCAAGTAAATCAGGCAACCTATCAATAAGGGGAACCTCATGCCTGCAGCAGATCTTGTTGTGTGACAATCATCTCCAACTTAACTGTAGGCATCCAGTGCCTGAGAAACTAATATCTTCCAATCACTCAGGCAATTGCTTTTGCAACACTGATATGTGCAGTACCACTCGTGAAATTCTGTTTTGGAGAGGGCCTTTCCCCAATATCCTCCAAAGCACAACCACTCAAAGTTTTACCAGCGTTTGCATGCCAGAACTGCTGCTAAAACAACATTTAAGAAGTGATGGCCACCTCCATTGCATGATGAAGCTATAGGGTAGGTTTGGTGAAGAAAATGTTCTTATGACTGGATAAAACTGTTTCACCCATCCCTTAAAAAATTAAACCACATATTTAATTTTAGAACTGTAGAGGCAGAAGGGATCCGAAGAGTTATTTAGCCCAACTGCCTGCTAAAGAGGGAAATCCATAGCTAAATTTTCCCTCACAAGAGGCTATGAATACTCTGTTTAAAAACCTCCAGTTGTCACATTTCCAGGGGATACAGCAGGCAAATGTTCAATAAGTCAGTCCAAAGTCAGAAGTCCAGGAGATACAAAACAGATGCCAAAGCCAAAATCATCATCAGAAGTCATAGTCCAAAGCCAAAGATCAAGCAAGCAAGGCCTGAGATAAGCAGTAGCATGGATGCAAGCCAGAGAATTGACTTGCTGCTTTCAAGCCTCTGGGTACAGATTATATAGCAGCAACAGTCAATTCCTAGAAAAAAAAATCAATCCTGCTAAAACTCAAGGCTGGTCGACCTGATGTTCCTGTGGGAAGCATTCATGTAAGTCTCAGACCTTCGTGTTATAAGTCCCTGCTGAAGCTTGTCCCTCACTCTGGCTAGTGGGGGAGGAGAATCTGGCAGTGATTCAGCTGTCTGTGATTCTAATTGCCCAGCACTTTCATCAGCTGTAATTAACCCCTAAGATTCCAGATCTTCTTTGGCTGAACCCATGACACCAGTAAAGGAGAGTCTACTACCCAATGTCATTTTAATGTCAAATGTCTCTTACTCTAAATAAATTCTTCCTAATGTTTGGGCAAAATCTCCTTTCTCATAATTTGAATTCACTACTTTAGATCCTACTTTCTGGAGCTGCAGACAACAAGCTCACTTCATCTTCCATGTGAAAACCCTTCAAGTATTTGAGGACAGCTATCATATTGCTTCTCAGCCTTCTCTTTTCCAGACTAAACATACACAGCTTCCTCAACAGTTCTTCACAGGGCTTGGTTCCAGACCTTTTACCATCCTGGTTGTCCTCATTTGGACATATTCCAGCTTGATATAAGGAAGGTGGATCTTGTCCAGGTGATCGGATCTGACTGGCTGCCTCTTATGCTCCTGAAGACTGATGTGTTTTCATATTACTTCCCCTCTCCCCCTACCCCTCTTCTGACTTGTGTTGGACATCCAATATAGCTTGGCATTTCCTCAGCCGAGGTAATAACAAATACTACAATAAAAACGTCACTTAAATAATGTAGTTTGTTCTGCCTCTGAAGTGCATCTTTGAAGACGTCGGACTGAACAGAAATGAGTGGAGCTCTCCAGAGAGACATATACTGTAGCACAATCACATATTATAGCTACTGGCTCACTGAAAAGTTATATACTTTCATATTTGTACGGTTCTTACAAAGACATAAAATCCTGAGCTGGGAAGTATTAGAGTAATAACATCTGGCAACCAAGAAAAGCTGTCTGATCATTCTTGGGAAGAAGGACTTGAGTACAGCAAATGGACGGATATCAGGCATCATCTGGTAACAATAGCTTGATTGTCAGGGGTTGTTTTATAATTCGCACCCATGAAAAAGACTGAAGGGAGGGCTGCGGTTATTCCAGTAGGAGAAAAACACTGACCAAGTCAGACAGATTCACAATGTCATTTTTTAAAAAGCAGAGCTTGTATTTAGATTTTTCACAACAAGACATTCTGGAAAAGATTTTCTGATTTCCCAAGTTTTTTCTCTTGCCATAATTTTATTGTTAAGTTGGAGAGGGATATACATTGCCAAAATGTCTTCAAATGAGAGACTCCCTCAAAATATTACTTGCCTATGTAAAGTTAAGCTTCTATTCTTAAAGTACAGTATCTTCAGTACAATCCAGACAGCTACTGTGGCTACATTTAAGAGAATGTGTGCCCCCCCCCCCGCAATGGCGTCCTCTTCCTCCATGGAACAAGGATGGGATTTACTTGACACCTTATAGCAGCTTAGTGCCATATTGACTATGACAGTTTAAACCTATGGAGTCCTGGGATTTCTAATTTGGTGAGGTAGTTCAGATTCCCTGCTAGAGAACTGTAGTGCAATCCTCTGAGCTCTGACAATGCAGCTCACCACTCTACAGACCCCAGAACTCTATAGCAGAGTTCCCCAACCTTGGGCCTCCAGATGTTCTTGGACTACAACTCCCAGAAGCCTTCACCACCACCTCTGCTGGCTAGGATTTCTGGGAGTTGAAGTCCAAGAACATCTGGAGGCCCAAGGCTGAGGACCACTGCTCTATAGGACAAACAGTTCAAGTAGCATCAAACTGCTACAACTGTATAATGTAGATAAAATATCTACATTATACATGAAGGTATAATATTGGACTCATCTTATATTGACTGGTATAGTCTGAGTCAGTGATAAACATAGCATATGGTGGTATAGCTACCATCAAAAATAGCAAAATTACATTAATCAGAAGTGGCATTTCAGGTCAGATTATTCTCTCTCTAGCCTAGTACAGTGGTGCCCGCATAGCGAGGTTAATCCGTTCCGGATTAACCCTCGCTATGCGAAATCATCGCTAAACGGGTAGGGGAAATGTATTGGAACGCATTAAACTTCGTTTAATGCGTTCCAATACCTTTGTTACTTACCCATTCAGCGAGGATTCCAGGTGCCGGCAGTCATTTTCGCGCCTTCGCTAAGCGAGGGCAGGGTGCGAAAACGGCTGCCGGCAGCCATTTCCGGGCTTCCGGTGGCCATTTTGGAACCGCCGATCAGCTGTTTGGCAGCTCCAAAATGGCCGCCGCAATACCCGATCTTCGCAATGCGGGTTTTCCCCATTGCAACGATCGGGGATGTTTCCGTATAGCGATCCCGAAAAAGGGATCGCTATACGGAAACATCGCTATACGGTGCACTCGTTAAGCGAGGCACCACTGTATTGTTTATTGATAGTGGTTGTCCAGAATCTCTAGAAGAGACCTTTTCATCCCTTGCTGCTTCACCAATAAGAACCTTTGTTCTCCAGGTGCTTTGGACTTCACCTCCCATAAATCATCAAGAATAAATATTAGTTATGTTAAGCAGGTTCAGTGACTGGAATTGGGGAAGTAGCTGCTATTGAGAGAGCTGGTGGTGCGCATGTGTGTTTCTAACAAAGCACTACAGACGCAGAAACCTTATAGGCCAACAGACTCATGGCCGTGCAGCCTGCAGCAAATGTTTATGTGCACAAGGCAGCAAGCCTCCATTGTGTGATTGGAGAACTTGCACTTTTCCAAGCTCTGCAAAAAGATACATGCAACATTAAAACACATCATTAACACAATAGGTAGTATGGTGCTAGAGACACTAGGTGGAGAGGCTGTTGGAACTCCACTTTGTAGACTTAGTTTGTGTGCTAAGGGACTAGTAGTAAGATGTCTTTGACTCTGTATGGAACACTAAGAGTGCAGGTTGTTGTTGTCATTTAGTCGTTAAGTCTTGTCTGACTCTTCGTGACCCCATGGACCAGAGCACACCAGGCCCTCCTGTCTTCCACTGCCTCCCACCGTCTGGTCAAAGTACAGCTTGTACCTTACTGTTTTGAATGTGTTTTGATGCTGCTAATGTTTTTTTTTGTATGGTATTTATTTGATCCTGCCTTTTAATGATGTAAGCTGCTTTGGGTCCTTTTAAAAGAGAAAGGTGGGGTAGAAATATTTTAAATAAATAAAAAGAGATATAAAAAGCAGTCATAAGTATGTATTGGCATGATAAGAAGCTACGTACTCCTCATGAGGCCTCGGACAGTTGCTCAGGTGGAGGCTTAAGCCACAAAATGCTTATGCACAATTTAGAGAAGTAGGACCCTTTCAGCTGTCCCTTAACAACATGTCTGGTCAAGAGCTGATTGTTAAAAGAGCGAGAAACAAGAATTCTGTTTACACCCACAAGACACACTAATCGCCCATCTACAGAAAAAGACAAAAGCCTGTCTCACAGCCATAAATACTGCACTCCCAAAGCCAACTACACCAGAGCACAGAGTGCTGTCCTCTGAAGATGCCGGCCACAGAGACTGGCGAAACGTTAGGAAGAACAACCTTCAGAACACGGCCAAAGAGCCCAAAAAACCCACAACAACCACAAGAATTCTGTTTACTGGTGCCTGTAAGCATTTAAAACCAGGACAGTTCCAGACAGGTTCTGATGAAAGAATTGTGGCCTTTAATGTTTTTTGAAGAGCATATAATTAAATTCCACTAAGTGGTAAGATATTATTCAGGGCCGTTGTCCGATGTGTTATACACCTTTCAGAATGACAAGCATTCTCTGTGGAGCTGCCTCCCTTACAGTGATGAATTACTTGATCTATCATTCCGGGCTTGTCAGCCTCAGATCCTTACATAGTGCAGACAGACAAAGCGTGTAATTTCATTCCTGATGGCTTCGTACACTTTCCCTTGGTTTGCTGGCAAAAGCCCATTGGTGCCAAGTCTCACATTTCAGCTGTTACCCATTTATCTTACTCTGGTGCAAATAGTTTATCAATGTTCTTTTCTTTTTCCTTCCTTCCTTTTCCACCCCCCCCCCCCGAATATGCCTGAAATGCAGACAAGTTTTGTGGGTGGAAAATGATCATCTGGAGTTCTCCACCTAATACGTCAGATGGATTTACTGTATTTCATACTTTCTCTGGGGTAACCGTGCACTGTGGGATGTAAGCAAAAAGGTTGCTGTTGCCCAGAGAGAAGGGATGAAAAGGAATTTTGCTGGCGTCAGCAGGCTTGACAGAGAACGGTTGCAAGAAGAAATGCACCTCAAATCACAAATTCACACATTTGCAAGGATAATAGATCATTTAGGAGAAATAAAGCACCTATAAAACAATGTGTACATTTGACTATGCAAATAGCTGAAATGTCTGCAGCTGGAAAAATGCTTGCCAGCCTGGAGGGAAAAGCATACATTAGGTAAAGTGCATGAATAAATGGATTTATTAGGTAAAATGAGAGTTATAGTCCAAAAAAGTAATGATTCCAAGCCCTGGTCTGAGGGAGATTTTTCCCCAAGTGGCTTCCTTATGGCAACTGAAACATATAGAGGCCCTATGTGTTTTCACAATATCCCCCTGTGATGGGTAAAGGATTTTGGGAATTGCAGTCCAAAAAGTAACCTTTTCACGCCCTGATTGGCCCATTGTTGGGATCACTTCATGGTGCTGCTAGACATTCATCATGGTTACTGGCAGTACTCAATTCAATGGACAGGGTTCTATCCACAGTGTCAGATGCTTTTGTCTTTCCCAAAGTTGTGTGTTCCAGGGGTCTTGTACTACAGTGCTCATCATCCCCAGCTGGATAACAGTAGTATCATCTAACGTGTGTGCAGGGCTTCAGGTTAGTGAGAACTTCTCTACATATTCCAGATGTGCGCAGAGGATCTTTCCAGCAGCTGCAATGTGGCTCATGGCACTGTGGGCCTCCAGATTCCTCCGACAGTGTGGAAATGCTCCCCAACGGACTTAAATATACAATATGGGCACACATGTTTCTGTATTTTCAACCCGCCTTAGAAGAACCGTTTGCTTTACTTGATGAATGGCAAAGAAAATTTGGCAGAGCACTTGGAAGATTATTTAAAGCTGTGATCTTTTTAACAGTGTCTCAGGATCACAGAACCATCTGTGCTAATTTGCAAATCTAGGATGAATATTGAACATTTGACCACTCAGCCAAGATCTGCTTTTTTGGCTGCAGCAGCAGATCTGAGGTGCTAGATCAAAAGGAGAGAAATCAACTATGGCAAGACCCACAGATGTTTCAACAATAGGCCTTTCCTGTCCAACTCACTTCCTTTCATCTCATTCTTGCAGTTAAAGAGTAACATTCCTTCAGCCTTATTATGTCACTGCTGAATGTTGTCCTGCTAATTGGGAAGGAGTGGTCTGTGTAAGGAAGGAATTGGAAAACCTCAGTAGCATGAACAGCTCTTTTGTATCTTGTTTATGTGAATGTGCAAGGGGGGTGAGCTGGGTGTGCAAGACAACTACATATATCAGTGTTTTCCAACCTTGATTTAACCTATGTCCTCTTTGAACAAACGTTTAGCACTCACGCCCCTTCAGACTTGCTTCCTCTAATAATTAATGGGAAGTTTAAAACATTACAACTAAAAAGAAAACAGCTACAAATTTAGGAAGAATATTTGTTAATCTCTCTTTTTCCCATATTAATTACAGTCTAACTTGGAGAGGAAGGAAAAAAAATAAAGATAATTGATTCCATACATGCGTCATCATCATGACCATCATAATTATATACAATCAGCTCAATTGGTATCCCTTATGGTAACTGTAACGAAGTTCGTCTTCGGCCAGGGGTGCGCTGGTGGTAAAGGCAGGAAAAAGATTCGGAGGCTGTTCTGAAATTTTAACATCAACTTCTTTATTGGTAACAGCATTGAGCTCAACAGAATCAAATGGGTCTAATAAACTTATTTTGGGTAAAATCTTGTATTTCTTGACTCTAACATCTGGGGGTCTTCCAGTCTTTCTCAAAAGGGAGCTGGGCCAAAGCATTCCCGGTCTGTCAGAGGCCTCAGGGGGGCACTCCGCACTGTGCAGACCGTCCCACAACACGGGTGCCGAGCCCAATCCCCCTCTGGTGGTTTCTGTTAAAAAGAGGGACCAGGTCTGATCACTCTCCTCCCCCCAGGGCGGTTTCTGGGGTAGACGACCACCGTCCATTCTAACGGGTCGAACCCACGTACCTTCGTACTGGCTAGCAAGGGATCAGGTAACAACCCTCCTCCTAACTGCAAGTTGGGGAAGTCCTTTAAGATCCCGGACGCCTCTTCATAATCGTGCATGGGCTCAGTTTGTACCCTGCGACTTATGGTTCTTCCCAACTCCCCATTCGTTGCCAGTCTGAACACACGCGTGTTTTCCTCCCCTTTTATATCCTCCCACAATATCAAGTCCAACTCCTCCCCTCCTTCATCTGCCAAACACACTTCTGCCGGTATCACTTCCTCCTGATCTATCTCGATTAATATTCCTTCTGCGCGTCCGCTTTCAGTCACTGTATTCTGTGACTCAGAGGATGGCACACTGCTCTTCTCGCCTTCACAGTAACCCTCCAAGAGTTTTCTAGGTATCAAGTATTCAAAAGTGGTTTAGCAGTTCCTCCTTCTAGTGGTGGTCTGTGACTGTGCAACTTGTCCAAGACCACGTAGGTGGCAGGATGTGTTGACCCAATCAGCTATACACACTCCAGGTGACCTCAAGTGCCTGAGAGGCACAGAAGAGATTTGAACTCCCAGCCCCTAGCATTCCAGAGAAGAAACGGTTATATAAGGATATCAAAGGAGGCAGTTTGTGTAGCTTGAAATTTAAGCATATTTGATGTTATAACTTTTATTTGGAAAGTGAGGAGGAACAAATATACCTATTGCTTTCTTAGCAGACAACTTGTTGTTTTATCCTAAGCCCATGCATTTTCTTTGCTTTCAGAGAAAGTCCAGGTTTTCTCCGGAAACAAAAATGATGAAACTGATACCGTAATGCTTTGGGCTCATCACGAGAAGCAAGACTTGTTGGAAAAGACAGTAATGCTAGGAAAAGTTGAAAGCAGCAGGAAAATGGGAAGACCAAATGAGAAACAGATTGATTCTATAAAGCAGGGGTTTTAAACTCAATTTACCTGGGGGCCGCTAGAGGCAGAGTCTGGGTGAGGCTGGGCCGCATCAGATTTTCTGCCAAGCGGAGCAAGAGCCCAAGGAAGCCGCCCAGGAGTTTCCTTAGCCGACAGACAGGTGGGCTGGCTGGCAGGCTGCAGTTCTGGATGGAGGGTGCAAGAGGTGCTGTCTTGGGAGAGAGCCGGCGAGCGAGGCAAGGCTTTTTAAAAAACTCTTGACAGCAGAGGATGTGTGCGCGCTTTGGGGGGGCAGGCAAGGCGAGGGCCACAAACTATCATCTGGGGGGCCGCAAATGGCCCCCGGGCCGCATGTTTGAGACCCCTGCTATAAAGGAAAACACAGGCCTCAGTTTTCAAGAGCTGAGCAGGGTTGTTGAGGACAGGACATTTTGCTGATCACTCAGTTGTAAGTCAGAGGAGACTGGATGGTACATAACAACAACAAAGACCAGGCACCCAAAAATAAATAAATAAATAAATAAATAAATAAATAAATAAATAAATAAATAAATAAATAAATAAATAAATAAATAAATAAATAAATAAATAAATAAAGCAATACAGCTGAGAAAGCAATGACTATAATTGTTTCTTCTTGGCTGCCAAAATAAAACTAGAACATTGAATTTTTTTCAAATTACATATGCCTTTGATATCTTGATAGTGCCCCTGGGGAGGCTATGGGGGTTCATAGCTCTTAGGAGGTTGGTGGAGACATCTCTGGCAGACTGTCTAGCCCCAGCCCAGGGTCCCAAGAGGGTGCTGTAACTATTTTTGGGGGGAAGTTACGCAGAACATGGCAACCCAGACAGAGGCTGACACACAGGAGGCAGAAGAGGAGATTACAAAGGATGGTGCAACCGAAATGGAGGATTCTCCCACCAAAACTCAGAAGATATTCCCACCCAAACCTTGAGGATTTCTGCTGGCCTGGTCCCAACAGAAGACCCTCTACAGGAGGGAGATAGGGCAAAGGAGATTGGAGACTAAGCGAGACATTGGACAAAGTGAGGGAGAAGTTGGAGGCAGGAGAAGGAAGACAGTCACTTGATCTGGTAGTAGAGGAGGGTGAAGGAATATGGGAGATGCCCAAGCAAAGTGGAAAAATGTTCTCCAAGCTGAGGAGGTTGAGGACTCCACCTGAGTCCATGAAGAAGTAGGACTGTGTAGTAAAAGAAGATCCCTGGACTGGGGAGCTGATGAAGTTCAGGATCTCTAAGGGAGAGGAACTTAAACATCAGTACCCTCCCTCCCTCCCACACTTCCACAGTAATGCAATCATTACTGGGAGGAGAGATGTCACTAGCACAGTCCATCTTTGTCCCATCATGTTACTGAAGGGGAATAAGAGCCTCGTGGTGCAGTGGTTAAACTGCTGTACTGCAGCCAAAACTATGCTCATGACCCAGGGTTCAATCCCAGGTAGCTGGCTCAAGATTGACTCAGCCTTCTAGCCTTCCGAGGTCGATAAAATGAGTACCCAGCTTGCTGGGGGGGGGGGGGAGCAATGTGTATCCTGCATAATTAACTTGTAAACTGCCCAGAGAGTGCTTGAAGCACTATGGGGCGGTATACAAGCAGCACACTTTGCTTTGCTTTTTGCTTTGAACTGTCTCTGACACAGCTGTGGTACTAGGGGTGAAAACATCAGAGAATCACTCTGTGCCACCTCCAGCAGAAGACGAGGGCATCTCAGCACTTGGTTGGAGTGGCAAATAACACACCACATGCCTTGCCTTCATTTCTGGCATGTAGGCCCTCAGTTTTGTTTGTCTTGAGTCTCAGAACCTTCTGGTGACCAAAGCTGAAAAGGACCGCAGAAGCCAATTCCTAGTAGTACCTCCTTGGGGGCATCAAGGAAGAGAAATCTTGGGCTCATTCAGAGGGGAATTGGTGCTGTATTTGATATGTTGCAGGGGCAGATTCGTTCACTCTTTTTTTTCAGTTACCACATGACATAATCACTAGAGTAGACCAATTTGCCTACAGATCACCTCAACCTGCACCTTTTTGAGCCCTTGTCATGGGCTTCTACTTTTTTTGAGTGCATTCTAGTGATCATGGAGCCCAAGAAGGTAAAATCTCCATATCTTCCCCTTCTATTTGCCAGGAGATGATGGGACCAGTGGCCATGATCTTAGTTTTTTTGATGTTGAGCTTCAGACCATTTTTTGCACTCTCCTATTTTCACCCTCATTAAGAGGTTCTTTAATTCCTCCTCACTTTCTGCCATCAGAGTGGTATCATCTGCATATCTGAGCTTGTTAATATT
The DNA here is from genome assembly GCF_051106095.1 of Pogona vitticeps. Classification (NCBI taxonomy): domain Eukaryota; kingdom Metazoa; phylum Chordata; class Lepidosauria; order Squamata; family Agamidae; genus Pogona; species Pogona vitticeps. Next base: position 26,967,488 of record NC_135783.1, on the reverse strand, counting down.
TCTTCTGGCAATCTTAATTCCAGTTTGGGATTTCACCAGTCCCCAGCTTTTCGCATGAGTTTCAATACTAGTTATGCATTAATATCATAATGGATTTAATTGTATTTTAATATTGGTAATTTGTTGGACAAACTCTTTCTGTTTCACGCAGCGCAAGTTGGCAACTGGGGAAACAGTTTAATCTGCACTGCCAGCCATTTGTTGCTCCACTACTTTGGGTCAGAAGAACAGTAATGCACCCATTTGTGCAATTGGTCACATGCCATTTGGCAGACGAAAAGGGAAAGACTGCTATAAGATTGCCCTCAGCGTGTGTTTTTTTAAAGAACGATTTTTGTAGTTGTGCTTTAGTGAGCAGTTTTTGTAAGCCATCTTTGGTCCCAGTCCTATGAAAAGGCAGTGCCCTGCTTCTGAGTCTTAATTGCCAGGGGGTGTTATAGACATATGCAAAGAGTGATGAGGCTTCAAGAAGCATGACAGTGGCATCAAGGCAACAAGGAATGTCCAAGACAGGGTCAACAGTCTCAAAATTAGCAGACAGCAGAACAGTGGTGTAGTCCTGCCCCTCCCATGGGGGGTTGAAGTACTAGCACTTCTGAAGTCAGGGCCCTGCAGGGTCCCTTCTTATCGGCTCTGTCAGATGAGTCTACCCATCCTCTTCTCTCAGGTAACCATGGACTCTTCAGATTGGCCTCTCCTTTTCACGTTTCCTTCCTTCACATCACATAAGGATATTGCCCTTTCACTTGCCTCTCTGCTTTAGTAGGATGGCTTGGATGCTGTTTGGCTTTCTGTACCCCAATCTTTGTCTGCATACATGTTAGGTTAAGGTAAAGGTTTCCCTTGACAATTTGTCCAGTTGTTTCTGACTCTAGGGGACAGTGCTCATCTCCGTTTCCTACCATAGAGCTAGCATTTGCCCAAAGACAATCTTCCGTGGTCACGGGGCCAGCGCAACTACCATATTTGCCGGCGTACAAGGCGACTGGCCGTATAAGATGACCCCCAACATAGACACTAAACACCATTACCTTCCCAGTTTTGCATTTTGCATGCTTTCGAATTGCTAGGTTGGCGGGAGCTGAGACAAGTGACGGGAGCTCACTCCGTCGCGTGGATTCGATCTTACAGCTGAAGATCTACACACCTTACAGCACAGAGGCTTCTGCGGTTTAACCCGCAGCGCCACCACATCCGCATATATGTATAAGGTATCAAATAAAACCCAGAAAGGGGGCCATCCTGCAACTCACTCTTTGGGCTGCTTCAAGAACTTTTCTTCTTTTCTTCTCCCTTACTCAACTCCCCTTGTGTGTGTCTTGCAGGGAGTCCAGCTTCCATGTCTGAGACTGGAGCTGAGCCTCCTCTGTCAGTGGGTAATGCTTCTTGCATCTCTGTGTGCCTGGGTTTAGAGGAACAGCATGTTTTTCCATATGCCTGAGGTCATGGGACTCAGACACTGCCTCACTGGATGATCATCATCATCTGAGAGGGACATAGGTTTGCTTATAATTTCCATGTGCTAATTTGCATAATATAGATGCAAATATGGAATTAATAGCTGTAATTTAAATAGAAATACAAAACATCTCACAGGAGTCAGGAAGACTGTACCAGATGACCTGTGTGTTCAGTCTATTGACTATTGCTGATACATTCTTTGAGGACCCCAGTCTCCCTTCTTATGATAATTTATTTTTTAACCCCACCTGGAGTGAACAAATCTTCTGGCCACCTTCAGACAGAGGACTACTGCCTGTAACAGCCACTCTCAAGCCTCTGCTAACTCAGGCCTCAAAGAGTGGTCACTACTTCCCTTCAAAAACTTGCTGCCACCAACCTATCCTTTAAATCAAAAAGGACTAGGGTTTCTCTCAAACATAACAGGTTTATTGATTCACAAAATAAAATAAGTAAATCACATGAAGATAATCACAATGTAAATCACTGTTTCGTATTTAATTAATCACATAGACTTTCCCTCACTGACTACACAGGCACAAAGGCCTCTAAACTAGCTCTTTCTTTCTCACAATCCAGATCTCTCTCCCTCACTCAATCTGTCTCTCAAAACTCCATACACACACATTTATATCCCAGCTCCTCCCCCTTTAGCACCACCTTCCGTCCCCTCATTGGCTGCTGTTCCACTACCCAGCTGTGACGGACAGGTGACGGCAGGGCTGAACGTTACACTGCCTATGCAATGGCAGTCATGGACACTCTAGGCAAGGGTCTAGGCAAGCTTTTTATTGCTCTGCCTCCCAGAAGGGTCTATTGGCCAGCTTGGGTGAGTGGGACCAATCCAGAAGGACTCTTGACTGTGCAGGCAGACACTCTAATCACTAATTCTGTGGGTCAGTGGACAGCAGCCTCTTGATTTGAAGGTTTCCGGTTTGAAATGTCTAGCAATGTTACAAAGGAAAGGTGTTGCCACTTTTTACTTCATTGGCAGTTATCTTGTTCCATAGATTTTGTATGGAATGGAAATGACATCACCAATAGCAGCAGATTGACACTAGTTAAAGAACATCTGTTTTGGTTTCAGGTTGCATGCAATTCCGCACAACCAGAAAAGAAAGTGGTAATTTGTTAATTAGTATCAATTTACTGCTGCTGCTGCTGGTGTCATTCCTGCCACACTGGCAAAGCTACAAAGCAGGATACTGGCTGTTCTGTGTGCATCTGAGCCCAGATTTTAATAACTCTTGGCACCCTACACTTCATGTAGTCTCTTCTAGGCTTTGCAGGCTGTTGATCTACATGGCTTCTCTATTGAATTTCATTTCATAGATCAGTTATTAACTGTGAACTACAGAGGACCCTCGACTTACAGACGGCTGTACTTACAGACTTTCTGAGTTACAGACTTCTCTGGCCGCAAAATTTAGGTTTGACTTGCAGCCAGAGAATCGACCTACAGACCGGGAAAAAAACCAAAATGGAACAAAAATGGCCGGTTACGGATTAATCGGTTTTCAATGCATTGTAGGTCAATGGAGCCTCGACCTACAGACTTTTCGACCTGCAGCCACTGTTCCAATATGGATTAATTCCATAAGTCGAGGGTCCACTGTGAATGTTTCAGGTAGTTTTAAGTTTGTTAATATTCTCGGATGTGCCCTGGATTTTGCATAAGGTCAGTCTGTTCCAATGCATTTGGTAAATAGCTATTCTTTGTTTTAAACCCTCATGAATTTCTACACCTTTCTATCATCACCTTTACTACTATGAATCCATGAGAAATGTCTCCATCTATTGTGAATACCACTTATTCTTGTGCTGTTCCTGCCTTTTCATCAAGGTGCCTTGAAAATATCATGTCCCACTACCAGAATTTTTTCCAACAGTCCTCAAGGTGGTATTTGAGGACCCAATTGTATCCAATGGCACACGTTTATTTGTGAAAATTACACAGAAGTAGTAAGTGCTATCCATGAGGTGGGCAGCTTTTGTCTTCCAGATCTTTTCTTGCCTGCAGGTCCCATAAGGTCAACTGGCATAGCCAATATTCCCTCTAAAGTGTTTGCACAGAACTCCACTAGTGTCACACAGTGGCAGCTGGTGGCAATGCCTGTTTAATTCCAGGTTTCAGATGAAACCCCACCCTCCATGCACAGACAGGCAAGGCTCCTGCGCTGCGGGGATGAAAACTAGAGGGAATGTTGGCCAATGGTAAGGGATCATGGGAGTTGCAGTCCAAAACACTGGGAGACAAAATTGCCCACCCATTGTAGAAGAATGTAAAGGTAAAGGTAAAGGTTCCCCTTGACAATTTTTGTCCAGTCGTGTTCGACTCTAGGGGGCAATGCTCATACCCGTTTTCAAGCCATAGAGGCAGCGTTTTTGTCCAAAGACAATCTTCCATGGTCACATGGCCAGTGCGACTAGACACGGAACGCTGTTACCTTCCCACCGAGGTGGTCCCTATTAATCTACTTGCATTTGCATGCTTTCGAACTGCTAGGTTGGCGGGAGCTGGGACAAGCGACGGGAGCTCACTCCCTCGCGTGGATTCGATCTTACAACTGCTGGTCTTCTGATCCTGCAGCACAGGCTTCTGCGGTTTAGCCCACAGCACCACCACGTCCCTCTAGAAGAATGTACTTAGTCCAAATAACATAGTCCATCCAGTGATTCTTAGGATATTGTCACCTGCACAGCAGCAAGCACTATTCTCAGATTTTAGCAAGTTACTACAATGGTGCCTTGACTTACAAACGTCCCAACTTATGACCATTTCGAGTTGCGATCAGCTCCGGCCACAAAATTTTGCTTTGACTTGTGGCCTGAGCCTTGAGTTACAACCAAAAAAAGGCAGGGAAAAAAGGCAGGGAATTCAAATTGCTAACTGTTGGTGGGCGAAGAGGCTGCTTCTTTTGCGGGGTTTGTTTGCTTTCTTTTTTTTGCATTTCCGATGGGTCTTGCACGGTTTGCTTGCTTTCCGTTTTGCTTTTTTTCATTTCCGATGGGTCTTGCACTGTTTGCTTGCTTTATGCTTTGCTTTTTTGCATTTCCAATGAGTCTTGCATGGTTTGTTTGCTTTTCTTTCTTTTTTCCACCCTCTTCAGCCAGAATGAATTAATCATGTTTCCGATGGGTCTTGCAGTGTTTTTTGTGGGTTTTTTTGTGATTTTTTTCCTTCGGCAGGAATGGATTAATTGCATTTGAATGCATTCCTATGGGAAATGGTGCTTCAGTTTATGATCATTTCAAGTTACAACCGGAGTTCTGGAACCAATTAAATTTGTAAGTCAAGGCACCACTCTATTTACTTTGTATCATCATCATTATCATGTGCCATTAATTCAATTCTGACATAAGGCGACCCTTTTCAGCATTTTCCAGGCAAAGAATACTCAGAAGTGGTTTACTGTCCCTTCTTCTGGGGACATCCTGGGACTGTGCAGCTTGCCCAAGGCCACTCAAGCTGGCTCTACTTGCAGGAGGCCCAGTGAGGAACTGAACTCCCAGCTATCCAGCTGGTTATTTACTTTGTATACAAATATACAAACAAAAATGCCCAGGACAAAAATCATGTCCGGAATCCCATCAGAATTTATGGATATCCTTTTTTAGTTTGTTTTTGATCTTTTATAAAGTGTTGGTGTAATATCCTTCCAACAGGTAAAGATCCATAGAACTGGAATGATGAAAGCACATCTATAGTTTCCTTACTGTAAACCAAAGGGAGCCTAAGATAAGAAAAAAGAGTACAAGAAGTCTACTGATCTTTCCCCTGTAGGATGCTTTTTTTGGCCTCTATTTTTCTCTCTCCACCACTATTAACATACTACCATACAATATGTTGAATGAAATGAAAACCGATACAGCAGTTCAGTTGTCTGCAAATCTTTGCTGTTGTGAAAACTTTTACTACCTTGAGACACATTACACAACATTTTTTTTAAAAAATGTCCTAGGATTAAGGGTGTGTCTGACTCCACATTTGACTCTGAGGAGTGGGATTTTTAACTATCCTGACCTGGAGACTGAACCTGGGGCCTTCTGCATACAAAACAGATACCTGACCATAGAGTTAGGGCCCCTTGGGGTTACATGAATATACAAATTAATATTATTACACTTTCAACTGATTTCCTTAAAATAATAAAATAATAATGGCAATGTATTAAACATATTCTAAATACATTTCCTTGTGAATGCTGGGAGACTTAAATGATTGCTTAAGAATAATAGATGGTAGGACTTCATGAAACATAGTAAGTGGAGCCTTTTCCTAGCCAATCTATGTACACATTTCTTATCTAGCCATTCTGGTGAAACAAGGAAGCCACAGTATGACTGGCTGCCTTGTTTCAGGATGATGAATATCATTCTTCAAAAAACTAGCAGTTTAAGGTTGAAAAATGCCACAAGATGGATTTCTGTGCACCTGCCCCTCTATATGTCATTGACCTCTGAAGAGAAAAAGAAATTACCTTTCCACCTGAACAGAAGATTACATTTATTTGCTTGAAAAGTTGTCTCCTGCTCCCCACCTGGGAAAGGAAAAAGAGAGAAAAGAAATAATAATCTCAGGTTCATAGGCTTAATGCTTGGCTGAGCCACAGAGTTCCATTTCCTGACCATTTCATTGCTCACAGTAACAAAAGTCTTCTCTTTCTGTTCTTTGAAGTGGAAAAGCTGAGTAACTGTTCCCTTTAATTATAAAGAAAAACCCCATTGTTCCTATTTTATTACTTATAGCTAACTATATTAGGAATGACTTTGTTACTGGCTTACATTTCTACCCTTTTCCTTTCCGAATTGGTTGCAGAGGCTTGAAGAAATGCTAACTTCAGTGACTCCTGCAGACTATCTATCACATTTGTATCTGTTTGTATCTCAGAAGGCCAATTTGTGGTTCTCCCAGTTGGACTGAAACTCCTTTCATAATCCTGAAACTCCTGCATAATCAATGGTGACAGCAGAGCCTGGAAAGTTACTTTTAAACTGTCATTAGTTTTTCTTAGAGCCCCAAGTTACAAATGCTGCTGTTTCTTTTAAAAGAAATTTAAGTGACTCTTTAATTTCACATTTCTCAAAAACTAACTGAATTAGTTACTTCTGTTAACTAAATAGTAAATAAATTAGTTGCTTATAGTTACTTAACTATCTAAATGGTGGAAGCAACTGGATTGTGGTACAAAACACACACATACCTTTTCACCTCTGTCTTGTACCTGGTTGCTATGGTTTGATTCTCCCCCCCCACACACACCACCACTATTTAGATCAATATTTACTGAGGCCTACCCACCTTCATTTTGGGTTATGTGCTCCATTTTGAGATATGGGATAGACTTAGCAGTGCTCAGTCCTGGCTCTATTAAAATCTTCCACTTCTCAGTTGATTTCTATGAGTAGCTCCTGATAACATTATAAAGTAAATTTTGAGTTAGAACTATTTGCTATACAATTTGATTTTTTTTTTTTACATTTTTAATGTACTTGAGGCCAATATCCCATTGCAAAAACAAAGAAACCTCCTGCTCATGTAATGGCCATCATTCAAGTGGTTGGGTTTTTTTTTAACTGTGTGCCAAGATCTGGCATACAAATTGAGTACAACTGGGTATGTGACAGAGAGCTGGCACAATACCTCCCACCACTTGCACAATTGTCTTCATACAACTGTGTAACTCAACAGGATTCTGGACTTGGTGTCTCTGTCTTTCCTCTTTTCCTAACTTCATTCTATTCTCTGTCCACCTTAGTTGTCTGTTTTTCTTCCTACTCAAACAACATTCTGTGCCTTATCATGTAGTGATTTTTGGAATGAAACATTGCCCTCTTATATATCCCCCATACCAAGATTTGTGTGTACCTACAAACATCACCCTTACCCCAAGTCTGCTGATACCCATATCTTGTGTGGAGCTGGTGTTGCTTTGTCAGTTGTGTATTCACTGGGAAACTTGGGAAAGCTTGAACATGGGTAAGAAGGAATGAGGTTAGAAGAATAATACATTGGCTTTTTTTCCAAATTACCCACATCTCACACGATTTCAGATGACAGCAATAAAGAGTGTTAAGAAATGAATAACTGTTGTTGTTTTTACTTATGTGCTGCCCCATAGTGCTAGAGCACTCTCTGGGAGCTTTACAACGTAATTATGAAAACAACACTTTGCCCCTCACTGAGTTTGGTACTCATTTCACTGATCTCAGAAGGATGAGTTAATCATGAGCCAACTAGTAAATACTGTACATAATTATCACCCTAATCAATAACAACAACATCCATTCAGCTTACAGAAGAGTAGTCTGGGTCACTGCATTAGCAAAAGCAAACATTAGAGAGGCCAAAGACTTGTTCTTTGTTGCTGCAGGGAGTAAGGCTAAATTTCATAGCATTAAGTTAATGGAATGTAAATTTGGGGTGAACTTTAGAAGTGATGCCATATTAATTTCAAAGCCAAAGCCAAATATTTTTGGGGAAATTGGTCTTCCCACACCGGAAGTTTTCAGGCAGTTGCTGGATTTTCTATATTAAGCAGAGGGTTGAGTAGATAGCCTCCAAGACACTCTTCAGCTTCATTTCATAAATGTCTTCTTTCTCACCAAAACAATATCTGTGAATTATCTTCTTTGAATGCAACAATAGACTATCTGGCTTGTGGACGATGAATGCTTGGGAAAGGAAGTCTATCAGAATAATCCTTCCCTTTGGAGCGCTCCATCGCTAGATAGCTTCTTCCACTGACATAATGGGCTAGATACATGATTTTAGACCTGACCACTGAAAACATAGATCCACGCTGCTGGATGTTGGAGTACAGTTAAATCATCCTAATGGGAACCACATTTGAATGTGGTGTCCATAGTTGAAAGGGCACTACATTAATCTTCTCAGCAGTAGAAATGCCTTGTAAATGGCATCTGTGTGATTCTATAAGAAATTGACTGTGAAGGGTACAGCTCTTTGAACCGGTAATCCTCAATGGTTTGGAAATACATAATTTTTTATATGTTTTTGCAAGGGGAGCAAGACTATGGAGACAGTCTCAAAAATAAAAGATCCTTTGCTCCACACACCTGCCCTCCAGTGTCGTGACTGGGGTAAAATGTCATGTTATTGTAACATTCCCAGCACTGTCATTTCTCAGCTGTCTTCAGCTGACAGATCTATGAAAAATGTTGTGTGCTCCCTGTGCGTTTTTTTTTTAATGCACAATCTAAATAACAGACTGCTATGGCATTTCCCCTTCAATGTTAATCCATCATTATCATCTGAAACCCACTACTTTGAAGAGGGGGAGACGGTCCATATTTCAATTTAAATGATGCCAAACAGGTATCAGCTTGACAATTTCTGTTCCCTCAATGGTTTAAGAGGCTGACAGAATGTGTAGTTTCTAGGCACTCTTTTTTTTTTCTACTACTGTCTTCAGATGGACTCCGTCTTCATTGCCAAACCTGTGTCCCAAAATACATCTGGTTGCAGTTACAGCTGTTGTGCGGAAACACTTTCCTTTTATGGGATTTTGCATCCGTGTTCCTTGTGGAAAAGGCCTTTCCCATTCATCTCTTCTGGGTCTTTTTCTTTCAAGCCTAACATATTCTTTCAAAGGCTACTTAAGGAACTCAGTCTGTTATACCAAGACACAGGAGCCTGAATGGGGGAGAGTAGTTCTTTTTATCAGATGTCATCAACAGCCTTTCCCTTGGGCTGGTCATTATATTGCGGATGATGTCCTTTAATGAAATACTGGGTAGGAATAAGAAAAATCTGGCAGTTCACCATCTCACACATGGGACATTTTAAAATCTCATGTCTTCTCCCTCCTAGATATGAAGACATTTGCCAGTTTTAGTAAAGTCTTTAAAAAATGAAGTCAAAAGATTTACATGGACCCATTTCAGTAAATGCAGTGATTCCTAGCATGGAAGTAACTCTCAGGAATGTTGGCAAGTCTTTAGGTCTGCATCCCAAGTCTGAGTCTTTGGTACCAACACCTAAGTCCCAAGTCCCTATTAAAAATCAGCTTTTTCCTGGAGAAAAAAAAGGAGTGAGTGGGTATGTTCCGAGTTGCAAGTTGAGTCCGAGTTATTGAAAAATGAACCTGAGTTGAACCACTGGTGCAACTTAAGTCTGACTTAATGGTGAATTCCACAACTCCAGTCCCCATCCCTGGTAACTCTGTAATAATCACCTCCTATGCAGCAATTAATGGTGAAAATCCTTTCAGAAAAATATGGGAGCAACCCTATTTCAAGAATAACATTGTTGAATGCACAGAGATTCATACTCATATTTTTAAGAGTTACGCTCTGTGGCCGCCTCCTCATACGTCACAGAGGGGACGTCACTTCACACTCTCTTTCTCAACACACGCTGCCACCAACCACACACATATATCTGACACCTCAGACAAAGGTATGGATTTAAAATAAAAAGGATTGTTTATTATAACAAGTAAATAAGTTAATCACTATAATCTATACATAAATAAAGTATCCCCTCAAACACACTAACACTCAGACCTTATATACTCAGTGCTTCATAACTTGTACATGCCTTCAGTTCCTTTCAAGACCTAACCAAGTCCCTAGCCAGTCCCTATCTGGTCCCTCTTTTCTCACACATCATTCACTCCCCCCTTATATACATAACTCCACCCCCTGGAGTCCCACCTCCTGCCCTGCTATAGGCAGATGAGCTCCAGCACTACCAGTGACAGGCAGGTGACGTCATCACAGCCGTCACACGCTCTTACTCTGGATTGCCGGAAAGACAAACAGGTGGGTCCTAGATCAAATCAAGTCTAAACTATCTCTGGAGGCAAAATGTTGAAACTAAGGCTGTCCTTTGGACATTACAGTAATGCTGAGAAAGGCTGAAGGCAGCAGGAAAAAATGAAGACCAAATACTAACTTCCTAAAGGAAGCTGAAGGATTTTGGAGATCACTCATTCATGGGGTTACCATAAGTCAAGGGCAACTTAATAGCTCATAAGAAAAAACAGTGCTCTTGAAACCATGGGCCTGGACACAGTGATCTGACAGCTTTGGGTTTTCTCATATTTTGCAATGTTTCAAGTTCTGTCCTTGTCAAATATGAAGAAATGTGTGAATGTAATTTTTTTTGGTCAAAAACCAACTGAATAAAATCTACATCCCTGCTTACTCATAGCTAAATTTCCTTAGCAATAAGACAGATCTATGGAAGTTGAAACAAAATAGAACTAATTGTGTAGTGTATGGATGACCTTTCTGTATAAACTATAGAGTCTATATGGCTAAAAAAAAATGAGGAAAGAATTTATAGAAGTACCTGTCCAAAGTTTGGAAAAGTAACTTCCTGCACTAAAGTTCCTGTCATTCCCCAGTATCCTAGACGAGCTGATTGGATAGGGGATTCTTGACGTTGCAGTTCAAAAAGTTACTTTTCCAATGTCTGATCTTATCCTCTACTCCTCTAGCTCTCTACAAACATACATGTGATTGTGAGTGTATGTGCGCTTTTGCACACAAACACACATACACCCGCCCACACTTGTGGACGGCACCACGTGTAATACAGTTGCTGAAGGCTGGAAATGTCAAGTTTGATCAGGTTTCGGGAACCAACAGATGGTATTAATTTATTTATTTAAAAAGTTACCTTGATAGGAATAATGAGCTGTTTTCACAAAGTTTTGAGTCCATTTCATGTGGGGGGGGGAAGGGGGGAAGTATCTCTTTATATTGCTTCCATGCAACAGCTTGAGACCAGATTTTTCACAAGGGTTGGGGCAGCGGGGGGGGGGGGGAGGACAACCTTTGGTTGTTGTTTCAGCAGCTGTCATTAATAATTCTGACATCAATAATCCTATTAGAAGGTGCCCAGAGAATATTACGATGCTCTTTATAGCAGTGTGCAACACCTCAGTCCTGAAGAAAACGGGTATCGTTAGATCTACTAAGAACCAAGCTTGATATGAGCTATTTCTGGAATGATCTGTCAGTCTATATGTGTTTTTTAAAAAGTACATATGAAAATGTTAAAAATTCTTCTTGTTTGGGAAGGAAACAACCTCATTTTAAAAAAATGAATATGGATTATACTAAAAATGACTGCTTTCCTTCTGTCCTCATCCTTTCTCTCTCATCCTTTCTCTCTGTCCCTTTTGACCAATCTTTCCCGCTCTTTTCCATCGTTTTTCCCCTCCACTAACCTCCTTCTTTTCCTTTCTCCCTCACAACCTCGATGCTTTCTTTCCCCTCCCCTTCTTTCTTGTTCAACCCACTTATCTCTCTCCTTCCCACTTCTGTTCATGGCTTAGACAAAAGGCCATTTTCTCATTGATTGGGGCCTTTTAAAAGCCCAGTTATGAAGGGAGTCAACCATTTTGAGGGTGGGGAGGGAGCATGGATTGAAACTTGATTATGCAGATGAAGCAAATGCATGTACCACTCAGAGGCTCAGTTCCACAAAACCACCAGATGCATCTAGGTGTTGGGGAAAACTAAATCTCAACCACACTCACTGGTAGGGACACCTCCCAACAATTCAACTGAAACTTAACCCTAGAGCAGTTGATTCTCCTTCTCTTTTTAAAGAGTTGCCAGGCAATATGTTTTGGCCTGAAGAATTCAGCATCTGCTCTGGGCCTTAGGCTTTTTGGACGTTAACGGATGCTTTCAATTTTGCACTCTAGATATTAGGGTTCTTTCTCACAGCTTCAGGACATGCTATTTAAACATAGTCAGAAGGACCCTCTTGCTTGCTGTTCTCTTGCTGCTGCTGGAACTCACTTGTTAGCCTTTAAATTTATTACAGAGCATGTCTATCTGTCTTTCAGACTTAAAATCTTGCAATTGTTCCATTACCCCTGTGGCATCACAAAGGCCTCTCATAGGCTTTGGCTTTGACATCTGAGAACATGTCACATTGATAACTTGGCAACCCTAGTTTCAGTCTGCTTCACTGTCAGCTTTTTTTTTTTTAAATGCAGGACCTGGTGGGGCTTGGTGTGAGAGAGGGAGTGTCTGTGTGTGTGTTTGTGTGTAAAACTAGTGCCGGCAGGGTTGGAAATCGCTAGTTGCAAATGAGATGGTTTGAGACCAACAGTGTAACTAGAAATCTGGGTGTAGAATTCATAATCTAAAGCATCTGACATGCACTCCACACATATGTTTGGTTTAATCCACATATAGGCTCAGAGGATTACCTATGCAAATTAGAAACGTCCTCCATAGTAAAAAGAGACTTGATATGTAAATATTTGTAGTTTACTGGCCAGATTAGAACTTTCACTTGAATAAATCCATTTTGTCTGTCCAACAGATTTCTTTCGTAAAGCCAACCAAAAATAGTCTGTCTTGCGCTAGTTGATTTCCAAGATTTTGCTGGTTTGGTTTTCCAAGTTTCTGTCTTACTGCTTCGTTTTATAAGTAAAATAAAAGTAAAGGTTCCCCTTGACTTTTAATCTAGTCGTATTGGACTCTAAGGAGTGGTGCTAATCCCCGTCTCCGAGCCATAGAGCCAGCGTTTGTCCGAAGAGTTTCCGTGGTCACGTGGCCAGCGCAACTAGACACAGAATGCCAATAGGTACCACAGAATGGTACCTATTTATCTACTCACATTTGCATGCTTTCGAAGTGCTAGGTTGGCAGGAGCTGGGGCAAGCGACTGGAGCTCACTCCGTTGCGTGGATTCGATCTTACAACTGCTGATATTCTGATCTTGCAGCATAGAGGCTTCTGCGGTTTAACCCACAGCGCCACCACATACCACATTTTAAAAGTACAGGAATCAAAATTCTGATAATCTAAAAATTTCATAAAGCAATCTCTCTGTTTTCTCCCCTTTCTGTAGGAGGGAATTTTTACTTTGTCTAGCTAAGTGTTCTGGAATTATCTAAAAATATAATCACTTAATTAATAATAATTGTGTATTGTCAAGTCAATTCAGATTTCTGGCAACTCTTTTCTATGTAAAGGCTATACAGAAGTGGTTCACCATTCCTTTGCACCTTGGGACTGTGCGTCTTGATCATGACAACACAGGCTGCCTCTTCTCTTAGGAGGCACAGTAGAGAACTGAGCTCCCAAACTCTGATTCCTCAGTCAGATGCCTAATCCACTGAGCTGAATCACATAGAAAGTTAGGTGCTGTATTTGTCAAAATGAATACTAATGGGGGGAGCTTATTTATTACATTTCTTTATTTCATTGTGATTAAACATAAGGGGCACAAATCTGGCTGACACTTAAACATGACTTACAAACCCAACATTTTCCCTTGCTAGATCATGGATAAGATTTGTTGTGGTCAATTAAGTCTGGATATACTACAGTCCCTTCAAGCCCATGGAAACATGGGTTTGAACTGACTGCTATTTACACTAATCTGTTGGCATGTGCATGTTTCCAATGGCATACAGTGTTCATAGTGTCTTCCCATATGAGATTGTACAGGATTGGCCTTGTAAAGGTGCCAACTCAAATGCATCTGGAAAAGAGCTTCCCATGTTGTTGTCCCTATGCTCTGGAACCTCCCGCCTGCAAAATATGATGTTTTATCAGGGATTCAGGAGGGGAATGTAAGGTGGAGCAGTTTTTGGATGCTGCAGATTTTATCTATATCTCCACCACTTTGTGGTGATGCATTTTCTGCTTTTCGCATTACTATGATAGTTACATATTTTAACGTTTCATTATTTTAATTGTGTTCTATGCCATTCTGGAGTTTTTGATCAGAAGAATGGCATGTAAATGAAAATAATAAAGATATAGTGCCTATTGAAAGTGTATCACATTAAATACGTAAGTAGCCATATTAAGTTAAACCAGTATTGTTAACAACAACAACAACAACAACAACAACAACAACAACAACAACAACAACAACAACAACAACAACAACAACAACAACAACAACAACAACCTTTGAACTGCAGAGCTGGAAGGGACCCTATGGATCGTTGAATCCAGCCCCTCTCAAGGAGGCACAGTGGGGAATCAAATTCCCAACTTCTGGCTCCGCAGCCAGAGTAACCTAAGCCACTAAGCTATTCAGTACAGTAATTCCATAGAATTGCCCATAGAAGGATGGCCAAAGGTGTTCTGCCACCAATTAGACGAGAAGGGTGGACAATATGGCCCTCCTCCAGTCCATATGTAGAACCTGATTGGGCCAACTTCTGAACCTTACTTCAATGCTGCAACGAGATAGGGTATTTCACCATGCCTGATGAAAAGACAGCAGTTTCAGTGGTGCAAGATAAATGGTGTCCTTCAAAAAGTGTGTGAGAATAGCCAGGGTGTTCAGAAGAAACATCTGAGCAGTGCACACTGCTACTTAAAATATCTATTGCCTGAAGCAGTTGTCTGACTGTACCTAACTGTGAGGCCTAATTCACATTGATATTACAGCTAGGACTGAAAACAGAAAAATGTCTTTTCTGCTGTTACAAGCTTATATACTTCAATGCAGTAGCAATCCCTACTGTCTTGTTGTTTTTCTCCTACTAGATATTTGGTGCTATTTTGGCTATTACCACTTCAGGTACAACAGCTCTAAATGTGTTACATCCAAACCAGCCTCTAGGGTTTTTCAATCTAAAAAGTTCTTTGCTTTGCTTACTTCTTTTTTCCTTTATTTTACTTCAGCTGCAACAATTGCCTTTTCTTTATTTCTGTTTGTATAACCAAAATATTCTAGCTTCTGCCTGTAATATTTTATGATTTTCTTGGTCTTTATTCATTTTTATGAATATTCATTGATCATATGGTTGTTGTGGGTTTTTCGGGCTTCTTGGCCGTGTTCTGAAAGTGGTTTCAGAACACTTTCAGAACACGGCCAAAAAGCCCGAAAAACCCACAACAACCATTAGATCCCGGCTGTAAAAGCCTTCGCGAATACATTCATTGATCATGTTAAGTTTTCCGGGTCAGAGAGGCTGACACTAACTACTCAGCCACACTGCCCTGCAAGAACAATGGCAGAAATGAAGGAAGTTAGCTACCATATGCTAAAACTTACATCCTGGAAGAGTTTCAGAGGATAAACAAAGTGTGTGTCTTGTAGTAGGCAGGAAATGAGCATAGTATTCTCCTAAGAGAGAACTAAGCTAAGCAAAGTAACTTCTGCCCCATTTTGTACCTGAAGTTTCAGGTTCCAGGCTCTTCCAGAAGATCTGCAAATCATTTGTCAAGTTTCTCCAAACTTTCATGAAAAAGAGGGTAATTTCTTACCCCTCCCCTCACTCAGCGGAAACTCTTTTGCTAATTAACTTAGTACTAGTGAGAGAGTTCATTCCAGCCTGCAGGGATACACTGTAGCTATTACTGCCTTCCAATTACCAGTGGGCCACTTCTTTTAGCCAGGTTGTCCTAGGCACAAACTACAAAGTCAGATTTTCCAGAAGAGCAGCCTTCTTTTCTCAGTCTCTTGACAGGTCACTCTCCTGATCAAATAAATTCTTGTTGTAATAAATCTAAATTCCAAATGCATCTATCTTTTTCACAGTAGGTTGTTTCAAAGTCTGTGATTCCATGCCACACAGCAGAACTGAAAATACATAACATTGTAGAATGAACATTCTCAAAATCAACTCTGAATTTTTGTTGAGTATTTGTGTCCTTAGAGAGGTGCTCCAAGGCCATCTTGATTCTGTCTTTTATTATGCATGGCTGTGACCCCACTGTTCATTCAATCAAATTTCAAAGTACCTATATATTTGTCAACAACTGAATTTAGTGAGTTATACTCTCTAATAATTATGTTTACTAAGCGGACAAATAAAAAGAGTCCTTGTAACATTCATGGGAGGGCTGCAATCTGAAGTTAGAAGTGTCTGGTTCACGCTTTAATCCACAATAGCAGCTCAGTGTAGGAAATCCTTGTTGTTCTATTACATGACCATTGGGAAACGATCTTGAGTTTCACAACTAGTGAAACAAGATGAGAAACTGATATCATTTGCTGGCTTAGAGGTGAGAAAATGAATGTTTTTCATTTCTGCAACAGTTCGCTGAGAGCATTACTGTATCTGTAGCTCTATTTAAGAGATTAGAATTGATAACATTTCAACCAATACACTGGTTCAAAAATCGATCCAGAGCAAAGTTTCAGAACTACCCCACTTATGTTAAACTGAAAATTATTTGCAATGAAAACACATAAAGCATCTTTAAGCCAGTCACTTCAGAGAGACACAAGGGACTCTGATGGAATTTGTACTCATGTTTTCTTAATAGCTGATTGATCTCACAGTTCCGTGTGTTGACCCTTGTTACAAGATAGAGATGGTCTTGCACATGCTGGATGAAATGTCCAGCCACGAAGTTTAAGAGAACTAATAGAAATCACATGAATTTCATCTCTGTGGTACATCTTGGGAAATCTATTTATTGGATGTCTTGACATACTGCAGTAGCACTGGATGCTTCAGGCTACAGAGCAGGGGAAACTCAGAGTTGATTCAAGACCTCCACATCAAACTTGGCAAGAAAATTTCCAAGAAAACTGCCCCATAGTTAAGTACCATAGACAAGAATGGCTTGTTCATGGCTTCATTGCCATAATCAAGAAAACTGCTTGAATAAGAAATGCTGAGATGTTGAGAAGGATCTCTAGTTGTGTGTGTGTGGTGGGGTTGTACTGTAAAGAGACCATTCATATTTATATCTTTGTCTGATGTACTTCATTGTTATCTGGGGATGGGTAGAAATGCTTTGAGTTTATTTTGAGGCAGCTATCTAATTCATTAATAAATTATTTTTTTAAAAAAAGTGTAAGGAAAATGAAGAAATGAATAAACTGATTATATGGTAACTGCTTCATATACAAATATTTAAAAGGGAAACCCTAACAGGGCAGGAAATATTTGTCCCTCCAGATATGAAGTCAGCTCCCACAATCCATAACCAACAGGAATATTAGGTGAGGCTGATGGTTGTGCAACAGCTGATGGGCTGAAATATCCCCATCTCTACTTAAAGACACACATGCACTATATTATCACTCAACATTTAAGCAGCATTCACACATCCAAGTGTGTTGAGGGACATGCAAGCATATGCATGTTTGGCAAAAGGTGTGAAGCCTATGGGAATTTACACAAGCGTGAACATCAGCTTCAATCTGCCAGAGACAGGCTTTCTGATTCTGTGTACAGAGCTTTTAATCTTTTGTGTGCATAGGATTCTGTTCATATATCTCACTTGAAGTCATGGGTTTTGGCTAGCAGGTACAATTTAACTTCCTCTGACATGTGCATATTGAATGTAGTGAGACTATTCAAACAGGATTTTAATGATTCTCATTCACATATGTGAATTACTGGCACTCAGAACTATCATGATGATGTTGGCATCTGATGATATGAAAGTTCTGCCTGTGGCAATTAATCACATTCACAAACACAGCTCAACTGATAATAGCTCATAACACACTGGTTACATGCAGATCTGCACCTACTGGTGGATCTCTGGATGATTTGCAATATATAGCCAGACATTTCTGACTGCAATTGTCTAACAAGGTAATCCACAAGAAGATCTCCCTTCTGGGATGATGGGCAGGATTGGATCACTAGATTTGTGGGCCTGCACTTTCAAACCATGGCCAGGATCCAGTCATCTCATTTCCCTGACGCAATTGCCCCCTCCCCCGGTTGCAGATATGGGAGAGTGCAAATCCCTGAAGGCTTCAGTGCACGTCGGCCATACAGTACTGGCTTTCAGCATCAAGAAGAATCCATTCTTTAGTCAGAAGCTAGTCAGAACAGTTGTGGCTCCTCATAACACATTAATCTGCATCACTCTTGGGCAACCACTGTAGTTCTTTGTGGATGTATGACTTGTTTGGCTGTACTGTTATGTTTCTTTAGAGCCACTTGCTATTCTGTGTCCCTGAAGACTGTAATAAATAACTATTACTCAACAATATCATGGTGTAGGACTATATTCCATCTTCTGAAGTCTTCGGTGGATCCCCAAAACTGGATCTGGAGAGCTAAAAACTCTCCGGAGCCAAATTTTAGATTATAGAGATGCCTGGAGGGGAGAGAGGAGGGTAAAGAAAGTTTATTAAACGAGAGTGCCTATTAGCATGTCCCTATCAGAGGGGTGTGTGCGTATGTGTGTGTGTGTGTTTTTTTTATCCACTTCATACATTCAAGAAATGAAGTCCTACTCAGTGAAAGCCTATTACATTAAAAGCTTTCTCTGCCCTCTGGGGTTGTTTTCTCTTTCCAGACAGACAGATTCTTTCTGTACTAGAAGAATGTATTAGAAGTTTTGGGATATTTTGAAAAGCATTAGTGGATCCCACTTCATTTGGAAACAGCATAATTAAATTTTAAAAAACCCACCACTCTTACAACCTCAAACTTCCAGCCTGGTTTTCTATTTGTGACATTTCCTATCACCTCATTCATTTGGAAAATTGGCTGAAACCCAACATTTTGAACTTTGAGAAATGATTTAAAGAATCCTTCTGGGAAAGAAGAAGGGGGAAAATGGATTCCAACATGAAAATATCTGCATTAATGTTTGCCTGCTTGCTGCTTAAACACATTTTTTGCCTTTATTTAGCCAAGGCCTAACTGCTAACTGTTTATACAGGCTACTGACTGTTTACCTTAGGTCAATACACAAGGCTGGGTGTTTATACCAAACTAGTAACAAACTTCTTGTTCTTCTCTCTCACATACAGTGGGGTCTCTGGGACTCAAAAAGTCTTCCCACCCACTTCATTTCTGGAGAAAACTAGAAACCAGTGAAAAAATTAGAAGGCAATGAGGCAAATAAGCACCAAAAAGGATCTTTACAGCGGAGTCCCATCCCCCCCTTCCCAACAAAAATATTACTTTACAGACAGGATGGTTAATTATATTAGCATCTTGATTGAATGAGTGAATGCTAAATAATGTCAAAAAACTAAGCATGACAAATGAAGAGATATTTTTCAGGCCAGAGCCAAGTCTTGGTGGGCTAAGTTCATGCATCTGCGGAAGAAAAATGAGTTAGAGGTTTTTGCAGGGATCTAGAAAAATGGATGTCACTACTGTTAGTCCGGACGTGGTGCTGCGGGTTAAACCGCAGGAGTCTCTGTGCTGCAAGGCTGGAAGACCAGCAGTCTTCGGACAAACGCTGGCTCTACGGCTTGGAAACAGGGATTACCACCACCCCCTAGAGTCTGACATGACTGGACTAAATGTCAAGGGGAATCTTTACCTTTACCTTACTGTTAGTCTAGAGTCAGTGCAGACAAAATGGCTGCTCTAGGCTACTTCAAGTGGCTTTTATCTTGGCGTATTGTGAAAGTAATTTCCAGATCACCACAGATCCCTGTGATGGGATTTTTACAGTCAGGCTGGAATGCTACAGAAAAGCCCTGTCTGACATGAGGTTCTCTTTTCCTTCTCAATAACAGAATGATAATACTTATAAGGAGAGGTCTAGTTCAATCCATTATTTATGCCTCACACCCAAAAGCATGTTGAGAAGGTGGAACCACTTGTGTGTTTCCGCCAAGCATGCACAATGTCTTTGGGGAGGATTTTTACCTTGCCTTTTCCCTTAGAAGGACCCAAGACGGCTTACATGGTTAAAAAAGACAATATTTAAATGCTAAAAACCTTTTATGGTAAGTCTAATGAGTTTTTGAGATATTTGAACTGTTCGAGGAGTGGTTTACCATTGACAGCTCTCAGGGAGTTTCCATGGCCATGTGGAGATTTGAACACAGGCCTCCTGAGTCCTAATCTTGCATTCTATACATTATATCATAGTGGCTCAGTGTGGTATGACAGAGACCAAGCTCATAATTAAGAGGTCTGAGAGAATAAAAATGACTTAATTGGTACCCATAAAGTCACAAATTAAATAAGGGGCAAAACTCTCTAGGGGAGACATTCTGCACTTGGGGAGGGATCACAGATGAGGCCCATTGACAATGGCCGAACTTGTATACAGCTGACATGATCAGGGAACACAGGAAGCTGTCTTACACTGAGTCATCTTGCCCAGCGCTGCCAGCTCTGATTGGCATCAGTTCTCTTAGGTATCAGACACAATTCATTCTTGGCCCTACCACTTGAAACTGGTGGGGTTGGCAGGTCAATAATTTTCTGATTCTCTGAGATTTCAGGGCCAAAATGCCAGACCAAAAAGTACGTCTTTGGTGAAGTCACAGGAGGATAAACACAACAATACAACTTTCTCCTTTACTATCACTCATCTTGAAATTTGTCTCCTTGCCTGGAGGCCCAGGAAAGTATACCAGTTCCCTCAGTCTTTAGCTGGTGCCCAGATACCCGATATCTCTAGATGGTGGGGGTTGAAACTACCACCTTTAGAATGCAAACCATATGCTACATTACTGAGCAACATGGCCCCTCCCCAGTACAGTATAGCCCCCACTATTCCTTGGTGGCCTACTCTGAAAGTATTGATCAACCCAAAGCTGCTTAGTATAATAAATAAATAAATTAAAAAATAAATAAATAAATAAATAAATAAATAAATAAATAAATAAATAAATTCTCAAAAACCGACAAGATTCGGTATAATTAGGGTGGGAGAATGGTATCCAGTGCATTCTAGTCATTGGACGAAATGTTTTACTTATGCATTTCTATTTTGAACTACCTTAGGTATCCTGGAAACAGAGGGCAAAACTGAATGAATGGATAAAAAAAAATACTGCTGCACACACTCTCAACGATCCATTCTCCACTCAGTTTAATGACTTGCTCTGTTATCTCTTTGTGATTAAGAAGGCTAAGCAATAGATGCTATTATTACAGTGTTAGTTCTTTCACATATTTTCCTTTCCCCTTAGGTTGTAACAGCAAGGGTGAATTGAAGCTGTAGTTAGAGATTTAATTAGGTGAGCTATTTATGGGTGAAACTCATTATTATATCTTGTAATTAAAACTGGAGTCATGCTATAGACTTTGAGCAGGTTAAGCTGTGAAGAGAGTAGCTCCCCTTTTATCTCACTTTGCCCGTTTTTTTCCAGGAGAGAGTGGTGGTCTACGGCCATGGCAAGTTGTTTGTAGCTTAGCTATTTTAAATCATTCTGTTTAAAAGATGAAAGAACATTATTATTCATGAGACAACCAGCATGGACCACCTTCCTGACAACTTATACTAGAGAGAAGTGCTGTGAACAAAAAAGAGAGTTCCATCTGTGTTGGTTAATGTTTTGTGAGTTTACACCACCTTGCCGTCAATGTCTTAGTAACTAAGAGAGAAATGATTACAGTATCTCCTCAGAAAAACCAAAGAAGGAAAATTTGGAGTAGTTTTAGTTTCTCCCAGCAGCTCAGATGCTCACAAGCTTCCCATGTGTACACCTTGATTTACGTAAGCAGTTTCAACAGTTCACACATGCTTTAAAGATACAGGGGGTGGAGGAAAGCAGGACTGTAAGTGCCATTAGCTTATTTCATACTTCAAACCAGCCTTGCCACTTGAGGCAGGAAAAGAAGTCCTGCCATGACTATGCGCTACACTCCCAGCCCTGCAAAACTCATTGGAAGAAAAGGAGGAAGGACAGGGAGAATGGGGATAGTGTACTGGTGCCCTTCCGCTACAGCTTTACCCACTGGTGTACCCTGTCCACTTTTTTGCTCCACCCTGTGGTCATCCCAGAAATGCACAAATACTGTACATCTGATTTGTATTTCCACACATCTCCAAAGAGAGAGTGCATATGCTTAATATATTGTACTGTTTGTAGCATAATGCAGAGCTGATGACACTTGCTTTTTATAGGATTTTATTTTATCTTTTGACCTGACTTGTGAATATCCCTGTGTGTTATACAACTGGGTCACTAATTCAGTATATCCACATCACATTTAAACAAGACTCCAACAATACAACTGCTCATTAAAAAAAATTTAGTTCCTTCTAGATAGGTGATTTGTAGTTTTTTAAGAACAGTTTAGACTTTTCTCTAAGATCATTCCTCAGCCTAAGGAAAATACAGAGGTTTGTTTGGCTTGATCAGCCCTCTCTCGACTAAACCTAAGCAACTACTTTGCTTCCTAATCCCTATCTGATAGTGAAACGATCAGCCTCTCCTTTCTATAGCTCCCTTTCCCATCCAGTTGGCTGCAGTTATGCCATGGTAAGAAGCTTTCAGGAAGATGGACACTTTCTCCATCAGTCACGAAGGAAGATTGCTACCCCATTGTCATTTCTGAGATTAGATTTGGTTGCTGGTCCACTCAGCTTCTGGAGGTAGGTAAGGAAGAGAGCACCATTGATCTTTTACCTCAGGAATCAAAAAAAGACTTGGGCTGTCCCTGGGGTTGTGTCCAAAAAATTGCCACAAAGTGGATGAAACACCAGTGCCAGCTGTCTGATAAGGCATACTTTTGTCATAAAAATTATGATGATCGTTAGCCTGGGATGTAAAACAATTAGAAATTATCCAGGTGGATTCTTCTTAATTAAAATTTGGGACTCCCTGCGTGAAAGGGAAAGTGCATGAGAACGTTCCTAGTAACACTATAGCATTATTCATCAGGTTGTTTGGCTTCTATTATATGTCACAACTGATGACCGTCAGATTAACAGTTAAAGGTAAATCAGATCTCAACATTCCTTTGTGGTTAAACTGTTCAGCATTCCAGCTGTCTCCTTATGAGTTTTTGCCATATGTGTTGCTGCAGGAGTGTTGAGTCAGTAATTTCACATGGCCAGAGCTAAATTAGGTTTGTGGGCTCCAGAAAAACTTCTGGTGCTACTGTATCCATAAACACCTACCCTGTAGGGGAAAGGCTACAGCCTGGGTCCTGGATTGCTGTGGATTTCACAACAAAGCATTGTGTAGTCTTGTGGTTGCATTAACTATAAGCTGTTAACTTTATTACAGTAGTATACAATGGTTCTGGTGAGTGCCAGTCTCACCTTGTAAGGAAATCAAGGCCAACGATATACAGCCTCACCAGAGCTTGAAAATCTTACTTTTGGGGACTACAAATCCCAGAATTCCTTCTGGGATATTTTGGGGAGAGGTGGCTCCCAGATCTGTAGTCCAGAAAAGCAACTTTTCTAAGGTCTAAGCCTCTTATTCTAAGAATTCTAAGAATAGAATATCTGCTCTGTAGCACATTTAACTTTGCAATATATTTGGTCACGAATTTGTTCCAAGGTAACACAAATGCAATAACATTTTCTGGTATAAAATGTATCCCTGCAAGCATTATTGATTTCAAGAATGCCTCATTTCATTTCCTCTTTCCCCAATTTTCTGGGGGAAAGGGCAGCCCATGTTCCACACAGGATGGGGGAGCATCACTCCATAATGATGGGTGTGAGGAGCCTATGGCTCAGAACATTGGCCACAGCTGGTTCTGATGCCCAGTGATTGTCACCCAGCATTCAGTGGCCACTGGACATAACAAATATTCTTTTGGTACTTTGCTGATCAGTTCTTTGCAGAGTGCTGCTCAGTAGAATTTTTGTAAAAGCATTATAATTATCTCCATTGTTTTCTGCTGTTTACAAGACTACTGTCCTACACTTGTATACCCCAGAATCCTATGACTCCTACAGCAGCAAGGTAGAACTGTGTATCTGAAAAAACATTATATAGATAAAAATAAAACATTATTTGCCAAGACAAACAGAATTCAGAATGCTGTTAAATAGCAGATCTATATTTTTAACGATTTCCCCTGTCTTCTTCTGCTGACTGGTTGCAAAGGATATGGAGCACGAGGTTTTTATCCCATTCCTCCTCCATTTTCACCAGCCATTGCAGAGTTTTAACCTGAGTTTTGGAAAAATTATATTTTTAGACTACAACTTCCAGCAGGAGATTATGGAAGACATATTCCAGAAAAGAGAACTTCCACAAACTCTGTTTTCAATGCTATCCCAGCCGTTCTGAATTATTTCAAAAGTACAAATGTATATCTACAATTATGCTCTGTTATTCCAAGCTTTGACTGAGTCTTTAAAAGCCACTTTGGGGGGTGATAAACCTCTTCAAATTCCTTTTCATTTAGGTGGAGGGAAACCACGGCATTCTGCTTCTTTAAGATTCTGATCACTGTGTCCAGGACGCAACATTTATATGATGTTGTGTTTCTGGAATATGTCATTTGTTAGCATAAAATTGTTGCTTAGGCTAATTTCCTATAACCTTCTGAAATTCCAGGCTGCAGAGTGTGTGAGGGAAACTCAATTCAGCTTAACAATATGAGCTGTCTTATATTACACCCGACTTAAGAGGCACACAATACAAGCATCTTTGGTTTCCAAAACTTAATAGCAGGCCTCTTTCTAAATATATTCTCTCCCACTGTGTCCAGGAGAAAAGGTAATTTATGTGGCTGTACTTAATATGTTCTTCAAAGGTGCAAACCTGTAGAAACTGGATTAGTATGTTGACTCCATCAATTAACGTTAATCTAATATCCTGCCCATTTAAATTAGTGTAAACATTGGCCGATAGGGTTAAGGGAAGGGAGTTAAGCTGAAAAAGATTTATTTAAGGATTAGTGTAGTAGCTAAACTAGAATTCAATCCAGGAAGTAAACATTCTAGCAATGTGGGTTGCGGGGTAACAACAGAGTACAGCAGAGATTACCAGCTAAAAACAATAAGGCAAATGCATAGTTCTTCAGGGGAGAGGCTTAAAAAAAGAAAAGAAAAGAAATAGTGGATTAAGGCTATTTTTCCCCTACTGTAAACATCCATAGCAAAATCATCATCATCTTGATCTTCTGGAGTTCACCTGGACTTTTTCTTTATAATGTGGAGGACTCCACATGAACCAATAAATTAGAAAAGGTAAATTAGGACTCAGTGGTTGAAACTTGAGAAGCAGCATGGTTAGAATTCATATATATAAGATTGACACATGATTTAGAGAAGAAGAAAGAAGAATGGCTAATTGGTCTTGTAAGCGATGAAAAAAGCATGGATAATTCAAGGGGAAATTTTCTAATTTTTAAAAAAACGAATTCACCCAAACTGCATATAAGGAACTGATGTGTCTTTATTAGTATGAGAGCATTGAATTGTACCAAGATGTGTAACCAGCGCTGCTGTAGATTGGAACAACTAAAGTGTCAGCCATCTTTGAACGTTAGTGTCTACATTCTTCAGATTAGGGCCTAGATTATGCCTTTTCTTCCATCATCTAGCTCTTACGGTGCTCCCCTGAAGGCTTGTCTTTTAACTCCCACAATCCCTGAGCAATAACCATGTTGGAAGGCACTTCTGAGATTTGAAGTCCCAAAAATGAGGTGAGCCAAAGATTTGAAACCATTGATTTAGTGAAAAGGCATGCACTTGTCTAGATGGGAGAGGCCTTTTGACTGAAATGCCCCCTAAACTACTTTTTTTAGAACAACAATTATGCTTCAACTGACATGGAGTCCTACTGGGTTTCAATAAAAGCATTGCCATTTTCTGAAAAGAGCGAATCTGAAACTAAGGAAGGTGATAGGAATGGTTGGAAAGAAAGTGGCATCTAGGAAGCCACCTAGAGTGGTCTTATAGGCCAGATGGGCAGGGTATAAATAAATAAATAAATAAATAAATAAATAAATAAATAAATAAATAAATAAATAAATAAATAAATAAATAAATAAATAAATAAATAATCAAGCTGTACTTGGAAACCTACTTATCCTAAGCTAGTCTAGCACAACACGCATACTGCTTCTCAAACACGTGTAGATATGTATTTTTATCGTTTTCACATTGCGTCAACAAGTCTAAGATTGGAACAATCCTGCTCATAAGAATAAAGGAGACATCTGAATTTTGGCACTCATCAGGGGTAGATCTACTATAACAACCATTCTCAGTGTGGGGGTCATATGGTCCCCTGGGGGCCCCTGGCACATTAAAAGGGGGCAACAGACTGGAAATAATTCTCCACACACCACCTTATAAGGTTTGTTATGTGACTTATATAATCCTGATTCAGCCTAAATTTATTTCATATTGTGTTTATAGTCGTGGCCAAAAAAATGGCTGTGAATGACTGTACTATGAACCTGATGAAGCTTAAGCTTCAGGTTCCCTAGTTTTGGAGGAGACCTAGACCTAGACATTTTAGTCCACAATGTTTAAAAATTGTGAGTCTACTGAATGAAAAGTTTTTTTAAATATATAGAGTTCACCTGGACCTTTTCTTTATAATGTGGAGTACTCCACATGTACAGTTGACTCTCGACTTACAGACTTTTTGAGTTACACACTTTTTGAGTTACAGACTTCTCTGGCCGCAAAATTTAGGTTCGACTTGCAGCCTGAGAATTGACATACATACCAGAAAAAAACCAAAATGGAACAAAAATGGAACAAAAATGGCCGGTTATGGCATTAATCGGTTTTCAATGCATTGTAGGTCAATGGAGACTCAATCTACAGACTTTTCAACCTGCAGCCACCATTCCAATACAGATTAATTCTGTAAGTAGAGGGTCCACTGTACCAATAAATTAGAAAAGGTGGGTTTATATATATTGATGACTACCACTGAAGCTGCTTCAAGGGCTGATTCCAGAACTGTAGCTTCTAAAAGTCACAAGGACAAATGTTGGTACTGGAATGTGTGACCACGGAGGGGGAACCTGTGGGTCTCCAGAAGTTACTGGACTTATATTCCCATCCTTCCTCAACATTGGCTATGCTGTTAGGGTGATGAGAGTTGCAGCACAAGATCCAAATACTGCTGGTTTGTACAGTAGAGGTGTGAGAAGTACTCAAAATATTTCTGAATCTCAGTGATTTCTACTTGAGAATGACTGCTCTGTTTTAATAGTTGTTCCATTTGCTGCTTTATTGATTTGCCACAACTGGGATGCTTATTTTATTTTGAATATCCCTTAGTTATGTGCCACCAAATTGGAACTGACATACAGTATAGTAACTATAATAGGGATAGACAGCTAGTTTTGCTGGAAAACTGTTCTACGGAACAAATAAATTATACCAGTCTCTGTTACAGGACTGGTCCTACCCTTATGCAGAGTGGCTTCTAAATTAGGGTCAAACTAAATTCTGACATGTTATTAGAAACAAAAATAAAAGACAACTATTTATTCTATCATGAACTAATAATAAATTAGCTTGTTTTTGCTTTCTGATGGGTCATGTGGAGGTAAACAGGGGCTTTTATTTCTAAGTCTAATTGCTCAGACACTTAAGTGCTGGAGGAATTATAACCTGGAATGGAATGTGCTAGCAACGTCTGATAAATAGCTGATGTTTCTAAGGGTTCAGCCTTTACAGTGCATTAAAGGAGGTTAAAATTCATAGAGAAGAAGGATTTCAAAGGCTACTAATCATGATGGCCGTGTGCTCCTTTGAAGTTCAGAGACAACATAACTTTGAATACCATGGGTTTTTTTTGGGGGGGGGGGAACAGCAGTGAGAGAAAACTATTGTACTTATGCTGTGGTTGTGGACCTCCTGTACACATCTGGCTGGCCACTTGGAAACAGAATGCTGCATGAGATAGTCTTTGCTGTGATTCAGCAGCACTTTCCCCTTTTTAGCACCAGATGAAAGACATTTAAATGTTTCTTTTATCATACCATTTTAAAGATCAGTGGAGTTTCCTTTCACTCTGTGGTTTTTCATTGTCTGATCTTTTTACATTTCCTTGTGCTAGACTGGTGTGTGTATGTGTGTAAAAACCTATACTGGAATCATTGAACCTCCCATTAAAAAGGGTCTATATAGAGTTTCAGTCAACCAGTCTCTCAATCAATAGAATGCACAAGACTGGATCCGGTACTCTGGGACTCTCACAGTGAGCATGACTGATTGGCAAATATTTCCTTTTTCTAATTACACGTTGTTCTCAATGAACCAACAAATTGCCCAATAATGTGACAGATTCTTTTAGAAGAAGAAAAAAAATGCTATGTGAAACCACCTCTTAAAGCTAATGAGTTATATGAAGTCATCCAGTTTTAAGAGACTGGCTTAAAGAGCCAATTTAATTCAAATAAAGCTATATACTACCAGCTTCAGTGGCTTAAGACATTTATAGGGTGAGCAGCAATTCCCTTCCATTGCCCTTAGGTAATTCCACGAACTGAAAGGAGTGACGAGCTGAAGCTTAGGGAAAGGGCTCTGCAGCAGGCAAGAAATGAGACAGAGAAGCTAAGCTTAGCAGCTATGAAAGAAAAGAAAAGGATCAGAAAAATAAAAAGTTGGAGGAAGGGCTGATGTGTGTTTCTTAGATCCTTCCTAATGAGAAAACAGCTGTCACAAATTGACTAAAGCTTTTGGGCCTTGTTAGCTGGGCTTGCTAATTGTACTTCTGAAGGCTGAATACGTATGTATGTTGTCAATGTGATTCTGCATCAGGGAAGGAAAAGTGCAGACTATGATACTGGGCAGAGCTTATAAAGAATATTTTTTTTTTGGCTTACAGCTCTTAGAACTATTCAGCCAGCATGGTGAATGGCTTTGGATACTGGGCACAAAATGGATCTAATTTTCTGGAAAAGTGGATTTCTCATTAAAGGAAAAAAAAAACCCTAACAGAGCAAAACATATCTAGCTACTTACCAACAAGTCCTGTTAAACTCAATGGGATTTACTTCCAGGTACATGAGTATACTTGGGAGTAAGGCTGAAACAGTCAAATTTCCTTTCAATATGGAGCAGAATATAGCCCTCCAGATGGACTGCAATTCCTGTCACCCACCACTATGAGCTACACTGGACAGGACTGAGTCCAGAGAAATCCTGAAAGCCTTATGTTGTACATCCCTGGAATGTGCAGAGGAGAGATCCTCTAAGAATAACTGCTGTGCGTGCAGGGCTTTTGAACAATAGAAGTTAATCCCACACAGTGTCACTTCCCTGCTCCATGAGTTCATGTAACATAAAATGGGCTAGTGACAGAATATCACCTCAAAGCTTGTGTGGCTGGATGGCTACTTGTATAAGAGACCTCCCCTGTTCCTTCCCACTGTATGTCCCACGATGTCCAGAGCAGATGGGGCAGGGAGTATGGGAGCCTGTAGCAGGGAAAGAATGAGAGATAAAAGGCCTGCTTGACGAGTGGATGCTGTTCGGCTTACTGCGAAGACACAACATGGTTTCTGCTTAAAGCACAAAGATTTTGTTAGGACTTTGTGCCTACTGAAAGGAAATCAAGAGTCTGGTTTGTGTAGCAATAGGTTTTCTTTTAAGTGATCAACATAATCATCCCTATAACAGGAGTAGGTAAGGTGAAGCCCTGGGACTGTTAACTCCCAGCAGTCCTCACCGTTGGCTATGCTGGCGATCCTGTCCTTTTGGCTGGAGAAGAGCTGCTGCCTTTTGCACTAGCTGAAGCTTCAAAACAGCTTCCCAGTGTAGATCCAATAAATGCAACTACCATAGTAATCTCAAAGCTGTATTATATGTTGAGCTCTAGTGGAGAACTGTCCATTCATTCATTCATTCATTCGAAGACTTTTTCCTGCTGAATAAATGAAATTGAGAGTGCACAAAGATTAACTAACAGAATTGGCTGAAATCACCATTAGCTTAAACTTTTAAATGTTTATATGTAATTCAGAATAGCGAGCTGACCATCTTGCTTATAAAAGGCAAAACAAAAACAAAAGCAAAACAATTCAAAAGCTGGTTTTCTTATTGTGTTCCTCTTGTGTGGTCCCTCGAACTTCCATAGCAGGTACCACCCTTGCTACCCATCCGGTGGACAGGCCTTTTACTCTCCCAAAGCCCGCTTGAAAGTTGTATCGCACCCTTGTCTTCTAATTGTCTGAAATAGGCCAGATCCAGCAGGACATTTTGAGACATTTTTGAGGTTTTGCAGTCTGGGGTTCCTTTAAAAACCCCACCAAACTGTGTTGCAACATAAATAACTATAGCATTCAAGGGAGTAAAGGAAGCAAGAGTCCTCTTTAGAGAGAAAACACAACTGCGTAAACTAACTCAGCTTTAATCGGTGGATATCTCTAAGAGTAAGCAGATGTTCTTCGCTTCCTTATTTCCCCATGGAGTAAGCATGTGGAGTGGAGAGACCTTTGCCTCAACTCCCACACCCCCTTTATTCATTGGCAAAAGTGATACTGAGGTCTTACAGACCCATAACAAAGAACTGTTTCATTCTTCCTGCCAGCAGCAAAAAAGGCAAGACGTTTCTCCAAGAGAAAGTTCTCTGGGGGCTAATCCTATATGAAGATACACGGCCTCTGTATAAGAACCCCTGCAAATGGTATCCAGGAGGAAATCAATTTAAAGGTGCACTTGCTTCCAGAAAACACTCTTCTGTTTGAAAATGTCCTCTATTTGAAGTCCAAGTCCACTAGAGGCACAGTACTGTATATATACTATATATACTGTATACAGTATATGTATTATACAGTATGTATGTTGTGTGTATTCTGCTTCATTGACTATGCAAAAGCCTTTGACTGTGTGGACCACAGCAAACTATGGCAAGTCCTTAAAGAAATGGCAGTGCCTGATCACCTTATCTATCTCCTGAGAAACCTATACGTGGGACAGGAAGCAACAGTTAGAACTGGATATGGAACAACTGATTGGTTCAAAATTGGGAAAGGAGAATGACAAGGCTGTATATTGTCTCCCTGCTTATTTAACTTATATGAAGACTACATCATGCGAAAGGCTGGGTTGGAGGAATCCCAAACCGGAATTAAGATTGCCAGAAGAAATATCAACAACCTCCGATATGCAGATGATACCACTCTGATGGCAGCAAGTGAGGAGGAATTAAAGAACCTCTTAATGAAGGTGAAAGAGGAGAGTGCAAAAAAGGGTCTGAAACTCAACATCAAAAAAACTAAGATCATGGCCACTGGTCCCATCACCTCCTGGCAAATAGAAGGGGAAGATATGGAGAAGTGACAGATTTTACTTTCTTGGGGTCCATGATCACTGCAGATGGAGACAGCAGCCAAGAAATTAAAAGACACCTGCTTCTTGGGAGGAAAGTGATGACAAACCTAGACAACATCTTAAAAAGCAGAGACACCACCTTGCCGACAAAGGTCCGCATAGTCAAAGCTATGGTTTTTCCAGTAGCCATATATGGAAGTGTGAGCTTGACCATAAAGAAGGCTGACCACCGAAGAATTGATGCTCTTGAACTGTGGTGCTGGAGGAGGCTCTTGAGAGTCCCCTGGACTGCACAGAGAACAAACCTATCCATTTTGAAGGAAAACAACCCTGAGTGTTCACTGGAAAGAGAGATCCTGAAGCTGAGGCTCCAATACTTTGGCCATCTCATGAGAAGAGAAGACACCTTGGAAAAGACCTTGATGTTGGGAAAGTGTGAAGGCAAGAGGAGAAGAGGACGACAGAGGACGAGATGTTTGGACAGTGTCATCGAAGCAACCAACATGAATTTGACACCACTCCGGGAGTCAGTGGAAGACAGGAGGGCCTGGTGTGCTCTGGTCCATGGGGTCACGAAGAGTCGGGCACGACTAAACGACAACGAAAAAAGTCCACAAAAGCTCACATTAAAATATAACAGTCTTTAAGGTGCCCCCACATTTTTGTCTTGTCTTGTTCTTTCTATTTTTATTATGTTTTTACCTATAATGCTTGCACAGACTAGCACGGCTACCTCTTCAACAATGACAACCATTTTTTAAAGATTTTTTTGTTTTGTTTTCTAGCTTCTTTGAAACTACTCACGACCCCACTGGTAACAACTGCTTAGATCTGTTTCTCCTTTCCCAGTCTGCAGCCCATGTTTTAACAGATCTTCTGTTCTATGGGTTTTTAAAACACCTCACATTTTAAGGAATTCTAAAGAGGTAAGAGTCACCCGGCTCCCCCTTTCAGCTACCACCTATCAAATGTTTGGAAATGTTGCTTATTTGGATTACTGTTTGTCGAATCCTGTAGCCAGTACAGGCTGCTTCCATAGAGAAGTATGTTTCTCATGTCAGACATGAGATCTCCTCCAGCCCTCTTCCATTTCAGTGAGCCTCAGATCATTAGGTAAGTGGCCATTATTACCAGATTAATACAGGATATTGATCCTTGCCCCTCCCAATCCATTAATCCAACCTTAATTTCTTTCTTGCCTGCATTCTTTTTTCCTGGATAAAAAGGTTTTCTAGTACAGTATATTTCCTGTATTTCTGTGCACACACCACACTGCTGAACCAGGGCAACTATGTTAACGTAGGACAGAATAAATATTAATACCATATTACAATAGTTGCTGTGTTCTTACTCCACTGCTCACATGGCATGATGATGATCCCATGATGTTCTTCACAACTTGGGAGCCCAAGGGAGGACAACATTATTGAAATTCTGTCTTGTTTCTGACTCACTTATATGGCTGCAAGCTACTTATTATCTCTGTGGTTCTGTATCATTGGAATAAAAATGACTTATTTTGTAAGCTCGAGATGGTGTTGAAAAGCACAAGGATTGCACAACTGGGAGTGTCATCTGACCCTCTGAGCAACGGCATGTAGTAGAGTTTGGTGTTTGGTGTACAGACCACAGAGCAACATGAACATGGAATCTTGCTTCTGCTATTTTATTTTCCCTTACAAACCTAATTGTAGATTTCGGTAATGTCTAGCAATCTAAGGATCAGTCAAGTCCTGATACCTATGGTTAAAAATTCCATTCCCTTAGCTACCCTCATTTCAAAAAGCAATGATCCAGGGAGCCATGTGCAGGGTGCTAAAGAATTTATTATTATTATTATTATTATTATTATTATTATTATTATTATTATTATTATTATTATTATTATTATTATTATTATTATTATTATTATTATTATTATTATTATTATTATTATTATTAATTTGATTTATACCCCGCCTATCTGGACTACCAGACCACTCTAGTTTCATTTTCATTTTAAAGTAAATTTAACTACTCCTTGGGTGTAATTCAGATTACTGTATTTGCTGGCGTATAGGACTACTTTTTTACCCTGAAAACCATGCCTCCAAAGGGGGGGTCATCTTATACACCAGGTGCACTTCAGTTGGGATGGACACAGCTGCCCATAGTGGCCTTCCGATGCTCACCTGGTGCCCATAGTAGCCTCCCGATGCCTGCCCACCTCATTCTACATACCATCCTGTATCGCGCAGTATCCACCGTGGCCGTTGCGAGCATCAGCAGCGAGACAGGGGTGCCAGCCTTTTTGACATGACTGGCCCGTTCTGCTCGGTGGGAAGCAGCGGCGCTCCGGCCCAGCCCTTGTCTACACAGAGCTCACACATGCGCACTTGCACACTAGTGCCATTCACAGGGAGATGCAGGGGCGGGCTGGAGGCACTGCGGTCACACTGTGGCCATACAATGGTGACAATGAATAGCACCTTTTATTTGGTGTGTGTAAGGTGTGCGGAAGAGGGGGTAGTCTTATACAGCGAGTATATAACAAACTCTATATTTTGAATGGAAATGTTGGGGGGTCATCTTAAACGCCCTGTTGTCTTATACGCCGGCATATACAGTAGAACATCACTTATTCTTTGAATTGCATGTTGCACTGAATTTTGTGAAGCAAAATGGGGAACTGCAGTGTTATGATTAGAATGCTGTGCTAGGACTTCATAGGCTTGGTTCAAATCCTCACTCCGTCCTGAAACGGAGACCATGGGCCAGTCGTGGTCTTGCAGTATAGTTTACCTCACAGAACTGTTTCAACTGGGAAAGAGGAGAACCACATATGCTGCCTGGAACTTATGAAAGGAGAGGTGGGACAAAAATAAAAATAGCTCAGGGAATTGAGTATCTGGCTGTGGAGCCATGAGTTGGAAATCTGGTTTCCCACTGTGAGTCAAAGGAGAGGAACCAGCCTGTGTAGCCCTAGGCAAGTTACACAGTCTCAGAGTGCCATCCAAAGAAAGGACCAGTGAGCCACTTCTGAATTCTCAGTACCTTGGAAATCCTGGAAAGGATCACCATAAGTCAGAATTGACCTGAAGAAACATGGTGGTTGTGGTTGTTAAATATACCATTAACAATCTAAGGAGAAGCAATTCTTGACTCAAAAGTTGTATAGAAATACCCATATATATTGTTGAGAAAGGTGCATACAAAAGTTCGTTGGAAAGTTACACACTGTAGATCAATGCAAATTTTTGTACATTTTGAAAAGACAGTTTCCAGATGATTGCAGAAATTGGAGGGAAATGAGTCGTGATAAAATACATGCAAAGCTGATAAAGGCCAGATAGAGAAAGATTCATTCATCCCTAGCCTTGGGCTCTGAATAATCTTTGAAAGCGGCCCAAATCTTGGGGATTGAGGATTTTAAGCATGAATGCTTCCTGGAAGAGATGAGAAAGGAGCTGCCCCACTGTTTCCCATAACTTTTTATGCTTTCAAGACTTCAGAATAAGTTTGCAATGTAAAAATCATACATGGATAGCTAGTGTCACTTTTCTGTTTATTAAATGGCCTTTAGATCTGCTCAGAATTGCTCCAGATGTGCATGGTGAGAAGACAATAAACATCTATTGTTGTTGTGAATGATGAAAAAATGCAAGAAAAAACTCACACACATAGTAAACGCAGAAAACAAATGAAAAGGAACCATAATAGACAAAAACAAGATCTATACATGTACTTCTGTAAAAGGTTCCCAGATATTTAAAAATTAAATTAGGCATCCTTTAGTCTCTAGAGACTATGGTAACGTGCTCTGAATAGAGGGCTTGGTGTGGCTGAGAAGGCCAATTCGAGAGTGACAATCCCTTCCACACTGAAGGCAAATACAATCTGTTCCCTGTCCAACTCCCTGATTTAGCTGGTTTCAGGACTGCCTCTTTGCCTCAGCCTGCTGAACAACGGTCTCTTCAAATTGGAAGAGGCCATGATGCAACACCTGCCTCCAGGCTTAACGCTCAGATGTCAAGGATTCCCATCTGTCGAGGTCCATTCCTAAGGCCTTCAGATCCCACTTGCAGATATTCTTGTAT
This sequence comes from Pogona vitticeps, assembly GCF_051106095.1. Classification (NCBI taxonomy): domain Eukaryota; kingdom Metazoa; phylum Chordata; class Lepidosauria; order Squamata; family Agamidae; genus Pogona; species Pogona vitticeps. The sequence continues at coordinate 26,932,101 of NC_135783.1, read as the reverse complement.
CGCAGCTGTGGTCTCCCTCTGGGGTGATTTCCTTGCACTAATTCTCCCTACAGGAGATCTTTTGTAATCCAACCATCAGCCATTCTCATGACATGCCCGAGCCAATGCAGACATCACTGTTCAGCAATGTATACATGCTAAAAATTCCAGCTCATTCCAGGACTACTCTATTTGGAACTTTGTCCTGCGAGGTGATACCAAAAATGCATCAGACACAATACGTATGGAACATGTTCAACTTCCTCTCCTGCCATTCACAAAGGGTCCAAGACTCACTGCAGTACAGGAGTATGCTCAGGACACAGGCTCTATAGACTTGGATCTTGGTATATGCCGTCAGCTTCTTATTAAGTCATACTCCCTTAGTGAGTTTAGAGAACATGGTAGCTGCTTTGCCAATGCATTTGTCCAGCTCAACATCTAGGGAGAAAGTGTCAGAAATTGTTGAGCCAAGGTACACAAAGTCATGAACAACCTCCAATTCTTGTGTGGAGATGGTAATAGAGGGAGGTGAGTGCACGCCCTGGCCCATGACTTGTGTTTTCTTCAGCCTGATTGTTAATCCAAAGTCTTGGCAGGCCTTGCCAAAATGATTCATGAGTTGTTGGAGGTCTTCAGCAGAGTGGGCAACAATGGCTGCATCATCAGCAAAGAGGAAGTCCTGCATGCATTTCAGCTGGACTTTGGTCTTTGCTCTCAGTCTAGAGAGATTAAAGAGCTTTCCATCTGATCTGGTCCGGAGATAGACACCTCCTGTTCCAGTTCCAAAAGCATGCTTCAGCATGACAGCAAAAAAGATCCCAAACAGGGTCAGCGCGAAGACACAGCCCTGTTTCACTCCGCTTTGGATGTCAAAGGGATCTGATGTTGAGCCATCAAAAACTACAGTGACCTTAATTTCCTCATGAAAGTACCTGATGATGTTAAGGAGCCAAGGTGGACATCCAATCTTGTGAAGTATTTTAAAAAGGCCATCCCTGCTAACCAAATCAAAGGCTTTTGTGGGGTCTATGAAGTCCACAAAGACCTGCTGTTGTTGTTCCCGGCATTTCTCCTGCATCTGTCTGAGGGAGAATACCATGTCATTGGTGGATCTATTAGCTCAAAATCCACACTGTGATTCTGGATAGACTCTGTCTGCAAGCACCCGGAGTCTCTTCAGCACAACAGGGGTAAGCAGCTTCCCTACAACGCTAAGAAGAGAGATGCCATGGTAGTTATTGCAGTCACCCCTGTCTCCTTTATTCTTATGCAATGTGACAATGTATATTTTAAAATATATTCACATTAAATTATCATCTATATCAGCCATTCTCAACTTGTTTTTGGCCATGGTCATAAACACAATATGACAGAAATAGAGGCCGAATCAGCATTGTGTAACTCACATAATGAACCTTATAAAGTGGTATGTGAACAATTGTTTCCAGTCTGTGGCCCCCTTCAAATGTGCTACAGGACGCCAGAGGCCATATGCCCACCCTATAGAGAATGATCTATATGTAATGCATTTATATGATGGTAAAGTTGCAAGGTCCTTGATCCAATGAATGTCAGGAGGTGGGCATATATTTTTCCAGTATTGCAATATATTCATTGTTCTTAGCTTTAAATATTGGCTTTTAATTATGTAAACCAGTGTTGCAAACTCATTGTCTTCAGCTTTAAATATTGTCTTTCAATGATGTAAGCTGCCTTGGGTCCTTTTTAATGATAAAGGAGAAAGGCGGGGTAAAAATATTATAAATAAATAACTAAAAATATGTTTTCTGGCTACAGCAAGGGTACAGAATGTCCAGAATGCCCATCATAACATTTATATGATTAATATATTTTCCTCTGACATTAACCAATAACTGGACATGGACAGATCCTATGTCTAAAAAATACATCGGATGAATTGCAGTGCCAGCTGTTGCATCATATGTTCAGATCTTTATCTAAATTGTGTTGTGGTGTCCAGGATATCCTCAACACAATTTTTTGCTGAATAAGCCACAGCTTAAGGATGGAGATGGGCATGAACCACCAGAAGGAGCGGGGTGCCAAATTGTGGATCAACCGTGTAGCAGTTCCTGCCCATCTCCACTTAAGGACCACAGATGGATGCTAAGGTTAGGCAACATACAGTACTACTACTGCTACTACTACTGTTACTACTACTAATGTGCTGTCCATCAATTCTGGACTTATGGCAACCCCTTCTAGGGTTTTTTAGGCACTCAGAAGTGGTTTGTCCTTCCTTTCTTCTGGTGTCATCCTGAGACTTTGTAGCTTGCCCAAGGCTACACAGGCTGGCTCTTGTTGCAGGAGGCACAGTGGGGAATTGGACTCTCAATCTCTGGCTCTGCAGACTTTTGGGGACCGTTTCTAGGGTCACTTCTGTTTTTATCAGAGTTTAGAAACTTTCCCTCTTTAGGGCTGCAGCTTCCAGTCCAGATTTTGGAAGCTAAGGCTCAAAAAAAGGGAACATTTCCAACCTTTGGTTTTTACTTTGGTTTTGGTTTTGTTGTACATTAAACATACGTATGTTATAAATTCAATGGTCTGTTACAGTTACCTCTCTGAAAATAAGAGGGCTTTAAGTAGTGAATAGGCATGGAATTTTTGGAATTCATTGGCTACAGTCCCTGGAAGTCTGCAGGAATTCCCCAGCCAAAAGTACCCAGATCTTTCAGGTGTCTGAAATCACTTTTTCCTGAGAAGTAATGGCTTCTCTTTGACATGATGAAGATAGATGCCTGGATTCTTTCTGACCTCTTACAAGGTAAGCAGATTTTCAATGTATTTGATCAGGTTTCATTATGTAGGCGGAGTAGGTTGCCAATAGCTGCACAGAGGTTAAAACAGTTTTACTTTTAAAAATTCATATCTCAAAACCCCCATGCGCAAATTTCCCCAAATTTGGTGGAGAGCAAGAGCAGACAGTTTGCTATATCGGTGTCAAATTGGGTGCTAATTCAATGTTCAGTTTCAAAGATATGAATTTTTGCTTGGGGTCCCTCTAGTTTTTGAATTGGGCTGTCACACAATATCAACTACTGCATGCCGATGCAGCAATAATGTTGATCCAGGTGAGAGGTGTCTCTAAGTGTGGGCCTGTGGACTGGAACACTAGAATTCATTACAGGAGAAATCTGGGCACTGGAGACAAAAAATTATAAATGTCACATCCCTGCTTCCAAAACAACAAGCTGAGGAGACTCCAAAAAACATTTCTTGTATCCTCTGTTTTGACATATCCATTTTGAAGGAAATCAACCCTGAGTGCTCATTGGAAGGACAGATCCTGAAGCTGAGGTTCCAATACTTTGGCCATCTCATGAGAAGAGAAGACTCCCTGGAAAAGACCCTGATGTTGGGAAAGTGTGAAGGCAAGAGGAGAAGGGGATGACAGAGGACGAGATGGTTGGACTATGTCACTGAAGCTACCAACATGAATTTGACCCAACTCCAGGAGGCAGTGAAAGACAGGAGGGCCTGGCGTGCTCTGGTCCATGGGGTCACGGAGAGTCGGACACGACTTAACGACTAAACAACAACAAAATTCATATGGCATCAAGAAGGGCACAAGATGGTGGCGGCTATGGAGATGAGAGGAACTCTGGAAGCCTTTTCTTGATTTTCCATCATCAAATCCTCAAGTCAAAACCCATCAAGTAGTAAATGCTCTGTTGGAAAGTAAAATATAATTTTCAATTAAATTAATTTTATAAAGAAATTGGGAACATAGCCATTAATGATAAATTGACATGTAATCTTAAAAGTTAAGAAAAGTTTGTTAAATGAGAATATTTATTATAGATATTTGGTAAGAATTGATATATTTTGTACTAATAAAGGGGAAAAGTTATGTACCATTGCAAGAATCAATGCCATTCTGGAAGGCATTTAGATTACTCTGTACAGGGAAGAAAACTGATTACATCTCCCAGTGGTCCTAGGCAGAGAGGACCACATTATGTTATAATGTCTATTATACTGTTAGTTATGTATTGTTATAGCTTTTTTATTTTTAAAGTTTAATTCAAAAAGTAATTAACATTCTGTTGAGTTTTCAGGCTTGATGTAACCCTGGTTTAATCCTGAATGTCAGTATTTTCAAGTTTAAATATAGATCATTTATTTAATAGGCACAAACTGGTCTGTGGCCTGTTTCTTTCAAAATTTGGCCATATATTCCAATAAGTCTATATGATGTCTTGAAAGAAAATAACTGCCATTGGCACTATGCAGTTTGTGGAAGAGGAAAATGTAAACATTCACTCTTTGGATTTAATGCAGGAGGCAGAGGTCAAAACTTATGCGGGTTAATATTTTCTGAACCAGATGAAAATACTTCCTACTACCACTCTTATTTTGAATGCTGCCTCTCCCACTCTTGCATTGATTTAAAGGGAAGCCTTTTCCGGAACATTTTTAAGTTAATTAGAAGAGAGAAGAAACCAAGTTTCCAAGATGATCTCTCTCATAAACTCCTCCAAGATATTTTATTCTCCCCACTACAAAGGGATACTCTCTGTGAAGACGTAGTCAAAAAAAGCAATAATTTTTGTACCATAGCATTGTGGAGAACTTTTTAAATTGACTGCTAAAAAGTCAGCACTGGCAGAAACCTTCCTGAGCTTATTGCAGATCAGCTCTCCAGAATTCCACACGATGGAAAAATTACATGGGTGATTTTCTGTGCGTAGTCAGAACGGAATATATTACTCAAATTCCACAAGCTGCACAAATATTTGATTACACAGCCTCACAAATTAATTCAGCTTGATATATTAACTACCAGGAGTTGAATCCATCCAGCTTCAGTCATGCTTAGGGTAGACACACTTAAATAAATGGGCAATTTAGTAATAATAAAAGTCCCATTGATTTTAGTGGGTCTCTTAGATGGATCCCGATTGACATCAATAGATGTGGGTAGCTTGATCAAACAATCCAGTTCAGACCTGGAAAAAATATACTTTTTCGGATTACAGGTCTCAGAATCTCTCAGCCAGTGTGATCATTTTTGAGGAAAATTGCAGATTAGGTGGAAGCTCAAAGATATATTTTAGCCCAAAGCCAGAAATATAATTAGAAGCGGTGGGAATCACTCCCTTAGAGTGTTGGTCTTGTGTTATTAAAATCAGAAAATATATTGATCTTTATTTCCAGTACTGTATTTTTCTTTATTAGCTTCAGAACATAAAAACCTAGAATCAGCACTTCAGAAGTTTGGCTCACAAACACAAATCACAAACCTTTGGAAAATGTTTCTTTCGCCTACGCTAATGTATAAGGACCAAGTTGACAGCATGAACAACCTTGCAAGGACATGGCAAATGTTCACCTAGAATCAAAGTCTTCATACCAACAATGGAAGTAACACTCTATTCCAAGATAATAGCTATGTCAGCATTCCATGTTGTTGTTTAGTCGTTAAGTCATGTCCGACTCTTCGTGACCCCATGGACTACAGCACACCAGGCCCTCCTGTCGCCCACTGCCTCCCGGAGTTTTGGCAAAGTCATGTTGGTAGCTTTGATGACACTGTCCAACCATCTTGTTCTATGTCGTCCCCTTCTCCTCTTGCCTTCACACTTTCCCAACATCAGGGTCTTTTCCAGGGAGTCTTCTCTTCTCATGAGATGGCCAAAGTATTGGAACCTCAGCTTCAGGATCTGTCCTTCCAGTGAGCACTCAGGCTTGATTTCCTTTAGAATGGATAGGTTTGATCTCCTTGCAGTTCAGGAGACTCTCAAGAGTCTCCTCTAGCACAACAATTCAAAATTCAATACTTCAGCGGTCAGCGTTCTTTATGGTCCAGCTCTCACTTCCATACATCACTACTGGAAAAACCATAGCTTTGACTATGCCAGTGATGGCAAACCTATGGTGCGCGTGCCACAGCTGGCATGCAGAGCCCTTTCTGCTGGCATGTCAGCCATAGGTCGCCAGATTGCTACTCCTGCTGCCCCCCCCCCGTGCAGCCAAACCTCAGGAGACGGCTGCAGTCGGTGCTGGCGCTCCGGCAGGCAGATCCGGAGCAACTGGTGCTGACAGCAGAGGGGCCTTGAGGCACCTCCGTGCCGGAATTCCCCCTTCTGCCCCCATTTTCGGTTCTGGGTCAGTCACTTCCGGTTCCAGGTCTGCACTTCTGGTTCCGGGTCTGATGCCACCGCTGTGGTTCTTTAATTCCTCCTCACTTTCTGCCATCAGAACGGTATCATCTCCATATCTGAGGTTGTTGATATTTCTTCTGGCAATCTTAATTCCAGTTTGGGATTCCTCCAGTCCTGCCTTTCGCATGATGTATTCTGCATATAAGTTAAATAAGCAGGGAGACAATACACAGCCTTGTGGTACTCCTTTCCCAGTTTTGAACCAATCAGTTGTTCCATATGCCTTGTTGTGGCAAAGGGCTTTGAGTAATTCAGAGAAGCTATGGGCTACGCCGTGCAGGGACACCCAACACGGATAGGTCATAGTGGAGAGTTCTGACTAAACGTGATCCACCTGGAGCAGGAATTGGCAAGCCACTCCAGTATCTTTGCCAAGAAAACTCCATGGTCAGCATTCCATACCCTGCATCAAATGTAACATGTGAAAGATGAGTAATCATGTATACACAATATGTCTTTGTCTTTTCAAAAGTCACCATTGTCCAGAGCATGTCTTTGTCACCTTGAAGTAACAACATTTAAACACACATTCAACTCTGGGTCAGATGCTGATGGAAAATTTGAACTTGCTGTTCTGCTGCCACCAGCTCTATATCCAGCTTTATTATGGAAATAGCTCTATAAAGTATATATATATTCTTGCACTCTTTGAGATGCTTGTATTTGGGTCTTAAGACCCCAGGCTTTACTTTACTTTTACTTTACTTTTATTAGATTTTTACCCCGCCACCCTAGACAAAGTCTACTCAGGGCGGCTTACATACATGATAACATAACAGAAACAACGTCCTAAAAACATTTAAAACTTCAAATTTTTAACAATTATATAAATCCTTGCCAAGATGGAGTGATTAAAAAGAAAAAAGTACAGATCAGTTAATTGACTGGAGGGAAGGCCTGCCTGAAAATCCAAGTTTTTAAATGGCTTTTAAAAACACCCTGCGAGGGTACCAGACAAATTTCTGTTGGGAGGTTGTTCCAGAGCTGAGGGGCCACTGCTGAGAAGGCCTGGTTTCTTGTTCTTTCTTTCCGGGTCTCTCTCAGTGTTAGGCCCCTCATCCATCCCTGCTGGCTATGTCGGGTGATTCGGGTAGAATTAAGTGGGAGAAGACGATCTGCCAAGTATCGAGGTCCCAAACCGTTTTAGGGCTTTATACATCATCATTACCACTTTGAAGTCAATGTAGAAACGAATGGGCAGCCAAGGCTTTTCCCTTGCAAGTAGAAATGGGGGCTTTGTATTTGTATACAAATATGAAACCCCCCAGCACAGATGGCCACCCTGATTATCTCCCACCCCCTGCTGGACCACTTACCGGGTTGCACGTGGCTGATGTCATTGTCACCGCATCTGTTATGGCAGTAGCTGGGCAAGGAGGTGGGCCTACAGCAGCTGAGCTATTGCAGTGACTGGCATGGTGATGATGATGCTGGCCACGCGCGCTGTGTGTTAAGTAATCCGGCGGAGTCTGGGGGTGGGAGATAATCAGGGTGGCTGTCTTTGCTGGGACGCTTTGTATTTTTATATGAATACAAAACCCCCATCTTTACATGCAAGGCTCTTTTACTTTCTTCCGTTTCTCTTTTAATAAGCCCCTCTTCCATATTGGCAAATGTACCTTGTGTGCAGGTTGGTTTCCTCCAATACTCCTTTTATTTCACGTACACAGCTGGAAATTGCCAGAGGGAAAAAGAACCTTAAAAATGATATTTACAACTCTTGTGCCCTTCCAACTGACCTTGCTCAGCCTTTCCGGTGGCTTGGTAGTTTTCAACGGCTTCTGCATTCTCTTTGTAGAACTTGCACTTTGGTGACTGCATAGCACTACGGATCTATTACCAGTAGTTACCAAACTTTTTCTTTCGCTTGCATACCCCTTGGCAGCCCATTTCTATAAACAGTACACTTCATATTATTAAAATGTTTGTAGGATAATAACTCTTTCTGACTGATATAGATTTTATAAAAGTTGAATATTGCAGAAAATGAAGTTCCAGTTTTAGATAATAGCCGCCTAGAGTGGTCGAAATGACTAGATAGTGGGGGTATAAATACAATTAATAATAATAATAATAATAATAATAATAATAATAATAATAATAATAATAATAATAATAATAATAATAATAATAATAATAATAATAATAATAATAATAATAATAATAATAATAATAATAAGAGATTTGCCACTCTACCTTTTCATATCTCTATGCTTTATCCCAACTCTCCAGTCATGGCTATATCCAGGAATCCAAAGAAGTGGGTTGAGCTCCATGGTACACTCTCCTCTGTCAAGAGTTGGAGGTACTTATCACCTACTGAGTAGATTTGAAGAAGTGGATTTTAATCCACTGAAGCTCTGAAAGTATATCTTGTCTTACACTGTTGACGTTATGTGCTTTTTTTTGCAACAGTATTCAATTTTTCCCCACATATCTCTTAACATTCTGGTTTGTACCTCTGAGAGCATGCGTACCCCAGGTTGAAAACCACAGCTGTATACTATTGTATAATACAGTACAGTGGTGCCTCGCTTAACGATTGCCCCGCATTACGATGAAATCACTGTATGACAATCATTTGTGATCGCAATTGCAATCGCAAAACAATGGTCTAAATAGGTTTTTTTCACTTTGCGATGATTGGTTCCCTGCTTCGGGAACCGATTCTTCGCAAAACGATGTTTTTTACCAGCTGATCGGTGGTTTCAAAATGGCCACCGGGGGCTTAAAATGGCTCCCTGCTGTGTTTAGGGACGCATTTCTCGCTATACAGGCAGCGAAAATGGCCACCGTATGGAGGATCTACGCTAGACAGTGAGTTTTTACCCCATTGGAATGCATTGAATGGATTTCACTGCGTTTAAGTTGGGTTTTTAATTTCATTTTACGATATTTTTGCTTAACGGCGATTTTCCTGGAATGGATTATCGTCATTAAGCGAGGCACTACTGTACTTTAAGATTCTAACAGAGGCTGTGGTCACGCCAACAAAATGTTTTCCAATTCTCCCCGTTTGATTTTGCAATTTAAATCTGTGGTCACATGACACACAGCTATTAGCGAATCATTTACCCAGCAAGCCTGCTAACTGCTGATAATTCCTCATTCAGCCAGAGGCTTCTACTTTTTTTGTTGAATATCTTTTTAAAAAATGTTGTCTTGCTATGTGTGTGAACAATCTTACTGGAAGTTTTTTAAAAAATATTGTCACCATGCATGTCCTTTTAAAATGTTTATAGTTATTAAAAAAAATTCCACAGCATTTGTGTCGTTGCACTGGTTAAGTTCTGTCAAACAGAAATAAATCACACTGTAACCCAAAAACACATTGGGATCCACATCCTGGAATAAATGCTACATGACCTCAAAGCACTACAGGAACACAATTAAAAGTCATGTAATTACAGGGAGACACTTCACTGGTATGACCACAGCCAATGACAGAAAAACTTACTTTTTCATATTGGACATGATGTCTGGGGAATGCTAAACATTTCGCTCAAAGAGGAAATATTTCAATTCCTTCCTTCCTTCCTTCCTTCCTTCCTTCCTTCCTTCCTTCCTTCCTTCCTTCCTTCCTTCCTTTACAGTATTTATTTTTGTGGTTTAATGATTGTAATTATTGTGATGTCATTGTTTCAGTCATTGCTTGGGACTGTCAGCCAAAAAAGTGTCACTTTCTGATGCTCCTTTAGAAAGCTCTTGGTGGTTTATATTTGTGGCCTTAGATAATAAACTCTGTTCAAAGATGCCCATTTAATTTTACAGTGGAATAATTTCCAGGGAACTCACTGAGTCTGATTCTCGCACTGGGAAAAATTCTGAATTAGAAACAGGAAATTCATCCCAGGGAGATGAATACAAATATCGCCACCATAGGTGGCAAGGCCAATTGGCCCCTCCACCCTTCCAGAATCGTGTCATTCACTTACCACTTGCAGTGTGACCGTTGTTGTTCGCGCTGTGCCAAGTAGCCCGGCCAGGACTGCTTCGCCTTCCTGTGCTGCTGACCCTCAGGAGCTGAGCGGCTCATAATCCTGCCTCCTCACCAGATGGATCAGTGGCACAGGGTGATGGGGAAGCCCTGGTCGGGTTACTTCTGCAATTGGCACAGCATGAATTACGATGGTCACACACACTGTGCCACAAGCACTAAGTGTACGGGCCCAGTTCTGGGGGCAGGATCCAATTGGCTCGGCCACCTGTGGTGACAGCATTTGTATTTGTCTTCCCCGGGAGACAAATACAAATATCCCATCTTTATTCTGAATCCTTATATGAATCCAGCACTCCTGGATGCTAGCCTGGAAATCAAATGATGCAATTTGTAGCACTCTGAACTGCTTCATATGTTATCTTAGGTTCACAGAATGTTTTGAGAAAGTAAGCAGGTGTGGGGCTGATGCTGAACTTTTACTAGATTTCACTCGGTCTTTTGTGGCTAAGAAATCATGTATTTATGGAAGGAGAAAAGAAATCTTGTACATGTTTCCAGCACCACCTGTTCATGGGTCGACCACCAACTTGAAAAGTTACTTGTGCAAACAGAAATGCATTAATCGACCCTTGCTCAGTGCCAGTTCAAACAGTTAAGCAAAGGAAATGGTATAGCCTGCTCCACCACAAAATATACTTGAAAGCACCTTTCGCACCAACATCTTTATGTATACAGAAAGAGAGCACATCAAAGATAGGTTGGGTTGCCTAGCTTCCTTTTGACATAATTACTTTTCCACATCCAGAGGGAATGTGACAGCATTCACATTATATCTGCCTGGTCTCAGGACATCCACTGACATTTCAGATAATTGGTACATTCCTCCAGGGCTCCAGGGGAAGCGAACAAATCTCAGAGCAAATGTCACTGGAGAAAGAGATCATTTCCATGCTTACATGTGAGTTAACTTTGAAGGCTGTGCAACAATCTCTATCTATTCCCATCTGTTCTAAATCTGACTTGTTCCCTCCAAAGGTGTTAAATTTTGTATTGTACCCATGCTACATCAGTACACCCAAAATCCAGAAATGAAGGAAATGACTGCGGGTGGTGCTGTGGGCTAAGCCGCAGAAGCCTTTGTGTGCTGCAGGGTCAGAAGACCAGCAGTTCTAAGATTGAATCCACGCGACAGAGTGAGCTCCCGTTGCTTTGCCCCAGCTCCTCCCCAACCTAGCATTTCGAAAGCATGTAAATGCGAGTAGATAAATAGGTACCACCTTGGTGGGAAGGTAAACAGCTGGCCACGTGACAACGGAAACTGTCTTTGGACAAACGCTGGCTCTACGGCTTGGAAATGGGGATGAGCACCGCCCCCTAGAGTCGAACACAACTGACTAAAATGAGAAAGGGGAACCTTTACCTTTACATGCACATAGATTTGCCATGCCATTTGGAGTGAGACAAGGAGTGGGGTGCCTTGAGCTTCTTCCCGTTATCAGCTGGCCTAAAAGAAGTTCTGCCCTCTTGCTTGCCCCTCTTCAGTGACATCACAAGAAACCACTTCCTCATCTCAGGTTTTGACAATGGAATCTCAGAGTGCTGTCAACTCAGCAGCCCTAATTCAGATTTGTGAGTCCTGGCATGCAATCTGAGGTGTACAGTCTCATGAGGACAGTACCCCATGCCCTTCCTGAACATTTCAGTTGCCTCTCCCCTGAACCCTTGCATTTGGATTGAGCTCTAAATTTCTAACAGGAAGGTTCATTGCAGCAATGCACACAATGAATGCAGTGTGTTATGCAGTGTGTTATGGGAATTTTAATATGCTTTCAAAGCTCATGCAGCCTTTCGGAGTATCTTGGCTGGCTTTACCTCTTCAGATTGCTTTTTTGGGTGAGACAGTTTATAATATGGGGGAAACTCCCCTTCACAATGAAGTACTGAAGTCCATGTGTTTTGTGGTACAGAAAGATCTGTTATGATTCTTATCTTCACAGGCGCATGAAAAAATAGCGCCTTGTCCTCAACCTCCTTAAAAAGTTATTTAATAAAGAACTTGAAACCATTATCAATATTTACAAAAGGAATACTCGAGAGCTGAGTTATGTGTTTTGAAATTCACAGAAGGTCTCTGCCATTGAAGCAACAATGATAGGAAGTATAGTTGACATTTTCCAAATATAAAAACCAGATGATGGAAAGTTTAATTTCTGTTGAATTGGAGCAGTAGCTCAGCGGTCTACGCAGATATCATGTGAGAAGATTGTGTGCCCAGCAGGGTGCGCAGAGTGAAGAATGTCCTCAGCTTGTGTGGAAAAAGAGGTTCAGAGCTTAAAACCAATTCCTTTAGCCCAAGTTCATGTTAACCTCTTTCCCCAGAATGGTCCTCTTTTTTTATGGAGAATCTCTGTGATACCAGTAATAAATTGCCAGAGCTTGGGAAACCTAACACAGTTTATAGCCATTGGATTCTCCATTAGTTGCCATCATTCTGGCCTCCAGAATCCTTGGATCTGAAGTTTGGTGAGATCATTCAAATTCTAGACTCTAGAGTGTTTTGATACTTAGAACTCTCTAGCAGAGAATTCTAAGTTTCTCACCAAATTATGAATCCTAGGATTCATAAAGATGGAGCCACTGCAATTAAAATGGAATCAAACTGCAGAAACTGTATAATGTATAGCACTCAGAGTCACTTGCTGTCTGAGGAGCTATAACATTTCTGGAATTGTAATTTTTGATGGAAAAAGTACTGTACTCTGGAAGGAATAATATTTCCAAGCTTGACAAGTGATTGTATTCTAGTATTTTCTATTTTTCATAACTGATTTATAGTAGATTCAAAATTTCGGCACAGTTGAAACATTAGCCTGCCCAAAACGTCTTACTGTTTCTTGCTGAGTATGGGTGGTTAGTTAGCCATGAATAACCAGTTAGTAGCTTATTTTAAAAAATACTGGTAAAGATGCCTTTAATAATTGAATCTCCTGGGTGCTTTTATTTTTTTAAACTAATTTTTGGTTTTATAAGGTTATTTACATTTATGATTTAATCGCTGTTTTTGAATGCATTTTTTTCTTGTTGTGGGTTTTGAGGGTTTTCTTTTGTAAGCCACCCAGGGTAGTCCTTGCACTAATGGAGTGCATATCAATCAAATGAGTAAATTAAATAAATAGCTAACTGGGAATGCCAACACCAAATTTCATAGTTCAGCCTGACATCTTGTCATTGAAGGATATGTGTAATTGACATAAGTTTTCTTGAAAGAAATTATGTGTGATCAATTCCAAAACTGAAGGACTAACGAGAAAGGAGAAAGGAGCTATTGAAAGTTGGCTTGTTTTATATAAAGAGAGGGTTGAATATTAATTATATAGTGAACTCATAGAGGTTACTTCAGATGACAAGATACGTGCTTTGTGTTCTTTACACTACTGCAAACATGTATGAGATAAAGAGAAATATGCAATAATAGGTGAGCACAAAGATTGTCAGGGCTGAGCCTCATATTTTATTTTCTATTAAAATGATCCATCTTAGAACACAGGAAGTAAAAAGAAAATAAATAACACCAAGAAAGCACTGATTGTCATTTTATCTGTAATGAATAGGTATAGCTCTGCTCTATGCATGTGGAGTTGGGAGCAGAAATTCCTGGTTTTAAAAATATGGTATCCAGGAAGGCTGACATTTGGACTTTTGGAACGTACCTCAGTGGTCACTCTTGGATACAGTAGAGTGAGGAAACCACTTAGTCCCCCATTCCCAAGAAAATGCATTAAAAAAAAAAGATAAAAGTTGACAGTTTTTTTTTTTTTTTAAATCAAATGTGTGCATTCTAATTTATATTTGGCTGGATAGCTCAGTGAGTTGGATACCTGACTGTGGAGCCAGAGGTTGGGAGTTTGATTCCCCACAGAAGAAGAAAAGCCAATCTGAATAGCCTTGGGCAAGCTGTGCAGTCCCACAGTGGCCTGAGAAAAGGCAATATTAAAACACTTTTAAGTACACTATGCCTAGAAAACTCTAGAAAGAGTCAGCATAAATTGGAATTGGCTTGACAGTATGTTGTTGTTCTTTTTGTTAATTTATACGTAGAGATACACAGATAAAATGTACAGTTTAAAACTTAGGGAGCCAGTGTTAGAACATTGAAGAAACCCAACTTGAAATCCTGTTCAGGCATGATGAATGCTGAAATCATCCACATGAATTTGAAATCAGGCACTTGGGGGGCCCTGCCTCATTCTGCCTATGGGGTAGCAAGAGCTCATTTTCCCACCCTCTCAGTTACAGCTTTATTTTTATGACCATGTTTCCCTGCACATTCCTACTAGTACTTGTGTATCTTCCCAGAACTTAATATTGTCTGCTGCTCAAAGATGGATTTGTTCTCTAACCTTATCAATGCTTGTTGTCTCTTCCTCCCACTCATCTTACACTCACAAAGAGCAAGAAAGTGAAGGCAGGAATGGCCATGAACATTCAAACTCTTGTTTTCCCACTTAGATTTATGATTATGTTTTTAACCGACAGTCTGTTTTTAAGGATGAACTTAGGGCAGCCATTAAAGATGTGAGAGATGCTGGGAAAAACAACTATTTTTTTAAGTAAGATGACATGACATGAACAAAGATAACTTAGATGGTGGATATGCTATGTTTTACAAGTGAATATGTATTAGTTTCTAAATAATTCCTCCCACCCCTGTCCTTTTAATCTCAACATCCTCTACTTCAGCCTGCAGTGCTTCATGGTATAAAGTTTTATAGCAGTTATAACAGTGGCGCTCAAGCTTCCAAATTTTCTTCGACTACAGCTCCCAGAAGCCCTAAATAGTACAACCATTGGTCAGGACTTTTAAAAGTTGTAGAACAAAGATATTCAGGGGCTTAATTTTGAGAACCTCTGCTGATGTGCTTAAACTCATCCTTCTATCTGGAGCAAGGTGAGAGTTGGAATAAATTAAAGTAATAAATGAAGGAATAGAGGAAGGTATATACCAAGATCCAGGTCTATAGAGCTTGTGCCCTGAGTACACTCCTGTACTGCAATGAGTCCTGGGCCCTTTAGTGCATGTAAGGAGAGGAAATTAAACATGTTCCATATGCGTTGTCTCCAATGCATTTTTGGTATCACTTGGTAGGACAAAAAGCAAAAGCAAAGCGTGCTGCTTATATACCGCCCCATAGCGCTTCAAGCACTCTCTGGGCGGTTTACAATTTAATTATGCAGGCTACACATTGCCCCCCCAGCGAGCTGGGTACTCATTTTACCAACCTCGGAAGGATAGAAGGCTGAGTCAACCTTGAGCCGGCTACCTGGGATTTGAACCCCAGGTCGTGAGCACAGTTTTAGCTGCAGTGCAGCGATTTAACCACTGCGCCACGAGGACAAAGTTCCCAATAGAGTAGTCCTAGAATGAGCTGGAATTTTTAGCATGTATACATTACTAAAACAGCGACATCTGCATTGGCTTGGGCATGTTGTGAGAATGGCTGATGGTTGGATTTCAAAAGATCTCCTGTAGGGAGAATTAGTGCAGGGAAAATGCCCCAGAGGGAGACCACAGCTGCGATACAAGGACATCTGCAAGCGGGATCTGAAAGCCTTAGGAATGGACCTCAACAGATGGGAAACCTTGACACCTGAGCATTCAGCCTGGAGGCAGGTGGTGCATCATGACCTCTCCCAATTTGAAGAGACCCTTGTCCAGCAGGCCGAGGCAAAGAGGCATTCCCGAAACCAGTCAAATCAGGGAGCTGGATAGGGGACAGATTGTATTTGTTTTCAATCTGGGAGGGATTGCCACTCTTGAATTGGCCTCAGCTACACTAGATGCTGATCCAAATCCTCTATTCAGAGCATGTTACCATAGTGTCTTGAGACTGAAGGATGGCTACAGAAATGAAGGAGGGAAGGAAGGAAGGAAGACAAGTGACTGTCACTGCAGCCACAGGGCATGCTGTATCACTTGACTACTGAAAACTATTTCACTGCACATCCGGAAATGGGGTGCTGCTGATTTAGCAACTCTAATCCTGTCTAAATTGCCTTTCAGTTCATTATTTATTTGACCCTCCTCCACCATTCCTTGTGTCTACATTTTCATCCTTCATCTTTCCTTCCCATTCATTCAGAATAACCCATCTTGATTCAGAGCCCTTCTTTTTCAGTGTTTCTGATTACTGATATTGCACCGATATTGCCAGCATTTCCCCCATTTCTCTCACAAATTCAGCAGACAAGGCAACCTTAGCACTGCAGCACAATATAGTATTCATACTCCTTTAGTGTACTGGCTGAACACTCTTTTTTATTTTCTTTTTTCCCTGAAGAGGCGTAGTGCTAAATTGATTTAACAGCTTATCAACCTAGTGAAATGGACCAGCTTTGTCAATTTTATCTGCGTCCCTGCCAGGCTTTGAGATAATGGCTAGAAGATGAATGTAGGAGTTACCTGCCACAGCAGTAAGACATATTTTTGCAGGCATATTTTTAAAAATAATAGAAACATTGTTTCGAGGAGAGACAGGTGCTTCAGGGATCTGCACCTTTGTGAGTCTTGTGGGCTATTTTGTAGAAATAATGTGAGCACTATACAAAGTACACATTTAAAAAATATAAATTGCTAAAAATACATACAGTTGGAGGGAGGAATTCCACAATCAACACACTTTAGGAGCCTCATGACACAGTTGTTAAACTGCTGCAGCCAAAGCTGCGCTCACAACCCAGGGTTCAATCCTGGGTAGGTAAAATGAGTACCCGGCTTGCTGGGAGGTGGGGGCAATGTGTAGCCTGCATAATTAACTTGTAAATTGCTCAGAGAGTGTTTTAAGCACGTTGGGGAGGTAAATAAGCAGCACATTTTGCTTTTGCTTTACCTTTAATTAATTAATTAATTAATTAATTAATTAATTAATTAATTAATTAATTAATTAATTAATTAATTAATTAATTAATTAATTAATTAATTAATTATATTTATATCCCGCCTATCTGGTCGGGTCAGGACCACTTTAGTCAATATGGAAAAAATGCATCTGTGCCCATGTCACTCCTGTCAATCATAGCTGAAGCTCAAGTGCAGGAGCCTATAAGAAGACAGGAGGGGCGGAGTCCGCTAGGTAGTTACAGGGAGTTAGGAAGAGAGAAGGAGAATGTGGAAGAGAGAAATTGAATAGTCAAGATAGATAGATAGAGAACTAGAGAGAACTGATATTATTAATAAGTTGGTTAAAGTGAACAAAGAATTGAACGTGTAACCCAAGATAAGAAGTTGTTTTAATGAGTAATTATATACAATGATTAAAAAGAACATCTGTGATTCAAATCCAACCTAAATAAATAAGTTATGTTGACAGCAAGTGTCTGATTCAAGTATTGTGCAAGTGTGGATAAAGGAATATCCACTGGTCGCAGCGGATGAAAGAGAAAACGTCACCAGAGTGAACCTTGGTTTGGGGGAAGCAAACAGGGAACACTGGGTGGAACATCACAGCATCTATTAGATAAAAATTGGTAAATAAATATGCATGCTAAGAAAATGCATAAAAAGTATATATGAATTTCAGCATGGAAAGATAAATCAAAATTTTGCAACTCCAGGAGAAAGTGGAGACAAGAAATATGACAACATTGAGATTGAGAAATTTACCATGTCTCTGCTGATTGCAGGAAGGAATCTGCTTGCGTTCAAGAAAATATTTGTAAAGGCTCCCTTGGACCTTGATGCTTAATGCGGCAAGCTTCATCACAAAGAAAATGGCACCAGTGCACAAGGAGACATTAGAGACGAAGCTGGGGTACACGCCTTCACTCCTGGAGCTCTCCCAAGGATAGGCTGAATACTCACGTGGCCTTCTGTCCTATCACACCGTCCATTTCCAAATGTGACAGGTTAAGCCTTTCACCACTGATTGCACAGCAGTAGTGGTTCTCTTTCTGTGAAACAAGAATGAAGTTATACATGTTGCCATCTGAAGAAAGAACAAAATGGCACCAACTCTCAAACCATATACAAAAGCCAACTGGGCTGGCAATTGATTCTTTCATCAATGATGACAGTGTGAGCAGGTTCACCTTGGTTACTCAGGCCAAGCTAGATGACAGACATAGCTCTCTCCCCTCCATGGCTTTCCTGCTACCTCTTAAGAACTGTCACCTGAGGTGCCTGCCTCATTCTGACTCATAGTAAGGCCAGCTCTGGTGAGAATGATTTGCTATCTGATCACATTTTTTCAATATGCAGCATGTAATATTCATCACCCTTTTGCCAGTCAGACACAGACATCTTTATTTCTACTGCAAATAAGTCAGGATAGAGGAAGGGGACTGGTGGTATCAGAAAGATTAGAGATGCAGACCCTCACTTGTCTCATCCTTGCATGCAATGCAAGGTCCAGGAAAAGGAACCACAAAATTATTCCCCTCACTCCACAAAAGAGCAAGGCATCTTCTGGTGCTGTTCACAAGAGAAGAGAACGGGAAGGACTTTCTCCCATAAATTAAGTAACATTTCACAAACACGAATTTAATACAAGTATTGCAAATTGCGCAAACCACTTTTTTCCCCCATGAGCATTTAAGGATCAGAGGCATCCAGTGGATTGTTTCCCTCTTTTAAAACCCTCAGTTAGTCATTGTGTGCTTGATGTTTCGATGTGCTTTGCATCTCAAATGGTCCTTCTCAGATACAGCTTTGTGTAGCTACAGTTTGCACAATTACAGGGACCTTGATGAGCAGAAACAGCTCCGATGGCTCTTCCCCCATTCCCCATGAGGTTCTTCCTCATCCAGCTGAGATGGGCTGAATTGAAATGTATTATTCTTTACATCCCTATGAAAAAGACCTGAGACTGTATATATTCTTATGTACCTTGGCTGTGTCCCCTACAGTAAACAGAAGGGCAGGCCTTGCTCCAAATAATAAATTCCTAAATACAATTTATTACCTTTCGCTGACAGTTTTCCGATAGGCTCTACCACCTGAGCAATTTAGGAAGAAGGAGAGAAATGGAAGATATTATTTAGGGAAACTAAGGGAACACAAAAATATTTTGTTACTTTAACTATCCTCATCTCAACTTCACATGATTAATGGGGGGAGGCGGGACATGCAGTAGTTCATGAAGTGCAAAGAAATGAAGATAATGGAATACAATGCTGTTCTTTCATTGGGGTTCTCTGCAGTATTTGCAGGGTGAGGCTCTCAATAAATCAGCTAACAGCTGCTGGCCCTAGGGGTTAATTAGCTTCACACACTGCTGCCAACCCAAGGGAGTGATTTTACCAGAGCCAGGCAAATTCAAGAAAATCACAAGAAGTCTGGAAAGGGGAAAATACAGATTTTCCTGGAAGATGCAGTATTCCAAGATGTAAAGTTTCTGGTCTTACAGAGGTTTATGGGCAGTCTGTACTTCATATGTACTAAGAAAAAGGTTGAACTGTTTAAATTGTTATTGGATTGAAATTCTCTGTGCATGTACAGAGATTATCTTCCTTGTAACTAGCAAGTCTTGAAAAGCTTAACATTAGGGTATGAACTGTGTGTGTACAGTTAAAAGTACACCAGACTGGAGAGTTTAATATTGATGATGTCATAAATGTGTGTAATCAAATGTATGTAACCAAACTACTCTGTAGTTCTGCTGTGCAAAAATGAACCAAACATGCCCCAAATACTAAGCTGACCAACAAAATACTGTACAATCCACCAAGTCCTTCTTGGTGGATTGTGTGATGGCAAAGGAATAGAACTGATGTACATTTCTCCCTTGAATTGGATGGGTTTGAACGGTTTTTTTTTGTTAGACATGTATTTTAAAATAAATAAAGCAAGCAAGCAAGCAAGCAAGCAAGCTGAGCCTTTGTTCACTCAGAAATCCATGAGTTCCACACGGAAGGTGTCAAAGTGGTCTGCTTCCCCCCCAAACACATGATCTCTAATTCATCCTCTAGTTCACGGGGTGCTAAGGTCCTTTAAGGTTCATTACACACAGTATAGTATGGAAAAGAATGTCAGTGCTGTTGAAGGGACAGAGGTGTGTTGATGTCACAGAGGTATTTCATTGGTTTAGGTCTCTGCTTGCAGAGCCAGTGGTTGGGAGTTCGATACCCCACTGTGCCTCCTTGACAGGGGCTGGATCTGATAATCCATAGAGTCGCTTCCAACTCTGCAGTTCTAAGATGATGGCGATGACAACAACGACAACAATGATTATGATTAATACAGGGCACTCCAGAACACTGAGCAGGATTATTCAAAAATAACCTCATGGCCAAAATTCTACTGTGTCAGATATGCCTTTGGAAGAGTGGAGAGATTTCCAGAAATGTCCATCCCAAGGCTTCCACACCATGAAACATTATGTGTGAATCAGACAAGCTGTGGGAAAGATGGACTTCAGTTACTGAGAGACTCCCTCTGTTGGTGACATCATCACCTGGCGGCAGGCATAACTTAAACGGGATTTTGGACAACTGATTCTAACATTCCTTTGTTTGTGTGTAACAGCAACACTTTCCCATTAGATTTTTGTATATTTTAAAAGGAGAATTTTGAGCAAGATGCTAGCGGTCTTATTTAATTTTTTAAAATTTAAAATAATTTTACCTCACCTTTCTCTTAAAAAAAAGACCCAGGGCAGTTTAAATAATTAAAAACAAGCAATATTAAAAGCTGAAAACAGTAAGTTATTTGAATAGTTTAAAAGGGTTAAACATAATACAGACTATTAGATAAAAGCATTACTAAATGTAAAATCAATAAAAATAGAAATAATCCCATTTTGAAAAACCGCTCATAGATAGCCAGTAACTAAGGGAAAATGTGCCTGAAGAGAAAGGTACTTTTAGAAGGACAGCAAAGAGTAGCCCTCATGAGAAGGAATTCCAGAATCTGGGACCAGCGACCGAGAAGGCCCTGTCCTGTGTACCAACCAAGCACACTTGAGAGGGTAGTAAGACAGAGAGAAAGCCTGCTGTGATGATCTTAAAACCCAAGCAGGCTTATAAAGGGAGATGTGGCCTTTGAAATAGCTTGGACCCATGCTATTTAGGGCTTTATAGGTTAAAACAAGCACTTGAATTGTGCCCAGAAATGGATCAGCAGCCACTGGAGCTGTTATAATGGAGGCTTATGTGATCTCTGTAACCAGGCCCAATTAACAGCCTGGCTGCAGTGTTTTGGACCTGCTGAAGTATCCGAATGCTTTCTAAAGACAGCCCCACGTACGACACATTACAGTGATCCAATGGGGATGTAACTAAAGCTTGTGTCACCATGCCCAGATCAGATTTCTCTAGGTAGGGGTGTAACTGGCATACTAGTTTTAACTGTGCAAACGTACTCCTGGCCATTGCCAAAACCTGGGCATCCAGGCTCAGGGAAGAATCTGGTATCACCCTCAAACTACACATCTGTTTTCAAGGGGAATGCACGCTGGATCGCTATTCCCTAATCTGCCTTTTAGCTGACCAGGCACGCCTCTGTCATGTCTGGATTAAGGTTCATTTTATTCATCCTTATTCAAGTCCATTATTGACACCAGAAACTGATCTAGAACTGAAACAACCTCCTTGGATTTAGGTGGAGAGGAGAGAGTTTGGAGAGCATCCACATACTGGTGCCACTGAACCCCGACAACTTTGGACAACCACTCCAAGAGGTTTCATATAGAAACCTAGATAGCCTGGGGGACAAAGCAAAACCCTGAAACTGTTGAGCAGCTGGGTATGCAGTACACCAACAGAATCCCTATTCTGTCCCAGGCTTCCACTTTCAGATACATGTATTCAAATTCAGAAAACTAGGGTATGTGACATCTAGTGAGAGGGATGGAATTGTGACAGACAGTTGCAATTCCAGTTCCAGTTCTGCTACACAGAAAACCCTGGTGGACAAAGTTGAGTGTCATCCAACACCCTCGGCCTCATCTGTAATGCAAGCCAGGTTGGCATGCTCATGCAGAATCAAGTCCTGGGTGGCTGTGGATTTCCCATGTATTGACCTGGCATTTAGCACAGCATTTTTAACACAGAGGGTGTGATACCATAGCTATCCAAACTAAAGGTAAAGGTAAAGGTTCCCCTTGACAATTTTTTTGTCCAGTCGTGTTCGACTCTAGGGGGCAGTGCTCATCCCCATTTCCAAGTCATAGAGCCAGCGTTTTGTCTGAAGACAATCTTCCGTGGTCACATGGCCAGTGCGACTTAGACACAGAACGCTGTTACCTTCCCACCGAAGTGGTCCCTATTTATCTACTCGCATTTGCATGCTTTCAAAACGCTAGGTTGGCGGGAGCTGGTACAAGCTATGGGAGCTCACTCTGTCGCGTGGATTCGATCTTACGACTGCTTGATCCTCTGACCCTGCAGCACAGGCTTCTGCGGTTTAGCCCACAGCACCACCACGTCCCCTGCAGCTACTGTATTTAAATATGTGTGTGTGTTTAGTCGTTTAGTCGTGTCCGACTCTTCGTGACCCCATGGACCAGAGCACGCCAGGCCCTCCTGTCTTCTACTGCCTCCCGGATTTGTGTCAGGTTCATGTTGGTTGCTTCGCAGACACTGTCCAGCCATCTCATCCTCGGTCGTCCCCTTCTCCTCTTGCCATCACACCTTCCTAACATCAAGGTTTTTTCCAAGGACTCTTTTCTTCTCATGAGATGGCCAAAGTACTGGAGCCTCAGCTTCAAGTGAGCATTCAGGGTTGATTTCCTTTAGAACTGATAGGTTTGTTCTCCTTGCAGTCCAGGGGATTCTCAAGAGCCTCCTCCAGCACCACAATTCAAAGGCATCAATTCTTCAGCGGTCAGCTTTCTTTATGGTCCAGCTCTCACTTCCATACAACACTACAGGAAAAACCATAGCTTTGACTATTCGGACTTTTGTTGGCAAGGTGATGTCTCTGCTTTTCAAGATGCTGTCAAGATTTGTCATCGCTTTCCTCCCAAGAAGAAGGCGCCTTTTAATTTCAGGGCTGCTGTCTCCATCTGCAGTGATCATTGAGCCCAGGAAGATAAAATTTGACACTGCCTCCATATCTTCCCCTTCTATTTCCCAGGATGGGACCAGTGGCCATGATCTTAGTTTTTTTGATGTTGAGTTTCAGACCGTTTTTTGCACTCTCCTCTTTCACTCTCATTACAAGGTTCTTTAATTCCTCCTCACTTTCTGCCATCAGAGTGGTATCATCTGCATATCGGAGGTTGTTGATATTTCTTCCGGCAATCTTAATTCCGGCTTGGGTTTCTTCCAGTCCAGCCTTCCGCATGATGTATTCTGCATATAAGTTAAATAAGCTGGGGGACAATATACAGCCTTGCCGTACTCCTTTCCCAATTTTGAACCACTCAGTTGTTCCATGACCAGTTCTAACTGTTGCTTCCTGTCCCACATATAGGTTTCTCAGGAGATGGATAAGGTGGTCAGGCACTCCCATTTCTGTAAGAACTTGCCATAGTTTGCTGTGGTCCACACAGTCAAAGGCTTTCGCATAGTCAATGAAGCAGAAGTAGATATTTTTCTGGAACTCTCTGGCTTTCTCCATAATCCAGCGCAAGTTAGCAATTTGGTCTCGAGTTCCTCTGCCTCTTCGGAATCCAGCTTGTACTTCTGGGAGTTCTCGGTCCACATACTGCTGAAGCCTACCTTGTAGGATTTTGAGCATAACCTTGCTAGCGTGTGAAATGAGTGCAATTGTACGGTAGTTGGAGCATTCTTTGGCACTCCCTTTCTTTGGGATTGGAATGTAGACTGATCTTTTCCAATCCTCTGGCCACTGTTGAGTTTTCCAAACTTGCTGGCATATTGAATGTAGCACCTTAACAGTATCATCTTTCAAGATTTTAAATAGTTCAACTGGAATGCCATCACCTCCACTGGCCTTGTTGTTAGCCAGGCTTTCTAAGGCCCACTTGACTTCGCTCTCCAGGATGTCTGGCTCAAGGTCAGCAACTACATTGTCTGGGTTGTCCGGGATATCCAAATCTTTCTGATATAATTCCTCTGTGTATTCTTGCCACCTCTTCTTGATGTCTTCTGCTTCTGTTAGGTCCCTCCCATTTTTGTCTTTTATCATGTTCATCTTTGCACAAAATGTTCCTCTAATATGTCCAATTTTCCTGAACAGATCTCTGGTCTTTCCTTTTCTGTTATCTTCCTCTATTTCTTTGCATTGTTCATTTAAGAAGGCCCTCTTGTCTCTCCTTGCTATTCTTTGGAAGTCTGCATTCAATTTTCTGTAACTTTCCCTATCTCCCTTGCATTTTGCTTCCCTTCTCCTCTCTGCTATTTCTAAGGCCTCTTTGGGCAGCCACTTTGCTTTCTTGCATTTCCTTTTCTTTGGGATGGTTTTCGTTGCTGCCTCCTGGACAATGTTACGAGCCTCTATCCAAAGTTCTTCAGGCACTCTGTCCACCAAATCTAGTTCCTTAAATCTGTTCTTTACTTCCACTGTGTATTCATAAGGGATTTGGTTTAGATTATACCTGAGTGGCCCAGTGGTTTTTCCTAATCTCTTCAGTCTAAGCTTGAATTTTGCTATGAGAAGCTGATGATCAGAACCGCAGTCAGCTCCAGGTCTTGTTTTTGCTGACTGTATAGAGCTTCTCCATCTTTGGCTGCAGAGAATATAATCAATCTGATTTCGATATTGCCCATCTGGTGATTTCCATGTATAGAGTCGCCTCTTGTGTTGTTGGAAAAGAGTGTTTGTGATGACCAGCTTATTCTCTTGACAAAACTCTATTAGCCTTTGTCCTGCTTCGTTCTGAACTCCAAGGCCAAACTTCCCTGTTGTTCCTTTTATCTCTTGGCTCCCTACTTTAGCATTCCAGTCCCCTAGAATGAGAAGAACATCTTTCTTTGGTGTCAGTTCTAGAAGTATTTAAATATAGAAGTATTTAAATATAGGGATGGCTTAAGGGAAACCAATGATGTCTTGTGCTTCAGTCTTACATAATGCTATAGCTGCTGCCCCCCCACCATATCTCTCCCTGCCCTAATTGTTTTTAAAGTAACAAAAAGGCATAAAGAACAATGGAATTATCTGTTCCATCCCTTGCAATGAGTAGCACACCTAAGGAATTCCATACAGATGGCAAGTTTTGGAAATGATAAATTTTTGGACTCTGCTGGCTAGGGATTCTGGGAATTGTAGTCCAAAAAAGTAATGCATCCAAGCTCAAAGATTTTGCCACTTCACAATCCAGCTTTTCTTTGAATTTATGCACAATGATCTCTGGAGACGGGGCAATTAATCTTTTTCAGTCCCAAGAACTGGTCATTTATTCCACAGTAATTATAAGTAGATTTGATTCTATGACAGCTCTTTACCTCTCACTCTCTGCGAGTGACCAAATTTCCTTAACAATCTCTTGTGAAGCAGATCTATCCCAAGCTTTCTCAATGTTTAAATAAATAACATCCCTTGGTTCTCATCTGGCCTCTATTTTATTAACTTCAAGGGCTACAAAAGGTTACATAGGCAAGATTTATTCTTTTATAACCTATGCCGCTTTGTCCAAATGATTAACCTATGTTTAGATGCTTTATAATTCTCTCCAGATTGAGTGATCTCATAAAGAGTCGTCCACATTTAGTATCCTCAGGTTTGGGTCAGAGAACTGTAACAAGCATCACGCATTTCCTGCACTGGCCAGATCAGCACCTCCCTGAAATCCTTCCTCAAGCTTCAGTCACACTGGTAGTTTCCCATAATGTCACCGACACCTCTGGATTAAAATGCCACTGTTTGGTGGTTTTTAGGGAGATTGTTCTTAAACATCTATTGTTCTTTAACAGACACATTTTGAGGCAAAGGAGTTTTTGGAAAACCTGAAATCTTTCCTGAAAGATCTGGAAATGAAAAGAAGGTGGAATGGAATTTGAATTTGAAAATAGTCTGCCTTCCAATGAAAGAAGTCAATATTCTGGGACAGGGAGAGAAGGTTTCAGAGAATGAAAGAAGATACACTGGGTGGCTATAAGACCTGTTGTGTTATATTTCTATTCAGATTCTAATAATTCTTCTCAATACGTTTCTTCTATACATATAAATGAGTATATGCAAGGTATTTGCAAAGGTTTTCATGGCCGGGATCTAATGGTTGTTGTGGGTTTTTCGGGCTCTTGGGCCGTGTTCTGAGGGTTGTTCTTCCTAACGTTTCGCCAGTCTCTGTGGCCGACATCTTCAGAGGACAGCAGAACACAGAGTGCTGTCCTCTGAAGATGCCGGCCACAGAGACTGCCAAAATGTTAGGAAGAACAACCCTCAGAACACGGCCAAAGAGCCCGAAAAACCCACAACAACCATGAGTATATGCAAGCTTTATTCAGATCAGTGTCCTTTTCCTTGTGATGCTGGTTTCGAATTGTGGACACTGTTTTTTAAAAGTAACTTTTTCAAAGTGTGCTTTCAGTCCTGTTAGATGAAGATGGTTTGGGAAGCCATTTCCAAGCAGCAAGTTATATACTGTACAAAGTTCATCATGTTTAGATGTGTCTCATGTTCTTTCCCTCCACATTTGATTCTCATGGCTTTTAACATAGTGAAAGTGATTGAAAATGTTAGGATCAAATTTTTTAAAAATTAATGGAATGGGAGCAAGTGAAGAATGTGTGTCCACCATTGATCATTTCAGGTTTTTCTAATGGGAATGTTAAGATAAAAGGCTAGCGCTGGGCAAAGAAAAACTACCAGCCATCACTTGTTACTGTATCTTCCATATATTGCAAATCATTTTTTTCAGGGAATAAGTCCCTGGTCACGTGAGGGAAATGTTATGTAGTTATCCACCAGATTTATTGGTTGTTTTTTTTCCTGGTCACACAATGCAGGGACATTTTCCTGCCTAGTTGTGTAACTGGGGGAATATTTCCCCATGGCCAGGAGGGTTGTGTTATTTTGTACCTTTGTTGTACCAGGATTGCCTGTGTGTACGACCTGTCCTGCTTCTTTTCAGAATCGAAGCCAGGAAGGTGCCCACCATTATTACACCGTGCACAGTATTTTTAAAACTGTGTCCAATACATCAATACGTTGGTAAAAGTATGTCACTGGGGTGTGTGTGTCACCATTACATTATTGGCAAGTAATAATTTTTTCTTTCCTGTGGGAATATCCATTCAAAAATTGATGTACCAATGTCACCGGAGGGCGGGGTGACCACCAGTACTGCTGCATTGATATTCCAAGTCTATTGTGTGCAATGCATTTCTGCAGGAGCAGCCAATGCAACACAGGGATACTTTCCTAAACAGAAACACCTTCTGATAGGGAACATTGATCAGATAATTTCCACCTCCTGTGTTTGAGTCCTGCCCCCCATGGAGTTCCAATGCTACAAGAATGAAAGGAGCTGGAAACGATAGCTGTGGGTGCATGGGGGAGGAGGAAAGCTGTGTGGAGGGGGGACAGAGTCAAGTCATGCACCTTAGAGGGAGACTTGTTTCTGATATACTGATGTATTAATATATATATAAAAATCTAGAGGCTAAATTGCCCCTTGAAGTAAGAGAGAAAATAATCTGGTACCAAGGTGTAGCCAGACAAAACAATTAAATTAGGAGGAAATAAATCAGTATGTGAGGGTTCGCTATTAGCCTCCAACTTTTGCTCAAATAAACCAGGAGTCATCTTTAATCCAACATTCAAACTTGTGTTTAATTCTCTCGTCAATTTCATAACATCTCTCAATGGGTCATTTTGTAACTTTTCTTGCGATGCCAATGGGCCTCACAAGGGCAACAATAGCTCAGAGTCAAAAGGGTTCAGGGATTTAACTTCCCAAGGTCCTGGAACAAAGGGGTCATAACTGGGAACTTCGACCTCAGTTCCTTCTTCCCTCAATAGCGGTAGTGTCTCATCGTCTCTGTCTTCTCTCCATATCAGGTCTCCCTATCCCGTAAAGTGTTCTCACTGTCCCAGAGGTGCATCATCCTCCATGCCTCCTCCACTCGCCATGCCCGACGTGCCTTGGCTTCCCTCGCCACCACCTCTTTCTCCTCTCTCAGTCATCTCCTCCACTCCCACACCTCGGATTCACCCCAGTACAATGGCCTCTAGGGTAGTCCCCGTCTACGGCGGTAATCTGCTTCTTCCCAGGGTACCTTTACGTTTTCGCATTTCCCCGCCCATGGGTCTTCCACCCAGATGAGTTCCCAACCTCCTGGTATGTTGTCGTGGTCCCTATTTATAATCCCCATTCCCGCCTCCATTACGGACCTCCCCTTCTCTTTTCCCGCCAATCCCTATTCGGTTTGCGTTGCCACAGTCAGACCCTGTAGATTCGTTTCCAGCTCCCGGGTTTCTATCTCCTGTGTATCTATCTTGGAGGAGTTGGCGGCGGAGTGGTCTGTACCTCTTGGGATGTCTTAGTTGGGGATGGCACTCCGACAAGACCTTCTATGCTCTCGTCCCACTTATCACACAGTACTGCTAAAAGTTCTTGGGACGCTCATCCTGGGATATAAACCATGTGACCACAGTTCAGTACAACAGAGGTATGGAAGGTACTGGAAGACCTAGAAAACACTTCCCTTGTTTGACCAGGGCCTCAAACAATGGCCCAAATCCTGTTGCTTCAGGCTAGCAAATCACACTAGGGTAGAACCATTGAGTCAATGGGGGTTTGGGGAGTCAACTTCTCCATAAGTTTCATTGATTCAAATGAGCCTATTCTAACTGCGACTTACTTTAGCATTGTGATATGCAGTTAGAGTAGGCCTATTTGAATCAATGGAACTTACAGTAGAGTTGAGTCACCAAATCCCCATTGATTTAATGGAGCTACTATGGTGCAATTTATTAAGCAAAACAAAAGGCTTTTGACCATTAACTTTTGTCTAATTTACTTTGGGAAGGACAGAAGACAAGAAAATTCTTGGCTTTGAATTTTGATAACACAGAGACAATTGTTGTTTTTCCTCTCCTAAATCTAGCCCACGTAGGGACAAACACAGATTCCTGATGTATTAGGAAACATGTTTGCTACTCTCTGTTAGCACCAGCCAGTAGCTTTGTTTATAAAGCCTTGATGCTCTCTTCCCCCCCCCCCACTAGTGTAATTAAGTCACTCAAGAAAGCTGCTATAAATGCACTCCTGATTTTGAATTAGCATCGAAGCTACCAACATGAATTTGACCCAACTCCGGGAGGCAGTGGAAGACAGGAGGGCCTGGCCTGCTCTTGTCCATGGGGTCACGAAGAGTGGGACACGACTTAACGACAAAACAACAAAAGCAGCCTTCTCTGTCCTTTGAGCAGAAGGTAAAGCTAAAGCATTAATCAGCCCCAGCTCCAGAACAGGGTTCATAATAGGAAACATGACTTGTGTTTTCTGTCTTCTGAAAATTTACCACTTAAACATCAAAGTGTTCCAGATGGGTCATCTTCCAGATTGAAATGAGTGATGGATTTTGTGAAGTATGTTGGGGATTCATCTAATGAAGAACACTGATTTTTCAGATGGGCATCTAATATAGAAAAAGGAAACCAATAACAAAACAGGTGGTCCATTTTAATGTATTGGAAAATAACTCTTGGACATTGTGTTTGGTTCAAAATACAATGACTACTGATACAATCGGACAAATGTCATTTATTTATGCAGTTGATGTAGAACTGTAGAGAATGGAGCATTAGACTTTGAAGGTAGGGTGACAACTTGAAAGAAAAGAAGAAAAACATCATAAAAAATAGGGACACAGGTTTGTGTACTATTTTGATGTCTTGCCCATTCATTTCATGTGTTAGTTTTGCTCTCTGCAGGATTCAGGACATTAAATGGATGATGGTGTGTCAGGACAGTCAGAGTATTCTGGGAGATGTAGTCCAAAAATGAAACTTGTCCCTCTGTTGATGTCCACTACTTGCTAGTGTCAGGTTGCTTTTCTTTGTTTTTAATATTTGTTTAAAACATGAATAGGCAACCTGTAGCCCTACAAATGTTGGTTGATTTCAGTTCTGAGCTTTCCTCATAATATGCAGATGGAAATCACAGTCCAATGCACAGTGCACAGTCCTGGCTTAAGGTGTTTGATTCAAATAAGCTTTCCCTGAATGAATTATCAGCCAGAATTTTTCTTATGTAAGTATTCTGATATTTTAAATCATTTAAATATTGTTTTCTCAGTACTTTGTTTTGTCTGGATACCACGCAGAATTTCTTTTCCCCCCTGAAATGTAGAGCAGTTTATTTTTGTGATAAATAAGTAATGTTTTATGTGAGTTCTGCCAGAGTCAAGCCTCTGCTTGAAAAATAGTGCATGATAATTATCAGCCAACAGTAATACTGGAGCAATGTTTCATCCTGTTTCATAAGGAACTTAACATAACCTAAGAAAGGGGTCTCTATCCAGCCTCACCACATTACCTACCCCATTACCTACCCACTCCAGATTGTCTCCTCCTCCTCACTAAAATGCAAATATAAGAACGATGGATTGAATTTAAATAGAAACACAGTGCATCTCATGGAAGAGAGGGGAGGATGGAGATCTGGTGGCCTATCTGCTCTGTTGGTTTTTCAGGTGCAAAACTGTTGATGGCAACTTTGCAGTAATTGTTCTCCTTTCTATTGGTCCTTGATCTTTAAACCAGTGAACAGCCCTTCCAATAGAGCAGGGGTAAGAAAGCGTGGGAGTCACAACCCAACAACAACTAGATGGCTACACTTAGCCCACATCTGTAGTAGATAATGCCTCGAAATAGAGGACTATCCTCTAAAAGGAGACACATGCCCAACCTTCTGTTTCACACTATGAATAAACCACATTCATGTTCCTGTGAGTGTTGCACACATGCCTTACCACAGTTGCCTGTCCTTCTGTGCACCCAGACTGTGCACATTTTCTATGCACGAAATGTTCTGTGCTTCCCGCGTTCCTATAAGATGGCCCCTTTCTTGATGTACTGAGTCTTCAGTGCCCAGATGCAAGCAGAAGAGGAGGGGTAGAGGTAGTTCCAACATACGTGAATTCACTCGTCAAGAAAGAGATTCGTTGGTGCCTATTATATTACCAGGCCACAGTGTTTGGAATTTGGTTCCCCAGTCCTGCCATATTATGGTGTGGCCTACTGTCTGACTAAGCAGGCAAGAAAGGGAAAGAAAAAGATCCAGTCCAGTCTAAGCTTAAATGATACTAAAAGTAACTGATTTGGGCAAATTGTGGTCCTCTTTTTGTCTTCACGCATCAGGTGCTGTTTCCCCACTTTGGGTTTGTCAGTAAGCAAGAGGCAAAAGACATATGGCACCTCTCACTAGGCAAGGAAGGGGCAACTTTATAAGGTCCCTCCTCCCCGTTTTCCCCCCTGAAACTGGGCAGTTCTTGAGTAGGAGGACCTCTTTGAAGAGAGGACTGTTCCCTATAAAGTAGGTCACATGGCCACTATAATAGGACCTGCTTACAATGCCAATGCCAAAAAAATCTAGCAGTTGCCACATTAAACTCTAAGTCATCTCTACCAAATTTGCAAAATATGTTTTTTGACTAATATGCAGAGCCTCTCAAAAACAGAGAAAAATCAGAGACTGTAACTGGCCATAATTTAATCACTTAAAAAAAGTACACCCAGTATTCTTGCTAATCAATACATTTAGTCTTATTTCACAGTCATGTGATTCTTCTCTTCAGAATGTACCAACTATGCAATATCACAACAGGGAATACAGTGGGGTCTTGACTTAAGAACGGCTTGAGTTAAGAACATTTTGACTTAAGAACCGCTCTCACAGGAAAATATTGACTTGACTTACATACTTAGATTTGAGTTAAGAACTGAAAAAAAACACGTGGGAGGCAGGGAAAGTGCAAAATTTGAACTTTCCGTTAACTATTGGCCAGTGAAAAGGGTGCCTGTCTGCTTCCTCACTCCTCCCAGCGTTTAGAGAGTGGATTGGGAGACAGTCTTCAGACTGCCTGGTACTGTCCTGCCTGGACTGTATTTTCCCTGCCTTCCCTGAACCTTTCTTGACCTAAGAAAAAAAAAGAAACAAAATATCCCCCTTTAGTGGTTGAAGGTGGAATAGCAGCTTCACATTAGTTTCTATGGACGGAAAAGAGCACATACGGATCAAATGGTTCTCAATGCATTCCTATGGGAAATGCAGATTTGACCTGAGAACTTTTTGACTTGAGAACCGCCTTCCAATACGGATTAGAGAACTTAAGTCAAGACCCCACTGTATGTATGTATTCATTTTAATGTTCCCCACACTAAAGCTGTA
Organism: Pogona vitticeps; assembly: GCF_051106095.1. Taxonomy (NCBI): domain Eukaryota; kingdom Metazoa; phylum Chordata; class Lepidosauria; order Squamata; family Agamidae; genus Pogona; species Pogona vitticeps. Next base: position 26,899,759 of record NC_135783.1, on the reverse strand, counting down.
TACAGTAATTAGAAGGTGGACATATCTATATATCTCTATATAAATTAAAACCTAGCTGTAAATGTTTCCCAGCACGTCTTATGATTTCACTTATGTTTCACTCTAGGGTTTGAAAGAGTTCATCAGGAAGACACATCTTTGATGTCTAAACTAGAGTTACGATAACATCTACTAGTAGCGGGTGTCTTCTAACATGAAAATAGAGGCGCTGAGAGAAAGCTGGGGTCTTACTTTGGTCAAGTTTAATTAGTGTTTATGTGTAAAAGAGGCCATGTGTGTTTCTTCCGCTGGGAACGAACCTGGTGCTAATACTGGCTACTGACCTTTCACTTCTTTAAAAATCAGCAATGTCCAAATTGCAGACTGAATAGCACCTACATTCTCCCTCTTGCTTTTTCTTCTTTACCCCTCTCCTTTTTCTGAAAACTTTAAGACTTGGGAAGACTCCAAGTAAACCTTCTGTCCATAGGCACACAACTGAAAAAAATGGGAACACATCGATTTCTAAAAGTATATAATTAAAGTATGAAATGGTTTGCCCAAAAGCATTGCAGTGAGAGAGTCAATCTAATACATTAGCCTGGATATTGTGCTCAGTGAAGCGCAAGGGGTGATGGCATTTAATGGCATTGTCGGTAAACTTATTCCATTGTAAGGTATGGATAAAATGCTGTTCCAAGTCCTCCATTACCATAGTCTCTCGAGACTGAAGGATGCCTACTATACCCTGAGCTAGGGGTAAGTTACAGGGGTGAGCACCAAGATTTGACTAAAACTGAGGATAATTAGGTGGTTGAACCTGTGGATCTAAAATCCTTTCTGTCTCCCCATGTTTTTCCGTAAATCAAATCCAAATATAAAAAGTAAGATATCCTTTCCAACTTAGCCAACATAGCATCCGCAGTCTGCAGATTGAACCTGAATGTTTGAATGTGTCCTCTCTTTCAAGGCCTGTCTAGCCCAGGACCAGTTTAAAAACAAATGTAGGAATGGAGATTGTGGAGTTTCCCATCAGCAATTAGCAGCTGAAGAGCAGACTGAGCAAGCACATGGTCACCTAGTTATAGTCTTCTCTGCTATGGACAGTTGTATATCTACTAAAATTACGGTTTGTAGTTTTAAAAAAATGCTCCGTTAAGATATGAACAGTTTAGATAAATTTGTGTCCTCTTGTTCTTTTTTACTTGAGGCACTTACTTTTTGATGGTATGTGCACAGCCACCCTATCAACCAATACTGGTGAGACAAAAACAGAAGCCGATCTTGTCACTGTACTTTATTGCTGTTTGATTTCCAGAGGTGGTAGGTCAGTGACTGCTGGATGCCAATAGCTGATTAGACAGATCTTTCCTTTGATCTGGTCTTTCCTAACCTAGTGTCCTCCAGATGTTGTAGATGTGAAAAATGCTCATAAATGATTCATTCTCACCAAGTTAGGCTGTCTCAACAGATTGACACAGTCTGTTGAGAAACTGGTAGCGTCTGCAAAAGACATTGCTCCTGTGCAGGAACAACACAAGGAGTTTTTCTGTCTCTCTTTTCGGGTCAAGTTTTCCCCAATTCGCACAAAACGTCTCTCTGGAGTAAAGCATATCCATACAACAAGCCCAGAATAACCTTCAGATTGATCAGAACAATTCAGATATCTCATTTGGTGCTTCTACTTAAAAGTCTCTGCAGCAGGGTAGTAGGTATTGCAGTTTTATGCAGTTCCACAATTCCTATAAAAATTATTCTTGCAAACATGAACGCACTCATTGAGAAAACAAGATCTTGCTCAGGTTATGATCCTGCTGTCTCAAAAGGGAAGAGAAACATTTTACAGGTTCTTATTCGCCCACATGAGAATAAGACAAACAAGGATTTATATCTGTAGTGTTGGACTGCACCCCTCCATGTTCTCACCTGACTAGAAAGGATGGGGCTCTGGAGGATACTTCTCCAATAAAGCAGCTCTTAATTATGGCAAACTCAATTAACAGCTCAATTTTCCTACCAGCATGTGGTCTTTAAAACACTCTCCAGCCTCCCATTCTGGCCTTTTCTGACTTTCCTCTGGTCTATTGACATTCCCAAACTCCAGAACCACCTCAGGTAAAATTGTGATGCAAAGTCCCTGGCTAAACAAGGCCCTTTCAACAAGGCAGGCTGGGCTCCATTATCTGATCAGCAATCTCAGAGGGGGAGAGTCCCCCATTGTAAGCTTGATGGGAGGTTTTCCTTTGCTTATGTGTGAAGGCCGCTAATCCACTTCTAAATGGGCTCTGTGATGAAGATGTGAAGGATTGTAAATAGCTGTTAGGTGTCTGGAAACAATGCCAGCAATCATGGGGAATTATAACCGTGAAAAAGGCTACTCTACCTCGAAGAGGATGATAGACTGGTCTTTGTTCACACCAGTGACTTCCAAACATCAGAAGCAGAACACCATATGTTGCTTTGACTTGCCTCAAGGAACAGGTTTAATAAGATTATAAAGGTGTTGTTGTGCAGTATGTACAGTATGTCACAAAAATGTTTGGATTTTCCAGCACTGTAACATGGATATTATCTATGCTGAAAATATATATATTCTAGTTTGTTGGTGGTGAAAGAAAAGGGAGGGGAAAAGCACAAAATATTGTGGCATCTTAAAGACCAACAAATTGGTATTAGGGTGAGCTTTTGCAAAACTCAAGACAAAGAAAAAGATGCTAAAATATTTTGTCCTTTGTCCCCTCGCTCCACTTTTTACCAGCAAAAAAAATCTTTTTTTTTCCATTTTCTCTCCTGAAACATAGGAAAATGCCTTAGACCAGGTCTGTTGATATAGCCATAGGGATAGATGGAAATTTCATTCCATTCAATTTTTTTATTAGCATTTGGCAACATTTGCAAATCGCTAGGGTGGAAAGAGATTTGGAATGTGTTTTTTTTTAATTAAATAAGGAAGAAATCAGAATGTTCAGATTTGTTTTTCAGAGCCTTGAGCCTTGAGTGCTTAGAATACTGGGTTTGAATCTTGCCCTATTTAGCAATCTCCATGTTGCCTTAAAGTTGCCACTTCTCTTTTCTGAGATGATCTTCATCTCTAACACATATATGGTAAGCAGCAACACCATATGGTAAGCAGCAACAACATAGTCCCCTATGCTTGGGGACTGCTGTGCTTACTGAATTTATTTTGTGCAAATGAGGGAGAATTTCATTTTGGTTTGCTTTGGAAGAATTTATCCAAACTCATAAATCTTCAGATCTGCAGTACAAAGAACTTTAGTCATTAACAGTTAGAAACACAAGAAAAAGCAAAAATGACAGGTTTTTCCATTCCTATTTTGCCCTTTGCCCTTTGGCTATCTAGTACACTGTTGTCTACTGTGACTACAAGCAGCTTTCTGGAGTCTTAGACAAAGATCCTTCTCATCACACGAATGAACAACATTCATTGATGCACACTCATAGTACAAAAATATGGCTTAAAGCTGTGTGATCTATTGAGTAATCACCATTACTTGGAAATCATACTCCTGGTAGTAGTAGCATAAGTAATCACAAATGAATGCTTTCTGGTGGATTCTGGGAGTTGCAGTATAAAATGTTAGATTCCCAATTAATCATCACCATGATCTTCTAGTGTCCATCAACCTGTAAGAACTAAATGCATATTTAACTAGTGCCAGTAAACACGGTGAGACTGACCTTGGAGTAAGTAAGTGCGGGATTAGCCTGTATGGTAGATTATAAATTATTTTCATGAAGAGACACAAACCACATCACATTTGGAGCAACTTCATTCTTGACTGGGACGTGGTGGCGCTGTGGGCTAAACCACAGAAGCCTGTGCTGCAAGGTCAGAAGACCAAGCAGTCGTAAGATCGAATCCAAGCAACGGAGTGAGCGCCCGTCGCTTGTCCCAGCTCCCGCCAACCTAGCGGTTCGAAAGCATGCAAATGCAAGTAGATAAATAGGGACCACCTCGGTGGGAAGGTAACAGCGTTCCGTGTCTAAGTCGCACTGGCCATGTGACCACGGAAACTTGTCTTTGGACAAACGCTGGCTCTATGGCTTGGAAACGGGGATGAGCACCGCCCCCTAGAGTCGAACACGACTGGACAAAAAATTGTCAAGGGGAACCTTTACCTTTACCTTTACCTTTACCTTTACCTTTAATCATTCTTGTTAAATAATGCAGTTCCATCAAAACTCCCATCAGAATGTTTAGCAGCAAAACTTTAGGTAGAAATGTTATAGATAATGAATAACATATTGGGTTGTTTTTTAAAATTGTTTCGTTTGATGGAGATAGGGTATACATTCTGTTTTTAATGGATTGATATTCCTTAAGACCTTGCAACTAAAGCTTGATCCAATATTACTCATCATTGCCATCAATATTTTTATTCTATTTTTTGAACTTGGGGAAAAGCTAGCATGTAGCCAAAACAACAATATTCACACTCAAAGGAAGTACGTATTCAAAGGAGGCTTGAGGAAACCAGGATGACTGCAGAAGTATACAAATCTTTAGGAAAATAAAATAATGTGAGGGGAGGCCCCAAATAGTCTATATGAAGTTAATGGCACAGAATGTTGACAGACTGAGAGAAAGAAAATTACTAAAGCAGTGGGAGCAATAACTGGAAAGGGAGAAAGAAATACATACAAAAAAAACACACCCCATCTCTTTGTCTGCATAACGCTTTCTAGTTCACAGTGATAGGTTATAATATTTTGAAAATATTATTTAAAGTCTGTTCAGTTATGGTCAGGATTGCAGGGATATAAGTGAGAACTTCCCACAGAAATCAAGTAAGAATTCAGGATTTTTATTTGCAGGCAGATTTATCGGGATCAGCTGAATATCTAATGCATTTATTAAAAATAACTGAAACCTCCAAAGAATGTGTAACTTCTCCAGTGTTGCAGAGTTTTGAATTTGTAGTAAAATTCTCTTTTGCGACACAGTAGAAGTATAGAGATCCACAGAGACATCTAACCCTTTTCTCAGTAACTGGCACTTAATTCTCAACAACGTCAAGACATTTGTATGAAAAAATATTACTTACAGTTGCTTGAAATTACAGACTTGTATATATTGCTTTCTTTACTGTACATATACTAGCAACCATCCGAACAGATCAACAGCAGCAAACTGCCACCAATTGATGAAAGAGGGAAATAATACTCTTTGAATTCAAAAGCTGGAAGGAATTATTTGTTAGTGCTGGATAAACAGACAATCACCCCAGCATAGAAATGTTCCACCCAGTCACTACATACACCATGCAAAGTTGTAAATAAAACTCCAGTAGAGATGACACAGAAGTCATTTATCATTCTTAGAAGTGGTTTATCACTCCCTGCTCCTGGGTACTCTCAGAGACTGTGTGACTTACCTAGGTCACAGAAACTGGCTCTTCTCCTGATAGGCATAGTGGGAAATTTTGCTCATTTACTGTCCTCGTTCTGAGCTTCTTACCCATTACCCATACAAGGCACCAATTCATCCTTAACATTTGGTTTCAGGCTTCAGTTGTACAACTGATTTTTCAATATTTCACACTGAACGCTCATTCTGAGGCATTGATGTGGAGTTGACAGCTGTTTCTCTCAAACTTCTAATTCTCTAAGAGCAGGAATAGGTGAAAACTTCATTTGAGTTAATCTTGTAGATTTCTTCACATTTGAGATGAAAGGAACTTGAGATTTAAAATATTCAAATGTGTGAGAAAAATAGATGGATGGATCCACCTAAACCCCGGGCTTTGTGTATTTAAGTCTTAAAAATCTGACTGGAATCCTAGCCATATTCAGCAAACTAACTCTTGAGTAGGCGTTTCCACCTTTTTCTAAAGAGGTTCCTTCATCTTTAATAGAGGCAACACCATGGTCCTTTCCTATGTTAAGAATAGCTGTATTTATCTTTGGTATAAATGAGGGAGAGTGTTGTTTCAGTTCTCTTTTGAAGAAATTAGCAAAATGTTTTCATATTTCAGTAGAAATAACTAGAGGTTCAAAACAGGCAGACTACAGAAGAAAGCAATCTGTCAGAAATCCCAACCAGTTTTATTCTAAGTGCTAAAACTTTCAGGGTGAGCAACAGTTAACTATCTGGTTGAAAATATTATATGCAAAACCACTGTCTATTTTATGCAGTGTTGCAAACCTGAGGAATGGGAAGACCTGCAATCTCTTTATAGTGTTATATTTATGTGTAATTTAAAACCATTATGTTTGTCCAATTAATACGTAGCATATTGAGTCTATAGCATATGAGTGCTTCCTAAAAAATTTGAACTATTGGGGGACTTGAAGTTATTAAAGTTATAAAAGGCTGAGAGGGAGAAAACCCCGAGGGTCTTGGATGGAACTGCCTGTTCTCTTTTCAGCTTCTCTCTGCAAGATATCTCCTGGATTCCCACCCTCTTTTAATTACTGCTTCATGGTTTACATGCCGTCCAATTAAAAGAATATTACATTTAAATCAGGAACATATTTTTTATGGGAGTTCAGATTCAGATTCACTTTGGCATTTTCAGTGTGTCTCTTAAATTTCAGTATGACTTGGGAGTTTTGGATTAAATGTAAATCCTACCAAAAACAAGCTGTGATAAGGTTCTAGTCTTCCTCTTCCCTCCAACACACACACACACACACACACACACACACACACACACACATGTGGGCGCACATGGATATAGCCACATCTCTCCATATTAGACTGATACAATATGTGGTCCAATGACTGGGATAAGGTTCAGACTTTGGCCCACTCATACTCTTTTTAGCCTAAACTATATGACAGGGTTATTGTGGGGATACTACTACTACTACTACTACCACCACCACCACTACCACCACCACCACCATTATTATTATTATTATTATTATTATTATTATTATTATTATTATTATTATTATTATTATTATTATTATTATTATTATTATTATTATTATTATTATTATTATTATTATTATTATTATTATTATTATTATTATTATGCCGCAACGTTGGATAGAACCATGTATACCATGTGGAGAATCTTGAAGGAAAAATGGGATATACAGTCGTGCCCCGCTTAATGATTACCCCATATAACAACGAATCTGCTTCACAACGATGTTAGATTCCCAATTGCGATCGCAAAACAATTTTTATTGGGTTTTTTTCGTTTTGCGACAATCGGTTCCCTGCTTCGGGAACCGATTCTTCACATTACGACGATCAAACCAGCTGATCATCGGGGTTTCAAAATGGCCACCGGCTGCTCAAAATGGCTTCCTGCTGTATTTAGGAGGCATTTTTCGCAAGACAGGCACCCAAAAATGGCTGCCCTATGGAGGATCTTCGCTGGATGCTCAGGTATTCAGCCCATTGGAACCCATTGAACGGTTTTCAATGCATTTCAGTGGGCTTTTTAATTTTGCTTTACAACGTTTTCGTTCTACAGCGATTTCACTGGAACAAATTAACATCATCAAGCGAGGCACCACTGTAAATGTATGCAGGTACATACTCCTGAAAATTCCCAACCCTTCTTTAGTTTCGCTAACACCGGGCTGCTTTACATATTTGATTAGATAATACCTACTGTAAAAACACTAAAACCACATCATTGGAAAAAAAAATACACTTTTATATACGCATCTGAGACAGCAAATAAAATGGAACAGACAAAAAAAAAACCCCGATTAAAATGCCAAGGTATACAAAAAGGGTTTTGAGGTGGCACTGAAGCAGCCACTTAGCTTGTCTATTCTGTTGTGCACCTACTTGGCAGCAATGAATAGAAGTCCATGTGTGTATTTAATTTGAAGGCAACAAAACAGAACTACAAAAATAAGTTGCAGCTGGATCTCAAGATATTATCAAATACTAAATTATAACATATGTAAATGTGGGGAAATCAAAAGAGTTTGAATATTATTTTGTTCAATATTTCCAACTTCTACTTTTCTTAGGAATACAGTTGGAGCTCACGCTGTTATGGGCAGAGATGGGAGGAGTTACCATATTTTTCGCTCCATAAGACGCACCTTTCCATAAGACGCACCAATTTTTTAGGAGAAGAAAACAGGAAAATATAATTTGTTTTCTTCGCTCCATAAGACGCACAGACTTTCCACCCCCCTGTTTTGTGGGAAAAAAGTGTGTCTTATGGTGCGAAAAATACTGTACCTTGTTTTAGGCATGATGGTTGTAGGATTCTGGGAGAGACAGTGCAAAAAACAAACAAACAAACAAAACCCACCACACACCTTTTTTCTGGTTATACGGGGTGATAAATCTGACACTGTTTCTGAAGCAAGCTGCTATGAGATTTCAGCTGTCTGACTCATGTAAAAGTTTTGGGGGAGCAGCTAATGTGGAAATACCCTGTCTGTTTTCAAGTATGTGAGTAGCTCCCCTTTCAAGACAAGAGATCTATTAATGACCCATTTCCACATTTTTATTATTCAGTACTGAACTGTAGGACTGAGGGAACTCCCTCACCTGCTCTTTATAGAAGACTGAAAGGTGTGTGACTACCTGCTGGCTGGAGAGTTTGGGGAGCGGTAGTCTGAAAAAGTAACTTTTCCAAGCTGTGCATGGCGGAAGGACTCCAACAATTATTTCTATGAGTCCATGGACAGTCATTCCCAAGAATATTTATTGAGGCAGTCAAGTCTCAGTCTGTTCACTGGAACTTTATTTCCATTTTATCTATCTACAGTTGCATGTCTGTTTTGTGATGGTATATACCAGTATATTCAACATATTTGTGTCTTTTATTCATTTCTTCTCTTTCCTGAAAAACAAATATAGATATATGAGTATCTAAAGGAAGACAAATTCAACTTAATATCTTTCTGAAACCTTAATTGTAAACACACTGACTCAGAAGTCAGTGCTGCAGATGTAAAAAAAAAGAAAAAAAAAGAAAAGAAAACAGAAGACTTTAAAACATGTTTCTACTTGGAAGTAACTGACATGAATAATACTCTTACAGCTGGTGCAAAGTATGGCAGCAAGAATTTTTAACTATATACCAAATGGGCGGGATATAAACAAACAAACAAACAAACAAACAAACAAACAAACAAACAAACTAGGACCAGCAGGATATTACCACTCCTGTTTTACTTACACTGGCTTCTGCATCACTTTCAAGCCCTGTCCTAAATGTTGGTTTTCTTCTGCCTCTGAGTTCAAAGAGAGCTCCACCTCTCTGCTCTGTGTCTTTTTACCTCTCTGTTGTTTGCTGGCTGTCAGTAGTCTGTTGAGGTCTGTTGTTGAAAGCAGTAATGTTTGTTAGTTTGCTGTTTGATCTGTTTGTGAGTAATGACGCCTTTTATTTTCTCTATTAATGTCTGAGTGAATTATTGAGACTGTAAGTGCCAGTTAGTGAGAAGGGAAGAGGACTAATCTGGAGAACTTGAAGCTCTCCTGATCTGTGAATCCCTGCACATTTAACCAAAATTCATAACTAACTAGAAATAGTGGTTGTAGTAGCAGTAATAATAGTAAGGTTAGGAGAAATAAGAGCTGGCTGGATAGCTCAATGTATTTGGCTGTGAAACCACAGGTTGGGAATTCGATTCCCTGCTGTGTCTCCTGTAAGTAGACCCAACCTGGGTGACCTTCGGCAAGTTGCACAGTCCCAGGGTGGCCCCAGAAGAAGGGAATGGTAAACTACTTCTGAGTATTCTCTAACCTGGAAAACTCTGAAAAGGGTAGCCATAAGTCAGAATTGATTTGATGGCACATCATTATCATTTTAGGAGGACGAAGAGGCAGATAGGGGTACTTGTATGCTAAATGATACAGTGGACCCCCAACTTATAATGACTTGTTTATGGCATCCTACTTTTACAACAGCTAATTTTACATGTGTCCAAAACTCAGTTTTATGAATTAGGTGACTTGACAGTGCAACAACATAGGAATGCAACAACAAAGATAACACAGGAGGGTTAGAGGTAACAGAATGGGAGATAAAGAGGAAGCAAGACAGCATTAGGACAGACACGAAAAGACAGGCAAGGATGATAGAAGGGGAAAGGAAGATAGTGAAAGATGGATGGAAAGGGCCGAAAACAGCAAGCAAGCCAGTGTTGGCAATGCCAGCCTAAATGGACCAATGATTTAATATAAGACAGTTTCCTGTGTAGCTGAAACTGTGTAGTAAAACAGTTTCCTCAGTGTAGCTGAACTAAAATTCAGCTCCCAGTCTATTTGTACAGGTGGAATGGAGGGATGTGCCATCTTTTTGGCTCCAATTACCAAGCTCTGAGTCAAGAACAAACCTCAATTTCTTATCTCTCCTCTGGGCATCTAACTTCTCATCACAAGACAACCTTTATACCATTTTGACGCTGTATGATTGCTTGCATTAAAAAAATGTGTTTGGTTTACCTCAGTAAAGAAAGCAAAAAAGCCTCATGGCATAAGAGGAATGCAGGTTGGTCTTTGGTAAAGAGTTCAAATCTTACCAAATCAGAATATCTCAGTTTGAGTATACAGCTCACCTCTCTCAGCCAGAACTCCTTCACAGAGCAATTGTAGTAACAAATCTGGCTAAGTACTGTGGACAAATCAGGAAGGCTGGCATAGAAAACTGGAATAAGGAAAGAACAAAGTTGTCAATCCTCCTTTTCTACAACTACCAGCCATTTCCAGGAACAGCATGTTTTCCTTGGACATCTTGCCCTATAATTTTGCACATATCCGCTTTGAAATCTGTGGCTACTTGTAATGCTGCTACAGTACTGCACAGAGAGAGTTTTGGGAAAAGTTTCGTTTTGGACTACAACTCCCAGAATCTTCCAGCTGATACATATCCTTTCTTCCTGGTTTTGAGAGTTACTGACCACCGTGCTGACTGGAAGACACTGGGGAGTAGTTCGGAAAGATAAATGTTCTGTACACCTTCTTTTTAGATGCAAGAGTTTCTGGAGAATGGAAAGACGCTGTTGCAGAAAATGAGTCTCGTTTATTTGATAAGGAATTAAATGATTTCAATCAAATGATTTGATAAATTAGTTGGCACGGATTCTGATGCTCTCCCTCCCCCTCCAAAACCTTACGGCTGGCAGCACAAACCGCGCACCGTGTTCAAAGCCGCTTCCTTTTGTGCGAGGGGCCGCGGCTGCCTCGAGGGCTTCTCTCCCTTCTCTGTCTGCCTTGTTGATGGGCCTCGCCCTTTGTGCCATCTCGGGGTTAATTGTATTTGTTAATTAGTTGCTAACAGCGTCGTCACGCGGGGCCCCTGATGGATAAGGGGGCCATTCGCCTCGGGCCTTGCAATTCACCTCGCCTGCCCAGGCCGGGGCGACCCCATGCCGAGCCCGGCGTGGTCGGCTGAGGCCGGAGGCCCCCCCCCCCGCATAGCTAACGAACCCCCCCCCCCCCGCTCTCGCCGGGCACCTCCCCAGCCTTCGCTTCCTAGTCACAAGACAGCCCTTGCAGCGAAGGACTCTTTCTTTCTTTCTGGTAGAGCTGGGGGTCCGGGGGGGGGGGGAAGCTGAATCAACCCGCCATTTTATGATAGCTTTGATGAGGCTTGACGGGGGGAGAAATCCTCAGTTTTTTTCTTAGTATTAACATTTCTTACAGCTTCACCGTATTCAGACTGGGAAACTCACATTGGCACTCCAGAGACAAAGATGGTACATCTCCTGCCTCAGAATTTCAGAATCAGTGCTGGCTAGGGGATTCTGGGGGTTGTAGTACAGAAATGCAATTTCTCCTGACCCTGGTCTTCAGCAGCCAGTATATACTAACAATGTCATCAGAAAGGTTATGACTTCTTTATTATAGCTGTTGCTACATGCTGTCAAGACGCTTGTGACTTATGATGACTCTGGCAAGGTTTTCAAGGTTTATGAGCTGTTCAAGGGAATGATGTACTGTCGCCACACCCCATGAGTTGCTATGGCCCTGCATGGACTTGAACCCAGGTTGTTTGTATCCTACCCCAACACTATCCACTGCACCACACTGGCTCACATTTATTTGTTAGTTCTGTATCCCAACCTTTCTTTAGGGAGTTCAAGGTGTATAAGGCTTTGCATGTCTCTGTTTTATCCCCAACAACAACTTTTTGAGGTAGGTCAGGTTGACAAACCCAGTAGGTTTCATGGCCAGGTATGAACCTCAGTTTTTTGCAGCCTGCCACTCTAACCACACTGGCTGCAAAGTGAAGTCCCTTGTGTTCAAGGGGCTTTGCTCACAAGAGAGTGTGTTTCAGGATATGCATGGGAGAAATCCTGTGTAATAAACATATGTAACTTTATTTATTTATTTTATTTATATATTCGATTTTTATCCCGCCCCTCTAGACAATGTCTACTCGCTTGAATTAAAGAACTTCGTAATGAGAGTGAAAGAGGAGAGCGCAAAAAATGGTGTGAAACTCAACATAAAAAAAAACTAAGATGATGGCCACTGGTCCCATCACTTCCTGGCAAATAGAAGGGGAAGATATGGAGAAGTGACAGATTTTACTTTCCTGGGCTCCATAATCATTGCAGATGGTGACAGCAGCCACAAAATTAAAAGATGCCTGCTTCTTGGATAGAAAGCAATGACAAACCTAGACAACATCTTAAAAAGCAGAGACATCACCTTGCTGACAAAGTTCCACATAGTCCACGTTTTTCAATAACGATGTATGGAAGTGAGAGCTGGACCATAAAGAAGGCTGACCGTTGAAAAATTGATGCTTTGAATTGTGGTGCTGGAGGAGACTCTTGAGAGTCCCCTGGACTGCAAGGCGATCAAACCTATCCGTTCTGAAGGAAATCACTGTCTGGAAGGACAGATCCTGAGGCTGAGGCTCCAATACTTTGGCCATCTCATGAGAAGAGAAGACTCCCTGGAAAAGACCCTGATGTTGGGAAAATGTGAAGGCAAGAGGAGAAGGGGATGACAGAGGACGAGATGGTTGGACAGTGTCATCGAAGCTACCAACATGAATTTGACCCAACTCTGGAAGGCAGTGGAAGACAGAAGGGCCTGGTGTGTTTGGTTCATGCAGTCACGAAGAGTCGGACACAACTTAACGACTAAACAACAACTCCCTTGAGCTAATCAGTTTAGCCCAGTGGATGGGGAATCATAAGGAGAGGGTTTCTGCTCTTTGGTTTTGTGGTTCAAAATACAGTAGTTGGAGAAGCATTGATCTGCTTTGGATAGACAGCAGAAACATAGGCTACAGTCACAGATTTAAGTGGTGTATGATGGATTTAAGAAGTCAAGGTTCTGGAGAAAACAGCAATCTGAATCCTGGAAGTACAGGACAAAGATTTTATGGGGATTTTCGTTGATCAACAGTGCAACAATGTCTTTCTAAAGCATGGAGCTTCAAGGACACATGTCTATGAAACATTCAGCTTGAGGAATATTTGTTGTTGCTGATATGAAAAGCAAGTTTAAACAAAAATAAAAATTAAAACATGTATCAATGTGTTTGAAATGTCAGTTTAAAATTTAGCCTCAGATATTGGTGCACACTCATCCTTCAATAAGGTCCTGTCAAGGGAGCCCTTTTGGTCAGCACACTATCATTAACTTATCAGATCCTCCTGAGTACCACTTTTGTCCTTTGTTAAATTGGCTAATAAATTGGAATACAATTACAATTCATTTTCTTATTACAATGCTACATATACATCACATCTGAGTTTCATCTACCCACATACCAAAGGGAAAGGCAGCTGTACCCTGTGATGCGTCCTTAAGGTACTGACGGACATACAGTGTAGGAAACAATATTTTCCAGAGGATCCAGCTGTTATTGGGGATTAGAAAATGGGTGGTGGCGGCAGGGAGGAGCAACTTTCATTAAATGGCCCCAATACATCAAGCTGCGACCCCTAACTTAATTCAGGTCAATGGTGTTATGAAGTTAGAATTTGGAGGCAGAATCCAGGGGCTCCCTTCAGTAACCATACAGGAGCCTCCCTCCCCAAAGCAACAGGGTTGGTTTGTCACCTTTTCAAATAAGTAATTACACACTAAAGAGGGGTAAAAGAGAGGGGCCATATGCCCATTTGGATCAGAATCTATAATTATCACGTGCACCATTAATATATGCTTGGTTAACAAATTACACATCCAGCCCAGTCCTATAACTACAGTACTCAGAATAAACCCCTATTTAAGTTCAGCATTAGTCATTCTCAGTTAACTCCCCACATTTCCATGTAGCACGACTCCTAGTTCAGTTGGAGATAAGCTCCAGGAAGTTCCATGAAGGTTGCTGTCAGATAACAGTGTGGAGGATAGCAATCTTCTAGGATGGGACCAGTTTGAGATAAGCTGTTAATGGAAACACTTAATTCTAAGCATTTAAAACGATACACATGCAAAATACGAACACTTATGCTCAACGTAAGGACTCGAGCAAGCATACGCTCTGGTGTGTGCACAAGCCCCCATTTATTGACTTAAAATGATTTGACAAAGAATTTTCAGGGGGCAGCCCAGTTCGTCTGTTGCAACAAACACAACAACCAGTCACGTAGTGGTCCATTGGTCCAGATAGGCGGGGTACAAATCAAATTAATAATAATAATAGAGCTCTCATTTATTACGGGATTAATTTTGACAGATAACAACCATCAGAAGCATTCGTCGTTGCGATCCTCAACATCATCATCACATAATGGGAGGGGGGGGACCCTGGACTATCATGATTGCTGTTTTTTCCCCGTTGGGTTTGAAGCTTATTTCTGAAGGATCAATCGTGAAAAAAGCAACCTTTCACTCATCCGTCCACCCTTCTGCCCACGGCATGCCTTTCCTCACTTCGGAATTTACACGTGGGCGTTTTACGCGTCTCTCGGAGAGACTTGTGACTAATGAGGCACCGGACAATGCCAGGACTATCAAGAGCCCTGTGTGAATAGGAGACAAGAGACATTCATGCAGCTGTTAGGGTTTTTGGAAACCAAGCGGTCATTGTCCCCCGCCATCAACAATCGCTTTTTGGAGCATCCCCAAAATGGGAATCACACAGTTGAATGGAAACAATCGGAACATCCTCTACTCCAGTATGAGCGCGCGCGCACATACACACACACCCCATACACACCTATTTTCTGAATGGCACAACTAGAGTCAAAGTCCCGAGACTGGGCAGCGGAAGGCGAGAGAAGCAAAACTTGCTTCGCCTCCTCGCCCCTTGCCCTCCAGGACCCGACGCCTTCGTAATTCCTTTTTCCTCCGCCAACAGGCGTCCTCGCCTCCGCGTCCCCCTCCACCAGCAACACAAACGCCGCTCCCCCCACCCAAGCCTCCAAGAACGGGTCCTTTCATACCGTCCCAATCCCCCCTCCGTTATGCCTTCTGCAGACGCGACACCGTTATCAAAAAAGAAGCGGCTGCCTCCCCTCTCCGGAGCCGGAGCGAGGAGCGCGGGGGGCCTCTGGGAGACGTAGTCCTCTTTCTTTGGCTTCTGAGGGCCGCTGCAGGAAAGGAGACTACGTTTCCCAGCCACCCTCCCGACGTTCTCCCCCCCTTCCACTGGAGAGGCCGAGACGTCAATCAGGTGGCGTCACAATGTGTATAGAACGTTCAGAGATTCTATTTTTTGTTTTGTTTTGTCCTCCCCCTTTTTGCACGTAAACGCTCCCTTCCTCCCTCGCAGGGGTGCCGCTCGTAACCCGCGCTGTAGGGAGGGCATCGCGAGGCAGGAGGGCTGGAGGCAAGTGTCATGCGGGGAGTGGCGCGACTCGTGGAGAAGCAGAGCGGCGGCAGGGCTGCCTGAAGAGGCGGGTGGTGGTTGCTTTTTTTTTCCCCTCCGGGAGGGGAGGTGTGGGGTGGTTTTTTTTTTTTTTTTTTTTTTTTTTTTTTGGCCATCGTTGCTGCTCCTGATCTGGAATGTTACAAGGGAGATCGCAGCCAAGCTGATCGCTTGCAGGAGCAGCGGCGGCGGCGGCGGCAAAAGCTGGGAGTCGGACGGAAAGGCAGGAACTCGAAAGGCTGGCTGCTGTTGCTGCTATTGCTGCTGCTGGTGGTGGTGGTGGTGCCGAGCACGCCGGGCGATGAAGCGCCGAAAGCTGGCCGTGGCAGCCGGCTTCTGCCTCTCCTTCTTGCTGGGCACTTTGCTCAACGTCTTATTCATCCCGGCCTTTGATCCCCAGCAGCAGCAACAGCAGCAAAACGCGGGCGTCACGCACTCGCTGGCCGGCTCGCCTCGAGACCCGACGGGGGAGGCGGCCCGGAGCGCCGGCGGCCGCCGCGAGGACTTAACCCGTCAGATCCGAGAGCGCTACGAAGAGGTGCTGCGGTACCAGCAGCTGCCGCCGCCGCCGCCTCGGGAAGCATCGGCGGTGCCGGCCGCCTCGGCCGGGGCTCGGCTGCTGATGAGACCCCTGGAGAGGCGGCTGATGGATCTCGCTCCGCCTCGGCTCTCCTCCTCCTCCTCCTCCTCCATCGCCTTCTCCTCCTCGTCCACCGAGCTCAGTCCCAGGGATCGCCCCTTATCATCCAAAGCCCGGGCGCAGCCCCTGGTGGATGGGGTCCTCCCCCCCGAGGCGTCCTGGCATCCCCGAGCCACGCTGGACCTTTCGCTCAGCCCGCTCCGGCTGGGATGCCGAGACATCCGCAACGTGACCAACGTGCATTACCTGGGCTCCGGCTACACCAAGGCCGTCTACAAAGCCGTGCTCAACCGGAGCCTGGCGGTGGCCCTCAAGTCCGTCGATTTCGGGGGTCACGACATCGACAATTGCGTGAAGCTCTACCGTTCCCTGGAAGACTGCTATCGGCTGGCCTCCTACAAGATCGTCAAGGAGATGGTGCTTCTGCAGAGGTTACGGCACCCCAACATCCTCCAGGTAAAGAGGGCAACCCCCCCCCGAAGTGACTGATTCCGAAGGAGCTGATAACGGGAGGGTGGGCGGGCGATAGCGATCTACTATCCTAACCATGCCTTTTGGGAAAGACAGATGGAATAAACTCATTTGGGTTAGGTGGAACCGCAGCTACCTCTGGTTTCTTTCTGGGCCAGGCAGTTGTAACCTTTACTGGCTTGATGAAATGCCACAGGCATCGGGTTTGGAAGGGAAAGGAAGGGCCCAGTTATTGTCGGATCAGGAGCTGGCGGGATTTCTTTCACCGCTCCAATAATGGTATTTTAATTGTTGATGGGTTTGGGAGAGCGGCGGAGGGGAGCGTTAATCCCCCCCTGGCGTGTCGAGATAGCCTAAGAGTAGTCGGCGAGAATGTGTCAAAAGTTTCCGCCTGGCCACGTGTCCGACTTCTGGTTGGCATCGCTTGCGCCTTCCAGACGGAGGCAGGGGGACCAGCGGGCATTGCCGTCCACGGAGAAGGAAGCATTTTCTTTCTCGTCGGTGGCAGCGGTTTAAAAGAAAAAAAGACACGATCCAAGGCCGGAGTCAATCCGGATCGAGATTTAGACTTCCATCTGAATCTATTTTGGTCGTCGAGGTTCGCATACTTCATTTGCAAGTGAGGAAAGGGCAATAAAAGGATGCCTGTAAGACTGCCAGTAGACATAATTAATAGGATCGGGTGTCAGTGTTAGGGTTTGGGATCCCTAAAAGTAGATCCTTAACATACGATTCTTGGAGTTGTAGATTAGGATAGATCCGATTTCCCTTTAGGTTCCTAATTTCACATCTCATTGAAAGGTGTGTCACAGCACGGGATGTATAAATAAGTGTACCCGAAGCTTTCCAAACCTAACCGCCTGGGAATAAATCAAACGGAGTTCTGAGACATTTACTTCTGAGTAGACAGGTTTGGGATTCTGGCTAGTCCAAGCGTTGGGGATATTTATAGCAACCGATTCTGGTAGATTTCTTCTTAACTGCAAACATTCCAGTACAGTAGAGAGAAAGCTGAATAAAAATCAGAATACTGTATTAGGAGATTTTCATTGTGATGAATAAGGGCTGTGACGCTTAAATTGGTAGTGTTTTGCTCCTCTGAAGGAGACCTCGCTTGCAAGTAAGAGGAGATTTAAAAGGAGACTTTAGGAAAAGGTGAAAAAATGTTAGTAGACAACAGAAATACTTGAGTAAATGAAGATCTATACAACCGGTGAAGTGACCGCTTAATTCTGTCAGTATCAGGGCGTGCAAGTTTTGGCATTACACAGAGTTCCTCGTTTTATGGCCGAAAGCTTGTTGCTCGGAGATTAAGGTTGTTAGAGTTAAAAACTTGGGGCTAAAGAATAAAAGTGGGCCGAGAAAAGATGCAAAGAGGGAATGGAGAATTTGCCCCCAGCCCTGTGTCTCTATAATTTTGCCCGTCCTTTACTTTCTATCTATGAATGAGGTGCAAGTGAGAGGGGAGACAGAGGTGGTACGTTGTCATTATTAACCTGGATTTGACATCTTTTGCTCTTCCACCCGTGGGGTTGGAGTAGAAATCTCTCAGAATATGGACACAGTGAGGTGCGAGGGGAGCAAAGGAAACACAGAAGTGCTGTGATCTTGTGGAGAGGAGGGCTTGTATACACGGGTACATTTGCATCTCCACAGGAGGGAGACCAGAATAATACACACACACACACACACCACCTTCATCCTGAATCTGTGAATCAGGACGAAGGGAATTGGGAGATCTGGGGAGGTGTCAGAAGAGCTGTTCTCTAGCATTTGCACGTTCCGTGGAATCGATGTGGCCCTTTGTCGAGCTAAGATAGCCTTCCCAGCTTCATTCTCCCAGAGTTTAGGAAAGTTTTGGACTACCACTCTAGAACCCCATCTAAATGATAGGTTGTGCGGGGAGAGGTGTCTGGATGTTGTAATCCAATGAGTAACTTTGGGCTGGGGGATTCTGGAAGTTGTAGTCAAACTTCGTCTGACTCCATAGGGTACTTCTTGTTCATGGGGGGGGGGGAGAAAACTGAGGAAGAACACTGTGAATGGATCAGTGCTTTAAGCTTCAGCAAATAGATAATGTTGGCGAATTGGACCTGACATGTGCTAGTTTTTTTTTTGGGGGGGGTCCATTCTTCCTTCCCCTCTTGCCCTCACTTTTCTGTTACATGTGGCTCTATAGTCTCCTTTCCTCCAGAGCTCAAAGTATAGGCAGAATTAGATCCATGAAGGGAGGAAAGGAACTACAGCATTCTTGACAAGGCAAAGACTGTTCGGAAAAGGCAACCAGCTAGAAAGCCTCAAAGTCAAACCCATTTGTGCCAGTGAAACTGATTTTGAGATTGGAAGGTGTTCAGGCTGCAGCTTAATTTGGAAGTAAGCCCTGTTGAAGTTAAGTGGATTTGTATAGGATAGAGTGGCGTAGTTGATTTGTATAGGATTCTGCTGCCCTGCAGGATGACTTTACAGCGTGGGAGTGCTGTGTTTATGTAGATGGCTTATCATACATATGCCAAATGTAGAATAAGATCCGTTATATAAACAGTATAGCTGTAACCTCGCACTTTCTGCAGTGCAGACAGTGATTAGTGTAAAGAAGGGGTGGGTGGGGGAGAAGCAGTCTCATCTGATTAAGAGGTTTTGCAACCGAGGCTCCTTCGAGATACAGGGTGAAAGATTTGTGGATCTGAGATGAATCACAAACTGGGGAAGGTTGAATTGCTTGGAGAATTGTCGGTTGTCACCTCCCTTACTAAGCAGTGCTCAGAAGGAGCTCCACTTAGTTAAATGGGCGTAACTCCAGCTAATTGGTTATAAGGTTGTGATTTGAATGGTGTCCTCCTGGATGATAAATTACAGACTTCACTTCTCAGTGAATAAGGAAGTCAGACTAGGTCTTCTGCCTATAAGAATAGGTCTTATACCTATTTCACCCATTGGACTGATTTCAGAGGTAGGTTCGCTGTAGAACTGCATGGCAGTATGAACCTTGATCACTCTTTAAGTGCCACCAGCATGAGACACCCTTCCGTCCTGCTGGGACCCGATTCCAGTTGATTTCAGGCAAACGGGATGGTGCCTTGAGGTTTGATGACCTAAGAATCGGGATGAAATTGTGACGCCAAGGTTTCTTCCCCTGGTTTGAGTATCTCTGTCTCTGCAGCCAAAAGAGCCACACCCCATTGATTAGATCCGGAAGGGAAGAGAGAGGGAGGGGGAAGAGAGGTGGCAGAGCACATTTCTGAGAACAACGAAGACAAGAGAGCGTGGTTTTAACTAGCCCTTGTCACCCTTTGGGGCTAATCAAAGTGGTCTTGTTCGGTGGAGCTTGATAACCAAAGCTTCACTTCCCACCCAAAACTTCCTTTTCTGTGTATGTTTTAAAAACAGCCTTTTCACATGCTCTTGCTCCCTAGAAGGAGGATTTAAAGGTTCCCACCTCTGGCAGCCTCCATAGAGTCTTGGATGTTTATTTACTACTTAGCATTTATGTCCTCTCTTTGTACCAGTGAGCTGCTAAAATGTATTTATAGTTCTTGGTATTCTGCCCTTCGTTAACGTAGAACAACCCTGTGAGAGGTAGGTCAGGCGGAAAAAGAGATATGGGATTTTACCTTTTCTGGGATTGATCACAGCATCACAGCAGTTTTGTGTAAATGTTTGAATTCTTCGGAATTCTTCACTGCTCAAAAGTGAAACAAAAACTATGTGATAGAGAAGAAAAATAACTTTCCCCAAGTTAAATCACAAAGTCTGCAGTTAAACTCGGTCCCAAAAAGGAGATGGCCACTTCTCCCTTCCCCTCCCTTTATCCCCTTTGCTGAGATCCTATGTGATTAGGCCAGGCTGTCTGGAGCATCCCTTTCAGAACTGCTTCTTGAAGTAGGTAACTGATCTTTAAAGTTTGAGGGAAAATAATTTCTTGGACCTTGCTTGACAATGAAAGCCCAACATCTGTTAAAAGCCACACGTGTCTTAGTTTCTTTCGGCAGACAAGCCAGTTCTTCAGCAGAGAACGGAGTAGTGAGACAGTGTGTAGTGGGAGGAGAGAAAAAGGGAGAGGCCCATGGAAATAAGAGAAAGTGCTGTGAAACTCTGTTCCACTTGTTGATATTTTCTGGAGGCAGTCATGGCGATGTCATTTATCCTTTTTGGGGTGTCGGATCAATAGCTTTCTCCCTGCGTCCTTTTAGAGCCTTCCTGTTCTAACATGTGGAATTGCAACTTCATGGACTACATGCCACCCCAATTATGAGAATGTTTTATTTAAATGATCAGAATCATATTTTTTCCATGATGGGGGAGCAGCCCATGTATGCTGAATAAATCTTTAAACCTTAAGGTTCCACAAGCCTCTTTGTTGGTTTTGTTGCAGTGGGCTACGGAATTATGTATCTGTGATTCTGATTTAGCAACACACAAACAATTTGATTTAATTTTGTCTAGGTTATTCAGGCGTCTTGATTTCATTTGACAGCCTGTCCGCCAAATGACCACTTCTTTTGTCAAGGGAGAAATCTCTCCCCCCCCCTCCCGCTCCATGTCTTATTTATGCTTAATAACTGAGTGTGGGCACAATGAGGCTGCTCCCAAGGGATTGCTGGCATATTTGCCATATTGAATAATCTGATGACAGAATGGAAAATGGATGGCAAAACTGAGGAAAAAAGGGATCAGCAGTGCAATCCCTCACTCTGCAGATTCTGCTGGGAGAAGTGGTAAAGTGGAGGGAAGCATTAAGGGATTGCCAAGGCATTCATTGCAAAGAATCTGAATAAAATGAAGCTGACATTATCAGCTGGATGTACTTTTGTATCGTTTCTGAGTCCGTTTCAACTTCATTTTTTAAGTGGATTTTTGGTCCAGCAAGACCAAAGTATAGCTCTCAGTTTTATCCGTGTGAACTCAGTACATTTTAGAACCTGAATGTTTCTAAATTTCAGTTTGCCTTGAGGGCGTATGGAGCTCCAGTTTTAATCTATATAGACATTAGATTTTGATTCTATTCTGCTCTTCAATAACAGTTCCAAGGCTCCAGAATTGAGGTGGGACATTTCAGGCTTGGGAGAGCTACTTTCTGTTTTACGAGAGCCCCAAGATCCACCAACCAGACCTTACGGCAAACTAGACTTCTGATTAAAGAATTCTGAACCCAGGAATTTGTTTTGAGAACCAGAATTAGGTTGGATCTCACTATTCTTCCATACAAAGTGCTTGGTTAGCCCAAGTTTTTAATTTCCATGGTGTAATTTTGTGCAGGATGGGAATCCTGTTGTTTTTGCTGTTAAACAACTGAGAATTGAACGTCTTTGTTGATCTGCTGTAAATCACCTAGAGATCTATGAAATCATTAAGATCTATGTTTGTTGTACTTTATACAGCAGATTCTGTTGCATTCTAGAACTTCTTGTTTTAAAATAGAGCGGCATTCAATCCGGAGAATGATGAGTGCAAGAGAACACAAAGATTCTAGAATTCTGAATATATTCTATTTGGGACAGCTTCCATCTGTTTTGGAATGCTGCTGAATCAGGCCCCTTTAAAAATGTTTAAAGTGAGTTTCATTCAAAAATCTTGAATGTCATTTTCAAGGACACGAGAAAAACTCTATCAGATCACCCCTAAGCTCTGCCTAGTCCAGAATTGTGTTTGAATGGGAATCAGTTGAATGCCGAGGAACCCAAAGTAAAGCATGAAGACATTAAGGCCCTTTGTGTGTTCCCCATTCTCAGCAAGACCTTGTTGTTGTTATAGTTTGTCATTTCCAGTTTATGGCAACTCAATTAATGACCTCCAATATATCATTAAAAAGTCTTGCTTGCATTTTGCAAACTAAAGGCCATGGAATCCTGTACTGAGTCAAGCCATTTCATACTAGTTTTTTTCCTACTATGTTCCATTTTTCTTAACATTATTGTCTTTTCAAGTGAGTCTTGTCTTCTCATGCTGTGCACAAAGTATGATAGTCTCAGTTAAATCATTTTTAGAGAGAGTTTAAACTTGGTTTAATCTAGAACCCACCTATTTTTCTTTCTGGCAGTCCATGATATCTGTAAAGCACTCTGTCCAGCAGCACATTTTGACTGAGTTGATCTTTCGCTATCAGAATTCTTCACTGACCAGGTTTCACATATGTACATAGCTCTGGAAATACCATAGTATAGATGATATTGACCTTGGGCTTTAGTGGTACATTCTTACACTTCAGAATCTTTAAGTCGAGTAGACTCTGTCTAAAGGAGTGGGGTAGAAATCAAATAATAAATAAATAAAATAAATAAAGACTGAGTCTTCTGATTTCTTGGCTGCTGATAAAAACAAAATATTGAAAGTATTTAACATTTTTAATTTTTTCATTGTTGATATTATAGTCACATAATTCTTCTGTAGTCATGTTTTTTGTTTTCCTGATGTTCAACTGAAAGCCTGCTTTTACACTTTCTTTTTTTAAACATTTTTCAGTAGTCCCAGTATGAGAACAGTCCTCCAAAGCAGGAAGACGTATTTTGAATTTTTTCCAGCCACATCAGTCTTTCTGCACTGAGTTATAATTCCATCGTTGCCAAATACAGTATTATTCTGGGAGCTCAGGTGAATTGCATAGGATTGCAAGAGAGGGCCCTTTCTGTGGTCGTGCCCTGGCTATGGTGAGGTTCATTCTTCACCTGGTGTCTCAACAGTTAGCTTTCCAGCATCAATCAAAAATACTATTTTCATTTTCCAAGAACTTTTAACATGGAAATACCTTTAATATATCTGCCGTAAATCCAGTTTTTTATCCCAACAAGGGTAGAGTCAATTAACTTAATGGAACTCATATATGTTGACCTAGTTTCCTTTGATTCAGTAATTCTATTGTAGTTGGAACTAACTAGATTTAAACCCTGATTTTTTACTTTCCAAAGTCTTTTGATATATTTTATTTTCCTTTTCTAGAGCCTTTTAACACCTCAGGATGGCTGTATGCTGTTTTTATTTTTAGCCCTAATGCTGATTGCCATTGTTGCCCATTAATTGTTTTATTTATTTAATGGAATCCTAGACATTTTTTTCATTTGCAGATCTTATAGCCTGATTTGCAAACCTTAAACTATGGGGTTAAAATCTTAAAACAGGAACACACAAACAAATAATTTTATTGATCTTCCTAACTAATGACCATGAAGAGACTGTTCTCCTTAAAATGTCCGTGAATGGCCTTCCTGCTCCGGCATATTAAATGTTCTGAGTGCTGTCACATCTTGTGGCCAAAAAATCCACGTGTTAGCTTTGCAAACGCCATGTGACTTTCATGTCTGTTCTAGACACTTAATTTTGATTTCTTCCTTCACTGCTTGACTTTGAGAATTAAAAAACCTCTCTCTCTCTCTCTCTCTCTCTCTCTCTCTCTGACTTGCAATATCTGTCAGTTTCACTGATCTCTTTATATAAATTTCTGGGAACGGTTGAAACTCCATCTTTTGGCATTCTCTCCCCTTGCTTCAACAGACTCCTCTGGCCTCTGATTTAATTTTGACAGGAGGGACAGATTTTCTAAATAAACCCAACCTGTTTAGGGGAATTTCCTCAAGCAAAGCTCTTAGTGTCCAGAAAAAGTGTAGAGAGCTTTCAAGAACAGAAGCTCTTTTTCCTGTTGCTGCTTCCTTGAGTGCAGAGAATCCACTGGAGACCACCCATTCTCCCGCTCTTCTCTCCCGCTCAGCAGCACATCCATCTGCAGTGAGTGATGGGTTGCCAAGGGCCTCCGAAGCGCTAGTGAATTAGCCTATTTATCCACAAATAGTCCCTTATGCTGGAGCAGCCCATAATCTTCTGTCAGAAATAAGAATTCATGGCTTGGAATTTGAGAATGCGTACAGGATCAGGCAATGCATATTATTTACCCTTTAATTCCCTTTTAGGCACTCCTGATCCTAGACATCCTATGCATGAGTCTGAAGACGAAAGCTGCATCACTGGCTGTAGAATAGGGAGGAAAATAGCAATTTAAATAAGTGAACATTATGGGAGGGGGAGCAACCTTAGCTGTGAAAACAATAGAACCCTGTGCAGTTTTATTTATCTGGCATAAAACTTCTGGAGTCCACGAAAGCTTATGCAAAATAAAATTTGTTAGTCTTTAAGATGCCACCAGACTTTTTTTTCTTTTTGCTTTACAAAGTGACAATTTTATATCCCATCTTGAATTCATTAGGTAGCTGTTCCTATTTTTGGTGGCGGGCTAGATTTCCCTACATTGATTCATGGATTGAGAACTTCCACATTTCTTCTTACATATTCGCTGTTGGGCTGGTGGAAACGTCAGAGAATTCCATGTCAGAAATTGCTTATTTAGGGACAAAAGAACTGTGTTTAAAAAATGAATGTGGCCCCAACCGGAACTAATAGGTTTTCTCACCTTTCTGTGGGACTCCTGTCATTGAATCCTATCAGCCTGTCACTGTCTTCACTTGACGTAAATCAGAACAGTGATGTTTTGGAATAATTATTTCATTGTGGCCATCCTAAAGCTGTAAGAACTTCATAGGAGTTGAGTTCGAACCAGCTACCTATTTTTTCCTCTCTTTTTTAAAACCAGCCTTTTAAATTTGGACTCGGGTCAAGTCTTTCTGTTCAGATTAATGGCTGGATTTCATTGGCACCTTGGTATGAAATGATGGGCTGCCTAGTCAATTCGTCTGAGTGACCAGGAAAAGGGTGTATCCATATTTTGATACCTTTAGATCTAAGATCCTTGAAAGACATTCAGACATCTAATATGGCTTTCTTGCTTTGCAGATCCTGTGAATTAAACATTTCATGATGCTTATTCTCAGGACAGACAAAAAAAGTGATAATATGTTGAGGGCCATACAGTGGTGCCTCGCTTAATGATTGCCTCGTTAAATGACGAAACCGCTATACAATGACAATGTTTTAATAGACAAAATCTGCTTTGTGACGATCAGTTCCCTGCTTTGGGAACCAATTCTTTGCATTACGACGTTTTTAAAACAGCTGATGGTGGCTTCAAAATGGCCACCCGCTGTGTTTTTGGATGGATTCCTCGTTTTACAGGCACTGAAAATGTCCACCCCATGGAGGATCTTCGCTGGACGGTGAGTTTTTCAGCCCATTGGAACGCATTGAATGGGTTTTCAATGCGTTTCAATGGGATTTTTAATTTCGCTTAACGAGGATTTCGCTCTACAACGATTTCGCTGGAACAGATATCTCGTTAAGCGAGGCACCACTGTATATCGAAATGAAAGGATCTTTTGAATATATATGATTTTGAATATTTAAACAGCAGTCTTTGGGGATCCCTCCACCGAGAGAAGTTTAACCTTTCTCCCACTCTACTGGAGTCCTGGTGAAAATACTACCTCCTCCTCAAGTGCTGTAGAAGGAAAGTGATCATTGGTATTAAAAGCTGCTGTGTGTGTTTGTGTCTGTCTGTGTAAATTTAACCAGGATCAGGGGGGGAAATGTCCCAATTTCAAGTGCGATCCTCATTATTCTGCTGTTGTTTAAGTTCTGTTTAAGAGCAGACATAGTAACTGCAGGCACAAACGTAGAATCCCTTCTTGCTTGACCTTAACAATGTCTGCCTTTCAGACCTTGGAAAAGTTAACATTAAAAAACACACCAAACCACAGCAACTATAGTTCCCATAGTGCTCTAGTGATTAGAAGCTGCTGTTTATGAGCTGAGAAATCCTCTTGTGGGTCATCATGCTGTTCTCTCCTAGAACTAACCAGAGATTTGGCATGAAGCTGGTTGAAAGTCTTTGTCTGGCCAAAGAGCGGAGTGTCAGAGTTGTATTGATCTTCATTTGCTCTATTGATCAGAGTGTCAGAGTTTTAAGAAGACATTGTTTGTCAAACAATATCACAATATTATCCTTATTCCAAGTACTATATCTAGCATACTGATTTTGGCATGTTGACCTTGATATTAGGTGATATGACATCTAAATGAACATGTCTCAAATCTTTCCTTGGAACCCTAGAGAGAAGAGATTTTCCTCAGAAATCTCTTCCAGTTGACAGCTTGAATTATAGTTGTGAGATAACAACCTTTCTTTTACAGTCTGAACCCTTTCCAGTTCTTATCCTGTCTCTTGTCACCATCAGTTTAGATTGTGCTTGTGTTTTTAAATGTTCTATGTATTCTCCATTTTGTCTTTCAAAATGCTCCATGTATGCATGTTAATGAATATTTATTTGACAAAATAATTTCCTCATTTACAGAGGCCATCCTGATTATCCAGAGATCAGATTTGCAACCTTTAAAATCCCAAGTGGTTACACTTATTAGGCGTATTTTTATTTATGTTGTATTTTTGTATAGCTCAATGCCTGCAGCTATTTGTAGCCAAAGATTCTGGATGGTTTGCGGAAGACAGCTGAAACTGTAGCATATAAACATATAAACAAGAGCACAGAAAACAAATAATAATAGTAACAATAATTGATGATGGGAATAAAACTGGTAACAAAAGAAACTCCTGAGTAAAATCAAAATATTCAGTAGTTCAGTCTATAACAATGACAGTGATTGCTGATGTTACATTACCCTTAAAAGTGCATTGTGTAGACATTTAAGGGTACTATAATGTCAGCAATAATTATCATTGAAGATGTATTAGATACTAGCTAGAAATAAGACTGTCAGCCAAGATGAGAAGGGTGTAAGACGAACACTGAGCACTGCGAATATGCCCCAAATAATTTGTTTTTAGTCGGTGTTGTAGACTGGGAGCTAAATGCTGTGGCAGTCTGCTCTTGTTGGCAATGCCAGGTTGTTAATGTTCTAAATATAAAGTACTCTTTAAAAAGCATTTGGCCGGAGGTGAATAGAAAGAACAAATTCATGTGTTATTCAGCACAACTGTTTTATTTGGAAGCAAACATGATAGATGGATTGTACTATTTATAATTCCTGGATACACTTTTAAAATTGGGTGATATTGTGTTCATAAGTGGGCAATCCTTCCTTCCTTCCTTCCTTCCTTCCTTCCTTCCTTCCTTCCTTCCTTCCTTCCTTCCTTCCTTCCTTCCTTCCTTCCTTCCTTCCTTCCTTCCTTCCTTCCTTCCTTCCTTCCTTCTATTTGCACCGTACTTAGACACATCCATTTTCAGGACTCCAAACATACTAAATCAACCAAGCATCAGGCTAATAAAGTACAGTACTGTGTTTTGCCCTACAGGGTGTTGCGTGTCAATCTCTCATCTTATTCATACCTTATCAAATGTTGGCTTTTTTATGACACCCGTTGTAGATGGGCAGGTGCAGATCAGAATGGAAAAACTGCCTGATCTGGAGTGAAGGCAAGCAATGGATGAGAAGTGAGGACGAATCACTCATTAACGTTGATTCAGTAATGAGAGGCATTTGAGAAAGGGAGGGATCTGGGTCACTGACTTATTGTATCGGCAGATTTAGCAGCCTGTGGAATTGCTTTGCCGTAGCACTCTGTGGAATAGCCTGGCTCAAGGCTTGTCTGTTTCTTTCAGCCACCCGGTCATTGCTTGCTTTCCTTGGTGGTGGTGGTGGGGCAGGCAATTCATTTGAGTTTTCACACAACTACAGACTAGAGAGCAAGAGGCATGCTAGTAGATGGATTCCCTCTCGCCCCAAGGTGGTCTGAGGAAGAAGACAGAGAAATCCTTTCCTTAGAAACTTCAGTAGCTTAGCTGTTAATTTCAAACAATGGCTATGATTGTAAAGACACAATGGCGATGTTTGATTCACTGTAATCAAGCATAATTATAAGCCTTGTGTGTCGGCACAAAGGCTCAGACGGTCATAAAGAGCTGTCTTAAGTGATTTTTCGCATCCCTTTGGAGCTAACTAAAAGGAAAGAGATGATTGTAGCTGACAAGGGACTTGAAAAAATATATATATATATTTCCTTTGGTACTGCTCACCTGATGGAATTCTTCCCATATGGAAATCTACCCAGCCCTCTACCTTCTGACTTTTCATCAGCTGTGAAGATTTTATTGGTGGTGCTCTTCCCTGCATGTTGATAAAAAACGGGATTCTACTCATGTGTCCTTCGAGACGAAATTTGGCAGTCTTGTCCTGTCTAGATGTATGTAATGCATCTGGAATTTTGCTGCTGTTTTTATTGCAGCAGTGACTTTAGACTGTGATCATTTTTATTTTAAGTCCCCCCCCCCCCCTCCCTTGATGAGGTGTTTCATGTTGTAAGTCCCTTTGGGTAGATTTAATAGAAAGGTTTTCAATAAATACGATAAATGACAATCATTCTAATCTGTCAACACACGCGCGCACACAATGCTGTAACAGTACAGCACTTTTAAATGGCTGTATTCCTAATCTGAGTATAAATCCCTCCAAACACAAAAGACTGCATTCTAAGTAAGTCTACAAAAAATCACATTGTTATTTAAACACAAGCTTAATTGTCTTTTGAATTTTTTAAAAAACCCTTAAACGGCTTAACAGTGGCTGGATCCTGCCCAGTATGATTTACATGTGGAAGCAAGCCCATGATAACCCACTTCTCTAATTATCTCTCAACTGGCTTTCTGTGCCAGTTGTCTCCTCACCACATGTGTGTCAGAGAATGAAAAGGCACTGTGCGTAATTTCGTAGCTGTTTGGAGCACAAATGTGAATCTTGCAAACTTTTACACAAAAAGACACTGAGAAACAATTCCTTCTTTTCTCCTCGCACACAGATTTCTCAGTGTGAGCTTTTTCCTTGACAAATCTTGCAGGGCTTATCGAATGTTTTGTATTCATCAATTTTTAATAGAAGAAATACCAATCTGCAGAATGATTACAATCTTTGCGCAAAGTGTCATCTTTCCTGTTGAAAGTCTGATTTAAAGCTGCATCCTTTGCACACTTACGGGGAAATAGCTCCCTTGAACATAGTGGATTATGATGTGGAGGGGTTCTCCTGTGCTCAAAATTGTGGCTCATGTTAATAGTGTATGAGAACTGGCTATTACAAGGACCTACCCCATTCTTTCTTCTCCCTTCTATGTTATTGGGGCAGAGAGTGTCCTGATAAGCAGCACAGTGCCACATGAGAAATGTACCTTTTGTAGGTACTTGATGGTACATGGGGTTTGAGGATGTAGTAACCTGTCAATCACAGAGTAATTGGCAACCTTTTGCCCTTAACACCAGTGGTCTGAAAATTCCAACCGGACTACAGAGCTGCTCAAGACAGTAGCCTCAAGAGGACATACATCACCTCTCACAGACACGTACCATTGAGTTCTGGAGTTTTGTCTTCATTCTTTTTGGACTAACCATGGAGGAGTTGTGCTAAGCCTGAAGAAGTGAAACTTTATCCACAAAAGCTTGCATTTTGTTTAATTTTCGGTGGTCTAATAAAAGGTAACACCTGCTGTTGTGTAATCTTGGGATCCACACAGCCTTTTCCTTGTTCTGTCAGATCTTATGTGAAACTCATTTATCCAAATGTTCAGCCCATGTTTGGTGCTGATTTTGGTGCTGGAAGAGACTTGACTGCATATGGAGAGCACAGAGAAAGGTAGGCGAAAGGCAAATATATTAGTTCTTTTTAAAAAATCTCTAATGGCTTTTGATTTTGTCATAGTTCTGAAATGGCTTTCTGTGTTCAGTGGTTCTGCTAAAAAAGGGTTGCTGGAGGTTGAGTCAAGGTCCAGCATGTCATCTGGTGTGATCCTTGTGTCCAAATGGCACATGCACTTCAAATGGCCCTATTTGGTCCATATTCTTCTGCTGTCAGTTTGCCATATAGTGAAGTGGCTTAAAAAGAGAGCTGTTTCAGATATTGGCAAACTATTTTTTAGATTCTGTTAGGGCAGTGCAGATGCACTGCATCACTTATAAAAAAAACTTTTAAAAATTAGAATGCTTCCTCCCAGAAGTGGAAGGAGACAGGAAGGGGCAATGAGGGGCATTTTTTATTTTCTTTTATTTGAAGAAAAAAAGGTCAGTTCAAGAACCTGCCTGCAGCAAAATCCACTTCCTCTGAGCTCCCAGTGAGGTGCAGAGGAAGTGTTTAATGTGCCAATATCCTGGAGTAACTCTTTTTTAAAGCCATTTCACAATATGGCAAATTGACAGTAGCAGACAATTTGACAGCCACAAAGCTCACTTTGGTTTGTTTCCAGCAATTGCACATGCTGAAGATGAGCCAAAATGAAGTGATGCTACCTGCAGCAAAAAAAGCAGAAGCCCTTAAACAGGGGCCTAGAAGGACGTGGGTAGGAACCTCTAGGGATGGTTTGGTTCACATTGTGTGATCGCTGGAAAAAGGAGCAAACCAACCCATCCAACTCAGTGGTCCATGCAGCAGGTTAAATGTCCGTCTGGTTGCACCTTTTGTCTGTTGCAGCAAAATAACGAGGACTCATGTGGCACCTCTAAAATTGAACGTTCATTGACGCACAACCCATTTATGTGCAAATACGTCACATGACTATTCGTTAGTTGCTATGATTTTGGTTGAGACAGTCTGTCTGGGCATGGATGTGTGTGAATCTGTCAAGGATTCTCCAGCCTCCACAAAAAAATCTTACATTGAGCTAAAGACTGAGACACAAAGGGATTTATTTCTATAGTGCTTTTCACATTTTCCATAAAATTATTCTATGCAGAATGTAAGCACAGATATGCACACAGTGACACAAACAACCCATCCAGTGCTCCTACTAGTCCACGCAACTAGGCAACGATAGTTGTACTTTACAATTTTGTGTCATTTATACAGTGGTACCTTGACTTGAGAATGTCCCTACTTGTGAACGATTTGAGTTACAAACCGCTCCGTTCGCAAAAAGTAGCTTCGACCTGCGAATGGAGCCTCGACTTATGAACCGAAAAAAAGAAAAAAACCTTCCCTGCCCTTTTTTTGACCCAAGTTCACCTTAGGTAAAAAGAAGAAGAAAAAATGCCCCCTAGTGGTAGAGTACGGATTAACTGGGTTTGCATTAGTTCCTATGGGAACTAATGCCTCTACCTACGAACGGAAAACAGCAGATACTGATTAAATGGTTTTCAATGCATTCCAATGGGAAAGTTTGACTCGATTTGCAAACTTCTCGACGTATGAACTTAATTCCAATACGGATGAAGTTCGCAAGTCGAGGTACCACTGCAGAAAGGGTTCAATATAAGTCTAAATGTACAAAATGTTGTGGAGACTGATAAAACTAAAATCTTGCTGTCTTGCAATAAGAAGGCGTTCCTGCTTCAGTCAACTGATTTTTCACAGTGGCCCCACTCCCATTACCTCATGTACTGTGATATAGTGTGCAGTTCCAAAACAAAGGGCCTTGTCATAGTTGCTCCCTATATCTGGAAGATTCTTTCTAGAGTAATTTTAGAGTAAAGGCTATTCCCAACTGTGTAAAGTTGAATACCTCTGTAGCTACTTTTTATGCATACTTAAATGTTCAGCCTAAACATCTCAATAAAATTGAAATGATCTGCAGTCTAATAGCCCCAGCTAAACTAAGAAACAATGACACAAGGAAGAAAATCCAAATGTGTTTACAGAGGCTTATAAAATATTTAAGAACTGAATGAATAATTAGGTTCTAAGAAATGATATTGATAATCCTGTAAACTTTCAAAATATGGGTTTCAAGTCACACGTGGAAAAGTCTATGATAGACTAATGCAATTTGTTCAAATCCTAAGCCTGAGAGGAAGCATGCTGTCTTTTTTTAAACCATTAGAGTGCCCAACTTTTATTAAGCAATTGGTGAAGAAATAGTAGTATAAACCAGTGCTAAAGAAAATCCTACAGTGACAAAAGGATGTATGGACCACAATTTTATAGCACAGTGTTTAGATTTAGATGTGTATATAAAATATTATGCCAAGATATCTCACCTTATTTAGACAATGTTAAAAATATTTCAGAATACAGCTGTACACATACGCAATTTAGAATAAACGGCTTAGAATAAAAGTGGCTGTTGAGGTAAACGGGGACATTTCTTTCTATGGCCTGTAGCAGACAATGAATTAGAGACAATGCTGCAGTAAAGGAGAGAAATATTAAACCTTCCCATGTACAAGAGCTGCAATAAAAATTAGATTTCCCCACCTACTAACTGTGGAAAAAAAATGCTTGCTAGCCACATTGCCAAGTAAATTCTATACACAGGAGGAAGGCTTATTCAAGTGGGATTTACCTCTGATTGCAAGCACACAGATGTAGATATTTTATTGAACTAATGGTTGGGAGTTACCACTAGACAAATAAACATATAATGTATATGAATTAAAGTTGGAGGCTTCAAATGGCTTAATACATAGGTGAAAAAGCTTTACTTGATTAGTATAGCAATCAACAGGCCTGTGAATTAAGGGCACATTTGTTTATCTTGAACCTATTAGGTTTGGCTCTGACATAGCAGAGAGGAATAAAACATTATTTTCTTCTAAGATTGGGTGGAAGCATTGAATGAGAAGTTTTAAACACTAATTTCAAAGTTTAAAAAGCAAAGTTACCTTGTACATCATTCAGTATCTCAAAAAATGCACTTGGATGAGGTTTTGGAAAGCTGCAAGTTTGTTTACATTTAATTGATTAAAAGACCCATGATAGATCAACTAGAAATTATTGAATCACCAGTAGTAAATAGATGCAAAGATTTTTTTAAAAAATTGTAATAAAATGTGGTGCTACTTCAATGTTTGTCATTCTATTGTAATTTTATGTGCCGTTGTTTTAAACTGTCCTGTAAGCCTGTGAGAGAGGGCAAAGGGCAGCATAGAAATGAAATTAAGTAAATAAATACAATACACAGCATCCCAACAATGAGTGTGAGTTCTCTTTGGGTATTGTGGCTTTTAGAAATAGCCTACAAAACTTTGCTCTCTCTCCTCTCCTTCTCTCTTACCTCGGCTGATTTTCCTCTTCTGCTTTCTGGCTCCTTAAGCTTGGAACATTATTAAAACAAATCACGTTGAGCTTTAGTCATTACTTAGTATGTAATACACTATTCTTTACTTATTATTTTAAGAGTAACCTATTAGAAGTGTCTTACATTTTAGTCACTTTTTAATTTAAAAAAATGGTTTAAAAATAAAAATAATGCAAAATGACCAAAAGCCATATAAAATTACCCCCTGGTGATGTTTTAGCAGTAACAATTCAAGCACACAAAAATACTTACTGGCATTCCTTTTCAAAAAATCAAAATTCATCGGTAGGCCACGTACTAAGCCCAAATATAGTTTCATGACAGTGTGGGAAATTTTTCCTCTAGAGCTCTTTTATCAATCGGGTGATGTAAAAAAAAGGCTAGTGAGTGGAGAAGAACCATGGAAATCCAAAAAAATTGTGTACTGTAGATGTTTTAAGCTAACAGGTCTTCTGTTAAACTCAACCCTGAGATGGAGAAGACATGCTTGATGAGTCAACTGTGTGTAGATACTAGATTAATCTGTTTTAGCACAATTTTAGGTGGCAAAATAGATTAAAGAATTAATTGAAGCCACACCGAGAGTATTACTCAGTAGTTGCAGAGAACAGAATCCCTTTGTACTTCCTCTTCAGGCAATAGAAAACTTTTCTTTGGAGTACATTTTATCCCAAACAAAACAGGTAATTCATTACATTATTTTTCAACAGTAATAGTGCTGTTATTACATTGGTACCCAAAAAGTAACATAGTACAGGTACTGTCATTATTTTTAAGCTATTCTTGGCTTGTGGAAACTATACTTTGCCATGGCATCCGATGGACACAAAATTGACATCAGAAATAGCTATACAGTATTCAGAAACCATCGGTACAATATTTGAGTAGGCTGTGATGTTCCACTCCTGACTTAAAAGTTGTTGTTTGGACATGTTACCGGTACTTCTGCTGTGCTGTCATGTCAATTCTGACTTATTGCAACCCTTCTGAAGTTTTTCTAGGTGCAAAGTGTTCAGAAGTGGGTTTACTATTCCCTTCTTCTGGTGGTGCCCTGAGACCTTGTAACTTGCCCAATGCCACATAGGCTGGTTATTTTCTGAGAAGCATGCTGGGGAATTGAACTCCCAGCCATTGGGTCCACCAGACAGGTCTCCAGCCAGTGACTGTGCGTACAACAAGAACGTGTATACTCAAACTGCTCAAGATTTTTTATTCAATCAGTTTTCTATTCCACAAACTGTTAGTTAAGAACAGTGTGATGACAAATCACCAATGAGTCAGACTGCTGTTGTGCTTATTTTTCATATGGATTAACTTTAATTGTTGAAAGCTTTTCCTTTTTACATTTTGTGACCATTTGGGCCCACAATTTATTTATATTGTTTTCTCTCATGTTGAGAAAAAATTACAAATAAATTCCCTCCCCTGATAAAATTCCCAGGCCTTTCCATCTGAATATCTAGAGTTGGCAGCCAGTATTGGTCAATAATGTGTAATATTTTTTCCACAGTTCTAGGAAATGGGTTGAGGGTGGTTTGTGACAAGGGCAAATGAGATGCATCCCGCTGAAATTTTGGAACGAGGCCTCCCATCCTGGTTTATGAGCTGTTCCTGAAATAACTGCAAAAGAAGAAGAAAACGGAGAACACCTCAAAGTGGTGCATAAGTCTCATGCTTATCCAACATATTTCAGGATGTAACTTATCCTCAAGGGTGACTCCACTTCAGATGTTTCAAAGAAAATTGTGATAAATCTCATAGAGTTGTAATGAGGATAAAACAGAAAAATCTTATGAGCTTTAACAAACTTATGAGCTTTATTCGGACATGTTTTGGGGAAACTCAGGAAGCAAAGATAATGGCTAAAATCCTGGGAAATGCTGTAAACCACAGTGACACATTGCTAGTAATTAATGAGTCACTCTTTGGATTTCTCATCGTGGACTAGCTGGGTACCTCGGCATATAAGTCAGAAATCTAAATGGGGACTCACTAATTAGTGGCAGTTTGCCCCTGTGAATTACTCCATTTCCTTTCTGTTAGTGTAATTGCTTGGCAGAACCTTGACCAATAAAGTACAGAATGTTATTCCACTTCTTAAATAACAGTGAAGTAAAGCTCAGTGGTTTAAGTATCTGTCTACAAAGCCAGAGGTTGGGGATTTGGTTCCCCACTGTGCCTCCTGAATATCTGGGTAGTCGTAGTCAAGCTGCGCAGTCCCGGGGCACCCCCAGAAGAAGAAAACGGTAAACCACTTCTACGCATTCTCTACCTAGAAAACCTTGCAAAGGGTTGTCATAAGTAAGAATTGACCTGATGGCATGCAATTATAATTACAGCTATTAAACATACGCTCTTGCTGTCCTATATTGCCTTGCGATGATTTCATTGCTGTTTCTGACTTAGGGTCTGACTTTCTTCCTCTAAGTAGGCAGACCTGTATTGTGATGCATCTCAAAGTGGGTTCTTGATGGAGGGTGGAGAGGTCAAAGCAGTGCCATCTTCTGGCAGTTCATGGGAGGTGGCCATCTGCTGCTCTTTCCCCCAGAGCCTGGGGGGGGGAAGTGGGGTGAAAGAGAAGAGGTGGGCTGGAGGAGCGGACAGATGTGGCTTGGTGAGGAAAGATGAATTACACAAAGTGCTTCTTTATTGCAAGAACGCTTCCCCCAAAGGCCCAGATGTTATCCTGAGCTTTTAAGGGCGAAGAAAGGATCTGTTAGCAAGACCTCTGCTGCTGCTGGAAGCCTGGAGCTGATACAATTGTAAACTAGCCATAACTATTCATGTCATTATTACATGAGGTGTGTGTCTCTGCTGTGAAGTGGTCGAACGTCATTGCTGGATGGGGCAAAAAGCATTGGGTTTTCTGGAGGTTGTGTATCCGGGTGAGGTCTGGAATGACTTGTGTATCTCTTATCAGGAGGGGATTTCCCCCCCTCCCCTCAGGACCAAATATATCTGACAAGCTTGCTTTAATCCCCCCTCCTCCTTTTGCTCACTGCCAAAGTGGCACTTCTGAAGAAATAAATCCAGGCTAATTTGTCAGACCCATTATATGTGTCATGTAAATCACTCCTAACTGCTCTGTTCTTGATTGTTGCTTCTTTAACAAGAGCTAATGATTTGATTTGCAAACTCTTTGAGAAATCCTATCCACAAAGCCATGCTCTAGGCCTAGCTGCTACTGATTTCCAACAGGGTGGATCAATCATTTTTTTAAAAATTTAATTGATTTAAACCCATGATTTAAATTTTAAAAATGTTTTTTAAATTTAAAATGTCAAAAAAAATCCAACTTTTAAAATTTAAATCATGATTTAAATGAAATCTTCCCAGATTATTTCAAAACTATTGAGGACTGTTTTGTGTTGACAAAACTTCTCAGTTTTAAAAGCAATGTTTTTCCTAAAGAACAGACTTGATTATATAGTCATTCCATCTGTCCCCTATGTGGGAACACACAAACTGTAGATTTGTGAAGGAAAATGGGCATCTCTAACTTAGCATTTCTTGCACTCACGAAACTTTAATTCCCATGATTCTTTGGGAGAACCGAAAGCTGCTATGAAATTTATTTGATTTATATTCTGCTTTGTCTCCAAACTGAGACAAAGCCCTCTGATAGCTCAACTTGGACTGTTTCGCATGGTGAGCCTCTCCTCATTGTATGGGAAGAAGGGTAGAACATTTTTAATATAAATAACGACATGTAATTTTTTTTTTTAGTTTGTAGAATGTATAATCTTATTTCTCTTTATCTTTAGGCTTTATGCTAAGGTAAGTTACCCCTGTGAGGCAGGGCATGCATTGCATTGCTCTGCTGCCCCACACACTTTGTAGGCCCTTACTGGGACTCAAGGTGACTCATATTTTTTTAAAAGATACACATAAAAGCATGATTAATTATAATATTAAAAAACAAATGAATTAAAAGCAATTGAAAAGCAGGTCAATAAAGAAAGAGTAGCTCCTATTCATTAAAAGCGCCTTCCTTAACAGTCAGTCAGTTGCCAGTGGAAGGGCAAGGGGGAGTCAGCCTAATCTTCCTGGTAAAACTAATACACAATATCCTATAATTACGGCTAGAATATATACTATTTAGGATGGTACTGCAGAGAGACATGGGCATCGACTGTCGACTTGGAGGTTCGTGCTGGTTCGTTTACTGGTCCTGTGGTCCAGCACTCAGCCCCTCTGGCGGGCACCCATTCAGAGGCCAGCTTACCTGCTCCACCTCCTCTAGGCATTGCCTCTGAGTGGCCGCCCACCCAGAGGGGCTGAGTGCTGGACCACAGAACACCTGTGGGGACGATGAATGGAACTGGCATGAACCGCCGAACCAGCTCATGTCTACAAAAAACACAATATTTTCAGAAGCATCGTTCAAACTTTTCTTTGGGGCACTTCCCTTGTTCTTTTTTTCTGGCTGAGTGTGGAACATGGGTGCTACTTGTGGCCACGTTCAAGGACTGTTCAAACCTTGTTGCAGTACAGTATTATATTGCTGAAAGACTAGAACATTTACATCTTAGATGTAAGAATAACAATTCTTTTTCTAACAGCTACTTCAGAATTACAGGAAGGAGAAAGGCGTAAACATACACGTATTGTTTTGTTATGCTTTTTGTCTACTGCTGTTGTACATGGCTTTAATGAGGTTATTTAACTGTCCTGTTTTTACTGCTTTTTGTTTTATTGTTAGATTTGCTTTAGTTACCATAATTTTATCGATATTCTTATTGTGAGTTACAGCAAGCTTGATTCTATTATGGAGAGGTATATCTGGACATAGGATTGTGGCGCTGTGTCTCTAGGATTCTGGAGTAGGGGCAGCACCCCTTTGGAATTTGAGGGCCCCTTGCTTTATCCACATGCTCACTTCTAGAGCCAGAGCAATCCTCTCTTCTGCATCCACATGCTCTTTAAATAGCAGCCTTACATATTGCATGACTTAGCTCCCTTAAATTGAGGCAGCTTGGCTCCATGCTGGAAAATGTGATGTAACACAGTAAAGAATTTTTTTATTGGCATCTTCAAATCCCTATATTTCCAGGCACGGCTTCTTGCATTTATACAGGCTGTGGTGATTTAGGTATCTAGCTGCAGAGCCAGAGGTTGGGAGTTTAATTCCCCACTATGCATCCCAGAAAAACCCACCTATGTAGCCTCGGTCAAGCTGCACAGTCCCAGGATGCCACCAGAAAAAGGGAAAGGTGAACAACTTCTGGATATTCTCTCCCTAGGAAACCCTGAAAAAGGTCATCATAAGTAAGAATTGACTCGATGGCATATGATCATTATTCTATATATACATCTTTTAGAGGTGCTGGTATAGCTCAGTGGGTTGGAGTGGCCTGGCTGGTTGGGTGTTCACTGTGTCTTCAAGGAGAAGGGCCAGTGGAAATCACCTGGAGCATATGTGTTGGGTTATGTCCCACGGTTTGGGAGCTCATGACTTGTTCAAGCACCTTTCCCTAAGAACGTGAGTCTGTACCACCTGATCCACACAGGCAATGCTGGGCTGCCACTCCGGGAGAGGCCAGAAAGACATCCACCAGAAACTGGGCCTTCTTGGTTGTGGCAGCATCCCTGTGGAATGGGCTCCCGGTGGAGCTGTGCCTGCCCCCTTCTCTCCTTGCCTAAGAGGATGTTAAGAACTAGGCTGTTTCAAGAAGCCTTTAGGGGCATTCTCAGCTAAATGGTATTCAGGATTTGCCACCAATTTGCAGTTCATAGAATCACAGAGTTGGAAGAGACCACAGGGGCCATTGAGTCCAACCCCCTGCCATGCAGGAACATCCATCAAAGCACTCCCGACAGATGGCCATCCAGCCTCTGCTTAAAAACCTCCAAAGAAGGAGATTCCACCATACTCTGGGGCAGCCTATTCCACTGCCGACCAGTTGTTTGGGTTTACTCAACTTATGCACAGCTGCATTGTTTTTGTCCAACTTCTACATTTTATTTGTTTCTGTTGGATGAATTAATAATGTCTTGTTTGTTATATTATATTTCATTGTCTCTTTGATGTAGACTGCCCAGATTAGTGCCCAGCACTGATCGGGTGGTATACAAGTTTTTGAAATGAATGAATGAATGCCCTGCTGCTTGTATGGCCTTGGGAAATGTTTAAATTTTTTGAATTATATCTCCCAGCCATGCCAGTTCTGGGATTCTGGATGTTGTCATCCAGAAAACAAACGTTTGCCATCTCTAGGTTTAGAGGGCTTGGTAGCAAGCAGTAACGGCCAGGAACAATTGTTTTTGGACCTCAAGGAGTTCCTTCCTTCCTTCCTTCTCTTGGATATAAGAATCACTTAGCCAGCATGGCCCCTGTTCTACGTTTTTGAAGTGTATATGTGTAACAAAGAATTGAAAATGGTAAAGAGGTTTTTAAAGGACAAACAAGGATTAATGTGGTTATTCATTCTTAATACTTGGTTTCAGTTGTGGAAGAAAATTGTGGAAGACAGCTAAAGGATCAGGCTATAAGCTTCAGGGTAGATTAGGTTTTGAGGTAAAGTTTGGGCAAAGAAGGAGAGAGGGTACATTGTATGGGGAAATCCCAGGCATAAGGGGCAGCAAGAGAGAATTGACAAAGTTCATTAATAATACAGACTATCTCCTGTGCCTTTCCCACTTTGGATTACAGGTAGTGGGATGCTGGAACATTACATACATGAGAGTTACTTGGGCATCTGGCTGTGGAGCCAGAGGTGGGAGTTCAATTCCCCACTGTGCCTTCTTCACAGGGACTGGAGGTGATGATCCATAGGGGCCCTTCCAACTCTGCAGTTCTTAGATGATTATTCGAAAATACGAGACACAGCCCTTGACCAGTATTATATAAGAGATACAAGTTTTTACCAAAAACCTAAGTGTCAGTTAAACATCAGTGTGATGTGTATGTTGTTCCTAATACAGCTGTTTTTTT
The DNA here is from genome assembly GCF_051106095.1 of Pogona vitticeps. Taxonomy (NCBI): domain Eukaryota; kingdom Metazoa; phylum Chordata; class Lepidosauria; order Squamata; family Agamidae; genus Pogona; species Pogona vitticeps. The sequence continues at coordinate 26,859,119 of NC_135783.1, read as the reverse complement.
GCAGCTCTGATGGTGGTATACTATATACTGTTGCTGATCATTTTGAGTAGAAACTGTCTTACTTGCTTTTCTTTTCCTTTGGAATATGTTTTTCTTTTTGCCCCCTCTCCCACTTTCTGGGCAATAAAAAGTAGCACTTTTTCTAAGCCTTTATCTTGGCACACAATTTTCTACAAATCCAGCCTTGGAAGGTACACCAAGCCAGGAGGGCTCTTCTTGTTTGCACATCCTTACCCATTGATGACAGCTTAATAAGGTCTTTTTAGTCTTTGTTTGGAAATGTCAGCTTTTGTGTTCAGACTAACCTTTGATTTTAAGGGATGTCTGAAAGAGTCGCTCTGATTTGTAGTTTTGCCCTCATTCGACCCCCGTTTTCCACCAGAGAAATCTAGAAAGACAGGAACATATGTCTATCAAGCAGTACAGACATCACTAGGTTTTTCAGATGACCACAACTGAAATGTTCCTCAATTCTGAATTCTCTTTGCAAGTCAAAATTGTTCTGAAGTTAGTGAGATTATCTGGATAGAAAATGAATGTGGGACAGGGCTTTTTAATTTTTATTTGAAGAGTTCTAAAATCAAACATACCTGCTGCTCTAAACCAGAATCTTTCTACCTTTGGGTTCCCCCCCCCCCCAAGGTGCAGAGAGTCCACCTTCAGCTTCACGTTGTAACAATTAACCTGTCGGAGTTCTCCGCTCCAGGAAATCAGGTGTAAAGAACGGCCACAAATACATTTTTATGCCAAATGGTTTGCTGCTCCTGCTGTAGTTTGAGATTTCACTACCTCTTAAAATTCTGGCTTGTTAGACATTCGTTGTTTAATGTAGCATTTAGATGGGCAAAGGGACCTATTTTAGAAAAGAAACAATTATTTCAATTGTTTCATGCCATTTTTTTTTTTAAAAATTTTTTGTAGCCCTCCAGTTTCCCAAGGAAAGGACTTGAAAAGTCAAAACTGGGTTTTGCAGTTCTCTTGCAGACAATGTCCAAATGTGCAAGAGAACATAAGGCAGCAGTGGCTGCTTTTTCCTGTTTTCTCCTTTGATGCTGTTATCCATCCCTCCCCCCCCCAAAATAATTAATCTGGTTTCCAAGTATGTTACATGGTGTGTTTGGGTGTGTTAGAATTTAGCACCAACAAAGGTTGCAGTTGATCTGAACCAGCAGGGAAGAAATAGGCAGATAAAGAGTCTGGATGGGTTTTCCTATTTTGTATTTTCTAAGTCTATATTGTTGCTTTCAGGCTCTTTCTCCTGCTTCTTTTCCTTGTATGTATGTATGGAAGCCAGGTCTAGGGGCTTCTGTAAAAAAAGGGAAGGTATTTTATTTTTCTTCAACGTTATCCCTATATGTACTTTCGGAGTTAATAAAAAGCTGCAGTTCTGCACTAGGACACTGCAAGCTGCCAGTAACATTACCAGATAATTGTGATGGGCAGGAGTGTGATAAAACAACATAGATGCGGAGGAAGGAGGTGAGAGAATAGGCAGCCATGTCTTCTCTTTCCACCAAGTAATGTAATGTTCAGTGTTCAAATGGATCATTGTACATACTTGGTGGATCTCCTTACCTTGAACTGGGGATCAAACTGGAGATGAAGTTGAATGTTGAGTGAATGTAATGTGACTGGATTAACTTTTATAGCTCTTGTGCAAGGAGATATTCAGGACCGCCTAGAGTGGTCTTAATTGACTAGATAGGCAGGATAATAAATAAATAAATAAATAAATAAATAAATAAATAAATAAATAAATAAATAAATAAATAAATAAATAAATAAATAAATAAATAAATAAATAAATAAATAAATAAATAAATAACTGTAAGCCATCTGTCCATAACAGGGGTCTGCACTTATATACTGGGTTCACATCTACAAGCAGAAGATCTTTCATTACAGGAGGCTCATGGCATTTGCATTTACTGTTCAAGCTTTTAAATATGAGAAGTTTATCAAGTAGTCGACACACAGTGAAAGTCATCAATATTGTAGAAAATGTGAGGAGGGAATCTTCCGATTTTCTCCCTTGCTTCAGTCTGGAGAAAACTCTCTAAAACTCAGTTTTGTTCTGAAGGATATTCCTTCCCCTCCTTCAGTCAGTCTGAATAGATTGTAAACAGATCCTACCTTAAGCCTGGACAATAAACTTGTGGTGCTTATTCTTTATCCCTTTTATGAGTCTTTCCCTAGCATGTAAACAGTTTAAGTTCTATTTTTTTCTGTTTTAGTCTTCCTGATGTGTTCTAGATGCTGAGAGAATTTAGCATGTTGACTCATTTAAATGTATTTACCTCCACTTTTAACCTAAGTTGATAGAGTATTGCTGTATCATCATATGATTGAGTTCAGTAGATTACTATGCATTTTGAAATGTGCTGTTTTTATAGGTGTTATATGTTTCATTGGTCAGTATCATGTTCCATAGTTCCACTCGTATAGCAGGAGTGATGTCATGGGCAATGGCAGATTGCTATTAATTGAAGAGTTCTTCCCTTGACTTCAATTGCTCATGACTTGTGCAGAATGAAATGAAGTAGCACTCAGTTTCAGATCAAAAAAATAACCTTTTAATTAGCAGTGATTTGCTACTGTTGGTGATGTCACTGCCACTACATGAATAGAGCTGTGGAACAAGATAACTGCCACTGTGTTATATTTTTGAGCCACCATGGGGGGAAAGTGTATTGGGAGAAAGTCAGAATATTAAACAACTAAATAAGCAAGAAAAACTGAGGTTAGAACCTTGATCGGGTGGTGTTAATTTGGGGAGCATGCCTGTAATTATGAGTTGACATGACTCCATTCCATTGGTTGACTTTGCAGCTTTATGGATATTGTTACCAAGACAGCAATGACATTTCAGATACGCTGACTGCCATCACGGAACTGGGGTCACCACTGGAGATGATACAACTTTTACAGACTTCTTGGGAGGACAGATTTCGTGTAAGCACTTGTTTATTTTATTTTAGAATGTTGAGTGCTGCTTTACGTTTACAAAAGAACACCAGGCATTTTACAGTATACCTGTAGTCGGAAGCCAACAAGATATGATAAGAGCAGTTAATGAAACAACAAAATAATGATAAAATAATAAAATAGTTTATGACAGTGGTTCTTAACCTTTGTTACTCAGATGCTTTTGAACTGCAACTCCCAGAAACCCCAGTCAGCACAGCAGGTGGTGAAGGCTTTATGAAATCTCTCTCATTTCACAGGTAACTGGCCAAGCAAATGATCAGGAAAATATCTGAGTTAAGGAAAGTTTCGATGGGCAGGGGAAATGCCTCATGTTTGAAATCCACTGATTTCATATGGGGAGATAACTCAGTATATTAGGTGTTCCATCATTTATCAGTGGCCCAAATCCAGTTAAGTTATGCTAGTATAATGAAAAAAATTCTTTGTTTCACCTTGATTCTTAGCGGGTAATAAACATCACTTCAAACACAGTGGATGGCAACCAGAGGATTATCACTTGACAGTAGAGCATCCAAGACTGGGACAGTCTATATGGAAGAAGGCAGTATCTTAAACAATCTAGTCCTTAGAGCTTAAGGCCAGAGTAGTACTGGCAGAATGAGAATTCTAAGGTCTTAGCTCCCAATACAGTATGCTCAGAGTGAAAGTATTGAGAGTGGAAACGTAGGGAACTTCAATGCCTTTTGTATGAAGGGGCCTTGGCCAAAATCAGAACTGCTTTTTGGTTACTGTTGGGGTGTACAAGTCCTAGCACTGCCCTGTGTGCTAATGTCTGCCTCAGTGTGTGTGGTGCTGCTTAGTGGCTTCCACAACTAACATATGTCTGGCATAAAGGCATGCTAGAACTTTCTGTGCTTGTGCAATCATTTTTTAGCTGTGGAAAGAAATACCTCAAAGAGGTATATCAGATGGAGTTTCTCTTTGTTCATTGTAGCATTAAACCTCCTTGAACTCAGTGAAAACCAGATGTTAAAGGAAATGTGCATTTCCTACAATTATCCTAGAATTATCCCTCTCACAACTGGATTTCCTCAGAGATCTCAGCCTCTGCAACAAGACTTGCGAATTAAGCCCATGTTTACTTTCCAAGGAGCCATTGCAAAAGAAAGTACTCTAAATGCAAAATACCAAGGTGAAGAAAGTCACATATTATGGCAAACATATCTTTCACCATGCAGGGGAGCAGCTCTGTAAAGAATGATATAATTTCATTCTGAATGAAAGTGCATCTTGGGGTCTTTGAAAGCTATCAAGGCAGACACAATAGCTGTGCTTTGAAATACATCTTACAAAATTGCACATGGTACGTGACACTGCCTACAAGATATTTACATATGTATCCAAGGTTTTAGGCTTACAGGACCTCATAGGACCAAATTTTTATGTCAAAAGTCACAGGCAGTTCTGGAGAGAACTTCTTATACACATATTTGGCACTCCTGCCCAATGAATCTGTCTCTAATAATGAAGCTGGCTGAGGGTCCCTTGCTGTTTTCCCTGCTCTGCAACAGCAAACAGATACTATTAAGTTTGCTCTATTAAGCAAGCCATGGGTGACCATTCTGTCTTTTGTTATTTTAGATATGTTACAGCTTAGTTCGGCTTCTGCATTACCTGGCCCACTCTCCCCTTGGCTCAGTGACACTTTTGGACTTCCGACCTCGACAGTTTGTGATTGTGGATGGAGAACTCAAAGTGACAGATCTAGATGATGCTAGCATAGAGGAAACGTCTTGCAGTAGCAACAGAGACTGTTTTATGGAGTTCCCGGCAAGAAACTTCACTCTTCCTTGTTCTGTTGAAGGCAAATGCCAAAGTATAAATGAGAAGAGGAATCTTTACAATGCATACAGGTACGTAAGTGGTTGGCAATTCATTGCCACAGTCGCATTTGACTACAGAGTTATATCAAAGATGGAAAATATATACTTAGATGGGAGAAATGTCTTAATGGTTCAAGCAGTCCAACAGGGGAGCAACCAGGTTTGGGAAATTGTAGGTTTCTCTTCCCTGGAGATATTTAAAAGGAAACCAGGCAGTCATCTGTCAAGGATGCTCTCTCTGCATGCTGCACTGCAGATTATGCAGTTAGAAGGAGTTAAGCAAGATGATTTCTGAGATTCTGTGGAAGTCAACATCTCCAGAGTGGTTGGGCAGGGTGTTCATCACACTGTGGTGTGACACCAGCCTTCGTAGAGGTGATACAAATGCATGTACTAGCAAGTCTTCTGCGGGAACAGACTTGTAATATTGTTTTACTTCTCACTTTGTTCCAAAGGTATTACGTCCAAGTTTTTTATTATGTCCACATTTTTAAGAGGCATATATGCATACACACATATTGTTCATTCTTCACTAACAGTAGCAGCAACAAGGACAAAGCACTGTTAACATCAGTTCCAATACTGGTCAGAAGATCTGTGAAGGGGAGAAAGAGAATGATTAGAAAATGTGACAGAGTTAGAGGCCAACGGTATGGAAATCTGATTTTCTTGTCAGTTAAAGCTTTCACTCCAGCAGGAAAAAAAATCCACATATCTTGCGAGTCAGTAATGGTGTCCTCAAGCTACCTGCCTCACTCTTTAAAATATTATTCCTGTCTTTCTTTTTAAAAAGACAGTGTTATTTTAGGAGATGATTGATATGACAAATGGCTGGATGGGCTAGTTTTATTTATAAGTATTCATACTCTGTAAGTCCAAAGACTTTCAGAGCAAGTGATAATTAAAACATTTTAACAAAAAGTTTCAAAAACTGTATCATCAGCAGCGGCACACTCCGTAATCAACAGAAAGTCAGTTCCAGGTTGAACCTAGTTGGAAGGATGACAAGAAGAAGCTTGAGTGAAGAAAAACATAGCCAAAAGAGCAGATAGAGTAGGATCTAGATAAGACTTCCTTGGAAGAGCATTCCACAGCCACTGCAACAAACAAGGTCATGTTCTTAGTTACCTCCCCATCTTACCTCATGAGGGTGATTAAAATCATTGAAAGACTACCAGAGATTGTTTTTAACCTTCATTCCTGTGGATGGGATATTATCTTCCCTCAGACTGTTCTAGAATGTACATAGAACTAAATCCATGAGGTTGACATTGTGTGACCCTGTGAGCTGAAGAGCTGGAGGCTTTGCTCAGTAGACATATTCAGACAAAGACCGGTCAGTCATGCTCTGAATTTACTGGATTGAACGGCAAGTCAGATGAGATCACTGGTTGCCAGACTCGACTCTGCAGATATTGTAGGACTACCAACTCTCCAAATCTCTGACTGCTAATGATTTTGGCTGGGGCTTCTACTAGCTGAAGAGATCTGAAGGACCAAAGGTGGAGAACTGTGGGTCTGTCCAGCCCACAGGGCCTCCTACTTTGTGGTCTAGATCAGTGGTCCCCAACCTTGGGCCTCCAGATGCTCTTGGACTACAACTCCCAGAAGCCTTCACCACCACCTCTGCTGGCCATGATTTCTGGGAGTTGAAGTTCAAGAACATCTGGAGGTCCAAGGTTGGGGACCACTGGTCTAGATGCCTGTTCGTGTTAGAAAACCACATGAATGTTGACAAAGAATCTCATATTATTCATTTTTCATGACTTCATTTATACAATTCATGCATACGTAGCAAGAGTTTTTATATATTCCCTCAGGTGTGATTAACTACCTTTTTTATATGACTGTTTTTTTATATGACAGAGTGATCTATGTACATAAGGAAAATATTTTTCATTACTTTTCAAGACAGACACAGAACAGGCAATATCTCTTGAAGTGTCCTATTTATGTTACCAATCTGTTCGTGACCTAATATTTATGTCTTGTGCTTCTGTTTATACTGAGATTGAGTTGTCCACCTTGTTAAAGGAACTCTGGAAGGAAAGTTGATAGACTAAAATAACAGTATGAGATCAGCACAGAGAAATTCAAAGAGGCAATGGAATGACATGTCCCTTATAGAACCATGCCACCTTCATTTAAAGTTCCCGATCATTAATTTTTCTTACCTGTTCTCCATACAAAAGGCTGCTGACTTTTTTTTAATATGCAAGACTCTACTTCTACATTTTAAGGTTTTCTTATTTATACTCAAACACTTTAAATTCATGAGCTCGAATAGAGGACTTAAAAATTATCAAAGATTTTGCATTTGCATGTCACAGTACACTCTGTAAAGGAAGTAATGGGGATTCTTTGCTTTATAATTCATTCACATTGTAAAATTTAGAGTTTCTTGTTTCAGAGTTTCAGCTGCATTCCTTCCAAAATCTGGGTGTTTTCTTACCTCCTCTCTCTCTTTCTACAGTCAGTATACCCAAGTTTCATTTCTCCTTGGGTAGCTTAGAAATGTTTATGACTTCTCCTGAAAAAAGATCTGGTTGGTTGTTTTTCAGATTCAAAATGTGAAAGAAGTTTTGAATGTACAGTCCTTAAAAAAAAAAGACAACTACTAAAAATCTTATCCAAGCAGAGACAGACAGCTTTGCAAACACACCAAATCCGTGGGGTTTTTATAGCAAATCTCTACATTAATAAAATATTTACAGGTAGTTACAAGGTGGCCTTGTGCAAATTCGCTCTGTCTAAGCTGCTCCAAGCAGCTGTATGAATATAGCTGCAGCTATATATTTAATTATAGAATATGATTCTATTTCCTGCATAGCTCAGAGACTTGTAAATTACTGGAATTTTATTATTCATTTATGTTGTTTAGCGGTTAGAAAACTCTAATAAATCTAACAAGTTTCACATCTCTTTAGGTTTTTCTTCACGTATCTCCTGCCTCACAGTGCTCCTTCATCTCTGAGACCATTGCTGGATGCAATCGTTAATGCTACAGGTAAGGACAAACACAGTTGATACTGAATTAGCCCAAAGGTCTGTTTCATTAATCATGGAATAACTTCTCTTGGTCAAGGCCCCAAATCCCCAGTGAACCTGTTGTGGGCTACATTCCTGGCTGCCCGCGCATTTGCTGCAGTGGGAAAAACTGACACTTTCTCTGTGAAAACAAAACGTGTTGGGAATGTGTAGCTTCTCTTCAAGGCCAAGACCCTTCCTGGAAGCCACCCAGAAATATTGTTAGCCTTGCAGCCAAGCTGCAAACATATATGCCCTGTCTGTGGTGAAAATAGTGCTTCTGGTTGTGTAATTAGCCAAAAAGAAGACCGTCAGGCTTTGTGCAGGGGAAATAAATATTTATTTTGCAACCATAGCAAAATAAATTTGGCAGCTGGGGAATGGGACCGTCTCTAAAGAAGAATTAAAATGGCTCTGTATGTATAACTCAGGGCCACTCCATTTTATTTCAACATCCTGTATCCCACTGTGGCTAATCCCCTGCTTTGGAACACCCCATATTTTTCCGTGTGTAAGATGATACTTTTGTCTAAAACCTTTAGACAAAAAATTGAGTGTTGTCTTATACATGGAAGTAAGCCGAGGAAAGAACCGTGCAATTGTGAAACTGCCCATAGCTTGCCTCTGCAAACAGGTTTCCTTCATGAGGCTTAGCTTCCTACAGTCACGAGACTTAGCTTCCTCCAATCATGAGTCTTATGCAACTAACGTCAGCTGATGCTGAAAAAACCAATTAGAATACACCTTGTTGGAGGTGGAGCATGTAGGCAGTGCTCAGATGCAACAGGGACTGGTAATGTCGGGAGTGTTCTGAGCCCAGAGGTTGAATAAAATGATATGCTCAAAGCGAAGTGTGATGCATAATATGACAGTAGTGGTATGTAAATGTCACCTAATTACTAAATAAAAATGTATTCTGTTTTATGTTTAAAATACTGATTTCTTAATTTTGGGTTGGAAAAGTGGGTGTGGGTGTCTTATACATGGGGGCGTCTTATACACTGAAAAATACGGTACCTCCATACCTGAATTCAGACGCTAAGCAGGGTCAGATCTGGTTCGTACTTATATGGGAGAAAAAGAAGAAATACTGGGGATCTTCAAATATGGCTAGGAAAAGTTCCCCTTAGAGAGTCACTACCAGTCAGATTTACAGCACTTGGGCTAATCAGTGGTTCTTAACCTTTGTTACTCAGGTGTTTTTGAACTGCAACTCCCAGAAGCCTCAGCCAGCAGAGCTGATGGTGAAGGCTTCTGGGGTTGCAGTCCAAAAACATCTGAGTAACAAAGGTTAAGAACCAGTGGGCTAAATGGACCAGGACAAGACAGCTTCCTCCGTCCCTTATGTCTTCTGATATTTCATATGGTCATTATGGCAGTCAGATGTTGATAGACCTCGCCTCCATGATTTCATTTAATCAGTGGCCCTTACCTTGTTTTGTGGCAGCTAATTCCATAAATGTAATTGTATTTTGAATTAAGGAATGGATCCATTCTCGAATCTACTGTCTTTCTTTCTTGCATGTCGACTTCGAATTTTTCATACTGAGCGAGGGAAGAACTACTTCCTTCCAACAACTGTTTTCCAATAATATGTTATTTTATAAAACATCAATCATGCCCCCAGAAGCCTCCTCCCCCAAATACTTTAGTCATTCTTCATAGAGAAGCTGCTCCCAGCTCTGGAACATTTCCTTCCTCGTATTTTACTAGAACTTTAAGTTCCATGAACCAGAGCCTGCTGTAAAAGAAACACACTTAAAATGGATGACATCTGAGCCCAGTAATTTGTTTAGTGTGTCAGAACTGAACATAGCTCATATTCCTTCTATACAGCAACCCATTCCTACTTATTCTTGGTGTCAGTCCTGGTTACTCAAAGCTGGAAATGGGGTATTAGAGGCTATTAGATATTTTGGAATTCATGAATACCATCCAGCACAGCCATTGATCAGAATGGATAGTAATCCAGAAAAAATCTATAGGGTTCTCCACTGTAGCTGCAAATGAATTTGTATTTCAGCAGTATAATTTAGGGTGGGAGGAGGCTTGGCTATTTCATTAGAACCTCCCGTAGATATTGCCAATTTTTCCTAAAAGTCAGGGTTTTTTTTTTGTCTCTAAGACATACTTTCCCTTTCTTCCTTGCAGGAGAACTTCAGTGGGGAATAGATGAAACAGCTGCTTGCCTTGAAAGAGTTTTGCATTTATACAAGAGTGGCATGTACCTCCAGAACACTACCCACACACCCAAATCTGGTATAGTCCCTTTCCTGTTGCAAATTCATATAATAAATAATTTGAAAAAAAAGGAGCAGAGTGTGCATATTCAGATCTATTACAAATAGCTAAATAAGGTGTAGGAACAGGGTCAAATCCAGACGCCCCGGGAAAAATATCCGCTGGTGGAACCGTTGAAGCTTCCCTGGTTGTAAAGACAGCACTACAAAAAGCGCAGGGTGTCTCTATCTAGCCTTGAGAACATGACAGCATTCGAGTGTTGACTTGTTACTTTCAAAACACTGTTAGAAGTTGTTTTCTTATTCTTCAGAAATGCAATCTATAATACGAACATTAACAGCAACAAAAACAACAACAATACCAAATAACAGTAATCATATCTCTCTTTTTTTTCAAAAGTACTGTATCAACTAACATTTTATTAAAAAATAATATTCTAAACTGGAGTTTACAAGGTGGCAGGTGGCATTTGGGTTTGAAGCGCTAGATTTCTCTGACAGATCATAGTGTGTGCATGCCCGTGGAGCTTCTTGGTGCAGTGGTTAAACTGCAGTACTGCAGCCAACATTCTGCTTATGAACAGCCCACTTTCTGCTCCCAAGGAGCTGGCTTGAGCTTCACTCAGTTCTTTCACCTTTCCAAGGCTGGTAAACTAGGTATCCAGCTTGCAGGGGGAGGCAGCAATGGGTAGCCTGCATAATTAAACTATAAACGGGCGGTATATAAGCAACACACTTTTTACTTTTGCTGTTTTCTCCAGCCCTGAGATTTGTGGACTCCAGTGAGCTGGCCTGCTCAGCTATTATTGATTCAATTTTTTTTCCTTGTCTAAATATGATGCTATCATGTGAGCAGCTGATTTACAGGACTACCAAGTAAGAATAGGACTACATTTCTATTTGGTTGAAATAGCATGCATAGGCAGACTTCAGTTTGTGCAGGATCATCCTTTGGGCCAGTGGTCCCCAACCTTTTCCCAACCACGGACTGGTTGGGGGGGACATGGCACATGAGCAGGGGGCGTGGCATGCTTGTGGGTGTGTGGCGTGCTTGTGCGCATGCGTGTGACGGCACTTGTGGGTGCCCCGCTCATGCGCATGCACACAGTGTGCCTGCAGGGGCTGACCGCACTCATGTGCATGCGCACGGCGACACTACTGGGGGGTGCTCACAGGGTGGAAGGAGATCTCTGTCTGCGGCCCGGTCCTGCCTAGGCCGGTGAGCACTGCTGGGTCGCGGACCGGGAGTTGGTGACCCCTGTTTTGGATGAACAGGTTTTCGGTGGTTCCCAGCCCCAATTCCTCAGGTGGGTGCCCACCCTGACTTCCCTGCTCATCTGGGGCTGGGAAGCCAAAGGGCAAACCATCATGAAGCACTGAACTGGTGGTTTGTGCCTATCTCTATCATTCCCTTCTTCTTGGGGCATTCTGGGGCTGTGCAAGCTTGCCCATGGCCGCGCAGGCTTGCTATTCTGGGATACACAATGGGGAAATGACCTCCCCAGCCTCTGGCTCCATAGCCAAATACCCACCTCACTCAGCTATCCAGCCAATAACTGGTATAGCTGTCGTCAAAGAGCCAAATGAAGCTGGGCACTAAATAAAGCTCTCTGAGCTAGTTATATCTATATAAATTATAACCCACCCCATAGTCTGAATGGGAACATTATCTGTAAACATGAATATGCATGGGTAGGAGAGGGAGCTACCTGTCCATTGCTCTGTTTACTTCATTCTGATCATTCTGCCTGGAAATAGCAAGTTCAGTTCTCTGAAAGCAGATTGCTAAGCAGCTGAAATGGCAACATTCACATTTCAGTGGAAGTATCAGCAAACTCCAAGCAACTTCAACATTTGCAAAAGGACAAAACTTCTTTAGGGAAAAAAAACCACATAAACTTCTGGTCAATTCCTAGTTTTTCTTTCCTTTTCAGCCCAGAAAGTCTATATGAAAATGTGTAGCCTCTATCATGTACCTTAATATGTATTTTAGTACAGTATATGTGTCAAGGCGGGCTGCTTTTCTTGTGAATGTCTGCATTTTGCCTGGTGTACTTTTTATTTTTTGCAAACTGTTCCCTCATATATTCAGACATTTTGGTCTGTGATTTCCTGCACTGTGCATGTATTAGTGCACGTTTTTCCCAACCATTGTGTACATATGTCATGATTGGAGAACTATGTTGCAACATTCCAGGAAAAGTGCAGGGCACATTTTAGGTTCCTGGTTGGGTTGGGTAATGCAAATTAGTTAAGTTCATGTGAATATTAAGAGAGAACAATTTCCCCCCATTCCTTCATTCAGATACCTCTTCGCTCTGATACTATGCAATATAAAATTCATAGATAACATAGCCGGGTAGGTGGGGCTCGTCAGCCATGGAAGGCAGCCCATCTAGGAGAAGGAAAACTCCGATTTCAAACCTCCACTGCCTTGTGGCTCTATCCACTCATGGAAAAGACTTCAGGAGTTAACCTAGAGGCAAAATCCGGAGCTGGAGTCCCGAAGGCAGCTCGTGTCGTTCTGCCAACTCCTGCGACATTGCTGGAACCAGTCGTATTGGCTCTTGCCTTTCCATTGGACCATTTCAGCAATGTGGAGAGGGGGGATCTGCTGCCTGGGTAACAGCTTATTCTCCATATTACTTTACCCAGGCTTCATGCTCTGGAGAGGACACTCCTCGATTCAGAGCATGTTACCATAGTTTCTCGAGACTGAAGCATGCCTATATGTGTGAGATAACATAGATCCAGTACCATGTTTCCCCAAAAATAAGACGGTGTCTTATATTAATTTTTGCTCCAAAAACGCATTAAGGCTTATTTTTAGGGGATGTTTTATTTTTTATTTTTTTCATGTACAACAATCTACATTTATTCGAATACACTCATGTCATCTTCTTCTGGTTGCTGCACAATGCTGCACAAGGGTGGAGGGCAGGGTTTCACTTAACTGGGGCTTATTTTTTGCAGTAGGGCTTATATTATGAGCATCCAGAAAAATCATACTAGGATTTATTTTCAGGTTAGGTCTTATTTTTAGGGCAACAGGGTAAAATATAACATAATATATAAAAAGGTAAGTATGTATAATTCTACAAATGCTTATTCAGAAGGAAGTTCTGTTGGGTTTATTTATCAAATATTTACAAGTTGCCGTATATCAACAGTTGCTAGGGTGAAGTACAGTCAATAAAATCAGATAAATGGGACTTATACATGGGTAAGAGTGTATAACAGCGCAACCCTATATGCAATCCTGTACATGCCCATTGAGAAGCAAATCCCAGTTAAGAGGGGCTTATTTCCATCTAAATGAGTATCAAATTGCAGCCTTAAATAGGTGAAGACTTCTTTTTTTCCTTTCCTACTTTTTAAGGTGGAACCATAAGTATCAAGTAAACAGCTGGATAATTGTAAATACAGAATTTAAAGTGTACTGTATATATGTGGGTTTGGCTTGCTTCACTTAGGTTTCTGAAAACTCACTTCAGCCCTTTCCAGAATGTCTATCTTTTCTTGTCCACCCGAATTGCCCTCTTTTTTTCATTGGTGAGAAGGAGTTTTCCCGTATAAAATAATACACATATAGATCTTCCTTTTCTGTTGGAAAGAATGGGTAGACCATTATGGATGGACTGTTCCATGTGTTCTGAGAAAATGCAGCATATAAAGTATCTGTGATAGGATATTGTACAACCACCTATGCAATAAGATGCAATGGTGATGATAGGGAAGTGAATTTTTGAAAGGGTCCAACTTTGCACAGGTGTGATCTGGTGTAATTCCATTCTCCTTTGCCCTTTTCTTCAAACTATAACAAATCCCTCTCCAGTTGCAGGGGGGTAGAACTTAAATCTCTGAATCGCCACCTATGTGAAACGCCCGATTCTTCGGTTATATCGATACCTGGCCTTCTTGTGGAGGGTAGAAACCCAGTCCATCTGTGGCTCCCACACTCCCTTGCCCAGGTTTGGTCTTAGCCTTGGTCTGAAAGGATTTGTTCCACGGGGTTCTCCAGGACGCTCCAGACATGGCTTGTTCTACTGTCTCTGACCTTCTCATTGCTGCCACTTTCGGAACTTTTTCCTCTGTTTGCTTTCTTTGGTCTCACCCCAGTAAGGTGGCTTTCTATATGTCTTTCTCCTCCACCCCTTTTCTGCATATTCCCTAGGAACTTTAAACCTTGTTCCACTCCCCTGTCCAGGGGTCCTCATGCATTATATCAGCCCAGTCCTTTTTGTGTGTGGCTTCCTCTTCCTCCGCTAGGGACGTGGTGGTGCTGCGAGCTAAACTGCAGAAGCCTGTGCTGCAGGGTCAGAAGACCAAGCAGTCGTAAGATTGAGTCCACGTGACGGAGTGAGCACCCGTCGCTTGTCCCAGCTCCCGCCAACCTAGTGGTTCGAAAGCATGCAAATGCAAGTAGATAAATAGGGACCACCTCGGTGGGAAGGTAACAGCGTTCCGTGTCTAAGTCGCACTGGCCATGTGACCACGGAAGATTGTCTTCGGACAAACGCTGGCTCTATGGCTTGGAAACGGGGATGAGCACCACCCCCTAGAGTCGAACACGACTGGACAAAAATTGTCAAGGGGAACCTTTACCTTTACCTTTTTCCTCTTCCTCCACCCAACAAGCATCTCTCCCTTCTATCTCCAACTGCTCTTTCCCTCCTTCTCCCCTCCTTTTGTTCTTTTCTCCTTTCCCGCCAGAATGATACCCTCTGGCGGCTCCTTCTTCTTTTGGTCTTTCTGCCCCTGCTCATCCAAACATAGTCCCTTTAGGGCAGAGGTCCCCAACCTTTTTGGGACCACGGACCAGCAGAGCCTCCAAGGAAGGCGCCCCCCCCGCAGGTGCGCGTGTGCTCTCGAGCACATGCGTGAAGTGGTGGGGGAGCGCCTGCCCACCAGCACCGGTGTGAGTGCTCCCCCACCCCTTTGCACATGTGCAGGGGTGCCTGTGCACCCACCCACCCCTGCATGCGGGCACTCGGGTGCATGTGTGAAGGGGTGGTGGAGCTCTCATGCCAGTGCTGGCACGTGTGCAAAGCAGCTGTGGGGAGGGGAGTGCATGTGGGGGGTCGGGAGGTCTGTCTTCGCGGTCCGGCTCAGGCCATGTACCAGGCTGCGGACTGGGGGTTGATGGCCTCTGCTTTAGGGTCTCCTCCAGGGTGGGCATCTGTCCCTCAGTATCTTCAGCTGAGCAGGCGGATGGTACACCCTGAGGAGTGCCCCTTAGGGTATTCCCAGCCTCACAACAGAAGAGCCTTAAAATCAAGCCTAAGCAGTTTCTAGAAGAGAGAGGTGGTGAGCCACTTTTCATGTACAAAGAAAATGGTACCAACCGTCAGTAGAAAAGCAGTTCTGTGGAAGTTCATGTCAATCTGAGCCTTCCCATAAATAAATGTTAACAAGATAAACCTTGGTCATGTTACAAAATGACTCGGAGGGGTCTTAAGCTTTCACTGTGCTTTGGTTGTAAAACTTTTTATAGTGCCATAAATTATAGTTGACTTTGGACTTAGCGTTAGTGACAGACAAACAAAGCACATAGGTGGGGTTGGAGGCTGGGGCATGCAGATGTGCAGGTGTGTGTCTCTGTGCAACTTTAAAGGGTTAAGTGTGCTTTTATGTAGTCATAAATTATCCCGTTATTGAAGTTTATTATCTGAATCCTGTGTCATTCAAATTGACAAAAATATTTCTGTGGGTTACTAGCACTCCAACTCTTTCGGCATGAATCTCAGATGTATTATTTTGTTCTGAAGCACATCTAGTGACTTCTAAGTGCCAGCTGTACTGATTATTAATAAGTGCTTGTGATATAGAAATGTAATGCAATAAATGCAATAAATGCAATAAATGCAATAAATGCAATAAATAAATAAATAAATATATAAATAAATACATATATATATACCAGGAAGCTGAGAATATTGGTCCTTCTAACTTTGTATTGAGGCTGATGGGCAGATGCTATGCAGGCTTTCCACCAGGATTATTTTCCTGCTGTAACTGGAGATGCCATGAATGGCATGGACCTGAAATCTTAAGTATGCATAGTCTATGAGCTGCAACTGACTGTGGTCCTCCCCCCCAAAGGAGCTGTTGGTCACCTTTGTAGTTGTCATGACTACTTGTAAAGGCCCACCTTGGATTCCCTGGTCTCTCTCTGGACACTTCTGCGTATGGGAGCAAAATGACTAATGGTCACTCTAATTAGATTTTTAGTGTGCTTCTATAATGTGCCTTGCCTCCCCCATGGATTTGGAGATGGTATGATGGGTGCCTGGTAGTTACATGAATCTGCTTAGAGAGCCATATGTGTCCTTATGGCAGTAGGGCAGACACTAGCATTCCTGCAAAACAGATGCTTTTCCCATTCCCTTCGGACTGAGGTAGGAAACTGGGAGGCAGAATTGTGGAAGGCTGTGGCAGCCATATTTACTGCTCCATTCCTTGGATGATGTCGTCATTTCACATTTACATTATGAAGTCCTCTCCGTATAAACATGGGCGTTTTGTTGGAAAGCTCATCACCCTGATTTTCATGCCCACCAGCATTGCGCCCACAAATGGGAGAGATAGCATCTTCCTTCCCTCCTGCCACCTTTCTCTCGTCCTAATAATCCTGCAGACTTGCTCCAGAGGTTTCGGAAACTCTGGAACGGATTGCCTGTGCTAAACAGGGCAGCAATATTTGTGCATGCAAGGAAATCCTGATGTTGCCACTATCATTACGTTGGATGTATGCCAATCGTTCCAGTTATGGATTGCTCATAAAGTGTTTTCTACCTCATTGCTGTTGTTATTAATGTGGTTCCATCTTTGGGTATTTAAGGCTTCAACCTCTGTTGGCATTTAACTTATTAAAACAAGTGTGCAAGTTAATACCATGCCCTAATAGTTGCCAAAGTTAGCAGGGTGAGATTGCTGCTTCCTGGAACAGCAGAGGAATCCTGAACCACCACATAAGGCGAGTCCCAACTGTTCTCATTGGCCTTTTGACATTTTGGCAAGGGTGCCCTACAGGTAAATATTTGCAGTATTTTTACTGTAAACATTTACATTTAAAAAAAAAAAAATCATTACAGACTCTCTGATAACATCAGAGGATTATGCCCCCTAGTGCAGGGGTGGGCAATTAATTTCTATAGGGGGGGCCACATGAAAAATCTGAACTGTATTCGGGGGCTGAACCAACTTTACTTAAAAATAAAATGAAACAGTGATTTATGGTTGTTTTCATTTCAAACTTGTTAATCTTCACAAATTATGCGGTATGTTAAAGGTAAGCAACTGATTTTTTAGGCAAAAAACTATAAATGGCTTTGATGTTCAAAACTGTCTGTGGGCCGAACAGGAGCGGCTCGTTGGCTGTATGTGGCCCTCGGGCCGCACTTTGCCCAGGTCTGCCCTAGTGGGATGATCCTACTACAGAGATTGGGGTGATGGTGTTGTACTTTCTATTTTCGGCTACATTTTTAGCAGAATAAAAATCATGTGCTGTCAAGTCAATTCTGTCTTTTCAGGGTTTCCCAGGTAGGGAATACTAAGGAGTGGTTTGCCATTCCCTTCTTCTAGGACTGTGCAGCTTGCCCAAGGTCACACAGGCTGGCTCTGCTTGCAAGAGGCACAGTGGGGAATCAAACTCCCAATCTCTGGCCCTGCAGGCAGATGCCTAAACCACTGAGCTATCCAGCCGGCATTGAGCCTTTCATCATAGGCATCCTTCAGTCTCGAGAGACTATGGTAACATGCTCTGAATCGAGGAGTGTCCTCTCCAGAGCATGAAGCCTGGGTAAAGTAATATGGAAGATAGGCTGTTACCCAAGCAGCAGATCCCCCCTCTCCACGTTGCTGAAATGGTCCAATGGAAAGGCAAGAGCCAATACAACTGGTTCCAGCAACGTCGCAGGAGTTGGCAGAACGACACATGCTGCCTTCAGGACTCCAGCTCCAGATTTTGCCTCGAGGTTAACTCCTGAAGCCTTTTCCTTGAGCCAAAGATTAAAACAAAATATAATTATGGGCAACAGCATTTGTACAGACGAATCTCATACCCCTTCTTCTCTTCTTATGTACTTCGTTTACATATGACTTCTTAAAAGTCACTTTACAAAATAGTTTAAGTGTTTTAAAAAATAGCCATAATGCAACAGCTAACACTGGTGAAATGAGGTGGCCATCAAATCCTTGAAATCAGTTAGTGGCATGTCAGACAACCGTCCCCAAAGTTGAATCAAACAAATTAGTTGAGCTTGATTTCTGAATGCCAAGTAGTAGCCATATAGACAGCCCTCTGCCTCCCCCAAAAGAGGCATTTTGCATTGTGTTCTGCTGGCTATATCATTAGGCAGAGTGAGGCAGTCACCTTATGCAGTGGATGTTGGGAGGTGGCAACAAGATGTTAGAGAAAGAAGCAATGTGTCACCTCAACCCCTAGACCAGTGGTTCCTGACTTTGTATCTCCAGAGGTTCTTGGACGAAAATTCTCAGAAGCTTTCACCAATGGCTGTGTGGACCAGGAATTCTGGGGGTTGTAGTCCAAGAACCTCTGGGGATCTAAGGTTGGGAACCACTGCCGAAAATGAAATGCGAATGGAAAATACAGTGTAAGGGTAGAGATAATTCAACCTGTGTCTCAGAGCCAGAGTATATAGGCAGGTGATAACCAGAAAAAGAGTCTGGGCACTTTCCCAACTGGCAGCTACAATTAGTAGGTGTTTTTTCTTTTCTTTTTTGGACAAAATAACAGGCAGCTGCGGCTGCACTAAATGATCATTAGGACTGATTAAAGTCAGATTGAGAGTGACTCAGACAAGTTAAAAGGAGGAAACCGCAGCCTGTTTTACTTACATTATATTATTTTGTTGTCTAGGAGTTTATTAATGTGATGACTGGGTCTGGAGTGGGACAGAGTGAGTTAGGTATGCCAGCCCTTCTGGTTCAGCTAGCAGAGGCAGCTTTTGGAAAGAAGGTTTTCCAGTAAGCAGGAGAGAAGTCACGACTCAGTTACAAAGCAGAAAGTTAAGTAGCAAGTCCATTTTAAAGGATCAAGTGTCAGGATATGGAGAAGGCCTCTTCCTGAGGCTCTCCCTACAGGCCACACCACCATGTAAGGCCTCCAACTGTCTGTCCTCACTGCCCAGAAGGTGAGGTGGGCATCGGCAGAAAACTGTTCCTCTGGAACTGCTCATTAGAGATGTAAGGAGTCTTTAGCAATTTTTTTTTACATCTTTTTCCCCATCAAGAATGAAAGATTCTCTGGAGTTGAGCATTCCACCGCCTCCACTGCCTTTTTGGTGATTTCTTTTGCAAAGTTGTGCTTCGCTTGTACTACTTGTGCCTGAAATATGTTGGTCTGCCAGATTTTTTTTAATGTTTTGGCTTCTGTTGTCAACTTGAGGTTCTTACGCTTCACTGGTTTCAAAGGGTTGCACTAGTCAATGTACGATTATGAAATTGTTAGACCCTCATACGCCATCCTATGCCTTCTTTTACTGTCCGAAATATGCCACAGCAAGAGAGCTATTCCTCAAAAAAATGGCTATCAAAATATTCAACCTTCTCAGATACCTCAAGACTAAAGCTAGTCTTGAGCAGTCTTTACAAAAACTGTGTTATAGATGTGGCAAGTTTTTGTCTTAATGTATTTTTAAACTCTAAAACTTGACATCGTGTATGGCCTCTGGGCTACTAAAACTAAATAAGCTTGAAACGTGAGTCTGAAATAGAACAGGAGGTTCTGATAAGGAATCTTGTGCAACATTTTATGGGAGGAATTGGGGGTCATTTTGCTACCGGGGATAGCCCTTAAAAAGAGGAAAGAAAGGCCACAGAAAGCTGTGGAAATAGGAGTAACCGTTATTCCCAACCCTGGGTCCCCAGGCATTCTTCAACTAAAACTCCCAGAAGCCTTCACCACTAACAGTGCTGGCCAGGATTTTTCATCTTCATCATACAACTGCAGAACTGAAAGGGACCTTGTTGAGTCCAGCCGCTTTCAGAGAGGCACACTGGGCAATCAAACTCCCAACCTTTGTTTCCACAGCCAGATACTTAAACTACTGAGCTACCCAGCAGTTCTCTTCTGGGAGTTGTAGTCCAAGAACATCTGGGGACCCAAGGTTGGGAACCACTGATTTAGATTCACAACCATGTTGCGAATAGCAGTGGTGGGACAACGGTATCAGTCTGGGTCATGGTGGTGGTGAACTGGGAGAGGCAAAGGCCTGTTTCAGCCATAGTGGTCCCATTTCAGGAACTGCTGATTTTGTGATGGAAGAAAAAGCAGCCCCACTGGATGTCACTGTGAAGTGGTGGTAATGGAGGCATTTGTTACATACAGCACTGATGTTACCTGTCTGTCATGGGTTTGGAGGGAAAGTTCCATCCTATGGGGAGTGGAAGGCGGGACATCAGGAGGAGGGGCTGTACTGTATATATATGTGGATCGTGTGAGGAGAAGCTGGGAGAAGCTGGAGAAGAGCTGAGATAAGAAGCTTGAGTGGGAGTCTGTGTGTCAGACAGGGTACTACTGTGTGTCAGTCAGTACCAACCTGATAGGTTCAGGTGTCTGTATGGTTAGCCAGAACTGATAGGTTCAGGGTCTGTGCTTCAAGTTAAGTGTTCTGTGTGAACCAAACTGTGTGTATGTATGATTGAGATTAAGCCACGTTACTGTATCTTATTCACTTGATCCTTTTATTTTTCCCTGTGTGTTATTTAATAAACCTTGTTCTTTTATTTGTTAAAAATCCATCCCTGGTCTGTGTGACTTCTTATAGGGAATGGTTGGTGGCAGCTTAGTGAAACTGTGGCATATCCCAGTAGGTCTGGGTTTGTCACATTGATTGGTGTCCAGCGTGTGGGATACGACTGGTCCAGTTGTCCAGTGGTCCAGCAAAGCCTTGGTAAGTGTGCCCAGAGCAAGGGGGGTCTAGTCAGGGACAATCTGAGAGCACGTAGGTAATCTTCTAGGTGTACCTCACGGGGAGGTGCGCTAGTAGAAGAACGTGTAACCTCAGATTGGGGACTAGATTAGGGAGCTCTGAGGCAGCCTGTTTTGGCGGGAAAAAGGCTGAGGCAAAACTGTGTAGTAGCAGTGATCTAGCCTGCCTGCTGCGAGGCCTAGCAGAGGGGGGTAGACTCTGGCTCGCAACTGTTGCAAGTTAGTGCTGAAGAACAGCAGCAATCTATAGAAAGCTGGTTCTGAGGCAAAAGAAAAAAAAAAGTGGTCGCTTTATTTTGAGGCTTGACTTTTGAAAGCAGCCTGTTCTGGGGGGGGGATTATGCCCTTGACTCGAAGCCAAATGGCAGAAATGGGTGAAGTGAAAGACCCACAGGTGGACCAAGGTTCTGAGGAGGAATTTGGCTCAGTGCAAGATGAGAGCACGGGAGAGCAGAACCCAGAACTCAGGAAAATGCTCATAGCCCAACAGCATGAACTGAGGGTGAGGGCAATGGAGGAAAAGGAAAGAGAGAAACAACGGCAATTTGAATTAGAGAGAGAAAGAGAGAGAATGGAGAGGGAAGAAAGATTGGAGAGAGAGAAAATTGCTCTGGAAAAAGAAAGGATGGCGTATGAGTTAAGAAAACTAGAACTGATGAATCAGAACAATAATAACAATAGGGATTCTGAGGGAGGCCAATTGTCTAAAGCTGACCTGAAGAAATTCCCTGTGTACCACAAGGGAGATTGTCCTGAGGTGTTCTTTTCCCTAGTGGAAAGAGCGTTTGTGGACTTCTCAGTAAGGGAAACTGAGAAGATGACCATCATGCGATCTTTAATCAGTGGCAGCCTTGCAGAAGTCTATGCAGAGATGCCAGAGGAGCTGATGAAAGATTTTGCAGAGTTTAAAAAACTGGTGTTTGCCAGACATGGGATAAATGCGGAACAGCTGAGGCAAAGATTCAGGTCCCTCACAAAGAAACCAGAGCAGACTTTTACCCAAGTGGGGGCCCAATTGGTGAGGCTGCTAGAGAAATGGCTATCTCAGGAGGGGACAGAGACCTTCCAGCAGCTCAAAGACTTGATAGCGCTGGAACAGTTCTATTCAGTCCTGCATGGGGAACTGAAATTCCAGGTGAGGGAAAGGAAACCGAAATCTGTGGCAGAAGCAGCCGAGATCGCAGATTTTATTTACCAGATAAGAAAGCCCTTAGGTGAGGAGAAATCTGTAGGAAAACCCAAAGAAACCTACAGCAAGTACTCTCAGGGACCAGGGAAAAGCCAGCAAGGGGGAGGGGCCCATGGTGAAGGGAAGCCCTCAGACATGAAACCAAGACCTCAGATTTTGGAGGGAAAACCAAAACAAGATGAGAAAGACTCAAAATATAGCAGAAAATGTTATTTCTGTCAGGGAAAGGGCCATCTAATCTCAGAGTGTGAGAAATTAAAGCAGCTAAAAGGAATTGTGCCTCAGGATTCGAGTGGAACCAAGCCAAAAGCTGTGTTCTGTGTCCAGAAAGAGCAAAGCTCCTTGTCACTGAGGGAGCCTGTTGCCATGGCTACTCAATCTGGAACAGTTACATCTGCTGATCAGGCTGAGGAAAATGGTCCTCTTGTGGAGGTCAACCGCTGCTTGCTCGTGAGAACAGATTCTCAGTTGTTTGAAACAGCAGGGGTGGACGTAGGAATACTTGACCATCAGTATCGGGGGCTGAGGGACACTTGTTCCCAGGTGACCCTGTGCCATCCAGATATTATTCCTAGGGAATATATAATCCCAAATGAAAGCATGAAGGTGGCAGGGATTGAGGGGCAGGTGATCTCACTGCCAGTAGCGGAGGTACCTGTGAACTTTCAAGGCTGGAGGGGAGTTTGGCGGCTAGCGATTTCATCGACTCTGCCAGCAGCCGTGCTCGTGGGAAATGACCTGGCTGAACATGTGAAACGGGTGCTAGTGATTACACGTTCACAAGCCACCACGGGGACAGTTCAGGGGGGTACTGATGAGCCAGAGACGGAAGCAGAGGGGAGTTCAGAAGCTGTGGTGGAAACCTTAACCACAGACAGCCGATTTGGGCAAGAGCAAAAGGCAGACGCCACTCTCCAAAAGTGTTTTGAACAGGTGACTGACGCCCAGCTAACACCTGAAACCCCAGTGAGATTTCTAGAGAAAAAGGGGATTTTGTATAGAGAGACCCTGAGGAATATCTCAAAAGGGGGAGATGGAATCAGAAGTCAGCTAGTGGTACCTGAAAAGTATCGCCCCATGATCTTACAAAGGGGGCACTCTGTTTGCTGCACACTTAGGGGTGAACAAAACACAGCAGAGAATCACACAGAATTTTTACTGGCCTGAAATAGGGAAGCAGATCAAAGAATTCTGTAAACAATGTGATGTGTGTCAAAGGCAGGGGAATAGCCGCGACAGGACCAAAGCAAAGTTGTGCCCTTTGCCTGTGATTGACACTCCGTTCAAATGCATAGGGGTGGATATTGTGGGACCTTTGCCCAAGGCCACAAAGAGGGGGAACAGGTTCATTCTCACCATTGTGGACCATGCCACGAGGTACCCTGAAGCCATACCCTTGTCTAACATTGAAACTAACACAGTGGCAGATGCCTTGGTGGGGTATATGTCCAGGATGGGATTTGCCTCAGAAATAATCACAGATTTGGGCGCATCGTTCACATCGAAGCTCATGAAACGCTTATGGCAAATCTGTGGAATTAAGCACAAGGAAACCACTGCCTATCACCCTGAAAGTAATGGGTTAACTGAGAAGTTCAATGGGACTCTAATGCGCATGATTAGGGCTTACTTGGCAGAGAATCCAAACAATTGGGACCAGAAGCTGCAATCCCTTTTGTTTGCTTATCGATCAGTGTCACAAGCCAGTACCGGGTTCAGTCCGTTTGAACTTTTATTTGGGAGAAGGGTGAAAGGGCCCCTTGATCTGATCAAACAAAATTGGGAGCAGATCACCCAGGATGACCCACAAGACGTTGTGACATACATAGACTCTTTAAGGATTAACCTAAAGAGAAACCTAGAGCTAGCAGCAGAGACCCTGCAAGCTCAAAAGGTCAGAAAGAAAGCTTGGGATGACCGGGAAACCAGGGAGAGGCACTTTGGCCCAGGGGAGGAAGTGCTTTGGCCTAGGCCCTGTAAAGAGAGCAAGTGTCAGCTGGGTAGCCCAGAAATAAAATACTTGGGTCACATGGTAGGGGGAGGAGTGATAAAACCCCTAGAGGCCAAAATAGAAGCCGTTCGTGATTGGCCTAGACCCAACACCAAGAAAAAAGTCAAATCATTTCTTGGGTTGGTGGGCTACTACAGAAAGTTCATCCCGAGGTTTAGCGAGATTGCGGCTCCGCTGACCGATCTGACGAGGAAGAAGACTGATGACCGCATCCCGTGGACCAGCGACTGTGAGGAGGCGTTCCGGAGGTTGAAGGAGGCGCTCATCAACTATCCAGTGCTGCGTGCTCCAGACTTCGACCGGGAGTTCATCATCTACACCGATGCGTCTAACAGCGGGGTAGGAGCAGTTCTTTGCCAGGAGGATGAGAATGGTGACCAGCATCCAGTGTCCTACCTGAGTAGGAAACTCCAGAAAGGTGAGAGACATTTGGCAACCGTGGAAAAGGAGTGCCTGGCCATAGTCTACGCGATCCAGAAGGCCAAGCCTTACATCTGGGGAAGACATTTTATTCTGTGCACTGACCAATCACCATTGCAATGGTTAAAGACAATGAAAACCCACAATAGTAAACTTATGAGGTGGGCTTTAAACCTGCAAGACTATGACTTTGAAGTGAAGGTGGTCAGAGGGTCAGTGAACTGTGTTGCTGACGCCTTGTCAAGAAGACCTGAAGAATGAAGACGGCGAAAGAAACATGGACTATGTATATATTTTGATGACAAAAAGTCAAATGTGTCTGTTTATTAAACATGTTGGTTTGTATGAATAAAGGTAACTTGATGTATTGTTAATGGTAAATGTTTAAATGCCTAATAGAGTGTAAGTATAAGTAAGTATGGTATTGTATGTTATTATATGACTGTTTTTGTTTGTTTTGGATCCAGGTTGTTTTTTGGTGAAAAGCACCTTAGCTTTCCCCCTACAAAACAACTTATAAAGAGGGGAGGTGTTACATACAGCACTGATGTTACCTGTCTGTCATGGGTTTGGAGGGAAAGTTCCATCCTATGGGGAGTGGAAGGCGGGACATCAGGAGGAGGGGCTGTACTGTATATATATGTGGATCGTGTGAGGAGAAGCTGGGAGAAGCTGGAGAAGAGCTGAGATAAGAAGCTTGAGTGGGAGTCTGTGTGTCAGACAGGGTACTACTGTGTGTCAGTCAGTACCAACCTGATAGGTTCAGGTGTCTGTATGGTTAGCCAGAACTGATAGGTTCAGGGTCTGTGCTTCAAGTTAAGTGTTCTGTGTGAACCAAACTGTGTGTATGTATGATTGAGATTAAGCCACGTTACTGTATCTTATTCACTTGATCCTTTTATTTTTCCCTGTGTGTTATTTAATAAACCTTGTTCTTTTATTTGTTAAAAATCCATCCCTGGTCTGTGTGACTTCTTATAGGGAATGGTTGGTGGCAGCTTAGTGAAACTGTGGCATATATGTTGCGAATAGCAGTGGTGGGACAACAGTATCAGTCTGGGTCATGGTGGTGGTGAACTGGGAGAGGCAAAGGCCTGTTTCAGCCATAGTGGTCCCATTTCAGGAACTGCTGATTTTGTGATGGAAGAAAAAGCAGCCCCACTGGATGTCACTGTGAGGTGGTGGTAATGGAGGCATTAACCACAGTTCCCATCATCTCTAAGAGCGGCTAGAGATCAGGATTTGTGTGTACACTGAGGTGTGGATTTGGTGAGTTTAATCCTTTGTAAATTCTGTTGATATAAATGGACCTGCTTTAACTGTGATTTATGTTAGCATGGTAAGTTGCAGTTAAAAGTAGACACATTTTAATCATTAGAGCTTATTGAACAGTTGACTCACAAAATCTCTATTGATTCAATGGGCCTACTCTAGTGCAATTTACTGTGCTAAGCAACAGGATTTGGGCCATTGTTGTGTGACACTGATGCCAAGCAGGCATTAGCTATTGGAAGATCTGCCCAGGATTGTCAGAAAATATAGACGGCAAAAGCATTGCTTTGTTAATGGACTTTTGATCTTTAATAGCATAGTTTCAAACAAGATTATTTGGATTCAGATGTTATAACATTTCGGGCAAAACAGTGCAATACCTATTGCAATGTTGCAATGGTAGTCTTTAACACATGCCATACCAAACTTTCTGTTTAGGTGCACATGTCTCTATGTGAATGTGTAAATTTATTGCTGCCATTATCTTATTAGGCAAATTATATATAGGCTTTAAACTCCATTAGTCTGGAAATTGAGCAGAACTTTGACCTTTTAATGATGTGAATTACTTCAGGGAGTCTTCAAATTCCATGGTTTAAGCAGATCTCAGGTTTTGCCAAGAAAAAAAGGCAAAAAAACCCCCAACAACAACAACAAAAAACTTGGACCAGAATCTGTCCGTAATCCAGGGATTCTCCCAAGATTTTACTTCAAGACCAATGAATAAAGCACGACTCATCAAATGGAAACATTGTCAAAAAGGAGTTAGTGTGGAAAAAATAGCAACAGTTACAACAACAGATAATAACATCTTGAAAATCTGTGATTTTTCTCAGAGCGGATAGTCCTTCTATCAAGGAAAGAGTGAGCTGAGATAGCCAATATGTGGGATGGATACATAACATTATTACTATATTTTTAACTGTAGTGATGTTGTTAAATTAATAAATTCAATATTTTTGTACTCAAAGAAGGAAAGGTATGTTTTTGGATACACATACAATTCTAGAGAGATTGTAAAATGTGGTTTATGTAGTGACAAGCGTCCAAAGGCATCAGTCTTTCTCCTCTCTCTCTCTCTCTCTCTCTCTCTCTCTCTCTTTCCCCTTCCTTTCCTCTCAGTGATTCTTATGGCAGCCCAATAAGCTAGATCAGTATTGTATTTTAGATGGAGGACCACTGAATCTGTGATGGGAGAAAACTTATTGAAAAGCTGCCTAATCATAATAACATATTCTATCAAGTCAAATCTGACTTTGGTGACCCTTATAATAACATTATTAGTTTGTGGGTCATTCTGGACGCTGATTAGTTGGTTCTGAATCCCTGTCCCTCTCCTCCCCCACTTTATTTGCTTATATACTCTCCAAGTGTCTTAATTCAATTCTTCGGTATAAATAAGTGGCTAGTGTGAATAGACAAGGAGCCAATGAGGTACTATTGTCATAGGCTTTTTATATTTATATGTTTGCACCAAAGCGCTTGTTTCAGATGAGTGTAACTCATAAGAAGCCAAGAAAACATGCAGCTCCTTTCTCTCGGTTTGATAGTTGCATTGATCTGTGCTCTCTGTGTGTGCATGGATGTCAAGGCTTTCTGCATGTGCTGACGGCTTTATAGATCCCATGGGCCTTGTCTTCCATCCGGTCTGTTTCAGGGCGTATATATGTGTTTCTAGCATTGGCTGGCCTATTCTCCTTTTTCCAGTTTTCTTCCAGCCAAGCAAGTAACACAGAGTATAGTGGAAATATCAGAACATTCTTGTCTACTGGGTGTGCTGCTAGTTGTCAGCTAGTGTGGTCCAGTTGACAAAGTACTGGACTTTAACCCAAGTTCAGGCCTTAGCGCAGTCATAAAACTCAGTGGGTGGCCTTGAGTAATAATAAGCAACAATAATAAAGGTGGAGTAGGAGGGAGGGAATGTCCAGATGTGCTGGAAGTACAAGTACTATTTTACTGGATGGATCTAGCCTACCAAATTATTACTATCTTTAGGTTCCAGCATAAGTTTAAGCAGTAGAATTATTTAGATGTTTTGGTTTCATTCCATTTAAATTGTTGTAATAAATATATTCCATAGACACACAGGCATTATGCCATTCTGAGCATACCTCATCTTTTCTGATTTTGGAAGCTAAGCAGGATTAGGGCTAGTTAGTATTTGATTGGGAATGTGCCAACAATACCAAAGATCTCCAGCTATAGAAAGGAGAGAATTCTACCTGAAACCCACCAGAAGCATTGCTGCTATTGAAATTTGACAGTATTGTGCTAGATAGACCAAAGATCTGTCTAATGCAAGGTACAGGTACACTCTCTCACATGCATAACATTAAATTGGTCCTACAGTGTCTCATACTACAGTACAGTTATAGCCCGCATAACGAGCAATTTGTTTAACGACGAATCCGCATAGTGACTCATTTTTTTGCGATCGCAAAAGCGATCGCATAATGATATTTTAGATGGTAAAACATCACTTTGCGATGATCATTTGCATAGCGATGTTTTTTCTAACAGCTGATCGGCGATTCCAAAATGGCTGCCGGGTAAAGAAAATGGCTGCCCACAGTGTTTTCGCACCCTTTCCTCACTTACTGGGCAGCGAAAATGGTGGTCGCATGGAGGATTTCTGGACAATGGTGAGTTTTTTGCCCATAGGAACGCATTAAATGTGTTTTAATGCGTTCCTATTGGCTTTTTTGCCCCGCATAGCGACGAATCCGGATAGCGATGATTTTTTTGGAACGGATTATCGTCGCTATGCGGGGCACCACTGTACTTCTTTTTTTTATGTCTCAGCTTCGATGCATAATTCTGAATTGTATCTTAAAATGTGATAGAGTGGATTGAGTCAGATTACTTAACTGGTTATGTCGGTTCACTTTGATGAACAGAAGGCAAACAAGTCATTGAAGGGCAATGCCATTGTGGGGAGGGGCTTACTTTCTTTTTGAGTTAGAATTCTACCCTGTTTCCCCAAAAATAAGAGTGGGTCTTATATTAATTTTTGCTCCAAAAATGCATTAGGGCTTATTTTCAGGGGATGTTTTATTTTTTTCATGTGCAACCATCAACATTTATTCAGATACAGTCATATCTTCTGGTTGCTGCACAGTGGTGGAGGGCATGGTTTCACTTAACTGGGACTTATTTTGGTGGTATGGTTTATATTACAAGCATCCTGAAAAATCATACTAGGGCTTATTTTCGGGTTACGTCGTATTTTAGGGGAAACAGGGTAGCTGTATTTGGCTAGAATCCTATTGGTAGTCCCAACTAGAGTAGGCCTGTTTGCTGAAATCTTGTTGTGGAGCTCTGCATGTACAGTGGCGATGATGTCATCAGCAATGGTAAATAACCTCTGATTAAAGGTTTATTTTGGGCATTTGGAGGGTACATCCCAGCTTGTTACATTGTGTATGAGTCTGGTGCCCCCTGAAATAACGTTTAATCAGCTATTGATGTCATCCCCATTTCACATGAGGAGCTGTGCAACAGGAATTCAGCTTAAAGCAGCCACCTGACTTTCTTTTTATTGGCCTTTTAAAAGGGTGTTCAAATTTGATCTGAAATCACTGAAGGGTGTTCCCAGAGCTGATGGTGTTAGGTATCATTCCATTTATGTGGTGTTGCACAAGCTGCACAGTCCCAGAGTACCACAAGAAGGAGGGACCAGTGCTTTATGCCAAGAAATGTACTTAATATTTTCGAGGTTCACCCTAAGTTGGAATTAACTTGATGGTACATAATTATTGTCAGTAAAACAGGGTTAGGCCGTATAAGAACAAGAGAAACAGGAGATTTAAAAATGAAACAAATCAGAAAAGGAGGAGGTGATAAAACTTCAACTTCTCACTTTAATAGCCAGAATCCTGTTGGCAATTTATGCTTGTG
Organism: Pogona vitticeps; assembly: GCF_051106095.1. Taxonomy (NCBI): domain Eukaryota; kingdom Metazoa; phylum Chordata; class Lepidosauria; order Squamata; family Agamidae; genus Pogona; species Pogona vitticeps. Next base: position 26,829,298 of record NC_135783.1, on the reverse strand, counting down.
TAAGAGAAACATTAAGTCATGGTGGCAAATTGCCACTCATTAGTGCTGGTTGCATTCTTGGACATTCACCCAGAAGTGTAAATAGAATTCATCAATGAATCACAGTTTACTGCTGCAACATGTCATTTCCATATGCAAGTGTAAATCACCAGTGGGATTTTGGCCATTAAGTTCTGAAGATTTATCGTCTATGTATCTGTTCAACTTTGCTTAAAAGGTCTGAACATTTTTATTGACTTGTTTCAAATTAGCTGCAGAGTCCTTTGGCTTTCCTTTTTAGCACTGGAAAGCAGTTTAGAAATAAATACTGCCCATATTTATTTCTTATATTTATTAAGAAATAAATTTTGGCAGTATTGATTATGGTAATTTAGCAAAGCATAATGGGAGACAGATGATCACAAATGACAGAAGATCCCACAGACGGTGCCTCACCCCCTTCCCCATCACAAGGCTACACCCCAAAACCTCTGCTCAGTTCAGCTGCGAACTCTCAGCACTTTTTGCCTTCGCATCTCAAGCAGCCAGTCACTTTTCCTCTCAGATGCTCTCACATCTGCCACCCCTCTCAGCTGGAGAAATGCTCCCTTCCAGAAGCCTGAAGAGATAATTTTATCGAGAAGCACAGAAAGCTTGCCTCAACTTCCTGGGGAAACTGAATACATGATATGAGACACACAACAATAACTGACATGCATTAAGCACTTGAGGCACAATAGATTGCACCACTGGGACCTCATATTATATTGTTACTAAGGGATCCTTTCACATCTGTTGTGAGCCCTGTTCCTCAACTCTGGATCAAACCTTGAATCTTTTCCTTAATAAGTAGGCATTTAGGGAAAGGTGATTGTTCATATACAAGCATAGGCGTCCTTCCAGTTGCATCCGCAGAGATGAGAACTATTTGTTTCCATGCTGTCTGTGGAGGGTTTTGCAGTCCAGAAAACCACAAATTTTATTTATTTATTTATTTAACTTATATGCTGCCCACACTACCCAAAGGTCTCTGGGTGGCTTACAAATGGTTCCTATGTCTGTGAATTCCAGAAAAATGTGATCATAATCATGAACTGTTTATCTGTTTCTTTTGATGCAACTCATTAGGAATTACATATGATTATTTTTACTCTTCATTATGTTAAATGTTCTGCTGGAGTAGCTGAGCCCAAAGTATTGAACCGGTTTCCTGAAATCTGGTTAATCACTAGATATGAATTGCAATGCAGATAAAGGAAAGCCTGTCATAGTCTCTAATGGTTCATTTCACTGCTGCAGACCAGTTATAGCATATTGCTTGGCTCTGTTCACAATGGGTTTCTTTATATGGTCAAGCTGATGACTATTGGCAGAGAAGTATGTGTGCTGAGCTAGCTTCCTGCATAGGGTGGTCTGGAAGCAGGCACCTTTCAGGATGACAGTGGTATCAGGAAAATTTACACATGTGGTGGAATAAGTAATGCTCAAGTTTACATTAGGATGGATATTGCCAACATTCTAAAATATTTCCATGAGTGAGTCCAGACTAAGAAAGTGTTGTCAGAATACCTTAGTAAGAGAGGAATCCCTGCACGGATATTTTAACGAATCATCTATTGATTTTCTCTCTATCCTGCCCTTCTCCCCAAAAGGCAGCTTATAAATGACTTAAACACATCTATAGCTACAATCACAGTAAAATTGCAGTATTAAAATATTAAACATGTATTGAACTGCTGGATAGCTTAGCGCGTCTGTCCAACATCATCATCAGCGCCCCAATGGCAGCCGTAGCCTGGCTGATGCCACCCAGCCTCCCTCCTCCCTCGGTCACTCTGTGGCTGAGCAGGGAGACTCGTCCTCCCGCCCCCTTCCGGGAGTGGCTGGGCAAGCAGAGAGGCGGGGCTGCAGCAACCAGGCTACGGCTGTCATTGGGGCGCTGATGATGATGCTGGTCACGAGCAGTAACTGGCCTGACAGGTTCTGGGGGTGGGTGTTAATTGGACTGACCACCTGTTCTGGTGGGCTCTGTATTTGTCTATGAATACAAAGCCCTCATCTCTGTCTAAGATTTAATTAAAATGCCACTTATTAAATATAATTAAGAACCAGTTAAAACCAAGTCATAAAATAAGGTGCATTGCACACTACCTGCCTCTAAAATCCATTTTTCACTAGGGCATTTTGTTTCCATTGTTTGAGAAACAAGGTTTTAATAGAAGGGCACAGCGAGTTACAGTAGGTATCTGGCTGTGGAGCCAGAGTTTAGGACTTCAGTTGCCTCCCGGGCATCTCAGAAGAGCCTTCTTGTGTGACTTTAAGCAAAGAAAAAAAAGCATGCTGCTTATATACCGCCCCATAGTGCTTCAAGCACTCTCTGGGCGGTTTACAAGGTAAATTATACAGGCTACTCATTTTACCGACCTCGGAAGGATCAAAGGCTGAGTCAACTTGAGCCGGCTACCTGGGATTTGAACCCCAGGCCGTGAGCACAGTTTTGGCTGCAGTGCAGAAGTTTAACCACTGCAGCATGAGGTTCTTAAACTCACGTGACAAGCTTCACAGTTACAGAAGAAGGCTATGGTAAACCACTTCTAAGTATTCTCTACCTAGAATATCCTGAAAAGCATTGCCACAAGTCAGAATTGAAGAGTACATTTTGGAGGGGGGGGGGTGGCCTAGCATCTCTGGAATTCCACAGCCACCAAAAATGCCCTCTCTTGTGTCTTCACCAAATACCCAGGGCCCAAGTCATATGAAGCTTTAGAGGCCATAGCCAGCACTTTGCATTGGATCTGGTAATCAGTGAAACTATTGTCATGTGGGAATTATATGATCTTTGCAAGTAGCCCCAGTCAACAGCCTGACTGTAATGTTTTGAACCAGCTGAAGTTTCTGGGTAGTGTTCAAAGTCAGCCTCATGTAGATTGTGTTATATTTATTTATTTATTTATTTATTTATTTATTTATTTATTTATTTATTTATTTATTTATTTGATTTATACCCCACCCATCTGGCCTATAAGACCACTCTAGGCGGCTATAGTAGTCCAGATGAGATACGGCTAAAGCATGTGACACCATAGCCAAGTCAGACATTTTTAGGACTGGCACTCCTGTCCAGTTGTCTTTCTGCAGTTCTGTTTAGTAATATCTGGTCTTGGGATCCAATTGGTTGTTTTCTTTCCCCCCCTTTTTTTTTCTCTTTTAATGTTGTTATGTGTGGCTTGCATTACCATTTACTAAATATGTTATGACACCGTATTTATACCAGCCCAGAGACCTTTGGAGACCTCTGTGGCTTCCGGCCTCTAGCAGTTTCACAGATGGACCTGTGCTGCATGCCTACGCTAGCTGCCAAGAGTGGAAAGATTTACTTTACTTTGCCAGAACCTTTACACAAGAACAGGACATGTTCGGTAATGTTACAAGAGCTTTATTTAGACCACTGAACTCACAGGGCCTGTGTGGAGACTCATGGTCAGTCTGATTGTGACATTTCTGAACAGGAGGGAGAGGCCAGTGGTTTCTTGCAAACAGAAAGACAGAACTAATACCATCTCAATTCTGTGAGGTAGCACTAAGGCTGATTATTTGTAAAAAAAATGTTGCTGGTTTCATTATAATGAATGAGGCCATGATTTGTAAAATTTAACACAGTTCAGTATCACCTTATTCTAGGAGACAATGTAATATGTGCAACAAAATACTATAAATACAATAAAACTATACATTTCACTATGGCAAAAGTGATGGTCATCAATTTGGATAGGTTTAAAAGGAGATTACAAAAGTTTGCCAGTGCTCTCAGGTTGTAGGTTAAGGGGGTAACAGTTTGTTTGTTTGTTTGTTTGTTTGTTTGTTTGTTTGTTGACTGACTGACTGACTGACTGACTGACTGACTGACTGACTGACTGACTGACTGTGACTGATTGATTGCATTCTTATACCACTCCATTTAGTGAAAATCTGCTACTCTGGGCAGTTGAACAAACAGAAATCAACCCCTTAATACCCATCCCCACCTCAGAAACAGATAAAGGAAAAAAATTAACGACAATCCAAACTAGTGATTAAATGATGGTGACTATCTTCTAAGAGAAGGAAAACAAAAACACTGAGCCATGGGTCAAATCATTACCTAAGGGGGAAGAATGTGCTTAGTCTTTTTTAAACAATTCTGTTTCTGCTAACTTTTTGAAATTCTGGAGGGAGGAGGCCTGCCGAATCTACAAAGGGAGACCATTCCACAGTGACGGGGCCCAATTCTCCACCAAGAAGGCCTAATTCCTAGTGGAAACCCCCCTTGCCTCTCTTAGGATGGGCACCCATAACAACAAGGCCTGGGAGGACTGGGTGGAATGAGCAGAAGTTCTCAGAGAGAGATGCTCTGACAGTTGTGTGAGAAATAGACAGGAGAAGGCTTGTTTAGGTTTGTACTGTACTAGTATGACTCCAATATTTTAGCAGAGGTGGGAAACTTTGATCTTTTGGGGCTCTCAGAATTTCACAGCCAACATGTCCACTCACCATAATGACTGTAGATGCTGGATGCCTGAGTAATTTTGGCCAAACAAATCCATACTTTATTATACATAATAATACAAGGCCTGAATGGTGTTGACAGCTTGCCTTTCTTATCCTTTAACAACCCTGTGAGACATTAAGTTATGAAACAGTGGCTGACCCTAGACTTCCTGCTGAGATTCGTGAACTGGATGGATTTTGGTCCCATGGAGTGCATTTTCTCATTCCTGCTTTGTGTGAGATAGGCTGAATTCCACCTCTCCCCTTCTAAACTGGCCAACGGAGACACGGACTGCTTTTCTTGTATTCTGTACCCCTTTCCATAGTCAGCTGAAGACTGTGTGATTGTAAATTATAAGGATCATGGCTTGAAACCTAAGAACAGAAGGGTCCATTGTATGTTATTTGGAACAGGGCGGGTGCCCTAGTCATCTCCTCCCGAGATAAGGGAACTCCTCAAAGTAATAGGCATGGTATAAACTTCTTCCAGTTTTGAGCTACACTTTGAAGCATCAACAGCTGGAGAGTGCTGTGGATGGGGATGGAGCTGCATATTACAGGACTCATTTTACACACTTGAGGCTTTGAGCCAGGGTTCGCTATAAAAGGCCAGGGGACTGGGAAGATGACACCTGTCTTTGAGGGTGGGAAGAGTGAGATGTCATTGCACTGGTATAACCCTGGCCTCCAGTTGCAGTCATTCTTGTTCCAAATTGCAGCTTCAGTACTGTTGTGGTTCCAGTTAATTCCCCTTAAATGACTCTTCTCATCTTTCTGACATCTGGTGTTGGGACCAAATTATGTGGGCAATGCCTTGTGAAGTACTGATGTGTGTGTGTGTGTGTGTGTGTGTGTTGCTTGAATATAATTGCAAATTGTTTGCATCAAATTTCTGTTCTTTCCATGGCTTCTTGCCCCTGCCCTTCCCTCCAGAAAAAAGTAGAAGGAAATAAATTTGCAAAGTAAATGGGTGCCCTTAATTTACATCCGAGTCCTATGAATGTCCGCTCAGAGGTTTCTCCCATTAACTTTAATGAGGCTTGAAATTAGACTTGAAAAGGATATAGGATTGTACCCTAACATAGTGATTCTCCATCTTTGGTCCTTCAGAATCCCTTACTATTGGCCATAAGCAGGTGGGGCTTCTGCAGCTTGTAGGTGAAAATGTCTAGAGAACCAAAGGTTGAGAACAAGTACCCTAAAACAGGTTGTGGAATTCATGTGCTTTGGTGCAAATTTGGTTTATTTTCACTGTAGAATTATGACTGGGTGGACTGCTCAGCACATTTTGCATTTTATTTGCATTTTATTTTCTTGTTGTCAGAGGGGAAGAAATTAAGGATTCTGACGAATATAAATGAATACGGTATACGTTTACTAAATATTTCACATACTTTCCAAGGAGATGGCATGTGGCATGCATACTGAGCAGTGTAAGGAATAATTTTCATGTAAACTAATCTGTTGCATACAGTAGATCGTATGTAGCTCCAGTATGCTTTCTTGATAGTAGTAACACAATCTGCACTGGGGCCTACTCACAGGTAAGGCTGTATGTAATTGTGGCCAAAACCCAGCACTATGGCTTTGGAGCTGGAAGCATCCGGAACAAAAGCATTTCCAAAATATCAACAGGCTGAAATTTCATAGCTGCAGGCAAAAAAACTCTTGAACTGAAATGACTCCAAAGAAGTATAGGCTGTGAAACTGGAAATTCAGCTCTATTTTCCTTAATCGGTACAATTAGAAGCATGTGGGTTTTTTGTTTTGGGTGGAGGGGTTCTGCCAGTTTGTGAGCCCAGCAGCTAAGTGGAAATATTTATAAATGATTAGTTTAATTTGTTTGATGCATTCATTAGAGGGGACCACAAGCAGCTGGGAAACAGCATAAAACCCTGAGCAGCATAAGGGAGAGAGACGGGAGTTGATAAAAAGTGAGGTCATTGAAAGGCAGCCAGGGGCAGTTAATCCACAGGCAGTGCAGAGGCATTGGGCAAGATCCAAACTCCATGCTCTCCCTCCCTTCCATGTCTTCCTCTCTGGGCCCCATGAAGCAACAGGCCTTCTGTATAAATCAGAGGAAGGGGTTTTTAAAAAGTTTTCTCAATTGAAACCCCACCCAAGTGGGGAGGAAAACAACCACTTCAGTTCACTGTCTAGGGCAGCGACAGTCAAGGCCTCTCTGTTCATTCGGGTGGATGGCTGCTCTCTCGGTAGAAAATTCTGTCTAGAAAGACCCCCGCAAATATCAGGTTTTACAGAGTACAGGAAGGAAAAGAAGGATGAAGTCTGAGGGCATGGGGAGTTTCTTGGCAAACCCTTCCCTTCACAGCATACTTCTCGACCAAAGTGAGCAGAACAAAATATTCGCTGGGGCAGATATTTCATGCAAGATTAAGAGCACATGCACAGAGGTAATATATTGGGGGAAGTGGAGCAAATGCTTCCTGAGAATGCGTTGAAGCCCCATTTGTATAAACAAAAAGCCCTCTAAAAACCTAACAACACTGTGTGTTTGAAACAATGGTTTTCCTTTGCTTTCTTCCAGATTACAGAAGAGTTCCAGAAGCTGCTATCCTCAATGAGAATTACAGGTGTTGGCCTTCTTACCATCATAAGGGATGCCTTCTTTCCGTGTTTGATGTGAGAGAGGCCATTGAGGTTTGTGAGAGTCATTCACAGTGCAAAGCTTTCGTTCTCACCAACCAAACAACATGGACAGGTAATAAACCACACAGGGTAAAATGCAAGGGTAAGGTGTTAGCTATAAGGCACATTCCAAAATTCATGTTAGTAGTTCTACCTTTGTATTTGCGAAGGCTTTCACAGCCGGGATCTAATGGTTGTTGTGGGTTTTTCGGGCTCTTTGGCCGTGTTCTGAAGGTTGTTCTTCCTAACGTTTCGCCAGTCTCTGTGGCCGGCATCTTCAGAGGACAGCACTCTGTGGCCGGCATCTTCAGAGTGCTGTCCTCTGAAGATGCCGGCCACAGAGACTGGCGAAACGTTAGGAAGAACAACCTTCAGAACAAAGCCAAAGAACCTGAAAAACCCACATCAATTCTACCTTTGTTAGGTCAACTGAAAAAGCATCTCTTGGTCTCTTTGTCAGGGAAAGATGCTAACAGAAATAAGGAAGAGGGGGAAAAAACAGGACTGGAAAGGATAACTTTCTGAGGAGTAAGCTATGCTTTATTCTGTATTATTAAAATGAAGGCCTGTGTTTACAACCCCATGACTAATCATAAAGCAAAGCAAGCTGACCTGTGAGATAGGGCAGTGAGGAAACTCATGAGAAGAGAGATATATTTCTTCTCTTCACTATTAATGGGGTGCTGTCTGAATTGTCTAACCTGACCCTCAGTGAGGCTCACAATGAAAACAAGGTCATGAAAATGGATCACCCCAAAATTACAGGTATGTGAAAGCAAAGTCACGAAACATTATTTAAAAATTTTGAAATGAAGACTGAAACAACAACATGGCAGCAAAAATACAGTAATTACCATCAGAGAGGCAAAAGATTTTGGAATGACAGATGTAAAGCACAACCAGGCAACGATAGTTATTCAGGAGCTTAAGATGGCTGAGAGGATAAAAAGCAAAGTGTGCTGCTTACGTATATACGGCCCCATAGCACTTAAAGCACTCTCTGGGCGGTTTACAAGTTAATTATGCAGGCTATACATTGCCCCCCCCCCAGCAAGCTGGGTACTCATTTTACTGACCTTGGAAGAATGGAAGGCTGAGTCAATCTTGAGCCGGCTACCTGGGATAGGTTTTGTTTGGCACTAAATCATCCAGGCAGGCCTCTCTATATAGAAAATTGAAATTTTGTCTTCTTCTTCTGAAAGCCCCAAGGAGTGGTGATTTTAGTTTGAAATTGAGGGCAGGACCTCCCAGCCCACCTCCACCCCTCAAAATTGAAAACAAAAGCATAACATTCCAGAACTCAGCATTTTAAAAAAATGTTTCCACGGGCTGGTATAGGGCTGATGGATACTGGGAAGAAAATTGGCCCCTGTATCTTCCCAATATACCTACTTTCTGATGTAAGCAATTGTAACCAGCAGCCACATCTGGTATAAGCAAGACTGGACTATAATGAATATTGGTAATTTATTAAGGCCAACGTACTGTTTGTTTGTTTGTACTGTATGCATAATAAAGGTTGCACATAGTTCCTTTTTCTCTGATATTTACACAAGGGGCTGGTCTCAACCCACTTGCAGAAAAGGAAGCACTGTTGCTTTGAATAGGGCAATTTCCAACCCATACTATGTGACTCTCTGTGATTCTCAGCAGGCTTTTGCCCTAAACATGTAATTCGTTGCAGCGTTATAAAATTCGAGAATACATTATAAAATAAGTTGAATATTCTAACTGGTGGGTACATAGTAAAGGCTAATGAGGAGTAGTTTTAACTTTTGCCTCCACCTGCAGTATTCTGAAACTCAAATGTGAATATTAATGGATGGCACTGTTAAACAATTTATTTCCTTGCCTATCCAAAAGGGATTGAGATGAATAAGACTATGTTATTCCCAATATCCTAGGTGGAATAATCTAGATTCTTTCCCTTCCTACCTGGAGCCCTCCAAATTAAATCCAGATACACATTTCATGTCACCTCTGACAGATGACCTGTTTTTGTACTGCAGTTAGTCTTTAGGGGAATGAAATTTCAAGTCTGAGAAGCAGTCACTGAGAGCAACTTTTTGTGTGCTGTTATGGTCTTGATTTGGTGCATATACAGTGGTGCCCCGCATAACGACAATAATCTGTGCAGCCAAAATCATTGCTATACGGATTCGTTGCTATGCGAAATAAAAAAGCCCATAGGAATGCATTAAAACCCATTTAATACGTTCCTATGGGCAAAAAACTCACCTTTATGCGAAAATCCTCCATTTTCGCTGCCCGGTAAGTGAGGAATCCGGGCAAAAACACAGCAGGCGGCCATTTTTTTTAACCCGGTGGCCATTTTGGAACTGCCGATCAGCTGTTGGGAAATCATTGTTATGCGAAAATTGGTAAGTGAAACAGCTTACCGATCATCGCAAAGCGATTTTTTCCCATTAGAAACATGGCAATGCAATCGCAAAAACGATCGCAAAAAATCTGTCACTATGCGGATTCGTTGTTAAACGGGGCGCCCGTTAAGCGAGGCACCACTGTATTCTAAAGGAAGGGGGCTTATCTGGAAGACCTTGGAGCTTATTTTTAAGAGGAAAAAACTCTGCTTCTCTGCTTTTTTTTTAAAAAAAAATTGATATTTCTTCCTTGTTGCCTTCCAAGGTCGTCAGCTGGTCCACTTCAAGATGGGATCCACTTCTCTAGCGTCTGACCCTGAGAAGACAACATACGTGAAAGTGGCTGACTGAAAGCTAACATGACTAATGAATTCTATGCAGGTTTACTCAGAAGTAACTCCTATGAGGTTCAATAGGATTTACTCCCTAGTAACTGTGCATATAGGTTTGGGGTCAACTGCGTAAGATATGATAGCAGTTTGTATCTAAATGTGGACTGCTGTTGCTTACACGCAAGCTGAGGAACGAGAGGGAATTGCACTAAAACTCCTTCTAATCTAAAGAGTATGAAACCAAACATTAGAGAAGAGGCATGCATGACCAGGACAAATGTGCAATAAGTAACATTTTTAAAATGTGACTTTGTTTTAAGAAGCAAAATGAAATCCAAAATGTGAGATACTGTGAGGCTAGCCATAGGTTTCTGGAAAGCAATAGGCACCCTTAGGTGTGTTTTTCCTACTAGGGTTATGCATACTGTGTAAAAAAAATGTAGGCCTTGATGGGAATTTCTTCCTTTCTGCAGGAAGGCAGGGGTCACCTGTTCAGATATTTATGTGGGCAAGTACAATCACCGCAGCACTGTTAAACCCAAAGCCTGGAAAAGTTACTTTTTAGGGGGCATACAACTCCCAGACTCATTAACCAGGATATTCTGGGAGTCATAGTCTAAAAAAGTATTTTTCTTTCAAGCTCTGGTTAAACCTCATGAGTCTAAAATGTAAGACCAAACCTCCTAGAAGACAATCAATACTTCTGTTCATTGTACCAAAATATACCATACCAAACATTAGGGTGGTGGTCCTTGTGTAATGGATCACTGCCATATCTAGTACAATGGCCACCCTTTTCTTTTGAAAATAGTCAGTTAATCATATCAGTTGGAGGAATTCTGTACAGGTTTGCCTCTGAGGATAAATTAAAAGGTTAAAAAAAGAAAATACAAAGGTTTTGGAAGACGCACAGCGGACAATCCAGCAGACACCATCTTCTTCTTCATCATCATCCTGTTTATTTGTCTCTCATTTTAAAAGAAATGTCTCCTTCTCTTTTAGACTTTGGACATAAAGGTCACACGGTGGGGTATGTTTTTAGATGGTCAGGTGTAGTCCTTTTCTCATTTCAAAATAGAGTAAGCACGCTCTGCTGCATTTGGTGGCCTTCTCTGCTATGTGGAGCCTTAGATCTCTGCCCCAAGGTCCTATCCTGATATCTCTATGTGGCCATCTGTTGTTTTTTAGACATAGGTTTAAGAAATTGTTTAATAGATTGGCTGCCCAGTTAGCCAGGGGTGCCGTTTCAGTTCTTTAGAATGATTTTAATCCGTCTAACAGATTAATCAACTAAATATTACAACTGTAGTATCCATTAGTTCATTAGTAACTAATGTTCAGTTTAAAAAACAGGCTGTCATGATGGCTGTCATTGAGGTGAGTGGAGGAAGACGGAGCTATACACTGCAGAGGTCCAAGAGTGTGAGCATGTGCCTGCAGATAACTCAAGAGATGCATTGCATCTGTCCCCAGGCACACCTTCAATTAGTGTCCCAATCCTATCTGCAGCAATGTACTGTCGTGCCCCGCTCAACGATTGCCTCGCTTAATGAGGAAATCGCTTTACGATGAGGTTTTTGCAATTGCGATTGCAAAACGATGGTCAATGGGGGAATTTCGCTTAGCGATGATCGGTTCCCTGCTTCGGGAACCGATTTTCGCTTTACGATGATCAAAACCAGCTGATCATCGGGTTTCAAAATTGCCGCCGGCTGAAGAAAATGCCCCCCCCCCGCTGTGCTTAGGGATGGATTCCTCGCTGCACAGGCATGGAAGATGGCTGCCCCTATGGAGGATCTTCGCTGGACGGTGAGTTTTCAGCCCATTGGAATGCATTAACCGGGTTTTAATGCATTTCATTGCGCTTTTTTATTTTGTTTGACGATGTTATCGCTCTGCAGCGATTTCGCTGGAACGAATTAACATCGTCAAGCAAGGCACCACTCTACATTTCCCATAGGACTAAATTAGAGATGGGAAAGAAATGAACCATGAACCAAAATTCTGATGAACTAGCTTGGTTTGTGGTTCATTTCACAATCCAGTTCAGAGATCCTCTTTTGCTGAAGCAAAATGAAACAGTCAACTTTTTTCCCTGGGGTGTTCCATTTGCTTTGGCAAAAAGGGATGCCTGCCTGCTCCTTTCCCACTGCCCCTGTTGCCTCTGCCTAGCTGCTCCTACTGCCACCGCTACAGGTGCCATCCTCAGAGGTAGCAGGCCTGGCTTCCCTGCCAGGAGCCATGCCATGGAGGCGGAAGTGGCAGCAGCAGCAGGTAGCCTCCCTGGCACAAACCAGAAAAACAAACCACGAACTGGTTTGTTTCTCTGGGGGTTCATGTTGAACCATGAACTATTACGAATCACTGGTTTTCCAGTTCATGCCCAGCTCTAGAGTAAATGGAAACCATGCACTTGGAGGAATTAAAAAAAGCTTTATGACAATAGTGATGGGTGAGCTAGCCCAACAGCTCCTTGTAGGAAACAGAGAAGGAAGTCTCCATACCATAGCAGGTTGTTGCAATTATAACTGGCCTCTTTTATCCCTTAAAACCTAACGGGAGCCATTGTCATCTGAGTCTACCTCCATCTACACAGATTCTGTCGGGTTTCCTTTTATGATCATGACAGAATGGGGCAAAAGAGTTTAACAAACAAACTTAGAAACTGCCTTTTAGATGCTCATCATAACTCAATCAACTATTATTGGACACAATGTGGCCTACTTGTTTAGTTTCAGTGCATTTTTGAAGAGGAAACAGTGGCTTATGTAATACGTTGCTGTTAGAGTAGACTTATTGAACCAATGGAACTTACATAGATGTTGACTCACAAAATGTCCATTGATTTAATTGGTCTACTCTAGTTGTGGCTTAAAACTGGATTTCAACCACTAAGTCATAAGTGGGAAGTTTTTACCTCCAAATTTGAGACCCTTTTATACTCACTAGTCCCTTACCATTGGCTATGCTGAGAGTTGTAGCTGACCGAAGGACCAAATATTCCCCCCTCCATCTATCAATATAATTAACCATACTAATCAAGGTTTAATATGTAGGCCTAAATTGTATTCTCAGTGTTCTGCATGGACTGAGATGCTTGGGTCAATTGAAAGGTTTCAGAGATTTGTGGGATGGGCTACCCGTGTCACTTTCCTCGGGCTGCTGTTGTGGAAGATATTCTGGGTTGCTATTAGATCTTAACTGGTTGACTTATCCTAAAGAACGCAGTGTGGATAATTCACATCACTGACATTTGCATACTTTGGGGTTCAATGAACTTGAAAAAAAACTTTTAGAGTGATTGTCATAAGGGGACTGGCTCTTTTTTTTTCTTTGACGGCATTCACATAGAGGTGTATCCTTGACGCACCAATGAAGCAGCTAACCATAAGGAGCAGCACAATTTGTCAGAAGTACCTTATGACAAAAAGTAGCATTTCTGCTACTGAGACATTGGAGTTTTATAGGTGCTGCTTATTGGCTTTAAGAACAAATAGCTTTTGCGGCCGCAAATAAACCTGAGCCTTAATAATGCAATAGAAACGGCAAAATCTTTTTATAGGCCAAGTGTGTCTAGATAACGTGCTTTCAGTGAAAGCAGACAAGAATATGTTAAAAGTGACAAATGTCATGCTGTTTTCTAGTTTGTACATTCAAGAATTCTTTTGTACTTTTGTTCTTAAATGATTTATTTTTGTAAGAAAATAAAATGAAATAGACAACATCTTTTTGCCATGGTTGTTGTTTTTTCTTTTTTCTTTTTGTTTTGTTATTCAAATAATTGGTTCATTCCCGTGCACACATATACTGGAATATTTAATAATGTGCTATCACAATGATGACCCTCTTGGGGTTTTCTAGGTACAAATTAATAAGAAGTGGTTTGCTGGATCCTCCTTCTGAGACTGTGCAACCAGATCAAGGCCAGCCAAGTGATAGGGTATATGACACCATGCGCCACACATACTTTGACTGATCTTGGCGTGGCTAGGAGGCACGGTGAGAATTTTAATTCCTGGTTTTACTCCATATCCAGGTACAGTGGTGCCTCGCATTACGACGTTAATCCGTTCCAGCGAAATCGCTGTAGAACGAAACCGTTGTAATGCGAAAATAAAAAACCCATTGAAACGCATTGAAACCCCTTCAATGCGTTCCAATGGGCTGGAAACTCACCGTCCAGCGAAGATCCTCCATAGGGTGGCCATTTTTGGTGGCTGTCTTGTGAGGAATCCGCCCCAGAAAACAGCAGGGAGTCATTTTATTCACCCGGCAGCCATTTTGAAACTGCCGATCAGATGTCCAAAAATCATCGTTTTGCAAAGAATCGGTTCCCAAAGCAGGGAACCGATCATCGCAAAGCGAAAAAACCCTATTCAGACCATCGTTTTGCGATTGCAATTGTGATTGCAAAAAGATTATCATAATGCGGTTTCGTCGTAATGCGGCGCAATCGTAAAGCTAGGCACCACTGTATTTCACACCACTGATCTATACCAGTCTTGCTCTGCACATGGGAACACTGTGCTCTTTTTAATAAAACTTGTCTAGAATTAGTGACTAAACACTGAATCTACACTCTGCTATAAAACATCCATGTGACTCTCCACACTGATTTATTTGAGAAAAAGTTACTTTTTTTGAACTACAGTCCCCAGAATATCTCACTGAATATGGCCAGTGGCTATGCTAGTTAGTTTATTCTGGGTGATGGGTTTGAAAAAAGTGATTTTTCTGATCTCTGGACCTTTATAATCCTAAAGAGTTTATGGCATGGGCAATATTTGAATAGAGCATATTTTCATATTTTACATTTTAGCCGTTCTGCTGCCACAGCCTCTCAAAGCCCTTTCTTCCTGTGTCCCAGGGAGAGATACCATAAGAAGGTGCTTAACACCCTTTGTCCATCTGTCCAGAATGGTCAGGTCTGACTGGAAGCAGCACTTCATAATTTCAGGTGGGATTCTTTCTTAGCTCTACCTGGAGAATCCTGAGAGTCCTTGATAATTTCCCATCCAGGTCATAAGTAGGCCCAACCTTACTTTGCTTCTGAAATCGGGTAAGTTCAGTAACAAAGGATGTAACATTCACTTGTTCCTTGCCAGCAATTAAAGAATCACACTTGTGATTCTTGAGCGATGCATAGGCACACTGGTTTGGTACATGCTGGAGACTCCCAGGAGGGAATTTTTTTAAATTGCTGGCTAGGAACAAGTTAATGTTATGCTAGTTGTTAAACAAAGCAACAGGATTTCAGCCATAGGTTTGTTGTGAGGTGGACTATAAATGTACCATAATAACTTGCACAGTGTTGTCCTGTTTAGTACTGTGCAAGACTGTACTGATTTGCTACAGTCTACACTCGAGTGACCATTTTGTGGTGCTTGATGGGAACCCAGTCTTCCCAAAGAAGGCAGACCAGGTCTCTGGGATACCTGGGTCCCAGTTCACCTAAAAGAAGCAGGCACTCCTGGAGGCCTGCGGCCCAGTCTACCCACTCTTATGTGGGCACTCCTGTTATGCATAATGTTAAAATGCCCCTGTTTAGCATTGTTTCAGTTAGTGCTCCATTTTATGTAAAATGTCCTGAGTGCTAAGTGGGTTTTATTGTAATGCATAAATTGAATAGGCTTCAGTTCGAGGTCTATTTTATACAGCCTTTTGATAAAGGTAAAGGACTAACTTGACATTTATTACAGTCGTGTCTGACTCTAGGGTGCGGTGCTCATCCCTGTCTCCAAGCCGTAGAGCCAGCATTGGTCCGTAGACAGTTTCCGTGGTCACGTGGCCAGTGCGACTAGACATGGAACGCTGTTACCTTCCCACCATGGTGGTACCTATTCATCTACTCACATTTACATGCTTTCAAACTGCTAGATTGGCAGGAGCTGGGACAAGCGACGGGAACGCACTCTGTCGTGTGGATTCGATCTTACGATGGCTGGTCTTCTGACCTTGAGCACAGAGGCTTCTGCAGTTTAACTCACAGCGCCACCACGTCCCCATACAACCTTTAGGGATGTACAAAAAAGTAATTGTTTCCTGTAGAAACAGATAGAATCCCATTGATAGAGATGCCCATTTGCCCATTAATTGATTCCAATGATAGTAGCTGTTGTTAAAGAGTGGCTGAGTTAGGTATGGTAGATACATCCTTAATGAATTGGGACCCTTCTGCAATTCATGTTTATATTGGTACCTGTAACATCAGAGATGACCACAAGAAGAGAAGATGCACAAAAGCTTTGTGGAAGAATCGCTCGAATTAGATGTCCCTCACACAGATGTACATATGTACAGGATTTCCTTGTAGAAAATGTATTTTTTTTAAAAAAATCTTTGTTCAGAGTGTATACATTTTTTTGGCTTTTCCAAACAACTTCCTGCTGTTTCAAGGTCGGAAAAGGAAAGAGGACACCAGTTCTGCTTTAAACAGTTGATTCTTCAGATAAAAGGGAAAGAAGATTCTTGAGATCAGAACTGAGAGATATTATTTACACAAGGCACAAAGAACGGCCAACTTTTGATGTGAGCTATCTGCCAGGCAATTTACCAACAGAGATCAAGGGAACTTAGGAGAAAGTACATTATTTCTGTAATAGGCATCACTCTTCAAAAATGCTGATCTTATATTCCCATTGGCATGATTTTACTAGCAAATTCCATTATTGAAATACCAATTTTTCAGTTCGGTAAGAGAGAGGGACATTTGGAGAGAATTGTGCAAATAAACGGAATAAGAAAATAATTTTAAAAATTCTCCATTGAACAGAGTCCAGGCAATATTTTATGTGCATACAGTTGTCCATATATTTTCATAGGTGTGATGGCACCTGAACCAGAATAGACAACATGCTCTGCATTTTTGTTTGTTTTGCAACAATGTTCCACATTCGGGGGTTGGGAATCTAAAGAGATTTATGGCACCGTAAAGATTAACATTTTTTTTTTTAAAAATGGGATAACCATTTGTGGTCCGGAATTCAATTAGCATTAGCCAAAGTTAGCGCATAGCATTAGTGGTCTGTGATTCTGCCAGAAAATATGCATGATCCTGCTTCAGACCACAGGCCATTGGGTGGGGTAAGGAGATGGTTATGCATTGGTTTATACATGGAGAAAAATGTAATCAGTGAGATGCAAATAGCCAAGAAATTCAAAAAGACCCTGTAATCTTACTATGTAAAGCTTGAGATAATACAGTCAACCCTAGACTTACGAATGGCCCTACATACAAACTTTTCGATTTACAAATGGCTCCATTCACAAAAATTGGCATCAACTTGCAAACGGAGCCTCGACTTATGAACGAGGTTGTGCTTCGTTCGCAAGTCACTGCCATTTTTTGCGAACGCAGCCATTCGTCGCCTTCGGACGTCTGAAAGGACTTTCCCCCCAACATCGGAGGAAGTCTTTTGAGACCTCTGAAGGCAAAAAGGCAGGGAGAAAGGGTGGGAAATTCAAATTTCCAGCCCTTTCTCCCTGCCTTTTTGCCTTCTGAGGTCTCAAACGCCGTTCCAAAATGGATTAAGTCCGTAAGTCGAGGTACCACTGTACTCGTAATGCTAGGAATGTCTGATAATACAACTCTCCTAGTATGGCTATGTTTTCACTAGAGGGAACCAAGAACTATTGGTCTTCAATCAAACATAAGTGAACAGAACAATGATTCTCTATGCATTCCAGTTTAGCAATTTTATGAAATAAAGTTCTACTGAAGTATATATTTTTGTATATAAGCAGCACGTGTGTTGCTAAAGTCATTTTAGTCACTAAAATGTTCTTTCACTGGTTTCTCCAGTGTTGCCATTTCTGATCACAAAGGTCTGTCCATAGATTCTTTTGCACGGAGACTGTAGTAACTCAATAAAACTAGCTGGTGATAAAGAACTTGTCACTTGTACTTGGTTCCTTTCCCCAACAATGAAAGCATTTTATATTATGACTGCATTTAACAAGAAGTAACTTTATTCCTTTTACAGTATAACTGTAATTTTTTTTTTAAAAAAACACCCCATTCATTTATTTGATTTCTACCCAACCTTTCTCTCATAAATGGGATTTTAAATGGCTTACAATTAAATTGTGTAAGTACAATTGAAACATAACATTCTTTATTCATTGAAGACTCTACACCTCCATTTATAGCTCCCAAAGGCTCTTGAAGTGGCGTATACAAAATGAGGTCATAAATGTACAATAAAATCATGACTGATTTAGCCAAACGTACGGCCTGATTAAGAAAAAACTGCTTAAAAACTACATACATCATGACCATTCTGAAGAACCTCACTAGCATTAGACCTGATGGGCATGTTTGGGAGTCAGGTTACATAACAAAGGGGCAAAATTGAAAAAGGCCCTGAGGCAACCAGACCTGACCTTAGGCAGTGGAAAGACGCACATAGGCAGAAGGTGTCAGGGGACAGACAGTGTTTGAGAAATGTCAAAGCCATGTGTGCAGTGTTGCCCTCAGTCTCCTAAGCAAGTGATTCCCAATCTGGCATATGTGTACTCCCTGGGGTATGAACCAGAATATTTACATGTACATGAGGGGGGAAAAAGGAATAATGGCAGGGAAAGGCATATACATCAACAGTGTAAGACAAGAAACAAATCAAAAGCTGTGAAATTAATTGAATGTTATGATGAGTGGTGGTTTTCTTCATTATTTAACCTTGAGAAAAGCAATGTTCCCTTTGGCAAATAGTGGGGAGTCCCTCCCTAAACTATGCGTTGTGAACATGCCACTACAGTATGCATGCTTGGTGGCACACCTCTTGCAGGCTCAGCTTCCACTCTCCTCTGCTTTGCGGACATTTGAGTGCTGTTGGGCTGGTACCAGTGTACTGTATATACAAGCAGGATTGCATTTGTTAAATAAATGATTGAATATTTTATATTTATTTAATATAAATTAAAGCATGCCACTAAACTAATGGGCAGGGGGTTTAAAGGGAGCCAAAGTAAACCTAAGAAAATTTGGATTTTTCAGTAACACAGTTTTTTCACACCCGTTCCAGTCTACTCTGTGCCCCCTGCCCAACATGTACTATGGAAGTTTTGACGCTAACTGTTCCACGTGCTCTGGATATTGCTTCTTATTAGCTGGAAATTATTAGATATATATTTTTAATTGTACTGTGGTGCTTCTGACATGAACACAGAAAGACTGAACTGTTTTGGCAATGCCATGAAAATGGCTAAATATGTCTATATAATAAATAGCCTAGCCTGGAATGGATGGCTGCTGTGGTTTGCTTTGACCATACCAAGCATTCAACAGAGCAGAACAGAAGGCTCTTCCAGATGAGGAGAATTTTTCTCTCTCCCCCCCCCCTTTCTCTTGTTTCATCTTTTTTTGGTACAAAGGATCACAGGGCTTACCTAGATTCCTGTCCACTATGAACTTTTAAAAACAATTCTTTTAAAACTGCTTCTCTCCACCTCTCTTCTAGGAAAATGCAGAAATCTTATTTTTTTTAAAATTAAAAAGCAGTATTCTGCTATAATGTCTTACTATGTATGTGTGTGTTTCCTGTGATAATTGATTGCAAATTGAAAGCTTTCAACTGGGAAACAGCAGTTCCTGAACTGCACTCCACTGCAACATAACAATAACAAAAAGAAAGCCACTTTTAGGAGAAAACAAAAAGCATGGGACGTCAGAAATTATGTCGCTGTTTGTAGCAAGAAAAAGTCTTACATCACATTGATGGGCAGTTGGAATTCTGATAATATCAGTTCTAAACAAGGTAGATTAACAGAACAAATGCTCTGCTTTATTGCGTCCAGAGATGGGGGGAAAAGGCAGTGACTTGAATAAGCCACCAGAAGGTGACTTGCCCACAACAATGTATGTCTCTAGCTGAAATTTGTTCTCGGTAGCAGCTTTTGGGGACTACTTATTGTCTTAAGTATCATTGCTTTAGGCAGTGTGGCAGATGTTCTGCTGTGGTATAAGTCTATGGTATCTGGGCAACCCTATACTCTGAGGTCAGGAGGTGCCTTGGCAGCCCAAGGAATTGCATGGAAGCAGAGGCCCTCAAGTGACATTGAAAGCAGGGTGATAAGAAACACTGGAGCACAGCCTGTATGAGAGAGCAGGAGATCTCCTGCCTGGAGAGACATCTATGTGTACCACCTGGACTTCGGCAAAGCACAGTAAACCTGCGTTTTTCAGGAATCGCTCAAGCAGAATAAATGCTTCTTTTTATTCCATTATGATAGTGGCTAGGGAGGTGCTGTGGCTCACAAACTGGCTTGCACCCAAATAAGAGCCACAAACTGGGCCTGTACCTTAGATTCCTACCTAGGCGTCCAAGGTGGTATTTCTGCATTTCTGGATCTTGAGGGGAGAAACCTATTTCTGCAAATGGGGAAGTGCAAACGGCCAGAACTGCACCACTGGAATTTGGAGGGTTGGGGGCTCGGAGGCACAAGCAGGAGAAAAGGGCTTCTAGCCAGTTCAGTGGTGAACTACATAGCTAGGTGCTCTATTTTTTCATTTCTTTTCCCTAGCCGAGAGGGTGAATGCTGGATCTTGGGCATGTACGCTTTCATCCTGCTCCAACTAACTGGAGCAGGTGGCGAAGCAGTAAATGGGCAGCATGCGTGGCCTCTGTGGATGTGCCAATTAATTCATATCTACGCACAAGTAATAAATATTATTAAAGCCCAAGGAAAGAAGTACTGTGTAATGGAGAAAAAATGGAAGGGAAAGGAGGGCAAGAGGCATGGATGGGGTAGGAAGGAATTTGAGAGAATATTGAAAGAGAAAATGAGTATCGGGGGCCCAGATGTTCTTGAATTACAACTCCCAGAGTCTCTGTCGATTAGCTGTGCTTGCTAGGACTTCTGGGAGTTGTAGTCAAGAACATCAGAGTTCCCAGAGTTCAGGAATCATGGCTTTAGGGCAGGAGTAAGAAAGCTTTGGCCATTTGGGTAGTTTGGCCTACAGTTCTTGTCCTTTATAGCCCACGGTAAGGGGGTTTGGGAGTTGTAGGTCAAAACATGGGGGGGGGCTTAAGGGGAATGTTCTCACTCCTGTTCACGTTTAGAAGGACGAGAAAGGAGGAGACAAAGACCTTTGTAGTGCAGGGGAAGACTAAGAAGAGAGATAAGCTAAATTGGAGAAAGCAGCCAGTGGTAAAGAATCAGCACAAAGAAAATGGATTTGAGTTAATTCCATTAGAAAAGATAAGGCCCCCCCTTGACATTTTTAGTCCAGTCGTGTCCGACTCTAGGGGGCGGCGCTCATCCCGCTTTTCAAGCCATAGAGCCAGCGTTTGTCCGAAGACAATCTTCCGTGGTCACATGGCCAGTGCAACTTAGACACGGAACGCTGTTTACCTTCTCACCAAGGTGGTACCTATTTATCTACTCGCATTTACATGCTTTTGAACTGCTAGGTTGGCAGGAGCTGGGACAAGCGACGGGCGCTCACTCCGTCACGTGGATTCGATCTTACAGCTGCTGGTCTTCTGACCCTGCAGCACAGGCTTCTGCGGTTTAGCCCACAGCGCCACCACGTCCCTTACAAGGCCAGGTGCATGAGAAAGAAGAAGAGCCTGACTAGACCAGCAAGCCTTTGAGTCCAGCATCTTGTTTTCTATAACAGACAACTGAATCCCTCTGGAACAATTTATAATCTTAAAGCTGCAGAGTTGGAAGGGACATTATGGATTATCAATTCCAGCTCCTGTGAAGGAGACAGTGAGTATCAAACTCCGAACCACTGGCTCTGCAGTCAGATGTCTAAACCACTGAGCTATCCAGCAGTTCAAGTTGTGAATGTGGGCGATTAAGAACTGTGCATCAGTTCAGTTTGATAAGAATTTAGTAGACCTTTTCTTTCATATTTATAGTGAAAAAAGTTAAATTCTTTTTAAAAAACTGAATGTGGGGGACATCATAACTGGGAGATTCACTTTTCCAAGACCAAAGGATCTGAATGCTTATCTTGAGTTTGAATCCCAGTGTGGTGAGCCGTGTTAGTGCTGAACTAATTTGGCACCTTTTTACTTCTTATAAGCTCCTCATCGTTGGTATTCTGTATGGCAGGCAGGTGCATCATGGCCCTCCTTAGGCTGGGGAAAGGTAAAAGAAAGTAATAGCCCCACAGTTACTCAGAAAGTTTCACGGCTCTGTGGCAATGCAAATCTGGCTGTCTGAAGTCCCAGTCCAGTATTTTAGGCATTCTACCACACTACTTCTTTGTGGGAAGAATTCACAAAAAATGTATCCACCTTTGCAAAATGGAATTAGAAAGCAATTTCTTCTCCATCCCGCTGAAGAATAGCGAGACAGGAGATGGGGGAGGAGAATCTGCACACTAGTAGCAGAATGTGTCATTGCAGCCACCAGCACTATTTTCATTTTTAGGATGTCAAAAATCAAAACAACAAGCCGGGGAAGCGAAGGAAGCCAGTGCAAATTTAGGACCGGTGAAACAAAATCTGAGCTAGCTGGGAAGGCTTTCTAGGCAGTCAAAAATTATGGCTGAGCAAGATTTTATTTGCATGCAGAGAGCACAAAGTATCCAGAGACTGGAGCTAAAAGGAGCAGCAGGACTCAGGAACCGAAAGAGTATAAACACAGACAGACCTGGACTGCAAAATAGGAACGGAGGAAATTCTTAAGGAGCTGGGAACTGAAACAGCATGAGCTGCACTGCATCCTGATTTGGCTTTGGGGAATTAAAAATTAATCCTTTCTTGAGTCTTTGAGTGGAATTTCTAGTACTGTTTCTGCTGTGCAGCAGCAACCAGTTTAGCACATGGAGCGAGCATCTACCGTGTCTTTGTTCAGGTCTGACTGATATATTTCTTCTTTTGACACTTTCTATTCCCGTATTCCCTTTACACATCACCTGCAGCATTAGATCTCTTTGCCAGCTTGTGCCAGAAGTCAGATTTTAAGCACTCATATCCTTCACATAGGTAGTGCACATGCAGAAATACAAAGATGATAGTCTTCTGCTATTATGGGCAAAGTGTGGGTTGTCTCCTGCCTTGATGGAAGGATCCGTGCAGGACCTTGTATAGGCTGACCTCCACAAGATTGGACATTCTAGACCTGTCTGAGTGTCTCTCCTTAAGATTGTCTACCCAGGCCACCCGTATTATTTAGGCTTTGTGGTCGTGGGTGGTCATCCAAAGAGAGGCCCAGAAAACTACCGCCATAAACTGGGCTTTCTCAGTGATAGCTTTAGGATGATGGGACACATTGCCTGTTGACATATGCCAGGCTGTCTCCCTCTTGACTTCAGGAAACTTGTGGAATCTGAGCTTTTCAAAGAGACCTTCATGAACATCCTTCCCATTTGACACCCTGGTTGATCCATGAGTGTGAATCTGAATTCTGTTTGCAATTGCTATTGGATTTTTTTTTTGTTATTGTTGTTGGTTTTTATTATTTGTAGTTTGTGGGTGGGTATGTCTTTTCGATTGTTGTTAATTGCCCAGAGTAGTGGCTTCCCACTAGATGGGTGGGAAGTAAATATAATAAATAAATACCAAAAATTGCTGGGGAACATCATTACCAACAGCTCCATGGTGAGAACAATATGTGCTCTTCCAACCCGGAGAAGCAGAATTTCACAACATCTGGAGAGTATGGGAAAAGAAAAAGGATGAGTCAGAATGAGCTTTCCTAACAATATGCAAGACCTATGTCTAATCTGTGGTTGTCCTTCTAGGTTCATTGAGTTCACTGCACTCATCCTGCCAGGGGTGTAACTAGGGAAGAGCAACTGGGACTCTGCCCCAAGGCACCAGAATTTAGAGGGCACGAGAATCTAGAGGTGAATCAGTTTGTGAGTGTTAGAAAAATAAATGGCAATGGCTGAAATCCTGTTGCTCAGTGTAGTAAGTCACATTACAGTAGGCCCATTGAATCAGTGGGGATCTGGTGAGTCAACTTCTCCAAATGTTAATGCCAGAATTATTTCTGGAACAGTTACTTGCCCGTCTCCCCACCTGCGATTCACAGAACACAAACGAGAGAGAACCTTTGACAATGTCACCACTACATCAATAAGAAGAGGAAAAAACTGGAGGGGGCAAATCTTAGAGTCCTACAGCGAACCATGCAAAATCCCTACATGAATGCAGACATTTGTCTGCGCACATGCACACGAGCACACACACACACACACACTGCCCTAGCAGTGCAACTAAACTTTAAAAGAAAAGGAAAACAAAAGAAAATTAATAAAGTCCAGGCAATATGCCTCACTGAAAAGTCCCTCGCAGCTCAACCACCCAACCAGCCAGCCAGCCAGCCAGCCAGCCAGCCAGCCAGCCAGCCAACCAACCAACCAGCCAGCCAGCCAGCCAGCCAGCCAGCCAGCCAGCCAGCCAGCCAACCAACCAACCAACCAACCAACCAACCAACCAACCAACCATGTAGAATGCTTGCTATAGTCTGGTTATGTCACTTAGAGACCCTTGGTGACTGGCTGGTGCCAGGGCTTCATTGGCCCAGTATCTTTGTTACAAGGCACTGATACATTGATTCTTTTCCCCCACTTCTTAATCACATTGAGTATTTTTATCATTATAACACTATGAATGGTAGATTTGGCAAAGGGAACATGGGGGCTCCTTGTAGGTGTCACTGGACTCTTTGCTTCACCCCCTGATTGGCTCAGAAACACAACAACAGCCCTGACTGGTCCCCATTTACACATTTTTCCAAAAACAGAACACATAGTCTGTGCACAGCATCAGAATTATTTTTACTTAGAATTATTATTTTTCTTTAGAAAGCATGGTATCCTTTTCTACAGCAATAGTGGTAGTGGTGCTTCAGGAAGAGACAAATAGAGATATTGGCTGTGTTCTTCAGAAGTGACGTAATACACAAGGATATGCAAAGCGAGGGAAGTGTAAGTGCTTGGAATCTTTCCCAACACTAAAACTACTGAGCTGCACTAAGGAGGTCAGAGGGCTGTTTGTGTCTTGTCTACACTCATTTCTCTGGTGGAGTGCAGCCTCCTCATGCTTCAACTGAGGCACAGGAGATGATGCCAAGACAAGTGACGCCACTCTGGATTTCTTCAGTTCAGGAGGCATGCACAGCATCCTTGTCAAGTGGAAGAATAAGGTAAGCTGGAAAAGAGGGGAAGGGAAAGGAAAAGGAAAGGAATGGCTGCCTATAGTCCTTCAGAGCTGTGGCACAGTGTGGGTTTCCAGCACCTGGGGCGACCCGTAGACCTGCCATTGCTGCTTTCCATGGTGCCACCACTACCACCACCACCACCACCACCACATCCTCCTGCCTCCTCCTGCAGACCCCACACGGCCGTGCTCTGCTTCCCCCACTAGCCCATCAGGAAGGTGCTCCTGGCCAAGCTCAGTGCTGCCAGCAGCCCAATGGTGTCCAGGAAGAGGCACAGCGACACTCAGACCCCCATCAACCCCCTCCCTGCCCTCATGTCTCCAGCTACCTAGCAGTAGCAGCTGCGTTCACTCATCCGGCCCTGGGAAGGGCCATTGGACAGATGCTACCAATTCGCTCTCCCTGATGGGGCAGTCTACTCCCCTTTGTTGTCAGGAGCCATGCTTGTTCTGGGCTGGAGGAAGTGGCTGGCTCTCCTTGCCCACCAGATTGCCTTGACAGGCAGGGAGGTGGGGGGTGGCAGCAGGAGGGAGGGAGGATGGATGGATGGATGGATGGACGGGGCCATCTAGGCAGCCTATCAGCAAGTTGGAGCATGGGCTGCACAGAAAGGCAATGGTTGCACCCCATAAAATGTTGCATCTCAAGGCGACCACCTCTCTGGGCCCCCATGCTATGCCACTGCTTTAGAGACAAATCTGAGGGATCTCAGCATCATGGGAGCTGAACCTTGAAAGTTCACCTACCTCGTGCTCATTTCCCATGCATGAATGAGACAAGTCCTCTTTCCCCATTGAAGTTTCCAGAATTTGTGCAAAAAGTCTCTGTACAACACGACGATCTCTTCCCTTTGCAAAGCTAAGCACACACACAGAAAGTAAACACAGAAGGAGTGCTGGTTGATTCAAAATATGCAACTGCTCTATCCAAGGCTTCTGGTTTTTTTAAAATCCATGCACCAAAGCAACGTCTATAGTAGTTTTGTGTCATTTGCACAAAATTACTTTTGCAAATGCAAGTACAGTATTCTGTTCAATATGGCCACACAATATCTCACTGTCTTGTGGGCAAGGAGAAAAATCCTTTCCTGTTCTCACACGTGGGAATGAGATAAGCAGTACAGTAATTAATAAGACTCTACTACTAAGCCTATCCCATATGTTGATACAACATGAACAGCAGCACACTGATGTGGGAGGTTCGTTTTATGGACTGCAGCTCCCAGAATACTGCAGCCAGCATGGTGACTGGGGTATCCTGGAAGTTATAGTCCAAAATAGTAACTTTTCCCATCTCTCTAGTCAACCCATGTAGGGGAAGGAGGTGGGAGAAAAGAATCCTGTTATCTAAACCCATCTGAAGGCATATTGCTGGATAAAGTCTTTACGTTTTCCCCCTTCTACCCATACATGATATTTTGTACTGGAGACGAAATATTAATGACATTTCAAACACTGTGCTGTCATTACACCTCTGATCTGTTCAGGCTCAGGGTGATAAGATTTCATAGTGCTGTCAAGCACACCACCTTCGGCTGGAAATGGGAGACGCAGCATGGGGGGGGGAGCAATGGCAGCAGAGAGAATGGGGGGGAGAGAGAAATGGCAAATCTGCTATGTTTAACACATTGGAGGCCATCTGTATTTTATTCAAATAGGGTTCTATATTTTGTGTGAATAAAAAACAGCTTCATGAGTCAGTGTGTGTGTGTGTGTGTATGTGTGGGAGTCGCTTGAATACCCATAATGGGAAACATGTTTTCGCTTCGAAGTTGCAAAGGGAAATCAAATGTTTGAAGTGTCAAAGCCGGAGAAATATAAAATATGCCCGACACTGTAGCTATTGAAGCCAAAAGGAATAAATCATCATCTCAGGAAAGAAAACCCCACCAAGCTCTTGGCTGTAACACTCATTTTCCTACACTCAAATAAAATTACATACAACCTGATAATTTAACCAGACTTGTCAATGGGGGGAAATGATTGATTCCACAGACATCATCTCTCTGTGTGCTTTGGCTTATAGGCAGAATCGCCTGTCATATTACCTGAGAAATGAGCACAAATGTCTATGGTCTCCATTTCCAACACACATGCACATAGAATGAGAGAGAGGGGGGGAGGGAGGGAGGGAGAGGGAGAGACTTAAAAATCTAGGCTGGTCACCTAAAATAGCTAAAGGTGAAGGTTGCTTAGTTATTAAATGTGAGCCTGTTGGTAGCATTCTTATGGCCAGGAAAGGAAGCATTTCCCAGGGGCTTCCTGTAGAAGACCTTAGTTTAGATCCTTGGCATTTTCACTTTAAAGAATCTCAAAATACTCTCACCACAGAAAATACTGGCACGGCCCAAGCATTTCTCAGTCTGCAATACATACAGGGTTTTAGAAAATGTCTTAGATGCAGACTGGAAAAATTATTTTCTTAGGAATATACCTCATAGAATGCGTGAATCAGCATGTAGGATATTCCGGGAACTGTAGGGGTGAGGGTAACAAGAACAATAACAACATCAAAGCTACCAAAAAAATCTGGTAATATTAGGAACAACATACATACGATGCTGGTATTTAACAGATACTTAGGTTTTTGGTTAAAACTTGTGTATCTGTTATATAATACCAAATTTTTTATAATTTTTACTGTGCCTGGTGCTCATAATCAACATAATCATCATAATCATCATAATCAACACCACCACCACCACCACAACAATAACAATAACAATAACAATAACAATAACAATAACAATAACAATAACGACAACAACAACGACGACGACGACGATGATGATGATGATGATGATGATGATGATGATGATGATGATGATGATAATAATAATAATAATAATAATAATAATAATAATAACAATAACAATAACAATAATAATAATAATAATGATAATAATAACCCATCTTCACAACTAAGGCACCCATAAAAATAAATTCCCACATTTAAAACCAAAAATTCTCATTAAAAATTCCACAACTATTTCCATGCTAATTCAAGTTTGACTCTGTGAGTTAAAGGAATTTCAAGGAATTCCAAGGAATTAATTTTCTCCTACTATTCCCCACACCCCACTATTCATCTCTTTCCTGGGCCCTCACAGGGGGCAAGTTTGAAATTTAAATAACAAATATGTAGAAAGATAATGAAATGGCACATCTCCCCTGATCCACTCAGTGATTAAATAAAAGACACACAGGTTGGGGCTAATCTGCCTTGTGGTGACCCTTCAACCCAATCCTTGTGCAGGTCCAGGACGGTATTTGTGCATTTCTAGTTGTCTGTTGAACCCATAGCCATGTTTGTGGAAACACAAATGCAAGGCCAGGTTATAGACTGGTGCAGGCAGGTCAGAAGGGCTCCAGCTGTAGTCTGCACAGCTGTTTTAGTTTCAGTTCTATTTCCCCCTTCTTTTCCAGCTGCCAGGAAAAAGTCCCAATGGGCTTCTTAAGGCAGCTACTGGGAAGGGGATGAGAGAGGGATTTAAAAAGGACAGCGCACACAGGTCTCTTGGACTTCTTCTTAAAAGAGCAATACAAGGAACCTGCTCTTCTCTACACTCTTTCTAGTCCTCCCTCCACCATCCTTCATCTTTCCTGAAGCTGAAACTACTGGTGGTGCAGCCCCAAGACTTTGATGATTTAGTCAAAGATTTTTGCAGCAGAAAAGGCAAGGCAAGTTCGTTTCTAAATTAAGAGGACAATCTGTCTTCTTTAATTTTTCTTTCTCTTCCTCCATTTTTAAGAGATTTGGTTTGTTTTTCATATTTGTCTGAATATGGTGCCCATCCCCAATTCCCAGGCACCTGCTCAAGCATAAAGTCAGGCAAGGCTCATCATTGCTGATGGTCCTTTTACCTTCCTGTTCTTCCTGCTGCTTCAGCTGTAGTAAATTTACAGTGGTAGACTTGAGGTACATCATGGCAGCCTCCCAGGAAAATATCATTACCACTCCTGCAAATCAAAAAAATCCTACCATTTGAGCCTAGTTCTACCAAACCATTGCTTATCAGCCCCAGTATATTATATGTGCTGGATCAGAACAGCGTTCAAGTGGCAAAAACAGAATAGATTTCTCGAGACATTTTATCTTCAAATCATTTTAAAGATCTGCTTAAAAAAAACAAACCCCAAAGTGTACATGGTCAGAAATCAAAGCTCAGATACATTGTTTTATAGCTCTTCAGTGGACAAAACATTACTGGGGAACTCAGATGTCCCATCCCAGTGCATAATGATTACAAATTAAAAACATATGGATTTATTCCCAATGCAACTGCTCCTAACATATGTATGTTGAATGCACCTTTCACTAATGGACAAATTTTTGCACATGATGTTTGAATATCATGTCCACAAGATTCGGAGATGAATAGACACTATGCAGTTATTGTGTTCTCATCCACATATCCATCTGGGAAGTACAAACTTGGTCAGTTTTTTGTAAGAAAGGCACACCAAACAACATTCTCTCTTTACTCTTAAGGTTGGGACTGTAGCATGGCTCTTAAGAAAGTTATGAGAAATCTAATTTCTCCGTTTGTGTTTCATACTTAAACCTATGATTCTATATGACAAGTGTAACATAGTTTAAGGGATCGTGGATGCTGGCTTGAACATAGATGGGTGGAAGAACGAAGCTCAACCTCTGTAGTAAGCAAACCAAAACAGGAGTGGGTGGGGTGAGGTGGGGTGAAATAAGATAGACTGTGGGTGATTGATTGCTTAGAACTATTTAAGGATGGAACCAATCCCAGCCTTTGCTTCTGTTCAAGCTCTTTCAAGAGAACATGTTTGTTACATACAGTTAAGGGTTAAGGGTTCTGGGTGAACCAAACTGTATGCTTGTATGAGTGAGAATAAGCCACGTTACTTTATTTTATTCACCTGATTGTTTTATTTTCCCTGTGTGTATTTAAAATAAACCTTATTCTTTTTATTGTTGAAAAATCCATCCCTGGTCTGTGTGACTTCTTACAGGGAATGGTTGGTGGCAGCTTAGTGTAACGTGTGGCATATCCCAGTAGGTCTGGGTTTGTCACAATGTTTTGTCACCCACATGCCTACAACATCTGGCACATTTGAACCCTTCAAGGAGTGCTCATTATGTAAATATCTTGTAAAAATGCTAAATGAGATTGACCTGAAGGATGGTGTTTAATGAGATGTTGGGTTCTTGGATATTAGTTATTTAATCCTTATGTATTAAAGGGGCATTTTCCTCTTCTGTATTTCATTGAAGAAATCATGGAGAAATAAACATTCTAGGCATTCTACAGCATCGTCACCTGAAGAATTAAAGAAAGTTTTCCCAGATCCTAGCCACACACAGTGTAAAAGGCTTTTTTTAAAGGACCAAACTAGACAATAAAATTAACATGAAAAGCAAAGCTCCTTTGAGAGGGAACATCTCTTGTTCTAACCAAGGCTTCCCTTCCTCTGCATTTGACAAATCACCCTTGCTTTTAAATTTCTAACTGATAAGTTGCAAGATAGCATGCCTTGTTTGCAATTCTGATGGTTCAAACATGGAGAACTGAAAAAATTGCTTGCCTGAAAGGATAAAGTGGTAAGAGGAGAAAACATGAAAGTGTTTTAATGTGCAGTCTGACCCTAACAGACAAGAAACAGCTGGAACAAAAAGAGTCTCAACATATCTATTGCATTTTGCCTTTGGGATGCTTTTTTGTGGTAGCCGATGTCACATCTTGGACAAAAAGACACCATACTGTACTTCCTGTCTCTTGTTCTGTGGTTCAGATGAGTACTGCTGCCATAATGAACATTGAAAATATCTAAATCACATAACAAAACCAACTGTAACAAATATACAATACAACCAAACTGACTACTACATATGTACTGTATATGTCTCCTGAGTTCTATGCACCAGTGAGCAGCCAGAGCAAGAGTTGCTTCCAAAAAGATCTTACAAGGTCTCCTTAATTCCCACCTCCTCCCCCACCCAAAAGTAGGCCCAATGGATCTGGGAGTCAACTCTTCCATAAGTTTAATTCATTCAAAAGGGGCTGCTCTAGTTGTGAATTACTTTAACTTAGTAAATCACAACCCAAGGAGCTGACTCACCAAATCCTCATTGATTTAATTGGAGTACTCTGGTGTCACTTTCTGCACTAAGCAACAAGATTTCAGCCAAAAATATATAAATCTAACCCACTTTAACCTGAACGTAAGATGCTAATAGAAGCTGAAGATCAACATGATGTGCTTAAGGCATCATGAGAAAGGGAAATGAGTACCGAAGCATGGGAAAATATTTGGGATGAAAGAATAATAAAATGTATCTCGGTAAGAATAAAACAAAATTATTATAAACTAGTTTGGAAATGGTATTTAACACGGGTAAAACTGAATTGTATGGATAGCAAATTTTTGGAGATTTGATTACAGTATTATGAAGGTACTTATTTTCATATGTGGTGGGTATGTAAGAATGCGGTGAAATTTTGGAGGCTGGTGTCCAAAGAAATTAATGAAATATTGGAGCTATATTCAGGTCGAATATAGCATTGTTATCAATATTTGATAAGAAACAATGGAATTGGACAGTGAAAAATCGATAACAAATTTAATATAAGCAGCAATATTAAATATACCTAAAACTGGAAATTAAAGTATAAATTTCAATTAAATGACCAGTATAAAGAAATATTAATTATTTATGATAAATAACTTATGATACTAAGTTATGATAAATAACTTATGATACTGCTTTAAACAAGAATATTTCCAGAGATATTTGGGGAGCTTTCATTGACTATGTATCAATTAAAGGGAAAGGTCATGTGCCTTTGAAAGAATTAATGCAGTTTTGGAAGAGGAAGCGGGCATCGTAAATGAAACAGATGCAGCATGGCTTCAAGTGGTCCTGGTGGAAGGGGACACTGATGTGTAATTTAATAGTTCAACTATACACATGAATGTATGTATACACCAAGTTCTTTTTATTTGCTAGTTTTCTATTTTTATGTATTAACTCCTCCATACCTTACCCTAGCTGCAACATTAACCATAACCTTAATTTTAATGTTACAGAAAACCAACAAAGAGCCTTGAGGAATCTAAAAGATTAAGGGTGTAACTAAATAGGGGCACAAAAGGTTGAACTGGTGGTTTGTGCCAGTTCATTTTTTTTTTTTTTGCCAAACAGGCATTCACCACTTCTCAGCTCTGCCTCCTCTAGCAGGCGCCCATTCAGAGGCAGTGCCTATAGGAGGCAGGGCAGGGCAGGGCAGCCAGGGCGCTGCCTCTGAGTGGGTACCTGCCAGAGGAGGTGGAGCTGGGAAGTGTGGAACACCTATTTGGCCAAAAAAAATTGAACCAACATGAAATGCTGATTCAACAGTTCATGCCCATCCTAAGCTGCAACCCTGTTGAGACACTATGTTTGTTCAATTCCTTGTTGCCCAGGTGATGGTACTTTTTTTTTTCAAGCCTGCATTAAGGGGATCCCCCAAAGCATACCTTATATGCAAGTGGCTCCATCCATTTATCTAGCTACACAATGCCCTTGCATACATAACAGCCTTCTCCCAGATGGATGTGAACAGTTAGCCACACCACTGCTGGACTGGCTACCTCTGTCCTCCCTTTCTCTGATCAACAGCATAGGTCCAACCGGCAGATGAAAAGATGAGGAGAAGACATATTGATAGGAGGGAGAGAAGGTTGCAACTTGCGATCAGCACTGGCCCACGCCGTGCGCCAAGACCATGCTTGTCAACAAGGGCAAGGGCTCAAGCTGATTGACTGTGAAGGATAATGAGAGGCTGAGAGGCAGCAGAAGTTTCCTTTCAATGTGCCCTCTGCGTGCAGGGACATAAGGAAGGGGTCTTCTCTCTGCAGGTCAGTCTGTTAAACGAGGGGTGAATGACAGCACATATTCTGAGTAGGGCCAGTTTCAGTGGCGTGCCCACCATTGCCTTCTTTGCCAACATGTTTGCTAGAGCACCTTCTTTAGCCCCTTTGTCCAACCAACTGTCTGCTGGTCATGGTCCCATGCCGGTGGAGCTTCAAGCCAGATCTGGATAGGATCTTGGAGCAAAATGTTTTATTTTGCTCTAAATAAATTTATTTCACAAATGATATATAAATATTTTCAAATATTTGCCATCTCTTCCACGTCTTGTTTTTCTAGTTCTTACTGCTTTAAAGCTCTTCAGAGACAAACAAACAAACTGGCCTCTAGGGGACCTGATTCTGAGATGCAACCAATTCAGTTCTTTAAGTCAGGAAACCAATACTATCTGCTCTGAAACTGCCTGACCAGACTGAGTTGCCAGGTCCACTCTTTAATGCCACCAAATTTTAACTAAATCATGCTCGGAAGTTACTTAGGAAGGCAAAATAAGATGTCTGGGTTCTCATTGCCCCACTCCCCATAATTTGAATGGGAAGGTTGAAAAATTCAAAGCTATGAGAAACTAATAGTTATGACAGATATATTTATTTATTTATTTATTGGACTTATATACCGCCCCATAGCGCTACAAGCACTCTCCGGGCGGTTTACAATTTTAATTATACAGGCTACATATTGCCCCCCCCAGCAAGCTGGGTACTCATTTTACCGACCTCGGAAGGATGGAAGGCTGATAGTTATCCTCCAGAATTTGGGCGGCATGCCTCTCACTGTTGGGTGCCGGAGAGCAGTTGCAAGAGAGTGATTTTGGAGTTGTGTCCTATGTTTGGGCGATCCAGGGTCATCCAGTTGGCCAATGTGGGCAACAGGATGCTGAATGAGCTAAGCCTTTGACCTGTTCCACCAGGGTTCCTCTGATGTTCTCATGAGCAATAGGCCACTCCCATCCATCGAGAGATAGTCTTTGTGATTCATCGCAGTTCCACACACTGAAGTCATAATGAGCAAGCAGGACCCACAACAAAATAGTTCAGATGAGAGTGCTCATTTCAGGCATAGCCGTCTCCATAATACACATTCCATCCTATCTCCCACCTAGTCTGGGCCTCAGAAATATTACTTTTCTGGATTGCTGGCTGATGGATTCTGGGAATCATTGTCCAAGCTTACACTTCCCCTTCCAGTCTATCTTCATTGCTATTCCTTCCATCCTAACTGGGCTTCTTTGAATTGTAGTTCCCTTACATCCCCTCCTCCTCCACATATCCTTTCCCCCCTCCTTCCTCTGCTGGCCTCCAGATTCTCAAATCTTCCAGTAACTCCCTCTTTTCTGCATGGGTGGTGTAGCTTTGGCTATATAAGTAACGACACTCACAGTGAGAACACCGGAAAAAGAGAGAACGATGATGAAAGTGAGACCTTTATTTCAAGTCCATAGTTTACGTAATTTATTCTAAGCACATAATTTGCTTTTCCTTGGCACTGAATGTTGGTTTTTCTTTAAAACTGAGAGTATAAACAGCCAAACCTTTCTAAATGAAGACTGGAGGGAAATTATTATGTAGACACAAATGGAATTACCCAAGCTGGAATTTGTTAGGACACTTTGAAGATAACACTCCCACTTCTGCCTAGAATTTTCAAGCACTTAAGAAGTTCCTAGATAAAAGGTGATGCTGGAGTAGAAAGTGCTATTACAATTATTTCTCTGACAGGTGCCAGGGAATTGTTTTCTAGCCCATGAGTGGTAGGAAAGGATAGCTCAACATTTCCCCTTGAAACAGGGTTTCTTCAACTATCCAGAGAACTGAGATGCTGAGAAGAGAAAATATTGCATCCTGTGCCATCCATTGAGAGGATATTTTGCCAATGGCACCTTTTAGCATCACTCGTTGTTCAAAAGATTTATTCATTTCGTATGGCACAGCAGAATGCAACCTTGTTGCATGGGACTTTTCAAAGACAATATAACATATGCATAAAATAAAAACATGCAATAGGAATAGTGAATAATTAGTGAAATAATGAAATATGTTATGTACTAACAATTGTTAGAGTGAGTAAGCCTAATCTTAATCATTTAACCATTGAGCAGCAGTGCCCTCAAGATGATATAGTTCTTACAAGGAGCCAGGGAACTGTCTAAGGGAGCATTCCATTGCAATGTGATGTACAGTTTGCGGGACATACCCACAGTCACAATTAGGATTACTGACCAGCTCCTATTTATGTTTCCAATATTGGCACCCGCCATGGTTAGTTTGCATCTGGTTAAGCGCTGTCCAGTTCTTCCTTGAGAGATCAAAGCCATAAGGGCAGTGTAGTGGATCAGACACTAAGTTGAACAGATCTGTATTAGAAGTTGCCCACTCCTGGCGTCATGCCGTCTCAATGTCAAAGTCTTCTGTGACTAGTTGCTGTTCAAGTCTCTATGATGGGTTCCAAGATTCGACTCTAAACATTTGATCATGGCAATCCTCATGTATAGGTAACAGACAGTTTGCCTCACATTTCTGCCACTCCCTTTTAAAAGCTTATTGTCTTCTAAGATACAGTATGTGGGTGGTATGTTAGATAGCATTGGTAGACACTTGGAAGGCATTGATTTAACACTTCCTGATATTATCATTTTGAAACAAGCTAAAGATCCATCTCTTCAGGTAGACTTTTAACAATTATAACTGAATTCCTGAACCCCATTTTAGCAGATAAATCTTTTTATATTGTCAAGTTTTAATCTTTTAATTGTATTTTAAATCATATATTGTTTGGTTGTTCTGGGTTTCTCGGGCTCTTTGGCCGTGTTCTGAAGGTTGTTCTTCCTGACGTTTCGCCAGTCTCTGTGGCCGGGATCTTCAGAGGACAGCAACCTGTGCTCTGGTGTAGTTGGCTTGGGACTGCAGTATTTATGGCCGTGAGATAGGCTTTTGTCTTTTTCTGTGGATGGGTGATTAGTGTGTATTGTTGTGGGTGTATTGTTGTGCTAAGGGGAAGAGATTATCTGTTCCTGTGGTTGATGGGTGTCATTAGATGGTCTTTTGTGTGTAGTGATCCCCTGTCCTTGTGTGTAGTGATCCCCTGTCCCAGACAGGCAGCCATCTAACATCTGTTTCAAAATCTGCAATGAAGGAAAGTCTATACCTTTCCAAAATCTGGCAAACTGATCTTATTGCCAGGGAGTTTTCCTTATGTTAAGCTGAACCCTCTCTTCTTGTAATTTGAACCCATTCCCTTGGGCACCTGTCGTCTGGAAGTGCAAACATAGCCCAGGTGTACATCCTGGCTGCCTAGTCATGCTGACATTCATACAGTGGATAAAGAGAAAAGGTGATCCTTGTCAGTGTTTAAATCTGGTCTATTAACTGAGAAATGTGTTTGGAGAATAATACTTGGTGCCAGTTCAAGTGCAACTAATTAACATTAATCTTCAACAGTTTATTTGCACTGATTTTATGACTGTATTCATATTTCCAGCATCACTGAGAAATATTATTTTATAAAGAATGGTTTTAAAATATTTTCAGTAACTGAGACAGACAGTGATTTTATTTATCTTGCTTCTGGGCTGCTGAAAGTCTCGATTTGTCTGTTTATAGCTGGGATGATAAAGTTACACAATTCTTTCGGAAGCTGTTCTCTTTTCTTTATGCTAATTTGTTCTCTTGTTGTCCAATCAATAGTTCTTCTGCTTCCATCTAGAATCTGTGATTAGAAGGAAAAAAAGACAAAAACAGGGCATAAACAAGCAAAATTCTTCCTCTACTTATAGGTTGCTTTCAGTTTAATTAGTACAGGCATTAGTGCAGATTTTTCATCAGGGACTCCGTAAGATCAATATAGATATACATGTTTTCCAGCATTAAGATTTTAGGGCACAAGACACTGAGACACTTTTCTGCTCAAGCTTCATTGGAAGAAATAGATGTGTGCAAAACCACTGCTATACTGTTGTTTCATTTCTGTTCATTTCAGTGTAGCGTTCTGCAGAATTTTTCATTGCATGGGGCCCTTTGTATTCCACAAACCCAGATGGATCATTATAGTCTCCTAGTGCCTATCAGTGAGCAACTAGAAAAGTATGCTGGCTATTCTAAAGAATGCATGCCACATTCATGTGGGATGATGAGAAATGTCCAGCACAATAGCTCTTGTTGGTGTGCTCCATGAACTCAAGTGTGCTCACTAGCATGGCCCTCAGAGTGCTTCACAATGCAATAGAGCCTGAAAAACAATCTACCCCAGAACCTGCAGAAAGGTCAGCATAGAATGCATTTCCAATGAGAGATCTGAAAAGCATTGCTCTTGATAAAGCTACTCTGTTGGGAGAGGTAAAACAGATGAAAGAAAGTAATGGAACATACTGTTGGTTAATAGGCACAAGGCTGCCTCCCCCACGCTGGACCCAAGTGTGCTTCTGGATCAGGCCTTTAGTACCACTGCAAACATCAGTCATGGAAAGATGTATTCTCAGTATAACAGTTATGAAGGGTACACTAGACAGAGGTCTTGCGAATGATCACATTACATGCAAATCTTTGCACAGGTCAGGCTTTGGCCCATCAAAGCAAGAATATAGGAAGCTTCTCGGTATGTCTAGAAGGCTGGCAGCAGATCTAGTGCCTTAGGCCCCAATGAAAATGAAAGAACACAACTGTCTCTCTCTCTCAAACAGAAAGAAATCAAGGCTGGCATTCATAGACACCTGAACCACAAGGCCCCACACCAGGACTTCCCTCACACACGCATGGAGAAATAGTATGTTCCCAATTCCTGTGAGAGCACAAGGCAACACAACAGGACTTCAGCAAGACTCACCCCAGGGATTGAGCCCCAGATATGATGAGGGGATGGGTAAGATAAACCCGTGACAGCCCCTGACAAACAAGACAACACTTCAAAACCATTCCGGAAAAATACTTTTATTGTTTTTGGAAAAGAGGCTAAACTGGTATATCCTCAGCGCAGACAACAGCCTGGTTCAGCTCCAGGAGGATGCCTGCCTTCTGGTCCCTCGCATCCCCCTGGGGAAGAAGAAGCCTCCGGCCCTGCAAGAGAAAGAGAAAAAAACAGCTAAGTGGGGAGCTCCTCCACTCCTGTCAACAGATGCTTCTGGCAGTACCCGGGACAATGTTCTCTCATGTGCTGCCAGACGCATCTGGTGGGGCCTTGGTGAGATACAGGGAGTGGGACTAGATGGGCGCTTGGCCTGATCCAGCAGAACTCTTCTTATAAATTCTTATGTTCTTAAGGAGCTGAAATTCCCAATATTATAAGCGTACAGTTAACACCTATTGAATAAAACATTAATCATGATGTACTTCCCATCATAGCAAAATGTGATACATGTGGTTGTGGAATTCATAGAATCAAAGTATCATAAAATAATTGAGATGGAAGGAGCGTAGAAAGCCATGGGGTCCAACCCCCTGCTCAGTGCTGTAATCCATGTCAAAGCAGATCTGACACACGGTTGACCAATATTCTCTTCAATGCCTCCAACGTGGGTGCACTCACCACCTGCCAAGGTCACTGGTTCCAATATCATGCTGCTCTAACAGTTAAGATGTTAACATGTTTCTAAATCTGGCTTCCTATTATTTGGTCCCATTAATATGTGTCCTGCAGTCTGGGCATGAGAGATTGGACTGTAAGCTTCTTTGAAGTGACATGTTTTCTCTCCACTTGTACTCCACAAGGAACTGCCCATGGAGTGCTCATGGTGTTGATGATGATGAGGCTTGCCAGGTCTCAGAGAATGAGTTGGTGGTGCCAGGAACCGGCTAGGCTCCCTTGCATCTCCAGGCCAGGCAGACAAATGTCAGGAGCAGTGGCGGAAGGGAAGGAACCAGTCTGTTGTTAAGGGGTGGCCATTGTGTCTGGGTACCCAACTCCAACCCTCTTGGAATGGCACCAGGGCTCACTGGCTTCCTGGGTCTGTCCAGCACAAGACATAATATACTTGAGAGCATTGGGCCCCAGATATAATGAGGGGATGAGGAAGTCAATCCCGTGACAGCCCCTGATAAAGAAGACAGCACTTCAAAACGATTCTGGAAAAATACTTTTATTGTTTTTGGAAAAGAGGTTAAAGGGGTATATCCTCAGCAGAGACAATAGCCTGGTTCAGCTCCAGGAGGATGCCTGCCTTCTGGTCCTTCGCATCCTCCTGGGGAAGAGGAAGCCTCGGGCCCTGCAAGAGAAAGAGAAAAAACAGCTAAGTGAGGAGCTCCTCCACGGTCGTCAACCAGCTTCCACCCACAAGTGTTGTAGCAACTTCACCCTGAAGTTCCGCCTGCCAGCCCATTCACACACAAACACCAGCCACCCCCCATCACACACACACCTTCACTCCACCAGCCAATCATACACGAGCCCGGGCTTCCATCCACTGAATTCCGCACAGCTTCCGTCAGCTAGTTTCAGGAGGCTAACATCCACCGTCCACCGGCTTCATCTGCCAGCCTCTTCACTCCTTTGCCTGGCGGCCTCAGCCACCTTCTGCAGGCAGATCCCAGCAGCTTCTGTCTGCCAATGTCCACCGACTTTTCCCCGGTCCATCGCCGACATCAGACAGCTTCCAGCCAGGGATCTCCAACTGTTAACTGGCAAACCCTCTTGGCAAGTTCAGAAGTGGCCTTGGGCAGAAGGGCTGGGTCCCCTGCAGGCGCTGCTGCTCTCTCTGCCCGACTGCCCTCCGGCCACTGCCTCCTGCCCTGCCCAGCAGCCCCTTTTATTAGCTAGCAGAGAGGGGGGGTCTCTGTGAGGTGACAAAAGACCCAGGAGGATGCGTTTGGGTTCCCAAGGCAGCAGCAGCAGCAGCACCCTCGGGATTGGCTGAGTCTTGAAGATGATGTCAACAATCCCTCTGATCATGTGATTCACCCACAAAAGCTTTCATTTTATATGATTTTATATATTTTTTAATTAGTGGCCTATAAACTTAATCTTCCATCATTTGCACCATAAAGAACTTTCCTAAGCTCTGAGCTAGGAAAAAAGAATAAAGTAATAAATGAATGAGGATGGGCACAGTCACACAATGCAGCCTTTGACCTTTTGTTTTTGTTCTTGTTGCCTCTTTTTGGACATTTTTTTCTTGCCCTTGCCATGAAAAAGATATTATAAGGAGCCCGTTAGGAAAAAAACCTAAGTGTTTGAAACACATACCTGCATTTTAACACCATCCCTGCACTTTACAGTAAAATATGCACCTGTGTTTCAAAGATGCTCCCAGCCTTTGGAACCCCCACCCACTGGAAGGTAGACATATTTGCTGTCCTTTCACAAGGCACCGAAGACCTTCCCATTTAGGCAAGCTTTCCCTTATGGACTGGCTGCCTGGGTTAGGATTTTGAATGGACTGTTGTGCCCTATTGCTTTGAACGCGTTTTTAGTGTTACTTTTGTTTACTGATTTTAGTTGGGTTATTTGTTCCTGTAAACTCTTTTTCCAGCACCTTTTGAAGCGTGGCTGTCAGGGACTGAACCTGCAACTTCCCGCACACCAGACTTATTGCTGGCCTCTGAACTAAGTTGCTCCCATTGCTGGTGCCATCACTGGCCTTGGGTGGCCTTTGGTTATGGATGCCAGGCCCCTATTCTACGCAGGTTCTTGCATGCTGGAGTTTGCGTAAGGTTTGAGTAACGTGCCCCGGCTAATTGAAAGATGCCATGGGGTATCTAGGTCACATGCCTGGTCATGTGCCTAATTTGTGCAACCAGGATATACCCCAGCACTTCATCAATCAGCTGCAGGTAGCCATCGCAAGTTACTCATATATTATGTAAATGCCAATAGGATTTCAATTAAAATGTCTTTAAAAAGAAAGTGCTTCCTTTCTGTCTCCCTTTCAGCGTTGAGTAGGTTACTGCACAAATACTGCAGACAGTTGTGTAGACATCTGTTTACCTCAGGCTGGACATACAGTAGGACCCCTGTATCCGCTGGATCAGTATGCACAATTTCACTTATCTGTGGTCTGAAATTTTGAAAACGATTAAAAGAAAAGGGAAAAAATAGAAATAGGTATTTTCACAATGTATTTACCCAAACTGGCCACTACAGGGAGCCCGAGACCATACTAGGTATTGTTATTGTTGAAGAATACATGGCATGGTCTCTGGCTCCCTTGGTTGGCCAGTTCTGGTGATACAGGTGAAAATACATATTCCTGGATTTTGCTCTTTTACCATGCTAGTTATTATTATAGTGTTCACTATTATCTACAGTTTTCAGCATCCGTGGGGGGCTTGTAACCAATCCCCCACAGATATGGGGTTCCAACTGTGCTTTCTGATTCAGAAACTGTGTTTTCCACTTCCAAAGGCACTCCCCGTGTCAACAGTTGTACATACATAGTGTGTCATGCATACCCATACAGATTGCTTCCTTACCAAAATGCTGAAATCAAGACACAGCCAGCTGAGCTCACACACCTGCTGACACAAGAAGGGGGATACACTATAAAATTATGGAGAAGATAAATAAAGTGGATAGAGGGAAGCTCTTTTCCCTCTCACAAAATACCAGACCAGGGGACATCCATTCCAATTGGGAGAGTGAAAACAGACAAAAGAAAGTATTTCTTGACCCAGTGTGCTGTTAGTCTGTGGAACTCCTTGCCATATACCTGTAGTAATGGCATCTGGCCTAGATGCCTTTAAAAAAAGAGTTGACATATTCCTGGAGAAAAGTCCATCGCAGGTTACAAGCCATGATAGGGATGTATAATCTCCAGGCTTAAAAGGAAGGTACCTCCGAATACCAACTGCAGGGAGGGTGGAATCAGGAGGCAGTTATGTAGTTGTCTCGTGTGCTGCCAGAGGCATCTGGTGGGGCCACTGTGAGATACAGGGAGCGGGACTAGATGGATCCTTGGCCTGATCCAGCAGAGCTCTTCTTATACTGTACATTCTTATGTTTTTAAAGAGCTGAAATTCCCAAAGCTTCCCAATATAATATCAATAATATAAGCATATTCAGTGTTAACACCTCTGGAATAAAACATTAATCATGTTGTACTTCCCATCATAGCAAAATGTGATACATGTGATTGTGTAATTCATAGAATCAAAGTATCATAAAATAATTGAGATGGAGGGAGCGTAGAAAGCCATGGGGTCCAACCCCCTGCTCAATGCAGTAATCCAAGTCAAAGCAGATCTGACACACGGTTGACCAATATTCTCTTCAATGCCTCCAATGTGGGTGCACTCAACACCTGCAAAGGTCACTGGTTCCAATCTCATGCTGCTCTTCCTGTAATTTGGGCCCATTATCATGTGTCCTGCAGTCTGGGGTGAGTGAGAACAGATCCTGCCTCTCCTCGGTACAACTGCCTTTCCAGTATTTGAAAAGTTCTATCATATCTGCCCTCAGTCCCCATTTCTCAAGGCTAAACATTTGCAGCTCCTTCAGCATATCCTCATAGGGCTTGGTTTCTAGTCCCCTGATCATCCTCAGGCGAGTAGAAACCGTCATCCTGGACATGACTACAACAGAACTCTTCCACATGTTGAAAGAGAGAAAACACCTTGCAGCCTGGTGTGAGAGGAGTGAGCAGAGTGAAA
Source organism: Pogona vitticeps (assembly GCF_051106095.1). Lineage (NCBI taxonomy): Eukaryota > Metazoa > Chordata > Lepidosauria > Squamata > Agamidae > Pogona > Pogona vitticeps. The sequence continues at coordinate 26,786,851 of NC_135783.1, read as the reverse complement.
ATCTGAATTAGCCCCAGGAAAAGACCTGCAAGGGGAAAAAGTGAGGTGGGGGAGAAAGGAAAGAGAAGAGAGAAAGAGAAAGGGTAATTGTTGGGAATCTGGGAGGAAGAAAAAAGAATCAGGACAGCTAAGCGCAGAGGAGGACTGGGTCACTGGATGGGTCCATGGGTGGACCAGCCAAGAACAGGTATGCCATTTGCTGGAAGAACTTGCTTTGTAGCTAGACATTTGCAAACCTAAACATGTCTCCTCAGAGTCCGACTGAGCTGAATGGAACATACTGTTGGTTAATAGGCACAGGACTGCCTCTACTCACCACCCCCAGAGTGTGCTTTTGGATCAGGTCTTTAGTACCACTGGAAACAACAGTCATGGAAAGATGTATTCTCAGCATAACAGTCATGAATGGTACCCTAGAAAGAGTTCTTGCAAATGATAACACCACATGCAAATCTTAGCACAGGACAGGCGTTTGCCCTTCAAATCAAGAATACAGGAAGCTTCTCGGTGTGTCTAGTAAGGTGGCAGCAAATCTAGTGCCTTAGGCCCCAATGAAAATGAAAGAACACAACTGTCTCTCTCTCTCAAACCAAAAGAAATCAAGGCTTGCATTCATAGACACCTGAGCCATTAGGCGCTCAGAGGCAGCCACTGCCTTCAAGCAGCAGATTTTGCAGTACCTGTGTATTTTTGCCATCTATCTATGGCATGGATCCATATGAATTATAGTGCACGCTTATCTCCAAATCATTGCCCATCTCCATTTCCTCGGTTGTGGCACTGGCGTGAGAGGTTGGACTGTAAGCTTCTTTGAAGTGAGATGTTTTCTCTCCACTTGTACTCCACAAGGAACTGTCCATGGAGTGCTCACGGCTTTGATGATGAAGATGAGGCTTGCCAGGTCTCAAAGAATGAGCTGGTGTGCCAAGAAATGGCTGGGCTCCCCTGAATCTCCAGGCCAGGTAGATAAATGTCACGTGCAGTGGCGGAAGGGAAGGAACCAGACTCGTTTGTTGTTATGGGGTGGCCATAGTGTTTGGGTACCCAACTCCAACCCTCTTGGAATGGCACCAGGGCTCACTGGCTTCCTGGGTCTGTCCAGCACAAGACATAATATACGTGCTTAAGAGCGCAGACAGGGAAGCCACCATGCCTAGCTCCCTCCCTCACACACGCATGGAGAAAGAGTATGTTCCCAATTCCTGTGATAGTACAAGGCCCCACACCAGGATTTCACCAAGACCCACCCCAGGCATTGGCCCTCAGATATAATGAGGGGATGGGGAAGATAATCCTGTGACAGCCCCTGACAAACAAGACAACACTTCGAAACCCTTCTGGAAAATACTTTTATTAGTTTTGGAAAAGAGGCTAAACTGGTATATTCTCAGCGGAGTCAACAGCCTCGTTCAGCTCCAGCAGGACGCCAGCCTTCTGGTCCCTCACATGCCCCTGGGGAAGAGGAAGCCTCAGGCCCTGCAAGAGAAAGAGAAAAAAACAGCTAAGTGGGGAGCTCCTCCACGCCTGTCAACAGATGCTTCTGGCAGTACACGAGACAATGTTGTCTTGTGTGCTCCCAGAGGCATCTGGTGGGGCCTCTTTGAAATACAGGGAGTGGGACTAGATGGGCCCTTGGCCTGATCCAGCAGAGCTCTTCTTATACGTTCTTATGTTCTTAAGGAGTTGAAATTCCCAGTGCTTCCCAATATAATATCAATAATATAAGCGTATTCAGAGAGGGTTCAGCTTAACAGATGTCTACCCAACTTTCTGTAGTACTTTTGCAGTAATCTACTCAACGCTGAAAGGGAGACAGAAAGGAAGCACTTTATTTTTAAAGACATTTTAATTAGAATCCTATTGGCATTTGCATAAGATATGAATAACTTGCCATGGCTACCTGCAGCTGATGGATGAGGTGCTGGGGTACATCCTGGTTGCACAAATCAGGCACATGGCCAGGCATGTGACCCAGACACTCCTTGGCATCTTTCAGTTATCCGGGGCACGTTACTCAAACCTTACGCAAACTCCAGTATGCAAGCACCTGCGTAGAATAGGGGCCTGGCATCCATAATCAAAGGCCACCCAAGGCCAGTGATGGCACCAACAATGGGAGCAACTTAGTTCAGAGGCCAGGAGCACGTCTGGCATGTGGGAAGTTGCAGGTTCAGTCCCTGACAGCCACGCTTCAAAAGGTGCTGGGAAAAAGAGTTTACAGGAACAAATAACCCAACTAAAATCAGTAAACAAAAATAACACTAAAAACGCGTTCAAAGCAATAGGGCACAACGGTCCATTCAAAATCCTAACCCAGGCAGCCAGTCCATAAGGGAAAGCTTGCCTAAATGGGAAGGTCTTCGGCGCCTTGTGAAAGGACAGCAAAGATGTCTACCTTCCAGTGGGTGGGGGTTCCAAAGGCTGGGAGCATCTTTGAAACACAGTTGCATCTTTAAAAGTGCAGGGATGGTGTTAAAATGCAGGTATGTGTTTCAAACACTTAGGTTTTTTCCTAACGGGCTCCTTATAATATCTTTTTCATGGCAAGGGCAAGAAAAAAATGTCCAAAAAGAGGCAACAAGAACAAAAACAAAAGGTCAAAGGCTGCATTGTGTGACTGTGTCCATCCTCATTCATTTATTACTTTATTCTTTTTTCCTAGCTCAGAGCTTAGGAAAGTTCTTTATGGTGCAAATGATGGAAGATTAAGTTTATAGGCCACTAATTAAAAAATATATAAAATCATATAAAATGAAAGCTTTTGTGGGTGAATCACATGATCAGAGGGATTGTTGACATCATCTTCAAGACTCAGCCAATCCCAAGGGTGCTGCTGCTGCTCTGCCCAAACACATCCTCCTGGGTCTTTTGTCACCTCACAGAGCCCCCCCCTCTCTGCTAGCTAATAAAAGGGGCTGCTGGGCAGGGCAGGAGGCAGTGGCCGGAGGGCAGTCGGGCAGAGAGAGCAGCAGCGCCTGCAGGGGACCCAGCCCTTCTGCCCAAGGCCACTTCTGAACTTGCCAAGAGGGCTTGCGAGTTAACAGCTGGAGATCCCTGGCTGGAAGCTGTCTGATGTCGGCGATGGACCGAGGAAAAGTCGGTGGACGTCGGCAGACAGAAGCTGGTGGGATCTGCCTGCAGAAGTTGGCTGAGGCCGCCCAGGCAGAGGCCTGCAGAGGCTGACAGATGAAGTCGATGGACAGTGGACATTAGCCTCCTGAAACCAGGTGGCGGAAGCTGTGCGGATATTAGTGGATGGAAGCCCGGGCTCGTGTGTGAATGGCTAGTCGAGTGAAGGTGTGTGTGTGTCGAGGTGTGGCTGGTGTTTGTGTGTGAATGGGCTGGCAGGCGGAACTTCGGGGTGAAGTTGCCTGGACACTTGTGGGTGGAAGCTGGTTGACGGCCGTGGAGGAGCTCCTCACTTAGCTGTTTTTTTCTCTTTCTCTTGCAGGGCCCGAGGCTTCCTCTTCCCCAGGAGGATGCGAGGGACCAGAAGGCAGGCATCCTCCTGGAGCTGATCCAGGCTGTTGTCTGTGCTGAGGATATACCCCTTTAACCTGTTTTCCAAAAACAATAAAAGTGTTTTTCCGGAATGGTTTTGAAGTGTTGTTTATCAGGGGCTGTCATGGGATTATCTTCCCCATCCCCTCATTATATCTGGGTCCCAAAGCCTGGGGTGGGTCTTGGTGAAGTCCTGGTGTCAGGCCTTCTGCTGTCACAGGAATTGGGAACATACTATTTTTCCATGTACGTGTGTGTGGGAGGGAGCTCTTAAGCAAGTATATAATGTCTTGTGCTGGACAGACCCAGGAAGCCAGTGAGCCCTGGTGCCATTCCAAGAGGGTTGGAGTTGGGTACCCAGACACAATGGCCACCCAGTAACAACAAACGAGACTGGTTCCTTCCCTTCCACCACTGCTCCTGACATTTGTCTGCCTGGCCTGGAGATGCAGGGGAGCCCAGCCGTTTCCTGGCTTACCAGCTCTAATAATAGCCTTTTAATATGGTTACGTTGGGTATCCACTGCTTTTGTATGCACAGTGTTTAGCCATACAGGGCTGCAATACTCAGCCACTGCCTATACCAAGGCAGGAGTTGATGTTTTAAGAACAGCGGCACTTGCTCCCCTGCTAATGCCAGAAAGTTTGTGTAGGATATTGTTCCTGGTTTTCATTTTATCAGCAGCTTTTCTTAAATGTTCCCTATAAGTTAAGGGCCAGTCAAGGGTCACTCCTAAACACTTTGGGTTACAATTGGAAATGAGCAGCTGATTCCTAAATTCTGCTTTCAGTGTATAGTTGGCTGTTGACCTCAATTTTGTTGATGTTGGATTTTAGCTTCCAAGATGACTGGTGGAAAGGCCAAAGAAGAAAACCCTGACTCTTCAACACCTTTATGCGTGTTTTCCTTTTCAAAAACCCTCAGTTTCCTTCCATATTCTTTTTCATACATTAGGGATGGGTTGTGTTTTTTTTGGAATTAGCAAACTCCCAAGTCCCATAATTTATTGGTAGCCCTCCAGGTCAAATTGTGGGACGGGGAGCCATCAAAGCAGCAGAAGGTAGAGCAGCCCTCTTATGTTCATGGCGCACCACTAAGGATGGGCATGACCCATGGTTCAGTGATTTGGCCACATTTGGTGCAGCACCAGGACAAGTGTTCTGCAGGCACTGGATGCTTCCCTCCCCCACCATGTGATCACACACGTGCTGGCAATGCTGCAGTGCTTCCCTGCCCTTTTCCTCCTTGTCTGAACAGCTGCTGGAGGAGATGAAGGAGGGAAGCACATTGTTGCCAATGAATGGGTAATTGTGCAGAGGAGGGGGAAGTGCGCATAACACCTGTACAGGCACTGTGTGGAACCAGGCCAAAACTGCCAAACTGTGATTATTGCCCATCTTTACTCATCAGTTCTTCCAGCCCTTAGATTCGTGGAGGCAGTTACTGTCAGAACTCATCCTGCCCCGATGTGCCTTCATGAATTGCATGGAATCCTGATGACTCCTCCATGAGTACAGTAGAGCCCTTTTCTAAGGGTATGAATCCGGGGCTTCTATTTTTTGATGGTGAATGCAATTGCATTGGTCAAGGTGGTCTGATCACTTGCGTTGACAGAGAAAAGCATGTGCAGGGGTGCTGGTGGTTGAGGAGGGAGCACAGGGACACTCACAAGGGTGTCAGTTCCCCTCAACTAAGCATCTCAAACACCCCTTGTCTCTGAATTGTTTCTCTGTTTTTAAGGCTTCATGCCAGTGCAGCAATAAAATTGTGCTAGAGCATGTAGGAGACACACAGAGAGAATTAAGGCAGATCCAAATTTGGTGGCCTTAACAAGCTGTACATGAGTGCTGAGTGGCATCTCTCTCTCTCTCTCTCTCTCTCTCCTGTCTGGTTGGCAAAAGCAAATTCATACAGGAAAACCCAACTTCACATATATATTTTGCACCAGAGGCCTTGAAGTTGTAACATTCTCATTTTTTAAAAAGCCACTGAAAGTAACAAGCATTGTTACTTGTGGATAAAAAAAAAGGAGCTATTTTTAAAAAATGTGCTTCCAGTTTACAGCAACTGTATGAGCTAATGTTCTCCAAAAGGTCCTGTAATTTATAGCCCTGCTCTGGTCTTGTAAACTTAAAGGCCATGGCTTCCTTTCCTGAATCAAAGCATACTGCATTGGCCAATATTTCATATCTTAAATCTTAACATTTTAAATTGTTGCCCCAGAATCTGACCACTGTTGGTTTGGGTTTAGGGCAGTGGTTCCCAATCTTGGGTCCCCTAATGTTCTTGGACTACAACTCCTAGAAATCCTGGCCAGCACAGCTAGTGGTGAAGGATTCTGGGAGTTTCAGTCCAAGAATGTCTGAGGACCAAAGGTTGGGAACCACTGATTTACAGAATGAAAACATATGTGATGAGGAAGAGCAAGGAACTCTTGCTTTCCAAATCATTTCGGTGATAAATCCCATAATCTCTTGCTAGTTGAGGTTTCTGGGAGTAGAAATCTAACAATCTGGAGGGCCACAAATTCACTGTCCCTGCAGAAGAGCAGACCTTAGAGGGAACCGAAATACACAGTCAGTGTTCGGATAAGTTGAAGTCAAAGAGCCAGTGTTTGGAACTGTTGAGCTTATCAGGATTCTTGACATGAATTTCATTATGGGAATTCGCACTAATGAAGTTGCATATGAATATCAGCAACAGGAATGCAACACTAGCTCTCTCTTTCTCTCTAATATATTATAATTCTATCACATTTTCCTGCTTTAGGAACACAGCAATAGAAGAGGCTCATCAGAAACTTTGTGGGCAAAATCTTCATCTGCTCAACTCTCCAAAGTCTCCCTCTATTGACTGAAAGTTCAAAGGTACAGTAAAGATTTCTCCCTTCCCAGCTGCCTCTTTGAAATATAGACATTAATTCCTGCATGCTGAAATGAAAAACGTGCTCTTTAGTCTACAATTTCAAACCCCCAAATTGCCAGCTTTGGTTTTATATCTGAAGAGCTGACAGTTAACAGTTCATATTTGCTCTCCTTGTTAAATCGAGTCTGCCTTCTGCAGGATTTTTAAAATTAGAAAATGAGAGTGGCCACAGCATACATTTTGTCCGTTAGCTTATTTCCACAGTCTAGAATGGCTGTTAATAGATACTTGTTTGCCTGCATTGTGCAAGGCCTGTATTAAACAAATACTATTGAAGCAGCTGTTAAACCACAGCTGAACAGAGACGTGTGTTATATTACATTTCAATTATGATTCTATAAATCTGCCACTTGAAACATAGAAATGACTGGCCACACACGCCAGTTAGTGGTTAGTGGTTCCACATTGCCTACTGAGATCTTTTTAAAAAGGGAAATTTCTTTTTTCTAGCCTAAAGTATATGTTCTATCTTGAACACAGGCTCTTCTAGATCAGTGGTTCTTAACGTGGGCGATAATGCCCCCCAGTGGGCGATTTCATTTTTCAGGGGGGCGGTAGAACGAAAAGGGGCGGCGTGGGGGCGCTGGAGTAGAAGGGGGCGGTAGGGGGGCGCTGGAGCAAGCCAAACCTGTGAAGATGGCTGCAGCCTTTTTACAGTGTGCATGAATATATATTTTCCTCCAATTTTAATTTAGTTTCAGACTTTTTGTCTTGAAATTTTTAGTTCCTGCATTTGTTTTTATGCCCTTTTTATATTTCTTTTTGCGTCTTAAAATTCACTTGCAACTAAATCATTAAATGTTACTTTTTGGGGGGCATTTCATTTTCTTGGAATTTAATTTTGTTTTCAGGGGTTGTTGGATTTAACTGTCTTAAATAAATAAATAAATAAATAAATAAATAAATAAATAAATAAATAAATAAATAAATAAATAAATAAATAAATCATCACCGCGGGGAGGGGGGCGATGATAACTTCCACAATGGCTCAAGGGGGCGTTTCTTTCAAAAAGGTTAAGAACCACTGTTCTAGATGAAGGAACCTTCCATCTAGAATGATGACACTTTGGCTATAAAGTATCAGAGTTCACATCTGATTCTCCATTGACAAGGAGCAATTTCCCCTCTAATAACTCCACTTCATGGAATCTGAAAATCCTTTCAGAAATGTGTAGAGAAACTTCACTTCCCTGCTAAAGCTTATCTTCTGAAGTATTTTTAAAAAAGCAGTTACAGTTAATTGAAATGGAATGGAAATATTCCAGTCAAGGGAATCTGATCATGGAAATATGCATATTTTAGACTAAACTGCAGTGCCACACAAAGTGAGGTAAGAAATAAACCATGGCTTCAGAAGGTGCTAAAAAGCTTGGAAAGTAATGGATTTTGCTATCATACTAACCAAGATGAGACAAACGTATGTATGGCATGGAGAAAACAGCCATCACCTGGGTGCTGGATCAGGTATATCAGAAAGAATACTCCACCTGAATAAGCCCTTAATTAGTATGGGTCTAAGGTAGTTACTAGGCATCTGCAGCTTTCAAACAAATGTGTAAACATGGACCAAATCAGGGGTATTTGTGTGTTTTTTGGGTGACCGTAATGGAGCAAAGAGTCATAATTGGTTTATCAACACTGATGGGCAGAGTTTCACAGCCCTAGTTTGAGATGCCAGGGTAAAACTCTACAGCTTTCTCCATGCAATGCTTGTGTTCTGTTGTTGTTGTTTAGTCATTAAGTTGTGTCCGACTGTTCATGACCCCATGGACCAGAGCACACCAGGCCCCCCTGTTTTCTACTGCCTCCTGGAGTTGGGTCAAATTCATGTTGGTAGCTTTGATGACACTGTCCCACCATCTCGTGTTTTACTGTGTTTTAGCATCACGAGCCACTTTGAGTCCCTCACTGAGAGAATGATCGCTACAATGATAGGAAAGAAAGAAAGAAAGAAAGAAAGAAAGAAAGAAAGAAAGAAAGAAAGAAAGAAAGAAAGAAAGAAAATTTCCTCTTCTTTTTCTAGCCCTGTCTTTCTTGTTTATATCCTGGTGCATTTCTCCATTGAAGTCAAGGTGATCACACCCTTCCTTACTACCCACGTAACAACACACAGAGAGTAAGGCAGAGGAGGCAAGCTTGTTCTATTTGTGGTACACTGATCAAGTGAAAGGATGATTTGGTTAGACAACTAACAACTTCCCAGCCCACCAGGTTGCTCCACTACCACCCCTCAGCAAGACATGGTTGTTTCCTTTGTAGTGGGGAACAGTATGTATTCTGCTCCCTTACCAAAATGTGCTTTGTAAGTAAATATCTCCTCATTTCCAGAATGTGGAAATGATATGGCTCAGATTCTCCTTTGGGCTACAGCTCCCAGAATCAGTTGGAAATGAAGGCTGTGGGGTTCTGGGAGCTGTAGACCAAGGAATTAATTCCACAAAGATCAAATTATTTCACTTTTCACTATTCAGAAAACCATATAACGATAAACCAGGATATTACATCCACATCCATTCACATACCCACCCATGCCAATTTGTGGCATAGATCAACTCACCTGTTAGCAGATCAGAGGATAACCCTCCACTCCTCACATATATGAGATCACGCCAAGTGTCTCTTGTTTTTTCAAGCCTGGAAGATCCAGGAGATATACCCAGATTGGTGGCACATGGCCAGGGAACCACTGATGCCATTAAATTAGTGAGGCTCTGTTGAGACAAGTTACTTCTAAATTCCATTGATTCAAATGGGCCTACTTGAGTTGTGGCTTACTTCAGTGAAACTGTAGTAGAAACTGTAGCATTGCAACTAGAGTAGGTCCATTTGAATCAATGGAACTTGCAGAGGAGTTGACTTACCAAATCCTCCCTGAATCAGTGGGCCTACTCTAGTGCAATTTGCTATGCTAAACAACAGGATTTCAGGCATAGATACTGCATACCAGAAGCTGAAATATAAAGACCTTATTGACAAGCAGTATGATGTGGGGACAAGTTGAATTTGGTCTTGATGAATACTCAAAACAACAGAGCTGGAAGAACTTTGATACAGCGGCATTGCTTCCTGTGCCCAGATCGTGCCTGAACGTAATGTGCAATCAATTTGGCTTCAAATGCAAACAATCTCTCATGCCTCCCAATTTCTTTTGGTGTGTCAGGAAAGATAGATGAATGAAAGACCAAGGAGCAGCTTGAAAAGCAGCAATTGCAAAGAGGCTGGAAACGTGATTCATCGTGCCAGGCATGGAGAAACCCCAAGTTACTTGACTAAATACAGAAGCCCAAGGAGGAAGTTGAGGGGAGAGTGCCCTGACCTTTGCCAAATTTCAGGGAGGAAAAACTTCAAAGTGAAAAGGCTTGCTTGAACCAAGAACAGTGATTGCATTTGACGGGGAGACTAGGAAACAAGAAAAGCTATGCAGGGGAAAGCATAAGAAAGGGCTGTATAGATAATGTTTTTTCCATTATGAATGCAAAAAGATTTAGTGAATGCAAAAATATTTTGTTTCATTGACTGATTTCTTATAACAGAACTGTATCTGCCATTGAGAGTGTTAGTCAACTCCCTATGTTGTTGAGCCAGTGTTCAACCATTTTCTTCAGGACTAGCCAGGATGACTCGTTGTTGTTGTTGTTGCTGCTGTTTTGACTTGTATATTTCCCCATAATGCTAGACACTCTCTGGGGGGTTTACAATGTAATTATGCAAGGAACAAGCTCATTTTAGCAACCTTAGAAGGATAGAAGGCTGAGTTCACATTAAGCTGACTACTTGACCCTGTCAGGATCAAACTCAAGTTGTGAGCAGAGGCTTGACTACTGTACTGCAGTGTAGCCACTACTCCACAGGGCTCCCTTGTCATTGTTATGTGTCATTAAATTGCTTTCGACTTATGATGATCTTATGAAAAAGTGGTCGCTAAAATGTCCTAGCATTAACAAGCCTAGTTAGCTCTTGCAAACTGAAAGCAGTAGCTTTCTTTATGGAGTCCTTTGATTTCATATCTGATCTTCACCTTCAATTTTTCAGAGCATTATTTTCTAACAATGCTTTTCTTCTCATGATGCGCCCAAACTACAATAGCCTCAGCTTCATCATTTTTGCTTTTAGAGAGAGTTCAGGCTTGATTTGATCTCAGACCCACTTATTTATCCTTCTAGTGGTTCATGATATCTGTAAATGTCTTCTCCAACACCTTATTTTTTAAAAAAGCTTCATTACATTTTAGTAAAACATGAACATGCATTATCCCCACCCTAAAATTGGCACACAAGATTGCACAAAATTAATGTATACTAATCCTTATGAAAAAATGTGTATTCTGAAGTAGACCTCAAGCAGGTATACAGTATACCACCATGCCGCCTTGAGCATATCTGATCCTGGCTAATTTCAGAAACTAAGCAGGGTCAGACCTGGTTAGAACTTAGAGGGGAGATAACCAGTCAACACTGGGAATCTCCATGAAGGACTGGAAAGGAAGGCTCCCTGAAACCCTAAAGATCTGGTGACTAGTCAATGGTGGCAGTACTGGGTCAGATGGATCTATGGTCTTACAAGATATATAAATAACATTAAATGGTCAGACTCAGTGTATGGCAGCCTTCTATGTTCCTATGTTATACATCTCTCTGTTGATGATGCACAACTTTAAGCCCCCTGTTGTTCTCATTCTTTATCTTTAAAATGACCTTGTAATGGACAACCCTTCAGACAGAGGATCCATTTAACTAGATGACAGTCTTCTGACACCTTATCAGATAAAGTTCTGCCTGTTAAATAAAGTGTGTCATTACTGTAAGATTGTCTTTTTTCTTTTTGCAAGCTCCTGGAATATTGTAAACACTAAATTCTTGAAAGTGGCATCTAGACAGCTTTCAGATTGTTGGAACTGGGAGATGACAGGGTGCTCTTAATTAAACCGAGAAACTCATCTTCTGACTCCCCACCCAGAATTTCAGTCAAATTCCCCCGTCTTTCGTACACAGAGTAGACCCGGCTGTTTAAAAGGGGTAGCCAAGAAGACAGTGGGAAAAATGTAAAGGCCTCCCCTTCTCTGGCTTTCCTGTATTTCAAGAACTCCATGTGAGTAAAAAAATAAGACATTGACTAATATCCCAACTTGTCACCTTCACTGAACTTTCAAATTTAGGGTGCTTAAGGATCAAATACTTTATTACAGGGAACACATCATTAGAATCTGCAATTCTGTAAGTGCTGAAAGATATCTGATGGCCCCAGCAGAAGTTTTTTATGCCTCCCTTAGTTTGCAAATTACTTTGCCAAGTTTTGTGATTAGTCAGCAAGAGGCTTAACTTGCATGTAAAATGCTCAGACAAAAATTTGCTGGAATTACAAGCCTAGAAGATTAATGGGATTTAAGTTTTCAACAATCTGCTATCTGTAATGCATCGTTTGATCCCTAGTCTCACTTTCTTGTAAGCCTTGCAGAGGCACAGCTAGATAATTTTGGAATCGCACTGTAGAGGGTTCCCCCTCCTGAGGTATGAGTGTGGAATGTTTTTTTATGGTAATGCCTATCACATCACTTCTTTTAAAATGTGGCAAGCCAGCCACAGAGTTTAGAAAGTATTTGTTTTGGGGCAACAGCTCCTAAACCCCTCCAGCCCACATGACCCATAGGAAATATTGCCCCCCAAATCTATATTTTTCTGGCTTCTGCTCAGCATTCTTATGCCAGGAGAGTCCTTTCTGGTCTAGGACCCTGGACATAGGCCTCCGCATCCCGATAATACTGCTATACACAAGTAACGTTACCAACTTTCCTACTTAATAACTTGGCAGTTAATTTCTTCCACCTGAAATCAGACTCATCCACTCTCAAGCTTCTAAATTCCAAGGATCTGAGGGCAAGCGTGAGTCATGGCGCTGCTGTGAGGGAAAGCTTTGCTCGTTAATAACCTTTAGCTGGAGAAGATCAAGCATTCAAAGGAAACTACTTCAGAATTTGATTGAACATTAAGATAAGTGCCACGGGGTGAGATCTTACTGGCCCAGCTTCTGTAAGGGTGAATTGTAGCATCTTCTTGCTGGCTTTGAAAGAAAGAGAGAGAGAGAGAGAGAGAGAGAGAGAGAGAGAGAGGAATTGATAAAGTGAGCCTTGTGACTATCATTTACCAAGGATTTCAAAAGGCCTTTGACAAGGCTCCTTATGAAGGATTTTTTAAAAACCCACCGCAAGATGTGTAGTTGTGGCTCTGCACTGATACTAAGCAGCCCATAATTTAAGAAACAGAAATAAGAGAGTTGCCAGAATGAGAAAAGAAAAACTGGATTTTTTATGGCAGTGGTTCCCAAACCTTTTTGACTTTTGGCTCCCTTGATTTACTGGCTAGTGGCCGGGGCTCCCCAACACAATATTTTGGGTCAGGGTGGGAGAAGGGAGGGGGGAAGCCTGAGCAGTGTTTCCATTTTTTTCTCCTGCCACTGCCTTCAGCTTCGGCTCTGGCTCCAGCTCCTCTCCATGCAGATGGCTCATTCACTGTGGCTCAGTCACCTCTGCCTCTGTGTCCTCGTTCGATGCGGCTGTTCCCTGGCAAGGGGCAGGCAAAGCCAACAGTGGTGCCCACCCTCCCACTGTCCCTGCCTCCTGCTTGCTTGACTGCTCAGGTTTGAATGGTGAGGCAGGGGTTACTTCTGCAGAGGGCAGCACAGAAGGATCACCAGGGAGTGTGTGTGTGTGTGGAATAGGGGCTGCCAGGGTGAGGGTGGGTCTCGACTCCCTCCCCGTTGCTGCGCTCCATGATGCAGAGCATGCTGAGGGCTGTAGTACTGCCTTTGTTATGGGCCCACACCTGCGGAAAGCTCGGTGGCCTGGGCAGAGGGGGTGAGACTCTAGGGCCGAAAGGACACCATCCCAGAACCCCCTCAGCTCAAAAGGGCCGCTCTGCCTCTCAGGGAGGCATTTGGAAACAGGATGAGAGGATTCTGTGGTGCCCCGGGCTGGGTTTGGTGGTGCCTCAGCACACAGTTTGGGAACCACTGTACTATGGACCAATATGGCTGTTATTGATATTCTTCCGTGTGCAGGCATCAAACCGCAAAACAGGTCGATGATACTTTTATTAGTCTTCTAAAATCTCAAAAAAAAAATGTTGGGCTGGCTTCTAGATCCTGCAGTCCTTTTCACCAGACTGAACACTGCAGAGCTGGGAGATGGGGAAACAGAAATCAATCAATCAATCAATCAATCAATCAATCAATCAATCAATCAATCAATCAATCAATCAATCAATCAATCAATCAATATCTATATCTATATCTATATCTATATCTATATCTATTTATTTATTTATTTATTTATTTATTTATTTATTTATTTATTTATTTATTTATTTATTTATTTATTTATTTATTTATTTATTTATTTCTGTTTCCCCATCTCCCAGCTCTGCAGTGTTCAGTCTATCTATATCCCAGGTTCATCCTTGGCAGATGTTCAGATTCCAGAAGGGAGGCTGCAACTTTGCAACTGAGGAATAGAGTTTTCCATTTAAAAAGAGAGAGCATTTTCTGAGCATCTCAACACTGCATAGTTACGACAGCTTTATACCGGTAACTGCTATGGTTTGATCTTACAGATGTTAGCGTTTGTAATCTGGTGAGTGAGGTACTTAATATCCTGTGCTGAAGAGCTGCAGCAAATTATCTTGAACTATAGCAGAAACTTTTAAGTACTTCATTGTTGTTATGTGCTGCCAAGCTGCCCCTGAATGTTCTGTCTTCGATTGTCCTGATCAACTCTTGCAAACTGTGGCTTCCTTGGTGGAGTCAATCCATCTCGTATTTCATCTTCCTCTTTCCCTGCTGCCTTCAACTTTTCCAGGCATCATTGTCTTCTCCAGAGAATTTTGTCTTCCCATGATGTGCCCAAAGTAGGCCAGTAGGATAGTAATTTTTGCCTCCAAAGATAGTTCAGGCTTGATTTTATCTAGGAACCACTTGTTCCTCTTTTTGGCAGTCCAGGGTATCTGCAAAAATCTCCTCCAGCACTATATTTCGAACTAATCATTTTGTGTGTGTTAGCTTTCTTCACTGTCCAGCTTTCTCACCTATAAAATGAACTCAATAGTACCTCACCAGGATAGAAAGCTCAGGCTTCTGAAAGATGGAGCCACAACAGTTACAGTGGTATCAAATTGCTCAGACTGTGTCGTGTTACCACAATAAACAGCAAAGAAAATACAAAAATCCTAACTCAAACATTCAAGAAAAAGGATTGAAATAAACATTTAAGACTATTAAAGCATGGCCCTTGTCTCTCAACCCCCATATGTGGACATCAATGAGATTAAACAGGGATTTCTTAGCTATGTATGGGACTTTCCACATGATTTGGAACCTTAGAAATACAGAGCTGCTAATCATGTGGAGATGCTCCCTGCGTTAAAAAAAACCCCTTTTCTTCAGACTGTCATTCCACGCAAGGAGAGCAATGACAGAAAGGGGAAGGGTTAACATAACCCTGTCATAGTGTTTCTACTACAGTTATTTTAGTGGAGACCTGAATAAGGTCAAAGATATGACAAGCACCACCCCGTAGAGGTATTTTTGGGACATATTCACAGTTTCCCCCTCTACCTGAGCAGGAGCTCTGGAGCTAGCCCATACAAAGGTTCCTGTACAGTCTTCTCCTCCTGAATGTTGGCGTGTTGAGAGCTTCTTAGTTTTGGAATGAGAAATACTTGAAGCACCTTCAGTCAACTGTCAGCACATCAAACCATCTACATAGCTGGATGGAACCACACAGCTGGTATAAATTAAGGTTGCTCTTCAGCTTCAGTGGAGCTCTGCTGATTTATAGCGATCTAGGGCGATGGCCATGTGTTGTTGTTGGATTTTTTTTCCTACAAAGAATCTGCAAGCATTAATTTGTATTTGATAGTATAACTTCTCTACCCCAGATTACTTCCATAAGCTAAGAGTCTGGTTGTATATAAAGGCTAGCAAAGAATGACAATATATCTCAGAAGAGTTATGCATGGATTGACAGTATGAGAAGTAACAATGCTCAGGGGTAGAGATGGATACAGATTAATTTGTGCCACTTCTGATTGGATGTTTGGGGAGAATCCCCCTCCCGTGTCCTTCTCGGAGTGGTCAGCTGCTGGAGGAGGTGATGAAGGGCAGCTCCAGCTCCTACTTGGACTGGAATGCCACCAAAGAAGAAAGACCCCAGTCGGGCGCAATGCATGGTGAATGGGCCAGCTGACCCGGGGATGGGGGGAAGGTCTGCACAGCACCTGTGGTGCCACACAGTTTTCTTTGTACAAAGCGGCCCAAATTTGTGCCCATCTCTACTCAGGGGCAGTCTTACCATTAGAAAGGCTGAGGTGACCACCTAGGCAGCAGAATATAGCTTTCATAAAAAGGGCAGTAAATGCTTTGTTTTATTTAACTCATGTACAGCGGCGCCTCGCAAGATGAAAGCAATTCGTTCCACGAGTAGTGCCATCTTGCAAAATTTTTGTCTTGCGAAAAGCAGTTTCCCATAGGAATGCATTGCAATGCATTCCTATGGGAAACCTCGCAAGACGAACAAATTATTTTTGTCTTGCAAGGCATCGGTCTTGTGAGAAAAAAATCGTCTTGCAAAGTAAGGCCATAGAAGAAGCCGTCTTGCAAGTCACCAACACGATCGCAAAACGCTTTTGTCTTGCAAGTTTTTCATCCAGTGAGGTGTTCATCTTGCGAGGTACCGCTGTACTCTTACTGCCAATGATAGGACACTTGTAGGATTTTCTGCCTCATGTTCCCTGTGGTTCTAGTTGAAAGTACTTTGCTTCCAACTTGGGCTGTAAGCTATTTGCAGCTCCATCCCAGGAACTGAAAGGTTTAGGAAGGCTCTGATAACACTATAGTGGTACCACCTCTGTAGAAGACAAGAGGAAACATGTTATGCCAAGCCATGACTCCCTCACAGGAAGAGAACACTGAAATAGTAATCACTCTAGGGAACATGTTAAGCAGTGGCAGTTCTCTGGGTAGGGGTGTGGAGGTGACAGTTTTTCTATCTGTGACATCTTGTTACCAGAGGTGACCAAGATGCCACGAATGGAAAATCTGTCCCCTTCACTCTAATGGCAAGACTGGGTCTGCACATCCCAATTACGTGTCTTTGGTATACCCTCAAGCAATGTCCTTTCGCCAACAGCTGGGATTCAGAGGCATACTACAGTACTTCCACTTTGTACATTGGAGGTAATACATAGCTATCATGATGGCAACTACCGGTGGCCTTATCCTCCATATTACCTTGTTTAAATCCATCCAACAGCTTCATAAGAAAGGTCAGCAACACCAACCGCTATTACTGCTGCTGCTACTACAACAATTTACTGTATATTGTTCTCTACACTAGAATGCCTTTCAGTAAAGTCAATAAAACATACAAAATATGCAGACACAACATTTAACAAAATTCATATAATATTCAGTATATATTAGTGTTGTTATAAGTTGGTTCCAACTTGAAGACACATAACAACAACAAATGTACATCAGTATAAAACTCCTTGGGACAGGCAGCCATCCAAGAAGAGTTAACCAATTAGGCAGTTCTTTCTCCTCTCCCTACACAGGACCCCTATGGCTCCAAGTTAAACAGATAACTTTTCAAACCTCATCTAAATTGTCCAACTCTGGTTCCATACAAAAGTGCAGGGGGAGAGAATGCCACAGCTTTGGAGCCATGTGGGACAATGTCTGAAGCCTGGAATTTGCCATCTTACTCCAAGGGACCAACAAAAGTCTGAAATCTGTGGATGAGCTCCTCTTAAGAAGAATACATCCTGCCACCAGCTCTGTTAAATAATTAGGACATTGAAAAATGTAAGGCTTTAGATGTCAAGACAAGGAGTTTAAAATATGATCTGTGTTATTCCATGATCTCATAGATGTGTAAGCAGAAGTGAGTGCCTTATTAAAGGTCATCTCATCCAGTGACATCACAATGAGATCAGTGTCTTTAACTGGAATTAGCAGGAAGAGACACTTTGAGTGATGCAGACCTATGGAATTGCAGAGAACTGTACTGTGCTTATAAGGAGCAATCCAATAGGTATATCTGCCAAGTTTTGCTAAAATTGCTATTTAGATTTGCAAGTCTAAATCCCACTGATATTTCCAATGTGGGAACCAACTGTTGAAGAGCAGATCCATAGTTATGTAAAACTCATTGATTCAGTAGTCCTTTTCTAGCTTGGATCAACAACTGGATTCAGACTATTATTTCCACACTAGCGTGCAAACAAAAGCATTCATGTATCAGATGGCTGAAACAACTCTTTAATAGTTCTTATCATTTCATTTCTCTTAATACTTTCCCCCTTCTACTAACAACTGATAATGGATTTATGGGTGTCTGTTTAAAAATGTGTTCTTAAAAGAGGTCTACCTCTAGCTGCAAACCCTAAATTAAAACTCTTTTTGACCTATTCTTCCCTGCTAGTGACATGTTCACAGGTTGTATATCATTGGAGCCACGACAGTCTCTTGATACATGGTTCTCAAAGTGCCAGCATGGAAGAATGAAAGTGGGGGATCCTGCAGCTTTAAATTTATGTTTGTGAAACTGTTAAAAGTAACAAATCACCTTACAGTTTATGGAGTGGGAGGGAAATGGTAGAATTAATCTAATCTCAGCTTAGCTAGTAGGCCTGCCTTGACCATCTATAAACTGATTTTGTCTGAGCGTGGGGAAAAGTCACTTTTTTGGACTCCCAATAGCCATGCTGGCTGGGGGATTCTGGAAGTTGTAGTTCAAAAAAAGTGTATTTTCTAAGCTTTGATTTTGCCACCATGGTACCTATCCTCCATTCTCCTCAGAGAAAAAGTGTGGGAGCTGATGAAATTGAAAGGAAATAGTTTAAGACCCACTGGTTCCCATGTGTAGAGATTCGAAAACATACATTCATCTCTTTCTCTGAGATCAGCAAGACATGGGAAAAGCCGGTTCGAAATGCAATGCAGCCGAGGGACCAGGGGTCTTTGGGACCCACTGCTTTCCTATCAAGAACCATATACGGGAGTTTGATTCCACACTGTGCTTCCTTGACACGGCTGGACTTGATGATCCATAGGATTTGAACTCTGATGTTCTACAATGATTATAGTGATGATGATATAATGGCAATAGGAAAACCAGCTTGGTCCCATCCATCACCCAGAGAGGCAGACATAACTGTTTCTCCAGCAGAGATTTGAAAATATAAACTTTGGGGCTAAATCTTCCAATATTCCCTAGTGGTTGTATTACTGTTGGTTATGGGAACTGCAATCTAGAAAAAGCAACGTTTCCAACATTTCCATTCTTGGGGTTTAACTGCCAGTTTCAAATGCGAACTTATCAGAATGCACAAATTGCTTGAAATTTAGTGTGGAAGCAATTTGAATGTGGGAGATAACTGAAATTGACCAACTCAATCATCCAGGCCATGAACATTGAGTGCTTATGGGTATTGAAGCATGTTAATGCTAAATTAAGAGTTGCAGTCTCTTCTGTTATAAGAGTCTCCTCAGCCTGAATGCTTGTAAGGCAGTCAGAACCAATGTGGTCCTCTCCATGCTTTGATAGTGGTATCTACTAAATTTGGCAGGTGCAAATGGATGAGAATTTTATTTTGATATAATTTTTAAACAATTTACCAAAATATGCAAATTACTTCCTGTTTGGCATGCAGAACAGTTGAGGTCTATGACCAGACATGAGACTGAGACACACCCTGGCATCCCACAAATTTACTACAAGTAGCTGCAGCAAGTTGTGTGAAACCTATGTGAACACTAATAGGATTCTAGTCAGTGTTTGTGTTTTATTGTTTTGGTGCCTTCATGACAATTAACAAAAGAAGCACACACAAATATGATCATTTTGGGAGAAATTTGAAAACAGCAGTGAACAACCAACAGAGGAAGAGGAATTCATATGAATAAGACAGCAGAATCAGTCATTCCCCAGTCTTTTCTAAAGAGGCAACTTTTTGCCCCACATTAGAAGGTGCTCAGCACTAAGACCAGAGGAATCTCCTTAGATATGGCATCCCAGAAAGGTGACACCACTACAAAGTGGCCATGATCTTAGTAGCCAGCCACTCATTAACCTGCAGTTGTCTAGGGCAGAGAGACCCATGAATTATGACTCTATGCCAGTGTTTCTCAACCTTTTTTTGAGTTGTGATCCCCTTTTATAATGGCCAAGTAACCTGTGACCCCCTGCCACATTTGCATAAAAAGGCATTTTTATTAAGGATGAGATGGTTGGACAGTGTCATCGAAGCAACCAACATGAATTTGACCCAACTCCGGGAGGCAGTGGAGGATAGGAGGGCCTGGCGTGCTCTGGTCCATGGGGTCACGAAGAGTCGGACACGACTGAACGAATAAGGTAAAGAAGACCCACAAAAATAGATTTTTCAGAATATAATTCTAACCTAATATTTAGTGTGATGGTTATACTTGCATTTAGGTAACTAGCTTCAAAGTTTGCAGCTGAGTGTTAAAGCAACTCATCCTCTACCAACAGTCCCTTAATGGGCTCTGGGAAGTGGAGGTAATTATGATGGGTTAAAATTGGGTTTTACTGGAGGAGGGCAAGTTTTCTCTCAGGAAACGAACCATTGCTGTTTTTGTGTCTCCTTCAGGCAGTGGCTCCTCCTCCTTAGCCATCTTTCCTAAGATGGTGGCAGAGGCAGGGTGTGACTAAGAGAAGAAGGGGTGAAATCACTTCAGTAGCAACAGCAGCCTCTTCCTCTTCCACCACCATTTCTCCCCCCTCTAGCCTGTCACTGCCTCCTTGCTGCTCAGTCCCTGGTATGGTAGGCCTGGCTCGCAGGCCATCCTGGTCCCCCACCAGAGCCAGCCAGCCGCCAGACCCAAAAAACATCATTTTGTACCTCTTGGTGGTCACAACTCACATATGATTGCAAATAAGATCAGGCAATATGTTTGAAGGCGAACTTAAGAATATACTCAGATTGTAAATATTTACTCCTTTATGCATAGCAATGAATGGACTGCATCTGGAAATATGTAGGGGAGACCACAAATCTTAAGATTTTGTTCCTATTATAGTCTTAGCTAGCACCTAAAAAATTAATCAGAGACTAACTGTGGTCTACCAACTACCCTTTTAAGATTTGCAGCTGCAGCTTTGTAAATGTTTGTGCATAGTGGAACTTGTAATGTGTAGAATCTTATTTAATCAATGTATAAACAGACAAAATTCGAGTTGAAACCAGGGTTCCATTGACTGCATGGCCACAGGCAAGATCAGAAGGACTATTTCAAATAGCAAATTGCCATAATAAGCTGCATATTGGGGCTTTGCTCACATCCAACTTTCCTTACAGGCTCTGTCAAAACAAACAGACACATTTGTAATAATGACAAATGCCCACCAAAAACTAACATAACGTGCAAGTTTCTAATTTGTTTTCAGTCCCGCAATTCGATGTGGAAGGAAGGGTGTATGTGTATGTGTGTGCACATGCATATGTGTGTGGCTCTCAAACATTGTAAAACTCATACTTAAATATTTACAACGTGTTTATACTCACAACTTCACCTCCGAAGGAATTGTTTGACCTTATTTGCCAATGTGTCACAGGGGGCACACAATGACAGATGATCTTCCAGCGGCAATCACAGTTTAGAAGTGAAATTGATGCAAGGCTGCTGCACCCCCTGGTCCCATCAAAGAGTGCCGGCAGGGCTGAGAAGAAAACCTGAGTGCAGCCACCATGACTTGTCCAGGGTGGAGATGGAGGACTCTACCTTTTAAAAATCTTTGGAGGAACTGGTGTGCAGTTCACGGGTCATTTTGCATGGCCCGTGATGCTGACAGGTTGACATGGAATGTTAAGCAGTTGATATTATCCAGTCACTGAAACCACATAATTAATGTACATTTGTGTTTCAATAACAAATAGTCTTGATACCTACAAGCAAGAGGCAACCTTCCTCCATTTATTGTCCTAAATAAATGAATCCCATCCCAAACAATTTCCTTTCGAAGTTCTCTGTTAAGTTTACAAGTTTACATTTGAGAAGCTTAGCTTGATACACTCAGCTTGCCAAAGGCTTGTACACCCTTCTGGTCCTTATACTAAAAATCCTAAAACATTAACATACGTGGCAAATGTTATTTTTTAAAGCAAAAGGTGCTGCGTTTACTAATATACTAACTAAGAAAGGGCAGAGTAATGGGAATGTTGAGGTATGTAGCACTGGTCTTTTTTAAAATGCAGTCATAATCGCTTTATCTGTATTCTGCATTTCCAACAAATACATTATGCTTCACAGAAAATGAAATGATGGATGGCCAAAAGAAGTACATGGAAACAATAAATATTTCAAAATCAAATTGAATACTTTATTGCTTTATAGCCAATCAGGCTGTACACAAGAAGATAGATTGAACAAGGCTTAAAAATAGTGTTTTGCTGTCAACACATCTCTGAGTTCAAGTTGTGTTGCTCTCAATTTCAAGACATGTCAAATTTCAAAATGTGATGTAAACATTTTAACAATATTTTCATAAACAATTCTATGAATTAAAAATCATTGCACAGGTTTAGGAATTTAACTCTATTAAGAAAGTATATGGCCAACTAATTAGCAATGGAAATTTTAAAAAAACTTTTTAAAATTTTTTTAAAATCTGTTATACATTTAAGTTTCCTTCATCTGTCAACGTGGGCCAGATGGTGCATTATGTCCTAGCCCTCAGATCAGACACGTTCTTATTTACTGTGCAATTCTATTTAGAACCTCAATTTTAAATTGTGCTTACCCTGTTTTTCTACTTAGAACACAAAGTAAGCCTCAGTGACTTCAAAAAAGTGTTTCATGTGACTCTTTGCACCTCTACAATGAGATAATGTGCAAAGTTGGTCACAGAGGCTAGATCTGGCCCTTGCACCATAACTGCAAGCTTCAATGATGAACCCTCCTGCCCCTCCAAAATGGTGGAAACCCTTCTGTCCATCCATGTACCTCAACAACATAGGGCTGACAGATTTCAGGCTTCGACTTGAAATCTTGGATGGGTGGGGGAGTTTATTGTCCACGTCTCACCTCTTAGACCTGAAATCCAGTTAATTGGATGACTCATACGTCTCACAGCTTCCAGACACACCATTCAGTTGTGGTAAGAAACACAATATTATTACTGTGCATAACTCTAGAGCTGCTGCTGGTGGCATTCACATGTTGGCTTCTACATTCATAATTGAATTTCTGCACCTTTTCTCTCTCTGGCCACAGCACACATCAGCAGTGGTGTGGCAGGGCTAGCCTGCACGGTCCCCCATTCCACCTTATGAGTTCTTCCAACATGTGGGAACCTCCTTCACCACCCTCAGAAACAGGCTAAAATGCAAGTTCGGTCTCAGCTACACTGATCAGCACACTGTTTTGTAGCTCAAATAAGAATACAAAAATGTTTTTGTAAAAAACAGTGGAAAACTGGTTGCCATTCAAGCTCCACGTCTTTAAAAGATGTATCTGGAAGTTGGTCATGGCAACCGGACTTCTTTTTTTGTTAGGTTGACATGTTTCGCTACTCACCCAAGTAGCTTCTTCAGTCTGAAAGAAGCCCAGTTGCCAGGATTCAACTTCCAGATAATCACACCTGGATGACTGAGAATCTTCACAAAGTTAAAAGATGTACTTCTATCTATTTCTTGGTCTCTCAACTGCTACAGGTAACATTTATTTATCTCTGGAGAGAATGAGTTCATGCCAAGATATTGGGGTGTGGAATTTATTTAACCCTTTCCCCTCTCTCCCCCTCTTCACATTGCAGCCCATAGCTGGTTTTTAGTCCACATTGTTGAAATGTATTTCATATCCAGACACTTAAGTCAGGGGTATGGAATGGCGTAGTCTTCAGATGCTTTGAACAATACCTTTCATCAGCACCAGGGGCCATAGCCAATGGTCAAGTACTAGGGGCATTCCAAAGCAAATGGAGGACATGATGATACCTATCCCATTTAGGAGTTAAATTCAAATGTGGTCTTTCTCAGAATAAATCTATGACTAATATAAGTACCAGTGTTTTAAATCTTTTTGGCCGAATCTCAATCCAAGTAAATGAGGCAGTCACATCAATGAGCAGATTTTGGGCATCATAAAATGGCAGTAAATTATAAGCCATTTATTTATTTATTTGATTTTTATCCTGCCTTTTAGACCATTTATTTGTACATAATTTAAGAACAAGTTCAAATAAAAATACAGTGTTACACTATAAAAACACTATTCATCAACTTGTAATATTGCAAGAGCTTAAAAGCAGAGCAATTAAAACAATAACAACAGAAACATGTAAAGATTAAAGTTGAACATTAAAAATGCTGCACTCAACCATAAGAAGCCATGGCCTTTGCAGCTAGGTAGTTTGTATTGTTATTATTGTAATTTTACTGCTGGGAATGGAGTGTGAGGGGCTTTGACAATGTTCTACATCATGAACCAAAATAATGTGATCAGGTGTGGGGACTATAGACCTTGATGTAGATAAGTATGTTGGGGAGGGGAGAATCATTTGCTGCTCTGACTCAAGCAGCAAAAAAATCTAGGGCTGGTTCTGATTCTCGTTTGGACTGTTGAAACAAAATAACTTAGAGGTTCTTCATCAGTGGTGACACCAGCAACTATTCTTGGAAGCAGCCTGCTTTTGTCACAAAAGACTTGGGGGGGGGGATCATATTACAGACCATCTGTATTCTGCATGGTGAAAGATAAAATGTGCATCTTGTCTTTTGTGGTGTTTCCCATGAAACGAAACGGTGAGATTTGGTGACCCTGAACATCACAATGTAACATGTCAAGATTGGGGCTCCTCCCAGATCACACACTCTAGAGGGCGCTAAGGTGCCAGAAGCACCAATACTCCATTGTTACCTCCCTCCCTTTTCTCACAACATCTCCTCCCTTCTCCCGGGAAGCCCTCAGGGTAGGGTACATTTAGGGGTGGACTATTTTTGGTACAAATGACTCTGATAAAAGCTCATACAATCTGTAGAGTGAACAATAAAAAGTATATCTTATCTTCTGTGGCATTTTCCATGGCTTCAGCCTATCTGACAGCTGAGCCAATGTGAATATGTACTTTGCATGATAAGGGTTACATATGTGGCATGTACGCTGTACATTGTCTGGGTCTGAGAATGTGTTGTTTCCTGTCTAACAACACAAGGCAGGATTATTCGGAGATATGTTGCTAGCTCAGTTACACCAGACTGAAATTTCAAGGTGTATTAAATGTTGACTTAGGACTTTGTGTCCTCTGATGGATTGCCTTCGAGGGCTGGAACAAATTCCCCACTTACTTCCCAAACCAAAGTCCAGTTGGCAATGGAATGAACTGGAACTGATATTGGGCCTTTCTGAAAACAGATACTGAAATTCTAACTCGTCACTTCTTAGAGAGAGTGCTCCTGCTAGCAGCTGTTCTTCTGAACAAACCAGTACATGTTTCCATGGCACTTATCTTTCCTCTTTTGCATCTCACATCAGCAGTATCATTGCAGGCACTATATTTTGTTTAGGGATGTGAAAATCTCTTAGTTTTTGTTCCTCTTCTCTGAAACAAACTTACATTTTCTGCCCATTCTTGCTTTGAATCAGCCTGCAAGATGTTCACCCCACTTACTCCAATCCATACATTCCCCCCCCCCACATGTACATGTCTATTTTGGTATTGCATCTAATGCACACATTTATTTACTCATATTACCTAAGCAATGAGTTCTGAGGGATGCAAAAACACTGGTTTTGTTGGGTCTGTCAAATCTGATTATGTTGTTTTTTTCCCATCCTTTCTTTTATTGTGTTAATCCATATGGTGCTTTCAAGATATTTTGTAGCATATGAATAGTAAAATAATATCCAGACCCAAGGATATGGTTTCCCCTAACAAACATCAATCGGACCTAAAAACATTGTCTTAGCCTACACAAACATAAGAGTAGGGTGATACCTTTTATTGGACCACAAAACAAAATGTGGTATTTTGTGGAGAAAATACCTTTCGTGGTATTTCTCCTTTGTTGAGAAAATACCACTTCTTTCGACTGGGCACCACCAGTTCAGGAAGAGTGCAGAAACATTGTAGATAAGAGTCCCAACAAATCATGTTAGATGTCTGTGCCAGGTTTGCTTGTGTGAAGTGAGTTCTGACAGGTTGTCTTAGAGGGTGCAGGGCTGGAGTTTTCCACCCCAATCATTTTAGCCTACTACCCCAAAAGAGAAACATGGCAGCAGATTGGGTTCCCCCTCCACACCCCAAGCTATTCCATATAAGATTCAGATGCTCATTTACAAGACAAGGTCTATGGACAGGGATGTAAATCATTGTGAATTTTATTTTCAGAAGTAAGAATGGACAATTTTGAAAGTGACCTCCATGCTAAGTGGGATTATAAAGGACCCTGCATTTTTCACATGTAGACACAGATTTTTTTTGGGGGGGGGGAATTCATGGAAACCATTTTTGTCCAAACTCTGTACAAAATCCCCTCCCATTGCCACCAATATTCACTTCTTTTTGCAGGAAAAAAATACTAGTTAGTTGGTTTGTTTGTTTTGGCCAATACCACTACTGATGAAAAAAGTGTGGTTCTTTTTGTTCCTGCAGGGGGGCAAAACATTATTATTATTATTGTCTTGGCATGCTGAGAGGGAGAAAATGTACAGATATTCCTTACATCTTTCCCCACAAGATGAGTCCTTAGGGCAGTCACTGTGAGTGGCATCATAAAATAAAACAAAACAGGCAGAGATTTGCATAAATTGTGACCATGTAAATTAATTTATATGTATAGATGCACATTTAGACATAACTAGTGCTAAAAGCTAAACAGAAATACAGTGTAGGCTGTGATTGGATGCCCTGTGTGTCTACTCATTCATTGCTTATATGTTAATTGCTGATGATCAACCTCAACTTGTTCTGGTTCTTCACCTTTAGACCAGATGTGGATGGAACAGCCTGTCCAACAGAGGACACCTTTCCATGGAGAACATTCTTTCAAAAACAGGACCGTATTCAGGCAAGCAGGACATGTGCCCACCTAGGAGCCCTACTGCTGATCCAGATTATGCTACTCTTAGCACATCTTGATAACATGAGACTGTGCATTCCTCCCCCACCCCCATTGCTGCGAATATTGATCTCAGCACTTTGTAATTTAATGAGCAGAGGCATGAAATTTTAGGGAGAAATGTAATATCAAACAAAGCCTTCCAGGTTCCCAGTCTGGCACTATTTTCAATTTTATAAGGCTCTGAAGCTTTACTCCTAACAAGTTATGCTTGGAAATACCTGAAAAGCATTTGCCGTCCCTGCTTTTAAAGCTTTGCTTCTATAAATCCCATCCTCCTCTAGCAGAAAGGCACAATCCAGTTCTTGTTCCCTCTGCCTGTATTGATCCAAGGTCAGCTAGAGTATTACTTGGATCTGTACAGTTAAGGCAGGAAATATAACATCGCTGAGCCCAATTCTGATTTTAACTGTATTTGCATAAGGGCTGGGAGGAGCATTCTATACCATCCGTCCACTTCAACCTCATCTTCATCACTAACACAGCTGCCTCATTCACTGTCAACATCTATGTTAATAAGGAGCAACAGGTTGTCTTTTTGATTCAAGCAGTCCCTTTCTGCAACACTGACAAGTTTCTAGTTCTTTACATTTCACCCCTTCTTTGGCTCTTTGTCTTCTTTGTTACTTAAAAACTTTACAAACTTTACAGGTTATATGAATTTCTTTTCCTCTCCACTTGCTTCAGATGTTTGCCGTGCTTTCTATGCTTAGGATACCAAAATGTCATTGCCCCCTAACCCCAGAATAAAGACGTGAGACATGTATTATGGAATAAAACACGGGCCACACTTTATTGCTAATCATTCAGAATTTTTTTTGGCAATCAATTGGCTAAGGGGGGCCTGCTGTAGTGCGGAAACAGATAAATCCGTAATCATATGGGTGAATCCCTGGCCACAGGTTCTTGTGGTCTTAAGGACAGCAGGAACCTGGCTGGCCACTAATAAACACCCTCAGACCTCGAGCCATCTTTACTTGATGACTGTTGGTCCGGAAGTGGCCCAGCGCATCTTTCCCACTCAGGAGCTGTAATCGCATGATCCGCAGCCCTGGGAGTCTGATGCGCTGTTAGCTTGCCTGATCTTAAAGTGGGACTCACTGAGAAATACCAGTTTTTTCTGCACTACCTGCCAGTGTGACCAGATTTCCACCATAAAAAGCCAACAACCCTTACCAGTGTGGGATAGGCAAAAATATACCCCCATCCACATGCCAATCAGGATGAAGGTCAAAAACTCCTATCTGGCCCTTAAAAGGTGACCAGAAAAACGCGCACTAGTATAGGGCGGGCGGGTGGGTGCCAGAAAAAGAACAAGACGATTAGTGAGGAGAACACCCCTTATATCAACAGGGGCGTTCTCCTGCTCTTTGAACAAGTCTCATGAGACCCTGAAGGTCTCGCGCCATCCGTGGGGTAGGGCAAAGCTTAGTCGCACTGTTAAAGCCTCGTCGCTTGTCAGCGACTTTGTCAAAAGTGTTATCTTTTTCCTCTGAGAAGATGCCTTGGCTGCAGTGAAGTATATCTTCAAGATACTATACTATGCATATTATTTTCTTGAATTCTTTCGATGACCCTATTGAGATACATCAGTATCACTAGAGATGAGGGTAAATGGGCTACTTCAGAATGGCGAGTGCCAGATACAGTCCTCAAATCAGTGGAGCAGATAATCAAGGCAGACAACTTGATGATTCAGATCTCAGGCTCACAACCATTATGTACCAATTCTCAGCTGTTCAAAGCAACCACGTTGGCATAGTTTTACTTATTTAGCATAACATTTCTCAGTTCTGTGACTTTTTCCATTTCTTTGGTACAGGGAACACTGAATTACAAGGTGCAGCGTGAAGCTGCAGAGGTATATGCTGAAGCTCTACCCTTATATTTAGAAGTTTGAGCAAACTTTCCTAGTACTTTCATAAGGCTAGCAAAAATTCAGTTACTACATTTATAACTCATCTTGCCTTCGATAAGCCCATGGTGACAAATCTATGAGCTTTAGGTGGTATACATAGTTCTTCTCTTTATTTTATCCTTACAACAACTCTGTGAAGTAGATAAGGCTAAGAGAATAGCTGAGAGAGACGTTCTAGGTGCTTACGCAAAGCTCAAAGCACAGCACCTGAATCATTACACCAGGCTAACTAAATAATAATAATCATGATGTGCCGTCAAGTCAATTCTGATGTATGGCAACCCTTTTCAGGGTTTTCAGGTAGAGAATACTCAGATGTGGTCTGTCATTCCCTTCTTCTGGGGGTGCCCTGGGACTCTGCAGCTTGCTCAAGGCCACATAGGCTGGCTGTACTTGCAGGAGGCACAGTGGGGAATCGAACCTCCAACCCATAGCTCTGCAGCCAAATACTTAAACCACCCAGCTATCAAGCTAGCTGCTAATTAAATAAAATAAATGGCTATTTAAAATGAAATGAAAGAATCTTAGACAATTAGACCGGCTTCCTATTTTTCACTGTCGTTCACCAAGGAAACCAGTGTGGGGGTCAGGAGAGGTAGGGTATTGCTCCCTCTGACGGTTGTTACTCTACAGTTCATATTGCCAGACATACAGTCTAGAGGTACTATCTAGTGATCAAGACTAATTGCTTTTGATAACTTTGCCACGAATTTGCGTAAGCTACTTTTAAGGCTTTCTAGGATGGGCAATTACTGTGCCCAAGATTGCATTCCACACAGCCATAATGGCAAAAATAAATACCCCAAAGGCAGCAAATTAAACGTTCCAAACAGGTATATGCACCATGTACATCCTTATATTTGTGATAGGATATTATGCCTCAGGGGTCTTAGGGTATATTTTCAACATAAGCAACTGGAAAGGTTCCCCACAGATTTTCATGATTTAAAAAAAAAAACAGAGAAAGGGAGAAGCGGCTTCTAAACATTTTGAACATCTGCATGAGGTGCATTTAGCAATGGTCTACTCTGCATGCAACCTTGGTGTAAATGTCATAAGCAAGACTTTAAAACCAGGCCATTAAAAGGGGGAAGAATCATGCCCCCCCCCCATATCTAACATCCACACATAATGGTCCATGTGGTTCACATATGTGCAAAGTGGCCATTTTTAAAAACGAATCTTTTGTATATTCTTTGGCTAGACTCCTGTGTTTAAATAATTGTGGAAACAACACAATACAGCTGTATTTAGAGATTATTTTTGGTTTATGTGTAGGATGTATAGAATCTCCCCCCTCCAATAAAAACTGCCCTTTTTACAATAAAGAAATTGTCCGTGTTGCTGGAATGCACCCTATGCCTTGATAAAATCTTTCAGGCCTTTAGTGGTACGGAAATAAAAGTCCTAAAAAGCATAAGAATGATGCCAACTCAACATTATTAGAGTCTCTAACAGTCAAGGCTGAAGGTGCTATTCATTACTAAGATATAATAACGAGCCTGTCTGCTTGGCAGGAAGATTGACTCTGGAGTCGTTTCTAAAATTAATAACATCTTGTTAAATAGAATAGCCCATACTATGTGATAGTGTTACTTTCAGGCTCATGGCCCTTGTTGGTAGCATTTGCTCCCCTCTGAAACGGGTTCAAGGAAAAGACCTTGAAAGGAATCCCTAAGGACGGAACTGGATGGCATGCGTGGAAAAACTTGCAGCTAGAACAAGTTTGAATCACAAAAAAAGAGAGGACACAGTGGAGACGAATGTATTTAATCTTGTGATCACTGGGATTGCGCTGGACGACTCCACAAGCGCTCCACGCTGTGATCTGTTCTCCCATGTGATGAGACTCTAACTCACACACTCTGTTGCTTTTACTCCATTGGCAGCTTTAAATCCTAAATATGGAAAGCAAAGGTAAAATCTTTGATGGCATGGATCTTGGAAAGCAATGGATTATTCTACAAGACATAGGTGTGCCACAACATTTGGCTTTCCTAAACGTCACCTATACTCTGGGCAAGAGGCTACATTTAGGACAGAATATGAGGAAAGAGACTGGTTTCCCATTCTAATACAAGGGGATATTTTATCTCCTGCTCTGTTCAGCTTCTATGCATATGGTAGATTGAATTCAATTCAAAATGATGGATTAAATTCAGATGAAGGAGGAGGGACAACAGATGGAAGAATCTTCAATAATTTCAGATAAGCGGATAAAACCATACTATCGGCAGAAAGCAGCAATGACTTGAAATAACCCTTGAGGAAGGCTAAAGAGATTGTAAGCATGATTACAGCTGAACAATAAAAAGAGCAATGTACCAAGTACAGAAGAGCTATATAGCTTTAATGTTGACAATGACAAAATCAAAATCAATAAAGACTTTATTTACATTGGTTCAGCTATCCATCCAAATGGAGACTGCAGCCAAGAAATCGAAAGCAGGCTGAGGGCTGCAGCTGGAGACCAAGCCAAGATTATTGATACTATAGAATCCCTGTACATTGCAACATATGGATGTAAAACCTAGACAATGAAGGAAGGTGAAAGGGATATAAAAATCAGTTCACCCAAAATGTGGCATTGGAGGAGAGCTTTACAGATAGGATGGACCACCAGAAAGATAAATAAACAGGCTCTAGACAAACTCAAGCGTGAACTCTCATTCAACTAAGAATGCGGTATTTTGGACGTATCACAAGAAGATAAGACTCACTGGAAAAGGCAATAATTCTGTGAAAAGTGTAAGACAGTAGGAAAAGAGGAACAGCAAACATGAGATGAATTGATTTAATAAAGGAAGCCATGGTCTTGGGTTTGCAAGGCCTGAGCTAATATGCTCATAATAAGATCCTGTTAATTCACGGGGTTCAAATAAATCTGAAGCAACTTCATGGTACATAATGACACAGCAGGGCAGACAAAGTCAAACATAGCAGAAGAACCAAGTTTTCGAAACTTCCATTGTAGAACAATATCAAAAAACTTAAATTCCATCATGCTTTCTGAATGGGTTCTGCCATCTGGGTAGTGTGGGCGGCATATAAATTGAATAAATAAATAAATATGTGTGTCTGCTGCCTTCCACATGCCTCTTCAGCAAAAATGTGCTACAGTCTTTATTCTTCTCCCTGAATGCTCCATTCTTCCATAGCTAGTTTATGGATTAAAATGTTCAGATGAGGTGCTTCCCTACTCAGTCCATAAGCTGCTATTGAACATACTGGCTCTGAGATTCCAGGAATAGCAGCAATAAAATAAAATAAAATAAAATAAAATAAAATAAAATGCAAAACTTTTCCAATAATTGACTGAGATCCAAAAGTAAGTCACCACTAGAGTAAACCCCACTGAATCAGTGGAACCTATTGAGGAACTGACTCACCAAATCTCCACTGATTCAACAGGTTTACTCTGGTTGTAATATTCTACAGGATTTCAGCCACTGTGTTTCTGCTTTGCTCTTATCCGCTCCAGTGCATAAAAAGGAAGCCACAAGCTACCAGAGCGTCTCCCTTCTCTTATTTCAGTGCCTCTGAAGCTGCCTTCAGAAACAGCCTTTAAAAGAGAAATTAAAGTGGAAATGTTGGACAAATTTCCCTGGAAGTTAGTCTCATCAAACTAAATTGCACCTAAAACTAAGACTCGAGCTGTAAGTGCTAGGAATGAATGAGTTAATAAGTTGGTTTTCGGAGTCCCATCATGCACTTCTGGAAGTATCACTAATCTAATCTTCATGTACATAGGCCCAAATCCTAGACTTTTCTTATGAAAACGATACGAGTCATTTGTCAAGTTGTATGCAGCTTTCCAGCCAAAGGCTAGCCAAATAGCTAGAAGACTGATGGTTAAAACTTGGGAGTCAGCTAAGAAAAATAAATGCGGGAGAGCAGTGCAGTACGTGAGCCAAAGATTTTAGTCAAGTGTTACAAATGGCCACTTAATCAAACAATAGTTGGATATGGAAAGTAGTTCTATTCACACAACGGTCCCTTTCCTTTCTGGCTTGGCTTTGATGTATGATCTTGAGGAAAGCAAAGGCCAGGCATCTTCTTTTGACTCCTGACCCCCACCCCTGACAAGGACTGAAAATTGATTTCTGCCTTTACGTGTTTATTAAATTTCCAAAGGAGAGAAAAAGTCGAATGTTAGTAGCTAACCTAATTTTGATCCCACCCATGCGGATGCTAAATTTCCCAATAAAACCCAACTGCCAACCCACATCAGCTGTCTATGACTTTCGGTTAGAGATCTGAAAGGGATATTTAAAAATGGAATGGGGCAGAAATTGGTAGCCAAAGTTAACTGAATTATATTGGCAACTGAGGCAGAGAATCCTGTTGCGGAGCTTTGAATTTCTGGTAAAATTATTTTTTGCTACCGAGTAGAAATACAGAGAGCCACAGAAGAGAATACCTGCAAGTCCCCCAGACTTAGGAGATCGAATTAAAAAAAGTGAATTTGATTTAAATCATGAATTAAATGACAATTTAAAATTTTTAAACATTGGAATTTTGGGTCAATTCCCCCCATGGAGGGACCCCATGGCAGGAGACAGAGCCCAGGAAATTCAAATGGCCTCCCCACCAGGCTCTGTCTTCTGCTGCTGGGTCCCTCCGCGCTGCTAGCTTTCCATCCGGGCTCCGGGAGGCCGTGCCGCCATTTGCGCAGGCGCACAATCGTGTGCACAGGCACAAACAACCTTTGCGGGGGTGAGTGTGTGCGGGGGGTGGGGTGGAAGGTCTGTCTTGGTGAACCAGTTGGGCTTAAGCCACGGACTGGCAATGGGCCGCGGACCGGGGGTTGATGACCTCTGACCTAAAGCACATGGAAATCTCTTGTCATTTTATTTTCTCTTTCTTTTCTCTTGTTTATAAACCATGACTGTTGAGATTTTGTTGATTTGTATTTGGCCAACCCTGCTGTTTTTACTTTCCCTGAATTGTTTGCAAGCTGCTGCTGTATTCAAGGTACTTTTCTATGATGAAATTTTATGTATCTGGTTTGTATTTATTTGATTTTCCTTGAATTGACTCAGGAATCTGCCCTAGGAATCTGCTAAACCAAGGGGCAGATTGCTGTTTCATACTTTCATTTAAAACGCCATGAAGCAAGGACATGCTTAACATGAAAGATCTCTTCAACCATATATATGAATGGGAGTGTATGAATGGAAGCCCCACTACCACTCCTGAGACCTTGTGTGCTTTATATCTTAATGGGATGAACATGAAGGACTAGAAGAGGACTTCTACAATGTGTTTGGCTGAACTGGGACTGGATCTTGTCCTTAGACTTGGAAAATATACCTTTCTAGACTAATTTCAAGAAGCCAGTATAGTCAGTCTTCTTTCTTTCTTCTTTCAGAGCAGTGCACAATTTAAAATTACAGTGGTGCCTCGCTTAACGAGCGCACCGCATAACAATGAAATCGCCTAGCGATCCGTTTTTTCGGATCGCTAATGCGATCGCTTAACGTTTTTTGAATAGGGCTAAATTTGCTTTGCGAAGACCGGTAAGCGTTTCGCTTACCGATCTTCGCAAAACGAAGCCCGACGATCAGCTGTTCGGTGGCCAAAATGGCCACCGGAAGCTTGGAAATGGCCCAAAATGGCCGCACACAGCGTTTTCGTGCCCTCGTTAAGCGAGGCGAGGGCGCGAAAATGGCTGCCGGCCATTACAAAGCTTCGCTGAACGGTGAGTATTTGGCCCATTTGGAACGCATTAAACGATGTTTAATGTGTTCCAATGGGTTTTTTTGATCCGTTCAACGATGCTTCAGCACATAGCGAAGGTTAATCCAGAACGGATTAACCTTGCTATGCGAGGCACCACTGTATAAATATTTATGGAATGTAGACCAAGTTCAAACAAATTTAAAAAATTAAAATGATCAGACTGTTTTTGACCAGAAGCAAGCTATGTGAATAGTGTTATCTCAGCGACTTAGTAGATCTTTAGTACTCCTGGTGCGGCACAAATTGCATGCATATAAAAGCTGCATTGATCGAATTTCTCCACATTCACAGAAAATGTGTCCTGTATCCAAGTAGAGTCTCATTTTACTTGTTTATTCTTTGATTTTCCTACTTTGCTTTGAAGTCTATTAAGTTATTTCTAGATTGTTGGTTGTTGTGGGTTTTTTGGGGTCTTTGGCTGTGTTCTGAAGGTTGTTGTGGAAAACATGGCCAAAGAGCCCGAGAAACCCGCAACAACCATCAGATCCAGGCCATGAAAGCCTTCGAGAATACTTCTAGATTATTCAGCCAGAATCTTGTCTTGGTGGAAGATACTCTTTGGCATTCATCTCTTTGGCAGTGTGTGTTGTTTTTGCTATCCATAGATCTAGTTTAGCCTCTTCTGGTTCAATATTTTGAGCATGAGATATGTGCAGAAACCTTCCCCCAATATTAGACATTATCTAGGGTGTTGGTGTTCATGGAGTGGCTGGATTTGGTGCTGTTACCTTATTTCATTCATTATCTGCTAGCACCTCTTGATATTTTTCTGGAGGGGCAATGCCAGCCAAATAATGGACTTTTCAATGGGAGAAGGTTTCAGGAAGCCAGTAATAATCCTGCATGATTCATTAAGAGCTACCTCCATTTGTTAAGCATGTGCAGATTTATTTTATACGGCAGTAGCATATTCTGTTGTGAGTAATACAGTTCTTATTGTTTGAGAGGGTGCACACAAGTCTGACCCAGCCAGTTTCCCAAGTTATGTTATTTCTGGAGGCAACGTTCAATATGGTATTTAGACAATGGTTTTTGTAGTCAGGGTTCAATCCACGATGGCACTTAAATATTTTGGGATAGGGCAAAGTTCCAAAATCTTGCCTTCCCAGCTAACTCAGAGCTTCCTCTCTATTTCTCTGTTATTTAAATGGAAGGCACAGACCTGTGTTTTTAAAGGGTTTGGTTTCAGCTGGTTGTTTTTATAATATAAGGAAGGTTTCTAACACTGGGATTAGCTGGTGCTCAAGGGACTCCAAGGTTTTCCCCTGGCCTGCCTGGTCCACAGTGGGATATAGTCAATGGGAGCCTCAGTCTAATTAACGTGGTGCCTTCCAGATGGTATGGTTGATAACTGACATGTCTCCTGAACATTCACTCTATTGCCTGGTGCTTATGGGAATTGTAGTCCAAAACATCTGGAGGGTACTCTTGCAGTACCCTGTTATGCAATTCTGTGTACAAGTAAAGAAACCATAATTCCTATATCTGTCTAGACAAAACACCAGATGCCCATAAAAAAAAAAAAAGACCAGATGTCAAGTAGTTTTGGCCACATCCTTAAACAATGGGAAATAAACGTCTTTAGTTGACATTATTCATTTCAGCCTCGCATCATCAATCACCATGCGATAGCATGCAATGATTTTAGTGATGAAATATCACTAGAAACATGGTCATCCATTTTGCAATGAAATGAGCATTTTGCACTCACCTGGGGACCCAGGGGGTCATTAGGCAAGTGTGAAGCCACAAATGCCGCCAAAATAGAGGGTTGACTCTTTTAAAACATATTGTCCAAAAAGTACTCACTTAAGCAGCTTTCCCTGGGTCAAACTAGATCTTCACATCACATTTAACATGTTGCCATGCAGCAAAACTTTCCATAAGTAATTATAGGGAACGACAGACAGATCGGGACATTTTGTTTTCGATCATGTTCATTTTCTTTAAAATCTCAGGTTCTTTCCATTCCGGTTACGAAGACAACTGCAATACTTGTTAAGTTCTCATGAAAAAAAAATGAACTAAATGAAATTATCAACCATAGATGGTTGTAGTGGCCATAGATCCACATACATTTGTAGCATGAAGAGGATCATGTTGTCCCTGTCTACTATGTAATAAGGGAATAATAAATCTAGAGGTAGCAACCCAAATTTAGCCTCACAAATTCTACTGAATACCTTGTATTGAAAGCTAGACTTCAAGTGCTAAGCACCGAAAGCCCCCTGGATATACAGCTGGATGTGTCAATTTTGCTGCCTCCCACATGTTAAGATCTCAAGTTCTTTTTGTCAAATTCACGAGGGAAACATGTGGGTTTTGGAAAATGTTCATTAAAATGTGAATGGAGCAAAATGTTCACCTACCTCTGATTATAGCTATGAACTTGGGGTTAAGGAGATCCTTAAAGAAGGGCTTTACAGAATGATTGGAGGTTTGGTGTAGGAAAAACATAGGAAAATAAGGAATTTCTTATACTGAGTCAGATCATTGGTCTATCTAGGCCAGTACTCTAACTGGAAGCAGCTCTTCATGCTTTCAAATGGGATTCTTTCCCAGCTCTATCTGGAAATCCCTGGTATTTCCGGGTAATATCCAGTCTAAATGCCTACCAACTATGATCCTGCTTATCTCCCACAGCTAGATGACATTAGTGCTATCAAAGCTATATGGTTGTTGTAGCACATATGCCAGTAACCTCCACTGTTGTGATTAAAATTGGGGGGGGGGGGAAGTCCCTATATCTTACACAAATGGCATACATTTTGGATCAATTTGCACTGAAGACGTAATAAGCATTCCCACCACATTACATGTAAGTAATGCAAGTCACTCTTCCCACATCAGGCAAGGAAAAATATTGATATGTGCTGTAGATAAATATCAAGTGAATGGCTAGTTGTCCTGGGGTATATATTCTCTAATATCCCTTGGGTGCATCTTTTCTAATATGGTGAACGGTGGCAGATTTTTCCTGTTTTCACTACACTGTCTTGCCTCCAAGACAGAGAGAAGACTCTTTATTTGTTTCATTCTTACACACCAGAATAGGAAACATCAAAAATGTTCTCTCTTTGTCCATCTTAACAAGAGATTTCTCATTTGCAAGAGTGATACCTGCCCAAATAACACAATTGTTCAAAACTTTGTTAACTGTCGCCTTGTTGCATGGACTTCTCGAAAGTGGAAGCACCGAATGGGTTGTTTGTGTTTTCTTCACAAATAAACTGCTCCTTTCCCCCCGTGTATGCATGTGCATGCGCTTTCCTTCTTAAAGAGGAAAATACAAGTTTATCAAGGAAAGCCCCTGATTTTGCTCAGAGGCATTTATTCAAAATGGAGAAAGACTGAAAAGGTCTTAGCCTTCTTCTTATGCTGAATGAAAGAATTTCCATGGGGGCTAGGAATAGCTGAACAGGGTGCCTCAGTGAGAGATGCTTACTTCCTGAGAATGTGTTAATGTCACTGCCACCTAGCTAGCAAAAGTTCCTAGCAAACATGGGTCAAAGCAGCAGTTTTTAATTGGTTCATCCTGACCTCTCTTGTGGCCTTCACTGCTCATATTTGTTGCCCCAACTACTAACCAAACCAAGTTGCTGAAAAGCGTTAGTGGTATATCCGCTTAATTTTCCCTTCCTTTCTGGAAGGAAACGTTCTATCCTCCAGATCCTTTTGATATCAGATGGTGCTCTGGCCCTGTGGCGCAACATAGAGAGCCTGTACCTCTGGCCTCTGTTTCAGTGGGAGCAGTAGTGGCAAAAAATCTTGGGAATTGACACAACGTTGAGGCAGCAATAGAAACCACAGATCCGGGATGACTCTGGTGATTTTGGGGGTGTAGTTATGTGTCTGATGTGGTTCCCTGTCTGTGGGAAATCATCCAACCATGAAATGGTCACAGAAACAATGCAAAGTGAAACATTTTGACATTCTAAAGTTATACAAACACCCTGTATTACATATGGAATGTCATATTCATGTTTGTGCCCCTTTAGCAATGAGGTGTGAAGTGAGTCTGGAATGCACATCTGCACAGTTCTATCACAAACTGCCTAGTTATTTTAAGAGGAAATGGGAATTGGGAATCTATATCTAGACTTCTAAAAACAACAATACCACTATTTCAGCCTCTTGCTTATCATCATTTCTGATACCTTGCAAGGTTTGAGCTGCTTGTCTCAGCTGCCCTAATTTGTCTTTTGTGCCAGAACACTTTGTAAGCAGTCAGTCTCCTGCTCTCTTTATCTTTTGAAGGCGAAGGGGAGAAATGACCTCAGAGAGCTAGTGGGTCATGTCACAGGTCATTTCTTTAATTCTTAACAAAACCATGTACAGTGCCAGTTGAAAGCGATCAAACAAATCCCCACTGTGAGACACCACTAATGTTTTCAGAAGCAAAAACGTATGCTTGTGTTCTGTGTCATAGGATTTTGCAGTCAATGCAGTCCTGAACATGAAGGGCTCTGTTTCCTTTAGAAGCTTTTGAGGATGATACATTATCAAAATTCTAAGCAATTTCTTGTAGGACTTTAAAAAGTTATACTCTGGGCAGTGCGATCAGAAGGAATAAAAATCAAGTTTGTTTGCCTTCGTCCTTGTAATTTACATTCCACTCTACTGAGATCAACTCTGGGATGACCTTTGGTTTCATCTAAAATTGCCCAAAGGTACCCAACTAAATAAAGTATGACAACTCATTTAACTCCAGAGTAAAAATTTCCTAAACAGGAAGTAAAACCACTATGTATTTCTAGGTTGCTTAGATAGCTGTGCCAACTGCAGGCTCAGCAAATGCACACTTTCTATCCAATATGAAAGGTGGTTCTGAATGCCTCTGTATATATGATCCTTCTTCTGATAGCAGCTTTAGCAAAGTCCTGGTTTTTAGATTTTCGACAACATGAAGGAGAGCAATTAAAAAAAAACAGCTGAGAAGGTAAACACGAGTTGTTTTCAACACCAAAAGAATATATGAGTGAGACAATAACTGAGTGATGGGGCCATATCCTACTACAAATGATTCAGGTGTTGGTAGAATCATAGTATCATAGAATAATGGAGTTGGCAGGGGCCTATAAGGTCATTGAGTCCAACCTCCTGGTCAATGCAAGAATCCAAACTGAAGCAGATTTGACAGATAGTAGTCTAATATTCTTTTGAATGCCTCTAGAGTTGAAGTGCTCACCAGTAGGCATCCTTCAGTCTCGAGAGACTATGGTAACGTGCTCTATATGGAGGTCTTGGAACAGCGTCTAGTGTGGTGAGAAGGCCAATTCGAGAGTGACAATCTCTTCCACATTGAAGACAAATACAATCTGTCCCTGTCCAGCTCCCTGGTTTTGCTTCTTTTGGGACAGCCTCTTTGCCTCAGCCTGCTGAACAAGTGTCTGTTCAAATTGGGAGAGGCCATGATGCACCGCCTGCCTCCAGGCTGAACGCTCAGATGTCAAGGTTTCCCATGTGCTCACCACCTCCTGAAGTGCTCACCGCCTCCTGCTGTTATTGGTTCCACGGTTGTACTACTCTATCAGTTATGAAGTTTTTTCCCTGATATTCAGCCTAAACCTGAGTTCTTTTTAGCTTGAACCCAATATTATATGTCCTACACTCTGGGATGATCAAGAACAGACCATGCTCCTCCTCTGTATGACTGTCTTTCAAGTATTTGAAAAGTGCTGTCCTGTCTTCCCTCAGTCTTCTTTTCTCAAAGCTAAACATGACCAGTTCTTTCAGTCTTTCTGATATCCAGACAGGGCAGGCTGGAAAAGACTCCTACCTGGAACCTTGGAGAATGAGTCACTATAGACTTAGGATATATTAATTTATGAGTAGGAAGGGTAAATAATTTTATTCAGCAGTCTTGAGTCTGCAGCTCACCAAATGCTGAGTGACAAAGCAAGCCTGGCTTCAGAAATCTGAACATTTATAGTGCATTTGGAAGGCATAAAAGAAGCATAAAACTGTGCATAGATCTAAAAAATTGGTAAATAATAAAAATGTATTCAGTTGAAAAACAGACTCAATCAGATTTTAGTCAATAAGAAAAATATACCTCAAAATACTTACAGGAAAAATGTATGTGAAAGAAAAGTACATTCAAAATATTCATATGGAAAATACACATAATTTTCACATGGGGAAAATTCAAAGTCTTGGAGTTGATACGAACAACGAGTGAGATGATAATGTAGAGGTGAGCAACATGTGGTGTGAGGGCTGCATGCACTCCTTATGGCCTCAGATGGCCCTTCTTGCCCCAGCCACCCCCAAATTTAAGAATAAATTGGCTCAGAAAAATCCCTCTTGCTCTATAGAATGTTTTCAATATTTTAAGGACCTGTTAGCACCGCTCTCCTTATCCCTTCTATTTTAACTTTTTTAAAAATGTTGGCCACTAGAGGGTGCAAGAGGGGTTATGAAGTTTTAAAGAAATAACAGTTTCTTTAAGAAATTTTTATTGTGGACTAGGTGGCCCACAAGTGTCCAAGAATCTCACCATGCAGCCCCCAGATCTTGTGGTAATGCAACTGGGATTCAAAGAAACACAATGAATTCAAGATGGAGGGTTTTTCACACCATTACCTCTATCCCTCTAGAGCAGTGATTCCCAACCTTTTCTGAGTCACAACCCTCTTTTATAATAGCCAAGTAACCTGTGGAATCCCCTGCCACATTAGCCAAAAAAAGACATTTTTAATGGGATAAAGTCATCCCTTTTCAGCAAGTAAAGCCTTCATTCCTCCCTGCAAATGGCCTGTTTCTCATACATACACATTTGAATATCCTGTTTTGAAAGGTCAAGGAAGAAATTGCTAAATCAAGGCCACAGCACATATAAAGAGCTTTGCAAACCCCCCCCCAACTACTTTGTGACCTCCAGGTTGGGAAACAGTGCGCTGGAGATTGTTGTAATCAGAATAGCCAATTGTGATCAATGAAGGGAGCTGAAGTCCAGCAATATCTAGTGGGTCCCACATGCCCAGCTTGGTGTAAATGGTACCAAAATAGGCACACCCAGTATTTGGCCACTGCTTCTGGCTTAAAATCCAGTGTAATGCTCACAGAGTGAAAATCCCTTCAGCTCAAGTGTGCTGAATCACATGACTGTGCAACCAGCTGGGCAAGCATTAATTAATCAGAAACATATATGGGCTAATACCCTTGCACTGAACATCACAATCACTAGTGCGCTCTGCCATACTAGAAGGGAAGTATAAAAACACTCCTTTTGCTGAAAGGTGATGCTCCTGCAACCTGAGGGAAATCAAGACCATATAGCATATGTTCTTCACCTGCCCATTGTATGGAGCAGTGAGAAACGAGACTATAACGCCCTTAATAGATAGATTCCCAGGACGTTCGGAGGGAAATATGCTTGAGTTCCTTCTCTCGGATGTTGATGTGCAGTTCACCTGTCGGGTTGTGAGGTTCTGTGTAGCAATACTTCGATTGTGGAAGTTAAATACCAATTAGATTGTAGTTCCCAACATGTTCTAATGGAATATTGAAAGTTAGAAATGTTAAGGTTCTATAAGGTTTTATTCTTATGTTATTGGTCTAAGGACCGTGAATAAACTACTTCTTCTTCTTCTTCTTCTTCTTCTTCTTCTTCTTCTT
Organism: Pogona vitticeps; assembly: GCF_051106095.1. NCBI lineage: Eukaryota > Metazoa > Chordata > Lepidosauria > Squamata > Agamidae > Pogona > Pogona vitticeps. The sequence goes on along the minus strand of NC_135783.1, from coordinate 26,745,013 downwards.
CTTCTTCTTCTTCTTCTTCTTCTTCTTCTTCTTCTTCTTCTTCTTCTTCTTCTTCTTCTTCTTCTTCTTCTTCTTCTTCTTCGTTGTTGTTGTTGTTGTTGTTGTTGTTATCATCACTAGTGCAATGGGTATGGTGTAACAACGTCATTGGATCAAATCCTTTCTGTTAAAACCACTAAAACCATTTAAAGCCAAAGTGTAGAAGGGGTAGCCAAGTTAGTCTGTGGACAAGTTTCCATAGACAAGTCCACTTCATCAGACATAAGAGAAAGACATTTAACTGAGCCATGTTAAATCTCTTTCTCTTATGTCTGATGAAGTGGACTTGTTCATGAAAACTCACATTTAAAAAAACCTTAGTCTTTAAGGTGCCACCACGATTTTGCCTTCTTTTTTTTTTTACTTTTTACTTCTGTTTTGCTTTTACCTATAATATTTTACCAATTGGCTCAAGAATATCAAACTTGGTGACAGAAGGCTGCATAGTTGAGGTGCTACCATGAAAAAGCCCTATCCCTGGTAGCTGTCTACTTCTTCATAGAACATGGTTGAATGATGGCAGAAATCCAGGGCTATATATTTCCTGAGATCTTAGAGGTGCCATCTATACCTTGATGCCCACTATTCATTGTTGTTGGTGGCATTCATTGTTTTCTTTTACTTAGAAGGCCCTTATAGCCTAAAATATGTCAGAAGAAAGGAGAAAGATAATGAAATTGCACCCTGCATCCAAGAGTATTTGGGGAGCTGGAGTACAGACCGCAGGTGGCACATAAGCAACACTTGACTACCCAGTGCCTTAGAAAGGAGGAGGACACAAGGATTGCTAATGATTTTTTTTCAAAAAAAGGTCTTTGTATGAGAAAAGGTGGGTCCTAATAATGCTTCAGCTGGATCATCTTCCTTTTCTCAACTCAACCCACAGACAACTTTGAATCTAGTGTCAATACAGCTTCAAGAAGTCAATGGCACAGGGTCTTCTAGACCCCAGCTTCTCCCCACATCCTCTAGTTCCCACAAGAAGGATGTTCACACTGTGGTCTGTCTACATCAGTTCCCCTCCATCACATGGAAGGATGGAAGATCACCCTTGCCTTTTACTTCTCTTCCATCACTGTATGGTCAAATGAGGGGGGGAATGCCAATGTTATGTTGCACAAATGTTGGCCTGACATTTGATTTTTTAGGGTTAAAAATGACCACAGAATTCAGGATGTGCATTGGAGTCATTATAAACCAAGGAAGACTTGACAGCACATAACAACAACATCATTGTCATATGTTTTCAATCCCCTATGGATCCAGACATGCAAGTTTCGTTTCGTTTAGTCGTTTAGTTGTGTCCGACTCTTTGTGACCCCATGGACCAGAGCACACCAGGCCCTCCTATCTTCTACTGCCTCCCGGAGTTGTGTCAAATTCATGTTGGTTGCTTCGCAGACACTGTCCAGCCATCTCATCCTTGGTCGTCCCCTTCTCCTCTTGCCATCACACTTTCCCAACATCAGGGTCTTTTCCAGGGAGTCTTTTCTTCTCATTAGATGGCCAAAGTACTGGAGCCTCAGCTTCAGGATCTGTCCTTCCAGTGAGCACTCAAGGTTGATTTCCTTTAGAATTGATAGGTTTGTTCTCCTTGCAGTCCAGGGGATTCTCAAGAGTCTCCTCCAGCACCACAATTCAAAGGCATCAATTCGTCGGCGGTCTGCTTTCTTTATGGTCCAGCTCTCACTTCCAAACATCACGACAGGAAAAACCATAGCTTTGACTATTTGAACTTTTGTTGGCAAGGTGATGTCTCTGCTTTTTAACATGCTGTCAAGATTTGTCATCGCTTTCCTCCCAATAAGCAGGCATCTTTTAATTTCGTGGCTGCTGTCTCCATCTGCAGTGATCATGGAGCCCAGGAAAATAAAATCTGTCACTGCCTCCATATCTTCCCCTTCTATTTCCCAGGAGGTGATGGGACCAGTGGCCATGATCTTAGTTTTTTTGATGTTGAGTTTCAGACCATTTTTTGCACTCTCTTTCACTCTCATTACAAGGTTCTTTAATTCCTCCTCACTTTCTGCCATCAGAGTGGTGTCATCTGCATATCGGAGGTTGTTGATATTTCTTCCGGCAATCTTAATTCCGGCTTGGGATTCCTCCAGTCCAGCCTTCCGCATGATGTATTCTGCATATAGGTTGAATAAGCTGGGAGACAATATACAGCCTTGTCGTACTCCTTTCCCAATTTTGAACCAATCAGTTGTTCCATATCCAGTTCTAACTGTTGCTTCCTGTCCCACATATAGGTTTCTCAGTAGATAGATAAGGTGATCAGGCAGTCCCATTTCTTTAAGAACTTGCCATAGTTTGTTGTGGTCCACACAGTCAAAGGCTTTTGCATAGTCAATCCCTTCATGGATTGTGCCTTGTCGTGGCGAAGGGGCTTGAGTAACTCAGAAAAGCTATGGGCTATGCCGTGCAGGGACACCCAAGATGGACAGGACATAGTGGAGAGTTCCGACTAAATGCAATCCACCTGGAGTAGGGACTGGCAATGCCACTCCAGTATCTTTGCCAAGAATGCCCCATGATCAGAAACAAAAGACATGCAAGTATATCTGTGTAACTGACCAAGATGTCTAAGTGCTGATCTTACTGTAGGCCTAGAGTTGAGACACACTATGGAATGTTCTGTTTCAGGGATACTAGCAACTTAGAAGAGACTGAGACTTGCCTCAAAGATTAAAGGCTTTATTAGAAATTATAGAGGGATATTCAACATATGTCTTTGATAGAGAATGGAGACGTTGCTTAGATTAACCCAATTAAGGCTGGCCTGACAGCTACTACTACACTAGGAATATATAGAACCAGGAAACCGACAGAACAGTAGAGGCAGGAAAGCTACAATCGCCAAATAAGGGAATAGCTTGGATGCTAAGGATTTGGCAGGCCACCTGAGAGGCCAAGACACAACAGGGAAAACATGAAATGCAATGGAGATGGATAGAACAAGGATATAATGGAAAACCAGGTGAATACAATTGAATAGAGTAAGAAAGAGGTGTGAGGATTTACCTGTTTCAGAGGAAAGGAGGATGTTCCTCAAATGTTCACTGTCATTCCATGAGTGCCACAGGGGATCTGATGCTACAAGGGACCATGCTTGGGGGCAGATAACTACAAATAACCTAGCTTTGACAAAAGCAGTTTCCCCAAATACATCCAGTTAAATCAGGTCATAGAATCATAGAATCATGAAAGTGGAAGAGGTCTATAAGGCCATGAAGTCCAACCCCCTGCCCAGTGCAGGAACACAAATCAAAGGATATCTGGCACCTATTTGTCCCAATTTATCTTGAATCCTCCAGAGATGGAACACTCATCACCTCTTGAGGTAATCTGTTCCAGTGTCATACTGCTCTAACAGTTAGGAAGTTTTTCCTGATATTCAACCGAAATCTGTCTTCCTGTAACTTGAGCCCATTGCTGCGTGTTCTGTACTATGGGATGATCGAGAACAGATCTTGCCCCTCCTCTGTATGACAACCTTTCAAATATTTGAAAAGTGTCATCATATCACCCCATTGTCTTCTTTTCAGAAGGCCAAACGTGCGTAATTCTTTCAGCCTTTCCTCATTGGGCTTGGCTTTGTTTCCAGCCTCCTGATTCTCCTTAATGCCCTCCTCTGAACTTGTTCCAATTTGTTGAAGTCCTTCTTGAAGTGTGGCGTCCAGAACTGGACACAGTAATCAAGATGAGGCCCCACCAGTTCTGAATAGAGGGGAGCTAGTACCTCATGGGATTTGGAGATTATACTTCTGTTAGTCTAGTCCAAAATATCATTTGCCTTTTTTGTAGCCACATCACCCTGTTGGCTCAGTTTATATGGGTGCAAGATAGTTGATGAAAATATATTTCCCTGCCCCTTCTGCCCTACCACAGTCCCTCCAGCAGCCTAAAATTCCTGTAGAGTAGATTGGGGGACATTTGTCAATGAAGTGAGCAGTAGGTAGGTGGGATCTCTGAAACCTGCACAGACACCCCCTCTGGGAGGAGAGCTCTTGCAAGCACCAAACGCAAATCCTGCATCCATTTGATGGTGGAATTAAACTAAGAATGCCTTAGTTTAATTAAAGTTAAGTGAAATATTTAAAGAGTGATTTTACTTGTTCTATCTCGTAATCAATTTCTATGGCCTAGAAGGGATTGGAGCCCAAGTCTCCTGAACCTTAATCCATTAGTCTATCCACACAATTACACTATATGGCATCATATGTAAACACTGGAGTAGATATTGCTATGTTCTGATTGGTTGGTTGGTTGGTTGGTTGGTTGGTTGGTTGGTTGGTTGGTTGGTTGGTTGGTTGGTTGGTTGGTTGGTTGGTTGGTTGGTTGGTTGGATGGATGGATGGATGGATGGATGGATGGATGGATGGATGGATGGATGGATGGATGGATGGATGGATGGATGGATGGATGGATGGATGGATGGATGGATGGATGGATAATAGAATAAATCAAAATTAACTACAAACACACCATTCCTGTTATCTTCTAATATCTAACTTATTTTGTATATTTTATGTAATGTTTTTATCCTTGTACTTTCGGGTCTATGACAGTACAATAAACTGAACTCAACTCCAACTACAAACACACCAAGATAATTTAACTAATAATAACTAAAATGATAAAAAAGCAAGGTGGCAGTATTTATTTATTTGATTTTCATAATAGCTATAACTAGCTACTAATATGTTTCTTATTAGTGGCAGCATCTTATACATTGAACTTTTTCTTTTCTGTTGAAGCTTTGGATTGTTCCATTCGGGATGCATCTTGGGTAGCTTGACTGAAATAGCGACCTAGCAGTCAGACAAACATTTCCTCAGTATGCAGGAATTCCCTGTCACTTGCTTCTTCTTCCTCAGTGGTGTAGCAGTACATGTGATCATGATATTCCCCATATTTAGTACCAGCTATCAGGAAAGTCCAAAAATCCAGCAAATAGATGGGTTTACATCAACAGAGGAGAGACAAATATTTTGTAAAGTTAATGGCTCTGAATTGCTCATTCAAGACCAAACCACCCTTAAATACTTTCTACTGCAATAGCAGTAGCTTGCAATAATATCCTGTTTCACTTTTCTTACCTCCCAATGTAAGGATTGCAACTAAGGTTGGAACAGGAAAACCCGAGGGGAGATGGTGTCAGGTGATATCAGAATCCCTGCTACTCAGAATATCCCAGGGCTTTGAGGCTGGGAGTCCTGGCTCTTTTATACTACTGTGCTTCTCATTCCAAAACTGTACTTCTCAACACACAAACACCAAGGTAGAAGGTTATCCTTCATGGACAGCTGGCCATGCTTAGTAGTGTATACAAGAATCTGGCTGGATGAGGTCCATGTTATATATTTTTACATGTGTGCAAACATGGTGAAAAAAATGTCTTCCAGATGTCAAGAGGGAAAAAAGTGCATGCGTGCAGAAGGGAACCCAGGATTAATACTTTCTCTTTGGAATAGTCTCAGAATTTCTTCTGCCTGAATGTTCCTTAGACAGAGATCTGTAGATATCCTGTTCTCTGTTGTAAAATAATGTATTATCCAAGTCCTTTCTCCCCCTTTCACCGTGTTTTACGTAGCTGAGCCTAATACATAGGGACAAAATATTTCCCACTGCCCTTCGTTATTCCTTATTAACGGACTCACCATCAATTTAGAACATTTGGAGCTCTTTAAATATCTTCTTAACTGGCATCCTTAAACCTTCACCCACAATGCATTTATTAATGGAAAAATGGCAGACATAAAATACGTAGTAAATCCTCATCTGTTAACCAGCTGCTGTAAGTACGCATAGGGTGTATATTGCATATAAAATCTTCAAAAAGAACTCCAAGGAATGCAGAGACTCAAGAATTTATTTTCAAGTACTGTATTATGCAAACACCGTGCTGGGGAATTAGCTAAGCTCTAGGTTTTGGCAAATTAATTTTAGCTGATAATTTATTTAATTAATCTGGCAAAGCTTCTGCCTGTGAGCTAATCACAGACACACCACTGAACGTGTCATTGTTTTCTTACTATGGGTTTTTAATCTACTCTTTCTTATTGGAGATGTTACTATCATTGTAGAACAATTTTCTGTGCTAATGGAACCAGTCTGTTATACTTCTGCAAATGTTTTCCACTTCTGCTATGCAAGATCATTAGAAACATTACACAGAAGGAGAGTGAGGGTTAAGTTCCATCTGCAGAAGGACTATACATTGTAGTTAATTTTTTATTCTTCTGTTATACATACAAAGAGCCAGTGTGGCATAGTGGTTAGAGCAGAGGTAAACTGTGCATAACTTGTTGGCAAAATGTGGATGCAACCAGTTACAAAAAACATAGTTTCCTGCAGCTAGTTCCTTTTGACTAACAAGCAATGTAACAGATAGTGACACACTTATTTATTGGTGTAATGAGTAGTGGTTTTTCATGACTTAAATTTTTTCTAAGAGGGCATTTTAAGGCATTTTAGATGCATTATGAGAGAAATTTTTCGACCCTTTTAAAAATCAATCCTAAATTACAAGAAAAATACTGTTTTCTTTATGTTCCTTGTTGGAACGTCTCTCCCCGATATCATCTGCCCAACCCACCAGATCATCGCACGTGAGGCTCCTCAGAGTGGCTGCCCTGAAAGAGGCCCATAAATCATCTACAAGAGGCAGAGCCTTCTTTGCAGTGGCTCCAACCTTATGGAACCAGCTCCTGGAGGAGCTTTGCTGTTGATATTCCCCACTCCCTGTTGATATTCAAGAAGAGGCTACTGAAGACATGGCGTTTCAGGGAGGCTTTCCACTCTGATCCTACATATGTTGACTTGATTGTACACCCCTGTCCAGTTATTTTTATTTTATTTTAAAATTTCCCATCATTGCTCTGGTGCCCTCTGTTTCAGTACTTACGTGGCTAGGTAAAGGTAAAGGTTCCCCTTGACAATTGTCCAGTCGTGTCCGACTATAGGGGGTGGTGCTCATCCTCGTTTCCAAGCCATGGAGCCAGTGTTTGTCCGAAGACAATTTCTGCAGTCATGTGGCCAGCGCGACTAGACACGGAACGCCATTACCTTCCCACCGAGGTGGTCCCTATTTATCTACTCACATTTTTACATGCTTTCGAACTGCTAGGTTGGCAGGAGCTGGGACAAGCGATGCAACCTCATTCTGTCACATGGATTTGAACTGCTAGTCTTCCGACCTTGCAGCCCAGAGGCTTTCTGTGGTTTAACCCTCAGCACCACCATGTCCCATGCTTAAGTGGCTAGACTGTTATATTGTTTTTAGTATATTACTCTATTTTGGATGTATTCTCTTTATTGTAAACCACCTAGAGTACTACTTTAGAAATAATGGGGGTAGTATACAAATTAAAGTAACAAACAAATAAACAGTTTAGTCTTTCGTATCTTTCTAAGCATTTTCAAGGTGCAACATCAAGGGAACTGGTGAGTATTCCCCTTTTAATTTTTAAGCACAGCAGATTAATTGCACATAGCGCAATGGATTATTTTAAAGTACAGAACAGCAATAATGACTTCCCATATTATAATGAATAATGTAATGAATTCTTTAAAAACAATTTCCGTCCTGTCTTCAGAGGCTGCTTGCTGCTTTCTAGTCATTTTGTGGCACCTCCAGGTTCAGTCCAGTGAATATCATAGTGGTAGAGGGGGAAAGGCCCTGTTTCCCTTTAGAACCAAGTGAATGCTCTGAGACTGTCTTGTTTACAAGTAGCTTTCTCTCTTAATGCCTGTGTCCTCCTGCAAGCGGATATGATGTCTTCTGTCAACCCCACCTGTCACAGAATAGCCATCTATGAGATGTGAGTATACTAATAGAAAATTTAGAGATACAGTGTTTTCCCCACTTTTCTGTTCTGTCTTCTGAGCACCTCTGATGTTTATCCATTGAATTCTCGAAGGCTTTCATGGCCAGGATCTGATGGTTGTTGTGGGTTTTTCAGGCTCTTTGGCCATGTTCTGAAGGTTGTTCTTCCTGACGTTTCGCCAGTCTCTGTGGCTGGCATCTTCAGAGGACTGGAATAGGAACTCTGTCCACTTTATCCCCTGTGCTTCTACATTTTTCCCATTCCACAGCAATAGCACTGTAATTGTTCGTGTCCTTAATACTTACTATAAAGGATAAATACAATAGCAGAACAGCTGTAAACATACAAATGAGCTTTTTCTTTCTATCATTGGTGGGTACACTGTTTCTGAAGAAGTGAGTGGTAGGGCACAAGACATGAAAGACTAAAACCAATGTGTTTGGCCATTCTCTTTCAGACAGTGGTCCCACAATGTGCAGTCCAACTTTATGTATGGCTTCTTAGAGGGATATCCCACCAATCCAGTGGGTCTTGCATACAAGTAAAAGACTACAGTCTTCGGACACATTATGGAAATAGTTCTGTCTTGAGGAGAAGCCGTTGCTAGCCTCAAAAACTGTGGGATCTAGGATAGTGGTACAGAGCATTTTTGGGGGGCAGAAATGAGCCACTTTGGTTGTACTGAAGCCCCAACGAGCATCTGTGTTAGTTTTGTGCCAAGCTCACCATGGCTTTTGAAGCCACTTATGTAGATTTGGGGGTTGCAGCTGGTTTTAACTATGGCTTACACTGGGATGCACAAAGGAAGGGCAGCCAGAGAGGCTAGCAGATGATGCTACTCCTAGCATTTCTCACCACTAGTTATGCCAAGCTAAAACTGATAACAGTTTGGGCAACTGCACTTTGCTCACTCCTGCGTTATCCAACTAGCCAAGATCCAAAACTATAGTTTGGTCTTGACTTCTTTGAACAAACCATAGTTTAAGCTATGTACAGCTTATCCTGGTTTGGAGTAAATGATTAACTGTGTTGAGCTGAAGATTGAAGTAGATCCTCCTTATCTCCTTCTTGTGGTTGTGGCTAAGAAGGATCAGGAAGATGGGAATGAATGAATCCAAGGTTCTTTCCTATAGCTTTAATGAGAGCATACTTTTGTATCTCGATGTGGTAACTATAAGGCATATTCCCCCCACATGGGGGCTGTGTGAATTGCCTTTAACTGGTGGGCCTTAAAGTCAGTTCAAGGTGCATAAAAAGAATAAAAAAGAAAGAAAAAGCTTTTTTAAAACAACAACAGCATATTTCATTTAAAAACAGATGAGGACACCTGTGCTTCTTGAAGAAAATCATGGCCTTTCAGACATGATTCACCATGTTTTTTTTCCGAATGAATGAACCACACAACAAACAAACAAACAAAATCATTTGGATTTGTTATTCTTTTCTTCTATGGACCACAAAAATGTCCAAAGGAGGCCACATGTGGTTTGTGGGTTGCATGATCTCACCCTTGCTCCAAAATATAGAGATTTAGGGGCTTACAATGCACTCATATGCATCCTGAAAGTATTTCTCACTTTGTTTAGTTGGATTCATTAGGTTCACTCCCAGTGAAGTGTGTACAGGATGGCTGCTTTAAAGTTTGTTTCAACCTGTTCAGCTTACGCAACCTCAAAGTATTATATGGTTCTAATGTCACCATTGCCAGCTGCTAACCACCAGGAAGGGTAAGTTTCTGTGACTCATATCTAGCATAGGTGGTGTTGACAGTCATTTACTAGTTCTGCTAGTATAGTGTCTTTCATTAAACAGCAGTGTATATTCTTATATGGAGTCCATTGTTTTAACTTTCAGCACTAGTGAGAAATTATTGGTGGGTTCAGGATGTATTTATCAAGGACATGGCTGCTGATTTACTACTCAAGTCTGTTGAATTCCTGATGGAGGTCCCCTTTGACCTCCTTGACCATAAATCCTATGTTATAGAATTGGCAGAATTTAACAGCACTTTGTTACTAAGTAACCTCAAAGAAATCTTGACCTAAAAAGACATGCTTTTTTCCCCTTTCCTTCTTGTTTTTTTAAGGAACGGAAATCAGTTTTGGATTTGGCATGAGATCAAAATATAGGAAATCAAATTCCAAATCCTTAAGGAATGCTTGCAAGATATGAACAAATGTTCATCTAAAAACAATTAATCATTTTCAGGAAAATGTTTGACAAATGCACTGATATTTCCAGCTCCCATAAATTATAATGATGTGTGCAGAGCTGGGAAAAGTTTTCTTTATTTGGACTATAACTTCCAGAATCTGGGTATTATAGTCTGGAAAAGTAACTTTTCCAAGCTCAGGATGCATGCCTTTCTAAATCATAACCACCACCACCACCACCATGATCATCATCATCATCATCATCATCATCATCATCATCATCATCATCATCATCATCATCATCATCATCATCATCTCCCCACCCCACCACCGGACACAGGCTTTGTTGAAGTGGAGGGACTTGCATGTTTCAGTGAGGTTATGCTGGTGGTAGTGTTAATACCTGAAGTGTGTCCCAAGTCAGACAGGTCTCGGCTGAGAAGCCATACCAACTGTGTCCATCAACCATAAATTATGATGAGAAGAAATAAACAAAAATCCATACTAGATAAGTTGTCCCCAGGGTCAACAACCCCTGGGCATCAGATGACAAATGGGCTACAGGGCTCAGCAGACCCTGTTGAGGAGCTAGGACAGGCTGCTGCAAAGCTAATGAACAATGTAAACGCAAAACTTGTATTCCTGCCAAAAATTAAGAAATTATGAAATGCAATAGCATTAATGCAATAGATATAATGAGGCAAACCCAACACTTTGTGGTTTTCAAAAAAATAATAATGGAAATTTGGAAAAGAAAACACCCAAATAGTAACATAACTGAACAATGACAAATAGACCAGAGGTTTATCATCTGGAGTAAAGTGTTTTCAGAACTGGAATTGTAAGAACTAGAAAAGGTGGCAAAAGAAAAATCAACACAGAACAATGACCATAGCATGGAAGATAAATGGGTGGGTAGAGCCAGATACAATAGTGGAAGAACATGTATCAGTAGAGGAACAACTTATGAAACAACCAAGAAATTATGCCAGAATCGCAGATATGACTGAGGGGGAAAAAAAGAGCAACCCATATTAGCCAGAACACTGAAAGAGAACGGCTCCCCATTTTGTGCCAATTACAAAGCAAACAATCTAATAACAAATGCAAATGTAAAAATCAGAACAATCTCAACCAACACACTAAAGGAAACAAACCAGCTCATGTATAGCACAGCTACCATCATAACCATGGAACTTGGTTACAAGCTGCAAAAAACACAGAAAACTCCTGGCACTCCAAAATGGAAAATTCAGCTGGAAAAATAAACATATTACATGTGGACATTAGCAACTTAAAACACTTGAAAGATTCAAAACTTAACAATGAAAAAGTAAAACCCAGATCATGCAAATGCTGCGATCGCTGGCAAGGCATTGCCTTTGGTCAGCGTGATTGATCCTTGCTAACCAACCGGGATAGAGTGAGACCGCTATTAAGTCTCATGAGAATTGTGCAAGGGGTGGGAAAGCCCTGGATACTTAGAGGGCTTTCCCCCTTGCACCGCCCTCTTCTTTTTCATATATGCCATAGAAAAGGGAAAAAAATGTTGAAATTATGGAAGAATTAAAACAACAGGTAACAGCTACGGTAAAGAAAATTGAAAGATATGATGGATGCCTGACACAATATAGAGAAAACACACAATTTTTAAATAACCAGTGATTACTCTATGAACACTAGGAGAAAATAAAGAGATTAGGCCCATGTAAAGATGATGATGCTCTAAAATTTTGGAAAGAAATTTGAGAAAGCTCAACTGGACATAACAAAAATGCTTCATGGATTAAGGATGTTTGTAAAGAGACTCAAGGAAAACATATGGATGATATAATAACAACTGAAATGGCTGAAATGGAGGATTTAGGCATCCTTCAATCACGAGAGACATGGTAATGTGCTCTGTATGGATGACTTGGAACAGCATCTAGTGTGGCTGAGGAGGCTGATTTGAGAGTGACAATCCCTTCCACACTGAAGACAAATACAATCTTAACCCTGTCCAGCTCCCTGGTTTTGCTGCTTTCGTGTTCGCCTCTTTGCCTCGGCCTGTTGGACAAGGGTCTCTTCAAAATGGGAAAGGCCGTGATGCACTGCCTGCCTCCAGGTTGAACACTCAGATGTCAAGGTTTCCCATCTGTTGAGGTCCATTCCTAAGGCCTTCAGATCCTGCTTGCAGATATCCTTGTATTGCAGCTGTGGTTTCCCTGCACTAATTCTTCATACAGGAGATATTTTGGAATCCAACCATCAGCTATTCTTACAACATGCCCAAGCCAACGTAGATGTCATTGTTTCAGTAATGTATACATAATGTATACATGCTAAAAATTCCAGCTCAATCTAGGACTACTCTATTTGGAACTTTATCCTGCCAGGTGATATCAAAAATGCGTCAGAGACAGCGCATATGGAACGTGTTCAGCTTTTTCTCCTGCTGTGCACAAAGGGTCCAAGATTCACTGCAGTACAGGAGTGTGCTCAGGACACAGGCTCTATAGACCTGGATCTTGGTGTATGCCGTCAGCTTCTTACTGAGCCATACTCTCTTTGTGAGTCTAGAGAACATGGTAGCTGCTTTGCCAATACGTTTATCCAGCTCGACATCTAGGGAGAAAGTGTCAGAGATCATTGAGCCAAGGTATACAAAGTCATGAACAACCTCCAATTCTTGCGTGGAGATGGTAATAGAAGGAGGTGAATCCACACCCTGGCCCATGATTTGTGTTCTCTTTAGGCTGATTGTTAGTATAAAGTCCTGGCAGGCCTTGCTAAAACGATTCATGAGTTGTTGGAGGTCTTCAGCAGAGTGGGCAACAATGGCTGCATTATCGGCAAAGAGGAAGTCCTGCATGCATTTCAGTTGGACTTTGGTCTTTGCTCTCGATCTAGAGAAATTAAAGAGCTTTCCATCTGGTCTAATCTGGAGATAGACACCTTCTGTTGCAGTTCCAAAGGTGTGCTTCAGCATGACAGCAAAAAATATCCCAAACAGGGTCCTCGCGAGGACACAGCCCTGTTTCACTACGCTTTGGATGTCAAAGGGATCTGATGTTGAGCCATCAAAAACTACAATGTCCTTCATTCCCTCATGAAAGGACTTGATGATATTAAGGAGTTGAGGTGGACATCCAATCTTGGGAAGGATTTTCAAAAGGCCATCCCTGCTAACCAAATCAAAGGCCTTTGTGAGATCTATGAAGTCCACAAAGAGCTGCTGTTGTTGTTCTCTACATTTCTGAGGCAAATAAGGCTGTGAAAAACTGGAGTGCACCTGGTCCAGATGAGCTGCACAGATTTGGTTAAAGTATCTAACAAATCTCCATCAATGTATAGCAGTGCAATTTAATCACTCACTTCAAAATTCTACAACTGATGATGGATGACAACAGGCCACTTATTTCTGATAATAAAAGATAAACAAAAGGGCAATGAACCCAGTAATTATTGACCAATTACATGCCTTCCAACAATGTTCAAGCTCCTCATAGGAGTACCTGCAACATCAGTATCTAAATACTTAACTGAAAGCTCCCTATACCCAACTGAACAGAAAGGGAACTTTAAAAAGTCAAGGGGTACAAAAGATCATCTGCTTATTGATAAAATGATCCTGAAGAATGCAAGAAGATGAAAAATAAACCTTAATATGGCCTGGATAGACTATAAAAAAGCATTTGACTCATTGCCGCACAGCTGGATTAACACCTGCATAAAAATATTTGGGATTAGTAAAAATATTCAGAAGATCCTCAAGAAAAACATGGAAAAGTGGAAAACAGTCTTAATGTCCTATAATAAAGAAATTTGTGAAGTTAGCATCAAAAGAGGAATATTTTAAGGGGATTTTTTGTGACCACAGCTGTTTAACATTTCACTAATCCCCATGCCAATAATTTTAAATAAAATTGGATTGGGCTACCATATTTCACAACAAGCTGGAAAAATAAAACATCTCTTATACATGGGCGACCTAAATCTATATGCAAGAAGTTCCACCAAGATATAATCACTGCTAAACACAGTGCAGATATTTAGTGAAGATATCCAAATGAAATTTGGAATTGACAAATGTACAGCTCTGTCTATCCAATGTGACAAGAGCCAAAAACGAGATGGAATAGAGTTTTAAAAATGTCATATTATAAAATCATTCTCAAGTGATGAAAATTATAAATATCTTGGAATACTAGAAGCAGTTAAAATCCTGCATACAAAAGTTAAAGAACTAACAGAAAGGGAATATATCAAAAGACTGTGGAAAAACTTAAAATTAAAATTAATTGGTGGAAATGCAATCAAAGCCATAAACACAGGGGCAGTTCTAGTAATTAGATACCCAGCTGGAATAATAGATCAGAGTCAAGAATTAGAAGAATTGGATCGAAAAACATGGAAATGAATGAACATGTATCATGTACTGCATCCAAAAAGTGATGTGAACAGATTATATTTACCACAAAAAAAGTCAGGGGCTGTGAATTACTGCAAATACAGCAGGTAGTTGTTATTGTTTATTCGTTTAGTTGTGTCCGACTCTTCGTGACCTCATGGACCAGAGCACGCCAGGCCCCCCTGTCTTCCACTGCCTCCTGGAGTTGGGTCAAATTCATGTTGGTAGCTTCAATGACACTGTCCAACCATCTCATCCTCTGTCGTCCCCTTCTCCTCCTGCCTTCCCACTTTCCCAACATCAGGATCTTTTCCAGGGAGTCCTCTCTTCTCATGAGATGGCCAAAGTATTGGAGCCTCAGCTTCAGGATCTGTCCTCCCAGTGAGCACTCAGGGTTGATTTTCTTTAGAATTGATAGGTTTGTTCTCCTTGCAGTCGAGGGTAGAGGAGGTAGTAGAAGAGGGAAAAAAAGAATACTAAATGATTATATTAATACAAGTAGAGAAAAATTACTTAAGCCAATGAAAAGGGAGAATATTTTGAAAACAAACAAAAAGGTTCAATATAAGAAACTATAATTTGAAAATAAATTTAAGAGTTGGAAAAATAAACTACTACATGGACAACAACAGAGAAATAATGATGGAAAGCATGCTCATAATTTAACATGGGTATGGCTGGGGTTTTGCTGCACAAGAACAAGCACTCCAAACTAATGTGATGAAAGCTAAAATCCAAGGAATTAGTGTTAACAGCAAATGTTGACTATGCCAAGAAAAAGATGAAACTGTGTCACACCTCATCAGTGAATGTTCAAAGATCGCGCAAGCAGATTACAAAATTAGACATGATAGAGTGGCAAAATTAGTGCACTGGCCATTATGCAAAAAGTATAACTTGCCAGCCTCCAAAAAAACAAAAACAAAACAAATCCCATGGGAACATCGGGTAGTCAGAAAA
The DNA here is from genome assembly GCF_051106095.1 of Pogona vitticeps. Lineage (NCBI taxonomy): Eukaryota > Metazoa > Chordata > Lepidosauria > Squamata > Agamidae > Pogona > Pogona vitticeps. The sequence goes on along the minus strand of NC_135783.1, from coordinate 26,729,633 downwards.
TGTGGAAGTCAAGATTTTGTGGGATTTCCGGATCCAGACTGATAGAAACCTTGAATACAACATACCAGACATTGTAGTAATATCCCAGCCTACCAGATCTGGCAATTAAAATGTCTCACTTGTGAATGAAACACACTTCAGTGGTCCCCATAACCATTGGGACTTTGGGAACAATATTAAGAAATTTCACATAGTATTATAAACAGTTGCAGAGTTCAGAAATAACATCATCAGAGCTATAAAAATGGCAATATTAGAAACATCATACATATTGTGCTGATAATTAACAGATACTTAGGTTTCTGGTTAAAACTTGTATTTGTTATACAATACCAGTGTTTTTATAATTTTGATTTACATCTCCCAAGCAGATGCCTAAAGATGTCGAAACCTTCACTGCATCATGAAATTTGTTAGGTGTCCTCCGTAACTTATTACTCGTTATGTACTTCACAATGCTGTTGAGAATAAAATGAGCATTGGTCCATCTCCTTCAGTACTGTCTGTCCTGCGTGGAAGTGACTGGTAGATTGGCAGATTGTGTTCTTGAATCTCAAACCATTTACATGAACTTGACCATTGTGCTAACGGAGTTGTGCATTCTATCCTCAAGTTCTTGAAGGAAAATAAGTTCCCTGCTTGCACCAGCTACAATCCACTGCTCCTTCTCATGGAAATCCATGGGTGGAGTAAAGTAAATTCAAACAAAACGTCCACCCACATTGCTTTCTGCCCCTCATGTAATATACATGGTTCATTGACATGGATGTGAAGAATTTTTGCTAAATTTCCTGTTCTTGGCTGAAACATGTCAAGGCAACCTGTTGAGGAATCACTAACTCTGTAAGAATTCTAGCCTTCAGGGTGAGTAATTTTGAATAAAGTAAGTAATTTTAAATTATCAAAAGAAAGCCTCTAAAACACAAATGATTTGCATTAATGAAAGAGAAGCACAAGAACATTTTATGTTCCTTTCTTGTTTCCTCCTTTCTTTCTTTGTTTGGCCTAGAGCCAAGTGAGTAGTGTTCTTCTCATCTCAGTTATTCCTTGCGAGTGGGTTTATTTTTTGCTGAGCTCCTGGTGCCCCCCGTCTTGTATTACATTTGCTGCTTTCTTGCCTCTTGCCTCCATTTTGGATCATTTCCTTTTAAGCAGTTTTTTCCTTGATTTTTTAAAAGTACTTCCCCCTCCCCATTTCTTTGGATTATTTTTGCTGCTGCCATGTTACCTGCCTGGGCTAGCATGCATCCCTACAATTATTTTCTGTATTTATCCCCTCTGATTGCATTGGGGATTCCCCCCCCCCTTTGGCTTATCTTTTCTTTGATAATTTTTGCTGCTGCCTGGGCTTGGCCTGCCTGCTGCTGCCTGTTGGACTCAAAGAGGATCATGTGGTAGTAGGGAGAGAAATCTCCCTTAAATTCTATTAGTTTGGTTAAAAAGGTACAGGTAAAGGTTGTCCTTGACATTTAGTCCAGTTGTGTCCGACTCTAGGGCGTGGTGCTCATCCCCGTATCCAAGCCACAGAGCCAGCATTTGTCTGTAGATAGTTTCCGTGGTCACATGGCCAGCGCGACTAGACACGGAACGCCGTTACCTTCGCACCGTGGCGGCATCTATTTATCTACTTGCATTTGTATGCTTTCGAACTGCTAGGTTGGCAGAAGCTGGGACAAGTGACGGGAGCTCACTCCGATGCGTGGATTCGATCTTACGACTGCCGGTCTTCTGACCCTATAGCATAGAGGCTTCTGCGGTTTAACTCGCAGCGCCACCACGTCCCTTACTTTGGTTAAAAATGGGGCTTTAATTGTATTTTTGCCTTTGTTTGCTTGTTGCTTTTTTTCTTGGATTGTGAGAGAGACAGCTACAGTATATGTATTTTGATTATTATTATTTTGCTATTTTTTCTCTCTGTGAGTGAGTGGGTGCTTTTCCTTTTTGCTTGATTTTTTAAAAAAAAATTTTTAAATTTGATTAATTCATTTTGAATTATACTACAAAAGATTTATATTTTAGTAGGGTTTTCCATGATTTCCTTTCTTATATTCTTGCTGTTTTTGGAGTAGTCTTAAAGGCTTATTTAGGTGTCTTGGGGTGCTAGAAACAAGAATTGGAAACTGGAAACAAAATAACTCAAAAGAGGTTTTCTCTGTTATGCCCATTGAAAGGACTGGGGCACAAAAAATACAAAAGAAGCACATCCAAAAGACCCTGAAATAAAAGAAATCTGAAAAATTTCACCATGTACTTCCTTAGCAGCCACAGAAAAAGTTCTCTTTTGACTCCTCACTAAACTTGCTTGTGAATGTGGTGGGACTGAGAGAAGGCACCCCCCCAGAGATCTTAATACCTGTGGGAGCAAATCAGCCTGCCCCAAACCAAAGTACAGTGGTGCCTCGCTTAACGAGCGCACCGTTTAACGAAGAATCCGTATAGCGATCCCTTTTTGGGGATCGCTATACGGATCAGCCCCAATCACTGCACTCGCTTTGCGACGATTGGGGCGTCCGGCGGCCATTTTGGAGCCGCCGAACAGCTGATCGGCGGCTCCAAAATGGCCGCCGCATGACCCGAAATGGCCCCTATCAGTGTTTTCGCGCCCTCCCCTTGCTTACGGAGGTCGCGAAAATGCTGCGGGGGGGCATTTTGGGTCATCCGTGGCCATTAAAATGGCCGCGGATGGCCCAAAATGCCCCCCCGCAGCGTTTTCGCGACCTCCGTAAGCAAGGGGAGGGCGCGAAAACACTGATAGGGGCCATTTTGGGTCATCCGGCGGCCATTTTGGAGCCTCCGATCAGCTGATCGGCGGCCTCAAAATGGCCGCCGGACGCGAAAACATCGCTGGAGGGGTAAGTTTCGACGCTTATTGGAACGCATTAAACTAAGTTTAATGCGTTCCAATAGGCTTTCCTTACCCGCACAGCGATGTTTTCGTATAGCGAAGGTTAATCCGGAACGGATTAACCTCGCTATACGGGGCACCACTGTACTAGAAAGCTTAGAAAAGATGAGTCCTGCACGTAGGAAGTTTTTAACTAAAGGTGAAAGAGCCATTCATAGACACATGGTACTTTGCTGGTACTAGGAAGGATGGGACCCAATTACAGTACGATACATTATTCTTCTGCCTAAATCACTGCATCTCAGGTCAAAAAAACACACACAGAAAGTTAATGTAGTTCTCAATGGACTGACGGCAAATCTGGCTGAACAATCCATAAAAAGTAAATGAACAAAGTATGGCAATCACAAGCGGAAAAGGTTATTATGGAATCAGCCAGAAGCATCTAGCTGCATATAGGGATTGTGCAGATTTTAGAGTGTCCAGAATGAACACTAAAGATGTTGAGAAAAAAGGAGGTCTCTAGAAATGGATTTGATACATCAGCCCCTCCCTAGTGAACACATCTAAGACGATGTTTGTGATTATGCTTAGGTTGTGACACTAAACATGTCTTGGGGCAGAGCCAGAGTGGGTCATGCTTCTTGCCTGTGTGTTATAATGCTATGATTAGTGCACAGTCCCTATGGTATAAGCTGAATAGCGCTGGACTGGAGCCAGTAGTTCCAGCAATCTCTTGTTCTAATGTTTCGTCCATATGAGGAGGGATGGTGAGGAATTTGGCTACTGCACAATACCTTTTCCTCAATTTCTAAACTGTTCATTGCATAGCTTGGAGAAAGCGAATTAAAGAACACAATTTATTTGAAAGGGAATGAGGCCCACACAGGGTGGCATTCCTTACGTAACACACAAATCCCTACCACACCATTAAGACTTTGGCAGTGTTTAGACAGCAACTGGAAATCTGCTCTTTGCATAATGATTATGTGTAATAATATTAAGGGTAATTATTCTAAAGTAGTTGTGTAAATCATGTGACAGACTTTTCATGTATTGTTACCTTCACTTTGATGAATTAACAAATGGCATAGTTCTGTAGGAGATTGTGTTTTCATTGGCTGCTGATTCTGGCCAGGTTTGAAGAAGTATTTTAAGGCAGTAATCGTTTCGGATGTTTAAGTCAGAAATAGGTTGGTGTGGGAGGATGTTGCAAGATCTCAGATAGGACTTTTTGCTGTGTAAGTCTTGTGGAGAATTTGGTGGCACATGGTGTGGCCATTGGAGGCTGGCTACCTGCCCCAATTTTGCCCATATAGGCTGAAATCCCTGTGCAGCCAAAGTTTTCCAACAAATTGCCACTGATGAAAGGCTTCCTTTCACAATTTTGAGGCCTCCGTGACTTGTACACAACATGACGAAGTGACATGCACATTGAAATAGCAATGAAAGCCTCTGATTGGTGGCAATTTGCTGCTGCTGGTGGTGATGTTATTCCTGCTGCATAGCAGCTTGATGTTAGCCAAGGTCAGCTTCAAACTGAACAATTTCCCACATGATAGAAGTCACATCCTTCAATAGCAAAATGGTTCTTGGAAAGGTTTGTTTTGGTAAGTAAAACTCTCAGAACCCCACAGCTAACTCTGGCCAATTATAACTGCTCTCACAAGTAGAACTGGCTAAGCAAACCATGGACATCCATATGACCCTAGCCTTCTGGCTTGTCTCTGTCTTGACAAGCCAGAGAAGTAAACCAACAACAAACTACAGATGATGGCTCTAACTAGTCAGGAGAAGAGACAGAGAGCCAGGTTCAAATTTCATGATAATGCATATCCCATGGAGTTTGGTGAGCCTTCTTCTTTATTGGACAGTATCCTATTGCGTAGCTCTACCTGTGTAACCAGAGTGATGCCAATAAGCTGCACTAGATTGCCACTGATTAAATAACTTTTAAAAAATAATTCAGGATATACATGATTTCATACAATTGCTTTTGAATTTTGCACATCTTAAAACTGAAAAAGAAAAAAAGGGAGATGAGAAATGCCAAGAAAGAATAAATGTTAGCACAGTACTAATCAGAACACGTGTAATTCCATTTTCATCTTAAGTTTTATTTTGAGCACTCTTTGAAAAGATGGGAATATATTTTCTAAATGAATATAACCTAGCTCCTGCAATAGTCCTTTTTTATTTTCAGTGACAGGAAGTGGAACTCTTTCAAACTTTCACACAAAACATTACTTTGCATAAATCCTTCATGAAGGAAAATTCCACTGAAGGGCTTTCAAAGTACCTTTGTGGAATGACATTTTTTTTTAATTTTAAAAAAAGTTCTTATCTGCATGCCCATAAATTTCTGATATAGTCTCAGCTGACAGCCACTTCAAGGATTTGTAGCTAAATTATTATTATTATTTTAAATGGACCATTTGGAAGAAGAAAAAATAGATGAGGAATGTAAGTTGAATAGTATTCTGAATAAGAACTCACACCATAAATTGTGTTTAGTATTTCCTGTGGCATTGAATTATGGGATGACATGGGAAGGTGAAGGCAGCTGAGCTAAGTTCTCTAGTGGTTCATTCCTTAAAAAAATGATGCTGTGCTGTATGACCTATTACTGGAATTTAAATGCAGCTCACGTCTCAAGTTGTATTTCATTTGGCTTGCTAGGCAACTTTGGCAGAAAGCAGTAGTCCAGTTTTCAACACCAATGCATGACCAACAATATATCGTGTTGGCTATGATCAACTGGAGCTTCATTGAGGTAAGGATTAGAGATGGACACAAACTAGCACTTTAGTAGTTCATGCCACTTCGTTTATTAGCCAAGTAGGAGGTTGGTGTTTCCCAGCCCCACCTCCTCTGTGAGGTGCCCACTCAGAGGCAGCGCCTGGAGGAGGCGGGGCAGTGAAACTAGGGTACTGAGAAGTGCTGAACACCTGTTCAGCCAAAAAATAAACCACAAAACCATCTGTTTGTGCCCATCTCTAGTACAGATGTACAAAATATTTACCAATGTTTTTTTTTCTTAATTTAGACTTTCTCAGCTCAATGGGACACTTTCATATGGTATATTCAGTCTTTATGAGATATTTGGCATCCTGGCAAGGAACAAAACAAGGATCACTGTTTTTTCTCATCATGTTCTCCACAGATTTGCTAAGACACACTCTGTGCAAAATGAATGTACTTTTCCTTTGGGAAGCAAAGCACACAATCCCACATTAATCGTAGAAGAACTAGCTGATTGCATTGAAAGTGCTAACATACAAGCTCTTCTTAGCACATTTTATTTGCGTTAACAGGTTATTGATGTGATCTTACTTCATTTGTGCACAAAACGAGTTTCTTTCAATCCCCCGCTCTTGTTCAGAACACTGAAAGATTCTGTTGTGACTAGAATAATTTTACAATCTTTTGTTCTGCTGTGCATGGATGGGGCCAGAGAGGATTTACGTCTCTAGATTGGGACATCGGGCTGTACTCATTCAGCAGATCTGAATTCTGCAAATAATACAAAGGTTTCAAGGGGTTTTGATATAATGCTTATGGCTGGGAATCAAAGAGCAGCTTTAGGTAAGTCCAAAGGGTTGTATTGATGCAGTGGGCTTTCCCACAAAATTATCCAGCAATTCCCAGTCAACAACAGGCTCTCCCAATAGCATGCCACACCAGAAAGCCAGTAGTTTTTTATTTTAATTCTTTACTTTGTGGTTCTCCACCATTGGTTGAACTGGCTAAGCCTGATGGGAATTGCAATCCAACACTATCAGGGAAGCCACAAAGCACCTATCCTTGATTCAAAGTATTTATACTTTACTCTTCAGTCACAGGGGGTCCCAGAGTGGCTTGTATATTTTCATTTATTTATTACATTTCAAACCTGCCTTCTTCTAATATAGGGTTGGGTCACTGCCCAGCACTTTTGAGGCAGTGGGCCAACCCTATATTGAATTAGAACCATTAGGAAGTTTAAAAAAGTCATTTCTAATTGTTCATCCTATAAATCACCACAAGCAATTATATACAAATTGGTATGATTTTTGGTGTGGTGGTTGTTCCTCTTTTTGATGTAAGCAGACAGCCTAGAAAGAACTCAGATCTCTAGCCATCCTCAAAATGCCATCATCCATCCAGTGAGATAATAAATATTCTTTTTAAACCCCATGAATAATTTGAGTAGGATTCCAAATAAAAAAATCGCCTATATTTTGGAAAGAGTACATGGGGAAGAGAAGCAAGAAGAAGAGAAGGAGGAGGATTTAAGAAACATGATTGATGATATTGGGTGGGGACGACAAGCATGGGAGAGGGGCAAGAGCTTGTAAGGATGACAGATCCCTTTGCCATGACACTGACAAGCTTGCATTGTTAATCAGAGTAATTAGTATTTAGTTGAGGCATAACAAAGACTTGCTCCTCATAAAGGCCCCAAAGGCCATCTATTTTCTTCTCAACTACTAGCTGGGTTTTCTTTTGTGATTCGTCAACAAGGCCCAGTGGGAGGGTGAATGTTGAAATCCAGGGGGAATCAGTCCTTCTGAATCATTAGATCAGACAAGCTAGAGTCTGACCAATTCCTTTTCTTTCAAGAACAACAGCAGCAACAATAGCAACAACAACAGCATACACCCAAGCCACAGATCATGAGAAAGACTGAAAGAGTCGGGCCTGTTTGTTGGACATCTACGAAGAATAATAGTATTGGAGGGAGATCTGAGTTTTTCACACAGATGTAGCTGAGTCAATTGGTATAGTACTATGAAGTAATAAAGAGGCTTTGAGATTATGATGACCCACCCTTAGGACTCTTAGATGCTATGTGGCGGTCTTTGATTCATACAGGCTGGTAAAGAAAAGCTCGCTCTCTCTCTCTCTCTCTCTCTCTCTCTCTCTCTCACACACACACACACACACACACACACACACACACACACACACACACACACACACACCACCACCACCACCACCACCACCACCACCACCAGAAATGTACCGTACTGGAAGATTAGCAGTTGATGTTCGATTCTAGGTAAGATTATTACTTAAGGCAACAATAAACATCACGAGAATTGACAAAGACATCATAACCTGTGATGTACAAGTTTTGCTTTTGACCGATTGCCAAGCTGATCAAACGAATTCTGAAGGTTTTATGATGTGCTAAAAATCATATTTGCTAGGGATAAGGGTAGGTGACCGGGTCCATGGGACATGTCTTTTCATGGCACTCTTAACATTACGAAATAATAAATACCATCTGTTTGTGAGAGGAAGCCATGCTGATCCAACACCAGCTAAGATATTCTTGGAAAAGCTATTTGGCATGAAATAAGAACAAGCAGTTCATTCCTAGCAGTTCTGTTGACTGTAGAGGATTGATAATGAATGCAACATGGTGAGAACAGGGCTTCATAGGTGGTACTCCACCTTTCTGTGATGCATGGTGACAAAAGGTATCTCTGTCACTATGCAGCATGAAAAGAGAGGGTTCTTCCATGGCAGGGATAGGCAAATTTTTGGTAGGCTTGGAGGCAATTTTTTTATCTCACAGGACCCAAAAGGCTAGGAAATGTCAGAACTGAATATGCACAAACGGGGGAAATGGCAGTTCATTATGGTTTGTGGTTCATCACTATTCACAAACCACAAACTTTCACAAATTTTTCAGCAATAAAGGAACCATTTTGTGATTCATGCAATTCAGGACTCCCAGGAGTGGTAGGACAGCTCCCGCATGAGTTAGAGACACCAAACTCACAATGACTTTTCAGCTGACTCTTCATTCCACTCCTGCCAAATTGGGTGGAGATTGGATTTGGGACATCTGAATTATAACCCCTCAAACTAGTCCCAAGGAAAACAGCTGGACTAGGGAAAATTAAATGAGCAATTCATATGAGGGAATTTGAGATGTTGCTCATCATGAGGTAGACAAGGAAGGGAACAGAAAGGGAGCAGAATGAGAGGATTAGCTAGCTAAATGTCCTCCTCTCCTGTTGGCTGCTGCAAAAATGAAATCACCAGCTGAGCTGCCCAGGTGTAGCTCCTATAACCAGCTACTCCCAGAGAGTGACTTGGAGTTCTGTGGTTGGTTGGCTCCCTGACTTGACAATCAATCCTACACAAAGTTTCCTCTATTGTCCACCCAAACATTGCCAAGGGGAATTGATTGAATGGTGCCAGGGCTCAAAACCTGACAAAGTAGTCAAGCCTTGTGTTAAACCATCACTTATCATTACATCTGATCAAGTCCATGATCATCTGTCAAACCTGAGAGATTGCCTGAGGCAAGAATGGTCTGACAGCCTTGTTTGTTTGTCTTGCAGTCCAAATCCTTGCTGTTTCCATCAGCTCTTTCTTAACATAGACATCAAGATCTCTCAAGGGGAGACAGATTCTGCTCACATGTAGACACTATGTTGTTGTTCTTGTTCAGTTGTTTAGTCATGTCTGACTCTTCATGACCCCATGGACCAGAGCACGCCAGGCCCTCCTGTCTTCCACTGCCTCCCGGAGTTGGGTCAAATTCATGTTGGTAGCTTCGATGACATTGTCCAATCATCTCATCCTCTGTCGTCCCCCTCTCCTCTTTCATTCACACTTTCCCAACATCAGGGTCTTTTCCAGGGAGTCTTCTCTTCTCATGAGATGGCCAAAGTATTGGAGCCTCAGACAGTATATGCAGGCAATAACCTCTGCGCAGCATGCTTTTCATACACTAATAGACTGCCTCCTTAATGATATGTCCTTGAATTTTTCCACTCTGTAGTCTTTCCAGCTTGACCAAAAATTAGAGGCCTGGATCTTCTGCACCCCTCCCCATTTTGAAGATGGGGATATTTTATCTGTGACTCTGCAGCACTTCACCTATGACCCATTTGGAGACAGTGTTGATGGAGGAAGGAAGGGTTAGTCACTGCTCTTTAAGTGTGTTGCTGACAATCAGGTAAGTGTTGATGGACACTTACTTCTAGGGCTTAGAATTAAAGAATGAGATGTCTGTGAAACGATTCTGATCCTAGGTTTTCAGTACCATAACTAATGAAACTCTATATCTACTTTCCTTGGGCAATCTTCATTGCAGTGGATAAAGCTAATACATGTGGTAAAGTGTGTAACTATGGAAAATATAGAAATATAGAAAAATGTATACAAACCTCCGGGTGGGAAGGCAAAGAGCTTTATCTTCAAGCAGGCTTTTCCTTAATGACTGTCAGTCTGAGAGGGGTTCTAAATGGATTGTTGTGCTCTGTTGTTTTAAATATGTTTTACTATTGAACTTAGTTGCCATTTTAATATAATAGTTGTTTAATTCTTTTTAAATATTTGTATATCTTACCGGTTTTAGCTTTTAAATACTGTTTTAATGATTTAATCCACCTTGGGTCCTTTTAGGGAGAAAGGTGGGATAGAAAGAAAGAAAGAAAGAAAGAAAGAAAGAAAGAAAGAAAGAAAGAAAGAAAGAAAGAAAGAAAGAAAGAAAGAAAGAAACTAACTAACTAACTAACTAACTAACTAACTAACTAACTAACTAACTAACTAACTAACTAACTAACTAACAAGAATGAAAGCAGTCTTGTGACCTGACGTAAGTCAAGGATGGGAAGAAAATCAAGCTAGAGATGTAGCAAAATTGAAACGAAGACAATTTCCTCTACCCTTGAGCCAAGGGATTTGCATAATTTAATAACAGTTTGGAAAAGTTACTTTTTTCAACAATGATTTCTGGAATCTCAAGGGTAGAATGATTATATAGCATTATAATCTATTAAATTCTCCCCTTTTTCAGAATACACGTAATCAGTGACCAGTGGCCATCCTGGCCAGAGAACTCCAAAAAGTAAATACTCATCGAAGCTCTCAGTTGAATGTATCACTTTTCACATCAAATCATGACACTGGCTGCTGTTTCCCAACCACTGTAGTCTCTTGCCAATGTTCCTGATTTTGAACATAGCCCGTTCCAAGTCTGGGATGTGGGAGGCGGAGGGGGGAAAAGCTGATTTAGATGCTTCAGAGAGTTCTGCTTCCTTATGGCATTCTTCTGGCCTCCTGTTTTTGTTGTTCTTGTTGTTAAAAGAAAATGTGTTTTGTTTTATAGCAATGTTTACAGATGTTCATCAAGAAAATAAAAAAAAAGGATCACAAAAAGGAAACACTGAAGGTACCGCAAGGGGCATGTTAGTGTTTTATATTCTGCTACCACATCCGCAGTGGGTTGTGTTTCATAATGTTCCAGGCAAGTTAAAATAAGAAAAAAAAAAGTTGAAATGCCTGGGATGGTTTAATAATGATGGTATCCCATTCTGATGTCATAAAACTCTATTAACTTAGGTTTGAATAGAGCAGTGGATTCTCTGTTAAGGATAATATGTGCCCATCTCTTCATAAAATGAAAGTACAGCAAAGTGTGCAGCTTATAGACTGCCCCGTAGTGCTTAAAAGTATCGCTGGACAGCTTACAATTTAATTATGCAGGCTACACATTGTCTCCCCCCCACCCTGCAAGCTGAGTACCCAGTATACTGACCTTAGAGGTATGGAAGCTTGAGTCAACCTTGAGCCAGCTATCTAAGCCCATTGGGATCAGACTCAGATCGTGACCAGAGACTTGCCAAATGAGGCTGGCCATGTACAGCACGGCCCTGACAGCATTGCTCTCGGCTTCATTGACACACTCAAACCCGTTCACCACATTAAGGTGTGCATGCAAGAAGGGGCCCTACTGTGTAGAAGGATAGAAAACCAGTTGGTTCCATTAACGGCACGATTATGCTTCAGATATTTGGTGATGGCCATCCTATTGCCCCTCAGTCATCTTCTCTTCAGGCTAACTATGTGCAGCTTCTTCAATTTTTATTCATAGTGCTTGGTTCTCGAGGCATTTCCCTCTTCTGAACACGTTCCCAAAGTACTGTGGCCAGTTAGGAAAAAGGATGTGACAATTTTCAGCTCCAAAATTCAGTGTATAATTCAGATATAGATGGGACCTCAATGGTACCCCTCAGTTGACTGGGCTGCAGTTACTGCTGCCGGATGTCATACACTGATGTCCTACATGCGTCTAGGAATCTGGGTTGGCCATGGCTCCCTCGCATGAGCATGTGCTGTGGCAAAAGCCACACTTGCTGCTCAGCTCCATCTGAAAGGGGCTTAAGAAGCCAAATTTGTTTAAGACATGACATCTGGCAATTCAACTGCAGTTCTCCAGGCAAATCCTGGCAAGCGCAGCGGTCCCCTCGACGTAACCTATACACAATGGCACATGTTTATTCAAACAAATATGGAAGGGGAGAGCTTCCTCCCATAACAGTGGTTCTAAAATAAATATTTTACTTTTCAGAGTTCCGAATTCATCTTTCCAAAGGACACACGCTGTGATATATTTGGGCCTTCCTGAATTATTCAAAGACAGCAGCCAAGAAAAAAGAAGTTGCTTTGTTAAAACAAAAGAACACACAACAAGGCCTAATGGGTTTGCCACTTGAAGAGCTCTCAACAAGCACACCATTAGGGCTGCAATATCCTCACATCACTGCTTTAGCTCACTTGGACATTCTCCTTCTGAACCATTTTTGGTGTTTTTGGTCAAAACATACCCCATCTAAGCCTCTCTTCATTCATCCTCCTGAAGTAAAAATTGATCCCCCACCTCCATTTATGCTGCTAGAATAAACATCTATTAATTCTCCCAGATCACAAAATCTTCAGCTCCTGAAGGTTAAATGTGTCTGCTTAGTGTGTAGATCTGCCTTGAATCAACTCAACAGGAATTGTCCAAATATTTGGCTGGTAATGGGGGAAATGGATGCAATTGATCCATTGCTCTTATGTACAACATCAAAGTATTTGGAGACAAGCAATTATTATCAAGTCCATGACTAATAACAGCATAAGAGGTCAAAGTTTCCATTAAAAGATTTGAAGGCTGATGAGTCTGTCTTGAGAGTGTCTTGAGGAAAGCTTGAAATACAATAAAACACTGTGGAGTAAAAAAAATTAGCACAAATGTGGTATTCTACATGCATGACCTACCTAAAGATGTCACCAATTAAGGACTGTTGAGATCATAAATTACTGCATGTCAGATTCTCCTTAGGAAAATTCCTTTTTTCAGAAGTTGAGAATACAGTTAGAATATTTTGAGATGTTTTGCAGTGTGGTCATAGAGCAAAATAGACAGACTCCAGACCTTTAAGAATACACACTTTAATCCATGCATTTCCCTCTCTTCTTGCTCTAATGTGCTCTCAATGTAAAATAAATGAATGAATGAATGAATGAATGAATGAATGAATAAAAGGGTGGCATCGTTATTTAAAAGAGCATCTTTGCCCTTATAGTCATCATTGTCATCTTAGAAGTGCAGAACTGGAAAGGACCCTATGGACCATCACGTCCAGTCCCCATCATGGAGGCACAGTGAGGAACATATAGTATTTTGGCCTCAGTACTGAACTAGAAGTGATTCAAAATCACACCAATAGTGTACTCTCTTACATGACCAGCTATATCTGCTCTTAACACGTATAGCAGAGAGGAAGATCCTTGTTTTTTCCTGTCTAGATGCCAGATTTCAGTTTAGGAAAAGTCTCTGGGACCATTGGCCAGAAGTAGGGAGAACCAAAAGCAAAGAATGGGGTGAAAGCAAATTATAGAGCCAGACATAATTTTCAACAAGGTAGCAATTTTCTCACCAAACACAACTCAGTTCTGTGCATGTCTCCACAAGGGAAAAAACCCCAGATTCTCTGCCTTTCTAATTCAACAGTCATAGCCATGGTAATTTATTGATATATTGTTATCCATATTTTTAAAATTAATTTTGATTCATTTTTAATAGGGATAGGATTTGGGGATGGGGTTATGGGGAAGTGGACATGGGTAAGGGAAAGGTAAAATTCCAGAGTGTGGGGGTACTGTTACATCCACTTATACAATTCTACTAGAATAAAAATAAATAACAAAAAAGAACAACAGGTTTTACCAGGATTACTATAGTTACTAATATTTTCATTTACTAATTAGACCTTCACGTTCTTCTTTTATCTATGTTTTCCAGTCTATATTTCAAGTCCAACTATAAAATCATTCCAAATTTTTGCATCCTTTTTAAAGATAACCAGGTTTTTGTTTTCTTCCAATGTTTCCTATATTATTGCTACAACAGTTACGTGTATTATCAAATGTTTCATTTCCCTATCTACAATCTCAGACATGATACTGAATTAACACAACTCCAGTTTAAATGATATCTCACAAAATACAAAAACAATTTTCAACATTTCGATACTTCCTATATTAATCTGCAATATTCTCCAATAATTTTCTGAATCATTTTCATATTATAAGTTCTGAAGACAGATAGTGTCCAATTATTATTTTCTAGATTTGTTCATAAATTCTTTTACGGCTGATGTTACTCTGTTCTTTTCGTATGAGTTTCTTGGAGGCTCATTTTATCCATCTTTGTTATTAAGGTTTTCTTTCCTCTTCTTCGATCCTCTTTTTTCCACGGTGTGCTTTCCTTTGGTGCCTCCCATTTGGTTTTCTAGATGAAATTCTGAACTTTCTTCTGAGTTTGGCCCTAATGATCCACTTGATTGCTCCTTTTCCTGTTTCTCATATTTTTTAAAAAATATATATGTTGTATCTCTTTGAAGGCAAAAGACCTCATGTTAGGGAGTCGTCATACACATTATGTGTGGTGTGCTGAGTCGCCTGACTTGGTATGCAAAGGACAACATCTTCTCTGATTTCTCCACTGAAGGAAACTTGCCTCCAAATGTTAAACCATTTGCTTGGGGAGATAATTCAGAGGATTTTGGCCTCAGTATTGTAATCTTAAAGCACAACTGAAACAGAAGTGATTGAAAATCACACCAATTAAAAATACAGATACCGACAGTTAAGACCCCCCTTTCTCAGCAAATAGCTAGTAACTAAAAGGGTGCTTGAATAAAAAGGGGGAACAGGGAGAGGAATTCAATCCTAACTTTCTCAAACTTGGGAACAGCCCCCGAGTAAAGTCTGTCCATCTCACATGCCTCTGGGAATTATGGGACCAAGAGAAGACCATCCCCACCCCCACCTCAGAAATATCTCATAGCCCAGACAAGTCTATCTGGGAGAACAAGTTCTTCAGATAAACTGAACCAGTCCTGGACCAAGCCTTTCTTGTTTGGTGGGGTAACTACATGGTCATGGGATTACCATGTGCTTACAGTGAATGGTCTAGCACTGCTTGTCCACTGCAGCTCTATGCTAGATGGGCCATTTTTGGTACGAGAAGCAACAAGCCCTCTGTCTTGTTGGTGGAGGTGATGTAAGAGATAGGTCAATGGAAGGAAAAGATGGGAGTTTTCCTCCTTACTCCTGCTCCACCCAGACAGTGTGGGCTCTTCCATAAGAGGCATTTGTATCACAATTTCTTCTGGGCTCTGCACTGATCATATTGGAATTTTTCTTGATATTCAGATGATGTTGCTCCTCTCTCTCTCTCTTTGTAGTGTTTCCCCCTGCTTACTTCCCTGCCTCTTTCATCCTGCTGAAACCTTCAGCTTATATTTTCAAACTCCTCTTCTGTCACTTGCTGACAGATGGACACCATACTTGAAGAAGGATTCCAAGAAACCAGAGCAGGTTCAGAAGAAGGCAACAAGGGTGAACAGGAGACTGGAAACCAAGCCCTATGAAGAAAGACTGAAAGAACTGGGCATGTTTAGTCTTGAGAAAAGAAGACTGAGGGGAGATATGATAGCAGTTTTCAAATACTTGAAAGGCTGCTAAACAGAGAAGGCACAGGATCTGTTCTCAAACATCCCAGAGTGCAGGACGTGTAATAATGGGCTCAAGTTGCAGGAATCCTGATGTAGGCTGAATATCAAGAAAAACTTCTTAACTGTTAGAGCACTACGATAATAGAATCAGTTACCTCAGGAGGTGGTGAATGTTCCAACATTGGAGGCATTCAAGAGAAAATTGGACAACCTTCTGTCAGATCTGCTTTGATTTGTATTCCTGCACTGAGGAGGGCGTTGGACTTCAAACTATAGCCCCCTTTCAACTCAATTATCCTATGATTCTATGATTTTTCATTCTGCTTTATATTGGTTGGCTGGATTTAGCCCAATGGTGTTTCCCAAGCACTTAAGTGTGAGGCTTTTCATGGTAATACCATGACCATCCTTCAGTGAGTGACAAAAGAAGAGATAGAAAACAAAGGTACAAATGTCCAAATGTTGCATCGTACCTCAGCGCTGTCATCAAGGCAGCATTGTCTACCACACTAAAGAGAGGAGACTACTTTTGGGTATATGGGGTAGGCCTTGGGCACACATACCTGTGATTTCTAGGACAGGAGGATGGTGATTCTGGGGGGTTCATGAGACATGGTCAGGGAGCTGCCGCTGTAACTAATATCTGATAGGGCAGCTGGGAGGGCTGTTTTCTGGCAAAGCTCACATTGGAGCAGAAAAATGCAAAGTTGGTTCTGTAGGGTACAGCTGGAAGCTTCCAGAAACTTGTAGATTACATCTACTACCTGTGGGACCTCATAGAACTTTCTCTGCTCATTAAAAACAAAATAATAATATGAGACTTTCAAGAAATGGAGCCCAGGGTACAGGGGACCTGATTGGGGTCCATGGGGAGTCCCCACAGAGTCCCCAGTCCACCCTTTGTAGAGTATTATATTTCTACATGACCAAATAATTGAAGTGCTGTATTGTAACATATTAAAATATGGATATTATTTGTGATAGCTCAGAGAATTAGGTATCTGGCTGCAGAGCCAGAGGTTGGGAGTTGGATTCCGTGCTGTGCCTCCTGTGAGTAAAGACAGCCTGTGTGGCCTTGGGCAAGCTGCACGGTTCCAGAGCATCCCCGGAAGAAGGGAATGGAAAACCACTTCTCTACCTGGAAAACCCTGAAAAGGGTTGCCATAAGTCAGATTTCACTTGATGGTATATGATTAATTATAAAACATTATGGCCAATCATTAGTATTCCAATGCAGGATTCTTATCTAATGCACATGATGGTAACTTTAATGACCCTAATAGTGGTAACCAATGACATGTCATTCAGCATGGCTTGCCTAGGTAAAGGTAAAGGTAAAGGTTCCCCTTGACAATTTTTGTCCAGTCGTGTTCGACTCTAGGGGGCAGTGCTCATCCCCGTTTCCAGCCATAGAGCCAGCGTTTTGTCCGAAGACAATCTTCCGTGGTCACATGGCCAGTGCAACTTAGACACGGAACGCTGTTACCTTCCCACTGAGGTGGTACCTATTTATCTACTTGCATTTGCATGCTTTCGAACCACTAGGTTGGTGGGAGCTGGGACAAGCGATGGGAGCTCACTCCGTCGCGTGGATTCGATCTTACGACTGCTTGGTCTTCTGACCCTGCAGCACAGGCTTCTGCGGTTTAGCCTGCAGCGCCACCACCTCCCTCCGCAGCACCACCACCTCCCATCATGGCTTGCCTAGATGGCAACAAAAGAGAAGGAGCCAAGGAGAGAAAAGTATGCTATCCGATGCAGCAAAGAAGGAAGATTTTAAAAAAGGACAGCAGCAACTGCAAAGAGGAAAAATTGAGTCTAAATTCTCTTGCAGCAGAAGTTTTCACATAAAGCACTCTGTAATAGATCAGGTGCTGTTTTGAATTAAAAAGTCATTAAAAAGAATTTAAAGCAGCAGTGCAGTCCCCTTCCCCCGTGTTGGTTAACATTGATGATAAGCATGAACGGCGCAGTGAGTGAAGAGTACTGTGATAGACTTTAAAACTCACAGTGAACATTTTCCATGCACCTCCTAGCCTCTCCGCCTTGTTCTTTGGCAGGGAAAAAGGTTTCCTTTTAGCACTCTGCTGATATCTCTGGAGATCCAGTCATGCGTCTTATAGTCCTATCCTGCTGAGACGTTGGAACCTCAGCCAAGTTTTACAGATTGGCTGCTTCTGCCTGCAGCCTCATTTTCTGAGACAGGAGCCAACCAGGTGACTAACGTCAACTCCACAGATGCCCACCGGGATCCAGACCTGACACAACTGTGCAACCCAGTGATGGCAGATTAGCAAGCAAAAGTCCTCCTGACAATAGCAGTGTTTTCCACTTGCGTATATTATTAGCTAGGAAGATCCATCAGATGCTGGATAAATTTCAAATTCGGAACCACATAGGCCTGATTGAGAAAGGGGTCTAGGCTGGAGCAGGATTCCTCCACAGCAGAGGGAATCAGAAACCAAACAACACTCTTGCTAGCCATTTGGATTACAAGAGAGACAGAGGGTGCATCTCCAGTAATCGGCGCATTTTCCACAACCTGTCCAAACAGGTGAAATACCAAGATGGGGAGAGAGGGGGAGGAAGAAGAGGGGTACAGCTGTGAGACTGGCAACTTTAGCTTCTAAGCCTGTACTTTTATAAAGGTGCTTCAAGATATAGCTTGTGAACCTTCTTATTGACTGAGCTCTGGTGACAGAACATCTGTAGGGGAATCCATGGGTGGGTGATCATCCTTCCACCATTGCAGTGTAGAGCCTGGAAAATCCCCCATGTGTTATACATGCTGCAAGTAAAGATGCATGAGACGAGAGCCAGCTACACGGATAAGTTTTTCCTTTTCTTCTGGTTTGTCACATTCCTTGGCTAGCCAAGTCTTATGTAGATTTTCAGACCATTTACCCCAATTCTCCTCTTGTCTGCTTTCATAGTGAGAAACCGTTCTGGGCTCCCTCTCAGTCCTTTCACACCATGCCTTGGTCACGTTGCAGGGACCCACTAATGTGACATGTTTTGGCCCTAGATCCCAGGGAATGGTATACTGCTGACCTGGTAATTCTACCTGGGAATGATGTTCTTGCGGGCAGCAAGTGTTGGACTGTGTCCTCAAAGGTTGTCCCATTCACAAATCCTCAAAGAACAGTCATGCGAATAATTTTGCACCTTAAATTGCAAGGACAGGCAGAAGCAGGTTGGCAAGACGGTCCATGCCATCAATCATTCCAAGGAGAGGTAGGCAAGGCAAAAATAGACATGAGTGAAATTAAATAACAGAGGTCACAAAATTTGTTGCTTTCAGGGTGTCTTTCCCAGGGTACTTGTTGTTTATAATCAGTCAGGAGACCTTGAGATGCTGACATTGCTTTTGCTTGAATCTACTAAGCCATCATCTTTCTCTTGGGCAAATGGACCTCACATCTGCCAGGCTCTCCTCATTGCTCAATACCTCACTGGTACAAGTGGACTCATATCTTCTTTCCAAGGCTTCCCCAAGAATCATGTCAGCTGGAACGCCAGATTTCTCCTGTTCACTGGCCCCTCCAGTTGCAGGATTATCCATTTCCACTTCTGAAGATCAAGGTGAGGCATGACATATGAGGATCATGTACTTGGCACAGACCTATTCTTTGTGGTGTGAATTTTAGTCCCCAGATCAAGAGCGGCATCTGAGAGAAAAGGCTAAGGAAATTATCCTCGGCTCGGTGGGGTGCTGATTAGGAAAGAAATAAGCAATTTAAATATGTTCTTCACTTTTCTGGGTTCTATACTTCCTAAATGACTTTGCACAAACAGCTGTATGTTTGATTTGGAAGATAAGAGGAATGCCGTTGCTGGTGTCTCTGTGACTCACAAGTGCAATATTAAAATTGCAACCTTAGTCTGGGTGGTCCTTCATTTTTGGCTTCGGACTCCTGATGGCTCCCTAAATCCAAATGGAGGTTGAAATGGCAGAAACCAAACCAAGGCAGAATTGACTACTTCCCCGGTTTTCCCCCTTTGGTTAAAATGGTTTCATTTATGAAAGAGTGAGAACATTGTTTCATATGCTCTCAGATGGGATATTTACCCATTGGAAAGGGGAAATGTGGGTTTTGCATGCTGGTACCAGAAAGTGTTCTATGCAGCACATGCAAATATTCTTGGAAATAAAATATAGCTATGGAGAGAACAGTGGATTTTTTGTCACTAAACCCTTTTGTTCCCTTCGCCGTGTTTGCCAGTACAGCAGCCAGCGCGGTCTCATGAGGGGAAAATTAAATGTGTGTGTATTTTCCTAAAACAATGACATCTTGTTTTCAAAGCCCTGCATGGAAATTAAAGAGCAGTGCAGTAAAAACTACAGTTTCCAAAGACAATTGTTTAGCTTAAGTGGCATTTAATGTTCTCCTAAATGGTTCTGCTGTTTGGTGTACAATATATCTTCTAGATTAGGCCTTTAATCCTGAACATTTCAGCATCAACAAGGGAGTCAAGGCTGCTTTCCCTTATGGAGGGTCTCTCTCCCTCTCCCTCCTCCTCCTTCTCTTTCAACAGGCATATGAAAGTCTTTGAATAGAAGCAGGAGTCTAGCTTTTCCCCAAGAAAGTCCTTGAAATGTTTCAGAGCTTTTCCTCTAGTTTATCTTGTTGAATTTTATAAATCTCATAAATGTGGCAAAGAATATATAAAGAAAGCAGGGGGAAAAAAGAGAGAGGAATGTTTAACATTTTAAAGAGAAAGAGAGGGGGACAGAAAGAAAGATGGTACAGAATGTATTTGAATTTAATTTTTGCTGATTTTGTTGTTCAGAATTTGGGGTGTTTTTTTTTGTTATGTGATTTTTTTTTCCAAGGAAGAAAGAACATAGAAAGTTAAAGAAGCTGAACAAACTATCAGACACTGTTGGCAGCATAATATGAATCAAACAAATATATCCCTGGTCTGGCAGGACTCCTCTTGTGCGATTGATCATACAACTGGTTGCACAGTCAATCTCACAAGCAGTACGAGATCAGGCATGCAAAAGGGAACTTGCCAGAATGGAGGGAACACACAAGTGTGATTGTGTAACGTGGCAATCTCCTGGCCTTTGTGACAGGATCTGTCAACATCTAGAGCTTTCCCAGATGGGCTAAGGTTCCACCCCAGTCGGTTGCCATTTAGCATGACATAAGGCTTAGCAGGATTTCTGTCCAAACCACACTGCAGAAGGACACCTCCTTAAAGCCATCTCTCCATCGGAAATCTTCAGAGTTTATAGGATAAAAATCATTAGAATTATCCTTCCCAGATGGAGTTTTCTTTCTCTCTGGTCTTATCAAAAGCATTCAGCTGTGAGCCTTTAAGGCAAAAAGGAACCTTCAATTCAGAGCATCACAGTGGTAAACACAACACCCCAACACAAGACAAATTACGCCTTTTAGCGAATGCAAAGAAAGACAAAGGAAAAGGCATTGATCATTGTGGTATTTGTTGGAGTTTTTACCAGCTCCCCCAATGTAGAGGAACTGCCACTTTTGAAGTCAAATAGGATTATGCTGGACTTTCCTGGTGCTTTTCTGATTACATATTGATTAATTTGGATAATACTGTGGTAACTTTTCAAGTTATTTCAACCAGGCTCACATTCTCCACTAGTTATTACGTAGCACTACTTATGAAGTCCAGGATCACCTCCCCTCTGTTTAGCTCCATGATCAATTGTTTTAGGGCATAGTCATTTATAATCTTATACTCTTAGAACTACAGAACTGGCAGGGACCCTATGGATTGAGCCCAGCCCTCTGTCAAGGAGGCAGAGTGGGGAACTGAACTCCCAGCCTCTGGCTCTGCAGTCTGATGCCTAAATCATTGAGCTATTTAGTGTATCTATAAACTTTGCTTCGGTGTCCAAAAGAACATACATTAATCTCATCAACGTGTGGCAGTACTAAAGGTACCGCTATTGCAAGACTAAGTCTATGGATTGCCTCTTTGGTTTTGTCCCCCATCTCAAGATCACTTTGGACCATTTCAGTTGGAGTTAAGACTGCATATCTACAGTGCTGAATTACGTTTGGTGCATGGCACTGCAGCCTATGGAGCTGATATAGCTTATTGGGTTGGCGTGTTTAGCTCTGCAGTCAGAGACCAAGAGTTTGAATCCACACTGTGCCTCTGGCCAAAAGAAACCGCCTTGCAACTTCTTAAAGAATAACAAGTTTTGCTTGCCATAGATGTCCGTGGACCACAATCTGATTCACCAGATGAAGCAATACATCTGAAGAAGTGGGCTGCAGTCCATGAAAGCGAAGGACAAATAAAACTTATTTCTGTTTAAAGCGTCTTAACATATTATGGTTGGCAAAAGGTAGCATTATTGCTGTTACTTTTGCTACAACAGATGAACATGGATATGGCACTGAGACACCACCTCTAATATGTCCTCGTCTGTTATCCTGTAGTATATGATCATCTCTTCTGTCAAGAGGTGATCATATGCTCCTGGTTTTTAACTTTCCACCGGGTTTCAATTATACTGTACAATGCATCTGTTAAAAGCAAATACTGTTGTACTTTACCTTGTTGCTGTCTGGTTTTAGCCTAGACAAAGGTAGGCAACTTCAACAGGTCTGGGAGACAACTTTCTGGCTTTGGGATGCTCAGGGGGCAGGGCATGCAGACATCCCCCCGAAACAAAAGAAACTTTAAAAGATGAAATTTTATATGGTTGCAAGTTCTCTTTCTGAAGAAATTGCTTTTGTTATGGTTATTAAACATGGCAGCCCCCCAAACCTTTTTGAAAATGGATTGTTGTGTTCTGTTGCTTTTAAATGTGTTTTAGCATTGATTTTATTTACTCTTTCTAATATAATACTTGTTTAATTCTTTTTCATATTTACTATTTTTGGCTTTTAAATATTGTCTTTTTAATGGTGCAAACCACTTCCTTTTAAGGAAAAAGGCAGGGCAAATCTGTTCAATTGTAAGTAATGAAATCTTTTATTCTTTCTCTTACTAATGACTCAGAGTAAGTTGCTGAGACTGTATGTTAATCAGAAAAGCGTGGACTGCTCTGGGGAACTTGAAACTATTCTGCTCTGTGAATTCCTGCACATCTGCTGCACAATTAGAGGAATTTATCAAAAAAAAATTCAGAACAGTGCAACAAGAATTGGGCCTGGCTGACCTTTAGTTTAGTCTAGTTATGTGATACACATGACAAAACCAGCAGCTCAAGAGCCCAGTTTTGTATTTCTGGAGCAAGTGGAAGCAGTTGGAATATTCAGTATCTCATCCATCCATCCATCCATCCATCCATCCATCCATCCATCCATCCATCCATCCATCCATCCATCCATCCATCCATCCATCCATCCATCCATCCATCCATCCATCCATCCATCCATCCATCCATCCATTCACCCACTGCCTTTCTTCCATAAAGGACCCAAGGTGGCTCACAATGATTAAAACTATACAATAACCCATGGATGATTTCTACTGGCTACATGTACAAGGTCTCAGTCTAGATTGTGAAGTACAAGAAAGCTTAAGCGAATTTGGCAGGCAGAACTTTTGCACTTTGCTTGCATTGGAGGTGAATAAAGACCAGTTCCTTTTGCCAAAGTGTTAACTGCAAAGACCTCAGGTCCCATAAAAGAGGGATTTAAGCAGGTTTAGATTTTGTATATTATCACCCAATTAGCAGGAAGTGGCTTCTCCCCCCTCCAAATACTTTCCTCTGCATGCTGGGGAATGTGGCGGTGCACATTTCAGCTAACTTTGTCTGCAAGATGCAGGTAGCTATACCGAAAATGATTAAGTATATTATATTAGTATCCATAACCTGCTTCCCTCAACGGAAAGGGACAGAAAGACGGAACCAGAGAGACTGAGAGCCTGTCCACACTGGCATACAGTTATGAGATATGATAGCATTGTTTGGCATGAACAAAAAAGACCTCATCCACTCGTCTTTCTACTTAAAACGATCCATTCTTCCCCTTTAAGAGCTGGTCTGTATAAAATAGATTGTATTGAAGATAAAGACCATTTCAGCAGCAGCTGGGGAGTGAGTGAGTGAGTGAGTGAGTGAGAGAGAGAGAGAGAGAGAGAGAGAGAGAGAGAGATCTCCATGCATCCATCTACTCTGCACCCCATGGCACAGTGATTAAACTGCAGAACTGCAGTGAAGATTCTGCTCACAATCTGAGTTCGATCCTGGATGTAGGTAGCTGGCTGAGGTTGACTCAATCTTCCATCCTTCTGAGGCTGGGAAAACGAGTACCCAGCTTGCGTGGTGGGGTGGGGTGGGGAATGTGTAGTGTGCATATTTAAATTGTAAACAACCCAAAAGAGCTTTAAGCACTATGGGCAGTATATAAGCAGCACACTTTGCTTTGCTTTTGCTTTAGAGCACACAAAATAGCGGAAACAGGAAAAGCAACTCATAAGGAACAGGTGGTAAGGCTTGATCACAAGGACCTTGAGGGGGGAGGAATCTAAGTTGGCAGCAGGTTCAAAGCATGCTCCCCTCTGACACCAAGTGTTAAAAGAAGTATAAAAGGTTGTGATTTTCCAACACAAACCAGTCCTGAACAGCACAATTTCTATCCTTGTTTTTCAAAGGTACAACTGCAAAAATAGTGTTAAGGGCTATTGCCCTAAGGCTTCTTTTTGTCTGAAAAAAACCATGACCTAAAACAAGTCTTTTTGGAGAGTGAGGAATGACCCCCAAATGGCCAACTGCTTCTAGGATTTGATGGCAATTTCAGGAGTCAATTTTTTGAGATGTTTGGGGGTTCTAGGGTTTCTAAAATGACAGATGCAAGGCAAGTATGGCCCTCCAAGATCCTCAGGGGGCAGGCCTCCCAACCTTGACTGTCCCGGCTTGAGGTAATAAAACTTATGCAGGCCTCCAGTTTTCATTTTAACTCTTTTAGGTAAAAATCTGAGACTCTACTGCAATTTTTGTATAGTCTGCTTATAAAAACATGTATGAACTGCGGAGAGAAATATCATTTTTAATCTGAGTTTATCTTTCTGCTATGACCAGTGTGATTGGGCAAATCCTGCTGCTTTCAATGGGACTTATTTAAACATGAATTGAACATTTTGTATTTCAACCTGGGAAAATTGTACAACAGGAGCATCAGAAGCTGCCCAGTGTCACACCAAAGTGCAGAGAACTACTTGGTCCATTGACTGGATGAGTCTTTTATCTTTGATTATTTCAGAAGGAAATAACAAGTATGTTTGCTTTCTGTAACACATGCCTCAGCAGAAACAATTGTTAGTGGGTGCCTGGTGTAGTCCTGTCTCCCATGAAACATTTTAGCCTATTAAAAGTCAGCTTTCAAAAAATGTTTTGGTTATCCATATGGGTCCAATAATTTAATAGTCATTCATTGTTATTCTTCTGTGGATTAACTGGGCCATTACTCTGCTGTGTACTTTGAAGACCTTGGGCTCCAGAGAGCTGTTGATTTATAGTACAATGAAAGGCCATGGATGAGCAAAATGTGCTAGGAAGCTCACAGACACAAACCAAGAAACCTTTTCTCATAACAATAGGAGTGCACAATGCCAGTTTTAGGGTTTTAAGGGTATTTAGACAAGATGAACCTAACAGGATCCTTGCCTCATTGAGAGAAGAAGTGGAGGTGGGCTACATCTTCAGGCCTCATGAGAAGCCGGTTCCATCAGGCTCCCTCAGCTGTCATCCAGAAATCATTCCATCAGTGTGAGGAAAAGAGAGAAACAGAAAGGCCATCATCAGAACTCCAGCTAGAGTTGCCAACAGTACAAGTATCATCTAGTAGTCATTCCATATGTTCTGATTGTCATCACATTCAGAACATTTATCTCAGTTTTCCTGGTTTTCTTATTTCCTTCTCTCCATATCTTTTTTCATTCCTTTTTTTGTATATCTAAGAGGGGTTTTGTGCTCTGTTGCTTTTAAATATGCTTTTAGTATTGATTTTATTTACCATTTTAATACAATACTCGTTTAAGTCTTCTTAAATATTTGTACACTTACTGTTTTTTAGCTTTGTATATTGTCTTTTGGCAACATGCCCTGAGTCCTTTCAAGGAAAAAGGTGAGGTAAAAATATTTTAAATAAATAAATATGTGTTACACTGCAGATTTATTTATTTATTTATTTATTTATTTATTTATTTATTTATTTATTTATTTATTTATTTATTTATTTAATTTATATGCTGCCCACTCTACCCAGATTGAGGGCTTCCTTGTGGAATGCAAACACAGGAAGGGGAAGTGGTTCCTGTTTGTTTCCCATCTCTAGGGTTTTGGACATTGTGAAATTTGAACATGGATATTCATAAGCAAAGATTAACATCTTTTAATCCTTTTCCAGGACAGAAATCCTGCCAGATCAAGTACGGTTACATCCTAAATTTCAGAACTGGTCTCTCGCTTGAATCAGAAGAATTATGGGTGTCCCTATCAGACAAAGATGGCAACTGCAGTCTAATCTCACAGTTTGAGTATAGAGGGATGACGTACATATCCACAGAGAATGGGAACAGAAATTATGTTGTCTCCTTTACTCATTTAATGTATCCATGGTTGTCTTCTGAAACAGACTAGGATTTTCACAAGTCATCTGAGGGTTCATCTAAATTGGCCCTTTTGGTCTAAATAGCTTGAGGCCATTTGGTGCAGTTCTTCCATCCAAATAGGATACAAACCTCAAGTGACACTATTCAGTCCGTCTCCTTCTGGTGTCAATTTCTGTTACGGTGAAGTGGCTTAATAAACAACCCACTTAATAAGTGAGCCACTTCAGGATATTGACAAAGAAAACACTTCCTGTGATCCTTTTTCATTATTATCCTGCTAGACCATCATTTAGATCAAATTTGAAAAAAAAAAATATAATTTCCCCTGCCCTTCCACTGAGGAGCAGAGGAAATATCTAATTTGACGATATCCTGATGTGGCTTGCTTATTAAGCCACTTCATGATACTGGAAATTAACAGCAGAAGTAGCCTTGACAGCTTAAGACACACTTCTTGGTCTATTCCCAGTGATCATACATGCTGGGAACAGACTAAAGTAGAGAACACCAAAGAAGTAGAAGCCTCTGATAGGGGCTCAGAATGGTGTGAGCTGGGATGCTCTGTGGATGAATTGGTTCACTCTAGCAATTACATTGTTTGTTTGTTAGAAAAAAAAGAGCAAACCAATCCAGCCCTACTGTGTACCAAACAGTGGGACAAAATGCCTCAATTAAATGAATATCCCATTCATCCTTTTAAAGAATGTTTGCCACATATATAATTTGTCTCCTGAGGAAGAAACATCCTTCCTGTTGGACAACTGTTTGTTTTTTCATCAAATTGCAGAAATGCCTCAGAGAGAACAAATGAAGGCTGGATGAGTCGACTCATATTGAGAATATGTACAAGATAGCATCCTCCTTTGCCAAGCAGATGTCTGTTGTACTCTATAAACAGAAGCTCTTCCTTGTAAAACTAGATGGGAGGTAAGCTCAGGAAAATGGCTTTTACAGCTGCATGCTGGCAGAGAGGCAATTTCTTCTCTTGGCTGCATTTTGAAGGTATGAATTTCGTTCAGTATTTTGTGAGAGATTCCTTTGTCACACCAAGCTTGCTGACATTGTGGGGTTTCTATAAACATGGATAGACTTCACTTCATACAACTGAAGTCTATCCATGTTTATAGAAACCCCACTGAGCCCAGTAGCTCCATTTCCATCCTGCATTACTGAAATTATTGAATTTAGGGCTCTTTTAAGATAGGGTGGAAACCTCAGATGTGAAGCTTCTATCAAGGAAGAAGTATTACGATTAAATGATGTTGGTCACAGACCCACCATCAAGGGTCAACATGGTTGGGCAACTGATGAGAGCCCATAGACTCAGAAGGGCCTATCCCCGACTGTGCCAAACCCTGTGAACACTGGCACTTCTAAACAGAATCCAAGTCAGCACTCAGCTTTGTTCCACTTTGCAGCGACCATTTGTCATCTTAGAACACAAACAGACAAGATGCCAGCTTCGCAATTTCAAGGTTATAAAAGGTTTCCCTCCAGAGACTCATTCCTTCAAAGCTCCCATGTGCAAACAATCAGCTTTCAAACAAAGCCTACATTTGTCCCCCAATGTCTAATCACATTGCCCAAATTCCAGTTTCTTAGCTCCTAATTCGTATCTTCCATGACAGGTTCCCGTAGTTAGAAGGATTTCTGAATAGTACAAAAGCTAAAGATCACTTCTACTCCCATTCACACGTGGTCCTGTCTCCTTGCCTGCCTACCTGGGAATGTTGCACAGTTCTTGGGGAGAAGTGAGTCAGTGGCACGAGGAGAAAGGAACCCAGTGGCAGAGTTGGCATTACCATTATAGGTGGAATCTCTGGCAGCAGCACATTCAGGGACCCCCCTGAAGGCTGGCATTGAGTCTAGTCGGTCACCATTCACTCAGAATGGTTTTCAGTTTGTTTCCAGGTACAGCTCAAAGTGCTGGGTTTGAAGCTCTATGTGGCACATCTCAAAAGGTGGTGGAATCTCTCCTCCTTACAGTTTGGAAAAGTTACATTTCTGGGCTACAGCCTCCAGTATCATTCTACAGGTGCCTCAAAGTTATTCATGGAAACTCTACAAGTATTTTGTCATTAGGAGGCTGGTTGAAGAGTGGACTCTTTAGGGAAGCCTGCCGGGGGATTATGTTTCTACCTTTTCTACGTCAGAATAAAACATCTTTGTTCTTTTACGCATTTTCAGTATGTCATGAAAGACCAGTCATTTTAGTCTCTGTGCAGGAATTCACAGAGCAGAATACTGTAGTTTCTATCTCTTTGTTCATCATTTCCCATCTTGTACACACTATATTATTGATTTAATTGTTTAATGATTACGATGTTTTATTATATTTTATGATATTTTGATATTTGTAAGCCGCCCCGAGTAGACGCTGTCTAGGCAGGCGGGGCAAACATCTAATAAATAAATAAATAAATAAATAAATAAATAAATAAATAAATAAATAAATAAATAAATAAATAAATAAATAAATAAATAAATAAATAAATGTGCTGTGGATTTTTTACTTTTGCATCTTGTAGTGGTTTTAGATTTGGCGTTCATTTTCTGTTTTGTGCTATATCAGTATGTTCAACAGTTTTATACAGTACTGTGTTGGTTCGTATTGTTTTATTACAAGAGTGGGCAATATGAAGCCGTGGGCTGCATGTAGTCTACTTGGGACATATTTTCTCCTTCTCCCTCTCAGCTGAGTCCTGCTACCCTGACTAAGAAACCTGCCACACTGGCTGTGAGGAAATGGCTGTTCTTACATGTGGACATGGGACCTCCCACTTAATTTTTTTTATTGACAAAGAATCACACTTCCAGAAACCTTCAAGCAATGTGATTCTCCTGCCACTGCTGAATATTTGACAGCAGCATCAAAAATGGCTGCTTTTGTACAGATATGTAAAGGTCTATAAGGATATCCAACAAACAGCAACAGAGCACAGACAGAGTTCTGACTCCTGTCCTCTGAAGATGCCGGCCACAGAGACTGGCGAAACGTCAGGAAGAACAACCTTCAGAAAATGGCCAAAGAGCCTGAAAAACCCACAACAACCATCAGACCCTGGCCATGAAAGCCTTTGAGAATACATATTCTGAATTTATCTCTGTGACTGAGGCTGTGAGCAGATAGTACTTTGTTTCACGATTTGATCTGCTTTGGGAGTGGGAATGATTTGTTCCTTTTTCCATTTACAGGCAATCGTACACCAGCTTGACCCTTATCAATATCTACCTGCATTTTTTGGGTCTCTTGTAGGGATGGCTTTATTATTATTATTATTTTTTAATAATGCAGGTACAGGTAGGATTGCTCTATTTTGGTTTGTTTCCAGCATGTGGTATCTATCCCTGGCATCAAACCAAAGCAGATGACTTTGGTATCACTTTGCTTAGCTGCTGCAGGATCTAACCACTTAGTAAGAAACGTGAAGCTTCCTCCTACTCTCCCTACAGAGGGAAAGGAAGAGGATGTGAAGTTTTTGTTAACCCTTTCTAATCCAGTGCTGAACTGGTTGATCAACAAGCCAATTCAGTGCTATGACACTTAGGAAAAAATTCTTAAAAACTGAAGCTTTCCCAAACTCTACCATGAAGAGGGAGACTGTGAGGGACATGGAAGGGGATCTCCCCCCCCCCGACATTTTCCTTTTAAAGAGAGAAATGGACTAAATAGGGTCACTTGAGGTGTGGCATGGTTTCTTAAAACCACCTGATCCTTGCATGTGGATGCAAAGATCACCCCAAACACTCTACCTCAAAGTGACTCCTGTTTAGTCCAATCAAGCCCAGGAAAATGTGGCTGTCTAGTTGCACCCTGAATTATGGATTATTTCTCGAAGGCACCACACTTAGGATATATCAATTGTCCAATGTTACTTCAAATTACATGAAAGCAGTTTGTTTTTTAAACAATGTGGTTTTCAAAGATTCAAATTCATCACTCTGCGCTGTACCAATAAATGCCGTCCTTTTGAGGTACTATTTAAGTTGTTTTCCCCCCAATCTGGAAAGCACCAAAATTGCATCAAGCAATTTGTGATGGACAAATTGATGAAAAAGAGGAGAATGTCATTCATCATTTTGTAAATGGTTTCCAGTGAACTGAATCCAGTGGTCCAAAAGGAAAGTTCTTCAGTAAAGCAAAGCAGAGTCTGCTGGGGATACATTGCACTCATATCCTTCATTTTTCTTTGCAACCTAATGAGTTTAACAGAAACGGAAATCTTGCAAGTACTGTACAGTCTTTCTTTCCACAGGAGAGATGTCAATTCAGTACAGTTTTTGGCACCTCTGTCAAAGAAGCATTTATTTACTTCTTTTTAAAAGAGGACTGCTAGTGGTGTCACTATTTTTAAAAGACATCTTAAGGAGTCACGTGACAGGCTAGACAAAGATTCCTACTGCCTTTTTTGATTTTGAAAATTTAGAGTCACATAGGCGGAGCTATAGCCTCCTGTGTGCTAGAAAAATAAAATAGGGACATGCAGCTGTTTCAGTGTGGTTCTGTTTGTTGAATGCAATGTCCAGTTATAAACAAATGTTCGTAACTGGGCTGAGACCAAATGGAGACTCATGAGAAAAGCATAATCCATGCTTACTTTAAATATTTCAACATTTTAATACCTTGTTTTTGTTTTACAGTATTTCACTTTATTTTGTCATTTCACAATAAAGGGTGATGCATTTTGATGCACTATTTATGTAAGCTACTTTCAGACATTTTTTTTTTGCCCTTAATCCTGTGATCCCAATCCGGTTCACACCCCACCACCTTTTTATGCACTTCCCCAAGAAGCCAGATTCGCTCCTCCCTCTTGTCTGTCCATTGTCAAACAAAGACTTTCGTTTTCAAACAGGATTTTAGGCATAAGTATCTAGGGGTTGCTCTTTCTTTTTAAATTTAGATATGTTTTAAAAAACGTAAAAACATTTTAAAAATCTTTTTAAGCCTAATCAAAGTTTAATTGCTTTAAACATATACTTCTCCCTTGAACTGCATGAGTTTGAGCAGCACAATTTTGATTGTACATGGATTTTAAAACACACACACACACACAAATAAACACTGTGCTGCTATTCAGCTCCAGGAGGTGGTCTGAGAAAGGGAAATTATGCATTTATACAAAAGTGAAAATAATAATAAAAATGAACACATACCTACAGTATTACAGTATGATCTAGAAGAGGACGAGAGGGTAAAGGAGACGATGGTAAAATGGGCACAAAAATTTGGCTATAATATTGCTATTGATGATTGGACAAAAAAGTGGAAAGATAACTGTAAAATGATTACATCAATTCCTCTTAAAGAAAACATCCTTAAAATGTTTTACAGATGGAATTTTACTCCGGTAAAATTGGCAAAAATGTCAGAAGGGATCAGTGATGTTTGTAGGAAAGGTAAAATAAATAAATACATAAATAAATCCATGTATGGTGGTCATGCAAAAAAGCAAAAAAAAAAAAGTTACAGGTTTGGGAAATGTCACAAGAAATTGTTCAGCTAATAAATTGAAATGTTATTATTGAATATAATGCCAGAAATTATTGATAAGCAAATAAAATATAGTCTACTGTATGTATGTACTGCAGCTAGGTTACTTTGGGCCCAAAAATGAAAGAATGGAGAAACCACAAAAAATGGATTAGCTATTAAAGAAGCTACTAGACGTTGCAGAATTAGACATGCTTTCAGAGGCACTGCGGGATCAACCGAGACACTGGAAAGCTGGAAGCTGATATATAATTGGGTCCAGAAAAAGATAGGAACTTGGGGGAAGAAATAGTTTATGGCGAATCAGTGCTCACTTTGAATCCTTTGATGATATCTGGATGTCTAGACTATGGCGAAATTTTTGATCTATATGTGTAGTATGGATGTAGTTTTGATGTTTTGTTGTTATTCAGTGCTATTTCTGCTTGGTTTTAGGTTTTGGGTCTATGTGTTTGTATGTACCAAATAAAAACAGTATTAAAAAAATAAAGTGCAAAAATTGATTGATTGATTGATTGATTGATTGATTTGATTTGATTTGATTTGATTTGATTTGATTTGATTTGATTTGATTTGATTTGATTTCTAGAGAACTTATACTAAAGGTCTACTCTGGGCAGTTTACAAATTTAAAAACAATACAGTGGTGCCTCGCTTAACGAGCGCACCGTATAACGAAGAATCCGTATAGCGATCCCTTTTTGGGGATCGCTATACGGAGCTGCCCCAATCGCCGCACTCGCTTTGCGACGATTGGGGCATCTGGCGGCCATTTTGGAGCCGCCGAACAGCTGATCGGCGGCTCCAAAATGGCCACCGGATGACCCGAAATGGCCCCCTGTCAGTGTTTTTGCGCCCTCCCCTTGCTTACCGAGGTCGCAAAAATGCTGCGGGGGGCCATTTCGGGTCATCCGCGGCCATTAAAATGGCTGCGGACGACCCGAAATGCCCCCCGCAGCGTTTTCGCGACCTCGGTAAGCAAGGGGAGGGCGCGAAAACACTGACAGGGGGCCCTTTCGGGTCATCCGGCGGCCATTTTGGAGCCA
Organism: Pogona vitticeps; assembly: GCF_051106095.1. Classification (NCBI taxonomy): domain Eukaryota; kingdom Metazoa; phylum Chordata; class Lepidosauria; order Squamata; family Agamidae; genus Pogona; species Pogona vitticeps. The sequence continues at coordinate 26,696,906 of NC_135783.1, read as the reverse complement.
CCGAACAGCTGATCGGCGGCTCCAAAATGGCCGCCGGACCAGCGAAAACATCGCTGGAGGGGTAAGTTTTGGCGCCTATTGGAACGCATTAAACTAAGTTTAATGTGTTCCAATAGGCTTTTCCTGCCCCGTACAGCGATGTTTTCGCATAGCGAAGGTTAATCCGGAACGGATTAACCTTCGCTATGCGGGGCACCACTGTAAAACCAAAAACATATATTATAATGCAATACATGTACCTCTTGTCAGTGGCTGCCCCCCTCTACTGGCATGGCAGCTCCATGTGGTGGCCAGGGAAGGGTGCTGGGGGATGCCAGGAGGCTGATGGGGGAGGGCATAGCAGCGTGCTGCTCCATATGGTGGGAGGAAAGATCGCACCTCTGTTTTCTCCCTTTGATAGAGGCTTTTTCTGCCCTTCTCTGCCTCTCTCTCTCTCTCTCTCTCTGTGTGTGTGTGTGTGTGTGTGTAAATTAACTGTTTATGCTTTGTAGTTACATTTTTAGGGGCATAAAATATATACGCAGATTTTGAACTTCACAGGGGTCCAGCAGCCCTAACCCCAACCTTGTTGAAGGGATGAGTGTAAAGTTTTGTATGCCATTTTTCACTCATTATTATTGTAAGATTCAAACTGTTCTGAGTCTCCTTGGGTCTCCTATGGGGAGAAAGGTAGCACATAAACAAACAAACAAAATGCATTGGAAGAAATGCTTCTATTGCAGCAGATGGGAGCTTTCCTTGCAACACACGTAGGAAGTATAGAGAAGGGTCACATCTGTACTGGGACTGAAGCAGAGGTCAAGTTTTTATTTTTACAGCCCTACCAAGGATCTAATATGGACTGTCTCCCCACAAGTGAGTATACAAAGGGTTGCAATGTGACCGAACACATTTTTATTCCACCTGCAGGAATGTTTCACCTTTGTCATGACTCATTTCAGTCACACTGAGTTATCTGAGTGCCCATTACTTCACGGTGCCCTCTATCCCTACATTTTGCTTATCATCCTTTGATGGTCAAGGAGTGAGAAACAAACCTCTTCACAGTTGTGACTTTCATGGAAGAGCCAATCAAAGATCAATGATTTTAGAAGGGAAAAAGACATGCTTCAGGTGAATGAATCCCACACTTATGCATTTCTCTAAAAGGAAGCTGTTCAGGTGAGGTATGCTCTCAGCATGGCCATATGCATGATTCGGCCTCCTGTCCCATATGAGTGTTTGGTTCACCTCTTCAGCTCTAGAGAACCCCGCTTTGATCTCTGATCAGAAGACAGGGATTCATACATACACTTTGCTGCACTTAGTCCTAGCCAGAAAGTCTGTGTTAATTATTTTAAAGAGCCCTCTCTATCTTAAAAGCAATTCCTTCCCTATCTTCATGAAGTGCTGATAAGGAAAGCACAAGTGGAACTCTTTAATGTTTATAGTCAGGACACAGTGGAAGGCAGTACAGGGAGTTCCCAGATTTTAAAATGTATATCATCAAGTACAAGCTTATTAGAATTTGTCAAAGCATCTGATCTTTGTTTTCATCCTTGGCCTTTAACTCAACGTTTTATGGAGCCTGAGACTATAAAGCACAGGTTAGAGACATTCCAGTATCTTAAACCATAGGGGGTGGGGGAATTAAGTTCACCAAAGTCCAAAGAGTTGTGGGAGCAAAGCTTAAAATGATTGGTTTACAAATGAATTTGTTAGTATTAAGTGTCAGAAACTGGAGGATCAGTTGCTGTTGCTGTTAGTGTCTAAAGTGGAAAATGCTTAAGTCATTGAATTAGCATTATTAATTTGTTACAGTTCTCGGATAAATAGTAGAGTCTTGAAGGCTCCTTCACAATTGATCACAATGGTACATTCAAGACACCTCTTTTTGTTGCTTTAAAATTTCATTCCACAGTCTGACTTTTTCCCCTTGATAGATTTCAAATCTAACAATGCAGTTGTTAACTAGGGATGATGGAGGAGGTTTATCTACCCGAAAATGTAGAATCTCACCCCTGAGGAAGAAGAAAACATACACCACTATCACCAACATTGCATAAAGCAAAGGTATTTTACCTACTAAGAAAACTCTACCTGGGAGAGAAGCCATGCAAATTGTCTCAACAGCCTTTTCCTTTGACTCTCATTCATGCTTGAGTCAAAGGTTGGTCTTGCTTCAAACTGAAAATTCTGAAAACATTTCTCAAACTATATTATCCACGGGAGGCTGGAGAGCCAGTAGTTTTTATCTGTGACTATTGTGTGGTGAGGATGGTAGGAAAGTTCACATGCTGACACTGTTCAGACTCATATTGTGATCCCAACCCCACCTATGAACAGTCAAAAGACTCTGGGATGAAAATATTGGTGAAATTCTATTGCCAAAGTTGCAAAGTCCCAATAAATGCCCAGGAACACTCATGATCGGTGCCAGTCCCCATTTCATTTGCGTTATCGTGAGAAGTAGGCCATAGTGTTTCAGTTACATGGATTAAAACATGGGACGTTACTGATCTCAGTTAACATAGTACTATTTTATAGGTATTTGTAATTGCAGATTTAAATGATACAGCTAGGTAGAAATGCCCAGGTAGAGATGGAGCATTTTTTTAATGAGGATAGATTTAAAAAAAAGGGGGGGTATTGTTTATTTAATAACTTTAATAAAAAGGTAAAGTTAAAGGTTCTCCTTGACATTTTTAGTCCAGTCGTGTCCAGTTTCCATTGCCACGTGGCCAGCGTGACTAGGGAACGTCATCTTATCTTCCCATTGAGATGGTACCTATTTATCTGCTTGCATTTACATGCTTTCAAACTGCTAGGTTGGCGAGGAGCTGGGACAAAGCGACGGGAGCTCACTCCGTTGCATGGATTCGATCTTACGACTGCTGGTCTTCTGACCCTGCAGCACAGGATTCTGCGGTTTAGCCCACAGCGGCACCACATCTCCTTTAATATTCTTCCTTTCTTTCAAGGAACTCAAAGGTTCATTTACTGTCCTCCTCCCAATGAAAGGAAGTGACTGCTCAAGACTGAGTCTTGAGAGGGGGCATAACCCTGGTTTTCACCTAGTTGAACACTCAAAGTGGGAGAGGGCAAACTCCTGATGTCCAAGTGCCAACTCCTGGACTTTGAACTACTGCTCTTGTGGGCCTACTCATGCGTCTTCCCCACCCCAACAATATTGTTCTGATAGATATGCTCTTTTTAAATGTTGAAAAAGGGTCTTTAGTGGCCTTTAAAAAAAAAATAAAAACTGTAACTTTCTATGTGTTACATTACAAAATTGGCCTACCCCGTAACACAAAAGGGCACTTTACATTATCTATTTAGAAAGACACATCATGTTTTTAAAATCTGGGGTGTCTGGAAGACGGGGCAGTGGGCTGTGTCCAGGGAGGCTGGAGAGACTGTATGTAGGCACTGAGAACCCACATTTTGCCCAGCACTTTGTTGAATAATGGTGATTGTCCTCTATTACATTCTGTCCCACTGACTGGTCCTCTGTAAAGGCAAAACAGCAGTGCTCCAGTCACACCTTTTCACTGCAATAAGGTTGAAATTAAAAAAGCGAATTGCAGTAAATCAGCACATATAGTCTACAACACGGCACTGGTATAAATGTAGAAACATAATGGGAGTGTGGTGGTTCCAATGGACATCATTTATTTATTTATTTATTTATTTATTTATTTATTTATTTATTTATTTATTTATTTATTTATTTATTTATTTATTTATTTATTTATTTATTTATATATATCCCGCCTATCTAAAAACTGAGTGCATGTTGTTAACAATGATGAAAAATCTAGAGTGGAAGCAGGACTTGGAGTAAAATTCTCCTCCAGTGTAAACTGGTCTAGACCTCAGCATAACACCTGCTGGAATCCGCTGACCTTTGGGGTTGGGGTTCGTTTGTTCCTTCTTTGCTAACCTCAAACGGATTCAAGTTTATCCCTCTTTATGGCCAGGTTTAATGGTGGTTTTTTATTGATCTTTCTGTAATTCATTCTCCCTGGAGACTGTAAAACCTAATTAGGTGTTTTCAGCTTTTAAACATACCCAGTCCATTCAAGGTGGGTATGCTGCCCACCGTTAGATATTTGCAAATCATAAACTACTGCTTTCTGATCATAAAGCTGTCATTATGTGTTCCAGGCTTAATTTCTAACTAGAAACAATTGAGCGACAAATTGCTTCACAAACACAGGGGCTGCCAGGATCCTTCTTTTATCAGCAACTAATTTTGCCCGGTACATAAACAAGGTAAGCAGGGAGGAGGAAGTAACATGATTTCATCAGCTGTTTTAGCCACACCATAGTGCTCATTGTTGATTCATGAATCAATGATTAGGTTTAATCTAGTACTTCTCCGATAATGGCTGGGTGTGTAGATATACCAGGTAATTTGTTTGATTTCTGGTGCCTAAAAGCCTCATACCCAGAATCCACCAAATTTCCTTTTGATGTTGGAGACTTAACGACTCAGAGATTCTGTCTTGCAGTTATGAAGTGAGCAGAATTTTCTCATACCCTTCCATCCCCACTAACTATGGCCTTCCTTAACAGATTGACAAGGTTAAACATCCATTACTATGAGACCCACGCTAATGGTCTTAGATTTAAGAGTTTGAGATAATAGAACTGCCTATATTTCAAGTTCAGAGCTGAATGAAAGGAGTGTACTGCTTCTTTTTAGGGCCAGAACTTCCTTTTTGGTTCCTTCTCTGTAGGTTTGTTTTTATTTTATTTTTAAAAATCAACTTTGTTCAGACCATCAAATACCATTGTTTCCCACCTATGTTAACCTTTTTGTAGTTGTCTGAGGACAGAGAGAATTGAGACACTGTAAGGGACTTTATTGTCTTATGGGTGACTTAATCCATAATTCCAACTGATTTTTAAAAAACATCCGAATCCTCAGAGTTCCACTGATGGATGTTAACCCATCATATAAATATTAATCTAAGATCACCAGTAACTTAAAAGCTCTTGTATGGTTTGATTATGGAGTAACAAGCAAAATTTAGAGTTTTTTCCAAACAAGATGTTCAGTAAGTCAGAAGGGGAGGGGTAGAGCCCTAAATCACATTGATTCAAGTTATTTTCTATCACTGTTCTACATTTATTGCTCTCAATTTTTCACAACGAACAAATTAATTAGAAAAAATATCAAAACTAAAAGAATCACAGAATGAACCACTTCAGTCATCAATGCAATACCAGTGTATTGATTGATTGATTGATTGATTGATTGATTGATTGATTGATTGATTGAGTGAGTGAGTGAGTGAGTGAGTGAGTGAGTGAGTGAGTGAGTGAGTGAGTGAGTGATTTGATTTGATTTGATTTGATTTGATTTTTATCCCGCCCTCCTAGACAATGTCTACTCAGGGCGGCTTACAGCTAGCTAGCTAACAGCTACGATCTTGTTACCCCAAAAATAAGACCTAATCTGAAAATGAACTCTTATATGATTTTTCAGGATGCTCATCATACCCCCAAAATAAGCCCCAGTTAAGTGAGTCCCCACCCTCTACCATTGTGCTGCAACCAGAAGATGACATGACTGTATTGGAATAAAGGTAGATTTTTGTACGCAAAAAAACAAACAAACAAACAAACAAAAAAACCACTCCTGAAAATAAGCCCTAATGCATTTGTGGAACAAAAATTAATATAAGATCCTGCCTTATTTTTGAGGAAACAAGGTAGTTGTACTAGAATAAATGACAAAATGATAATGAAAGCACTGGACAGCAGTTCATAATCTGTTTGTGTAAACTAGCAGATGAGGATGAAAGAAGCATTATGGAAAGTGCAGAACTCAGCACATTACTTTTGAGACTTTTAAGCTGAGACTTCTGTTCTTCACAAACTCCCCCCCCCCCTCAGATGGAGCAGCATGGCTACGTCTTTATTTTTTTCTAAATATTTTTTTTTTTTTTGAAATGTGGATGTGAACATTCTCTTGATAATAGGCTTGAAACATTGGAAGATATATCCAAAAATGGATGGTTTATCTAATTATAGGAAAGGCTTGTCCTTAGCATGTTTTAGTTTTGTTTCCCCTTATTAACTGTCTCCAGCATATTAATGCTATTGTGCCAGAAACTTCTGGTGTCTGCATATATTTCCCTGATATCTTACAAAAACAGGGTCTTGTTACGTTAGAAACAGAAGCAACAACAAACACTGAATTAAGGAGGCCTGGAAAAGTGACAATGCTAAATGGCTCGTGTCACAGCTGACGTTGTACTTGCTGAAATTATCCAGACCTGAAGTACCTGAGACTGAAAATGTTCTCAATCAACTTGCAAAGCGAGAGGAAATTCCAGTAAATCATTTACTTATTGAGATCAACATGTAACTGATCCGCTCTTTCAGGGTTTGCCGTGACTGCCGCCAGCCACACCAGACAAAGAACAAAGTCAACATTGGTGCATTGTTATCACGATTTGAAATAATGTTTTGTGTTTACATGAGTTGCCATGCTGGGCTCAGTAGGTTGGGCTTGGTGGAGATTAGTCGTTTAGCTTTTATTTATAGTGGCGAAAGAATGTCAACATTTTCTTGACGGTGGCCTAACTGAGCGGTCTGGGATATTTAGAGGTTGTTATTTTCCCTGGCAAAAAGCCTTTCCACCCCCTTTGCTGGGCTGCATAACACTGTTGAATTTGGGAACACTTTGCAGGAGTAAAATAAAAAAAATAAAAGAAAATAAAGAAAATTTTAATATGCCTATTGGATGCCAACATGTCAGGCTGAGAAAGCACAGACCAGGACAGGACCAAAGGTTCCAGCACCTCTGGAGAACAAGCTCAATGCATAATGTCAACGCAGGCCACAGTTTATATTTTCTTTGCTTTACAAAGCACAAGCAGGCCTTTGGTTGATCCAGCAATGTATTCATAGAACCAACAACCACACCCCGGGCCCAATTCAAAAACAGCAAACTCTGAAAGCTCTGTGTTTGTACTGTTCAACGGTGCCGTTCACTGCAAGATTACTGCCACGGCCATCTGGAGGTTGGTGGATCCCTTGATATGAAGGGAAGGGCATGAATAGGGGCACAAATTGGATTCTCGGTTCTTAGGATTTCTAGTTAAGAAGCAAGCAAGTTAACAAAGCTTTCACATTGCTGTAGAAGGCATCTTCAACAGAGACTAACTGTGATATGCTTATGATTTGAGGAAAGAGATGTGTGTCTGACAATCTGGCCCATTCACAGTAGCGATTTCCAATGGGAGTTCTGAGTAAGGTTGAAAGTAGAGATGGACACAAACTTTTCTTTACTTTATTTAGACTTATACCCCGCCCCTCTAGACAAAGTCTACTTGGGGCAGCTTACAAAAAATGATAAAATACAATAAAAATATACAGTGGTGCCCCGCATAGCGACGTTAATCCATTCCAGGATTAACGTTGCTATCCGGATTCGTCACTATGCGGGGGGGGGGGAACCCCATAGGAACGCATTAAACTCAGTTTAATGTGTTCCTATAGGCGAAAAACTCAACGGTAAGCGAAGATTTCCCCATCCGGCCGCCATTTTCACTGCCCGGTAAGCGAGGGCAGGGCACGAAAACGCTGCAGGCAGCCATTTTGCTGATCCGGCAGCCATTTTGGAACCGCCAATCAGCTGTTTTCTAAACATCGCAATGCGAAGATCGGTAAGCGAAATGCTTACCGATCATCGCAATGCGATGTTTAGCCTAGCTAATGCGATCGCAAAAAAAGCGTCACTATGCAGATTCGTCATTAAACGGTGCGCTCATTATGTGAGGCACCACTGAACTTACTAAAACCATAATAATACAATCAACTAACAGGTGGATGTATACATTATCAAGATGGGGAACTAAAGAAACGAAACAGTTAATTGACTGGAGGGAAGGCCTGCCTAAACAGCCAAGTTTTTAAATGGCTTTTAAAAACACCCAGTGAGGGAGCCAAGCGGATTTCCGTTGGTAGAGTATTCCACAGCCGAGGGGCCACTGAAACACCAAATTCATTCAGAAATGGCAAATTCATATGAATCAATGCCCCAATGAATCACAAATCAAGGAATTTTTAAAGTAATTTTTGATTTGTTGGTTTGTTTGGCTATACAATGCCCCCCCATAGGCACCCAGAGACAGCAAAATTGCAGGGAAGCTTCCTCTGCCTCACCTCTACAATCCCTCCAAGTTTGGTTAAGATTGCAGTTCGGATGTCCAGGTTATACAACTACAAAGAGCCCCCATCTGGGAAAGTTCCCCCCAGGCACCTGAGAGACACTAAAACTACAGAAGAATTTACCATGGCTCTCCTCAATAATCTCTCCAAATTTGATGAAGATTAGGTAGAGGGCACCATGGAGGATTCAGAATTATGCCTAGCCTGCCAATACTGCTGTTGCTGTCATTTGTAATGGCAATATGAGAAGGAAAAGAAGTTCTTTGGGGCAAAAAGGGCAAAGCTGGAACTGCAGGAGTCGGACTTGTCTCAGGCTCAGCAGAAATGTTAATTGTTACAGTAGAATATGGTTTACTAGCAGTTACGTATAGTTTTCTGAGAGGGTCTGGAACATGGGCTTTTCCTTGGGTTTCTCTTAGTCCCAGGGAAGAGAGTGGAGTCTGAGATGCACTTGATGAGACAAAGAACATTTAAGCTGTCATTTTGTGCTGGGACAGAAGAGCTAAAGAGTCTCAGCTAGGCTTCTGTCTCCCCTTCTATGCCTAGGTATTTCCTTTCCGTCCTTCCCTCAGAAGAGCTCAGAGAAGATTATCTGTAGTAAGAGAGATAAACTAGAGATAGCCACCAGAAAACTAGCATTCTAGTGTTCGTCTTATAGCAAACAAAGAGTCCTGTGTGGTATCTTGAAGACAAGCAGATTTGTTGTTTTATAAATGTTCATTAACTCTGTCCTGTTTTATCAGATACATTTAAGGTAATGCTGGCCTCAGGATCACCTGACTTACAATCCATTCAAGTTTTATTTTGTCATGTGTGTGCGTGTATTGGAGTTCAAGATCAGCACCGTATATATTTTCTGTTCCTTACCCCTTGCTGTTAAGACTTCTTTCAGAGGAAAGGCTAAATAGAATACAACAAAAAAATTAAAATGTGCATGTACTGTATCACAGTTAGTTGAAGCTGAACTCCTTGAGGTAAATGATTTAAGTATATTGAGTTCAAAAGGTTAAAGTTGGAAATTTAAACTATGCCCGGTCAAACCAAACCACAGAACTAACCACAAGTTGTTCATATCATCATATCACCAAATCAGTTCCATGAGCTCTGTGCTCGTAGAACTGATTCTGTGCTCGTGGAACTGAATAAAACTCACTTTTATTCCACACAACAATGTGTTTCTTTAATTCCAAATTACAAAATGTATAGATGTGGCTAATTTTTTTTACCCGTATGCCACTGTCTCCCTCATTCAGTTTTACATGAAGCATTTGAAGAGAGATGTGCAGCTTCAGTCTGATGAACGAATTCCTTAAAGATGGCGAAATAACTTCCTAATTGCATTTTATGTTCTTTTTGGGTTCTTGAGTATTTCATTTTCCACAAATGGAACAGATTTATGCGCATTCACACAGCAGCTCCAGTACAGGCAGGAACTGGAAAACTTGCCAGGAAGTCTACTCAGCCATTAGATATATCCAGCCCAGGTATAAGTACTATATGCTTAATAGGCCTAGGTGTAAAGTGATGGTTCTTTTTTCATTGCTCATTGCTAAGCCAACCTGCTATAAAACATTGATCTCTCCGATACAGGAGACACATGACTCCTAGGCCATTCGGTCCAGTAGGCTTAACCTGCTGAACTTGACGTGCTAAAAGGGCTTAAAATGTAATCATTAGTAGATTTTCTGCAAGCAGCTGGTAAAACAAGTCTTCTAGGCAGCCAGGGTGCTTTAATTTATTTCTTAATCCTGCCAAATCAGCAGGAAAGTATTTTACCTTAGTTCCACTGGGGCGGGTGGTGGGGGTGGAGGAAGAGAAATGTTTTCAGAAAGTTAACATTGGAAGCGGACACTGCAGGAGGAAGAATCAGAACAGTCAGACCATGATGATGTCAGTGCATTTTATGGAGGAAAGCTATCAAATGGACCCTTCAGCAACCCCTGAATAGTTCTTCTAAACCAGTGGTTCTCAACCTTGGGCAACTCAGATGTTGGTCTACAACTCCCAGAAAACCTGGTCAACACAGCTAGTGGTGAAGGCTTCTGGGAGTTTTAGTCCAGTAACATCTGGAGACCCAAGGTTGGGAGATTAAGCCAGATAAGTCCCTAAATTTAGGTTAAGATTAACAACCTCTACAGCATTAACCCCTGTTTGAATACTTGTTTAGTTATTTATGGAGTATGTTTGAGGTCCTAAACTGCAACTTGTGTGTAAATCTGGAACTGTGCTTATATACCTGTAACTAATGTGGTCCCAGAAATTTCTCCCAGGAGAATTTCAACCGTTCTCTTTCAGTCTGATAGAAAAGAAATACACTTTGAAAATAAATTTAAAGTGGGAGAAATTTCAGAGTATGTGGAGACGTGGAGTATGAAATATCAAACTCTGTCCTCTTCTACTGCCCTTCTACCTGAGACTTGCCTTCCCACCAGAGAGGTCCACAGAAGCAAAGCAGTTTGCGGAGACTTTAATCATTACTTTGAGACCTGGGAACTCTGATTGGTACCCATTTGGCTGCAGATCACAGTTGAATGTACACGCTGGGACACAGCCAGTAGGCAAGGTCAATTCCCTACAATTTCTCAGTGTAATAGTGTAGTAACTAGCATGTTGTTGGTTGTGAGAAATTAAAATGGCATCCCTGGCCACCAGAATGCAGTGACAGCACTGACTAGAAAATACTTGGGGTGGAGGATATTTAAAGGGAAACTCATGGGAAACCTCAGCTGTTATCTTAATCAACCTGCTAGACCTGATGTAAGCATTCCATTGTGGTGCTTCCCAGCCTTGGGTCCCCCAGATCCTAGGTTCCCAACCTTTGTTACTCGGATGTTTTTGAACTGCAACTCCCAGCCAGCACAGTTGGTGGTGAAGGCTTCTGGGAGTTGCAGTCCACAACTCCTGAGTAAGCCAAGGTTGAGAACCAGTGCTCCAGATGATCCTGGACTATAAATCCCACTGGTGAGGGCTTCTGGGAATTTTAGTCCAAGAATATCTGGGGACCCAAGGTTGAGAACCACTGCTCTAGTGCATAGTGTACCTACCTACACACATGCACAAACATATGCATCACTCATCGTAACATTCCCTAACTTGCTTGTCCTTTGCTACATACAGTCTAGAATGCCACACCCAGTCTGGTCCATTTGAAATATGTCATATTGCTTATAGTGTTAGAATGAAGTCACCGGTATTCAATAATTTCTTGGATACTAGCCTTTTCAATAAACTGCTCTGGAATGCAAACATACTGCACAAGGTCATTTTCACCGCTTGATTGAAATGATCTTTTTAATCGGACACAATCTGGAGACTTGATCTCATGCCATGTAATCCACTCAGGAAATTCTGGAATGGTAGCCAAAGACTTTTCCTGAGCCAAATATTTTAAAGAAACAAAAATTCACTGGGGGAAAAAATAGACAAAATCCCTTGGTGTTTTTGAGATCATGTTTAGCCCTGCCTAGCTGGAGGTATAATGCCTATGTCAGTATTTGAATAAATGGTTTTTGGAGTCCAGTATTGAAGAGTACAGCTTTTAAAGCCAACACCTCAAACATTACACATTTAATGTGTTCTCGAAGGCTTTCACGGCCAGGATCTAATGGTTGTCGTGGGTTTTTCAGGCTAGCCCGAAAAACCCACAACAAACATTACACATTTTCTTCTTGGAAGTATGTTTCTTTGGTTTCTATGGAATATACATACACATCTCGAAGGCTGCATCTGCATCTCAGTTCCAATCTATTCATCCCATCTCACGCCTCACATGTACACTTTTGAAGGCTGATAAAGAACACGTGCTCCATTCAATTCTATGGAGGAAGACGATCTGCTCCTATAAATAAATGTCCATTCAAGTCTGCAGTACCTGTGGACATTGATCCGAGGAAGCTTTGTGGGTACATTGGTGTGTTCTTGTCTATTAAGTCATGGTAACCACATGAATATAAGTACTATTTGTTTTATTTCTATGTGCTCTGCACCAAGCAATTAAGGGAGTTCAGTGCTTCATATGGTACGAAAGACTATTCATGGAATCATAGAATCATAAAGCTGGAAGGGGCCTATAAGGCCATTGAGTCCAACCCCCTGCTCAATGCAGGTATAGAAGTTAAAGGATAAATGCCAGGTGGTTGTTTAAATTTCTCTTGAATGCCTCCAGTATTGAAGCACTCACCACCTCTTGAGGTAATCGGTTCCATTGCCGTACCGTTCTAGTGATGTTTATCCAGACCCCATCAGATTTGACTGGTAGCACTTAGGAACTCAGATGGGATATACATCCCAATCGGGTCCTTATGTACATCACAATGGCTGACATACAGCAGTTACAGCTCAAGTAGGCCCATTGACTCACTGGGGATTTGGTAAGTCAAAACTTATGAAAATTCCCTTGTTTTGATGTGACTCCAATAGACTGATGTAGATTAACCTTCGTGAACCGGAATTTTTCTTTCCAAATTTCATTGAGGGATGGTGCGATCACACAGAGAAATATATTGCAATCTGGACTACTTATAGAGCAGTCCCGTGCAATCTACTTTCCGGCAATCACACAAAACACGTTCCAGCCCAGCTCCAGTCCATGCCCAACCTTTTTGGTTCAGCTGTAGAGTTTCTACTTTCTGAAAGGGACCAACCTACTAACAACAAGAGCATGTCACTTCTGCCTTTTTATTGGAATTATAAATTTTTGTTAAATTCCTTTAGCTGCGCAGCAGAAGTGCAGAGATTCACAAAACAGAACAGATTCAACTTCTCCAGATTAGTCCACCCCTTTTTCTCATCAGCTGAACTTACAGTCTCAATAACTAACTCTGAGACATTACTAGGAGAAAGTATAAAATGTTTCATTTACTTGCATCAGAATGCAAACTGACAAACACGACTGACTGACTTTCAACCACAGGCCTCAACTGACAACTGACTTCCCATGGACAAAGGATAAACAAAAGAGAAACAGAGCAGAGAGGTAGGACTGAATTCAGAGACAGGAAGGAACAGTTTATTAGTGCTAGATAGATTGACAGTCACCCCACCAAGGAAAGGTCCCTCCCAGCCACACCTAATAGAGACAACATGCAAGGTTGCAAAACCTCCAAAATCTACATTATGGTTCATTAAAATGGCTTCGGATTTTCCCACTCCCAATATGTTACATCAGCTACAACCCAAAAGTGCCCCAATGGGAATAATCAATAATCAGTTGGAAATGTTTACCCAAAATATTTTTGTTTACTTAAAAAAAACACCCCCTAAATTCTACATGACAAGTGGTTGAAAGTCGGGGAAATTATTTGCAACTGTTCAAGCAAAAATGATACACAACTAGTTCTGTATTGTACATCTAGTTCTGCATGGCTTCTACAGCAGAACCTGACTCTCAAGAACTAAACTGTCTTACTCTTACAAGTGAGTGAACATTAGAACAGGTCTCTGGATTCCTGAGATGGAATATAAAGGCATAAAGCTGCACTCTGAATGTTGAAAATTTTGAAGAAAGAAAGAAAGAAAGAACGAAAGAACAAAAGAACAAAAGAACAAAAGAACGAAAGAATGAAAGAACGAAAGAAAGACAGAAAGAAAGAAAGAAAGAAAGAAAGAAAGAAAGAAAGAAAGAACCACCTGGTTTAATATGACGGATGCATTTGGAGCATCAACTGCTGCTGTGCTTTCCCAAAAGGCATTGTAGCATTCTAAACATTTTGTCTCTACCCAACATCTATGGCAAATTAACCCCATTAGCAAGCAGAGTGAACTGGCCCCATAACCTTAGGCCTTCCCAATCTGACCACGGGCTTTGATGGTCAAGCCAATTATGTCCCTTGTGCACATCATCAAATCAACTGAAAACTAATGGGGCTGTCCAGATGTCACTGTGGCTTAATCTAAAGGTAACTGGGCTTCAGAAATATAGCCAAAGGCAAAAAAACCCGGGTCTTGTTTCTTTAATTGGTGAGGACTCAGGGCTCCTGTTCTAGCAGGGTGAGGGTGTGGGCTTACAATTTATGAAGCAAAACCATGTAAGTCCTCTAGAGACCGAGCAAATCACATATAAAAACCAAATACAATGCACTTGCTGTAAATATCAAAAACTAGCTTTAATTCAAAACTCTACAATTCTATCAGTTTTGCTTTCTGGTACATTTCCAAAAATGACCGTTGTAAAAAGTCCAGTTCAGAATACTGAGCTGCTGGTTTAATAAAACAAACAAACCATTCCAGAGTTATGAAGGAAAAGAACATATCAGAATATATCCCAAATTTGTTATATCCAAACTGATCCACAAACCACCTGAGGGGTCTGCTTATTTTCAGTAACTTTTAATGTAGCCACATTCTTGAAAGAAAATTCTGGACTGGCCCGTCTGAAAAGCAAAATGTGAATGGTTTAAACTAGCTAATGAAATATTTTTCAGTTAAAATAGAATTAAGTTTAATTAATTTAGCAGATTAAACTAGGATAGATTTTTTAAAAAGGCTGAGAGGAAACAACTGGCTGCTAACGAATTCAGTGACATCCAGTCCAATGCAGGGAAGTCCCTCCTAGGCAAAACTTCTTAAAGGCATCCTATGCAGGTTGCAATATTTCCAACAAAATGCGCATGCATACGTGCGGAGTGGTAAAATCCATGAGTTTCATAGTTCTTCAGTTATGTTTGCATCAACCCTGATTCATTCCGTTGAGTCACAGTTTTTGTTTTATCCTTCTTCCTTGGATTAACTTCACCTTGTAAAAAATACATATGTGGCCAATGATACAGTTCTAAATCTGCTCCCAAGATGGTTAAGTAAAATGGAATGTCTGACAGAGCTGGCCGCAAACATAGCAGCATTGCTCACTGTAGGTTTTCCAGAAGAAGTCTTAACTCCACTTACCACCATCAAAAATGGCCTATGCAAGCGAAGGAAGATGAAAGGTACCATCAGTATTTAGCTTTTAATTTCTCGGCTAAAATGGAGAGTTGGGTGTCAAAACGCTAAATGATCAATAAGAAATTCTGCAAATGGTAATGCAGGATGTCATGCCATTTTTAGTGGACTCCATAGAAGTCCATTATGAAATAGTTAAAGGTGATGAAATTGTTTTCATTTCAAAAGTAATCTGGCAAATTTTCCAGAAGAAAATTAAACTTGTGGGGAATGTTTTGCCAGGATCTGCCGTCTCAACCTGAGCAATGAGCAGTTCAGCCATCGTTATATTTAGTCACTTTTCCATTTCATCTTTTGCCCTTATATGATTTAATTCACAGCACATAAACATTTATACATGGGCCTCATAAAAATGAAAATATGTGGCATGAGGAAAATGTGGAGCTAGTGTGTTTTCTGAGACAACGGAGGGCAGCTGGGAAGGGGATGATGCCCTTATTCTCATGCTGTGGTCTTTATGTCATTTCCTTTTCTGGTTCTGCCTCCCTCTTTCTGGGCAAGTTGACTTTCTCTCTTTTAGGGAACAGTCAGATTCTGACATTATTATTTATTTATGCTTTGAAATATTTTCTAACCAACCCTGTACCAGTGGATCTTGCAGTGTAATACAATCAATAAAAAGAACTCAACATATAAACCACAAAACAGCAATACTTCACAAACCAGTGTAAATAGAGCAAAAGTAAATCTCATCTGTGGAGACATCACCTTGCCGACAAAGGTTTGCATAGTCAAAGCTATGGTTTTTCCAGTAGCGATGTATGGAAGTGAGAAATGGACCATAAAGAAGGCTGGTCATTGAAGAATTGATGCTTTTGAATTGTGGTGCTGGAGGAGGCTCTTGAGAGTCCCTTGGACTGCAAGGAGAACAAACCTATCAATTCTAAAGGAAATCAACCCTGAGTGCTTACTGGAAGGACAAACCATGAAGCTGAGGCTCCAATACTTTGGCCATCTCATGAGAAGAGAAGACTCCCTGGAAAAGACCCTGATGTTAGGAAAGTGTGCAGGCAAGAGGAGAAGGGGACGACAGAGAATGAGATGGCTGGACAGTGTCATCGAAGCTAACAATATGAATTTGACCAAATTCCAGGATGCAGTGGAAGATAGGAGGGCCTGGAGTGCTGTGGTCCATGGGGTCATGACTTAACGACTAAACAACAAACAACAACAAAATCTCATCTGACCTGGGGTCTCTAGGATCAAAATGCTTTGGTAAAATGTTTTTACTGTAACATGCAAATCAGAACTGATTTATAGAGACCCTAACACAGCTCTCAAGATAAATGAGATATTTAAAGATTACTGTAGTTTTACCATTTCTACTGCCCAGTGAATTTTCATGTCTGAAGGGGGATTTCAACTCTGTTCTCCAGAGTCCTAGCCCATTACTGCACTACAGTGGGAATCTATACCACACTATGTAAAATAGCAGGTCTTAAACCTGATGCCCCAATGAGGACAGAAGCAGCCAGACCTTCAAGGGTGCTTCCCAACCTGTGGTTTGGCATGTGCCTGCAAGAAGGTACTAAGAGTTATGTCATGTTATCTCCTGCTGGCGTAGCTACACAATAGGATTTTAGCCAAAATGCTCTTTACCTGGTGACAAAAAAGACTGGACTTCTCTGAGATGAAACCTGAACCTTCTTATCTCAAGAACCCCCAGAACTTCATCTGTGAAATCCTTGCTTGAGATGACATCCAGAGTCTATCAAGAGATGCTGGAAAATAAGATTCCAAGCTAGAATTCTCCTCTATGAAAGGGTTCCAAGGCTTGTTTTGGTACTCAAAAGAATCAATTCTTTTAGGTCTTACAAAACTATTATCAGGAGAATTTCAGGATCTGCCCAACTCTGGGTTTTGTTTGGTTTCATTTCTTCAAATTGTACCTGCATTCCCATCTTATTCTTTGTTTACATCTGGTTGGACGTCTTACTTTTTTCTTCCCATCTGGAAATTTGTACACTTTTCCTATACTGTAATTTTTTTCCTTAATAACTTCAAAAAGTGATGCCTGAACTTTCTTTTTTTGCATCAATATCCATCTTCCCCATTGATTAAAGTGTGTTTAGGGGTACTTTTCAACTACACACAATTTAACTATTTGCATTTTACAAATAAAGATGGGATTCATGCCTGTTTTATTTCTCCAAATCACACAACATGGCTTCCAGATGTGCAAATGTTAGTGCATCTGAATCCCACTAAAATTCTTTTCCCCCACTAAACTCAGGCTTTGTGCAGCTGTTACGAACTTCTGTGCCTCCTACAAGTAGAGCCAGCCTGTGTGACCTTGGGCAAGCTGAACAGTCCCAGGGCACCCCCAGAAGAAGGGAATAGTAAACCACTTCTGAGTATACTCTACCTAGAAAACTGTGAAAAGGATCACTAAACTTCAGAATTGACTTGACAGCACATGATGATTATTATGAATTTTGGGCACAATGTTCTTTCCAGCTCTAATGTGTATTCATTTTATTTATTTCTTGATCTGATCCCCTGGTTTCTCCATTGACTTGTGTCTTTGGCTTCTAGTTCTGATACCTCTGTATGGTTTATGATTCCTGCTTCTTCATAATAGCCTATGATTGCATCTCTGACTCATTTGTTGGTTTTATCTGTTTCAGGCCATGACATTGTTCTCAGAAGGTCAGTGATGGACAATACATTTAGGATAGCAGAAAGGATGGGTTGAAATTGCCACCTGCCTCTCTCTCATCCACTTCAGAAAAGGTTTCCAGCTTTTCAGTTTCAAAACTGTGATCTTGGTGTAAGGAACTGCTGCTTCAGTAGTTTGTTCTCATTGTATATTCTGATCTGCCCTTAAATGAACTCACCAAGGGTTTGGGATGACTGACCCATGCTAAATCAACTGCTGGTTTGAAATTCTTGACCCACCATCACTAGCCAGTGGGTGATTCTTTGGCATATGGTTGAAGGTTCAGCAACTTAATTGGTGGCATTTTCTGGAGCGCTTTCAAGGTGAGATTCCTGCTAATGAGCGATTCAGCCAGGAAAGCACTCCTTCTGTGTCTCATCTGCCAAGATGAATTTATTGATCCTCTTTAGGTCAAGGGAACAAGGTTTTTTCTGGAGTATGTTGAAATCATCCTTCAGTGCTGCCATCTGTCCTGCTGTGCCTCAAGCATCGTATAATCGCCATTCATCAGGAGATGACAGTGCGGACATTTTCAAGTGCAGATCATGTGAAATAGTTTGTTCTGTCTTCTGTTTTTGCACCCTTTCAATCTGTGGAGGAAATGTATCAAAATGTCATGATAAAGTGGAAAAAAGGTAAGCCATGGATGTTGTCTTGAGTTCATTAAAGGAAAAATGGGAGAGGAATACAACCAATGAGTAAATAAAATGTATGTTCACTGTTATTAGCTTTAAATGCTGTCTTTTAATGACGTAAGGAGCCTTGGGTCCTTTTTAAGGAGAAAGGGTAAAACATTTTAAATAAAATAAATAATTTTTAAAAATCAATCAATTGTATCATATTCTTGTATATTTCTCACATGAAGACCTTGATGTATTAAGATATAGTCCTGTTAATTAAGGAATCGTCCTATCATCTTTTCAGTCTGTTGTTTATTTAATTATTTAAAGCATCTTCAAGCCTGCTCATTTGCAGAATAAATATTATTTTTGAAGTAAAAACCCACCAAGTAATGTTACATTGATCCATTACTGTGCTCGCATAATACTTAACCACCTTATCACCTACCACCAAAACTAATTTTAAAAATACCTTTAACCTCATAAATCTGTGTAGGATACATACTGCCCCTTCTGTTCAGAGATGCTTAAAAGGTACTGTAGCGATCAGCCCTGCCCTCACGTGTCTGTCAACCCCCAAATTAGCCTCTGATCCTAATTGTGGGACCCATGCATAGCTTTGCCTATAAAACCTCATATGACTCAGGTCTAGATTGTTTCCACTGAAGAATTCTGGGAACTGTAGTCTTTTTTTAATCAACTTTTCAAAGTTCCAGTATTGTTACACAATTTCAAGTAGATACAGGAATGATTCCTAATCTCTCTCTCTCTCTCTCTCTCTCTCTCTCTCTCTCTCTCTCTCTCTCTCTCTCTCTCTCTGTGTGTGTGTGTGTCTGATGAATGGATGCACACACATGTATGCCTGCACTGGACACATAAAAAGAATGTTCTCCACATCTTACTCAGATGTTGCACAAAAATATCTGATAACCTTATGGACATTATCTGACATTTGCCCTGTGCACTGACCCTGACCAGCTGGCAGCTTGACTTCTCTGTCAATGCTGTAACCTTACTCCAAAGTACCGTTGTCCTCTTTGCCCTTTAGAAAGCTTGTCTGTGCAGCTCTTGTTTTTTCTTGCTTCATAAAGATGGAGGTGGTAGAGTGGGGAGGGAGAGGGTAGAGAAGAGGTCCAATGCTAGCAAAACACCAGCTGGATTACTGTAACACACTCCATGTGGGGCTGCCTATGGAAAGTGTCAGGAAATGTCAGAAGGTCCAACATGCAGCATGCAGACGGCTGACTGGGGCTGGTTACAGGGATCATACAAGCCCCCCGTTTCAGCAGCACCACTGGATGATCCATTTCCTGGCTCCATTCAAAGTGCTAGTGCTAATCTATAAAGCCCTAAACGGCTTGGGTCCAACCCCAAACTATCTCAAAGACGGTGTTTCTTGTTATGAGCCTGCTTGGGTGTTGAGATCACCAAGAGAGGCCTTTCTCTCGGTCCCACCACCTTCAAAGGTGTGTTTGATGAGGACACAGGAGAGGGTCTTCTCTCTTGCTGCTCCCAGACTTTGGAACTCTTTGCGACAGAAGGCCAGACATCTTTGCTGTCCTTGTGTAAGCAGGCAAAAACCTTTCTCTTTAGGCAAGCTATACCTCAGTGACTGGCTGCCTGAGTGGGATTTTTAAATGTATTGATATGCCTTACTACTTTGAATGTGTTTTTAGCACTGCTTTTATTTACCGTTTCTCAGATTAGTATTTGTTTCTTCCTTTTAAATAATTGTATACTTATTATCTATACATATTGTATTTTTAAAATGTAAGCTACCTTTGTATACTCATTGTTTTTAGCTTTAAATATTGTCTTTTAATGATTCAAGTGTTCTTTTAAGGCAAAAGACAGGGTAAAATATTTTAAATCTAATGAAAAATTTAGTATTTTTTTCTTGCATCCCTAAGATCCAAATAGTTTGAGATTTTGTATATCTTGGTTCAATCATCAAGCCAAATGGAGACTGCAGCCAATAAATGAGAAGACTGACTAAAACTTGGAAGGGCAGTAGCGATGGAATTAGAAAATATAATGAAGAGTAAGGATGTAACACCACGAAATTAAAAGACGCCTGCTTTTTGGGAGGAAAGTGATGACAAACCTAGAGAGCATCTTAAAAAACGGAGACATCACCTTGCCGACAAAGGTTTGCATAGTCAAAGCTATGGTTTTTCCAGTAGCAATGTATGGAAGTGAGAAATGGACCATAAAGAAGGCTGGTCGCTGAAGAATTGATGCTTTTGAACTGTGGTGCTGGAGGAGACTCTTGAGAGTCCCCCGTACTGCAAGGAGAACAAACCTATCCATACTGAACGAAATCAACCCTGAGTGCTCACTGGAAGGACAGATCCTGAAGCTGAGGCTCCAATACTTTGGCCATCTCATGAGAAGAGAAGACTCCCTGGAAAAGACCCTGATGTTGGGAAAGTGTGAGGGCAAGAGGAAAAAGGGACGACAGAGGACAAAATGACTGGACAGTGTCACTGAAGTTACCAACATGAATTTGACCCAACTTTGGGAGGCAGTGGAAGACAGGAGGGTCTGGTGTGCTCTGGCCCATGGGGTCACAAAGAGTCAGACACAACTTAATGACTAAACAACAACAGAAGGATGTAACACTGGAAATGAAGACCAAGGTTATATCGAGTCACCACTGATGGGTGTGAAAACTGGACAGTAAAGAAAGCTGGTTCATTTGAAATATAGTGCAAGAGGACAGCTTTGTGGATACCCTGGACTGTCAGGAAGATGAACAGATATGTCTTAAACCAAACCAAGCCTGAACTCTCTGGAGGCAAAAATGTAAAAACGGAGGCTTTCCTACCTTGGGCACATCATGAGAAGGCAGGATTCCCTGGTAAAGACAATAATGCTGGAAAAGGTTGAAGACATCAAGAAAAGGGGAAAACCAAATAGGTGAATTGACTTTGTAAAGGAACCGTCAGTCTTGAGTTTGCAAAAGTTGAGCAAGGCTGTTGAGGACAGGATATTTTGGAGTTTGCTTATTTATAGGGTTGCCCTAAGTTAGAGGCAACTTGATGGCACATAACAGCAGCAGCAACAACAACAAAAAGATGGACGTTGAAGGGATCTCAAGACTATGCTTGGGAAAGACCTGTACTAGAGACCTTAGTCAATGACTAGCAAACAGTATTTCTGATGTTTGTTGTGGGTTTCTTCAGAGGACAGGAGTAGCACTCTGTGGCCGGCATCTTCAAAGAACAGGAATATTTGTGATACTGATCTGGAAAAAAAGGTGGGCAAGACTTCATTCAGAACATTAAAATCTCAACATGGACAAGCTTTCAACTCCCGAAGAACTCCTCGTCAACATGGGCATCGCAGAAACACAGAGTTTTTCTTCTTCTTTCGTTGGACTATGGAAAATATCCAGTTGATCTTCCTCCAGGCACTTGGCAATATTTGGGTGCAGTTGATTGTATCTTGCAAAGAATGTAAACTAAATTTTATCTCAAACTTGTCTGGCAAGGGGGTTGTCATGTTTCTGTGTGCCTCTGCTCCTAGCCAAAAAAAAGAAACCCTGTGCTACAGAATAAAGCAAGAGGAAAGATATTCAGTGTCTGGCAGCTTTTTGTCTACCAAGACTGGGAAGAAAGTGAAATCTGCATGATCTGAGGTGGGATGTACAACATCAGGCTGATTTTACAAGGTTGCAGATTCCATTTAGGAGTGTACTTTAAACAAGAATGCCTGGCCTTAACATCTGGGCATGATAATCTCTGGGGCTTTTCTGTTTCCTTCACATCTTCCCAGTTGTGTAATGTTCAGCCTGATGAAGAGTTCCTGCAGGATTCAAAAGTTTGCCTGTGTGCAAGAGTTTAGTAGACTCATAAAAGTATTGCTCACCTTTGTCTTCAGATCGTGCATTTTTAAAAATTTATTTCTAATTTTTTTAATTTAAAAAAGCAAAAAACACATACAACAACAAAAACACAGAAAAAATACAAATAATAGTGCTTATTATAAACTAAATTCTAACGTGCACCCCATACCCACAGGACTCCATTTTAATTACGGACTTCCTCTCCAAAATTGTATAGAGTATTCTTTAGAGGCTTTCACCCTTCTTTTCACTAACACAAATTCCACAAATTTACCCCAAATACCATAAAAAATTGTTAGAACTTATTTCCCCTCTTTTTATTTTGAGTTCAATAGTCAATTTAATCATTTAATGCAATGTCCCATACTTTACTATACCAATCTTCTATTGTGTACAAAGGCCACAAAACCTCTTTTGTTTTTTGTGATACTGGTGATATTTAAGTGGGGTAAAGAAAGCATGAAAGGGAGGTGGGACAACAGTTCTTAACAGGGCAGTATCAGAGCCATGTCAACTTTGAAAAACTGCATACATTGCAAAATAGGTGGCTCTTAGAGATGGGCATTGATCTGGTTCAGTGGTTCATGCTGGCTTGTTTCTCAGCTGGTCAGATGTTCAGGGCTTCAAAGCCCTGTCTTCTCCTGTGGGTGCCCACTGGGAGGCAGCAGCCTGGCTTCCCTGCCCTGACTCCTCTGGGTGCTGACCCTGAGTGGGTACCTGCTGGAGGAGATGGGTCTTTGAAGCGCCAAACACTTGTTCGGCTGAGAAACAAACTCCTGTGAACCGCCAAATTGGCAGTTCATGCCCATCTCTACTTGCTCTAACAAGACACATAATGTTTGCCTAGTTGACGGCCGAAATCCTGTTGCTGACCATAAGCCAAATTGTAATGTTTAGTCTGGTAAGGTAAAGGTAAAGGTTCCCCTTGGCAATTTTTGTCCACTCGTGTTCTACTCTAGGGGGTGGTGCTCATCCCCGTTTCCAAGCCATAGAGCCAGCGTTTGTCCGAAGACAATCTTCCGTGGTCACATGGCCAGTGCAACTTAGACACGGAATGCTGTTACCTTCCTACCGAGATGGTCCCTATTTATCTACTCGCATTTGCATGCTTTCGAACCGCTAGGTTGGCGGGAGCTGGGACAAGCGACGGACGCTCACTCCGTCGCGTGGATTCGATCTTACGACTGCTTGGTCTTCTGACCCTACAGCACAGGCGTCTGCGGTTTAGCCTGCAGCGCCACCACGTCCCTTAATTAGTCTGGTACTCTCCAGTAAACAAATTGTCCCTGCCATTATTCTCATGTGTGTGTGCCCATGCGCATCTGCACACATGCACATGCTCACTTACTTTATGCATGCACATACCCTGAGAATTGTGGCAGGGATACTTTGTTTATCAGAGAAGAATGGACCAAAATGTACAATTTGGCTTGCACTAAGCAACAGAAATCTGGCCTGCATCTCCTGCCCTGCAGCCAGATTCAATACACTCCTCCTCCTAAAGGGTTAAAATGTCTAACAGCGGTACCTTTTTTGCAGCTCTAAGCTGACATTTCATCCGATGTTTACTTCAACATTATGCCCTACATGTGCAGTTCCTGTGTTACATGTATAAAGGATGCTGTTCTCTCTCCTTTTTTAAAAAATGAACTCATTCAGTTCAAGCAACACTTGACAGCTTACTTCTTTGTAAATGGACATCTCTGGAATGTCAACTTAAATTATCCAGGAAATCAGTTACAAGTGGCATTCTTTCCCACAGAAAGAGGGAGAAGTTTTCCCTACTCATTGCTCTAGCAACTCCCAAGTTACACTTGTTAAGTTTTGTGAATACTCTGAACAATAATTCAGGAGCTTCCTTTGAGCAGTTTCTTCTTTCCAAGTACAGTGGCTACATTGTTCATCTGCTATGCAATGAGACATTCTTTCCACAATTATACAGTTTAAGCAAAAAGACAGGGTTATCCTGGAGTATGTTGGCATGTTTCTAATATCATTGCTGTAGGCTCCATTAGCACAAAAGCCACGGTTATACTATCCTATTTATACACTGTCTCTGATGCTTTTCAGGAGGTTCAAAAGAAAAACGTAGTTGGATCTCTGACCTCCAAGTAGCTAACAATGTCATTAGCAGTGGAAGACAGCGGACTCGTTGGGGGAACGGGAGTTGAAGGCAATAATGGGAGAGGTAACAAATGCTGTTACATATAAGATATGGTTGCATTCAGGAATGAGGGTTATTATTTGCCATCCAATAATTGCATAGTTATATATGGTGTAACCCTAATGCTGAGACCGGCTTTTGATTTCATTAAAAAGGGGACTGAAAATAAAACAGCCAACATTATAATGCCCTTGTACAAAATGCTTGCAAGGCTGCACTTGGAGTATTGGGTACAGTTCTGGTCGCCGCAGCTCAAAAAAGACATAGTGGAACTGGAAAAGGTGCAGAAGAGAGCGACTAAAATGATGACTGGGCTGGGGCACCTCCCTTATGAGGAAAGGCTACAGCGTTTGGGGCTCTTTAGTCTAGAGAAAAGACGCCTGAGGGGGGACATGACTGAGACGTATAAAATTATACAAAGGATGGATAAAGGGGATAGAGGGAATCTCTTTCCCCTCTCACACAATACCAGAACCAGGGGACATCCACTCCGATTGAATGTTGGGAGAGTGAGAACAGACAAAAGAAAAAAAATTCTTTACCTAGTGTTGGTTAATCTGTGGAACTCCTTACCACAGGATGTGGTGAGGGTGTCTGACCTAGATGCCTTTAAAGGGGGATTGGACAGATTTCTGAAGGAAACGTTCATTGCAAGTTACAAGCCATGATGGGGATGTATAATCTCCAGGCTTAAAAGGAAGGTACCTCCAAAGGCCAGAGGCAGGGGAGGGGGATCAGAAGGCAGGGATCTAGTGGTCTCGAGTGCTCCCAGAGGCATCTGGTGAGGCCACTGTGAGATACAGGAAGCTGGACTAGATGGGCCCTTGGCCTGATCCAGCAAGGCTCTTCTTATGTTCTTATGATATAATGACAGCCATGAAAGAGAATTCAAGAGTCAGCATGGTATAGTGGTTAGAACTTTGTGTTGGGACGTGACCCCTATTCATACATTAATTACCCTGCTCTTTTGGGCAGTGCCTTGTCCCCCCCCCCCAGTCTCCATTATCACTTTCTTCATATGAAAAGCCACATGTATGCCAAGGTGGTTTCTGACTCATGTGCAGGCTCTGCACTCCAGCAGGAATCCTGGTGTGCAAGACCCTCCATACAAGCCAGAATCTCTCCTGTGCAGAAACATTTTTTGTACATGGAGAAAGCAATGATGGGGGTGGGTGGGTGGGATAGGCATTAAAAAGTAACTTTCCCCCTCTATGCAAAGTGCCAGACAGCTATTCTGTCAGACAGAGATTTCCCAGATTTTATATGTGGACTCTTCTTGAGTTATGAATGGGGGTATCTAACCTATTCCCATGGCTTGGAATTAACATACTGCATTTCCATATGTTACTGCTAATTCCTTGCTATTTAAACTAATGGCCAAAACGACACTGTAATCTGAGCATCATGGTGCTAATTGCACTAAGCTTTTCAGCCTAAGGCTCACGATGCTTATTTAGTTAAATTGATCTGACTGCATGGTAGTGAAGGACCAAGGAGGAAATGGAGGAATCTTTGCATGGTTGCAAATCTTTGGGTCCGAGTCTGAAGTCTGGGTCTTTAGTACCAAGTCCTGAGTCCCAAGCCCGAAGTGAACTGTCCTCTTGATCGTCTCTGGCAGAAGATATCAGCACCCTTTTGTCTACCATACTCATGACGATTGAGGACTCTAGCGGGAGGTCAGAACTGGAAGAGGAGAAATGAAGAAAGGCAGGAAAAGGACAACAAGTGGTAGAGGGATTCTTGATGACAAGAGGGGCAGAGGAAGAGAGGGAGAGGGACTAGCTGGGGTTCAGAGGAGTGGATCAGTCTAGAAAGGGAGAAGGAAGAGAGTAGTGTGGGACAAAATAAGGAGGAAGGACCATATGTATTCTCCCTTCCTCAAAGAGAGGAGGGAAGGAGAGAGACCGGGTAGCTATATGCATGGACGAGGAAACTCAGGCATAGCGATTCAGTTGGGGGAGGTGGATCTGTTAGAATGGACCTTGTATGTATACCCGAGAGGGAAGGGTCCCTGGAAGAGGGTGGTGTGATTCTGGTCCGTGCAACACCTTTCAAGGGAGATTGGGCTCAAATCCATGCTGTAAGACGATCTGTGCCGTGAGGAACAACTCTCTGAGAAAGCCTATGAACCGCAAGAGGTCTCCACGGTAAAAGACAACATACTGTTAACTGGACTACCTATAATGTGGTCTGAATCTCCAATAGTTGCTGGTCCTGTTGGACCCACTGAAGTTGTAATACATCCCTCCCCTCTTAAAGAAATTAAACGTTCAGTTAATGGAATTATGTCTCCTGTGATTCATCCTGTTAAAGAAGAGGAGCTGTTTAGTTTAGAACCAGAACCCAATCACCCCTTCCATCACCCCTCCACCCCACCCTCTCGAAAACCCTCCCTCCTTGTCACTGCTTCCTTCTCTGCCATTTGCTGCCATTTGCCTCCCTCTCCTGCATATTCTGGTGAGCGTTGCAAAGCTTCTTCTGAGTTTCAAGTGTCCTTCCTTAAAAGAATAGGGACTTGAAAACATAACTTGGAAAAATGAGTCTGAGTTGTGATTCAAGTCCAAGTCATTGAAAAGATAAACCCTGAGTAGTGTCCAAGTTGAGTTGCTGGTGCAACTTAAGTCTGACTTGACAGCGAGTCTCGTGAATCAAGTCCCCATGCCTGTTGAGTGCTGGGCTGCGAATGCTGGTTTCTTGCATTGACGTGTTGCGCTCTGTCTCTGTTGGACTCCAGAATAAAAACTGGAAAGAAGAGGGGGAGGTTTCAGCCTTTCTCACTTGCAAAAACGGATCCCAATACAGATCAGGGCTATGCAAAACTCCAAGAATATTAAAAGTGGTCTAGGTTGTTTCCTGCCAACCTAGCAGTTCAAAAGCATGTAAATGCAAATAGATAAATAGGTACCACCTCGGTGGGAAGGTAACAGCGTTCCGTGTCTATTGGCGCTGGCCATGTGACCATGGAAAGCTGGCTCTATGGCATGGAAATGGGGTTGAGCACTGCCCCCTAGAGTTGGACACGACTAGACTAAATGTCAAGGGGAACCTTTACCTTTACCTTTCGGTTGTTTCAAAAACTGGCATTTTCAGAGACATGGTGATTTTTCCAGGTATTTTTCATGTGAGGCAGAATAAATGACTCTGCAGAGTATAGCACATGGGAGAACTCCAAAATAAGACTTAGAAGAAAGATAGCAGATACACAGTAGCAGCCTGTGTTTACTGACTGTTCTAACAGGACAGAGCAAGCCAGTTGATATGGCATGTCTACCAATGATTTTTAGACACAAAGCTATGGGTTTTTTTTGTTTTTGTTTTTTGTCAAGAGGAATGCAGTTGGAGAGGAACCAAGTAGATTCCCTAGATGAGAATTAATAAAATCCTTAATTCACACCAGCACATAGATTAAATTTAAAAAGAGCCTAATATGCAAATCCATCCGCACTTGACTATTGATCTGACTGTAGTCTCCTTGAAGTCAGTTGTATATGGCAAATTTTAACAGCTTTAATGAGTGTGTTTATTCCATGCTATCGCTCTGCTGCTGATTATCAAAGAGTCTGCTTAAATTCATCATTCTTACCTCTATAGGCTTTAGATTATCCAGCGTCAATAACGTATCAGCTTTGCCGAACACAACCTCTCTATTTAGACTAAACATGTCACCAAATTTCTCATTCTTGACAACTTTACAAGTCTCACCTTCCCAGTATTCTCTGTCAGGACTTGCACCTGCAAATACTGCAGTCTCTCCACCACCACCCCGCCCCACTGCCACAATTTTTCTGCCTTTGATTCTGCATTGGGAAACTGCCAAATTCTACAAGCTTAATGCCCTTTGCAGTCAAACTGGCATAGGACATGTGCTGTTCTGTGCAGGAATTGTAATAATTGGGATTTCTTCAATTAAAAAATGGCCACAAAGCCTATTTCATATCCCATGATGTCTCCCATGAGAATCTGTGGAGGGGGAATAAAAAAAAACTCATCTAGATCAATCTCATTGGAAGCAGAAAAGAATCAATCAATTTTACTGTTGATTATATGTTTATATAGTACTGGTTCTAGCTGTTAGTAAACCATGCAGAATAGTGTTTTTGCACTAATGAGGTGATAGATAGATAGATAGATAGATAGATAGATAGATAGATAGATAGATAGATAGATAGATAGATAGATAGATAGATAGATAGATAGATAGATAGATAGATAGATAGATAGGTAGGTAGGTAGGTAGGTAGGTAGGTAGGTAGGTAGGTAGGTAGGTAGGTAGGTAGGTAGGTAGGTAGGTAGATAGATAGATAGATAGATAGATAGATAGATAGATAGATAGATAGATAGATAGATAGATAGATAGATAGATAGATAGATAGATAGATAGATAGATAGATAGATAGATAGATAGATAGATAGATAGATAGATAGATTTGCCAGCTGTTTTCTCATTTTCTCTTCTAGAATGAGAAACTAGAGGATTTCCATCCCTATTATGGGCACTACTTGAAGACGGTCATATACATCCTCTGTATAGGGACATAGATTAAGATGATTAAAGAAGATACATTTCAAGAAGAGAAAAGCATTGCAGGATGAATGCCATAGCCCCTTCCTATTTATCTTTCCCAATAGTTTGCCTAACATTAATATTAATTATTAACTATTAATTAATAATTAGTTAATAATTAAATGAGTTTGTTAGATGGAAAGCAGGATAAAAATATACCAGTAAGGAAAAACTTCAACACTCTGAATTGTGCCAAGATACAAACTCGATCCCGTAAAGATTTTTCTCCACTGATAACATTTCTTCAGTGCACCGAGTCCCAGCTATGGGTCCATGCTGACAGCTACAACTGCACACCTAAACTTTTTCATTATCTGTTGTGTGTCTTCCTGCCCTCGTTTGGTCCATTTGCTTGATGAGCTTCTCCAGTCTAATGATGCTGCAAAGCTGAAAGGAAGTCAGTGAAAGTGAAGCGTCCGATTTCAAGGTTAACAAAGCTTGACAGGCTTTCCTTCCCACCCCCCCTCCATTTAGGACTTCTTTAGCTTCCCGAGACACGCTGCCCCTTTTTGTTCTCTGAACAATAAGGCTTTGATTCCCCTCTTTCTTTAGTCGGCACCCACACATTAAAACTGGGGGGAGGTTAACATCTGTATCACATTCATTCATTCCATTGAATTGATAGTCCAAACAAGGGCACAGGATGGAAAGGACACTTGAAGGCTTGCCTCTCTGGACCAACCCCTTCCTCCTTGACATGACTCCCATTCTTCAACACATAGTGACTGAGTGTTCTCAGCCTCAGGATTCTTGTACTTGTTTGCTGTTGGGCACTGTGAATCAGAATATAGTAGGCCTATAAAAATAATCATATGGGTCCTACAGGCAAAACCCTTGTCTATCCTAGAATGCCAAAGCAGTATGGAAAACTGGAGGCCATGTAGATTAACCACCTGTTCAATACAGGATCTGTAAAAGAAGATGCAACTAGAGTAGCAGAAGTAAAACTCCCAGAAGCCTTGACCATTAGCTGTGCTGGTCAGGATTTCTGGGAGCCGCAGTCCATGAACATATGAGGACCCAAAGTTGGGAATCACTGAATTAGAGCATCCTTCAAACCTGGCTACACTCTGCTTAAATGCCTCCACCAAAGGAAAGCTCACCAAGGTAGGATGTTTCATCATTAAACAGCATTCTCCCCATGTTTAGATCAACCCTTTTACTTGCAGGTACCACCCATTGCTTTTCAGCTTGCCGTAGGTATTTGTAAACTTAGATTTAAACCCCACTCATTTCAGAGAGACTTTCTTTCTAGGCAAAAGCTACAATCCTATACTCACTGATACAGCTTCAAATATTAACTAATCTTGTTTTCCTTATTTTTTCTTTCCCCTTATCTTTTCATTTCTCCAGATGTGATATAAATCAGCTACTCCCTATTCAAAACAAACAAAAAACTAAATATAATTCATAATAGAATTATAATAGATAAATATTACCTACGGTAATTGATGGCATAGCCTCTGCTACACATAGCTACAGTTTCTCTCTCCCTTTTACATTTGCTTGAGCCATCTTTACAGGGTACTGCACATTAACTGGTCATTTTCTCTGGGAGTTTCTGAGAGCTGTAGTCCAAAAATATAACTTTCTCATGCTCTGCCTTGGCATACACCCATTATACTTGGTTGGGCTGACTTTTCTATAAGTGGCCAAAATCCTGTTGAATAAGTTGCACCTGTAGAAGAATAATGTTGTCATCAGCAGGGGAGAATTTCAGTAATTAAAGACTTCCACCTTCTGTCCCACAGCTTGTCCAAGTCATGAGTAAACAATTCCATTATTGGATCCTGTGTGGAGCTGTAGGATGGAAGAAATAAGTCTTTAATAACTGAAAATCCTTATCTGAAGATAATGTCATCCAGCAGTGGAAATGTTCAATAATTAAATAACATCCTCGTTCTGTCCTGTGACTCCCACAGCTTCCATGCAATAAAATTTATAGTTTGCAAGGCAGATAAACAATGGGACAGAAAGAGTAAATCTTTTCATACAGAAAATCTTCTCAGCTAGTTACCTCATTACCCTTCCACAGGTGTCATTTACAGAACAGAATCTTGGGCAATGCAGAGGAATATTCAACGGAAATCTGAACCCTACTAATTTCTACCTATTCATACTAATCTTGCCCCTGAAGCGAATGAGATCATCTTTATCTTACAGCCATTCTGGTATTTAAAGACCACTATTATATCTCCATATAGTTTTCTCTCATCCAGGCAGACCTATCTAACTTGTTCTTCATAGTGCTTCTTTTCCAGATCTCTCGCCATCTCGGCCATTTTCCTTTGGACACACTTTGTTGGTGCCCTTTATAACATCTAGACTTATGTGGCTCAAACAAATATGTCAACTCTTCACACTCTGTTACTGTGGAAAACATGTTGCCTACATCATACTTCCTCTCTTACTGCAAACCGATTCTGGATAGTAGAATCCTAGAGTAAATTTTCTTCTCTCTCTTCAATAGGAAAACCACAGGTTGGACCAATGCAGCAAACTTCATTTCACTTGTAGAAACATTAAGAGGTCGTGGTGGGCCAGTGACTAAAGTCTGGAGTTCTAAAGTTACACACACACACACACACACACACACACACACACACACACACAAATCCTGCAATTCTGTGCAGCTTACATTCTGTTTAAGAAACAATTGTTAGCCCTAATAAGCAACTGGTTCTGCTCAGCCTCAGCATTTTTATTGCAATAGGTTGATATTCTTTCTTATTTTACTCTTATTTGGGGTTAGTCCTCTCTAGGAGGCTGCAAGATTGTTTCCAATAATTAGTTTAACAAGAGCAGTTATAATAACAGTGCATGACTTTCACTCAACAAATGTCCTCCATCAAGGGATATGAAATAGAAAAAAACACCAATGGTGCAAGTGCAATCTGTTTCAAGCTTAAAGTTAAGCATCCAGAAGATAAAAGCTATGGTTATATGAACTGGGATGTAGTGCATGTATATGGAGCCATGGGATGGAACCAGGGCCGGACTGGGAACAAAAATCGGCCCTGGCATTTAGAGCACACAGGCCCACCGGCTGTGGGGACACAGGCCCACCTGTTGTGGGCTCCATTCACGATATTGTGGCGCGCTGAAAGGGCGTTGCTGGTATAGTGGTATTGGTACATGCTTACGAGTTCTCCCTATCCCAATCATTGCCCTGGTTGTATAAATAACAAGGAGCATCAGGAAATCTAAACCTATAAAATCATCACGTTTAACAAAAAGTGTAATTAAAATTTAATGTTTAAATTTGTCAATGCTAGTGCTCTCTAAACAACACCAACAGTACAATGTGAGATCTTATAGCTATTTTAATGTATTGAAACATTAGATCATTAAACATAACTGCAACAAAATGTTCAATGTGAACAAGCCATAAGTAGCAGATCCTCCTACATCAACACTTCCACCAGGAACAAAAGGCTTGGCTCAAGAACTTTCCACCTCGTTTATGATTTGAACATTTTAAATTTGAACCCTACTAATATTTTATTTATTTATTTATTTATTTAATTTATATCCCGCCTATCTGAATCACATACAGTAGGACCACTCTAGGCGGCTATGGAAAGACTTAGGAATGATACGTTATCAAGGAATAAGAAGACTTTGCAGGGCTTCACTACTCTCTGCAACTCTGTTGATGATGGCATCCACATCAAGACTCATGAGGATTTCTTTTTCTGTAGCCATTAACATGAATGAATCCAAATGGACCTGGGATACAGTATTCCTCAGTCGATTCTTGATGAACCTCAAGGTGGAGAAGCTTCTCTCACAAGCAACTTGAGTAAATGATAGAGTCAGTAGGAATTTGTAGGCTAGACCTATCACATTATAGGCATCTGTTAATAAATTGTAGCGCTGTAGAATTTGATAGCAACAAATGGCACAGTTCTTACATGTTGCACATGGCTTACAGTATTTAACAGCTCCATTTCATCAAATTGTTGACTTAGATCTTCCATGGGCGTTTCTCTTGACACCCTTACAGTGTATTCTTCTAGCGCTGATGTCTTCAATTTGTCCCAATGCAAAGCTAGACTATTTAATTCACACCGCAAATTTTCAGCTGTGGCATTCTCATTAAATTTGATCAAGACTTTACTTAAATCTTCCATTGCAGATATATGAAGCCCTTGTTCTCTTATGTTTGAAAAGTTCCTAGGGTCTAGGCATGCATAGTCGGCATACAGTGTTTCACTAGCAAGAAAACGTCGAGTTATGCTCTCTGTGATTACATCAAGGATCACATTGTGTACTTGTATCTTATATGCCATGATGGCATCAGATATTACTTCATCTTGAGAACATTCACCAGCCATGCTTTTCTTCTTTCTTAACCTTTTATGAGGCAAAGTGGCCTGTACTTCAAGTTCACAATCTTCAAGTTCTTGTAGTTTGTCATTTGCCCATCTTATAAAATCATCTGCACTGTTCTTGACCCCTTCAAAATCTCTGGCAAGCTTTTTGAGATTTTCCTGTGTCCCTGTGACCATGTGATGAGCTTGTAATACATCTAAGCCACTTGTTTGTAGATATTTTGACAACAGGGATGTCAGCTCAAAAATCCGAAGAAATATATGTGCTGTGAGAACGGTCTTATATTTAAGCAGTGATTCTACGTAAGTTTTTGCCTTTATTCGTATTTCTGGCTTAGATCTTGAGTTTTCTTCAATCTTTGCCAATGTTACAATAAGGTCAACATATAAAGCCGAATCAGGTTGGGAAAATGATCCAAATATTTTTCTAAGTGCTGCATCTTTGGACCACCAGTGTGTTTCCCCAATCACAGAGAGTCTTCGATGGTGTGGGTCCTGACTGACATTTAGCCATACATTCATTCGTTGATAAGACTCACGAATAAAAACTCCAACATCATTTATTAGATTAAATAACGATGCACTTGGAATTACAACCTTTGTGGTGTCAGCCAGTACTAAATTGAGTACATGTGCATAACACCAAACATGAATTTGGCCTGGAGATTCTCTGGACAACCATGTAGAGAAGCCTCTATACTGTCCTTGCATGTTAGCTGCTCCATTGGTAGAACTACCAGTGCAATTTTTTATGTCAATTTTACATGACTGCAGAACTTGCCTTAGTAAGGTAAGAAAGTATTCACCTGATGAAGACTCACAATCAACCACTGCCAGGAGCTTCTCATGAATACAGTCTGTCACATAACGAACAATTACTGAGCATTGGTCTCTTGAAGTAATATCCTGAGTTGTGTCAATTTGCACCGAGAACATCCCACAATATGCGCACATCATTATTACACTCAAAGCTAAGTTTCTGTTTCTCAGCCTTCACTTCTCATTTGTGAAATGTGAACAATGTTGACAGGATCTCAAAGCAAAAGCCAACCAAAGAGTGGGCATTTTTCTGTGTTTCCAGTGTTGCACTGTATTAAGGAATTGTTAGTAATCTCCATCTGTGTTAGTCCTTATAATACGTGAAAAGTGCACAGGCAGAGCTTAGAAGTAAAAGATTACCATGTTTATTTTAAAAATGCATTTGATGGAAATGTTGATCCTAAAACTAGATAGAATAACATGCGTGGTGGCTGGAAGGAGCATAGTCCGGCATCCAGGTAAGAGATAACAGCTTAAAGGTTAGAAAGGACTAAGTGTGAAAAGGGAGGAAGTGTTAAATCTTTATTATCTTGGTAGCAGTAGGAAGATGAGAGAGAATGATCAATGAAAACATACAGCCTGCTTTTATTTCCAAAAGTCCCTACCTATTAGGCATTGGGGTGAGATGGGGACAAGAGATGTGTAGAGAGGTGATGTTCCAAATTATGCAAATTTTCATGTACAGAACTGCTATTGCCCTTTGCAAAAGGAGTGAGGAATAATTCCCATTTACTTCAGAGGGCCTTACTTCTGTTAACAGATTTGAGCTGAGATACTTCCATTTTATTGTGAAAGGAGGGAATATTCACAAAGCATAGTGAAATATGGAGTATTACATTTTGTTTCTAAGGAGGAAGGCTGTGTTTAACAGTTTAATAGAGGGAAAGGCAAGGAGACCGTGTCAAACCATCATTATTGCCAGTTTGCTCTTGGCTGAGACTGAAGTAAATGGCTGAGGCAGAAGTTCTCAGTTTACCAAAACTGTCAGAACTTACTTCCAAGTAAATCTGAAGTGGGGCAGGAGGATTGTCACTTAAATTAGTGGGAGAGGGTTAAACACGATGCGTGCTGTTAGACTCGCCGAAATCAGTGAACTGTAGGACTAATACTGAACACAATAGTCCCTAAAGGTCATCTTGTTCATTGCGGAGGAATTCATTTTTCCAGCTTTACATTAGCCTACTCTGTGCTTTGCAACTCTGTGATCATTGGCTGTGAATGAACCAGATGTATGAGGCAAGATCACGTCCCTAGTTTGAGTCTTGATTCTAATGGACTACTTTTTTTACTTTTCTTTTTTCTTTTTCTTTCTTTTTTCTTTTTGGTAATGCACAGAAAATATATAAATATGTAGATAGATCCAATATAGGCAGATATTCTATCTTTTCTAGTCCACGACTCCTTAAAAAGAAAGACCCTGAGGACCTCTTGATTCTAAAATAGTATGAAACAAACAAAAGCCCAGAAACTCTTTTCTCTAAATCAGAACAAAATCTCAGTAAAGGCTCGCCTATCCTGGCCTCAATTATACAGTACTTCATTGGAAGCATGTTCTTGGGAAGTTAGACGGGATTCGCAGCTGACTTACTCTAACCGCTAGACTTCCGCTGCGCTCCTGAGCAGCCCTGCGTTCCCCTCTTAAAACACGCGTCACCTTTAAGGGTTGAGAAAAACTAGCCAGGCGATTTAGCTGGATCATTGGTGCCGGCGCTCCAAGGTTATTGCAAACGACCTTTTTCTCTCCCCCCCCCGTGCGCGCTCTGCGTTGTTGTTGTTCATCCGGCCCCGAGTTGCTCCTCCAGCCTCTTCATCAGGCACAATTTTTTTTTTTAAACAGAGAGGGGGGAGGGTGGCTCGGAGAGCGAAGGAGAGGCTCTTAAACGCGTTTCAGGGGAAGGAACGACGAGCCACGAAAAGGGTCCCGGATGGGCACCTCGCTCTTCTTAAACCGCCCCCGGAGTGAAATTGGCTAGGTCGGAAACGGGCAGGCACAACAGCGCCAGCCCTGCTGGCTGAGGCTGCAGCCGCGGCAGGAGGACGAGGCCTCAATCCTGCACCTCTCGCTCTCTCGCATTCTCTCACCCTCCCTCTCGGGAATCCGAGATCAGAGTTTTTTTATATAAAAAAAGGCAGCTTCGCTCCGATCTTCTGGAAATAGCTCTGGGTTCGTTTCTGTCTTATAATTTCTGCTCTTTTTTGAGAGCGAGCGAGCGAGAAAGATAATTGAGTCGTTTTAAATGAGAAAACCATTCTCAATTGCTTGGCTAGAAAGGGACAGACGATCCGGATGCAGCGCCTCTGCGCTGAGGCAGGAACGGCCTTCTGACCATCGGCCCTTCTGGCATTTGCCAGAATTCCCAGATGGCCAGTCCGGCCCTGGATGGAACGGACTACCTATCCAATGAAATTGAGGAAATTGTTGGTTACATGGACAGTGTGATCCGTCGTCACCGGCTGAAAAAGAGGGCAGAGAACCTCAGTCTGGGTTTTTAGATCACGGAACGAATGAAAAGATGACTGTGTTGTTGCTCTGACGTATTGAGGCTTTGGCCAAACTAAAAGGAGATGGAGCGCTATGGGCAAGCTACAAATGTGAATCCTTTTCATGGTTCTAGGCCCAGATTATACCTTAATTGCTTCAGGCGAAGGGATTCTGTTTCTGGCCAGTAAAAGAAAGGGGTGCAATGTACTTTTTCTCCTGTCTAGCACTTACAGACACAGAAATCCGGGCCACCTATTGAGCTCTGCGGAGTGCTCAGCAAGTGGACCAACTATGGTATATCCGTGGGTGGCAGGACCACTGGGTGGTCTTGAAGAACAACACTCTAAGTTGCTACAAGTCTGAAGATGAGACAGAATATGGCTGCAGGGGCTCAATCTGCCTGAGTATAAGGCTGACATTACAATAGCAATAATGATGACGCCTGTTTATCAGTCACCCCTACATTTCCCATTGTGGGAGGTAAAGTGTAAGCAAAGCCCTGAGAAAATTTTGAGATATTCTTTCAGGTGACTATTCATGCTGTTTGATAATGTTTGTTTTAATTCTTATTTTATATTCGTAAACTGCCCAGAGTAGATTCGTTGAATCTAAATGGGCAGGGTAAAAGCTGAAAAATAAAATAAAATGACTCTGTCAGGAAGGAGACTCACCAGGCTACAGGAAAATTAGGGGTGTCAGTGGAACAAAAATTAATTGAATCTTGGCAGAGGGGCACACTTTTTCATTTCACTTTTTCTCTGGTATATTTACTTTTTCCAGATGTTGGTTGTTCCTTTGGCCTTTAGTTTACTTTTTCTTTTTTGACCTTAATTATGAAAGAACATAGTTTTTTTAAACTAGGCATGTCTTTTAAGAAAAGTACATGAATGGATACATGAGTGATCCTCAGAAAGCTACAGAGTAAGGAATTACTGTTCACTACTGGTGTGGAACAGCACCGCAATAGGCCTTTTGTATCTCATTTTGGCATTTGTAGGGTTAAAAAGTAAGCCAGCAGTTTAAATGTAAGGAAAGAAAAATTGAAATCAATAAGGTGAACTAAGCTGCTGGCAGCAAAGGAGAAGATTAAGGGTTGTGTTGTGGGAATTGGTGATTCCCTTATAATTAGTAGAGTATAAGGTTTTTTAAAAAAATGCACAGCTATAGCACAGGGGAAACATGAAGGAGAGAATAGCAAAAAATGCCAGCTTCCACCTAGCCCCTTTTGTTTTAGTAGACCTTTGTACAGGTACTTAAAAGAAAAATGACTCTACAAGTGGTTTAAGAGGAAAAGAAAAACATTTACTTACAGTTGATCTTCAGTTTCAATTAGAAAACTTGGCAGGAAGAGCTGAGGCTGAGGTTATTGCTCTCTCTCTCTCTCTCTCTCTCTCTCACACACACACACACACACACACACTGTGCAGCCACTTTAACAGCCGTTTTGTAGAGCTATAGAGTTTTGTTTTGTTTTTTAAAAAAAGACACATCAGCATCTAGACAGTCTTTATGCATTCTGGAACATTCTTCTTTCTATTTGTTCTCTCACTCAGTTCAGTCTGCTAAATTTTACTGAAATATTTTACACCCTTAAGACTGTGTATGTTTGTGTGTAAGAGAGAAAGAGAGGTTATGGAAGGATGGATGATTGCAGCATAGGCTTTGAATTGCAATATGGGCTTTGAATGGTTAGTGGTTTAGCTCACACATCCAGGGCGTTGTGTAACACACATACACACCCTGATCATAGCTGTTTTGCACTCTCCCCCACCAGTTTGCAGGACTGGTGAGTGTGTGTGTTTGTTTTTGTTAATGGAAATCTAAAAACCCACTGAAAATATTATGGATCCGAGTATCAAGTAGATTAGGTTGTCTCTTGAAGGACACAGGGTGGATCAGTCACAATTTGTAAGCCTTTTATTTAAGTACAGAAAGGGGAGGGAATCTTCTGCATGGATTAGGCGAATTCTCTGGGGAGCTTTTACA
This sequence comes from Pogona vitticeps, assembly GCF_051106095.1. NCBI lineage: Eukaryota > Metazoa > Chordata > Lepidosauria > Squamata > Agamidae > Pogona > Pogona vitticeps. Next base: position 26,658,329 of record NC_135783.1, on the reverse strand, counting down.
TCTCTCTAACCAGAATATTTTCTTGCATCTGTTATACACACAGAGCTGAGTTTCCTAGGCTAGATTTTTAGCCCATGGACTGCCTTCAATGGACTCTGATTTCCTTTTCCTTCTTTGACCTATTCCTTTTATTTCACCCTACTGTACTTGCCTTGTTGAGGCTTGGATATCATTACTGTATTATATATTTTCCTACTAATTTCACCATCAGAATATTCCTGAACTACTTTTTCTCCACATTCCCCCAAGTCTTCAGAAACCTGTTCTCTAGAATGGATAGCTCTAACAGTATTGTGTGGGACGTGGTGGCGCTGCGGGCTAAACCGCAGAAGCCTGTGCTGCAGGGTCAGAAGACCAAGCACGATGGAGTGAGCTCCCGTCGCTTGTCCCAGCTCCCGCCAACCTAGCGGTTCGAAAGCATGCAAATGCAAGTAGATAAATAGGGACCACTTCGGTGGGAAGGTAACAGCGTTCCGTGTCTAAGTCGCACTGGCCATGTGGCCACGGAAGATTGTCTTCGGACAAACGCTGGCTCTATGGCTTGGAAACGGGGATGAGCACCGCCCCCTAGAGTCAAACACGACTGGACAAAAATTGTCAAGGGGAACCTTTACCTTTACCTTTTTACTGTTACACAACTGGGGGCACAATAAGCTAAACAGCTGGCAAATCTAGGGACAATATTAGTACATTGTGAAGGGCTAACCGTGGCTTATATTCCAGCTCATATCATTGTCTGATTTTTATATGCTACATCACAATTTTCATTTAATAATTGCATTGTTTTTAAATCTATGGCACTTTTTATTTCTTGTGTACTGTGCCTTCATTTCATGGATCTTATACGCTGTTTATCTGCTATTAAGGATGCACATATTTTTTTTCTGGATAAGTGTACAGCCTTTTCTGGGTGTGTCCATTAATGTCTGGATTCTCTAATGCAGATTGAGTCTGGCCAACTGGACAGTGAAAAGAGGGCGGTTGTTATGCCCCATCAAATAACTTCTGACATATGGTAACCCTATTAATTAATGGCCTATTCAGGATTCTGCAAACTTAAGGATGGGGCTTCTTTACTGAGTCAATACAGCTCATGGTCTGTTTTCCTGCTAGCTTCAAGTGTGACTGACATTTCTGGTGGGGCTGCTCTAGGAAGAGCAGATTGGGGGACAGGGGAAGGTCAACTTGAGTGCATTCCTTGCACATCTTAATTTGGGGCAGGTACTGTCATTTGTATGACATCCAGGGACATAAATGTCAGCCACACAAGAGAGCATGTATATCCCACAGCATCTTCTAGTGCTATCTAAGGGACACAGAACAGAAGCTCCCTCTGGACTATTTACTCCTTGTATCGGGCTTATTTTTTCATTTGTCCGTGTCTGGCTGTGCTGCCATTGGTTCCAGATTCACAGACCTCCTTGGATGCAGACATTTTCCAAGATCAGGGCAGGTGCGGAGAGTGGCCAAGCTGAGAGTGAATGGGGAGGGATCACCGTTCCACGCAAGAGCAGTATTCTCCTCAGCAGGTGTTTTGCACCAGCGCCAGGGCCTTGCCAAACTGATTACGTGACACGCTGGATCCCTTTGATAGCTAATAGCAGCTCTATGTCTGGAGTACAATGGCTTTATCACAAGGTACTTTGGCAACAACTCCCTTTTGCTTGCTGGCTCCAGTCTCCATATCAATGTAAACAGTTCAGTCTCCCCAGGTTGGATGTCAGCCTTCATTTTCCTTTTCAAGATAGAGAATATGCATTTCTTCTTGAGTGTATTGTCCTTGGACCCAGTTAAGCATTTTCTCCTGGCGGGAACAATAGTCTGTTTGGTCTCCTGCACAATCAGTTCTCCTCTTCCAACCTTTGGGATGGGAGAAATCCATGGACCGGATAAAGCCTGCTGGCCATATGTTTCCTATCTCTGATTTAAAACAATAAATGACACCAGCTTGCATACAAGTATGTCAGCTGAGCATTCTTTGTGTACTGGGAGACGTTTTTCTGGACCCTCATCCCTTTTAGCTCAGGGCTGTCAGGTTCTGTAAACATCCTGAGATTAATACATTTTTGTTATTTCTGAATAAATACCGATTTATATGCTGTTAAAGTCACATGGTTGCTGCTTCCCAAGGTTTTATCCTGATGCTGCTCTGGTATCCGCTAAGCCGACAGATCCACATGGCATGGCAACACTGGGACGCTGTGACTTGGAACAGATGTAGAAACAAACAGGGAAGAACATCGCTAACAGGGAGGGAGGTTTTCCCCAGCTCTCCTTTTTGTCTTCCTGATGATGATGAAGCTTTTCTCCTCCAAAAGGCTGAGGACCCCAGAGAGTTGTGCCAAGCCGGGTGTATTGCAGTAATGGTGGTCTGTCACAATCATAATATTGTAGACAGAGAATCTCCACCACCTTGGCATCCTCACACAGGATTTCTTCAGGTGTGACGTGGGCCTGAGTAGGAGCAGCTGCTATGGACATTGAGCCTGTTGACTGGACATATGTTGAAGTGGGTCTGGATTCCTCTGGGTGGACCGGAGATGCCAAGATGGGATCACCTTCCTGTTATTTGGTGGGTACCCAAGAGTCAACTTCAGTAGGGATCTCACTGGTCACAGGGTGCCTTTCCCTCGTCTCCAACATCTACAGTAGTGGTGCTCCCACTCTCCTCAGTATGATATTGCTGCTGCTAAGCTTGTCGCACCCTCTCATTCTCCTCAGGCAGCACTGTTAGCTTGTCCCACTCCATCTAGGGTTTTGATGTCACACCATCTCCCAGCTGGCATGAGAGATTATCTCTACTTCATCTGATGCCTCTGCCTGACAGACCTTCCTCCCATTGATCATCCTCTTCCTTCTCTCCCACTTCCTTTTAATCCTCTCCCTCTCTCCATCCACCCATATCTCTCCTTCTGGTTTTATTGATTGATTGATTGGTTGGTTGGTTGAAAATATTTGTACTCCATCTTTCTCCTTCAAAGAATCCAAGACAATCTACATTATTAAAAAGACAATATTTAAGAGCTAAAAACAGTAAGTATACAAATATTTGGAAAAACATTATTTTTTTAAGGGTAAATAAATGCAATACTAAAAAGACATTTAAGATTGACTGATGCCCTCAGGTAATTCTGCCATGTCCTTGGCATGGCCCCAGTCCACTGCAGCAGTGCAGGTGGGAAAGTCCTTGGAAGGTGGCAACAAGATTGGGCCCATCTCTGGGTTGGACCAGCCTTGGGACCAGGGCCCTCTCTGGTCCCACAGAGTGCTAGATCTCTCTTGTGAGACAATCACTGGATTCCTGTATTGAGCAAGGGGTTTGACTCAGTGGACTTGTAGGCCCGTAACAACTCAATTATTTTATGATTTACGATTCTATGAATGGCAATGGTGTATCAGACTTTGCAAACGTTCCTTTTTAATATTATTATAGCTCCAGGGATTTCCCACCTAGGTAGGATATACTGGTAGCTGTAGTCCAGAAAGGAAACTTTTTTGAAGTCTAAGATATATGCATTTGCCTATGTAGAGAAGAATGAAGAATAACCCGGTCAGAGACTACAGATGAGGACAGCATGAAAGAACTTGCTACAAGGGTGAAGAGGGATATAGGGAAAATTAAAAGTAATCTACTGAAAAGATATAAAATAAAGGATACGGGCAAGGATGTGAAAATCCATGTCTCAGTGTCATTAGTCGTCGTTTGGTCGTTTAGTTGTGTCTGACTCTTCATGACCTCATGGACCAGAGCACGCAGGCCCCCCTGTCTTCCACTGCCTCCTGTAGTTGTGTCAAATTCATGTTGGTTGCTTCGCAGACACTGTCCAGCCATCTCATCCTCTGTCGTCCCCTTCTCCTCTTGCCGTCACACTTTCCTAACATCAAGGTCTTTTCCAAGGAGTCTTCTCCATGGCCTACTGGAGCCTCAGTTTCAGGATCTGTCCTTCCAGTGAGCACTCAGGGTTGATTATTTTTAGAATGGATAGGTTTGTTCTTGCAGTCCAGGGGACTCTCAAGAGCCTCCCCCAGCACCACAATTCAAAGGCATCAATTTTCAGTGTCATTACATTTCTACAAACATAATGCTGCATTCTCATCTGATCCTTGAGTTGTATATGCATATTTCCCCCCAAATTTAACATGTTTCTGTGAAAAATCTCCTTCATGATGATGCAGAAGATGCAAGCAGCTCTGTCCCAGGATGATGGTAAAAGCGGGGGGAGGGCAGGGAGAAGACCATTCTCACCTAGCCAGTCAAGAGGAATGCAAGCATTCAGCCAGTCTCTCTCTCTCTCTCTCTCAATCTCTCTCTCTCTCTCTCTTAATTGTATTCGTTTTTAATCATTTGTATTATTTTGTGTGTATTTTGTTGTTCCCAAACAGACAGCAATCTGTGCAAGCTGTCCAAGTGTGTGTGTTTTGGTGAGAAGGTCTGCTTTGCATTGTAGTCAGGCCAATTTTGTTTCTCAAAGAATTATCACTAAATGTGGATGGAACTAAAACAAAGAGTGTTACCTGAATCCTGATGGACACATTAGAACTTTGTAGGGAGATGGCGTTTTCAGTACCACACAGCTCTTTGAATTCAAAGTAGCTTCTTTTTGATACCCAGTGTGGTGTAGTGGATGGAGTGATGGACTAAGACTCTGGAGACCAGGGTTCAAATCCCTGCTCAGCCATGGAAACTCACTTGGGGGGGGGATGGAACTGGTAAAACCACTCTTTAAATTTCTCACTTACCTTGAAAGCCCTACAAGTCATTCCAACTTGGTGGCACATAACAACAGCAGCTTCTTTTCCTCTGTGACATGCTGGCTGGATTCCCACTGATGGTCAAGCTAACACTAGTGGTTATGTCCCCACATGTAGAGATTGCTTACGGATTTTGGCAGCATGTCCAAATTCTGTGTCCTCAGTTGTGCTGACAGTGGTAAGGAAACTCTCTTGGTATCGCTAAGCGTGGCAATAGGTATGATTCCCCCACCCCCACCCCCATCAGCATAGCCTACAATACATGGACAATATCTGCCTCCAAAAAGGAGGGTGGCAAATTTATTTATTTATTTTTCCAGCTTTTACCCCGCCCGTCTAGATTCAACGAATCTACTCTGGGCAGCTTACAGTCCGAGTATAAAACAAAAATTAAAACAACAATATCAACAACATAGATATAGGCAAAGTCCAAGATGGTAAGACATAGAAATTGAAAGCCCTACTGGGCAAGTGGGGCTTAACTAGTTTTCATTTTGCTCATGTCTTCTTGTGGAAACACCATGGCAACTCTTGTCTGTCATCATGTGCCAGGTTCAGAGCAGCTTTGGTTGACATTTGCTCCATCACATCCATCTGATACAACTTTCTATTTACACAGTTGCAGCAGACAATCTCCTCCACCTTTAATCCTGGCTGATCAGTACAGCGTGAGTCCCCCACTAGCCTTAGATAATCTCAAGGCCCAGGCTTACTCAGGTTTATTCAGTATCTTGACTGTGGACATATTGCAATAAAACCTCCCTCTAGCTATAAGAGCGTGAACCCTTTGCCTCTTCAGTTAGAAATCAATTGCATGGAAATCACTGAGCCATATCTTGGGGGGGGGGGGAGCACAGAGCTGAAAGAAATTTGTTTCCTTCTTACTGTTTCTCTGTGGTTGATATCCTGTGGCCATTTCAGGGATGCCTTTGACTAGCACACAATGCAGCAAAGTCATGGGCATCCCAAAATCCAAAAAAAGGACTGTAATCATTAGCATTTTGACACTATTGATGATGTCATTTTTATAGCACATATGAAGCTGCTCATCAGGATTTCAGCCTCTGTTTTGCACTTTGGTTAGTGACCAGCCTCCAAAACCCTGATTTTTTTTTCATTTCCATTGTAACACAATCAGTATACAGTTACTTCGCAATTACATATTGCTGCAAGTAAATTTGTTAGCACAGGCATTTGGTGATGTGGGCTGAGTCACTGGTGGGCATAATTAATAGGATTGGGACCATAAAATGCAAAATCCATGTAACTAGATTTGTAATGCATGTAAATATGCAACTACACTGCTTTGCTAATGTAACATTCTCTGTAGATGGATGCACATGATATTATTTCTGCTATAATGCTTATATTGATGGGATAGTCCTATCCATACTTGCAAAGAAGTCAATTATCTTGAACGTAAGGGAACATACTATAGTTGGGGCAACACTGGATTTGAGTTACTGGGAATCAGTGCTCTTTGCATGCTCAGTGGACAGCGTCATGAATATCACAACTTCTGGACTTTGATATGCTATGAGTCCTCAGACTTCTACTGCCCAAGGCCTACTACAACAGAGAGGTAGCCATACAGGTGATATCAGGGTGCAATTCCCATCATTCCCGCTATCATGAAGAATGGTGGGACTCATATTCCCACAACATATAGAAAACATTTCCTATCACTGTTCTACTTTGGGGGGAAAAACACAACCCAATATTTTACGTTAATATTTAGTTGAGGAAGAAATAAAGTACCCTTTTAAGGAATTGTGATGACTGTGTACCAAACTTAGTGTTTGCTGAACAAACATTAAGTCTACAGCCATTGCCAATTTAGGGAAATTTAAGTCTACAGCTGTTGCCAATCTAGGGAAATTTAAACCTAGATTAGAAATGTTGAAGGACTGGCATAGAAACACTATCTGACCAAAATCAAATAAATAGAAAGTGGAAACAGTATACTGAAGATGTATACTGAAGAGATAAAAGGATGAAAGACTCATTTGAAGAGGTATCTTATGATTAAGAACCCACAGTTTTAGAAAATGAAATGAAAGCTGTTCTCAAATCACTGGGAAGAAATAAATAACTAGGAGTAGATGAGAAACCAATGGAATTCAAGCCACAGAGATGGAATCTGTCAAAATCCTAACAAGAATATACCAACAAATATGGAAAACAAAACAATAGCCTATGGACTGAAAATATTCCATATACATTTGAATTATCAAGAAAAGAGCTGCCAATGAGTACAAGTATTATAGGACCATTTCTTTAATTTCACATGCAAGCAAAGTGTTGCATAAGGTATTGCAAGAAAGGTGCCTGTCTTATATGGAGCAAAAAATGACTGATGTTCAACCTGGATTCTGAAAAGAAAGATATTTAAAATATCTGCTGGCTACTGGAATATACCAAATAAGATCAGTCTGTCCTTTGTGGACTAAGTAAATCTTTTGACTGTGTAGCTTATGAGAAACTACAGGTTGTTCTGAAAGAAATGGGTGTGCCTCAGCACTTGATTGTTTTGTGAACAATAAGCTACCATTAAGATAGCATATAGAGAGATAGAATGGTTTCCTACAGGCAAAGCTGTCAGAAAAATGGTGCATTTTATCTCCTTACCTGTTCAGTCTGTATGCAGAACATAGCATATGGAAAGCTGCACTAGACTGAATGAAGGAGAAGTGAAAACTGGTAGCAGAAACATCAGTAATCTTAGATATAAAGATGACACCATCTTACGGGCAGAAAACGGCAATGACTTAAAAAAAACTTTTAGTGAAAGTGGAAGAAGAAAGTGACAAAGCCAGGTTGCAGTTCAAGATTAGAAAGACAAATATCAGAAGAACTATACATCTTTAATGTTGACAATGAAGAAATTGAAATAGAGACTTTGTATATTTTGGTTCAGTCATCAATCCAAAGGGAGAGTGCAGCCAGGATCTCAGAAGGAGCCTGAGACGAGGAAGGGCAGCCATGAAGGAATTTGAACAGATCATGAAGTGTAACGATGTGTTACTGGAGAGCAAGAGCAAGAAATATATAATATTTCAAACCACTATGTATGGGTGCGGATACCTGGAACTGCCAGAAAGAAAAATAAGTGGACCCTAGATCAAATCAAGCCTGAACTCTCTCTGGAGACAAAAATGTTGAAACTGAGATTGTCCTACTTTGGGCAAATCATGAGAAGACAAGATTGTCTGGGAAAGACAATCCTGGGAAAGGCTGAAGGCAACAAGATCAGAGAAAGACCAAATACCAGGGATGAGGATCTGAATCATGGGACTCGCTGTCAAGGAACTTAAGTTGCTCCAGTGGCTTGATTCAGATTTGACTCGGGTTGTTTTTCAATGACACAGACGCAACTCACAACTCACTCACTCACCCCTACATTTTTCTAGGGAAAAGGGGTTGATCTAAATAGGGACTTGGACATGGGTCTTGGGACTCAAGACCTGGTACCAAAGACTAGAACTTGAACTTGGGACTTAGGCCTAAAGACCTGCCAATATCCCTGCCAAATATGAGATGGATTGATTCCTTAAAGGAAGTCACTGGCTTGAGTTTACAAGAGCTGAGCAGAGCTGTTGAGGACAGAATATACTGGAGATCTCTCATTTATAGCATCACTGTAAATCAGAGGCAACTTGACAGCATGTAACAACAACAGCTGCCGCTCGCCCCTGTTTTATCCTCTTTCTCCTCTTTATGCAGGGAACGTTTATGATATCTTTCCTTTTCTCGTTCTAACTTTTATGCTGCACAGTTTACTAACACAGAAAAGCTGCAGATCAAAAGCCTGATAGTTGACACCCGCCAGAATCAAAAGATGAGGTTACTGGATTCGGCCCAAAAAAGTAAAACTGATGAAAAGCCTTCAAGAAGAGAAAATACGGATGGTAATGAAAGTTGGCTGCAAATTTTTTTGGTTTCTTTAAAAAAAGGGAGGGGGGGATGGAGATGAAAAAAAGCAAAGAAGCGGAAAAGAGTTGATGAAAAGCAAGAGCTACAAACTTGTGAAGAAGAAGGATCGGATGCTGTTAGCTGGAGGGTCAGGATTTATGAAGAGCAATGCTGTAATATAATTAGAACTTAAGAGAGGAAACCACCGTCTGTAGGAGCTACCCTGAGAACTGCGTGCAGAGCTGGAAAACCCAGCCAAAGGAAAACATCAGGCTAGGGAAGGCAGTCCAGAAGACAAAAGATCTGTGGTGTAGTGGCAAATTTTAAATTTGTAACAGTCCTCCTCATCCAAGAAAAGTCCGCAAAGGCAGGCAGCTGTACTGATCTGTTATTAACATGTACATTCTAGCTGTTTTTTCTCTCGATCAGTAACAGATCTTTGTAAAGCTGATGAATATTAATGGGACATTCAAAGAATCCTGGCCACAACTACACTCCCTTTAAAAACCGCAGCAGGGCTCCCATTCTGGCTGGCCAGTGCGGTGGGGCTTCCCAGATGGCACTGGGGGTGGGATTCACCATGTGGCAAAACTGGAGCTGCCAGAGTTGCCCAAAGCAAGAACAGCACCACTAGTTGACCAGTCACATGGAGGCTTTCTGGCCACCTCTGTTTTTGGGACGTGGTGGCGCTGCGGGCTAAACCGCAGACGCCTGTGCTGCAGGGTCAGAAGACCAAGCAGTCGTAAGATCGAATCCACGCAACAGAGTGAGCTCCCGTCGCTTGTCCCAGCTCCTGCCAACCTAGCGGTTTGAAAGCATGCAAATGCGAGTAGATAAATAGGGACCACCTCGGTGGGAAGGTAACAGCGTTCCGTGTCTAAGTCGCACTGGCCATGTGACCACGGAAGATTGTCTTTGGACAAAATGCTGGCTCTATGGCTTGGAAACGGGGATGAGCACCGCCCCCTAGAGTCGAGCACGACTGGACAAAAATTGTCAAGGGGAACCTTTACCTTTACCTTACCTGTTTTTGCTGGAGCAGGGGCCATCTCCACCAGATGTTTTAGCAAGTGGCAAGTGAACAAGGCTGTCCTTATCCTGGTGCTTTCAGTAGTGGTGAGAAGCCTCCCAGCACTGCTCAGCTTGTGAACTGGGGGCTAACCCAAATCCAGCTTTAATGCAAGGATTCCCATTAAAGCAGGACACATGAAACTATTAAAAATTGAGGAGATAAGACATTCTTTTCTAGGGTAGATTCTTTGGGGGGTTGCAGACCTTGGAAGTCCACCAATTCCCAATTTAAACATTGCTGCTCCTATGTGCTTCCTGGAGCAGGAGAGGCTACAAGCTACAAATCATGTTTGGTGGTGGGAGGAAAATCTGTGGATCCTGGACAAATAAATACCGTATTTTTCCGTGTATACGACGCCCCCAATGTATAAAATGACCCCCTAATTTTGACCCTTCCTGGAGGCGGAGGAGCAGTTAATGGGCAACTGCTCCTCCACCTCCATCTGCTGCTGTCTACGTTGCCTGCTCGGTTAATTTCTCCAGTGTGACTGCCGGGGCTCACCTCCAGCTGCCTTGTCCCCTGCCCTAAGGAGATTGTGTGAGGAGGTGATCCAGCAGTGGCAGCAGGAAGAGGCGCCTGAGCACGCGTGATTGCTTGTTTGCCTCTGCCTCTGCCTTCCGCTGCCTCCACCACCAGAGGGCACAATTTGGTGATGTGAGCTGAGCCCCATCAGTCCCACTGGAGGTGGTGATCAAGCGGGCGGGGGAGGCAGCAGTAAGAAGCGCCCAAGCATGTGTGAATGCTCCTTTGCCTCTGCCTCCTGCTGCTGCTGCTGCCTCGGCCACCAGAGGGGACAAGCCATGAGTTCTGGAAGAGGCAATTGGGCAGCGGCAGCAGCAAGAGGCACCTGAGCACGCGGGCGACTGCTTCCTTCCATGTATAAAATGACGGTCAATTTTTCCTCTAATTATTTTAGGGAAAAGTGTCATTTTCTACACAGAAAAAAATACGGTAATATGTTTGGGGTATTTAAGGTATGCATGGCAGCCACAACTCTCATTTGGACACCTCTAGTTTTGACTACATCAAACTGTACACTGCCTGTGATGAATTGATGGGGCCTATCTGAAACAAACCAACTGAAATCTTTGTTATTCTTCAAACTTATTATATATACTGATTTTTCCCCCTTTCTTTTTCTCTCTATTCCTAGTTACTGAGAACCGAGCTACACCTGACTACCACACAGTTGTTAAAGATGAGAAGCCTCTCCAAAACAGAAGAACGACAGCCCTAGTTCTGGGTCACAGATGTGGCTGAATACAGAAATTCACAGAGAGATTTTAATGGCTAAGGGTTGCCTGTCAGAATGGCCACATCTGTCAGTTTTGCTTTCTCCTTCACTCAGTTTAAAACATAAAATAAAATCCGAAGTTCTTACCATAAAATGCATGAAGAAATTTGTGAATTTTGAAAAGTTCATTTTACAAAAATAAAAAATGGCCAAATATCATTCAAAACTATTTCTCCTCTGGTTCCGTAACCTGGGTCCTGCTAGATGTTGTAAACAAGAGTTCCCATCAAAGCCCAGAATCAAGGCTAATGGTTGGGGATCATATTTTTGTTTTCATCAGTATCAGAGGCCACCTGGCCTAGACCATCAAGCAAGACACGTAGTCTTGCTTAGTGAGTCATTGGGCATGGCTCAGTTTCCTTCCCCTCTTAAATACACAGCAAGCAATGACATAAAATATTACATTAATTTGCCATATTAAAAGCCTTGGGTAATAGGGCAGAGAAGCTTAAATGCCATCTGGATATGACATAATCTGGTATTAACTGAGAAAACTTGATTTCTTAAATTAATACTTCAGCCTCCTGAAAAAGTTGATGTGTGCTTCAGTGTTGCATGATCAGTGAAAGTAGACAGCTTTAATGGTACTGTATATCATTAACCTAAAATGAAGGGAATGATATATATAAAGGGAAGGAAAAGAGTGAGAAAAAAAGACACACCTCTCAGGAATTTAAAGAAATCCTTCCCAAGATAATCTACATTTACCAATTACTCACAAGAAATAATCCTTCGTCTAGTGATCATACTTCTTTTTTCTTCATTTTCTTATATAAATTTTATTTTGCTATGCATTGCAGTTTTTAATACTGCATGTTTATAGTATGTAACTTTGGTGGCTTTGGTAAACACACCAACATGAAATCACACCATATTTCCATTAAATGTCTCAGGAGCAGAGGTTGCTTGTAACTTAGAAATGGACACAATGCTTAAGATTATCCCCATCGTATATCCTTTTTATTTCAGGTGGACTCCTTTTTGACCTAATTCTCTTCAACTATTATATTACATATAATATCAATATTATATTATGTGTATCTTCTTCTTAAAATATGTAAAAACACAAGGAGATCCATGCTGGATGAACCCAAAAACCTATTTAACACATTTCTAGAACACAACTCCTAAAAATCCCATAATTAGCATGGGCAATGGCTAGGCTAGCTGGCAGATTCTAGGAGTTATCCTTTGAAAAAACAACTCTTCTCATATTTTCCAAAGCCTTACACACATGATATTTCTTTAGGGCAGTTTACTGTACCACCTGCCTAAATCGTTGGAGGTTTAGCTATCTGGCTGTGGAGCCAGAGGTTGGGAGTTCAATTCCGCACTGTTCCACCTGTGAGTAGAAGCAACCTGTGTTTCCTTGGGCAAGCTGCACAGTCCTAGGGCAATCCCAGAAAAAGGGAACGGCAAACTAATTGTGTATTTTCTACCCAGAAAACCCTGGAAACAGTCATCATAATGTGGAATTGACTTGACGGAGCGGTGTTTAAAATCAAAATGGCGGCCTCTTCTTCGGTTTGCTGCCGGAAAGTGTGAAAATGAGAAACTGTAACAGAAACAAGCCAGACATGCTGAAAGAGAGCTAAGCTAGGGATCAGAGTGTGATAATTGGCAGTCTTTGCTTCTCAGGAACAAAAAGAAGGGGTTGAGGGGGGGAAGCACATCTGCTTAGTTGGGTATATGAGAATGTGGATGGTTTCCATGCTTCCTCTGCGTGATCCAGGAAGCATGCTTTCTTTTCCCTCACTGAAGGAGCTTGGTTTCAAAGGCAGAGCCTAATAGTCGCAGGAAATAAGAACCTGAACTGTGCACAACAGAGGATACAGAATGGACAGAGAGCTGGCAGATGAAATCATATACTGTCTGTGATCCCAGTAAAGGCACATGAATATTGATACCTTACAGCTCACTCTTGAGTTTATTCAGGCTTGGGATGCCTGCAGCTGCAGGACTCACAGTTTGGGGCTCTCTGAGAGGACCTTCCTAAACTGGGAATAGGCTGACTTTTCTCTGACAATCTCCCACTGTTCTTGAGTCAAGAATGAAAACACACTTCCCCCCCCTTTCTCTCTGCTCTGCTGGGTACAGGGAACTCAGCCAAGGATCGATCTGGTGGAACGAGTTAGATTGTAAGAGCATATATAGAACCTCATCTTCCAAGTACTTCTTTTTTTTCTCTCAGCATGGTCAAAGAAGGGTTGTAATGAAGCTGGAGAAAGCCCTTGATGATAAAGGCCCTTCAGTACTGCGGCTTGTGGTTTTCTTCACCTGTAATTAGGGATGGAAGAGAATTGTGTTTCATTTTTTTTAATGAGAATTTCTCAACATTTGCAACATTTAAAATGGTGTGTGTGTGTGTGTGTGTGTGTGTGTGTGTGTGTGTGTGTGTGTGTGTGTGTGTGTGTGTGTGTGTGTGTGTGTGTGTGTGTGTGTGTGTGTGTGTGTGTGTGTTGTAATGGACAGACTTTTCCATTCTCAACCTAAACCAGTGGTGTGATGGTACATTGTTGAAAACCAGGAACTTGTCATTATATTCTGCTTAGCTAATCCTCTAAGAAGAGCCCAGAAATGCAGGCTGCTCTATTGGTCCATTTCAATAAACCAGTTCCAGACATTTTTGTCCCCTCCTCCCTGAGAGCAGGGCTTTTGTAAAACTAGTGCGTCTTAATTACCCATTTAAAACCTAGCCATTTCCAAATGCTTTCCATTGGCAACAGGGGCAACTCACAGCACTAGAATGAATGAATGAATGAATGAATGAATGAATGAATGAATGAATGAATGAATAAAGGCATACATACATACATACATACATACATACATACATACATACATACATACATACATACATACATACATACATACATACATACATACATACATACATACATACATACATACATACATACATACATAATGGCAGTGAACAACCATCCCTAAAGGTCCTCTGGGCACTGCAGCTAGTATAGAAAACAAAAGTTCAAGGGTTTCTGGCAGATGACATCATCATCATCCCTCATGAGCCCTGGTTCCACTGCAACATTGCCTACAATACAGTTCAATGCTCTTCGAGTGCTCTACACTTGCTTGCTTCCTGCAGATCAGCTTTCCCAGGCTGGAGTCTTCTGAGTTTTTTGGTATAAAAATCCTACCATTTGTCAGAATGTGCAGAGAGCTAGCTGGGATGGTACTGGTTTTAGGTCCAAAGCCAAGTTAAGGTAGGATGTTTTAGGGCTCCAAAGATTAAACAATATGAGGAGAAGCTACATGACACCCAGAGAAAGGCATTAAAATGCTGTGCCAAGTAGAGTATTTTTTATTCTTCACCAAGAACCTTTACCTTTTTGAGAATCATTCTAAATTCTGTATGATTTCAAACAGAAGTCTATCCACCGACAGGAAGTTAATTGAAACTGTATAACTGACCATGGGCAGAATGACTTTTCAGATAAGTGGCAGAATTAATTAATTTTAAAACAGAACAAAGGCAGCTTTTCTTTCTTTTTGGGAAACAGTCATTTTTCAATGGGAAAAAGAAATAGTACAATCCAATGTCTGCTTGTGAAATATGTTTTCTGCCCCTTTTACATTTTTTAAAAGAGTTTCACATGTCTGAAGTGAATGCTCAAATTCTCTAGGGATTTTGTGCATTACATTTTTTAAAAAAAAACCCACACTTTTTGTTTAAACTAATGAATATGTTGACAGACATATTTAGTACTTGTCTCCGACTGGCTGTCAGGCTCCTCAACATTTTGTAACTTGATTACATTAAGGGAGATTCAGTAGCATGAGGACAGCATAAAAGCCATGTGAGATCAGATTGTAGGCTGAGTCTATCTACAAGACTTCACCTTATTGCCCTGCATGTGCTCTGCTATAATTCTATCCAGAATAATTATTTTTCCACCATAGCCAAGTACAGTAGATGCCTCTGAGAAATCCACAAGACAAGTATGAAGGCAGCAGCCCTTTCCTGATGTTGCTTGTGGAGCACACGCACACCCAGTGGCATACTGGCTATAGATTATTTGCACCGATAAATCTGTTCTCAATGAATTTGCCTAATCCACTTCTTTTAAAAAAACAGTCAAACTTTATGATATGGTCAGCTCCATATCTGGAAGCAAGCTTCCTTAATTGGTTACAGTCATCTATTTCTCCTAGCACTGTTCTTCACCTCTGCTTGTTGCAAATTAGCTTGCTTTTGTTTATGATTGTTCATCCCAAGGCTAACATGATCTTCATTTGCACGTCTGATTGTTCTGGCATGAAACACTTAGGAATCCTGTTGCTGGAGGAGTAACATGGCATTAGCTTTTAAACTTAGGCTGCCATTTTGTGTAGTTTGACCTACAGTGATGTAACAATTTTAGCCTTTTCATGTGTGGCTTATAAGAGCAGGCAACAGGCAGATATCAAGATGCTAGTGGCACTTGATATCTTTGTGTGAGTGGCACTAACACACACACTAATCCAGTGCTAGTGCTCAATCTTTTTGTTTCCCCAAGAAGGTAAATTAGCTGTTTTCGCTCATGCTCTATTATTTTTTCCTGCCTTCTCTACTTTTATATTTGACACAACTCCGGGAGGCAGTGGAAGATAGGAGAGCCTGGCATGCTCTGGTCCATGGGGTCACGAAGAGTCGGACACGACTAAACGACTAAATGACGACTACTTTTTTAATGGTGAAGTGTTTTCAGTATTTTGATTGTGTTGCTTGTTATTTTAATCATGCTTGAAGGCTGCAAATATGAACAGTTTTAAAATATTTTAATACTTCAATCTTTATACTTTCAATAGTCATGTACGTTTAAAATCAATAAAATAATATAATATTTTTTTAAAAGAATATGGCAATTTTTTCTCCACTCTCCCTTGCCATTAAAGAACATTTTGGTAATCCTAATTATTTTAACAGAATGTTGGCATGTATGCATTATACCTTTCTAGAGCTAGTCTCTAAGGAGAGGAGTGAATTTGTCTCTGAAATCCAGGAATTTCTAGACATCTGACAGCCTCAGCTTGAGTGAGAAGAGGTATTCTGGGAACAAGGCCTGACTGGGAGAAAAGTTATATATAGAGAAGCCTGAGATATAGTGACTGGTAGCTGATAAATTAAATTGTGGTCATTCTGTTGTCATCTCTGAGGAATAATTTGTGGGTATGAGCTTCTGAGGCAGGTAATTAAACTGGGCAGATGAGCAAAAACAGAAAAACAATGGGGTAGACAAAGGGAAAATGTATTAATTGTTATTACTGTGTGTAATAACGAATGCATTTTCTTCTTGCCCACCTTGTTTACGCATCCCACTGTTTTGCGGATTTGGGCTGCTCTGTTTGGGGAATAGGTTGCATAACATGGAAATATTAATGATGATATCATGGCCAGTGTCGAGTCAGGCCCTCCAGTTCACAGCACAGCTTTTGTTACTGGAATGGGAAAGATCTCTTCCTTCTCAATATTACTGCCCTGTACATCTTCTTAAAACCTGCTTTGCACGATTGGGGAAGTTTGCGAGAGCAGAGAAAATCCTCTTGCACTGGTAGAACATCTCTCACAAGACATTGGATATCACCCATGATAAGAGGATGAAAAAGTTAGTTTTTTGCTTTACGGCACCCAGAATCCTCTAGCCGGCATGGCTGATACATGACAAGAATGATGAAGACATTGAAGAACAGCATCCTTTTCCCTTTCCTTTCACACACCTCTTGCATAGCTACTCAAATGGTGTAACTTTTGGAGGCAAATTGTCCCAAATTAAGAAATCATAGTAGACCTTATCAGTTGCTTGCTGAATATATATTAAGACATTTGGGAAGTTTGCAGTACATTTCATGTGCATGAACTCATTGCAGATCAACAACAGAAAGACATACACGTGCCACAAGTCTGGAGAGATTCAAACTCCAGGAATTCCAGGAAGAATTCTGAAACCACCGACCTTCAATTCCAACCCGATATTTCAGCCCCAGGATGCAATCAATATTTGGATATGTTTCAAATCTTTTTCATATGTTCACAGCATGTGCATTGTGGAGGAGCCAGATCACAGCAACACCTTCCCATTCCAGCCTCTTTCCATTTTGCCTTCACACTCCATGCACGATTAGGCACCCAGGACCTCTTCCCAGCTGCAAATGGCTATGCAAACACCTGGAAAGCAAGTCTGAGCATTGACATTGTAGCAGTGAGAATTCACTCTTGTTGCTCCACACAGACACTCCTTTGCTCACGCAGCCTGTGGATCGCAGTTCATGACTGGTAGAGGCACAGAGCAAAATCTTTGCTTGGAAAAAGAATTCAGCTTGTGTGCAGTGGTCTGGCTGCTTTCTAAATAGGATACAGCTTTGGAAAGCTTATCCACATAAAAGAAATAATTAGCATTCCTCCTCTAATAAGCGCCTGGCTGCATTTCATACTGCCAGCTCAGACTTTTGTGGGCCTCGAGTGTGAACAGTGATAAGCTTCAACCTCGGAACTGCCAAGACCCAGCAGGTTACTTAGGAGGCATCAAGAGAGCTGGCAAACAGAGGGGACTTTGGTTTGTTGAAACCATCCTTGTCGACGAAATTGTTCCAGGATGCATGGCATTTCACGTGTGCCAGAATGGATTTTTAATGCCCAGGGCCAAAAGGCTAGCAAACACGGTCCTCTTAAGGAGAAAGGAAGAATAAAGAATATTTTAAATAAATAAAATAAATACTGTAATAAATGTCCGCTTTCCTACTTCAGCAGTTGCAATGATCCTCCGGCTCATGCAGCAACTCCCCAGACTTTTAAGCATGATTTTTTTTCTTAGCCCCACCTGGAGATCCCTGGTTGTCACTCCTCCGAGTACTAACCAGGCCTCCTTAATTTCTGAAATCAGATGAGACTGTCATGGTGAGAGCTGTGCAGCTTTTTAAAGATCTCTCTGTGAGATCTAAACAGGTTCCTTCTATGGTAACCTCAGACTCATTTCTGTTGGAGTTTTTCAACCTTGCATGTTGTCCCTAGGAGGTGTGGCTGGGAGGAGCTTTTCTGAGCTGGAGTGACTCTCAATCTATTCAGCACTAACCAATCATTCCCCCCTTGAGTCTGCTGGAAGCAGTAATCTCTTAAGGCCTGTAACTGAAATACAGTTGTGTTTTAGCCAGCTTTTATCTGTTCACTCTAAGTAAACGAAACCTTTTTATTCTTCCTATTTCAAATGTATTAGAGTATGTTACTGAAATTGTAAGTGCAGCTTAATGAGAAAAAAAGGGGTGGTCTACTTTGGAGAACGTGAAGCTAATTCTGCTCTGTGAATCCCTGCATTTCTGCTGCGCAGCTAGAGGAATTTAATCAAAATTCAAAACTCTACAACAATGTATTCCAAAGGGACAGACAGAAGACAACACACCATTTCTTTCAGATATAATTAATTGTTTGCTGAAATATGTCTTCCCTTGCTAGGGTTGCTAACCAAGTTGGATTAATCAAGGATTCAGAAGGCCAAATCTCCAAGTATCCTGGAGACATCCTTAGAAAATCCTACCCATGGTTTCAGGATGAATGCAACCCCCACCCTTTAAGTCTTCTAAACTGGTAGGCCAAAGTAGGCTACCTAGCAGATATTTTACCTCTCAAGAGGGATGCTAGCTCTGAGTACATTTGAAAGGCCCCAGGATCAGTCCCTCCAGTGTCTCCAGTTAAAAGAATCAAGTTGATGGTGACGGGAAAGGCCTCTGCCTGAAACTATGGGAAGCCTTTGTGAATGAGAGAAGAGTATTGGGTAGACAGAAGAAACAGTCTGACTTCATGCAAAGCAGCTTTATATCTTCCATTTATTTGTTTGTTATATTTCTATCACAGAGAACCATCCTCCACAGAGGAGATTCTCATCTTCAGAAAGTTGCCTCCCATGCATGGAGCGTGACAGACAGGGAAATGTGGCTGTCCTGTTGCACCTTCTCACGTGCTTAGGAACACCTGAACAGGGCTTTAGAGGGAGGGCAACATCTGGAGGTGATGTCATTTCCTGCCAAGGATTAGGGGGTAGAACTAGGACTCATTACTTTAATGAGCAACACGTCCTTCATTAGTTGATCCTTTTTGAAGCACATCAAATCTTAAATGTTCAGCTAAGGTTGAGGCACCTAACCGTGAACTCACCAACGGTTGCTTGACTCTTTTTTTTTTTTAATGGAGTGTTCCAAAGCCAGATGATGGAGTATAGCAGAGTCTGGTTGCTATGTTGACCTTTCCAGTATAGCTGCAATTAAGAAGATCTTGGTGCCCCAAAAGACAGTTGACCCATGCACAACGGAATGTACACATTGATCAGTTCCCTCCTCTGACATGAGAAGAGCAATGAATCTTGATCTTCGCAGGTAGATCAACAATACAGATTGAGTGCTGGATCCGGGTATGCAACCTGATTTAGGGGTTTACTCAGAAGTAACTCCTTTTGTAATTGATGGGGTCTGCTGCTTCATGAACAAGAAATCACTTCAGGCAGCAGATGCTGGGAGACATCAATGGCAACTTTCCAGCTCTCCTTTCTGAACTTCTTGCCCATGGGTGCTTGCTGAGCAGAACTATGTATTGCCTTGCAAAACTATTCCATTGCCCTTTAACTGCTTCAGCATTGAAACAAATCTGGGATGGCAGTTCATTAGTCTGTATTCATGGCACCGCGAAGTGAGTCACCTTGTTTTGTTTTAATTGCAGCAGCAAAATCTGTGGACATTGCTGGATAATCTGGCCCTAATCTGGATAAATCACTTCGGGATGTGAAGGCAAGAACATTCAAAGCTTGGACACATTACTTTTTGGTTTGTAATTCCCAGGAAATATCTTGCCAACATGATCACTGGCTGTGCTGGGGAGAGATTCTGGAATATGTAGTCTAAGCAAGTAATTTTTCCAAACGCTGAGAACACCCATGTGCTGTTTGCTGCCAATCCGTCTTCCTGAGAGCTGGCATTCAGAGATGGTATCCTTTTTTGAAGCTGGAGGTCTGGTTCAGCTGCCCTGCCTAATATGCCATTGTTCTCGGAGTTTAACTCCCAATTGAAGTAAGTTTGCATAGCAATTCAAAGTGTAATTTCCCCCAATTTTCATCATGAATGTTATTTTAAAAATCATTTTCTGACAGATACACACAGAGGAAGTGCAATAAATTAGTAGGGAACAAGGAAATCACACAGTTCAAAGGAGCGCCAGGAAATCACATAGTTCAAAAGGTCTTGTATCTGGATCTGTTATTTTCTTTTCTGTGGTGAGTTTTTGCAATCTTTCACAGTGCCTTCTGCAGTTGTGAGTGGGTAGATGAGGGAAGGCCAGGCTCCTTACTGACTATTATCTTGGAGGGGACTTGTAGGTGACCTCAATCCTGTAAATAGAGAACTTGATGGACTGCAGGGTTGTCGAATTAAAAGAATTCAAAGAATTGACACTTTCTTGCACTGTTGGATAGGTCAATGATTTCGGTATTAGCCATTGGTTCGGAGTCCTTGGTAGGAACTGGATTTGATGATCCATGGTGTCCCTTCCAGTTCTGCAGTTCAAAGATGCTGATGATGATAAGTCACAGACATCCCTTGTGTAAGGTGGCCATACCTTCTACTTTACAGAAGACAACTGTTTTGATGGGCTCCTGCAGAAAAAAAAGCCCTCTAATTCTAAGGCTCCTTCTTTTCGAAGGGCTGCCCACTGTCATTTAAAGATCAATATCCAGAAGGAAGAAAACCAGGGGCCATTCTGTTGTCTGTTGCCAAAGAGCACCTGAACAGCAAACTCAGCTAGCACATAAATGATCTTTCTCATTTTAAGATTCTTTGTGATTTCATTTAAGTTGTAAACATTATTTCAAACTTTGCACCTGTACAAAAAAGTGAGCTCATACAATTTTATGCAAATCAATGTTTTCCTTTCCTTTCCTTTTGGATAGCACAGTGGCTTAGGTCTCTGGCTGTCAAGCCAGAGGTTGGGAGTTGAATTCCCCATTGGGCCTACTTGAGAAGGGGTTGCGATCCATAGAGTTCCTTCCAGATTGCAGTTCAATGGTTATTAAAGGTTCTTTCTTTTCTTGTCTTTTCTGGATGACGTAGTTGCTACCCCAGACACACACCATGGTCTTCCCCAAATATTGACAAGCACTATATTTCCATTTTCTTTATAATCACCCTCTGTAAATTTTGTGCCTATGTTCTGAGCACATCTGCGTATGCAGTTTTGCCTTCTTGAGGCATTGCTCCATTTTGATGATGAAACAAATACCCGAGTTAGTGATTGTCCTAGGAATGTAGGTACATAGGAAAATACTGTATAGTGAGTCAGTACTTTGGTTTATGTAGCCCACTATTGTCAAGTCTGATTGACAGAGTTCTTCTGGACCAACAGGCAAGATTTTTTTCCCTAGGTTTGCTTGGGCATCCTTGGTATTCTCTAGTGGTTTCCCATCAAAGTCCTAAAGCCTGAACCTGCTCAGCTTCTTGAATTAAGCTAGATCAATGTGTTCAAAGTGGCAAGGTCTTCAAGTACAGTGGTGCCTCGCTTTACGAGCGCTCCGTTTGAAGACGAAATTGCATTACGTTGAAGATTTTGCAATTGCTTTTGCAATCGCAAAACAATGTTCCCTATGGGGGAATTTCACTTTGCGATGATCGGTTCCCTGCTGCGGGAACTAATCATCGCAAAGCAACGATTTTTGGCCAGCTGATAGGCGGTTTCAAAATGGCCACCAGGTGAAAAACATGGCCGCCAGCTGTTTTTTGGCACGGATTCCTCACTGCACGGGCAGCAAAAATGGCCACGCTATGGAGAATCTTCGCTGGACGGTGAGTTTTAACGCCATAGGAACGCATTAATTGGGTTTTAATGTGTTTCTATGAGCTTTTTAAAATCACATGACGGCATTTTCGTTCGACAGCGATTTTTGCGGAATGAATTAATGTCGTCATGCGAGGCACCACTGTATCACCTTGAAGACTTTGAATGAGAAACAGCTCTGTAATTGGAATGAAGTTGGACAAATATATATCTTCCAACTGGCCATGTGACTCTCAGGAGCAGGGGTATGACCCATAGTTCCAGTCTTACATCTTCATGCAGTTAATGAGAATCTGAATGTTTAGATCCCAGTAGAAGTTGCCAGTATAAGTCCTGGAAGCTGCAAGGCTATTTCTGCTGTCCTTTCCTCCCCCACCAATCTGGCTGCCTCATGATTAATTGGAAAAGAACATTTTAAAGGGTTTCCTGGTTGATGCCAGGCTGGATAGCTCAGCGGTTTAGGTATCTGGCTGCGGAACCAGAGGTTGGGAGTTCGATTCCCCACGGTGCCAACAGGGAGAAAAGCCAGCCTGTGTGGTCTTGGGCAAGCTGCACAGTCCCAGGATTTCCCCGAAGAAGGGAACAATAAACCACATCTGAGTATTCTGCACCCAGAAAACCATGGAAAGGTTTGTCATAAGTCAGAATTGACTTGATGGCACATAGTTATTATAATTCCATAGCAGACTGCAAAATTTCCATTCAAGCAAGCATTTCTTTCTTGTCCAATGTTGTAGTCCCAATTTTCTGCCAATATTCGGTGGCACCACAGCAGGCTGGCTGCCACAGCTTCAGAGAAGGGTTGCAGCCTGACACACCAAAACTGATCACAGAGCTATGCACTGAAAAATTCATTGTCTAACTTCTACATGATAAACGTCTGGTAAGGCTTGAGGGAGACAGCATGTAGATCATGGTCTACATACACCCCTAGACTTCTGGTACCTCCACACACACACTCCATTGTGTCTTCTTCAGAGAGTGTGAGGAGCAATATTTCCATGCTTACAACAACCCCAGATCTCCACGGTCTTTTAGCATCCGATGACATAAAGGCATTAGAACAAAGAGTCCTAAAAGGGAAATTAAGGAACCAGCTTACTCAAAGAGTCAACGGAAATTCAAAGTTCAGCACTTCCGCTGGATTATCAACAAAGACCGGATGATGGTAAATGGAAAGGATTCAGGGAGGAATATGGTTGAGTTTGTTTTATTCAGGCTAGGGGCAGAAAAGAAATATGTTGGGTTGACATTTCCCTACAAACACATCTTGTAACTGCCGAGATTTCCCTCTTGCCTTCCAAATCTGAACATTTCTGTGGCTTTGGAGACATTTTGTCAAAGGAAGGAAAAATGAGTGCAAAACCACAAGCGCATCTACAAAATGGTCATCGGAGATGATCCAAAATGTATAGATTTGAAAAATGTTCACAAACATAGAGAAAAGAATCTTTACATTTGGTAAAATGTGAAGGAAAAAAAATGGGCACTTTAGGGGAAAAATCATACCAAAATATGCAAAAATTTGCATGCAGGAACTGTTGAGGACATATAGATTCCAAGGGCAGGACAGATTGGGGTGAAGTCTGAGGCAGGAGAGCCTCTAGAAGAAGTATCACTGTGGCCGTTTACCGGAAAAGGCTTTGCAAAACAGACTTGAAAAAAAGAGAGATGGAAGTAGATTGGTGCATTAAAAAAGACAGGCTGATCCAAGTGTGCAATTAATAAAATATGTAGTGCTTTTACACTTGACAAACGTGTTTCCCAAGGGCCCATTATCACACTCAATTGTGAGCTGTCTTGGTTTTGGTTCCAAGATATGGGCCAAGTTATCTTAATTTATTGAACTCCATTTATTAAAAGCCCATTTTCCA
This sequence comes from Pogona vitticeps, assembly GCF_051106095.1. NCBI lineage: Eukaryota > Metazoa > Chordata > Lepidosauria > Squamata > Agamidae > Pogona > Pogona vitticeps. The sequence goes on along the minus strand of NC_135783.1, from coordinate 26,634,615 downwards.
AAATAAAGGAAATGTCCTCCAGCCAAACCATTTTGAGCCAATTAGTATATAAATCCGCCCAGCCTGTCACTTTAGCACACCGTATGTCATTTCCAGACATAGGACCTAACTTTGCAGCAGCCACAGGTTTATAGATGCCCAGGCCAGTAAGTAAACTTGCAATAGGTCTTATGGGTGAATTTGCCGAGAGGTTTTCCCCTCCCAAGAAAGAGCAGGGGGTGGAGGGGGGGACTACTTAGTGCATTGCACAAAAGGTCTACTGAGATCTGAGCTTCTGCTGTATCAATGGGCTGGTGAATTTCAAGGAAACACACAATTTTTTATTTTGACCATCTTTTCCTGTATATGAATGTCTGTAAAGTGTATTTGATTTGGAAACACTTTTCTTTTTTCTTAAAGACGCCATCAATCATTTGAAGTGAACGCTGGAGAATTTGGGGAAAACGTTAAGGGGGTGACATCATTAAAAAGGACCCTTAAAAAATAATAATATAAAATGACAGGAGAGCACTGTTGGGAAATAAAAGCTAAATTGATAACATATTTTGTCTCAATAATTACAACTCTTTAAACCCACAAATCAGGACAGACCTATTAAAACACAGTTACTTGGTTACTTTTCCAGCTGGAGAACATAGTAAGGCATAGAGGAACATAACTGATCGACGAAATGGTTATGGTGCACCCATCTTGCAACCTATTACTATCAATGTGTGTAATCTGGGATTGCCACATGAGTCAAAATCCTATATCAGGAATACTTAAGTTCTGCAACCTGAGTGCCACCTGGTCTGCAAGACATTAAATGTGAATTCTGTTCCATTTGCATAGTTTATTCTGGTTCTGTTGACTTCAGGGTAAGCAACACTCAGCCAGACTGTGAACCCAACCTGGGAGGCTAGGACGAATGAACCCTGCTTTCTAAGATTTGTTAAGTTTTTTTCATGGCCTTCCCCCATTTATCTTCGGAGCCTTGAGGATAAATCCAACCCAATCCCTAGGCTCAAAACGGTCTGTTTTGATTTCCTTGTTTGAACAATGAACAATGATATTGATTTGAATCGGTTTAGGGATTGGAATGGAGTCAATTCCATAAATGAGTTTTAAATTATTATTATTATTATTTATTTATTCAATTTATATGCCACCCACACTACCCAGAGGTCTCTGGGCGGCTTACAATAATTAAATGCATTTTAGGTGTTTTTATATTGTTTTAATATTGTCATGTGCTTATGTGTTTTTTAGTCTCATAAATTTTTGTGCTTTTAGTCTGTTTTTTAAATAAGTGTGAGTTGCCTTTGGTCTCTTAATTGGGAGAAAACCAGCATACTATTGAAAATATGAAATTTAAAAATAAATATTCTTGTGGTTCCTCCAATATCAGTTTTGCAGACATGCATGATACACCTAATGCATTCATTCATTCATTCATTCATTCATTCATTCATTCATTCATTCATTTAAGCTACCATGGCTAAACAAATATATTAATAGAGATGGCACTAGTGGTTTGTGCCCACCTCTACATATTAATAATACACAAACAACAATACATACTAATAAAGAAAGCAGCAGTGTGGTTTTTTTTGTTGCTAAAATAAAGATAACTGAATTAAAATTAAAACTTTAATCCATCATCTTAATCACATAAACCTAGAATAATGTCATGAACACTATGAAAAGTGTTCACAGGTCTCCAGGTGTAAGACCATTAAAAGCTATACTAAAAAGTTTAGTTTTTGATCATCTTTCTGAAGGCAAGAAGGGATGACCCTTGGCGAACCACCAACATTAGCTTGCTCCACACTAAGGGGTCAGGGCAGAAAATGCCTGATGTCTAGTTGTGGATTTTCTGGCCTCCCTTGGCATTGGCACTTTCAATGGCATATGTTGTGAGGAACAAAGGGAATGAGTATATTGATTCAGGGAGAGTCATCAAGGATGTTGAGGTCCCACACTATGTACATGTGGCTGGTTCTCCAAAGTAGTACCTACAGGGCCCTATTCCTTTTTTTGTTTCTTTCAGGTATCCTGAGCAGGGTGCACAGTACTCATTAGCCAGTCATGTTATTTTGGCACATGAGACAGTAGATTCCAGAAGAGTCTTCCTCCATCCCTAGCCTCACATGCCAACCTCCACTGTAGAGCAACAGAATCATAGAATTGTAGAGTTGAAAGGGACTGTACCAATCTCTGGTCCATCTCTTGCCAATATAGGAAATCCACAGCTAAATTATTCTTGACAAATGGCCATCCAACCACTGCTTAGGTAAAGGTAAAAGTTCCCCTTAACATTTTAGTCAGTCGTGCTTGACTCTAGGGGCGGTGCTCATCCCCGTTTCCAAGCCGTAGAGCCAGCATTTGTCCGAAGTCAGTTTCTGTTGTCATGTGGCCAGGGCAGCTATACACGGTATGCTGTTTACCTTCCCACTGAGGTGTTCCCTATTTATCTACTTGCATTTACATGCTTTTGAACTGCTAGGTTGACAAGGAGCTGGGACAAAGTGATGGGAGCTCACACCGTTGTGTGGATTCGATCTTATGACTGCTGGTCTTCTGACCCTGCAGCACACAAAGGCTTCTGCGGTTTAGCCCGCAGCACCACCACGTCCCATACCACTGCTTAGAAAGCTCCAACCAGGAAGAGTCCACCACCTTTTTAGGTACATCATTCTACATGCAAACAGCTCTTACCTCCAGGAGATTCATGCTATAGAGTATAGAGGAAGTATTTTTAATCTAGAAATGCACACGTCGCATCTTTATTTTCCTAAACAATGCACAAAAACAACAAGCCACATGAGCAGATTTGGATGTTAAGGGGGAAATGTCAATTATTGGTGACCCTAAGAATAAAACAGATACTTTGTTTTGCTTTTCTTTAGATAACAATCCAGAGAAGTTTCAAAAGCCAGACAGGATTTAGCTCATTATTAAGACTATTTTGTGGAAAAATGAATTGTATCTAATAGTGAAATTCTGTCAAGTGGACTAGCAGGCAAAGTGTTAGCAACAAAATTCCTCCAGCACATCCCTCATCTGAAGATTGGTCAGGATTTTATGATTTTTCCAGAAATATAGTATGTCAAATAACACCCTTATTTTTCCATTTGTCAGTTGGGTCCGTGCCTTCTCATTGTTGTTAAGTCTCTGAGGAACTTTGAGAAACCATGACAAGAAAAACTATCACTTCATTAATTTGGTATCCTAAATGTGGACGTTTGGGAAGTCAAAATGGATGGAAGAATGGAAGAAGATAGCAGCAGTGTAGTGGATGGGGGAGTGCAGGGTTTCCACAATAGGGCCTTTTAGATTATATCTTCTCTTGAAGATACTAGAAGCCTAGTCAGTTAGTCACCCAAACACATGCTAAATCTATGGTGGGAACATGGATGCACATCTGTTCCATTGCCCAGAAGTTGATTGTATCTTCCTAACATCATAAGACAAATATCTGAAGCTGCACCACTGAAAGGATGCAAAAGCCATCTTTGGAGATGTTGAATTATAGACCTTAAGTATGAGACAAATAACTGTTGCTCTTGTACACCAAAATTGGGGTTATTTGTATTCATATACAAATGCAAATACCCCCGCATAGGTGAACATAAGGGGCCGGACCGTCCACTCACCCGTCCGCTGCTACAATAAGCCCCACGTTCCCTTCCAATTGCTCCAGAGCTTGTCGTTGACTAGCCACTCGTTAGCCTGGCATGGAGGTTCATCTTCCTTTCTTCTGCCAGGAGTGGTTAGTCAGCCACGAGCTCTGAAGCGATTGGAAGGCAGCAGCTAAGGGAATCCTGGCTGCTCTAAAAGAAGCTGCAGCTGCCATCTTTGCAAAGAGCAGCCAGTGTCCCTTATGGCAGGCCATGGCTGCGGAGGCCACCACAGCGGGCAGCGATGGATGGCAGTTGCAGTGGGCGGCAATGGGTGATGGTGATTCTGGGCAGTGGCAGATGGTGGCAGCTGTTAAAGGAGGGGGGAATGGGGTGGTGGATAGGCTGTGGGAGTGGGTGACTACAGGGCTGGCTGGTTGCCTATTGGCCCACCGATCAGCTGATTGGCGGGCTCATAGGCAGAATGGGAAGGCCATAGGAAGAGACGGAAAGCTAGCTTTCCCCTTCTTCTCATGGGAGATGAATAGAAATGGACAAATATTCATCCCTTCGTATTCGGTGGGGTCTGTGGAACTCACGAATAGGAAGGGATGAATATTTTACGAATCAGCTATTTTTTAATGAATATTGCAATTCTTTTTTTTTTATTCATCCCCATGCCTATCTTATAACCTCCAGATGCCATTGAGTGAAACTGCCGTCTTATGTTACCATTGACTCTGTTAGTTAGGGATGGGATTTTCAGATTTCTTGGACGACATACACATCCCCTGATTTCCCATTCTGAGAATTCTACTTGACTTACACATACAGTGGAGTCTCGACTTACGAACGGCTCGACATACGAATGTTTCGACTTACGAACCACTCTCATAGGAATATATGGACTCGACTTACGAACTTAGATTTGAGTTACGAACTCTTTTTTTCCCTTTTTTTAAGGAAAAAAGAAAAAAATATCCCCCTCTAGTGGCAGAAGGCGGAATAGCAGCTTCCCATTCTATGGACGAAAAGAGCAGATACGGATTAAATGGTTTTCAATGCATTCCTATGGGACATGCAGATTCGACTTAAGAACTTTTCGACCTGAGAACTGCCTTCCAATACTGATTAAGTTCGTAAGTCGAGACCCCACTGTACCTACATGTGGCTCCCTTGCAATATTCCCTCTAATTTTCAGCTGCGCTAGGCGAGGCTCTGCCTCTCACATGCAGGACTCCAGCCCTGCATGACTCTGCCCCCCCCTGCATATGGTTCTGCCATGGCAAGAACCAAAGGGGCTGTAAACACTGTGGGTATGCAGAGAAGGAGGAAAGCTGCGCAGTGGAGATGCAGCAGTGCATGCCCATGCAGCTTTGCAGCTTAGCAGGAACTCCCAGCTGACACTGGGGCAGAAGCAGTGGGTGGAGATAGTCCTCGCAAAACCTGCCGGTTTAGGCCTCTTCTCCTGTGTGGATAACATGTAGGTGCTTGTAAGGTGTCTGTCTGGTAGAACGCCCACAATGGGGAATTATGGTATTTGTAGTCCAGGAAATGCCTAATGTTGCCAGTGGCTGATGAGAGCTGAAATCCAACATTTGGGAGGCTGTGAGTTAGCCAGCTCCCACTGTTGCAAGTCAAGAAAGGAGCTAGATGAAAAACATATGAATGGGAATGGGAACAGACAGAGTGTACCCCACAGGTTTAAAAGCAATAAATGGAAGCAAAGATTAGATGGTAATTGGAGGGTCAGGAAAAGGACTGTTTTTTTTAAAAGGGGAAATAATGATGTACCAAATACATTTGGGAATATAAACTGGTAGACAGATAAGCTTCTTCCTTTGTGTCCGAAGCAATCCAGTGTTGCTTTTGGAGTGAAAACATCAGCTGACATAGGGCTCTTGTTGCTCACGACACACCTTAATGTATTCACAATCTTCACATTCTCAGCAGAGGCTCCTTCCAAGGTCGCCCCCCCCAGCAGATAAACCAGTAGGCTAGGGCAGAAAATGGAGAATAAAATTGCAACCAGGTGTCAGCAGAGGGTGTGATTAAAGAGGATGATGAAGAAGCTGTACAATCAAAATTTGAACCCACACATTCACTTATTTTTAGGCATTTAGATATTATTTCCTGTAGCCCTTCCTTCACAGAATGTTAAAACATTCAATCAACGTTTCTGAGATTTATGGAGGGCAACTGTTATTTCTATCATCCTTGGGTCCATAACAACATTTCCAATTAATGGGGGATTTGTTTCCACTTATCCATCCTTTTGATTGTGGAGTTCCAGAAGTTTGAGACTGAGCCCATTTCTCTAATGATGTTGGCAACGAGGAACATTCAAAGGATGCAATCTTCATCATGTTTAGTCTTGGGCTTCCTAAGCCTGATTACTTAATTCTTTACAGCTGTGGATTTTCCAAGTGGTAGGTGAACTCTGTTGACTCACACAGCCCATCGGAACCAATTGCTTGAGCGTTCCTTCTCCAAGGCTTGCCCTCTTTGTGAATCCATTGCTATTGCTGTCATCACTTTCTGCGAGAGTTTGGAAACTGGGAAAGACTGCATCTGATGCAGTACAAATCCATCCATGTGGTAACTATGGCTGATAACATTCCAAAGCAGAGGCAAATGGATAATTTTATGCAAGGCTTAGGATTTGCTTGTGAGGGAATGAATGCAACAAAGCTGTTGATACATGTCCAAAAATGTGCATGACAAGGCATACACAGGAGAATTTTAAAAAAATTAAAAATACAATAAAAGTTGAAGAAGGCATACATGTGAAAAAGGCATATGAAAATGTGAATATCATGGGAAAAATGATCAAATATAAGAGGACTATTTTCAAGGAAGGAAGGAAGGAAGGAAGGAAGGAAGGAAGGAAGGAAGACATACAGACAGACAGACAGACAGATAGAGAGACAGAGAGACAGACAGGTATCTTGCAATCCTGGGGGACAGTCTGAGATTTATGATCGGAAAGTGAGGAATGCAGTAGGACTTATGTTCACATTCCTTACCACAACTTTAAATCAAGAGGCTCTGATGACAATTGCGAGGCACAGAATATTTCCAGCACTCCCTATACCATGATATAAATATTGTAATATTTAAATACCTGCTGTGTCTAGTACTCTTTTTCTGCCTGATACTCTGATACATTGATAGCGTGTGTGTGTTTTTAATCATTCCTTCTTTTGGCATTGGGTATTTGTTTCCTTGGTTTAAAACCATTGGCCAAGATCCTGTTACTTAAATCTCACTGATAAATTGCTGCTAGTTAAGACATCAATGGTTATATTTCCTGTTGCACGCCAGTCACGTGGCTTAGCACATAACAAGAAATATGAACACCTACTCCTTAGCAAGTGGCAATTTGCTTCTAAAATTTATGCTAAGGGGGTATACTCCAGTGTCGTTCTTCATTTAGATTCTGGCCATCATCTATTTTTTTCCAGAACATCCTATTAAGAGCCAACTAATAATTAAAAATAACAACAATTACAAAGGATAATCTATAGTAGGTATGCCATACCTGTTTAATTTGCAATTACTTAAGCATATACAGTGGGGTCTCGACTTAAGAACTTAATCCGTATTGGAAGGCAGTTCTCAGGTCGAAAAGTTCTTAAGTCAAATCTGCATTTCCCGTAGGAATGCATTGAAAACCATTTAATCCGTATCTGCTCTTTTCGTCCATAGAAACTAATGGGAAGCTGCTATTCTGCCTTCTGCCACTAGAGGGGGATATTTTTTCTTTTTTCCTTTTAACCTAAGATGACTTAGCTTTTAAAAAAAAGGGAAAAAAGAGTTCGTAACTCGAATCTAAGTTCGCAAGTCGAGTCCATATATTCCTATGAGAGCTGTTCGTAAGTCGAAACGTTCGTATGTCAAGCCGTTCGTAAGTCGAGACCCCACTGTATCTGTACAGAAACTGTATTGTGTGGGGGGGAAACAGGCTAATCACAGGCAATATGTATTCTAAAGTAGTGGTCCCCAACCTTGGGCCTCCAGATGTTCTTGTACTACAACTCCCAGAAGCCTTCACCACCCCCTCTGCTGGTCAGGATTTCTGGGAGTTGAAGTCCAAGAACATATGGAGGCCCAAGGTTGAGGACCACTGTTCTAAAGGCCTACTTTGATCTAAACAGGTGGTTTAATCACATGATTTTAGGCCTCAAAGAGGAGAAAGAAGCTTTGGGAAGAGCTATTTTTCCATTCTCCTTGTCACAGCGCTGTTTGTGGGCACAGTGCCGAAGCCAAAGCTTTGTTAAAGCTCCCGCTTGGGCTGCAAATGGCAGGATCTCCCAGTTGTAGCCCCCCAAAACATCTTTTCCACGATCTGCTCTAATTATTAGAATCTTCCTGTTTTGCTTGTGAATCAAATTAATTGTGCTATTTATAGCTTTCCTACATACTCCTTCAAAACGGGCCAACATAGAAACCTTGGCCCACCAGACTGTGTTTCCTTGGCAGGTTTTTCCTTTCAGCTGAGATTACCAGGCACGTGGGGTTTCGAAGCATAAAGAGCTCATTTTATAAGGCAAATGGTAAAGTTATGTGTTCTTGCTCACTAGACCAGCCGCCTGAAAAGCACGTAAAATCAGAGGAGGGGGAAAGCACTCTGTCTGGCAGCTGTGAAAACTTTCAGTGGTGGCGTGGCCAAAGCAGATGCCTCGGCTTAGCCTTTACCACCCCTTAGAGTTGCGTGCCACGGCAGTACGGCTGCCTCCAAGTTCTGAGTCATTTGGGATGGCAGAACCTCGGCTAGCTGCCATTCCGTGCAAAGTGTTGCTTTATCATCTCTTGCCCTCCTGGACACTCAAAGGTAGTTCACTTGGAGTTCTCAAATTGCGGTGGGGTGGGGGGAGATGTGGGATCTTCTTTAACACTCCTATGACCCTCTTATTTTTTGTTTCAGACTTCTGAATGTGAAATCTGGATGCTAACCATCTTTTGCTCCTTGGTGCTTCTATCTGACTGCACATTAGCTTTATGCACAATCCCCCAGGCGCCAAACAACGTGTTTGGTTCAGTCACACGAATATATGTTTTCTCCCCATCATTGCCAAGAGAAAGGTAGTGAAATAAATAAACAATGTTGCTTTCTTACTAAAAACCCAAAATCTTATTGCCAGCATAACACGAACTGTGTAGTTTTTCCCAGTGAATTGCTACAAGCTGCAAAGCCAGTGTCCACATTATTTGTTGTTTGTTTAGTTGTGTAACTCCGTACACAATTGACAGTGTTTACAGTGACTTGTAGTTTGCCTCAGTTTGACACCAAAGGTTGCATGATTTGCATTACACTGGTAATAGAATTTTGGCCACTGGTCGTGGTCTGGAGGCTTGTGTTTTCTCATTCATAACTTCCATGTTGGTCTACTATGATGGCTGCACATAGCACTCCTCTTGAAAACTATTCAAACACTTGCATCTCTTCAAAACGCTATGGCTCAGCTTTTGATGGGCATCAATGAACATAAATACACTTAACAATTTTATTGGCTACCATTGTGTTTCAACCACCCATTCCAGCTTATTACCTAGTTTTTTTAAAAAAAAACTGGCAAAGTCCTTAATGGTCTGGGATATTCAAGAAGAATTTTCTTTGTTTACATATTAAGATCTGCTAGAATGATCATCCAATAAGAGAAGGTCCTTCTCAAAGATTGTCAGAATGTTGCAGAATGCTCTCTGCTAAGAAGCCTTTCTTCTTTGCTGCTTGCTCTTTTTGGTTGGAAGCAAGACCATTCTTGTTTCATTAATCTTTTTTTCCATGGTTGTTGTGGGTTTTTCGGGCTCTTTGGCCATGTTCTGAAGGTTGTTCTTCCTAACGTTTCGCCAGCCTCTGTGGCCGGCATCTTCAGAGGACAGGAGTAGCGCAGGAGTAGTGCTACTCTTGTCCTCTGAAGATGCTGGCCACAGAGACTGGTGAAACGTTAGGAAGAACAACCTTTAGAACACGGCCAAGAGCCCGAAAAACCCACAACAACCATTAGATCCTGACTGTGAATGCTTTCACAAATACTTTTTTCCATGCTTTGCTAAGTAATTGTTCCTTGTAAAGTGAGTCAGGCTATCAGGAAAAATGGACACATGGTGAGAAGACATGAATAACTGGAGAAGACAAGAAGGCTAGGGAAAGAGGAAGAACAAGTAAGAGATAGAATGACTATAAAAGAAGCATGGCCTTCAGTGTGAGAGAGCTGAGCAGGATTGTTGACTATAAGATCTTTTAGAGTCACATTAATGACAGGGCATTTGAGAGTTTGAACTCTGCTAGCTGAGATTGAGATCTGTCTGTCTGCAGTGGTGTGATAATATGATTTTAGTCAGCTGATAGATTGGTTTAACTGGCATGAATTACATGTTTTAACTGCTTTGTCAACAATTGTTGAAAAGCGGCTGTAATTCAGGGTTGTTGATAACGGGTCTTCAGATATTGAACTGCAGCTGCTCTTAACTTCAGCTGCATAACCAATTGCAATGCCAGTCCTCCTTTAAATAAATTAATATAGTAGGGTGTGGTAAAGTTACTTCTTAAGACCACAACTCCTCAGTCCCCTGGCCAACATGGCGACATGTATGTTTAGCCAATAATTTTTCTCCTCAGATTCGCATCACATGTAAGAGGCTATTTGCAGGTTTTGTTCTAACGAATTTATATTTTCCAGTTTTGCTCTTTTATTTTTAGGAATCAATATCTGGCAACATTTTAATATTGGTTGTTGATTCTAGATATAATCCAAGCATTCGGCAAGTGTTTCCAGAGTAAGAACTGGGATGTAGTTGGTCCGGCACCCTCTTGTAATGAAGGCACAAGAACGTTCCAAAATGGAAGTTACAGCTTGATCATAGTTCTCAAGTTGAAGAGCAATTTGACGCAGAGCTGCATCTAGCATTGTTGCAAACTTTTCCTAGTTGGATTTTTTTAAAATGTGCCTCCCACAGAATTGTATAGAGTGAGGCTGGATGGCTGAGCATGAGTACATATGATATAGAATGGGTCTGTGCTGGGTGTTTGGGATTGGACCACCTACACTCTTAATGTGCTGTTGAGCTATAGACTCACTAACAAAAATTAGATCTAGATTGTAGCCTCTTTGATTTTTTTAAATGGATTGATTAATTTTAATTCATTGAAATATGCCATTGTGTTTGAATTCTGCAATACCATCTGCAGTCACTAGATGACAGACAAGCACACAGTATGTAGTTGATACTGCCCAGAAGCAGCTTGTGAACTAAGATGGGAGCACCTCACTCCAGACTTCAGGAAGTCACTGTCACAAATTTGTCTATGACTTTTATTTCTTTTAGATAGTCATGTTTTACCATCTTCTCGGTGCTCTGAGACATGGTCCAAAGTCCCAGGATCTAATCCAGTGCGTTCCTTTCACCCCTCAACTGCTGGGCAGTCCCTGTCAGGGAAATAAAATTGAGAGAACTCTTCTTCCAGGGATTTTAGTGAGGTGGGGAGAAGACTAGAAATGCCAATGGTCTTAGTTTCATCCAGACAGGGCAGCTACAGTGTTCCTGCCTCACTTTGCTTGAAGACTTTAATGTATTAAACTGTTTTATATTTTACATATACCAAACTAGCAATGATTCCAATCATGCACAGGCAGGAAATCTTGCTTGTTACCCGTAAAAGTCTTTTTGTGGTCAACTGTTCAGACATCATATTGTTGTACATGTTTCTTCATAGTTTCTAAATTATTTTAAACTTCTCCAACCTTTATCATTATCTCAGAGAAGTTTCTACAATTTTTTTGTGTGTACAAGTTGCTTCCCAGAAACTGAGGGGGAATTTGTGAGGCTACATTCAAAAAGTTGCCATGTGACTTTCTAATTGCTATCTGTTTACTTACAGCACATTAATTTCTCAAACCATATTTACAATTCTTACTCCTTCCTTGATTTTATCTCCTGTTAATTCCTATTAAATCACTGATGTATGCTAACAAGAGAGGTACTGGGCATTCTTTGTTATTTTATAATCCAAACTTGCTCCAGAGATAATTACAAGCACTCCACCAATCCTCTTCCTTCACCTCCCAGGCTTTTCCCTTTTTCTTTTGCATTGGCTCTTTGCTTATCGGATTCTGCTAGACACTTCATTAGTCAGGTGGCCAAAGCTGGCAGTTAGGCATGGGAAGTGATTAGGTTTTACAGTGTTCTGTCTGAAAAAGTGAAATCTTATTGTGGTAAAATGGCTGCCAAAACTGCAGGGTTTCGCTCTGCAAGTGGAAAAATCTCTGTTGGAAAAGCTGCCAGAGAACAGTGTCCGAATGAAGTAAAGCTACAGAGTTTAAGTTTAAGCTACAGAGTGATAGTAAGAAGGAAGAGTGTAATGTTTCAGGGTTCATCAGCACAGCTACAAAAATATATGGGTGAGACTTGGGACACCCAATTTTGGCCAGAGTGGCAGCTATAGGTAGACAGAGAGCCCATGCCATCAGTACCCTGTGGCATAGCTGATCCCATGTATCTCTCAGAGGCCACTGGAAGATTTGATTTGGTGATGGCCTTCCTCCCAACTTCCTATTGGATGGCTAGGCAGGAGGTGGGGCCAGGACAGGCATACCAGAGTATGCTTGACCATTCTTCTCTTTGCTGGTCACCACTCCCATCCTTTCTGGTCCTGGGCAGTTGGGCATAGCTACTTTTGTGGTGGGAAATCCTGTTCATTCTGGTCTTATGTGTCTTTATGTTTCCTTGGGGAAAAGGTCTTTTGTGGCAGCGCATAAGGATATAAGGTTGTGGGGTGGTTTATGTTTATACAGATTTTTCTTGTTTTATGTCACAACTTTGAGGTTGACATTTGGAAGCATTGGGTAGATCTAGGGAGCAGGGCGCCTGTGCTAGAGAAATTCCCTTAAGGGTGCTGAGGGTGAGTCAGTGGTCAGGCAAAGCTTGGAGATCATAGGCCCAGCCCTGTCTTGAGGTGGTAGGGATCCATGGAATAGCAGAAGCCCGTGTGTTCTTTGGTGGACTGATACTCTTGGTTGAACCCCAGGCATCATCTGGAGAATGGTGTGGAGCATCAGATGGGCATTCAGGTCTCTTGGTGCTCTGGAACTGCCCTCACTGAAGCACCAAGGGTACTGCTGCTGTAACTAATAATGCTATGGCTTTCTTTTTTCATAGAATTGTGTTTGGTGTAGTCAGTAGGTGCACACATGAGGAGCAGGGCAATGACAATAGGATTCTGCACATCCTCCAGAACCTTCTAGTGCAAGTACAACTATAGGACTCCTGTTTAAGTGCCCACTGTGTCCAGAGCCACTGCTGACATGGCATTATTTTCCAGCCAAACAGGTGTTCAGCAGTTCCAGTCCTGCCTCCTGTAGCAGGTGCCCAGTCAGAAGCAGCACCCAGAGGAGGCAGGGCAGGGAAGCTGAGGCGCTGCCTCTGAGTGGGTTCCAACTGAAGGAGGCAGGGCTGAGAACCACCAAAAATCTGTTAGGCTGAGAAGCAAACTGCCATGAAGTACCAAGCCAGTGATTTGTGCCCAATTCTACATTTGATCGTATTTTTGCCGCACTCCAGTGGGAGGCATTGTATTTCTGCGTAAATTATGGGAATCATTTCTAACATTTGCATTTGTATATGCAAATTAGCTGGTTATATAGCTCAGTGGTTTTTGGACCTGGTTGAGAAGCCAAAGATCGGCAGTTCGATTCCTCACTGTGCCTCCTGGAAGAAGAGCCAGCCTATGTAGCCTTGGGCAAGCGGCACTGTTCCAGAAGAAGGGAGAGGTATATCACTTCTGAGTGCTCTCTACTTAAAACACCCTTATGGGTTGCCATAAATCAGAACTGATGGCCTTGATGGCACATTGTTATTATTATTAATAATAATAATAATAAATAAATTAGCATATGTAAACGTTATGCAACTCAGTGCTTCCCCCTTTTTAAAGATGAAACATTTACTCTTCCCTTCTTTTCGACATGACTTAACTGCCCACCCTAATAGGGAGGTTTTTATGCAAATTGAGACAATTAAGTTGCCATGCGCAGTAATAAAGGCTGAAGCATTCCTCTGAGTGGCTCAAGATATAAGTACAGTATCTTGGGGAAGGAGGGAGTAGAGCTCAATGTTCAACTACTATCTGGATGCTGGGTATTGTAGAGATAGCAGAGTAATTTGTGCTGTCTCTGACTAAAAGTAATGTGTGGGTGATGAGAAGGCCAGGCAGAAGAAGTTGGCTTGTCAAACAGCCCTGTTGATGCTAATTTCACCCATGCTGGCCTGGATAGCCCTAGGAGGTTTAGTTACAAAAAACAACTTTACCCTTCTTTATATCAAAGTAGGTTCTAAATAGATCTCCCTGAGGAAAGCTTTCTCCAGCCATCATGGAAACAGTCCTGTCCTTTGTAACTGAAAGACTGGAGGCAAAGTATGTCCAGAAACAGCACTTTTACTGATATTTGAGAGGGAACAATGGAAGTCGACAAAGAAATAAAGTAAAGGTAAAGGTTCCCCTTGACAATTGTCCAGTCGTGTCTGACTCTAGGGGGCGGTGCTTATCCCCGTTTCCAAGCCGTAGAACCAGAGTTTTGTCCATAGACAGTTTCTGTGGTCACGTGGCCAGCGTGACTAGACACGGTACCGTGGTGGTATCTATTTGTCTATTTGCAGTTTTACTTGCTTTTGAACTGATAAATTGGCTGGAGCTGGGACAAGCAACAGGAGTTCACTCCATCGCATGGATTCAAACTGCTGATCTTTTGACCTTGCAGCCCAGAGGATTTGCAGTTTAACCCGCAGCGTCACCACGTCCCTCAACAAAGAAATAATTGATTATAAATTTAGTAACAGTGCCTAAATTAATAATAGCAAAGAATTGGAAGGTTAAGTGTGATCTCCAACTAAATGAATGGTATAAAGAAGTGTGGAATATAGCTATTACTGTAATGATAAATTAACATGTGAAATTACAGTAAGAAAAGGAATGTTAATTAAGAATGAGTTTGGAGATATATGGGGATAATTTCTTGATTTTGTATTAACAATGGGAAAGGGTTATGTACCTTTGGAAGGGAAATGGGGCTCCATAAAAGAAGGGAATAAATTATCTCCATTGATCACGGTGAAGGGGAGCCCAATAAGTGTATATGTAGAGTTTGGGTTGTTGTTTTTATATTTATGTTTATTAATTGAAAAAAAGACTGGAGGCAACTGAAGAAAGTCATTTTAGAATAATCTCAGAACTATAGAGCTGGAAAGGACCCTGTCCAGGAAGCCCAGTGGGGAATCAAACTCATAATCTCTGGCTCTGCAGCCAGAAACCTAAACCACTGAGTTATTGAGCAGTTCTAAGTCCTTCAGTGAAGATGTTAACAATCTGCATGAACTTAATCAAAGAGAAAAAAAGTTTTGTGGTTTTTTTAAACTACTCCTTTTAGAATACTCCACCCAGCATGCTGTCTGAGGTTTTTCAGAAATTCTCATTCAAAAAAGTAACTTTTTCTCTGTCTAAATTGAATCGTGGAAAAAGAACATCTCTCTTACCTTGTGTTCTCCGAACCAGCATGAAGCATAGACAGGTACTTAATGGCTCTCACTTCTATGGTGCCAAAAAAGGATTAGAAACTTCAGGTTTATTCCATCTAGGGAAGTGAATTATTGTTGATTCCCCACACACAGAAAACACACTGTGCACTTGGAAAGAAGAAGAGGCTCACAGGAACTATGTGGGACTGCCTCAGTGTAAATAATAATCCACTCCAGTACTAAGAAACCAGCAGAATCTGTCTGGTATTTCAATTTCTGGATTTCTTTTTCTTTTTTATTTTACCCCTTTGGTTCTTGAATCTCCACAGGCAATAAAATAATGAAGGGGGTATTGCTGGACAGTTGGAAAAACCTCATTCAAATCTATGTGTACAAACTCCCCCTTTTTAATAATATTATTTCAAGACTCACTAACTTTTATTTTTACTTATCATGTAACTCACTTAACAGATTTTGCTGTAGCCACAAAACACCCCGTATTCTTTTAGAACTGCTATATATAAAAAAGGTATCCAGGGCCAATCCCTATGAAGGGTCTCATAAATAATATGAAGGTCTCTATCAGAGAGGAATGGAGTTTGAAGAAGGGGAGATTCAGGCTGAGGTTTTTTTGGTACCCTGTGAGGTAAGGATATTGAGTATTTAAGAACAGGGAAGAGCACCACAAACCGTACAACTTCCACAATGAAAAGAAATAGCTTTTATCTTATGGGACACCTAGTTTCAGAAATTAAAACCAAGCTAACGCCTCCTGGAAATTCTAAGGGAGTGATTTATAGAAGTGCTCTAAGATGTAGAGCCTTAGAGAACTCTAGTGCTAGAGTGTTTGTGCTATAGCAATATAATACACTCTCATAAATCATACCATGAGTAATATCTGTTGTTATAAGGAATTACTTCTCCTGATTGCTAGTAGCTTTTTGTAGAAACTGTATGTCCTGCTTGGCTTGGGTTTTGATTTAAAATTTACAAAACAAAGGTTAGTTTTGGGGGTCAGTAAGAAGAATAGGGAAGACTTCCCTAGCCCAGTAGCCATCAGATGTTTTGGACTATGATGTAGGTCTCCCCACCCAAACACATAATTACATGGTAAGGTACAAGTTTCACTCTTTAATGTCTAGAACAGTGGATCCCACCCTTGGGACTCCAGATGCGTTTGGACTAAAATTCCCAGAAGCCTTCACCAATTGCTGTGCTGGCCAGGATTTCTGGGAATTGTAGTCTAAGAACATCTGGAGACCCAAGATTGGGGATCACTGGTCTAGAGACTAATAGTTTGGAAGAAGCTGAAATGGAGCCCCAGCAATTAACTATTAGGTGTTAAGTAGGTAAGTATTCAAAAATGAGAGATTGAAATAACCTGGAGTTTCATATTTTCACTTAATATGGGTTCTGCCCTAGATTATGTACCTAGAGTTTTTCTTATCCAGTGCTTTGTTGCGCTGATGTTCAAGTATGTGTAAGTGTGTTGTGTAAACTTCAAAAAAATGTGTATGTTTGTACAGCATGATGTTGAATTGGATATATATTAACCATGATTTAATAGGCTTTTTTGTATTGACAGAATGGTTCTGTTAGCAGGATCAGGAGGAACCGCTGGGAGGGGAATGTTGGCCACTGATACTATTGCTTTTTTTTGTACCATCATCCCAAGGGTGTAAACAAAGTCCCCAAGATTCACCCACTAACCATGTACAATACAGTTGCAGGGTAATTTTTATGTTAGAAACAAAAAATGTCTGGGACACAAAATATCACACAGACACACAGACACACAGACACACACAGACACACAGACACACACACACACACACACACACACACACACACACACACACACACAAAATAAAAACATTATCGTATTTTAACAGTATACCATTGGGATACTTTGTTGTTCTAGCTATTGCATGATATTGTGACAAAGAGTGATCTGTGGTTTTTTTTAGAAAGCCATGAGGAGAAGTAAAAGTGAAGTGCTCTGATAACCAATAGGTTGGCCCCATTCAGGGAGCCCAATGAATTTCTCAACAGATTCAGGAAATACATCAGGTGTACATTAACCTCTAAACCTAACCCTCCTGGTAACCTCTGATTTCTAAGGCCTAAATATTTGGAATCCAGGTAGTTGGGGATCATCAGCCTTGGAAGGCAGCCAATCTAGGAGAAGGAAAACTCCAATTTCAAACTTGCATTGCCTTGTGGCTATATCCATTGATGGAAAAGGATACAGGAGTTAACCTCAAGGCAAAATCCAGAGCCAGAGTCCCAGAGGTAGTTCCTGATGTTCTGGCAACTCCTGCAATGTCGCTGGAACCAGTTGTACTGGCTCTTGCCTTTTCGTTGGACTACTTCAGTGATGTGGAGAAGGGAGATTTGCTGCTTCAGTAACAGTCTGACCTCCATATTATTTTACCAAGGCTTTGTGCTCTGGAGAGGACACTCCAGCTTCACATACAGCTATCTTCAGACAAGATCAGATGGAAAGCTCTTTAATCTCTCTAGATTGAGAGTGAAGACCAAAGTCCAGCTGAAATGCATCCGGGACTTCCTCTTCGCCGATGATGCAGCTGTTGTTGCTCATTCCGCTGAAGAGCTCCAATATTTTATGAATTATTTTAGCAAGGCCTGCCAAGACTTTGGATTAACAATTAGCCTGAAGAAAATACGAGTCATGGGCCAGGGTGTGGACTCACCTCCTTCTATTACCATCTCTACACAAGTATTGGAGGTTGTCCATGACTTCGTGTACCCTGGCTCAACGATCTCTGACACTCTAGATGTTGAGCCGGATAAGCGCATTGGCAAAGCAGCTACCATGTTTTCTAGACTCACAAAGAGAGTATGGCTTAATAAGAAGCTGACGGCATATACCAAGATATAGGTCTATAGAGCCTGTGTCCTGAGTATACTCCTGTACTGAAGTTAGTCCTGGACTGTGCATTGCAGGAGAGGAAGCTGAACATGTTACATATGCATTGTCTCCAACACATTTTTGGTATCACCTGGCAGGACAAAGTTCCAAATAGAGTAGTCCTAGAACGAGCTGGAATTTTTAGCATATATACATTACTGAAACAGTGACTTCTATGATGGCTCTGGCATGTGGTGAGAATGGCTGATGGTTGGATTCCAAAAGATCTCCTGTATGAAGAATTAGTGCAGGGAAATCATCCCAGAGGGAGACCACAACTGTGATACAAGGATATCTGCAAGTGGGATCTGGAGGCCTTAGGAATGAATCTCAACAGATGGGAAACTTTGACATCTGAGCATTCAGCCTGGAGGCAGGCAGTACAGCATGGCCTCTCCCAATTTGAAGAGACACTTGTTCAGCAGGCCGAGGCAAAGAGGCAGTCACAAAAGCAGCAAAATCAGGGAGCTGGACAGGGGACATATTGTATTTGTCTTCAGTGTGGAAGGAATTGTCACTCTTGAATTGGCCTTCTAAGCCACACTAGACGTTATTGTTGTTGTTGTTTAGTCATTTAGTAGTGTCCGACTCTTCGTGACCCCATGGACCAGAGCACGCCAGGCCTTCCTGTCTTCCACTGCCTCCTGGAGTTTGGTCAAATTCATGTTGATAGCCTTGATCACACTGTCCAGCCATCTCATCCTCTGTCGTCCCCTTCTCCTCTTGCTCTTACACTTTCCCAACATCAGTGTCTTTTCCAGGGAGTCTTCTCTTCTCATGAGATGGCCAAAGTACTGGAGCCTCAGCTTCAGGATCTGTCCTTCCAGTGAGCACTCAGGGTTGATTTCCTTTAGAATGGATAGGTTTGTTCTCATTACAGTCCAGGAGACTCTCAAGAGCCTCCTCCAGCACCACAATTCAAAAGCATCAATTCTTCAACGGTCAGCTTTCTTTATGGTACAGCTCTTGCTTCTATATATCATTACAGGAAAAACCATAGCTTTGACTATGCAGACTTTTGTTGGCAAGGTGATTTCTCTGCTTTTTAAGATGCTGTCGAGGTTTGTCATCACTTTCCTCTCAAGAAGCAGGCGTCTTTTAATTTCGTGGCTGCTGTCTCCATGTGCAATGATCATGGAGCCCAAGAAAGTAAAATCTGTCACTGCCTCCGTATCTTCCCCTTCTGTTTGCCAGGAGGTGATGGGACCAGTGGCCATGATCTTAGGTTTTTTTGTTTTTTTTGATGTTGTTCCAAGACCTATATTCAGAGCACATTACCATAGTCTCTCAAGACTGAAGGATGCCTACAAATTTTTCGAGCTAATCTCCAGCAGAGGTTCGGACACGGACGAACCAGCTGTGATACAACAAATTTTATTAAGAGAACAAAATATGACAAAACAGACAGCTAAGGCTGTTTACAAAGAGTCAAAAACCCCAAAACTGAGATTGGGCCTAATCTGAAACAGGTTTGGATCCTTGCCCTAATTGGTGTTTGGGTTGTGATCCGATGAGCTATTGGTTCTTAACAGGGAATGAAGGGATTCAATATATATAAATTCTCACTGTTAGAAAATGTCCCCACAACTCACTCAATGCAAAGCACTTTCTAAAACCCACTCTTCAGTAAGCAACTGTATGTTAAAATGTAGTTTGGCCCTTAAAATACATCTGATAGGGAGGAACCCTTTTGATTTGAACCTTTTTCAATTTTTTTTGTTTTTCTCAGTCCATCTCCAACTCAAATGGTCTATTCACTATTGGAACTTTGATTCCACTGTAAATAATTGGAACTTCAACTATACATGTACTGAAAATACAAATGTAGACATGTGTGCTTACACTTCCCAGTCAACTTGATCAGAAACTAGTCTTATTTTCTCAGAATGTGAGATCTTAAAACAGAGCCATGTTGGATAAGACTATCTAGTACGGTGTCAGTTGTATTCAGGGTGTAACAATTGTTGCTTTCTTAACATGCTTAGAATGGACACCCAGCTTGCCTGCTCCATAATTGTTTCTTCACACCTGGAAGTAAATTCTCCATCACTTTGTGGGCAAAATAACAACAAAGTAGGCAGGCGATCCACTCCCTTCCAAATGTGTTGCGGGAACTAGGGTCATTTTGCCTGAACAGAACTAATATTGCATTGTTATTGTTTAGTCGTTTAGTCGTGTCCGACTCTTCGTGACCCCATGGACCAGAGCACGCCAGGCCCTCCTGTCTTCCACTGCCTCCCGGAGGTCTGTCAATTTCATGTTGGTTGCTTCGCAGACACTGTCCAGCCATCTCATCCTCGGTCGTCCCCTTCTCCTCTTGCCGTCACACTTTCCTAACATCAAGGTCTTTTCCAAGGAGTCTTCTCTTCTCATCAGATGGCCAAAGTACTGGAGCCTCAGCTTCAGGATCTGTCCTTCCAGGGAGCACTCAGGGTTGATTTCTTTTAGAATTGATAGGTTTGTCCTCCTTGCAGTCCAGGGGATTCTCAAGAGCCTCCTCCAGCACCACAATTCAAAGACATCAATTCTTCCGCAATCTGCTTTCTTTATGGTCCAGCTCTCACATCCATACATCACAACAGGAAAAACCATAGCTTTGACTATGCATTAGTTAAGCCTTTGACCCAGCAAGTCTCTGTGTAAGGTCTTATGCTTGTTTGGAAGTGTTTGAAAATGCAGTTCATTAAATAAACTACACCTAATATAGTTTTTTTGGACTTTCAGCTGATGGAGAGGAAGTGCTTTGAGAGACATTAACATCCTCTACCTGATTGAGACTAAACATTTCTCAGTGGAGAGCAAGGACCTGAAGTATAGTGTTGTGGTTGCTAACATGGTTCTTTTTTAAGTTTCATGTTTCACCGGCTCATTCACATTTGTATGCCGAGCTATTGTGGTTCGGTAGCTGACAGCCGTCAAATAAGCACTGCGGTCTTCCGGGCTTAATCATTTCTATTCCTCTTTGTGTCAAAACAATAATGTCAGGGAAATGGTCCTGCTGACACTGCAGATTAGCAGGGAGCGACTCTAAACATTTTGTGACTGATGTTTGGAGAAACCTGCATATCACAATTGAAAGTTAAAGAGCCAGCATCTTTCCAGGCGGAATCGACAGATAATGAGGCTGTGGGTGGATTCCTAGTTCCCAAAGAGACAAGCAATCATAAGATGTTTCAGTTTGATTAGGAGGTTAGCAGATTCTTGAACACTGAAGTTGTTGTATTTAGAGATTAGTCTGAAACAGCTTTCTGTTAAAAGGAATCACTCAACTGTACGAAATGCAGAGAGGCGTTAACATTTAACATCTCCACCGGAGCTTGCACAAGTGGAAAAAGTTTCATGGAAAATAATGAAACCAGTATTTCATGACTCTGTTTCATTCATTTGACATTTCTGAAGGAAACGTCAGGGTTAAGATTAACTATATAGTGATGAAGAACGTACCAGTCCATTTCCATGCCATGTTAGTTTCACAAGTGTCCCTAAGGTTCATAAACAGAGTTCAAAAGAGTTACTTTTTCAGACTACAACTTCAAGAATTTCCCAGCCAGTAAGATGACTAGTTTTTTGGGAAACTGGTGATCTTAATTTGGTGAAAATGGGGTTAGGCAGCTATTGAACCATGATGTTGCTATAGAGAAAAATAGCATTTACACACTGATACTCTGATGGGGCTTCACCTGCATTCCAATAAAAAATGATAGATGTGGCATTTTGAAGAGCATCAAAATGCATAATATGGAATCACATATGATCATCATGTTAATTATGCAGGTACAAATATTCTGATTCATGTTAGATATACTGTCTCTCTTTTTTTGGTCACTGAGTTGACTAAAAATATAATACAGTCAAGAATTATTGTTCTTATATGCTGTCAAGTGAGTTCTGACATATGGCAATCCTAGCAGGGTTTTCAAGGTATATGAGATGTTCAAGGAGTGGTTTACTTTTACCACCACCAGTAAATTTCTGTGGCTAAGTAAAGATTTGAACCCAGGTCTCTTAAACTGAGATGGGCACAAGCTGAACTACAACTTTGAAAAAAAGCACAAAAACCAGCCTGGTTCATGGTTCAAGTTCGTGGATCTCATTTTGCTGAAATGAAATGAAGCATTCACTTTTTTTTGCCTGGCACTTTGTTTTGCTCCAGGATTGAATTCAAGTTGTGAGCAGAGTCTTCACTGTAGTACTGCTGTTTAATCACTGCACTATGAAGCACCAGACTAGTTTTCTGCTGTAAGGAGTTGTATGTTGCCCAGTGTATTCTCCATTTAGCCCAAGGTAGCATTTCTGTGGATGCTTCCAGACATTTCTTAGCATTTCTTCCGTCATGCCCTTACTGTCACTTCAATATACAGTTTATTGAAATTTAAACCAGATTTCTTTTTTTTAAAAAAATTGTCCTTTAAGAATGCAGTTTTTATTTAAGAAAACAGTTTTTATTTAAGAAATCTTTAACAGATTAACTTCTCTGCTGTAGTTTATCTGCTGGTGCTTTTTTAAAAAGTGCTACCTTTCAGTTTGGCCATCAGCCTCAGAGAGAAAGTGCCATAAGCACTAAACTCGTCTCCTACAAGACAAACTAAAATGTCTTAACTTAAAATTTGCTGCCAGAAAATGAGTCTTAGGAGAGACATTTTACAACAGGGTGCCAAAGGGAGCTGTACAAAAGTGATGCAAAAGTTGACAAACATCTAAACAGTGGTTTCATGCACAAGGGGAAGTGGCCACCTGCAAAAGCTCAGAGAGCAGGATTCGACCCCAAGGGGTTTGAGTTCCAACCCAAGGGCCAGGGGTTTGCCATTGCTGTCCAGGCAGAAAGTTGTTAAAGCCACAATAGCACTGAACAACTAGAAGATGTTGTATGGTACAATCCTGTGGACATTAACTGCGGAGTAAGTCTGATTGAATTTAATTGTCATTAAATTTAAATTAATGTCCAATCCAAGTATCATTAAATTGTGCTGATGGTACCTGTTCATGTCCTAAACGATATGCCTACTCCTGAACAGTGGCTTCTTTGCAAAGATAGGTATCTCCATTAAGAAAGGACTGCTTGAGTGTGTCCCTCCTCAACAAGGCCAGATAGTTTGT
The DNA here is from genome assembly GCF_051106095.1 of Pogona vitticeps. Taxonomy (NCBI): domain Eukaryota; kingdom Metazoa; phylum Chordata; class Lepidosauria; order Squamata; family Agamidae; genus Pogona; species Pogona vitticeps. The sequence goes on along the minus strand of NC_135783.1, from coordinate 26,611,476 downwards.
GATACATAAAGCTGAATGGAGCCTATCAACAATGTACTGTGGCCTGCTTGGGGTTAGAAAACAGACAGCAAAATCAGAAACCTGTTAGACCACTATAGATGGTTGGGAGTCATGGCTGCCTTTGATTAGGCAAGTCTTCAGTTGCCTAAACCATCCTAGGGCAAAGCCAGTGTAGTGTTATGAATAGAACCTTCCAGTACAATGTACTGTGCTGCCATACTACCTTGAACTCACTGTGGTCCTCTGATTTTTGAAGCTATCTAGGATCAAGTCTGGTTAGACCTTGGATGAAAGACCAGCAGGAAATCGACCAAGGATCTCCAAGTTGGGGTTGGAAAGAACCCTGCCTGAAAGCCTGGAGAGCTCAGTCAGATCCTGCTCGGCAAGATGGAGCAATGGTTTGTCTGAATATAAGGCAGCTTCCTTCATTCTTAAGCTGAGAACCCCTGCTCAGCTATGACACTAACTAACTTAAACTATCTGTAATCTGCAGCAGAGATTTGAAACCACTGGCTCTCCGGATATTCGTGGACTACTGCTACTTCCATGATCTCTCCAGTGGCCAGGCTGGGTGCGGCTGATGAGAACTGGAGACCAGCAACAGCTGGAGGGCCAGAAGTCCCCCCAACCCTGACCTGGTAAAGGCTAAAATGGGACAACAGTGATAGGGTGCCATTGACCACCATGGAAGAAGGGAAGGGTTCAGTTGTGGTAAAGATATAAAATGCATAAGATTCAGCTAGATTGAAATTGTCAGCATTTGTATTATAAGGATGCAGCTGTCTCTCTCTTTCTTTCCCTCTCCATAAACTATGCAGGAAGGATTAAGGTATCTCCGAGCCCAAACAAAGGACCTTGAGTTTTGAGAGTCCCGTTGGGGCCTCCACCAGTGACTTATGGCCTGACCCTCAGTAAATCTCTTGACCTCACAGTGCTGTACTCTGCCTTGGCTGCTGCGTTTGTGAAGAGGACAAGATCTCTCTGGGAAACAGATGCTGCATGAGAGCCGTGCTTTCCATGATAAATAAATTACATTCACCAAGATAGCCTATAAGGGAGTCTAGTGGGAAGAAAGTAAATCAGTTTTTCAACATGCTGCTTCAAAGCCAGGTTTTACTCAAAAGTGGTTAAAGAAATATGGAAAGGAATTATGTCAGCTGTCCCTGGAAACAGGTTCCCATTGTGAGGAGCATCTGACCCTTGGCCAAGTAGAAGGGTGAGAGAATGTCTGAAGGAATATGAGGGGGTACAGAGTGGTTTTGGAACTTCTTAAAATAAGATGGCAGTTTCAGTTGTACTCGTATCCTGCAGATTTGGCATTGATCTCTCAGTAGCCACAGTGTGAAGAACATGTTCACAGGCACTTGGTTATATGAAATAATCACTTGGTTATTTCTTGTGGAGAAAATAGGTAGTCAAGATGTGCTGATTTGGAGGTTTTGGCTACGCTGCTGAAGAAATTCTAGGAATTGTACTCCAAAAAACACAAATCTGTGGACCTCTATGAGATAAGGAAAGGTATTTTTGGTCCTCTTGTAATATGAGGGCCTGGGATCATCTACCGAAGCTAAATGGTGAAGATTCTGGTTAGATAACAATTCTTCTTCACACATGACATAGTTATTAATAATCTTAGAACTGCAGAGCTGAGAGGGACCTTTTGGATCAATAAATCAAGCTCCTGTCAAGGAAGCACAGGTTTGGGAATTAAACTCCCAACCTCTTGCTCCATTGCCAAATACCTAAATCACTGAGCTATCCAGCAGTTGACTGTGGAACTTACTGCCTCAGAATAGAGTAAATGGGTTGCCAGCTTGGACAGTTTTAAAAGAGGATTGGATACATTGATGGAGATTATGGCTATCAACAGTTAGGACGGCTGTGTATCAAGTCCAGTATCAGATGCAGTATGCATCTGTATTTCAGATGTTGGGGAAACAAGAAGGAGAAAGCCTTCAGGTGTTGCTGGCAAGTTTTTCACATTGTCCAAACTGGTGGTTCCAACCTTGAGTAACCCAAGTGTTCTTAGACTGCGATTCCCAGAACTCTTTAACACCAGCTGTGCTGGTCAGGGTTTTGGAGAGTTTCAGTCCAAAAACATCTGGGTTACTCCAGGTTTGGAACCACTGGTCTAGTGCAAAGTGGGTAACCTGCACTCTTTCAGATGTTGTTGAGACTGCAACCTCTCTCAGTCCAGCCAGCATACTCAATGATGAGGAATGATGGGAGTTGTAGTCCAATAACATCTGGAAGGATACAAGTCGCCCACACGTTGAGATATAATATATGCTGGTATTTCATCTGATTTCAAAGCACAGAGACAAATAGCATCATCCTGCTTTCTCTTCTCCATCCTTTCATTGTGTTTATTCAGATATCTAGTTTTTGAGACTAGGTTGGGCTGTTGTTGTTTAACCAAAGTGGTTTGGGGAGAAACCACTTTTAAAACATGACATGTGACTTCCCACCACACTGTATGTGCTTCTTTTGGCCATTTTGCAGTGGTTTCAGATCAATTTTGTCCAGTGTTCTTGTCTCAAAAGATTTGTTTCATAATGTTTTGTAACCTTTCCCTTGAGATCTCTAGCAATATATGTAATGATTTGGCAAAAAATGTGACATTTTTCTTAGGGAGTCTCTAGGCAGGTGAACGTTTCCAGACAGAGGGGAGTTCTCCTTGCCTGGACAGTTGAAAGAGGATTGCCCGTTAGTCAAGGTAGCAGTGATTTATGGACCTTTGCAAATGCTGTAAAGATCTCCTCTTGTGCAAAGGGGCATCTATTCTCACACCTGGGGTGAAATATTGGACCATGGTTCATTATGAAAGGTTGCCAGCTATTTTTCTTTGCTGCCAATAGATGAATGAGAAGGAAAGGTAAAAAAAAACCAAGCCTTTGATGAAACTGGTATGTCTGTGAAGAATGAAAAAGATATTCATCAGAAGTGCACTTTGACAGAAATTCCTAAGAGAAAATCCCAGGATTACAATTCCCACTACCACCATGTTGAGTTGGGAGAGTAATAACACAGGTAGCAAGTGATCTACACCGTTTTCTGCTTCACTTCACATTTTTTTGGCTGGGAAGAAGGAGGAAACACCCCTGCAGTCCCACAGCTTCCTGGGAGACATCCCAGTGCTCGATGGGAAGTGTGGTCTCACTATCCATTACACTCTCTAGAGCAGTGATTCCCAATCTTGCACCACAGAAGTTTGTGGACTAAAACTCCCAGAAGCCTCCACATCTAGCTGTGCTGGTTAGGATTTCTGGGAGTTGCAGTCCAAGAACATGAGAGGATCCAAGATTAGGAACCAGTGCTCTAGAGGGACCTTCTCACTGAACTACGTACCCTTCTCATGGGGCACTGGGGTGACTCGCAGGAACAGTGGAATTGAGGGGGGAATCTCTTCTCAGCCAAAACATATGGAGTAAAGCAGAAAATGGAGGTAGCGAGCCATCTTGTTTGCCTTCTTGTTTTTCCTCTCCCAGTCCCAGAATTCTGCCTGAGGAATTCCAAGACTGGAGGTCCTAGAAATATGAAAGCCCAATTCTTAATAAAAACAACTCAGAATTCTTGAGGTCCTGTAAAGATATATAGGTATCTCTTTTCCTTCCTGTACTATCCATAAACAGGTTTCCTAGATAATACAAAGTAAGTTCTCTTTATTAACAGTCAATTCTAGTAATTTAATAATACTGTATGTGCCATCAAGTGAATTCTGACTTATGGTGACCTTTTTCAGGGTTTTCCAGGCAGGGAATACTCAGAAGTGGTTTACTATTCCCGTCTTCTTCGGGACTTTGCAACTTGTCCAAGGCTATGCAGGCTGGCTCCAGAAATTCCAAATTTTTAAAATTCTGAATCTGAAGTACAGTAATTCCAAATTTGAATTCTGAATCCAAATTTTGGTGCTAGTTATTTGCATCCTCTGGAAGTTGATTGTAGAGACTCTGTAGCTTTGAAGGATTGTCTTTCTGGAGGAGTAAAGTTTTATGCCATTCTAATTGCTAATGTGGTGTCTGGAATAATTTGTCTCCTCTGTTTCCATTTTGGTGCAGTCAGTTCCACCCCTCCCAAATCTGAAGTGCTTTCCATCCCAAATAGGAAGACATTTGTGAAGGTGGAGGAATTTTTAAAAAGCACGGTGGATTTTTTTTTACCACTCATACTCATATTGCCTGGACTTGGCACAGACACACGCATACACAGAAGACGCCCAAGGAACTCCTCTGAAAATAGAGAATGGGACATAGAAGGAGCAACGCTTTGGATCTGAAGACCTTCTAAAGTTTTTTGGCTTGGAGAATTGCTTCCTGGGATACTGTATTGATAGGCACAGCAGGGGCCTGTCCTCCAGAGACACCACCCCGGAGGAAGGATATGGGAGAGGAAGAGGTGTACAAGCAGAAGCCCTGCATGTCCAAAGAGATCATTCCCTTGTCTTACTGGGCTGTGAGGGTATCTGTTTGGGCAGGTCTGGCCAAGGTGGCTGTGGGACTGCTGTCTTGTCCACCAAGAGTGGCCAGTGACAGAGCACAATCCTTCCAAAATGGTGATGTACAAAGAATGGAAATCTGCTGAAAAGTTTGCACTCGCTTGACCTGAAGGGGAGCTTTCCATATGGTACATAAGTAGGCCTATTATGGAGCTGATGAAACATCCAAAGAGTGCACCACAAAGCTGCTGCTGCAGTATTATTCTAAATTTTTTGCTTCCATGTGCTGAAAGCTTTAGTCAAATTTGCTGTCAACTCCCCTAAATTGCAGTTCAATAGGCCCAACAAAAGCCCTTTGTTTTTGTTTGGTTCCCCCTGTTCCGACACCAGCAAATATCTTTCCCTGCTCTCTTGATTGCTGCTGGAGCGCTCTCTCTTAAAATAACGGTACAACAGATAATGCATCTCTTGCTTAATTCATGCTGAAGGATCCGGCAGTTGGGATTCCTCAGCATTCTGCAGCACTGTGGAATGGAGTCCGACTCCTTCTCTTAACTCAAAGAGACCAGGAAATGGGAAACACTGCCAAGATACTGTGCTGAGAATTGGCGAAAGCTTGCCAGTTCCCTATTCACAAATTAGAAACAGCGTCTGGGATGGGGGCTTGGAAGGTGCTTCCGAGCAGGGAAGAAATTCGGCATTTTGTAGGTTTGTTTTATCTGCTAAGGAAAGGGTCTTGGATTTATCTGGAGATGTATTGCCATCTGGTGGTTGATTCTAAAGGAGAGGCGACAAGCTACTCAGAACCTGCTGAGGTTCGCATTTAAGTTGAACGTTTGCTCCCGATGGGCCTGAAAGGCAGCTGTTTACACCATCATGCCCTTCAACAACAAACACATTTATTCATCCATCCTACAGGCAAGAACGGAAGACACAAGGATGATCCAATTGTTCCACCCAACAACAGTTTGAGGTCAGCAGAGCTGAGAAACAGTGTATTGTTCTTGGTTATCCAACTGAAGAGTTGGTGGGGGATTTTAAAAAATGAAATGCTCTTAATTGTTTGCACTGGAAAGAGCAGGGGCACTTGTGAGCTGGAGGAGTGCAGCTATTGGGAAACAGAGGTTGGAAACAGACACCAGCGCTGTGTGCAAGAGTGACTGCATCCCCAAATGCTTATGGCTACCATTTTGCTTTGGGCACATCTCCCTCTAGTACTGTCAGAAAAGCATTGTCCTCAAGGTGACAATTTATTGACTATAGGTTTAATCACTATATGCCACCAAGTCCATTTCAACATATGGAAATACTTCTGAGCAGCTTCTAGGTATAAAGCCCTCAGATGCGGTGTACCAGTTTCTCCCCCTGGTGGTGCTCAGGGACCATAAAAATTTCCAAGACCACACAAGTTTTGGGGCTCTCAGCCTGCCAGTCTTCTGGGAAGCACAGTGGGGATTTGAACTCCCAACCTATTACTCCAAGTCACTGAGCTCTAGCAGCTCTTTGAGTAGAGAACAGATCTAGTCAGATGCTTCCTCATGCAGGTCATGCATGCCAACGTGCCCTGCCCTTTGGTGGCTGTGGACACAAAATGGTTGGCTGGAGGAACAGAATCTCAGGGCAGTGAAAAAGGGAGGAGGGCCACCATTTTGGGAAGCTCCAACCAACCATGACACTCAGGACAAAGAACATCTTCCCTCAGTCAAAAAAATTCAAAAAAGTATGTGTGGTTCAATGTAAAAATTTTAGGTGTGGCTTCTTATGAGCGCTGGCTAGAGTTATTTTTGAGATGAAGAGCAAAATGGTACCCATTCCTTTCATGTATAAAACCCAACTGGACCTGCAGTTTAATTAGCCTTCAGCTGGCAATGGATGAGTGTTCCCTACTGTACTTAAAAGCAGAAAGCTACCTTAGGGGACACAGAAAGAGTCGACCGCCTAGCACACAGCTCCTTCTTTGTATACTTAGCTTTCATGCCTCCCAGCATCAGCTGCCTGAGGCAATTGCCTCATTCTTCCTAATGACAGAGCTGGTCCTGTCCAGTCCAAAACTGTATCCATATCATATCTGTTGGCTTGCTAACTGTTTTGACACCGCCTCAAATTAGAGACGGAAAAGAATTTCATTGTGTTAGCTTTGTGAGAAGAAACACTTTGCACTTCAAGTATTCAAATATTTGCAAGGTTACAGGGGATTTGGGAGGAATAATGTGCCCAGAAAATGTACTCACACACTTCAAAATGGCTAAAATGCTTCCAACAGAAAAAACAATAAGCACGCTTTAATCTATGAGGTAAAATGTTCAAGTTGATTAAAATATAAAATGGTTGTGGGGCTCTGTTACATTGTACAGAGTTTTAAATTGTTTTAGGTCATCCTAGATCACGACAGATTAGTTTAAATGCTGTATTTTTCTGTTTATAACATGCCCCCATTTATAAGACACCCCTCTCCAATTTTCTAACCCCAAAATTAAGAAAACTTAGCTTTGAGAATACAGCCTCTGGGCTCAGAACATCGGATATTTTGAATCTCCTGTTGAATCTTGAGCCTACAGGCTCCACCTCCAAGGAGCTGTGCTCCAATTGGCTTGTTCAGAATCAGCTGATGTCAGTTCCATAAGGCTTGTGATTGGAGGAAGCTAAGCCTCCTGACTGTAGGAAACTAAGCCTCGTGGCTGAAGGAAGCCTGTTTACAGTTTTGTTCTCTCCTCAGCTATCTCAGCTTACTTCCATGTAAAAGACACCCCTCAATTTTTAGTGTAATGATTTTAGGAAAAAGTAACATCTTATAGACTAAAAAAATACAGTAATTTTAAATCCTTCATTTATTTGAATTGTTTTATCCTGTATTATGCACTCTGATTTTTTTTTCTAATGTAGGGTAGGACTGCAGTATTTTAATTTATATTTGAATAGAGACAGGAAGGGGAAAAAAAAGAAGTAAAAAGCCAATATGAAAAAATGGCAGAAAGGAAACACAGGTTAGATCTGGAAACATGAAACAAAATTAAGATTGAAAGCCCTTCCACATACCTACAGTGTGGTGTAGTGGATGGAGCCCTGTGTTCAAAGTCCTATTTAGCTGTGGAAACTCACTGGAAGGGTGGTAATGCTAAAGGCATTCCTTAAATATTTCTCATTTTTTGAAAACCCTATGAGGGCACTAAAAGTTGAATGCAACCACCGGAGTTTTTGCAATCTCGCATGCTGCCTGTAGCAGATGGGTAGGATCTTTTTGGGCTGAGGTGACTTTCAATCATTAACAGCACTAACCAATAGTTATACCGTCATTTGCCAATACTGTTGCAGTATTCTCCCAATACAGTTGTCCAATTCTTTCTTCAGAACATTTACCAAAACCTAATACCTTACTTATCATTTTTAATGTTGGCCATTCCACTTTGAAAATATCTAATGAAAGCAAACCTGCTTTAACCTTTTGTTTATATATTCCATTTACTATGACATTTAAGACTTTCCAAGTTAGGGTAGCCTTTTGTTTCACAGGGATAAAACCAGTTTAATCTGTTTTAATATACAGTGGTGCCTCACAAGACAATTGCCTCATGGGACGATTAATCCGCAAGATGATTAGGTTTTTCCTATAAGATTATTTGCTTTTTTAGCTTGCTTGGTTCTGGTAGCATCCTTGAATTTTTATTTCTAAACTCAAAATACTCTCTCCTCAAATATAAGTCCCTCTGTTTCTTTTCCATTTCTATATTCTATAATTCTTTCCTTTTTACTAAAATTTCTGCTGTAACTCTATCTTTATCATTCATATATTTTCTTTCCAACAGCCATATTTCTTCCTCAGCCTTTTTAATTTGTTTTTTCTTCTTTTTAAAAAAGTTGTGTCAGACCTTAATACCAATTTCTCTCATCATAATTTCCATGGTATCACATATATTAACCTAACCACAGTTTCCCCTATTATTTATTTCTTGTACTGTATTTCCATCATCTCTTTTTCTATTTTATCTATAATCATATCTAATATCGATATTTAATAAAGCATGGTTTTTTCATTGTATTAGCCCAACTTCAGTCTTAATTACTATCAAAATCAAATATATAACCTATTCTGGAATAAAACTTATAAATGGAGGAGAAGAACATGTATATCTGTTCATAACTCTCGAAATATTCTTCAGATCAGTCCTCCCTATTATTGTGTTCAAGACCAAAATACTATTGTTTTCCTCTGCTTTAGTTGGGTTTGATTTCTGTTTCTCTTCATGCACTAACATATTAAATTCATCCACTACTACTGCAAATCCTTTCCTTATCTCCTCTATTTCCTTAAACTCTTTTTTTACAAAAGAATGGTTTGATTTACATTAGGTGAATATACATTAATCAAAGCATACTCCTCTCCTCCTATTGCTCCATGTAACATTGTATTTCTTCCATTATTATCTTTCTTTGTTTTATTCACTTTAAAACTGAATTTGTAGAAATAATAATTGCGGGGAAAAAACCTGATTTTGAAGTTCCACATGCTTTTTCATAAACGCTAGACCAATTTAGTTTAACTTCATTGACCCTTTCTTTTTCTTCATAAGGTTATTGTTAAAAAGAAATCACGTTGACTTTGTCCTTGTTCAATAATGTCTCTATTCTTGTTCTCTTTATAACTCTCCCCAAGTCCTTCACGTTTAAAGTTAAATGGAATAAAGTAAAAATTCTTAATCTATTAACTGCAGACTATCAACCTCCATTTCTCCTTTCTGGTCCCACATAGCGAAAAACTCCCTAAAATCTCCAGGCAAAATACAAAGATACCCCCTATACCTGTCACCTGCCCCCCAAACTATCCCCCCCCTTGATTCACTGGAAATCCTCCATCCCAGCCACTGTCAGTTCGCAAAACATAAAGGGGAGCCAAGTGATCTGTACTTGTATCTCATGACAGAACCAACCAATCATCCCTTCTGAATTTCTTACTACTTAAATCCTATTCCCCTACTACCTTGCACCATCTAAAAGTTATTTAACTCTTTTACTACTATATTTTTTTTCCTTTTCTACCCTATACTTCTACATGTAATGTTCCCCTCTTATCTATACTTTTTCCTATTCTAATGCTCATGCTTCCAACCTAACCTTAGGTCTAGCTACTAACTTTAACTAAATATGTATATAATAATGCTTTTAGGGTGACTCTCCTGCTGAAACAGCCCATTTACCTGCCATGTTCCTTCTAACCCTCTCCTATATTTAAAGTTTAATTGATCTCAATCCTACAATCTAATTGTCCCTTCCTTAGCTAGATGTATAACGACCAGCCACACCTAATTTCTTTCCTCTCACCTTCCTTGCTTATAGTGACCTGTTTTTATGGGCAGAATATTGTAAGCGTTGCCTCCGACGGATTTTTGGCATCACCTGGCAGGACAAAGTTCCAAACAGAGCAGTCCTAGAATGAGCTGGAATTTTCAGCATGAATACATTACTGAAACAGCGACGTCTACGTTGGCTCGGGCATGTCGTGAGAATGGCTGATGGTCGGATTCCAAAGGATCTCCTCTATGGAGAATTAGTGCAGGGGAAGCGAGTGCAGGGGAAGCGCCCCAGAGGGAGACCACAACTGCGATACAAGGACATCTGCAAGCGAGATCTGAAGGCCTTAGGAATAGACCTCAACAGATGGGAAACCCTGACATCTGAGCGTTCAGCCCTGAGGCAGGCGGTGCATCACGGCCTCTCCCAATTTGAAGAGACCCTTGCCCAGCAGGCCGAGGCAAAGAGGAAGTCACAAAAGCAGCAAAACCAGGGAGCCGGACAGGGGACAGACTGGATTTGTCTTCAGTGTGGAAGGGACTGTCACTCTCGAATTGGCCTTCTCAGCCACACTAGGCGCTGTTCCAAGCCCTCCATACAGAGCATGCTACCATAGTCTTTCGAGACTGAAGGATGCCTAACATTGTAAGCTATGAAGAACTTTTTCCTCCCACCAATATTTATTTATTTATTTATTTATTTATTTATTTATTTATTTATTTATTTATTTATTTATTTATTTATTTATTATTCATTCATTCATTCATTCATTTACATTTCTATGTTACCCCATTAATGTTGCCACTTTCTAGGCAGTTCACAAAACATAACCCAATGCCAGTTCTTTCCGGAGTTTTCAGATCTTTTTCATAACATATATGATATCAATTGAACAGTCTTAGTCTAAAATCTTGACTCCTTTATTCCATATATCATACAGATTTAAAAAGAAAAAGAAAAAAAACCCAGTCCCAACTGGTTCCTTTATTTATTATTCCTTAACTGTTTACCTCCTTTTAAAAGTTCATTTCTTTCTCCCTCTGAAATAGACGAAGGGGCAGGAAATTTTCCTTCCAATTTAGCTCCCTCCTGCTCCCCTTGTGTTTATCCATCCAGTGTGTTAATACACTGATCCAACAACAGTTCCTTCATATTTAGCTCTCTTTTGTTCCCATTGTTCCTTATCCATCAAGCCCTGCTCATGGAGAGAATTTAAACCTTTGTCTAATTATGTTATCTTGTGAATCCAACATAGAAAATTCTCGGGGAAAACTGGGGACCCTCAGAAATACTTTGTACCATCCTTTGTCTGAATAGTAGTCACAAGTTGTATATTTATTCTTCAGACCACCATTTGAGTACACCTGTGCTGGTGCACCCTTGTAAAGCTATTGTCCAGATTTTTCTCTCACTCTTCTCATAAACACAGAGCCTCGTGGTTAAACTGCTGTCCTGCAGCCAAAACTGTGCTCCCAACCTGGAGGAGGCTCCCAGCAGGTAAGTGGCTGAAGGTTGACTCAGCCTTCCATCCTTTTGAGGTCGGTGAAATTAGTGCCCAGCTCTGGGGGTGATGATGCAGGCTACATATTGTCCCCGCATCTAGGGGACAATGTGTAGCCTGCATGATTAACTCGTAAGGCACCACTACAAAAAAAAAATTCTCCCAGATTTGATCCAGAACACTATCAACAGTGACTGACTAATTTGTCACTCTGTCAGCTCCCCATATATTTCCAGGTCCAGGTCAAAGTACTGTTTTAGATCGTTAAGGTCCAGTTTGTGGTGACAGGATTCCTGAAGGACTACCTCTGATTTTCTGTAAGTCTCATAGCCATGCTGAAATCCATGGGTTATGTTCCTTGTAGTTGAGGAATAGACATGAATAGGGAACTCTTCTCTACACACCTTGCCTTCCTACTAAGTATCTGGATGGATAGAAGAGGCCAAAACAGGGATGTGCATTCCAGGAACTTGCCGGTCATGGATTCACAGGGCTAAACCCAATATTACAGAAGCAGACATCTTCTTGATTTAGGAGTTCCCATTCTCCTGCCTACATGATGACTGTTAGGGAACTCCGGGAGAAGTAGGAATTCAATCTGCAGGTATTATTCTGCCACCAGAAGTAGTGTAACGAACTCGTGTAGCCTGTGATCCATACCAGCAGGGGAGGCAGAGACAGGTGTGTCCCCCTCCTGCTTTTTTTGTCTTCACTGAATCTATATGCAGATTGTCACTCTCAGGTGCTTCCTTCCTCCTTCTCTGAGGTCATATCCTGGTTATTCTTTAGTTATGAAAATGGCTGCCTGCAGAATTGCATGCATATAAATCAGTAGAGGGGTGATGGTGGTTCTGGATTAGTTTTCAGGATTCTTCTGCACGACCTTTAAATTGAATTTCCTGTGTTAATTAGCAATAAATTTCCCTTTCACCTGACCACAGCTCTCCAGAGTACTCTTCCTCAATAATCAAAAGCATATCGATAGGCTGCTGTGAATGCACTCCAGGTTGTATTTAGGAATTCATGGGCTGAACTGAATTGAGCTGCTGAACTTTTATCTTTAAAATTGTTTCAGCTCCTATAATGTTTAGACTTAAAACCAAGAGCAGATTCCCCATCCAGGTGACATCAAGCCAAGAGTCTCTACTGTCCTGGACACTGTGAACTGACAGGACGTCACAAGGTGAATGCTATTGAATTCCCCCCTATCTCAGCAAGTAGGATTGCTCTGAATATTAGAGATGGTGCAGAAAGGGCTAGCAGTAGTAGAAAGGCAGTAATAATAGTAATAATTGTATTTATGATAACAGTGATGATAGAATTATGAAGTTGCAAGGGCTCGATAAGGTCATCAGGTCCGACCCCCTGCTTGATGCAGGAATATAAATCAAAGGATATCTGCCAGGTGATTGTCTAAGTTTCTCTTGAATGCCTCCAGTGTTGTTGGATGATGGTGATGATGATGAGTGTGCAATTTTTTTTGGAGCAAGTAGTGTATCATAGCTATTGATATGTTTCCTTTTGAAAATAAAAGCAATAAAATCAAAGAGACGGTGTTTTATCATTTATCCTTCTCTTGTTATCATTCCTGCTCTCTTTGTCCGGCTCTGGCTCTTTTTGAACTGAAACTGAGAACCTTGCCATTGAAAAAAAGATGGAAAAGGAAAATAAATATGCCACAAAAATATTTATTTATTTATTTATTTATTTGATTTATACCCCGCCTATCTGGTCCGAAAGGACCACTCTAGGCGGCTATATTTCATCAACTGACACAATGTGTGCCAAATTATACAGGCTTATAAATGCACAATACAACATCATGAGGGTTGTAAAATAGATGAATGAATATATGCATATGTTTCCGATCAAATATGGTTAAATATTAATGTTAGCAAAATCAGTCAAAAGCCAGTTAACAAGTATCAAATACTGGAATCAGACATCAACTATTTAAATAAGATATAATCAAAAGCAAATTCTAATATAGTGTGTGTGTTTAGTCGTTTAGTCGTGTCCGACTCTTTGTGACCCCATGGACCAGAGCACGCCAGGCCCTCCTGTCTTCTACTGCCTCCCGGAGTTGTGTCAGGTTCATGTTGGTTGCTTCGCAGACACTGTCCAGCCATCTCATCCTCGGTCGTCCCCTTCTCCTCTTGCCATCACACCTTCCTAACATCAAGGTTTTTTCCAAGGACTCTTTTCTTCTCATGAGATGGCCAAAGTACTGGAGCCTCAGCTTCAGGATCTGTCCTTCAAGTGAGCATTCAGGGTTGATTTCCTTTAGAACTGATAGGTTTGTTCTCCTTGCAGTCCAGGGGATTCTCAAGAGCCTCCTCCAGCACCACAATTCAAAGGCATCAATTCTTCGGCGGTCTGCTTTCTTTATGGTCCAGCTCTCACTTCCATACATCACGACAGGAAAAACCATAGCTTTGACTATTCGGACTTTTGTTGGCAAGGTGATGTCTCTGCTTTTCAAGATGCTGTCAAGATTTGTCATCGCTTTCCTCCCAAGAAGAAGGCGCCTTTTAATTTCAGGGCTGCTGTCTCCATCTGCAGTGATCATGGAGCCCAGGAAGATAAAATTTGACACTGCCTCCATATCTTCCCCTTCTATTTCCCAGGAGGTGATGGGACCAGTGACTAATATAGTGACTACTACTATATGTACAGACAATATTAGCTTAAATCATTGTTGAATTTTACTGAGCATACATTTGGGTAGCAAATTAATTTCACCTGTCTGCTGAACATTCTTAAACAAAAACATAAAACCTTTTTCTTTCAATATATTTCCTGTGAATTCTCCCATCCTTTCAGGGAATAAATACACACTTTATTATTATTATTATTATTATTATTATTATTATTATTATTATTATTATTATTATTATTATTATTATTATTATTATTATTATTATTATTATTATTATTATTATTATTATTATTATTATTATTATTATTATTATTATTATAGTATTTGCATAAGGCATGGATTCATGTTTGAGGAAAGGAATGCAGGATGCTGAATTCTTTTACACATTCTTTCTGGAAGTGCACTGTGGCATCCGCCCAGGTCATGAATATTCATATGCTATCTGCATGGACCAATGAGAGTGCTGGAGAGGCAGAGTCACAAGATATAAGAGTCCCTGCAGAAGGAGGAGTAGTTTAGATGGGAGTTTTGAGAGACTGGAGTTTTAGGGTTTGAAAGTGGGAAAGTTGACACATTGCCTGGACCTCTATTATTAATAATACATAACGTTGATGTAATCAACTGGTGGCAGCGATGTGCCACGTAGTTTGTGCCCTTTGATTGGCGAAACAAGGGACAGGCGGGAACATGACAAGCACAAATATCTAATTCATAATCTTGGCTATGATAGGGTTAAAATGTCTTTTAGCAACAGCAAAGGTCTTTGTCTGGATGGGCCATACTCACAATATTTACACTCCTATTGAAAAAGTTTCTCTCTGGCTCCACAATAACTGTAGACCAGTCATTCCCAAACTGTGCGCCATAATGCCCTGCCAAACCCAGTCAATGGCACCACAGAATTGTCACAACTTCCAAGGATTCCAGAGCTCCAACGGTTGTGTTTGATGGCACCCTCTGGTATTGTGGCACATAGTTTGTGGCACTATGAAGAAACAAGATGAAGAAGAGACATTATGACTTTCATAAGGATTTTTGCCTTTTCCCTCTTTCTCTTTCCTTTCTTACTTCGCTAATTCCATCTCCTCGTCTTCATTCTCTTCTTCTTCTATATTCCTATTCTTTTAATTCTCTGCCCTGAAATATAGATTCTCCTAAGAAGCCAAAATGGTGGCTTAGTATCTTGGGGGAACATAGAAGACCATGGGAAATTGCATACTGGAGCTGGGAATGGCTGGTTGGTTGGAGCACTAAAAAAAAGTACCCTAAACTGCAAGATTTTTGTTGCAGGACCCAACTTGTTCATGTAATAATAATTACTGATAATTCCTAGCTATTCTGATTAGTCAGGAAAGTGGGTGTAGACTACTTAAGCAAGCAGTTTCTGTTTAACATAACTTCTGGCTTGAAGAAGAATCCTGCAACTCTTTTCTGGTTGTTTTGTAACTTTTCTGCTTATCTTAATAAAGATACTATCCTGTCAGGATTTGTATACCTGTAGATTGTATTTCTTTTAATGGATCAACACAGCCATAAAATGTTTGGCAAACTGCTTTATTTGCTTTAAAGATTTTTCTAATTTTTTTCCCAGACTTTCTTAGCACTAGCTGACTTTTGTGCCTGCCTATACACAAGGGACATGGTGGTGCTGCGGGCTAAACTGCAGAAGCCTTTGTGTGCTGCAGGGTCAGAAGACCAGCAGTCATAAGATCGAATCCACGCAACAGAGTGAGCTCCCGTTGCTTTGTCCCAGCTCCTAGCCAACCTAGCAGTTCGAAAGCATGTAAATGCGAGTAGATAAATAGGTACCACCTCGGTGGGAAGGTAAACAGCATTCCGTGTATAGGTGCTGGCCATGTGACAACGAAAGCTCTCTTCGGACAAACGCTGGCTCTACAGCTTAGAAATGGGGATGAGCACCGCCCCCTAGAGTCGGACATGACTGACTAAATGTCAACTGGAATCTTTACCTTTACCTATACACAAGGAACTCTGTCCTCTAGGATATAAGGGATTTTGTTCATAGGTTTTTACTAAAAAACCCTCACTTTTTAGTTAAACCCATTTGTCACTTTAAAAAAAATAGCTGAGCAATCTGTACAGTACATAACCATTGTAATCCACATTGGTTCACAAAATTATATATATGCAATGTTGCATCTTTGGCCATAAGACTCTCTTTCACCCAAATTTCTTGGTGTATGGCCCTTGGGTTACCCCAAAAGGGCCCTCAGCCCCACTAAAATTAACTACCTGATGTTGAGTTGCAGTGGGTATGACAGGCAGATGCTAAAACTGGGCAGGCGGTTTACCTTTCTTGAAGTAAGGTATTCCAAGTTGTAACATAATTTCAGCAATGCTGAAACTATTGTATTATTCATATATTAACGGTATATATATAGATGTGGTTGGAAATTCAAACAAAAATGGAAAAGAAAATTTTTCCTTACTTTGTTCAGCTGCGTCTGGTTGGATCTGTTACTTTCATTGTGAGTTTTAATATAGGGCTAGTGTGATTTTATTTTTAACATCCTTCCCATATCTTCCGATCTGGAAGAAATCAGAAATAACACTTGTAGGCAATTATTTATGTAGGTCATATTATCTTTCAAATGACTAACACACATATACTGTATATCTTTTAAAAAAAGATACCAAGAAAAAAAGAGAAGAAAATGAAAAATAATAGAATCATTTGATTCACTGAAGACATTTTAATTGAGTTGGCAATGTGGCTCATTTGCAGTATAACTATTAAAATGATGCATATGGACCAGGATTTTGCAAGAGCTACTGAGAAAGACTTCACTCACAATGTTTTCATCCCTGCTATTGGCAGCCATCCATTTTCTGAATTTACATGCCGTTGAACTGCATCCAAACAAACTTCCACAAAAGATATTGCAAATATAAGCTGTAAGCCAAAATAATGGTTACTTATAATAAGAATCAGACTGAAGAACACTACAAATAAACCCGGCATCTAAAAAGATATTATCCCCTGTTCGGTTTATTCCATTACCAAAAACAAATAAATGAAGAAAACATGGCAAAAAACCCAATAGCTAGTGCCAGGTTTGACCTATGATTATGCTTTTCCTTCTCCCTGCAGGGGACAGAGATGACGCCAAGGCATGCTGTAATTAAATCCTCAGCTTGCTGGGGAATTATGGGAATCATGGTTGTTGTTTTTTTAAATAAAGCTCTGCTTCACACCCTCTTTCTATGCCAACAGAACAAAGGAGTGTCCGCTTCCTTTCTCCCTTGCTTCTTTCACTCTCACATTTAACACCTCGGAAATCATTTTACAATCTTTCATTAAGGACAAAAGTTCAACAAACTAAACGAATAACTTAAAAAAAACCAAAAAAAACACAAAGAAATTCGGGTTATATACGTATGTTTTGTGTGTGTGTGCATTTTGCTTAATGCATATTTTGGCATGATGTATTGCTTAAGATGCATATTTTTTGCAAGCTACTTCCCTATATATGTCAGGGACGTGGTGGCGCTGCGGGCTAAACTGCAGAAGCCTGCGCTGCAGGGTCAGAAGACCAAGCAGTCGTAAGATCGAATCCATGCCATGGAGGGAGCGCCCGTCGCTTGTCCCAGCTCCCGCCAACCTAGCGGTTCGAAAGCATGCAAATGCAAGTAGATAAATAGGGACCACTTTGGTGGGAAGGTAACAGCGTTCCGTGTCTAAGTCGCACTGGCCATGTGACCACGGAAGTTTGTCTTCGGACAAAACGCTGGCTCTATGGCTTGGGAAACGGGGATGAGCACCGCCCCCTAGAGTCGAACACGACTGGACAAAAAAAAATTGTCAAGGGGAACCTTTACCTTTTTATTGCTTAAGATGCATATTTTTTGCAAGCTATTTCCCTATATAAAAAACTTTTTATATGTTATTTTCAGAAATAACCATGTGTTGTGGGCAGTGTGTGGTAGATTCATAGCCCCAGAGGTTCCTGGACAAAACAGACTAGCCAGCTCCTTTTCAAATTAGTCTTAGGCCTGATTGTGAGATGGAGGCAGCTTTGGTCATCTTGGTAGATGATCCACACTGGTAACTGGACAGGGTAACAGCTGTCTTGGTTGGTTTTGTTGAATATCTCAGAGGCTTTTGACGTCATTGACAGTAGAGATTTTGCCCATGCTAGACAGTCATGCAAGTTCATTTGTAAACAATATTGATGACAAATTTGTATGAGCAGCTATGAACAGCTGAATAATATGCATGCATAGGCTGAATTCTATTTTTTTTAAAAAAAAATTAATTATATTTTTTCTGCTTTTCTGTCCGTTGCAACCAGAGTGATTTATTACAATATGTTCCATTCATTTAATCTTGTCTTATACTCTCTAACAAAATATTAATCTAATCTATTCTGCTTAAGTTGGTGTAGATTTCATCCAGGTATAAAGAGGTTCCCATTTATTATTATCCAGTCTGTCATTTAGTGTATCTGTCAAAATATCCATTTATTCTCAATAAATTCCATCTTTGTCGGCACCTTTGTATTCTTCCACTTACTGGCATACACAATTCTAGCTGCAGTTACTAGGTGTAAGGTCAAGTAGGTCTTGTGTTTTTTCAAATGTAGATGGTAATATATTCAATAAGAAGATTTCTGGTGTCAAAGCAATTTTAACCCCTAAAATTTTCTCTATCACTTCATGAATCATTTCCCAAAAGTCCTTGGCTCTATTGCACATCCACCACTTATGATAAAAGCTCCCTACTTTCTTTTCACATTTCCAACACTTATTCTTAGGCTGAATTCTAGTACGATTGGCAGATGGATGACAGACAGAATGTTGCATGCAGAGCTGACTGGTGACTGGTCAGAGTGATCGGCATGTAATGTCAGTGAGGAAGTTGAGAGGACGGTGTGTTAGGCTGCAACTACATTGACAAATACTTCGGGATTTGCTCTTCAATTAGCATAGGTGAATTTGAATCACATGACACAAAAGATAATGCAAATCAGCCCAGCCATTTTTTTCTTCCAATGTATGTCCCATGCCACAAGGTGCATCTGTGTGTCTGTGTATGGTTCTACTTTTTTAAAGCCAGAAAAATTCAGAGTGTATTTTCGCTGTGTGTTTGTTTCATTCTTCAAAAGGACAAGAGGCGTGACTCTGGGTGTTGTTATCGTGATTATTAAGCTGGAGCATGATGTTTTCGGACAGGAGAAACATTTACCCCTGAGATCTTTCTCCCTAGTCACCGCAAAGTTTTACCTTTTTAAAACAAACTACCGAGTTTATCACTAGATCACCTTATCACAACATTGATACATTAGTTTAGGTAAAGGTAAAGGTTCACCCAGAGTGGTCGACCAGACCAGATGGGCAGGATATAAATCAAGTAAATAAATAAATTAACAATTTCTGTCCAGTCGTGTTCGACTCTAGGGGGCGGTACTCATCTCCGCTTCCGAGGCATAGAGCCAGTGTTTTTCTGAAGACAATCTCTGTGGTCACATGGCCAGTGCAACTTAGACATGGAATGCTGTTACCTTCCCACTGAGGTGGTCCCTATTTACCTACTCGCATTTGCATGCTTTTGAACCGCTAGGTTGGCGGGAGCTGGGACAAGCGACGAGCACTCACTCTGTCACATGGATTCGATCTTACAGCTGAAGATCTACAGACCTTACAGCGGTTTAACCCGCAGCGCCACCACATTAGTTTAGTGCTAGATACTCTCTGCATAGACAAAGGAAAAAGAAAAAGAAGAGAGAGCCAGGGATCATCAGGTAGACAGCATCAAAGGAAAGAGGGCAGGGACCTGTGGGCATGGATCAAATCACATTGGATGGACAGCCGGTGCAGACACTGGCACCAAAACTATCCGGTGGCTTTTTGTGATTACCTGAACCAAATACAATAATAAAAGAGACTGAATCCAGCCTCAGTCACATCCTCAGTAAGGTTCTATTGAAGAATCTGGTCAAAAGTAGTCAGAAGGAAGAAAGTTAATGAGAGAGTCTGTCTTGTGATAAATAGCTGAATAGAATCGTATTGAGAGTGTGCTGTGTAAAGAGTCTGTGAAAGCAGATCTTTTAATATTGAATAGAGGAGAATATGTATTTTATAATTGTTTTCTGATATGTCCTACAATCTACTTTTCCCTTTAGTGTTGTTCTGTGCTGTCAAGTTGGAGCTGATTTATAGTGACTCTAATTGGGTGTTCAAGGTGAGATATTTAAGGAATGATTTTATCAGTTCCACACCCACAGTGACTTTCCATGGCTGAGCAAGGATTTGAACCCAGGCCTCCTGAATCCTAATCTATCACTCTACTATACTATCTTTTCCCTCATACCATTCACCTAGATTTCCTGAATAAAAACCTTCTCTTTGTTCAGACCAATCTCTCCTTATTGCTTAATTTTATGAGCAACTTAGAAGATATTAAGCAGCCTACAATAAGAAAGCATTACACCCTTATCACACAAAGCTATGTACTCCCAGGGGAGAAAGAAGAGACTAATTAAGTGAGAAAACCCTTTTTCTTTCAACATCTGAACATGAAAAGTTTTCTCTCAGTCTTGCTACCCTCACAGACACACATTTGGTGTGGACATGGGAGAGGTCCTCAATGGATTCTTAGTTGTTGATGCTCATTCTGCCTCAGCGGCAAAATTCAAGCAATGCAGAAAGTTCAAAAACACCTGAGTAACCCAAGGTTAAGAACCACTGATCTAGGACAGTGGTTCTTAACCTTTGTTACTCAGATGCTTTTGAACTGCAACTCCCAGAAACCCCAGTCAGTACAGCTGGTGGTGAAGGCTTCTGGGAGTTGGAGTCCAAAACTCCTGAGTAACCCAAGGTTAAGAACCAGTGATCTAGGACTTCTGATGTTACCTGGATGGCCCTGTAAGAAGCCACTCTTCTGTGTTTCCTGCACAACAAATGTACATTTCGGATGGATCCCCTTGCAGCTGACAATCTAGCAGAAAAAGAGAGATCTGGCTACCTACATTGTCCAGACAAGAGTCTAATTGAATGAGGAAGCCCAACAAATGGAAATTATCCGTACTCCAGCCTGTCATCTGATAGCAAAATGAGCAGGAAATAGTAGCAGAAGCAAACATTGTTTTGAAAAAGTTGATACTGCTAAAAGAGAAACTTGGAAAATATCCTCTGTTAACTTTTTGAAGTGAGTTATTAATATGTTTCCAATTTGTCTCACTGGCCTCTGCTTTGTAGTCTTTCCAGGAAAATTGAAGAGGGGGAAAAAAGAAAGGACTTGATGAAATACTTCCCCCAATGAATTAAGTTTCAACTGTATAATAAACAATGAGGAAAGGAGATGTAGGCAGCTTATGTTCTTTCCTTCTCTTTTCATGGAGAGGAGAGGCAGGCTGAAATTAGGATCATTGGGAGGGGAAACCCCATGGTTTTCTGGTTGTTGCTGTTTAGTCGTTTAGTCGTGTCCGACTCTTCGTGACCCCATGGACCAGAGCACGCCAGGCCCTCCTGTCTTCCACTGCCTCCCGTAGTTGTGTCAAATTCATGTTGGTTGCTATGATGACACTGTCCAACCATCTCATCCTCTGTAATCCCCTTCTCCTCTTACCTTCACACTTTCCCAACATCAAAGTCTTTTCCAGGGAGTCTTCTCTTCTCATGAGATGGCCAAAGGATTGGAGCCTCAGTTTCAGGATCTGTCCTTCCAGTGAGCACTCTGGTAACTGGATTCAAAAATCCAGGATGCACAAGGCCTTCGGGCTACATAGCTATAGGGAAGGCATCCTCCAGCGTCTCACTACCAACAAGGTTTCCTGTCTTTTTGGGCTGTCCCTGCCAGAAAGAAATCCACCCCAAATCCACTCAATAGTCAGCAAAAGAACACCTTTAAGATCCTTGCTTTCTCCCTCCCAGGCAGAAAGAAATGTTGAAAGTGAAACTCAATGTTCTGGTTGCCTTAAGTCAGACTGTAGAACCAAAGAGAAGCACCTTCTTCCCCAGAGCTCAGAATATTAGCTTTTTAAAAAATTGAATTCATTTGGCTATCCATTATGGGACTCAAAAACAGATTTGTTATTGTTGCGATCAGTAATTCACATCTTTAATTATGATGTGTTAAATGTTTTGTTCCTCGTTACTTTTCAAACAACCGGCAGATTCTGCGAATCAGAGTTTGTTTCACTGCAGAATCTCCCCAAGCTTTAAATAGTTCCTTGGCTCTAATCATATGATGAGAGATAAAATCAGAAGAATGATGAAATAAGTCAACATGCATCTTTTTTTTGGTGAAAAATTAGATGTACACAGGTTTGTGGTTTTGGACTACAGCTGGAGAATTCTGGGAGCTGTAGTCCTAACACCCAAATCTGCACACCTCTAACTTTAACAAGTCCAGGTCTCCTTGGGCTAAAATTTAATAAATTTAATAAATAAATAAATAAAAGCAAAACAGGAAGCTTTGTTCTTTCGTTCTACTTAAAAATGAACATATGACCAAGCAAAATAAGAAAACAAGGCCAGTATCCTATACACATAGTATTTCTGTGCTTCTGTAAGCCCCTGATACGTGACTGATCATGCAATCAGTTGCATAACCAATCTCATGGGGGGGGGGCGGCAAAGAAGGCTCTTTCCTGAAGAGTGGGAAAGTATTGTGAGCACACTTGGGCATCCCCTGGGCAACAGCATGCAGCTGACCAATCCTTCACTTCTGGAAGCATTGCACTGGATCAGCACCAGATCCACCCACTCCATAGATTCTGACCCCTTAGATGACGGCTGAAGTCCAGGAAAAGTTTCTGCTCCCATCTCAAGCTCTGACCACTTTTGATCAAAAAATAGTTTGACTGTCTTGACATTTTAATTGGCTTTTGATTTGATATTTAGAGAAGGGGTATTTGTAGTCATATACGAATATGACTAATCCCGTGCAGCTGGAGTTAACGAGGGTCCAGCCCCTGGGGCCAGACCATCTACTCACACATCCGCCACCGCTGCTGGCCCCGTTCCTCCTTTCAATTGCTCCCAAGCACCATTCTCTTCTGGGTTGTCCAGCCACTCCTGGCAGAGGGAGGGAGGATGAATCTCCCTGCAAGGCTGCCGAGTGGCTAGCTGAGCGGCACTCCGGAGCAATCGGAAGGAAGAGAGGGGCCGCCGCCACTGCTGGATGTGGGGCTGGACCCTTGTTTACTCCGGCTGCACAAGGATATTCGTATTTGTATACGAATACCCCCATCTCTACTTCTATTTCATGTGTGCCCATGATTTGATCGTGCAGTGCTTTGATACAAATAAAGAAAGACCAATCTCACAAACAGGGAAAGACGAAGCACACAAAGAGAGCCTGGCAGAAGGGGGGGATGCTTCTAATATCACTAAGGATGTGCAGGGGGAAGCTTTGGTTTCTTTTTATTTTGGGTTATTTGGGGCGCCGCTCTTTCAGTTCCCTATTCTTTCAAGTAGAGGTCCTTTCTGTAAAATCAAAAATACCTGAATATTTTGGGTTCTTATGTCTTGGTTGTTCCATTCTTGTTTCTAGTACAATGAAGCCCGCCAGAACCTTCAAAACTAGTCCAAAATAAAACAGGGACAAGACAATCATCTACCCCAAAGTAAATGGCAACAACAACAGTATGTGGAAAAGAAAAATTAATCATCCACAGATCAATGCACACACTCACAGAACTTTGAAGTCCACATTTATTATCACATCATCACCTTCATCATCCTCTTCAGCAGGAAACAGTACAAATGAGAAAGAAAAATTATGATCACTTTGCAATGCAGGCTGTAATCCTCCAGGTGAAGGACAGGCAAGCCTTCCAGGCAGCCGTAATGGGAATGGGGGTAATCAATGCAATTTTTAAAAATAATAATAATAAAAATAAAAGGCTAGAAAAAGCAGGGCATTTGGTTAATCCAGAAATCAATACAAAACAGCTGGTAGAGCAGCATGATTTTTAAAAATGTAATCCAAAATGGAGGAAGGGCTGTGCCAGAATCAGTAGCAGCCCATAGAGAAATCAATCCAACCCGAAATGGAAGTCAGATGTACTTCCTAAATAGCAATGGTGAACAAGTCACCAAACAGCTAAAGAGCAACCATGCAGATTTTCCAGGCTTTTTAAAGATTCAAACTTCTCATCCACCAGCTTCTTATCGGGCCATCCAGGTAACATCTCTGTGTGTGTGTGTGTGTGTGTGTGTGTGTGTGTGTGTGTGTGTGTGTGTGTGTGTGTGTGTGTGTGTGTGTGTGTGTGTGTGTGTGTGTGTGTGTGTGTGTTAAATTTTAGTAAATTCCTTGGGCAGAAACTTGACCTCTTGTTTTCTGCATAAAGTGCTAGGCACTGTGGTGGCTGCATTACTCTACTCTTAATGGCAAGTAACACATGCCTGTTAAGTTGAACAACAACCACAAGGGGGCACCATTGCAATTGCAATGATTTCCAGTGTCACACTACTAAGAGAATGCTGAACCAGCTTATTCTTAAAAAGCCTGAACTGCATTAATGGAAGAAAAGAAGACAATATTGCTTGAATGCAAATCTGGTCAAGTAATAAAAGAAAGGAAAGTAATGCTGCCAGGCTGCACCTGTCTGAGCAGACCTTGGAATTTAGGTTGGCTTGCTGTCTTATATGAAAAGGTCAACAGATGTTACTAAGGATTGTCCCAAATTATTTTGCTGCTTGGCATGAAAGATAAGAGGCCATCCTGGTCCCATGTCACATACAGAAGGGGGCTGGAATACCAGCTAGATCTGGGTGATGTAATAAATCTTTCACCATTCCTGAGCTCAGCTGGCCAGTTTAGAAAGCTAAGACAAGACATTTACATAGGTCTGATTTTCCAGGAGCCCAGGAACAGCTTCCAGTATTTGCCAACTGGTGTAGTTCTTCTCTCTATTCAGTCCCAGAGCTGGGCCAAGGGTTATAAGATGGCAGCCTCAAGTGGGAAAGGGTAAGTGGAAGGCCTTTGCTACAAAGATGGTACCTAGAAGATATGTGATAGGAAGCAAACACAGGATATCTGCATGTTTCTAGAGTGACCATGGCAAGGAGTGAAGACCCAGAAATATCAAACAGAGGTGAGTGGCACCCACACAAACTGCTCATGTTAAAGTCAGGATTCATATGTTACAATTATATAATCACATGCCATCATTCTGACTTAGGGAAATTCTTGCAAGGATTTTCTAGGTAGAGAACACTCTAAAGTGGTTGACCATTCCCTTCTTTGAGACGCAAGGGGGAACTGAACTCCTAGCTTCTGGCTCTGCAGCTGAATACCTAAACCAATCAGAAATGGGGAAAGAGAAAGGGGAGGATACTTTTACTTCAGGAATGAGCCTTCCTGGTGTTTCCTTGCTGCAAAGTCATTGATTAAACCATCCAAGCCAAAACCAACAGGATTCTTTTTCTCACAAAAAAAAGATGCACAAAGAAGCCAGCAGTGCCCTAAGGCTTGCTTACTTACCATGAAGGCATGCTAAAAAAAAAATTCTGTGGAGCACTCTTGTTTTTTAAGCCAAATTTTGCTGCCAGCTGCCTGAAGGTTCATTCCCTGGCAGTACCATCACAACAGCAATGGGGATGGGTAGGGAAAAAGATGGACACCTTCAGAGAAATTAAATGAATGGTGCCAGACTAATACAGCGTAACAGTGGAGTGTCAGCCTCGTATTTTGTCAGGCGGCACAAATTGCACCATCATGCTGATAAAGAAAAGAAGCATAAGCACTCCTCCTCACCAGATTCCAACCAATCCAGGCTCTTTACAGCTTCAAAACTTGAACTCCTTTATCCCGGATGTTCTGATTTGCTGCTGACAACAGTCCTCATAACATTATTGCCTACAGAATTTCCTGGGTTATTTGACAGTCAAGGCTTAATGGAAACGTTTAACGAAGGAGGGAAACATGGAGGGGAGTATTTTCATATAATCCTGTTTCGTTTTGACAAATCCTTTGTATTTAAGAGGCTCTTTTTCAGGAGTCCATGAAATAACTGGAAAACCTTTCATTTTCTTTCCTGTCATTTTTAAATGAAAGCCCACTGCTTGTCTTGATGCTACCCAAATTAGCATAACACTTACATGACTTTTATTATTTATTATTATTTCATTTCACTTTCCAACATCTGCCTGGACAACAGAATGTCTGGCATTTTTGTTTTTCCATGACAGCTGGCAAGGTGGTTTAAGAGCAGTGCCAGTGATGAAGCAGCTGCAAGGAAGATGCATGTTTGCATGCATGCGGGAATTTTGTGCAAACCTGTACCAGAATATCTGCAGCACAGGAGCTGAAATGATGGGGGATTTCTGCCCAAATCAAGGAATGCTTCTTTCTCTTATTTGAACATGAAGCTGCCTGCAGTCAGGGAAAGAATGGGAAGTTCAATACTGAATTTGTGCTTGCCTGCTGAAATGCTTTGTAAACTCCATAGCCCCATCCCTGAAAGCAGTGCAAAAATAAACTTTGGTTTTGGGAGGGACAAGAGAAGTGTCAAGCCAGAAAAGGGGAGGGGGAATCATAGAAAAGCAAGATAAGGGGAACGTCAGCTGGATGTTGGAAAAATTTCTCAAAATCAGATCCTTAAGATGGAACAAATGCTGCATCTGGAATTCCTCTAAAAAGTAGTTGCTTCGTTACTTTAAAGAAAAATAATGTTATCTGTTAATTACTTTTTAAAATTACATTTTAAGGCTGAACCTTCAATCACTTAGGAAAGCTAAGCAAACCTGCCTTTTTTCAACCTTGCAAATGAATTCTGTTTGGTTTTGAAGAACTGAACAAAAACACAGCTAATTTATTTCCAGGGGGGGGGGGAAATCAGTGAAAACAGGATGGCTTCTAGGGAGGATCTGTTTTACAAGATTTCTGTGAGTTGTGTGCAAGTTTGGTCATAAATTCTGAAGCTCAACTAGATCAAACATAACCATCAAATCAACAAAATTCTTTCCAGAATAGTTCCTGTGTTACGAGGAAAAATAATAAATAACACACCGTTATTCATGAAAGCCGAGATTAAAAATGAGTCCGCTACACTGAACACAGCTATCATCACATCTTTTCTTTTAGTCACGCAGCAGGTTTGCATTTGAATTAGATAACTAGGTGAGCTTGGGGAAGTTTTTTTGAAGGAAGGTTACTAGAAGTCTCTGAATCTCTCAACCAGCATGGCTACAGTTCATGCTGGCTGGTAATTCTAGAAGTTACCATCCAAACAGTAGTAGGCAAAAGACACGTGCATGTGCACACACACTTACACAAACGCACACACTTACCTCTGTTCACCTCTTTCCAAAAGGTTCGTTGTAGTCTGTTGCAGCAAAACCAATAAAGAATCTTAGGAACAATTTGTTAGTCTAAGATGGTAGCAAACCTGCTAAGGAGCTGGCTGGATAGCTCAGTAGTTTAGGTAACTGACTGTGGAACCAGAGGTTGGGAGTTCAATTCCCCACTGGATTTTCCAGGGAAAGAGCCAACCTGTATAGCCTTGAGTAAGCAGCACAGTCCCAAAATGCTTCCAGAAGAAGGGAATGGTAAACTACCTCCGTGTACTTTGCCTGGAAAACCCTGGAAAGGGTCACCGTAAGGCAGAATTGACTTGATGTCATGCAATTATTCATATTCTTATTCTTATTAAATACCAAGCACTGTCAATAAAAATTATAAAAACATTGATTGGTATCATATACCGTGTTTCCCCGAAAAAAAAGGACAGGTTCTTATATTAATTTTTGATCAAAAAATCGCATTAAGGCTTATTTTCAGGGGATGTTTTATTTTACAGTTATGTCATCTTCTGGTTGCTGCACAATGATGCACAATGGTGGAGGGCAGGGTTTCACTTAACTAGGGCTTATTTTGGGGGCATCCTGAAAAACCATACTAGGGCTTATTTTCAAGTTAGGTCTTATTTTCAGGGAAACAGGGTAACAGATACAAGTTTTAACCAAAAACCTATCTAACCTAAGTTTTCCATTTTTCCATGTTTTTCTTGACGATCTTCTGAATATTTTTACTAATCCCCAAAATTTTTAGGCAGGTGTTAATCCAGCTGTGGCAATGGGTCAAATGCCTTTCTATAGTCTATCCAGGCCATGTAGGATTTATTTTTCATCCTTTTTGTGTTCAGTATCATTTTATTAATAAGCAGCTGATCTTTCATGCCTCTTAACTTTTTAAAGTTCCCTTTCTGTTTGGTTGGGTCTAGGGAGTTTTCAATGAAATAATTATATATTGATCTTGCAAGTACTCCTTTGAGGAGCTTGAACATTGTTGGAAGGCATATAATTGGTCAATAATTACTGGGTTCTTTGCCCTTTTGTTGATCTCTTATTGTCAGAAATGTGCAGCCTGTTGTCATCCAATCTTCAGTTGTTGAATTTTGGAGCAAGTGATTAAATTGCTCTGCTATACGTTGATGGAGATTTGTTACGTACTTTAACCAAAATCCATGCAGTTCATCTGGACCAGGTGCACTCCAATTTTTCACAACCTTTACTTAATTCTTAATCATTTCAGTTGTTATTAGAATATCATCCATTTGTTTTCCCTGAGTTTTTTTTTTACAAATATATATAATCCATGAGACGTCTTTGTTATGTCTGGTTGGGCTTTCCCACTTTTATTTCCAAAATTTTAGAGCTGAGAAATTTATACAGGCCTAATTTCTTTTGCTCTACATTTTCCCCAAGTGCTGTATAGAACAATCATTGGTTATTTTGAAATTGCATGTTTTTTCTATATTGTTTCAAGAGTCCATCATATCTTTCAATTTTCTTTGCTGCTGTTCCATAGTTTCAAGGATTGTTTTCCTTTCATATATTTTTCATAGTCTGGCTTTTACTTTTTCATTTTTAAGTTTTAAATCTTGGAAGTGTTTTAAGTTGCTAATGTCTGCACATAATTTGTTTATTTTTCTTTCCAGCTGAATTTTCCATTTTGGAGTGCCAGGAGTTTTCTAGGTTTTTTGCAGCTTGTAACCAAGTTCCATGGTCATGATGGTAGCTGTGCTATTCATGCGCTGGTTTGTTTCCTTTAGTGTGTTGGTTGGGACCGTTCTGAGGACTAAATTTGCAGCACTCAGTAGATCTTGTACTGATTTACTTTGTAAATGGGGCAAATAGGGGAGCCTTTATCTTTCTGTGTTCTGGTTAATATGGTTTACTATTTTCCCCTCAGTGACATCTGCCATTCTGTCAACTAATAATTTCTGGGTTGTTCCATAAGTTGTTCCTCTATTGATATGTTTTCTTCCACTACCGTGTCTACTTCTAACATACATTTGTCTTCCATACTATGGTCATTGTTCTATGTTGGCTTTTCTTTTGCCACCTTTTCTAGTTCTTGCAATTCCAGTTCTGAAAACACTTTACTCCATATGATAAACCTTCTCTGGTCCATTAATGGTAGTTCAGTTATGTCACTGTTTGGATATTTCCTTTTCCATATTTCCATCATTCTTTTCTTAAAACAACGGGCTGTTGGATTTGCCTCATAATAACATTTAATAATTTCTCAGTTTTTGGCAAGAGTCCACGTTTTGCATTTACGTTGTTCCAGTAGCTTTCCAGCAGCCTGTCCTGATTCCTCAATATGGTCTGCTGAGCCCTGTAACCCATTTGTCACCCAATGTCCAGGTGCTATAGCATCTGACGTAGTCCTTGTTGACCCAGGTGATGACTCATCTGGTATGGATTTCTGTTTATTATCTCTCATCATAATTGATGGTCGGTAGACACAGTCTGGTTTCTCATCTTAGACCTCTCTTGTTTGGGAGACCCTTCAACATAGCTCTCCTCATTGAAGTGCACAAGCCCCTCTGCCTCATCCTGTGCCCATGGAGGGGATGATGATGATGATGATGATGATGATGATGATTGTGCTCTGAGAGTTTTTGTTGTTCTGTCAAAAAAGTAATCCAAATTAGCTAGAGTTATTGTTTGCCTTTGTTTTAAAAATTTTGACCTGATAAATACTGGATGGAATACATAGGATTGGTGGTGGGGTGTTGTTTTGCCCTATGGGAGAACAGCCAGTGTTTGGTCCACCCTACAGCTGCTCCAGAATTGCAGAAATGCCCCAATTCACTCTAGTTTCACATAGTTGTCCAAAGGCAAAGCTCATTCCTTATAATCAGTGTTCAATTGGAACATTTCCTTTAAAAAGTGCCTTTTTTCATTTGTTCAGTATCTCTGCCAAACTTTTAGAGGATCTTTAATTTTCAGGGAACAAATTTGCATTTTACCATTTCTCGTGGTGTGCCCAGGTTGCAAAAGCTGCCGGTTATTATTGTTTTGGGGGCACTTTCATTTTATAGGTTTGTCCCATTTATTTGGTTAGATGTCATCAACTGACTTAACTTATGCAGTTCAAAAATATTTGTAATAATGCTTCCTTGCCACTCTTTTCTGAATATTTCTCACCTTACGGTACCACGGTGAAGCATGAAACACACCCACACAGCCTGCCTGCAACCAGCTTTAAACTCACCTCAAGAGGATGACCCCTGGAGACGTTTGCTATGAATTTTTGGGAATTTGTTTTATATTTTTTTCTTCACTACTTGCAAGTTACTGGTGCATGCTTGAAGAAGAGTTTAAAAATTATTTACTTTCAAAAATAACTTTAAAAAATTATACTTAAAACAATATATAATAACAAAAAACATAAAACAAAAAACAAAGTACAGTCATAACTCAGGTTCACAGTGTAGCCTACCATCTTTGGATTCCCCACATTTTTAACTATCAGCTTATTTTGTTTTAGATTGTACATCCCATATATCTCCAGAAATGTAATGTTTCCTGTGCTGAGCTGTACCCCTTATGAGGAAAGACTGAAAGGACTGGGCATGTTTAGCCTTGAGAAAAGAAGGCAGAGTGGAGATATGATAGCAAGTAGTCATACAGAGGAGGGGCAGGATCTATTCCCGATCATCCCAAAGTTCAGGATGTGTAATAATGGTCTCAAACTACAGGAAGCCAGATTTAGGCTGAATATCAGGAAAAACTAGGGTACACTTTGGTGAGCGTTCCAGCCCTGGAGGCATTCAAGAGAAAATTGGACAACCATCTGTCAAATCTGCTTTGGTTTGGATCTTTGCATTGAACGGGGTTGGACAAAATGGTATTATAGGCCCTTCCAACTCAATTTTTCTATGATTATGAGGTAGGTAAGGCTGAGAGGTTGTGACAGGGCAAAAGTTACCTAGTGAGTTGCTTGGCTCACTGAGAATTTGAACCGGGATTTCCGCACCTCTATCTAAAATTTTGACACCCTACAACAGTGGTGTCGAACTGTGGCCCTCCAGATGTTCTTGGACTTCAACTCCCAGAAGCCTTCACCACCACCTCTGCTGGCCAGGATTTCTGGGAGTTGAAGGCCAAGAACATCTGGAGGACCACAGTTCGACACCACTGCCCTACAACATCATACTGACTCACTGAATGTGCACAACAAAAGTATAATCAAGATTAGATCACTGTAACGCGCTCTACGTGGGGCTGCCTTTGAGGCTGACACCGAAACTTCAGGTGGTGCAGAATGCGGCGGCTAGGCTCCTTACAGGAGTGAGAAAATATCAACACATCTCTCCAACGCTGGCCGCATTGTATTAGCTGCCCATCTGTTTCCGTGTCAACTTCAAAGTTTTAATGCTTACTTATAAGGCCCTAAACGGTTTAGGACCTTGATATTTGGCGGAACGCCTCCTCCCATCAAGGTCTACCCGGATCACCCATGTGAGTCAGGAGGTGAGGCTGAGGAGCCTGACGCCAAGAGAGGCCCGGAAGGAGAAGACACGAAACCGGGCCTTCTCAGCGGTGGCTCCTCGCCTCAGGAACAATCTCCCTCCGGCAATTCGTGCGGCCCCCACGCTGGGCACCTTTAAAACCCAATTAAAAACATGGCTGTTTATTCAGGCCTTCCCTCCAGCCAACTCTTGATTTTTTCTTACTTTTCCTTTTTATTTTTACTGCTGTTCTTGTTTGATTATTATGTATTTGTCTATGTTTTATTATTTGATTTTATATTGGGGAGCCGTCTAGAGTGGTCCGGTGGGCCAGATAGGCGGGGTATAAATTAAATTAAAAATAATAATAATAATATGACTGAAAAAAAACCATTCAAAAAGTGGAGGTGACCCAGAAAAAGCTTCTTTTTAAGATGTCCTTTCCCATTCATTTGTAAGCCAGGCCATGGCATTCAACCTGAGATTTACTGTGAAAATATTCTGCTGAGATTTAATGTCCAAATATTCTGCCTCAAAGGAGCAAGAGCAACCAAAACAAAGTCACAAGGTAACTGTCACACTTTAAGGAACTCCTGGAAAAATGTTCTTGAATTGATTTCAGCCATGAATTACCTTACAAAGCAGGAAATCTTTAAAAACAACCAGATGAGGAAGTAGTAGCTATTGTAGCTGCCTGCAGCAAGTCAACTAATGAGGACTGGTGAAATACGGGTGGCTTTATTGTTGTTTCCAAGGACTGGGTGGGCTAGAGTTTGGTTTAGCTGAAGGATACGGTGCTTCTGGGAAGCCTCGTAAACACTGACATAATCAAGTATTGGTTTTAATACAAACTCATAAATTTTTATAGGTGCTGAGCTGTCAGGCAGATAAAATATGGCCAAATGGTGAGTGGAATATTTGGTGAAAAGGTCATTACGTGAGATAAAATCTGAAAACATGCAAGAGAATTCTGAACTCAGAATGCAAGGGTTTTTTTTTTATGGTTATTCTCTCTTTTTGGTTTATTTTTAGATCACTCTCTCTGAATCAGAGATGCAAAAATCTGCCACTCTCGATGAGTTTCTCAATTTCCAACCAGATCTCTCATGTCCTCCTATTTCCACTACAGGGTTGCAGTAGGGTTTCTTTTTCCATTCAGACAAAAGCTCTGACATTGTGTTGTTTTGCAAAATGTATGTGGATTTTTCTACATAGTTTTGCATTGAACAAAGCATATTAAAGGACATGTTTGCAAATGCATCCAGTACTAGCCATGCATGTTAATGGTATATGATCAGTGTTCTCCTCCCCTCGAACTGCATTGCAAATATACGGATTTCCAAAACACAATGGATTCCATTCTGTTGTCAGTCTTGGAAGGTGCAATATGAAAATTTTTGAATGTCGGATATTGTGTGTCTGTATCCACAATTCAAAATGCCAGGAAATAGCTGATATTGGCACACAATGTCATGCCCACATTGCCAACAGGAAAAAGGATGCCAAACTTTACATAGCAAAGGGCACCCTAAATAATGATGGCACCCATGTCAGCAGTCAAGATGGTCTACAAGGTACAGTCTTGTGCTCACTACCATTCACAAAGAGACACCAAACAGGGGGAAATCCCATATCTAGACTCCTTTTTTCATCAGTTCGCCACTCCTCACCTAAATACAAATTAATTGTCAAGGCATGTGGTTAGTGATGAGAGAGGTGATCAAAGGTTGGGTGGTGGGCTTCTTTATTTTCTCATCAGTGGCCAGTATGCATGTTTCACTGCTGAGGATAATTACCGAGTAAGCTCCTGGTGAGTAAGTATCACATCATTCACCACCTCTTCTATCCCAAGGGAGATTCGGTGAATGATGCTGTCCCAGGGGAGTTAGCCTCAGTTCCCTAAACTGTGCAGAGACAGCATTCTGTTTAGGTTGATGAGGGGAGGTGAGCAAGGACATATTTTAGAGGCATATTTGAGGCTAGAGGGTCAGACATCTTTGGAATGGATGAGGAAAAGGGGTAAAAGACAGTCTTCTGCCTCCATTGTTTGTGGAATGATAGTTGGTGGCCACCCCAACTGTAGTGGTACACTTGGGGATTAATGATACAGGGCTCCTAAAAGGGAAGGAGATCATTCTAATGGCAGTTCAGGACCCTACAAGATTTTGTGTCACTGGTTGGGGCAATCATGAGATGCTCAGCCATCCTGGCCAAGAGAGTACAGTGGGGGGAAGAAGACCCTAAATGTTTGGACTGGGCAAAAACAGGGAGCTCAAAGCACAAGTCATTGGGAATGGGAGATTCTTTGGGAAGCACATGGGCATCTGTCTGGATCACCTGGATCCGTTTAGATGGGAAAGGGTACACCTTTCAGATGCAGGAGCTGACACAAAGCAATTGCCAGGAATGTTTTTCAAGAATTGTGAACTGCTGTGAGCAAAATGTCCAGTTTCAAAGTTACAATTTTTTGTTTGGGGTGCTCCCATTTTTAGAATTGCCTTATGGGATGCTGATTGACTCTGTGTAAATACATTAACAAATAAAAGTTAGCATCTTTATAGAAGGGAATGATGGATTTGTGATTTCTAGTGTTATAAGGAGCAGAATACAGTCGGTGTTGTACAGAACCCTTCCTTTTACTCTCACATACAGAGTAAAGCTATGCTTTTCAAATTTCTTTTGAAAACTGTCATGCACTTTTAAAAAATTGATATAAAATTACATGACTCTTTCTGTAATCTATCATGAACCGTTCTGCTGTCCTCAGTACAAAACTGCATTTCATCTGGATCTGGTACAAGTTCAGGAAGCTATGGTAAAAGTGAAAGCAAATAATTCACTCTATGTTTTGTGTGCTTTTATAAACTCTCTGAGGAGATGCACTTTCAGCTTGTAAAACAAAACCCGAAGGGGCCCTTCTCTCATGCAACTTTATATTTTCATGCTTAAAACACCTTCATACTTTAATCCAGTTCTAAATTATAGGGTGGTTGCTACAGCCTTTTGTCTTCCAGAATGCCTAACGGAAAGTTGTACTTTCGGTTACGACTTTTTTCTTTTTAGAGTTCGTTTATTTTTATTAAAGCAAATGAATATTTGAAGGAGCTGTGGTAGAAAACAGAAATGTGATATCTTTGTTTGCTGTTGATAGTTAGGAGGATCACTTATATACGTATTACAGTGGGGGCTTGACTTGAGAACTTAATCCGTATTGGAAGGCGGTTCTCAAGTCAAAAAGTCTGTAGGTCAAGTCTCCATTGACCTACAGTGCATTGAAAACCGATTAATCCCGTAACAGGCCGTTTTTGTTCCATTTTGGTTTTTTTCTGGTCTGTAAGTCAATTCTCAGGCTGCAAGTCAAACCTAAATTTTGCGGCCAGAGAAGTCTGTAACTCAAAAAGTCTGTAAGTCAAGCCGTCTGTAAGTCAAGGGTCCACTGTATCTAAAATAAGAAAATTCATCAACAAGAAAGACGATAAGTAGAGTACAGTCGTGCCCCGCTTTACAATTACCCCGCATTATGACAAATCCGCTTCACGATGACATTTTTGCAATCGCTTTTGCGATCACAAAACAATGGTCTAAATAGGGTTTTTTCTCTTTGCGATGATCGGTTCCCTGCTTCAGGAACCGATTCTTCACAAAACAATGGTTTTTAACAGCTGATTGGCGGTTTCAAAATGGCCACTGGGTAATTAAAATGGCTCCCTGCTGTGTTTAGGGATAGGTTTCGCTCTATACAGGCACCGAAAATGGCCGCCGTATGGAGGATCTTCACTGGACGGTGAGTTTTTAGCCCATTGGAACGCATTGAACGGTTTTCAATGTGTTTCAATGGGCTTTTTATTTTTGCTTTACGACGTTTTCGCTTAACAGCGATTTTCCTGGAACAGATTATCACCGTTAAGCAAGGCACCACTATAGATATATATATTACATTTGCATATATTATGCATGTGTATAGATGCAAATTAAGAAATCTGTTAAAATTAGTGAGTACGTGACTTCATATAGGTTAAGAACACAATAGTTCCCACTCTAATCCCTGTGTTCTTTCTTTTTTCCCTGCTCCCTTCTTTCATGCTGGTCCTTTTTTTCTTTCCCTTCTGGTATTCATTTACGGTTCAATGAGAAAGTGATAAAGGACCACCTCAGATCCTGCTGGAAAGAGTTGCTTTGCTGGCAGCAATCTCCTTTAAACTGACCCTTCCGTGCATAGCAGAATCACTGCAGCCCAGTTCCAAAAACCATTAACCTTTCCGCGAGACCGAAAAGGTGCAGATTGGGCATGGAGCAAGGTTGGTTTGGTTTGTGAGCTGTATGTTGTCTGATAATCGAAAATAGCTTGTGCTGGACTGAGCTACAAGTGGTCCAAAGCATGAGCTATATTTCTGTCTGATTGAACTTAGCTTGCATCGACTTCAAATGAGTTACAAATTCCTCCTCCATCTTTCATTCCACTTCTGTAGAGAACCTTGATCAACAGACAAGGCCCCACTGCATTACATGCAAATCATTATGGAAATGTGGTCTTCTGTTTCTTATCCATAAGGCAACTGTGAAAAGAGGGCTTCAAGAGTGGAAATTAACAGGGGATGGAGTGCTGACGAATCCTTTCAAGATGCAGGACATGATTTGCATAATGAGAAAATTTGCATAATATGCAAAAGTCCCTGCCTGGATTGGGGAAACTAGAATATAGCGATTCTGAGAGGGAGGGAAGCCCTTGGTACAAGGTAAACCTGGTGTGGAAAATTACCAGAGGAAAAGGCTGAACAAGCACTGGGTAGGAGGAAAAGGAATTCCAGTGGATATAGAGGTCCTAAACCATTTAGGGCTTTGTAGGTGATAACCAGCACCTTGAATTCAGCATGGAGACAAACATGAAGCCAGTGCAGATGTGCCAAAACTAGAGACATGCAATCATATCTGTTGGTACTTTTAATCAGTCTTGCTTCTGCGTCCTGAACCTGTTGGAGTTTCTGTACTAGTTTCAAGGGCAGCCCTGCACAGACAGGACTACAGTAGTCTATTTTGGAGATTACAAAAGCATGGGCCATTGTTTCTAGGCATTTCCTTTCCAGATTATGGATGCAGCTGGTCAATCAGCTGAAGTTGGTCAAAGGCTTTCTTGGCCAACAGAGATGCAGTATAGGGCTATCTATATGCCTGTCACCCTGCCCTCTGATTCAGATTTTTTGTTACATGCTTTATTTATTTATTTAACTTATATGCCGCCCACTCTACCCAAAGGTCTCTGGGCGGCATATAAGTTAAATAAATTAAATTTATTGTATTTAATTGTTGTATTTACAACAATTAAAATACAATGAAAATACAATAAAAAGATAAAACAATTAAAATACAATTAAAATAGGTACTCTAAAAATTGCCATCTGGACCCACAGTTGATATTAGTACTCTATTGCCACAGATATGTTGTTTTATAATAGTAAGTGATGCACAATCCTGTGGATGTCACCTCATCACCACCTAGATGTGGGACTCAAGTCAATGAATTCTGCTTTGTTCTCTCTCCCACTGAGCTACCAATCAACTCACAGTTCATCCTCTTGGCAGCTCTTTGATATAGACCCCACCCAAATATCTTGCAAACAAAGGATTGAAAGCATATTCTGCTCATATAGAAACCAGCTCCATTTTATTGTGTCCAGAATATTGCCTGCATAAGATCATTAGTCTTAGTGCAAGACTCATATTCTGCACATCAAGCTGTATTTGCTGTATAAATTCAATCCCTGTGCGTCTATTTTTGCTCTACAATGCTGTGCAGTATTGACTTCATTCTCCCATATGGCATAATTGCCTGGTGTGATAAGAAGCAATCATACTCGATGACCGAGTCCATGACAGCTGATGAA
Source organism: Pogona vitticeps (assembly GCF_051106095.1). NCBI lineage: Eukaryota > Metazoa > Chordata > Lepidosauria > Squamata > Agamidae > Pogona > Pogona vitticeps. Next base: position 26,573,999 of record NC_135783.1, on the reverse strand, counting down.
AGCAGCTTCACACGTCCTGATTGTTAGCATGATCGATGCGCTGTGTGAGTTCTCCCAACTGCAGTTTCCACCCCAACCCACCCTGCTTATCTCTCAAATATTTTCTCTCAGTTTTTCCATCATGGTTTTCAGTCATTAAAACAGACACAGAACAGCTGGTTCTTATTTGTCCAGTACAGGAGACATTTCCTTGCTGGAGTGTCATGCGCTATGGTGTACAGGAAACCATTTCAGGGGAAATAGAAAGAGGCAAAAATGAAGGGTGGGAGGGAGAGAGAGACCACAAGAGGTTCTGAACTTCTCTTTACTTTCAGCTTTTCCATATGTTAACCAGGTGTCTTAACCAATGCATCCCTAAGCAGATTTTTAAAAAATTGATTGTGCTTCTTGAATGCTTTCTGTGCCTACTGCTTGAGCATTTGTCTTTTGCGTTCTTAATCCTTGCCTATGGTTTCTGAAGAGGCCATATGAAAGCCCTTTGAGTCTACAATTATACGGGGAAAGCTTCCAAAGTAAGAAGAAACAGAAACTCCAAGGAATGTTCTCTTGACACCTGTTTTTCTTCATTCCATGATTCTCGTAGGCTTTTGCCTCTAGGACCCTTATGACCTCTGAAATACAGAGGTTGGAGAAGTTACCGTTGTGGACTAGGGCTTCCGGAATCCACAAGGAAGCATAATCAGTGGCAACATTTTGGGAGTTATTTTCCAAAGTTTACCTAGATATGTTCACAGCTATTCAAAAACACTTGTTTTATAACAGCAAAAGGCAGAGTGAGACTTATGAGTCGTCTGCAGGTATCAGTGCATATATGACAGCCCCCCCCCAGTCCTCCAGCCCCAGGACTTCATCCCTCCAAATATTGAAGAAACCCTCTTGCACTTTCTGGAGGACCTGCGGGCACTTTAACGAGCCAGCATCCTGCCCACTGTTGCACTCCTACAGGAGAAGCAAGGATGGCAATCTGATCCAATGCCTGATTGTGCAATCCAGTCTCATGGCCAGGTGTGCAGCCGTGAACAACTGGCTCCTGGTTTGATTGCCGTGGCAGCTAGATCTGTGTGTACACCTATATCAAGCTGGATCCTGACCGCTTTGTTTTTATCCCCTCTTTCTTGCTTCAGGCTGGCATAAAATTTTCTGTTGCTGTTCTCAGATTATGGAACTACCTTCCTTGGGAGGTACAATTGTATGTCTGCCCCCGAGATCTCTGGGACGTCCATTTGTGTCTTCTGCTATTGCTCCTGTCCATATGATTTGGGTTGCTCACCTGCAACCTCTCTGACCTGAAACACATGGAAATGCCTGCCGCTGTTCTGTGTTGCATCCTCCTGATGGGGCCAACTTCCACTTGTGTAGTCTGTGAACATGGCATATATTTCTTGGGACTCAGGGCAGGTTGCATCTGAAAAGAACTGCAAGGCAGCTGCAGGAGCAGGGCCAAATCCACATGTCAGAATCACACTTAAGAACATAAGAAGAGCCCTGCGGGATCAGGCCAAGGGCCCATCTAGTCCAGCTCCCTGTATCTCACAGTGGCCCCACCAGATGCCTCTGGGAGCACATGAGACAATTAGATACCTGTCTCCTGATCCCTCTCCCCTTCATCTGGCATTTGGAGGTCCCTTCCTTTTAAGCCTGGAGATTATACATCCCCATCGTGGCTTGTAACCTGCGATGGACTTTTCCTCTAGTAATCTGTCCAATACCCTTTTAAAGGCATCTAGGCCAGATGCCATCACCACATCCTGTGCCAAGGAGTTCCACAAACACACTGAGCAAAGAAATATTTTCTTTTGACTGTTCTCACTCTCCCAACACTCAATTGAAATGGATGTCCCCTGGTTCTAGTATTGCATGAGAGGTATAAGAGCTTCCCTCTGTCCACTTTGTCCATCCCCTGCAGAATTTTATACATTTCAGTCATGTCCCCATAAGATGCTTTTTCTCTAGATTAAAAAGCTCCAAAAACCTTTTATGTAGCTTTACCTCATAACGGAGGTGGCCCAGCCCAGTAATCATTTTAGTCCTTCTCTTCTACACCTTTTCTAGTTCCACTATTTCTTTTTGAGGTGCGGTGACCAGAACTGTACGCAATACTCCAGGTGAAGCCTTACTAGTGTTTTGTACAGTGGCATTATAATGTTGACTGTTTTATTTTCAATCCCCTTTTTAATGATCCCTAGCATCGAATTGTCCTTCTTCACTGCTGCTGCATACTGGGTTGATGCTTTCATCGAGCTGTCTACCAGCACACCAAAATCTCTTTCCTGTTCTGTCACAGACAACCCATCAGTTGATAAAGTTTTGATTTTTGTCTCAATGTGCATTTTCTTTACATTTTCTTATATTGAAACACATTTGCCATTTTGCTGCCCATTCTCCCAGTTTGGAGAGATCTTTCTGGTGCTCTTCACAATCCCTTCTGGTCTTCACCACCTGGGAAAGTTTCATATCATCTGCAAACTTGGCCACCTCAACTCCTTATCCTTGTCTCCAGGTCATTTATGAACAGGTTGAAAAGCACCAGTCCCAGGACAGATCCCTGGAGCACACCGCTTTTCACCTCTCTCCATTGTGAAAATTGCCCATTGACACATACCCTCTGTTTCCTGGTTCTCAATCAATTCTCAGTCCTTAAGAGGACGTGCCCTCTTATCCCTTGACTGTAGAGTTTTCTCAGCAGCCTTTGGTGAGGGACCGTGTCAAACACCTTCTGAAAACTGAGATAGGCAATATCCACTGGTTCGCCTGCATCCACATGCCTGTTGACCTTTTCAAATAATTCTAAAAGGTTTGTGAGGCAGGACGTACCCTTACAGGAGCCATGCTGATTTTCCCTCAGCAAGGCTTGTTCTTCTATGTGTTTTAAGATTTTTTCTTGGATGAGGCTTTCCACCATCTTCCCTGGAAGAGATGTTAGGCTAACCGGCCTGTAGTTTTCTGAGTCCCCCCTCCTTCCCTTTTTAAAGATTGGGGTGACATGTGCTATCTTCCAGTCCTCTGGCACTGTGGCCGTTTTAAGGGACAAGTTGTATATTTTAGTTAAGAGATCAGCAACTTCATTCCTCAGTTCCTTAATAACCATTGAGTGGATGCCATTTTGGCCCAGTTACTTACTGACCTTCAATTTATCAATTAGGTCTAAAACATCCTCTCTTTTAACCTGTACTGTATCTGATTTAATTCATTAGTCAGGAGGGACTGTTTGGGTAGCGGAATCTGCCTAAGACAGATGCGAAGAACTCATTTAATTTCTCTGCAATCTCCAAGTCCCCCTTTACCTCCCTCACCACCCAGAGGACCAGCTGCTTCTCTGGCAGGTTTCCTGCTTCCAACATATTTAAAGAAGCTTTTATTATTCTCTCTTATATTGCTTGCCATACGTTCCTCAAAGTCTTTCCTTGCCTTCTGCATCATCTTCCTACATTTCTTTTGTCAGAGTTTGTGTAGGTTTTTAGGATTTCTATTTACGGAAGGACCCCTCCTTGCCCTTTAAAGCCTCCCTAACTCCACTTGTAAACCATGCCAACACCTTCTTGGACTTAGTTGAGCCCTTCTTTCTTTGTGGTATACACTTCCACTGGGCCTCTACTACCGTTGTTTTAAACAGGATCCATGCACTCTGGAGAGATTGGATTATTTTTATCTTCCCTTTCAACGTCTGTCTAAATAGTTTCCTCATCTGAGGGAAGTCCGTCCTTTGGAACGCGAGGTTTTTGTGTCAGATTTGCTTGACACTCTTCCCCCAACATGCATGCTGAAAGAGATTGCAGCATGGTCACTATTCCCTAGTGGCTGAGTGACATACATGTCCCTAACCAGGTCCTGAGGACCACACAATATTAAATCCAGAGTCTCCTGTCCCCTGGTGGGCTCCATGACAAGTTGCTCCAAGGCACAGTCATTTAGCAGGTCAAGAAACCCAGTTTCCCTTTCTTGACCCGAGCATGCATTGGCCCAGTTGATGTGAGGATAATTGCAGTCCCCCATGATTACAGTGCTGTCCCTCTTGGACACCTTCCTGATTTGTCTCCCCATTTCAAGGTCCCCCTCAAGTTTTTGATCTGGAGGACAATAGCACACCCCCACTATCACACCACTCCTTGGGCATGGTAGTGTAACACACAGTGATTATCTGATGGAGTCAGACCCACCATGTCCGTTCTGCTGGATTCAATCCCTCCTTTGACATAGATGGCCACCGCACCTCCAACACACCCCTCCCTATCCCTCCTATAGAGTTTATAGCCTGGGATTGTGGTATCCCACTGGTTCTCCGAATTCCACCAGGTTTCCATTATGGCCACTGTATCAATGCTATCCCTCGTCGTCGTTTTAGTCATGTCTGACTCTTCGTGACCCCATGGACCAGAGCATGCCAGATCCTCCTATCTTCCACTGCCTCCCATAGTTGTGTCAAATTCTTGTTGGTTGCTTCGCAGACACTGTCCAGCCATCTCATCCTTGGTCGTCCCCTTCTCCTCTTGCCGTCACACTTTCCTAACATCAAGGTCTTTTCCAAGGAGTCTTCTCTTCTCATCAGATGGCCAAAGTATTGGAGCCTCAGCTTCAGGATCTGTCCTTCCAGTGAACACTCAGGTTTGATTTCCTTTAGAATTGATAGGTTTGTTCTCCTTGCAGTCCAGGGGACTCTCAAGAGCCTCCTCCAGCACCACAGTTCAAAGGCATCAATTCTTCGGCGGTCAGCTTTCTTTATGGTCCAGCTCTCACTTCCATACATCACTACAGGAAAAACCATAGCTTTGACTATTCAGACTTTTGTTGGCAAGGTGATGTCTCTGCTTTTTAAGATTCTGTCAAGGTTTGTCATTGCTTTCCTCCCAAGAAGCAGGTGTCTTAATTTCGTGGCTGCTGTCTCCATCTGCAGTGATCATGGAGCCCAAGAAAGTAAAATCTGTCACTGCCTTCATATCTTCCCCTTCTGTTTCCCAGGAGGTGATGGAATCAGTGGCCATGCTCTAAGTTTTTTTGATGTTGAGCCACCAAATATTCCGGCTTTGCCATCTTTGCTCGTACGCTTTGGGAATTTGCATAAAAGCACCTTCATACGTGTTCCACCAAGAAGGGCCGTTTGTTTTTTTTTCATTGGTCTGGGAGAATTAAGACATATGTGTTTTGCCCTTTCTGGCTTTTTTTCTACAGAAAACTTTGGAGCTTATTTCTTTTCTTCCCCTTTTCAGGAATGGCAATTCAACAGCTCACTAGTTCACATAAGAACCCAATAATATTTCAGCTTGCTTTGGTGCTTTCCTGTTTTATGTAGATGATTTATTATCATTTTTCTTCACCAATGATAATGGAAAGAGCAAACCTTCTCATAATAAAAGTGTGCACACAGCATTCTAGTGCCAGTCTCCCTGCTGGCAAAGATAAAGCGAGTCTAGCAAAGAAAGGAAATAATGAAAAAAATATGAAAAAAACAACCCTATCATGGGGAATTTTAATGCTAAGATAAAGAAATGTGTGGAGAGAACTCAGAGGTTGGTGCTGGGGGACTTTTGTTTGACACCATGACCATTGGCTTCCAGGGTCCCTCAGGGTTCTGTTTTGTCTCCCACATCATTTAACATTTACATGAAACCCCTGGGAGAGATTTCTGGAGTTTTGAGGTTCACTGTCACCAGTATGCAGATGACACCCAATGCTACCTCTCCTTGCCATCTTAATCTGAGGAAGCTGTTTTGCTTCTAGAGCAGTATCTAGTATCAGCAATGGACTGGATGAGGGTGCATAAACTGAAACTTAATCCAGACAAGACAGAAGTATTCCTGGTCCGTTTAAAGGCAACCTTTGCTGAATGGGGTTGCACTTTCCCTGAAACACCAAATGCGCAGCCTGGGGTTAGTCCTGGCTTTGCCTCTCAGTCCAGATACCCAGGTTTCCTGCCATCATCAGTGCAAGGAGTGATTTTCTAACTTCTTGCAAAACAGGAAGCCCTGTTTTTTCCACCAGGGTGATTTACAGCTTGAGTAACTGCAAGAAATTGACAAGGCAAATACAGAGCAGTGGTGCCTCACTAGACAGTTACCCTGCATGACAGTTTTTTCGCTAGACATTGGCTTTTTGCGATCGCTATAGCAATGTGCAAAATAGTGATTCCTATGGGGGAATTTTGCTGGACGTTTGGTCCCTGCTTTGCAAACCAATTTTTGCTAGACAACGGTTTTGACAGCTCCCCCCGTGCTCGCAAAACGGGTGTTTTCGGGACCTAAGCTTCGCAAGACAGCTATTTAAGCAGCTGATCGGCAGTTTGCGAAGCGCCTTTCCTATGGCCGATCTTCGTTAGACAATGACAATTCTTCCTCATTGGAACTCATTACACAGGTTTCAATGGATTCCAATAGGGAAATGCTTTTTGCTAGACAATGATTTTGCTAAACAGCGATTTCAGTGGAACAGATTATCATCGTCTAGTGAGGCACCACTTGTATGTATTTATGTATGGGACTCACTGGATCAGTGTGAAGACATCTGTAATGTTCTCACAACTCTTGCTTGCCCTGTCTTTGTAACAAGGGACTTCTCCTACAATAGGGGTGAGCAATTAATTTCTATAGGGGGCCACATGAAAAATCTGAACTGTTTTCAGGGGCCAAACTAACTTTACTTAAAAATAAAATGAAACAGTGATGTTATGATTGTTTTTATTTTAAACGTTTTAATCTTCACAAATACTAAAGAGGTTTTTTTGCGGTATGTTAAAGATATGCAATTGATCAACTTTAGACAAAAAGCTAAAATTGGTTTTGATGTTCAACTTGTTCAGTAAGAGAAATCAAGTCTGTCTTGGGCTTGAACAAGTGCTTGAACATCGGACTGGAGTGACGACCGGCAGGCCGGACAGGAGCAGCTCGCGGGCCGCATGTGGCCCTTGGGCCGCACTTTGTGCAGGTCTGGCCTACAAAAACACAGAGATACTCTTTGTGACCTCACACAGACTATCCCACGTCTTCCAAATGTTGGCCCTGAAATCTCAAGGAATACAATGATGTTAACCTGGCAACCCATATGCTTGATTCCACAAAAGCTTATGCTAATCTCACAGTTGGCCCCACTGATTTTGATGGGGTGATTCATGAGTAAATTGGGCTGCTACCCATGCTTTACTGAAATCAGTGGATCAAGCAATCTTAAAACAAAATTCTGATATTATGATCTGGACCAACCAATTTATTGTCTCTCCTCAGGTGAACCCACAATAAGGGAAGTTCCTGAAAGCAGCGCAAGAGAGTACAAAATGCACCTCCACACCCCAAAGAAATTCCACACACCCCTTTGACAGCAACCAAGTCTGGAAAGTTTCAGAAGGAGGGTGAGAACGTTTCAGGGTGACTAAGTCATGGTTACCGTTGCTATGCAACTTTGTGCCCTGTCACAGAACTTTAGCCATGAAGGATACCAGAACACTTTATAAACTGAGGACCCAGTCTGGAGTACGTTGCACAAACAAATCAAGCCACAGAAAGGCAAAAAAAGAGAAAGAGGCCAAATAAAAAAATTAAAAACAAAATTGCCAAGAAGCAGAAGCAACATGGGCTACCGCAATGAAAGGTACCCACATTAAATGCACAGGGGAAAAGGGTCGTCTATAAAAACAAGCGAGAACCTACCACATGAATTTGCAGTACTGCTATTCAGATTTCAAGATACTTCTGTTCCATCCCATCTCACATTTTCTACTTCTTCTCTGCCCCTCACCTAGCAATTCAGTATTCTTTGACCACTGGGCACACATAGTCCTCGTGGTATGTTTTGTGAGGAGGGCATAGATTTTCCTTCTCCTAAAGTGTTTTCATGTATTTCTACGTGGGGTTTCCTCCCAGCCTATTGATACCTCTCTGTGTTGGGCATGGGTGCTGTTTTGGCTAAGGAAACAATTGCACTTACCACACTTTGGAAAAGTTACTTTTTGGGATAACGACTTCTGATACATTCTAGCCAATATAGCCAGTAACCTTGCTGGCTGAGATGTTCTGGGAGGCATCTCAGTTGTAATCGAGGGGTAAAAAGCTATTTTTTGAAGTTCTGGCATTCACAGACAGAACGCTTGAAATACAGGGAATGATAGCTGTCATTGTACAAGCAGAGTAGATAGTAATTCTCAGTAACGTAAGTTATGGAGGCTCAATTATGGAGCCTTGTGGTGCAGTGGTTAAATTGCAGTACTGCAGTCAAGACTCTGCTCATGACCTAAATTCAGTCATGACAGATTTAGATAGCCAGTTCAAGATTGACTCAGCCTTCCATCCTTCCGAGGTCAGAAAACTGAGTGCCAAGCTCACTGGGGGTGCAGGCAATGTGTAGCCTGCATAATTACATTTTAAATTTTAAAACTATCCCAGGGAGTACTTTAATTGTTTTTCCCCATGTGATTAGTTGTGACATCCTTGCAAAGACAAAGGTGTGTTTGTTGGTGGTGTTCTGGCAGTTGGGCATTATATTCAGGCCTAGGGAGACATGCAAAGGCACAGCACTGTGATTTTAACAAGGGACATTGGGTGCCTGAATCCTGTCAAACTCAGTAAACTTCAGATCATGTGGCAAAGCCCTTTTGTTGTGAAGCAAAAGCTCAGTGCTGTTAATTACTAAATTGAAAGGTCTGAAAATGGACTCATTTATCATGCTAGTAGTTTAAAATCAAAGTGGCCAGAGATAAAATAATTTTTGCTTGTGTTGCTAGAAAGTAAGGGAAAAGAGTAAGAGATGGGAAAGGAAGGTAGTGATCCCTGTTATGGAATGATTCTGACATGTGATGTATGATTTATTTTGTAAAATTGTTGTTCAGACTTTTGATGTTCTGCACTCTTAGGCTAAGTACCTTTCCACTGTATTTTTCTATAGAAAAGGTTTTAAGAAACTTAGTAGTCTGAAGCTTTAAATGAGAAAGCAGCTTCACAGAGAACCATAAAAGGACTGGCAGAGGTGAGGTCAAAAGAAGGAAAGAAGTGGGGCTGTGCAGTGGAATGTGTCTTGCATTGCATCCAGTATGAATGGTGAATTCCTGAATCAATCCACAGCTCCTGTGTGAGCACTGATTGCAATTTCAAATGCAATAGAGGCTGTAAATCAAACTGAAGCAAAGCCAAATCATTCCAATTCAGCTTTCCAGTGTAGTCACACCCTTAGATCTGCAATTAGTATTATCAACAGATGCAGAAGGGCTGATCCAGTCAGCACAGAAGCCACTGCTGAATTGTACTCTAATATAGAACTTTGAACTAGTTACAAGCAGTGTAATTGTGAAACTGGTAAAACCACTGCTTAAATATACTGTACCTTGAGAATTCTATTCAAGGTATATTTGAATGCAACTTGACATTACGTATGACCAGATGGGCGGGATATAAATCAAATAAATAAAATAAATAAAAATAAAATACGGTAATTACTCATGCACACACACAAAGTGAGTTTGGGAGAAACAAAGATTGAAGCAAGTTACATTTCAAAAGCAGTGTAACAGGCAGATACAAAATTGTTGTGATCATTCTTCAGGATTTACTAACTTAATAATCCACTTGTTATTAATACCAACCTGAAAAGGTACCTTCTTTTCCACCCTTGAAAGCCATCATGATTTTACACAGTATTTCTTTTTAATTAAACTTCCACTTGGCTATGACGTTAGAACCTGTCTACACACTGTTGCCAGCCTGTCTCTTCTCCTCAAGCTTTGTACTCCCCACCTGCACCTACAGTCTTCTCAGTTACCCTTTTGACAAGCTTTTTTACTGAAATGGCAGAACCCCAGGGCTTGGCATGCCTCTTTGCTTCTAAATGCTTTAATATCCTTGATTCTATAATGCTGTGGTATTGCTACGCCATGAATAGCTAAGTGTGTTTAAGCTCTGCTGCCGTGCCAAAAATATACTACTGTCGTTCAGGAATTCCCCCCCATAATTCAAGCTGATTACATATTTATTGACAAATGTTCCTAAACTGTGTTCTTCTGGAAAGCATTATCCTTCCACGACTTTTGGAAGCTCCCTATATATTACAGGAGAATGGAGAGAACTACTGCCCACTCTCCTCCCAACTTGTGTTCATAAGAACATGAGAAGAGCTTTGCTGGGCCAAGCCAACAGCCCATCTAGCAGAGCATTCTTGACTGTACAGTGGCCAGCCAGAAAACTGCACACCGAGGAAAGCATGTAAATGCAACTGAAAGGTAAACCGCGATTCCCAGGAGCATAGAAAACATTTCCTGCTCTAGGGTGTAAAATTGCATCAGCAGACTACTTTTTTCTATTTGTGCTCTACTTGTGGACAGGACTGTCCATTCACCAGCCTTGCACACTGTTGCTTACATACTTGTGCGTAAAACAACCTGCTACTTGGGAATATTAATCCCAACTACTAGCTATTAATCATGACATCTGCTAAATATATCCTGTTTTCAGTTGGGGAGGGGAATGCAGGAGAGTGCAGTGAGCTATTGGGCTCATGCCCTGCTTGTAGTCTGCCCAGGGTCATTCGCCCAGTAAGAAAAGAGCAAAGTACGAGATTGGATAGTTATTTGTTCTAACCAAGCAACACTCTTCTTATGTCCTTAGCTCGTTCACAGGCTTCTCCATTCCTGAAAACCTGGAGAGGGCCAAAGCAGGCGTGGTTGTGGAATTCTGGAAGTTATCATCCAAAATGTGGGTTCTCCAAACTCTTGAGTTGTTGAATGTAGTCGTGTTTCCTGCCTTCCTCAAGTGACACTGAAGACTTGTATGACTGATACGTTTGTGTCTTCTAGTAAGCCCTTTCAAATGGCATGCAGAAACCTAACCCTAACATGCTTGTGGTTGCACCTAACCTATCCGTGTTTATGGCTTGCCTTCAAAATGAGGGAAAGGGGAAATTGGGATGGTTTAGTCAGGTGCAATTACATCCAAAGAAATGGGTTGCCATTCCACTTCATAATGAACATGTATTTAATAATCACAAGCTGTCAGTCCTTTCCAGAGTTTTCTAGCTAGACAGTACTCAGAAGTAATTTGTAATTCCCTTCTACTGGCCATGTCTTGAGACTGTGCATCTTGCCCAAGGCTACCACAGACTAGCTGAAACCCCAGGAGGCACAGCAGAGAATCAAACTCCCAACCTCTGGCTCTATGGTCTGAACTATCCAGCCAGAAGCTGGAAGAAAGCTGTGTTAATTTGGAAGAAAATAAAATGACTGATCCATGACATTTTTTCCAAAGGTGGGTGCTTATTCATTGCCTTATTTTAGCAGTCTTATTGTTACATTCGCAAACAGCAAATGCTTTTTGTGTTGATCTACAAAATAGATGTTTTCATCAGTCTCTACTGATTGATTGATTGATTGATTGATTGATTGATTGATTGATTGATTGATTGATTGATTGAATGAATGAATGAATGAATGAATGAATGAATGAATGAATGAATGAATGGCTTTGAATAAAGCCATCTTTCAAGGGAAGAAAAGCATCTGTTCCTTGATATTTTCAAACACAATAGGTTTTACCTTGCATCTGGCATCCCAAATGGAAGCTTTTCTTTGTCAGGCTCCACAAAAGGAGATGAAGCCTGATAATTTATCAGTTCAGTTCATGCCATGAACATCAGATTTTTGATTGCTTGCCAATTTATCAGCTCAAAACACTGAGCAAGTTGACTTCATCAGAGGGGAAGAAGGAATAATCTGACATAAAGCAATTTCCAGCATCATTATATGTCATCTTCACTGTGCTAGAATGGTTAAGTATGATCCCATGTTCTACAAAGTTAAAAGGCAATATGCTTAAAGCTCCAGCAAGGAAAATATCCCAATAGGTAGTGGAGCAGGAACAATGGTATGGGCACCCGGGGGGAGTTGTATTCCCTTCCATGCAGCATTTGCTCATAATTATCTGGTCTTATGCCCACACTGTAGAATCTTGGTAGAATCTTGGTACACCTTCACCTAATCATAGGAACAGACGGGTAGGCAATTAATTCCTAATCTACATCCCCAAAGGTAGTTGCTGAACTTTTTTGACATCATTGCAACTTCCATTCAGTTTCTGAATGTAGTCAAGCTCAGTCTTGTGTTAAAATGTGTTACAGTAGCCCAGGCTTGAAACGAACAAAGCATGAATGAACAGCTCTTGCTTTTTTTTTTCTTGTTTCTGCTCTAAGAAAAAGAGTAATTACCATGCTTCAATTGCACTCAGTAAGAAAGAACAGAGGATGATGTCTTTTAAAAGAATAAGGCCCATTACTAGAGACCCAGCACTGAAATGACTTTCAAGCTGTTGAGATAAATGCCTTTGAAAATGGCAGCAGACTGCGTTGGGTCACTAGCTGAAATATGGCAGGAATATACAGTTCCTTGCGAACCATGAAGCCAATACATCACAATCTTAGCTCCCTCCAGCAGTGATGAAATTGCAGGGATGTTAGTGTTGTAACTGTCTGCTGCTTTTTTGTCTTTTCTATATCCTCTCACATCAGTTTGATCTGTGGTTATTATTGGCTGGCCATGATCATTTTCTCTATGGAGAGGGACTTTACCTTTTTCTTTATAAAGTTATGATTGCTGTTCTAAAGGTACATGATCAATCTAGGCTGCGGTTTCTGACATCTCACAGATTTTAAAGCTTAAGGATACAACACACTATCTTTTATGTTGTTTAGTCGTTAAGTCGTGTCCGACTCTTCATGAGCCCATGGACCAGAGCATGCCAGTCCCTCCTGTCTTTTACTGCCTCCCGGAGTTGAGTCAAATTCATTTTGGTAGCTTTGATGACACTGTCCAACCATCTCGTCCTCTGTCTATAAAACTATCTTTTATAGATGATTACAAATGTCAACTACAGGAAGGTCCCATTCTGGACCAGACAAGGTGCTAGGTACGATGGGGTCTACGATTTCCTACATGGTGCTTTCCACACTGAAAAATTACACAGAGACTGAGCAGAGAGCTCTCCGGCAACCCTTCTCATTATGAAAAGGAGGTTAATATGGACAAATGTTTGATAAATGCTCCCCACTTTTAAAAACACAATACAAAAAATTTAATCCAGGATAATTTCAAATAAATTAAGTAAGGGTGTGATTGCATGGGGATATAGATCACATGGCGAACCACTGGTGGAGGAGTCTGGTGTAATCTGTTTCATCACAGTCACATGCATGGGGAATTGCACATCAGTCTAACCCCAATTTGTACCCAAGCTGCACCTTTTTGGTCCAGCTGTCTGGCTCCTACTTTGGGGGCTGGTTGGAGGGGTTCCCCAACAGATGGAAAGTTCACTTTAAGGGAGATTGCTCCCTTCAAAGAGACTATTTCCAGTACAATTGGGCATGCACTTTTCCTGCTGTCTGATTGCCCTTCCATCCTATAAGTCAGTGTTCCCCAACCTTGGGCCTCCAGATATTCTTGGACTTCCACTCCCAGAAATCCTGCCCAGCAGAGGTGGTGGTGAAGGCTTCTGGGAGTTGTAGTCCAAGAACATCTGGAGGCCCAAGGTTGGGGACCACTGTTATAAGTTACATCTCAAGCCACTAAGGGTCTCAGTTCAGTGAATAAACATTTCAGGATCCTAAGAGCCAAAAAAGGTTGATTTCACAAATTTGTGGCCTGTTAATTGACAGGCTATATAGAAATGCTTTGGGCTTCCAAGATGTATGCGTAAAGAATTTAGACTGCAGTTTTAGGGAGGATATTTGGAAATGCTTGTGGAACAAACTGCCATTTAAACCAGTGTTGGCTAAGATCCATGAACATAGTCTTAAAGCCATGTATAATTGGCATGAATGCTGGGGTGTGTGGAAAATGAGACTGGTACTTATCTGCATACATGCTGGCAATGCCCTTCCATAACTGGCTACTAGATGCAAGTAATTAAAGCAATGCAAGAAATGATAGCACAAAATATCACTTTAATTCTAGTACCAGGGCTTTTAGTTCTTGTTTTGGAAGCCAATGAAATCCAGTTGCCACAAGGAGTTAATCATTTTTCCTATGTCTATTGGCTGAAAGGATGATAGTACATTCTTGGAAAGGAACAGAGGTCATTCGTCCAACATTTATCTACCTTTTGGGAGAAGAGAAGTGTATGAATGGTAAAACCAACTGAACACTTACAAACAAGTAACAAAGAAACCAAAGGGGAAACTACATTGTCAATTTATCCTGCAATTTACATCAGATTGGGCATGGGTGAATTCAAATTAACACTCAGTGACTACACAACATCAAGGTCAATGCAATGAAGACCACTGTGGAATTGAGTTGCTTCTTGTAATTTTCCTGTTACTATAATACATCTTAAAACATAATGAAATTCAAAGCTCCCCCGATCACCTTCCTTAAAAACCACACACACCATAATTGTAACAGGAAGCATTGCTTTCACTTTTTCAAATTAATCATGGCAGCAGATCTTTATTTATTTATTTATTGGATTTCTATCCTGCCCATCTAGACCAAAGGTCTACTCTAGGTGGTTTACAAATTTAAAAACAATAAAACCAAAAACATATACTATATATTATAGATCCAAGGTGGTGAAAGTATAAGAAATTAAGATACGGCAGGAGGGAAACCCTGCCAAAATAGCCAGGTTTTAAGTTTATTCCTGAAAACACCCAGAGAGGGAGCCAGGTGGTGGATCTCTACTGGCAAGTTGTTCCAAAGGCAAGGGGCCACTACCAAGAAGGCCCGGTTCCTCATTCTTTCCTTCTGGACCTCCCCCAGTGTTAGGCACCTCAGCCGCTCAGCCTGGCTAGAACAAGTGACTCTGACAGAATTGGGTGGGAGTATGTGCTCTGCCAGATATCATGGTCCTAAACCGCTTGGGGCTTTAAATGTAATCGTAAGAACTTTGAAATCAATGCAGAAATGAATGCAAGGAGGCCAGAGTGGGGGAAATATGTTGGTACCTTTTCACCACAGTAAGAAGTCCGGCCGCCGCATTTTGTACCATCTGAAGTATCTATGTCAGTCTCAAAGGCAGCCCCACATAGAGTGCATTACAGCAGTCTAATCTTGAGACTATGAGCGCATGGACCAAGGTGGTGAGTGCCCCCACATCAAGATAGGCATGCAGCTGGGCAATCCGCCGAAGGTGGAAATGTGCGGAACGGGCCACTGACGACACCTGGGTCTCCATGGTGAGCACCAGGTCCAGATGTATACCCAAACTGCGGACCTCACCCCCCCCAAAGGAAAGGGAGTTTCCCAGACCACTGATGTCTGGGATGCCCACCTGAAGGACCTCCGTCTTGCCAGGATTCAGCCTCAATCCATTCACCTGCATCCATTGGCATGGATAAAACAGCATCCACTGTTGTTGGAAAAAAGGAGAGCTGAGTATCATCAGCGTACTGATGACACAAAGCCCCATATCCCCTGATGACCCCTCCTAGCGGCCTCATATAGATGTTAAACAGCATTGGAGATCAGATAATCAAGCCCTGTGGGACCCCACAATTGAGGCTCCGCAAGGCCAAGAAACTTTCTCCAATCTGCACTCTATGGGAACAAGAGCCAAGTTGATTCCCAACTGGGAGAGCCTCCCCAGGAGAATACCATGGTCAACAGTATCAAAGGTGGCTGAGATATCAAGGAGGACCAGCAGAGACATTTTGCCCCATCTGCCTCCCTCAGGAGGTCATCAAACAGAGCGACCAATGCTGTTTCCATGCCATGGCATGGCCTGAAGCCTGACTGGAATGGACCCAGGGCATTGGTTTCTTGTTTTGGTTTCTTGGTTGGCATGGAGTGTACCAACCAAGAAAGAAAAAAGAAACCAAAAGATAGACAATGAAATCTGCTTACATGATGATGTTGCAAGTCAAGTCAAAGTGAGGGCTAAGCTTTTTGTCTTCATTCTAGCGCAGTAAAATCTCTTCATCCCAAATTGTGCCCATTCATGACAAACATCGCCTCTGTTTCGAATCAACTTCCCCCCAAAAGGGCAGTCCTTTTCTTAGCCTAAAAAGAGGCAGAGGTGAACATTGAGGCCTGGTTCAGCTCAGCTTGACTTTTAATGGTTGCTCTTGGGTTCCCATTTTGACAATATACTGTATTTAAAACGTATTCAGTTGGAACACTTCTGTGCTGGTTGCCCCGTGCTGAAATTAATTGCACTTTTTATTCCTGTATTACTTAAACACTATATACGGAGCTTTGAATTTAATGGGATTGCAAGAGAAAGCGGCATGGAAGGAATCAGCTATCTGGAAGTGATTAGATGTACTTATTGTTCTTCTGTGTGGCAAAATTTGGTGTGTATGGGATCCTCCTTCCAAATAAAAGTACTTTAAATATGAAGCAGGCATGCTGCAACAAGTAGATTCCAACCCCTGCCTCACTATTCTGGACAATATTATGCAAATGTTTGTTTGGCATTAGCAAAAGTTTATGGGAAGAGTCATTGATCAATCTCTCAGCCAAATCTCAAGAATTATGATATTGGCAGTCCACATGACAAGCAGCTGGGACAGTTTAGGATCATAACTGCTGGGGTAAGGCTTAGTTTCTGTCCATGGAGTTACACTCAGTCATTTCACATGCTAGCAAGGTTATGCTCAAAATCCTACAAGATGGGCTTCAGCAGCATGTGGACCGAGTACAAGCTGGATTTTGAGGGGCAGAGGAACTCAAGACCAAATTGCTAACATGTGCTGGATTATGGAGAAAGCCAGGGAGTTCCAGAAAAACATCTACTTCTGTTTCACTGACTACGCAAAAACCTTTGACTGTGTGGACCATAGCAAATTATGGCAAGTCCTTAAAGAAATGGGAGTGCCTGACTACTTTATCCATCTCCTGAGAAACCTATATGTGGGACAGGAAGCAAGAGTTAGAACTGGATATGGAACAAATGATTGGTTCTAAATTGGGTAGGGAGTATGACAAGGCTGTATATTGTCCCCCTGCTTATTTAACTTATATTCAGAATACATCATGCGAAAGGCCGGACTGGAGGAATCCCAAGCCGGAATTAAGATTGCTGGAAGAAATATCAGCAGTCTCAGATATGCAGATGATACCACTCTGATGGCAGAAAGTGAGGAGGAATTAAAGAACCTCTTTAAAAGGGTGAAAAAGGAGAGTGCAAAAAACGGTCTGAAGTTCAACATCAAAAAACTAAGATCATGGCCACTGGCCCCATCACCTCCTGGGAAATAGAAGGGGAAGATATGGAGACAGTGACAGATTTTACCTTCTTGGGCTCCATGATCACTGCAGATGGTGACAGCAGCCACAAAATTAAAAGATGCCTGCTTCTTGTGATCATGGGAAGCGATGAAAAACCTCAACAACATCTTAAAAACCTTGCCGACAAACGTCCGCATAGTCAAAACTATATTTTTTTCCAGTAGCAATGTATGGAAGTGAAAGCTGGACGATAAAGAAGGCTGACCGCTGAAGAATTGATGCTTTTGAATTGTGGTGCTGGAGGAGGCTCTTGAGAATCCCCTGGACTGCAAGAAGAACAAACCTATCTATTCTGAAGGAAATCAACTGTGAGTGCTCACTGGAAGGACAGATCCTGAAGCTGAGGCTCCAGTACTTTGGCCATCTCATGAGAAGAGAAGACTCCCTGGAAAAGACCTTGATGTTGGGAAAATGTGAAGGCAAGAGGAGAAGGCGATGACAGATGATGAGATGGCTGGACGGTGTCATCGAAGCTACCAACAGGAATTTGACCCAACTCTGGGAGGCAGTGGAAGACCGGCGGGTCTGGTGTGCTCTGTCCCATGGGGTCACGAAGAGTCAAACATGACTAAACGAATAAACAACACCAAAGCTTAGTTTAGTTTAAACTTATATCACAACGATGTGTCCAATGAAGGAATGGGATGAAGGAAACCATTCAATTTCTCCTTACCACAGCATTAAAAGATAATTAAATTGTAGTGATGGACTAGTGGGACTAAAAAGGTGGTGTGCTCCTGTTCAGGATTCCAGCCAGCCATACCTTTTCATGGAACACTCCATTCCCTCATTCTTCCTCCAGCATTTCCCCCCCCCCTTTAGCTTTCTTTCCTTTCCCCTAAAAAGTCAGTCAGCATTCTGTTCCCACTGAATGCATTCAACCATCACTGAGATGGTTGAAGTTGTCCCCCATCCACCAAAGTTCATATCCACAAAGATATTTTGTACTATTTTAAATTTTGGAGTCCCCCAAATATTTCTGAATTTTCTTCTTGGGCATTTGGCAATGCCATTTTGGCTACATAAGAATTATATCTCAGAGAACAAATTTGTTGTTGCTTAAGAATCAGGAGGTTCTGTTTTGAAACAATAGAAATCATTCTGTGTTCTCATTGTGCTCTTTAACTGAAAATATATGTCTTAATAGTGAGAAAGGCATTAATAGTGAGAAAGGCATTATTTGCAAGGTAACCAGCAAAAACAGTTTTCCATTTTTCCCCCGCAGGCCAAAAAGCTTTTAAAAATCAGCCTATTCAGACACGTCAAATGAAAATGGAGTAAGTTTATATGTGGGCAATGTGATACGTACCCTCAACAGTTATCCAAGTAAGAAATGACTGCTGTAAATCCACACATTAGGCTTAAATGATTTCATTTAAAAAATTAAGAGTATTGCAAATAAGATCTCATTACTTCTCAGGGGGTCTTTCTCCAAATCCTCCTAGGCAATGCTCCTCACACCGGAAGAGGCAGAGAAAACATGAGCTAGAAGCAGGGCCTTCTTGGCTGTGGCACCAACCCTTTCCAATCTTGAGTTTTGTCCCCAGAACAGTTCACAATTGTCTGTTTCAATGCTTAGCAAAAGCCAGGTGGCACCGTTGATATTCCCATACACCCTTGCACATGCTGCTTAAAGGAAATTGGTTTCTTTTCTAGACATGTTAATACGTTTTATTCCAATTGTGATTTATTTGGGATGTGTCTGTTACTATTGTATGGCCATTATCTTATTCAGTCATGCAGCATAACCATGTGCATGCAGGGCAGTAGGTGAAGTTATGACGAAGAGTAAAATAGTGGAATGCAGCCGTGCAACACAAATGAACCAGCTGCCATGTCCATGCACAACGACAACCATGGAACCTTTAGGTTGATACATTAGGTTGAGGTGGATCTTCTAACTCCAAAACGTCCCTTACTGAACAGCTCATTAGACCACAAATTCTATCGAGAGGGTACTGGCCTAAATTCTTTGTGTGACACAGTCAATTGGCAAATCAAAATTCAGTCATCTGTAAATCATCACAGACAACAAAACGAGCCCTTGGAGGCTGGCATTCAGGGATTTCAGAAGCACAGTTCTGCTTTTTCCATGGAATTCCTGTAGGTAATTAGAAATTTCTACCACACCGTCTTTTCAAAGTGCAGCCAGCAGATGGCACTCTGTTACTGCAACACTTTTCAGCCATTTTCCTTTGTTCCGTCCACAAAATGCTTTGGCCCCAAAGCATGGCACATGGCTGAGAATGGCAAAGCTATTTTGTTCTGAGAAACCTAACCTTCAGACTCTTCTAGGGTATATCAGCTGATTTGAAGCGGCAGATAATCTTCAGAGAGTAAAAGCTGGACCAAGGGTTGAGATGAAGCACTGTTTTGTTATCTCATGCAGAGTGTATGATGACAGTTTCAAGCCAAATTCATCCCTCCCCTCTTTTTTTATCTGTAAGGATTTATGAGCATTTGCATCCCATTATAAAGAAAGAAAAAACATGCATCAGCACATATTTTCAAGCATGTTCAAAAATCCTTCAGCGTTCCCCACCCACTCTCTTGTCTTTCACTCTTCTCATTTTTCATCTGTCATCAAATTACATGGCAAACACAGTTCAGCAGTGGTTTTTTTCCTTCTTTTAAAAAGAAAGGAAAATGCCAGAATGCACCAGGTACTTTAAATGCAACACCCTCTCTCCAACCTGCCTCAATGTGAACTGTTTGCAGCTGCAAGGCAAGGGGAAGTATAAATTCCACGGAGACCACTTTGAGCCCTCGCCCGGGCTTTAACCCTTGGACAACACAATGGAGCTCTAGACCTTCATTGGTGTTAATCTCTTTCACCTTTGCTGTTTCCTCCTTGTGCTGCCAAAGCGAGCTTGCATGCCAACATGGCCAGCCCACATCAGGAGTGATTGAGGTTGTTTTGCATATCCCTTGTTGTTGTTTAGTCATGTCCGACTCTTTGTGACCCCATGGACCAGAGCACGCCAGGCCCTCCTATCTTCCACTGCCTCCCGGAGTTTGGTCAAATTCATGTTGGTCGCTTTGATGACACTGTCCAACCATCTCATCCTCTGCCGTCTCCTTCTCCTCTTTCCTTCACACTTTCCTAACATCTCTAGTCCCATAGAATGGACATACTTAGCATTGAAGAAGAGGGTGGGGAATTTGATAATGTGGTCAAGTAGCTAAATGTCTGGATGGTACTGTATTATGAAATATTCATATTTTCTTGAAACCTTTGGACTTCTGCCTATTATTAATGTACAAAGCCATACTACTGAACGCCAAAATTGAACTTTACTGGAAGCTGAACTTTTGATTCCAGCAGACCTTAATGTCTTTAAAAAAAAACTTGCTAACTAAGTCCGTGTTTCCTCTTGAAGACCAGTTACTAAACTTTCTTGATACCCAGCTAATTTGCAAACTATAAGAAGTATGAAACGATCCTGCTATGTCAATCAAATGCTTTCAGTATTTAAGGTATTTCTTCTTATCATGACATAGGCCTAAATCCACTTCTTATTCCAACTAGAATCAGTCCATCAAATCAGTGAGAACTTGGTAAATCATCACTTATGTACAATAAGTTCCATTAATTCCAGGAGTCTATGCCAGCTGAGACAAACAACTGGATTTAGCCCATGACCTCTGAAATGAATTGTTTGACCCTGAGCCAGATTATTAGTCCATTTTAAAGTTTGGGGAAGTTACTTTTTTCCATCTATAACTCCCCAAATTTCCCAGCCAGTGTTTTCCAGGATCTAGTCAATCAAGGCAGTATTAACTTTTCCATACAGAAATAATTAGAAGATCTTCTCTGACACATATGCTTGCTATTGCTCACCCACTCTCACCCACAGGGAGGCATTCACTCATCTAACATTCTCAGTTTCTGGTAGGCATTCTTGTACAAACAAATATATCCAGTCAGGAAGGCATCCTCTTCCATATGCTGTTATTATTCTCTCTCACAGTGCAACAACACAGGGAGGCTGATCTGTTGTTTTCTGTTCCAAGCTCCTCACAGTTTCGGCTGCTGAAACCATTGTCTTTTGCCCCGGAAATTATTAATTATCGCCAGAAAGCCGTGTTGCAAGAGTTCACACTGCACCTGAAATCTCAGTAATTATCAGCCGGAAGAAAGCCTCCCACACAATACCACCTTCTTCCTCACCCCTTTCACCCCTCCCCCATCATCCATGGTCTCCTTTTTAAAAGAAGATACAGCACTGAATTGACATAAACAACTTAGCAGCCTAGTGCTGTCTCTTCTCATGTGGTAAAATGAAGAAGAGGTGGGTGGGTATGATAAGCCTCTTGGCAAGAGGAAACGGTTGAGAGTGGAAGAGATGTGAGGGGACACAAGCTGAGTGAGAGGCACTGGAGTCAAGCCACCTTTGGGGAGGGGAGCAGGCTGGAAGAAGCTGCAGCAGCCATGGTTCTGGCGAAGCTTTCCCGATATAGGTGCTCCAGTTCCTTCCAATCAGCTCCAGCAAGAGCTTGGCACCTTCTCCGCTATCCTGTCCCTTCACATCAGGATAGGGGATCACACACCCCAGGCCAGAAAACGGAGAAAAACAATGGCAGCTGAATTAGAGCAAAATAAGCCACCGCCTGCTGAATGACTAAAAAGAAACAATTCCCCATGGAAAGACAGACCAGGTTTCCCCACACTTCGCTTTACATGGTGCAGTTGCCGGTAAAAGCTTTCATTTACAGTGACAAGTCCGACATGAACCATGAGGTAAATTGCCAGTGTCCTCATGTCTTTATGCACGCCAACAGACTCATACCAGCAAGTGAAAAGTACACTTTTACTGAAAAACATGGCTCTTTCTCAAAAAGAAATGGTCATCATCATTATTATCCGCACATACACACTAGGTTCCCAACTCAGACCTGATGCTCTATGAACTTTGCAGAAAATATGTCCATCCTATCCCCAGCTGCTGTTTCCCTTACAGCTACCTAACATCCAAGATATGGTGTAGAAAGTCCCCCAGAGATTTATAACCAGCTGGTATGTTGTAATAACTTTCTGCAGGTTATGGTGCTCAAAGCTGCCAGATAAAGGCTGAAGTCTTTGCTCTCTACCCCCAAACTGCTCCAAACAGCACTGAGCCCTCTACATTATTTATTGTAAATGCCTTTAGCAATTGTTTTTTTTTTAATGCATTTCATGGACAAAAGCCTGAAAAAACAGGAAAAAGGAACTATGAAGAGACACTATGTAAAGAAATATACAGAAGGAACAGAAACACACACTGAAATATCAAACGATGCTTTCACAACAAATAAATCAGGGGGGGGGAGGACAAAGGATTCCATTCACTGTCCTATTTTGTTAAATCCTCCCCAGCTTATTCCTCCATTTTGATTGCACAAAGATTAGCCCAGCTTTGATGGGAAAATCCTTAAGACCCACTCCGTTCTCCACTTCTTAGTTGCACTTTTATCTATTACCAAGAAAAACAACAAATGCCTGGTTTATCCAGCTGGCAAAAACAGCACAGCGAAAAATCAGTTTTATGCGGATCTACGTACACTGTTGGATTACTTAGGAGTCTGCTGCAGCTTCTAAAATAATAGTTCCCATCACCATGACCAATTAATTATATGCTGTCATGTCAGTTCAGCGCTATGGTGACCCTTTCCAGGATTCTCAAGGTAAGGAGTAGTCAGAAGTGATATACCATTCCCTTCTTCTGGGGCCACCCTGGGACTGTGCAGCTTACCCAAGGCTACATAGGCTGACCGTTCTTCTAGAAGGCACGTTGAGGAATCAAACCCCTGACCGCTGGTTCTGCAGCCAAGTTTCTAACTTATTTGTGCACACTTTGTAACATTTGCATTTTTTTTAGGCAGATGCAAATGTTACAAGGCAGCATAATACAAAACCCAACATTTGCAGGGTTTACT
Source organism: Pogona vitticeps (assembly GCF_051106095.1). NCBI lineage: Eukaryota > Metazoa > Chordata > Lepidosauria > Squamata > Agamidae > Pogona > Pogona vitticeps. The sequence goes on along the minus strand of NC_135783.1, from coordinate 26,550,898 downwards.
CACAAGCTGAAGATTAGATAACTCAATAGTAATCAAGGGTGGCAAGACCTACATCTTTAAACAACATCTCTTTGCTGAAAAAAAATCTGTCTTACAGGATGTAGCAACAGATAAAGAAACACACACGCACGCACACACAAGCAGCAGTATGCAATCAAATTCAAAACAAATTATTGTTTCGTTTCTTTCAGCTATTCATCCTGATATCAATGTGCTCAGAGTTTTACCTACGGTCACAGCAGGAAAGTAACTTTGTAATTGCTATTTATATGATTTGTTGACCAAAAAAGTCAACATGTAATTGTATTACTTTTAACTAGGTATGACTACTCCAGAATTTGTCTTCTATGATTTTCTGAGACTAGTTTCATTTCATTTCATTATTTATACTCTGCCTTTCTTTTGTAAATAACCCAAGGTGTTGAAACAGACAATATGCTGAGACAGTGAAGACTTACCCTGGCATCTCTAAAATTTCTTGGCTTCCCAGGAATATCATTTCATCCCCCACTCCACCTTTATCACTCTCTCCCTCTCTGTGTGTATGTTTTGCCTTTTGTCCCACACAGGATATTGTCAAATTCTTCAAATCCTAATGCTGTTTCCAGTGACTCTTGTGCAGGAAAGAAGCTGATATGTGCAAGAATTGTAGTAATCCTGTGCAGCTTGGCATTTATTTTTTTTAAAAATGGCCCTGAAACTTCTCAGAAGCCCCCCCCCCAATATTTCCTGCCAGAATTCTCTGGGGGGAGTGGGTCTCCCACCCCCTTTTCTCTCCAACAGGGACAGATTTTCCTAGTTGCAACTGGTTACCTCTGACTGTTAGGTGCTCTCCAGGTTTTCAGGCAGGATCCTGTCTGATGTGTATCTGGAGAACTCTGTTAGGCAAGCACCAGACTTTCATTTCTTTTTTGGACTAGAACTCCCAGAATTTTCCAGGAATTCTCCCAGGCAATATCCTGGGAGCTGCAGCCCAAAAGGAGTGTAAAGAGGAGTTTTTCTCACACCTGTGGGCCTCCATTGTAATGATACCAGTTTTTCAGGAACAAAAAAAAAGTTTCTTGTAGTGTCTAGAAGTGACACGAAGCTTCATGAAAGCATGGAACATTGCTGGGGGGGCAATGTGTAGCCTGTATAATTAAAATTGTAAACCGCCCGGAGAGTGCTTGTAGCGCTATGGGGTGGTATATAAGTCCAATAAATAAATAAATTAAATAGTCCTTCAACAGCATCCCTCTATAGAGCCTAATAAGCACCACTGGGGCCAGTTTCTTCTTCTTGAATGGCTGGTCTAATCGCAATGCAGGCTCAGAGAGAGTGAGAAAAACCTATCTGCAAATTACTTTTGAGGGGCTGCAGCTCCCAGTGGCCATCCTGTACATGTGAGCATGCTACGGAGTGCACCTTAAAACTGGAGAATAAAATCTCTAATTGGAGCAGTCTGCTGTTGAAAAAATGATGCAATTCCTGTTGAACCGGCAAAACCTGCCCAACCGGATTTTAGGCCTTGTGCTCCAGATGTAGTCTAATCACAATGCAAATAACAAAGACTGATTACTTCCTTGGACTTGGGCTTCTTTGTGTAGCCTAAATTCACCATAGTTTTATTGTTCAGGGTTTTTTTTGCAGGCACACACATCATACTTTTGATTTGCATCCAGTCTGAGAGCCTCAAAGGATTGTAGTCATATTCAAGTATTAGCAAGATCACAGAATACTCACAAGGACTGAACAGCATTCTACCCCTAAGTGCTTTCTTTGTCATTTCTGTCACCCACCTGAATGTGCAGCATAAAAAGGCTGAACAGGAAGGACTCTGTTATTCATGGGGCTTCTTCATGTGAGTCTGAAAAATCAAGGTCCCAACAGCAAGGGTCTGCCTTTCAGACTCCTAGCTCTCCATGTTTTGGAGGCAACAAAATCAAGGGGGGGGGGAAACAGGGCTACATGACGCCAGGATAGAATTCACCCCCCATGTGGGTGATCCTTCTCTACACTTTATAATGTCTGAACAGAGCTTGCATGTAGACAGAACGAGTGAGTGCTGCCCAGGAAGCCTGGGAGAAGTGGCAGGATAAAACAAATCTGATGAATAAGGAAAACTACATTTCTTCTTTGTAGATTACATATTTGTGAGCAAAGAATCAAATAAACATCATTGGTTGCTGTGGGTTTTTCGGGCTCTTCGGCCATGTTCTGAAGGTTGTTTTTCCTAACGTTTCGCCAGTCTCTGTGGCCGGCATCTTCAGAGGACACAGATGTCCTCTGAAGATGCCGGCCACAGAGACTAGCGAAACGTTAGGAAGAACAACCTTCAGAACACGGCCAAAGAGCCCGAAAAACCCACAACAACCATTAGATCCCGGCTGTGAAAGCCTTCATGAATACAAATAAACATCCTTTCAGCATCCCCCCCCCAAAAAGTCCTGAAAATAGTTTGTTTTTCAAGCTTCACTGAATCCTAGAAAGGTTCTTTTGAAGATTTAGAATTCATTCTGCAAATAAATATTGTACTGATTACTAAAGGAAACCGTGGGTATCTCTTTTTTGCTTCTTTGGCTGCATACATTTTCAGTACTGAAAAGTGAGACAGTATATTTAATATCTGCCCCCATTTAAACAAATGCTATGACATCCACCTTTAAATTTATTTCTTTCCAGTGTTAAATATTGGGGAAAGGGTTAATGATGTTAGACCAAAGGTAGCTGCTTGAATTAAAAAATTGTTTTTCCATATGGTGTCCTGTGGACTTTGCTTGTTTTATGAGAACAGAGTGGCTCTAACTGCAGCTGGTTCTATCTCGTTGCCATGAATGTGTGATGTGAATAATTCTATTTGTTCTTCCATAAATTAGTTTAGAATGTAGCCTGAAAATATTCAATTTTTCAGAAGTGTCAAGATCTCAGATAAGTGTATGCAAACGATATCCCTCCAAATAGATTCCTGCTGGGAACTATGTAGCATCTTCCTTTAAGCAAAGAGAATGAGGGGAAATTATGTTTCTCTGCAAATCTCTTGGGGTAATTTCTGACAGCAGTAATTGGTAATACCATTGGGAGGAGAGGAAGATTTATGGACCCCTTGTGGTTCAATAAGCAAATCAGAACAAAGATATCACAAAGTATCACAGAGGAGGAGTTCGAGGGGGGGGGAGTTTTGCATAAAAAGCATTAGGATCCAGCAATGATACTATTTGTGTTTGGAACAATGATATATTCCGCATCTACAAATACATGAAATTCTTGTAGTTGAGTGGGTATAGCTAGAGATGAAGTGCCTGGTGGGTCTCAAACATCCACACATCCAATTATGGTGTCAAGACTGGAAGCATTGCATGAGTAGTCAGATATTTTGTAGGGCTTGCTTGAGATGCTATTTGCCACTTGCACATTTGTCTGGAAATATAGATTATCACTTTTTTTCTGTTCAGAATATACCATCTGAAACAAAAACAAAACTATGCAACATATATTTAGAAACCCAAATATGCTAAAACGCATAACAAAATAATGCATTAACCAGTGAAGAGGTAATAATAAAACCGACAAAATGAACAGAGGCATAGTGTAGGCATCTTATAAACATCTGTGGGTTAGGACCCATGGGTTTTTCCCAGTGTGTGACAAAGAACAGGCTGTAACCTATGTAACATGACATATTTGCCAGGAGGTTAAAAAAAAACGAGAAATACAGTTGCACTTCAAAAGGAGATTTATATCTCGAGCACTATAAACAGAAAAAAGAAAAGAAAAAGAAAAAAAGAAATCCAGTAGTGCAGCAGCCGTTAAACGTGTAATTCTTTGGATTAGTTATTAGTATATTGGGGAAATGGAGTGTCCTTGTAAACTCAGCAGATTTAGGGCATTCATAAAACAAATGTTTGGTGAGTCAAGTCCAAAGTCTATTCCTTGGCAAAATTTATGCACTGCTTTTCATTTTCACAGCAGTAAATGCCAGCTCCAAAGCACTCACAGAAGTTAGTAGCCCTTCAATATTATTTCTTCACTGCAACCGCTCAGCAGCCATGAAAGAGTAAGAGGAGGGTTGTTTCAGCATTACAGCCAATTTAGTTTACCACCCCATCTTTCCATGGAGGCTCTTTCTGTTGAAACAAGATTAAAATGCAGATGTTTGCAAACAAAGGGTCATCTCCCAAAAGCTATGTCTGTTGTTATGTGTGGTTAAGTTGCCTCCAACTGTGTTTCTGGTAGTCCAGGTTATCCACAAAGCTTTCATCCAGCACCACATTGCAAACGAATCTTTTTTCCCTCCATCAGCTTTCTTAGCTGTCCATCTTTCACACCCATACATGGTGATTGGAAATACAAGATCTTGGTCTTGGTCTCTAGTGATACATCCTTACACTTAATGATCTTTTCTAATACTGTACCTTCATTCCTGCTCTTCCTAGTCTCAGTCTTCTGATTTCTGAAAGGCTATGTCTAGACTGCCATTTCGGAACAGTGCAGTGATTAATTGTAAGGCTACTAGAGAATATGAGCCTAATGACATTAGAAATGGCTGGCTAGAAAACACAGAAGTAAGTCACAACTAGAGCAGGCCCGTTGAATCATAGGGGGTGTGATAAATCAACTCCATTGATTTTGTGGGCCTACTCTGTTTGCAACTTACTACAGTGGGGTCTTGACTTGAGAACTTAATCCGTATTGGAAGGCGGTTCTCAAGTCAAAAAGTTCTCAAGTCAAATCTGCATTTCCCATAGGAATGCATTGGAAACCATTTAATCCGTATCTGCTCTTTTCTGTCCATAGAAACTAATGGGAAGCTGCTATTCTGTCTTCGACCACTAGAGGGTGTTTCTTTTTTTCTTAGGTCAAGAAAGGTTCAGGGAAGGCAGGGAAAATACAGTCCAGGCAGTACCAGGCAGTCTGAAGACTCCCAATCCACTCTGTAAACGCTGGGAGGAGTGAGGAAGCAGACAGGCACCCTTTTCACTGGCCAACAGTTAACTGAAAGTTCAAATTTTGCACTTTCCCTGCCTCCAACGTGGGTTTTTTTCAGTTCTTAACTCAAATCTAAGTACTTAAGTCAAGTCAATATTTTCCTATGAGAGCGGTTCTTAAGTCAAAATGTTCTTAACTCAAGCCATTCTTAAGTCAAGACCCCACTGTACTAGATTTCAGCCAGTAAGTATATGTGGTACAGCCCTAGCTATGCTGAAGGCATGGCAAGAATGATGGAAATCACCACAGCAACTAGGTGAATGTTACTGCCTGCATGGATGCTAAAAAAATATTCTTGCCCCTTCTTCTGACTCCTGCTTGCCATACCAGCCGATTAGTCCAGCTTTACCAGGATTCTGGGTCCATTTATCTGGATTCATCTCTTTCCTACTTCTGCTATCAGATGTTCTAACCCACCACCAGCACTCATTAAAAAAAAAAAAGGTCCCTATGACATCACAAGAATACCAGCCCCTAGGCCTCACATTGGCCTGGCTTCTGAAGTGCCAAAGGGATCGTAGAAAAGACTGCTGACTGGACAATCCGAAATGACAAAAGCCAGTCTTCCCATACTTTAAGTTTCTCTTTTCTGTGTCTCTCTCTCTCCTTCCCTAAGAGTGCTTATTAAAGGATACCTCAAAAAGATCTTGAAATTAAAACATCTGCTTTCAGTCAACCATCTTTTAAAGTACCCTGCTAAACCTATAATCATAAAATAGCCAATGTGGTAAATTGGTTAAGACTGGCAGAATGAATGTTGGGAAGTCGGAGGACAAGTCTTGCCTCAGCTGTGAACCCTTTGGGCTGGCCACTCTCTCAGACCTGACCTACGTACCTCACAGGGCTGAGCTAAGGATAAATTGAGGAAGAAGGCAGAAAGGTATTTTGCTTTGAATTGCAACTCATTTTTTAAAAAGGAAGAATTTTCATTCGCACCCATATCGTTCTGAATAAAATGTCAGCCACCAGAAATGTAACTGCCTGCACCTACCAAGGAATACTGGTCTTGTCTCACATGAAAAACAAGGAACCCCCAAATAAAATAAAATAAAATAAAATAAAATAAAATAAAATGAAATGAAATGAAATGAAATGAAATAGGGACAACAATATATGAGGGACAGACACTTTCCCATCACGGGAATTTGCTATTGGTAAACAGAGATAATGATAGTATGAAACACTATGAATACACCGAACAGACAACCAGATCAAACCAGTGATTTATTTCAGCTGCTTTTGATACCTAGAACTTGCACAATCTGCACAAAATCTGAGACATGTGCAAAGCAGGCTGTGGAATTCTTCTGATTCCTTGAGTTGGGATCAGACATCCCCAAAGATCTCAGTTGGACCCCATTTTGAACAAATGCACTGTAATTTTATTGTAGTGGCTCCTGCCACCTGGCTTCTAGCCTCCTGGCTTGTTTCTCTGTAGCTTCCAGACAAGCAAGTATTTTCCCATTCCTCATCAGTGTACCATTAGGAAGTCTCGCCTGTCTTCCCCTTCTCCTTGACAAACTATATGCAGTTAGAAGCATTTTCACATGGTTACGATGCTGATGAGCATTCTCAACAGGCTTCCTGGCACAGTGGTATAAACAAAGTTACTTTTTCAAGGTTTATATTTAATAACTTGTTTGATTTATGAGCCAAGGAAGGATGGATAGACAGGCAGGCAGGCAGGCAGGCAGGCAGGCAGGCAGGCAGGCAGGCAGGCAGGCAGGAAGATAGATAGATAGATAGATAGATAGATAGATAGATAGATAGATAGATAGATAGATAGATAGATAGATAGATAGATAGATAGATAGATAGATAGATAGATAGATAGATAGATAGATAGATAGATAGATAGATAGATAGATAGATAGATAGATAGATAGATAGATACTGGAAGCTGAATAAGTTTTGATTTTGATATAGGGTAATTCAAGGACAACTTCTGACATTGAAATTACATTCCAGGATTGACCCTGGTTCAGATTAAACTTTTACATTGGATTGGGACTAGATATGGAAACGAATATAAAAATGGATCAATTTTTCTGACGAACATATCCGATTTGATTCATATTTGTAAAATTTTAAATCGGGATGAATATGGCTTGACGAATATATCCTCAGTTTTATTCATCGATCCGTTTATATCCGTCTATATTTGTTACCCCTTTCGGGGGCCTCTCTGACCTTGCTGGCGCCAATTCGAAGCTTGGGCCAATCAGGACAGAGATCCTGGATTGGCATGTCTGGCAGCCAATAGCACTGCTGAAAGGTGTATCTACTTTTACAGACTCTTCATATAAGCTTTTCCCGTCCAGCCTTTCCCCACTTCTGTTCGTGCTCTCTGGAGTAAGAACAGTTGCTGCTCACCAGCTTGCTGGTGCTTTTGCGTTTTCATTTTTGTGGCAGCAAAGCAAAGACTTATATTTTTCTTTTTCATCATCATTCATCAATCATCATCAACTTTACCAGGAATTTGGGGAGGGATTTCAGGTAGCTTAGGCTACTTCTTCGGAAGGACTTAATTTCATTTCAAATTCGAATCAATCAAACCTCTTTTTTTCCTGGAGGCTTGTGTGTGTATGTGTATCGTCTGGGGGAGGGGACGGAACTGTTGTCGTGTGACTGCGGAATCTCTTTTCCTTTATATTCAGTTTTCAAAAGTTCATTTTAGAGAGGCTTGCGTCTCTCAGGGAATTTGCTGGGTGGCTGGATCCATCATTCCTTTTAATTCCAAAACATATTTGGGTGTCCGTGTGTGTGTGTGTGTGTGTGTCTAGGTGGGAGGATTATTCAGTTTTCAAAAGTTCATTTTAGGGAGCCTTACGTCTCTCAGGAAATTTGGTGGCTGGCTAGATCCATTATTCCTTTTTCTTCCAAAACTTATTTGTGTGTGTGTGTGTGTATGTGCACGCGCGTGTGCGTGCGTGCATGCACACGCATGCGTGTCTGACTGAGACTTAACTGGCATGACTTTTCTTATTGGACTTTTTGGCTTCTCTGCCACAGTGGGTCGGGGGGGGATTTTCCTAATTACATTATACTGAGGGGGGGCTTTGTTTAGGCAGGCAGGTCACATTTTAGTAAAAGAATTACACCATCATCATTCTAGAAATAAAATGTATACACACTCTCTTGACCCCCTATTAGTTTCCTTCCTCAGTCTCCATTGCTTTATTTGTTTAGTTGGTTTGTTAGGCAAATGGTGATGGGGTGACGCGCAGACAGCCCTTGGTTGGGGCAGACCCAGGCCAGCCCTCTTGGCATCCAAGCCTAAACCCTCTCTTGGTGCACCCAGAGCCTGTCCCAGCACCCCCAGACGTGACTAGAGTGCCAGCCAAGCCTCTCTTGGCACATGCAAAGCCTGTCCCTATCCCCAATAGTGGCAAGAGGGCAGCCAGGCCTCTTGGCAGTTGGCACACCCAAAGCTGGTCCTGGCATCCTGAACGTGCCAAGAGGGCCAGCCTGTCTCAGCCCCCCAAAACCTCCAAGGGCTATCTTTATCATATTCGGGCGGTCTCAACAGCCAAGTTGCAACCCCTCCCCCCAGCTTTCTTGTTCTAAACAAGCATCTTTCCTTGAAGGTTGTCAGCAAGTCTAGTTAGACATTGGTGGACAGGTGAGTCTCCTAGGCCAGGCTCTGCCCCATGCAAAGCCTGTCTTTGTTCAGGCATCTCCCGTGCCAAAGAGGGCCTTTCTCAGCCCCACCCAAAGCCTGTCCAGGAGTCATCCCATCGCCTCATCGCTCAGCTTCTGATGGTTTTCAACCCTTGCCAAGGGAGCTGTCCTATCTAAGTCCCCTGAAACCTACAAGGGCTATCTTTATCATATCTGAATGGTCTCAGCAGCCAAGTTGCAAGCAATCCCCAGCTTTCCAGTTCTAAACGAGCATCTTTGTCGCCCCATCGCCCGGCTTCAAATTGCAGAGCTGATCTGTTTCCGACAGCCTTGTGCCCCGTGGATTAACTGCTGTTAGTAGCACCGATCCTGTTCATCTGTTGGAAGTTGCAAGCAACCTCAGTTGCCTCCTGGGAGCAAAAACCTTTCATTCGCAGGCAAATCTGATGTTGCTGAAGAAGACCAGAGTCTGCTCTGCTGCCTTTTGCCTCAGTGCTCCGATGGGGCAAGACACGGTACTTTGCTGCTGCCAACTTACCTCAGTGCCCGATGGGGCCAAAAGAGCCTGTTTTCCTGCTGCCAACTTACCTCAGTGCCCGACGGAGCCAAAAAGCCTGCTGTGCTGCCAAATACCTCCTTGCCTCCAGCCCTCCTGAGGGCAAACTCTACTTCACTGGCAAATGTAATGTTGTGCTGAGCTGAAGACAAACTCAGTGTCTCATGCATGCCTCTGCCAAAGGGAACTCTCATTCTGCTGGGGCTAAATGTAACTCCCTCAGTGCCATAGGCTTCTATGCCATGTGGTAAACTCTCCTGGGTGGACCCAATTTGTGGGTGAATAACTCAGAGTTCCAATATCCAATCTCCACCAAAGTTGGCAGGCATGTTGGGGAAAGATATAGGAAGCTCCATTGTGATTCTGGAGTCTTTAAGTATCTGGGGGGAGCTTTCCTGGGGTGTCCTCTTTGTGACTATATAACTCAGGGGTCCATGATCCAATGTTCACTAAACTTTCAGAAGTTGTAGAAATGCATCTGAGGAAGCTTCCCTGCAAATTTGGGGTCTCTAGGTCATCGGTGCCCAGTGTTATAGCTATTTAAAGTGCAGACGAATCAACTGATCGATTTGTCAATTCTTCCAAGAATATTCATATATTCATATTTGTTGATTTGTTAACCTTGACGAATAATGGATGAAAACAAATTGCCATTTTTTAAATTTGTTCCCATGGTATCACATGAGGTGTTATTATTAGTCCTTTTCTTGCATCACTTTCCCCCTAGCTCTCTCCCAAGTTGCTCTTAGGGGTGAAGCTTAATTTTTAGTGTTAAGCAGGGAGAAGGATTAAACTCTTTCTGCACCCCACACTAGCCTATGTTGAGGCTCTCCTTTGCTGTTGCTGTTATGTGCCATCCTGTCCCTTTTGACCTCGTGAATTAATGACCTGCACTAAAGTCCTGTCATTAACAGCCTTGCTCAAGCCTTGCAGACTAAAGGTTGTAGTTCTTTATTGAATCAATACATTTCATTACTGGTTTTCTCCTTTTCCAATATTCCTAGTATTATTTTCATTTAGTAGCGCTCCTCTGCTGCTGTAAAATAAGAGAAAAATCCCAGCTGTAAGATGCAAAGGTGCCGTTGAAAAATCACTTTTAGCATGAGAAGCAACAAACCACTTTCTATAAATGGTGGGTGAGTCTAGTTTGGAAAGGGAAGTAGCATTATACACAACTATTTAGGGACCTTTGAAGAGTTCAGTATTTTTGAATTCCACCGTGAATGAACTGGCAGCCTACCTTGGTGGCAAATGTCACAATAGCGCTATTTAGTCATTATGAAACTCTGTACAGTATTTGATAATATGTTTGATGTATGATGAGAAGGGGAGTTCTAACAGCTGTATTTTGAAAAAATAACTTTCTCAGGTTCTGTGTTCAATAACATGTTTGACAGATAAGAGAAAGGGTGGAGGCATTCTAGGATATGAATATGTGTTGATTTTGACCTAGGATTTAACATTTTGAACCTGTTCACATGACTGAGAATTTAATACCCCACTTCTGTTTAAAAGCACAGTTTCTGTTTCAGAACTTAAATGCATGGAATCAGTTTCTATTACCAATTTTATGCACCAGATGCCAAGTCTGGGGACTAATAAATTCCAGCAAGAGGGAAAAAAGAGTCACTCATGAAACAATTGCTACAAATATTCTTCATGGTTTGGAAACAAATATTCTTGGTATTTCCAGTTTACTGGGTCGACAGCAATTGGAATGATCAGTGATTAGATTGATTGATCATGCTTGGACTGATACCTTTTAAGAACTATAGCAGGACATAGCAAAATGAGACAGTGTTATTTGCCATCTTTTCTAGTATAGCACTTAAAGAAATCACTCAGAAATCATTCATTACAGTGGACCCTCTACTTATGGAATTAATCCGTATTGGAACGGTGGCTGCAGGTCGAAAAGTCTGTAGGTCGAGTCTCCATTGACCTACAATGCATTGAAAACTGATTAATCCTGTAACCGGCCGTTTTTGTTCCATTTTGGTTCCATTTTGGTTTTTTTTCTTTCTGGTCTGTAGGTCGATTCTCTGGCTGCAAGTTGAACCTAAATTTTACAGCCGAAGAAGTCTGTAACTCGAAAAGTCTGTAAGTTGAGCTGTCTGTAAGTTGAGGGTCCACTGTATCCTAGCCCAGCATCTTCCTCCCGCCAACACTTGCTATATCAAAAAATCACAGGACCGCTGAGCTGGAAGGCATCTCAGAAGTACTGGAGTTTTATTTCCAACCTTACATGCTGCCTGTAGTTTGTGTGGGACTAACCAGGACTGGCATGATTATCTATCCTGCACTAACCAATTGTTCCTTCCAGCCTTTGAATTCAAAGAGAGCCCCACTTCTCTGCTGAGTGCTTTTTCCTCTCTCTTTCCTAGGTTGGTGGCAGTTGTTTGCTGTTAATCTGTTCAGTTGGTTGACAAGTTACATACATACATACATACATAAACCTTTATTGGCATTTGATTACAGTAAGAAAAATAGACAATGTAACCAGGGAAGTAAAGAGGGGGAAGGTTAAAACTGAAGTTGGGAGGGATGGGGATTACGGTTTCTCATAAGAATAGTTGACAGAAATTCCGCCACGAGATGGGTAGTGGTTGGAAAGTAATCACTTAGAAGAATTGGGAGGGGGTCAGAGAGGGAGGGAGGGAGGGTTAGGAGAAAAGGGTGTAGCAAGGAAGATCTAAGGGCAGAGTGAGAGGGGCAACGAAGTAAAATATGGGCTACTGTGTCTGATTCGCGGAAACAGAGTGGACAGAATCTGTTTGATCGGGGGGTATTGGAGTATCTGCCAAAGTGATAAGCAGATGGGAAGATGTTTAAACGAGCAAGAAGAAAGGCCCTCCTTTTCCTTGGGTCTGTCAGGTGAAAGAGATAACTGGCTGAGTGGCCCAGTAAGGGGGGGAGCCCAAAGTAAGATGGTGAGCAAGTGGGATTTAGATTGAGTAGGAGGGTCCGGGTTTCTTGTTCTAGTAGTTTAGACTTAATGATAAGGTGGGCTTTAGGAAGGTCAAGGTCGGCCAAGGTTTCAGGGGATAGGTCGAGGGTGGAAAGCTTAGCATCTACTAGTTTGAACCAGTTGGATATGTGAGAATCACGAATAAGGTCATATAGGATGGAGGTTGGGTGGGAGTTGAGATGAAGTTTCAGCCAGAATTTGAAGGTAGAAATCCAAGCAGAGGTGGAGGGGAGGTGGATACCTAGTTCTAATGCAATCGTGGACAGTCTGATTGAGTTGGGGATCCCCAGAATCTTACGAAGAAATTTAGAAATTGAGCAATCCAGTTCGGAGTTGGCGACTTCAATCCAAACGGGTGCTCCGTACAGTAATTGAGGGACGGATTTGAGTTGGAATGCCTGAAGAGCAGCAGGGATGAATTGGTTGCCTTTGTTGAAAAAGAATCTGACTATGGCGTTTGACAAGTTTATGTGCCATAAAGAAAGCAGCATGCACAACTCTGTAATTTCAAGGAGCTGTAAATGAAGAAGAGCTTTTTATTCTTTCTCCTACAAATGTCTCAGAGTGAGTTACCATGTAGCAAAAATGAATTTTACCAGAAATCCAAAGTTCTGCAACAACAAACATCTACTCCAACTCTCTGCAATTCCAGAAAATAAATCTACAGCTAAAGTAGCCCCAAGAACAAGCTCTGTTTGAAAACTTTCATTGATGGAGTGCCCATTACTTTCCAAGGTGATCTGTTCCACTTTTGAAAAGCCCTTCAGGGCCATATACTGTATAAAGACTCATTGATCTATCCAGCTCTATATTGGATATAGATCCCCAATCACTGTGGGATTTGTTCATTGGAATTAATGGGCTAACCTGGAATCCTGTGAACAAAGTGTGTGCTCAGAACTGTGGTCCTTCCAAAAGAGAAAAAGTAGCAACAAGGCATGGCAACACCGAAACATGATAAACCTACTATGTTGAATACTTTCAGAGTAACAAGACATTCGAATTAAGATTCTTAACAAAAACCATCTCTGAACTCTGTTCTTTTAAAATCCTGATTATTTTGTTCATTTCAAATCAGGAATAACTGAGCTGCTACAGCTACCTACTGAGACTTTTCGTTGCTGTTGCTTCTGCCTGAAACAAATGGAGAATATATAGCCATCCTCAGAAAAATATTGGTGACATCTTCTATATTTCCCAGCTACTGCCCTGTCGTCTAGAGCAGAAGTCCCCAACCCTCAGTCCACGACCCGGCAGCGATCTGCGACCTAACCAGGACTGGGCTGTGGACACAGATCTCCCCCCCCGTGAGCACCCTTGTGCACTTGCACACAAGTGCTCCCCATGCACGTACAAAATGCGTAACATGCACATGCATGTGCATTCTGCCCCCTGCAAGCGCACTGTGCGCATGCACGTGAGCATGGCATGCACATGCTCAAAAGCAAGCTCCACCCCCTGCAGGCACACCACACACACCCAACCAGTCCACAGTTGGGAAAAGGTTGGGGATCACTGGTCTAGAGGATTCTGGGATAATATATATCCAATATATGGAATAACATCACAAAAATGCGCAAATCAAGTCACATGGATTTATTTCTTTTTTAATGCTTATTATTGTTTTTCTATTGTTATGACTTCTTGTGTCTGTATCCCAGAGTAGTAGCCTTGCTACTAGTTGGGCAGGATAAAAAAGTGAACTAACTACCTAAATAAATAAATGAATAAATCTATTGGATTGCACTTCTGGCCTGGTGACACTACTTCAATGTATCTGTATACTCTGGAAGATTTAATGTGTGCTTTCCACTTATTGACATGGCAGGAAGAGCCACATGCCATCAGTGTCCCAGAAATGCTTTGCATGCACATTCTTGTGTCTTACAAATTTGTAGAGAAATGCTAAGATATAAACAAAGAAGGAAGCTGGCAAGAAAATGCCTCGCTTATGTTTGAAAGTTTGGGAAAGGAAATAACCTTGCCTGCTAGGGGACAATGGCATAGGCCAATTGGTGCCAAGGATTTTTAGAAAGGAAGTTGATATTTCTGTTGTTGTATTTCTTTTAATATTCATGCCATTTCCTCCAGTTATTTGTGAATTAAACAACCACATTTTGATAAATATTACTGCAGCTTTCCACAACATAATGCCCTCCTCCCAGCAATCGTTTTGGACTATATTCTTCATCTGCCCCAGTCAATGTAGACAAAAGCCATGGATGATGAGAGTTGTAGTGCAAAAGATCTACAGGACACCAGATTGCATTTAATCCCCTTTCTGAATCAGATGCCCTCCTGATACTTTATACTGTACAACAAATCCGCAGCATTTTTGTACTAGATTTTTTAAAGGATAATTTTAAGAGCACCTTGACTAGTATAATCTGATAACCTTGTGCCAAAGCAAGCTAATCATGCTGTGAATGAAGCATCGTTACGGTTTTAAGAAATGACTTTTTTGTACTTCTTAAAAGCATTTGACATTGAAAATTTTGAAGGAGCACTATACTCCTTTATCAGGAAAGGGAATTATCAGGAAAGGGAATTCTTCATAGAGGACCTGGGGAGAGGAAACATGACTGAGCCCTACAAATATATACTTCCCTTTGATCAAGTGGCATTGTGGTGTTACTTAGCCTCTTAAATCCTGTGGAAGCAGTAAGGGTGTACTTAGTTTTTCACACATGACTTCTCCATCTTGGCTTTATTTTTGTAAAATAAATCATGACACGGTGTAATATGTCATGTATTGTTGTTCATCTGAGGTTATATTTACTTAATTTTCAGACCTGCAAAAGTCAGGTTATTTTTATTATGCCTTGATATGTAAAACCATAGAATTCAAAGAGGGTCTACTTTCTTTTCCACATGACTGTACATTCCAGTCCCTAAGAAAGGAAATGCCAAGGAGCGCAGTAACTATAGAGCCATTGCTTTAATTTCTCATGCAAAGTGATGCTCCAGGTTTTACAACGAAGGCTTTTACCTCATATGGAGCGAGACATACCTGATGTTCAAGCTGGATTTCAAAAAGGAAGAGACACTCGAGATCACATTGCAAGTATGCACTGGCTACTAGATAGCACTAAAGAGTTTCAGAAGATCCGTTTTGCTTTATAGACTATAGCAAAGCCTTTGATTGTGTAGATAATGAGTGACCATTGGTCAGATGGGTGGTTTAGAAGTTTAAAAAAAAATAAAAATAAATTTTGAAATATGAAACGATGGGTCATTCTGAAAGAAATGGGTATTTGCCAGCACTCGATTGTCCTGAGGCGCACCTTGTATTGTGGAAAAGAAGCTATTATTAGAATAGAATATAGAAAAACAGAATGGTTTCCTATAGGCAAGGGTGTCAGACAAGGATTCATTTTTCCCTTATCTGTTCAGTCTGCACACAGAATACAGTGGTGCCTTGCAAGATGGGCGCTCCGTTTAACAACGAATCCGCATTACGATGAGGTTTTTGGGATTGTTTTGAATGGAGGAATTTCACTGCGCGATGATTGGTTCCCTGTTTCGGGAACCGATTTTCGCTTCCCAACTATCAAAACAGCTGATCGTCGGGTTTTCAAAATGGCCGCCGGGTGCTCAAAATGGCTCCCCGCTGTGTTTAGGAGCTATTTTTCACTGCACAGGCACCTGAAAATGGCCACCCCTATGGAGGATCTTCGCTGGACGGTGAGTTCTTCGCTGATTGGAACACATTAACCAGGTTTTAATGTGTTTCAATGGCTTTTTTATTTCCGCTTTACGCCATTTTCGTTCTACAGCGATTTCGCTGGAACGAATTAATGTCATAATGCGAGGCACCACTGTACAGTGGACCCTTGACTTACAGACGGCTTGACTTACAGACTTTTTGAGTTACAGACTTCTCTGGCCGCAAAATTTAGGTTTGACTTGCAGACTGAGATTTGACTTACAGACCAGAAAAAAACCAAAATGGAACAAAAATGGCCTGTTACGGGATTAATCGGTTTTCAATGCACTGTAGGTCAATGGAGACTTGACTTACAGACTTTTTGACTTGAGAACCGCCTTCCAATACGGATTAAGTTCTCAAGTCAAGACCCCACTGTACTAGATTCAGATGAAGAAAGAGTGAAAATTGGTGGCAGAAACATCAGTTTAAGATATGCAAATGGCACCATCTTACTGGCAGAAAGCAGCGACAACTCAAAATGACTGTTAGGAAAAGTGAAGCAAGAAAGTGCCAAAGCAGGCTTAAAATTGAACATGAAGACAAAAATCATGACTGTAGAAGAGCTACTCAGCTTTAACATTGACAATGAAGAAATTGAAATAGTTCAAGATTTTTTATACCTTGGTTCAATCATCAGTCCTAATGGATACTGCAACCAAGAAATCAGAAGACTGACACTAGCAATAGCAGCAATCAACAAACTAGAAATGATAATCAAGTGTCACAGGAGACCAAGAACGAGATTTTCCACACTCTTGTATTTCCAATCATCATGTATGGGTATGAAAGCCAGACAGTAAAGAAAGCTAACAGGAAAAAAATGGATGTGTTTGAAATATGGTGCTGGAGGAGAGCTTTGAGGATACCTTGGACTACCAGTAACACAGCCAAATGGGTCTTAGATGAAATCAAGCCTGAACTATTTCTGGAGGCAAAAATGTTGAAGCTGAGGCTGTCGTACTTTGGGCATGTCATAAGAAGGCAAGATTATTTGGAAAAGACAATAATGCTGGGAAAGGTGGAAGGCAGCAGGAAAAGAGGATAACAAACATGAGATTGTGGGATGTGTTGGCGCTGTGGGTTAAGATGCAGAAGCCTCTGTGCTGCAAGGTCAGAAGACCAGCAGTCGTAAGATTGAATCCACGTGATGGAGTGAGCTCCTGTCGCTTTGTCCCAGATCCTGCCAACCTAGCAGTTTGAAAGCATGTAAAAATGCAAGTAGATAAATAGGTACCACCTCGGTGGGAAGGTAATGGCATTCTATGTCTAGTCGTGCTGGCCACTAACTGAAACAGCAGTAAACGGGGTCATTAAACATTACAGTGGACCCTTGATTTACAGATGGCTTGACTTACAGACTTTTTGAGTTACAGACTTCTCTGGCCGCAAAATTTAGGTTTGACTTGCAGACTGAGATTTGACTTACAGACCAGAAAAAAACCAAAATGGAACAAAAACGGCCTGTTACAGGATTAATCGGTTTTCAATGCACTGTAGGTCAATGGAGACTTGACCTACAGACTTTTTGACTTGAGAACCGCCTTCCAATACGGATTAAGTTCTCAAGTCAAGACCCCACTGTATATTTTATTGGATAGATGAAAATACAAATGAAAGGTTGACCCAGTTCTGAGTTTGTGGTGCTAGAGGTGAAGGAGGAGAAAAAGAGTGAAAGGAGTAACACAAAAGAAGGAGTATGTGTTGTGAGTGAGGGGAAAAGATGGAAAAAGTCCCCTATGTACTCAGTGCTTTTGCCAATATTACCATGTGGGAAAGGGCCAGAGAATGAGGAGGGACTGAGGGACAGCTCCCAACCGCTGACTGTTTCCTCGGCTACCTGCTTGCATGTGCATGTGTGTATGCATGCATAGTATCTGTTTCTGCCTGGGAGAGAGTGTGTGGAAGGGAGAAACAGGGGGATGGGAGGAGGAGGCAATTTGCCCCAACCAAAAAATGGCTGATTGACTGGCTGGCTCTTGAGAGGGTAGTGAAAAGAGAATTACAAAGAAACAGTACTAAATGGGGTAGCATTAAGTGAGGTATTACTGTACAATCTCATTGACATCTATCTTACAGACATTTGGTTGTTGTGGGTTTTTTGGGCTCTTTGGCCATGTTCTGAAGGTTGTTCTTCCTAACATTTCACCAGTCTCTGTGGACGGCATCTTCAGAGGACAAAGAGCCTGAAAAACCCAGAACAACCATTAGTTCCCGGCCGTGAAAGCCTTCACGAATACATTACAGACATTTCCTTTTAATTTTCCTTGAGGCAGTCCTGACTTCAGTATCGCTCACTTTCTCCAATGACTTGTCGCTTTTTAAGATCGATAGCACCATTCCTCTATTTTATAAATAGAACTTGAAAATGTTACTTTTCTAGAGTATACTTCCCAGAATTTCATAGGCCAGAGTGGTGAGGGGATTCTGTGAGCTGCCGTTTTGAGTAAGCGACATTTCCAAATTCTGCTTATAGACACTAAGTTTCTTTAGCTTCCCAGAAAAGACAAGGATCACTTGCTCTGCTCTTTGGCACCTGCTTGCATCCTCACCTATGCAACAGAAAGCTTGATTTTGCCAGGGGGAGCTCAACTCCAGAATGAAGATAAATGAAGTGTAAAAGAAAAAGAAGGGCAAAGAAATGCTACAGAACTGGCTAGCAACCTGCCAAGCATTTATTTTGCCTGGGGCAGAGACTGAATCAAATGGCCCAAGCAATCTTTACCAGCACCCTATGCCTTTAAAACTTCTATACACTAAAAAAGAGAGAAGAAAAATGAAAATTCCATCATTTGCTTATTATTGTCTCAAAACCCTCTCATGCACAGTTAGTTAAACACAGCTTATTCTTTTTATTCATTTTGCATTGTTTGTCTTGCACCAGTTAAAAGGTCTGGAGGGTATTTTATTGGAAGAGGATGCAGCGGGAAAGGACGCAGGTAGATACCACAGTGGTCACCACCTACACTAGCTTATCAACAGCTCAGGACATGTCATGCTAAGATCAGTTTCAGAGATGAGCACTGATTCATTGATTCATGCCAGTTTGTCTGTCAGTCCAACAGATGTTTCGCAGTTCTGAGCCCCGCCTCCTCCAGCAGCTGCCCACTCAGAAGCAGCACCTGGAGAAGGCAGGGCAGGGAAGCTGGGGTGCTGCCTCTGAGTGCGCAACCACCAAAGGAGGTGGGGCTCATAACCACAGAACACCTGTTGGACTGACAAACGAACAGGCACGAACAGCTAAACTAGTGCCCGGTCCGCTGGTGTTTAATGTGCCGGTGCAGGATGCCAATATCCCCTGCCCAGGATAGCGCGAGACATCCAGGTCTCACGAAACATCTGGGTATTGGACACAGAGGATATATAAGGAAGAGGTCTGCTTACCTTGGGCCTCTTCCTCTTCAACAGGCCACCCACCTGCCCTGAATGTTAGTGTGAGTTCTACTGTCGCAGGTTTTGGGGCCAGATAGGAATTTTTGACCCGCGTCCTGATTGGCCTTTGGAGGCGGGGATTTTTCACCTATCCCACACTGGCAACAGTGCGTTGGCATAATAAGGTGGTCAATCGGTCACACAGGCGCGTAGTGTGCATAAACCAAGTTTCGGTGAGCCCCATCACAAATACAGGTAAGGTATAGCTCATCTGATCTCCCAGCGCTGTGGATTGTGTGATTATAGCGCTTGGGGGAGAAGATCCACTGGGACCACTCCTGGACCAACAGTCAACAAGAAGAAGGGGACTTGAGGTCCAGGGGTGGTCAAATTTGGGCTGGCTGGGTTCTCGCTCTCTTCACGACTGCAAGATATTGGGGCTCAGGACTCGCCCAGAGACCCCTCTGAAGAACCTCAATCCGCGCTACCACAGGACCCCCCCCTTTTTCTTTGATGGTGAATATGGAATTTAAATAAAGTGTGGCCCATGTTTTATTCCATAACAGTAATCTTGTGTCTTATTCCGGGGTCAGGTGATAATCGTTTATGCCCATCTCTAACCAATATTTAAAGTTGCCACAGTAACATTGCTGGATTAGGACTCAAGAGTCTTCCGTTCAGTTCCTCACCAGGTCACCTTGGGCCAGCCACACTAAGCTGGCTTACCTTACCGGGCTATGCTGAGAATAAAAGTAGGGGAAATGGTCCCATACTGTACTCCTCATTGGAGGAAAAGCAGGAAACTAACAGATAACAATGATAAAACTACATTAATTATTTCTGAATTGGTATCTAGTGAATATCCATTTTATTCAAACATTTGTCTTTTTTTTTTGTTTCCTTTCTTGATAATGCAGAAGGCCTGCAGTATCCGTAATATTTGCTATAAGCAGAGGCATAATGAGACATTTGGCTACCTGAGGTTGTGGGGATAAATGGCACACTTGACTCTTCCTGAAGCCAAGCGGCAAAGCACCCAAGGCAAATCGAGTTATTTTTGACACCTGTGGCAAAACATTGCAGGAATCTGTAGCTCCCCCTCTAGTAGTAAAAATATAATAGTTGAAATAACTAACAACTTACTTCTTGTCACACCACCCAAATTCAACCATCTAAGATAGCTGTGACAAGGAGTAAAGCAAAATCCCTCAGGTGTGCAGTAAGATTTAAATAAATTAACATGTCTTGTCAGTAAAAATATCCAGTCATTCTCTTTTTCTCTCAGCGTTCCTCTCACTCAATTAAGGCGAGAACGTTCTGAGACGTTTCCAAGAAGGGAAGGAAAAGGCCTCAGCTCTGCCTCTCCTCACGTTTGCCCCTGAGGGTAGGAAAGTCCTGGCCTGTGACAGACCACGCTGGGACTTGTGAGATAAAAGCTTTAATGAAAGAATCTTCCCCGAAAGGTTTGTTTAATGTTGTTCCTCTTCATTCCTCAAGTGCATCCATTTCTTAATGACATCTTGAATATAATATTTCTCTTGATGGAAAGAAAGCTGTTTACATTGGTCGACTTCTTGATTTTATCATTCATTTAATGGGAGTGCAGCAGGCGACATGGCTCTGCAACACAAGTAAAAGAGGCCTGAAGTTAATGAGGATTCTGGGTGGGATTTTCAAAAGTGCCACAGGCTGAAGAAGCAACCACAATATATACACTTATTTGACTGAAAGTATGTATTTGTCAAAATCCATGGAATTTCCAAACAATCATTGTTAGCTGCAGCTGTATACCTATTGCTTTATGTAATCTAACATTCAAACATTAGTCCCTGTTGAAGAAATTAACAAGTTTTCCTGCTTTGTTATACTGGGAATCAGTGGGAGGGAGATTTTTAGGACCCGATGGGATTCGTTCCTTTCCCACTAACCAATTAGCAAAGTTGTATTAGCAAAAGGGTGTGTGTGTCTGTGTGTCTGTGTGTCTGTGTGTGTGTGTGTCTTGCCTCTTCTCTTTTTGTTTATCCTGCCTGGATCCTGCTTTGACCATTGACAGATGCAGACATGTAATTTTTCTGTTCCTGCTCTCTGAACCATGCGGCCAATATGGCAGTTTCAGCCCCTCACATGATTGAGGATGGAAATTCCTTCTTTTATCCCTTTTACTATTCTGATTGTAACTGACAATCAACTGTAAGTAAACATTTTTCTTTTCTACTTAAATCACTTGTAGAGTGATTTTTAAAAAAATATGCAAAGGGCTAGTTTCATTGTGAAAACAAAAAGAGCTGAGTGGAAGCTGATATTTTCCTTCTTTCCCTCACACTTCCCCTTTACTGTAGCTGTTTCTTTTGTATTTTACACTCTGCTAATTATACGCAAAAAGCAAAGCAAAGCATATTGCTTATATACTGCCCCATAGTGCTTCAAGCACTCCTTGGGCGGTTTACAAGTTAATTATGCAGGCTACACTCCCCCCCCCCCCCCAGCGAGCTGAGTACTCATTTTACCAACCTCGGAAGGATAGAAGGCTGAATCAACCTTGAGCCAGCTACCGGGATAGAACCCTGGATCGTGATCACAGTTTTGGCTGCAACCACTGCACCACGAGGCTCTTGTAGTGGCATTACTAGTTTTTGCAACAATCTCAGCTAAAGTAGACTCACTAAATGAATGGTAATTTGGAAAGTCAATTAACAGTAGTATCTCACAAGACGATTACCCCGAAAAACGACGAATCCACACGATGACGAGGTTTTGCGATCACCATTGCACTTCGCAAAACAGTGTTTCCTATGGGCAATTTTAACTATACGATATTTCAGTCTGTGCTTTGCAAGCTGGTTTTTTTCCAGAGCCGATGCTTTGCAAGACGAAGATTTTAACAGCTGATCAGCAGCTTCGCAAAATGGCTTCCCTATGGGTGATCTTTGCAAAACGGGTGTTTTTGGGACTGATGCTTCACAAGACAGCAATTTAAAATGGCTTCCCTGTGGGTGATCTTCGCACAACGACTATTTTCCCCATTGGAACGCATTAAACGGATTTCAATGCATTCCAATGGAGAAACACTTTCACAAGACGATGTTTTCACTAAACAGCGATTTCAATGGAACGGATTAACGTCGTCTTGCAGGGCAACATTGTATATATATATGCCCCATTATTTATTTATTTAAATATATTGTTACCCCCTCCTTTTTCCTTAAATGGACCTATTGATTCAATGAGTTTACTCTAGTTGGAAATATCAGTTTAAATTCACTCATGGATACTTGTCATTGGTTGTAGTGGACTGTAGCACAGGCTAATACTGTGTATATAAATCAATAGCCTTGTTGTAACTACTGTATTGCTTCAAGGACACCATGTATTTAACAAGTTGAATCTAAATGTGAAGGACAGCAATGCCATATACTCTGCCTTGGGCTCAGTCTATCACAGCTCTCAGAATATTGTGGGAGGGAGTTAAAATGGGGAGGTTGTAAGAGAGGTGTGTGTGTGTGTGTGTGTGTGTGTGTGTGTGTGTATTTGTGTATGTGTGTGACAGACACACAGAGAGAATGAATGAATGAATAAACGGGCAGTTGCTGAGCATCATAATGTAAAGGTAAATAGAGCAGTTTGGTGAATTCAGGGAAAGGCTGGGATATACAATTGTATAGAATGTTTGACATCAGCCTGCCTCATGTTATATTTATATTTTGTCCATGCCTCATGAAAATAAAGTTTGACTCCTTTGTGTTTTAATCATTTCCTGAGTCCATTTGGTCAGGGAGCTATTGGATTCCAAGCATGCACCAATAGCCATGGAAAACACACCTGTCTTTCCTTTAGGAGTCCTGGGGTAGGTTTTGGGGAAGAGGAATAACTGAGGCCATAGAACCCCCAGGCAAATAAGAAGTGCCTCCTGAAGAGACATATGGTTACACTGACCTAAGGCTATGTCACAATATTCATTCTGGATAATATCTAAGTCTCATACCTATACCTATTTCATTCAGAATAAATCTCATTGAATTCTGTGGGGCTTATTGCTGAGTAAACATGAGAAAGATTAAGCTTCTCTTATTTTGAATGCCCCAAAAATGAATCTGTCACAGGATATCCTGATAATTGTGGATAGTATGCTGATACTCGTAAACTGGCACATGATATTCAACACAGTTTTGCTTCCTCTGATTAGTGCCTGCGCAAACTTCAAGGACGTTCTAGGAAGGGTGTGTTGTCCATTACAATCCACTCTACAGACTCTTCCTTTGCACTTTTCCTATGGTTAGAACGGGGCGGGGGGGGGAGCCTGAGTCAGGCTTGTATTCAGAGTGTGATGTTGGAGTTGTTAAAACACTTAAGATACTGGTACATTTGTACAAGCTAAACATACTGCTGAAGTTTTAACAGTTAACAATGAAGGGGTTAATCCAGTTTTCAAAAATAGCATTCAGATTTCCTTTTGCATGCATTTCTTGGGCAAACAGAGATAGCCACCAGGACTAGAAGTAAAATGATTTGCAAATATTGGTTAAATAATTTCCATCTTGCTTTTCCTATCCAAATGTTGGTAATGCCACACAGACTTGACTTCCAGACTTGACTACAGTGAGATGACTGCTTTAGGAAGTTCCTTCCTCATAGACATCACCGCCACCACAAAACGGTTCTGTCATTCAATCTTGTTCTTGTCATTCTATTCATGCCATTAGGATACTACTATACTGTATGTGTTTTATGTACATCACGTTAGATCTAGCTTATGGCAAGCCTGATAGAGTACTCAAAGTAAATGAGATATTTAAGGGATTGTTTCACAAGATCTACCTTTCCACCCTCCATCGCTTTCTATGGGTGAGCAGGGCTTTGAGCCCAGATCACCTGAGTCATAGTCAATCACTCCATCTTCTAACTGTATTAAGTATCAGGATACTATTTTATTCGGTTAGTTGCTGTCACAATGTTTGCAAGTTCTGTTTTCTCCTGAGGCCAAAGGCATTAAATTCAAACTAGCCCATTTAATTTTTTTTTTACAATTACGTTTCTTTCCATTTTGACAAACTATTAGTATCATCATACCAGAACTTAAGCAACTTTTAAAATCTTCCACTTATTCAGCACTGGAGCTTGCAAACAATTAACTAGTTATTTTCCAACTAATTTTACCCAGTTATAGAATCATGAATAATAGAATCATGAAGTTGGAAGGGCCGTCTAAGGCCATTGTGTCCAATTCCCTGCTCGATACAGGAATACAAATCAAAGGATATCTGCCA